>NC_136070.1:1121792567-1126592567 GCF_964261635.1 Lissotriton helveticus | reverse complement strand
TGCTGCAAATAGACAGATGCTGCTCTTAGCCCCTTTATGGTACTCAGTTTACCAGTCTTGGATCGTGAACCTTGCTGGGTTTGCCAGAGGTTGTACCACCACTCCTCCAGTAGCTGTACACAGCACAGGCAATTCCCCCATGCCTGTCCTTCTGCAAGATATGTGCTGGAGTCTTTCATGTGTACTAATTGTAGAGATAAAATCTCAATTAAATGTAAATGTGGGTGTACTTGTAAAGCGCACTGCGACTCCAAGGAGTATCCTGGCGCTGTAGACCGCTGGGGAACCCGTCCTGGTTTTCCCTGTGAGATGGTCCCTTTCTGGGTATCTCCAAGGTGAAACCAGGCATCCCCAGCGTCTGTGGGGGGCTGTTGTAGAGATGAGGCAAGCTTAATGCCCAGAGTTGCCGAGTGTGTTTCTTGGTAGAGTAGGCACCGAGGCGAGAATTATCGAGTCTGTTTTGACCCTGGTCCACGACCCTGCCGCATCGGGAATTGAACCCTGGTCCCAGGCCCTTCTCTGCTTACGGGTCTGCCGCCTCTAACCAGTGAGCCACACCACTCCACTTAAGTAGTCTATATATATATGCATTATTTTTAGAACGTTGACAGGTATAGGCTTTAGCGGAACTGTCTCCGGCACTACTTCTGAAACCAATCACTAGCAAAAGTGCTCCAGTTTTCATGGGAACTTCACCCCTGGCCCCCACTTTACACTAAACCGTTTTCCCCATCTCTGCGTGCGTGCAGTGGCATTAAAAAACAACTAATATATTTCTACCATATTAAAAAACCATCCATCTTCATATCAGAACTATTGTCTAGACCCAACCAGTCTCCAACCTCCTGGCGGGTTGTTAACAGCAATTTAAATCTTCTGTTACTCTTTTCCGAAGCTGTACATTTGCTTAATATTAGAACCCAGAACCACATTCCTGATTGTGTGAAGGCTTTAAAACCACGTGTTTCCCTTAAAAAAAAAAAGGTTTCTTGAACCCCGTACAATTTACACCATTTGCAAATACCTCCAGAGGTGGTGAGACTCTAAAGTCGGAAGTTCGTGCTTTCATTAGTCCTTTACAATTGAGTGAGCAAAGTTTTCAGATAGCAAATTAAGACCTGTGAAAACAGTGTGTACTCCTAATTTGTTGTTGCAACAGAATGTTCACTATTACAATCATTTCTGTCAGCCATGAAAGACTGAACTCATGAGTCCTAAGGAGGCGTGGTTTTGAGCTGTGAAAGATATAAGAGGTAACGTAAGTTCACGCCTCTGGGAGTTTTTTGACGAAAGGCTCTGGCTGATATTATGCACACAGCCTGGTCAGATATAAAAGGATGTTTCCAGGCAACCGCTATGGATCTGAACTTCAAGCTGAGTCAGGCTTGTGTAAAATATGTTTACCAAATATAGATATAGACTATTGCATACTCTGCCTGAATAGAAACGGAGTAATCACGTGTTTACACGTTGTTATTAATTACGTGTTAAAATATTTACCACTGATTATTTTTTTCTCAACAAATTTTATTGGGTTTTAGCACAGATTCAGGGCCATTTCGGCCAACAAAGATATGCAGGAGATGGCAATGAAACCCACCATGAACAGTGACAACAAATAAACTTGCAGGGTTGATACCAACTATCCCACCCAAGTACCACATGACACTATGAACGCCCTTCAACGGATTAAGAATTAGACATGTACATCAGTCCCCTGCACCCGGCTCCATGTCTCTGTATTTCCTCATCTAGAAGGGAGTCAGTAGAGCGAACCAGGGCCAAGACAATACCCCTATAGTTGGACCTCCCCTGCCATATTTTGGGGTGTCTTGGGGGCATCCCCTCATCTGATACACTGCCACCTCAGGTCCCATACAATAGTACATCCCCTTTTTCCATGCCCAAGTGATGGAGGTGTTTCCTTACTCCATTCACTTGCTATATCTCTTTTTTTGCCAGAGTGAGCCTCAGGAACAATAACAGTCATTTATATGTGTTCCGCCCTATGCCCTCTTTACTATGAAGAAGAATAAACTTTTGGTTCATCAGAATAACCCAGGAGAGGATTTCTCCTGGCAAGACATCACCCCCTGCCAGAAATGAGCCACTGCCATGCAGCTCCACACTGTGAGGAGAAAGGTTACCATCATCTGCCCTGCAGTAGAGGCATATTGGGGAGTCAGACACTCCCATGCACCATAGGTGATGTCTTGTGTACTAAGCTCTGTGTAGCTATTTTAACTGTATCAAGGGCTGAAATCCCTGCCTCTTGGGGAGCCTCAAGGCCTCCATCCAATCATCATCTAGTGTGTCATTGTCCGCTTCCCATAGTGCTCTAAGTGAAGTTAATGTTGTGACCTGTGATTGGTATATCTTCAATATTTTGTGAGTGCTTAGGTTTCCTAAGAGGAGCTTGTCCTCTAAAGGACAAAAACTCTAGAAGACCTGTGAGGTCTCTATGATACGGGCTAATAGCATAGCAGAGTTGTAAGTACTGGTAAAATTGGCTGCCGTGCAATTGATGCTCGCTTTGCATCTCTTGGAAGGATTTCAACACTTCATTACATTTCCAAGGCACTATTTAGTCAAGCAGGGTGGTAGCACCCATTGCCCATTTCTCAACCGCATACACAGGGTCTCCTTAAGAGGCACACCTCCAATAATTTATAATCAGATTTGAGACGGAGTAGTATGAGTATATATCAGCAGCGGTAATACCTCCATAATATATGGACTAGAAGCATGTCCGAAGGGCAATGCCTGCAGCACCCACCCCCCACAAGAAGCCACCGGGGACAGCATTGACCTGTCAAAACCATGACTGGGGGATAGCATAAGGGCAGTTCTGTAGCTGATACAGCAATCGAGGGAGGGAAACCATTTTGAAGATGTCTGATCTGCCCATTAAGGACAGCGACAAGAGGGACCAGGCCCTCATCTCTTCTCTGACACAGGTTAACACATAGGCTAGATTATAGGTCCATGACAGTGCATTGTCTGGGGAGATGTATACCCCCACATATTTAAACCCCTCCTCTGCTAGCTTCAGCCCCGATGCCCACTCAAGGCCTTCTGCACAGGCACCAACGGGAAACATGGATTTCGAGGCATTCATATATATCCAGGAGGTTTTGCCAAATATTTGCATGATTCATAGGATGCAAAGTCCCGAAGTTTCTGGATCGATGAGGAAGAACAGGATATCATCCGCATAGAGGGCAATCCTGTCAGATAACTCCAGGGTCCACTTGAAGCCCCTCAATTCCTACTGATCTTACATGTCATTCAGCTTCTACGATGCCCATTACAGACAATTAGGGCTATTATGACGTTCCACACTTTATGGAGTAAATTGTATTGACAGAAACCCTGCTTGTCCAGATGTATTCCAAGATTTACTCATTCGAAGTGCATAACTAAATTTACATCACTAATTAATGTAAAGCGCATGTTTTAATATTTGCACTAAGAAATCTTGAGTGCTGGCCTAGTGTGGCACTATCACTCTGAGTTCCTGACTGCATGTTCACATTACATCATCACTCATTATTCTTTTGTGCACATTTGGTTTACACAGTTACACAGTAAATGTTGTGCCTGTTTAGATTTGCCCCTTAAATTGGTTTTCATTAGAGCTTGTTTAAATTTGCACTATCATTCATTAATCCTCAGTACATAGAAGCCTAAGAACATATTGAGATATACATTATTATGCAGTAATACAAGGGATTCTATAATCCCTCAATAAACGAATTTCTTTATAATCAATGACTTGTGACACACCAAGTCGTAGATTATAAAGAAAAGACTTCAGAATTTTAAAGTTATTACAGTCAGGTTCTGAGGACACAATGCCTGCTGCCAGAGTCAGGTCAGGTCACGAAGCATAATTGAAGCAACTGTTTAAGGCAACAAACTCTATTGCTGCTCTGCTGTATTTTATTAGCTTACAATGAGAAGCAGAGGGAATCTATTTATTTTTTTCACTCTTTAGATAGAGAAAAGCTAGAATCTTTCTGCATGTTTCTGCACATTCCAATACTGCAGCTTTAACAAAAAAAATGATTAGTATTGAACTGTTTCTAATATCTATGCCACAAATATCTTACAGGTTTTTATGTGTTTCATTTTGTACGAGAGGTTTTATTTGTGTTCTTCATGTTTGCAAACATACTTGCTGTTTCATATAAAAGAGCTACACACCAAGCTTTTAAATTGTTTGTGGTAAAGGTTATAGTGTGACCAAGCATTATATGGGATAACGTACCCCCTGGTGTACATGATAAGAATATTGCAGGTCACCTCGGAGTAGCATGACTTTATAATGGAACTCAGCCTTCGGCCTCTTTCCTCTATATGGCTATGGAACTACTCAGTGACTTGCAATATCCTTATAATGTGCAGTTGGGGGGAATTTATCCCTTATATCATTATAAATGCAGGTTGACATTTGCACCACCAACATGGTAACCTGTGTCTAGGTTTGCACCATTACTAAGAAATGTTGGCTGCATGCCCAGGTTTGCACCATCGCTCATGAATCCTTAGTGAATCTCGATATTGGCTCCATATTTCAGTAGCCCGTGCTACATTTTTAACTTTATAAAGCAGAACTCCTTGATGCAGGCTTAGATTTGTCACATCATTTTGCAATTCTTAAATGCATGTTTAAATTTGCAGAGCCATTCATTAACTATAATTGCGTGTTCAGAGTTGCACCATCAGTAATCCTCAGTCCCAATGTTTACTGTTTCAGATGCCCCTTTTAAGATGTAATTCTGCAGCAGGACACAGCATGGGTCTGGGGCAGGGTTTTGTGTCTGGGGACACCAGCTACCTCTGACACTACAGGTACTTCAGAGGTGGGGACGTGTTGCTGCCACAAAAAGGACCTGGAACACCAGGAACATGGTTTTGCTGCACTTCTCTTAAATGCACAATGGCAAAACATTTGCCCCCCAGTCACAAATCTGGGTTTAATCCATCGTTAATCAAGCTTACTACCAGGCCTGGGCTGGGAACAGAAACCGGCCTTGGCAAACTGCTCAGCTGGCCCCTCCCTAGGGTGAGGGGGAGTGCAGCTAAGCAGTTTGCGACGGCCGGTTTCGGTCGATTTTGTTACAGGGGGCCGATATTGCTGACCCCCGTAACAACAAAAACGGCCCCCTTGGTGCCCAAAACTGCCCCCACCCTAGCGGCCTACCGGGGAAACGCCTGGTGCCCGCTATGGCCAGTCCAGCCATGCTTACTACTCGTAAATGCCCTTTGTGAATACCGAAAGTCGTAAAGTTTCACTTTTGTCTCAGTTTTGGTCTCAGTTGAACTGAAGGCCAAAACTTAAGTTTAACTGAGACAAAAGTCTAACTTTGGTATTATAGACGAGGGCGCAGATGCTTGTGCCTCCCCTTCTATAATACCGATAGCGCTGGCGCACTTCAAGTGCCAGCGCTACCGTCAGAGGGTGTTCCCTCATTTGCATAGGGGCGTGCCCTATGCTTCAGAGGGAATTCCTCTGACTCTGCGCCCGCGCCATATTACAGACATGGGTGCAGAGTCAAAGCAGCCCTCAGGAGGTGCGCCATTTAAAAGGTGGCACACTGTCAGTGTGCCTCCTGAGAGCAGCCCTCTGCTGGGGGGAAAGGGGGTCCCATGGACCCCCAGATAACCCCTTGCAGGCGGGTGCAGTCACTGACTGCACCCGCCTGCAAGGGGATCTCTATTATCCTGTAAAAGTGCAGGCGGGTGCCGCCTGTACTGAGAAAACACGGAGCAGCTGCTCCGTGTTCTCACATGTATGCGCTGCCCTGGGGGCAGTGCGAGTTCGGGGTTGCCCTGGGGGCAGCTCATAATTCACAATAGGGCGCATTGTGATTGTTTGCGACCGATGCACCTTTTAAAAGGTGCGCCAGGCGCAAACAATCACGATGCATGATACGGCCCCAGGTGTGAATAGCATTTCCAAGGCTTAATCAACCTCAGCAATATGAATTAGATTATCAGCTTTGTAAGTTTGTGATTAGCTTGATGTAAAGCTATTTCCTCCATATGCAGGAAAATACAAGAGCTGTGCAAATAATTTACTATGAGACCATCACTGTGGCTAAAGGGCAATTCTTTGCTGCCCGCATTGATTCAGCTAGAAACAATGCGAAATAAATTTTCGTCATAGTGCAGAATTTTACGTCTCCTCGGGCCCAGGCGAGTGTCATTCCATCTTCTCTCGCTTGGTGTGATACACTCTCCCGCTGTTTTAGAGAGAAAATTCAGGCCATTCAGGCTTCCTTTTCTTCGGGCAATGGCAGTTGCTTGGATCTTTTGGCTGTCCAACCTGCCGCCCCTGCCTGCTCTCTTTCAGCTTTCAGAGCAGTGGTCCCCCTGGAATCTCTTAAAATCCTCAGGGGGCTCAAGTCGGGCTCCCCTTCCGACTCCTGCCCGGCCAGGCTCCTGCGTCATTGGCTGAGAGCTTGAACACTGAGGTGAACTGTATTGTCAATTTGTCCCTCCAGACTGCTGCGGTTCCTCCGAGGTGGAAGCAGGCGATGATACTGCCGCTTCCTAAGAAAGCCTCTTTAGATCCCCTTACTCCAGGGAACTATCATCCCATATCCCATCTCCCTTCTCCCAGCCATTGCTAAGGTCTGTGAGAAGGTTGTTAACAACCAACTCACAGAGGATGTGGAGACTGAGGGACTCCTGCATCCTGCACAATCAGGTTTTTGCTCCTCTCACAGCACTGAGACTGTCTTAGTGGAGGTGGTGGAGGCTATTCGGGAGTGTCTGGACGCGGGCGGGAGGGCAGCATTAATTTTGCTTGACCTCTCGGCCGCGTTCGACACTGTCCCTCAAACCCTCCTTCTGGCCCGACTGGCTGAGATTGGGGTATGTGGAGCGACTTGGGGCTGGCTTAGGTCCTTTCTGGAAGAACGGGTTGAGCAGATTTGGCTCCCCCCTTTCTCTTCTTCCCCTCAGTTGGTCACCACTGGAGTTCCTCAGGGCTGTTCCCTTAGCCCGCTCCTTTTTAACATTTATGTTACGCCTCTTTTATATCTGGCAGAGGAGCTTGGGGCCAAGGTGATGGCCTATGCTGATGACACGCAGCTGCTCTTCACCTGGGATAAGACCTCAAGCTCAGTCTCAGCAGCCCAACAGTGCCTGGTCTCCATCTTTAAATGGCTGGCTGATACCCAGCTGAAATGCAATGAACAAAAATCTGGGATCTTATTGTTCGACAGGTTCCCCACTGATTTTCGTGAGCAGCTATGGCCACCTGACTCCCCGCTCCCCTCTGTGTCGGGACAGCATGCAAAAAACCTGGGAATATGGTTTGACGAGAGTCTCTCCTTTTCTGCCCATATTAAGAAACTGGCTGGCTGTTGTTTTGGCCTCCTTAAGACCATGCGGACCTTCTTCCCACTTCTCCCCCAAGCGGCTAGAGAAACCATCACCTATGCTCTGATCCTTTCCCGCCTGGATTACACCAATGCTCTCTTTGCTGGGTCCCCTGGATATCTGCTTAAAAAACTTCAGGTAGTCCAGAATACGGCCGCCAGATTGTTATTTGGCCTCTCGGCAAGGAATAGTGTGACCGCTCAATTACGTTCTCTTCACTGGCTTCCTGTTGCCGATAGGGTCAGGTTTAAATCTTCAGTTCTGGCCCATCATGCCCTCTATGGTCTTGGTCTTCTCTATCTTCAGAAGCGGTTCTCCTTTTACTCCCCGGCTCGTGTTCTTCATTCTGCGACCCAATGTTTTGCCCGGGCGCCTCGCTTCAGGCCGTGAAGGCCAGTGTTGCCTGGAATGCCCTCCCCCTTTCCCTGCGGTCTATTCAGAACCTTGCCATTTTTAAAAAGAAACTTAAAACTCACCTCTTTGTTTGTTAATCTCCTCTTGTTCCCTTCAGGCGCCGCGCCGGGACACTCATGAGTATCCGTGCGCGCTACAAGTGGACATAACAATAACAATAACAATATGCTGCTTAGACCTCTGGTGTTGTTTACTTGGGGGGGTTTGTGAAATGGAAGCAATAGGAGTGTATTTAAAAAGTTGAACATGTGCTTTTAACTTTTACATTTTCTGGTAGTGAAAAGCACTTTAATTAGTTTTTCACTACTGCAAGGCCTGCCTCTCCTAAAAGAAATGGTTGGGTTACTTTATTACACTTAGGGGCCGATTCCGATTCGGGAAACACTGCTCCAAATAGCAGTTCGGAGCGTTTTTCCCGTACGAATCGTACCCTGCAACGTCCCCCGTACGTACAACGAAGTACGATTCGTACCAGGAGCCGTACTCCGTACGAGTCGTACCGAGACCGTACGAATCAAATCTCCGTCCGAATCTCCCTCGGAACCCACTGTACTCGAATCTGTACTGTTCGCGGCTGGCTTTTACGACCCAGCAAGTACGATACGTGTCGGGTACGCACCGTACGACCCTTTCTCTACGGAGCTGAAAACAGCCGTAAAAGCAGAGTTCGTGCCGAAACAGGCACGGAACGGCTCCCCCAGGTACGGTGCGTACCCCCCATGATCGCAGGGGTACTCACCGTACCCCATGATCGCAGGGGTACGCACCATACCCCATGATCACAGGGGTACGCACCGTACATCATGATCGCAGGGGTACGCACCATACCCCATGATCGCAGGGGTATGCACTGTACCCCATGTACGCTGGGTGTACGCACCATACACTCAGCGTACATGGGGTACAGTGCGTACACCCAGCGTACATGGGGTACGGTATGGTGTGTACCCCTGCTAACATGGGGTACGGTGCGTACACCCAGCGTACATGGGGTACAGTGCATAGACCCAGCGTACATGGGGTACGGTGCGTAGCCCTGCGATCATGGGGTACGGTGCGTACACCCAGCGTACATGGGGTACGGTGCATACACCCAGCGTACATGGGGTACGGTGCGTACACCCAGCGTACATGGGGTACGGTGTGTACCCCTGCGATCATGGGGTACGGTGCGTACACCCAGCGTACATGGGGTACGGTGCGTACACCCAGCATACATGGGGTATGGTGCATACACCCCATGATCGCAAGGGTACGCACCATACCCCTGCGATCATGGGGTGTACGGACCATACGGTGTGTATGTGTATGTGTGCTTTTCCGTACGACTCGTCCTTACCTGACATGGACCGTACGAATCGCGTCCTCATACCACGGTCCGGATCATACTCGTCACGTCGTACGGCATGTGTACGAGTCGTACGGCATGTGTACGAGTCGTACGGTTCACGGTTTCAGCCTGGCAATACGTACGGATCGTGACGATTCGGACGGATTCACGGAATACGGATCGTACTACGCGACTTGGACGGACGGGTACGATTCGTACGGAGAGGGCTCCGGATACAAATCGTACGGACGGTTGTTTTCCCGAATCGGAATCAACCCCTTAATAAGTGACAACATTCAATTGTAAGCCAGTAGAAATGTTGGATTTGTTGTCTATAGAATTGTAACTTAAAACCCTCACTAATGGTAAGTTCGGATTTTAAGTCACAATTCTGAAAATGGTACTTTCAGAAAGTTGTTATTTTCTTCCTCCTAACCATTTAGTGCCCTAAGCCTGTATCTTTGGTCCCTGTGTTTCTGGCACATCAGGATCCCCCAGCGATCCAGCACCCCCCCAGTTCCTCACTTTGGTCATGGATGTTATCCGACCAGTTCTTCTCGATGTTCTCAACACCTCAATCGCTACATGCATGGTCCCGATTGGGTGGAAATGTGCAATGGTCAAGGCTCTTTTAAAAAAGCCCACTTTAGACCAAAACAATCTAGCCAATTTCCGCCCCATCTCGTTATTACCCTGGACGAGCAAACTGCTAGAAAAGCACATTAATAACATCCTTGTGGACTACTTGGAATCTAATAGTCTGCTTTGTGTCTCTCAGACGGGATTCCGTCCTCAACACGGGACTGAGACAGCTCTGTTAGCAGTAACTGAAGAAACACGTACTGTGCTGGACCAGGGAGGGAAGGCAGCCATTATATTATTAGATCTCAGCGCCGCGTTCGACACGGTTAACCATGCTACCCTATTACATCGTTTGGAGGGCATGGGAGTGTCGGGCGGGGCCCTGGCATGGCTTGCATCTTTCCTGGATGAACGCTTTTTCCAGGTGTTTGAGGGCGAGGCTGTATCCACCAAACAGCCACTCAGTTGTGGGGTTCCTCAGGGCTCTGCCCTGAGCCCCACCCTTTTTAATGTCTATATGAGGCCCTTAGTGGAGATAGTTCATCCATTTGGCGTCCGTATTGTCACCTACGCAGACGACACTCAGTTGGTGGTCTCATTAGACCACTCTGAGGGGTCCTCCAGCACGCTGAGCCTATGCTTAGAAGCAGTGGCCAAATGGATGAAATCCTCCTACCTCAGATTGAATGGAGCGAAGACGGAGGTCATGCTGCTGGGCAACCCTTCACCCACCAGTCTGGCCTCCATCTGGCCCACGTGTTTAGGACCCCCTCCCCTCCCCAAATCTGAGATAAAGAGCCTGGGAGTGTGGCTCGATAAATCACTGGACTTCACTTTTCAGGTCACCAAAACCGCATCCATCTGTTTTGGGTTGATGAGAATGCTCTGGAAGGTGCTCCCCCTGCTCCCATTCCAGGCGAGGAGAATCATGGTCCAGGCCCTGATACTCTCCCGCCTGGATTATGGTAATGCTCTCTATTTGGGAGCCCCGGTGGCAGTGATTAATAAACTTCAGGTCACCCAAAACTGTGCGGCCCGGCTGCTTTTTCAAATTCCACGCTGGCAGTCGGCTAAGCACGCCTTAAAAAAGCTACACTGGCTTCCTGTGGCAGCTAGAAATGAAATGCTAGGGTACAATTTAAGGCTATGTGCCTTGTCCAAAAAGCAATCCGCAGAACTGGCCCAGCCATAATGCACCCTTTAGCTACTCCCTACCTTCCCCTTAGAGCTTTGCGCTCCAGTTCGTTGCAACTGGCCACCACGACCAAGATAAACAAAGCTCACTGGGGTGGCCGTTCATTCTCTCACAATGCCGCGAGAATTTGGAATTCCCTTCCACTTAACCTCAGAGAGAACAACAACCGGATGGCATTCAGGAAGCTCCTAAAGACTCACTTGTTCAGTAGTGCCGGTTAATCACCCTAGTCGGCTGCCGGGATTTCTGTTAAAGCCCTGCGAGGCCTTCGGGTAGTCTATGCGCTCTATAAGTGTAACTATTCATTTAATTTAATTTCTGGCCCAGGTTCCATTGCTGTCAGCCTCAATATTTGACTTTGTCCCGGTCTAGCATGACCAAATAACCACAGCTGGTGCTTGTGCTTTTAAGCACTATTGTTACTTAAATCTTTTAAATTCCATGTCTCCGGTACTACTGATTTGATTTTTGTCATTTTTGGTGTAAAAAAAAGATATTACATTTTACTCTATGTTTCTAAATTGGTGTGGGATTACCTTTGTGTTGTGTGTTCACTTTATTACTTTATTACTTTACACATTGCCTCGAAGTGAGGCCTGACTGCTTTTTGTGACGAGCTACCAGAAGTTAAGCAAAGGTTAATTTTGGTTTTGCTTGTGTTTCACCTGGACAAGAATTGTGGTTGCTGCTTGAGTTGGGATTCAACCCCCTCAACTAGTAACCCAATGTCCTGCAAACATGCCACAGAGAACAATCATGTAAAAGTTGGTCTGAAACTTAAACTGACTTGGCCGGTGGAGTTCGCGGAGTTTTGTCTGCATGGTGGAGTTTTTTTCCAGCGCGCGGCTCGCCAATGAAAAGTTGGCGAATGCAAGTGAGAATTGACATACGCTAGCAACATTTTCGGGTACTAGGAGGGCATCTGGCTAGATTTTCCCAATGCAGGCGGTCGCGACCATTTGTGTTGAGAAAACAGCCACTCGAGTAGAAAATCTACTTGAGAGGTAGCAATGAAGCAGCACCCACTGGCATGCTGTGTGATGCCGTGCACATAGTATTCTTTGATCACAGTACTTCAGAAGCTACATACTTGTTTTCAAATATGACTGTTCCATAGTGTGTTGTGCTCTGAGACACGATCAAGTCTAAGAATAGACAGCCTTATTTTTAAGTCGGAAAGAAGGGTGTGAAATGCGCAAACCCCGAGCACTTCCTGTAAGGGAATAGCACACCCTTAAATGTCATTTTTTCTAATTAACTGATGATTGTTATCCGTTTGGGAAGATGTGTTAGTGTTTTTAAGATAGCAACATTTTAAAAAGATGCTTGGCTTAATTGGTTTACCTCAAAATGTATTCTGCAGCCAAAACATGTTGAAAAAGTCTTTGCATTATTTGGGTTGATGGTTTTAGCTTTACTGGTTAATAGTACTGTGAGGTTCTGTAATTCTCGAGTCTGACTCCATTTTGTTCTGTGCCACCATTTTGTGTTGCCCTCACGTAGGCCTGTAAAGGTAACCTGGCGAACAAAGTGGCCTGGCCTTCTTAGTTCATGTATACATTAACTAGGTTTCTTTTTGACTCTGAAATTAACTGTAAGAAACTGACCTCTTCACCTGAAACTGACCTCGCAAAGCCAATTTCTCCGATCGATCTTTGTTTGAGATTGCCAATCAATGTTCAGGACATCGTTAACTTTTTAGTTTCCTTGCACATGCCTTATCTTGTTCAGCATCTGTTACTGTTTCTTTTTTATGTTTCTTCATTACATGGGTTATGCTTTCAATTATAGGTTTGTCCTGCTTGTGGAGATTGAATTTGGAACATTCCTAATAATTAACTTTTGGGTTGGGATACTGTAAATTGAGTTTTTGCTATGTGATACTTTGTTTGAAAAATGTATCTTATTGGCTAGAATTTTGTGCAGTGGGTGTACATTTATAATGTGAATATTGGGTATAAAAGGAGACGTCTCGCTTTAGTAAAATGAGCAGTCTCTTGAGAATTTACACCGTGATGTATTTCTAGGATCACTGTTACTAGCTGCAGCTAATAAACTTGGTCTCTGATGCCATCCAGAAGTATTCCGTGTCTTTGAATACCAAGACAGGTGAACTTGAAGATCTTAGGCGTGCCCCTGACGCCGCTGGGTTAATCCCCAGTTCTTCAACTTGCGCCCAACGTGGGGCGACTTCAGCGGTACTGGTCCAAGCCTGAAGATTGTGAGGAGCCCCGTGAGGAAATTCTGGAGGGCCGCCACTTCATTGACACCTGCATGTCGACGTGGACCGAAGGTTTTTTCTGCGAGGTTTCCCCTTTCCGACGGCTGCAAAGGACTGCTGCCCTGACTGTCACTCTGTCTTGGACCCTCTTGTGATGATTTGTAAGGTGAGACGTTAGACAGTCTTCTGGTGTCGTGACAGACATTTTGGTTAAGTATAAGTGGGTCGCTCCCACGACTTTGTTTTGTTTCTTGGTTTTGATTCGGCCATTGCAATAGTCGAAGCCGAGGGGTTCGTATATTTACGAGTGTATCATTTTTTGATAACCCCTTGAAGTTTGAAGCAAGACTAGTGAGCTAAAGATGCCTGGTTTTGGCAAAATTAGGAAATGGTTTTGTTGTAGTTGTAATAAGGATTCCCGATTGGAAGACTCGTGTCCGATACCTCCGGTTGGAACTCCAACTTATGAGCTCTATTCAAAGCAGGGTGAGGGTTCCATTACCTTTAATGAAGTATGGGTCCGTTATACAAGGAAAGATGGTGTTTTACGATGGCCCCAACATGGTAGTTTTGAATCAGATGTTTTAGATAACCTAGAAGTTGCGCTATTTAAGAAGAAAGCCCGGCCGGCGATGTTTGACTCTTTCCGCCTTTGGCATAAGGAAGCCAAACAGCGAGAAATTAAGAAAGTTAAGAGAGATAGGAAGGAAAAGAATATGTCGGTAATGCAAGCTGCCAGGCAGTTTAAGGAAGATGAAGAAGATCGTGCGATTGAAGTGTCAGATAGACAACATTGTATGGCCATTGACAAATGTTACCCGGCTTTGCCACCTCCCCTTTTAAATGTGACTGAAGACCCTGAAAAGGATCCTTTGATGTCACATTTACTGAGATTACCATCCCCTTATGTGCAGGGTGCTACTGCACCTCCGTTACCTCCAGTTGTTGCACCCCTTGTTGTCGTTCAACCCACTGTTGTTGTTCAGCCACCTGTTGCTTCACAGGTGGTTCTTCCTCCCGCGGCGCAGCCCCCTCCAGGGCCGCCAACTTTGCCACCAGCCGTGCCTCAAACTCCTTTGCCTTACACTCCTTTATCTTCGACTTCTCTTATTTCTGTCCCTACGTCTCTCTTGCCTCAAAACACTTTGTCTCCTGTCCTCATGTCAACTTCTTCTCCTTTTGCTATGCAACGAATGACTGAGACTGTCACTAGTCTTTTGTCTACTTTCTTTGGGTTACTGAATATGACCCCTGTTTCTGAACGTAAGCAGAGACGTAGTCAGCTTCCTGGTCCCGAAGAGCGGGCAGTGTTAGTTCTCCTTGTTCGTAGATGGGTTTCGAATGTCTCCAAGTACGATCCACAAGTGGTTATGGATATCTTCCTACAGTGGGAGGCACCAAAACAAAGGTATGTTTTTGATGTCATGTGTACCTTCCTTCGTCAGGAGTAGGAAGATAATGAGTTGGGTTAAATTCCACTGGAATTGATTAATGTTCAGTCTGAATTTGCTAAAGGAACGATAGTGGGTTCCGATGTTGAGGAAGCGGTAGAGACACTACTCACTTTTAGGTCTAGACTTCCACCTCAGTCATTGTTGGAACCTGACCCTTCTGTTAGGAGAAAAGTGAAGCAGTATCCTATGAGAGAGGTTCCCCCTGTATGGAGAGAGGCAGTTGTGGCTGATGCCGCTCATGGTATTGCGGCTGCACCGGCTCATTTTCAGCGAGTGTGGGTGCATGTCCCTTGGAAGAAAGCTGAGGTCCTGGCTCTTAAGCAGACCTTGCCTGACCCCCGTAAAAATCCTGCCGGTTATTACAAGGAGTTGTCTCAGACAGTTGATGCGTGTGTTATGAATTTAACTGACATAGATACGTCGATGGATAATGTAGTTCCTGAACCCTTGTGGGCGAAGATCCGTCACGAGGATCACGCGCCAGAGTTAGGAGATACGTGGGTTAATATTACTGCTGCAGATGGTCGGCAGGTAGGAGGTGCCAAACCTGAACCCTTAGTTGCAGAACTACCTGGTAGGATTCTTAATTTAATGAAAACTATGATGCCTCCTTTGCGGGTGAATTGGGACAAGTTAGCAGCATGCAAACAAAAGAAAGATGAGAGTGTGTCTGATTTCTTCACTAGGTTTGAGGAAACATTCATTGATCATAGTGGTCAGGACATGAGTACAGAAGGTGGTCAGAGGTTGTTTGTAGATAAGTTTGTTTTTAATTTACTTCCTGAACTTTCTAATAAGTTAAAGGACTCTGAGAGTTCATGGGCTGTTTCTTCTTCAGCCCAGATATTGGCTACTGCACAATACTATGAGAATAGAGATAAAGATGAGAAGGATAAAGTAGAGAAGAAGACTAGAGAATTAAAAACGAAAGTTCTCCTGCAGCAGGCTTATCCGCCTCGCCCTAATCAGTGTCAGTTTCAGCAACCCCCACAGTTTCAGAAACTGTTGCAGAAGCCTGAGTCTTTTGCTTCGCGGCTCCCGCTAGGCCCTAATCAGTGTGCTTATTGTAAAGAGGAAGGTCACTTCAAGAATAGTTGCCCGATCTTGTTACAGGGTGTGAATGGTATGTCTGGTCTGAGAGGTCGTGGTGGTTTCCAACAAGTACCTAGGGGTAGGGGACGTGGTACATTTCCCCAGAATGAACGTTCCTTTTCCCCTCAGAATTCTATAAATTATTTTGAACAACAGAATGTTCCGACCGTCCAGTCCGCTCAGTACTACACTGATGATTATTATGTTGGAAGTGAGAGTTCTGGTTTTAATGATAGTTAGGACAGCCATGGACAAAGGGAGGGAGTAGTGTCAGTTCCAGTAGACCAGAGTGGACCTTATGTTGAAGTGATTACATCAGGTGTGGCAGAACCTTTTCTTTTGGATACTGGTGCAGCAAAGAGTTCTATCATGCACTCTAAACTCCCTGGCGCACCCTTGTCTGGCTAGACTAATGTTTCGGTGGGATTTTCTGGCGCCCCAGTTCGTAACCCGGTTTCTTGTCCTTTGCCCCTTTCTATTGGTCCTTGTGAAATGGAGGCTCCCCTTATTCTAACGACTGGCTGTGGCAAGAATTTGTTGGGTTTGGACTTGTTGAAAAGATTGCATGCGACATTACATTGTTCTCCTTTGGGAGTACATCTTACGGTGGGTAAGAAAGTGATTTCCCCGATGTATCTGTCTAAGGATCGCCTTCCACTGCAACTGCGTTCTCTCCCTGATACACTTTGGGCTACAGGTCCTAATGATGTTGGTCTCTTGCAGATTCCACCCTACGTTGTTACTCTTAAGTCGAATGCTAAATTACCTCGCATTCCTCAGTACAAAATTTCCAGTGATGGCGAAAGAGCTCTTTTAGCGATTATCTATGATTTGGTTGAGAAAGGTGTGGTTGAAGAAACAAGAGGTAATGTGTGTAATAGTCCTGTCCTGTTCTGCCTGTCCTTAAGCGTACTGACTCTTCTCAGCCACCTGTGTATCGGTTTGTGATCGACCTTCGAGAGGTCAATAAGATTGTTGTGCCACAGTTTCCTGTTGTCCCAGACATTACTGCTTTATTCACTATGATCCCAGCCTCAGCTGCTTGGTTTTCTGTTATTGATCTGAAGAATGCTTTCTTCAGTATTCCGATTGCTGAGGAAAGTAGGGATATTTTTGGCTTCTCTTTTCTGCTTTGAAAACTCAGCTTGATACTTTTGCATTGCCTTCTGGTGCTAATCTTATCCAGTATGTTGATGATCTGTTGGTTGCTGCTGATGATGAAGAGATTTGTAAAGAAGTTACTCTTTCTTTGTTGCGACACCTGTCTAACCTTCATCATAAAGTGTTGATAGAGATCGCAGGTCACCCGGCCAATAATTTCACCATACACGTACCGGGCCCATATATTTTTCCAATTTTATCATATACATCAATCAGGTGACCTTACACTCTACTACCAGTAACCCTGAGTCCTTTCCTATTTATTTCTCGTGTACCCGACCACAATGGATCAGGGAGCTAGCTGTGAAAGAAAGGCAGACAACCAAAATACCAACATATACTCTCATAAAATGACCACAGACTACTGAGATGTTTTAAAGTTTTATCTAGAATTCAGATTTGGAAAGCATACAGTTTACAGCTAAAAGGCAATCAATAATCAAAATAACGAACAGCACATAACCATAGAGAAAGTAAATCAAGGCAACCATTTATGAGTCTATAGGAAAATAAGGACATGAGAAATGCTAAACAGATTTCAAGAATGGAGCTTAAGAAAGTATAACTATAAATGGGCAAATTTATGCACGTACTAGAGTTTCACTACGGGAAAAATACTCCAAGGTTGGGATAAGGGTTTGGGAAATCCTATATATCTATAGGAAGGGAAAAAGTTTGGAACACGCTATAGTTCTAGAAACTTTGCTTAAGTCAATTTTAGAGAAAGAAAATTACAAACCACATCTATATTTTCATAAACGGTATGAAGAATTGTGCTTAAAGGAAGGGTAACATAGGAACATGCAAAAAAATAGCAATATCGTATGAGCTTTTATTCAGTAGCTTTGCGAAAGCATGGAAAATCAAATCTGCGCAAGGGTGTGTCCTTATTAAAGCAAAAGACAGAAAATAGAAAGTGCAGTATAGAGTTTTCAGCACTATATATTTACCTAGAATGGTGTGAAGACCAACCCTGGCCACGGATCAGTCAAGGACAGGAAAAACCCCAAGGAAGGACAGTCATCAATGGGACAGCAGGTGCAGAATGGGCACCCCAGGACAGGACAGGAAAACCAGATTAGGATCAGGACAGGACCACCATGGAACGACCAGCACCCGCAGTTTGGAAGCAACGCCTGCGCTCCACCCTCTCTGCAGCTATCGGCCAGAACCCCGATTGGGTTATCGAACTCCCCAGCAAAGTGCTCCGCCAGCACTTAAGGTTTAGTAAAACCTCTTGAGTCTATGGATATTTCGGACAGAGTGCTCCGCAGCCCTCTGTATCAGTCACCTATTGAGTGCGTTGGGTCAGTGACAGGTCAGCTATTCGGACAAGTCGGACAATTTCTCTAGCTAAACCTAGGCTAGTTATACTGTTTTCGGGTCAGTGTACCACCCCCCAAATGTTGCAAGTGTCAGAATCCCCAATTTCGATTGGTCCCTAAGTAGGATAGGTCAACACACCAATCAGAACAAACTTCTACAATACCACATTTGCATGTTTTTGGGACCGCCTAGCAAATTTGGGGTTCCCATGAGATACTCTACAGAATACAATGAAACCATTACAAAGTATCTATTGCAGAACAGTTAGCCGCTTCGGCTGGGTGAAGGTGCATCTTCCCAGGCACATCTTGGCCACCACCTCTGGTTGGCAGTCGTTCAATGTCACCGGCCGAAGACAGACATGCGCAGAAAAGCATTTCAATATGGCTTCTCGGGTGTCCCTCAGACCCTCAATATTGCTGTACATGAAAAGTAAGCGAAAACAAATTAAAACATAGAAAATAAATGAATACACTGTATACCATGAATAGCTACTCTATACCCCTTTAATTGTAATATACTAATGCGTGAGTGTTTTAGTGCAGACAGACAACAACATAAACATTTGCGCAAGCTTCACCATGTGAGAACACAGACAGCCATCTTAAAAGCAAGTGCGCAAGCGCAAAGTTTCCCACCAGAACTGCAAGTACGTCACGTCACGTGAGTGTGACTAACGCATGCGCAGAAAGAAACCCGCCAAGCAGCGGCCATTTTAGGAACAATCGTTATTGAGTTAGTAAACCCATAAGCAAGCGTCTCTAGGACACCCCAAATGTCAGAATAAAGGGAAATTAGTAAGACTAACAGGTTGAATTACATGGTTATAGGTTATTCGAGGTTCATGAGTACGAGCAAGCCGCGTAACGTGCAAATTCTTGCTCCATCAATCCCCTCTTTGATGATATTTACTATCATCATAACTAATGGAATCAGATGCCAACTTTTCTTTCACACTTTGTACATTTCAATTTCTTCCAACATTCGGTTAAATTTTTCCTTAACGTCTTTGGTAGGGTGAGAATTTTTCACCCTTTTGTAAATCTGATTATTCTGTTCTTCCAATTCAAGTTCATCCATACTTCTTTTCACACCTCTCTTATTCACAGTATATTTCCTTTGGTGTTTGCGACATTTGCAACAGACAAATATAAGGAATATAATAAACCCTATTATGGCAATTGGCATCAGTACCTTAAACAACAAACTTTTACCTAAACTAGAAAACCAATGACCTACAGAGGAGAGACCATCAGTGAGTCTCTTCCAGGCACTGTCAACCTCCAGTGGTTTGAGTTCCTTTTCCAAATTTGTGATGTTCCTCACATACTTTTTTATTTGTACACTTTTATCCGGTATGTAAGTGCAACAATGTTGCGCTTTCAACATCCGGCAGACTCCGCCCTCTTTTGCTAATAAGGTATCAAGCGCAAGTCTGTTCTGTAAAACCATAGATCTGATCGCAACCATTTCGGTATTGACCATCAGAAATCCACTAGCAGTGTCAGTAGCTAACCGATCCACTACTGTAGACAATTTGCAAATTCTGTGTGTTCAGAACCACTCCCACTCCAGGTATCAGTGCACTAAAAATACTACCCATTATTTCACCTACGCTTTCTCTTTTACTACGCACTAAGCCATTGGTGTTTTCACTGCTTCCAGCAATTTCATTCACATGGTATATTTTCGGGAAGACAATGCCAAAGTAGCAGCTTCCATACCAGTGATCCGGCAATTTGAAATAAGCCTTGTTTCCACATATATAATAAATTCCGGGAAACACAGGTTCTGACCCATTTTTGAAACCCCAACCTCCAATTACCTTGTAACTGTGCTCACATTGACTGGAACCAATGAAAATGTTATTATAATAACTAGTCTTTTCGCGGTGAAGACAGAGTTTCCCTTTTCTCTCGAAATCCAGCAAAAAGCAGGACCACTCCCACCATTTGAGGTGCTTTCCATGCATGTTTTCAGCCCATTTAGGAGTTTTCCCTTCTTTTCTCTGCCATGTTTAAAAACATTTTTTCTTATTCATGTAATGAACAGGTCAAGTTATCTCTGTGTTCTTCACTTAAATCTATGGTACCTATAGTCAGGAAGTATTCTCCCATATAACGTGTAACATCACTTTTAGTATGTACAGGATTCAGATTTCCACGTATAGGAAGTTCAGAAAATATTACGTCAGAGTTTGAGTAGTAGTACTGTAACGGTCCTCTTTTGTAAAATAAACTAGCTAAAATACTACAGGAAATTCCATAAGTCAAGGGCAGGTGATGATAAGTCACGCCTTCAGCTACAGAAGTAGGTAGCTTCATGCAGACATAACAGTCTTCTATCTCCATAGTTTCTACGTAATGTACTAAAAGGTTAGCGAATACATTTAAATGAGTCTGGTTCTTGATTCTGTGATAGTGTAGTCCTTCCTCATCTGGTGCTTCTAAGTCTTGTCTTGTTTGTCTGAGGCTAAGTGTTTTCTCACGTCTTTCTACACTTCTTGTTGTCAGTTCTGCAGTGTCTTCTGTCACAGTCTGTGTAGGGTCAATTTTAGTATTTTTGCTCACCATATAAGGAATAAAAACTGTTAGTCCTATCCATAATATTAACACTATAGCTACACTACATAGGCATACTTTGCAGCATGTTTTACAACAATTACGTCTAGGCCTTCCATTCACATTTGAATCAGACATTTTTGCTCAGAAGAAGTTCTCAACCCCCCTTTGTAACTTTGCACAGGTAGCTTACACTGAGTAACTTCAGGTTGGTTCATCTTCTTCGGCAGACTGATCAGCTGTCTGTTCTTCGTCACTTTCGTCCGTTATATCAAGATCCTCAAATTCCTCCAAAATCAAGTAAGTCCATTCAGGATCCTGATATTTTTCGTTTAGTCTTTTTATTCGGTCACTTCTTCTTTTGGAGCTTTCTCCAGCCTGTTCTGCTATACGAGAACTTTTCCTCCTTTGCTCAAGCTTTTCTTCTACTGTTTTTAGTCTCAATTTCAGTCTCTTAATATATCTTGGTTCGATATGTTTCTTTTTCTTGAGTCTTTTAGCTGCACTGTAGTTTGGCTTTCTTCTAATGCTCTCTTATTTTCGTTTGTTTGTGGCACTTCTTCTTCTTCTTCCCTTCCTGGCTGACTAGCCCCATGTCTTCCTTCAGTTTCTTCTGCCTGGTCACTAAGCTGGCCTTGTTCAAGTGTGTACTGGATTTGCCTTTTGGGCGTTTCTATTTCTGTGTCCTGAACACGTTCTTCTAATTCTATCTGGTCCTGTTCAAGCACTTCGAACCTTTGATTTTCTTCCGCTTGAACTTTTGCCCTAATTTCTGTCTGTCCCTTTTCAATCTCAGGGGTTTGTGGAGGTGTGTCGATCACTTGTTCTGTCCCTATCTGATCTTCTTCTCCTTCAGGTTTTACCTGGATTTCGATAATCTGATTGTCTTCTCCTATTCCTGTCTCGTCCTCACTATTCCACTCTCTGTCTGCGTAGGTTTGACTTCTTGTTCTGATTGGGTCATCGGTCAGGTCGATTATGGGTATCCACTCATCTTGACTGGTGCTCGGTTGTTCTTCATCAGCTACTTCGGAACCTACGTCTGGAGACTCCTCAGCTGGGCAACCTTCAGCATCAGTCTTCTTTTCGTCTCTTATTACCTTCTTGGTATGGCTGGCATGGATCCACTTCGGGACGCCGGCACACTTCACCGCTGTCGTGGTTACCAGTATCACTTGGCGTTGTTGTCCCCACTTCGGTGCAAGGCAATTTGAACGAGTATGTTTCTTGAGTACAACCCAGTCACCTGGAACCAATTTATGGACTGGAGTTGTTGGATTGGCGACGGCGTCCTCCCCAATCTGGCGGTAGATAGAACGCACTTGGTCACCTAGTTGCTTGCAGTATTCAAGTACCAAATCATCAGAAATGCTTAACAGTTTGTATCCTGGTACCCATGCCTGTCTCATCACTCTTCCCATCAGGATTTCATGAGGGCTCAGGCCTGTTTTTCGGTCTGGAATACTTCGGATTCCCATCAGAACAAGAGGCAAAGCATCTATCCAGTTCATACCAGTTGATCCACACATCTTTCCTAATCTCGATTTGATGGTGCCATTTATTTGTTCCACCACTCCAGAAGCCTCTGGACGATATGCACAGTGCAACTTTTGTGTAATCTTGAATGCTTTACAGAGCTGATCGATTACCTCATTCTGGAAATGCCCACCTCTATCTGATTCAATTGTGACTGGAACCCCGTACCTAGGTATTAGTTCTCGCAGTAACAACTTGGCTACAGTTATGGCGTTATTCTTTTTGGCTGGGTAAGCTTCCACCCATTTTGAAAACAGGCAGACAATGACAAGGACGTATCTCATTCCTTTACAAAGGGGCAACTGGATGAAGTCTATTTGTAATCTTACAAAGGGACCTCCTGATTTCCCAATTTTTCCCATTTCAACTACTGTTCTCTTTCCAGCGTTGAACTGCTGACATGTCAAACACCTCTGGCAAAGTGACTCTGCTACCTTCCTGAACTTCGGGTTGTACCAAGTTTGTTGGAAAACCAGAACCATGGCATCCCTGCCAACGTGTGCATCTCCATGCATCAATCTGGCCATAGAAGCAAGCAAGCGTCTAGGCAACACAGGCATACTGTCAGGGCCCACAATGATACCATCCTCACTTCTCTGTCGACAACCAAGCTTTCTCCACTTTTCCTTTTCCTTTGGTGGTGCAGCATACTGCCAATCTTTCAATTCCTCCCATGTAGGCACCTCTTCAAACACCATAAGTTGGCAGCTGTTTCCATATCCCCCAACTTAATATTAACAGACATTCGATGTCTGGCACAATGTTGAGCCACTTCATCAGCATATCTATTTCCCACTGTCACATGATCAGCGCCAGATTTGTGAGCAGCACATTTTACCACTGCCAATTCTTTTGGTAACTGGATTGCATCCAGTAATTCTTGTACAACTTTTCCATTTCTGATAGGAGTACCTGAAGAAGTCAGGAACTCTCTTTGTAGCCACAATTGGCCAAAGTCATGCACAACCCCATAACAGTATTGACTGTCAGTATATACTGTTATTCTTTTGTTTTTCCCAATTTTACAGGCCCTTGTTAAAGCAATCAATTTGGCTACTTGTGCAGACTTCACTCCAAATAAACAGGATGCTTCTATAGTGCGTTTTACCGTGACTACAGCATAAGCAGCACTTAGGCCTACAACTTCGTGTCTCAGACATGAGCCATCTACAAACAGCTCACAATCTTCTACAGGCAGGGGCATTTCTTTGATATCTGGGCGTGGTTTAGTACTGAACTCAGTTAGGTCAATGCAGTCATGCTCGACCTCTCCCTCTGCTTCTGCAATCAGTGACTCAGGCAACAAGGTTGCTGGGTTCAATATGTTACACCGAGTAATGACTACATTTGCAGCGCCTACTAGGATCCTTTCGTACTTAGTCAGCCGACTAGGTGTGAGATACTGGGTTTTGTTCTGGTCAGTAGGATTACAACTGCATGTGGAACATACACGGTTACAGGATGTCCCATAATAATGGATTCACTTTGCTCAAGACTCGTGCAAGTTGCAGCTACAGCTTTCAGACATCCAGGTAATCCAGCAGCCACTGGATCTAAAGTGGCAGAAAAATATGCCACTGGACGTCTAGTCAAACCATGGGCTTGGGTTAGGACCGACAACGCACAATTGTCTTGTGTGTCACAAAACAATGAAAATTCCTTAGAATAGTCAGGCATGCCTAAAGCAGGGGCTGTACACAGACATTCTCGTAATTTAGTAAATGCTGTCATGCTCTCCTCATCCCATTCCACTGGGTCCTTTGCTCCTTTCTTTGTCATTTTTATTAAAGGCTTTGCTAGGACTGCAAATCCCACAATCCATTGCCTGCAGTAGCCTATGACTCCAAGGAACATTCTGACTTCTTTCTGAGTACGGGGTAACTGCATGTTTCGAATTATTCTGACTCTCTCTGAAGTACATTTCCTGATGCCTTTTTCTATCTGGTGCCCCAGATATTTTACTGACTTGGTACAGAACTGAAGTTTGTCAGGTGACACTTTATGTCCTCCTTCACCCAGATGGTTCAGAAGGGCAATGGTGTAAAAAACACAGTCTTTCTGACTCTTAGACGCCACCAAGAGGTCGTCTATATATTGCACCAAAACTGAGTTTCCAGGTAAAGTTAAAGATTCAAGGCACTTTTTCAGAATCTGATTAAAGATCGAGGGGCTTTCTGTGTACCCCTGAGGGACGCGATTCCAAACGAACACGTGACTGTCGAAAGCAAATGAGAAAAGAAATTTGCTGTCTGGATGCAATGGGATCGAAAAAAATGCATGACATAGGTCAATCACGGTGAACCACTCAGCATCCCAAGGGATCTGATACAGAATCACTGCTGGGTTCGGAACAATAGGGCAGCAGGGAACAACTATTTTGTTTACCTTTCTCAGGTCCTGCACTACCCTATACTTGCCCCTAGGTTTCTTGATTCCAATTATGGGTGAGTTACACGGGCTACTTGGTAGTGAGACAAAATATCGAGATTAAAATATCGATATACATTAATATCGAAGTTTTAATATCGATGGTATAGAATATCGATGGGTAAAATATCGACAGACAGAATATCGTTTTTTAAGGTATATATGTTAATAATATCGAAATTTACTAATATCGAAATTTTGTTTAGTGTTATGTATTTTATTATGTTGTTTATATGTTTGTTAAACATGTTTTGTAATGTATGTTTGAAAATTTGTAAATTTGTTTACATTTTGCGTTTTAGTATCAGAGCGGGTTGTGGGTTTATAGGGGAATAGGGTGGGAAGTAATTTAATAATAATTAATTAATTAATATATGTTTGTAAATATTTTTAATTAATAATTAATTGGTAATTAATTAATATTAATTAGTTAATTAATTAATATAATGTTGTACATATTTTTTATTAATAATTAATTGGTAATTAATTAATATGAATTAGTTAGTTACATTAATTAGAGTAATTTTTTTATATATATAATTTTTTGTTATTGTTAATTAATTAATTGGGGAAAAATAATATTAATTAGTAAATTAAATTAATTACAGCTAATGTGCTAATATATTTACTTTATTGTTATTGTTAATTAATAATTAATTGGTAATTAAATAATATTAATTATGTAATTAAATTATTTAGAGTTAATGTGCTAATATATTTACTTTATTGTTATTGTTAATTAATAATTAATTGGTAATTAAATAATATTAATTATGTAATTAAATTATTTAGAGTTAACGTGCTAATATATTTAATTTTTTGTTAGGGTTCAGGGTCAGTTTTCAGTTTTTGGGTAAAAGGGTATTTTTAGTGTTCAGGGTCAGTTTTCAGTTTTTGGGTAAAGGGGTATTTTTAGTGTTCAGGGTCAGTTTTCAGTTTTTGGGTAAAGGGGTATTTTTAGGGTTCAGGGTCAGTTTTCAGTTTTTGGGAAAAGGGGTATTTTTAGGGTTCAGGGTCAGTTTTGGGTTTTTGGGTAAATGAGTATTTTTAGGGTTCAGGGTCAGTTTTCAGTTTTTGGGTAAAGGTAAATTTTTAGGGTTCAGGGTCAGTTTTGGGTTTTTGGGTAAAGTGGTATTTTGAGTGTTCAGGGTCAGTTTTCAGTTTTTGGGTAAAGGGGTATTTTTAGGGTTCAGGGTCAGTTTTGGGTTTTTGGTATTTTTAGGGTTCAGGGTCAGTTTTCAGTTTTTGGGAAAAGGGGTATTTTTAGGGTTCAGGGTCTGTTTTGGGTTTTTGGGTAAATGGGTATTTTTAGGGTTCAGGGTCAGTTTTCAGTTTTTGGGTAACGGTAAATTTTTAGGGTTCAGGGTCAGTTTGGGGTTTTTGGGTAAAGGGGTATTTTTAGGGTTCAGGGTCAGTTTTGGGTTTTTGATATTTTTAGGGTTCAGGGTCAGTTTTCAGTTTTTCGGAAAAGGGGTATGTTTAGGGTTCAGGGTCAGTTTTGGGTTTTTGGGTAAATGGGTATTTTTAGGGTTCAGGGTCAGTTTTCAGTTTTTGGGTAAAGGTAAATTTTTAGGGTTCAGGGTCAGTTTTGGGTTTTTGGGCAAAGGGATATTTTTAGGGTTCAGGGTCAGTTTTGGGTTTTTGGGTAAAAGGGTATTTTTAGGGTTCAGGGTCAGTTTTGGGTTTTTGGGTAAAGGGGTATTTTTAGGGTTCAGGGTCAGTTTTGGGTTTTTGGGGTACAGGGGTATTTTTAGGGTTCAGGGTCAGTTTTGGGTTTTTGGGGTACAGCGGTACAGGGTAAAAATAAAATAAAATTAAATTTAAATTAAATCAATTAAATGAAATTAAAAAAATTAAATTACATTAAATTATATTAAATTAAATTATATCATTTTACATTTTTTTAAATTAAAAAAAGTAATATATACTTACGAATACTTACGTTGTAATGGTATGCGTTGTAAATACATGCGTTTTAATAGTTTTTGCGTTAATTTATATGTAGAGTTTTTAATTTATTTTAAATGTATATGTATTAGTTTTAATTTTTTAATTATGTTTTAATGTTTTTATTTAATATTTGTAAATTTATATGTATTTTAAAATTATTTTTACATTATTATTAATATATTTAAAAAAACAATATTTTTATTTTCGATATTTTTGTACTACGATATTAATTTTTCGATATTTTTGTACTTACCTTTATGAAGATAGGACTCCGATATTTTTGATTTCGATATTTTTGTGTCGATATTTTTGTATGTAGATATTCTGTCTGTCGATATTATGTCATAGATTCGGGCTACTTATCACTTCTTGTATGATGTTTGCTTCCAATAATCTTTTTATTTCAATGGCAACTCCTGCTCTAACTTCGCCACTCATTTTGTATGGCTTGGTATTGGGGTAAACTGCATTTTCTTTCATGGCTATATTGATGGGGTCTACATTTGCCATTAGACCTACATCCTTTCCAGTAAAGTCCCATACTTCTGGTTTCACTGTCTTTTGGAGTTCTTCGGGCAAGTCTTGTATAGTCAACTGTTTAATTTCTGAGTCAGGTTTGATTAACATTAATTTGTATATTCCATCTTCGTCTGGGGTTTGAATTTCGATGCCCTTTGGTGTGCAAAAGATGGTACAGTTCATTTTACACAACAAGTCACGTCCCAGTAAGTTTACTGGACTGGTATCACAAACTACAAATCTATGCATTTCTTTGAAGTTCCCTATTGTAATCTCCATGGGCTCAGTAACTGGGGTACTAATCAATTGATTAGATACACCCACTACTTGGATTGCTTCTCCCGAGAGGGGTAGGTTTGGAACGTCTGCTGTTCTCACAGTAGAACGGGTAGCACCAGTGTCCAACAGAAAGGTGACATCATTGCCTACAACCTTTCCTTCAATGTATGGCCCAGACTGGTCTACCGGCAAGGAGGCGCCAAGCACGCACTCCTCGTCCTCCCCCCTCAGGCCCCGTCAGTACTGGTCGTCACAGAAAAAAGTGTCATTCAACAGATATTGCGAAGTTGCTGCATTTCTATCCTCATTTCCTCCCCAGATCTCAATGTCATCACCCTGCGGTGTTTTCCCTTTATAATTCGGTTTAGGTGCACGGGGCAACTGACTCGCCTGTGTCTTTCTTGGTCTTTCATTCTGCGTCTGTGGATTTAAATCAGTGTTTTGGAGGTTACCATTCTGTAAATATGGACACTCGTCTCTCCAGTGCCCGATTTCTCCACACTGGTGACAGGGAAATTTCTTTTTGGCTTCCTCTCGACTCATTTTCATTCCCCCAGAACCTTGATTTTGGGAATTTTTATTCATTTTACCTAATTGTTTTTCCTGCTATTCCGCTAGTTTTACCTGTGCCCACATAACCTTTTCCTTCAGAGCCTTTCGCTTGTCTGCCATCTCGTCCTCGCAATACTTTGCGTATCGCAAGACTTCATCTATTTTCTTAGACTGCCAACAGATTTTATTGTCTTTGATCCACTGACAAATTTCAGGTCTTAAACCGTTTACAAACCTGTAAATGAAGTGGGTCATATCCTTCATCTCGATATTATCTATACCGCTGTACGTTTTAAACACCTGTAACAGTCTTTCATAGAAGGAGTGCACAGTCTCATCCCTTTCCTGCGTGGTTCTATCTATCTTGGTCCAATCAGTTTCCTTTGCAGGCACCTTTTTCTTTAGGTGTAACATGACCTGGTCATATTTTCTCATCACCTCATCAGAGGGAGCTCCTGTAGCAGGGTCCCTCGTGTATTCTTTAGTAGGCCAATCAATGGCAATTTTACATTCGGTCCATAAATCCACAGGAATCACTATGTCGAAAAACCCATCCAGGTCTTTCCATAGGCATTTTTGCACCTTCACAAACCTTTCCACTTGCCTGTACCATTCCACAGGCTTCTCTCTCAATTTTGGAAAGTCATTTGTAAAGGACACAATATCCTGTCGGGACCATGGAACGTGCACATATTTTCCACCTGGCACTTCTCGCATGGGGTATAACTGTTCTGGCTTGTCTGCTTCCCTTAAAGCAAACTCAGAAGTCGTCTGTTTGGACCTAACCTCTTCCTTTTTCTTTGCCCACCTGGCTTTCCATTTGTCTACATCTCCCCATTTTTGCAACACGGTCAACAATTCTTAGATCTGAACCTTCTTTCCTGACACATTCATATTTTCCAGATCTTTGTCTGAGAAATCTGCTCTGTAGGGTTTTTGTAATGGCTTTGATTTGGAAATATCTATTCCCATACTAGCCGCAGTGTCCGTTAATTTCTCATGGAGCACTTTGGTATTACGGGTAAGACTCTTGCAGATAAACAGCAGCTCTTCCTCGGAAAAGGTATTTAATCTGTCTAACCCCACATTTCCAGCTGTCCGTTCTTCCATTTCAATTCTTAATTTATAAATATCCAATGGTTTGGTCTGAGGAGTTTGTCTCTCTAATTCTCGACTCCATCTCTCAATTTCTTCAGGAGTTACCAATGTGACACTCTTGGTACCCGAAGTCGATTCCATTTGAATCTCTCTCGTATTGAAAGGATTATATCTCTTCTGCAAACTCCTTCCCGGGTTCCTAATTGGTAAATCCATTAAAGAAGCTTCAGATTCACATTCACTCGTCTGATCATCTACAATTAAGGGCTCTCTTCGGGGCTGTACTACAATCGGGGTAATAGTTGGGGCTTGTGGATTCACTTGTCTATCCCCATACAAAGGAACAACGGGTCCAATAGTTACTGGGATCGTCAAGGCTTCGGGGCTTGTATTTAACTGGGAGAGTTTCTGAATTATTTCGGTTCTCTGTTTGGCTAGAGCCTCTCGCTCTGTTTCCTCCAATAACCGTTCTAGGGATTTCTCATGCAATACTTGTGGAGTCAAAGTTGGAGCACAACTCGGGGCAGTGGGATGCGTCGTACTTGGTCCTTCACCATAATTAGGTTTTGGGAAACGGCTTCCTGTATTTAAGGCTCTTGGTCCTCCCTCATAAGGAGGTCTTGAACCGAAATCTCTGTTACCTGAATATCTTGATTCCCCACTAAATGGTGGTCTTAGACAGGTGTCTCCGGCACCTATAAGTTCTAGGCCCTCGCTATAGGAAGGTATTTGGCAGCTGTCTCTTGGGTTTCCAGATCCACTCCCTTCCTGACACGGGGGACGTTGGGAGGTATCCCCTACACTAGATGATCTGGGTCCTTCATTATAAGGAGGTGGACTTTTCATAAACATGTCATCTAATAATTCATCATCCGACTCCCCAGGGGGCACCCAATGTTTACACTTTTCTGTCCTTTTCTCTCCCCTGGACCACCCATTGGCATCATTGGAAACAATGTTCCAAACAAAGAAGAGAGTAAGGGAGTTCGTTCACCCAAAAGTGAACTAGAGACTTCTCCTATTCCCCTGGGAGGAAATATATCAAAAACAAAGAGAGGAGTATCCACTATGAATTTGAAGAACAGACGTATCTGGAGGACCGGTTCTTGGCAAAAAGGAGGAAATTCATCCTTTTGATAGAAACCCCTCACTCACCACCTAGTGGTGACATGCTTCATCATCGGGGTCCACCTTGGCGTCCTAGCGACACCAAGGTGTGCTGCAACACCTGGACTACAGTGGAGCGGGTTGTGGCTGTAGGTGCAAAAAAATGTTAAAAATGTCCTGGTTGTACTCAGAAAAAGTGGTTTTAATTATAGAGCAACTGAACAATGTTTTAAAAAAATATATATAGGCGAGATCCTGGTAGGGAGGGTTACGTCCAAGGGATCTCTATATGTGTTGAGTGGTCAACATGTTTCTACCATAAGGGCTATTGCCCGGTATTCGTCAGGACCAGAAAAAACAGGTGGACAGGGGGTGCGTGCTCCCTAAAAAGCACACCCGGCCTTGATCCCCTGTGTGCCTCCTGGCAAAAAATGCCAGTGGTAGGTGCTGCTCAATAAAATAAGTGAGCTGGCGAATAAAAAAGAGACTCGAGTAAGAGTACTCTGCGCTTCAACGGGCAGGGCGTAGGGTCAGTGCCTGTATAGTAACATATTAGTTGCAGGCAGGGAAGATCATGGTCGACCTACTCCTCGCGTCCACTGCTCGGCTAGTCGAGTCTCTTTTTTATTCGCCAGCTCACTTATTTTATTGAGCAGCACCTACCACTGGCATTTTTTGCCAGGAGGCACACAGGGGATCAAGGCCGGGTGTGCTTTTTAGGGAGCACGCACCCCCTGTCCACCTGTTTTTTCTGGTCCTGACGAATACCGGGCAATAGCCCTTATGGTAGAAACATGTTGACCACTCAACACATATAGAGATCCCTTGGACGTAACCCTCCCTACCAGGATCTCGCCTATATATATTTTTTTAAAACATTGTTCAGTTGCTCTATAATTAAAACCACTTTTTCTGAGTACAACCAGGACATTTTTAACATTTTTTTGCACCTACAGCCACAACCCGCTCCACTGTAGTCCAGGTGTTGCAGCACACCTTGGTGTCGCTAGGACGCCAAGGTGGACCCCGATGATGAAGCATGTCACCACTAGGTGGTGAGTGAGGGGTTTCTATCAAAAGGATGAATTTCCTCCTTTTTGCCAAGAACCGGTCCTCCAGATACGTCTGTTCTTCAAATTCATAGTGGATACTCCTCTCTTTGTTTTTGATATCATTGGAAACAATCCTTCCACAATCATATTTTGCCTCCACTGTTTCATCTTTTTATCACGGGTCTCTTGTTTCAATTTCGGATAAAATTGTGTTAACCCCTTGTCCAATCGGGGCTTGTCTCTCTCCAAAGCCTCGATTTCCCACTCCTCTAATGCTTCGTACTGCGTTAGTCTAGGTCTGGGATGTAAGTCATTCATTTGGGTTCTCAAATTAAATAGAATTCTACCATTAAAAATACCTTCTAACGGGAAAGCCAAAATTCCATCATCCTTTGTGTATTCCGCCCAATTCTCCAACCATACACATGAGTGACACCCTTTATCAAACATTATGAAAGATGCGGGGGTATTAGGTGGCGGTATGACAACACCTTCCCGGGTTTTAATAGGTTTGTCCTTTTTGAAATAATTCTTTACTTTATTTACAAGGGACAATTTTCTCTTGTTCCCGTACATAATGCTAGTGTTATGCCCTTTCCACTGATCGTTTTCAAACCCTAAATGTCGTGGATCAGGTCTAGTATTCGGTCTATACGTGTGCCACATACGACTTCTGGGAGCGACTTTGTTTACAAATCACTCCCAATCCAAAACCGCTTTTTATTTTCGTGCAACCAATAGAATGCACGAGTTCAAACTTTCGACCAATGGGTGCGCGGCCTTTCGCGAGACAGGTTCTCACGCTTCGGCACTCACCCCTCCTTTACAATTTCAGCTCCGCTACACACCCGCTGTTTCGACCAACACCAACGCGGCACAGACGTCAGAGCAGCCCTGCAACTGACTCCCTCCTTTACAAGGTAACGGAAACTTGATTGTTTTTTTAAAGTGCAAGTGCTTTAGTTATTTAACAACATAAACACATTCGCCACTGTATTCGAGTGTCTAGAAAGAAAAGATTATGTTTTACTGCAAGTAACCTCTTCTGTCTACTTTTCACACTCTACGGATAGATCTCTTCTGCCTATCCTTTACTCAAGCATTAGGGAACCTACTACTCCTTTTGACTCATCCACTTCTTTCCGGGATATATACTAAGTCTAAAGTTTCGCTAGCGAACCCCTTTACTGTCACTCAAGCTCCGACGATCCTGCTACTCCTTCCGGTGTGACCCTTACTAGGGTATATCACAATAGAAGTTTTGCCAGCGAACTCGTTGCTATCATTTATTCAGACATATATTCAGAAAACCCTAATTAGTGCTTCCAGTTCTGCCTAACCATGCACTAATTTTCCTCGAGCCACTGACTTCAGAGCAAAGTGGATTCTCTTCACCACTCGCTATTCAATTCCCCGGGGATTCCAGACAAACACTAAACAATTACTAACGAGAGGGTTAATACATTTATCAATATAACAATAAGAAAAACAATTTAAAACATTTCATAATTTTCAAAGCAAAAACATTTCACGTGATCGATCAATTTCAGGAGTAAAATATTCACAATTTAGCAGCAAAATCTTTATAGCAGCATCCGACCTATCTAACTACCTTAACTAGTCCTACCCAACTTTAACTAGTCCCTAACCATAGCTCTGCTACCAGAAAATTACTGATAGAGATCGCAGGTCACCCGGCCAATAATTTCACCATAAACGTACCGGGCCCATATATTTTTCCAATTTTATCATATACATTAATCAGGTGACCTTACACTCTACTACCAGTAACCCTGAGTCCTTTTCTATTTATTTCTCGTGTACCCGACCACAATGGATCAGGGAGCTAACTTCATTCCTTCTTACGCACTACACCAAAAGCTGCTGCTATTTACAAACACCTTCACGCTGGTGAGACTCCAAGACCTAAACCTAAAGTGGAAGAGTCCTGGGAGCATGATTTGTCTGTCTCTTGGTCGGTTTCCTTCTGGGACAAAATCTGGATCAAACTTCGCAAATCTTCCAGGGCAGCAACCCTCACTCAGACTTTGTTTTTTATTTACAATAGACTCCTCTTCACACCCTCTGCCCTTCACAAACGCTTTCCTAATACTCCCCACACATGCTGGTCTTGTTCGTCACCACAAGCTGATTTATTTCATATGTTATTTTTATGCACTCATGTTCGTAATTTTTGGTTACAGGTTTGGGCTCAAATTAATTTAATTTTCCACACTTCTATCCCTTTTTCCCACACACATGTTTTTATGGGTAGCCTCTCCCCCTGCTGGGTTGCCGTTGATCTGAAACCTCAGATTGTTGATCTATTACTTGCCGCTGCCTTCCAACAAATAACGGTCAATTGGAAAGACTTCTCCAAAATTTCCTTCAAGGCATGGTGGTTTAATGTGTGCCACAACCATAGACTCGATACTGCTCATGTTTTCCCGGCATGTATGGCTACTAAACGCATGGACTTATGGACTCCCGTCACACTTTATCTGGATTCATGTAGTAAACGCTTGTTTCACCCTCTGCCTCCCCAACAGGAAGTTCCTAAACCTCCTTAATTGCTCGATACATTCCACTTATCCTCCATTGTACCATTTTGTTTTAATTCTTTCCAATGTTTTTATGCTTTTCATATTTTATGCTTACCGTGTTTTCTCTTTGCCTTTTCCTTCTCTCTCCTCTTGCACCCAGATTTCTTTTATTCTAATGCTTACATTTGTATGATTGTATTATTCTGCTCAGAGTCTTTGCCTTGATATCACATTGTACTTTGTTTTGACACCTGGTTTTCTCTCTTATTATTATCAAATAAAATTTTCTTGAACTTAAAAAAGAAAGTATAACTATAAATGGGCAAATTTATGCACGTACTAGAGTTTCACTACGGGAAAAATACTCCAAGGTTGGGATAAGGGTTTGGGAAATCCTATATATCTATAGGAAGGGAAAAAGTTTGGAACACGCTATAGTTCTAGAAACCTTGCTTAAGTAAATTTTAGAGAAAGAAAATTATAAACCACATCTATATTTTCATAAATGGTATGAAGAATTGTGCTTAAAGGAAGGGTAACATAGGAACATGCAAAAAAACAGCAATATCGTATGAGCTTTTATTCAGTAGCTTTGCGAAAGCATGGAAAATCAAATCTGCGCAAGGGTGTGTCTTTATTAAAGCAAAAGACAGAAAATAGAAAGTGCAGTATAGAGTTTTCAGCACTATATATTTACCTAGAATGGTGTGAAGACCAACCCTGGCCACGGATCAGTCAAGGACAGGAAAAACCCCAAGGAAGGACAGTCATCAATGGGACAGCAGGTGCAGAATGGGCACCCCAGGACAGGACAGGAAAACCAGATTAGGATCAGGACAGGACCACCAAGGAACGACCAGCACCCACAGTTTGGAAGCAACGCCTGCGCTCCACCCTCTCTGCAGCTATTGGCCAGAACCCCGATTGGGTTATCTAACTCCCCAGCAAAGTGCTCCACCAAAACTTAAGGTTTAGTAAAACCTCTTGAGTCTATGGATATTTCGGACAGAGTGCTCCGCAGCCCTCTGTATCAGTCACCTGTTGAGTGCGTTGGGTCAGTGATAGGTCAGCTATTCGGACAAGTCGGACAATTTCTCTAGCTAAACCTAGGCTAGTTATACTGTTTTCGGGTCAGTGTACCACCCCCCAAATGTTGCAAGTGTCAGAATCCCGAATTTCGATTGGTCCCTAAGTAGGATAGGTCAACACACCAATCAGAACAAACTTCTACAATACCACATTTGCATGTTTTTGGGACCGCCTAGCAAATTTGGGGTTTCCATGAGATACTCTACAGAATACAATGAAACCATTACAAAGTATCTATTGCAGAACAGTTAGCCGCTTCGGCTGGGTGAAGGTGCATCTTCCCAGGCACATCTTGGCCGCCACCTCTGGTTGGCAGTCGTTCAATGTCACCGGCCGAAGACAGACATGCGCGTAAAAGCATTTCAATATGGCTTCTCGGGTGTCCCTCAGACCCTCAATATCGCGGTACATGAAAAGTAAGGGAAAACAAATTAAAACATAGAAAATAAATGAATACACTGTATACCATGAATAGCTACTCTATACCCCTTTAATTGTAATATACTAATGCGTGAGTGTTTTAGTGCAGACAGATAACAACATAAACATTTGCGCAAGCTTCACCATGTGAGAACACAGACAGCCATCTTAAAAGCAAGTGCGCAAGCGCAAAGTTTCCCACCAGAACTGCAAGTACGTCACGTCACGTGAGTGTGACTAACGCATGCGCAGAAAGAAACCCGCCAAGCAGCGGCCATTTTAGGAACAATCGTTATTGAGTTAGTAAACACATATGCAAGCGTCTCTAGGACACCCCAAATGTCAGAATAAAGGGAAATTAGTAAGACTAACAGGTTGAATTACATGGTTATAGGTTATTCGAGGTTCATGAGTACGAGCAAGCCGCGTAACGTGCGAATTCTTGCTCCATCAGTGTCACCTTCGAAGTTGCAGTATTGCCGACAAGAAGTGACCTACTTAGGTCATCTCTTGTCGATTGACCCCCAGAGCATATTCAAGCGATTGCCCAAATGACTGTGCCATGCACACAGAGAGAGTTGCGTGCCTTCTTAGGTATCACCTCGTATTGTAGACAGTGGATTCCGAATTTTTCTTAAATCTTAAGGACACACCACACCCTCTTCCTTGGTCTGACGAATGTCAGAACAGTTTTTCTGAATTGCGTGATGCATTTTGTTCTGCTCCGGTGTTGGGTACCCCTGACTATAGTAAACCTTTTACACTTTATGTACACGAGAGAGAAGGTTGTGCGTTGTCAGTGTTGACACAACAATTTGGAGACAAGCACCGCCCATGTGCGTATTTTTCAGCCACTTTAGATCCTGTAGCTAGGGCGTTGCCTAGTTGTCTAAAAGCTACAGCGGCAGCGGCTGTTTCTATCCAACAGTCTGCTGGTTTGGTATTGGATAATACATTGATTGTGATGGTCCCACATGCAGTGAATACCCTATTGAATAGAACAAAGACTCAACATCTTACCAGTGCAGGTTTGTCAGGTTATGAGTTGACGCTTTTGGCTAGCAATGTGCACATCAAGCGGTGCAACACATTGAATCCAGCTACATTGTTGCCAATTTTTGTAGAGACAGATGCTCAGGAACAGCATGACTGTTTTCTCCGGACAGAGGAGGAAACGAAGGGTAGAGGAGGGTTGATCTGAAAGATACTCCTCTTTCGAATCCTGATGGTACCCTATGGATAGATGGTTCGTGCTTTAAGCTTCCGAATGGAGAGACGACTGCAGCATATGCTGTCACAACTTTGCACATGATTGTTGAAACAGCACGTATTGCACAGAATTCAGCGCAGGCAGCGAAGTTGATAGCATTGACTAGAGCGTGTGTGTTGTCAAAAGGAAAGAGAGTGAATGTTTTTACTGATAGCCAATACGCATTTGGCTTGGCTCACAGCTTTGGTCGTTTGTAGAAAGAGAGAGGATTTCTTACTTCCCATGGTGCGAAAATTCAGCATGGACAATTAGTGAGTGAACTTCTCGAATCACTTACTTTGCCGACCCAAATTACGATAGTAAAGTGTAGTGCGCATAAGAAGGTTACGGATGATGTGGGTTGAGGGAATTCTTTTGCAGATGAAGTAGCGAGAGAAACAGCGAAAGATGTGACGAGTCGGATGTATGTTGCAGGTCCTGCCAGATGGCTTGTGGAAGGAGGAATGTGTGAAGATACAACAGAAAGTGTGAAGATGATTCAGGCAGAAGCTACTGAGAAAGAATTGAGTATGTGGAGAGAGAGTACGGGAATGTTGGATTCGACAGGCTGTTGGGTTGAGTTGTTAGAGCACCGGCGATGGTTGTTGCCGGATGCATATGTGCTTCTGGTGGTTATTATGGCTCATGGGCTGGCTCACATTAGTTCAAAAGGGATATGTAAGTTGTTGGCTCCGGCGTGGCAGAATGGTGGAATTCCTAAGTGTGCTGAGAATTTGGTTAAACACTGCATGATTTGCTTGATGCATAATCCTGGAAAGGGAACCCCAACTCCAGCGGGTCATTTTGCTCCTCCAACGTATCCGTTCGAGGTGCTGCAGATAGACTACATTTATATGGAAAGATGCAATAACTTGAAGTATGTTCTTGTGGTTGTTTGTGCTTTTCCAGATGGATAGAGGCCTACCCCCTAAAGAATGATACTGCCTTGTCTACAGCCAAGGTTTTGCTCAAATAATTCTTTCCCAGATATGGCTTGCCGAGGATGGTATGGAGTGATAATGGAAGTGAATTTGTGGGTCAGATTATGAAGAAAGTATGTGCGGGTCTGGGTATCAAATAGAAATTTCACGCTGCGAATCACCCCCAGTCAGCAGGCCTGGTCGAGTGCTATAATGGCACTCTGAAGCTGAAGTTGGCCAAGGTGCAGGCGAGCTCTGGTCTTACATGGCCCGAAGCCTTACCATTGGCACTTTTGTCCACAAGAACGACAGTACATTCTCGCGTGGGACTTAGCCCATACGAGATTGTTTTTGGACGCCCAGCGAATGTCTGGGGTGTGCCGAGGCCTAAGAAGTACAGTGATATCGAGTACCCTATGTTGGTTAACTACTTACATGATTTGACTGCTAAATTGCGTGTTCTTCACCAACAGGTCCATGACACTTTGCCTTCAGTTTCTGTAGACGCAGGCCACACGATTTAACCTGTCGACTGGATTCTATCCAGGAATTTCCAGAGGTCAAAGAACTTGGAACCAAGATGGACCGGTCCATACCAAGTCCTGTTATCAACTCGGACTGCTATTAAGGTGTTCGGCAAGAAAAACTGGGTACATGGTACCCATTGCAAGAAGATACCTTTGCCCTTACCGACCGATAAGTGGGTCCGGGAAGGTGTTGCCGATTCCAAGAGTGAAAGGGTTCCAAGATTTGTCCCTTTTAGCGATGCACATCTGGAATGGACTCAGTCAGAACGTGCGGATAATGAAGTCTTGCAAGAAGCTGTGCCGCCGTGTTTGAGATTTGATACTACGCATCCAGAGACACTCTTTCAGGATCGAACTGTGCCTGGTAAAGAACGCTACAATTTAAGGTCTAAAAAGGACAAATAAAATCTGATTTTTTTTGTGAATTACACTCTTTCAGACAAGAGACTATTTTTCTTTTTCTTTTTTAAGCCACCACCTGAGTTCAGCTGCAGGGTCGCGGTATAAGACTTAAGGGGTGGCCCGCGTATTGACGAAAGGTCTGCGGTTCTAGGGACATCTAGGACGCCTGGACGCACACTTGAGTGAAGAAGGAAAATTGCCACGAGCAGCACGTTAGAGGATGGAGTCTGTTGTAACTGAAAGAGATGTTGAGAGAATAGATCTTAAGACAAGATTTTGTACATTGATATATAGCAAATGTTTTATAATATTGTGCTTTTTGATGTTTTTAAGTATCACATTAGCTTGTGTGGGTTGGATTGTCTATGTTACACAACAGACATCTGCACCCACCTCCCAACCTATGCTTTCTTTCACTACTGTTTCTTTGCACCAGTTTTATACGTTGCCTGAACATGAACAAACAAGGAGATCAGAATTTGTCAACAACTCGTTCATACAGTTGTTGCATCAGCATCAGTTAGTAGTAAATACCACTAATTGTTGGGTTTGTGGTCTTATGCCTCATACGACAGATAAAGGTATGCCATATTTGGTTTTGCCTTTTTCTTTTAATGGGTCTGTGTGGGCTTTTCAGACCATGTTTATCTATGCAAATGAGGTACGCCCCTTACGTTCCCTTAAAGATAACTCCAGCAATAGTCCCTTGATAAGGGGAATAGTAGCTATGATCCGAGATATTGATTCATATAATGCTATCCCTAAGGATGAGGTGCAGGCTTATGTTGGTTGGAACGTGACTGGATATAGTACCAGCTTGACAGAGAAGGAGAGACGAAAAAGGTCTCCCCCTATTTGGATTGTACCCCACACAGGCCATTTTTGTCTGCAAGGTACTGGTCGGAATCCGAAAGCTCAGCTAGGTAAGAGTGTGTGTGCTCAAACCTATGTCTATTCATCCCGGACTTCTCCACCGTTTGTGCCAGTTAAAGGCACATATTTTGTTTGTCATGACAGAGCCTACACATGGCTGCCACCTGATTTTTCAGGAACATGTTATGTGGCGTTTTTGTTTCCCCCTACATACACTACTGCTTCAGACTATCATAGAACGAGATGTGGTAGAGGTGTCTTCAATCAGGAAGATACTGCAGCACACAAAGTAGGAGATTTCTTCAAGGGCTCCCTGCCCTTTTGGGGTCCTATGATCAATAGTAGGCATATTCGACAGCTTGTCCGCGTTGTTGAAGCTACTATTAATGAGACAGCAGGTGCTCTTAGTAATGTTACAGCTGAGCTTCAAGCGGACCGACTTATGACTTTGCAGAACCGTATGGTATTAGACATCATACTTGCAGATCGAGGAGGAGTATGTAAATTGATTGGATCCAGTTGCTGTGTTTACATACCAGATAATGCCCCTACAGTGTACCAAGCCATCTCTAGGTTGCATAAGATCTCTGAGTCTATCCATGTAGACGAAGGAGACTGGTCATTGACGTTATGGTTTTGGGGACTGCTGTCCAAATGGGGATGGAAGATTCTGACATTTCTTGGTATGGTTTTAGCCATCCTTTTCTCTTGTTGTCTTTGCATCCAGTGTGGTCCCGCCATTTGTAGTCTTTGTGCTACTATGTGTGTGCGGAGACCTGTCCCGAGAGAAGTAGAGAATAATAAAATTATGCTACAGCAACACTTTGATGACATAATGAATATCGATATAGACCTAGATTCAGATTAACACGAGTCTTAGGTTATTGCCTACGTAATGGCAAAAGGAGAGGCTGAGGTTCTGTAATTCTCGAGTCTGACTCCATTTTGTTCTGTGCCACCATTTTGTGTTGCCCTCACGTAAACCTGTAAAGGTAACCTGGCGAACAAAGTGGCCTGGCCTTCTTAGTTCATGTATACATTAACTAGGTTTCTTTTTGACTCTGAAATTAACTGTAAGAAACTGACCTCTTCACCTGAAACTGACCTCGCAAAGCCAATTTCCCTGATCGATCTTTGTCTGAGATTGCCAATCAATGTTCAGGACATCGTTAACTTTTTAGTTTCCTTGCACATGCCTTATCTTGTTCAGCATCTGTTACTGTTTCTTTTTTATGTTTCTTCATTACATGAGTTATGCTTTCAATTATAGGTTTGTCCGGCTTGTGGAGATTGAATTAGGGACATTCCTAATAATTAAGTTTTGGGTTGGATACTTTAAATTGAGTTTTTGCTATGTGATACTTTGTTTGAAAAATGTATCTTATTGGCTAGAATTTTGTGCAGTGGGTGTACATTTATAATGTGAATATTGGGTATAAAAGGAGACATCTCGCTTTAGTAAAATGAGCAGTCTCCTGAGAATTTACACCGTGATGTATTTCTAGGATCACTGTTACTAGCTGCAGCTAATAAACTTGGTCTCTGACGCCATCAAGAAGTATTCCGTGTCTTTGAATACCAAGACAGGTGAACTCGAAGATCTTAGGCGTGCCCCTGACACCGCTGGGTTAAACCCCGGTTCTTCAACTGCCAGAGAGCCATTTTGATTGGTCGCATTATGCAGTTGAGGCTACATTGATATCTTGGTTTGTGGAAATAAAATGGTATGCTGATGAACAGCTCAATGAAGATGTGATGCACAACTGTTTGTGCATTAAACATTCATTAAAAGTGGCAATATTGTCATTCACCTGTGAAGTCCCTTTCATTGTGCATTGTTGCTATAGATTCATACCAGTGAAAAAAGCATTAGCAAAGCCAGTATCTCAGCCTTTTAGAATCGAAACCTATTAATATTGCTTCTTTTAATCATTGCAGGGTCTGGCAGACATTTAATGCTAGTGTTACACCCGACCTAAAAAACAGAAACAGCATTAAATAGCTTGAAAAATGTATTTAAATAGAAGAATCTTGTAACATTATAATTGTAAGAAATTGGGTCACTTGTTAAAGGGGTGAAACCCTGCTCAAGAAAGAACCACAATCCTTGTCAGGGTGAAGTCACAAAGAAACCCAAATTACCTGAGCTCAATTCTTGGGTTTCTTGTCACAGAGCATTTTTAAAAATAAATTAAAAATGACCAAAACAACAAAAATTTGATCAGTAGAGCCAGAGATATACAATCTTAAAGATTTCAGTAAAAATAGCACCAAAAAGCACAAAGTGCCAATGGTGGATATCTGGTTGCGTTGACCGGGACAAAGTTACAAGTTCAGGCCGACCATGATGGAGTCTTGGCCTGCTACAGGGTCCCAGTTAGGCCCGCTGAATAAGAGTATCTTAAATCCTGGTTGCATAGCGCTGCAAGATCCTGCACCGAGAATGCGTCACGCAGCTGAGGTGATGCATCGGTTCCGAGGTGCAGTGAGGCAAGGTCCTGTATCATCATCGAGGATCTTGTCAATGATGGCTTGCAGTTCAAAGTCCGCAATCAAGGATGTGTTGCGTAGTCAAGGCAATGTGTCGGTTCTGAGGAGCTCTGAGGCTGTGATGCGAGAACCTGCATCACCGTCTAGGCTGCTATCAATGAGAGATTTGCGCTGCAAGGGTCTGCATCAGGAAAGCTTCGTAGAACAGTGGTTCCAATGTGGGCTGCTAGGTTGTAGCGGAGTCCTTGCACCCTCGCAGCAGAGGGGTTGCATTGGTTCTGCTTGAACCACAGATGGGCTGGCAACGCACCGGTAGACCCACTTCCAAGGATTTAGGACAGGGGTGGCACACTTGGCAGGGTAGTAGTCACAGATGGCAGAGTCCAGGCACTAGGTTCAAGGTTGTTGGAGCCTTTAGTCTCTGAGGCGCCAATCAGGAGGCTAGCCAACTAGCCCTTGGAGTAACTCTAGGATCCTGGGTTCAACAGATGCAGGTCCAGCCCTTCTCACCCAGGAAAGGGTGCAGCAGGCAGCAGCACAGCAGGATGGCAGTTCTTCAAAGCAACCATCCAGCAGAGTGGATGTCCTTTCAGGCAGCAGAACAGTATTTCTTCCTGACAGAGTATCAACAGGTACAGAAGTGTACTGAAGAGTTGGTGTCTGAGGTCCAATATTTATACCTCAGCCTTCTTTTGGGAGAAGCTACTAAAGGTTTCCCTTTAAAGTTTACAGGCATCCTGCCTTTCCTGCCCTAGCTCTAATCTAACATTACAGGCCCTTGGTACATGTAGTACAACTTTATTAGGGACTTATACGTAAATTAAATATGCCAATTGGTGATTGGCCAAAGTTACCATGTTTTGTGGGTTAAGCAGTGGTAAAGTTCACATAGTCTTAAGGCCAGCAAAAATGAGATCAGCAAAAATGGAGGAGGAAGGCAAAAAGTTTGGGGGAAGACTATCCAAAGGCTGATATATCTAACAATAATTAATGGTGGAAATAAAAAATATATTTAGTTATATTTTGTTTCATGCAGCCTAAATCTTACTGAGCACACTTAACTGACTTCAGAATGACCAATGCCAGGAATTAAGGTGAACTTGGATTTTACCCAACAGTTAAAGAATTGCAACACTTGATAAAAGGTAGTGTAAAAGCTTAGTACAACATTTACCTTTGAACATGAACAAATTATGACCTAAGCAATTGCCAAGGATGACAAAGGAATCTCGTTGCTATATTGACATTGGCATTTATATCTTACACAGTGGATACCTGTTGAGAAAGAGACAGCTTCTAAAAATATTTGAACTATTAATACATTGATTGTCATCACAGATCTGTTCAGTTTTATATAAGGCGAACTTGGCCCAAGGGCTCTAAAGCACTTTATATAAGCAGCAGATTACATAACACAAGGCCAGTTTTTTTTATTTTTAGACACAGGGAGATGAAGTGTTTTGCCCTGAATCACAGGAAGCCGAGCAGATGTCATAACTCAAACCTGGCTCCCCAGTTCCAAATTTAGCATCACTGTCTCTTATGCTGTTAGGTTGTAATCTGCAGGGAAAGAAGCAGCAACTGCTGCAGTTATCACTACATCTAAATTCAATTTAAAAACATCACAGCACCTAATAGTTTGGTGGAAGTTAAACAAGTCTTTCCAGATATATACTTTACTGTAAAAGACATAGGAGGATATTACAAATTCAATGAAGAAATAGCTGCCGAATTACCAGAAACCTTACATACAGTAAGGTCCTGATTCACAAGATTATGGCAAGTGTAATTCATACTCACCCAGAAACCAATCTTTGTGAATTGGGTTGAACGATAGTTTTAAGATTAATAAAGGAATCAAGGAAACTGGCGGATGGGTAGATGGTTAATTTACAAAGGATCTCAGGTGTATAAACCGTGATTAAAAAGTTTGTCTTTTTGCAAGAGACACTTTAAATATAGACCCACCATATTCATTGTTGATGGCCAGGTGTCCTCTTTTGTGAACATTTGTCAAGTGCAGATAGACACATATATTCTCATAATTAGTGTTACCCATAGAATCTTAGGGGAAAGAGAGATACATGTAAAATCATAGTAATTGAATAATTTTTCAGCTCAAAGTATGATGTTTAATTTAGATGCAACAAACTCATAAACTGGATTTAGCAAGTAGAAAGGGAGCTGTTGAGGATGGGGCACTGAATGCTATTTGGTCAACATCGAGGATTACATTCTGTTGTTTATGCACGAGTGAGGAAGCTATTTCGCTATGATGAGCAGGCAGACCTCTAAGCTATGTTTAACTAGAGTGCTGGCCACAGTTTGCTTTTGTGTTAATCAATCATTATATGGGAGTGTCAGTGCAAGCTCGGTCATGTATTAAAAGCATTTTGTGTGATCGATAACATCAGATGAAGATGAATCATTTAAGCTCGGAATGCATCAGTGTAGGAGATAATCTTACCAAATGATTAACAACTCCTCACAGATATTGAGATTTACTTTACATACTTTTAAATATTTCTAGCCCCTTCCTAACACATCATTCGGATTTTCTCAAGGCATTATTAAAACAATGCAGTGATAAAAACCCTTCCTAAAAAATTATGATATCACCAATCTGACATTGATTTGACCATTAACTGTTTATTATTCCTTTCTTTCCATTCCCAAAACTTTTTTTTATCTTGCATAAACTTTTACACTCATAAAAAACAAATGTTCAGCCCGAGGTCAATACTCCATCATTCAAAGCATGGTCCAGTGCCATTTCTGTTCATCTTTGCAAATTATTATTTCTAAAAAATTGAATCAAGTTTTAGGATGACTGGATGGCTGAACCTCAAAGACTACAAAACCTAGCCTTCTTCTATTCCATTTACCAAACTCCTCAATGTCCGAATAGACCACCATGGGGAAGTGTTCATGCAGCCATTAGGTGTTTGTGAGGAGTGTTGTCTTTATCTAATAACTATAACCCTGGCAGCTTGAGAGAATGCTGTTAAGAGATGCTTTCAGAAGCAGACCAAGTTCAACTGGGAGAACAGACTTTGTGCTGCATACCATAGGCGCTTGAGTTGGATGCTGGCTAATGAACTTGATGTTTACGTACTTTAATAACATTATTTGGTGTGTATCAGATAGTATGCGGCTTAATGTTTAAATGAGTGTTTGCTTGAATTGTTAAAAAACGTATTTTATCCCCTCTCTTAACATCATTTTGGGCCGGTCAGAGCTGTCAGGCAACTTGTTGCAATGTTGCTATCCCCACCAATCCTGGCAGCTGAGCCATTGGCTATTTGTGGTTAACCTTCAGAGTGAGAACAACACCATTAGATGTGTATTCCACTTATGTATGCATCCTATTAGTATGAGTGGCACGTTATTTCTTGTTTTTCCACTTGGCATGCATAATCAGTAGAATTGAAAGCAACCATATATACAAATGTAAGTTATGTGCCGGGCCAGAGCTTACTGTTGAGGTGGTATGTCGTTTCAACGCATTCCGTTGCAACGCATGCCTTTACCACGCATGTGTTACAACGGAATGCTTTTTTTACGCATAACCTTTCCCACGAATATTCCTTTACCACGCATAGATTAACAACGATTTTAGTTGTAAATTTATGCATGGTAAGGGCATACTCTTGGGAAAGGTTATACCCCTCCCCTGTACCCTTACGTGTCCCCCAGCCCTCAAACCTTCGTCTATTTACCCCTGCCTTTAACCCTCAATCTTTTTTTTAAATTTATTTTTAATTCCCTATTACCTCTTCACGTCGTCGTCTCTTCTCCTTCATCTTAATTGATGATGTCCTACGTCGTAAAGAGGAGGCGGAAGTTTCTTTCCGTTTCCTCTCTAACGACGCCGATTGCCGATTGTCTCCACTTTGCTTTGTTATTTCACTTTCTTTTTTTATGGGGGGGGGAGGCCCCCCAACCCCCCTTTTTATTCTCACTTTTTTTTTAGGGTGGAGGCCCCCGATGTCGCTTTTTTTTTTGCTTTACCACACATGCCTTTACTACGCATCTCGTAGTAAAGATATGCGTGGTAAAGGCTTTCGTGGTAATCACAAATGCGTTCTAATGCATGCGTGGTAAAGCCTTTCGTGGAAACGGCCCTGTTGCATTGGCCGTTTCCCACTGTTGAGGTTCTTCGGCAGATAAAAGTGCGCTAGGGATTTGGAAACTGTGATTACCAGCCTAAGCAATGTCCTTGCACCGCATAGAGTATTCCTCGCCTATAGCTGGGATCTGCTTATAGTCACTACTTCACAACCATCTAGAAGGTGGGTTGAAGAAGCGCATGGACAACACAGTCAGAATAGAAGTACTGTTTTTGTATAAATGTCACGAAGCAGGGCTTACTGCAGAGTTTGAGACGAGTGTGGGTACACCATGCTTCAATCACCCTCATTGAACACATATTTTGCGTGCGGAGAGGCTGGTGGTGTTCCTCAAGTGCAAATGCTGTCTGGTGGAAGGCTTTGCTGCATCGAGGCTGCCCTACGGGAGACTGGCAGACAGTGAACTACCTTTCTTAGAGGCCCCTAAACTCCCACAAGAGTTAGAGATAGTGGTGGCTTTTATGGATTGCAAAGATTAATTTTCTTCATGTTTCATAGCTTTCAAGCTAAGGAATTGAGCTGCAATGTTGCTGCAGCCTGGAACCGTCCTTCTTGGATTCATATTGGAGGAACAATCATTTTTATTATGCTTTTGCCGAAAGACAATCTGTATTCAGAGAAGTATTCTGGAAATCAAGTCGAGTAAAAAAACTAATTTGATTTGTTTTTTAACTTAGACCTATTTTAGTAATTTACATTCCTTTTAAACACTGAACTTTGTATTCTTGTGAATTACCAGAAACATTCCAGAATCAGACATCATAATGATGCAGTGTGTTTGGTACAAACTACTTGTAGGTAGTGATATAATGTATACACATATTAATATTGACTTTATTAAGGATTGTTCTTAAGTGCAACTAACCACCCCATTAGTGGCCTCTGAGCGCTAAGGTAGGCGAACTGGAGGAGACAATGTGTAGCAATAGGTTCCACTCAATGCATCTTCTAAAATATTGTCTAAGAGTCCCACCAGAGAGCTAAAACTGATAACAAGTCTGTAGCTCTGTTGAAAGGGGTGGTGTTGCCTAGGGCAGGGAGGACCTGGCCTGGCAGTTTGGGCTGGACTGTTCCCATTGGATACAGGGTCAAGACTGATTTGCGTATGGCTGGGTTCAAACTGGAATGTCATTGGGAGCAAAAAAAAAACAATGTAATTAGGCCCAAATCTCTGCACTGGGGTGAATGTTTGACATTGTTCTGCATTCTGTCCATCAATTGTTCTGTTTAAGGGAACATTAAGCAGTGGTTTGGGATGGAGATACTAATGCAAAACACAGACACACAAAAAAGTAAGGCAATTGCAATTCCCAAAATACTATTTTAAAGGTACCACACCCCTAATGGTGTCAAAACAGGCTTAAATATACTCCAGCCCCGCCATGGAGTAAGTCAAGCACCAGACCTAACCAAGTACTGTTACTGCAACTCATTCCCATACAATACAATGGAAGAGGGAATTAAACTAGCATCCTAAAGAAATTAAAATGAACTATTGTCCTTTGCTTCCCCCTGCTGGTGGAGCCATAAGGCGGCTGCCTTTTTATTGATGCAAAAGCCCTGATTATGTATTAGCATCTGTTAGCACATTCCATTTAGCGACACCCATCAATTTAATTGGGCGCAAAATCAGTTAATGTTTCAGAGTGAGTTTCACGCGGCGTGTTTTACATCACAGCGTGACATTCTGCCAGGGGTTCTAAGCATTTCAAAATAATCTCTTAAACGTTTATGTTTGTACAAGGCTCCGTTTCTAAATCTACTAGAGGCAAAGTGCATCAGTTCCATGTAAAACGTAAAGTTGTTAAAAGACGCAAGATACCCTGGAATAGAACGCATTGTGCTGCCCGCGGTCAGACTGCAGAACTAGCAGTGAAAGCGGCGTAGGCAGCCAGATGTCATTGCTGGTGTCAGATGTGCGCTGTAGCTGTCAGGAAGGGATCTTTCACTTGTCAAACTTGCACCCACAGGCCAATCCTGATGTACAGTAGCATGTATTTTCTTACTTTTGTTTATTAGAAAATGAAATTGCAAAAGACTTTCTCGGTCTCCTCTTGTATGTTTCACGTATTATTAGTAGTGAAGCTGTGGTTTCACTCAGACAGAATTGATGAGAAGACAAACATTAGTATCAGCAGTGACCCTCGTGATTCCTAAATGCATTTTCCTAAAATGTGGGTTAAGGCAGAACTAGGCCAAACATAGAGCATAAAAAAACTCAAATCAGTGCTAATGAGATCAGTGCTAACTCTCGTGCATATGCACATTACATTGTTTTGTCAATTTAAGAGATTTTTAAAAACGTATCACCTAATGTACTACGTTTCTGGTTACAAAAAGGCCATTGCAATTTGTGACCAGAAAGTTACTTTTTCAACTGACATTTATGCTAATAGGCGATTTGCAAAACAAAGTTCGTGAGTGGGTCAGTACAATCTACTTCATTAATATTCATTAGATAGGTTGCCATTCCCTCCAATGGCTAACACTCACTGGGATGAGGGCATGCAAGCAGACCACCATGTCCGTAATTACTTTCAAATAAAGAAAACTTTTTTCAAAAACAGCTGGATTTCCTTAAAGGAATTTTCCCCTGGACAACCTACTGCCCTTAAAACGTTCACAACAATTCATAAATGGGAAGAGGGTCCAAATATCTATCATAAAGACAGACAGACAGACAGACAGACCGACAGACATATAGATAGATAGATAGATAGATAGATAGAGAGATAGACACAGAGAGAGATAGATATATAAAGAAAGAAATCGTTTAACCTAAATGATGTGACATAAAGGTACTCCTGTTTTATGAACTCTAGAGGTAAAGGTACTCCGAATGCACTTACTGCAAAGTAATGACTCCCAGTAGAACGGACCATGATGTAGTGACCTATATTCGTAGATTAAGTGAAGGGGAATGGGGTGAGAGAGATAGTTAGAGAAAAACAGAGTCACTGTATATCTTCATCTCACCTGTTCTGAGTGCCGGACTAAACCTACATTGCAAAGACATGGGTATATACAGGAAACAATTATTAGTATTTTGGATTTAGAGCAAAGATTTTATAGTTTACTATTTCTAATATGTCATAAGATATACCATGTAATAATGTCTGTATTTCCCACTGTCTGTGGTTGGTGATGACTACAATGAATACACATTAGTATTAAGCTTTCACTCCTGACAGCATGTGTTCACTTACCCACCTCCGCCAACACCTTAATATGATACTTCATTCAAGATATATACAATGGTAGATTCACTAGATCATCTCATGAATAATTGCAATAAAGAATGCAATCTTAAAAACTGTGACTCCAGGAATAGATGTTGTATTCTTTCGCAGATTGACTCCAATACTATGCTAAAGTTGAAGTCTAAATCCAGTCTCTAAAGTTTATCCAGAACACTTCTCTGAAAACAAGCTCCCTGATAACTTTCACTGACAGCACAATGAATTCTAAACTCCTGGAGTCGTGTGTCTGGTTGTAGGAAGTAAGTATAACACGTGTATGACAAGCAATGCTACTGTAGCAGATTGATTCCGCCCATTTAATTCCCCTGGATGTTTTGCTTTTTGATTTCCTGGTTCTGGATTTTTATTGTGAGTCAGTCTAACTGACTGAATCTCACTCACGGTCAATTCTGTGTGAATATACTGAGAGTGCTAACTGCCGGTGTCCACCTTTTTTATGAGGCCACTCTAGGGAACACGTGAGTACATGTGTGTGCACTTGTGTGGGCTAAGCTTGTGAGACTACCATCTGGCACAGTCTGGCATCTGCATACAATTAACCTGCCACAGAAAGGACCCTGGAGGGATTGGTGCTGATCTGGAGTAGGCCGGGAGTGGGCATTTATAGTGTACACTTGTAATGATTACTGAGTGCTTTACTGATTTACATATATGGGGCAAAATCAATGCCACAACAGAGTTACACTCTACTTACGCATATAGATAAAGTCCAGGCATCAATCCGAGGATAAAAATGTACCCGAGTTCAAATCCAGTCACATTGTGATAACTATTCTCCTTATGGCACTTAGAGACCTATCATATTTACCTGGTAAGCTCATAGTTTGATTCCAGTCCTTTGTCCCTCTTTATTGGCCAATTTAATCACTCTGCTGGCCAGCAGGAGGATGAAAGGCCTTTCCACACAATAGAGCAATTTACCACTTCTTGGTACAGCTCCTGGAAAAGGAAAGGGTGGGGAGGAGATCTGCATGCGTCAATTAGCTCTGCACCTGGCCTAGGTAAACCCAAACCCACAGAAAAAGATGAAAGGCCAGACCTCTGGAGTCAAGTACAGGAGGGGGGGTTCCCTTTGAAGTGTTGGTGGGGAGCGATCAGGTAGCCGTGTCAGTTGAAGGCCAGGGCAGAAGTTCTCATGGAAGGTCTCTCCATAGACTTCTTTAAGCTGCCATGTTTAAATGTCTCAGAATGCTGTGTTGGAGGGGTGGGATCAGGAATGGGGTGATGATGAGGCACCCAAGGATTGGGCATAGGTGACTACCTTCTAGAACTTTCCACCCCCACTTTAAAACCCTTGCATAAGGGAGAGACAGTTGCGAACTAACTGGAGCTGGGAGCGACGATGTGGAAGGCATGCCCAGCTTGCAAGAGAAGCTGCTAACTGCACTGCAAGCTTGAGTTTGATGCCAAATGGCATCCAAAGACTGTGAGTGCCTCTCCTGGGCCAGTGGTGCTGGTCACCTTGTACTCTCCAGGAGCAAAATGTCATGAAAATCAAGCAAATTGACCCTATGGGAGTGGAGAAATCCTAAATAGAAGCCTGGTCCTCCAGGAGGATCAGCCAGTAAAATAGAGGAAGTAGTCCTCTGCTCCTACTCTTTGTTAAAATTTCCCGCGAGGAGGGCTAAGCCTCGTTGGTAAACACATAACATTTTTATGGGGAGGGCATGTCAGGAGCCCCTTCTCAGAGCAATCATTGGCCCGGGAACCCGATCGCCTAGGGACTGATGCACTCAGAAGTGTCCCTAGAAAGACCAACTATCTGGAACAAAAGAGACGAAGAGCATATGACGTTCCTCCCCAACCCCTGTGCCTTGGTGCATCCATTGTCAAACCTCCAGCCTGAGCTAGCAGTGGGTGGAAGAAGCACTCAATCCTACATTGGACCATGCTGGTTATCAGTAGTGAGAGAAGAAAAGGAGGTGGCTCCAGCGTGGCACCAAGAGATGGTGCAATGGGTTCAGGAAGTGGGCAGAGGCCACAAGCTGGGTAAACTTGAGTGAGGGAAGCGATTAGTGCAAAGGCCGGCCTGCAATCAACAACCTATTAACAAGATTTAATGCCAGCGAGGAAACGAGATCTCCTCTGGGGAGAAAGATGACTAAATAAGGCCTGAAAGCACTCAGACTTCTCCCGTTTTGCCCATGCAGTGATTGTTTAAACTGTGCAGAATTCTAGGATGTCAAGTTCCAATCCTAAACCAAGCCGCAGTCGCTGCTCACAATACGCGCGGGGGAGGTCTCGCGAGGGTGGGGGGCCGGTTTAAAAATATAGTTAAATTAAACAAAATAAACGTAAAAACGTACCTGACAGCCGAGTCTGCGCCGCCTCTGCTGTGTGTTCCTGTGCCGGGGTCCTCCGCCGCATTGGCGCCTTCACGGTGAGTGGCTGGTGCACCGTGGCAACCCTCTCAGCCAACCCAGACGCTGCTCCAGCAGCGCCAGGATTGGTTAGGGCATGGACTGTCCCAGCCCATAGGAGAGCGGGGGGCTGCGGCAACTGGCCAGTAGCAGCCCTTGCCCACGCTGGCTCTCATAATGCAGGGGACTACAGGCTATACTAGTGCGCATGTTCGGGCTGGTCACACAAAATGACCATTCCAAACCTGAACATGCACACTGGGCCTGCCCTGCTACTGCTATCACTCAGTTAGTGTCTTACCCAACCCTCGAGTGCTGCTCCACCCCCTTCAGCAACACGTCCTCCTGACTGACTCTGGCCAGCCGGTGAAGACGTGAATCTTCCACCGTGTCCATATGGTTAGGGGGGCAACGCCCTAACGCCCCAATTGACGCACCGCCCCTTATTACACCCCCATATACACCATGGGCTAAAAACAGATTGGATCGAGGTAACATACAATGATTTTAACAAGAGAAAATGGGCACAAACAATATTGCTGTTCTGTTTGTACTAAAGTGCAGGTGCAGATTCCTAATACACAGTGCAAAAGAAAAACGTGCAAACAGAAATGAGGCACAACAATCAATGACAACCTTCTCGTTACTTGATAGTACAGTGCCAGCAAAATAGGTACAAATAATCTTGCCTTTCTGCTGTCCTAAAGTGCATGTGCTGATTCCTGAATGTGCAAAAGAGAAACATGTGCAAACAGAGCATAACAATCAATATCAGCCTTCTTTTTACTAATTAGTACAAAAATGCATAAATAATGTCTCCCATATCCTTTCCACCTTTACCGGACTTTTACATTTTTTTATTTTTATTTTTTTATTTAGCTACCGTGCTACATCATATTCCTAACTCTAATAAGTCCCTCCAAGCAATCGAGGTACAGTCTCTATTGATATCCATCTACTGTCATGTTACTGCCTGCTCGAGTGGATCATATTGTCCAGTGGTGCCATAGAGCATGGTATTTTCTCTAGCTGTCCATTCTCTTAGCATATGCTTCTTCAAACAGCCCTGTCCTCTGAGGCTTCTCAAACAGCATCTTAAAAGCGGGCACTGTGATTTTTCGCCAATATTGTAATGTCAGTGATCTGGCCATGGCTAGAGATGCAGGAATACAAATCTGGGCACACTTATCCAGTCATGTGGTTTGACTATTTACCCAAACAATACCATCATTGCTTCTGGTTCAATTGCAGCTTGACCACCTTGACTTAATGCTAGGAAGACTGCTTCCCAAATTTGCAGCATCTTGGGATACTCAAAAAAGTATGTCACCAACTATTTCCCCTCTTGGGCACATCTAAAACATATTTTTTTTTGTTTTATCTTTTTATTGTATTTTCACATTAATAATACTTAGAATGTGCGGGACCAGTAAACGTTTACAGTGATAGAGTCATTGTCAAGCGTCGTACCATCATATTAACAGAGATAGCCAAACTACCCACTACTCATGGCGGTCCTGGCCAGGAAGCGTAGGTAGGGGGCCCCCAGAGGAACGCAGGTGCGGAGGCCAGTGAAGAGGGGGGGGGGGGCAGGGTGTTTGGAAGTAGAACAGAGCCGGAGCCGCCAAATCTCTGCCAGGGGCCACCGCGCAAATATGTATCCATCCTCAGAGGATTATTATATTAAGTATATATATATTGGCGTGGCGTCCCCTGGGGTTTGGAAGCCCGGTGCAGGTGCACAGCTTCCACATGCCTAAGGCCGCCCCTGCTGTCCATTATTATTCAGTGCAATGGAGGATATCCAATAAAACAAAAAAAAAGATCATCAATATCTTTTAACAATACAGTAAGTTATCGAGGTTATGGTTCTTTTACCACAAACAAACCCGTTCCACATGTACTTTTCCCAGTGTCTTCTGGTGACCCTGCTGTATCATCAGAGTTGGTGATCAAACCACCTTATGTATAGTAACAAAACATTAAACAATAATCCAACAGAAAAAGATGGGAGGGCAGGATCGGCTAGGAGAAAGGCATGCAACCCATGCCTAGCATAAGAATGCCAGTGTAACAGTGTTAAAATAAGTCTGAATAAATCACATACTGCTGCATGCCGGGCCAGTGTGTACTGACTGTGACAATTGTTCTGTATCATCCCAATAGAAGGGCACACTATATCTCATGTATAAACCACATTGGAGATGTCTAAGGGGTCAACCGGGGATGTTGCCACTTGGAGCGCAGTCAGGATTGTATCCAAGCTTTCACATCTAAAACATTTTTTAGGGGCAGAAGGATACATTGTATGAATTAATTGCGATGTATAGTAGCCCACCCATCATGATAAAAATACTAATTCTCTTAAAGCTGGCTGCCCTGTGGCTTTATTACCCTAGTATCGATATATGGTCTTATTCTCCCACTGTCAAGTGACATCCCGTTTCCTATTCAATCTTCTTCGGATGTTCCTCAATCAATGGGGAATGAGTGAATTTATGAAGGATTCTATACCCGTTCCCTATAGCTATCAATTGTTTTTTAAACCATAACGTCATCAACCCCTCTGAGGAATGGAAAATTTCTTGTACACAGCTATTAATAAAACCTTTAATCTGACCAAAGCTCTGCCATCCGAGTTCCTAGGGAAAAAATCACCCAATGACCAACAAATTCCCTCACGAGTTCCATATCTTAAAAATCTCTTTTTATATTACCAGCCCTAACCCCTGACAATCCTGCAGCATTACCATATGATAACACGCTGGTATTTGTCTATTTTTTTAAAAAATTCTTCACTATCCAAATAATTTTGCCTAATGTCTTATATCTAGTTCTTTTCGGTAATTTTGCAATTTGTTAGAAAAAAACGGAATGTTACCTTCACTCACCTGCCTCCTCCTTTAAATAAAAAAGAGGTTGAGGCCTCCTTCCACTATGGTCACCCTAACCCTAATATCCAGCCATGTAGCTTGGTAGTACAAAAAGAAGTCAGGGAGACACAGGCCACCTTGTTCTTTATCTAACTGGGGCATTGAGTATCTCATTTTTTTGTTTTTTTCCCTTCAATAAAAATGCAATTATAAGGGAATCTAGCTGTTTAAATAATACCCTTACATAGTATTAGAGACAATGCCACTTGTTGGAACTGTAATGAGAAAGATGGGGAGCTAGAACACCTCCTAATCCATTTTGTATGTGTTACTTCCTTCTGGGACAAAATCTTCACCTTCATTGCTAAGGTTTTAACCTTCTCCCCTGCCAGAGAGCTAGCCACCCTGGCTTTCGGCTTCCTTAGGGCCGAGTTCTTAACAGATAATGATAAGGCCCTAGTTGACCTTCTCCTCACTGCCGCTGTAAAGATGGTTTTGAATAACTGGAAAGACACTCATAAAGTCTCCTTCAAATGCTGGATAAATTGGGTAACCAATCTGAGAGGTGCTGACAACATCTTGCTCCAAAACACCCCATGGCGCCCTCCTCATAGACAACTAAGGTCTCACTTGACAATTACTTCAGTACACAGAAACCTCCATGAACTCACCATACTCCCTTAACCCCGGGCCCATACAATCTCACACTCCAGCTTCTGGGCCTGCCCTGTATACATGCACTTGCTTCCTCTACACTAATCCAGCTGACCCAGTTACCTCCGGCTCGGGCCCTCCTGTGGGTCACTCGTCTTGTGTCGATGCTTCTTATAGGATGTTTATGTCAAAGATATTCTGTTTTTGTATACCTTTTTACTCATTCTTATTTTACCCTACTCCCCCATGATTGTCATCGCCCATGCATATTTTGTGCTCCTTTTTCTGTTCTGTAATGGCTTCTCATTCACTTGTATCCATCAATGTTGATTATGTCCTTATTGTATGTTCTTTTTTGTTCTCTGGAAAAAATCAATAAAAAGTTTTGAACACAAAAATAATACCCTATTAACCTTTGTTGGGAGATTTGTGAATATAAATAAAAACAGGGACAGGATCCACATTTTTACCAATTATACTCTTCCTATTAATGGAAGAGGCAACACCTGTTCAGCAGACAGTTTGCCTTCTCTAGCATCTTCATATAGTTCACTTTGAACAATTCTGTATATTTATTTGTCACATAGATCCCCAGATAGCTAATAGGACAGGTACTATTGTAATTCTTAATTATGTCTAGTGGCAGCACTGATGCCTGCACATTAACAAGCAATGCCTTGATTTTTTCTTTATTAATTTTGTATCCCCCTGGGTTTGTATATTCTTGAATAACATTCAAAGCCCCCTTAATAATTACTTGGTCAGCTCTTAAATATAGGACTTTATCATCTGCAAACTACTTAAGTTTGGACATCCCTTGTAACAGGGCGATGATATTTGTGGCACTACCTATTCTTTCCGCTAATGGTTCAATAAATAGGGCAAATATTATCGGCGACATTCATCTCCCTTGTCGAGTGCCATGTTCAATTTGTATAGTGCCTGCTAACCTTGCATTAATTTTCACCCACGCTTCGACCCCTTTGACATAGTTTATTAAGCATCACCACTATTGAGACTTGAAATCCAAAACTCTCTAGTGCTAAGACATCCTATTTGACAAAGTTGAATACCTTTACAGCATCAATCTTTACATTACAGCTTTATCTTGGCCGCTGAAGAAATAGTCTATAGCCTGACCAAAACACTGCGAATTTGCTGACACAGTCAACTTTGATAGAAACCCATTCTGCTTCTTATGCTCCATTGTCTGACCTACCGCAACTGTACGCTGTGCCCAGATTTTTGTGAATAACTTGTAATCTGCATTAAGCAGGCTTATTGGATGATAAGAATTTGTGTTCATGGGATCTTTGTCTTTTTATAAAAAACGTATTACCATTGACTCCTTAAATGTCGATGGAGTGTCCAGCCCTCCTCCTGTTTCATTAAACAGCTGCACCAGATGCTGTCATAGTTCTTTCTGTATATACCTCGGTTGGGGTTACACCAGTGCCAGTGACTTTGGCATTAGGCATCTTTTGTAATGCTGGTGCGGCGTCCCCCAGTAAAATAGCTTGCAACAAAGTGTGTCTCGGTCAAGCATGAAAGCCAGATTTACCTATAAAATTCCTCAAGACTAAATCTGGAGACAGCATCAGAATTTTCATGAATATTTTTATAATGCTGTAGGAATATCTGTGCTATCTCATGGTCATCTTTTTGGCCTTCCTTTGAGTTGGTATCCTTAATTTTCCTGATACGTTATGCCTCTTGTTTCAGATGTGTTGACCAATCCAACAGCCTGCCCACCAACTGGCTCTTTTCCTACAGTTTCTGCCAAAACGTTTTGTATTATTGATCTCAGTGTTTGCTTAGCCTGGTCAAGATTTTCTTTTAGTGCTGGTCTTAAGTCTATCCCTCCTCTTACTAATGCATCTTGTGCATTATCTAGAATATATTGCAGCTCCTTGACTTAAGCTTCCTGCCGTCTTCCTTGGGCTGACTTATTTGTAATTACCCGGACTCTAAATAAGGCTTTGAATGATTCCTATATGGCAAAGGGCTGAACAGTACCTTGATTAATCTAAAAAAAACCCTCCTTTATAAAATTACACGTTGCATCTAGCCAAACCTGATCTACCAGAAGTGTTCTATTGAACTTCCATTATAAACTTGAGGTTTTAAAAACTTCCATCGCTATTGTGACCCTCACCACTGAATGGTCTGAGAATGCATTGGCCAAAATCTTTGTTCTGCCCCACTTCAAAGAATTTGAGATTAAAAAGAAATCCTGTCTTGAAGCTGTACTATATCGGCTCGAAAAACATGTGAAAAAAAAGTGTGCCAGATTCGGATGATCCGAACGCAACGGATCAACCAGATTCAATTTGAATTTCATGGAATCAAGAGCCTGAGCAGTTTTAGGTTTCAACAGTTTTTTGTTTCTGTTAGAAGTATTCCGTGTGAGGCCCTATATATAATTGCCTCCCCCAATTAAAGGTCCTTCTTCCCCCATTGCAACAGCACATTTTTCCCTCAAGGGGCCTTCATCATCTTATACCAGGCCATAATAGTTAGAAAGATTTAAGGGAACTGCTTGGATTGGACTTCAGCCCAAACTCATCCACCCTGTTTATCTCTTATCACCTCTCCTACCTCCCAGTTCACTGATTTAGAGCGGAAGATAGCCACTCCCCGAACAGCTAGTTCAGCTGACGCAAAAAAGACATACAAATAAATCCTAGGAATACGAATTTGTGGGTTATTCTCTTTCAGATGAGTATCCTGCAGATATATAACTTCAAGGGATGTATGACGGTACGACGCGGGCTATTACCACGCGTACCGTTACAGCGCGTGTTTTACAATGCAAGTCGTTACCACGACTTGCGCTGTAGGGTGCGGACTTAGAAATAGTTTAATTTACTATTCTAACACCAGTCCCCGTGGATAGTAAGGAAGGTGTTGGAATAGTAAATTAACTATTCCTTGTCCTTGAGCGCCCTCCACCGCAAGTCGTGGTTACGACTTGCGTTGTAAGAGACGCGTCGTAATGTTAGCGCGGGGTAACATCCGCGTCGTAAAGGATGTTCCGCGACTTGGAGATGTAGCTCCCATGTTGTGCATCCCTTCAAGCTCTAAGGAAGAAATGAACTAGCAAATTAGGTTCATTTTTTGAAACCAGTTCTTCAGACCCTTTCACTCAAGGTCTGTTATCCTAGGAAGAATATGCAATTAAACATTATACTTGTGACGTATTTTACCCTAGTATTGACATCATTAGGACCTAAAATAGTGATTTTCCAGGTTGACAGATTAGTGAATTCACTGGGTGTACTCAGTTACTCTGAAATTGTGTAATTCAGACTCAAACTAAGACTTTACCGTCATTAGCAATTAGCAATTTTATAGATTCTATATTCCAGGGGTGGCAAAACATTTTGTATGGATTGTCTGACGTCCACTTTAAACTATAAGTGATTGCAAAAGACAGGCGAATCTATTGTATTGAATACGTTTTGAACCTGTTTTCGTGTATTTGGGAGCTCGCGAATTGCTGTTATCGCCTATACTCCTTTTTTTAAGCAAAGCGATTTTAAGTAATTTGGTGCTTTATTATTTAAAGGCTGTATTGAGACTTATGATTTCAGTGGTTGAAAACATCATGCATTGCATCTTTAATAACGTATTCAGAACACACATAAATATATATCTTGGTTTCCTCCAGGTTTTTTTGCCTTGCCAACAATAGAAATAACACCAAGATCTGTGTCTCTTCCGGAGAATGCAGCAAAAAACGAGGTGGTTCCTGTAACCATAAATACAACTGCAACTGATGGGCCACCTGTCATCATCAATGCGAACCCTGTTGAGCATCCGTTCAGAATTACTCCTAAAAGCGCAAATGAATGGGAGGTACGTGAATATTGACGTAGATAGTAAACATACCTATAGCACTTGTGCATTATTGGCTACAGATAAAAGGTAAGTGCTCAACAAACAACTTTAATTCAGTTTTGGCCCTTGAAATAATAATGCATCTATCTCAGCTGGAAGGAATAGAAAGCATTGTTACCGGTAACTTATACATGCTAACAGCATGATTTATTTCAGAATTTGTGAGTTATCAATTTTGCAATCCAGATGAGTTGATTTTGCACTCACATCTGTAGTTATCTAGAGTTGTGATATTACCCCAGTATGGTGTAATATTACATGTAGGTAAGTAAATCTGCTTCTTTGGAAAGTGAGTGGGCTTTCCATTGAGGGGTTTCCTCGGAAGGTTAGTGCTCACAAGAAAACCCACGAGCAGGTGGGTTTTCACCAACTTCTTACAGTCTCAAACACACCCTGGGGAAGGCAGAGGTGTACTTCTGTTCAGGGAATGTCTCCAGAATAGACGTGGTTGTAGGAAAAGAGGTACCTGCACAACAATTACTCTCTTGACCTATCTTCAGTTTTGGAAACAATATTTCTCAATTATATTCCAAGGAATGTACATTTTTCAATATTTTATGGTCATGCATTTCTCGAACACTGAATGCCAGATACTCAAAGTAACGTGAAAAGCTACTCCTATAGATTCAAGATTACATATAATATCCCTGACTACTGCTGGAAAGTTGGGCACCAGGGAAACTATTATGAATTCCCATTTATGACCATTCACAGTTAATTTCTTAAGCGTCACTGTACATAGTCTAAAACTGCAGGTGCAAAAATGGCATTGCGAAACTGCAATTTCCCTTTTATTGGAGAGATCTCTTTTCCTACATACCTGCCAATTTTAGTTTCATTCTCTCGCCAAGGGGCATATTATCAAGAACGGCGTTTAGCGGCAGAAAACTGCAGTTAAAGCGGCGATAATGGGCTTGATAATATGCCCTGGAGAATTCCAATAGAAGCCCATGTTCACACCAGAACATGGACTTCTATTGCAATTCTAAACCGCCGATAATTTTTAATGCCGTTCTTGATAATGTGCCCCAAAAAACTGAAGTGAACTGAAACAGTAATACAAAGTCTGCAATTCACAAAAAATTGAAGGCATTTCTCATAACATCCTATCTTTGAAAAAAACAGTTAAAAGTACTATCTTCTAAAGGAGGCGTATGGGTATAGCCTCACAGCATATTTTGTTTAGACTCTGAGACTATCCAGTCTAAGCCAAGCCTTCACGAAAACATTTTTGTTTTGAAATTCTGTTCCTGTGAGTATATACCAAAGAATATAACAGCGATCAAAAGACGTTCACTGATTCTACTGCATCTTCTTTGCTTACTGTAGGAGAATGCCATTGAATACTGCCACTTCTTTTACTAACTCTTCTTAATCCCGACCCCCTGATATACCTCCTTAAAAAAGTTGTTGTCCAGAGATTTTTAAATTTGATTTGTGTTTTTGGATCTTTAGAGAAGTAATTTAGCTTGAGTAGGCCTGGCTGACCTGGCCGAATTGTTCTGGACAAGATTTTAAAAAATTGCATATGTGTTGCAATGGTGATGTAATATTTCAGGAACCATGAGACCTAAATACTTAATTCTGGTATCAAAATGTGGGTTTTGAGTTTCAAGTAGTCCTTCGCTATTTTCCAAAATGGCTACTATAAAAGAGGAACAAGAGACATACATAGAAATGAAACAAATAATAATGTTTTTTAATCATTTTATGTATACACCATACAACGTTTATGTTCTGAATATGAAGGTAAAATGTTTATAACTCCTGTTGTAGACACATTTTCATAGTTCACTTTATTTATTTGTTTCGGCAATCGCTCGTAGTAAATTTACAGAATGCTGAACTTTTGAGAAGAGCATATCGACAAGGACATCCTTTCGTAGCACAGGTTTTACAGGTAGATGTATGTGTAAGTTCTGTGGGTAGAAGATATTGAAATTTCATAGGATTTAAACGCCAGTAATATCTTTCCAACCAAATTCACGCTGATCTTTCTCTACATACGAATGATCCAAAACATTTACACATCTTCTGATCAAGTAGAACGCTATTCTAATATGTCCATGCACAGAATATTAAATCGGTGGAAGGTCACTTTTCTCTTAACTCACTGGACCGAAGATTGTCAAATGTTTGACAGTCAGAACTCATTATCCACACCTGCACAATGTATTTTTCTATATCTGTAAAGTCACAATCTTCTTCTGCCTCAGCAAATACTTTTAGAAACTTCACAGGTTCAGCAGTTAAAGCTCCAAGCTTTGTTTTTATTTTGCTCATAGTGTCAGCATGCAAAAGAAACAAACAAAGAAACAAACAAGCATTCACCACCAGTCACAAGGATGTGGGTTAAATCCATCAATCGTTTGCTCACCTCACCACCCCAGTATGGACCCAGCCATATGCAAATCAGTCTTGACCCTAATTCTTGTGGAAACAGTCCAGCCCGAACAGACAAGCCAGGTCCTCCCTGGACCAGAAAAAAGCATCCTGAGACCTGTTTCAGGGCATCACCCTTCATCAGCCAGGCTAACTTGAATCCAGCGGCGTAGTGAGCATGGGACCCAGGGCTGGGTATACCCTTCCCACTTAGGGCGACATATGCAAAAGAAACAATTGACGGACGGAATATAATGCAAGCAATCACCCCCAGTCACAAGGATCTGGGTTAAATCCATCATTCTTTTGCTCAATAAACCACCCCAGTTTGGACCCATCCATATGTAAACCAGTCTTGACCCTATTCCTTGTGGGAACACTACAGTCCGATCTGACAAGCCAGGTCCTCCCTGGACCGAAAATAAGCATCCTGTGATTGGTTTCAGGGCATCCCCCTTCATCAGCCAGGCTAACTTGAATCCAGTGGTGTAGTGAGCATGGGACCCACAGCTGTGCATACCCTTCCTACTTAGGACGACATATGCAAAAGAAGCAATTGACGGATGGAATGCAGGACAATGCAAGTATTCATCCCCAGTCACAAGGATCTGGGTTAAATCCATCATTCTTTTGCTCACCACACCACTCCGGTTTGGACCCAGCCAAATTCAAATGAGTCTTGACCCTGTTCCTTGTGGGAACACTACAGTCCGATCTGCCAAGCCAGGTTCTCCCTGGACCGAAAACAAGCCTCCTGGGACCGGTTTCACCCTTCATCAGCTAGGCTAGCTAGAATCCAGTGGTGTTGTGAGCACGGGACCCACGTATGGGCATACCGTTCCTACTTAGGGCGACATATGTGACATATGCAAAAGAAGCAATTGATGGACGGAATGCTGGGCAATGCAAGCAATGCACCCCCGTCACAAGAATCTGGATTAAATCCATCATTCCTTTGTTCACCACACCATCCTAGTTTGGACCCAGGCATATGCAAATCAGTCTTGATCCTGTTCCTTGTGGTAATAGTACAGCCCGAACTGCCAAGCCAAGTGCTCCCTGGACCGTAAACAAGCATCCTGGGACCGGTTTCAGGGCATCACCCTTCATCAGCCAGGCTAGCTTGAATCCAGTGTTGTAGTGAGCACGGGACCCACGTCTGGGCATACCCTTCCTACTTAGGGCAACATATACAACATAAGCAATTGATGGACGGAAGGCTGGACAATGCAAGCATTCATCCCCAGTCACAAGGATCTGGGTTAAATCCATCATTCATTTGCTCACCACACCATCTCCGTATGGGCCCAGCCATATGCAAATCAGTCTTGATCATATTCATTGTGGGAACAGTCCAGCCCGAAGTGCCAAACCAGGTCCTCCCTGGACCGAAAAAAAGCATCCTGGGACCGGTTTCAGGGCATCACCCTTCATTAGCCAGGCTAGCTTGAATCCAGTGGTGTAGTGAGCATGGGACCCACGGCTGGGCATAACCTTCTCAATTAGGGCGACATATGCAAAACAAGCAATTGATGGACGGAATGCTGGAAAATGCAAGCATTCACCCCCAGTTACAAGCATCTGGGTTAAATCCATCATTCTTTTGCTCCCACACCACCCCAGTTTTGACCCAGTCATATGCAAATCAGTCTTGACCCTGTTCTTTGTGGCAACACTAATGCCCAATCTGCCAAGCCAGGTCCTCCTTGGACCGGAAACAAGCATCCTGTGACTGGTTTCAGGGCATCACCCTTCATCAGCCAGGCTAGCTTGAATCCAGTGGTGTTGTGAGCACAGGACCCACGGCTGTGCATACCCTTCCCACTTAGGACGACATATGCGAAAGAAACAATTGAAATATGGAATGCAGGACAATGTAAGCATTCATCCCCAGTCACAAGGATCTGGGTTAAATCCATAATTCTTTTGCTCACCACACCACCCCAGTTTGAACCCAGCCATATGCAAATCAGTCCTGACACTTTTCCTTGTGGGAACCCTACAGTCTGATCTGGCAAGCCATGTCCTCCCTGGAAGGGAAACAAGCATCCAGGGACCGGTTTCAGGGCATCACACTTCATCAGCCAAGCTAACTTGATTCCAGTGGGGTAGTGAGCACGGGACCCACAGCTGTGCATACCCTTCCCACTTAGGATGACTATTTGCAAAAGAAACAATTGACGGATGGAATGCAGGACAATGCAAGTATTCATCCCCAGTCACAAGGATCTGGGTTAAATCTATCATTCTTTTGCTCACCACACCATCCTAGTTTGGACCCAGACGTATGCAAATCAGTCTTGACACTGTTCCTTTTGGTAATAGTCCAGCCCGAACTGCCAAGTCAGGTCCTCTCTGGACCGGAAACAAGCATCCTGGGACCGGTTTCAGGGCATCACCCTTCAACAGCCAGGCTAGCTTGAATCCAGTGGTGTAGTGAGCATGGGACCCACGGCTGGGCATACCCTTCTCAATTAGGGCGACATATGCAAAGGAAACAATTGATGGACGGAATGCTGGAAATTGCAAGCATTCACCCCCAGTTACAAGGATCTGGGTTAAATCCATCATTCTTTTGCTACCACACCACCCCAGTTTTGACCCAGTCATATGCAAATCAGTCTTGACCCTGTTCCTTGTGGGAACACTATTGCCCAATCTGCCAAGCCAGGTCCTCCCTGGACCGGAAACAAGCATCCTGTGACTGGTTTCAGGGCATCACCCTTCATCAGCCAGGCTAGCTTGAATCCAGTGGTGTTGTGAGCACGGGACCCACGGCTGTGCATACCCTTCCCACTTAGGACGACATATGCAAAAGAAACAATTGAAATATGGAATGTAGGACAATGTAAGCATTCATCCGCAGTCACAAGGATCTGAGTTAAATCCATCATTCTTTTGCTCACCACACCACCCCAGTTTGAACCCAGCCATATGCAAATCAGTCCTGACACTGTTCCTTGTGGGAACCCTACAGTCTGATCTGCCAAGCCAGGTAAGGAAACAAGCATCCTGGAACCGGTTTCAGGGCATCACCCTTCATCAGCCAAGCTAACTTGAATCCAGTGGAGTATTGAGCACGGGACCCACACCTGTGCTTACCCTTCCCACTTAGGACGACTATTTCCAAAAGAAACAATTGACGGATGGAATGCAGGACAATGCAAGTATTCATCCCCAGTCACAAGCATCTGGGTTAAATCTATCATTCTTTTGCTCACCACACCATCCTAGTTTGGACCCAGGCGTATGCAAATCAGTCTTGGCCCTGTTCCTTGTGGTAATAGTCCAGCCCGAACTGGCAAGCCAGGTCCTCTCTGGACCGGAAACAAGAATCTTGGGACCGGTTTCAGGGCATCACCCTTCATCAGCCAGGCTAGCTTGAATCCAGTGGTGTAGTGAGCATGGGACCCATGTCTGGGCATACCCTTCCAACTTAGGGCAACATATACAAAAGAAACAATTGATGGATGGAAGGCTGGACAATGCAAGCATTCACCCACAGTCACAAGGATCTGGGTTAAATCCATCATTCTTTTGCTCACCACACCATCCCAGTATGGACCCAGCCATATGCAAATCAGTCTTGACCCTATTCATTGTGGGAACAGTCCAGCCCGAAGTGCCAAGCCAGGTCCTCCCTGGACCAGAAACAAGCATCCTGGGACCGGTTTCAGGGCATCACCCTTCATCAGCCAGGCTAGCTTGAATCCAGTGGTGTTGTGAGCACGGGACTCACAGCTGTGCATACCCGTCCAACTTAGGACGACATATCCAAAAGAAACAATTTACAGATGGAATGCAGGACAATGCAAGCATTCATCCCCAGCCACAAGGATCTGGGTTAAATCCATCATTCTTTTGTTCACCACACCACCTCAGTTTAGACCCAGCCATATGCAAATCAGTCCTGACACTGTTCCTTGTGGGAACACTACAGTCCGATCTGCCAAGCCAGATCCTCCCTGGACCGGAAACAAGCATCCTGGGACCAGTTTCAGGGCATCACCCTTCATCAGGCAGGCTAGCTTGAATCCAGTGGTGTAGTGAGCACAGGACCCACGTCTGGGCATACCCTTCCTACTTAGGGCTACATATGTGACATATGCAGAATAAGCAATTGATGGAAGGAATGCTGGGCAATGCAAGTATTCACCCCCTGTCACTAGGATCTGGGTTAAATCCATCATTCTTTTGCTCACCACACCACCCTAGTTTGGACCCAGCCATATACAAATCAGTATTGAGCCTGTTCCTTGTGGTAACAGTCCAGCCCGAACTGCCAAGCCAAGTCCTCCCTGGACCGTAAACAAGCATCCTGGGACCGGCTTCAGGGCATCACCCTTCATCAGCCAGGCTAGCTTGAATCCAGTGGTGTAGTGAGAACGTGACCCACGTCTGGACATAGCCTTCCCACTTAGGATGACATATGCAAAAGAAACAATTGACGGATGGAATAAAGGACAATGCAAACATTCATCCCCAGTCACAAGGATGTGAGTTAAATCCATCATACTTTTACTCACCACACCATCCTAGTTTGGACACAGGCATATGCAAATCAGTCTTGACCCTGTTCCCTGTGGTAATAGTCCAGCCCAAACTGCCAAGCCAGGTCCTCCCTGGACCGGAAAAAAGCATCCTGGGACTGGTTTTAGGGCATCACCCTTCATCAGCCAGGCTAGCTTGAATCCAGTGGTGTAGTGAGCATGGCACGCACGCCTGGGCATACCCTTCGCACTTAGGGCAACATATACAAAAGAAAAAATTGATGGACGGAAGGCTAGACAATGCAAGCATTCACCCCCAGTCACAAGGATCTGGGTTAAATCCATCATTCTTTTGCTCACCACACCCTCTCAGTATGGACCCAGCCATATGCAAATCAGTCTTGACCCTATTCATTGTGGGAACAGTCCAGCCCGAACTGCCAAGCCAAGTCCTCCCTGGACCGTAAACAAGCATCCTGGGACCGGTTTCAGGGCATCACGCTTCAGTAGCCAGGGTAGCTTGAATCCAGTGGTGTAGTGAGCATGGGACCCACGGCTGGGCATACCCTTCCCACTTAGGGCAACATATGTAAAAGAAACAATTGATAGACGGAATGCTGGAAAAGGCAAGCATTCACCCCCAGTCACAAGGATCTGCGTTAAATCCATCATTCTTTTGCTCCCACACCACCCCAGTTTGGACCCAGCCATATGCAAATCAGACTTAACCCTTTTCCTTGTGGGAACACTAATGCCCGAACTGCAAAGCCAGGTCCTCCCTGGATCGGAAACAAGCATCCTGGGACCAGTTTCAGGGCATCACCCTTCATCAGCTAGGCTAGCTTGAATCCAGTGGTGTAGTGAGCATGGGACCCTCGGCTGGGCATACCCTTCCCACTTAGGTCAACATATGCAAAAGAAACAATTGATAAACTGAATGCTGAACAATGCAAACATTCACTCCCAGTCACTAGGATCTGGGTTAAATCCACCATTCTTTTGCTCACTACACCACCCCAGTTTGGACCCAGCCATATGCTAATGAGTCTTGACCCTGTTCCTTGTGGGAACACTACAGCCCGATCTACCAAGCCAGGTCCTCCCTGGACCGGAAACAAGCAGCCTGGGACCGGTTTCAGGGCATCACCCTTCATCAGCCAGGCTAGCTTGAATCCAGTGGTGTAGTGAGAACGTGACCCACGTCTAGACATAGCCTTCCCACTTAGGGCGACATATGAAAAAGAAACAATTAATGGACATAATGTTGAACAATGGAAGTATTCACCTCCAGTCACAAGGATATGGGTTAAATCCATCATTCTTTTGCTCATCACACCACCCTAGTTTGGATCCAGCCAAATGCAAATCAGTCTTGACCCTGTTCCTTGTGGTAACAGTCCAGCCCGAACTGACAAGCAGGTCCTCCCTGGACCAGAAACAAGCATCCTGGGACCTGTTTTAGGGCATCACCCTCATCAGCCAGGCTAGCTTGAAACCAGTGGTGTAGTGAGCACTGGACCCACATCTGGGCATACCCTTCCCACTTAGGGCGGCATATGCAAAAAAAAACAATTGATGGACGGAATGCTGGACAATGCAAGCATTCACCCCCAGTCACAAGGATCTGGGTTAAATCCATCATTCTTTTGCTCACCACTCCAGTTTGGACCCAGCCATATGCAAATCAGACTTGACCCTGTTCCTTGTGGTAATAGTCCAGCCCGAACTGCCAAGCCAGGTCCTCCCTGGACCCGAATCAAGCATCCTGGGACCTCTTTTAGGGCATCAGCCTTCATCAGCCAGGATAGCTTGAATCCAGTGGTGCAGTGAGCACCGGTCGCACATCTGGGCATACTCTTCCCCCTTAGGGTGACACAACCAAAAGAAACAATTGATGGTTGGAATGCAGGACAATGCAAGCATTCACCTCCAGTCACAAGGATCTGGGTTAAATCCATCATTCTTTTGCTCACCACACCACCCCGGTTTGGACCCAGCCATATGCAAATGAGTCTTGACCCTGTTCCTTGTGGGAACAGTCCAGCTGGGACTGCCAGTTCAGGCTGGACTGTTCCCATTGGGTGCAGGGATAGACCGATTTGCATATGGTGGGTCCAAACTGGAATGTCATGGTGAGCAAAAAAACAATGGATTTTGGCCCAGATCTCTATACTGGGCATAAACAATGTATGACATTGTTCTGCATTCTGTCCATCAATTGTTCTTTTTGCATTTGTTGACCCGAGTGGGAAGGGTATGCCCAGACGTGGGTCCCGTGCCCTCCATGACACTGGAGTCAAGCTATCATGGCTGATGAGGGCTGGAAGCCCGAAACCGGTACTAGGATGCTTGTTTCCAGTCCAGGGAGGACCTGGCCTGGCAGTTTGGGCTGGACTGTGCCTATTGGTAGCAGGATCAAGACTGATTTGCAAATGGCTGGGTCCAACCTGTCATGGCATGGTGAGGAAAAAAAAGTAAGTATGGGCCGAAAATTCATTCCGCTCGCGGAATTTGCGGATTTTCCTCAATTTTGCGATCCGCAAATCTCGCAAAATTGCGGGAAAATCTGCGAATCCGCGAGCGGGAAGAATTTTTTCCAGGAAGCACTTAAAGGGTTAAAACTCAAATTGGGCACCTGCTGTAACGCTGTAAGTGCTTCCTGAGCGGCGCCTCGTTTCCTACTTGCAACTATTCTCTGTCCCTGCTCTGACCCTCGAAGCAGGGTCAGAGAATAGTTACAAGTATGGCACGAGGCTCCTGTCACAAAAATTAAACCTCAACAGGAAGCACTGACAGATAAATAAAGCAGGTGCCCGAGTTGAAGCTCAAATTCAGTAACGTTTTTAATCAGCCCAAGTGTGCTTTAACCCCATATCTGCCGTCGGAAATTAGCTGTAATACTCGAGGGAGGTCTTTGCATCCATGAGTTTCTCGAGCACGACCCCCTTGTAGTTCCTGTGGCCAGGAGGCTGCTTTCTCCTCACCTGCTGCCCTGCTCGCTCTCTGACCCTTTACACAAGAGGCATGTGCACACGCATAGAAGCCCCGCACCACACACTAGCAGTATCAAACATTTTTCCCGCCCTTTCCCAACTATGATGGACAGCTCACTCAAGAGACCTCGGCGCCTTTTGGCGCGGTGGCAAACTTACAGGCACACATGGTCACTGGGGACAAATCATCTGGCCCTTTACGCAGCTGCAGTGTAGGAAAAGCACTATACATTTACCCAACGAGGTAGCAGTTACTGATTAGCGAGTAGAAAATACTCCAGTTAAGTATGGTGCAAATCGCAAGAAAATCCGCGTTTTTTTTGCAATTTCGCGAGAATTCGCGGACCGCAGATCCGCAAAATTCGCTCATACTTAAAAAAAAAGATGGATTTAGGGCCAGATCTCTGTACTGGGGTGAATGTATGACATTGTTCTGCATTCTGTCCATCAATTGTTCTTTTTGCGTTTATCACCCCGAGTAGGACGGGTATGCCCAGACGTGGGTCCCGTGTTCTCCATGCCACTGGCGTCAAGCTATCCTGGCTGATGACCATGCGGTAGTGGTTTACAATGGTGGAACACGGCGGGGAGGGCAGTGGAAGACGCGAGCTGGCAGCCTTTCTATACTGTGAAACGGACAAGGACTGCGCGCATACAGGTAATACTGTACACCTGTAGCTGGATGCGACTGTTGGGACAACATATGGCCCTATGTCTGGCTTTTCTTAAATAAGTGACATCCGAGAACATACTCGCCAGAGGGGAAGGAGACATGAGTGAAGAGGCCAGCGATAACTCTTAGACTTGGTTAAATGCCCCAACCTCTACGAACTGCAGTAGCAGTGACATAGAGCATGAGAAACCAGCACAGATGGTAAAACGCAGTATCATCTCGAAGAACGGGGTGATGACGGCTGAGGAGATGGCTAGCGCTGCGATTAAAATGGCGGCTCGACTTACGGAGTAATGGGAGACTTTCTTGCTTACACAGTGGCGGCGCGGATGCAGCAGCATCTGTGAGGAGCACTTTACCGCCCAAGGTACTGTTTGTTTTGTAGACATTAGCGGTGTGCAAAGCGCCTTTTTGACTCTGGCTGGCGCTGCATTATCTACATTTGCTTGACCCTAAGATGGCGCGATGTCTCGTCAAATGGTGGCGGACTTCATCCCTTCATAACCGATGTCCTGGGGATACCATAGATTCTCACGCCGGGGGGCGCTTTAAATACAATATTTAGCGCATTCCTCCCTCCATGCACTGCGAAGCTCACATGCGCCTATTGATGGCGGTGGCCCGATCAGATCGATAAAAAAGGCGTCTGCTGTTGGGCTGCGGACAAACTCCAAGTTTGAAGCTGCGGGAGCGGTGGGGAGCGAGTGTTGGTGGGGCTTCATCGGCCTCCCCTATCCTTCCCCCATCCCTTGACTCTCTCTGATCCCTCCGCCCGCTTCCGCTGTGTTACTGGGGCCTCTATGACGCGGTCTTGAGCAGCGAGTCCCGCCGAGGAGATCAGACGTGGGCACACCTGCATGTGTTACGCCGTCGGCACGGTCCCTGCTTTCCTCCACCTCCATGTGGGACCTGGAACTGTTGAATCTCCTGCATACATGGGGGTTCTCATTTTACTCTGGCGGCACAATGGGGAAACCAAAAATCACGCAGAACCTGACTATACCCGAAACTGCTCCGGAGAACCTGCCAAATACCCGCACATTGGCGAAGCTGGCAACTATAGCCCACCAGATCCATGGGAACTTCTTTCCGAACTACTTTCCCCCTACCCCTCCTCGCTCTACTCCTCTCCACTTTCCTGTTATTGACCTCTGCCTTCACCAGTCCTGGCCCTAGTTGCCACCCTGTTTATCTCCTCGCTCAACTCCTCTCCATTTTCTTGCTGCTGAACTCTGCCTTCACCTGTCCTGGCCCTTAGTCCCCACCCTGTCTATCAGTGAATTTCCCCTCGTCATTTGAGATCTAGCTATTGTGTTTGATGCCCGATGGAGCTACCTGGTTTAGCTATAGGGGAGACAGGTCGGGGATTCCCTCCTTGGACGTCACCTACCCAGTCGGTCTTCAGCCAGACTTCCTTTTCGTCTCTCCTGTCGTCTCGTCCCGCATCTTCCCTCTATTTTTGTCTCTCCTTCTCTCCTATCTCAATGTATTGAGACTGAATTTTTTTGTCGAATGCCCGATGGAGCTACCTAGTTTAGCTATAGGGGAGATGGGCCGTGGACTCCCTCCTTGGTCGTCACCTACCCAGTCGGCCGTTAGACAGATTTCATTTAGTCTCTCCCTGTTTCTCTTCCCCCATCCCCCTCTTTCTCTCCTTCCATGCCCCCTCCCATCTACGCTCCATTTATTTTGCCCCCCATGTTTCTTTAATTGTTTTTCCCATTGAGACCGAGCTATTTGGCCAATGCCCGGTGGAGCTACCTAATAGCTATAGAGGAGATGGGTTTTGGGACTTCCCCTCGACCGTCACCTACCCAGCCGGACTTTGGACAGACTTTCCTTTCGTCTCTCTGCCGTATCTCCCTACTATCCCTTTACCCTTCCCCCTTCCCCTCTACATTTCAATCACCTCGTCTTCTATGCTCTTGCATTTGTTTGTCTAGCATCTGATGTTAATTGGAACTGATGTAACTTTTGTGGAACCTCATGTAAAGCGCTCTGATACCTCTGGGTCTAGCCAGCGCAATATAAAACTCCTGAATAAATGAATAATAAATAAATAGGGTCAAGACTGATTTGCATATGGCTGTGTCCAAACTGGAATGGCACGGTGAGCAAAAAAATTATGGATTTAAGCCTAGATCTCTGTATGGGGTGAATCGATGACATAGTTCTGCATTATGTCCATCAATTGTTCTTTTTGCATTTGATAAGAACACTGGGTATCTCTGGGTCAAGTTTCTTGTGCAGAATATGAAGCAAGATTAAGTGTCTCTTGTTGCCTGTTACATAACTTATCCATAACTCTGACAATCCTTGACTGATGAACATTGCAACACATCTAAGTAGCACACTAATTACATCTGTGTCATTTGACAGTACAATGACTCAATTGGAACCATTTCGCACAGCCCACTCAGCATGTGGCACAACGGAAAGGTCTGCTTCCTCAAATTTGCTGTTAAAGTCTTGAACAATATGTCCCATACCTTTCGATTATATATCTCTGCAGGCACCAACTCCTCATTGAAAATCATTCCACTTGCAATAATTGGAAATTCAGCGTTCACTGAAGCATCAGCAATGTTTTGGCGAGTTAACATCTCCGCGTTCATTTTGTTCTATGTTGATGAGCACAATTTATCAAGTTGCACAGGCATAGGTGTTGAATTGTTAATGCAGGCAAGGTTAATTGTTCCACTTGTAGACATTCATCTGATTCTCTCACATTCTTTGACAGATAGTTCAAAATAATTGTCAAACACAATGTGCAGTTCTTGCAAGGTGCCCACTGACTTTGATATCTGCAGAACAGTCCGAATTACCTCTCTGAAGTTTTTGCATGGATGAAATCTTGACTATTCACAATTGTGATATATAATCCACAACAACAGCAATTTTCAATGACACCTTTTTTAATTGAAATTCCTCTGGTGAAAGTCTTTTTAGCTTTTGCATGAGTTTGTGTGTCTCTGGTTTGCTTTCAGCATTCCATCAAATAATGCGTTTGTGTGAAGAAGATCACGCGACATAATGTCCTTGATAAATTCACCCCTTTCTTTTGCTACATCCATCCCACTATGTGCTTGCGAATGTTGTTTTTTTTCAACCAGTTTTGTAGTGGCTGGTTGGACTAAACTGAGTGTATTGAACATTTCCTGGCTTTGCATTATGTCTTTTGAATGAAGTGCACCCTGTGCTTTATTAACTTCTGAGATAAGATATGCAAAACCTAATCTGTCATTCTTGTTTTTAGAAAACATTCCAATAATGTTTCTATAGCCTCAGATATGTAGAGCATATCTTGTACTGAACAAACATAATGAGTTCCACTCAATACTGACTGGGCAGTTTTGCCTCCAAAGATTTCAGCCTCAATAACTGCATCGTCTATGACAGATCCACTGAGACAACTTCCTGCACACCCCAGCACAACTTTTGCCATGTGGAAAACACATATTATTGGATAAAGACCATCAAATTCTACTGGATTGCTCATAAAATTGTCAACTACAATACGGAAAACACCTTCATTGCAGAAAATTGGCAGGATAGGCTGGTCTTCAAGCTGATCAAGCACATTTTTTGACTTTTTTAGAGCTGTGTATACTGTTGCATAGTTTGTGACTGGAGATGGTTTTACTGGTAAAAACCTAACCGTCTTCAGTGAAATTGTATTTTAGGAGATCAGAGAATGAATTCCAGCCCATGGAGGAACTGGCTTTTCTTCATTCTTCAGTCCGCACTGAATAAGCAATATGATGAATTCCTGTTAAATCAACTTTGTGGACCGCAGCATCAGGTAATAGAAGATCCATGCCCTCAGCCACTTTGAAACTTTCTGGTAGGTTAGGGAGGGGGGGGGGGGGAGAGTGCCATATTTCAGTAAAGGCATAAATGGCAAGGGTAAATGCGTGGCTAAGTTTGCCACTACTCCGACCCTCGCCCCGAAATTACAAACCCCCCACCTGCTGCTCCGCCCTAAGCCATAAATTACAAACCCCCTACCTAACCCCCCACTTTTATCCCTAAATTACAAACACCCTACCTGCGCCCCCAGCCTAAGCCCTAAATTACAAACCTCCTACCTGCCCCCTTACCCTAAGCCATAAAAATGTTCCATTCCTTAACTATTCCCCGAAACCCAGCCCTTTAGCTACCCCAACCCTCTCCTTGTACCCTAAGCCCTAAAAATTTGCCCCCTCCTTAAAAGTATTCAGAGCCCCTCCCCCTCCCTGTATTGTGGGGATTCTGCTCATACACAGAACTGTATTTCAGAAAAACAAGTGCAACCCATACGTCCTTGTGAACTGGGTATTGTATAGAAGCATAGAACAATGTTCACAAGGAACTCATTTCAAGCCACATTGCTGATTTAGCAGGTGCACAGTCTAAATATCGATTCCTAAATATCGACCTACAGAAATATCGAGTTGGAAATATCGAAGGTACAGAATATGGAGGTCAAGAATATCGTTGGACAGAATATCGACCCTATGGAAAGTAATATCAATTTTTTTATATCGATGTAAGTAATATCGAAGTTAGTAATATCGATATCAAATATATCTATGTTCCTAATCTCGATGTTACTAATATCGATATTTGTATTATTTTTATGTATTTTATTATGTATTTAATAAGTATGTGTCATATGTTTTTTGTTAAGTATTTTACTTGTTTTAAATTATATGTGTACTATTTTTATATATTAATAATATTCTTTTTAAGTCAATTTTATGTTTTAGTACCGGAGCGGGTTGTGGTTTTATAGGGGAATAGGGTGGGAAGTCATTTAGTTATACTAAATTAATTATGAATTTTTAGGAATTATAAATTAATTTAAATTAATTTTTGCATTTAAGTTCTGTAGCGGGTTGTGGGTTTATAGGGGAATTGGGTGGGAAGTAATTTAATTGTAATTAAGTAATTATTTATTCGTATTCATTGGTATTGATAAATATTTTATTTTCAATTAATTATTAAATGGCAATTAATTATTTTAATTGGTAATTATTTTTTTAATTGGTAAATAATATTTGTAATTGACAATTGTTTTTTGTAAATGTTAATGAATTTTTTTAATTGGTAATTAATTTTTTTAATTGGCAATTCATATTTTTAATTGGTAATTCATTTTTTATTATCTGGAAATTATTATTTATCAATTGGTAATTATTGTTTCATAAAAAGTATTTTTTGGCATAAAAATCATTTTGTTGTTTAATATTTTTTAATTGTTAATCAATTTGTGATAATTAATATGTTTTTGTTATGAAAAATATTTTATTGTTCAATATTTATTATTAGGTAACTGATATTTATTAATCAATGTTTATTGGTATTTATTGTTAATTTATTGTTAATGAAATATTCAATTGTAATTATGTTTTTAATAATTAATAACTGGTATTTGTAAATGATGTAGAGTTATTTAAAACATAAATTATTTATTATTTTTAATGCCAAAATTATTTATAAATATGTTATATTTAACTTCAACGCTATTCAACGTTTTCCCTACTGTTGCACTCTCTGGAGTGGGAATAGTCAATTTTACCCCTACGCTATCCACCGCTTTCCGTACAGTTGTACTCTCTGGAGTGGGAATAGTCATTTTTACCCCTACGCTATCCAACGCTTTCCCTACTGTTGCACTCACTGGAGTGGGAATATTACTTTTTTCCCCTAGGCAATCCAACGCTTTCCCTACTGTTGTACTCTCTGGAGTGCGAATAGTAATTTTTACCCCTACGCTATCCAAGGCTTTCCCTACTGTTGCACTCTCTGGAGTGGGAATAGTAATTTTTACCCCTACGCTATCCAACGCTTTCCCTACTCTTGCACTCTCTGGAGTGGGAATAGTAATTTTTACCCCTACGCTATCCAACGCTTTCCCTACTGTTGCATTCTCTGGAGTGGGAATAGTAATTTTTACCCCTACGCTATCCAACGCTTTCCCTACTGTTGCACTCTCTGGAGTGGGAATAGTAATTTTTACCCCTACGCTATCCAACGCTTTCCCTACTGTTGCACTCTCTGGAGTGGGAATAGTAATTTTTACCCCTATGCTATCCAACGCTTTCCCTACTGTTGCACTCTCTGGAGTTGGAATAGTAACTTTTTCTCCTACGCCATCCAACGCTTTCCCTACTGTTGCACTCTCTGGAAGGGGAATAGTAATTTTTACCTCTACACTATCCAACGTTTTCCCTACTGTTTCATTCTCTGGAGTGGGAATAGTAATTTTTACCCCTAATCTATCTAACGCTTTCCCTACTGTTGCACTCTCTGGAGTGGGAATAGTAATTTTTACCCCTACGCTATCCAACGCTTTCCCTACTGTTGCACTCTCTGGAGTGGGAATAGTAATTTTTACCCCTAGGCTATCCAACGCTTTCCCTACTGTTGCACTCTCTGGAGTTGGAATAGTAACTTTTTCTCCTACGCCATCCAACGCTTTCCCTACTGTTGCACTCTCTGGAGTGGGAATAGTAATTTTTACCTCTACACTATCCAAGGCTTTCCCTACTGTTGCACTCACTGAAGTTGAAATAGTAATTTTTACCCCTACGCTATCCTATGCTTTCCCTACTGCTGCACTCTCTGGAGTGGGAATAGTAATTTTTACCCCTACGCTATCCAACGCTCTCCCTACTGTTGCATTTCCTGGTGTGGGAATAGTAATTTTAAGTCCTACGCTATCCAACGTTTTCATTACTGTAGTTTTTTTGGACTTTGAATAGTATTTTTATTTATTTAGCTATTTAATATTATTTGTATTATTTTAAATAATGTAGTATATAATTAATTTTAAAAATATTGAAAGTATATTTAATTTTTTTAGTTTATTAAACATAATTATTTACTTTTTATTTCTGTTATTGTTTTATGTGTGTAGATGTATTTGCAATTTATAATATTTGTTAATAATTTATAAGTTATTAAAATGATTATTAAGGGACCGATTCCGATTCGGGATTTTTTTTTATAACAATAACTAAATACTTGCCACCGACCCCCCCGAAAGCAACCCCCAAACCTGAGCGCTAAAAACTTTCCACCGATCTGCCCAAGCCCTAAATTACAAACCCCCTACCTGCCCCCCACCCTGGGCCCTAATATTTGGCCCATTCCTTAACTACTCCCCTAAACCCAGCCCTTTAGCTACCCCAACCCCCTCCTGAAAGTGACCCAGACACCTGGCCCCAGCCAAAATTACCTGTCTGAGTCCGCTTCCCATTCCGATGCTCTTCTTCTGTTTCAAGTTCCCGCTCATCCCAAACACTAGAGCGCATTTGCCTTAACCACACATTTGCATGGTTTAGGCAAATGTGTTGTTTGGGCAAGCCTGGTTACACTGGCGGGCTTCCAGAACTCATGGCTCTGGCCGAGTACTTTTGGGTGTTTCCGATTCTTGTTGACTCCCATGATTTGTGAGGCTCTGGGTCATCACAAAATGTGTCATTAAGTCCAAAATCTAAATATTTCAGGATGTTTCTGGTTCCTGATGATTTTACTGCATCCTGTGATCTTATTGTGGCAGCAAGAACTTCAGGAGTCAATTCAGCTAAGGACACCATAAGTGGCTCATTCTTTTTGTTAGATTGACAAAAACTAATTTTGCCATTGTATATTGTCATCGGAAAATTCTTAATTTAATTATTATGGATCAATAAAGTTTCATTAATGTTGTCAATTATTTCTCTGATCTCCTCCAGGGGCAGATTTACTAATATTTTACGCCATTTTTGCATCACAAAAGTGATGCATATTGTAGCGCAAAATCTTTTGGTCTAATTTTCTTTCCACTGGAAATAACGTGAAAGTAACGCGAATCAGCGCATAGTGCGACTTTGCAATACTTAGTGCTAATGGGGCTTACCATGGGTGGTGCATGGCCATTCCCTTGCAACAACCCATGGTTTCTGATGCTAAACACAATTTACTAAATAAATCGACAGGGTTTAGCGTCAGAAAATAGTGCACCCTTCAACCAGGCGCTATGAAGGAGAACTGCTTTTTTCTCCTTAATTTTCCGACTTGTCATGGATTCTACACTTTACAGCACACGTACAGAGTGGGAAAACGTTTACAATTAGTCTAAGCATAGTATTTTGTACTGGAAAGGTATCCTTCCAGTACAAAACCTATGCTTGATTCACAGAAACACCCTTGCACTATGGAGCAAAGATGTCTCCGTGGTGCGCAGCAGCTGATTTTAGCACTGGTGCTACGGAGAGGGGAGGAGAGTGCCATATTTCAGTAAATTCAGCACTTTCCTGCTCTTTTCTTCTCACGAAGTGCAGCACAGCATTTGTGGCTGTTGCACTGCATAAGAAAGTAGTAAATCTGGCCCGAGTGTGAACCAGTAGCCTGCACTCAAGAGTGGCTTTAAAACTTAATTTGCATTTTCAAAGAGCACAAACATAACTAAAGGCTGGGTGCGACAGTGCTGCTGGGAGCTCAGTGTACACTTATATTTTTTAATGTAGGCACGCATGCATTTCAGGTGGTCATATGAATCCACTGCAAATACATTCACCTCGCTGTTTAGATGAGCTACTCATCTGAAAACTTAATCTTGGAAGAAACTAGCTGCAGATAAAAACGTTTGCCCTTTTAGACTCACATACTCTGTACTTTTTTCTTTCGTCAATCTCTTTGGACCTTTTTCTGGCTAAACGACAAATAACACATTGAAGAATCTTTGCTTGCTAATCAGTTGTTGGAGGTGGATGGAAGGTGCTGATCAATCTTCTAAGTGGATAGGCATTGGGTTTGGTTGCCATCACTTTTTACAGAAGACTCTGATTCTTGTTGTGATTCACTGGTTTCTGTTTTTGTTTGACACATTTTTTCCAGGCTTTTTTTCCATTGTATATAAGTTGTAGCACTTGTTGTTACAATGATAAAATCTTTGAGCCTCTTCACCCTTCAGTTTTAAATCTTTTGGGAACTTTGTCTTGCCGTATCTCTACAGCATCTCAAACTCTCTTCTGTACAGCTGCAGTTGATATTAGCTTTTCTTTTGGGTTAATTTGGCATATGAAACATTTTTCTTTGTTGAGGGGCTCCTCAGATTTTGTAGTTAGCAACACTCTGTCAGGAGGTAAAGATCCTCTGCTGCCCCCTGCTTTGCCCATGTTTACGAAATTGAATCGACAGAAAACCTGAAACAAAAACAATATTAAAATAAATTACCAATATGATGGTTAAAACATATCATTTTAGCGCCTCGATTCTGGAAATTGGTGGAAGGGTTGCTCTGAGGAGGTATTTTCTGTCTCTTTTCACACTACTTGACCACCAAAATGTATGTTTTGATACCAACATGCAGTAGATAAGTCTCATGTTTCCTGAAATATTACATCATCACTGCAACACATTGGCCATTTATAAAAAAGTCGTCCAGCAAAAATTTGGACTAGATTAACAATGTCTACCCAAATTAAATTACTTCTCTAATGATACAAAAATACAAATCAAAAATGAAAATCTCTAGCCAACAATTGTATAGCAGGGGGCAAGGACTATCTCTACATTAAAGCAGTAAAGACTGTGGTCAGTGATATGTCACTCCTGTCTGTCATCTACTTTTGATGTGTGGGTAAAAGCAGCTGAATTTAGGGACAATGGCTGGTGAGAAGACCTTCCTGGGTGTGATCGGTTGAGTTTCACCAGAAAAGTTTAGATTAGGTATGCCCCCCTTGGTGTACAACATACCATGGGACTGTGCTTTAAATATGCTCATCGGGCGAGGGGAATCTAAAGATAAAGTCACTGCTGGCCCACTGTAGGTGAGTTTAGTTAAAATATTTTGACATAAGTCAGATATGTTTGCTTATAAGGTTACAATTCTATAACAGTACATTATATTAGTAATAAAATGTTATAATAATAATTGGGCTATGGCTGCACAAAGTGCTTTTTTGCATCTCTTTATTGTAAGGCTTTCACTTTCTTTATTCTGGATAGGTGGAAGTTATTGAATACAGTAATTTCAAATATCAACATAAATTCTGAAAAAAATATGTTAAGTAAGTGTCTTTGATTAAACAAAATGTTATATCTGTACTGAGAATGGAGTTAGGCGCTTACTGGATATCATGTTCTAGCTAAAGAGTTATAAGCATTAATTACATTCTTAGGCAGCTTGTTCTGAGATACCACATGCTGCTGGTTCCATCCTTGTTTCTCCACTCTCATGGCTGCCCAGAAGGATGTTGCACAAGCTGTCTGGAGTCCAGGGTGAGAATGGCATGAACTGTATTGTGGGTGAAGGATGTCAAACTTGGCCTTCTTGTTCTTAGCTTCCCATGCAAACCCCATAATCTCCGCAACGAGGGCATAGCCATGCATTATAACATGCCCTTTCTATTGTGGCGGTCTGCCCATAGAAAGTTGCATGAGCAACCTAATGCAAGACAAAAGTGATGTATTTTTGCTGTGATATCTGTACCAGTTAGAACCACTTGTAAGGAAGAAGCTCTAAGTGAAGGATGTGTTGCAATACCTTCAATTTCTTTTTCTCCATTGTGCTCTTTGTCCTCTTGGTTCCAACTTTGTCCCTGATGTTTGCACTTCGCAGCTTGAATATCTACTATATCCAACTTCTGGAACCTGGCCTACCCTTCTCCCCTCCTGTTCATTGAAGAGGAGTTTGATGATTTGCCATTCTCTTCATATCTAATCTTCATTTTCAATCAAGATTCATAAGATTACCAATGAGTTTTTCCATTTTCTAAGTTTTTCCTCCTATTCCAGACTCTCTTCTGAAGACACTTAACACCTGTCACATATAGTATTCTGTGCAGTGTGGCACCTTGTCCACTGGGTGGAATTCTTTCTGTGGGCAATCTAGAAGCTGACTCAAGGGGACTCAACAAACCACCTGTGTGTCTAATCCTTCTCACAAAATGAATTAACATTTGTGAAATCTTTGTACCCCTAATCACATAACATAACATAGCTTCACATTCAACCAAAGAGCGTTGGATCTACACACCTACAGTCAGCCTACTGTGTAGTATTTAATTAACATTTGCACCTCCCAAAGTCAGGCTGGTTACCTTTAAAGTGAACATGAACTTATTTGGGAGAGAAGGGAGCACTGTTTTAAATAATATTTAGGGGTGCTGCTGAAAAAGCAAATCTCAGGGCTCAGCAGAGGCCAGAAATACAGAGGCAAAATGGTAGACAGTACCTTGGACAGATTGGATTTTTTGTTTGCATCGCTGCTTTTGGGACTCTGGTCACAAGCCTTTGGGGTTCCACTTCTTGTTTTATGCTTCCTCTTCTTGTTTTACACACTGTTATCCCCCAGTAAGGAAAAATAACTCTTTGTTTATACTGTGATTTTAGTTTTAGATGCTGTTGTGGGAATGCTAATATGTTTTCTGTGTGCCTGATATGAAACCTTTCTGGATCCTCTGGACTACTGATGGATCCTCTCTTATAGAATTAGGGCCCTATTCACAAACCAGTAGTATTACTCATGTACTACTAAAATCTATTCACTAACCTATGGGCAGAGACCTCCAACACTAGTGTCTTCTGTGCAGTGATATCAGCTACAGTAGGAGATCTCTGCACTTGCAAGCCTATATTTTAGTTGTGAATGTAGGAGGGACAAGTCGAGGGGATAGAAAATGGGAAATACGTTCTACAATATGGGAGCAGTTTAGGGGAAAGTAAGGAGGGGTCTAGGGTGGAACAGAGTACTATGAAGATCAACTCACAAAAGACTAAGCCCATTCCTATTCACAAACTCGGAGTAAGCCAAACAATACCCATGGCAAATAGCAGGCACTGCAACATATTCCTATAGAACAGTGTTTCTTTACCTTTTGACTTCTGTAAACTCCCACTGACATTACTAGATTCCAGGGACCTCAAACGACTCACTACTTTAATCCGAGGACTCTCACTGAGTCATTACACGAAGCTGGGGAGCCATGCCTAAGCAATATGTAAGATTTCAACCTCAAAGCAATACACAAGTACACAACTAGAATTCATAAAAAAAAATTATATATATATCCATACTAATATTATAAAGAGAGAGCCCAAAACTTTGAGGCGGGTAATCTCAGTAACCACAGCACCAATCACAACACCCAATACAGCGTTGGAAAGGGCAGTTGCAGCAGAAGGACATAGGCTATGCAAATGGCCACCATATAATTTTTTTTATTGTTTTTATTAACTTTTCAAGAAACAGTGGTGTTCATCACAATCAGAGAAAACCCAAAGGTGGTGATGGACGGAGCGTTGACAATACAAACACTCACCCCCAGTCAACTGATCTCGGTTTAATCCATCACCGTTCTTTAGCTCACTCCGCCACCCCACTTCAGACATGGCCGTATGCAAATCAGTCTGACCCTATGCCTCATGGGAACAGTCCAGCCCGAACTGCCAAGCCATGTCTTCCCTGGACTGGAATCAAGCTTCCCAGGACCGGTTTCTGGCATTGCAGCCGTCTTCAGCCGGGCTTGCTTGACTCCAGTGGCAAAGTGAGCAAGGGACTCACGTCTGAGCATACCCTGCCAACTTAAGGCGAACAGAGAAAAACCGAAGGTGGTGATGGACGGAGCGTTGACAATACAAACACTCACCCCCAGTCAACTGATCTGGGTTTAATCCATCACCGTTCTTTAGCTCACTCCGCCACCCCACTTCAGACATGGCCGTATGCAAATCAGTCTGACCCTGTGCCTCATAGGAACAGTCCAGCCCGAACTGCCAAGCCATGTCTTCCCTGGACCGGAATCAAGCTTCCCAGGACCGGTTTCTGGCATTACAGCCGTCTTCAGCCGGGCTTGCTTGACTCCAGTGGCAAAGTGAGCAAGGGACTCACGTCTGAGCATACCCTGCCAACTTAAGGCGAACAGAGAAAAACCAAAGGTGGTGATGGACGGAGCGTTGACAATACAAACACTCACTGAGGCACAGGGTCAGACTGATTTGCATATGGCCATGTCTGAACTGGGGTGGCGGAGTGAGCTAAAGAACGGTGATGGATTAAACCCAGATCAGTTGACTGGGGGTGAGTGGTTGTATTGTCAACGCTCCGTCCATCACCACCTTTGGTTTTTCTTTGTTCGCCCTAAGTTGGCAGGGTATGCTCAGACGTGAGTCCCTTGCTCACTTTGCCACTGGAGTCGGGCAAGCCCGGCTGAAGTTGGCTGTAATGCCAGAAACCAGTCCTGGGAAGCTTGATTCTGGTCCAGGGAAGACATGGCTTGGCAGTTCTGGCTAGACTGTTCCCATGAGGCACAGGGTCAGACTGATTTGCATATGGCCATGTCTGAACTGGGGTGGCGGAGTGAGCTAAAGAACGGTGATGGATTAAACCCAGATCAGTTGACTGGGGGTGAGTGGTTGTATTGTCAACGCTCCATCCATCACCACCTTTGGTTTTTCTTTCTTCATCACAATCATACAGTGCAAGACATACAATTGTACCGTAGGACACCATATACATTTAAAAGGTAAAAGAACCGTGCCAGCAAAGTAGTCCCTTGTGGGCGTGTCTGCATTGTGCTGTGGGTGTGGGCTGGGGGCGTGACTAACGCTGGGGGCGTGTGGTACGTCCATCACATCGTGGGCTGTGGGCGTGTGCTGGGGGCGTGACAAACGCTGGGGGCGTGACAAACGCTGGAGGCGTGTGTCCGCCCATCATGCCATGTGAGGCATACATACAAGCGCCAATTACGTTGCTGCACAGCATCAAGGTGCACGCTGGGGCATGAGAAACGCTGGGGGCGTGTGTCCAGCCTTGATGCCATTTGAACGCAATTGCGCCGCATCAAGGGGCACGCTGGGGGCGTGAGAAACGCTGGGGGCGTGTGCTATGTTCCGCCCTTCATGCCATGTGGGTCGTACTTTATTCAGAAGATCGTCTGCTGTGGCTGTGTGCTGTGGGCTGTGGGCATGACAAACACGTTCAGCTGGAGGCCTGGTAAGTAACATTACTGCAGCCTCTCCTGCGCGCTGTTACTGAACTCTCTCATTCAACGAAATTAGACGCACCTGCTACCATCAACCAGGGCTCTAGCCGGGCTCAGGCGGCGGATCAGTACACTAATTACACGCCCCTGATAACATCAACCAGGGCTGCAGCTGGGCCTCAAGCAGGGGAACACACGCCTGCTAACATCAAACAGGCCTGCATCTGGGCCTCAAGCGTGGGAGCACGCAAATGAGCGTGTCTGCGGGGACAATTACTGCAGCCTCTCCTACTCACGGTCTCTGAACTCTCTCATTAAACGGATTTACCCGCGGCTGATTACTCTCTCATTCAACGACATTACACGTGCCTGCTAAAATCAACCAGGGCTGTAGCCGGGCTCAGGCGGCGGATCACTACACCAATTACACGCGCCTGCTAACATCAACCAGGGCTGCAGCTGGCCCTTCTCCGTCCCTATTCAAATGAAACAAAAAATGTTGTCTACCGCGAGATTTTAAAATAAATTGCCATTGCCAAATACACACATTACACACATTCTATTTCATACCCGGACAACGTCGGGACGGGCTGCTAGTATATGTATATATATATATCTATATATATATATATATCAAAGCTCCTGCTTGAGTCCCAAAATCGAGAGGCACCCGAAAAGACAACACGGAGTTCCAAGCTTAAACTCCTTTATTAGGTATGGAGAATACCGGCCTGCCGATTTCTTTCACAGCCAGTTCACCGCAGCCTGACGCGTTTCGAATGTCTTCCTCAGAGGCTGTCGGTAAAAGGAATGAAACACAGTCTGGTCCCGCCTCTTAAATACATGTGATTGCGCGCCCTCAGATGGGCTGTTCATGTTGATGCTGCGCAAGTACTTCTGGGAGTTGGAGTCCAGTTGGGAAATGCGTTCCCTTAAAGTGTTTCTAATGCACTGCTGACACGTTTTAAACCCTTAGATGGGTCTCAGCGGGCAGGTGTTCCCCTAAATCCTTTGTTGCCGCTCCACATGTGAGAGATGGTAGATACCATCCCCCGTGGCCCCCTTAGTTCCTGGGGTGGTGCTCTCTCGGTGGCTGGACTGCCACCCAAAAATCAAAGCTCCTGCTTGAGTCCCAAAATCGAGAGGCACCCGAAAAGACAACACGGAGTTCCAAGCTTAAACTCCTTTATTAGGTATGGAGAATACCGGCCTGCCGATTTCTTTCACAGCCAGTTCACCGCAGCCTGACGCGTTTCGAATGTCTTCCTCAGAGGCTGTCGGTAAAAGGAATGAAACACAGTCTGGTCCCGCCTCTTAAATACATGTGATTGCGCGCCCTCAGATGGGCTGTTCATGTTGATGCTGCGCAAGTACTTCTGGGAGCAGGAGTCCAGTTGGGAAATGCGTTCCCTTAAAGTGTTTCTAATGCACTGCTGACACGTTTTAAACCCTTAGATGGGTCTCAGCGGGCAGGTGTTCCACTAAATCCTTTGTTGCCGCTTCACATGTGAGAGATGGTAGATACCATCCCCCGTGGGATATATATATATATATATATATATTAAAAAAAATGTGCTTGAGTATGGTTAACTGATTACTCCTTGTACTGTACTATTGCTGTTTTGTTCAAATAAAAAGAGATTGAAAAAAAGATATAAAAATGATTAAACATATAATTCACAAACAAACATAGAAATATCAAATTTTTCATTTTATTGGGAATGTTGGAGCTTTTTTAAATTAGTTTTTTAACACTAGGCTCCAGTGTATCATTATTTTTCTGCTCCTAATGCATGCTCACTTTTGGTTGGTGTTTCAAGTGAGGCCACCCATTGTCCATATTTTCTGTTTGCTGTACTTGTGCTGCTCCCACGAATCAAGCTAATGTTACCGAACTGCCAAGCCAGGTTCTCCCTGGACCTGAAACAAGCATCCTTGGACCGGTTTCGGAGCATCACCCCTCATCAGCCAGGCCAGCGTGAATCCAGTGGTGCAGTGAGCATGGGACCCACACCTGGGCATACCCTTCCCACTTAGGGTGACAAATGCAAAAGGAATAATAGATGAAGATAATGCTGAACAATGCGAAAATATTCACCCCAATCACAAGGATCTGGGTTTAATCCATCATTATTTTGCTAACTACGCTACCCAAGCTTAGACGCAATCATGTGCCAATCAGTCTTGACCCTGTGCCTCATGGGAACAGTCCAGCCAAAACTGCCAAGCCAGATCCTACCTGGACCAGAAAAAAGCATCCTGCTATTGGTTTAGGGCATCACCCCTCATTAGCCAAGTTAGAATTAACCCAGTGGTGCAATGAGCACAGGACCCATGTCTGGGCATACCCTTCCCACTTAGGGCAACAAAAGCAAAAAGAACAATTGATGGATGGAATGCTGACCAATGCAAACATTCACCCCCGGTCACAAGGATCTGATTTTAATCCATCATTCTTTTGCTCACCACACCACCCCACTTTGGACCCAGCAATATGCAAATCAGTCTTGGCCCTGTTCCTCATGGGAACGGCCCAGCCCGAACTGCCAAGCTGGGTCCTACCTGGACCAGAAACAAGCACCTGGGACCAGTTTCGTTGCATCACTTCTCATCAGCCAAGCTAGCTAGAATCCAGTGAAGCAGGGGGCATGGGACCCATGTCTGGGCATACCCTTCCTACTTAGGGTGACAAAAGCAAAAGGAACAATTGCTTGGTGGAATGCTGATCAATGCAAACATTCAGCTCCAGTCACAAGGATCTGGGTTTAATCCATCATTATTTTGCTCACCACGCCACCCCAGTTTGTACCCAGAGATATGTAAATCAGTCTTGACCCTGTTCACATGGGAACAGTCTAGCCTGAACTTCAAAGCCAGGTCCTCCCTGGACCAGAAACAAGAATCCTGGGCCTGGTTTTCGAGCAACACCCCTCATCAGCCAGGCTAGCTTGAATCCAGTGGCGCAGTGAACATGGGACCCACTTCTGGGCGTACCCTTCCCACTTGGGCTGACAAAAGCAAAAGGAACAATTGATGGACCGAATGCTGAATAATTCAAACATTCACCCCCAGTTACAAGGGTCTGGGTTTCATCTATCATTCTTTTGCTCACCATGCCACTCCAGTTTGGACCCAGCCATATTCAAACCAGTCTTGACCCTGTTCCTCATGGGAACAGTCCAGCCAGAACTACCAAGCCAGGTCCTCCCTCTACTGGAAACAAGCAACCTGGGACCAGTTTCAAGTCAACACCCCTCATCAGCAGGCTAGCTTGAATCCAGTGGGGCAGTGAGCACGGCGCCCACGTCTGGACATAGCCTTCCCACTTAGGGTGACAAAAGCATAGGGCCCAGATCTCTGTTCTGGGGTGAATTTTTGCCATGGTTCAGCATTCTTTCCATCAATTTTTCTTTTTGCCTTTGTCATCCCGAGTGGGACGGGTATGCCCAGACATGTGTCCTGTGCTCTCAATGCCACTGGAGTCAAGCTAGCCTGATGATTGGGGATAACCCAAACACGGTCCTAGGATGCTTGGTTCCGATCCAGGGAGGACCTGGCCTGGTAGTTCAGGCTGGACCATTCCCATGGCGAACAGGGTAAACACTGATTTGCATATGACTGAGTTTGAAATCGGATGTCATGGGGAACAAAAAAACAATAGGTTTAGGCCCAGATATCTATATTGGGGTGAATATTTGACATTGTTCAGCATTCTGTCCATCAATTGTTCTTTTTGCTTTTAGAAAGTTGGCATTTTCTTGATCAAAATATTTGTGCCTTCTACCTGTGTGCTGGGTTACGACTGTGAATGACTTTGCTTATAGGGTTTGTGTAATCCTTCCAGACAGTGACACAAAGGGGGCATAGGTCTGGACAGGATTGGCCATCCTGGCAGACTGAATTGAGAGGGACTGCACCCAGGCCCACTTACAATTCAAAGGTTTTGCCTCCTACACACGCAAAGGAATCTGACACCAGGCCTGCTTTACCTTTTTTCAACCCCAGCCAGTTTGGAGCCTTGACAGTAGAAGGGGAATAATTTTCCAGAACCGGTTGTGGCGGTACGACATGTAGTCACCCCAAACAAAGGTTGGCACAGCTAAAAATATTGGAACTCCAGAACTACTTCCAGCCCTGTGGAAGTTACAGAAGAAGGACTACCCTTCTGCCAGAGGACTGCCATGCTAGTTGAAAGACTGACTTGTTATCAGAGAAGGAAGAATGACCTGCTGGCCTTCATCCCAGGTTAACCAGAGTAAATCCAAATGTCAATTGCCTGACCACCTGTGTTATTTACAGGGACATAACAAGCTTCAGAAGCCTCCTTGCAACTGCTCAGCTGACCTGCTGCAAGTGAACCTACCAGGACCTGCAACAGGACCTGCCTGTCCCTGCTGCTGGCCTCTGCTGGAGTGATTCCCTGAAACCCAAGAGGTCCCTTACCAGGTCCTTTTAATTAATTGTGGGTTTCTAAAGCGCTAGAATCGACTCCCGAAGGAGTATCTCTGCGCTGTAGACCGCTGGGGAACCCGTCCTGGCTTTCCCTGTGAGATGGTCCCTACTGGTATCTCCAAGGTGAAACCAGGCCTCCCCGGCTTATGTGGGGGTCCATTGTGGAGATGAGGCAAGCTAATGCCCAGAGTTGCCGAGTGTGATCCCTGGTTAGAGTAGGCACCGAGGCGAGAATTATCGAGTCCGCTGACCCTGGTCCACGACCCTGCCGCGTCGGGGATAGAACCCTGGTCCCGGGCCGTCCTCTGCTTCCGGGTCTGCTGCCTCTAATCAGTGAGCCACACCACTCCTTGATGTTGGCTGCCATCAGAAATTACTCTTCCTCAAGAAAAGCTGAAAATCCAGATGTTTGGGCTCCTCGCAGCCGCAAACCAGCCCATTTGCAGCAAGACATTGCTGCCCCTGATGACCGCCAAAGCGAAGTTCCGGTGAGAGCTTCTATTCACGTTGACAGCACTTACCACCAACGACCTGCAACGTGAGACCCACACTTGGCGTCACATCAACGACAACTGTGAAGCTACAACAACAACCTTCCATGACATCGGACTGTATCTTTATAGAACAGTGACAATAGTTTGCAACACTCAGCCTGCTCCTCACACCCTACTCCACAGAGAAAGTCTTTGCTCCAAACGTTGAAGGTAACTCTTCCACGAGAATAGCCTGCAGTGGCATAGTTAGACCTTTGGGCGCCCGCGGCGGTCCCTGATTTCTTTGTGTAAGAACCGGGGGGAAGGTGCTGATGATTCCTGCGTTTGCAGCCCAGCGATGGCCACAGGTAAGAGCGGGGGAGGCTGCCGCCCCCAAAACTCATGCCGCCCCCCCCCTTGCTACGCCACTGCTAGCCTGGTCCTTATACCCAACCCATGTTACATTATGGTTACCCTGAACTTGTGACTTTACCCCAGTCTAGTGCAGCCAGATGACCTAGAGTCGTGTTTTGTGCTTTCAGGTGCTATTTCCACTAAAAACTTAAATATACCATATCCATGGTTCTACTGATTTGATTTTTGTTGTTGTGTTTCTATTTTATTAAAATGTACTCTATTTTTCTAAATGTGTTTGAGATATTTCCTCTATTGTGTTTTCACTTTATTACTGTTTGTGTGCTGCATAAATACTTTACACATTGCCTCTAATTTAAGCCAGAATTCTTTGGGCTAAGCTCCCAGTGGGTTAAGCACAGGTTAATTTAGTGACTGTTGTGGTTAAGCCTCAGAAGTTTTCTACAGCATTCTTCTATGATTATTTCTATATGCCTCTCAGCATGACTCCTGGGATATTATGGCTGTACCCTTACATATGATAGAAGTAAGTCTAAACATATTTTGTTTTCTGGCACATGAATTCTAATTGCACATGAACCACACAAACTGTGGTGGGCATTATATATCTTGAATTAATCCTGGAATTAGGTTTTTCTGATTTATGAAAAGGATATTTTCCAAACGGCCATTTTCAGCTGGTACGCATGTTTTGTTGATGTGTTTCCAGAATATGAGTTTATTGCAGATAAATGGATTTGCTGTTGAAGCACAATAGCACTCGGAGCGGGGGCAGGGGGGGAACTTTTGCTTGCTAAGAGGTGCTTAATTATTTCATGACCTCCAGATAAGAACTGTCCCTAAAACATTCAAGGTCCTTTTGAAAACTGCAAGACAACCAGAGATCTTGAATACAGAATCCATATTAGCAGTGATATCCGTTCACAAATGTAATTTATGTCTACAGAGAATTTGCTAGTACGCCGTATGCTTTATACTATGTTTAGGGCTAGGTGCAGAATAGGGCTGTCTATGACACAGGAGGATGGGCTATGCACATGCAAAAATGGTTGCAACACTAAAACATGTGTACGTTTTTGAATATTCATAAGCACTTTCCATCTAATTTAACACCCAATAAAAACATAAAATAGCACCATTGCTTTTCTTTGTCCATTTGGCTTTTGAAAATTTCACCAGGGAGCTTGCTCGTCCTCAATGTAGTTTGCCTTCTCTCAACAGGCCGATAATATATTCATTTTTGGCTGCCGTTTGATAAGACTTCACAAGGCCTTGAATGGTTTTGTCAAGAAGAGGCACTAATAGTTGCTGACATAAACCAGGCCGATCTTATGGTGTTTGAGCTTTTTTAGGTGAAAGCACATACACTGTAAAGTAGTGCTTTGGTAATTTGAGTACAGAGCTATGGTTAATATCTTGTAATTATTATATTATGGTAACAAATCCTTCCTCCTACAACAACTGAATGACAAACAGATAAAGATAAAAACAGACAATGACCAGAAAAGACAAGTATGTGTAACAACATGCAACACACTCGAATGAGGTCTCTAAAATCATTAATAAAAACTGGGAGAACCTGACCTGCGGGGAACTGGTTTTTGAAAAACCAATGTTCGCACATAGACGCGGAAGGAATATGAGGGACATACTAGTCCATACTCGCCCAAAAGAATGTCAACCACATACACCTTCTGTGCATGGTATACAAGGACACTTCCCATGCGGCAACTGTAGCAGTTGCCACCTCACCAAAAAGAGCAGACATTTAACCTTCAGAAATGGTACAACATGGGAACAAAGGAAACTCACCACCTGTAACAGCAAAAACGTGATATACATGATCACATGCCCATGTGCACTGGAGTACGTAGGGATGACAACCAGAGCAATCAAAACACGTATGAATGAACACAAAAGCAACATCAGATGCAAAAAAAGTACCACGAAAATGGAACCGCATTTTTTGGAAGCCCCACATTGTGTGAATGACATCAAATGGACGGTGATTGAACAACTACAAACCGAGACTGGGCTGTTCCAAAAGGAACAACGCTGGGTTTTCCGCCTGGGCACACACATTGACGGGCTTAACGACGAAATCCCGTGGGGCGAACTTATCTGAATAATTATGCACATCCTAACTGAATCACCAAGGCCAGCAACCGGGCATTCCTTTCTATATGACATAGAAATTATGTATCCTTCCACGAGACCTATTGTGACTTTTGCCATATAATATCTGGTCCCCAACATATAATGATACTCCTACTGAGCAATTTGCCCCTGACATACTTAGTGTTCACATATGTTCCCCATAATCAACACCATGGTTCTCATTATGAACAACCAACCCTGATGTATTATTCTTGAAACCCTATACAGTGTAGCAATCAGTACCTGTTTGACATTACAATAACCAACCCTTATGCACTTATTATACAGTATAGTAATTGTGCTTCAACAGTAATTTAACACCGTTTTGGCTTAGTTACAAATCCCCCGAGGGCGTACCACGTGTCCGGTTGACACACACGTGCGCCCCCTCTGTGTTAACTACATCGAACATTTACCAATGGGAGAGACACGTCTGTCTCTCGCGCATGCGCGATGCGCAATCACCGATGCGCATGCGCTCACAGAAGGCTCCGCCTTGCCACACACGCGATTGAGCTCCGGAGACTCCAGAACTACAAACACGGCCTCGGACAAGACTCCCACGTAACGGTTCAGCGGAATACCCATATTAGGCCCCTCCGGCGCACTACCACATTCTCAGCGGAGCCGCGTTCGGGGGATCAAGGATATTCCTATCGCTGTAACTCGTGAGTATATGTTCATAGAGAGATGGGGCCAGTTTTAGTGATCAGCCTGTAAGTACCAACAACTGTTATACCATGTATTACTTACAGGAGCTATTGGGCCAGAATAACCCCCAATGTTTGGAGACTCATGAGGCATTGAACCAAGAACAAAAAGTATGCTTTTTACACCCCTTATTACCTTTGATATTCCACGCTAGAAGTTATGTCCTAGATGTGTCTGTGTGTGTCTGTAATGTCTCTGTCCTTTTTTACAGGGTCACCTGCACGAGTAGTAGGACATCATTTGTCTAGTGACCCCACACTATATATATCTATATATATATATATCTATATATATACATATATATATATATATATATATACATATATATATATATATATATATATATATATATATATATATATATATAATTATACATTTGTAACAGGTCACTGTATCATGTGAAATGATGAGTAGCGGAGTACTACAGTGTGGTCCTTTCTTCTCTTTGTTTTCTCTAGGTTGTTTGCATACTAGCAGAGAACTCCATTTAAATTGTAGGCACATTGCAGTACTACATTTTCACTCTTTTGTAAATACACTTTTTTACTTAGAAAAACGTGAGTAAGGTGGGGTGTGGTGCACCCTGTCCTGAAGAAGGAGTTGATCTCCGAAACATGTCGACGCACCCAAGAGGCGATGTGCTTAATATCACATAATCACCTCAACCTGCACCCTTTTAACAGTACCAGCCCGGGGGCTCATTAAAACTTATTTGACTTACCCCACGAGCCAGGCACTTTTTAACCATTCACTCACTTAAAGTGCTCCACCACATACTCACACACAACCCTCACACGCACCACGCATAGTCTTTGTGATCAGCGCTCCCGCGTAGTCGTAGGTCGTAGCACGCCGCATCCTGTAGAGGGGTGCGAAGACCCCAATTATGAAGCATGACACCAAGGGTCCTTTTAGTGTGTGAGGGGTATTTTAAAAACACTATGTGCTCCCCACCACAGTAGGGAACACATCACCCAATCAGGTGGATTCTTGTTGTGAAGGAAATATATACATACTTTAAACATGCACAACATTTTACCAATTCAAAAGACAAAAAATGAGGTTCAGGGCAATCAAATAAACAATCATTAATAATTAATGAAGAGAAACCGCATGATTCATATTTAACACCACTAATAATTTTTCAACATGTTAAAGATAGAAATAGACTGCATGTCTAGAGAAGATTTTCAAAAGGAATAAACATTCAAGATATAAATAATAAAAATATTTAGACAAAGTCCGAAAAGTACCAACATCTCAGACACACCCAATAAAAGGAGTGAATTCTAAAACTTGAAAGAAGAGTAACTAAAGTGCACCCAGCAAGGAAATAGAATCCAAAGAATGGATATATTGGTAAACACCCTTTACAACGCAACTGTTACAACGAAGTACCTTTACGACACAACCATTACAACGCAACTTTTACAACGACTTGGGCTGGGGGGCACTCCAAGATAGGGAATAGTTTCCAACACCTTCCCTACTATCCACGGGGACTGGAGTTGGAATAGTAAATTAAACTATTCACTATCCAGCGCCTCCCAAGGCAAGTCATTGTAAAAGTTGCGTTGTAAAACTTGCGTCGTAAAGGCATGCGTTGTAATAGCATGCGTTGTAATGTCATACATCCGGATATATTATATTTCCGCACCCCAAAGTGATTCAATCCAGCATGCAGCAGAATGTTTCAACACAACTAAAATATACCGTTTTCAGGGTTTTGAGGCACTACAAATATTCAGACGTATATACTGGCCTCAAAAGACCTAGACGTTTGCACAATCCAGATAAAGGGGACTTCCGTTTTGTCTAACGGCGTCTCTCCTAAGGGAGTTTCCCACGCCCTTATTTGTCCAATGCTTTATAAATGAAACTTGTTTTGTTTGCCGTTGCTCTTAGCCCCTCTTTAAGCCTCGTGTGCTGTTGAAGTAATGCGTAAGAGTTAAATTCCTGGGGCTTAGCATATCTTCAAAGCTAATCCAATTGTTGATTAATGGCGAAATATCTGTCTCCATGACTAGCAATTATCAGATTCACATCGCTCATGTTCTCTTGCCTGCTTCTTTGCCTGTGCCTGAAAGGAGGTGATTGCCTGTCTAGTGACCAATCAATAAGGGCGTCTGTGTATCCTTCTGTGAATGTAGGCAACGTTTCTGTTTGTTGGGGAGGCCCAGAATTGCCTAGGCTGGGAATCTGGGGAACTGAGCATCAGAGCATCATCTATACTCTTCGAGATGTCTTCCCAGTATCTGGTTAATGTGGGGAAGATGGAGCAGGGACCCTGTCCCCTGACAGCCCCTCCAGGACTCGGTTGATCTCTCCTGGTTCCATGTGAGGAGCCTTTGTGGGGTTAGGTACAGTGGCACAGCGCAAACTGATGGGGGCCCTGTTAAATGTGAGGAAGGTCCCCTGAGTCTTCCATATCTCACAGATATTCATTAGCCTTGGGCAGAAGGCTGGGTCTCCTGAAGGATTGGCCACCTCTGGGAAGGTGGGGATCCCCCTGGGCCGTAAGAGCTGCAGGGGCCTTTGTTACACTCCTGGTTAGGTAGCAAGCTGCGACTATTTTTGCTGCTGCTTTCCTATCTACCACACATCTGGATGTGGGATAAACTCTATGAAAGATCTCTGTCCGGTCTTTTTGTAACAGCTCCCCAGCCAGTTCATCCTTTCACCTTTTTTGACTCCAGTGAAATCTTAATAAGGATTTCTGGGGACCAGGACAAGATATATTTGGGGCCTCCTCTTTAGAACTTCTTTGAATGTTTTACTCCTTTTCGATTCATTCAAGTCTTAATGATGGCAAACAATATATAATTGTATGTTAAACCTTTAGAAACAACGGCACCAAAAAACAATCAAGATGCCTGGTGTCCGCCAGTCTAATATTACCAAATGTCAGCTTTCACAATGATTGAGGAAGCCATTTCTTTATAAAACATTTCAACTATGGGCCTCATTTGGATGTCAGTGGGACCGCCACCGACAGGCCGACATCCTGCAGAGCAGTCCGACCGCCGGATTATGTTGCAGTTGGTCGGACATTATCGGTTGGAGGGAACGACTGACGTTTCCAACGGGCTCAAGGAGCCCATTGGTCGGATCCTATTCCCTACAGTAGGGGCAGTGCTTTCTCAGGCACTGCCGTAGGGATTATGATTTCCCTTTCTGACAGCCGTCCCATGGCAGGTGCACCGACATAGAAAGGCTATCAGAAATGGGCTTTGTGGGCCCATAGCAGGCCCCCGTTCCCTATGGGCCTCCGTTATGAGGCCTGGGTATCAACTGTGGTACCCACCAAATCATCTGTGCTCCGTGTCATGGATGTTTAAAAACATCCCTTTTTCCATTTCAGCTTGTGTTGTGGTCATATTCGGGCCGCAGCACGAGCTGCAATGGAAAAAGCCATGATTGCGCATCCTAATTTGGTGGGTGGAACTGCAACTACCTGTCGGTTGGTCTGAATCCCTCTGCCATGTCCGGTTGGATGCTTGTCCGACTGCCATTGTAATCAGGCCCTTAGTTTTTGACAATGTTTTATAGGGAGTTCAGTGACTAACAAGCTTGTTACTTCCATTGCAGGAAAAATATGCTAAGAGTGATTTGGTTGATGTGTAGAGGACTAGTGCTTAATAGCAAACAAAACATGTGCACATATACCTTGCAATTGTAGCTTTAGTTGGGAGATATTTGTATTCACAAATATATTTACTGAGAAATTGGGTTACTAGTTGAGGGGGTAACACTCTGCTGAAGCAGCAACCACTATCCTTGTCAGGATAAGTCACAAGCAAAATCCCAAATGAACCTGTCCTCTACCCTCATGTAGCTTGGCACAGAGCAGTCAGGCTTCATTTAGAAGCAATGCTTGTCATTCCCGCTGATCAGTTGTTGTAGGAGGAAGGATTTGTTACCATAATATAATCATTACAAATATTATCCATAGTTCTGTACTGAAATTACCAAAGCACTAATATCTAGTGTATGTGTATGCTTTCACCTAAAAAAGCTCAAACAGCATCAGCTTGGCCTGGTTTATGTCAGCAACTATTAGTATCTCCTCTGGACAAAACCATTCAAGGCCTTGTGAAGTCTTATCAAACGGCAGCCAAAAATGACCATGTTATCGGCCTGTTGAGAGAAGGCAAACTACATAGGGGATGAGCAAGCTCCCTGGTGAAGATTTCAAAAGTCAGATGGACAAAGAAAAGCAATGCTGCTACTTTATGTTTTTATGCAGCATTTCAAACAGTAATAAAGAGAAAGACACAATAAAAGAAAAATGCCACACCAATTTAGAAAATTAGAGCAAGATTTAATAAATGAATTGAGACCAAATCGCGAAACATCCAATCAGTAGAACCGGAAATGCTAAATTTAAAACATTTAAGAGGGTATCGTGCAGAAAAGCCCAAAGCGCCTCTCATGGCTATCTGGTCATGCGAGACAGGAACAAAGTCACAAGTTCATGCTGACTGTGATGGAGAACAGGGGGGATAGAGGGACCAGGTTAGTTCTGCTAAAAAGTAACTTTCCAAGTCCAGCGCAAAGAGGCCTGTTCATGGTGTAGGGGGCCCACAAGAAGTAGAGAAGAATCGTGGCTGGTCTTACTTGCAGTGTAAAGAGCACACTGAGCATCGCAGATGATTATTGCTTTAGTGCAGTGATCTAGTTGTCGTCATGGGCAGTTGGGCTGGAGATTTGCGATGGCTCTCCCACAAGCAGTCAATACTGAAGCGTGAAGTGTTGAGTTGATGGATCTTCATGCTGGTAGGCAGTGCAAGTGACAAGGTATTAGCAACAACTGGCACATTTGTGGTCATGAAGAGCCCAAACACTTCAATTCTGCTCCTCCGAGGCCCCACTAAGGGTCCAGGATCTGAGGAACACGATTTGTGGGTTGGTGACTTCTTCCAGCTAGATCTGGGTAGTGGTTCAGGTGGGTGGGAAATTGTTATGTCCCTGTGGCTCGGAACGGGATGCCAGCAGACAAGCCCTTGGAGTCACTCTGGGAGGCCTGGGTTTGAGTATAAGTCCAATACCTCTGACTTAGGCAGGAGGGCAGCAGGGAAGTAGGACAGCAATCCAGCAAGGCAGCAGTCTAGCAGACTGGCAGTCCTTTTAGCAGCACAACACTCTTTCTTCCTTATATAGTCACCCAGGTCCAGAAGTGTGCTGAAAAGTTGGTGTCTCAGGTCCAATATTTATACCAGTTGCCTCCTTTGAAGTGGGAGAAGCGTCTAGAGGTGTTCCTTTGAAGTGCACACATTTCCTGTCTCCCCTCCTCAGCTCCAAATGAATTACATGTGTATGCAGCAATTTGTGTGGAGGCAGGACAAAGCTTATTCAAGGGTGAGACGTGGGTTCCTTGTTTACTTTGCCACTGGATTCAATCTAGCCTGGATGATGAAGGCTGTTACCCCGAAACCCGTCCCAGGATGCTCGTTTCCGGTCCAGGAAAGCTCTGGCTTGGCAGTTCGGACTGGACTGTTCCCACAAGGAACAGGGTCAAGACTGATTTGCATATGGCTGGGTCTGAACTGGGATGGTGAAGTGAGCTAAAGAATGATGATGAATTCAACCCAGATCTGTACAATATTCTTAAGTCCAGCACTCTACAAAAAGGTAATGGTAGTCTATATTACACAAGATTATTTCAATTTCTTCAGTTTGTTGATATTGCTAATTCTTGAAAAATGATGAATCTTCAGTGGAATATTTGTAAATTCTTTATTTTTTTCAAAAAGTTCTTCCTTCAATAAAAACAGACTGTAGCCGATGATGGCTTTATTGAAGGAAGAACTTTTTGAAAAAAAATAAAGAATTTACAAATATTCCACTGAATATTCATCATTTTTCAAGAATTAGCAATATCAATAAACTGAAGAAATTGAAATAATCTTGTGTAATATAGACTACCATTACCTTTTTGTAGAGTGCTGGACTTAAGAATATTGTGTTGGTTTGAGACTTGTTAGTTTTAGGAGATCTGGGGGCTTTGGATCTCTAGTCCTGTGCACCTTGAGCTTAAGATACAATGTGACACTAATGGATAGGTGCAATTGTGTATAGCCCCAAGCCCCAATATTCTGTGTGTATTCAACCCAGATCTATGACTGGGGGTGAGTGTCTGAAAAGTTTCAGCGATCCGTCCATCATCTTGTATTTACTTCCTAAAAGAGGCATTTTCAAAATTGTAACTTAAAATCTGACTTTACCATAAGAGAGGATTTTTCATTACAATTCCAAAGACACCGAACATGAACTGGTTACCTGTTACCATTTGGAAGTTACAGCTTATTAAATGTAATACAGTAACAGCAATGTTATACTATGGGAGAGGTAGGCCTTGCAGCCATGTAAAAACGAAGGGGCCCATTAGGATGGCGGGTGGATTGCCCCCGCCAGGCCGGCGGTAGCCACCACTGGCCTGTGTGGGCGATACGCTGCCATATTAGTACGGAAAGACCGTCCGCTGCTTTTCCACCCCGGTCGCCTTACGACCGGGGCAGAAAAGGGTCTATATGGTGGCGGTGTCTATCAGACACCACCAGCCATATTACCATGGGCATTTTCCAATGCCTTTCTGTGACAGCAATGCCGCCACGGAAAGGCATGCGGAGTCTTCTTTGGGGGCCCGTTGCGGGCCCCCAAGGACTCCAGGGGTGGTGGGGATGCACATGGGGGGTACATTTCAGAGGACAACGTGGCAGGCACCGTGCGGTGCCTGTCATGTTGTGCTTTAAAATGCACAACATGTGTTTTTGACATTGCTGCGGGTGGTGCATTCAGCACCGCTCGCCGCAATGTTAAAAATACAGGATGCTCCCGCCACTGTGGCTGTCGCATCCTAATTCCCTCTAAGGGACCCCCGCCCTTGTGGCGGGCAGTCCCGTTATCCAATAGGATGGCGGCGGACAAAGTCCGCCCGTCATCCTAATGACCCCCCTAAGAGTTTTTCACTGCCAGGACATGTAAAACTAAAAAGTACATATCCAACTTTTTCAATATACTGCACCCTGACTACTAGGCTGTCCAGGGCCTGCCCTAGGAATGACATATATATTAAAAAGAAGGTTTTAGGCCTGGCAAAAGGTTTATTTTACCAGGTTGAAATGGCAGTTCAAAACTTCACTTACAGGCTGCAATCACAGGCATGAGACATTTAAAGGGCTGCTTAAGAGAGTGGAAAAATTATAGCTGAAGGCCTAGTAGTAGCATTTTATTTACAGGCCCTGGGTACATGTAGCACCACTTTACTACGAACTTATAAGTAATTAAAATATGTCAATTGCATGTAAGCCAATTCTACCATGTTTAGAATATAGAGCTCAAGTACTGGTTAGCAGTGGTGAAGTGCACAGAGTCCTGTGGGCAGCAAAAACTAATTCAGCAAAAAAGTGGTGGGTAAAGGCACAAAGGTTGGGGGTGACCCTGCAGAGATGGCCAGGTCCAACACATTTCCTTTCATTATTGGTGGTCTTATGGAAAATAGTGAAAAGCAAAGTGCTGCTCTGAGGACTTTCACAATTCTATTGCCTAAGATTGGATACTTTTCTCTTGAGTTCTCTTCCCATGCCTTGTCCCTCTTCACCGTTTTATATGTTTGCACTTCTTATGCTAGATAGTTACCTGTGACTACTGAGTAAGATAAATTGGAACAAGCAAGGTATGGGAAAAGGACAGTGATATGAAAAGAAGAGTTTTGTGAAAGACAAGATGCAGAAAGAGAAGTTGATAGAGAAAGAAATTATTTAGAAATATATGTGAGGTGGTAGAGAAATAAAGTATATAGAGAAATGTGATATAGCCAGAAGGAAAGATAAAGAGAGTTAATGCTGGGACGCATCAAAGCCAGTTAGAGCACCCCGTCCTAGATAGAATGAGTGTGATACACATGTCCGATAACCTGTGCTCCCCCTCAGGTAGAATGGCACAGAGAAGTCAGACTTATCCTCAGGGTCAATGTGTAAAGTATTGGCACAACACCAACCTCGCAGCACACTGCGGTCGCTGCTGAAAGACTCCACACCATATGTATAAATAACTGGTCTTTGTATTATACACGCACATCAAAATCAACACAATATATAAATTAAAATCAAAACAATCTGCACATTGAATATATACTTTATAGTCATATGCAATTGTCCAACTTTCCCATTAGCAGCAGAACGGCTTAACCATATATGCCCTATTCAAAGTAATCAGCAAACACGACATTTCTAATACCACATACCCCAACATTTTCAATGGTCAATAAATAACGGATCTTTGACTATGCCTCATGACCCACTCCCTCAAATGCATCAGCCAATGATACATGTTGCCCCTGCTGGTGCCACATTGATTAGATTGGCGGAACCACCTAAATGGAAATAAACAGTTACTTAGGTTCGTCCATATAGATTAGATCTCCAGGTACCCGGTGGAAACTGCACTAGTGGAGGATTGCTTTCCGTCATAGACAAAAGGTTGTGACCCAGGAAGCTGGTCCAAGTCTGAAAAAATGTTTCCTGTCAGGCGAACACGTGAGCAGCCGTAGCTCCCGACAGTCAGCTGTAGGTGTCCACAAGGCACAATGAAACTCTTTGGGCCCCGTCACGATGTTCTCCACAACAAAGTACCTTGTGGCGTGGGTCCAGGCAGAGGGAGCCAGCAACCTTGGATGGAGGGCGCAATGTCTGGCACTGTCATCCTCCCGATCTGGAGGTTGAAGACAATCCTGGAAAAATCCTCCAAGTGATAGTCCCCTTCCTGGAGCAAGACAAGCTCCAGGCCCCGCAAGTCTGCCGATAATCCAGTTGCAGTACCTTCTGCCCTAATGATTCCTCGTGCCAATGTCCCAGCATTGAACCAGCATAGTATGGTCCCAAATCCAAAAGTGTCTTTAACTTCTGAGACCAAAGCACCAGTAATTATACCCACAATGGGCTTTGAAGATGTAATCAGTTCAAAAGGCCACCTTTGAAATGCACAGGCCTCCTCTAAATTCTGTCCTATATACCATCCTAGACAGTAACCAAGTTAATGTGGATTGCCTAGCAGTACTAGGGGCATCTCACAAAAAGTGAAGGACTGGCATCACACACCACCAGGTGTCATGCTTCATAATCTGCCAGTCCTCGCCCTCCAGAAACCCCGTTTGGTGGAGGACTGGCATACACCTGACGACAGGGATGCACTTTCTAAAGTGAGTGGGGGCCCTAAGGGAATAGTGAGTTAAAAAGCCATCAAGAGTTCCCCAATTTGACTTTATTTAGTGAGGGAACCATGTGGGATTTAAAAATAGTGGTGCGGTGAATAAGAAAGCAATCATCCCGTCGCCGCTATGTGAGTATTAATATGTAGGTCAACATGTTTCAGCCACAATGTCCCAAGGGTACATGGCTTTCATCAGGACCGGGTTGGGGGGCTCCAATCTTACCATACTGTATAGGTATTGCCACTCTGTGGATATGACCTGTAGTCTCTATCCACTCAGGGGGTCCATTGACCCTTTAGGAGGGAGCGTCTGGCCCCATGGGAGGAGGAGTAGAGAGACGTATACTATAGGTGATTTCACGGGGAACTACCCAACACGCACGAGTGTGCTCACAGGGTACCCCCAAACCCTTGCCTCCCAGGGGGCCAGACTCTCCCTCCTAAAGGGTCAATGGACCCCCTGAGTGGATAGAGACTACAGGTCATATCCACAGAGTGGCAATACCTATACAGTATGGTAAGAGTGGAGCCCCCTAACCCGGTCCTGATGAAAGCCATGTACCCTTGGGACATTGTGGCTGAAACATGTTGACCTACCTATTAATACTCACATAGCGGTGACAGGATGATTGCTTTCTTATTCACCGCACCACTGTTTTTAAATCCTACATGGTTCCCTCACTAAATAAAGTCAAATTGGGGAACTCTTGATGGCTTTTTAACTCACTATTCCCTTAGGGCCCCCACTCACTTTAGAAATTGCATCCCTGTAATCAGGTGTATGCCCGTCCTCCACCAAACGGGGTTTCTGGAGGGCGAGGACTGGCAGATGATGAAGCATGACACCTGGTGGTGTGTGATGCCAGTCCTTCACTTTTTGTGAGATGCCCCTAGTACTGCTAGGCAAGCCACATTAACTTGGTTACTGTCTAGAAGTGGTCTTTATTTGTGATATATGATTTGACTGGAGGCTGACCAACTTCTAGAGCCCTATTGCCTCTTGTTCCCTCCTCAGGTCGCTACCTGAGCTATTTGTGTTTTCCTATATACCATCCTACCTACCCAGGGAGGTCAGATCACTATGTTTAGTGAGGCCTAGACATTGCCTCTTGGAATGCAGGTGCTAATTCCACCCCACGTAACCATCCCAGAGAGGCCGCGCAGAGTCAGAGGTCTACAGTTTCTTTTAGCCCCCAGCTTATGGCCTTCTATCAGGAATGCACAGATGTAGCTGTCCCCCCAGCACCCAGATGTGAAGTTGAGACAGGCACACAGCACCACAAGCTTTGAAATGGTCCCTTTCTCAAGGTAACTTTTCCATACATGGAATGTCAAATCCATTAAAACTTCCGGAGAAGATTCGCCATTATGAATTCATCGATACCAAACACTATACTGTTACTTTTCTGCACGTAGAGTATCATACTCAAAAGCCTTTCACTGCATTCCCCCATGCTAATCAAATGTGAGAAGCAGGCCCCACGTACCGAACACACCATTAAGTGACATTCACGACCCTTGAATGTAACACACACATCCACACGCCCCACCTCTTCCCAACACCACACCCGGTCACCAGGGAGAACTTTGAAATAGAAAGAGACATGCAGAATCTTGGCACATAGCTTTTTAAATGCCAAGCCAAGTAACAGTAACCTGCGCATACAGGACCCACCAGGGCAAACCTGTGGCACAATCGATAAACTACCTGAGTGGATGGCACAACCAGTGCTGCAGGCCCATGGAGGAGCAAACTCAAATCAGTCAATCATGTATACACCAATCACCAGTATGTATATGACAAACAGAGTTCTTTGGCACTGAATGGCAGTGTCAAACCCGCTCAAAGTCCTAAGCCAGAAAAACAAGTTCCAAAGATGAGGTCTGCTGCCAGAAAGGGTCAGGGGAGACCACGCCAAAAGTTGTCAGGTCTAACAGGTAGAAAGAGAAATATGTAGGTAAACAAAAAGAGGCAGATAAAAATATAAGGGTTAAGAGTGAAGTAGAGTGGTAGATAGAGAAAGAACTAGGGTAGGGAGAGAGATAGAGGAGTTCAGAATCCCCAGAGGTGAGAGAGAGAGAGACAATGCAGAGAAAGAGAAGATTTAGCGAGAGTTAGAAAGATGAGGTTAGACAGTGAGGGAAACGAGGTAGAGAGGGAAAAGTCAAGGGGTATTGGTGAGATAGAGAAAGGGCTGAAGTAATGTAGTAGAGAGAGAAAGAGAGGTGTGGTAAAGAAAGAAATAGAGTTGTGTTAAAAGATAAGTAGGTGGAGGAGAGCTACAAGGAGAGCAGATGGTAAAGAGCAGTGCAGCACAAAGGTGGGGACAATGTACTGAGAGAGCTGATGCAGAGCGAGGGTATCGAAGGTGATGGATATAGAGGTAGGCACAGAGTCTGACGTACAGGTAAAGCTATGAGAGAACAGTAGAGATATAAGAAGTTGAGTGAGGTATATTGAGAAAGAAGTATGGTACATAAAAGTGATTTAAAGAGAGCTGAGATAGAGAGAGAGGGTATGTAAATACATAGAGATGTGGAGAAAGAGAAAGAGAGCGGTTTGGAGACCTGAAATAGATAGACGAGATGAGGTAAAGTGAGAAGAGAAGAATGACACAGAAATATAATTTTTCTAATTAATATACACCATCTGTCTCAGAGTGCCAGGATTAAGGCTGGACAGGCCAGCATGCACACTAAGAACCACACCTTGAGGCTACAAAAATCACCAAAAGTAATGCAAACTGATGCAAAGTGTTGATTTGGAAGTTACTTTTCAATGCAAAATGTATTTTGCACTGGAAAGTTGCCTAAAATAGTGCAAAGCAGTTCTATGCACTGCTTTGTATTACTTTGCATCAAAGAGGCATCCCGTGGGTGATAAATGGGCTTTCCCATGCTACCTCCCATTTTTTCTGCCACCAAGCTCTATCTACTAACATTTGTAGACAGTGCTTTTTGCCAAAAAGTAGGGGAAACATTTTTCCTCCCAAATTGAATGTGTGCTTTACGATGCAGGATACAAAATAGTGGGGAAAGTTTTAATTTTTGTTTAAGCATAGTGTTTTTGTACGGTAAGGCTACCCTTCCAGAACAAAATATATGGTAGACTCAAGCAAACACTTTGCAATATGGTGCAAAGGTGTGTGCATGATGCAAGACAGCCAAATTATGTGTCAGGGCTCAGGAAGCGAACAGAAGGACCATGTGGTAGAAGATATGATGCTATCCTACCATCTCCCTATCTGCAGCACTGCAACTTTGATTTCTGGACTACTTTTCATGAAATAAATGTACATTTGCCCCCACATTTCTGGTAAACATTCTCGGCTGTCAAATTTGAAAAGAAAGCTGGTTTTAGGATGATTCTTTTTCGGGCAATCATTTTTAATGTTTCACTCACTTTACCAGGGCGCCCCATGTAATATGGGGGCCCTTGGCAATTGCCCACTTTTCCCATGTGTTAAAATGTCTGTGTTCGACTGAGTTTTATCCAAGTGTGTGGTCCTCTATACTCATTCATTGTAAGTCTCTGGCAGGAGTCGCTTGTCCTTTGCTTTGGTGATGTAGCATTTCTTACAGGGGTCTCCTTGCTTGTTCTTTTGTCCTTTTGTGGGGGACCTATTGTCGGATTTAGCAATACTGCAGTCTCTCCATCACAGGGAGGTGAAAATCTTATTGAGCTGTTCAAAGGGAATAATCTTGATCAAACAAGCATCTTTTCATTTTGCTGCCCTGAGACATCCATATATGTAAGCCATCCTGCTGTACAGGGTTTCCGTTTATTGTTGAGAATGGTGAAGGCAAGGTTGTAAGTACTCCCCTTATAAACACTCTATCCCAAGCCACCAGTATGGTTCTCATCGCTGGGGACACATTCAGCACCCTGGTTCTGTATTATTTGGGAAGCCATGGTACTGTTCAAACGTGTATACCAGCAATAATTTGATCAATGAAGCACTACTCCTTTTCTAAAGTCACCTTGCCCTATTCTGCTATGCATCCCAGATGACCCACATATTTATAAGTGTTAATGCTGGGTTTCACAAGATCACCCTCATTAGGGTGCCTTTGTGGCACTCTTTTAGCCATTCAAGGTTCCTCAGACCCCAAATAAAGTTATTTATCTCTTTCTGTAGTTTGTTTATAATGGTAATGGGAGGCTACAGGAAGGGATTGGAATATGAATAGCATGCTAGTCAAGATGGTCATCTTTACCACCACATTCCTCCCTATCCATGAAAAACCCTGGTTGTGTCATGCCTGCAGCTCTCCCTGAACTGACTGCGATTGGTTTGCACAGTTGGTGTGCACACAGGAGTTTATAGGGGCCGTCAATGAAAGCTCAATGTACATGATTGACTGGGGAGCCCATGCAAGGGGGAATTGACTTTTGAGCTCCTGTATTTTTGTTAAGAATTTGTAATTGATGTAAATTCAATGAGAACCATCAGACCTGCCTGGAGTGGGCCAACTCTGTAAGTAGGTTCGTTAGAGACTGCAGGGAGGGAGACCAAACGATCATCAATGCACAAACTTAATTTGTTGGTGTAGTTCCCCATTTGAATCCTCCAATGTCTGCATTCCTTCTCACCCTATTTGCCACTGGCTCCCTGTAAAGAGCGGAGGGAAGGAGTGAGAGCTGCCAGCCCTGCTGTGTCCCTCATTGTATTGTGAATGAGACGGAGGCGGTCCAATTCATGCTGACTTTGCTGTTGGGCCTTTGTACCCACATGACTACCCATCTTTGGAAACTAAAGAAAAAACACCAAATGTCATGAGCATTTCTTTTATGTAAGATACATGGATTCTATTGAAGGCTTTTCTGGTGTCGACAGTCAGGAGCAAGACCTTGTTAGTTCTTTTTTAGCATTTGTCAGTGATGTGTAGTACCCTTTTGACTTTTTCACTGAAAATCAGTCAAAAAAATAAACCTGGACTAATTCGGGCCAAAAGGCAGCCACATTACAGGATTAAGCCTGTGGGCCAGGATTCCTGTGAATAGCTTAGTGTCCATATTAATCAGTGAGATTGGCCTATAGGATGAACATTGTGATTTATCTTAGTCCAATTTGGGAAATACACTGATACACCATGCATTCGTATAATAATTGCAATAGCGTGCTAAAACATATATCATCGGCTAAATACCACACCCTTACCAATCTCCTATATTGGATTTTTCACCATTTCTATAACTTCAGTGATGTAACATTGATGGCAGCAACCCCACTCGGAAAATTGTTTTTCTGTGAAACTTTGTCTATTATAACATTACTAATGTAGGACTCGATTTCAAAGCTGTCCCTGCTGTCACCACATTATCCCTACATGAAGTCCTCACTCTGCGTGTTCTCCAACATGCACCCTGCACGATTGTTAAACTGTAAATAATGTTTTGAAACACAATGTCATTCTTTCATGTACAACATGATGCCTAGTTCTCAAGCTTCATTTTCATGATGCCCTAGAAAAGTGCATTCTTTCTCAAAGTCTCACCTATTAGGACTGCAATGTAATTTTCATGAGCATATAACCTTGACTTTAATAGAATTTCTACTAACCACAAGGTGTCACAGGAGCACTGGGGATGGGAACTGTATTGTAATAACCTGTGGGACAGTGCTGCAAATGTGATTTCAAATGTTGGTGTTCTTTCTTTAACCTCATTGGGTAGGATTCATGGGTTCTTGCACGTTCACACCAAATGTATAAGTGCAATTTTATTTTACCCTATAAAATGAGCCGCACCTAGAAAATATTGGGCTGTCTTTCACCTTTAGCAAGCAACACTCTGTCTGACTGATCGCTGACATATGACCTATTTACTGAGCTCCATTAAACTCTTACCTACCATTTCATGATTAACATTTTATTCTGAGCTTCAAGCGTTTATATAACAGATGATTAACTGACTGACTCCTTGTCATTAATTTAGCTTTCTGCAATGCCTTCAACTTTTAATAAACCTTAATGGTTTTCGTTTTAATATTTGTCAGTCTTTACTGTGAAGCCTGATCTGTTTAACATTTAATTCTGAAATGCAATTTAATGGAATTTACATGTTGAGCAAGTCTTGTTGTGGAGCAAAACACTCATTTAGTAATACTTCTCTCGGTTCATCAGAAGTGCTTTAGAATACAGACCAAAGAGGCCATTTAGGGGTCACCAGAGGTTGCTGCTGAAACCCCCGGCATGCTCCTTGGGACCCCTGGTGCTGCCTTTGAGACCCCCTAGCGTCCACAGTGGCAAAATCAGTGGCAGGAACAGAAGCCGCTTGTCCTTACCTACTTTTTTGTCAATTTTGTTATTAGAACAATAGTGAATAATATTACATTATTCTCTATTAGTTTTTTATTTTTTTATTTATTTTTTGTCCTCATTCGCCCTCTCCTCGCCCCGAGTTTCACGATCCCGCCCTAGGGCATCTCATCACATATGTTGGCTTTTTAGCTCTTAGGAGGAAGTATACCACCTTAACCGGTCTTCCTCGAAACTTATACCAGCCGAGATTTGGAGAAAGCTTAATCATAGGACTTCACACACCTTTACCTTAACAACCCAACCCTTCACCCAAAACCTAACAAAAAGGGAGTCCAGAATCTATATCTTTTCTTTTGTCGATCCACAATATCCAACTTAGCAATAGCACTCATCGCTCTTATCCATTTCAAATCTGTAGGAGGATCTGCAGACACCCACATTCTACATATCTCTCTCTGGGCCAGCAGTATGGCATAAAACACAAGTTTTGCTTTATCATCCAAGCCCTTACCTTGTAGATCCAATCTTCCAGTCATAACAAGTTCAGGGCTTACCTTGATCTGCTGGCCCAGTACTGATGACAGGCAGGTACTTACAGCATCCCAAAATTCCTTTATCGCCGGACAGGTAACAAACATATGTAGATCGTCTTCATTAGGGCTATTGCATTTAGGACACACCACCATTCCGCCAGCCTTAAACTTGGAAAGTTTTCTGGGAGACCAGTATGCCCTGTGGAGGGTGAACACGTGATTTCTCCTTAAATTTGCAGGTTTAACCACTTTGTACAGAATCAACATTGTTACTTGCCATTGATCTTCTGAAGCAATCTCCGGCAAGCTCTCTCCCCACAGGGTCTCCGGCAGTGTAAACGGTCCATCCTCCAACTCCACTATTGACCAGTACCACAGCGCAACTTCTTTCCTAATCTGCGTCTCCGACCCCAACTTCTCTTCGAAAACTTTATGCTGAACAATTAAATTTTCCTTGCTGGCCGCCCAACTTTGGATCTGTAGATATTTAAACCTTGAAAGTTTGTGTCCCCACTCATGTTCGCAATAACCCGATGGAACTAGGGCGCCCTCCGTAAACAACTCCCCCCACCTCTGAGGACCACCGACTTTCAGTGCCGTCGCCAACGCGTCCTTAGACCAAAGAGGAGCTCCTGGCGTGTCCAAATCGGTGCCATAAAACTGTAATATGGTATTTTTGTTACCCTCCTAATTTTAAACCAGACCGTCGCTAGATCTTTCAACACTTTTAATCTAATTTTTTTAAAGTACTTTGGATCGGCAAATTTGTACATGAATCCATGTTGCTTCACATTCTCCATCTTAAGCAATGCAGCTAACATTTTCCCTATATCTGAACTCCCCGGGGTAGCCAGCAGCATTCTACAATTCTTCAGCAGGAAGGCCCATGAATAGATCTGAAAATCCGGGGCCGCCAGCCCTCCTTTCAAAAGCTTTCTCCTAATCTTTTTCCATGATAAGCGGGACCCTTTTGACGCCCAAATATATGAGCCTATCTTGCTCTGCAGCCTCCCAAGCCAATCCTTCTGAAATAAAAGCAGGAGTGAATCAAACAAAAAAGTTATCTTGGGTAAAACCATCATTTTCACCAGGTTGACTCGACCATACAGTGTCAACGGGAGGTGCGCCCACCCTCGCAGAGCAGAAGAAATCTCTTTCCTCACTTTAACAAAATTGACTTTGTTGAGCTCCCTTATGTCTTGTGTTATTCTCACCCCTAAATAACGTATCTCTGATTTGCAAACTATGCCCTCTGCCATTGAATTCCAGGACATAACCTCTGTCTTGTCAGCATTTATGAGGTATCCGGAGATTGCCCCAAATTCCTTAGTTAATACATCTAAACATCCCATCGACTGCTGCAAGTTGGAGGTTAAAATAACTATATCATCGGCATATTGCCCAATCTTCCTTGCCTATCCCAGAAATTCAAAAGGGGGAATCCTCTCGGCGTCCCTAATCCTGCAAGCTAAGGGTTCAATGTAAAGATCAAATAAAAGGGGAGAAAGGGGACACCCTTGTCTCGTGCCTCTCATTACTTTTATTGGCTGGGTTAATGTCCCGTTCACTAATACCCTAGATGTGGGAGATTGATATATTAATCTCAAAACCAAACTAAAGCTTACCCCCAACTTAAGATGATTTATCAGGGCCTTTAGGTATACCCAGTTAACCCGATCAAACGCCTTGGCGGCATCCAGCGTGATTACTGCCAAGGGAAGGTTATGTGTAGAAGCCACGTCTATACTCCCTATTAGAGAAAAGGTCAGCTCCTTCAAGTACCTTCCCTTAATGAAGCCTTTCTGGTCTTCATGTATGATCTGAGGGACAACCTTACCAAGCCTATCCGCCATGATCTTTGCGAAAAGCTTATAATCGCAATTTAAAAGCGAAATCAGCCTGTACGAATCCATGTACTTTGGTGATTTCCCAGGTTTAGGCAGTACTATAATATTCGCCTCATTCCATGATGACGGGAGCGAAGCTCTTCCCAAAAAACATCATTAAACAATTGCGTTAATATAGGCGCTAAACTCCCTGACAACACCTTATAAACCTCAGCAGGAAGCCCATCCGGACCTGGTGCCTTCCCTTTCTTCGATACAAAAGGGGGGGATACAAAAGGGGATGATGGACGGAGCCCTTGAGCAAATCAAACACTCACACCCAGTCAACTGATCTGAGTTTAATCCATCACCATAGTTTAGCCCACTCAGCCACCCCATTTCAGACATGGCTATATGCAAATCAGTCTGACCCTGTGCCGCATGAGAACAGTCCAGCCCGAACTGCCAAGCCATGTCTTCCATGGACCGGAAACAAGCATCCTGGGACCGGTTTCGGATTCATAATCCTCATCAGCCAGGCTATCTTGAATCCAGTGGCCAAGTGAGCAAGGGACTCACGTCTGAGCATACCCTGCCACACTTAGGGCGAACAAAGCGATACAAAAGGGGATGATGGACGGAGCGCTTGAGCAAATCAAACACTCACACCCAGTCAACTGATCTGGGTTTAATCCATCATCATTCTTTAGCCCACTCAGCCACCCCATTTCAGACATGGCTATATGCCAATCAGTCTGACCCTGTGCCTCATGGGAACAGTAAAGCCCGAACTGCCAAGCCATGTCTTCCATGGACCGGAAACAAGCATCCTGGGACCGGTTTCGGATTCATAATCCTCATCAGCCAGGCTATCTTGAATCCAGTGGCCAAGTGAGCAAAGGACTCACGTCTGAGCATACCCTGCCACACTTAGGGCCAACAAAGCGATACAAAAGGGGATGATGGACGGAGCGTTTGAGCAAATCAAACACTCACATCCAGTCAACTGATCTGGGTTTAATCCATCACCATTCTTTAGCCCACTCAGCCACCCCATTTCAGACATGGCTATATGCAAATCAGTCTGACCCTGTGCCTCATGGAAACAGTCCAGCCCGAACTGCCAAGCCATGTCTTCCATGGACCAGAAACAAATATCCTGGGACCGGTTTCGGATTCATAATCCTCATCAGCCAGGCTATCATGAATCCAGTGGCCAAGTGAGCAAGGGACTCACGTCTGAGCATACCCTGCCACACTTAGGGCGAACCAAGCGATACAAAAGGGGATGAAGGACGGAGCGCCTGAGCAAATCAAACACTCACACCCAGTCAACTGATCTGGGTTTAATCCATCACCATTCTTTAGCCCACTCAGCCACCCCATTTCAGACATGGCTATATGCCTTTCTTCACCTGCTTAATTATAGCTTCCACTTCTCCCTGCAAAATCTCCTGATTCAGAATTTCCTGAAGCTCTTCAGACAGTGGTTTCAAGGCCTTCACCCACTGGTCTACTACTTGTGCATCCGGTTCAAGATCCTCCCTATAAACTTCCTCAAAGTATCTATAGAAAGCCTCCTCGACATCTTTAGTGTCGGTGACTAGTCGCCCTGACTCCCCTCTTTCACTTCCTTGATCACATTCCGAACCCGATCTTTCCTCACCTTCCAAGCTAGTAGTTTGCTTGTCACCCTCTCCATACTCGAAATGCGCCAGTTGACTGGCATCCCATTTCTCCTTAACCCTATTACTTAGGACCAAACTGTGCTCTGCTTTTAACTCAGCCAACTCCTGAGCAATCCTTTCCTCTGCCTCGAGGCCCCCCGCGCTCACTATCTCTGCCTCATGCTGGCGGATTTTCTTTTCCAATACATCTACTCTATTAAAGTAGGATCTCCTTTTATTTGCTCCCAGAGCCCCTAGCCTTCTCCGAAGAAAAGCCTTGCATGTCTCCCAGACGATATAAATTTTTGCTGACCCCACATTCTTCTCCAACAAGACTTCAATCTCCTGGCTTAAACTCTCCAAAGCTTCGTTGTGATACAAAATGGTGCGATCCAACCTCCAAACTGAACCCAGATTGCCGCTTTCCATCTTTAAAGCCAGAGTGACTGCTGAATGGTCCGAAAGATGAACACCTACATGAGCTACCTGTGTCACACTGTCCATCAATCAAAGATCTGTCAAAATATAGTCTATCCGTGATCTATGACTATACTTTTTATTATAATAAGTATAACCTAATAACTAGCCGGACCTCTGTCTCCATACATCACTCAGCCCTAACTGGGCCATCAAACCCTTGACTCTATTCGACATTTTCGTGTTTACTAATGCCCTGCTGTTAGATGATCGATCTAGCTTATAATCCAACTCTGTATTAAAATCACCTGCAAAAATAATTTTAACCGAAAAACCTATTATCTCCCTAGCCAATTCATCTAAGGACCCCACGTCATCTTGATTTGGACCATAGTATCCAATAATGTTGTACGATTGACCTCTTATCTTAAGGCTCACAATCAACCATCTACCCTTAACATCCGCCACCTCCCCCTCGACTAAACAGTCTACCCCTTGTCTAACCAAAACTGCAATACCTTTCATGACTGCCAGTTGAGGAGTGTAAAAAGCATGCATCAGCCAACGCTGTGAAGCAAAGAATTGCTTACTCTCTTCCCCAGTTAAATGCGTCTCTTGCAAAATCATAATATGAACTGAGAGGTCCCTCAAATACTTTAAAATTAGGTCCCTCCTTGACTTAACTCGTAAACCGTTCACATTCCATGACAGAAAATTTAACTGTGAGACACTACCCCCTTTCATAGCAAACCCGGTAAATAATCTCAATCCACTTCGCGAGAAGATAGCTTATGCTTTTAAATGTATCGACGTTGTGCCAGTGCTTGAAGTTTTGAGTGTGTTTATGTAAGATAGTGTGTGTATGTGTGAATGTGTGTGCATGTGTAAGCAGAGTGTGTATGTGTGAGTGTGCATGTATGTGTGAATGTGTGTGTATGTGTAAGCATATGCATGTGTGAGTGAAAGTGAAGGTCAAGTGGCATGTGAAGTCACTTCAGCAACCCCTGGCATTCAGGTGAATTGACGTCCATGGTAGACATTAGACTAAAAGTGCTACATCACTGTATTAAAATGTTGCTTGGAAGTTTTAGAAGTTTGTGTAAGAAATGGAAAGTAGAAAAGTCAACAGTTAATATATTTGTAGTTTCTTTTTATAATGACATTCTTCACATAATGTTTTATTTTAATAATAGTAATAAGATTTGACTGACTTTATAATAAATTCGCTGGCAAAGTAGACAAAACACTTGGTAAGTCATCCTAACACGCTGGTAGGTTAGGGTAACTATGTCAGGAACAGGAGGAAAGGGCAATTATATAATCATTGAAGAATTTCATGAATAAAGAAAAGTTAAATGAAGGGACATTAAACCGCACTTGAACTATCTATACTGATCTGTTCTATGTATGTGTTCACTGTTAATATAAATAGATGTATAGGGCCGCCCAACCTGGAGAAAGCTTCAGCCAAAGTTCTGGAGGGTCAGTAGCAACAATGTCAATGCTGATGCCTCCGGAAAGGCACTATAAGTTAGGGCCTATGTGGCTTATGGCTAGAGTTCTTAACTCAACATTAAATAGATTTCTTATAGAATGAGAATGCCTCATTCCAAAAGCTAGGCTCCTACTGGGGAGTGATTCGGTTCAGGACTGTCGAGGCTGGAATCAAAAGTAAAGTATCTACAGCATAATGCCTCCCAGACCATGGATTGGGGTATTAATATAGAGTAGGAATCTACATGAGTCTCCCTACTCGGGTTCAAGTGATGAACTTTTTGTCTTGTGTTAACTTTTCAATGAGGTATGATGCCCTGTACACAATTTTCAAATTTCACACCAACTGTTTCAATAAACACTCTTGTGCCAGGAATCTGACTGATTTGCTCTTTATCTTTTTTGGGATTTTGTATCACATTGTCACATATACATAGAATATTTACATACTGCACTGTGACAATACAAAATGATTAGTGTGTGTCAACGTTTAGGACAATGTGTGACACTGTGACTTACACGTGAAAATATCTTTACACAGGGTGACATATAGTTCAACAATACATATATACAACATATATTTACAGGTTCTTTACACCTCAAGCCTTTTGAGGATGAATTCTAAATTTGACCAGACTTCTATTGATGTGACTTGTGTCCTTCTGCTATTTGTTGTTGGGACCTGATTCCCTTATGGCCTCTCTTTTTTTTTACATGTTGACACTATTCTAAGGCCCTTGGGATGTCAGAGCTTTAGTTGATAAGCTAGTAAATCATCCTATGTTACGTTTTCCTTGTGGTGCCTCCTGTGCACCGTTATTAGTTGTGCATATAAGCTCTTGGCCTCTGTGTAGGGTACGCAGACATGTTTCGACCTTCTGCAAAGACAAGAACACACCCCAAGGATTCTAACTCTACATAAGCATGAATACGTGTGCCACAAGAACATTTGCCCTGAAGAAGACCTTTCGTACAACTACAACCCAGGTCCACCCCAGAAGGTCGAAACATGTCGGCTTATCCTACACAGAGGCCAAGGGCTAATACTCACAACTAATAATGGTGCACAGGAGTGCCCTGATCACCCCCATTTTCTTGATCGATACTGGTTGTAACTGACTCTTATTGTGTCCTGGGCTCTGCTAACCAGACCCAGGGCCAGTACTCTGTGTAAAAAGTTAATGGCAATTAGGCGTAATTACAATTGTCATGACAGCCTACCTGTACACCCCTAGTATATGATAGGACATATAGGTTTAGAGGCTCAGCAGATTTAATGCACTTAAGTGTGCATTGCTTTGCTGCCTGCAGTCATTTTAAAGGCAGCCCGGCTTTTCAGGTTGCTTTTAAATGTAAATTATATGCAAATTAGACTTTGGAATTAAAGGTACTTCCAAAGTCTCAAACTATCTTATTATTTACATATAAGTCACATCTATGTTCTCCCCTAGGTGCCCCAGGGGTAGGTTGTCTTGTAACTATCAGATGGGACATTATAAAATATGTTTTTTATGCCCTGGTGAGGGAGACACTGCCAATTTTGGTTTTCCCCATTGTGGCATGGTGGCTATGTAGGCTAACATGGGAATAAGCATGAATACGTGTCCCACAAGAACATTTGCCCTGAAGAAGACCTTTCGTACAACTACAACCCAGGTCCACCCCAGAAGGTCGAAACATGTCGGCTTATCCTACACAGAGGCCAAGGGCTAATACTCACAACTAATAATGGTGCACAGGAGTGCCCTGATCACCCCCATTTTCTTGATCGATACTGGTTGTAACTGACTCTTATTGTGTCCTGGGCTCTGCTAACCAGACCCAGGGCCAGTACTCTGTGTAAAAAGTATATGGCAATTAGGCGTAATTACAATTGTCATGACAGCCTACCTGTACACCCCTAGTATATGATAGGACATATAGGTTTAGAGGCTCAGCAGATTTAATGCACTTAAGTGTGCATTGCTTTGCTGCCTGCAGTCATTTTAAAGGCAGCCCGGCTTTTCAGGTTGCTTTTAAATGTAAATTATATGCAAATTAGACTTTGGAATTAAAGGTACTTCCAAAGTCTCAAACTATCTTATTATTTACATATAAGTCACATCTATGTTCTCCCCTAGGTGCCCCAGGGGTAGGTTGTCTTGTAACTATCAGATGGGACATTATAAAATATGTTTTTTATGCCCTGGTGAGGGAGACACTGCCAATTTTGGTTTTCCCCATTGTGGCATGGTGGCTATGTAGGCTAACATGGGAATAAGCATGAATACGTGTCCCACAAGAACATTTGCCCTGAAGAAGACCTTTCGTACAACTACAACCCAGGTCCACCCCAGAAGGTCGAAACATGTCGGCTTATCCTACACAGAGGCCAAGGGCTAATACTCACAACTAATAATGGTGCACAGGAGTGCCCTGATCACCCCCATTTTCTTGATCGATACTGGTTGTAACTGACTCTTATTGTGTCCTGGGCTCTGCTAACCAGACCCAGGGCCAGTACTCTGTGTAAAAAGTATATGGCAATTAGGCGTAATTACAATTGTCATGACAGCCTACCTGTACACCCCTAGTATATGATAGGACATATAGGTTTAGAGGCTCAGCAGATTTAATGCACTTAAGTGTGCATTGCTTTGCTGCCTGCAGTCATTTTAAAGGCAGCCCTGCTTTTCAGGTTGCTTTTAAATGTAAATTATATGCAAATTAGACTTTGGAATTAAAGGTACTTCCAAAGTCTCAAACTATCTTATTATTTACATATAAGTCACATCTATGTTCTCCCCTAGGTGCCCCAGGGGTAGGTTGTCTTGTAACTATCAGATGGGACATTATAAAATATGTTTTTTAATGCCCTGGTGAGGGAGACACTGCCAATTTTGGTTTTCCCCATTGTGGCATGGTGGCTATGTAGGCTAACATGGGAATACTTTAGTAAAGTATAACTATTGGTAGAAGTGAGCTAAACATATACTTCAAAGTTTCCAAATGCTCGTTAGAATAAATCCAACAACTTGCTACTGTTAGATTTATTATAACTATCTCAGTAAAGAAGTTATAGAACTTGCTTTTCTGATTAGCCAAAATTTAGCTTTCCAGCTGCCTTTCTTTGATTGTCCAGCCTCTGCCAGGCTGAGCCAAGCTACCTTAATGAGGTATGAAGTGGCCTCACTAGAGACAAAGGGGATCCTCCTCGGTGAGGAAAACTACACCTGCAAAAAAGGCAAGATGAGGGTCGAGTAACCAAACTGGTCTTCAAAGAGGGAATGACAGTTTAGGGCAGCACATGCTCACCCCCACATCCTGCACCATCAGCCAAACAGGAGCCCCTGTAATTAGATTAGCAGAGGAACCGGAAGGGGGTGTTAGGGATTATTATCAATGCCATTGGGGTGGTTTTAGCCAGATCTTCGCCTCCAGGAGAAAGTATCTCCATTTTGGATTGTGTTAGAAAAGTGCTTGGGGGGAAGTCTTCATACATGAGGGTGCCAACCTCCACTCTATTGATCAGGGGTGATCCCTTGCTTGCCTCCCAGGAACTGTGGATAAATATGGGAGCATTGCCTAGCAACTCAGATCCATGCCTGAAACTACAAGAGAAGCAGGACTGCCCTGCTAAAACTCCGGCTTGCACCTGAAAGGATTGCACTCTAAAACACTGCACCTGCTACACATTTGGAAGTGTAGCCCAAAGTACTTTGCCTTCCTTCAAGAAGTCAAGGTGTGGACTTGCTGAAAGCAACAGTTTAAAAGAGCTCCACCTGCATCAGCGGCACAAAGAAGAGCCCAACCGGAAGGCGTGCATGGGACTTTTAAGGAGTTGGCATGGTTTATTCTGGGAATTGTAGTCACAATGGCCCAAGGACTCTCTCAGAGCATCTAGACCCGTGGATTTGTATTGTGGACACTTTTAAATCTCATAAGGACCTTCTGGAAGAAGATCCGGTAGTTTGGAGAAGGTTGGAGAAATATTGGTAAAAATCTTCATAAAGTTACCGACTCGTCGACGAAAGTCAAGCCGTTGATCTCGAACTGCGACCTGGCCTAGAGTTCAGGTTTGTCCCACTGATAGCTCCGGAGCACAAGACTTCCAGGATTTCACCAAGGCCTTGCAGCGAACCAAGCTGCCATTGTCGACTTGAAACTCGGCCTAGCAAGGAGCCTCACTCGACGTTGAAATAAAAAGCTCCAGATAAACGACTAAGTGCAGAGGTAAAAACTTGACCAAGCCTCCCACTCTGTGTATCCGATCTGTGCTCCATCACATTCATCATCAGACTTTGACTTTGTCCCAATCAAGCACGAACCAGATGTCCTAAGTTGGCACTTTTGGTCCTGGTAAATGTTTATTCTTTAAAAATTCATATCTCTGGTTCCCTAAATTGGATTTTAGTCATTTTAGTGTCAGTTTAATCACAACAGTATTTCCTATTTCTATTAATTAGTGTTGGGTTTTTATTGTGTTTTGTGTCTTACTTTTTTAATGTATTGGTGTTTTTCTTTTTTTTTTTTTTTGAAAACCTTTATTGACATCAAAAGGAGAGACAAGTCGAGGCCTACAACCAAGCCGGCCGGCCGCAATGTGCAAAATAATCAGGAGTCACCAGGCAAATATTACATAATCAATCAATACAAAGCAGAGGCCGTAGAATCGCAGAAGGGGAGAAGAGATACAGAAACCAAAGGGCTAAAACACAGGAGTAAATAAGGCTTAATTTTATAATATGGGGAGAAGACATATGACAGGCTCACTTTCAATACGGAGGCATCCGATATCCCAAACCAACCTCAACATTAATAAGGGGGCATGGGGGCAAAATATCGGGGGGATAATACAATGCATTCAAGAAAATCAGGATACGTGAGACACAATCAGCCCCTGAGCATGATCCTCGTAACATGCCCGCCACCCAAGACACTACCAAGCCAGAACAGAGGGATCGGAAAAACAATGCATCAAAACCAGCCCGTCATAGTAACCTCTGGGACACAGGAAGGAGAAAAAAAAAAAAAAAGGGGGGGGGGGACGAAGTGGGGAAGGGGAAGAGGAAGGGAAAGGAAAATGGAGGGAAGACAAAATAAAACAATAAAAAGAAAATAAGAAAATATGAAAAACGAAAGGAAGAAGACACGCCGACACAGGCACCCCGTGGCGGGAAGACAGGAGACAAAAGGAGTAGCGGCCCAAGTGGGGGTATGGCGATCGGGGAGAAAGACAGCCGAAACATAGCAGGAGGATTAACGACGCCACACCCCCCACCCCAAACACACCATAGGAGGTCGGGACAGACGCGGCCTCACGAAAAAGAGATACAAAAGGGCCATAGAACCAGAAGACAAACAAAAAATAGAACCCAACCCACCCGTCCCACCCTGCACCCCTGTAGAAGGCTATGGCCCACCCTTCAAACAGCGTGCCTGTCGCCCTAAACCAGAACCCGAAATATAGCGAGAAGTAAGAAAGAAGAAAGAGACAAAAAGGGCAACAAAAGCGGAGAAAAGAAGACAGGAGGGAGGAGCAGAATAACCATAATCCGAACGGGCGGCCGCAGCCCTCCGCCCAACCAGACAAGCACAGTCAAAAACAGACCAGGACGACACCCCATCACGCGCCACAAAACATTAGGAGAAGGGGACCTCCCACCTTTCTACGATTAAAAACAATTATGCTACTAAATCGTATACCGGGAATCAAACGGAAGTCGTACATTTCACCCCCATCCCTTTCGAGCGACAAACCCCACCCACCACCTGGCAATGTAAAACCACATACTAAATACGAAATCAACATATAATCGAGTGGAATGGTGACTAGCATAGTTACGTGGGGGGTAGATAGATCCACAAGGGAGCAATAGTCCAAACAGAAAATATCGATGCATCAAATATCGCAGCACGAGCAATGAAAAACAGGAGTCCAGTTGCGCCGCTGGAGCGGGCGAGGTGGCCCCAATTATAGACACAGGCAAAGTCATCGAAGCAGGCACAGGAGGCAGTCCACCAATAGTTTCAGGCAACAATGTCGAACAGGGTCGCAGTACAGCATCCAAGTCCCCGGGGTCCGAACCTTGAAAAGCAGGGCGCCCCAAAGTCACCGACACACTACACGATCTCCGATCAGTGGCGGCGACACTCAAGTCAATCGAGGGGGGCGAGGCAATGAAGTCTTCGAAACAAGAGGGCGACAAGAAGAAATGGCCGCCCAAAATGGCGGTAGATCGTGGCGTACCCACCGAGACGCCCAGGGCCAGGGAAGCGTGTAGGGATCTCAGGGCTTCCAGGATATCTCTGACCGTCGGCTCACGTCCACCAGATCCGCTCCCCACACCAATAGGCAACACGGGCCCGCCGCCACAGGGTGATTCTCGTTTCAGAGGGTCGGCCGCCATTTCGTGAATCAGCCCAATCGCCGCTCACCACGACCCCCGGAAAGAACAGTTCTCAAATGTAGGACTTTACAAGCTCCGGGGGTCCCAGCAAGGGCGGCCCTGATGCCACAAGGATGTCCGCCCAAGACGGGTCTCCGCCAGCACCAGCACCGGTGCCCCAATCAAGCGGAGTCCGGGCCCCGAGGACCAGGGCCGCCGGACAAAGCAGCGGCGGGGAGAGACCCCTTCACAGACTCAGGTCCCCGGGCCTCTCACCCACGTCGGCCGCGCGGCCACCAGGGCAGGCCCGGGTCAGGATCGCCGGGATCTTCGCACATCGGCTCCCAACACTGGTTCTCGCTCTCGGCCGGGGCCGAGAGCCGTCGGATCCCACCGGCCAGGTCCCGGTCCAAGTCTCGCAGAGGCCCCGATCTCTCAGAGGCTACAACTCCGGAGCCACTGCACACCTAGACCCCGGGGTCGGATGGTAAGTACAAACAAGCCGTTATGTTTCCAATGCCCCAAAAATGTGTCGTCCCCGGACAGGATGAAAGACAGGATAGGCAATCAGGACGGAGGGCTGCGGGAGCCGAGCTAAAGGGCGACCATTACGGCCGCGAGCTAGGCTCCTCCTCTGTATTGGTGTTTTTTAATGCTTTACACACCTGGATCCTTAAATTAAGTTAAGCCTGCCTGCTTTTGCCTGCTACCAAGGGTTGAACAAGGAAATAATTTATTGAGACCTTGACTGGACCTTATATTGTGATTGTGGCCTTATTACTGGTGGTAGGTCCCTATCTACACCTACTAATACATCACCTTCTAACAATAAAATAAAGTCCCACTAATGTTTTCTGAATAATCCCTCTAGGAATAATTGGTTCTTTGTGTGTCTGATCCAGCATTGCTCCCACTGGGAATAGTGCCTGCAAAGACAACTCTCAGCATTTTAAATTGTTCTACATAGATTATTCAAGCAGGTGTTAATCAATCCGTCTTCAAAACCTTGATCTCCTGCTTTGCTGTCAGCATGAGCCCTTTGCTGAAAGATGCCCATAATTGACTTGATGACTCAATATCAACGGCAGCTACACCATTCACCAGGCGTGCTGTCAGTGTGTAACCACATGCGAATAGATATCCAGAGTAGTTCTAGGTGATTTGATCATGATAATGGTGTCAAGTGTGCATGTTCTTTAGGCGAGAACAGTTTTCTTTAATTGTCAAGAGAGGCCTTTATGTTCAATTAGATTTTTATGTTAAACAGAGGGTCACCCCTGAGCACTCTAGATGACTAATACTTTGATCCAATATAAATGAGAAAGTCTTTGTATATTTGCCCATGTTCCAGTTTTTTATTCGGGTATCCAATGTCCGATTTTCAGTCAGATGATATTTCCACGATACAGCTTGATGTAGTAGTACATTCAAACAATTACAGCCAACACGTGTTTCGTCATGTGTCGTAACACATATGTGACTACTTCAGGGCTGTAAACCCAAAAATACAAACAATTACTTCACCATTCTGACATAGGCAAACTATGCCCAGCACCCATGAGTAATGATTGTAAGGTATTCATCACCAAAAGTGAACATGAAAGGTAAGTCCAAAGGGTTTCTCGCAGAACCATCAATAATAACTGAAACAGAAAAGAGACGAAGGAAGACAACCCTGTATAAATAATCGCACCGAGTTTGTGATAAATAAAGAAAAAGATGTGTAAGTGAAACTCAAGAAGAAAAAAGGAAAAAAGCTGTGAGAGTACCAAACTCTCCGAGCCCATTAGCAATCATTAATTCATCACCAGATAATGTTGCTAGCTCATTATGCAACACAATCCGGATAACGTCGTATTAAAAAATGTGAAGTATAAACCCGTTATCCAGTTCCTTAACAGAGTATACCAGTACATATGACTAATATCAAGCAACATAGAATCACCTCGTCACTCGCTATATTATTCCTGGCAAGTAAGGTGATTAACAGCTTTCCTGAAATAGTACTTAGATGTAAATGGCCTTCCACTTACTGTAATTAAAAGAGAAAGAAAAAGAAACAACCAACAGGGATACCATTAGAACTGGAGATAATTTAAAGTATCCTCAATCAATAAGCCATTGCGTTAGATATACTACTGTGAAGCCTGGCTGTTCACTTTAAACTATAGAACTTTATGTTGTTTTCTGGCTAGTGTTACAAAGGTATATAATGTAAATATTGAGGCCCCCTGCTTAAAAGGTGACGTTCTTTAAGGCATGGCTCAATTAACACAATGTAAATACTTAAGACAACAATTATACAACACACATTTTACAATGAAATTATAAACTGTAAAACATGTTGAGAGAAAGAACCAACAAATACTATTGTTTCTTAAGAAAGTACAACAATTATATTTTATTGATAATCATTTGAGCAATAAAAATAACCCAATCATACTAATCCATTCATATCTGCAATCATACATCTCATGCAATTTGAACTCTATTAAAAGTGACAAATTGATAACAAAATTGATTGTGGTCATTAGTATCCATATGTCGTGTCCATAAGAGAACAGTGTGGCACAATTGCAATTTGACTGTTGTATTCGTATTCCTCGTGCATTTTGGCACTGGGGAGTGCTTTGTCAGGAAAGGGCCACAATAAATCAATTAACGGTGATATCTGTAAAGAAAATACTTCATATAAATGGTTCTTTATTTTAATTGGAACAAAGTCGCATAGAAGCGTGCAATAATCTAGTTTTGTTTGAGGTTAACAAGCATGATCAGGGAGATTAATAAGAAAAAGCAGAGGAGAAATTGACAGAAGACCGTGGCTGATATTGAAAAAATGATCTCCAGAGTGATCAAGAAAGCACAGGAAAGAATATAGTCAATCTTAATATATACATAGATCAATTGAAAAAACATGGCTCGTGAACAGTGATAAGAAAAGAAAGACAAAGAACCACAACCCAGGATGTTTAAGTTAGAACTTCACCATAACATGAAACTATTATGTCCCTGATAGTGAAGATAGTATGAAAAAAATCTTTACCCTATTTTAATCAAAGGTGCCCATGTAGCATCAACGGTTTGTGCAGTGCGATTTATCCTTTAGGGCTGTGATTTTTATTACTAAAAGGTAAAAACATGACCAGGTATTAACATCTTGTGTATGGTGCTGTCATGTTTTTATCCATATTGACATTGATAGATACCTTGAGAGATTCTATTCCCACTATCAGGATGTATATTGCAATGACGTCAGGGCTATATAATGCTGACGTTGGATTCTTTAGAGGGGGCATCCATGACTGATTACTGAAAAGGAGGAAGAACAGTATGGCAATATTTATCATGTGTTTTATTTTATTATGTGTAGATTAGTATTCGGGGCACTGCTCTTTTCAAGTCATTCTAATTTTATCCTGCTTAGTTCTTGACCTGTTGTCCTAGTCAGATCTACTATATACTATTTTTTATGGTTTTCTCAAGATAGTTAGCCCGTTTTAAATGGTTCCAGTAACCTAATATAAGTACTATGCTAATTGTTTAGAGGGAAATTAATCATGTACTCACATCACGTTGCAAAGAACGATTCACAAAAATAATTGGTTCTGAAAAAAGGGGAGAGGCAAGAAACAACAATATTAGGTCTCTATAGTGTGCGACTTGCCTTAAGATAACAAAATATAACCTAAGAGTTTGCTACACATGTTAAACTTGCAGGTTTATTTACAGGAATAATGTCAATGTTGAGAGACATAAGAAGTTAAAATATGATGCGGGAAAGAGTTAGTTGGCCATGAACATCCGCTGTAATGACGGAAAAAACTCACTCTGTGTTTAACGAAAAAATTACGAGGCTAATTATATTAAAAACCAATTCATGGGATATGTTGGTGCAGTAATTTAAACCATTCTACAAAACTTTCAAATATACAAATTGTCGTTGAGTGAAAGGAATCACCCCATATAAAGTAGCAATGTTTATAGTTTGAGGGTCTGTCTACACTTCATAGGTTAGATTTTTGAAGCAGGGGGCTGACATAAGAGCGATGTAACTGGTAACTGAATAGCAGCCCAACAATGACAAACATCCAATGTAATTCTCGTATTTTGTTCTAAACACCGGATTTGCCAGTAGTATCTGCTAATCGCAGTGCAACTAAAGGAAACGCAATGAGCCTACGTGTACTGAGTTCACAGAAGCATGTTCGAGGAAGTAACTTACTTTGTTGATGATGCCGGGTCGCCAGATATGGGATTCCTCCTCACGCCGATACCTTGTGTGAGGACTAACCCGAACTAAGAAGATTTCCTTATTATAAGCAGCCGGAGCCGATCACATGATGTTTTGCGGCAAATTCGGCACCATTATGGCAAAACTTTATTGAATTGCGGATTCCTGACAAGTAAATGTGCACCCTAAACCAAAGGCTGAATCATAATACAGCTGAAAATTCTGAAAATTGTTCTAGACTATGTGCTATATCTACTTTCACCCCAAGTCTAGACCAACTAGGACCTGAGGTAGACATTTTTTGAAAATACTGTTTTTCAAAATACGAGAATTGCATACATTACTTATCATTTCATTGGATGTTTGTCATTGTTGGTCTGCTATTCAGTTACCAGTTACATAGCTCTTATGTCATCCCCCTGCTTAAAAAATCTAACCTGTGAAGTGTAGGCAGACCCTCAAACTATAAACAAAGCTTTTTTGTCAGGGGTGATTCCTTTCACTCGATGACTATTTGTAAATATCTGATAGTTTTTCTGAATGGGTTAAATGACTGCACCAACATATCCCATAAATGTGTTTAATATAATTAGCCTCGTAATTTTTTTGTTAAACACAGAGTAAGTTTTCTTCGTCATTACAAAAGATTGTTCATGGCCATCATATTTTAACTTCTTATGTCTCTCAACATTGACATTATTCCTGTAAATAAACCTGCAAGTTTAACATGTGTAGCAAACTCTTAAGTTATATTTTGCTATCTTAAGGCAAGTCGCACACTATAGAGACCTAATAATGTTGTTTCTTGCCTCTCCCCTTTCTTCAGAACCAATTATCTTTGTGAATCGTTCTTTGGTACGTGATGTAAGTACATGATTCATTTGCCTCTAAACAATTATTATGGTACTTATATTACGTTACTGAAACCGTTTAAAACCGGCTAACCATCTTGAGAAAACCATAATAAATAGTATATAGTAGATCTGACTAGGACGACAGGACAAGAACCAAGCCCGATAAAATTAGAATGACTTGAATAGAGCAGTAACCCGAATACTAATCTACACATAATAACATATAACACATGATAAATATTGCCATCCTGTTCTTTCTCCTTTTCAGTAATCAGTCATGAATGCCCCCTCTAAAGAATCCAACATCAGCATTATATGACTCGACGTCATTGCAATATACATCCTGATAGCGGAAATCAAATCTCTCAAGGTATCTATCACTGGCAATATGGATAAAAACATGACAGCACCATACACAAGATTTTAATAACAGGTCTTGTTCTTACATTCTAGTATTAAAAATCACAGCCCTAAAGGATAAATCAGTCTGAACAATCTGTTGATGCTACTTGGGTACCTTTGATAAAAATAAGATAAAGACTTTGTTCATACTATCTTCACTATCAGGCTCACAATAGGTTCAAGTCAGGGTGAAGTTCTAACTTAAACATCCTGGGTTGTGGTTCTTTGCTTTTCTTTTCTTAGGACTGTTCACGAGCCATGTTTTTTCAATTGATCTATGTATTTATTAAGATTGACTATGTTCTTTCCTGTGCTCTCTTTATCACTCCGGAGATAATTCTTTCAATATCAGCCAAAGTCTTCTATCAATTTCTCCTCTGCTTTTTCTTATTAATCGCCCTGATCATGCTTAACTGCAAACAAAACTAGATTCTTGCACGCTTCCAATTAATAGAAAGAACCATGTATATGAAGTATTTTCTTTACAGATATCACCGTTGATTGATTTATTGTGGCCTTTTCCTGACGAAGGCACTCCCCAGTGCCGAAACGTGCGTAGAATACGAATACAACAGTCAAATTGTAATTGTGCCACACTGTTCTCTTATGGACACGACTTCTGGATACTAATGCCCACAATCAATTTTGTTATCAATTTGTTGCTTTTAATAGGGTTCAGATTGCATGAGATGTATGATTACAGATATTATTGGATCAGTATGATTAGGTTACTTTTATTGCTCAAATGATTATCAAAAAAATATAATTTTTGTACTTTCTTAAGAAACAATAGTATCTGTTGGTTATTTCTCTCAACATGTTTTCCAGTTTATCATTTTCATTGTAAAATGTGTGTTGTATAATTGTTGCCTTTTGTAGTGTTGCAAAGGTCCCATCCCCAGGCTAGCCACTCTCAGGAGATGAAAATGTCTCACAAATAGGGGGTCAGCTGATAAAAAATGTGACAGTATTGAGAATGTAGAATGGGATCCAAAATGTCCTCCAATAATATTCATAGGTTTCCCCTTAAATCAAATCCCTTTCGAGAATTACCTTGGGCTTGTTTTTTTATTACTAACATGTGATTAGCTGAAAGGCAAAATATGGTGCACCTTTTTTTACAAATAAACAAACAGACTAATCATATTCATTCTGGAACTTTTGCAAGTCCTGATTTATTTATGAAATGACTGCACATCTTATTAAGCAACACTCTAGGTTTCAGTGCATAGTGTTTAATGTTTGTATTTGTTTTTTTCCCCAGATAATAACAACTGGCATACCAGAGTTGGATTTTGAGACTGTGCCTCTGTATTCTCTCCAAATACTTGTCAAAGATAAAAGAGGAAGCTCAGCTTCTCAACTTCTGGACATCCGCATCAGTGATGTTAATGAAGCTCCTGTCTTCACTGGAGCACTGGCTTCTCAGGGTAGAGTATTTCTTGCATATTGCTTACATTTTACTTTTATCCTGTATAAAAAAAATTTTGAACTATTGTGGTAGATTTCTCTAATTGTGTAAATTTGGATGACAAATTATTTTTGAATACTAACAATTTTTATGGTTGAACTAATTGTAAATGATGACTTATTATTGGTTGACGTGTTAGGTATTTGGAAGTGTCTATATTAATGTAGTTTAATCGTGCCACATTTTTGAGGAGATTCAATTTTATTAATATGGATGCTGTTTTTGTGTTCTGTTCATCTTGTTCCTGTTCATTACCCCTCCCAAACAGTGTCCCCCTGTATGTCTTCTCGCCCCACTGTCTTTGCAGAGCACAGGACACTGTGACACAAATGTTATTTTCCCTAGAGACCATGTATTTGTGTACCGAATGTAACAACTGAAGGACACTTCTGCTTGAAATTCTGATATAGGCTTGCTAGAAAACACTTGTTTATGAGTCTTTGTTTGAATAAGGGTTCATATTGTTTTGTGCATCTCTCCTCTGTGCTGTTGTTGTGGAAGCTGATGGAGTTTCCTTTTTGTTAGAAATGGGTTCATGTTATAATTTTTTTATGATGATGGTAATTGTGATTTGCTCAATATGTGCTACCACTAGCCATGCCACGTTGTATTTGCAGGTTTTGATTGATACCTATTCATACAATGTGTATAAAAACGCCCGATTCGAGATACCAGCAAGAGACATTTTGTGTTCCCCACAGGATTCGGTAGGTCCACTTAGAGAGGGTCTTTCCTTTCTCTCTAGAGATGATGTCCTTATAATTTTTGTTGCTTATTTGGACTTAGTGTTGTAATTTGGCAGCGATTGGGTTCACATTAGCAGAAGCCATCCTGTATTTAGAGGCTATCTTGTCCATTTTGTGGAATCCATTTTGTATTTCTGGCAGCCATTTTGTTTGCCATGTGCTACCACGTGTATGCCATGTGCTCTGTCCTACCTTGCTGTTGTCTGCTCTTGAAATCTGCAGGTTATATTTTGCCTCTTACACTTTGCACATGCTCAGTTGAGCTTGCAGCTGTCCATGCAGCTGCTGTTAGTCTGTAAATGTCAGGATGTGCTCACCAGAATTAGCAACTGTTAGCATCTCCCACTTGTTGACTGTGCATTTTCTGTATGACCTTATATGTGCCTAAAACCTACTTCTTGTACTTGTACCGCCTTATTTTGAGCCCCTGTGTGGGTATAAAAGGACCAAGCTCCTTCCATTCAGTGTGCTACTTCATACATTGCCGAAGGGTGTTGTGTGAATGTAGTTCCACCTCATGAGGTTAATAAACTTTGTATTTTCTAATCTAGTTTCTGTGCCAACTTCTATCCTATTGGTCTGAGGACTTGTGCAGAGAAGGGTGAACCCCTTGCACTGGAAAGCCTTGCTAAGGCTCACCACCACATTAGGATAATTCTGCAGAGGTAATGAAAAACTCAGCTGAATTCCATAGAGTTCAGCACACGGGGGAGTATTACATTAATTAATCCAAGATAACACAGACTTGTGCAGTATGATAGTAATGGGAGAATTATGGTTAAATACTTAAACACTATTCCAGGAGATGGCAATAGAGACTGTTAAAAAAAATTAAAGTCCATTTAACACATGAGCCCGTAAAGCTTGTTCGGGCATTGATTTTGATGTCATGTTAGTAATATTAGTGGGACACCAGGGCACAAGCGTTAAACAATCAATTTGTGACAACTTCTGCCCAGTGACCTCCATTTGCCCTGGCACCCATTCAACGTGCCATGTCACTGAAAGGAGGAATGTCTGGTCGGGCTAGCCTGGGATGTTAATTGGGGGAAGAGCAATATGGCGGAAATCATTATGTAACCCTGGGCTGCCTGCAGGTCACACTGCATGTCTACGCGGCCTACCTCTGCACATCACAGTCTCTTGCCCAGACACCCAGCCCACCCAGCTGCTTACCTCAGTGGTCCTCACGGGGCTGCTGAGTGAATAGGTCCTACTGCTCCAGGCTGCACACACCTCCTCCAAACCCCCAATAACCGCGTTGCCACACCAAGGCTGTGCTGGTCCATCACTCCCCAGAATGTCTCCTCTCCTCATTGCCTCAGGATCTTTTAGCTCACTGAGAACGTGCTGATTGACTTGCAGGCCCATGTTGCTACAGGAAGCTGAGGTGTTCTTCCCAGCACCCGGATTCCTGTGATGCTCCTCTGTGAAAACAGCGGACGCGCTCAAAGTCCGCAAGCAGAGCCAATGTGGCACGAAGGGGGTGGGAGACTGCTTTGGGTTGTACCTTGTGCAGAGCCAGGTTACGCTTCCCCTCACTAAACAGAGGAAGCCCTGACATCTTCCTGTTGTGGATGGTGTAGGAGCTCGGAGGTATTTACTCCTCTTTTTTTTTGTTTGCTAGGCAAGTAGACAACCCGTACTGAGCAGTGCCAGCCCCTTATGCATGCCTAGTCTATTGCCATGGAAACCGGCTGTACACCTGGAGTTTCACCAGGGGCTGGTGCCGGGTAAACTCCGCCATGCGGCAGAGACATAGTTTTTTGCCAAACTCTGCACTCAAAGTGGAGCGCAGAGTTGTCGAAACTCCACAAACACAATGGGTGGAGCAGAGTTTGCTGCCTACACCTACTCTGTATCAGAGCCTTCCTGACATATATAGTTTGCATTACTCTGTAATGCCTATTTTCATATTTTTGCAATAAAACCCTTTAACTTTTCACTGATCTATAACTCAGGTATTTAGTGGTCTCAGCCACTATTATAGCTTCTCTGCTAATTTGTTAGGCCTGACCTTGAGGAGGGTGGTGACTCTGAAGCAAATTTAGAGATTATCTAAAATGTTGAGATGCATTAGAAAATTTGGGTATTGGTCCCGCACTCTCACAGCTTCTACCTCTGGAACTTTTATCCAAGGCACTCAGCCTTAAGTAGTTCAGAGGATTGTTTAAGATTTACCTGTTTTCCTCTGCATAAGTTGTCCAGAGATGCATCATATAAAGCAAGTTTCCTGCAAATGCTAATTTAGGACTACCGGCTGTATCATATAAACTGAGCACTGAGAGTGCTAAGGTAAGACCCAGGGGAGGATTATAAAACATTTGTGACTGGTGCTATTTCATGTCCTAGGCTGAAAGTGTTGGAAAATGGCCCACTCTCTGTAGGTCACACCCAAACATTTTGCCTTCTTCCTCCACTTTTTCTGACTTTGTTTTTGCTAGGCTGAGAACTCTGAGCACTTTACCGCCAATAACCAGTGCCAAAGAGCTTGTGCCTTCTCTTCTAAACATGGTAACATAGGCTCATATCCAGTTGGCATATTTAATTTACTTATAAGTCCCTAGTAAAGTGCACTTTATGTGCTCAAGGCCTGTAAAATAAATGCTACTAGTGGGCCTGCAGAACTGCTTGCACCACCCACTTAAGTAGCCCTCTAACCATGTCTCATGCCTGCCATTGCAGAGCCTGTATGTGCAATTTACAATGCCATTTCGACCTGGAAAGATAAACCTCTTGCCAGGCCTAAACATTCCCTTTTTATACATCTATGTCACCCTCTCAAGTAGGCCCTGGACACCCTAGAGGGCAAGGTGTAATGTATTTAAAGGTTTGGACATGTACTTGAAAGTTTTGCATATCTTGGAAGTGAAAACTCTCACATTCATATTTCACTTCTGAAAAGCCTATCTCTCTCATAGGATAACATTGGATTACCGTATTACATTATTTTACATCAATTATGAATAGATTGACTTTTTCAAGGTTGATGTCTCTGGAATCAAAATTTAAAATCACACCTTATGGTGAAGTTGCATTTTAAATTGCAATTCCGAAAATGACACTTTTATAAAGTTAGCATTTTTTACTTTAGCCAATTGATTGCAGCTGCCTGCCTCTGATACAAGTCTGGCAAGGGTGACACCTGGGCTTTGAGTATTCCCCCAAGATAGCCACACACAACGGGAGCTTAGTAGGGACATGATGGAACAGCCAGGGAAGATGGGAAGGAGGAACTGGACCCAGCATCACTTACAGCTGAATAGGCTGTGCCCTGTCCCCACATAAAGGGCTGCATATCCCCAAGTAGTGCATCTGAAGCTAAAGCATGAAGGGAGGAGATCTGTGCACTACAAGGGCATTTCTTTGAAGACTCCCACATTTCCAAGGCACAACTGGGTATAGGTACTGGACCCCTGACACCACCACTGCAGTACTGTGTTACCTGTGACCACTCTGCCAGGAAGAACAACTGCTGTGCTGCTAAAGGTCTGCCCCTCTGCTGGACTGCTGTTTGCTGGACTCCCACCTCGCTGGGTTACACTACTGCTGGCTGATCTCTCTGCATGGGTGAGAAGAACCGGACCTGCATCACTTGAACCCAGAGTGACTCCAAGGGCTTGCAGGGTTGACTCCTGATCTGAAGTCTCATACTTCAATATAAGCTGTAGTTTTTCACCAGTGTTGGCGCACATAGTGCCGTAAATCTCTGGACACATGTGTTTCTAGATTTTATCCTTCATGAGTAGAGATCAAAAATGAATTACCATACATTCTGCATTCAAAACAGTTTTTACTATTTTACCTCAATAAGAAACGGTTATCCTGGGATATGGTTGGCCAGAATTCCCTTTTAGAACAAGGAGTCAGATTTATTTACTTCTCTACAGGAATCTGCTAATACAAATCTAGTCTTCAACGCACTAAATTCAATCCATCTTGCTATGGCTAATGTCTTCAGATTCCATGGGGTTATATCTAGTACCAAACCAAGTACATGGTTTCACAATGCCTGGAATGTTGCGAATTGCAGACTTCATCGTGCTTTGAAAAAGAGCCCTACCCAATCAATTACCGAGTACATTTAGGAGGGCCAATTATAAGGCTGCATTAAGAAAACAAAATAATGATATGAGTTACAAGGGTTGTGCAGGTTTAAATAATGCTAGTGTCATCAATGACTGAAACATCTTTTTGAAATTCTTAAATAAAATAATTTCTGGGAGGGGGTTTTTACAATCTCGAATAGATTCACACATTTCAGCTGATATATGGCTTACTCACTTCTCGAATATTTATTGCTTTCCTTCGTTTGAACTGTCCGGAAAATAACCATTCTGGCAAGGCTCCTGGCCCAGATGGGTTCTTGCTAGACCTTTTTAAATCCAGCATTGGCATGTTTGCTCCTCTACTCACTAATATTCTGAATACCTGGTCACGGTCGATTAGTTTAGCTGCTTTAAGAAGGGCAATACAGGGGATCTGAAATAGTATCATCCCATTATGTTCATTGAATCAATGGTTAAGGTGGATGGTAGCATATTGTTAAAACGAATTCATACTTGGGCTCTAGACAAGAAGGTCTTGGTGGAACTCCCGTACAGCTTTAGAACCTGAATGGGGGCAGTCAACATTTTTTAGATTTACATCTGCTTATTTGCAAATATGCACTAGCTCTCATTGTTTCACTGCATTATGCTTTTAGATACCTCATCTAAGCTTTCATTTGTGTAAAAAAAACTAAGCTTTGGTTGATTTTGGAAACAATGGTTGTTGAACACAGTTGTATGATGGAACTTGCGCATGAGTTTGTCACGCATTCCGGTTTCACTCAATCTCAAAAACGCAAGTCTTACCCACCAATATGCCTTTACAACGCATGCCTTTTCAACAAATTATGCAATGTTATAGCCTGTATGGTAAAGACATATCTGTGTTTTACACATGACAGGTAAGTCTTAACCCCTCGACCCCTGCCCATGCCCAAGGTCCTAAAACTCGCCCTCCCTCCTGAAAACCAACCACCTCCTCCCGAGCCCTAGAAATTTCCCTGCCCCCAGTCCTACAAACGACCCCACCCTCCCCTAACCGCTAAAAACTACCCTGACCCCCAATCCCTAAAAAGTTCCGCACCCTCTCCTAATCCCTAAAAACTACCCGACCCACCTGAGCCCTAAAAACTACCCTGCGTCCCTAAGCCTGAAAAAGTATTATGATTCCTGCCCCCAGCCCTGACACCTAAAACTACCTTTCCCTCCTTAAAAACAACCCCCTCCCCAAACCCTGTAAACTGCCCCCCAGCCCTGAAAACTACCACAACCTCCCTAGCCCTGAAAATAAAACAGCCCCAAGACCAGCCCCACTTACCTCACCACGTCAGTCCTTTCCTGATCCCTCCTGCTGCTTGGCTGCTTCCTGCTTCTGCCAGCCAGCAGCTAATAGCTGAACTGTGCACTGCCTTAACCACGCATGAGAATCAGAATACACCTAGAATAGATCGAACGTCTATCCCAGTTTTGGTTTACATAGATCCTGCTGCTCTTAGATTAAGGATAGCTAATATGTGTTGATGCCACTGTTACAGGAATATACATATATGGACATATATACATAGGTGAGGGATAGTGAGTGGGTAGAAGCCAGTTTGGCAGTTGAATGGGTAATTGATTGGGTTTGTTTGTTACAGTATCAGTCTCTGCATTGTTGACTTTTAAAAGAGATAGTTTTTTTAACATGCAATTGTTTATGGCTAATCAGCATGGTGTATGATTTTGGTGTCTTTGCTATTCTCAAGGAGATTCAGAATGATTTTGGGTGTCATCCACACTCATCTGCAAATAGTTTTGCTAGAGGGAGCATGCATGTGTTGAATAAGAGTGGTAATACTGCAGACCCTTAATACCACTTAGCTGCCGTATTACTACTCAGCCCATGGTTGATTCAATCTATTGATCAGAGTTGGCCAATATGATGTAAAGTATTTCAAACAATTTCAAACCGTTTTTATTTCCCTCAGCTTCATTACATTTATTATTGCTTATAGGTACTTTATTTATTTATTTTTTATTTATTGATGCATTTTTATATAGCGCGGACTTTACCCGAAGGCGTCAGAGCGCTTCACAATTTGGACGCTGGAAACAAAGTAAATAATCTATGTTGATAGTTTGTTGGCATCCCATACTGAGTGGGACGGAACTTTCGCTTTATCTTTATTTTTTTTAACTCCCTGGAATGTGTAAGATAGTTCGATATGTTCTTTCTTTGAATATTTTCTGATAAGAAATCTGAATCTTGAAATATGGCTTCGAAAGCACTACGATGCCTGTAGGTAGTCGATTATATTATACTCTTTCTGTTAATTGCGTGATTCAAAATACATTCAGTAACTATTACCCATCCTTTTGGGACTTTGCAATATTTTGTTTACAATCTAATTCAATTAAGTGTAAAATACAAGGCACAGAGAATACGACAGTGTCTAATACGTGTTCTTGGAGCTCACCGAATTCAAAATATGCATCCAGAGGGCGAATTTCAGCTTAGTTTAATAGCTTGGATGCCAATTAAATGTAGCCTACCTCCGGATAGTCATAGAATAAAGAAATACAAGAGCTCTTAAATACCACATTCGTTAAAAGTAAATACATGTTTGTAGAAAAAAATGGTTGTCAGTCTCTGCAATTGGATGCAACTCATCTCTATTCTTTTCTACAAAATACTGTAATGCAGGGGTTCTTTTTATGAAGCTGTTTCAAAAAAGCTATTGTCGATGTTGTATTCTTGCCTGTTCTAAAGATCATGAGTTTTTTTGTGAAGCTTTTGATAGCGATCACCAAGGCTACTAATGTCCAAAAGAGAAGTGCAGTGCTCAACAAAATGACTATATAATTAAATTTTAACAAAAGAGAAGAAGTTACACAATGTAATTAAATATCTCAGTGCAGAAATTATGAGACACTAAAAAGGACAAGATTACAGCCAGGCAATGTTTAATGTTAAGGATCATGAGGCATCCTTAGACCAATATCAGTGCTATAAATTAGTATCAGTACAAGAATAGAGAGTAAACACTATTGTCCATTATTAAACCTGCCACCCTTAGTTTTTTTTCCTGTAAACCTTTTGCCTTACGCCACCATATTTTTCTGATCTCGTTTTTGTTGGTCTGAGGCCCTGTGCCCTTTACCACTGTTACGGCGGGATTTCTGATCTATTTCTATAGGTCTAGATCCCAACTCAGGTCGACTGAACCGTTGATACCTGTCATAGAGTAAAAGGCAATCCACTACTAGGTCAATCAGTTAAGGACTTACACCACTCTAAAGAACCACTTACTACGAATAAGTTTTAAAAGTTTATTATAAAGCCAAAGTTAACTGGAGATACAAACATCTCAAAATAAGGTTCAAGGGGGGGCGTGGCTAGCAGCCGACGATGGCGGCCGCAGCTTAGGGAGGCTCCTGGGCGAAGGCGGCTTTCCGCGAACATCCGTAGCAGAATCCTGATATTTACTGGCGGAAAGGGGCGGACCGGACCCAGCGTCCATGCGGCGAGCTTCGATGAAATTTCCGGGAACGGCGGCGGCTCGAACGGGCAGGATCCTGAGGTCGAGTGGCTGAGGAGGGACGGGGCCTAATTGCCGAAGCGGAGCCGCGGACTGTCGGCGCGACTGCATCCAGCCGGAAGTGACCCGAGGGCGGGGGTGAGTGGCAGGAAGCGCCGGTGAGGCGGGCGTATCACCCTGAACCCTCCATGGGGCCCCCCTCCCGACGACCCGAGCACTTGGGCATTCGTCCACGCTACCAGTCGGCGCCCCCCGGACCCGCAAGCATCCGCCAACGGTGTGACAGGGGTGGCGTAAACTCGGCCTAAGACCGCCATTGCCCGGCCACGCAGAAGGAATACGCAGAACACCAGCAGCGGCCGTCACAGGCACACGGCGACCGGCGGCCACTGCGGTCGTCGGGGGGTAGGCGCGACGGACTTCTGACCGGGAACATCGGGGGCCATTCGCACACTGAGCCACAAGAGGAGATAGGGCGTGGACAGCGCATATACCGGGGAGACACCGAGGAGAGGCATATTGTGGCAACCCCGGCCGGTGTGGGTCATACCTCACAGCGCACCGCCAAACTTTTCTCTGGGCTCCTTGCTGGGGGGCGGCCTGACCCCTGGCTTAGTCGCAATCTGTGGGAGAGCACTGGACCGCTACATACCAGTGAGGAAACGCCGTCCCCCATCGCAGTGACCGGATAAGCAGTCACGGCCCGCCGCAGGAGTGCAAGGAGGCGGCCCTGCGCGACCCACGCACGATCATTCTCTCCACCTGGCAGTCCACTTCCCGGCGACGCCATGTCCCAAAGGGGCCCCAGAGGCAACGCGACCCAGGCCAAGTTGGACAAATTCGCGTATGAGAGGCACTCGCCGCCACACGACCCACGCAAGACCACTGGAAAAACGGCAGAACCTGAGGGGGCGAGGAAAGCCACGCTTGAGGATGTCCTGGCAGCTCTGGCCCAGGTGCAGACGACGGTGGGTGCCACGGCGACGGAAGTCACCCTGATTAGAGCGGATCTCCAAAAGATGAATGAGAGGGTCAAGCAGGTCGAGGTGGTCACTAAATCGCTGGTGGAGGACGTTTCCGAATTGCAAACAGCAGTAGAACGCCTGCAAACCGATAACAAACTGCTTCGGGACAAACTGGATGACCAGGAAGGGCGCTCCCGGCGCAACAATGTCCGAATTTTAGGTGTGCCGGAGTCAGAAGACACGGGGGCACTGGACCTATACGTGGAGGACTTGATCAAAACGCGGCTCAAGCCCAAGGGACTCTCGAACTTCTTCTCAGTCGAAAGGGCGCACCGCGTCCCGGGAGGAAAGCCCAAGTCGGGGGCCTCACCACGACCGATACTGGCCAGATTGTTTAATTTCCGGGATCGGGATGCCATTCTCCAAGCCGCAAGAGTGTCACCGTCCATCCAAATTCAGAACTCCAAGCTTGCTTTCTTCCCGGACTACACAGCGGAGGTGGCCAGGAGACGGAGAACATTCCTGGAGGTAAAGAGGACCTTGAGAGACAAAGAACTGCCATATTCGATGATCTTCCCGGCAAAGCTGCGGGTGGTAGCGGACAAAAAAGTGTGGATCTTCGACTCCCCGGATGCCGCCCGGGACTGGCTGGAGGGTTGGCACACCGTTGGTCGACGGCGCAAAACACACGAACCGGATCGGGACCGTGGAGGAGGCAGCAGACAGGGCTCGCAAACGTCGGGACGAGCGGAGGGAGCAGACCACTCGCCCTCCCATGGCATTGAAGGGGGTGGCGAGGAAGAATGACCCTGACCACGGCCTCTACGCTCTAAGCAATCACCAACCGCCGCACAGACTTATCTCTTTCAAGGCTGCAAGTTGACGCTGGCATGGCTGCCCCGAAAGCCTTCAGGGAGGCCGCCTGCCTGGGGAGACGCTCTCCCCCCTACACGCAAGTACTCTGGTTTTGGGAGGGGTAAAGCACTCTGCTCAGTTGGGGTGGCGGGCAGTTATAGGTCCGTTAAGCAGGGGGGCAGGGAGGGGGGTTTGTTTTGAACTGTTTTTGTTGGGAATGTGCACAAAGGGTCGAGGGCATTGTTTCAGTATTTACAAGAATCGGAACACTTTATTGGGAACGGACAATGACTTTATGCCCCCATGATGCAGCTAACACTTGGCTGCGCAATGACACAGCCGCTAGACCGGCCACTTTTTTGGGGCAATACATCATGTACCTCATTGCCACTAGATGGCTAACGATTTCTTACCTGCAGAGGGGGTGACTCCCTCTGATACGCACTGCCCACCTTTGACCCTGGTTTCCTGGAATGTAAGGGGCCTGGGGGACAAGGTCAAGCGGGGATTGGTCTTAACTGCTATTAAGCGCCTGCGTCCTGCTGTGGCCCTGTTGCAAGAGACACACCTGGTGGGGGGAGCTACGAAGGCCTTAGATAGACAAGGCTACAAAATGTGGGCCCACTCAGCTTTCTCGTCCGGTTCCAGGGGGACCGGCGTTCTAATACAGAAGAACTCGCGTTTCATCCCCCTAGCAGTTAAGACTGATGACCAGGGATGCTTTGCGGCCGTGCAGGGACAATGGGAAGGGAAACTCTTTAATTTGATATCAGTGTATATCCCACCAGCTTTACACTCGGTTCACCTCCCAAGACTAGGAGACTTCCTTTTAACTCTCCCCGAGGGTGAGGCCATTATAGGGGGGGATTTCAACGCGGTCATGGACCCACAATTAGATAAACACCCATCCCCCACCCAGACTGGGGGGGAAACATACTTTCGGCGATTTGCCGCGGCCATGGGCATGACAGACATCTGGAGACACTTACACCCGAACACGACACACTACACATTTCACTCCGCGGTGCATGGGAGCCTGTCCCGTATCGACTATTTCCTGTCGCTAGGGGAGGCCCTCTGTCATGTGGAGACCCTGGTAATTCACCCTCATGGTATTTCTGACCACTCACCGCTCACACTGACGATTTCCTTACAGACAAGGGCACGAAAGCGCATTTACCCCATGCACGCATCATATTTCAGAATTCCACAGGTCCGCAAGGAACTCAAACGCGCCACGAAGCACTACTTTCTTGAAAATGCCCATTCGGTGCGCTCCCCGACGACGCTCTGGGAGGCCTACAAAACGGTTCTGCGGGGCCACGCCATTAACACCATAACTGGTCATAAGAAAAGACAGTCTCAAGAACTAGCCGACCTAGAGATTAAGTTGAGGGAGTGTACCGCGGCACATGAGTCACAGCCCTCCCCCGCCGCCATGCACGCACTCGCTCTCCAGCAACAGCTGTACAATGATCACCTGCGGTTGGTAGTCAAGGGGCACATAACCGAAACCCAGAACAGGATTTATGAAGTGGGGGATAAAGCAGGGAAAATGCTGGCGTGGCTCGATAAACGGGAGGGCAACTCCAGGGGGATCCAATGTCTAAAAGATGAACAGGGAGAGGCACACACTGATCCGAGGCGGATAACAGAACTGCTTGCGTCCCATTTTGAACAAGTATACACCCCGGCTCGCGAAATAACCCCTGAGTGTGCCCAGACGCTCTTGGCACCGATCGCCATTCGAACCCTTTCACCGGAGGCATCGTGCGAGCTGGAGGCGGACATCACAGCCGATGAAATCCAGCTGGCCATTAAGGCGCTAAACCCGGGCAAGGCATTGGGGCCGAATGGGATACCCATAGAGTGGTATCAGATGATGCCGGACACCCTCGGCGAGTATCTGTTAGAGATGTTCGAGGACTGTTTGGAGAAGGGTACCCTCCCACCGGACCAACGTACGGCTACTATAATACCGATCCTCAAGCCGGGTAAGCCCCCGGAGGAATGCACCTCCTATCGACCCATTTCCTTATTGAATGCGGAAGTGAAAATCTTGGCTAAGCTGCTGGCACTGAGAATCTTGCCCCATCTGTCCTCGGTTATACACCCGGATCAGTCCGGATTTATGCCACACAGGAACACAGCGATGAATTTGCGCCGGCTACATGGTATACTAGCCAGAGCCGACGACATCCACACGCCGGCAGTAATCCTGGCACTTGACGCCAAAATGGCATTTGACCTGGTGGAGTGGGAGTACCTCTTCGAAACACTGACACGTATGGGGTTCGGGCCCCGCTTTTTAGCATGGGTCAAACTGCTGTACACAGCCCCAGTGGCTCAGGTGGTGGCGAATGGCCACATTTCCCGCACTTTCCAGCTGGGGCGGGGCACGCGACAGGGATGCCCTCTGTCACCCCTGTTGTTTGCCATCTCCTTGGAACCCCTGGCGACTCACATACGAGCCTCCCCCCTCCTCAAGGGAATACCAGGGTCCGGAGGTTGGGAAGACCGTCTGTCCCTATACGCAGACGATATGTTACTGTATCTAACGGACCCCGAGGTGGGGATACCGGCCTTGTTACGCATTTGTGACACGTACGGTAGGATCTCCGGCTATACGCTAAATTGGTCCAAATCAGAGATTTACGTTTTACGGGGTCCTGCTCCGGATCTCGACGACGATTGCCCGCTGAGACTGGCGGGGATGTCTTTCAAATATCTAGGCGTCCACGTCACTAGGGACCCGGCTGAATTCATAGACAAGAACCTGAAGCCGCCTCTGGATAGACTCAAGCGGGATGTGGAGTTTTGGTCTGGCCTGCCGTTAACGCTCCTCGGCAGGGCAGCACTATATAAGATGATGGCGTTACCACGCTTCTTATACGTCCTTGACAATTCTCCCTATCCTGTGCCGCCCAAATTCTTCCAGAAAGTTGCGGCTCTGGTCTCCAATCTACTTTGGGGCAACCTCCCGGCGCGTGTGGTGCAATCCAAGTTACACAGAGATTGGTATGGCGGGGGCATTGCGCTACCGGACTTAAAACTGTACTATTGGGCTGCACACCTGAAGCCCATTAATCAATGGATACACGCGCCGCACGATGAGCCGGCATTTCGTGCGGACAGGGTGCAGCTGGGAACTGATAGTCTGTTGGGTCCACTTTATGATCGCCGCAAAATGCGCACTCTGATAGGCCCTACCAAGATAACGGTGCAGACATGGCACGCAGCTACGGCGGCCCTGGGATGGACGGGGAAAATTACTAAGATGACTCCGCTGTGGGACTCTCGCATACTAGGTAACCTGAGGAACACCAAGGGGTTCGCGCAATGGGACACAATAGGCATATCCGTTGTGGGTGACCTATGGGAGAGGAATGAGGTAATCCCTTTTACCCAATTAAAGGAACTCTATGAGCTCAACGACAGGGAACTGTACAGATACATTCAAATACGACACGCACTGCTTGCAGCCATTCCAGCAGACACACAACTCCCAGATTCTTCACCCTTGGAGGATCGCCTACTCACCGAACACATGCTCGAACGGGCGACTTCTCTAGTTTACCGCAAGCTACTCAATAACAGCCCTGAACCCACTTCACACCTGAAAGAGAAATGGGAGGGGGAGATTAATGATATGGACGAACATGAATGGAACGAGGCACTTGGGTCCCCTAAGGAGGTGGGCATTTCGGCACGCATGCGGCTGGTGCAATTTAAGATCCTGCATAGGGTTTATTATACAAGGAAAATGCTGTATCACATACATAGGGCGCCCCATCCATACTGTCTCCGGGGATGTGGGGAGGAAGGCACTTTCTTCCATACCTTATGGGACTGCCCCAAGATCCAGGAGTACTGGAAACAGGTGCTCCGCACACTTTCGCAGGCCCTAGATCACTCCATATTACCTGACCCGAAGAGGTGTTTGTTAAATATATGGGAACCCACTGACTTGAACCGTTACGAGCAACTATGGGTCACAGCGGGGTTAATGGTGGCAAAACGCGACATAGCACAGCGCTGGGGGGCGGCAGAACTACCGACCAAGTCCCAATGGTGCTTGAACATGGATCGAGTAATGTTAACAGAACGAGCAGTGTACATCAGCCGAGCCTGTCCCGGGAAATGGAATAAGATATGGCTGAAGTGGAATGTTTACAGGGGGGACATCTGCGAACCACTGCGAGAAGATGAGCAGGTCGATTCTGAGGATGAGGAGGGGGAGGAGGGTTGAACTTAGTCGGGATGGGGCAGGGGGGGGTGGCCGGGACCGCTGCAGTGGCCTCTTCTTAGAGTTTAGGCAGATGGGCCAAGGGGGGTAGGAGCGGGTAGGGTGGGTAAAGAAATGTGAGCACTGTGAGGTGCTGTCAAGTTCCCATATTCCCAAGAGACACTGAAGACCTGATATGCACTGGATAATGCTTAACCGCACTGTCATTCCTAACTGTTATTGTTAAGAGTTTGTTGTTGTTTAAAAAGGTAACTACAAAAACGCAAAACTACGTCAAAACCTCAACTTATGCATTGAATAATGGCTCGAATGGCACTTTTGCACTTTTCAGTACTCTCCACCGTGATTTTGTTCTTAATGTGGTATTGATATCCTTCCTGCTGGTGATTATTGTGTACAACGATCCTCTGATAGCGGCCGGCCCGCAGGGTTGTAGGCGCTCCGCTGTGTACTTTGCAAAGTGCAATAAAGGTTTTTGAAAAAAAAAAAATAAAAAAAAAAATAAGGTTCAAAAGATATACTGGTATCAATACAAACATAAATTTTCTAAATGCTCTTAGTCGGCAGAAGAATATCACCAAAACCAATTCAAAAATCATCAGAGTTGCAAGAATAGACACAAGCTGTAGCTTATGAGTCATTTACAGAAAGGAAGAAAATCCAGATTAGACTGTCCCTACACTAGACTAAGTGACATCCCTACTTAGTAAAATCTTAACCTAAAAAGGTGTCAGCCGTGGTGACTTCCAAAGAAGATCACTCACTTCCCTTAGTCTTCGTTGTAAATCGGTGTCTCGCAGTTATCCTATCTGCCTACCCATCCGCTCTCTTAGGTTCCTCAGACCATCTGCCCTAACTCCACCCAGGGGTGCTGTCCCTAATACAAAAATCACATTTACAAAAGGAACGCCCTTTAGAGACGCCCCTCACGTGGTGTCAGTTCTGGCATTTTCCATGCTGATACTCCTCTGGGCCCATCGTTAGCGTTGACCTTGCTTCTCAGGCTCTTCTCCGGCAGGACGGTACCCCCCAGGAAATTCCTGAAGCCTCCTCCAGGCCTGTGCCTGGCTCTCTTAACAAAACCCTATTCATCACTCTCTTGATTGGAACCTCCTCGCACCGGCAAACAGACACTTGTACAGGGGGCCCCAAATTCCGGCCTCCACCATATCTTCTAAGTCGTAAACCATCGAGCAGTCTCTGCAATTTAAGCTTAACATGACATTCCTCTAACTAACACATGCAGATCAAAAGAAATGAACTTATCTATTCAGGCCTATTAGAATTACATGAAACGGGCCTGTGCACTCTATAAACCTTTAATTTCTTAGTCTAAACAGTATTCTAACTCATTACACACAATGGTTATATGAAACACTTCTATAAAACATATATTTCAGTTCTATGATCAATAATACTTTGAATTATAACAACATTAAAATCCATATCATGTGAAAGTATAACAGCACCCTTCATTCTCTGTGAACTGCCATGTGGCCTACACATTTCTACGTTTAGCAGTATTACATTCTCCTCTACAACAACCACATAACATGGAATTTCAACATCATTCTAACATCTCTACCCACTTCTATATTAGCTTTTCACACAGATATATGCATTCTATTTTAGTTAAACACTCTTATGTATTTTCACTCTATAAATTCGACACTCTTATGTAATCTTTACTAAACTAATGCAACGTGCTTGTAAATATGGTGCACTTCTAATTTTTTTTCTCGATTTGCGCTCTCTCAGTTCCCCCCTTTGATGACTTTTAGTAGTCATCACCATCACAACACCATCCCTGAGGTATGAACTAATTCAAACTGCACTCGTTGCAGTCCTCTCTCATTTCATCATCTCTAGAGCCCTCAGACTCCTGTACTGATTATCCTGCATCGCAGCTAATCTCCTCTCCTGCTCTCTCATGGATCTCTGCAACCTATTTGATCTATACCATTGGTACAGCCGCACCAATCCCCACAAAGTGATTATACAAACCACTATTATGATGATAGGTTTCAGTATGTACCAAATGAAACCCTTTCCTAAGTTGGCAAACCAACCTCCAACTTTACCCATTCCATGACCTACTTTTTCCCACACATTTACCTGTGTCAAATCCTCAATCTCATGATGAATTTCAGTGATGTTCCGTATATACTTTTCTAGAGGTTTTGAATTGTCTGGAATGTAAGTACAACATTCCTGAACCTTCAAAGCCTTACAGACTCCTCCCTCTTTGGCTAACAGAACGTCTAGAGCAAGTCGGTTCTGAAGAACCATTGCCCTTATCGATTGCATCTCTCCCTCCACCAGCATTAATGATCTAGCAGTACTGGCGGACAACCTATCTACAACTGTTGCCAATCTTCTGATCTTGACATCATTCAGTACTATCCCTAAAAGAGGAAACATAGCACCAAATACGTCTCCAACTACCTCCTCATCGCTTACATCCCTTCTTCCTCTAGCTTGAGTTCTTCCCTCTATAATTTCTAGATCCTTAGCATGGTATATCTTGGGGAAGACAATTGCTAAGTAACATGATCCATACCAATTATCCGGTAGTTTCACGTATGCATTTCTTCCACAAACAAAATATACATTCGGGATCACCTGCATTCCCTTCAAGAAATCCTTGGTATAGTATTCTAATTGGAAAGCATGTTCACAATTTACTTCTCCCACAAACACATTCTCATCATAGGTTTTACCCCTATATATACACAGTTCCCCTTTTTTCTCTCGATCTAAAGCTATTGGACCATTACTACCCTTTCTTTGGTGTGACCTTTCTTCCTCTGTCCAATCTGTTTTCCATTGGCCTGAAGCTTTTAAGATCTTCTGTCTCCTGTACCGATCATCCACCTGCCCTATAAACCTTTTCTCAATTTCTGACACTTTACAAGTCAAATTATTTCTTCGGGCATGTGAAGTATCTGACGTTTTCCAAGGAATGAAAAATGTCTTTAGTCTATCTTCACTCTTATAATAATCCCACTTGTTCATGTGCTTGTAGTTTGGAACTTCTGGTAAAACAGCATCAAAATTTGAAAAATAATATTCAAAACCATCACGTTCATAAAATATACTGAGCAACAAACTACATGTGATTCCATAAGTCAATGGAAGATGATGATATCTAATACCTTCGTCTACAGAGGCTGGCAATTGCATGCACACGTAGCAATCTTTTGCCTCCATAGCATCAATATATTCATAAAGCAATTTAGCATATGCATTTGATTTGAAATTTCCCTGTGATTCATCCATATGCAACCTACGAGTCTCTGCTGCTAGTAAAGCTTTATCTTTCTCTGTATTGTCCCCCCTTTGACCAGCAGTAGTAGGTTTCTGTATCGGTACAATTTTTGCTTCCTTTGTTGCCTTCTCTTCATTTTCATGTCCCACTACATATGATATAGTAACTACTAAAACTATAAGGAAAATTACTCCCACTAAAAGTGTGCCTACTATGCATTTTGTCCTGCGGTTTGGGTTTCCAGCCTCCATGATCTCAAGACAGTGAAGTTCTGATTTTTTTTCACAACACAAAGTCTCTTTTCTTTGCTTTTTCAGCCTTTCCGAACCACACCTGGAAGCTGATAATCCCTTCCGCAAGATCAGTCTTTGAGTTCTATAGCAACAGACAACCCTAGCCCTTCTCCGTCCACTAAATGGGAAGTCCCTAAATTTCTTCTTCTTCCACTTGGCGCTAGGTCATCTTTCAATTTGTTTATTTACAAAGTCTTTAACAATCTGGAATGATACGTGTTCCAGCGGCTCTAATCACGTATTCTAATATTTCCAAACGAAGAATGATCTCCTCGGGTGTTGGTCTCATTGAACAAAAAGTCGGAAATTCTATTCTGTTTAAAACCAGTTCTCTTATCCTGCTCAGATAAGGAGGATTAGGGATAGTGAGTGTCAGCAACCCTTCGACCTCCACTCCGGGTATCAACAACACTACTTCCAATGTTATGATTGGGTCAGTACTGGTCAATGTCACTTCCCTCACCCTCCCAGATCTCCGTGCACTGGACATCTGCAGCTAGGTAGGTCCACTCAGGAGTAGCGTATCTTCTGCAGGGCACTCGCACCCTCCTCGATCTTCTCGGACCTTCCTGTTCCTGTCTTTGTTCACCTCCGTCCAGATCCGAGTCTTCAGATATAGGAGCAAGAGTTCTCTCTGGAGTTGGCTTCAAGCTCGGCCTCGTCTTTCTTTCAGGCCAACTAGCTTCTCCACGCCTTGTTCTCCCATTTCTTGTCCTCACACTCGGTTCTTGATCACTCTTGTCTTGATCTGTGTCTGAGCCGTATTCACAGCAACTTTCTCCTTCGGTGGCAACTTCAGTTTCACTGTCGTCCTGTCTTTCTTCTTCTGGATCTGTAGCACTCCCAACTTCTTCCGACACCCCCACAGCTTGACTGATCCCCTCTAGTGGTTCGCCGTCCACAGCTGGATTTTCATCTGTGAGAGGAGCTGTTTCTTCTAAGGGTGCTGGAACTCTTCGAGTATGGGAAGCATGAATCCAGTTTGGCAGCCCTCCACACTTTACAGCAGTATTCGTTGTCAGGATTACTTGGTAGGGCCCCTTCCAACGCACGTCTAGGCAGTTCTTCCGGACGTGTTTCTTCACAAGGACCCAGTCACCAGGGCACAAGTCGTGACATAGGTCTCTTGAAGATGGAACTTCAGCAGCCTGCACCTGAAGAGACACAGCATGAATGACATCAGAAAGTCCCTTGCAATAATCCAGGATCAGATCATCTGTAATATTAAACAAAGCTGTAGTTGGAACAGACGGAAGTCTCATTGCCCTCCCCATTAAAACCTCATGTGGAGAGAGACCTGTCCTCCTGTCTGGTGTGCTACGCATACTCATGAGTACCAAGGGCAAAGCATCAGGCCAGCTTAAGGACGTCGATGAACATACTTTGGCTATTCGGGATTTTAGAGTTCCGTTTATCTGCTCCACGATACCTGAAGCCTCTGGTCGATAGCTACAGTGCAACTTCTGATCAATGTTTAATGCAGAGCAAAGCATCTTCACAACTTCGCTGTTGAAATGAGTTCCTCTGTCTGATTCCAAAGAGGTCGGCACCCCAAAGCGCGGGATCAACTCTCTAAGCAACAACTTGGCTACTGTGAGTGTGTCGCACCTGCGTGTAGGGTATGCTTCAACCCATCTGGAAAATATGCATACAACCACCAGAACATACCTGAGGCGGTTGATTTTTGGCATCTCAATAAAATCTAATTGCATTCTGTTGAAAGGCCCCCCAGACCTCCCAATGTGACTCATTGTAACTGGTGTTCTTTTCCCTACGTTCAATTGCTGGCAGGTGACACATCTCTGACACACTGCTTCTGCTGCAATCCTAAACCTAGGATTATACCAAGTCTGCCTAAATAACCTCAGCATGGCATCCCTTCCTAAGTGTACTGGACCATGTATCTGTCGTGCCATTGGACTCACTAGTTCATCAGGTAATACTGCCCTTCCATCTGCTGAAACCCACAAATCCATTTCACTTTTCACACAACCTGCTGTTTCCCATACCTTTTTCTCAGAATCAGGTGCTTTCTCTTGCATGTCTTTTAAATCATCCCAAGTATCAACTGTTTCTAACATCATGTTTAACTCTGTCTTTTCCTGAGTCCCACCTACTTCCACTTCCGTGAAAGAATATCCTTGCTCCGCGCAGTAGCGAGCAACTTCGTCTGCATATCGATTACCTTGCGACACAAAATCTGTATTTTTGGTGTGATCTACACATTTAACGATCGCAATTGCTGCTGGACCTTGTAATGCTTCTAACAACAGTCGCACAAATTCCCCATTTCGAATAGGCGAACCAGAGGAGGTAATGTAACCTCTCTGAGACCACAATTGCCCATAATCATGAACCACACCGAAACCATATTGGCTATCGGTATAAATGGTGACTCTAATTTTGCTACCTGCTAAACAGGCACGTGTCAATGCAATGATTTCGGCTACCTGAGCGGAGTGTACTCCTTCCAGGCAAGCGGCTTCCACAACTCCAGTAATGGTGCAAACAGCATAAGCTGCTCTCAACCGACCAGTATCGTCTCTTAAACATGAGCCATCAACAAAGAAAATTTCATCAGGGTCAGTCAACGGCTCATCCACAATATCTGGTCTTGGCTTGGTGCATAGTTCAGTCACATCAAGGCAATCGTGATCTTCACATTCTTCGCCTTCTATATCATTAGGAAGTGGCATCAATGTAGCAGGATTCAAAACAGAGCATCTCTTAATGGTCACGTTCTCCGCAGCAAGAATAACTTGCTCGTAGCGCGTGAGCCTACTACTGGTTAAGTGCTGTGTCTTGGTCCTGGTCATTAACAGTTCTACAGAATGAGGTACATACACCACTAATTGGTGTCCCATGACGATATTTTCACACCTTTCAATGCTGACACCTGTTGCAGCAACGGATTTGAGACATCCGGGCAACGCTGCGGCTACCGGATCTAAAGTAGCCGAAAAGTATGCAACTGGTCTACGGGCATTTCCATGAGTTTGTACTAACACTGACAAAGCACAACCCTCTCTTTCGCAGCAGTAAAGTGAAAATAGTTTTTCGTAATCAGGCATCCCCAAAGCTGGAGCACGGCACAAGTCCTCTCTCAGCTGTAGGAACGACATCAAACAATCCTTGTCCCATGGTAACGGATCACTCACCTCCTTGTGCGTCAGTTTTTGTAAGGGTTTTGCTTTCAGGGAAAAGTTAGCTATCCACTGTCGGCAATAACCAACCATTCCTAGGAACATCCTGACTTCTCTCTGTGTCGTAGGCGCGTTCATCTTCATTATCGCCTCTATCCTATCTGGTGACACCTTGCGCTTTCCTTTTTCTATCCGGTGACCCAAGTACTGTACTTCTGTCAGACAGTACTGCAATTTGCTCGGAGATACTTTATGCCCATTTTCAGCTAAATGGTTCAGCAAGGCGATGGTATCTATCTTACAAGCTTCTTCCGTTCCTGACGCAACAAGTAGGTCGTCTATGTACTGGACCAGAACCGAGTTCTGTGGCAGTACTAGACTTTCAAGGTTTTTCTTCAATAGCTGGTTGAAAATTGATGGGCTTTCTGTATACCCTTGTGGGATACGACACCATGTTAGGACACGATTTTCCAGCTTAAAAGCGAAAAGATACTGGCTTTCTTCATCTAATGGAATTGAAAAGAAAGCCTGACAAAGATCTATCACGGTGAACCACTCAGCTTGGAATGGTATCTGAAACAATATCACTGATGGATTCGGTACCACTGGACAACATAAAACAACTATGTTATTAATCTTTCGAAGATCTTGCACTATTCTAAATTTCCCACTAGGTTTCTGCAAACCCATAATCGGGGAGTTGCATGGACTACCCACGATTTCCTTCAGTATTCCCTGTTGAATCATAGAGTCGATTACGGGTTTTATTCCTGCAATCGTCTCCGGGGTCAATTTGTATTGAGGCGTTCTTGGATATTCAACATTTGGTTTTACCATGATCTTCACTGGTTCTACTCCTTTGATCAATCCTATCTCTTCTCCAGTAAAATCCCATACCTCTGATGACACTGTATCTTGCAAGTCCCGAGGAAGGTCCTCCACAGTCAGGGTAGGATACAGTTCTACGCATACTCTCGAATTTGCACCTTTAAAGGTAGCATCATCGTCTGTAGTCTGTACCTCCACTCCCTGAGGTGTGCAGTATATTGTGCAGTTCAGTTTGTACAATAAGTCTCTTCCTAACAGACACACAGGACTAGAATCACATACTACAAACTGATGTTCATAGTTGTGGTTTCCTATTCTCACTAGCACTGGTTCCGTCAAAGGGTTAGTCATTCTCCTATTTGCGACTCCTACCACTTGAATTGTTTCCCCCGACATTGGTAGATCTGGAACCACTGCCGATCTCAAAGTTGATCGAGTAGCTCGGGTATCTACTAAGAATGTTGTAGTACACCCTGCCACTTCAGCCTCAACAAACGGTCCTCTTTGATCCACCTCTAGAATTGCCCCGAGGGTACAGTCCTCCTCTCTACTTAAACGTCGTCCCGTCAATGGATCAACGTAGTAACACTCTTCTTCGTCTATAAAAAGAGGCATTTGTCTATAGATCTTTCCCCCTGTCGTAATCTTTGGTGGCTGCGGGAACTGGGCTCGTGGAGCCAAAGTCCCCCCTTTGGCCACCTTACTCTTTGGCACTGTCACCCTTTGAACAGGAACTTCTTGAACTTCCTCCTCCTCTACTTTTAGCTCTACGTTTTCAGGGTTATAGGGACACTCGCGTTTCCAATGTCCCACCTGGTGACACTGGTGACACTTTGTCGTTTTTTTCAATGTAGCAATGTCTATTCTAGGTCTTGAGTTTTCCTCGCTGTCCTTATTCTGACTATTTGGTTTCCGTCCCATTGTCCCTGTTCCCTGTTGCTGCTGTCCACCCTTTCCAGCCGACTGCATCTGCACCATCATCAGTTTCTCTTTTAATTTCTTTGCTTTAGAATCTATTTCATCACTGCAATACCTTACGTATCTCAGAATTTCATCCAATGGTTTGTTTTGCCAACAAATTAAATGTTGCTGAATCATCAAACAAATATCAGGTCTCAACCCCAAAACGAACTTCGATACAAACTGTCCTATATCTTTGGGATCCATTACATCTAATCCACTGTATTGTTTGAACGTTTTCAGCAATCGCTCATTAAACTCATGAACTGTCTCCTTGGGTTCCTGTCTTGTTCGGTCTATTTTTACCCAATCTATATCTTGTGGTGGCACCTTCTCCTTCAGCCATGTCATCACCCTATCATATTTTAACATTACTGTTTCTGACGGTCCATTAGTACGAGCATCCCTTTCTGGTTCTGCAGTTGGCCATTCGACACTAACCTTGCATGCTATCCACAAGTCTCCTTGGACCACAATGTCAAATAATGTGTTCAAATCAATCCACAATACTTTTGAAATCTTAACAAACCTCTCTACCTGCTTTTACCACTCTACGGGATTTTCCTTTAACTTCGGAAATGAGTTGGTAAATGCAGCCAAATCTCCCCTACTCCAGGGCACGTGTACATAACTCCCATTCGCTATTTCTCGCAAAGGGAATGCCTCCATCTGCAGTAGCCTTCCCTCCGGAGACATCACATTTGCGCTCCGCCTAACAGTTCCCTTTTTGGACCACCTCTCTTCCCATTTGTCCAGATCTCTCCATGCTCTTATTCCTGTGATCAGTTCCCTTATGTGAGTTTTTAATCCAGTTGTCCTCCTCTCATCTAAGTCCTGATCTGAATAATGCAACCTATGGTTACCCTGCAATGCCTTTGTTCTGGACAAATCTACCATATACTTGTCTGCCAGTTCAGACAGTTTCTCATGAGTTGCTCGTGCCTTCCGAGTAACATCCTTTGCTATAAACAGCAGCTCATCTTGTTCGTACATGTCAATCCTTTCTAAAGGCAACACACCATCAATTATCTCATCCAGGTCAGATTTTAAGCTGATCACATCGAGTCTTTTGGCTTTTATCACAGCTTTCAGTATGCTATCTCTAGAGAGTCCATTTACATCTCTCCCATCACAGCTCTGAGTCCTACGTCTGGGCTCAGGCGTGTTATGGGGAGTCCTCCCATGCTCCCATCTCTCCAGGTCCCATGCAGTTCCATCCTCTCTGGGTGTATAGTGAAACACTTCTCTATTTCCCATAGTCCCACATTTCCCATTCTGCCTGGTTTCTCTTGGTGCATGGTAAGACATTCCATTATTCCCCATGCCTTCGCAATTTGCCTGTGATCTCTGATCACCCGACGCATGGCAAGATCCTTCGCGGTTCCCCATGTTCCCACCATTCCAGTACTGTACGTTATCATCCGGTGCGTGGAGAGTGCACTTAAACCTATCACTGTACTCTTGTGTCCTTTGGTCTCCTTCACTTTGAATGAGACGAGACGTCTCTCCACACTCCGCACTTCTACCTTTTTGCTCCTGCCCATTTCCACCGTCAATAGGACGTGTAACTCCTCTACTCTCCTGACTTTTACCGTCCCACTCCTGACTGCTTTCGCTAGCCCCGCAGTGAGATAATGTCCCGTTGCCTCGACTTCCCCATCCAGCTTCTGTTCTTGACCTGTTGCTCTGTGCTTCTGTGGACCTATCCCATTCCTTCAAGTCAGCCCTCAACTCTTTATAGGATTTTGGCCGTGGTCCCCTCAGGTCCATCGGTCCTCTCTGACCCCCCTGCTCTGCTACGGGATCCACTGCTGAATCCAATGGGGTGCTCCACGTTATTGGTCCTGGCAATTTCCTCCAGGCGTTTGTCATGTTATTCCTCCTTTCCATCTCAACTCTTTCTCTGTCTAGCCGTACCTGTTCTTCCTCTCTCCCTTTCTCTGGGTGATAAACCGACACTATAGGACCTATGGTAACGGGTACTTGAAGAGCATCTGGCAATCCATAAGACTCAACCCTCTCTGTTGCTGGCATCTTCTGCACCACAACCCTTCCGACTACTCTCTGTACTGGACTATGTTGAGGTGTCTCCTCACCTTTGGTAGGTACCCAATTCGTTATAGGGAGTGGCCTGTTCTCTTCTATGTCAACCCTATCTTCCCTCGGGAGCTCAGTACCTTCTATCTCCCTATTGTCCGGAGGCGGTCTATCTATCAACAACCTATTTATTAGGCCATCCTCCGACTCGCTCTCGTCATCCTCTTCTATGGGTCTCTTTTCTCCTGTAACCTCTCTCACTGGGTACAACGTATCCACTTCGATCGTCTGTACCCTCCATCTCTTGGCTTCCGCATCCCATTTGGCATCTTGCACTGCCCTTACTGATCGCCTTACCCTTTCCTGGCGTCTGTTCTGATTCCTGTCGTGCGCCGCCCTAATCCACGCATTAAGGGCCTCAAACTGTGTTGGTCTAGGCAAAGGTCTCAATGAGGACATAACTGCTTTCAGCTGATGCAACACTTCTAGTCTAAACGTTCCGTATTTCGGAAAAGTCAGTTCCTCATTCCCTTCTGTAATCTTACTCCAAGTATCAAGCCACAGTATAGTATGCAACCCAACATTCGTTGCCATATAGTGAGCTGGTGTACCCTCTGGCGGTGCCTCTTCCCTGTAATAAGATTCTCTTCTTTTACTCTTAAAGATCGCTCTCAAACATTTAAAACACTTCATGTTCAAAATCTACAAAATGTCTATTTTCTCCGCGTTCGTTTACTTCCTGGTGACAATCCACCAATCCCAGCGCGGTTCTCGCTAACTGGCCTATCACAGCGCGGCTTTCGCTGACGTCACACCAACCGGCCTATCACAGCGTGGCTTCACACCAACTGGCCTATCACAGCGCGGCTCTCGCTGACGTCACTCCTACCTGCCTATCACAGCGCGGCTTCACACCAACCGGCCTATCACAGCGCGGCTCTCGCTGACGTCACTCGTCCCCCTTCGCAGCAGTTCCCCTCCTTTCTCCGCTCGTCTACCGGTCATGCATGCGTCCCATTCATACTCTGAAAAATGATTACTTCCGACCAAGCGATCACTTTCCTTGACTGTACGCCCACAGTCTAACTGTAATTGTCACCTTAACTGACGAAATGTCTTTCCGTATACGTCCAGACAATCGCCTTAACTGATAGGTTACTTACACACGGTAACTTTCGACCTGCGTCCGTTACCCACACACTCACTCTTGCGTTCCCCCTATCTCGGTCCTGCGGGCGATCAATGGTACCTCATGACCCCCTTTACTCTGGTCGACAACTACTCTGGATGTTCGATAAACCCGAACCACTTAAGCTCTTCCCCGAACTTAAGATTTTCCCCCAGCCAGGTTGCGCGCGCTCACAACCCTCTCTCACTCACTCTACAGGCATTCAATTCCGCATGACATTACAATACAGATACAACACAAAACACCGCAATCTGTCAACGCATGACCCTTGTTATACTCACTCTCGTCCGACCCTGCTGCTTTTCTCTCACACCGTCAGCACCTTCTTCGGCAGGCGATTCTTCCGCTGCTCATCTCTCGATCTCTAGGGACCTTGGGGTAATCTTAACCTAGTCTAGATCACCTTCCTCTAGAAGGTAACCATCCTCTGCTACCAACTGTTACGGCTGGATTTCTGATCTATTTCTATAGGTCTAGATCCCAACTCAGGTCGACTGAACCGTTGATACCTGTCATAGAGTAAAAGGCAATCCACTACTAGGTCAATCAGTTAAGGACTTACACCACTCTAAAGAACCACTTACTACGAATAAGTTTTAAAAGTTTATTATAAAGCCAAAGTTAACTGGAGATACAAACATCTCAAAATAAGGTTCAAAAGATATACTGGTATCAATACAAACATAAATTTTCTAAATGCTCTTAGTCGGCAGAAGAATATCACCAAAACCAATTCAAAAATCATCAGAGTTGCAAGATTAGACACAAGCTTTAGCTTATGAGTCATTTACAGAAAGGAAGAAAATCCAGATTAGACTGTCCCTACACTAGACTAAGTGACATCCCTACTTAGTAAAATCTTAACCTAAAAAGGTTTCAGCCGTGGTGACTTCCAAAGAGGATCACTCACTTCCCTTAGTCTTCGTTGTAAATCGGTGTCTCGCAGTTATCCTATCTGCCTACCCATCCGCTCTCTTAGGTTCCTCAGACCATCTGCCCTAACTCCACCCAGGGGTGCTGTCCCTAATACAAAAATCACATTTACAATAGGAACGCCCTTTAGAGACGCCCCTCACGTGGTGTCAGTTCTGGCATTTTCCATGCTGATACTCCTCTGGGCCCATCGTTAGCGTTGACCTTGCTTCTCAGGCTCTTCTCCGGCTGGACGGTACCCCCCAGGAAATTCCTGAAGCCTCCTCCAGGCCTGTGCCTGGCTCTCTTAACAAAACCCTATTCATCACTCTCTTGATTGGAAACTCCTCGCACCTGCAAACAGACACTTGTACAGTGGGCCCCAAATTCCGGCCTCCACCATATCTTCTAAGTCGTAAACCATCGAGCAGTCTCTGCAATTTAAGCTTAACATGACATTCCTCTAACTAACACATGCAGATCAAAAGAAATGAACTTATCTATTCAGGCCTATTAGAATTACATGAAACGGGCCTGTGCACTCTATAAACCTTTAATTTCTTAGTCTAAACAGTATTCTAACTCATTACACACAATGGTTATATGAAACACTTCTATAAAACATATATTTCAGTTCAATGATCAATAATACTTTGAATTATAACAACATTAAAACCCATATCATGTGAAAGTATAACAGCACCCTTCATTCTCTGTGAACTGCCATGTGGCCTACACATTTCTACGTTTAGCAGTATTACATTCTCCTCTACAACAACCACATAACATGGAATTTCAACATCATTCTAACATCTCTACCCACTTCTATATTAGCTTTTCACACAGATATATGCATTCTATTTTAGTTAAACACTCTTATGTATTTTCACTCTATAAATTCGACACTCTTATGTAATCTTTACTAAACTAATGCAACGTGCTTGTAAATATGGTGCACTTCTAATTTTTTTTCTCGATTTGCGCTCTCTCACCACTGCTAACCATTGCTTGTGCACACCCCTCTAAACATGGTAGAATTGGCTTACACCCAATGGGCATATTTAATTGACTTATAAGTCCTTAGTAAAGTGGTTCAACATGTACCCAGGGGCTGTAAATTAAATGCTTCTAACAGGTCGCCCTCAGTGGGAAGGGTATGCCCAGTCATGGGTCCCGTCCTCACTACACCACTGGATTCAAGCTAGCCTGGCTGATGAAGGGTGATGCCTTGAAACCGGTCCCAGGATGCGCAACACTTGTTGTGCCACCTACTTAAGTAGCCTTGCAAACCTGTCTCAGGCCTGTCACTGCAGCTTGTGTGTGCAGTTCTAAACTGTCATTTCAACCTGGCAATATAAACCTTGTGCCGGGCTGAAACCTTTCTTTTTAATACATATACCTCACCGCTAGGGTAGGCCCTAAAGAGCCCAAAGGGCAGTGTGCAATGCATTTAAAAAGTAGGACATGTACTTTTAATAATTACATGTCCGGCTTTGGAAAAACACCTACATTCCTTTTCCACTATTGCACGGCCTACCTCTCCCATAGGATAAAATTTGAGTTACCTTTTTATCTTTATTAATCTGTAATTTCCAAATGAGAACAGGAAAACAGGTCATGCTTGGTGTCTTTGGGATTGTAATGAAAAATCCACTTTTATGGTGAAGTTAAATTTTAGGTTACAATATTGAAAATGCCACTTTTAAAAAGTTCAACAAACACACAGGTTCCAAAACGGACTCTCTCTCCTTTGTAATCTAAAATGGATCCAAGAACGCGATAGTCAATAAATTCAATCACTATTTAATCTTTATACAACACCCAACTAACACTTTCATATTGGATTTTTCTCACACGTAAAAAAACATATTCAGTAGATCAACAATATCTTTTGTTCTCCCCAACACAAAAATATAAACACTTCAATGGATACAAACAAAATCACTTCACACAAGTACATACATGAAAGAAATACTTAACACAAAAAAAACATGAATACAAAACATCAATAAATCAGTTCTTATTTTACAATGTCCAGTGCACTACCAAAAGGGAAATATATTTCAATACCCTGTGAAACAAATTAACAAGATTCAGTTGCTCTCTAATGTTTTGGACAATAAGTCTCTGCCTACACCTGACTTCTTGCACCAGGTTCATATCTTTTTCTACACCAATTGTCCTTTCCCTGGAATTTGAAGTCACTCTATATTTAGAAATTTTCTAAATTGTGACAGTAGGCCCACAACAATGCTCAATGCGTTTCGAACCCCATACATCATCCTTTGCAGGTTCTCCTCAGGACGCAGAACTGATATCCACTCATGATAACCTCAGATGGCTTGCAGCATAGGCACTTTTGTGATATTTTGATGCTTACACTGGAAAAAGGGGACAAAGCCCATCTATTCCACCACACGTGGTATCCAAATGACTTTAAACTCGGATATTCAACAATTTGAGTAATTTTTGTACAATCCGCGTGGCTTTATTCAGCACTCATACGGCGTTTACTCTCTTTTGTGGGATCGAAACGCGTTGAGCATTGTTGTGCACTTTACAGCTCAATGTTTCACAATATCTCATGGAACTTGTCAGAGGCTTGCAAACTAAATTATATAAATCTGTTGGGTTGGCACACAATCTTCTCTGTAGTTTGTTTGAAGGAAAGTTAGGTGAGGAAGGAGATACACCTATAACGTTATATCACTATGGGAAAGCCAGCAGTACTTCTATCCATGCATGGCCAGCGCTTGCAGAGACTTGTAACCCATATATCATCAAATCGGAAATTCAAATGGTCCGAAGCCATGAGTCCATCATATTATAAACTGGTATCCGCAAAAACATTTCACAAAACGTCAGCAGTTCTTCTTTACTATGTGTACATTACTCCAGACTCCATTGGGAAAAGACTTACTCAGAATATATTATTACACAATTTCGGAGTAAATCAAACAAAGCTAGCTGATTACAAGGTGCTAGTGATGGAAGATTTTAATGAGATATTGACATCTGAAGCATTACAGATTATGGCATATCAAATTAACCAACTTGCACTAAATTTGATCAATGAAACTTCCAACCACGAACCAAGTCACCAAAGGTAAATACTTCTGGTCATCATTATTCGATCAGGGCATTATAAACCAAGGCCACTCATGTAACATCTCACTCGACCACAATCCTGGATTACACCCTGGCCACTCCTATTCTAGTTCCGGAAGGCTGTGAAACCATTGAAAAACATCTTCTCAATTAGCTTACTTGCAAATAAGGCAGTAGAGCAAATTCATCTTTTTATTCCTGCTTCCTGGACTACAGTGTAGCGTACGATAAAGTGAATTGTGGAATTCTCTGGGTGAAACTGCCAGCATGGGGCATCCCGAACAGCGGCTTAAAGCAATGACTGCTGTACTCATACATGTGGGTTCGCATGAAGCTGGGCACCGGATCAGCAGTTTAAAGAAAAATTACGACTAACCGGGGCTCAAAACTAGGCTGTGAATTAGCCCCAGCACTTTTGAAACTCTATACTGAGGATCTTTTACCATCCCTTTCTGATTTGAGGACTTATCTGCCACAATTAAGCAAGCAGCATGTGGCTTTGCTACGGTATGCCAACGACATTGTATTGTTCGGCCAAACACTGATTGGCCTTCAAAGGGCCCTAACAGGGCTCAATTCCTACAACAGCAAGAAAAAATTAAAACAAAACTTGGCGAAAACAAAAATTGTGAAATTTAGCTCACTCAAGACCGGATATACTTGGAGCATCAACAATCAAATAATAACAACAACAGAAGCATACTATTATTTAGGGGTCTGGCTATATGACAACTTTAAATGCGGTCACTAATGCAAAGCATTATCTGCCTGTAGCTCCTTCTGACTGAATCAACAGAAACAACTTATCTCTAAGCTGTAAATTGTCCATCCGAGCACTCGTTCAATATCACAAAGTCTTTTATGGTTTTCACCAATCCATTTAATATCCAATTTCTTCAGTTGTATTCCAAATCATACATCCAAAATTTGAAACGATGCAGCCAACACGTGTTTCGTCTGGTCAGTAGGACCATTGACTTCCTCAGGGCTGCAACCCAAAATATCCACAATACGTAACATTCCCTATATACAGTATTTACAATATAACCAAATTATGTTCTACTCTCCAATAGGTTTTCTAGAGAGAGAAAGGGATACATCCACAAACCGTTTCTTGTACAAAATACTCCATAGTAAGTGTTGAAAGAAAGAACATGTAAGCCAAAGTCGTGCTTTCATCAGTAATGACTTGTGTTAAAACATGGAGTAAAATTATAATAAACAACTATCGTTCTATCACGATCAAAAAGTCTTAACTAAGGGTTACCGGTGATGCCACAGATGCTAGGTCCACGCCCAATGAGACTAAATGTATCAATATAGTGAGTAATCACTCTAACTCAACAATATAATATAGATATCAGTACACCGTCTTTAAAGACATCAATCCTCCCGCAATAAGTTATCTATGTCTTGAAGACCCTCACCTCCAAATGTTAGTATCCAGCACCGAACTCCAAACTGTATGTGAATATCTATTCACGTAGCATCCTGTAATTATTTCAAAAATATATATGTATTTCATATATATGTACTATCATAATATCAATTACCACAATTATGTATTGTTTGCAAAGTTAATTCTATCTTTGTTGGTCACTGTTTGACCACATGATGTTCCAATGTTATGATTCTTACCTCCTAATCTTGATTTGTTTTAATCTCTTCGTGTTCAAATCCTATCTCTATCAGCCACACGTGTACGTGTCTGTAAATAAAGTACACAATATTAAGATATCTAGTCTTTCTATCCTCGATAACGTAAGAGTTTCTCCCTTCTCCTGCTTACCGTTAGCTTAGTCCTCTCGCGTGTAAAGTGGCGTCCTGCGCCAGCACCATCTTGTAATGGCAATTTATACTACGCTTCAACTTACGTCCTCTTTCTCCTGTCCACACCTATAATTTCCGTAATACATTACTTATGTTTGTCAATAATGTAATAAACATGTATAGAGGTACGTTCTAATTTAAATTAGTCACAAAAACAAGGCCGTATTAATAGTCATACAATTCGCAATTCAACTTTGAACACGTGATTTCAAAATCCAAAGTTTCATATCATCTGTATATGTTACTTTCCATTATGGTAAAACACGATTGTTAGTTATGCCATATTGTCGTAATATTATATGTAATTCCGATTAAAAAATAAATGTAAAGCTGCAACAATATGTCACAAACGCGCGCCATCTTGGGTCAGGCAAAGTACATATCCTACAATGCTAATTCTCATTATTAACAAAAATTGTCTAATATTATAATCATAGAGGGTCTTCATAAAGTTATATTATTTCACTGACTATAATTCCGTTTATAACTTCCCAGTCCTCAAATCAGTAACGAAGCTTCAGTACTCATTGCTTGTACGACCCGGGCATCCGCAGCACCCTCAGCCACCCATTCCACAAATCAGTTATTGAGCAGACAGATTACAAAAAGGTGAAAAAAGAATCGGAGAGGTAAAACAGGGTAGCGGTAGGTGGATACTATATACAGTATTTATCAAAGATTTGTCAAAGATTTTCATCATTTAGAACAATATTCATCATCATATTTTCACAGCGTATGATAAACCTCCATAAGTAATCAGATGCACATTATACCTAAACCAGAGCTGTCAATATATTGAGACAAGATACTTAAAATATTACTTCATCATTAAGTTGGTAACTAAGATGGTTGCGGTAAGTGTATGAGTGGGGACCATGGTATTAATATGTCAATGTTATCAGAAAAAATATAATAACTAGTTGTTAGTTCAGCCCTACCTGACATATACATATACCTATTGTCCTAAATAAAATTCAAATTCGTGGTCAACATTGAGCCCACATTCAACGGCTTTCAATTTAATCAGCCATAAAACTTCTCTTCTTCTCAATGTTAAAAGTCTGTTTCCCCCACGGGGATCAGGCTTAATGTGATCAATTCCATGATAGGAAAAGACGTGTTGATCTTTGTTGTCATAGTTCTGTACTATGTGAGATGCAATCGGATAACATGTGTCACCGTTTTTTAGGGCTCTGAAGTGCTCTGCCATTCAATCTCTTAGCATCCTGATCGTACTCCCCACATATATCTTACCGCACGTGCAGATAATAACATATACTACAAATGTAGTGTTGCAATTGATAAACATTCCAACGTATAATCACCTGAGTCATTATAGTTAAACTTTTGAACCTTCTTTTTAGCCCATCTGCATGAAACACATCTCCCACATTTGTAAAAACCTTTGAAACTGTTTAGCCAATCAGTTTTGTTCAATTTGTCAGGGTAACTGGGACTTACCATATTCCTCAAGGTAGTTCCCCTCTTGAAGGTCAGACTTGGTCTCTCATAAATATATGGTCTCAAGTCCTGATCCATAGAAAGAAGATGCCAGTGTCTATGTAAAATAGAGAAAAGTCTAGAGCTGCCCAGACCATAATTAGTTATTAGTCTAACCTTCTGATCCTTTGCTCTTGATTCTTTAGTTTGTCTAATTAGGGTAGATTTCCTTTTGACTTTCTTTGCTCTGGATACTGCAGTCTCAATTACATCTTGTCGATATCCACGATTCAAAAATCTATCTGTCATATCTGCTAAGTTCCTGTCAAAGTCAAGATCAAGAGCACAATTTCGTCGAGCCCTGATCAGTTCACCATAAGGTATGGCGTTCTTCTGACTGCTGGGGTGGCAACTCTCAGCATGCAGAATCGCATTACAGCTAGTTGGCTTCCTGTACATCCTGCTCTTTATCTTGTCTCCTTCTATAAACAGCTCCACATCCAGAAAAGTAATACATTGACTGTCATAAACCGTTGTAAATCTAAGATTATATACATTGTCATTCAAATAGTCAAAGAAACCCTTCAGTCTCTCCACTGTACCTGTCCAAATTAACAGGCAGTCGTCTATAAATCGACCCCAATAGTGGATGTGTTGTATCCACTCACTCCCATCTGGGCCCCAGATTCGCTCCGCCTCGAACCAACCCATAAATAGGTTGGCGAAAGACGGAGCAAATCGTGAACCCATGGCAGTACCAAGACGCTGCCTGAACCAATGTCCATCAAATAAAAAAACATTGTTCTTCAGTACCAACTCAGTCATTCGCAAAATCATTTGGGTATGATCGTACAACTCAGCCGCTCTTCGGCTGAGAAAATGATCCAAAGCACGTAAACCAAGAGTGTGGTCAATGATAGTATATAAAGATACTACGTCTAAAGTGACTAATATCATACCATCCTCCCATACTATGTCTTCCAATAGATTTAACACATGCTTAGTATCCTCAATAAAGGATGGCAAATTGTATACATATTGTCTGAGGAAACAGTCGATAAACTCTGATAGATGTTCCGTCGGTCCACCTATGCCGGAGACAATAGGCCGACCCGGCGGTTTGTCCCGGCATTTGTGGACCTTGGGAAGAGTATACAAACATGGTGATCTTGGTGTATTCAAGGTCAGATAAAGATATTCATCATGATCAAGAAGTGATTGTTCATACCAAGCTTTGATTTCACTGTTGATCTTAACAATTAGATCATTCATTGGATTAGAGACTAGTCTCTCATAAAATTCTGTATCATTGAGTTGAGAGTAGACCTCATCGTTGTAATCCTTTGTATTTAAAACCACTACATTACCTCCTTTGTCCGCACTACGTATTGTTATAGACTTGTTATTGATGAGTTCCTTTAAGGCCTCCCTTTCACCTTGAGTTAGGTTATCTTGTCGTCTCTCAATACTCTTTACTCGAGACATATCAATTTCTTTATCAATGTCAGCACTGACCATCTTAAAGAACACATCAATAGTGTTACCAGGTATAAGTTGAGGTGTCCACTTGGATTTCACTCTGAGTCCACTACCCTCCCTCTGAAGTCTCTCAATCTCTAGATCTTCCAACAGTCTCAACATAGTTACAGGATCGTCCTCTTTTTCAGTTAATGATAAAAGAAGTTGCGTATCTCTCAATTCTTGAATCGATAAATCACTCAATACTTTATTTGCTGGTTGTTTCTCTTTATCTGACACATTTGCAAAAAAAATTTTCAACTTAAGATTTCTAACAAATTTATAAAGATCTATTTTCGTCATGCACCAATCATGTTTCGTTACAGGACAGAAGTTTAAACCTTTCTTGAGTACAGAAATCATATCAACAGACAATTCACATGCAGATAAATTGATCACCTCAATATCACATGCATTGGATTCATCTCTAGTTATCATTGTTTCCATGACCTTAGCAACTAAGCAACTAAACTGTCCGAAAGGCTCTTGCATCTTGGAGATATTCAGGGCATAAGTGGTCCCAGCTCGCCTATATGGCTTTCCTATTTGGGCCTCGCTACACCATAAGAGCTTAGAGAGGCTGCTATTTCTACAGGCTGAGAATGGCACCGAAAAAACCCCTAAACGATCTGATATGGAATGAATGTGTAACCTTTCCTAACATCCAGGTCTCCAACCTTTTCTGAAGTGAGAGCTACTTCTGCTCAAGGAAGGTCCTCACGTGCAACAAGCATATTTATCACAGTAAAATAGTGACCAGACATGACACTACCTAAGCAAGATTATCAGTACTGAGCATCCAAGCAATACAGGTGAGATTACCACAAGAAACACCAGGATAAATGTTATCACTATTAAATGCCTCTCACTAATTAATGAAATAACAGCGAAAGCATCACATGCTCTCCAGCACAAAGGACATAACCACAGAATAGGACACCCCAACCAAGCTTGAATTATCTTTCAACTATAAGGAATTGCCATTTTTATGGGATCCCCCTCCCCCCTCCATGGTCAGGGATGGTTAGAGGTTGACCAGTCACACTCTGAATAGGTCACTGATGGCTTCCAGTATGCCACAGCTAGACCAAAAATGCGCAAAATGGTCAAGGACAACCATTATTTTGCCATACGCACTATTATGACATGAACGAACACAATTGTGCTATAGATTAATCTGTTATGATGGGAGGGGGATAGCTTATACTTCTATTGTCCTTGACAACAGGCAATGCTTTTCAAGGAGCAATACTGTTTATTATGGCTGGACACAATGTCACACACACAGACACATATAAATGTGCACACACGAATACACAGACCCAGATGGGGCTCTTAATTGTCTCAGCTCTGTATCCATACTCTGTTCTTCTCTGCTCTTTGACTGATCATGCACCTAAATAACAATTGTTTTCACTTTGGCTTCTGTCATCCGACACTTCGTGAGTCAGCACCGGTTACTGCTCAAGCTACTGCTGTCACTCTTCTTTCATGGCCCATTCTTCACACACAGTGTGGTACTGATAGAGCAATCTTCACCTAAAGGCCCTGTAGTACTCAAAGCAATTGCCAAAACAGCGGCAAATAACTTTTACTTTAAATCCAACTTTAAGGCCTTTGCAAACCTTTCAAGGGTACAGTTACTTTTGTCATCTTTCACCTCACCTTCCCAACAACCCTATGTATCTATCAACTTGAAACAATTCAACATACCTCAGATGGAGATGTCTGTTACTCCTGTTAAACTCCGCTCAACCCTGGAAGATTAGAGAAGCCTGCTCATGTTGCAGGGAGTGTGGCACTACCCTTGAATCATTAATGCATGTATAATGCCTGTGCCCACATTTTGTAGAGCACAGAAGGAAACTCTTGCACCCCTGGTTCATTCGCTTAGGAGTCAGACCCACCCACGCAGCCCTAGATGAATGTTTGCATGGAACTGATGCACAGCTTCTGATAGGAGTCCTGAAGTTCCTGCATTTCACAACAACCCTATTGGAGAAATCTAACACCAACCTCCACAGCCAGACATGTCTTGAGTCCAATTGGACACAGATACCATTAGGTACCTCAATAAATCCCAATGGAACTCACTCTTTTGATCCTAGCATATTTTTCAAATGAACCACTATTGCAAAGTCATCCTGATGTATGGCCCCAGAACTGGCTCATGCTTGCAGCATGGGACCAAACTCAGTTCACTTACCAAATATCTGCAGGACATTAGCAAAGAAGAACGCCACCTAGAAAGGTCTGAACTCAGTGCTCCTTATATATAACCCTTTTAAAAAGGTTTAACTGAAAGCAGACAGGTTTTACTTTCTAACCATATTGATAGAGTCTTTTAATAAATGCTTTGCTTTTACATTTAGCTGGTTATAATATATGAAGTGTTTCTATATGCATTTTAAAATGTAATGGTTTTATTAACTTATCAATAAAATATGCATTTCATTTAATTTCATTTCACTTTCCAGCTGTCCAGAAACAAAATGGGACTGTACTGGTGGTGGGTGGGGGAGCAGGAGTTAAAGAATAAATCACTCTGGGTCCAGGGTAACGTGTTGGAGTTTCTGTGCACTCATTAAAAAATTAAAAAGAGAAGAGACCGAAGAGAGAGAAAGGAAACACATACGCTCACATGAAGGGCTGATATTGAAAGGAGAAATGAGTCCCCTAAAGACTGCAGTGGTTGCTACAAGTCAACCATTTAGAACACTAAGGTGTATATTATCAAGAATCGGCGTTAACATTATCGCCGCTTTAGCGGCAGAAAACTGCCGCTAAAGTGGCGATAATGGGCTTGATAATATGCCCATGCGAATTCCCATAGAGCCCATGTTCTGGTGTGAACATGGGCTTCCATGGGAATTCTCTATGGCGTATTATCAAGCCCTTTATCGCCGTTTTAGCGGCCGTTTTCTACCGCTAAAGCGGCTATAATGTTAACGCCCTGCTTGATAATATGAGACCAAAATGCTCCTGGGCGGTACAAACGCAAGTATATAACAGAAAGCCATGAAGAGCAGAAGCTAAAAATGAGCAACAAAGCCATCCGAATATGACCAACTCTAAGTCTAAGATATGTATTCAAAACAATAGGCCTGTTAACAGACTTTTCTCACATAAGAACTTCAAAGATAGTGTGAAATCCTCTTGGTCATGTGCTTTTCCGTAGTGAAAATATATTTTGCCCCATTTTCCATTAAACATGTAAGAAAAGGGTAAAAATATGTTTGTTTTTGTGTTTGTTCAGCATACAAAGCTCCTCTAATAAAATCCCTGGTTGATTACCTTACTGCTTGTATCAATGTGAGGGAGCAGTTTAAGAATGCAATTTTGTCATCTTGGTGTGAGATGTAAGGAGAGATTAAACCTCTTCCAACACTCAAAGATACAATTTTAGAAGATAAACCATTCTCAAAGATATTTAAAAACTGGCATGAAAACATGCAGTTAAAACAAGCTTATTTTTGTTGCAGGGGCTGAGGTTTATATTCCAGAAAATATTCCTGTTGGCACACCAATATACAGGGTTGCAGCGAGGGATCCGGAAAAGGACGTTTTGGAGGTAATTAAACATTTTGCTAACCAAAAGTGATTGTTTTATACACGCATTACATTGCTGAAGAATAAAAACACTATGGACTTAATTACACATCTGGCGGTCCACGGACCATCAGACTCGTGGAGGTGCAGCGGTTGGACCGCCATTGACCCGCCGCAGCCACCAGGGAACTGCTGTTCCCTGGCAGTGCTGCGACTGTCAGGAGGCAGTAATATGCTTGGTGGGACCACTGTGATCCCGCCAAGCATATTAAAAGTATCCTTTCCACTATAGTTTGTATGGTGGCTCCACCGCAATGAAAACCATGGCATAGATGAAACAAGGGGAACCCTTCATGGCCCTCTTGTGCCTCTATGAAATGCGTATTTATGCAGGGGGGCTATTTTTGTAGTCCACATTGTGGTGCCCATGTTTAGGGGCACAGCTATGGGAATGCCAAAAAAAGCCCACCAGACAGGAGGAAAAGCCTAATCTGGCAGGTTGCCTAACCATGGCTTTGGCGGTGCGTCAAAAGGGTGGACCTGAGGCTGCAACGCCAAAGTCCTAATAAGTCCCCAAGTGTATTTATTATGTTGTTTATTAATTTATAGTTTTTATGTAGAACTGCATGTCTCCTTATGGCTATTTAAGAATGTCAGGGTAGGTAGAGAAAAACAGCTGAAAAATGTAATTTAAAAAAAAAAAATGGAAAAAAGAACATTTGGAGTCTGATCAGGAAAGCGCGAGTTGCAAGCCAATATTCACTGGTTGAATTTTCCGACATAAAAATAAAAAAATATGAGTAATAAATGGCAACAGAAATCTCTGTATAAAACTCTCTCTCTGATTTACTTATTGCAGTTTAGTTATGATATTTCTCGTCACTTGTAACTAGCCAATGACAAAGCCACTCAACTCCGCTGAACTAAATTTATGACAGTTGACTTGTGACTTCCTAATGCCTAATGCCTTCTGCCAGAAGTCAAGGTGACATGCAGTTATGGTGCATAATTGCAAATGCAGTTTAAACAAGGAAAACTAGAACAGTATTTTAATTCTTCTGATTTTTAAATGAAACAGTGATCTGAAGAACGGAGATATTTATTGCACAATGCTTATTTTTGGATGCTATATGATATCTCTGCATGGTTTGGCATATTCTAGCTACATCATTTTTAATCTCACACTGAACTGGTTTTAATATCTTTTTGCAACAAGTTACTAACTGCTTTTTGGTGAGTATAATTTTGCACTACATATTTAACTTTTATTCTTCATACCTGCAACCATACTATCAATTTTATATGAAAGAGCAAGGCACCAAGATGTTAAGCAGTTTGCTGGAAGGGTGGTGGTGTGATCCTGTATCTTAAGGAATAAAATACCTACTTCCATAGGTTAAAAGGATATTGCAGGTCTCCTTCGAGTCCCATGACCTCTTAAAGGAACTCTGTCTTTGGGTGTAAGGGTAGCAGTACAGACCACATACACATTTTTGTGCGAGAAAGGCCACTTTATTGAAAACAGGTGCACATCACATCCATACCCTTTGCATTACAAAACTAAACCTCAATATGCAACAAGCCACCTACGGTCACATATTTATCCTACAGATGTCTAACTCCTTCACTGCTTTTGAAATGTTGGTCTTTAACTCTCCTATCACTTAAACTACATCTATTAAACCGTTGACCGCGGCATGAATTCCGCCCCGGTGCGGGCGATGTAATCAATGGGAAGGGTTCGGACGGCCCCCAGCTGCCCTCCGCACACGCCCACCATCACGTGGGATGGCCGGGGGCCGTCTGCAGCACCAAAGGGGTTAACATCTAAGTATCTAAATTTCCTACAGCGTAACTTTCAATTGCCTGCTTCATCGAGGTGTAACTTTGTTGACACTCCCCCATTTCTCCTGATTCACTTATGACAACAGCAATAAACTGTGACTAGAACCATAACAACTTATCAGCCAACTACCACTCAAAAAGGCCTACCCTTCACTTTTCTGATCCCTCTAATCTATGCTCGGCTGCCTCATTTGTGAATATTCAGTGCTTTTACTAGAACCTCCTTCAACAACATCAGGTATAGCTCCATACAGTAGTGAGCCAAGTGAATTCCATACCCTCGAAAACAATTTGGGGCATCATAATTCAAGTTAGGGTGCTCAACCCTCCCAAAACTTTAATCTCTGCAGAAAAAATGCATCTCTATAAATTTTACATCTGGCCTTATCAAACACAGCGGGCTTCTTCACTGCCCTCCACTTTCTCTTTGGAACACATTTTGGCCACAAGACGTGACATCCGCCCATTGCTGCTTTATTTCCCTCATATAATTTTTCCTCTTTATGCAATGATAACCCTTTGCAGATGACATGTCATTTTCACCTATATGAATTGCTAAAACTTTAGGACATCTATGCCTTCGCAACAACTTATTCAAACAGTGCAACAATTCTCACCATCTCATACCTCCTTTCCCATGCCAGGTGACCTTAAACAAGGTTTTGTCAAGGCCTAGATTAGAGCCTTGACCACTCTGTGCTTTTTGCTGCTCCGCCCACTTAAGAAACAAGTGTCCCACATCCAAATAGACAGCTTGACAGCCTCCACACCTGCCACGGCATATGGAAAGACAACATATGTGAGCAATGCAGAACATCACTGGTAGCAGTCAACAATATCTCCCTTCTAACACCTAGCAACGGAAACAGTCAAAAGACCATACAGAACACATGATCCAATCCCTGTCCCATCCCTAAGCCATCTCTGTGGCTACCCCAATCCTGAAGAAATGAGTGCTGTATTCCTTTGGTGCTTCCCCAGCATGTGCCAGGGCCTTGTGCAACACTGCCAGCAGCTGGAAAGGTGTCACCAGTATCCCGTTAGGATGTCGGAGAACCCCACCTCTGGCACTTCCAGAGATACTCCTCAGTTTCTAGCCCCAACGCACTGGACACAAGCCTTGTACAGGGAGTTCCTGTAAGACCACTGTCTTCTGCTTTGATCTCTGGTCCACCTTTGACCGGCACAAGCGCAGCTCCATGCTCCTTCTTAAACTTGTGATGTCTTCCCAAATCAAACTACTAAAACTCTTTATCTCCAACAATTCTGAAACCTGAAAAGCCCCAAAAACATCCAGAACATCAAAGTAGTGAACAAAATAGTCTCTTCCACCCCATAACAGATTCCCGGCAAGGCCCCTAATACTTTGCCTAACAATTGCCGCATCAACTGCTACCTCTTCATCCCCCTTTGACCCCTCTCCCTTGCCCAGCCTTCCAGCATCCTTAGTCCCAGCTCTCTTGTTAATGGGGAGCAGCCCTAAAAGAGTTTCCTTGAATGCAATTTCTGCCAACTTCCTCGATATTGTGGCCCTGGATAACCCTTTTCAATCAACACCAAAATAAACTGAACCTTATCCTCTTCTCTTCCCCAACCCTCCAGCCTCCACCAGGCACCACTGTGTAAGAAATCCTCCCATGCTTGTGTATATGGACGCCTAGTTGACTCCGTAAATGACCCTACCACCAGCTATAGTATCCTTTGTACCCTATGTTCCACATGTTTGCTGGCATAAATGTCTTGACCCTGTCCGCCTCTGTGGCCAGCCCATGGAACTTCTCCCACTGTGAATGAGACAAAACATCTGCTAAGTCATTCTCCACCCCAGGAAAATGTCAAGCCCTAAACAAAGCATCATTTGTCAAACAACCCTTCACGAACACCCGTAATAGCTTGAGGTCCTGGCATCCCTAGCTGACTGCCTGTTAACAGTGTGTACCACTGCTGTGTTGTCAATCCTAAACAGAAACTTCTTGTATGCCAATTCCTGTCTCCATAGCGTCACTGCCACATCCAGGGGAGGGAAATTCAATAAATGCAATGCTCCTGCTCTATGTTTCCAGCTTGCGGGCCACTCCTCCACACATCACCTGCCTTGCCAGTACAAACTGAATCCTAAGTCACAGATTAATCGGAATATATCTAAACTTCCCACACGCATCCTTTCAGGGCCAACAATGGAATGCCATTGAACTCACTTAGAAACTTCTGCCACATGAGTAAATCCTCCCTTGCACATGCCGACAATCGCATATGGTGATGTGGCTACAGCATACCCGCTAGAGACATGCCGAGCCGCCTGTAAAATGTCCTACCTGCTGTAATCACTCGACTAGTGGAACAGCAGGACCTGCACTTCTCTAATGGCTGTGACAACATAGAGTCCAACAGCAATTGCATAGTCATTTTCTTCTACACAGGTAAGCGTGTCTCCATTGACACTAAATCCAGTTCAATACCTAAGAATGAGAGCACTGTGCTATGTCCCACTGTTTTTTTCCAAAGCCAATGGCATCCCCACGTCATCCATGAGCTCTTGAAAGCTTACCAACTGTGTTGGCAGTCTATAGAACTGGGTTGACCCACAAAAAATAAATCATCAAGGTAATGTGTCACTGCGTCATGCCCTGTGTTCCACATTAACAACCATTGTAAAAAAGAGCTGAAGCGCTCAAACAAGGCACAGGAGATCGAACACCCAGTGGGCAAATCCTTGTCCATGTACCATTGTCCGTCAAACATATATGTCCAACAACTGAAAGTCCTCTAGGTGTACAGGCAACAGACGAAAAGCTGATTTTATGTTGCTCTTGGCCATGTATGCCCCTCTCCCCACCTGTTCAATCAGTGTAATAACCACATCTACTGAGGAATAGGAAACCAATGTAACCTCCTCTACTATGAAATCATTGACTGAATTCTCTTCTGGCCAAGTCAAGTGTTGTATGAGCCAAAATTGATCCTCCTACTTTTTGGGGACAACACCAATGGGTTATTCAATCAGGTCATGCATTGGCCAGTCGTTAAACAGCACACTATCCTCCCCTCTTAAAGCTTCACTCTTACACTCTTATAACTTGTTGGTGTGTTTTAGCAGAGTTAAGATTCTCAGCCCACCTACGTGACCTTGGGTTCTCATACCACAGCATGAAACCCCAATGAAAATCATCACTCAACAATTTAGTGTCCTCCCTGTTGTGATATTGTATCAACCAAAAGTCCAGTTGTACTATGTCAATTGGCATATGATTCTTTCCTATTGCCCTGTGTGTTCCCCGACCTCCCTGAAAGCCTGCGACCTGCGTATTGTACTGTGTTCCCGAATTCCCTGGATGGTATGTCCACTGGCCAACTTGCTGACCTTGGTCACTTCCCCCGCCCCGAGAGGGTGCTTCCCTATGCATTTTGAGGCTCTTGTACCTGAATCCCAGCATGCTCCGATCACCCCTCCCTGGCTTTTAGTTGGTGTTCCCACCCTGCCTTGATTAGGTTGGCCTTGAAAGGGCAGATACACAATTGAAAGGCCGTCTGCAGTAAATATAGTTATTCTGAAATTAGCCGGAGCCGTTGTATGCTTACAGAGAGCATAGTCAATTTTTCCACCCGTTTGTCTCAGGGCCCCAGGCCAGTCATGCATGGAATTTGCCATTGTATTGTGTCTGGATGAAACCCCAATAATTTATCTGTGCTTTCCTGATCACGTCCACATAATTGAATAACGCCATAAACCTCTCTGGGAACTTCTCACAATAAACACTAACGAAGATAAAAAATGCTGCAGCCAAGTTTTCTTTTGTCATCTGCACCTAAGGCCTTTTTGACAACTCATTTCCTCCTCTTTTGACACCTCCTTTGCCTGAAGCTCCCTGTGAAGCAGTTTAAACATCTCCACATATCCGCCCTTCCATATCTTTTCCTTTGTGGACAGCATTAAGTGTGAACTGCTTTGCCACCCCCATATATGTCAACTTCCCGATCTTCAGCTTTTTACTCTCATAACAAGTGGTCTGGGCTTCAACCTCCCCGGTTCTATTCCTCCCTCCATGTTCTTTGTGTTGACGTGGTTGCCCTTGTCGCGATCCCCCAGAGGGAGTGGTCTAAGGTTTCTGACCCTGCCCTTCTACCCCTATTGAAGCCAACGTGGCGCCTTTGCTCTTACCTTTGGGCACTTGATCCTTTGTGCCCACCCCAGTGTTCCTTCATATATAGACCTTTCCCGTAACTACAATTCCCCGCTGGAAATGCCCCCCCCCCTGCATCCGCCCCTTTGGACACCAATGCTATGTTGCTCCTCCCACTCTAGCACCCTTACCTGGCGACAAGGTCAGCCGCCGCTCTTGATCCAGCTGCTTAACCAGTTTCAAATGTCTACCACAACCAACATCCATGCCCCGTGTCTTTCGAGTGACAGGCAACGCCTGTAAAACACTAGGGACAAACATGTTATCTGCACAGCCCCATGCACCACTTTGCAACCACCTGTGCTCCTCCTCCACAGAAGCATCGTAATCTACCACCTCACCTTCCTCCAATCTCATCTCATCATAATCTAACTGCTTGGCATCCTTCCCTACCTCACACAGCCCATGTGACACATCAACCTGTACATTTCTTGTTTGAGCTCTATAGTGTCTGCAGCTCACCTGTGCCATCTGCAGATTGCCCAGGGACAGTAGGTATGCCTTCCAGACCACTCCCCTGCATCCTGCCATCCATGCCTTCCTCGTCCGTCCTGGAGACCATACTGAGCTGTCTGTTTCGAAGGACTGCTGAAGCCATTCTATACCTTCGTGTGGCAGTGTTGGCAATGTCTCATGCAGCCGACTGGCTGGCCGTGCTGCACCCTGCCTTCGTATCTTCCTGGAGCCATCGTGCCACGACAAGCTCTCTGGAGTCTTTCCCGCCGTAGTCGCTTTGACCATGCTAAAGAAAATGAGGTTCGGAATGCCGGGGTCAAATTCCCTACCTTCCTGTCTCTCCTCTGCCTCATTGAAAGTGGCCTAGCCCCTAGGTGGCTGCTAGGACTCTGACATGCAACAACGGAAAGAGGTATTCCTTGATAACATTTTAATCATGTATTTCATGTAATTTGTATGGGCCCTCCCCCAGAACCAAAAAAGCTAATTAAAAGTTTGGGTATGTGGCTGGATAATACTCTTACTTTCAACCAGCAAGCCACAGTACTCTCCGCCACCTGCTTTGGGTTGATGCGCATGTTGCGGAAAATTTTACCACTCCTCCCTTTTCAAGCCCGCAGGATAATGGTCCAGGCCATCATCCTGTCCCACCTCGATTACGGGAATGCCCTATATCTGGGTGCACCGACCAGCACTCTTAAGAAGCTGCAGGTCACCCAGAACGCAGCAGCACGTCTATTGCTAGGCCTTCCCCGTAGCCATTCAGGCACCGATGCCCTAAGGAAATTACACTGGCTACCCATCCAAGCCAGAGTAAAATTTAAGGCGATGTGCATAATGCATAAGGCCATGTGGAAAAACGCCCCCGCAATGATCTGTTCCTTAGCCACACCCTACCATCCGCAAAGATCACTGCGTTCAAGCACGGCCTTTTTAGCAATAACACGCAAAATCAAACGAGCTAGTTGGGGCGGACGCTCCTTCTCCCTGAATGTGGCTGTGACTTGGAACTCCTTACCCCCCAGGATTCGGAACGAGTCCAATCTCTTAAAATTCCGTAAAACCCTCAAAACCTTTCTCTTCTCTGAATAAACCAGTAGACCCCCAGAAGTATGCAACTATAGCGCTACGAGGCCTTCGGGTAGTAATGCGCTTTACAAAACCCACTTTCATTTCATTTCATTTCATTTAAAAAATTCAAACGATCAATTTCATGAATCATTTGTTTTACAATTCATTTCACATTACATCAATGGTGCAAACATTATACATATAACCAAATACATTTCAATGAGTCACCCAATGCATTTCGGAACCTATTGTTCCTTCGTCAGGGGTTCGAATTTGAAAGATTTGGTTTTCGAGGACACGCGAAATGCCATGCGATAAATTCGACACTGTTTGAATCTGTCTAAACAGTCAATTGAAGTACGGAATTGCAATGGCAACCTGCGTGAACTTAAAGACTGTTCAAGGTATTCGTATATAGATGGTAGCGCATTCTTGCGAACCCGACAGCCGTGGGTACGGAAGTTTCCGACAAACAGCGTTTCTCCTTTGTGTGGAGAAGGAGAAACGCTGTTTGTCAGAAACTTCCGTACCCACGGCTGTCGTGTTCGCAAGAATGCGCTACCGTCTATATACGAATACATTGAACAGTCTTTAAGTTCACGCAGGTTGCCATTGCAATTCCGTACTTCAACTGACTGTTTAGACAGATTCAAACAGTGTCGAATTTATCGCATGGCATTTCGCGTGTCCTCGAAAACCAAATCTTTCAAATTCGAACCCCTGACGAAGGAACAATAGGTTTTGAAATGCATTGGGTGACTCATTGAAATGTATTTGGTTATATGTATAACGTTTGCACCATTGATGTAATGTGAAATGAATTGTAAAACAAATGATTCATGAAATTGATCGTTTGAATTTTTGAAATACATGATTAAAATGTTATCAAGGAATACCTCTTTCCGTTGTTGCAAGTCAGAGTCCTAGCAGCCACCCAGGGGCTAGGCCACTTTCAATTATTCACAGATGCTAGCAGGCATTAATCTGACATAGCACATATATCACAATAGTTGTTCTAACCCTTAAAGAAACCCCGAGTGCGATCGCCACACACATCCATTGATTCTCCTCTGCCTCAGGCATCCAACTCCCTTCACCCTGACTACCCTGTGCCCCTGACCAGCTCTCCCCCTCTCTGACCAGTGGGACTGACCACCATTGCGCCCCAGCATAACACCCTCCCCCACTCTTTACATTCACTGCTGAGTGCCCCTCAAGTCCATGCAAATGTATACTTTTTAGGGGGGCTTCCTAATTGATCCCTTCACAGACCCCGGTATAGCCACAATGCGCCCGCCAAGCTGCCTGCCTCCCTTGCCTCTCCTGCATCCTTTTCCTCATCGCTCCACTCCAACATTGCCCTCAGCAGGGCAGAAGCTAGACCCTTGGTGGGCCCCTTTGATGCCTTGCTGACAAAGACCCATCCTACTTTTTTACTACTTGACTGCATGAAGCTCCCTGGGGGTCCGTCTGCCTCTACCCTTCCTCCTCCATCCTCTTTAACCAAAGCCTAATGAACCACCCCCCAGGCTAACAACACCGGGGACCATCTCCCAGTGCACTGTGGCTCCTCTTGTATTTTCCTCCTCATCCTGCAATATCTGGGCCTGCTCTTGCCTTTTTCGAACCTCTGGGATCTTGTCGGCCCCTGCCAAGTTTGCCTCCAGTGCCTTGTGACCTGTCTGGGGCCCACCCATCCTCCCTCTCACCTCATACTCCCTGAACCCTCTTAAGGGCCCATCCCCCTCCCAACATTGTGTATCATTAGGGACTCACCCTGGGTAACCGCTCCGTCATTCCCCCTTTTAACGCTCATCGCGGACCATGCACGTCGTTTTATGGGCCCCAGGTCCGTAGGTCGGACTCCATTGTCATCTATATGTGGCTTCCCCGTTTTTTTTCACCCAGTTGTTCCTCCTCTCTTCCTTTGCACAGAAACCACCAGCGTGGCTCTTGCTAGAGGCTGTGTACAGACACAACTTTGAATGGGCATGGCCTGCCCCTGCTTCACCCCTCCTCCCACCCTTCAATAAATTCTAGCACGAACCTCCGCGCCGTACCACAGGTGCTGCAAGCACCATGCTATGCCCCAGAGGCCACTCTTCTCCCTCTCACCTTCCTTTCTCTGCTGGGCCTTGTTCGGGTTGCAGCACTATGGAAAGCATGCCAAAACTGCTGCGGCTACCTTGTCCACAGTTCAATGCTCTGGGCAGGCCATTACTCTTATGCTATCCTGCCTGCCTCGCATTACCTGAACATCGTCCATTTCACCAACTAAGCACACTACCAATAAAATGCAAAGAAATGTTGCCTAGTGCTGCTGCCACTGTGTTACCGTCTCAAAAATGTGCTGTATGTCTAAAATGGCTGGTTTTATATAGGATATCCGTTTAAGAAATCATAGTCCAAAAATACCCTATGTGTAGCTTGTGCTGAAGCCTTCCCCCAAACACCCCAGGGAGCACACCTCCCTCCGGTCATCTGCCCTAGAAAACACATTGACCTTGTTCCTCTTTATGGTTATAGAACTCCTTGGTTACTTGCAATATCCAAAGAATGTTCCACAGGGTACTTTATCATCCTCTATATCATAAATGGGGAGCAAAGTCTATTTATTTGTCACATTCAGTAACTTTATATTGTAACTGTTATTAAATCGATGAACAGAGATTTTTATATGAGTAGAATGAACCTATGGAAGAAAATTGGGAGGTTGGTAAGTAGTCAAACTTCAAGAAAACGGATGTGACACCTACAGAGATGTTTTTAAGTAAGAAAACTCAATACATTCAGCAGAGAGAAAGCAAAATGGTAATCACTGTCACTCACAGAGTCATTGCAGTGAAAATTAAAGCTTTAACTCTGACCATGCTAGCTTTGCATATAAACCTCACTAGTGGAAGTCAATGCGGCCTTTATATTGTAGGCCTCATTCCTGGTTTCATCGTGGGTTTCAGATTCGACTACTGCATTACGATGCAGGGGGCAGAAAGTGAAACCAGCTGGTCATTCCGGCTGTATTCCGATGGGTACAATGTTCCCGTCGGCCAGTCGGAGGCCTGCCCGTAATCCCTATGGACGGCATTTCTGCTATAGGGATTACAATGTCGATTTTCGACAGGCTTTTCATGTCGGCTTTCTGATATGGAAAGCCTTTTGGAAAGCGACATGGCCCCCTTCAACCTGCGGCCTCCGGTTGGGGGCCAAGGGAGCACCTATGGAGCCCCCATGTTCACACCTGCACTGTGTGGCAGGCACCATGAGGTGTATACCACGCGGTGCAGAGATGAACAGATCCTCCCATTTGTCCATGGGAGCTTATGCTACAGCCGGTTTATGGGTTCTGCAAAAGCTCCCATGGACAAAATGGGAGTATACGACCGCTCCATGGGGCAGAGTACAATGCGGAAATAAATGGCACTGACCCTCGGTTGGAGCTTTTATGACCCCATCGTAATTTGATTTGATTTGATTTATATATTTATAAAGCGTGGGATTGCCCGGAGGCGTCTTGGCACTGAAGTTCGATGCGCATTGCATTACTGCTGAGGTGAAATACTGACTAGCAGCGGAAGAGCCAAATTTGTACTGCTTTTCTAAAAGACAAAAGTGAGGGGCTGTTTTTTATTTTAATAGGGAGAAGGTTCCAAGTTTTGGCTGTCCGCAACACAAAGCTTCTCCCTCCCCATCCCACCTGTTTGAACTTAGGTACTTGTAAAAGTTTTGCGTGAGCAGATCTCAGGCTTCTTGTTGGTACATACCATTTCAGGTGTGTTCTCAGGAACTGTGGTCCTGAGCCATGAAGGGCCTTATAGGCCAGACATAAAGTTTTGAACCTGATCCTTTTTTCCACCGGTAACCAGTGGAGGGCCCTTAGTCTGTGCGAGACTGGCTCAGTTCTGGGAATATCCAGCACCAACCTTGCTGCTGCATTCTGTAGACACTGGTGTTTTGTTAAGTGTTGGGCTTGAATCCCTGCATACAAAGCATTGCCGTAATCCAATCTTGACATGGCCAGTGCCGTAGCTAATGTTTTACATGAGTCATGGGGAATGAAAGGGTGTATTCTTCTGATCATTTTTAAAATGTACCAGATAGTGGAAGACACGTTATTTATCTGGTCTTTAAAAGTCAATTTGTCAACAAATATGACTCCCAGATTTTTAACTTTGCCCACTGGGGTTGGACAATCGCCCAGACTGGCAGGCCACCATTTAGGAGACCAGAAATCTGCATCTGATCCTAGTAGCATCACTTCGGTTTTATCACCGTCCAGTTTCAAGCAGTTAATATGCATCCATTGCTTAACCTGCATCATGCAGTCATTAAAATGGTTGGCTGTTTCATCCACCTCGCTAGACACCGACTCCACTATTTGGGTGTCATCGGCATATGATACTGTCAAAAACCCACACTGCCTGATGATCGATGCCAAGATAGCAACATAAATATTAAAAAGTGTGGGGCTTAAGGAGGATCTCTGAGGCACTCCACAAGGCATCCTGTCTTGGACCCCAGTTCTACTGGACGGTTGTGAAGTATCTCATGATTCACAGTGTCGAAGGCCGCCGATAGTTCCAATAGGATCAGGGGGGCCTTACCTCCTGCATCTAGTATACTCCTGAGTCCCTCTCCTGCCATGACCAAAGCTGTCTCTGTTCCATGCACCTCCCTGAACCCATACTGTGATTGGTCCAAAATGTTTCTGGAGGCTATGAACTCTGACAGTTGTTTATTAAGCAGTTTTTCCAACACCTTGGCTGGGAAAGGAATTCTCGAGATTGGACAGTAACTGCTAGGTTTTTTTGGGTCCATATTAGATTTTTTTAGAAGTGGGAGGACTGATGCTATTTTCCAAGCATCTGGAAAGAGGCCTGACTGCATTATCTCTGTGAACACAATGTTCAATTGTGCACTTAATATTTCTGGAAACATGCGCATTACCTTGGGTGGACATGGGTCTGTTGGGTCCCCGGACCTCAAGTTCTCTACTACCTGGCTGATCTGATCTACTGAACAAAAAACATTTTTGAGGTTTGAGGTATCTGTGTCCTGTTTAGGGTGCTTAGTAGAGGCAGTGATGTTATTATGAGTCTTAAAAGATTCATACACTGAAGTGACTTTGCCTACAAAGAACTGTCCAAGTGTGTTACAAAGCTCTGTGCTACTTTCCATCTGTTTTACAGTGGGGAGGTTTGCTAGTTTTTCAACTGTCGCAAAGAGCTCCCTACTAGAGTTCTTGGCCTCACTTATTTTTCTTGTAAAGTAATTGCTTTTTTTCCTATAACCAGTTTTTTGTAGTCTGCCAAGGTTTGTGCATGCATATACAATAATATGCCGGTCGTATTCCTTTCTGACTGTCTCATTCCGGCTGGTTTCCTATGGGCTCGGAGAGCTGGTTGGCCAGTCAGAATATGACCTGTAATCCCAAGGGTGGATCTGTCCACCCTTGGGATTATGATGTCGGGTCTCGGCAGCCTTTCTGTGCCAGCCTTTCCGAAACAGAAAGGCTTTTGGAACTTGCATTTGGGGTCCAGCCGGGCCCCCTTGGGTGCCCGGCCTCTGGTTGGAGGCCGAGGAGGCACCATATGTTGATCCCTGCACCCTGTGGCAGGCATCTTGAGGTGCCTGCCACGGGGTGCAGGGATGAACTGCCCCTCCAATTTTACAATATGAGCATGTATTCCGGCCAGTTTACGACCGGAATGCATGCTCCCATTGCAAAATGTAGGAATGCGACTGAACAGTGTTCGGTCGCAACCTAATGGGCTGGTCAATAACATGACTGAGACGATGTTGAGCGGAGGTAACTCCGCCTGACATCGTAATCAGCCCCCATGTGCAGTCGCATTGTAATTCTGCGCTCTGGACCTCTGACCGGCGGTGGGTCGGTCCCAATTCCGCAACAATATGGGGTTACTAAGAGCACCTGAAGAAGAGTATGTCAGCTGTACATTTTTATATGAGTCTTTCACTTTCCAATAGAAAATATACAATTCTGCCACTGCAGACTCTAGATATCTGGGGTTCTTCCAAATTCTGACTGCGATTTTGAAAAAACTGGTGGTTTGAGAATTTGGAGACTCAAACCGAGAGCCTGTTCTGTTTGTAGTTACTTCTTACTCCTGACTTGGTTGTGCATTAGTCCTGTATTTGCTGCACTAAAGCACATTCATTCACAAAACATTTGTAAGACTGCTTTATCTTCAGCAATAATACTAAACGTTTAAAAAGCTCATCAAAGTAATGTAAGAAAAGAAATCTCTATATGCAGTCCAATCGTTGGAAAATTGAACTGGGCAACAGTGCATTTTTGTATCAGGGGGCAATGTATTAGTTGAATCTAAGCACATATGCACTCCTAACTTTATTTGTGCTTAAAGTCCATTTTTGCAAAACAAAATATCTTTCTTCCAGTGTTTATTTCCTGCTGTAGTCCTTGAAATGCTGGATTGCCAGATAAAGCGTTAATTACACAGATTCGGTTCGCAGAGCCACTATCTTCACAAGCTAAGGAACGAAAGCACTAGAATCCAGTGGCATAACGAAACTTGAGGATGTCCCTTGCAAATTACATACACAGTGCATGTGCTGTGCCCCTAAAAGGGTACTGTTAATATTGGTTTTACCCAATCAGTTTACTTAACTTTCCATTAGGGCCATTGTAAGTTTGATCAGAAATTGCTCCAGTGGCGTGAATGTTAATTGTCATAAGTGGGCAGTGGTGTGTATTTACACCATTCATATATTTAACAAGAATATATGACTTTAGGGAGCATCCTTTGAGTGGGTTGCAGATTAAAAGCACTGCAGGGACACATGGCATGCAGGAAAACCCAATTTTTGCATATTAAACTTCGGCCTTAAGCTGCCCGTGTAGGCCCAAACATTTGTAATATTATACCTCTTCAGTGAACAGTAGTAAGCAAAACTGTATTATTCAGAAAAATGTCTAGCTATAAGTAAAATTAGTATTTTATGTGTGTCACATTCATGTTGAGAGTTTACCAGAGGTTGTGAGGGCTTGAGGAAGACATTGCACTTATCGTGCAGTCGGGCAACATGTAGTAGGATGCTGTGCGGAGTGGGTGGCTAGGAATCCATGTGCCCGGACCACCCAAATAGATGCTCAATGACTGACAGCGAGCGTCAAATGGGAAAGGCAATGGCTACACAGCAGAGTTCTGCATTTGGCAAAAGTTGTCAAACCTGGCCTTCTTTTTTGCGTACTATGCTGATGAGGTGAGTTAGTGGATAAGGGGTGGACAAGCCTTATAAATTGACCTTTCCAGGATGGTGTCTGATCAAAGGATTCTGTCTGAGGTTCTGAATCCAAGGTGAAGTTGAATCTTTTCTTTACCTGTGAGGCCAATTCCTGTTTTAATCATATTTAAAGGAGACATTAACAAGTGAAGGATGCCTCACAATACATTTATTACCTTATTTTTAACATATTTATTTCCATTTGCCTAGAATGGGTCTAGTTTATCTACTTCTACATTACTCTTTACCTTTAATCAAGCACTGTAAGATTACCAAGGAAGTTGTGGACTTTTGTAGATTTTCCACCTAAAAGGAACTTTCTCAAGAGGCATTTGACAAGGCTGTGTGTATCTAGGGTTTGATTTTTATAATGATTGTTTTTTTGTGAATTCCAGTGGATATTTTTCAGTGTTTTCCAATAGTTTGAAAGTCAGTGGTTTTCCTGGGACTGTGCTTTTGTAGTGTTTAAATTATATAGCCATAAATTAAATATGTACATTAACTGGGGCATCTCTGACATGAGGCGACACGCATAGGAGCTGCACTCGCCTCCTTTAGTTTGCGCTTTTGAGCAGATGTGATGATAATGTGCCCCTGATTGGCAGCTTTTCTGTTTTTGGAAGGAAAGAGAGGCAGAATTGGGTAGCAAGTTAAAAGTGTTTCAATGTGCTCAGAGCCAACAGTACATCTATCTTATATCTCAGCTATTCTTCTTAGCAAAAAGGTACTGACCTGCATGTTATGCATATTTTATTAAGCAGCCACTCATGTAAAGGTGCATTTTTATAATACTCAATAGAACAATATATTTGACGGGAAATTATTTATTTATTTATTTTAATGTCACAATGCAACACCTATTTTGTTCGGGTTACATTAAATAGTGCTGGATGTTATGAATAACCTCACAAATGTAGGAAAAGAATAAAAGGCACTTATGATTTATGTGTAATTTCATACCTATTTTTGTTTACATTTTCTTGTGAGGGCAGCATCCTTCCTATGTTGTTGTACACAAATCAAAGCTTTTAATATAGTCCACAGCCGTTGGTATTTTTCATGTAGATAAATTAATTAGACCGTAAGAGTGGACCACAGACTGTATGGTAAGCAATGTAGGAAGAAAACTGAGAGATATGCGGGGACTAAAGTCCTATCAGTTGGCATTACATTTCTCTTTGTGGCTACATGGGAGCAGATCAGGCCACACCCAACCCCCTTCTCAGTGCTTGTGGTATGCACACCAAACAACAATCAAAAGTGAAATACTATAATCCTACTGATTGTGGCTTCTTCCACCAGCTGTTTGGAAGCTCCAACACTATGGCATTCCATCATAGGTGCTGTGTAGCCAATGCAACACTATCTGCTTCAGTGTTAGCATCATCCAACAATAGCGCCCATCAACAAATAAATGGTTTCATAGGTTTGAAATTGAGCCAACAGGTTCTATATCCCAACCTGCATTAAGTCATGCCCCTTTTATTACCGCCTGTGAGACACGGCAGGAGGAACACTGAATGAGCTGTACATATAAGGAGAGAAAGGGTCCTTATGAGATTCATTGAGATGCATTGAGTAGGTAGTTTAGGTCACCCCATGTCTCAAGTTTGACATATCTTCAGTGCCATGTGTTTTGGAATGCAGGATCCCAATATTCCAGAGGTCTGCAGAAAAACATCAGTCACTCTTCTGCAATGTTTTGTCAGTCACAGAGACAGATAGACACACAGGGAGGGCAAACTAATCATTAGAGGAATATAAGCAGGCTCCAAATAGCCTCCCTTTTCAGGAGCCATGATTCTGACCTAGGAGAAGTGATATCAAAATTAAATTTTGATTCTGGTTTACACTAGAGTGATAGAATAGCAGAAGTCACAACGTAGATCTCAAAGTCCTGCCCAGTGTTTGCCATGGCTAAACAAGAAGGAGGGGACGAGTTTGCTCACTTTAAATTTGGAGGCACTAAATCACATCAAGCCTGTAACCATGCAGATCAGAGGAACTGCATGAGTTGGAGAAGAGACTTCTATGACAGACCTAAACAGATGTAGTGTTTGATGGATCCAGCTCCTATGGCACAGGACATTTTAATTGTTATTCGGTGTACCAGTGTTCACAACAATGCCAAGTGGGATACAAATGTTTTCTGACACCTGCCAGTGTCTTATCAACTTGTTGTTGGCTGGTATATTGATGTCAACTTGGCTTATCTGGTCAACGCTATTATTTTTAGCTTGAGTCTCTCCTCCAAACTTACATCCAGTTGCCGAAGTGAAACAAAAGGGGTGCATAGCAAGAGGAACAGTGGATGGAACATCTACCAAAGAGACATTGGTTGCCTTGGAGAGACATGCGAGGGGTGGCGACCAGGCCTTCCAAGGGATTACCACAATAAGGAAATGTAATACGAGGAATTGAAGAGGGGAAGCAGTGGGTTGAGCATGGAGCACGGCACAATTGCAATGCAGGCTTGAGTTTTGATCACACAAAGGATTGCATGTCAGCTTTGTCTTGGGAATGGAGAAGATTGGCGAGCTGTCTTCTAGCTTCTTCCACCACTTCTGTACATTTAATTACAAAAGCAGCACTGAAAGAAGATCGCGCAAGGCTCTTGCATCACACAGTTGAACGAAACCTTGTTTTTAAAGTCTACATATATCTCAGTAGTCACCTTTAATGCCCTACATTTTTCTGTGGATTCAGGGAAACTAAGAGAATTTTTGTAACCTCTAATGGTGCATTTCTTTTCTCTTTACCTTCCACAGTTAAAGGCGTATTATTTGAAAAGACAAATGCCTTACTGGACTTGGTTTTAACAGGACTTCTTCTTTAGCAATGACTTCATATGCTCGTCAATCTACCTGCATTTAAGAATATGTTTGAAAGTTCTGATGTGGTTTATTCTGCTTAGGAAGCGATATTCAGCAATGTGGAATGGATGTATTGACTTATGTGACATGATTTAGCAGCTTAATCTACTCAGATTAAACAAAATGATCCTTTTTTGATGTGATCTGAAAGCAAACATCATGGACAAGTTAGTTCATTCGCAACCCACTTCTTATTGATTTAGCACTGTTAACTCAACTCATGAAAATGAGGTCCTGTGGAAGTCATTCTAATTTTCCATGACTTTCTTCCTTTGGTGCCTCAGTTTCCAGTGGACCCTTTGCCTGAAGTATCCCCTTTGGAGGTAGGGTCAGTTTTGAGTCCTTTGGCAGAGAATGAAAAATATTGTCAGCGAAAGACTGAATTGTGTCTCAATTGAGATGATACTGGACACACGATTGAGACCTGTGCTAACTGGCCTATACAGGAAAAATTCAGTTATCTCCAGAGAAAAAAGAAAATAGGGATGTTCTGGTTTCCTTACATTAAATCATTTGTGAATGACATTATAATTATGTATAGCTCTTACTGATTGGATTGAGAACAAACAAGAGAAGATTAATAATGCTGGATAGTGGTGCCTGTGAAATATTCACTGATAATGGCTAGGGCACTAAGAATGAAAGAGAGTTAAGGCGACTCTAAAATGATCTGAACTCTTGGTAGCTAACCAATAATCTCAGGTCAGTCACCACCAAAGACAGCGCATCGACCATGAACTGTATTCACTCAGGAGCCCCCACAGACCCCTGCCCTTCGCACATCTTCCACAGAGCCGCTGCCATCATAGCACCTGAGCTACGACGCACCACCAATTCCATCTTCGAAGCAGGCACATTCCCCAACGACTGGAAACACGCAGAAGTCAACCTTCCCCAAGAACCCCTCAGCAGATCCGACAGACCTCAAGAACTACCGACCCATCTCGCTCCTCCATTTCACTGCCAAAGTCACGGAGAAGATTGTCAATGCCCAAATAACGAACTTAATCGAAGAGAACTCCATCCTCGACCCATTCCAATCCGGATTCTGCAGCAACCACAGCACTGAGACCGCCCTAGTCGCCGCCACAGATGACATCTGCACCCTCCTCGACCAAGCCACACCGCCGCCATGCCAGACCTCTCTGCAGCCTTCGACATGTCTCCCACCTCACTCTCACCGCCAGACTCCATGACGCCGGCATACAGGGAGCCGCCCTTGACTGGCTCCGCTCCTTCCTCACTGGCTGCACCCAAAGAATCAGAGTCATGCCCTTCCTCTCCGAACCCACAGAGATCAACTGCAGAGTGCCCCAGGGATCGTTGTCACCCCTTGGTCTTCAACATCTACATGGCCCCCCTCGCCACCATCGTCAGACAGCATGGACTCAGAATAGTATCCTACGCCGACGACATCCAGCTCATCCTCTCCCTTACCAAGGACCTCCACATCACCAGACTCAGCTTGCAGGAAGGAATGAAGGAAGTTGCGTCCTGGATGAGCAGCAGCTGCCTAAAGTTCAACTCGGAGAAGACAGAGGTTCTCGTCCTCGGACCCTCCCACTTTGCATGGGAAAACACCTGGTGGCCCACTGCCTTTGGCAGCCCGCCCACCCCCACAGTCCACGCCCGGAACCTCACATCCTACTCAACTCCTCCCTCACCATGACCAGACAGATCAACTCAGTCACCTCTACCTTCTTAAACTTGCTCTGCATCCTTCACAAGACCTTCAAATGGATCGCCCTGAATCTAGCAAGACTGTCACCCAGGCACTCATAACCAGCAGACTGGACTATGGAAACACCCTCTATACAGAAATCAACCAACCCCTTCTCCGCAAACTCAAGACCATACAGAACACCTCAACCTGACTCATCTTTTGCATCCATAACCAGTAGACTGGACTACGGCAACACCCTCTATGCCAGGATCAACAAGTCTGTGCTCCACAAACTCCAGAACATAAAGAACACCACAGCCAGACTCGTCCTTGACATCCCTCAACACGAACACATCACCCAACACCTGCAAGACCTCCACTGGCTCCCCGTCGAGAAGAGAGTAACCTTTAAGATACACACCCAGGCCTACAAATGCCTTCATAACACCGGACCCCAATATCTGAACAAAAGAATCTCCTTCCACGTACCAAAGAGAAACCTCCGATCTGCCGACCTCAGCCTTGCCACACCCTGCGCATCCACAGTGCCAGAACGGGTTGAAGAGCCTTCTTCTACATCGTGGCAAAGACCTAGAATGAGTTCCCTATCCACATCAGACATGCCCCCACTTTGCACACCTTCTGGAAGAGCCTCAAGACCTGGCTCTTTGGCTTACCCGGAGCTGCAAGCTCTCCTCTAACGCCTTGAGACCCTCACGGGTAAGTAGCGTGCTTTACAATTCCCTGATTGATTGATTGATTGAGGTCTGATTCAGGAGGTCTTCTGTTGCAGGTCTCTTTTGAAGACCATATTGAAATGCTATTTAAAAAAAAGTGTTGCTTCTCCCAATTATGCTGTAGTATTTGGAATCACTTGATTAAAGATGTGTAAAGTGTATGTCAGTTGGTCTACTAGAACAATATCTTTATCATCACAGTTTTGTCACTATCATTGTTATTCTTAAAAGAATTGTGGGTCACCTAATGATAAGGTGAAGGATTCCACTTAAAATCAAATTGTAAATACTTTTACCTCAGTGCAACCTCAGACCATGGTTTTCCTCTAATCTTTGCTTATGTTCTGCTAATTCATCATGGGGAATGTGATTGCAGCATGCCAACTCAACTAGGAATTCCAAGTGGTAGTTATGCCGCTGCATTCAGCAGGATCTGTAATTTATTTTAATAACTGTTTCTGCAGATTGATATACAAAGCATTTCAATAATCAACCTTTGACAAGCTGAGAGCAATGGCAACTAATGCCCTCAGATCTACCAGAATAAAAGGAAGGATCTTTCTCAAGATTTTTAGAGTGAGGAAAGATGAAAAAGTCACTGTGTTTGCCTGTTGATCAAATAACAGATGGTTGTTCAATACAATTCCTAGATTGTTTACTTTTGATACTGACACAGGAACATTTTGTAGCCACCAGTCTGGAGACCAAAAAGAGATGTTGTTACCTCACAGCAAAACTTCCTTCATGCCGGAATTACATTTTAAGCAGTTTTTTTGACATCCGGTGGTTGACATGCTGCATACAGTTAAGAAAGTTTGCGGCTGATTCCTGCTGGTTTCCAGATATGGAAACCACAATCTGGGTATGGGCTGCGTAACTAACAGCATAGAGCCCAAATGTTTTCATAAGAATGACTAGGGGCATCACATATAAGTTGAAAAGGGTAGGGCTCAATGATGCGCCCTGGGTGACCCCACAAGGAAGAAAGGATGAACTGGAAGGATACCCATCCATTGATACAAATTGATACTCTGAAAGAAATGATTTTATCAATGCAAGAGCAGCACCACTAAACCCAGAGACTCAACATGGTCAAACGAAACCTTAAGATTGACCGCGTTAAAAGTAGCTGAAAGATATAACAAAATCAGTGCAGCAGGCTTACCTTTGTCCATGATGGCTCTCCGTTCTGACAAAGCAGTAATCAAGGCCAACTCTGTGCTATGTCGGATGTGAAAACTGAATTGAGAATGGTCCATCAATTTATTGAATGAAAGAAAGTAGGTTAGTTGCTTATTTATTGCTTTTTCCGCAATCTTAGATGGAAAGGGAAGGAGAGATAGGGGATGATAACTGATAGCATCCAAATGAGTAAAAGGGTTTGTTTAAGCAAAGGGAAAATAGAGGTTAAATTCCAATCTGTTGGGAAGTATCCTTGATTAAACATGTTGTTGAAAATGAAAATGGCTAGCTACAGTTATTGAAATCAACTGAAGAATCTTTGGTGGACGGGGTCCAAAGGTGACCTTGAACTCGTAATAAGAATAAGATCCTGAACTTGATCCACAGTTAATGGAGTAAAGAAAGAAAGAGATGGTGAGCTAGAAGCAAATAGTATCACCATCAGTCACTGGGGGGAAACACTTCCAGGGACTGGAGAGAAGTTGTTAAAAATGTCCAACACTTTCACCTGAAAAACAGACACAATATTATTGCATGAATGCATGACTGCTTTCAATTTTGTCAATTTGGTGAGTTTTTTGTATTCAAAGATGTTTTGTTTGTTTAAACCTTTTTTCCTGAGGTCATAATTTTGCCTCTAGCGATGCTGTTAGCATATGCAAAGCGGTTTCATATGTTTAAGATTCTGCAAAAACCAAGGTTGGGAGGGGGTTAACTTCCTAATTCAAACCGATATAGCAAGGGTCAACTGACTAACAGCTGATGTGAGTCAAGAGTTATGCTCCGAAATATCATGGTCGAGAAGGTTTGAGACCGTGGGAAGTGATGATAACAGATTGTTATCAAATAGTTCTGCCTCAATTTTTTAACAGCAATAAAAGGGATTGATTTAGGCAACGTAGCCTCAGATTTCAAGTTAAACATTACTGCGGCGTGGTCAGACCAGATTAAGGGTAGAACCTCTGAGAAAACTAAAGCGACATTACCAGAAAAAAGCCATCTAATGTATGATCAGCAGAATGAGATGGAGCAGTGACCAGCTGGGTCATTCCAAGGCTATTCATAAGGTCTAACATACCTTCTGACTCTTTATCAACCAAGTTCTCCAAATTAAAATGAAAATCGCCAAGAATCGTAAAATCTGCAAAATTAGTCTTACTCTTGATCAATTGACCAATAAATTAACAAACCATTAAAAGAAGCATGGTTGTTAATAATACATTTAAAATTCAAGGCTCCAAAGTCCTTAGAGGAATTTACAGAAGAAAACCTGCCAGAAAGACAACTTTGACACACTAATGCTAAAGCACCTCCTCTCTTTCCTATCTGGTCTAATCTGAACAGGGATTAGCCAGCTGGAATGGCTAGAACCAAGTCAGGACCTGAACTCTCATCATCCCAGATCTCCGTGAAAAAGGCAAGATCAATATAGTGAGTTTGAAGGAATTCAAATAATTCTAGTTTGCTTTTAACCCCTTCCATGCTGATGACGGCCCCCATTATTAGTATTTCCAAACTAACATTAATTCTGCCATCCTGTCTTTGACTATATTAATAACATTGCTGGTCAAAGTGAACATTCAGATAACATAGGGCCTTATGCACAAAGGCAAACTTACACTTTTGGCTGCAAAGAAATCTGTACTTAAAAAGATAGGACAGTGTGTGCAGTCCTAAAAATACTGCTCATAAAACTACACTCGTTTGTGAATAGCAAAATAATAGTAAACTACCACCAAAAGTGTAAGTATACCTTTGTGAATAACACAGAGTGGAGACCTAACCCAATGCAGTGTTAGATTTCATGGTGATTCAAAACAGATGTATACAGCAGAATATGGAAGCCCGAACTCTTGCGTATGCATGATGCAACACAAGCACACTTTCATTACATAACAAAAAAATGACACATTCTTGCCTGTACATGAATTATCATGTGGTTCTAGCTCTCTCAATGGACAATCATGGGTTTAGCTAAATCAGAACTCTATAATATTGCTATATAAAGTCTTCTTGCTGAATATGTGTACATATACCACATTACACTTGCACATATAATATCATGAATATCTTGTAGTGAGAAACAACATTATTATTGAAATGGAGATATATGGATACAACATGTTTTAAATTGCAAATAGTCACTCCAAAGCACATCAGTAGAAATCCAAGTCACAGATCTGAAAGCAAAGGTTAACAGTAGGCTTTTCCCCCATCGTCGTCTGTTGAAATCCCCCCACCACCTGGCCCCATTGCCCCACCGGTCTTACCAGCACGGGCCGCTGCTGTTCCAGATGAACTGTTAAGGAATTACTTTCAATGTGCGATTTACATGAACATACTGCTGTGATATCAGTGAAGAAGAAGAATATATTTTTCCAGATATCACTTTATTGAATCACACTATTTTCTCCACTCTTTGTCCCTAACAGACCCAATGTCATGCTTACAGAATCATACAACCCCTCTGACTCCAACAGCCCTTCACCATGGCATTTTGGCATAGGGCAGCTCAGCCAGGTGCCATCCACCAAAGTTAAAGGGCAGGAATGCACCCCATTTAAGTAATACAGTGAATTACTGTTCTTTCTGCTTGCACGGGTGTCATTGCAGCCGCCTAGCACCAACATAGGCACCCTTGGACCATGGTGCAAGGGTGCCTCAGTTGCAGGCAAGATTGTTTTTGTGCAGAAAGAGGCACCTTCCTGCACAAAAACAATCCTGAGAGGTGTTTTCCTCTTTCTATGTGTGCTGCAGAACGCCTGGGAGGCATATGGATTTTACGCTTTCCAAGGCTTACATGTTTTTGTAAATCTAGGGCAGGGTCAAAACCATGGGTGTTGAGCAGAAAAACCCACCACCACGCCCATGGAACACTCTCCAGGTGCAGAGTAAGGCGACGGAGCAATTTGTGCTACATAACCTTACTCATGATTTATGAGGCCATGAAAAAACATGCAGGGTGACTTTGTGTGGCTTTATAATGTGTCAAGCGTGTACCACTTTACATGGTGCAAAAGTGACGAAGGGCTCTATTAATGAACCACTTACTCTCCTGTTATTTCAACTACCCATGAACGTACTTAATCACTAATTCATTCATCCATGCCCATCTGCATCCAACCCACTACAGTCATTCTCTCACTCACTGACATATCCTCACAGCCACCCTCAGTGAAGAAGCACTTTCACTACTGAACACAAGGCCAGGGGCTTTGTCAGTGTTTGTTTCTCTATCTCAGCGCATTTTCTGAACCATGCAGAGACGGTTTCCACTCTCTGTGGCCTGATAAATATCTTTCAAAGGCAGAGTAGTGTGCTCCTGCAGTGCAAAACCAGTATGTGCCAGCAACCCTTCATGTGTGGCTCTTTGATGAATAATGTATCTAGGCACACTGGGAGCTAATACTATCCCACTATTTCAATGACATGAAAACAATGCCAACCTATTCAGAAAACACCTCTGTTTACTACCTACCCTCCCCCATTTAAGGCCCAACACAAAATATACAAGACCGTGTTTTAAGAGCATTATAATACTGCGCTTCTGAAATAATTTAATGGGATTCCCAAATCTGGATGTCTTTCAACTGGAAGCAAAAGATATTCCCTACAGTGAGCTATTTTTGATAGCTCCAACCCTATGACGTTGCCTTTAAAGGGTGTTAGTTAATGAATCTTTAATTTCTATTTCTTGAAAGTTTGGACACTGTAAAAAGAACATCAAGAAATGCAGCTTCAAATAGGAAAGAAACAGATATGGTTTCAACAAAAAGTAAATGTATGATGACAGATTGAATATTGCTGTGCCCTGTGCATTGTCGTGTGACAATTGTAGCAAGAAAGTTTTAGGTCCTCACCTAAAGTTCGTCGGGGAGGGAACTTAGGCGTATTTTACACGGTTTATCAATTGAGAAAAAAATCCTGGAACTTCAAGGAATGCGGTAAAAACTACGTATATGCACAGGAAATCCTGCCATGTGGACACCAGGAAAAGTTGTTGCTTAACTCTGCACAGTTAAATGTATAACAAAAATGCAATCTTTCCTGATGTCATTGTTTTTTTTTTTAGTTGAATAATTTGTATTGAAGATAAAGAACACAGGAATACAGATATAATATTTCGTTCAGAAGAAGTAAATATATAGTTACACATTAATAACATCTATAAAATAGTTGAGATATAAAATATAGAATCAGTATACTGCAGAACATTTGTATAAATATTCCTGAAAAAGTAACCAATAAAAAACCACAAAATAGAAAAAGTACTGAACTACGTACTGGCATATTAATAACCTCTGATGTCATTGTTATACCGCATTTATTCCTAATGATGAAGTAGCCGCTCAAAAAATTTTTGTATTAAAACATAACAATCAGTTGTGTTACCAACATTACAAAAAGTATGGTATTATCTCAACCTGCCGCTCGAAATGCCATGAGGACTTTATTGACATCTAACCCCAAATTGCATATCATCCTGGCTAACAGACTGCCCCATGAATTATAATAACACCTGTGTGTCTATAACCACTAGGGGTCGGTGTAACTCGCGCAATTCCATGTAGGACGCCTATTTAAGGCGAGCTGCCCCAGGGTCAGTCCTACTGACATCTATACTGCTGCTCAGCGCTTCGCGCGCACGCTGCTAATTGCTATTTTAAAACGACCTTGTTTCTTATGATTATTTGTTCCTTAGTCATTTGTATTGATTTTTACTCAGCCCTCTTACCTGCAGCCTAATTGTCAACCACCGCTATTAGAGCGGGTCCGGTTCCCGGGGTGGGCTCAAATCGCGGCAGACATCTTGGAGTGGGGTAGTTGGTGTTGTTGCTGTTTGCTGGGCGCCATCTTTTAGGAAGCGCTTTAGGGCGCTTTAGTGCGCAGAAGCATACGGGGGACGCCTATTTAAAGCTCCCTGCCTAGCGCAGCGGGATCGCGCAGCGGGAACGCCTCTCGCTTAGCCTGAGTCGTGCCAGAGTCCTGCCCGTCCGCTCCAGACCGGGCCTGACTGGGCTTAAGGACTCGGCTTTACAGCTATGTCTATTTCTGCACTTCAGGCTGCACCTACAAGATCTTATACGGGTGAGTTTTTGCGATCTCTACGCCCTCCCTCCTATGATTCATGCACATGTTGCGTCTTACCGATCCACAATTTCATCTGTGGAGGCTGTAATTTCCGTACTGGTAAAATGTCCACTTGCAGGGCCATGAAACCGGTCCATTCGCGTGGTCGAAGAAGAACTAAGGTACCTCCTGTTAAACACTCTGTTCTCCAGTTCTGGAATATTAATTGCCGGTCCCTACCCAAACATAAATCAAACATTTTTGATTTTTTAGTTACTGAACAACCCGACGCCTTGTTCCTAACGGAAACTTGGCTACATGGCAGCTCTGGGCCGGATATTGCGTGTGCTGTCCCCAATAATTATGTTATCTTGAGACAGGACCGAGACTCTGGTAAAGGAGGGGGTATTGCAATAATTTTCAAGTCTTGCTACGTCTGCAAACTTGAAACTTTTCCTCTTCCTGGATGTGAGGCGGCGCTGTTTAAACTTGCTATTAACCCTCAATTTACTCTATCTGGCCTTTTAATATACCGCCCTCCCGGGAATGCTCAAACCTGGATATCTGCGCTCACCAACTCTATAGCCCCTCTACTTCTCAAAGCTGCAAACTTTACCATTCTTGGCGATTTAAACTTACATCTCGATGATACTTCTTGCGCCATTAGTAAAAGTTTCTTAAACGATCTTGAGGTGTTGAGTCTGATGTTGCGCAATTCGGGTCCTACTCACTCTGCGGGGCATCAATTGGATCCAATCCTTTCCAATCTTTCCTTTGACTGCTCACAGAGTGCTCGCCCTTTGGACTGGACCGATCATTTTGCAGTCCATTTCGCCCTATCTGACATCAAATTGCCTATCTTGAATAGACAGGGTAAGGGCGAACTAGTCCATAGATGGGGTAAACTAGATATTTCAAAGTTTAATCAGTGTCTTCTTGATACTCGTCCCCTGAACGACGAAGCCCCCCTTAAAGATCTGAACTCGGCAGTTGCATCTTGGCTCACGAATGCTGTAAATATCGTGCTTCCCCCTACTCCGAGACTATCCAAACTCCATCGTTGTCCGGCCCCATGGTTCTCGCCCGATTTAAAGGTTCTGAGGACTCACTGCAAGGTCTTGGAAAGGAAATGGAGGCGGACCTATTCTGCTTCTCGGAAGACCGTTTACAAAGAAGCATTGAAGGGATACCACTCTAAGTGCAAAGAGGCAAGAGCTGCTTACACGACAAACATAGTGGCGCAAGCTCAGAATTGCCCTCGCACTCTTTTTGCAGAGGTCAAAAAACTGACAGGTGCTGACACCTTACCGACCCCCCCAGTCTTGGAAGAAGCCCAATGTAATTCCATTGCGGAATTTTTTATAGCTAAAGTTGAGCGCATTAACAACTCCATGAGTGCCTCCAACACAGCAACTCAGTCTCAACTGGGGTGTGTGACTACGACCGCCCCTCTGTCCCCGATGACATTGATAACTAACTGGCTCCTGTTTGACGACGACTCGTTTTTCGCCTGTTTGAACAGTGTGAGATCTGGTTCACCGCGCGATCCGGTGCCTGCAAAAATTTTAAAGTTGCTTGATCTTGAGTGCCGGCGCCCTCTCATGAGACTCCTAAATACTTCCTTAAGTGAGTCTTGTGTGCCACAAGACTGGAAGCATGCGATGGTGATCCCACTCCTGAAGAAGGCTGGTGCGGATACTTCTAACCTCTCCAATTTCAGACCCATTTCTCTATTGCCTATCTTCTCAAAGATACTGGAGAGGCATGTCAACATGCAGCTTACTCTGTTTATTGAAAATCAGGGCTTTTTACATCCATCCCAGTCCGGTTTTCGGGCCCACTATTCAACTGAGACCGCATTACTAGGGGTGACGGAGAGACTTCGGCACGGTATCGATCGCGGTGAAACTTCTGCTCTCATCCTTTTGGATCTGAGCGCAGCGTTCGATACCGTGTCCCACTCCATCCTACTAAACTCTCTCCGCTCCCTTGGAATAGCTGACCCCGCACTTGCTTGGTTTGCCTCCTTTTTAAGTGAGCGTACATTCCAAGTTTTCTCTCAGAAAGCTGCATCCACGATTTGCTCCTCGGCGTATGGTGTCCCTCAGGGGTCCATTCTCAGCCCGTTGCTTTTCAATATTTACATCAAACCTCTCGCTACCATCGCAGAGGAAGCCGGGCTGAGTATTTTTTCGTACGCCGATGACACGCAAATCGTCTTTTCCCTCTCCAGTGTCGAAGATGGCAATGTGTCTGGTCTAAAAATTGGTCTGTCACTTGTGGCTGAGTGGATGCAGAGGCATCTCCTCAAGCTTAACGGTGACAAAACCGAGATTATCATCTTGGGGAAGCAGAAGGATCTTTGGGGCCCTCAACATTGGCCCAGCACCATGGGTCCCACTCCTCTTCCAGTCCAGGTGGTACGTAACCTGGGTTTTCTTATTGATGACAGACTGTCCATGAGGCAACAAGCCACCAAGGTGGCGGCCATCTGTTTTACCACCTTAAGACGGCTCCAAAAAATTCTTTGGATGTTGCCCCTTGCCACGAGAAGAACAGTAGTCCAGGCTTTAGTAACATCTCGCCTGGACTACGGAAATGTTCTTTATCTTGGTGCAGATGCTGCGACTGTAAGGAAACTACAGGTCATACAAAATTCATCAGCCCGTCTCCTCTGTAATATCCCGAGGAGGTCCTCGGCTGCGCAGGCTCTTCGAGATCTCCACTGGCTCAAGATCTCGAGTCGAATTAAATTTAAAGCCTTATGCTATATTTTCAAAATCAAGCAGGGTTCCGCCCCATTATATCTTCAAAGCTTGGTCCAACCCTACAAGCCCTGTCGTACTTTGAGATCATCTGCCAACTGCGATTATGTCATCCCCAGATTTAAGCTAGTGAAGATGGGTGGAAGATCTTTCTCCCATCTTGGCCCCAAACTCTGGAATGCCCTGCCCATTGCCATGAAGACTGAGACCAACATGCTCAGTTTTCGGAAAAAACTGAAAACCCTACTCTTTTAAAATTATTTCTTATAGCCGTGATTGATGTCAGTTTTTCTTCTTTAGTCTATCCCTTGCGCCGGGAAACCCACTGCGGGTAGCTGTTGCGCATTATAAATTTTAAATAAATAAATAAAATAAATAGTGGAATCACTCGAAATTACCCAGTAATTCAGCAGGACTACACGGAATTACACGAGAAGAATAATTCTGCATTTAGCGTTATTTCTTAGTGCTAAAATGCCCCTTGGTGTCCGAAATGGACAAAAGGATGCATTTTTCAATGCCATTGCGCTAAATCCAGCAGAACACAAATAGTGAGCTCGAGTAGCCACTCATGCTCTCTAAATGTGACCTTGGGGTAGAATTTTTCCTCAACTTACTTCCAATATTTAGTGCTATTTTCTTAGCGCCAAATGCACTTTTCCTTATAAAATGCACGCAAGGATGCATTTAGTGCTAAGAAACAGTGCTAAATGCCGAAGAAAACAACTAGCGAGCGCAAGTGGATGCTCACCCTCTCTAAATATGTTCTAACGAATTTCCCCCACAAATTATGTAAGGAGGAATAATCGCGTAGTTATTGATAATTCCGCATCCAATAGTAGAGCTAAACTACTGAAATTACTCTGGCATAATTGAAATTCCTCAAAGGCCTAATAACCTCTTACACTGGGTATATGTGAGGCGTTGCATATAAGTTCCGCCAATTGAAAAGGCCCAGTTGTTTTGCCTTTTGATCACTCGGTTTTGGACCTTTATTGTGGGTGAGTCTCCATACCTGAGTCTGACTCCCAATAATTTCATGGGAAATTGTACTGCTGGTGTTTACAGTCAGTGTCCACTTTTTAAGATAAGGCTGCCACAATGCAGCTAGGGCCACGGTGCTGGGCTCATTACACATGAATATATGTGAACACAAGTGTGTGCATGGGTGCATGCTGCACGTGAGAGACTCCAGCTGTGCATCCTGGTGGCTAAACACAGGGAACCTGCCTGTGGTAGTTTTAAACTTCAAATATGACCTGTCAAGATTCTCCTTTTGAAAGGCCTAAACTTTCAGTTTAACTATTAATAAGTAATCCAAATGTGGTACTTATTGCTCATAAAGGCAGGGTGAATATATTTAAAGGTGGGACATGTAGAAATTGATGTGGTGCATGCCCTTATAGTGAAATATACCCCAAAAACGTTTTTTTACTGTAGCAAAGCTCGCTCTGTTACAGGGACTCATTGGGTCAACTTGTTAGTTTTATTTAATAAATGCTAAATTCAGATTAGTAGCAGCTAGAAATAAATTTTTACGCTCTTTTGAAACTTAAAACCCTCTTTAATGGTAGGGTCGGATTTAAAATTATTATTTTAAAAATGTCACTGTTAGAAAGTTGGCATTTTCCTGCCTAAAGTGTTTGGGAGTTTCCAGCAGCCTGAGGAGGTGATGGTTCTCCCACTAGGAAAGGAAAATTGGAGCTAGACAATGCAGAAAAAGGTCTGGGTGTAGATGGAGTGGGAATTCCTGACAGGATGCCTGAGAAGGAGTTGGACTTTCCCCAGCACACCAGACCTGACACCAGCCTTTTGTGTCACTAGCCAGGCTGGAGCCAAACCCAGAGAAGATGGGAGAAATGCCCAGAATCAATTTTAGGATCAAACAAAGGGGTATCCCCACCCACAGTCTGGACTGGGCATAAATGTTTAATTCCGAGAACGGACTGTGACAGAGGCAACACCATGGACAGCTGGAAGGACAAGACCTCTGTTGTCCTGATGGACTGAGGACTCTGTCTGCAGCTGACCCCAGTGTTAGTGGGTCTCTCCAGGGCCAATGATGCTGCCCTCCTAAAACCTTCTGAGGACCAGGTGGGGGAAGATCTCAACTTCTGTGTCCCAACAGGAAGAAAGAAGCACCAGGAGCCCGGTAAAGGAGAAAGCTGGTGTGGGGAGGCAGTGAAACCTGCTCCCTGCAGAATCTTCCCCCTTGGAGCTGAGGAGGCCGACTAAAATTGATCCAGGTAGGTAGCGCATGCCACCAGGAATGAAACGTGAAATGAGCCCAGGATCATCAAAATCAGCCTGACAGAACAGAGCTATGAATCTCCAAAGATTTTGACCTCTGCCCCCCTGGCCAAGATTCAGTGTGAGTGGGGCTCCACTGCATTGTCCTAAATCACCAATGGGGTAGGCCAGTGCTTGGGAGTCAGCGCAAAACAATTTTAAATATTTTCCCAGGCAGGGGACGTCTATGCAGCCCCTTCCCTAGACTCTCATATGAAACCCCAGCCCTGAGATAGCATCAGTTTACAGGCGTCCCGGGACCCCATCCCTGGGCCCTGAGGACAAAGACCAGGTCCCATTCCCTTCCCTAGGACCCAAAAGAACAACACTGCTCCGCCACAACAGGAGCAGGCAAAAAAAGATGTTGCTGGCTCCCGCCCACTTAAGTAATGAGTGGAATGCTAGAAATAAGCTAGTCACTGCTGGACGGCATTCCGTTCCATTGTCATTTTATATACCATGCCACCTAAGGTTGAACCCAGCCATATGCAAATCAGTCTTGACCCTACTTCAAAGGCACCAACCCAGCCCGAACAGACAGGTCAGGTCCTTCTTCAACCGGAACACAAGCAACCTAGGAGCAGTTTCTCCTTGATCATCAGCCATGCTTAGCTTAGAGCACAAAACTGTGTACGGTGAGTGGGCCAGGCTTTTTGGGGGATTGGGGTGCACTATTCTGATCCTACTGCAAACCATGCATTAGGGGTGTCCAAGGTGGGACCAGGAACCCCAGTTTAAAAAAAAGAAAAGCTGTGCGATGCCAGACCGGTCATACACCAATCCACCATAGCCGCTATTAAATATTCACCACTTCCGATCTGGGAGCGGATCATAATGTCTGGCTCAGGCTATTGTGCCAATAAAATAGTTTTTGTAGTGGCCCTAGTAGAGCAGGGGCACCACCACCACTATTTTAGAATTGTTTGGGGGCTGCAGGAGCACCACAGCCCCACATGATCACCTGTGGAAAAGTAACCCTATGTCTTCCAAGTCGCAGGAAGCTTGACCTGGAGAGATGTTCAATAATTTTTTTTGAAAGTACTCCTAATGCTGGAAATTTTGTTCTACAGCTGGGAAGTGCAATGATCTTTAGTGGTTGGTTCTATGACTTCATTCCGAGTTGTCTTAAGTGATACAAGAAAGACTGAGACAAATGTTACGTTGATGTTAAATACTTTATTGACAGTATATTGCTGACATTGGTTCTTGATAAACATTGCAATGCTTTATTGACAATAATGATTGCAGTTAAATATGACTATTGATTTAAATTATATACTGGTGATGTTTAAAATGTGGTCATTTGACTTTTAATGTGGTAACCCCTGACAAAGTATACATATTTAAAATATTTTAAGATTAATTAAAAATGTAAACTAATTTTACATATTTATTTTAAATGTAGGATACAATAAAATGCTACAGCACTATTAACTTAATTTGAAATACATTTTTAATTAATGGAAACATTTTAAATTACAATTGATTTCCTGCTTAAATGAGAAAATAAACTGCCTCCCACAGAAAAAAGCATTTTAGAGGTCAGTAAAAAATCTATTTATATGTTAATAAATATTATTTTACATTATTTGTTAAATTCAAAATAGGGTATTAACAAATGTTTTAACCACATACAAATATCTACTATTGAAACATATTTTTAACATTAAATTTGCCTATATTTTAAATTATTTTAAATAGTTTAATTTAAGATTATTACCTTAGTGGTTTTATTTGAATTCCCTACCTCTATTATTCTCTATTGGAGTGTGTTTTAGTGTCAATGGTTGGTCGTTTGTGTTGCTGGACTTACTAATGTTTGTTTTAGTAGTTACTCAGTATTTGTGAAAAGCCAAATCTATTCAACTTTCTTAAAAGTGTAAATTAATCAAATGTTTAAGTTGCTGTTGTGAATCTGGCCCTATGCTGCTAATATGTATTCAAATATGTAATCAAATGCATACTCCAACCTGCTTCACCATCACCTCTTGTGTATTTAAGCCTGTAGCTCTGTCAATCTCCACAAAATGCCAAGACATCTATGAGAGTTGTATGTTTAGCTTTGTGTATGCATACCTTTGTCTTCTAAATGTACTCTGAGAGATTGATTATTGTACAAAAGAAGGTTTTACCTACTGCTACATTAAGCAGCCTTTTTTGACCTTCTTAAAACATTATATTATATATGTCAAATTCATATAAACCCCCAAACTCCTACTTTGATTTAGTTAGATTGTTGATGTATGGTTATTTACTAATTGGAATTCTACATTTTGAACTTAACAAATTGCAAGAGTATGAAATCACACTGTGACAGCATGGATTCAGCATAGTATCCTACACCGATGAAACCCAGCTCATCCTCTCACTTACTACAGACCTCCTCAGAACCAGACTCAGCTTCCAGGAAGGAATGAAGAATGTCACATCCTGGATGAGTAGCAGCTGCCTGAAGCTTAACTCAGAGTAGACAGAATTCCTCATACTCGGACACTCCCCCTCTGCATGGGACAACACCTGGTGGCCCACCGCCCTCGGCAGCCCGTTAAACCCCATGGACCACGCCCGGAACCTCAGCATCATTCTTGACTCGTCCCTCACCATGACGCAAGAGATTAACACCTTCACCTCCACCTGCTTCAACACCCTCCACACCCTTCACAAGACCTTCAAATGGATCCCCACCGAATCTAGAAAGACCGTCACCCATGCAGTCATAATCATCAGACTGGACTACGGAAACGCCCTCTATGTCGGGATTAACAAATCCCTGCTCCGCAAGCTCCAGATCATACAGAACACCACAGCCAGACTCGTCCTCTGCATCCCTCGACATGAGTACATCACCCATCATCTGCAAGACCTCCAATGGCTTCCCTTTGAGAAGAGAGTGACCTTCAAGATACTCACCCACGCCTTCAAATTCCTCCACAAGACCGGACCAAAATATCTCAATGAAAGGATCTCCTTCCACGCACCCAAGAGAAACCTCTGATCTGCTGACCTCGCTCAAACCCCACGCATCCGCAGAGCCATAACACATCAGACCTGGAACAAGCTCCCTATCAACATCAGACCCTACTCTGCACATCTTCAGGAAGACCCTCAAGACCTGGTTCTTCAACTGATGGGAGCTGCACCCCTACCCATTGCCTTGAGACCCTCACAGGTGAGTAGCGCTCTTCACAATTCCCTGATTGATTGATTGACAATGTCCAACATTTTCAGTATTCATTTATTTATTTTTATATGCATCAGACCCTGTGAGACAAACATTCTTTTTAGAAAGAAGTTGAAGCACATTTTCATTTTATGTAAGGTTATACCATAAACCTTACAATATTTTTTTATTTTTATTTTAAAAATGAAAGTAGACAGCTAACACTAAACAGCTATATTGGTTGCCACTGTGTAGTTATAGTTAGGTCATAGTTTCCATAGAAATAGTTTTTTAATAATGCTAGTGCCTTTTGAAGAATGTGCATGAAACTTCCCAAAAGGGAGTTCATTCATTTTGGCCCCTTCCTGGAAAGTTTCGCACTGATCTGTCAAGTGGTGCCAAAATTGGGGAGTGTCACAAAAATGCTATTTCCCAATTGTACTCTCCTAGGAAACTTTGCTTTCCTGTATGGAAATCATACCTGAATGGATTCCTGTCAGATTTGGCAGATGTTTAGAACTTTAATCAGAAAGTGTAATTATTGTGATTTGGGGTAAAGCTGTTTTCAAGAAACTATAGTTTATTGAGGGACTATGGTTGTGCATGAAAGGGTAACTCTTCATGCACAATCCAAGCCCCTCTATAACCCTAAAAAAAGACAGATACATCCGGATGGTTGGTCTCATGTTAGAAGCAGAGTACTGTACTACTCTATTTCCAGGTTCCAACATTTAAAAAAATACTAAGTGCCTTATTATATGTTTGGCGGTGCGGAACTGCCACGCTTCAGCACAGCCAAACGCATGTTGGAACCGCCCACCAGATTAGGACCTTTCTCCTGTCTGTCTGTTTTTTGGCATTCCCACAGCAGTGGCACCACAATGGTACCGTCGAAATCAGTACCTGCACAGCATGGAAAGCTGCAGTCCATGCTGTGCAGGTACTGGTATGCATGCACACAGGGGGCACATGTTGTGCCCCCTGTGTGCATCCACATTGTAAGAGGCACAAGGGGCCCTTATCACTGCCAAGCATTTCATGGCGGTCCCAAGACTGCCGCACCACTACCTGGTGGTTGCAATGGTCATAGGGGGACCGACGGCCCAGGTCATATTATGGCATTCAGAAGACCGCCACTGCCGTGCCCCTGCGAGTCTGTCGGTTCAGTGACTGCCAGACTTGTAGTAAAGCCCTAAGATTGATTATTTAAGGGAGCTTTCTCTCACAATGGCAATTTTGGTACCTCTAAAGCCTGGAAACAGGGTTGGACACAGGGCCTGGCATGTAGGCAAGGCCCTGTTGCCAACCACCACTGTGTACAACCTTCCACTGTATGCATGATGTACAGACCATTCCATTGCGGGATTAGGCTGCCTGTGGTTGGCAGCTTGGGTGCCAAAGGCAGTGCCCAAGGGGGTTTGGTCACTGCATGGAAGGAAGGGCTAGGCTGGCCTGTGGCTTTTGACCATGTGCAGCACATTGCAAGCCAGGCACTGCGGCAAACCCCTGATGTGTACAGCAGACAAACATTGTTTCGGGACAACTAAAAAATATATATGTATATTTTTTCATTTTTTATTGAGCAGAGCAAGATAAGCATATTTTACACAGTAATCAACAGGAAATTTAACTAATACTTTTCTCTCAAAAAACCTGACTCATTATTCATATGGAACCAACATGGATTAAATACCCGATCATGGACGGAGAGCATATTGCAACCGTATTCTGGCTGTATCTTAAATTATTTATAAATGAACAGATCTTGCTTATTAATATTCTATGGTACTAGGACACTACAGTATCCAGAGATAATCACACTAAATGTGTTCAGGGACCTATACATTGCATAAAATCAGCATTAAAAACAAGGATGGTAAAAAGCATTGTCCAAATATAGTTCAACTATAGCCTTGATTTTTGGGCGCAGATTGAAACAGTATCTCAACCATTCACAAATGGCTGAAGTGTTAAAGTGCTATCGTGCCTTTTTTAATGTGCATATAAAGCATGCTAAAAAGAGCAATGTGCCATAAAACTCCCAAGTGCTGAAGTGCAAACTCTATAAAATTTATATTCCCGCCATGATTCAAAATTCACAAAGTACTTCCAAGCAGCAGTACATTTTCTTGTAGCGCCTACCCTCCTAGCATATGCTTCTTCAAACATCATGGTTCGCTTCATTTTGTTTAACCATTTTGAGTATGAAGGTAGTTCTTCAGACCTCCAATTCTGGAGAATTAAAGAACGAGCAACAAGGAAACAAATTACAATAAAGGTCTCTTCTGCTTTTGTCAGATCTGCCCTTACTCTAGAAATACCAAAGAGGGCTACCTCAGCCTTTGGATTGAGCCTCTTCTGAATTGCCTGGCTTATAGCTGAGAAAATCTTAACCCAGAATAACTCTAGTTTTGGGCACGCAAAGAAGGTGTGTAGCCAAGCCCCTTCACCTTCTGCTTGGAATCGGAAACATCTATTCTCTACTTCCTGATATCTTTTAATAAGAATTTTAGGAGTATAGTACGCCAGCCATCGAGATAGAAAGGCCATCCTTTTAAAATTGGCAGCTCCTAATGCCTTACTCCTTAACTGGGCTACTGACTGCCACTCCTGGCTAGAGAAAGAACAATTAGTTTCCCGTGTTACTCTTCCTAAGAATTTCTCGACCAAAGGGGACTTGTTAAATTTTCTCAGCTGAGAGTACCAGTTTCCAACCCCCCTTAAATTGGTTCGATATAAAGCGCTCACCTGTTTTGTTGGGGCACCACTTCATGATAAATTATATCTATTTATAAAATGTACAATCTGTAGATACTCAAAAAATCCACGCTTTTTACGTTCGCCATATCTATTTTGGACCTCTTTCCAGGAAATTACTTTATTATTCATCAAACAGAGCCCCAGCTCCTCTAAACCACAATCCTTCCAACTTTTAAGATGACTAGAGTGGATTTGAAGACACAGGTTTTTGCACTCCACTAACTTCAAATAGTGGAATCCATAAGAGCCGGCTTGTTTAAAAAAGGATTGCTATCTAAAGTCCTGTATCGTCTTATATCTGGTCTTCTTCAGCAATTTAGATGTTTGTAGAAATATCGGAATTTCCAAACCAGATTCCTGAACCCTTTTGTCAAAGAAAAATTGTCTAATAATCCATTTTATTCCAGTAAACGAGCTGTAAGATCTAAAATTGCTACCTCATAATAAGTTCACATTTTCGGCAATGCTAAACCACCCTGATTTATTTCTAGTTGTAATATTGCTAGCTTGACCTTGGAAGCCTTTCCACTCCAGACAAATTTCCTAAACATTGATTCTAGCTCTTTAAAACATATTGGTATTGATTTTCAAAGGTACATTTATAAAAAGGAATACTAATAGGGGAAAAATAGACATTTTTATTAGAGCTACACGGCCTTTTAAAGTTAGGGACAGAAATGACCAATTATCGAGCAATACTTTGATTTTATGCTGCATTGCTAGATAATTAAAACTGAATAGCTGTTCATAGTGGTTAGAGACATATATTCTCAGATACCGTATTGGTTCCGCTTTCAAAACCTGGGATTTGAGATTGGAGGGGAGAAAATTACAGTCAACATTTAATGTTAAAATTTCGGTTTTGTTTTGATTTATATTGTTTCCCCAATCAGTTCAAATTGGCTGAATTGTGTTAGAGCCCAGTCCAGGTTTAGGCTCTCAGGACTTAAATATAAAATAATATCATCTGCGAACAGTTTTAATTTCGCCATCCCCGGTATTGGTGCTTTCATTTCCGGATTTTCGCGGATTCTTATGGCAAGGGGCTCGATGAAGAAGGTAAACAGTAAGGGGGACATTGGACACCCTTATCTGGTCCGACGATTAATATTTACAGTCCCTATTGGATTAGCATTTATCACCACCGGAGCCTGGGCACCTCAATAGATGTTCCTCAACGTATCGATGACCTGGACAGGGACACCACACTTGTCCAGACCAAAGAAAAGTGTGTCCCAGTTAACCAGGTCAAAAGCCTCATGATGAGCATTGGGGTTTTATTGTTATTAAAATAGTTGAGAGCCTGAATTATGAACCCAGCATTTGAGGATATAGACCTCATCGCAACAAAACCGACTGATCACTATGAATCAGTTCCTGGGCTATGGAAGTGAAGCGTTGGGCCCAGACTTTTATTAGAATCTTATAGTCAGCATTTAAAAGACTAATCGGTCTATTGGAATTAACATCTTTGTGGTTTTTGCCCTTCTTCACAAAGCTGACAAGTTTAGACTCTTTAAAACTTGAGGGGATGCCTCCTCCCAACTTAATATTATTAAACAGCTTCACCAAGAAGGGAATCAATTCCTTAGAAAATGTTTTATGAAATTGTATCAGCAGCCCATCGATTCCACAAGCCTTTGCCCCTGCAATAGATTTCAGAACTGTTAAAACTTCAGTTTCTGATATGTCAAGTTGGATTTGTTCCACAAGCAACTCTGACAAGCTCAGAAGATTTACCCCCTCAAAGTATTCCTAAATTAGGTCCAATCTTGCCTCATATCTAGTGGCGTATTACTGCTGATAATGTTCCATGAAGACTTCGGCTATGCGGTCCATATCTGTTATGTCCCTGGTCTTAGGATCAATGATCTCGGAAATCAAGGCTGCTTCCTGTTTGGTTTTAGTTAACTAGCAAGCTAGCTAGCAATTTACCGACCATTTGGCTGTCCTTGTACACACATTGTTGATATGTCCTAGAACTATTTATTTCTTCAATTAAAAAGAATTCTCCAAGTGCATGTTTCATCCTTTCAAGCTGACCCCCTGCTTCCCCCTCCCCTTGTGACAAGGTATTTCTCTGGAGCAAGGCACTATCCACAGTCTGCTGAAGATTGGCTATTTTTCCACTCCATTGTTTAGACTGGGCATCTGAAAAAACAATCATTTGCCCACGGAAGACTGCCTTGAACCCCACCCAAACTGAAAATTATTCTGCCGTTCCTTCATTAATCCTAAAGTATTCCAGTATCCATACTTTTACATCGGCTACCCATTGGGGGTCCTGAAGGAGGAGACGATCCAGCTGCCACCTAGATCTTGTCCTCTATCCCTCCTCAATTTCCAACTCTAATTTTACAAGAGAGTTGTCAGAGAATGAATTTCCCCCTATTTCTGTATCTATATGTTTCAAAGATCGCTATATAAGAAAAAAATCAATACGAGAAGCCATTTGAAATTGGTGGGAATGGCATGTATATGTATAATTTATCAGTTAATTTGGCATCAGGGATCTAGCAAAAGATGCTCCTGTTTTAAAGCGTCTTGGACTTTTTTGGTTTTTGGCTTTAACTGCTTCTTGTTTTTGTTAGAGGTGTCTTTCTTCAAATCTTGGTTGAAATTAAAGTCCGGTCCTAAAATGTTCTGCCCCAGTGTCCCCTTAAGTAGCTCACTGACTTTCAATAGTGCTGTGGTAACATCCATTACTGGCCATAGTAATTTACAAAGTTTAATGTGATCCCAATTCATTTGACCTCAACCCAAATCCACCTTCCAAAGGGCTCTCTTCGGACTTGACCAAATTCCCACAGGAGACCTCTACAAAAGTAAATAGCTACCCCTCTTTTGGCCAGCCCAGCTGATGCATAAAAAGCATGGGAAAAAACTCTGGGGAGAAAAAGCTTTGGGGAATTGTTTTTTAAATGGGTTTCTTGAAGAAATAACACCTGCGGCGAAAAAGAAGCCAACAACCTAATAAGCCCTCAGTACTTTTGTTTGTCTAGCATTCCGTTCACATTGACCGAAACAAAACAGCACTTATTTGTCATTTCTAAAAACTTTCATACTGCAAAGCAAAAATCCCCTAATCCTGTTTTCCTCTCCCCATTTGCTACTGCTACTGCTCTTTTTACTTCTATACCCTTCCCTGAACCAGCCCCCCCCACCCAACAACTCCAGCCTCCGGAAATGCGGACCACCACACTAATCACATGTAGCCCCCCCTACTTCTCTAATGGGTGTCATAGAACTACATCCTGTGTGAACCCTCCCCTGGCAATAGAAAGCTTCAACAATATACTATCTATCATATCATTTCATTTCGAAGAAGAGATCTCCTTCAGAAGACCCTGAGCTTCTTCTAAATTTGAAAACATGTGAAACTTCCCCCTCGCAAGAACACGCAGCTTGGATTGTTGGGCTATTGACGCCTTTGCACCTTTTAGCTTTAAAGAGGAAAAGAAATTTGACAAACTCTTTGCGCCTGTGTGCAGCTGCGGCTGACATGTCAGAAAATATACAACATTTCGAGGTTTCATTAGTTGTAAATTGTCTCTGTTGTATGACCTTAGCCAAAATCCTTTCCTTGATTCGATAGTCAGCGAAGTTGACCAAGATGGTGCGTGGAATCTTGGAGTTAGGCAACGGGTGAGAGGGAACTACATGAGCCCTTCTAATTGTTAGGTCTCCATTGTGCTCGGGCAAAACACTCTGCTTGATAAACGATGCAACCCATTGCAATACCTGGGAGCCCTAACTTCCCTCGGGAACCCCCACTAATCGTAAGTTCGATCATCACAAGTGATTTTCAAGTTCCTCAAGTTTGTTGTCTAAAATATTCTTATCCTTGGTGGCTTTGTTTACTCTCAGGAGCATGGAGCTCATTTGGTCCTCCAGCTGGGCAATCCTTGACTCGGCTTCCTGAATTTTTACTGGGTAGCAGGCCACTGCTTCTTCAATTTTCCTGAGATGCTGACGAACAGAGTCTATTTCATTTTCATGAGATCTCTTCATTTCTCTTATCTCCTCAAGGATCAGGTTTAGCAATGTCTAAATATCCATCTGTTTAGTGAGGGCTGCATCCATTGAGGCTTCCACAGGTTCCAAGATGAGCTGTTGTAATTTCTCTTTCCCCCTCTGAAGCCCCGGAGGCTGGCCCAGGGTCCCACAATGTTACCGTCGGACAACTCCTGTGATTCTGGGCAAATCACTTAATCTCCCAGTGCCTAAAAAAAAATGAAAGTGTGTCTTCATGTAATGTAACTGGAAAATATGTAAAGCGCTCTGATACCTGATTTGGTTCGGGTCTAGTTCGCGCTATATAAAACTCTGCAAAAAAAACAAAAAAACAACTGGGTCTGGGTCTGTTCCTGTGCCTGGACCCCTGGTCACAGTTCAATTGATTCTACTGCCGGTGTCTGAATGAGCTGGGTATTGAGTAGGGAAGTGGCCCCTGAAGAAGGAGGTACTGCCTGGCCCACGCAGCTCTGGCTGGATTCTTGTACTGTTAAGTCGGCTGGGACAAAAACCTGTCCCAGCGCTTGGGCCAGTAGTAATGAAGATGTAGAAGAAATCTGTAGTGGGCTGTTGTGGATGTCTTCTATCCCTTCTTCCGTCAGCCGTGATGCATGGGCAATGAATTTGAGGGGAGCCGCCTGGGATGCCTTTTTCGAAAATAAAGGAAAGTCTTTCGTGTTTTTTGGGTTGTCTTTGCTAGGCCCTGCTGTAAGATCAACAGCCTGTTTTTTCATCGTGGTTGCAGGACCTTCCATCTGCTGCTGGACTGTGGGAGCCCCATCTTCCAAAAACAGCTCTACAGGCTCCTCTTTCAAGCTCCCAAAACTTGAATTTGGGCCAGGACGGTTGACCAAATGTTCAGTTCTAGCCGCTGAAGATACCACTTTAGCCTGTGCCAAGTGAGTTTTGACTTTCAGTCCCACCGTAGAATCAACTTTGGCAATGAGATTCATCTGTTTGTGATGCTTTCCCATCTTTGCCGCTCCACTTTTTTCTTTCACTCCCACCCTTTGTATCCTTAGAGCTCCCCGTTGGATGAATCCACACAACAGATATTCAAAGTCCTCCTAGTTTTTTGTTTTTTGTTTGATGCAAGCTTCAAACTGAAAGTGCCGTGATTTGTAAAACATGTTCACATTCAAAAATTGAAAGAGAGATTATAAGGGATATTCTGACTCCAGTAAGATAGACAAACATTCCGCTAAAATGCCCGAGCTTCTCAGGGCTGGTTCACCTCACCTTTTCAAAGACAGCGTCTTCCCAACAAACCGGCCGCTCCTGCTCCACCCAGCTCAGCTCTGCTCGACTCCGTTTCGGATATCCTTGCCTCGTCCTGCTGTCCAATATTCCATTGCCATATGGGCTTCATTACATCTCCTGCCAGAATGTTACCACCGCCTCCCCGGTCACCGGGCATGCCGCAAACACGCCAGGCACTTCTATGCACCAGCCGCCAGCCAGCGAGACCTCAGCTCCGTGCCGAGCTGCTCAGAAACACTGATCTTCAACCTCGATTGCCGGATGAAGAAACTGCAGTCACCTGTGGCTAGGCGGAGGTGTGCCTCTCTGCAGCCATCCCTAAGACTCCGGTACAACTAAAAAGTTGGTGTACTAACAGTGAGGAGTCCTGTTGTTCCTTTGTGGCCCACATGATGGATGAGGCTTTGGTGGAATAATGATTCCTGCTGCCCGGTCGCACTATTAGCCATAATTGGTCTGCATACCCAGGGACAGAGTATATGTCTAATCATCCTCATCTACATGGAAGTAGTTCATTGGGTTTGAGTCGAAACAGGACATTTCTATTTGCTATAAAGAACTAAACAAAATCCTGTATTGACACACAATTGCACAGTAAATGCTAATGTTCTTGTGTGGGGAACTGTCCTTCTGTAAAGGACTGCATTGCCTACTTGGTCGTGTTCTCACTATGTAGACCTGCAACAATAAGATAAGCAAAATTAATTAAAGGGATTCAAATTCCTGTGTTGCAACATCAGAGACAATGTGGGTAAAATTAAATCATCAGAGAACAGGAGAGTCTAATGAAAAGTATAGTGCCTCCAGGAGGGAATCCATTTGGTTGAAGAATGAGGAATTTAATGAATCATGGTTCCTAACTACCAGAATTTTTAATGAATGTTCTGATTTACATTGATACCGGATGTTCCCCAATACCAAAGGAAAAGGGCTGTGTTACTGAGTCAAAGGGGTCCTGTACATGCATCTATTTATGGATGTTGATTGCATGGTTTCCCTTCTCCTATCTTCATAGTTTCCTGTGGCCGCTGTAGGATTGGTTCTTTGAGTTGGATGAGTCTATTACTTTTTGTGGATGGGCCACCATGGTAGATTTAACTTTCTCTGACAACATGCAATGTGAGGGATAGCCCTCAGTCATGCCTTTCGGCCACAGTGAAAGGTAGTTTCATCTTCTCCTTTTTTGTGTGATGCAGGGCCTTGAAGGTCTGTATTGGAAACAAACCATCAAAAGACTAATTTTCAAAACTGCTGAGACGCTCTACATCCCCAATGACCAATGACCACTGCAAAAGTGCACTGTAACTGTTCTTTGCAGTCTGTGAGGCAAGGGATATCAATTGTTGCCATGTGAATCCCACATCTTTGTATGGTTGAACTCCTTCTGCTGCATATGAATTATTTGGTTGCATCAAATTCATCATCAATAATGTGTTGCAACTAATGTTGGTTAGTGAGGAATCTGGTCGATCGACCAGACTAATTCCTTAGTATACCTGGCTTTAAACTATGTGTGGGAGGCAGTCTGGATTCAGGAAAAGCTTCAGAGACTATGTGCCTTTTTTAGAGTTTAATGACACAAAAACCCCTTGGTATTTGAAGGAGGAGCTAAATCATTCCTTCTCTGGTAGAAGATATACCACTTGAACTGCTTGTGTCAGAGGCAGTTTTACTAGTTTCTCTGATGAGGGTTTCTCTTTCAATGGAAAATCCTTTAAAGGATGCTATAGAATGCTCTTCACAAATAAGACACTAAACACTTAGGGGGCATATTACAAAACCAACATTTGTGCTATAAATGATGACAAAGACCACAAGGAACATGTTGAATGTTTGTCAATTCTCTTGTAACTGAAAGTATAAACAAGAACTGTCTCCACTTGACATTTGTGCTATTTTGTATGATTTTTGGTACTCCCTGCTCAATGTGAAAGGGGCCTGATTAAAAGTTGGTTGGTAAAAGAAACGTCTTATGTTTGTAGATCAGTTGGAAGCTTCACTGTGGTGCTGAAAATCTTCAAGTTGATCTTCCTCTGCCATTTTAGTTACATTGTAGAGATGATTTAGCCAGAGGATTTTCGACTGTCCAGGAATTCTTTTTTTTATTTTTTTTTTATTAAGTTTTTATTTTTTTTAAAAACATGAGCAGGGCACAATTGGATTCAAGGTAATACAGCGCGCATTCATATATATACAATGGGAATATATAAAAAAAAAAAAAAAAGAAAAAAGTATACATGTACAATACCAAAACATACAGGATTATACCGAGATAGACCATATACACAATAGACACAAAGAATGCTATACACCAGAATCTCGATTCCCCCCCCTCCCAACAAACAATAATCAAGGATCAGGACCTTGCTTCCATCGAATAAGGGGCTCCCATATTTGCAAACCAAGTTTCTTACCTTTTTTCCCCTTCCTTGCATATATGGCGGATTCTAATTTTTGAATTGATAATACCTTACCCAGCCATTGATGATATGTGGGAGGATTAGGGTCAAGCCAAGCCGAAGCCACTAGCAGTCTAAAGATAGCCATTACAACAAATACAAAGTTTTCATTATTCACGTGGCTCTCCGGGTTGACCCCTAGTAGCATCACAGCTGGGTTTAATTCTATTGTAGTTGACAATACATTCTGAAAAAAGTTCCCAATGTCCTGTTTTATACTATCTAGTTGTGGGCAAAGTGAAAACATGTGCATTATATCCGCTTCTGCACTACCACACCTAAAACAGGTAGTTCCCGAGAGACCCCCCCATTGAGCAATTTTCGCCGGTGTGTAGTACAGATGATATAAAATCTTATAATGTTGAGCTTGTAGAGATGATGAGCACAACAGTTTGATTCCCATCTCTAGCGACTCCGAAAAAATGTCCCTGGTTGTATCCAGATCTTCAGACCACTTATTGACCCATTTATCCATATCATCGTTCTTTAAAGATGTCATCTCAAAGTAAAGTCTTTTTATAGAACAATCAGAACCTGCCTCTATAAGATCCATCAGTACATTTGTTTCGAAACCCAGAGGGCCTCCTTTTCTATTTGTTAAACAACTTCTTATTTGGAGATATTTAAAAAAATGCTTTGTATCTAAAGTATATCTATTCTGTAATTCTACAAATTGTAGTATACCATGAGGTCCCTGGATATCTCCAATCTTTCTTATCCCCCGCCTCTCCCAATCTTGGAATACAGCACCTGAAAAAACCATGCGAGGCAAGGAGGGGTTATTTTTAAATCTGGTGTAAGCATTATATTTTCCAATTCCTATCTTTTTCGATATTCCCTTCCATATATTATAAGCAGCCATAATGGTCTTAAACCGCGTTCTTTTATAATAACTTTCCTCAGTGAATCGTAAAAAAATATTTTCCGCATTTTTACCCAAAATCAAACCAAATATAGCAAGTGAACCAATATTATCCCATCCATCCGTCTCTGCCCCCCCAACCAATCCCAACATATTTTTGAATGCAGCAGCCCAATAATACAGTTTTAGATCTGGTAAAGACCAACCACCGCGCTCCCGTGGGAGTGACATATATCTCAAAGCCCTGCGTGTCTTTCCTCTGGCCCATATAAACCGGTTAATCATTTGCTCACAAACTTTAAACCATTTATTGTCAAATAAAAGTGGCACTGCCCTAAAGATATACAAAAATGTTGGCAACACCATCATTTTGATGATATTGACTCGGCCTACTAACGATAGGTGTAGATTTTCATACCGATCCAAATCTTTCTTTGTTTTATTTATTATTGGAACGATATTATTTTCCACCAGATTATTTAAGTCGGCTGAAATACTTATTCCTAAATAAGTCCCTGCCTGGACAACTCGATTATCTTCACACATGGTCGCTGAATTTTTAATGATCTGTGTCTTCGAGGCATTCAGGGCGTATCCCGAAATCTGACCAAATCTATGAGCCTCTTCTTCTATAAATACAGTTGCCTCCGTAGGGTTTGGTGTTATCACTGCTACATCATCAGCATAGGCCAATATCTTACATGGTCCCACTAGTGTTGGTAATGGTGTTATCTCCGGACATAGATCTAACTTACGAATCAGTGGATCCATATACATGGCAAACAGTAAGGGGGAACATGGACACCCCTGCCGTGTTCCTCTTTTAATCATGAATTGACCCGTAACACCCCCATTAACTCTGAGGGCCGCGATCGGTTCTTTGTACAAGGTCTGTAGAGCTTTTATAAAACCACCCCTAAATCCAGCTCTTACTAAAGTGTGCCACAGATAGTCCCAGGAGACCCGATCGAATGCTTTCTCAGCATCTAGCAACATTACTGCCATCGGATCTCCTGTGACCTCAGCGGCGTCGAACAGCGTTATAACTTTCCTGGTGTGATGAGTTGTTCCTCTACCAGGAATAAATCCGTGCTGGCTATAACTTACTAAAGCGCTTATAACCCCAGCAAATCTCCTTGCCAGAGCTTTTGAGTATATTTTGGTGTCATTATTCATTAATGTAATGGGGCGATATGACCCAGGTTCAGTCGGCGGCTTTCCTTTTTTTAAAATTAACACAATATCTGCACCCCCCCAAGACTTTGGGATAGACTTGCCCGACTGAGCAGCTTGAATCATTTTGGTTAGCTCTTGGGCGAGCATTCCCCAGAAGGTTTTATAAAATTCTAAGGGTATCTGGTCCGGGCCAGCAGCTTTTCCTGAAGGGAGGTTACACATAGCATCTTTAATCTCTTCAGCATCTAACTGACTTTCCAGTCTATCTGCATCTTCGTCCAGAACCCTCACCACTGGGATATTCTCAAGATAATCCCTAATCTCATCACTCCCACACGGATGTTGGTGATCATATAAATTCTGATAGAATTTCCTGAAAACTTCCCTGATTTCTTCCGGATCTTTTTGCAGATTACCATTTTCATCCCTAATTTCTCTAACTGTTCCTTCTGCCGCTATCTGCCTAGTGCGCATGGCGAGTACATGCCCGACTTTTTCATTATATTCATAACACCTCTCCCTTCTAATTGTATAATATACTGCCGCTTTTTTCGCCAATTCATCTTCAGCTTCACTTTTTACTTTTATAAGATCTAAGATAGATTGCTCTACTGGTTCCCCTCTAATAACACAGTTGTTGAGTTGTTCTTCTGCCTCTAACACAGCTTTCTCTAATTTGCTTTGCCGAAGCCCTACTAATTTACGTTTATAACTGCTATAGCTACATGTTTCGCCACGGACACCCGCCTTGAAAGCATCCCAGATAACTCCAACCGAGGCACTTCCTCTATTGTTATCGAAAAACTCCGTGATCCATTTTGACATATGCAATATGTAATCATCCTCTAAAAGGAGCCTTCTTTCGAATGTCCATACCCGATTAGTTCTTATTCCCCCTTCTAACTTCATCGTCAACAGTACTGGGTTATAATCACTGAGGATTCTTGGGAGCCTATCTATCTTAACCCGTGACATTATATTATTAGAAATCATAAAGTAATCCAATCTGACACAAACTTGATGTGGTGCAGAATAATATGTGTATCCTTTTTGTGCTGATCTGATTGTACCCCAGACATCAATCAGGTTATTATTAATCAAAAGATCCACAAGGGCCTTATGGACTCTTTTCTTTCGTCCTTTATAACATCTAGTCTGTCCTATTCCCAATCCTTCTGCCCCATTAATGTTCAAGTCTCCCCCTATGACGACCTGGGGGGGCCAAATGGCCAATTCAGAGTCTAGAAACTGTAATACCTCCGGGTCATCCTGCGTAGAACCATAAACTGCGATCAACGTTGTCCAAACACCTTCTATCATAATCTCCGCTATCGCCCACCTTCCCCATTTATCCTCTAATTTTCTCCCAATTGTCAAATTTTTACTCCTTGACAAGATAGCGACCCCTCTATTTTTTGCACCTTGTTTAGAACTTGCTATTAAGTGGAAGCCCAACTGATTGAGACAATACTCTTGCGTGTTCATTATATGTGTCTCTTGTAGGAAAATGAAATCTACATTCAACTGACGTAATCGGATACCAATCTTTTGCCTTTTTTGGACATCATTTAGGCCACAAACATTCCATGTTAGAAATCTAAGTGTCATAATTAGGTTTTCCGAAACCATTAACTACCTGTTCACTTGTATTTCTTATTTTAATGGGTTTGATCTCTACTACATCTAATACATAAAAGACATAATTCTTAGTTTTTATACTCTCTTCCTTCCTCACTTCTTCCTTACAGCCATACTGCTCATGCGCCTGTTTCGGAATGCATCCTTCATGATACCCATATGTTTCAATACCAATACCATTGTGCCCTGCCCTTGTGCTCCTTCTCCCCCCCCCCAGAGACCCCTCCCTCAGGAACCCTCCCCCCCTACGGGCAAATAGGTCCATGAGACCTATATTTGACCGACGCTTGCCACCGGGATGTCTCGCCCCCTCCCCCCCTGACTTTCCTAGTTCTTATCTGTCATTTGAAGTGCTCACCTACAAAGGAGTAAGAGAAAAAAAAAAATCATTTTAGACTCTATCTATCAAGTCCTATCTCATACTGCCTGATTAAACAGAAATATAACAACATATCAATAATTTTAAACAAATTAAGCTTGCCCAAAATCTTCACAGTGAATATAATAAGAAAAAAATAACATGCACATGCGAAAACATAGTCTATCCTTAGATTCCCTATAAAGTTCCTAACTCTAACTGGTGAGTTGAAAAACTGCTATTCCATAGCGTTATTACTATGACCTCTACTCTTTACTTTTTACGAGGTATATTTCTGACAACCCCAGTTTGTAATTCTTGGGATTCTTGGACCCCTGGGATCTTATTATGAGACTTTTGGTGACCTCTATTCTCTCTCAAAAAAGTAAGATATTCTTGCGCCATAATTTCGGAGTGGAAGACTCTGTATTTGCCATCTACGCCAATTTTTAGACGTGCGGGGAACATTAGATAAGCCTCACACCCTATATTTTGGAACGGGGTAATAAGTTGCCTCATCCGCCACCTTCTTTCCACGGTGGTGTGGCAGAAATCAGGGCGGGCAAAAAATTCAATTTCCTTATAGGAGCGTTTAGACTGTGGTTTTGCCTTATTGATTATCTCTTCACGTAAGAGGAAATTCCCAATATATAACAGTATTGCACGGGGCTTGCCCTGTGATTCTTTTCGAAACATCGGGAAACGGTGCACTCTTTAAACCTCATGCTCCCAGTCCCATGAGGCCAACTCTGGGAATGCACCTTTCAACAAATCGATGACAAAACCACGCATGTCCCTATCCTCTTTTCCCTCTTGTATTCCAATTAATCTAACATTGTTCCGCCTTTGTCTATTTTCGAATTCCTCCAACTTCCAGAGCATATCCGCTGTTACCTTATCATGATCCTTGTTAGCATCTTGTATTTTGACAAAATCATCTTCAAGTCTTCCTGTTCTGACCTCTATCTCAGATACTCTCTCGACCATTTCTTCATACATTCTGTTCACCTTGTGGAGAGAAGATTGTATTTTTTTATTCGCATGTCTAGCCCTCCTACTGGCTCTCTGACTCTCCGCACGAGCCTCACTCTGAATTTGTTTTAGGGTAGAAAGTAGTATTTCAAAATTCGCCGCACCACCTTCAGAACCTCCCTCAGCCCCCCGTGGGCTGGCCTCATGCAATTCTGCTTCTGCTCCGACCAGCTCTCCAGACTGAGGTATTCCACTTTCAACTGCATTGTCCCAGACAAGTTTTTTAACAACTGTTTTCACATGTTTTCTGCGAGGAACTCTGGCTTGAGTCTTTCGCCTGGAATTGTTATTTTTAGCCTTAACCTTATACATAGGATTGTTATCCGTCACAGTTTCCCTCATCTCCTTTATGACATTTCTTGATTTAGTTTTTATAATCTTCAAGGCTGTCTCTTGCTCTATGGGTTCTGTATCGCTTTCAGAGGTAACAGAAACACTATCTGATTTCGATATATTAGTATCTGTGCCTGAACCTGCTACAGAGTCCGATGAGCTGCTCAATTCAGAGTCTGTATCCGATGGAGATTCTCGAGCAGAGCTGGTAAATTCACTTCCGTCATCCTCCTCATCATCCACCTCATCATTACCCGTAAAAAAAATCTCCTCGCCTGGTGATGCCAACATAGATTCAGGAATATTTTGTACAATCATTAGATTCATGTCCTTTCTACTCTCAAAAGTAGAGCTGGTTATCACCTGCTGTGATGAGGTAGTTGCCATCTCCTTGTCCATCACCTTTGTAGCTGTTTGATCATCTGCACTCTTACTGGCTCTCTCATCCTCATCCTCGTTATCATTATTTCCAGTGTGGGCATTATTCAGATTAGTCACAGTGCCAAGACTCCTAAGTGGCTCTGGAGATGCTTCTGCAGGCACCTCTACCGTTTTATTTTCATCTTTATTTTTATCTTTGTCATTATCTCCAGTTAGGGCTTCAGCCGGCTCCTGGCCCTTTAAGCTCTCAACGCCGCCTCCCACTGGGACTGTAGAAGAGGCGGTCTCTCCCACGGGCTCTGTAACATCATTCTGACCTTGGAGCTCCATCATGCTACCTGCGCCCCCCACAGCTCCGTTGGCTTCAACACTCTCCAAGCGCAGGGGATTTTGCTTTGCCCCACACAATGCCGCTAACGTTGGAACCGAGAATGTCAGCTGCGCTGTCGGCTGGACACTTGCTGCCGCTGCTGCCACAGGTAGAAAAGACTCCACAATCGTGGTCTGCCGTAACGCTGCCGCCATTTCACTATAGACAAACTGTGTCTCAGTATTCCTTTTAGCCGAACTAGGCAGTGCTGCGTGTTTCTTTGTTTTTTCCCCCGTCTCCTTTTCCCGCAGCTTCCTTGCTTTCGCCTCTTTTGCCGCCTCCCGTCTCAGCTGCGCCTTTGTTCTTGCTTTGGCTCTGAGGTTAGAGGTGAGAGCGGGGCCGTCGAGAGATAAATCCTCTTCCTCATTCCCGGGGGCGATGTCATTAGGTTTCCTACTTGATCGATGGAGTTTAGGAGCCATTATTCTTGAGCAGTATAAGCGCCCTGCCCGATAGGACTTCGCTATTAGAGCAGCTATACTTTCCAGCAAAGTTCTTCTTTCCTCGGTTTGCGGAGAATCCTTTAACAGTGCAGACCAACTCGATATCGCTCCAAGCATTTCAGATCAAAAACGCTGTTACTGCTGCTATGCACCGATCCTCCTAAATGCCTGCTGATACAGCTCAGTTCATCAGTAGCTCCAAAAAGCCTTAATGTAGTACTGTAGCATTATCCGAGAACTGCACAAAAGTTATAGGCAAAGTGTGCACTTCGAATTCCATAAGTTCTACTGTCAGGAGCGGTTCAGGGTGCGACCAACCCCTACGGCGTCTCGGCGGCCATCTTGCCCCCTTGGATGAATCTTCTAATTGTGACTGTCCAGGAATTCTAATGTGAGGATTACCACTCCATCACAATTTATAAGATTTTCTGCTATCACCCAGTACCAAATGAGGTGCTAAGTGTCACCACAGCACTTGCTGAAGCAGAATATCTAATAGATATGTACGCCCAAAGTGGAATACATTTCCATAATACTCATTACTCACATCATGCTGCATATGCATGTGCATGATCAAATTGCTGACAGAACTTTCAATCTGAGGAAGCTCAAGTCGCTTTGCTGAGAGAACCATATTGATAAATAACCATCAATGTTAAATAACGGTTTAAGTACATTAGACATTCATCAGCTGCTGTGGAGAAATGTGGTTCCTCCACCATATTGGCAGCTGGATGATCCACCATCAACTATCAAATCCGGTCGAAGGACCACCTGGAGTCTTTGAGTGGATGAAACCATAAAACTGGGCTGCACATTGTGGACCTAAGAAGGAAGCATTCATTGCACGTTTCCAGGACAGCCACTAAATAAGCAACTCGTTTGCATTTTGATTAATTATATCAAAGTTAATGTTATGAGTATATCCTGAAAATCTGGTATGAACCCTCCGCCATAAGGAGTTTTGACACCAACAGAATTTCAAAGAACATTGTGCCTGCCTTCTATGTTGTTGTTGTACTTGGGGTCCCAGTTGATATATCGATTAATTACAATTCCATGTGCCTTTTGGACAAATGTACTTCTTCTCCCTATTTGTCATAACCTTTTTCGATTTCTTTCTGGAGTGTGGGGTTGGGGAAAGAGACTGTGGGTGTTTTGTTATAGGTTATAAAATTCCTAGTTTTTCATGGATTCTGTTGTTATTGGAAATAAGTTTCCAAACTTTTACTTATATTTCTGGATTTTAAGGAGAGACTTCAAATGAAGAAGATTGACATTTTAGGCAGTCTCATATATTTATCAATTTAAAAGTGAATTTTAATTATACCTTCAATGATTTAGAGACAGTGTTGTGACAGCGTACGGCAATCAATCAATCAATCAATCAATCAATCAGGGGTTTGTATAGCGCAGGCTACTCATCCGGAATGGCTCTCAAGGCGCTGAGGGGAGGGGGGGCTAGGGTGGGTGGGTACCGCAGATCCTGGAGGTTCACTGAGTTCCATCCAGCCAGGTCTTGAGGTCCTTTTAGGAACTTGGGGAGCGAAGCAGTCTGTCGGAGGTGGAGAGGGAGGAAGTTTCATGTCTTGGTCGCGAGGAGGGGGAAGTAGCGCCCTCCTGTTCTGCTTTTCTTGATCCGAGGTACTGTTGCGAGGGAGAGCTGGGCCGATCGGAGAGAGCGCTGAGGTGCATGGAACACGAGGCGGTGGTTCAGGTTGGCGGGTCCGGTCTTGTGGAGGGCTTTGTGTGCATGGGTGAGAAGCTTGAAAGTGATTCTTTTCTCAACAGGGAGCCAGTGTAGGGTCCGTAGGTGTTGGCTGATGTGGCAGTGGCAGTGGTGTGGTAGGTTGATGACAGTCTGGCGGTGGCGTTCTGGATGTTCTGGAGTTTGCGGGTGAGGTTATAGGCATTTTCCTCTTTCAATGCGTGCTGCAGAAAGAGGAAAAACTTAGGAGAAATAAAAGTATTTCTCCTCATTGTGCCATTCCTTTGTCTCCCCTGGGGAGGCGAAGGATTTTGACGCTTTCCCAGTTGTATATATGTGAATGTGCCAAGTTCCATGTATGGAAACACCCACAGCAACACCCATGAAACTCCCCTTTCACGCAGAACAATGTGTGAAAGGGGCCCATATTTACAAGGCCTTGAAAAGTCACGCATTTTGACTTTATGTAATCTTGTAAATAAGAGCACGCGCCATAAGCCCCTTTGTATGCATGTGAGCAGTCTGCACATAAGACTACCATCCTGCTCAGTCCAATAACAGCAAACAGGTAGCCTGGTGCAGAAGAGAGAGAAGGCAAGACTAGGTGTTGATCTGGGGTAGGTCGTATAACACTAGTGGGCATTCATAGATCGGTCAGTAGGGTTTACTGGAAAACCTGTAGTGTCACTATACATGTATGTGAAATCTGCAGTTAAGTGCAGTTTCCATCCATTTAGGCCTACACATTCTAGTGAGGTGTCAAACTGGGGGACTCTTTACTGACTTGTCCTATTGTATGCAGATGACTGTGTACTTATGCCACAAACCGGGAGGGGACTGTTTTGTGGGATTTATGTCTGATTTAGGGTTGTCAACAAATATAACTAAATCATGTGGGCGACTGCGTATCCACATATGTTATGTTATGTTATGTTAATAAGAATTTCTTAAGCGCACTGACACCGATTGGTTTCCTGGCGCTGTCAAAGCCAGAGGGCGTGTCCAGAGGTTGCAAAGCGTACAGGATTTATTGGAATGCTTGTTGGTAGAGCCAGGTCTTTAAAGCTTTCCTAAATGGCAGGAGATCCGGACAAAACCGGATCTCCCAGGGAAGACATTCCACAGCCGGGGACCGGATCTCCCAGGGAAGACATTCCACAGCCGGGGGGCCAGTGTTCCAAATCTGCACCCACCAGCACGTTTGAGCTTAAAAGATGGTGCCTATAGGAGGCCTTGATGGGCCGAACGAAGGTTTTGGGACGGGACATGCTTCGTGATGAGTCTCTCAATACATTTGGGGCTTTTACAGTATAATGCTTTGAAAATCATGCAGCCAGCTTTTAAAGTGCAGCGCTGAGCCACAGGGAGCCAATGGAGTTTTTCCAAAAGAGGGGTGGCTGATTGCCATCTAGGCTGGTTCACAATCAATCTGGCTGCATAGTTCTGCATAGTTCTGCACCATCTGAAGACGTTTCAGAAGGTACTGAGGTAGGCCCAGATAGATCGAGTTCGCGTAGTCTAAGTGCGAGATCACAGTGGCGATCACCACCTGTGTCATGGCCTCCCGAGTAAGGAGGCGGCGAACCTTCCGGATTTTCCTGAGTTGGCAAAAACCCTTGGAGACCACTTGACCTACTTGTGCTTTAAGTGATAGGTCGCTGTTCAAGGTGACTCCAAGTGTCTTTGCCGAAGAGGAAGGAGTCGGTGCTTGGCCCATTTCTGGCGGCCAATAGTGCGGACCCCAATGTTTAACACTGTCTCCTGTAAGGACCAACTCAGTTTTTCCTGGGTTCAATTTCAAGTGATTTTGGTCCATCCAAACTTGGATGAACCTCATTATGGCTTGAAAAATGGATATGGACGCTTCAGAGTTGTCAATGGGGAAAAGTAATTGCAAGTCGTCCGCATAATTGAGCACCGTCACCTGTTTATCTCTAAGGGCCTGGATAAGGGGAAATATATAGAGGTTAAACAGGTGGAGTGACAGGGAAGAGCCCTGGGGTACGCCACACGTGATAGTTTGAGTGGTGCCCACCAGGTCGCCCATGCTGACTGCCTGAGTACGGCCCTCAAGGAAGGACTTCAGCCAGCTGGCTGCTGTGCCCCGGATGCCCGCCTGAGTGACACGGTCGATCAAGATGGTATGATCGACCGTGTCGAACGCAGCTGACAAATCCAGTAGCACTAAAGCCTGAGGGAAGCGTTTGTCGGCACAGACACGGAGAGAGTCAAGTACCGAGACTACCACTGCCTCTGTTGAGTGGGCGGGGCGGAACCCCGCTTTATGTGGGTCGAAGCATTTGGATTCCTCCATAAAGTTAGACAAGCATTTGGCGACATGGGCCTCCAGTACCTTTGCTAAAAATGGCAGTAAGGAAATTGGCCGATAGTTTGCCTTGCATGTAGGATCTGCCCCAGGTTTCTTTAGGAGTGGTATAACCGTTGCTTCTTTAAATACAAGGGGAACTAGACCGGAGATCAGTGAATCATTTAGAAGGGTACAGGCAGGAGCCGGGATAACTGAGAGACAGTCTTTTAAAATGTAGGACGGGCATCTGTCTGATGGTGCGCCGGATTTCACTCTCACCAACAGCTCCTGGAATAGATCTGGGGTAATAAGAGGAAAGCTACTGAGTTTGCTAGTATGATTAGTCCTAATGGTGACATCGGTGGTGGGATTGATGGTTTGTGAGATGGTAGCTTTAATGATTGTGATTTTCTCGATAAAGAAAACATTCAAAGAGTCACAGAGGGTCTGGGTCGGGGGTAATCTTGGGCGGGCATTATCAAGATTCGTTAGCTCATTAAGGATGGAAAAAATATCTTTTGATCTGTTCGTGGAGTTAGTAATACGAGAAGAGAAATAGGTGGTTTTGGTAGCTAAGATAATTTTCATGTATTCTTTCCTGGCCATAGTATATCTAACTTTTAATTCTGGGGCATAGGTATGGCGCCATATTGGTGATCCTGCTTTCAAAATTGTTCCCAACTGTACATACATGGGGATCCCATTTGATTCTCGGAGCACTTGGGTGCCCTTGAAAAGTGTAAAGGTTACGCAGTTGGAGCAGGCTATAGCATCCATTTTTAAATTTGGCTCTAAGTTCCATGCCACTGGACGCTGCAGTCACTATTTGTAGAGCCATTTCTTTAGCAATAGCTATGTATGTTGCAGGTGTATGGGAGTACACAGACTACACAGTGTTACAAACTAGTGAAAATAATTTTTGCATAGATTATTGTCACTTTCCTGGGGTCCCCCTGTCAATAATGCATAAGGAAGAAGGATTGCAGTATATTGGGGATATTTTAAGGACTGCACCCACTTTACTCTAGCTCTCCATCTGGTCAAGACCTGAGGCGGTACTGACACAGTCAGTAGTTAATGACTGCTTAGAACTTTCAAATGCCCACAGGATCAGGTGGTTGACCTATCTAAAGAATGAACAGCATACAATTGGCAACAAATTGCGTTACGTGCACTGCATCACCAAATGCGATGCAGTGCGCACAACAAAATTCATTTTTTTTATTTATATGTTTACTTAGCTGTTAAACTCCGTAATCCATACATTACTACCCCCCACCCTGCCCCTCCCCCTCCCAACATCACCGCCTGGCAGGTACTCCCACCACCGGCCGCGGCTGATGAACAATACAATGAAGATTGATGGTCATTGCATTTGAACATGGTCACTGAATTCAATGGTTTTAATGGTGAATCCTTTTGTGTGATGATTCCATTTATTTTAAAGTGATGACTCCTTGAGAAAGCCAATAGACTTGCCTTGCGTTTTAATGACAAGTGCCCCTTCACAAATCCAATAGGATTGCCTTATGTTGTGATGTGCTGACCCTTTGACAAAGCCACTAGGTCTACTTTATTTCAAATTACACCCCTTTATACTGCAATGTTCTATCTGGTATACGAATAAATGAATGAATATAGAGCATGTAAAGCGCTCTGTCACTCCCAATAGAGCATCCTGGTGCTAGATTTGCAGCTGAAAAACTCAAGAAAGGCGAGAAGAGGAAAAAGTTGCCATTAAATAAGGGAGCAGCAGAGTGCATCTCTTGCCTTGTAGAGCCAGGTCTTCAGAAGCTTTTTGAAGAGCGCTTCAGATTCTGTGAAACGAGGGTGGCTTGGCAGTAGATTCCACGCCTTGGTTCCTAGCACTGAAAAGCATTTACTGCCCCTAGTTTTTAGTCTGAACGGAGGGGGTTTGAGAAGATTAGTATGGGAGAATCTAAGAGATCTTTTGGGAGTATAGTTCATAAATCGAGTGGCAAGGTATTTTAGTCCAGTAGCTTTAAATGATCTGAAAACCAGTAAAATAGTCTTGAAAAGAATACTTTTGTGTACTGATAGCCAGTGTAGTGTTTTTAAGGCAGTCGAGACAGAGCTCCGTCTGAGGAGTTTTAACACAAGTCAAGCAGCTGCATGTTGCACCATCTGTTGTTTGTGAAAAATTTATTGTGGTGCTCAGCATATAGACTATTATAATAATCAAGCCGGGAGATGATGGAGGTAACCGCAACTGATTTCCTAGCAGCTAGCGGGAGAAAGTCAAATAACTTTCTCAGGGACTTTATAAGGTTGAAGCACTTGCCTGCTACTGCCATAGCATGTGGGCAGAAGGAGAGGGCAGTGCCAAATTTTACTTTATTGAGTGCTGTTATTGTGTGCCAGCGGACAGGGATTACTAATCCACATCACCTACCATGAATAGACATTTAACTGCTCTGCTTCTCTACCCTGAGAGAATCAAGTGCTACAATGGGGTGTCCTGTAAGACAATTGTCTACCTTTTACTAGTGCAGGACTCACATCATGCACAACTAATAACCTGATTCCTTATATTAACTCTAATGAAGATGTGTAGCAGTGTATAGGACATTTGCAATTCCAAAAATAATTTTGCTAATGCCTATTACCATACAGATCATAAAAGTGGTATAGTTGAATAATATGGCAATATAACTGTATTGTGAATACTTATGCTTATTCTTTTCTCCCTTTAAATTGACTAATTTGGTATGTCAAAGGTTTGCAGACATTTTTTTAATGTGTAGCACGCACTGTTAAAGTTTTAGAAAGAGTTGTGATGTTAATTGAATACAAAATGCAGGAAAACGTTACAGATCAAAATAGGCAGTTTTTAAAATACATTTTGTAACATTGCTCTTTACAAAACAGAAAGCTTATATAATCACAACAGTACCAACAATTTGTTTTACATATTGTATAAATGTTATGTACCAAAAGCCAGGTTTGAGCAGAGCCCAGTAGGTATACGGATGGTTAGGAACCCTTGACGGAAGTGTGACTACAGGGCTAACCTCTCTCTCCGCCCCATGGGCCCTGAAATCGAACCCCGCTCTGATTGGGTAAGTATTCACTGCAAACACAACAAGATGATGGATGGAGTGCTGAATTGTTTCAAACACTCACCCCCAGTCAAGAGATCTGGGTTAAAATCATCTTTCATTTGCTCATCATGCCACCCAGTTTGAACCCAGCCATATGCAAATTAGCCTTGATCCTGCGCCCCATGGGAACCATTCAGTCTTAACTTCCAGGCCAGCTCATCCTTGTTCCGGAAACAGGCATTCCTGGGACCGATTTCAGGGTATCACCCCATATCAGTTAAGCTAGCTTAAATCCAGTGGCACAGCGCGAAAGGGTCCAACCTCTGGGCATACCCTTGGCCACTTACGGCGAACATAGCAAACACAACAAGATGATGGATGGAATTCTAAAACTTATCAAACACTCACCCCCAGTCAGGAAATCTGGGTTAAAACCATCATTTGTTTGCTCACCATTCTACCCAAGTTTGGACCCAGCCATATGCATATCAGTCTCGACCCTTCTCCCCATGGACACAGTCAATCCAAACTGCCAGGCCAGATCCTCCTTAGACCGGAAACAAGTATCCTGGAAACAGTTTCAGGGTAGCACCTCTCATCAACCAGGAGAGCTTGAATACAGTGGCACAACAAGCAAGGGACCCACATCTCGCCAGAGATGTCAGTTTAATAAGTCTATGGCTAAAAATGTATATTAGTACTCTCACTTAATCTTGCTCCATATGAGCTGTCCATTGCCACCTCGGGGACATCGCTCACTGTGTATGGGCATCAACGCTCAATCCTGTGCATCCATATTCATTCATTACTATCATAGAACAATCCAGATGAAATGCATGCGCCCTCACCCATGCCGCAGACATTGATACTAGAATGTTTGCCCGATGATTCCGTAGGGATCGGTTCAATAACTGTGTTCCTCTTAGATTAAATAATCCACAACCATCTTGGTGATGGACCATAGAATAACACTCCTCGCGGTGGTTCAGGTGGCTTCAGTTTTATGTGTTTCCCAGATCCATCATAGCTACTGAACTCTGACTTAGTAGGTGCCAATACGTGAGGATGGGCTCACAATAAATTTCAAAACCAAACTCCACAAGGAAGAATAGGTTTTCGCGGGCACGGATGGAGTAATCAAATCTGTTTAATTGTATGGACCCGTTTTGGCGCGATTGCTTTTCTCAGTGCCTTCATCCAAGCAGTTGCACATGATGCATTCCCACAGATTTTTATGCAGGTATCTGAAGCGCATCCCCTCAGGTAGATTGCCTGTGGACAAAAAGAGAGGACTATAAGTCAATCCAGTCACCATCTTTCTTATAGATTCATAATGTTTCAATTCATCTGTGCCTGCATTCCACAGAGAACTATAAGCTGTATGCTGTAATATAAAATCATGCTCCAATGCATATATGACCTATGGTGCGCAAGCACAGTGATGTCAGTTCAATAAGTCTATGGCTACAAATGTTTATTATTCCTCTCACTTCATCTTGCTCTGTATGAGCTGCACCTCGGGGATATTGCATACTGTGTATGGGCGTGAACACTCAATCCTGTGTGTACATATGCATCAATACCTAGTAACAACAAGAGAGGAAGGGAGACCAAGAACGCTCCTATTCCACTCAAATTAGGATACAGAACAACAACGAAGGAGCGTCACTTATAAGAATGACTACAAAGTGGAGCAAAAGCGGTGTCTTAACACATTGTTTTTGTTGCTTAAAAAAAACTTCAGTAGGTTTTTATGAAGTCCCTCACTCACCGACCTGGTCGGTGACATGCCCCACCAGGAGTGGCCGAATGCCACCCTGGTGTGCTACAACGCCAGGTTACTGCGGAGCTGGTATTGTGAATTTGAAGTGAAAGATAATATGGCCAATTTGTTTCGCCAATTGGACAAAGATAAAATAGATAGGATAACGGACACAAATTAAAGGTCCAGTATTATCCTAGTGTGAGGTCGGTCAACATATTTCAGCCTATGTGAAGTGTTCTATCAGGTATTTGTCAGGACCAGTGAGTGAAATATGTACAGTGGTGTGTGTCAAAACCTCAGTGGTATGGGCCCGCTAAGGCCCACCCTAGCCAGAGGTCAATTATGTTAAAAATAAAAATTATTGTGTAAGATTCCAAAAAGGTTGGAGTGGAACCGAGTTTATTCTGTACGAACCAGGACGTTGACGTACAACAGACAAGACAAGCAACATAAAGAAAAAGAGAGCATAGATTAAAATACATCCATTGTAATACAATGTTATATAGACTTGCTTGGGTGCTTTTTATGAGTGTCACTGTAGTCAAACCTTAAACACAAGTGGGAATCGTAGTGTACTCGTGCTCATATCAGGTTTAGCAATAACCAAGTGGAGACGTCCAGAAGAAGTCTCTTAGCATGAATATGCTAAACAAATCCGGGCAAATGAAGGTGAAATGCCCCTATCGGTAACTCCAGTACGTGAGAGAAACTCGAGATTATTTAGTTACAAAAATTGGCAAACAAGCAGTTAAGTGAATGTTGGGCTATTAAAATACACTGTATTTAATCTGGGAAGAAGACAGAAATGTCCTTACGGGGGTGCTAAATTTTAGCACGCCATGGATCTCGGGAGGGGGGTGATAGCAAATTGGCACACCCTGTAGGGAGAGAAACAGGCTAGTACGAGCAGGAGTGTCTGCCAGTATGGAAAAGTACTTATCTTAAGTTCGTTCCGATGTACTCACGCCCTGAATGCTAGGCACCCGCAGAAGCCCTCGATAACTGTACCCCAAAGAACAATTAGCTCGGAGTCAGTTCGGCAGATATAGGCACAGTAGCCCCGAGCGCGCCATTACTGCGGAGGCATCAACTTGCAGGGCTCGGAGAGGTCGGCTTGCGTGATTGGCGGAGACCGCGACCACGTGTCTGCGGCTCAGCCAAACCAGGCTGTGGAGAGGACAGGACCTATCAGGAGCCCACTACCGCGCGAACGTAGGGGAAACAGCCTCTCATTATTCTCCTATGAAAAAAGACCAAGTTTGTGACCCAGTTGTTATGGTAACGTACAGGTAACATACAGAGACAGAAAAACCTACTGAAGTTTTTTTCAAGCAACAAAAACAATGTGTTAAGACACCGCTTTTGCTCCACTTTGTAGTCATTCTTATAAGTGACGCTCCTTCGTTGTTGTTCCATATGCATCAATATCAAAGAAAAATCCCGAGGAAATGCATGCGCCCCATGCCTATGCCACAGACGTTGATACCAGAATGTCCGATGATTTAGTAGAGATCAGTTCAATAACTGTGTTCCTCTTAGATTAAATAACCCACACAATATATATATAATGTAGGCTCAGATTTGATTCGTACAAAACCAGTGAAATGTAGCAGTTTCACCTAAGCTAACTATAACTTACGCCCCCACAATGCACTGCTTTTGACCTAACTTATTACATCACTCATGACATGGTCAGTAACATCACGTATGACATCACTCATGACATCTCACAAGACATGAGATAAGTCGAGGGGGGCCGCACAACCCCCCTCCGATATTTAAAAATGGCATGCTGTATATTTAATAGGGAGCGGGCCTCACTGGCCTCTCCTGGGCCGTTTTTGTCCAGAGATCACCACCTCCCCTGGACTCGTCAAATGAATTGAAAGGAGGCCTCCCCCCTATAGCAATTAGTGGCACTGGTTACCCTTACCCCCAGGGCCAGTTTTCTATCTCCCAAAGTGCCCATCTTCATGAGATAGCAGTTAGCTTTTGCTTGCAAGAGCAAACTGTTAGCCCGCTTCTGGTGGGTGGGAGCAGGAAAACTGCTCTCGCTTACTGGGAGTGGACTTTTCATTAGTTGTCCTGCCCGCTGTCATGCAGGCAGGAAAACAAACAAAAAGATTGCTCCTGCACATAGGGAGCAGCATTTTTCTATGCTTCCTAAGTGCAGGAGCAATGCTGTCCCCAACAGAGCTCAGTGGATGCCCTTGATGGACAGCAGGTCACCCACCCTTACTTTGCCGAGCTCCGGGGGATGCGGTCGCCCGGGGAGTGGGGCTGCCCCTTTAAATCACTGCAAGTAGGCAAATGTGCAAAATCACCTGGAAGCTCCACCCGTTTGACTCCGCCCCATCCTCCTTAGAAGTATGCAAAAGTCTTCCCGCCTGTTGCTAGTATGATGGATAGCTTTCCACAAGACCATCCAGGACGTTTCCTGCCAATTTTTGTGAAGTGTTCTTGATGCAAAGGAATAATAATAATAATAATAATACTGTCTTTTATAGAGCGCAAACAGCTACCTCCTAAGAGGTGTCCCGGCGCTATAGCAGCTAGTGGTGCATCAGGCAGCCTACGTAACACAGAGAGTCCAAGAGGCTACTCCTGGTTAAAAAGCCAGGTTTTGGCTGCCCTCCTAAAAATGGTTTCAGAAGTGATTTGTCGCAATGCGTTTGGCAAGGCATTCCAAAGCATAGCAGCCTTAAGCAAAAAGGATCTGCCCCCTAACCGAGCTTTCCTAACTCGAGGGGTGCGTAACAGGTTCTGGGAACCTGAACGGAGAGAGCGAGGCTGCTCATAAGCGTCAAGTCCATGCTTCAGATAGCAAGGGCAGGATCCGTGGAATGCCCGAAAGGCTAGGGTAAGGACCTTGAATTTAATTCTACTATTAACTGTCAGCCAATGCAATGCTTTGAGATGCGGAGAGTTGTGCTGCTTGAATGGGACATGTTTAATCAATCTCGCCGCCGCATTCTGGACCATCTGCAATTTCTTTATCTGGTACGTTGGGAGGCCCAAATACATGGAATATGAGGAATATGAGGAATATGAGGACATCTCAAACAAAGAAGCACTTGCTTTATATAGTCTCATTGTTTTCGCTTCTTATTTCGTGCCATAGCAGGTTAGCTGTGTGGGGCTCAATGACATCTCATGTGCATTTACGTTTTGCAACCCACTGAGTTATCCTTGTAATGCGTAAGCTTTAGTTAGCGAGTGTTACTCCATTTTTTATTTTGCAATCCCTATTAGGCTGTGACTGAACTAGGCCATGTTATTCATTTTGCTTGCCTCAGCCGAAGAATGTATTTATTCAGAAAAGGGGGTGGTGATGAACAGAGTGCCTGAATTAAGCAGACCACTCTTACCCAGTCCAAAGATCAGGGCTTGATCCATCACCGTTTTTTAGCTCACTGCACCATCCCAGCTCAGAACTTGGCTATATGCAAATTAGTCTGTTCCTGTCACAGTGCATGATGGGAACAGGGCAAACCAAACTACCAAGCCAATTCTTATACTGGGAAGGAAACAAGCTACCGGGGACCGGTTTCTGGCATTTCAGCCTCGTCGGCCCGGCTTGCTTGAATCCTGATGGTGCAATGAGCAAGGGACTCACATCTGAGTATACCCTTCCACGCTTATGGTGGACAAAATGATTCAGAAAAGGGGGTGGTGATGAACAGAGTGCCTGAATTAAGCAGACCACTCTTACCCAGTCCAAAGATCAGGGCTTGATCCATCACCGTTTTTTAGCTCACTGCACCATCCCAGCTCAGAACTTGGCTATATGCAAATTAGTCTGTTCCTGTCCCAGTGCATGATGGGAACAGGGCAAACCAAACTACCAAGCCAATTCTTATACTGGGAAGGAAACAAGCTACCGGGGACCAGTTTCTGGCATTTCAGCCTCGTCGGCCCGGCTTGCTTGAATCCTGATGGTGCAATGAGCAAGGGACTCACATCTGAGTATACCCTTCCACGCTTATGGTGGACAAAATGATTCAGAAAAGGGGGTGGTGATGAACAGAGTGCCTGAATTAAGCAGACCACTCTTACCCAGTCCAAAGATCAGGGCTTGATCCATCACCGTTTTTTAGCTCACTGCACCATCCCAGCTCAGAACTTGGCTATATGCAAATTAGTCTGTTCCTGTCCCAGTGCATGATGGGAACAGGGCAAACCAAACTACCAAGCCAATTCTTATACTGGGAAGGAAACAAGCTACCGGGGACCGGTTTCTGGCATTTCAGCCTCGTCGGCCCGGCTTGCTTGAATCCTGATGGTGCAATGAGCAAGGGACTCACATCTGAGTATACCCTTCCACGCTTATGGTGGACAAAATGATTCAGAAAAGGGGGTGGTGATGAACAGAGTGCCTGAATTAAGCAGACCACTCTTACCCAGTCCAAAGATCAGGGCTTGATCCATCACCGTTTTTTAGCTCACTGCACCATCCCAGCTCAGAACTTGGCTATATGCAAATTAGTCTGTTCCTGTCCCAGTGCATGATGGGAACAGGGCAAACCAAACTATCAAGCCAATTCTTATACTGGGAAGGAAACAAGCTACCGGGGACCGGTTTCTGGCATTTCAGCCTCGTCGGCCCGGCTTGCTTGAATCCTGATGGTGCAATGAGCAAGGGACTCACATCTGAGTATACCCTTCCACGCTTATGGTGGACAAAATGATTCAGAAAAGGGGGTGGTGATGAACAGAGTGCCTGAATTAAGCAGACCACTCTTACCCAGTCCAAAGATCAGGGCTTGATCCATCACCGTTTTTTAGCTCACTGCACCATCCCAGCTCAGAACTTGGCTATATGCAAATTAGTCTGTTCCTGTCCCAGTGCATGATGGGAACAGGGCAAACCAAACTACCAAGCCAATTCTTATACTGGGAAGGAAACAAGCTACCGGGGACCGGTTTCTGGCATTTCAGCCTGGTCGGCCCGGCTTGCTTGAATCCTGATGGTGCAATGAGCAAGGGACTCACATCTGAGTATACCCTTCCACGCTTATGGTGGACAAAATGATTCAGAAAAGGGGGTGGTGATGAACAGAGTGCCTGAATTAAGCAGACCACTCTTACCCAGTCCAAAGATCAGGGCTTGATCCATCACCGTTTTTTAGCTCACTGCACCATCCCAGCTCAGAACTTGGCTATATGCAAATTAGTCTGTTCCTGTCCCAGTGCATGATGGGAACAGGGCAAACCAAACTACCAAGCCAATTCTTATACTGGGAAGGAAACAAGCTACCGGGGACCGGTTTCTGGCATTTCAGCCTCGTCGGCCCGGCTTGCTTGAATCCTGATGGTGCAATGAGCAAGGGACTCACATCTGAGTATACCCTTCCACGCTTATGGTGGACAAAATGATTCAGAAAAGGGGGTGGTGATGAACAGAGTGCCTGAATTAAGCAGACCACTCTTACCCAGTCCAAAGATCAGGGCTTGATCCATCACCGTTTTTTAGCTCACTGCACCATCCCAGCTCAGAACTTGGCTATATGCAAATTAGTCTGTTCCTGTCCCAGTGCATGATGGGAACAGGGCAAACCAAACTACCAAGCCAATTCTTATACTGGGAAGGAAACAAGCTACCGGGGACCGGTTTCTGGCATTTCAGCCTCGTCGGCCCGGCTTGCTTGAATCCTGATGGTGCAATGAGCAAGGGACTCACATCTGAGTATACCCTTCCACGCTTATGGTGGACAAAATGATTCAGAAAAGGGGGTGGTGATGAACAGAGTGCCTGAATTAAGCAGACCACTCTTACCCAGTCCAAAGATCAGGGCTTGATCCATCACCGTTTTTTAGCTCACTGCACCATCCCAGCTCAGAACTTGGCTATATGCAAATTAGTCTGTTCCTGTCCCAGTGCATGATGGGAACAGGGCAAACCAAACTACCAAGCCAATTCTTATACTGGGAAGGAAACAAGCTACCGGGGACCGGTTTCTGGCATTTCAGCCTCGTCGGCCCGGCTTGCTTGAATCCTGATGGTGCAATGAGCAAGGGACTCACATCTGAGTATACCCTTCCACGCTTATGGTGGACAAAATGATTCAGAAAAGGGGGTGGTGATGAACAGAGTGCCTGAATTAAGCAGACCACTCTTACCCAGTCCAAAGATCAGGGCTTGATCCATCACCGTTTTTTAACTCACTGCACCATCCCAGCTCAGAACTTGGCTATATGCAAATTAGTCTGTTCCTGTCCCAGTGCATGATGGGAACAGGGCAAACCAAACTACCAAGCCAATTCTTATACTGGGAAGGAAACAAGCTACCGGGGACCGGTTTCTGGCATTTCAGCCTCGTCGGCCCGGCTTGCTTGAATCCTGATGGTGCAATGAGCAAGGGACTCACATCTGAGTATACCCTTCCACGCTTATGGTGGACAAAATGATTCAGAAAAGGGGGTGGTGATGAACAGAGTGCCTGAATTAAGCAGACCACTCTTACCCAGTCCAAAGATCAGGGCTTGATCCATCACCGTTTTTTAGCTCACTGCACCATCCCAGCTCAGAACTTGGCTATATGCACTGGGCCAGGGACAGACTAATTTGCATATAGCCAGGTTCTGAGCTGGGATGGGGCAGTGAGATAAATAACGGTGATGGATCAAGCCCTGATCTTTGGACTGGGTAAGAGTGGTCTGCTTAATTCAGACACTCTGTTCATCACCACCCCCTTTTCTGAATCGTTTTTGGCCACTATAGGTGTGGCAGGGTATACTCAGACATGAGTCCCTTTCTCACTGCTCCATCAGGATTCAAGCAAGCCGGGCCGAAGAGGCTGAAATGCCAGAAACCGGTCCCCGGTAGCTTGTCTCCTTTCTGGTGAAGAATTGGCTTGGTAGTTTGGTCTGCCCTGTTCCCATGATGCACTGGGCCAGGGACAGACTAATTTGCATATAGCCAGGTTCTGAGCTGGGATGGGGCAGTGAGATAAATAACGGTGATGGATCAAGCCCTGATCTTTGGACTGGGTAAGAGTGGTCTGCTTAATTCAGACACTCTGTTCATCACCACCCCCTTTTCTGAATCGTTTTTGGCCACTATAGGTGTGGCAGGGTATACTCAGACATGAGTCCCTTTCTCACTGCTCCATCAGGATTCAAGCAAGCCGGGCCGAAGAGGCTGAAATGCCAGAAACCGGTCCCCGGTAGCTTGTCTCCTTTCTGGTGAAGAATTGGCTTGGTAGTTTGGTCTGCCCTGTTCCCATGATGCACTGGGCCAGGGACAGACTAATTTGCATATAGCCAGGTTCTGAGCTGGGATGGGGCAGTGAGATAAATAACGGTGATGGATCAAGCCCTGATCTTTGGACTGGGTAAGAGTGGTCTGCTTAATTCAGACACTCTGTTCATCACCACCCCCTTTTCTGAATCGTTTTTGGCCACTATAGGTGTGGCAGGGTATACTCAGACATGAGTCCCTTTCTCACTGCTCCATCAGGATTCAAGCAAGCCGGGCCGAAGAGGCTGAAATGCCAGAAACCGGTCCCCGGTAGCTTGTCTCCTTTCTGGTGAAGAATTGGCTTGGTAGTTTGGTCTGCCCTGTTCCCATGATGCACTGGGCCAGGGACAGACTAATTTGCATATAGCCAGGTTCTGAGCTGGGATGGGGCAGTGAGATAAATAACGGTGATGGATCAAGCCCTGATCTTTGGACTGGGTAAGAGTGGTCTGCTTAATTCAGACACTCTGTTCATCACCACCCCCTTTTCTGAATCGTTTTTGGCCACTATAGGTGTGGCAGGGTATACTCAGACATGAGTCCCTTTCTCACTGCTCCATCAGGATTCAAGCAAGCCGGGCCGAAGAGGCTGAAATGCCAGAAACCGGTCCCCGGTAGCTTGTCTCCTTTCTGGTGAAGAATTGGCTTGGTAGTTTGGTCTGCCCTGTTCCCATGATGCACTGTGCCAGGGACAGACTAATTTGCATATAGCCAGGTTCTGAGCTGGGATGGGGCAGTGAGATAAATAACGGTGATGGATCAAGCCCTGATCTTTGGACTGGGTAAGAGTGGTCTGCTTAATTCAGACACTCTGTTCATCACCACCCCCTTTTCTGAATCGTTTTTGGCCACTATAGGTGTGGCAGGGTATACTCAGACATGAGTCCCTTTCTCACTGCTCCATCAGGATTCAAGCAAGCCGGGCCGAAGAGGCTGAAATGCCAGAAACCGGTCCCCGGTAGCTTGTCTCCTTTCTGGTGAAGAATTGGCTTGGTAGTTTGGTCTGCCCTGTTCCCATGATGCACTGGGCCAGGGACAGACTAATTTGCATATAGCCAGGTTCTGAGCTGGGATGGGGCAGTGAGATAAATAACGGTGATGGATCAAGCCCTGATCTTTGGACTGGGTAAGAGTGGTCTGCTTAATTCAGACACTCTGTTCATCACCACCCCCTTTTCTGAATCGTTTTTGGCCACTATAGGTGTGGCAGGGTATACTCAGACATGAGTCCCTTTCTCACTGCTCCATCAGGATTCAAGCAAGCCGGGCCGAAGAGGCTGAAATGCCAGAAACCGGTCCCCGGTAGCTTGTCTCCTTTCTGGTGAAGAATTGGCTTGGTAGTTTGGTCTGCCCTGTTCCCATGATGCACTGGGCCAGGGACAGACTAATTTGCATATAGCCAGGTTCTGAGCTGGGATGGGGCAGTGAGATAAATAACGGTGATGGATCAAGCCCTGATCTTTGGACTGGGTAAGAGTGGTCTGCTTAATTCAGACACTCTGTTCATCACCACCCCCTTTTCTGAATCGTTTTTGGCCACTATAGGTGTGGCAGGGTATACTCAGACATGAGTCCCTTTCTCACTGCTCCATCAGGATTCAAGCAAGCCGGGCCGAAGAGGCTGAAATGCCAGAAACCGGTCCCCGGTAGCTTGTCTCCTTTCTGGTGAAGAATTGGCTTGGTAGTTTGGTCTGCCCTGTTCCCATGATGCACTGGGCCAGGGACAGACTAATTTGCATATAGCCAGGTTCTGAGCTGGGATGGGGCAGTGAGATAAATAACGGTGATGGATCAAGCCCTGATCTTTGGACTGGGTAAGAGTGGTCTGCTTAATTCAGACACTCTGTTCATCACCACCCCCTTTTCTGAATCGTTTTTGGCCACTATAGGTGTGGCAGGGTATACTCAGACATGAGTCCCTTTCTCACTGCTCCATCAGGATTCAAGCAAGCCGGGCCGAAGAGGCTGAAATGCCAGAAACCGGTCCCCGGTAGCTTGTCTCCTTTCTGGTGAAGAATTGGCTTGGTAGTTTGGTCTGCCCTGTTCCCATGATGCACTGGGCCAGGGACAGACTAATTTGCATATAGCCAGGTTCTGAGCTGGGATGGGGCAGTGAGATAAATAACGGTGATGGATCAAGCCCTGATCTTTGGACTGGGTAAGAGTGGTCTGCTTAATTCAGACACTCTGTTCATCACCACCCCCTTTTCTGAATCGTTTTTGGCCACTATAGGTGTGACAGGGTATACTCAGACATGAGTCCCTTTCTCACTGCTCCATCAGGATTCAAGCAAGCCGGGCCGAAGAGGCTGAAATGCCAGAAACCGGTCCCCGGTAGCTTGTCTCCTTTCTGGTGAAGAATTGGCTTGGTAGTTTGGTCTGCCCTGTTCCCATGATGCACTGGGCCAGGGACAGACTAATTTGCATATAGCCAGGTTCTGAGCTGGGATGGGGCAGTGAGATAAATAACGGTGATGGATCAAGCCCTGATCTTTGGACTGGGTAAGAGTGGTCTGCTTAATTCAGACACTCTGTTCATCACCACCCCCTTTTCTGAATCGTTTTTGGCCACTATAGGTGTGGCAGGGTATACTCAGACATGAGTCCCTTTCTCACTGCTCCATCAGGATTCAAGCAAGCCGGGCCGAAGAGGCTGAAATGCCAGAAACCGGTCCCCGGTAGCTTGTCTCCTTTCTGGTGAAGAATTGGCTTGGTAGTTTGGTCTGCCCTGTTCCCATGATGCACTGGGCCAGGGACAGACTAATTTGCATATAGCCAGGTTCTGAGCTGGGATGGGGCAGTGAGATAAATAACGGTGATGGATCAAGCCCTGATCTTTGGACTGGGTAAGAGTGGTCTGCTTAATTCAGACACTCTGTTCATCACCACCCCCTTTTCTGAATCGAAGAATGTATTTAGTCATTATTTTCTCTCCTGTTCAAAGTTGCCTTCTGACTTACTAATTCCGCCCCTGCATACCTATCCATGTGTGTAGCTCTGCTCCCACGTTAGGAGACACTGAGACCTGGCACGGTAACCTTGAAATCACGATAGTGTGTACCCATCTAGCAGATAGTAGCTCATCCTTCTGTGCCTCCTTTGTTCACGTTTGGCCTAAGCCGGTAACTTTCCACTGTGGGCATGGTTGGGGGGTTCCTGGAGGAATGTTTGCGTGTTGCAGGCTGTTGGGGGCTCAGTCCCTTGGCAGACATCTTAGGGTGCAGGTCAGATTGGACTCCTTTGCAGAGTATTGCTAATAAATGCCTGTTTGTATTCTCAACTTTCTGACCGACTCTTCATTACTTGGGAAGGCATATTAGGTGGTTCTCAGCAACTCAGGTGGCCCCCAAGGGCCACCTCCTTCAGTTGGTACCCGAACAGGGACCCTGAGGGTGATACGACTCACCCGTAAACGAGTTGCAGGGTTATGGTAGAGTCTGGTTGGTTGAGCGGATTGGAGATCCCCACATGATAAGAGCCTGGTTCTCTTGGCTGCCCGCCCGTTTGATCCGGCCACTCCTCATCTAGTGGTCACCGTCTGGGGTCCTGAGAAGGTGACACCTTTGAGCTGACCATTTGATCCGAAGAGTCGGCAGTGGAAAATAATTTGACTCAACCTGAGTGCACCAGGTGAGTGATTTGATTCTTGTAATAATGGCGCCTTTCTTGAATGGCATGAGCCTACGGGCTGTGTCCTGCTACAGTCTCTGGACTGTCTTGGTGCAGTTTTTGGACTGTCTTGCTTGAGTGGCACTAGCCGACGGGCTGTGTCTTGGTACGGTCTTTGGACTGTCTTGGTTTGAACTTGGTGGGTTTGCAGACCCTTAAAAGACACAGAGTGTTTGCGAACAATCTGCCAGGCCAACTGGAAATTCGGCTTACTCTTGGAAAGGTCTGGGGCTGAAGCCTGTCTTCTTGAACGTGGTTCAGTCTCTAAACTGAAGGATGTGGTACTCGGACCGTTTTTTTTTTTTGTTTGGTTGTCGAACTCTTTTTGCTGGTTGGGGTTATATTTGTTTGATGGGGACAGTGCATGTGTCTTATGTTTAGATGCATTGTCTAAGCAAATGATGGTGTTTTGGATGTCGGTGCTGCTCTACTGAGGCTCGACTAGAAGAGAGCCAGCCTGCACCCCCGGAGGATACCCCACATTTCGATGTATACGTCAAGCACGGCTTGGCCCTATTAGGTTCAGCACATTGTGGAATAAATATACGAGGGACAATGCTGATTTACAGTGGCCGCTTACTGGCTCGTTTGATGAACAAACATTGAATTTCTTGCAGGACAAATTGTTCACCAAACACCAATCTAAGATAAATTGTTCGCCAAAAGAGCAGGCAGTTGATGTTTGATTCTTCAAGGGACATTCATGTTATCACAGATTTCTGGATGAAGAGGCACAAGGAAGAATGACATTGCTGGAACGCACACAAGTTTGCTGAAGACATTTCCTCATTGTCCGTTATGCAGCTGTAGTGTATAATTCGCACTAGACATTTACCCAATGAGATAGCACTTACTAATTAACCATCAGAAAGTATTCCATTTGGGAAAACAATTTGTGCAAAACTGTAGACTCTTGTTGAATAAACAGGCAGATGAGTTTCCGTTCTGGTACTGATGCTCATTTCAAAGACATTAAAGCTAAACAGGAAACACTTACAAATATGAACATAGCAGGTGCCCCAGTTAAAGCTCCACCTCTGTAAAGGACAAATGATCCTAACTTTCTGGGCTTGGCAAAGGCAAAGCAAGTGTGTTTTCTCAGCAATTCCACTTTGAAAAATTATCTGAAATTCTTGCTGAAAGTGAGTGCATCGTTGATCTATCAGAGCGCAATCTGTAGTGACTGTGATGAGTGGGTTCTTTCTTAGCCTTTCATGTTGAGAGCAGAGTAATTGGTTCTCTCTTTAAATGACTATGAGTATGCATAAGTGCAAAATCACCTGGAGGTATCACCTGTTTGGTCCTGCCCCATCTACCTCAGTAGTATGCAAATTCACAGAGGCATACATCCACAAAACCACTCACACATCCATAAAGCACCCACACACTCAGTCACTGACCCATGCAGCCACTCATACAGCCACTCACAGGCTCAAACATCCACTCACAAACCCATGCACAGACCCACACAGTCACTCACAAACCCACTTTCAAAGGTTACAGGGATGTTATAGTTAAGAAATAACATAAAAAACTAGAAATTCACACAAAAAAACAAAGGTTATAGGGACGATATAGTTAGGAAATAACATTTAAAAAAGTAGAAATTCACTGAAAAACCTACGGTTATGGGGACTTTATAGTTAGTAAATAGAATTTAAATAACTTAGAAATTCAATGACTATTGCTGATTTTCCAAAATATTTTTGTTTTGTTTTGCCAAAAATGGGTAAAATGTTTCAAAATTGTCAACAATGGATTACCCTTAAACAAGCTAATCTTGAACAAACTACCCTACCTCACCGATACATGTTGTCTAAGACAAGTAAGACATTAAACTGACAAAGCGCAAAGTCTTCACACATAGCCCAAGGACTAATCAAGCAATAACTATCCCGGGCCAACAGTTGCAAACAAAGAAACTTCAACACAGCCTCAACAACAACAAATCAAATCACTGCTGGTGTATAAGTATGTCAGCTGAGGAGGAGGTATCATAGTTGTGCATTACCATGGCTGAGAAAGATGCTAAGCCGATACACAAGAGTCTAAAACTGGATCCAACTATACAGGGAATCGTCAGTAAAAGGGAAAACAAACATTAATGCGACAATAACAGAAGTTCATACCTTAGCCAAGTCTACAAAAACCAACATGGATGTTATACAAAATGACATCACAGCAATCAGGCTGGCCATAATGAAAATAAACACCAGAGTTACAGAAACAGAAGGCAGAATCAGCAACATAGAGGACTTCCAAACAAAAGCAAAAAAAGACATCACCCATTTAATGTCTAAATCAGAAAATTAATAAAAACAAATATCAGAAATGGAAGACCTCAATAGGAGTGGAAATCTCTGCTTATTCGGAATCCTAGAAGGGACATTGGACAGTGCAGGATCATGTGCTAAGTGTTAAAAACATGGCTACCAAAAGCTACAGGTATTTGTTTCAACAAAGACCTAGAAATAAAAAGAGTGCATAGAGTTCCCACTTTCAAACCTTCACGCTCAGACAAACCCAGACCAATTATTTGCAAGCCCTTAATATTCCAACATGTAGAATCGATTTTAGGCTTCACAAGAAAGAACAAATGCTTCGTATGGAATGGCAGCACAATTTATATCTCACAAGACCTTTCTAAAAACAAGGTGAAAACAAGAAAAGGCTTTCTCGCACTGCACCCAAGATTGCTCAACAAGAATATTATATTCTCCTTTGTTGGTCCTGCAAAATTCAGGGTAAATCAAACTGGAGCAACTCATATCTTCATTGACCACAGAGATCTGCAGAGATCTTTATATTATAAAGAGGAAGCAAAAATGGACACCTCACTGCCAAAATAAAGACCGGATACACAACAACATTGATCTACCAGGTTTGGCAAATAAACTGTTTACATTGTTTAGATAACTAGAGTGGATACTCAACTCTAGTTGTCCAGTGCAACCACTCCTTCGCGGCTGAGTCACTGTCACTGTCACTGATGAAATAGAGATTATTGCTTGTTGATTTGTTCATTGGTATCTAATTGTTGGTATTCTCAACAAGGATCTGCAGAGGGAATTTGTGTGCCAGATCAACCTCCAATCAACATATAATCAAACATCAAAGACCTAGCACTATTGGGCATTCTCATCGATTTTATAAGTATATAGGATTGGTATGGGGGCGGTATTCTTATCTTTTACCAAACTCAGATGCTTTTTTATGCACTCTGAACTAATCCCCTGTGCCTAATTGATTAATAATTTAAAACAACCAAAAAAAGAGAAACCAGTTGTCAGTCAGATCACTCAGCAAACAACACTCAAAAAATGAAGTGTATGTGCACCACAAAGACAAAAGTGTGGAGAAATAAGACAGTATCTCACATGTGCACCACCGGAGGAGCTACTGGCAGGTTCTCACCAGCTTGCCCACGTCAGCCTGCTCAAGATGTTCACACAATTTGCCGAAACAAGTACTGTATCGGGTAGGCCTACGGAGGCCATAATTGTGGTCCTACCAAATGATGGGAAAGACCGACTGCTGACCAAGAACTATAGACCAATATCATTGATCAATATCAACTTAAGAATTTATGCCAAGATACTCTAGCAAAGAATCCCCCACCACCTGACAAAATTCATACTCTCCTCTCAAGTGGGCTTTTAAAAAATGTACCTTTCTAGTGACAACATCAGACTACTTTGCCATGTGAGAGACAAAGCTCAAACATTAACAACACCAACATTAGCTATCACGTTAGGTGCTAAAAAGGCAATTGATAAAGTGAACTGAAAGTACCTGGCTGCAGTACCACGGAAATATAATCTTGGCTCCACTTATATCCAAATGGTCATGGCACTATATGCAAACCCCACCGCAAGAGTTTGAGCTGGTAGATTTCTTTCACAAACTTTCCCTCTGAGCCAAGATACACAACAATGATGCTGACTTTCTCCCTGTCTATTCCTCCTAGCGCTGGAACATCTCCTTTCAGATACCTCGCGCAATAATCATATTACAAGAGTTAGATTCAGCAAAAAAATGGTCAGAGTAGCAGCTTGTGCAGATTATGTTTTTTTAGAGTGGCAAATCATACTATCCACCAAATAATGAAACCCATCTCTGAGTTCACCAATATTTCTGGCCATACCCGCAACAGAAATACATCATAGGTGATGTTGTTAAATAGTATAGGCTCCAGGGATCTTTTGGGAGACTCAGGGCTAGTGTGGCAGCCAAAACATATTAAATATCTTGGCAAGAAATTCTCAAACAACATATTCAACTTAATCAAACACAATGAGTCCCTGACCATCAAAAAAGTAAGTGACCTATTAGGGAGCTGGCCCCCAAAGTTCCTAACATGGTGCGGAAGGATAGAAACAGTGAAAATTATGATCATAAATGATCTAATTAGTATGCTTCCATTGTCCCGATCATAACAATTCTTGAAAATAATTGACACATCACTAACACATTCTGATGGCAGCGAAAGAGGCCTAGAAAATCCCCGAAAAAGCTCAGGCTTCCCAAGTAATGGGGGGATTACATCTACCCAATTTAAAAACATATCAAACCGCCTACCTATTTAAAGAAGGTACCTATTGTTAAGCAAGAAAACGGACTATACACCAGTCTGGCTATACCTTGAAACATCCATTATAGCTAGTGGGAACCTAATATCCTTCGTCTCAATGGGAATATAACTCTTCTGCACTCTAAATATATTCTAAACAACACAAAACTCTTCCGCACTCTAAATATATTTTAAACAACACAAAAGAAGCAATGTAAAAAATTGATTCCTGGCTAGAAAATAGGTTACATGCCTCCAACCTAGCATCCCTATGAAACAACCCTAGGATCAAGCTTGAAGGCTCCCCAATGAAATGGGAGGTGTGGGCATTGCAAGGCATCTGCACCATCAATCAACGAGTATCAACAAAGCATCCGCTAACATTTGCAAACCTTCAACACACACACTATCTCCTAAAACTTATATCCTGCAGCTCTAATTTATCATACACTGATATAACACCTTCGCTTGCTTAATTTGTCAATAAACTAACCCACACGGGTATGCAAAATCTCAAAAATCTATAAATATGTATCCCCAACATGCCTTAAACACATGGACACTATACAAGTAAAATTGCTGGAAGATGGACTAACAATCGAAAATAATAAATAATTGGCCAAAATATTAAAGTCCCCCTTTGTGTACAAGTTAACCCAAATCCTGGCACAAACTACTTGATGTTCATACATAGAACCTACTAGACCCTGCCCGCCTATACAAACTAAAACCTAGGGATACATCCAAGTGCCGAAATTACAATTAAGGGACTGGCAACCTCGAACTAATGTTCTCCTACTGCTCATCCCTAAATAAAATATTGGGACAATATATTTGATTATATCAGTGAGCTGTTACACTTCCAGCCGCAGAGTATTCACCGTCCTACTCACAGGCCCACTAGATTCAAATCTCAACAAAGATGAAGATATACACTCACTGGACATCCTTTTTAACCCAGTGTGCAAACTCATTTTTTAACAACTGCAAAAAACACAGCTGCAATTTCCTCTAAAAACTGGGAAAGGTGGATCTCAGTAATTAGAGGGGCTGAGAACATCTCCCTCCAGACTAACCCCTAGAATGAGAAAAAGAGCAATTTGGTACACGTCAGACAACTTTATGGCTAACGAAAAAGCCCTGTAGACAACTCCCACTTTGCATTAACACTGCTTACTAAATTCTACTTCCATGACCCTTCACGATACACTTATCAAGTGGTCACTAAATGCTTGCATCCCAGGGGTCACCTTTACCAAATTAACTATACTTTTCATCTCGCTTTGTTATGTTTTCTGCTGATGCATGCCAATGCTGATATTCTGCCATGTATAGAAGGCGTCTAACATAAGTTTTTTCAGCAACTGTTCCTCCTTTCGTCTTTAGTACTGTTACTATACTTAGTTGTATTGTTTATAATCTAAACTATAACAGCAACTCTGTACTGGGCATTAGACACATCAATTTGGATCTTATTCAACAATACACCGAGCTCTATGAAATCAGTAAATGCCAAGAACCCTTATTAGATTTAGTGATGAACTCTTCACAATAAATGTTTGAATGCATAACATTGGGGCAACGTCCCAGCTCTGCTGACTCTGCAAAGAATCTTCGTTTTCTGGCTGATAACAATCAGTCCTTTAATCTTCCTGTCAATAGGACAGTATGATCCTGCTTTTGGGTGATTAAGACTCTTAGGAAGGTGTTTCAGTTTCTTTCTTTTCCTGTGCATAAACAAGTTGCTGTGGCACTGATTATGTCCAGGACAGGTCACTGCAATGCTCTCTATCTGGACATTAATAAGACAGGCATTGTTGCAGCTTGCCCAGAATGCTGCAGCAAGACTCATTCTGGACCTTCCTAAATATCATTCAGTCTCTGATGCTATTCGGAAACTGCATTGGCTCCCTGCCTCTAAACGAATTGCCTTCAAGGCCTTATGCATTGTCCATAAGGCACTTCACCATAGAGACCCTTCGGGATTTAAGCATCTCTTTCAATGATATGTTCCATCTAGACAGTTGCGTTCTGCTGGAAACAATCTGCTGGTTATTCCTTTGTTTCGGAGAGCAAGGTGAGGAGGCAGAGCTTTTGCTGTGGCTGTATGTAAGCTTAGTAACACTTTCCCTCACTCTATCTCCTTCCTGGAAGCCCATTTTCCTTTCCACAAGGCCTTGAAGACCTGGCTTTTTGCCTTGTAATATCCCTTTAGCTCAGGAATGATGTTCTTGCCCTCCAGTAGACTAAACGCATTAGTGCCTTGATGCCTTCGTGCATTTGTTCGTACTTTATAAATTGCCAAATAAAATCATTAATTGAATGCATTTCCATGCCAATTACAAAATGCTCTTTATCCATTTATATATTCATTTTGCTTTGTTCTTACTGCCTTTGTTATAAAATACAATAAAGGTTTTGGAAATAAAAAACAAAATGAAGTTCACTGTAAAGACCAAAGGCTACAGGGACGTTATAGTTAGGAAATAGAATTAAAAAAAATGTATCATGCATGAGATCAGGAAGATACCGCGGCCCTAGATATAAGGATATAGATTTCCTTTCAAATCTCAAGTACTACTAAACGGTTTTACACCAAATAACAAAAAGCACACTTTGTGGACCAAAAGCTAAATGTTTGCCTAAATTTGGTGTCATTCTGTCCAGCGGTTCAAACTGTAGTTGTGTCTAAAATCTCTATGACAATTAACAAGGGAAGCACACTTCTTTTGACCCCTCCTTTTTCTCTGCCTCCTCTTGACGGATCACTCCGAAACTTTCCATGCACAACTAGAAACAGTGGGGCAATTTTTTGGGAAAGCGTTGTGAAGATTCATGAACTGGCACCAAAGTTATAAGCAAGACAAAAAATGCTTTTTCTATGGAAACTAGATCCTAACTAAAACGAACTACTGGCGTCCGCCAGTAGCTAATACACATCAATCTATCTATCTATCTATCTATCTATCTATCTATCTATCTATCTATCTATCTATCTATCTATCTATCTATCTATCTATCTATCTATCTATCTATCTATCTATCTATCTATCTATCTATCTATCTATCTATCTATCTATCTATCTATCAAACTTTACATCTATCTATCTATACACACACACAAGATAATACACACACATATATATATATATATATAGGAACATGGAGCGACACCATACAGCAGCAATCATTTGATTCCATTTTAATTGTTAATAGCATAATAGCATGCAGGGAGCGAAAATATAACAGATTGTTGGGAGATGTTCATTTGTTAGCTTATTGCTAAGCACTTAGCAAGGATTGAGGCATGTCTTCCTTTGTGATAATACATTCAGGTATCAGAAGTGTGCCAAGTCTCTCTACGACAGTTGCTAGGCAACTATCAACCAGAGATTTCTTAGATGCATTGCATATCAAGTCTTCAGGACCATCAACGCCAGGCTTTTCTTTTTAAGTGTGCAAATGGCTTGTTGAAAGAGCTGTGGTTACTTCCTGTTCTTAAGCATATGTGACCACTGTTAAGTGCTCATCGGAGTGTAGCTCAAGGCTTCCGAACACTCTGACAGGGAGTAGCATTGCAGAAACTCAAATTTATTTCTTCAGTGGCATTTTTTCAGGGCATGTCGTCCAAGAGTTATTTGAAAAATGGTTCCCTGAACACGCAGCCCTGTGCCAAGTGCTCTTACTGTGCACGCCTTTGTCCTTTTCTAGGAAAGCAGGCCATCGTTGCTAAGAAACTGCAGCTGTAATGTTCTTCCGTATATCTGTAAGGACAAGTCTCACTTTCTGAAATGTGTTGGTATAGGGAATTTCTTTTGTACATGCCATGTTCTTCCTGGTGGTTTACATTTTGCCCTGAAGTTTCTTTTCTCCTTGCTTGGAAATTAAACTTTGCACAACGCTGACCTGTTGCAGCTGTCTAGCACTAAGACGTGAAGGGCCATTTCAAGAGCTTCTCTTGTTCTGTAAAGTGCTTCACAGTGGATTCATCTGCATGCACGGTGGCCACATGTTGCTCAGTTGGTTGGAAATTGTGGGTAAATTTTCTTATTATGTCTAGTGTAAGCTAAGCACCCTATTTAACAAAGGTATGTGTCACGTTTTCACCATGCAATGTGGTGCATGGGCAATGCAAACCTTAAAATGAGATTTTTCAAGCCACACAAGGCCACTGTGTGTGGCACTGAGTGGCTTGATAAATCAGGAGTAATACAATGCAACGCAAATCACTTCATTGAGCAACTCTGCCCTGGGAAGGTGCTTCATGGGCGCTGCATGGGTGTTCCAACACAACTCCCAAGGATTCTGATGCATTCTGACATTTACCATTGCTGGCAGACCTAGGAATGCGCCAAAAAGATACATCTTCTCAGGTGGGGTGTAATGTTACTTCCTCTTTCTGCAATCTGCAGCACACATAGAAGAAGAATATGCCTCTCAGGATTGTTTTTGCACATCCATCTCCACCAGCAAAAACCTGGCTCTGTGAGACAGGAAAAAACTATATTGACCCCCAAACCTTGGGAGAAATCTCCTTGTGTGCAAGGGTAATATTTACACTTTTGGAGTTGGTTTTTTTGAAAAACAAAAAGGTTACATTTGCTGAATAGCTACAAACCCAACTGCAGCCGTCCATTGAAAGGAACTGCTGTGACTACAGTTCTTTTCCTTGTACAGAAACTACCACAGGCACAGCGGTAATCTTTAAATTAGTTGCTCTGTAGTCTAGCAGGGTGGTGAGGTCACGTTACCTCACAGACTCCAACTACTCTTCCTCAGATTTGGTGAATATCCTAACTGATTCCCACAGACCAGAAGCACTGCTGGACCCACCCCATCTCAACAATACTGCAACATGCCTGGTGATTACCATGACAAAAATGCTGCTTATCTTGAATATGAATCTGATGAAATAGTGACACTGAATGCTTATGTAATAAACCCATTCCATGGAAACCACCTCCCTCTCATATCAAGCTCTATCTTGCATATATCAGATACTAAGGGCCAGATTTATTAAGGGTTTGCATTGCCTTTGCATCACCTTTGCATCATGCAAGATGACGCAAGCTCTTAAGTCAGATTTACTATGTACTGTGCCATTCACAGGCACACATACATCCAGCACATGTATACCACAAATATGTATAGCACTGACTCATTCGTATATTGTATCCCTCACAGGCACACATACACCCAGCACATACATATACCAGACATACACTGGACAGCACTACATTCTTCATGTATTGTACCACCCACAGGCACACCTACACCCAGCACATGCATATACCATACATACACTACACAGCACTACATCCTTCATGTATTGTACCACTCACAGGCACACCTACACCCAGCATATGCCATATATACACTGCACAGCACTACATCCTTCATGTATTGTACCACTCAAAGGCACACCTACACCCAGCACATGCATATAGCTTACACAGAATGCACAGTGGGGCATTAACCCTGTATTGTAGCGTCCGCAGACACACATCCAGCACATGTACATTACACATGCACTATGAAGCACTACACACCAAGGGGGATATGTACAAGGAAGTGGCAGAGTGAGGCGTTAGCCGTCATGGCTTAATGACTCACTCCGCCACTGCTGAAACACAAGGCAGCGTCATATTTACAACGATATGGTGCAGCCTTGCGTTTCCCCCTGTAATGGTGCTACACTTAGCAGTGTAGTGCCAATGCAGGCACCCTTGCACCATAGTGCTAGGGTGTCTGCCGGCAGCGGGGGGGTTGTCTATGTTATGTTATGTTTAAACAATCCTGAATTGCCATTCTGTCACTTTCATGTGTGCTGCTTCATGCAGCACACATGAAAGTCACAAAATTGCATTTTTTTAAAAATATTTTTTTATGCACAGGAAGAGGAACCTTCTTGTACATAAACAATCCATGGCATTTTGCTTTTCCATGTGTGCTGAATAAAGGCAGCACACATGGAAAAAAGCAAAAACTAGGAGAAATAATGCATTTCTCCTTCTTTTCGCCAACTTAAGACTAGGTTTTACCTGGTCTTAATTTTGGAACTGTCTCCTATGTACACTACCCTTGTACATAGGGGCAGCATAAAAATCTATGGGTTTTGCAAGGGAACGCCCTCGGCAACATCCACTGCCCACCTCTTCCACGCAAACGATAGTGCGAAAGGCTGCCTTATTTACAAGCCAGCGTTAAGGCATTTTAAGTGGTTTAATGCTGCCTTGTAAATAAGGCTAAGCCCCTATTGCCACCACAACGTTAATACAAGTGACTTTGTGGTGGCAATGGGGGCTTGTACATATGCCCCCAAAGCGATATAAGCCAAGGGTGAGTTAAGCACACAGCAGCAAAACTTTAACTGAGTGAGCATGTATGTCTCACTCTGTTAACAAAAAAGAATTGTTCACTCCTAATGATCACCACATGATATTCTGCCACCACCATGCACAGGTTTGCTAATTGCTAATAAAGGCAGTAGCCTTTCAACACTATGAGGGTAGCGCTGTAGGATCCCTTCCGTTTCAACCAGACTGCAATCCGTGAGACAGGCCTATGTCATAGCGGTCACGCATGACACAAAAAATTGGCGATCCTGACATCAGTACAGTTTGGGCACCCTGGGTTTGGGGTGCACGCCCATTACAATGTGGAGGACTTTTCTGTCCCAACACTCCCAAAACTAGGTTCCGACAGTTAGCCATCTTTGTATGTTTGGCAAAATGCATCATATGGACTTGCTAAAAATGGAAGATTCTCTGCCAGATAATCGAAGACCCATTTGCACATGCAAACTATGTACTAATAGGTCAAATTATAAAATGGCCATTCACTGGGATCACAAAACGAACTGCTTAATAAATAATAAATGGGCAGGTCGCTAGTTATGACTCCAGGTGACTGGCTTGGACTCAGGGTTGCTGTCCTGCAAAGGACAGCAGATAATCATCCTTGTAGTTTTTTTTCCAAGCGAGAAACATAGGGCCTCATTTATGAGGCCGTGCGTCACTTTTACGCCGCTGGTGCGTCACGTTTTGTGACGTAGCAGTGCCGTAAAAAATGCGCCTTGTTGCGCCACATTTACAAAGTGACGCATCTAGGTAGATGCGTCACTTTGTAAACCCCTGCGCCACATTATACCTGCGCCAGGCATAATGTATGCAAGGGGGGCGTATTGACACACAAAAGGGTCATAGAAGTGACGCAGTGAAATCTATGAGATTTCACTGCATCACTTCTAGGACACAAATGCGTCAATTTCTTATGCCTGCCTCACAGCAGGCGTAAGACTGAAGCAGGCCCTTTCACATGGGGCTTGCCCCATGTGAAAGGACGCATTGCTGGAGTTGCGTCACTTTTGTGTCACACTCTAGCAATGCGTCACTTTTGCGCCTACAGATACATCAGAAATACTGACCTATCTGTAACTCCTTGTGACATGATGCGTCATACATTAAATATGACGCATCAGGTATGTGGCAAGGAGTGTGCACTGAGAAATGACGCATCGCTGCTTTCACGCAGCGATGCGTCATTTCTCATAAATGAGGCCCATAGTTTTTCAAAGCAGTGTCCTTTACAGGAACAGCTGCTACATTTTGTTTTAAAGTATTTCTCGCTCAGAAATGAGACCCTTGGGAAAGGGAGCCCAAGGGCACACACCGCCTGCTCCCCTTGATGTTGCACAACATGATTCCCAGAGGGGAAGCAGTGCCTCAGGGCTAGCTTCCTCTCAGTTACCACCCCCTTTGAGATGTTGTAACTCTTGAATGGTTTGCACCTTAATTGCAGTCGCAAAACCTTTCGAAATTTAACTGGGACCCCCAAACACAAGTGAAATGCCATTTCCATGCCCCCACATATTTTTGTTCATAATGGGTCACAAAATGCCTTATATGAGTCATAAGTAATTTTTGACCTATAAAGGGGTTTGCACAAAGGAAAATACCCATTTACAGTTGCGAAGCTGCAGTATTTACTATTTAAAAGAGTTTTGCACATCAGGGCCTTTGTTACATCTTCACTTGGTCCTCAGGAAGTACAGTAAATGGAGGAAACTAGACTGTTACTCCACATAAAGGGGGTCATTATGATGGCGGATTTCCCGCATACTCCGGGCCGGCGGAAGCCACCGCCGGCCCGGAGTATGCGGGAAATCCGCCGAGGAGGCCTGAAAGACCCACCGCCAAATCAGGATGGCTGGTGGGTCTCACAATCTGTCCGCCGCTTTTCCGCCGCGGTCGGAAGGCGATCACGGCGGAAAAGCACTAACATGGCAGGCGGTGTCTATCAGACACCGCCAGCCATATTAGGATGTAGGGAAAGTAATGCTTTTCCGCTGCGGCTTTTCCGCCGTGGAAAAGCATACGGACAATCACTTTGGGGGCCCGTTACGGGCCCCCTGGGTGAAGGTTGCGTGGGGGGTGCACATGGGGGGTACCCATGGTACCCCCCTGCCTTTGCGTGCACGAAGCGGCAGGCACCGCGCGGTGCCTGCCGCTTTGTGCATGCAAATGCACAGCTTTAGTTTTTTACATTGCGGCGGGTGCTGCTTCAAGCAGCACCCGCCGCAATGTAAAACATACAGGATGTGACCGCCAGGGTGGCGGTCACATCCTAATTGCCATGGAGGGACCGCCGCTGCCCATGCGGACGGTCCCTCCTACTCAGGGGTGGCGGACGGACGCAAGTCCTTCTGCCATCCTAATCGGCCCCAAAGTGTTATATTCTTTCAATGACGGAGCTGATCCTTCTGCTTGTTTGGTGCTAATGCTTTCTACTTACATCACCTATACACCCCAAAAGTTAAACAGCGATTGCTGCACCACTCAATCACTAGCTTTCTCAATACTATAATGAGACTATGCAAGTACCTTGTGCATCCTCTCCATACCTTTTTCTCCTCAAGCAGCCACCACATTTCATCACCCAGGAATACAACTGGAGCACACTTGGAACAACACTTTGACACAAGAAGGCTATAAATATCAACATCCTTTTTCTCTGTATATGCAAGTAAACCTCCTTGCAAGATCAAGTTGAGAGGACCTTGTAGATACCACTAGTGGCAGTTGTTGTTGTTATGTTGTTATGTTGTTACTGCCATTTGTATAGCGCAACAGTTGCCCCAGCAAAGGGGCGTCCCGGCACTGTCAGCAGAACCACAAGCATAGAGAGGAGGCAGAAACTACAAAGTGGGAAAAATATGTGTTTTTATGGCCTTCCTAAGAGCCAGATAGTTAGTATGGCTTCGAATGTGACTGGGCAGTGAATTCCAAAGAAGGGATGTCCTACTGTGGAAGGAACGACATCCTGCCCACACTCTTCGAAACCTTGGGACCCTCACCAAGTGCTGGCCCAGTGAGCGAAGCTGGCGGGTGGGGACTTAGGGGATGATTAGGTTAGCCAGAATCGCTGGAGTGTTGAACTTCAGGGCCTTAAAAGTGATGCAAAGCGCCTTAAATTCAATTCTCCTAGACACCGGTATCCAGTGTAGCTGATGGATGGTGGCTGACACCGAGCAAGACCTGCGCAAGCCAATCAGCGATCTGGCTGCCTGAACAATAGTCTGGCGCGTAGGGGGATCAAAAAACCCCAATAGGGGTCTAAGTCCCCGTAGGAGCCCAAAGCAGGTCCCTGCTACCTTTTTTATTTGGACTTGTTAGCTAAGCGATGAGTCCAGCCACACCCCCAAGATTTTGACGGCTAGCTTAGGGGGGGGGGGCGGGGCGCTACCCAGGCTTTTTGGCCACCAATGTTCACTCCATAGAGCATGGTCCTTTCCCACCAACAAAATTTCTGATGTACTGGCATTCAGCTGGAGGCAGTTGGCAGTCATCCATTCAGCGTCCACCGCCAAATCGCCCTGAAATTTCAGGACGTCCCTCTTGGTGTTCCTAGAGAGTGCCACCACCAGCTGAGTGTCGTCGGCATAGGAGACCATGGTCAGTCCCCTGTTTCTAGCCACCGCAGCCAGCGGTTGGACATAGAGATTGAATAAAAGGGGACTGAGGGAGGAACCTTGTGGCACGCCTTGTTTAATAGGGTGGTTGCCTGAAACATATGGGGAAACACAAACCATAAAAGACCTCTCGCTGAGGAATGAAGTGAACCACTTTAAGGCTGAGCCGACAATCCCGCCTCCACCAGACGTTGAAGCAAAATGGCGTGGGACACTGTGTCAAATGCAGCGCTGCGATCCAGAAGGATTGTAGTGTAGTTCCTATAGTCCCAATAGGCTCTGCGCATTGGAATATCTTCTGTAGTGTAGACGTAGGACTGAGGTTATCTAGGTCTTTACTGACTATATTAGACTTAAGTTTTTGCCAGCTAGCTCAGAGTTCACTAGAAACTTTCTCGAATAAGCAAGGAGGAGTTTAACCTCCCTGGATAGACAAGAAGGGATTTAGTTTCTGACAACCATAAAACATGACAACTTTGCTCTCCCTGATAAAGAGTATATCTCTAGAGTCGTGTGAAAACAAAAGACAGCTTTTTCACTCAGTCAAAGGTGCGTACTTAGTTTCACCAGATTGCAGAGAAAAAGAGAGACGGGCGTTTTCAATAAAAGGTGTTATTTATTGAGCAGTCTCTTTCCTGATACAAGAGAAATGAATTGCTACAATTGCAATACTTATAGTTAAGTAACGTGCATACAGTAAAAGCAGGATTAGGAAATAATACTGTAAAAGCATTGATATGGTTTCTTAGCCATATGATACTTTAAAATGGATAAAATAGATACATACATATATACATTGACTAACCGTACTCAACTGGTGCGTCTAACTACGCCTACCCCGGTGTACCTGACCTAAGCCTAATACGTGGGAAGGAGTAAGTAAGTAGCAGTTTAAGTTAAGTTTGTTTTGCCAAGAATCTGACTCAAGGATTCTCTGTAAGGGTTTAGTCAGTTCAGTACCTGGGTATTAGAACACAGGAGGGCTGGTATCTCTCTCTCAGGACTCGGTATCCCAGTCACCCGCAAGGGTAAGCTGGAAACGCCGGAGGCTGGATTTCTCGGCAAGAGAAAAGACAGCGTCTTTCTCAGCGCGTCAAAAGGGAGGGGCAGCGTCCGTGGGCTCTCGCATCAGCTGGGCTCTTCGGAAGTAGTAGCTGCTCTGCTCCAGGATTACCACCGTGTGTTTGCTTAAGGCAGCGTCGGTATATTTATACCTGAAAGGTGCCGGGGTTGACGTAAGGATGGACATAAGACGTCAATAAAGATGTCACTAAGAACTGGTCGTTCTTACAGTGCTTTACAGGAGTTCTCGGACGAAATCAAAACAATAGCAGCGGGGATTTCCCAGGTTGCTGGAGGCTTGGATTTGTTTAAGAACTCGGTGTGCTTTCTAGGGGGCTGGAGGAATAGGCTTGCTTAATGTGACAGCATGCGCTATGACTGAATTATGAAAAAGGGTTTCTATGCCGTTGCAGGGATATTATTGATTTATAACCGGACAAGGGCAAAGAATAGGAATATTGATTCAGGTACCCAGATAAAACACACTACACCCACTCCACGAATTCATGTCCATTATTACTAAACTAAGCAATAGTAAACATATCTAACGTTGCATGTGTATACCGATCCACCCCAAAATACATTATTTTGCATCTGAAATGGTATATGCGAAATACACGAAAATGAGTATAGGTACTGTATGCTTTCAAGCAATGTAATCATTCATTAAAAAGGATCAACATATATATCAGCATGAATGATTTGCGAAAATTACACATGAAATGGCTCTTAATACAGAAAAGAAAAGTGCGAGACCATTCCATCACATATAACTACAGTTTCTTGTAAATATTCTAGAGGCTGAGTTAATATATTGTCTCTAGAGTTCCTAAAAATAGCAGCTCTGTTCTCTAAGAATAGTTCTACTTTAAGCAGATGATGAGTGCCAAAAAAAGTATATATTTTGGAATTGGGGAAAAATAGTTTCGTTTTCAAGGGAAGAAGTCAAAACAGTTCCAAATATTTTCAGAAGCTTTTGTTTTTCAAAGCTGAAGGCCAAATTCAGAGTTCAGGGAACGCTGAGTGCTCATTTGCTTAAGAGTTTATTCTTTCTGGTCGGGGGAGAACATCATTTCAGACAGACTTTCAAAAAAGCAGTTTACCGCTTCAGGTGAAAGTTCGACCAAGTTGGAAAATGCCGTAACTGTGCAGTCGTGAGCGTGATTGCTATCATCGATGACAGGATTAGCAGTGCTCACAGAGGGTCGTACCTGGTTGATGCTGCTCTCATCTTGCACTTCACTGCCCTTCAATCGCAGTGGTGAAGTCTCAACGAATGCCGTCATCAGGATTGGTAACCGCTGGGGACAACACGATGCCTGAGTCTTTACTGGACTGAGCAAAGTATCTGTATCCAATGGTACTTCTGATTGTAGTGTAAGACAGACGTCTAACACGCATTCTTCTCCGCACAGCATACATCTTAACACAGGTAAGATACAGTTTTGCCAGATGGGTCTGAATGAAAGAAACCAGGTCATATCCAGATCTCTTAGCCGGGCTAATCCAAGGACTTTAGTTATACGGTCCCGATAGCGTATAGCTAGGATCGTTTCTTCCATTGTTGCTGGAGTCTTGTCTGTGACGTGGCTTGCCATAACGAAGCAGGAGAATCAAAAATAAAATGCCTGCTACGAGTCCCAACAGGAGTGTAAGGCCGCCAAATAGTGAATGGACAAAATTAGGAAAGATGCCCAGGACTGCTTTGAAAGGTGTCAACAGTCCCGAAAAAATTGTCTTAAATACACTCGCGATACCATTCGTATCAGAAATTTTTAAGATTTCATTTAGCATTTCTGCGAAGTGTAGGGGGCAATTTGTTGATAAAAGGTTATGAATCTCTGCCGTTGTCCTTGCAACTTGGAGATCATACGTTTCTTTTGATGACGTCAAGTGCACTGGCGTCTGTAGAAGAACAGACTTCATTCTGCTTAAAGTATCAATTCGAAGAGAAGAGATTTTCAGACTGGGCCAAATTTTTCCCTCCCTGTCTGGAGTGTAGTTGGGATACAATACTTGCTCACAGCAAGTGACCCTGGACGTTACGCTTATGAGATAAGCTTTTCCTGGCACCAGGCCACAACATCTGTGGTCCACAATTAGAATGTAGCTCCTGTTAGAAAGCAGTCTAAAGAATGGCTCTATTCGAGTTGCAGGTGTGCCAAGCTGGTGACATGAAAGGTTATTTGAAGTCCCCTCACAGGCCCCATGCAAATTTTTACCTTGACACAGAAGTATACCACTTAGTGATTTTTCACAATTATCACCACTAAGAAATACATTCTGTCCTTTTTCACTATAACATGTGTGTGTGTAAGGTAATTTCCATAATGACTTGATGTATCCTTTACCCAACCTTTCATACTGGCCTGCCTGTATATACTCTTGGCAGTATCGAAATTGGAAAGTTGTTATCGGAATAGTTATTATCCCGTGTATTATCCATTCAATGACAGGTCGTTCTGACATTGTCAATGGTAATCTCTCAAGTTTTTCAATGCTCAGAATTGTATATTCCGCTCCCTTTTGTGCCAAGCTGATTTGTATATCAGTAAGGTTAAAGATAGAGAATAATGACGTTGTGTTGATTAAACACGAAGGCACGTAGCCTGAACGCAGATTTTGTAACGTCCAGCCAAGCTGTACAATAGAACGCAATTGGGACTGACCATGTTGTAACATTAGCATGTCCTGCTCTATTATATCGATTGCAGATGATACAATACTGCCCAGTGAATATATTCTGGAAGACAGAGTCATTAACCCATTGTCCACAACAGAAAGTGATTTTTCCAAATTAATATGGTCAATTTCCCGTATTTTCTCTGCTGTTTTAATTTGAGTTTCTTTCCAAACTTCGTTATAAGCTGCATATATAGAGGCCGCTATGAAACGTTTTTGACGCTGTTGCGTGGTCCCATAATGAAATCACGCAAGTCAGCACCTTCTTTAAGTAAAGTTAAGTGTTGCTTAATTTCTGCCAGTGTGGATGTATGTAGCCATTCAAGGCAGAGTTTTCCTACACTGTATGTTGTTACAATCCCTGGATGTTGTCGCTGGGAGTATCTAGGGTCTGGCCTGGTCAATTTGAACCCCTGTATTTTGTTCAGGAATCTATCTTGACAATTATTTGTGTCAGTGGGCCAGATCAACCATTTCTTCCAATCAGGATGTGTTCTGTTTTGGTTTAAAATATGGGATACGTCTATCTCAACCTCTGTAGTGCTATTACTGTCAGGTGTTGGCTTTGGAATAGACAGTTTGTTTAAGTCTTTAATTTTGGCTAGGCCAAGACAGGTTGTTTGTTGAATTGTGTCATTCAAAAATATAATTTGTTCTGGGATCATGCAGGCTCTGAATAACGATTCTATACCTTGGACTTGCCAATCTTTAGTACCCCAGATCGTTTTTGTTTCAATGTTATTATTCCAAAAATCAAAACCAAATGTACTAATTTTTTCAAAAAATGATTCTGAATAGATTCATTTTGTATTTGGCAGCATGGTTTTCATTCCTGTCTTATTTAACAGTTTGAAATAAAATGTTTCTGCGTCACTTGTGTTAAACCCTGAGAAGTATGGGAATTTCTCCCAAAAATTTTTTGAACTACATTTTGGTGGAGTTGCACAATGTTCCCATTGATTATAATTTAAAACATTTCTAGGCTGAGCAGATTTATGCAAATAATGGTTACCATAATGGTTGTAGCAGTACATCTGATCATAATTTGATGAACCTTGTAAATATTCATGTTCTGTAAATTTTGCTGACATAACTAAGTCTGACATCATATCATTAATACTTTCAAAGTCCCAATCATCAGAGAATGTACTCGGTTTTACAAAGTCACTTAATGAAACCTTAAATTGATGAGGATACTTCAAGAGTTCGACCGGGCCATATATATCGTAATCTGTTTTTTCCCATGCTACCCTACCGGGTAATGGATTGGCTGTGAAGTTTACTGAAGAAAGTTCTCTTTTCTCGATGTGTGAAGACTTGTGTGGCTTTAGGACCAGGTTGATGTTCTGGCTTGCTGTGTCCATTGTAACATATTTTCCCTCAATGAAGTGTCCCAAGCATAGCACCATGATGAGCCAAAGCAGGAGGAAAAGTACACCGAGCACCACCCAAAATTCAATCCATGGAGAAATCAGATAGGTTTCTTTTAGTTGATGAAAGAGTTCTTTTACTTTGTCTTTAAAAGTTTTTGTTGTTGGCTGTTCTTCAGGTTCGCTCGGATCCTCAGAAAAGTCATCGAAATTGATGAAGTAGCCTGATGCAGTTCTGTCAATTATTGGAATTGCTTCTGGATTTTTCTTTGTTTCATTAGTATAGTCTGTGGCTACATCGTTGTAGACAGGTGTTTCTTGACGAATTGTTGTAATTTGGGTTTATTGGCCACATGATTGTGGTTTAACCAGGTCGATGGATACAACTCGGTTCTCCTTTTTACCAGCAAGGGGCGGTAGTACAACTGATCTTGTTCCGTTGACAGCTAAGACAGGTACTGCTTTTCTGTAAGAAGGCCCAAATTCCTTCTTCACCGCGATTTTCTCTCTGACCAGATCCCTAATCTTTGGAATCCAGACAGGCCTTGCTGGGACAGGTGGTTTCTCTTCAGTGGCTGTTGGCGGTTGTTTCAATTTTATGTTGCTCAGGTCTTTTCTTGTTTCATTTAAGTCCTGTAAAATAGCCAAACGATCTTTGATATCAAAGCATTTTCTTTCTACCACTGAAGTTTGACTATAGAGGTCCTGGATATGCATTCTAGTCCCGAACAATAGTTCGTACGGACTGAAACCTTTTAGAGAATTTCTTGGCAGATTATTAAGACTACGTTGGACACTTGTTAAATGTTTGACCCACCCAACACCCGAACCTAATACCTTTGCCGTTATAGATTGCTTTATGTCTCCGTTTTTTCTTTCCACCATCCCATTTCCCTCAGGAAGGAAGTGATAAGATTCCCGCAATGCAATGCCCATGCTGGTCATGTCCTCCTCCTCAGCTCGAGAGCTAAAAGCAGGACCCTGGTCAGAATGTAGCATGCCAATTGCGTCTATGCCGCTATAGACTCGCAAATCTTTTTATAACAGTTCAGACATCAGCCGAGAGCTGGGGTCTACATTTTTAGTGAAACTAGTCTTAAATGATATTATTAATGGAGCGCATTTTTTCTGGGTATTCTGCATTGGTATTCTTGTGATCTCTAAAAGAAAGGCATTGGTAGTACTCCGGGCATTTCGCCACTGCGGTCTCTGTTGCAGTTTTGACAGTAAAATGCAAATTTGTAGTTTTGCAGGCTCATTCCCGGCCACCAGTATATTGATTGTAATTCTTTCAGAGATTCCTTAATCTTAAGATGTCTTAGACCCTCACCCATATGTGCGTCTGCCACTAATAAGTTTCTCCTGTTCGTGTTTGGAATCACTCTATCCCCCACTCCAGGGATTTGAGCAAAAAGAACGGAGTTTGCATCGATTACGTATGTATAATTGAGTGGATAGTTGACAGGTAGCGCTGAACAGTCGCCTTTTGATGACGTTTTTACCGCCAGCATCGTTTCCCCGTCTACGTATTTTCCTGAACGCTTTTTTGTAGCTACGGAAGCCGGCTTACTTGCTTCCGCTGTGGCTGTCTCAACCAATGAATTCCCTGGAACGTGAACGCCATCACGTTCATGACTCAATTAATGTATCACGTGAGTCTTTGGTAGTTCATTCTGTAAAAGAACTACTTGTTCCCAAAATGATTTTTGCTTTATTGTGGCACCTGTGTCATCTTTGTAACCATTTTGAACCCAGTTCTGCAAGTCGTTATTGTATGATTTGACGCAGTAATATGAATCGCACACTATTAGTGTCGGGAATTCGCGATCCGCATTATCTAGCGCCATTTTCAACGCTATTATTTCAGTTTGTTTATCTGAATTATTTTCTACAGAGTGTGATTTTGTTACCAGAGGTCTCAATTTACCTCCGCGCCACACATATTTAACAATCTCGCATGTGGCGTTATAGGCTTGATTTCCCCAAACCGAGGGTTGTGCATGTCCGTCTGTGTATATTACACAGGCGTACTGTTGTATTGGCTGAATGTCGATTGGCAGAGGATATTCTCTTTCATATTCTAGATTTGTTAATTTTTTCATTTCCGGGTCAAAATAGTATTTCACTTTGCCTGTAGCAAGAGAATTTTCCCATTGTATCCATTTTGGATTTAATGCCACAGTAGGTAAATTACACGGGCTTGTTAATGCCTCAAAGGTTGATTCTGCTGTTCTAACAGTAATCTGTCTGCCATCAGCTTGGTCTCTTTCTTTTGCTACAGCTGTTTGAACCGCATGAACAATGTTTTCCTTAATGCTGAATGTTTTTTCAGCTTCTGTGTACAAATGTGATTTGTATGCTATTGGTACCTTTTCTCCCTCATTAGAGGTCAGGTATGTGAATCCGCATCTCCCTGGGATGACTCGGATTACAAGGTTGCGTGTGTTATCGCGTGTTTGCAATTTTGTTTTAGCTAACATGTCTGTTTGCAATGATCTCAACATTTCTGTGTGTTTTTGAGTCCAATTAATTGTTTTAAAATCTGGTTTTATTAGTTCATAGAGAGGTTTAACCCTCTCTGCATAATTTAGAATGTAAGTTCTTCCGAAATTCAGGAAACCTAGAATTGATTGTAAGTTTTTCAGCGTTCTTGGCGCTTGGATTACAGCACATTTCTCTAAGAAATTGTCTGCCAGGCTTTTGCCTTCACTTGATAATTCATATCCTAAAAACAGGACAGTTAGATGGGCAATTCGTGACTTTTTAAATTTGAATTTGTAACCCTCTGCTGCGAACCCAAGTATTATGGTGTTCACTCTTTTCAAGTGAGTATCCAAGTCATCATCTGGTAGATAGATGTCATCGACATAAGATAATGCCTCATCATCATACATTTGTAGTAACTCTGTTACTCTTGCTGAGAATAATCCTGGGCTGTTCTTGAACCCCTGTGGGAGTCGACAGAATTTTCTGCGAGCCCATTATTGAGAAAGCGGTCAAATACCTGCTTTCAGGTGCTATGTTTTGACAAAAGAATCCATTAGAGATGTCTAATGTTGTTTTGTATTTTTTGCGCACAATGTTATTCATTAGTGCTGCACTATGTGAGTTTTGTACTGCAAAAGTTTTGCAACATGAGTTAAGGTGTCTGTAGTCCAAAACTAGACGATATGAATCGTCTGGCTTGGAGACAGGAAACAAAGGATTATTCATTTGTGAGGTGCATGTTTCAATCACCCCCTGGTATTCAAGTTGATCTAAGATCTCCCTGACCTGTTTTTTAGCTTCTTGCTTAATTGGGTACTGCCTTTGTGCAGTTGGTTGACTTTATAACTGGATTTTGTGAGGAGGAGAGTCCTCATCCCATCCAACATGGTTTTTATATAATGCAGGAGCTTGGGCTACTGCCCACTTTCTTGCAAGTGTATATTTTTTATGAATTGAAATGTGATTTGAGAAGGCAGGCATAATCATTTCTTCGCCATGAGGGCACTCCCTTACAAACTCCGGTGGCCAGTCTTTTTCAGCTAAAAGGATGTCATAGCCTTTGGAGAGGTTATCCCAAAATAAACCCCTTATTTTCCTAGTCTTATCTCCCTCTATACGTAATGTTATTTCGTATATTTTATGAGGTTTGCTAACTCTGGTATCTGCAGTTTCCACCTGAATGTATTCATTCGTGTCCACTGTCTCCAGATGATTCATCAGGATCTTGCGAGCTATGCTCACTTCTGCTGCGCTGTCTAGCATTGTCTGAGCCCACTCTCCGTTTTTCAGCTGTGTCCTCAGGATCCTCGGCATGTTTGACTATTTTAATGCTGGCTACCTTCTTTTTTGGAAATTGTAGTTTTTTACTTTGATGAGCAGGTTCCTTGTCTTTGGACTTGACGTGCTCTTCCCTGTGTTCTGACCGTCCTCTTCTTTCCGATATCTGCGAGGAAGTCTGAAAAGATCGTGAGGGACGTGTATCAATATCTTGATATCTATCAGGTTTCTTCAAATTATTCCTATTTCTAAGGTTGTATCTTTTCTCAGAGGGCTCCCTCTGGGGAGACCTGTGTCCTTGGTCCGGAGATCTTTCTCTCCGCCGAGGAGACTTTCCTCTGGACTGGAATCTTTTTTCTTTGGGAGTGGATTGTTTATTTCCATCCCAGCTCTTTTTTGGAGTGTTTAAATTATCTTTAATAAATATTTTCTCAGGATTTTCAGTTAGTTGGGGTTTTACTGGTTTCCCACCCAAACTATCTCTTCCTAGCTCTTCATAGGATTTTTCTATGATTCTGGCAAGTTCAAATGGTTGTTCTGCTATATCTGTTTCTTTCAATTTCTGAAGGAAAGTTATATCCTCAGTTGCCACTTGAATTAGGTCTCTATATGCCTGTGTTAATTCTTTTATTTTAACTAAGAGTTCTTCGCTTGGCATTTTAGTAATGTCAGGATGTGGTGTGTAGCTGGCTAGGACCGGCCACGTTGCTCCTGGTCTACCTAGTGGACCGAGCCTGGTGATGTGATTATTATGTTTTAGGGCGCCTTTAAACCAGAGCAGGTGCTCTTGGTATTTTAATGGGATTTCCACCTCCTTGAAAGAGGGGTGTAGTCATCCGGTGGTTCCTCTATTTTGTAATAGTGGAATTCATGTGTGACAGCGTTTGCTGATGGAAAGTTTATCCATGAATAGAATACCTCTGTCTGCCGATATTCATGTGCCTCAATTACGAATATGACTATACCACCTCTCAATGTTAGTCCATTTTCTATTAGTTTAAGAGTTATAGTTTTTCTTATGCTGACCGGGATGAGTATTGCATCCGGGTCTTGCTGTAGGAGACTTGTGTCTTCCGCTAGGAGTTCAGCTGCTATTCTAGCTGTCTCCCTATCTCCTTCGTTGTCTGACATTTTACTGACAGGAAGTTTTTTTTTGTTGCAGATCAAGTTTCAAGGAAACAAAGATTAGGTGCACAATATTTTGGAACACTGTATCCTTCAACGTTGAATAAACCAAAAACTATACATAGAAATCTCTTCCTACCAAGTTCCGGCGGATTTTAACCTTTGACCCACTCCAGACGTCTTTGGAGTATTTACGGGAGAAAGGGTCTGTGTGAAAAAGCACGACTGAGTTACTCTAACGTCTTGCGTTAGATTTATCGCCTTACCAAACGTTGGGCGCCATGTAGTGTAGTTCCTATAGTCCTAATAGGCTCTGCGCATTGGAATAATATCTTCAGTAGTATAGACGTAGGACTGAAGTTATCTAGGTCTCTACTGACTATATTAGACTTAAGTTTTTGCCAGCTAGCTCAGAGTTCACTAGAAACTTTCTCGAATAAGCGAGGAGGAGTTTAACCTCCCTGGATAGACAAGAAGGGATTTAGTTTCTGACAACCATAAAACATGACAACTTTGCTCTCCCTGATTAAGAGTATATCTCTGGAGTCGTGTGAAAACAAAAGACAGCTATTTCACTCAGTCATAGGTGCGTACTTAGTTTCACCAGATTGCAGAGAAAAAGAGAGACAGGCGTTTTCAATAAAAGGTGTTATTTATTGAGCAGTCTCTTTCCTCATACAAGAGAAATGAATTGCTACAATTGCAATACTTATAGTTAAGTAAAGTGCATACAGTAAAAAGCAGGATTAGGAAATAATACTGTAAAAGCATTGATATGGTTTCTTAGCCATATGATACTTTAAAATGGATAAAATAGATACATACATATATACATTGACTAACCGTACTCAACTGGTGCTTCTAACTACGCCTACCCCGGTGTACCTGACCTAAGCCTAATACGTGGGAAGGAGTAAGTAAGTAGCAGTTTAAGTTAAGTTTGTTTTGCCAAGAATCTGACTCAAGAATTCTCTGTAAGGGTTTATCAGTTCAGTACCTGGGTATTAGAAGGCAGGAGGGCTGGTATCTCTCTCTCAGGACTCAGTATCCCAGTCACCCGCAAGGGTAAGCTGGAAACGCCGGAGGCTGGCTTTCTCGGCAAGAGAAAAGACAGCGTCTTTCTCAGCGCGTCAAAAGGGAGGGGCAGCGTCCGTGGGCTCTCGCATCAGCTTGGCTCTTCGGAAGTAGTAGCTGCTCTGCTCCAGGATTACCACCGTGTGTTTGCTTAAGGCAGCGTCGGTATATTTATACCTGAAAGGTGCCGGGGTTGACGTAAGGATGGACATAAGACGTCAATAAAGATGTCACTAAGAACTGGTCGTTCTTACAGTGCTTTACAGGAGTTCTCGGACGAAATCAAAACAATAGCAGCGGGGATTTCCCAGGTTGCTGGAGGCTTGGATTTGTTTAAGAACTCGGTGTGCTTTCTAGGGGGCTGGAGGATTAGGCTTGCTTAATGTGACAGCATGCGCTATGACTGAATTATGAAAAAGGGTTTCTATGCCGTTGCAGGGATATTATTGATTTATAACCGGACAAGGGCAAAGAATAGGAATATTGATTCAGGTACCCAGATAAAACACACTACAGGATCAGCGCCGACGTTTGCCCAGCGCCCAGAGCAGACCAGAGGTGTTCTGTCACAGCCAGGAGAGCTGACTTCATGCTGTGACCAGTTCGAAAAACATTCTGGGAGGGGTCCAGCAGGTCATTCTTGGCCAGAAAGTCTGAAAGAAGTGACTTAATGTGCGCCTCCATGATCTTAGCTACCCACGGGAGTCGGGAAATGGGGCAATAATTTTCGGGTTTGCCCTGGTCCAACAAGGGCTTTTTAAGTAAAGGTAGCACCTTAGCATGTTTCCACAGCTTGGGCTCGGTGGAGGTGGAAAGCGACATATTGATTATCTGCTTCAAGGTGGGCAAGATCGTGGGCAGCACCCTTCTAAATACTTTATAAATGTAGTGATAATCATGAATAAGAAATGCAGCTGTACCATACTTTAAGGGATGTTTGTGATACTGAAACCCAGTTTTAAAGACTTTGTGCTGGTGCAAAGTCATGCAAAGTGACTTAAAGCAGTACACATTCTTGCAGGGGTATTTATATTCCTGCACAAAAGATGTTTTAAGCTGAAAAGGCGCTCTTTTTGTAGCACAAAGAGCGCTATACACTGCTTTATCCCACTGAGCATCAAGGGGCTCTCCTTGTCTTTTACTTGGGTGGATCTCCACAAGTTCCTATAGTTTTTGATGACGCAAAGCCTGATTTACTAATATAGTCAGACATGGCTTTGCATCCAAAGCTAACACTTCCGGAAACAGATGCTAACAAGGAGAAATGATTTAATTTCTCCAAACATTCCACACATTGCTGTGTGGAATGTTTAAGAATCTACGTAGGCATAGGATTTTGTATTGGACTGGTATGCTTCAAATCATATGCTAACCAGTATGCACACACCTCTGCACCATGGTACAAAAGTTGTGCATGAAGCTAGCCCTCAAACCACGACATAAAAAGTAGTTATGCCACTGTGGAGAAATACATAAGGAATGATTCACAAAGCCTTTGTTTTCATGGGTAGGCACAACTTATATGCTTGTTTATTTATTTAATTAAGCTTTTTATAAAGTTTTAAAACTCACCTAAGCTACTTCAGGGTACTAAGATTTGGGACTATTAACTATTAAGTCACGCCGACTAATACAAATATTGGTGAGTCAGCCTCATGAAATGTAATCTTACATTTTAAAATCATCATGGATGCCTTCCCAAAAGGTTTATCATGATGTGTAGATTGCAACTTTTCAAAGAGGCTGAAACTTTCAGAACCACTTTGTGAGTGCGTGGGTTGGTGGTTCCTGCTGCAACTAGCGAGTTGGATATATAGCTCTTTGAAGCTACCACTATGGAAAACAGATTCTTTGAGCCTGATTTAGAGTGTGGTGGAAGGGTTGCTCTGTCTCAAACGTGAGGGATATTGCATCCTCCTTATTACAAGGTCATTACGTTTGTGACAGAGTAACCCATCCACTAAACTCTAAATCAGGTCTTTAGATGTGAGAAGCCACTATGCATGACGCATAGTCAGGGCCAGCGAAAATAAGTGATTCTGCAGTTGTGGCGTTTTCGGCATAATTACGGGTTTGAAGCATTTGCCACTGAATCCATCATCTGCTGCATAATCTGCAGATTTTAACAAAAAAATTGTTATTAATCAGGAATTACTAAAAACATTGTGACACTGTGACACTTTTACTTATAAGTCGCTTGTATATGCCACTACATGTACCTGGGAGCTGTAAAATAAATGCTACAAGTGGGCTGCAGCGCTCAAAGTGCTACCCACCAAAGTAGCACTGTAAAACATGTCTCAGGTATGCCATTGCAACCTGCCTCTCCAATTTTTTACCTGCATTTTGGACATGGCAACATACATACTTTTCATCGTTTACCATGTAACCAGTACAACTGAGGAATGAGTTGGATATATTCGTAATAAAAGGACTGAAATTTGATTACATTTGTGGATTTTTGAAATACGCCATTCAGGCAATTGCAGTGCACTCAAGTTCGAAGCTTACCCGCTTCAATTTCTTGCTAAACATACACCTTTTGCCAGGCCCATACCTTTCTTGTTAATACTTTTAAGCCACCCCTAATGTAGGCCCTAAATGCTCATAGGGCAGGGCTCATCACATGTAAAAAGTGCAACATGTGTGCCTTATTTATACATGTTCTAGCAGTGAAAAATCTCCAAAGTTGTTTTTCACGGTGTCATGGATCGCTCTTCCATGGAAAACCCCTGAGCTGGTTAACTTGAATTTGGGAATAGCTAGAACCATGGTTCAAAGACTCAAAATAACATAAAGTGAAAATCATTCTAATGGTCCGGTCGGAATTAAAATTACTATTCTGAAAATGTCACTCATGGATAGTGACTGGGGACGGGTCACTTACAACCGTTTGCACGCAATTTAAGAATATGCTTGATTACATGGATTACACGCCAGGGAAGGAGTGCACCCAGGCTCAAACTTTCTTGCTGTTCACAATACTTCTGTCCCAAACATGGGGGCACCCCAAAGTGACATTGTTGAGTTTAAAGTTTAAGACTTGGACTACGGAGACATCGGAAGGTTTGACATCGAAAAGAGACCTGGATATTATAGATCATATAACATGGGACTGCTGTATTTTAAATTGCTTAGTTTGGGTAGAATCACAGAGTATTTCACGTTTTCGCTATTAATTTTTTCTACGGTTTTGCTGTTAACTTTCTGACCTTCTTGTCATTTACCAGTTGTTTTAGTGAGGGGCATTAGCACGATAACATAGACACTGTTGTCGATATTCATTTCAACGAGGGGAATCTGGGTGGTAATTATTGGACAACATTTTTTGAACACTGTAGGGAAGTTTGAGAATATTGAGATGTGCACGGGAGGGATGACGTTTAGTGAGGTTATTTTAGTGCATGCCAAGATGTTAGAGGTGTGAGTAAGCGAGTATGCGAGCAGCGTGATGTGCGCGGTATAGATGAAGCTTGGTGAGTTTTAGTTTAGCGTAAGTTGTGATGTTTGAGGTATGAGTGAGTAATTATGTAGGGTCTGTAGATGGTTATATGAGCGATGAATGTGACTCGGGCTGGGGAGATTGGATTATAGTGCATTATGGGTATTAGAGTTCTTGAGTCAGGTGGGAGTGCCTTATGTGGTGAGATTGTTCAGCATGGTCGGCGACTGGCTGCCGCCCCCCTCTCCCAACTCACCACACCACACCCAGGATACAGGCACATGAAACATGGTTAACTTTTGGAAGGCAGGGGGGTCGCGAAACCCCCCCGGCCGTATTTATTAAGATATAAGATCATAGAATTTTTTAATTGCATGATAAACGTTTTATACAAAAATCATCAAGACATTAGATACAATGTTGTCAACAAATGTGAGAGCCTAACCTTAACAGAGACTCTAATACAGCTTCTTCCTAACCGAATCTAACATCCTCATCTAGATTTTTGTATATTACATTTCTGGCCATATGGCAAGGTCGCTAACCGGTGTCAGGTCCTACTAGCTGCGCCTTACCTAGAGATGTGCGCATGCGCAGCCGGGCCCGTTAATTACCTCGGTCCACGGCGTGAACTCCATTTACCCACTAAAGGAGGGCCCTTACTCTGCGCCATCCGGTGACGTCAGAAGTATGCGCGTGCGGGGTGGCTACCAGCCTAAGGAAAGCGTGACTACTCCAACCCGCGGCCCTTTGAAGCACCAGTTACCTTGCCCCTGAAGTTCTAGGAGGGGCCAATGGCCCCTCCCCCTGGGCGGGAACCTCCATGGGATGATGCCCGCCCCCTCAGACCTTAAAATTAGCTGCTCACCGGTCATGACCTTACCGCATGCCCCACACCTAATAAATACGACGACCTATGGGAAAAATCTAATGAACAACTACTCTCAGCTAAATCACATCACACATCAACGTATCTACCAAAGGAAAAAAGGGCCTAGACACAATTGAAACAACAAAAACATATTTCAACGCATATCCCTAAAAGGAGGAAAAAATTTCCTAAAGAAAGCATCATCAGCAAAATATACAAAGCACATCCAGTTCGTTATGCCTGGGAATTGAAAACCATAACCTACAAATTTACACCTAAACCAAACTAGTACAGCATTGACCATTTTTTTGTTCCAGGAATGGTGGGAGGGAAAACAAGAAGCCCCCGAGCGCGGGGCACGACAAGCTGTGGGGGAGCGTCCAGGGAACAAGAGGGTCTCCCGGGCGCTCCCTGCCTCTTTATTCCTGAGGGGTCCAAGGGGGTGGCGGCTACGCCCCCCACCCGGCCCCTCCTGCGGCCCGCCCCCCTGACCCGGAAGTCCTATGGTGACATCCGGGTCAGGGAGGGCGCCACCCAATCGACGGTGAGGCGCGCTCAGGAGGGCACGCCCCACCACCGAGAGGCCTGGAGAGGGAGGCGGTCGCCGCGCCGCCATGCGGGCGGGGGGGCCAAGAGCCCCCCCCTTTTCACATGGTCGGCGACTGGCTGCCGCCCCCCTCTCCCAACTCACCACACCACACCCAGGATAGAGGCACATGAAACATGGTTAACTTTTGGAAGGCAGGGGGGTCGCGAAACCCCCCCGGCCGTATTTATTAAGATATAAGATCATAAAAATTTTTAATTGCATGATAAACGTTTTATACAAAAATCATCAAGACATTAGATACAATGTTGTCAACAAATGTGAGAGCCTAACCTTAACAGAGACTCTAATACAGCTTGTTCCTAACCGAATCTAACATCCTCATCTAGATTTTTGTATATTACATTTCTGGCCATATGGCAAGGTCGCTAACCGGTGTCAGGTCCTACTAGCTGCGCCTTACCTAGAGATGTGCACATGCGCAGCTGGGCCCGTTAATTACCTCGGTCCACGCCGTGAACTCCATTTACCCACAAAAGGAGGGCCCTTACTCTGCGCCATCCGGTGACGTCATAAGTATGCGCGCGCGGGGTGGCTACCAGCCTAAGGAAAGCGTGACTACTCCAACCCGCGGCCCTTTGAAGCACCAGTTACCTTGCCCCTGAAGTTCTAGGAGGGGCCAGTGGCCCCTCCCCCTGGGCGGGAACCTCCATGGGATGATGCCCACCCCCTCAGACCTTAAAATTAGCTGCTCACCGGTCATGACCTTACCGCCACAGGCCAGCATTGTTAACCGACGATCTGGCCTCCCCCTGTCTTGACACCCCCTAGAAAGTGCTCACCTAGCAAAACCCTCCAACCAGGCCCAGACATTATTAGACCACAGGACGTTCCCTGCTTCAGTCAAGTGTACCCCATCACCCAGGTAGAATTGTGCGCCCCAGATACACCCATGTGGAATAGTCTGCAACCGGGGGGTTCGGAATAGTTTGTCCAACTGTGTGTTGATCCTCTTTACCGAGTGATTCAACGCCCTGACCGAATCCCCCCCTCGCCATTGCCACCGAGGGATAAGTTGAGACCATACTACTGTGCAACCCGGGCAAGTCCTGGACACCCACCCCGCAGTGGAGATGATCTCGTCAATGAGGATGCGCCTCCCCAGTTTGGCCAGGTCATTCTCCCCTAGGTGAAGTATCACCGCTGACGGGGAGTCGGGCTGCTGAGCTAAGAGTCCCTGAAAGAAGTTCCTAAACTGATCAAGGCACAGACCCCCTCTCCCGAAGAATGAGATGTCTAACCCCTTCCGTGCCGCCCTTCTCTTACGGTCTCCTGAAAGAAAAACATGTTGCACCCGCCTTACATAAGAGTGGCCCACAATCCAAATCTTCATATTCCCGCGTCCAGCATGCTGCTTGTGCTGTGATGATGCAGCTCCTCCAATTCTGGCGGTGAGTTCCTCCCCTGCGTCACAGGTTTGAGAAACTGCAAGAACCAGAAAACATACCAAGCGTGAGAATCATCTTGTCATAACATGTCAATCCGTACATATCGTTTATAACAATCAGATGACCATCTCCCAATTTTCTTTACACTCTCAGCCGAGAGACCCCCTAGAGCTGCTTCAGTTGCCGCCCCTATCCTAAAGGAGTGCGTGCCAAATTCCTTGGGATCCAACCCTGCCTGTCTAACCGTCAGTTCCAGGACCCACCGAAACTGGTATCTCGTCAATGGTGTCCCATCGGCATGACACAACAGTGCACCCCCCGCCGTGCCCTCCCGTTGCCTGTGGAAAACCTCCACATGAGAAACCGGGCAACAGGGGTTGGTCCCGGCCCGGTGGAGCACTATGGTGTGACCCCGAGATTCCTGATCAGTTTTTGACCTCTGAATTGTCCCCCACATGGTATCTTCCTTGATCCTAACACTAGTCAGTTGTAGGCCGCCCAACTTATCCCCTTTTGACCCTGCCACCAGTTCCCCAATTCTTAGAGCCCCATAGAAAGCAAGGGAAAAAGCGGCTTTGAACAGATGTATCTCCCATTCTGAACTACAAACTTCGTGCAATGCCAGTAATAAGGCTGCCAGCCGCGCCAATCCTATGGGCTTTCTGTTATCCGCAGAGTGGCCCTGTAACCGGCGCCCTCCCCTCATGGCCTTGCGTACCATAAAATTATTGGTGGGGTCTCGCATGCCCTTAGCCTGCGCAAAGAAGGAGACCGCCGCCCTATGTCTGCTTGCGGCTGCCACTGATCTCCCTTCCCTGTGCATCCATTCCAAATAGTCCGCAAAGCTGTCCTCCTGTGCCCACCTAACCTCCCAATCCTGCCCTAAGAAAGCGCGGTAAGACAAAAACGCCCCTTCGTAAGCTGTCTTGGTCCTGGGGGCGAGGCTAGCATCCATGAGGTCCTGTAATCTGGGGCACCAATCTGCCAGAGTACCGCCGGGAAGTGTGCTGGCGAGGGGTCTGCTGCAGGAAGATGTTCCCTGAAAACCTGCATTTTAAAGCGAGAAAGGGAGTCAGCTGCATTGTTGAGGACGCCTGGGACATGTTTGGCCCTGAAGAGTACATTTCATTTTAAGCACTGAAGCACAATCTCTTTAATCAGGCGCAAGATGAACGGACAGCGTGCCCCCTGTTGGTTTATGCATTCGACCACTGTCATGTTATCCGACCAGAACACCACTGATTGGTTACATAGCTGTTCTGGCCAGACCTTCAATGCCACCCACACTGGAAAAAGTTCCAGGAAGCCAATGTTGGTGGTCAAGCCCCATCTTTGCCATTCCTCCGGCCACCGTTGGGCTACCCACTTGGTCCCTAGAATGGCGCCAAAGCCCACACTACCAGCAGCGTTGTCCATAAACCCAATTCTGCTGTTGTAGCGGGGGGACCTGACCACACTACCCTGCCATTAAGTCCTCCAGAAATGCCATCCATATACACATATCCTGGCGAACCTCAGCTGACAGCCTAGTGCGGTGGTGTTTCTCCCGTAGTCCTTTCATCGTCTGGGCAATAGAGCGCGAGAATGGGCGCGCCATTGGGATGACCCGTAGTGCAAAATTCAGTTGCCCCACCACTTCCTGCAGCTGCTGCAAGGAAACCTTGGTTTTACATAGGCATTGACGCAGAGCTGCCCTGAACCTAGACACTTTGTCCTTGAGCAACCTGAAGCATCCCTGTACTGAGTCAATTTCAATGCCCAGGAATTCCAAGCAAGTAGCCGGGCCAACCGTCTTCACGGGCGCCAGCGGAACCCCAAAAGCCCGCATGAGCACGCAAAATTCCTGCAGTGCCCAAGCACACTCCTGAGAGTCTGCCGCGCCTAGGAACAGGAAATCATCCAAGTAATGCATAACCTGTTGGTGGCCCGTCGCCTGTCTCATGACCCATTCTAGAAATGAGCTAAATGTCTCAAAATAGGCACATGATATGGAACAGCCCATGGGCATACATTTGTCCATGTAAAACTTGCCCTCAAAAGTGAAACCTAACAGGTGGTGGTCCCTCGGGTGCACTGGGAGGAGACGGAAAGCGGATTCTATGTCAGATTTAGCCATCAATGCCCCTGGTCCCAGGGCACGCAATAAGGCAACCGCCTGATCAAAGGAGGCATATTTTACACTACAAATCCCTTCGTCAATTGCATCGTTCAAGGATGCCCCTCTCGGCGCAGATAGGTTGTGGATCAGTCTAAATTCACCTTTCTCTTTTTTGGGTACTACTCCAAGCGGTGAACACACAAAATTGGGGACAGGTACCTCCTGGAAAGGGCCAGCTATCCTGCCTAAGGACAGTTCCTTGGTAATCTTAGCGGACACCACCGTTGGATTGTGTTTCACTGACAATTGGTTCCTGCAATTACCGCTACCTGTGTAACCCACTGCCGGGATCCTAAAACCCTGTGAAAAACCCTCCTGAAGTAGGGTGGCCGCTGCGTGGTCAGGGTATCTATTTAACCATGGGATCATTGCTACCACATCTATTGGTGTGGGGGGGCCCGGCTCGTCTAAGTTACTCCGGCTTCCCCCTTCCCCTATGACCATGGTTGCCTTGCTTGGACCTGCTGGTTGTCTCGGGGTGGGACGGGTGTCCACAGACTGCACACGCATGCCTAAATCTACAGGAGCCCTGGGGTCTTGTGCATGTGCGCTTATTAAAATCCCAGCATACCCCTCTCCTTTCTGACCCCCCCCTATTCTTCCCCGGGACCTCATTCCCCTGGGTTGACCGAAAGGGCTGTTGGGGCCTGGCGGAGAACACCCTGACTGCACTGGTGGCCTGAGATGGGGCTGTGTCACCTGAGAACTGTTTATGCCAAGACATAGAGTCCACCTTGTCCCATGCCAGAGATGCGTCAAATTCCTTGGCCTTCCTGAAATTAACATCATACTCCTTCCATGCATCCCCAGTGTATTGATCGCTCCACCCCACAATCCTGCTCAGGTAGCAAGCCATTGCAGCCTGCACATTTGGGGGGCGTTCTGCAGTGATAGCCGAAAGGACAGCAAAGGCCCTGATCCAATTCTTCAAATTCTCCTCTACTCTAAACCTGGAGCATTGTGACCTCCATTCACTTGGATGCATCCACTCCTTCAATACCTTGGCCTGTTCCATTTCCCTATTGTCTAGCAACAAAGAGGAAATGTATACATATTTTCCCGCCCAAATCATCTCCTTAACTTCTTTGGACACATGTTGCCGCAAGTTTTCACTTCTCGTTGGCACTAGGCTGTCCCCCAAGAGAGGCAGGGACACTTCCTTACCATTTACGGGCACTTGGGCAGGTAAAACACTATCACCATTCGCCTGGGCGGGACTGGAACCTGTAAGGGAAGAAGATGATGGACCCGCACTACTATCTGCCGCCGTTGCAGCCTTAATCTTCTCTACCAACTTTTCCGCTTATGCTACATGATCAGATGAGTCAAAGCACACACCCCCCTTACGCAACCACGGCAGCAAGTCCGCTATCCGGATACCAATTCTGAAGGAACTGAGTTTGGGTTACCTGCTGGGCCTGCAGGCACCACTGGGGGCATGGCCGGCGGCACAGGAGCAATGGGCAAGGGTGCGGCCGGTGGCGGCAGGCCCGTGACTGGGATTGGTACCACGGATGAAGGGGCAGGCCCCACAGGTGGGAGCGCCGGCGGGATGGCTGGAGCCGGTGCCGCGGGAGCTGGGACCACGGGCAGGGATGTAAGAGGGACCGGGACCACAGGTACTGGTGTAATAGGTACCGGGACTACCGGCTCAGGAGCGGGGCCAGTGTACCTGGGCTTCTTAGCCTTAGACCTCCTAGGCGGGGTAGCAAAATCCCCCCTTGGCAAGGGGGCCGCCCTCTGGCGAACAGGCCTACCCGATGGGCCAGGAGCATCATCAAACCTTTCGTTGATGCGGGCTTCTAATTCATCAATTTTACTCAATCGCTTGTTCATGTTGCCCATTTCCCGCATCATGGCCCGCATCATAACCTCCATCTTGGACCCTCCTTTACCACCCCTCGGCCCTGGCATGTTCTAAGCCACAAACCACTGCCTACACTCGTAAAGTCACACTTGAGCGTACGTGCGCCTTGTACCTTCAGTAGATGGAGGGTGTCCAGGGGGCTGTCAGCACCATGCAACGGCAACCGCAACACCACCGGCTTATCCGGCTATGTCAGGGATGAGTAAACCTAGTGTAGACCCACCCGGCGGCCACCGGGAGTGATGAAATGCTAGCCCCCCGTTCCCCTCTTACCGACAAATCCTGCGAACTCTCCGCCGATATCGTGTCTGCAACCACGCCCTACGTCCACGCCTTCGCGCTGACCTGTCAAAATGCAGTAAAGTCCTCTTTAAATGCCTGTAATAGAAAATGTATTAATACCTGGGAGTATGCGACCGTTCACCACCCTGAAGGCTGCCCTTGGCTGTTACCTTCACTTAAACTTAGTACAGTTGCAGCCTTGACTAAACAACCACTGTTTGTAATTTAAAACACCAAATGATAAGGGGGGCGTGGCTTGCGCGCCGCTTCAGTGTGGCGGGTCGCGCTTGAGCTCCGAGGCAAGTTTGGCCCGTTCAGCGAATTTCTCCGTTTCTAGCTGCCCCTATCGGCGGAAAAGACACCCTTCAGCGCCGGAACATGCTGCGAGCTGTCTGACGGTGTTTTCATGTCGTTCTGGTCACCGGCTGCATGACTTCTGCTTCACGCTTCAAAGGCGCTCGTTTCCCTCACGAGCGGCCGACATTTTCCCACTACTGACGCTGATTTATCTTCTCCTCAGAGGCGCCGCCTGGATACATACTTGCAGTTTGTCGTCGCTATCCATTTCATCTTGTCTACGATGCCTGCAATTGGTAACGTTTATTGTTTTTTTTTTCTGGTATTTCTTTGCTGCTTGGCTGGTGATTAAGCTGTCCACGCGCTGTTTCTTTCAGTGCAGCTCTCTCATGTAGGTGTAAATCTTTGTCCTACGAGCTCATTACTGTGCTCCCCTGCGTTATTGTAGCTATATTATTTTTTGCTACCTGTCTGCCTTGCATATAAGTCCGCCGCTGTTACTATTTTAGCGCCCATTGAGCTCCGTGTGCTATATATTTTTTGGTATAGTCTGCGCAGTTTTTCCTCTCTTTTTTTTTCCTCAAGTGGTTGTATTTTTATTTCCTGGAGGCTGCTCCTTCATGGCTGCAAATATGGGTCGCTCTTCGACCAACAAAGACTCAAAGGATGTTGGCACGTCGTTGAAAAGGCTTAAGTCAGTGTCTCCTACGCCTGAACCTCCTCAGTCAGACACCACTTCAACGCTGGACATAATATTAGCGCGCCTCAATGAAGTACATGATATTGCGCAGTCCACGAAAACTAACACGGATTTATTACAAGTGGAGGTGTCTGCTATCAGGAATGACTTTAAAGCACTCTCTCTTCGTGTCTCTGCTGCGGAATCACAAATCAGTTGTGCAGAGGATGGTATGCATAAGCACTCCAGATCCCTCAACCACTTGGAGCGCTCAATGGCGGCATTGCGCAGAGACCTAACTGAGCAGGAGGACCGTAATCGTAGATCCAACCTACGCATTTTTGGTCTGCCGGAGGACTCAGAGAAAGCATCTTCATCTATGATAGAGTTCTTATCCCAATGGATTCCGGATACCTTACAAATCTCTTTCCACAGAGACTTTGAGATAGAAAGAGCACACCGTGTTCCAACGTTTCGGTCTAAGACAGCTACCCAGCCAAGAGCAATCATTTTTAAACCATTGCGGCATCAGCATACTGAACTGATTCTCTCTCATATGCGGAAAGCTAAACAAGTCATCTGGGACGGTCATCGGATCTCAATTTCTCAGGACTTTGCCAGAGATACGGTTATACGGAGAAAAGGCTTCCTGAATCTTCGAAAACGTCTTTCTGAGATGGGTATTCCTTTCTCGTTTTCTGGTCCATCGAAATTCCGCATTACTTATAAAGGACGTTCTAGAATTTTCGAGGAGCCGGCTGATCTAAATACCTTCCTGGACAACCAGCTGGAGATAGAGATGGAGATTCAAAAAGCGACTTCACCGACTCCTGGTGCCTCGGGCACTTGAACTGTCTCCTTTTTTTTCTGGATATATTTTTCTGTATGACTGGTTCTCTTTTCTCTCCTGTTGAGCTTATAGGCCGACCTTAACTTCCATAGATGTTAATGATATTTTTCTGTTCTTCTTGTGTTCACTCTCATTTCTGTTCTATCCTTTTTTCTGGCATCCACACTTGTTCGTTCCTTTTATAGCTCTCTTTCTAATAGTATCTCTTAGTTTCTCTTTAATGTTTTCTTCTTCTACTGTTTTACTCCGCTTCATCAACTTTTCGTTCTTTATTTTTATTCTTTTACTCATTTCTTTTACTCTGTTTATTTCACTTGTCTTTAACTATTCTTATCTCTCATCTCTGTCATCTTTTCTTTCGACTTACTTCTCTATTTTTTTGATGCTTATCTCTTCATAGTTACATTGCTTTTTCTGATGTGGGACATTTTCTATCCTTCTTTTTTCTTTTTTCTCCTCCTATTCTGATATTTTCCTACATTTCTTCTCTCACATATATAATGTTATTATATACAGTTATAGTGTATTCATTGAATATGTAGTTATTTTTTTAGGATATACATATTGATTGTCATGCATTAATCTACTGTTCATGGCTTTCCTCATGCTTTTCTTTTTCTTATCGGTTTTTCTAATAATATTTAGTAATACAGATATGTTTCTCACCATTGACTGCTTTAAATGTGATTATACAATATCTTAGTTAGAGTATGATTATTTACGTTATTAAGCTGCTTTGCGGTACTGTTTTTGATTGTTACCAGTTTCTTTTTTCCTGCTATCCGGCTCTTATAGTTTTTGGGGCTGTTGTTATCAACTATTATTTCGACTAGTACGGGCCCCTTACTTGCCTTTCCACGTTCTCCCTAGTATGCTGTTGGTCTTCTGTTTTGTCTCTATACTTAACTCTACCTTCTTTTATTTCTGTCCCTTGCCATTTTTTTCCTTCGTATCACTTTTCTTCTCTCTTGCCCTTTAAGTCATAGTGTTAATCTATACAGTTATAAATTGTTTATTAACTATACAGTTATTTCTTCGAGGATTTACATTTTGTTTGTTATGCTGTAATCTAGTGCTCATGATTTACCTCATGCTGATTGTTTCTTTAGAATTTGTTCTATTATATCTGGTACTATAACTAAGTTTCTCTTCATTAGACTGTTTAGCTAAATGTGTTTCTATATTTTCTTAGCTATAGGTTAATTGATTACCTTATTAAGTTGTTGTGCGCTGCTACTATTGTTTCTTACCAGTTCCCCTATTCCTGCTATTTGGTTCCCATATTTCTTTGGGGCTATTGCTATTAATTATTTCTTCGCCTAGTATGGGTCCCTTACTCGCCTTTCCACGTTCTCCCTAGTATGATGTTGGTCTCTTTTAGGCCTTCCCTCCTGCTTCTTCTCTCCCTCCTTTCTTTTCTCTTTTCTTCTCTTCTCCCTTTCTCTTTTTCTTGGATTCCCCAAATGATCCCTCCTACAGTGTTTCTTTTGTTTTATGATTGGCTCCTTGCAGTTCTGTCGTTGGTCTTGTGTCTGTCACCCATGTTGTCGTCTTTCGATTTTTATGTTTTTCCATGCCGGGTTTAAATGTATTATCCCTTAATGTTAAGGGGTTAAATCATCCGGTGAAGAGGTCAAAAATTTTAGTTTATTGTAAATCCCTATCGTCTGATTTGGTTCTTTTTCAAGAGACCAAGGTCACTAACAAAGAAGCGTTGTTTTTAAGGCAGGAATGGGTTTCGGATGTTTGCTGCTCTGATGCCCTGGGTAAACGAAATGGAGTTATTACATTAGTCTCAAAGAATTCTGGTTTATCGCTACTTTCTTCTGAGCATGACTCTGAGGGCCGTTGGTTGTTATCTAAATTGTCGGATGGTCAGCATGATTTGTATGTGATGAATATTTATGCACCCAATATTGATGATCCGTCCTTTTGGAAATCGGTTACCAAAAAATTAAATGACACCCCGCACTCTGGCAATCTTATTGTTGGTGGTGATTTTAATTTACCAATGGACCCTCTTTTAGACAGGAACTCTGCATTCCAGTTTCGTCCTCCTAAATCCCACAAGCAAATGCTTAACATGTGCTCCATTACTCATCTTCAAGACATTTGGCGTCTTCATAACCCCACTGGTAGTGATTTCTCTTTCTTCTCTTCGCCTCACTCTTCCTTCTCTCGTATTGACTATCTCTTAGTTCATTCTTCTCTTGTTTCATCTTCTTCTTCTCCGCTTATACATCCTATTTTAATCTCTGATCATGCTGCGGTCACTTTTACTTTGTCATCGTTTGCCCCTAAATCACGCGCTCGCTCGTGGAGATTGAATACCGAAGTTTTACATGATTCTTCTCAGGTTGATGAATTCTCTAAAGCTATAGATACCTTTTTTCATGAGAACGAAGGCTCTGTCTCTTCCCCAATTGTTCTATGGGATTCCTTTAAATGTACTTTCCTTGGTCAGGTCATTAACTGTATGTCCAAACGTAACTCGGCTATTAAAAAAGAACTTACGGATTTGTCTTCTGAAATTAAGTCTTTGGAAGCTTCCTTCAGGCATTCTAAGGATCCAACTTGCTTACAGCAAATAAAGTTACTTAAATACAAATATAATACCATTGTTACTAGAAGAGCCTATATTGGGGTACAAGCTCAAAAATCGAAGAAGTTGCTGTTAAAAAATCGTGCTGGCAAAATCTTGGCTACTACATTAAAATTTCAGGACTCTTCTTTTAAATCCTTGCAGATCTCTTCTATTACTGACCGCGCCGGTTCTAAAAAATTCCAAACGCATGAAATACTTGAAGTTTTTCGTGACTTTTATAATAAGTTGTATACTCCTTCTAATCAGTCCTCCTTTGACCAGTGTCAAGCTTTTTTAAAATCGGTTCCGATTCAGTCGGTCTCTGATGTTGATCGCTCTTTTTTAAATAAACCTATTTCCCCCGACGAAATTGAGTCTGCAATTAAAGATACTCGATCTGGTAAAGCTCCAGGCCCTGATGGGTATCCGATCTTATTTTATAAAACTTTTCTCCCTACACTTGTCCCCAAATTAAAATCTGTCTTTGACTCTTTTATTAAAGGTGGGTCTGTATCTGGTACGGCTGCTGAAGCTACTATTGTAGTGATCCCGAAAGAGGGGAAAGATCATTCGGATCCTAAAAACTTCCGACCTATCTCTCTCCTTAACATGGAAGCAAAGATTTTTGCTAAAATCCTGGCCAAAAGTCTAGAATCCTTTGTCCCTCTTCTTGTTCATCCTTCCCAACCTGGTTTTGTGAAAGGCCGTCTTGCGCGAGACAATATACGCACTTTCTGTCATGTTCTCGGTGTTGCCAAACGCTCTCCACTTCCTGCCGCGGCCTTGGCCCTTGATGCGGAAAAGGCTTTCGACAAGGTCTCTTGGCCGTTTCTTCGTGCTGTTTTATGCGCGCACAATCTTGGCGACTCTTTCATTAATATGATTATGTCCTTGTATTCTCAACCCAAAGCTAACATTAGAGTTAATGGTGCTACGTCCTCTTTTTTCAATCTTAGTCAGGGCACTCGACAGGGTTGTCCCTTATCTCCGCTCTTATTTTTATTATCCATTGATCCTCTTCTTCGTTTGATTGACCTACATCCTGATATCAAGGGTTTCTCTTTTGGCCCTCACTGTATTAAAACTGCTGCTTACGCAGATGATGTTCTTATTTTTTCAGATGACATTGCTCTGGCAATCCCGGCTATTTCTAACATCATTTCCCTATTCTCTTCGGTTTCAGGATATACCCTAAATAAAGACAAGACGGAAATGTTCCCTTTGAATGCCTATTGTTTCCCCTCGCATATGGGATCAGCGGGTTTTAAGTGGCAGTCTACACACTTGAAATACTTGGGAATTTATTTTTGTTCTACGTTGTCTGCCACTATTGCCTATAATGAATCTCAGACTATACTTAAAGTGTGTCGTCTTTTGGATACATGGTCTCCGAAACATATTTCTTGGTGGGGTCGCCTCCAAACTCTCAAAATGATGATCACGCAGATTATTAATTTTGTTTCATCCATGCTGCCGATTAAATTGTCAGATTCCTTTTTTCGCGAAATTGATATTCTGACTTCTAAATTTTTGTGGAATGACAAACGTGCTCGACTTGCATACACATTTTTGCGTCGTCCTTGTGATATGGGAGGTTGTAATTTTCCTGATTGGGAGAAATATCAGACTGCTTTTTTGGCATCTCAAGGTGCTTTATGGTTTTCTCCGCCATCTCTGCATGTTCCCTCTTGGCTGCTCATAGAACAGCATTTAGCATCTCCTTTGCCTACTGCCTCTTTTTGCACTGCATCCACTTTGCATATCCTATTTTCCCGGTCTATCATTCTTGATACAATTGCGGCGGTCAGGAAAATAGACAAGAAGGTGGCAATTCCGTTGCATAAAACAAGGTGGACATCTATTTGGCGTAATTCTAAATTTAAGCTTATCATTTCTCCCACCCTCATCTCCTATTGGGCAGACAAGGGAATCTCTCTTGTTAAACATCTCTATGGTGCTTCTGACGAACCATTACCCTTCTCTACCTTGGCTCAGAAGCATTCCTTAACAAATCTTGATTTTTATACTTTTCTTAAAATTAAGGTGGCCATTGCCAAAGTTCGTCTTCATCCTACTTCTTCTACCATCTCACTTTTTCATATTTGGTTCAAATCTGGTCATATTGCCTCCAAAATGTATAAATTCTTGTCCTCTGCTTCACTCCCTGAACAGACGGTTGCTCATCACAAATGGTTACATCATTTTGATCATGCCATTACAGACCATATTTCCTCTGAAAGTTGGCAATCAATTGGTAAATTCTCTCTTCGTAATAAAATCGCACCTTCTTTAATGCAGTCTAAGTTTTTTTCTATTAATCTCCTCCATTGGACGCCTGTACGTCTTCACTCACTTAACCTTAAAGAGGACAACTTATGCTGGAGCTGTGGCCTGATGGCAGGCGACTTTCCTCATATGTTTTTTCATTGTTCCTTGCTTCAACCTTTTTGGACCCTCATTCAGAAACATCTCTCTCTTATTTTTGGTATTGATCTCCAACTTTCCTTCCCGGTAATTTTATTAGGCCCACTGGCTGCCCTTACTCCTCTCCCTTTAGATACATTGGAGTTACAGTTGTTGGATCTTCTCCTGACTGTAGCGGTGAAAATTATTCTTATGGAGTGGAAATCCTTTTCATCGGTTTCCTATCATACGTGGTGGGCTTGGGTCTCCTTCTTACGCAGTGCACACACTTCGGTTGATCAAGCTCACCTCTCTCCATCAATTTCTAGTGGGGTTTGGAAAGCTTTGGATGATTATATAGAATTGTCTTCCAAAGGGTTGGTTCCTCAGTTTCCTTTTGATGTGTTTGTCTAATTGTTGTCTGCTATTTGGTCTCTAGGCTGGGTTTGCCCTGTGGGAATCCTTCTTTTTCTCTTTTTTCTCTTCTCTCTTTCCTGTCTTCTTTTCCTACTCATCCTCTCTTTACTCTTTCCCTTTTCTCCTCTCTTCTTCTTTTCTGTTTCCTCCCCTATCCCCTTCTCCACATTTGATAGTGATACGTTTGTTTTATTGCCTTGATAGAGGATTTTACTTGAATGAAATCTATATCTCTCACAGGCTAATGTTCATTTTCTATATATATTATCTTGGTTTACCTATCAATTTTAGCCCTTTTTGCATACCTCTATTGCATCGATTGTATCACTTGTATTGTATTTTATATTCATTATTCTTACCATTATTCTCATCAATAAAATTTTCTTGAACTCAAAAAAAAAAAAACACCAAATGATAAATCACCAAATTGCACAATATCCCTCACTTAAACCTAGTACAGTTGTAGCTTTGAATAAAATAACCCCTTTTCTGTAATTTAAATTCACTGAATTGTTAAAAATTACCAAAATTGCCCAAATTCCTCTAGGATCTACCATCCAGGTCCTGCCCTGGTCGACCCTGCTTCGCTTCCTCTCCGTGTAAAGCTGAACTAAATTCAGCCCGATTAGCTATGCAAGGTTGTGGTGCTGGGCGTGCGAAAAACAAAGAGTTAATGAGGCACTTTGCAAACCCGATGAACAAACCTTCCCGCGCTAACTTGTGTGGCGGGAAATACTCCTATGGTGCCCCGATCAAAAGGACTGTTACACCGCTGTTATCGCTTCCTGCACGCCGGCTCTTTTAAATGCACCGGCCGGCTGATCCCTGATGCGGCGCCCACCCTCGCAAAATACCTCAGTCTCCGCCGACCGCTTCAAGTAACCTGTGACCCGCTCCACCGCCGCTCCGTATACCGGTGACCTGGGCTCCAGCACGATTCCTCCGATGGACTCACTCGCGATGCCGCTAAGATTCCACTTAGCTCGGCGGCCCTGGAACCAGCTCCCGGATTTCGAAGCCTGTAATGACAAAAGAAAAAACAAAACAAAAAACAAGAAGCCCCCGAGCGCGGGGCACGACAAGCTGTGGGGGAGCGTCCAGGGAACAAGAGGGTCTCCCGGGCGCTCCCTGCCTCTTTATTCCTGAGGGGTCCGATGGGGTGGCGGCTACGCCCCCCACCCGGCCCCTCCTGCGGCCCACCCCCCTGACCCGGAAGTCCTATGGTGACATCCGGGTCAGGGAGGGCGCCACCCAATCGACGGTGAGGCGCGCCCAGGAGGGCACGCCCCACCACCGAGAGGCCTGGAGAGGGAGGCGGTCGCCGCGCCGCGCCGCCATGCGGGCGGGGGGCCAAGAGCCCCCCTTTTCAGATGATTAAGAACACGTGAGCGGGAGGGTTTTTGTTTAAAAGGGTTCGTTCGGCAGGGTGATTGAGATAGATGTTTGTGGGAGAGTTAGAGAGGACATTGTTCATTTTAAAACACAGGCTAAATAGTGGTTATAAATGCATGAAATCGTTTGTTTTTTTAAAAACACAGATTTATGGTTTTAGGTAAATAGTGCATATAAATCAGGGAGTTTTTTATGCTTCCAGGGTTTAATATGGGGGAATTTCGGGATGTTAAAAGTTGGGAGGTTTCAACAGGGGGTTAAATGATGATAGTGTATGAAATTATTTTGGTAATCAGCTTGCATATTATTATGGGGTGTGAGCACCATAGGGTTTAGTTGATTGAGTTGTTGTTTATATAAGCACTTTGGTGTTTCGAGCAATTTGTACAGTGTACCTCATTGTATTTTTCAGAAACCCCTGAGGAAGAGCGTAAGGCTCGAAATGCATCGGGTTGTATGAACAGGGTCCACTTTGAAGTTTATTTTATTGCACGTGTTGTTTAAAAACCTGGATGGGAAAGCAGCAGCATTTGAAAATGTTAAATAAACATCAAAATTGGAATTTCGCTGTCTCCGTGGTTTCTACAGAGTAATGATGGATTTCAATTCGTGACTATAATGTTGGAGTTTTGAAAAAACATGGATGAAAAATAAACATTGCAAAGGGAAAAGGTCCCATTCATAGCAGTGCATCAGTGTTGGCATGTCAGTTACGTGCCTTCGCATCTTCAAACTCATGGAAAGTTGGCATTTTCCTGCCTAAACCAAATGTGCCTTTCCGACAGTCTTCAGTGTCATCTGACTTTTAATAACTTTACTTTGGTAAGATGAATATTCCTTCCAAACATGGGACAAAAGGCCCTGGGTGTAGGGAAGGAGGTTCCTCTCCTGGGTAAGATGGTCTAGTTGGGTTGTACGTAGCCCCTTCCTGAACTTCAAAGGGTAGTCTGATTGCTGTACTCAGCCCTCAGCCCCTTCCTGACTTTAGAAGATGCCTGTCCTGTTACTGGTAGATGCAGCTCACACATGGACCTGACTACCCTTTGCTTCACTAGACAGACAGGAGCCAAACCAAGAGGAAGAGAAGAACTGACCGGATCCAGTTTAGAGTTAGACAAAGAGATGTCTTCTACTCATAGGCTGGCGCTGGGTATACAAGAGGCATCCCCAAAACCTGAAATCAGAACACTATTGGGCCTGATAAGAATCAGAAGAACTGCCCTTCTGTCTGGAAAAAAAGACAGGACTCACTTGCCTTCAACACAGGTCCGCAGAAGTGACTCCAAGGATCATTTGGCTGATTTCCTATGTGAGAAAAGGACACAATACACTTCCACAGGACTTTCATGCTTTCCAGCTGAGCAGTACCTAATGGACCTGACCTCGTACCCCCTGCTAGCCTCTTTGGGAGTGAATCCTGACCACAGAGGGCTGTCTTCAAGGTCCTGGACCATTGGCTTGAGTCAGAGTGCATTTCTACCTGCCTAACTGAAGGTTCCAACAGATCCGACTCAGAGCCTTCTACCACTGGAAGGCTTCCTTCATCTGATGTTGAGCAACGCAGAACCCCCAGAGCCACGCTGTGCAGATCTCGATGAAATGTTTCATAGGATCCTATGCAGAGATAAGCCAAGCCCCTCAGGGCTGTGACCTCCTGCCCAAAGGCTTCATCAGATCCAACATCAAGCAAAACATAGCCACACAAAGTCACACCACACAGCTCTAGCACCAAAATCAAAAGGCAAACCTTCCAGCAGAGCGAACTTGGTCCTGTACCCAGCCCATGCTCCATCACGCTCAGTTTGAACCTGTGACTTTGGCCCGGCCCATCGTGACCAGATACCTAAATTTTGTGGCATTTTTACCTTAAACTTTAAAAACTCATAACTCTGGTTCAACTGATTTGATTTTTGTCTTTTTGGTGTCATTTTATTTATACAAATATTACTTATTTTTCAAAATTGGTTTGGAGTTGTTCTTTTGTTGTGCTTTCACTTTGCCACTGTGTGTGTACTGCATAAGTACTTTACACATTACTTATAAGTTAGGCCTGACCACTTTGTGCCCTGCTACCAGAGCGTTATGCACAGGTTTATTTAGTGACTTTTGTGGTATACCCTAACAAGGATTGTGATTATTATTTGAAGCGGCTTCTCATCCCTTTCAACCAATAAACCGATTTCTTACACTCACATTGTGCTAAATCATATGTGTTTTTTTAGCAAACATTTCTGACTGTAAATGGACGTTTTACGAAAGGACACACTGTTTCCATCCGCCAGTTAGTAACAGTCAAATGCAATGTTAGCTTTCTATTATTATTATTATTATTAATATATTTATTGAGCGCACAGCTACCCGAAGGTTTCCCGGCGCTAAAGATAAACAGAGAATGAGTGAGTTGAGGGGGGAGTGAAATACAAAATTAAGTGTTAAAAAGCCAGGTCTTTATTCCCTTGCGGAATAACAGGTAACATGTTTCAGAACGCAGGGACTGGGGCATAGAGTTCCATAGAGAGGGTGCCAATAGAGCAAACGAGCGGCCGCCCATTTTAGCTCTGTTGACCCGCGGGGTCGTAAACTTGTTTTGAGTAGAAGATCTCAATGTACGGGACGGAACATACTGCTGGACTAGGGAAGATAGATATTCAGGAGCTTTACCCATTTTAATATGGTGCATTATGCAGAGCGCTTTAAACTTTACTCGGCTCTCAATGCGTAACCAATGCAACTTGCGCAGATGGATAGAGGCCGATGACCTAGCAGGCAAGTTACAAAGAAGTCGGACTGCCACATTCTGGACCACCTGAAGTTTCTTTGTTACCTCTTTACAGGCACCCAGAAGCAGAATGTTCCCGTAGTCCAAGCGTGAGGTGACGAGGGCCTGGACTACTATCCTCAGGGTATCAGCTGGAAGCATCCACCTGATTTTTCTCAGCCACCTTAAGATGGTAGTACAGGTGGCAGAGACTTTTACCACGTGTTGCTTAAAAGACAGCTGGTTGTCAAAGGTGACCCCAAGGTTGCGAACTGAGGCTGAAGGGGTAGGAGTGGGACCCATCTGATGAGGCCAATGTTGAGGGCCCCAAAGCGAAGTGAGAGGGCCGAATAAAAGTAACTCCGTTTTATCGCCATTCAATTTTAATTTATGGCTGTGCATCCAGTTGGCAATTTGCTCCAGCCCGGACTGTAAGGAGGACGTAGGGAGATGTTTGTTAGTGGATAGCGAATAGACGATTTGTGTATCATCTGCGTAAGAATAGATTGTGAGGCCTGCTTGTTCTGCCAAAAAAGCAAGAGGTCTCACATAGAGATTGAAAAAAAGAGGGCTGAGAATAGACCCCTGGGGCACACCGTGAGGGGAGGAAAAGATAGAGGAGACAGATGAGGAAGAAAAGACTTGAAAAGTACGATTAGAGAGAAAGCTAGCAATCCAGGCCAGGGCGGCACCATCAATACCCACAGATTTCAAAGTGGACAGCAGGATGGCATGGGAGACGGTGTCAAACGCGGCACTCAAATCTAACAGGATGAGTGCCACAGTCTCCCCGCAGTCCACTTGTCTTCTGATAGTCTCAGACACACCAAGTAAAGTGGTCTCGGTAGAGAAGCCAGCCCTGAACCCAGATTGAGAGAAGTGTAAAAGATTAGAAGATTCAACATAGGAGGTAAGAAGAGAATTAACATGTTTCTCCAGAATCTTAGAATAGCAGGGGAGAAGAGAAATGGGACGGAAGTTGGCAGGGTTATTAGGGTCCGCGTTGGCCTTCTTTATCAGTGGGACCACCATCGCATGCTTCCATTCGTTGGGGACCGTCGCTTCAATCAAAGAAGCATTTAGAAGGTTTAGAATGATTTGGAGGGTGGTTGGGGCCATAGTACGTAGTATTTGTGGTGGCATGGGGTCCAGGGGAGAGCCGGATTTAATTTCTTTAAGGTAGTTTTGTAAGAGTGAAAGCGAAATCGGCTCCCAAGAGTGAAGAAAAGGGGCCATGGGAGTTGGATCAGGTGTATCGCTAGAACCAATATTGGATAAATACGACATGGAAGTGGAAGGAACAGTAGGAGTAGTATTGAAGATAGCGTAGATTTTATCTATTTTCTCCACGAAAAATTTAGCCAGAGCATTACATTGGATTAAGTCCAGACAGGGATCTTTAGGTGCAGAGGACATGCCTGAAAGGTCTTTTACCACCTTAAACAAAGCCTTTGCCTATTGCACTTCAGTCCTTTGCCTTTGCCTCGTGTGTTTTGCAGTCTGGCATTGCAGCATTCCATACGCATTTTACACTGGTTTGCAAATATCCAAAGCCTTGACACATCTGGGCGGCGTTCTGCAGCTGCTCATTCCATGAGGATATTAACACATATTTCTGCGGAAAAGTAATTGGTGTCACTATATTCCACATTTGATTACATTTTACTGTTCTTAGTTGAACTTTCTTAATAGTACGAAAGAAAATAGCAAGGCTTGTTTGTGAAACTGTTCAACCCTTTTATCTGGTCTTTCTTTTTTCTGTTAATGATTTTACTCTGAAGAATTCTATATTAAATTCATTCTGCTTGCTAGTTTGGCAGGTGTTTCATTTTTAAATGATGTGCTTTTGCTTCTGCTAATTGTCTTTGTTTTTTAACAGTATTCTATAGAAAATATATCACCAGCAGGAACTACTGCGTTTACTATAGATACTAATGGGGCTATTTCTACAGCGGAAACATTTGATTATGATGCAGGTACTAAAAGGTGAGTGACTTAAGAAAATGCAAGTGACTTCTAATGTGAACCATGGATCACTGACATAATATAGAATACCATAATATAGACTTACCAAAATATCGTTGACAAAATATAGAATGCAAAAATATCGAATTCCTATCTACAAACAGGTAAGTACAAAAATATCGTTGTAAAAAATATAGTCAAAATATCGATTTTTTTTAAATGTCTTTAAAGTAATTTAAAATTTATTAAATATTAACTATAATTAACTAGAACATACTTACAAATATTTAACCTTAAAATTAATAAATAATTAAAGTAAAAAAAATAAACATACAATTGTATTTTTTAATATAATTATATATATTAATGTAATATTAATAAAAAATATACAATATTTTTACCATAGGATAGTGAGAGGTGAAAATTTACTATTACCACTCCAGTGAGTGCAACAGTAGGGAACGCGTTGGATAGCGTTGGGGTAAACATTACTATTCCCACTCCAGAGAGTGCAACAGTAGGGAAAGCGTTGGATGGCGTAGGGGTAAAAATTACTATTCCCACTCCAGAGAGTGCAACAGTAGGGAAAGCGTTGGATAGCATAGGGGTAAAAAATACTATTCCCACTCCAGAGAGTGCAACAGTAGGGAAAGCGTTGGATAGCGGGAGAGTAAAAATTACTATTTCCACTCCAGAGAGTGCAACAGTATGGAAAGCATTGAATTGCTTGAGGGTAAAAACTACTATTCCCACTCCAGGGAGTGCAACATTAGGGAAAGCGTTGGTTAGCGTAGGGGTAAAAAATACTATTCCCACTCCAGAGAGTGCAACAGTAGGGAAAGCATTGGATAGCGAGAGGGTAAAAATTACTATTCCCATTCCAGAGAGTGCAACACTAGGGAAAGCCTTGGATAGTGGGAGGGTAAAAATTACTATTCCCACTTCAGAGAGTGCAACAGTAGGGAAAGCGTTGGATAGCGGGAGGGTAAAAATTACTAGTCCCACTTCAGAGAGTGCAACAGTAGTTATCATAATTATCAAATAATTAATTAATAAAAGTTAATTACCAATTAAAAATCCATTAGCAATAAATTAAAAATCAATACCAATACATGAAAAAAAAATTATTTACTTAATTACAATTAAATTACTTCCCACCCCATTTCCCTATAAACCCACAACCCACTATGGAAAAAAGAAAGTTAACATAATAATCAATTAATAAACATTAATTACCAATTACTAAAAATTAATTACCAATTAAAAATTAATTAACAATAAATTCAAAATGAATACCAATAAATAATAAAAAAAAATGTATTACAATTAAATTACTTCCAACCCCATTCCCCGATAAACCCACAACCCGCTACAGAACTAAAAAGCATAATTACATTAAAAATAATTAATAATTGCTAAAAATTAATATTTCATTTAATATAATTAAATTACTTCCCACCCTATTCCCCTATAAACCCACAACCCGCTACAGAATTAAATTACGCAAAAATTAAATAACATAAAATTCATTACTTAAAATAAATTAAACATACATTTCAAAAATAAAATACACTTTTCACACATATACTAACATACAAAACACTTAAAAAAATTCGATATTATTAAAAATTCAATATATTTTAATGCCTATATTATATACTTCGATTATTTTGACTTCTATATTTTGACAATCGATATTATATTACTCACCTTCAATTCGATATTTTTAACCACTATATTGTGTCTATTCGATATTTTTTCCATTCTATATTTTTACTTCGATATTATGGCCAATCTATATATTGTTTTCGATATTATGTCTAGTTACCGTGTACCATATCCTCAAAATAGGCTTCTTCTCTTAAGCAATCACTTAGTTGAAGATGAATCAGGTGGAAAGGCTTCGGTAGAGGCCTGGGGTCTTTTAATTATGGTCGTCATATTGTTTTACCTAAGTGTCCTTGAGCGAGTAGCCCTAGTTATTTTCAAAGTGAGGAGAGAACAGAAGGGTGCGAGCCGTCCCATGAACCACTGCATGCTCAACTGCATTACGGAGTGATTTAGTCTAGACTCATAAGCAATGACTCTTAATATTGCACTGTGAACTCGATGGTTAGATGTTTTCAAAGGTTCCCTTCCATAAACAGAAGTGCTAACTTGTAATTCTACTGCCATTGCCGCACCCTTATGGCACGATCTGTGACCAAGTGACTTCACAGGAAGTGACATCACCGAAAAACGTTTCAGGAACGTGTCGTGATGCAGGCATTAGGGCTGGCAGTGGGCGATATTAACCAGCAGTGGTGGAGAAGTGTTGACCCACTGCAGCAAAGAAAGGAAACAATAAAATGACATTAATTAAATGTTATTACCATTTTATGTATTCCTCATGCTGCAGCAGTGCGTGAGGGAGGGCGGGGCGGAGCTGCAGGGAAGAAGTGGTAGAACACTCCTGTGCGCAATGACTGTTTGGTCGGCCTTCTCAGGCCCCAAAAACAGTCATGCCCACTCCCCTGTTCTCCGTGCAGGCTGCATTACATGCCGAACCCTACAGTCTCTGACTGAGCAGCATGTCACGGCACTCAGACCAATCACATCGATCCATTGCAGCCTGCCCCCCGAGCCAAGAGAAATGCAGGGCAAGTTATTGTATAACGTATATGTAAAGAGATCACACATACATTATACTGAGACAATGAACCATACAAGTGTAAATCAGTCTATATGAAATGTTACATAAGACAACGAGAGTTGCAAGGTGTAGGAATCACATGGTATCCATGCGACTAGGCAGTATATTTTAAGAGTGATTGTTCCTGAGAAGGACAGACTCAGTATTTAAAATGCACCACAGTGGTTGGGGTTTGCATTCCTAATAAGAATGCATTTCTACCCAAACAAACCCGTTTAGCTATATTAGGATAATTAAAGACAGGAGGAAAAAACATAACGGATTAGGATTGTAACTTATAAAGTGCAAGTAACAAAAGGATCTCTGTGACAAAAGCAGTAACCCTCTGAGCTATCCACATTAAATAGAGTTCTGTGATCTGCAAGTTAGACATTCTTTGCAGAGGCATATTAAGCCTCTGCACTACTTTTTTGATGAGGTAAAAGTGCCACTACACAAAACTGCAGCTCTCTCCAGCAGGGCAATTCGTCACCAGAGTAATTTTGCCATTTGTATTGCTGCCTGATAACTGCTGGACACACAAGGAACTCTACAGCATGTGCTTTTAGACCCATACGTTATTTCCAGACAGAACACTCACCGAGCTCTGTGCCAGGTGTGCCTGCACCAGTAGCACCATGCTAAAGCCAATCCTGGTTGTTACTGTGAAACTTTCTGGAGCTGAACGCTGTCAAATGGGTTCACCATTCCAGGGACCTCAGAACTGGGTGACAATTGCAGGTCTGAATGCCTCGTCCCTTTATTTCATACCAAATGGTGGTTCACGTCTCAACTTCATTGTGAAAATGCATACATTCGATTTTTCACACAGCCCACTTAGAACTGTTCACAAAGAACCACTGACAAACATTCATTGTAAGCATTAATTTTCAAGTCCATAATCCAATTGACCTGATGCCACTTTGACTATGTATGGCGCTGCAGCTTATTTATCCCAGTTCAGGTTTAGCACCTGGCATTGAGCTTTATTTAAGAATACACATAGCTTTTGTCAACACCATTACCAAATTCTCTTATCATTATAGCTTTGAAAGTGCTCCCGCCTCCATCTCATATGAAGCCAGTGCACGCTATTTAGCCGTCATAACTGATGCAGCTAAAAAGCTGCTAGATCCTCTACTTGACACTTAAACCGATTATGAGACATTTTGAGTAATTTATGAATAAACGTGCACCAATTACACGTTAAAGAAACATGAGAAAAAATTGTCAGGGAAATTTCATACTGCATTGTAAAAACATGCAGATGATTGTAGAATAGTAGACATCGTATTCAATTGCATAATATAGGTTCATATTGAATTAATCAGCCATAGCATATTATTTCAACATGCATTAGAATGTTAACATAATGTACTCACGTGCTATGAGATTCCTACTTATCCTCATTGAAATAGTAAATGTGTGTGATTAGTTAATGAAATCTAACTAGTTATGTTTACCTGTGATATTGAAGGGTTTCATTCTGAATTCCATCCTTTGCATATGTAAAATTGTGCACAAATTGAGAAAACAAAAATTGGTGCTGCATAGCCATATTGAGTGTAAACGACATGAAACCTTCATAATTTGATCTTCATATATGTACTAATATAAACCACTTGAAAAAATGTTAATATTTTATGATTAGAAATAATTTTGCATTTCTTAAAAAATGCTTTTTCCCTTAGTATATTGCTTATGTTCCCCCTTGGGGGTTTTTGCTACTTTTACATTTCACTTTCTTATTATGTGATGTCATTTCCTCTTACTGATTGTGATTTTGTAATGATGTTTTACTTGGTTTTATCTGCTCAATAAAGCTTTTTGAACTAAAAAAAAGAAAAAAATTTGCAGGTTGGTACTTCAAAAAATGCAGAAATATTTCATATTTACATGTGAGTTTTGCAACCCAACTAATAATATATTCTGAGCGCTTAAATGTTTAAAAGACTAGTAAAATATTATTTTCCTACATGAAATATATATTTTCATTACTTTACAATCGGCATATTCTTGAATTAATTTAATAGAGACCTGAATTTTCCTATTTTGCTTTGTCTCCCACTCGTGAGAAGTTTTCCTAAACATACAATGTGAAGCAAAACTGAGTATTAATAAAAGAGTTCTTGGTCACTCACAAGGACTGATTGCAACCAGGTTGATACTTTGGGAACATTTACTAGGGGAAACTGCCCTCTTGAACTCGCTCATGCGCCTGCTTCTAAAGGATCATCGTTTGGAAGTTTACATGTATTGGATGATCTGACTAATTACTTGAGCAGCACCACCTCTTGCTATAATATATATCTTATTTTATGCTGCATGACAATCATCCTATATGAACTGACCAATGGACTGAGTGGTCTGACACAATGAGGTGACAAAGGAGGTGTCACCCTTAACTAAAGGATTAAATTATACATTGGTTTGATGGATGGGCGGTTTATCTGGTAGAGATCAGACCTCAGAGACTACCTTTGATTTTCCTACATCTTTCCCTTGGAAGCATTTTTGCCGACTCTACTTGCTCTTCTTTCGAGGCTAACACATACACTGTGTGCGCCATTCTTGGACTCTTTCACAATGAGACACTGGCCATGGCTCAAGTCCCTGCTGAACATTCCAAAGCTCCTTGTCATTTTATGGCAAGCTCAAACTAATTAGACTGTCCTGCACTCTTTAGATCCTACATGATTAATAATAATGGACTTGCCATTTTGAATACTTTTGTTAAAATCTACCTTTTACTAAACCATAGACTTTGTCTCATTATGACTTGTTTCCCCAAGTCGATTGTACATTACAATTGATTTATTTATGACGGAGAGGTCAGGTACATTCCAATTGATTTGTTTATGACATGGAGAAATCAGCATTGAGAAATCTAGGAACACCAGGTTCTAATGCTGTCGTTTACTATTGCCTTAACAGAATTATTGGTTTGTATAATTCTTTTCCAACTAAATTTCTTCAGACAATTCTGGCTAGCAGTGATAATTCTTTTCTCATATAGTCTGGTTTAAAGAGTCATATACATTATTTTAATTACTAGCTTGTAAGTCGGTTGTCCAATTCCTTATCCTCAGTAAATAGCCGGATATTGGATCCTTTATGTCCAACATCTCATCAGCACAAAGTCAGGTCCATTGGAGGACCAAATGTGTGTTAGAGAGATTATAGTGACAAGAAACTCAATTTGAGTAACAGGGCCCAGTATCCCCTGGAACATAACTATCCATTCTCGGACTTGTGGCTTTGTTTCTTCTTTTTAAAACTGGGACTTTGGGATAAGAAATCATTGTTTTCAAAGTGATTTTGCACAGATTGTGGGCTACACAAATGACAAATAATGACATTAAAATTCCTCAACTTGCTAGAGATGTCACACACAACATGAATACACTTTGCAACTGAGCACACCAATCCCTTACTGTTGCCCGTGCTGGAGATTTCACACACAACGTGAATGTCACTTTGCAGCTGCGCACATCAATCCTTCCCAGTTGCCCAGGCTCCATACATTTTGTTAGGCAGATTTACTGTTGCTTAAATCATACTCTAGCTGCTTTCGTGAGAGAGGCTTGTATAGCCATGGGTGAGCTGGGAAACCTCAATGATCCTCATCCTCAATGATGCTCTGGGCTTACTGCCCCTTGAGCAGCCCTACACATCGAAAACAAGAAGTGTACCTGGCCGCTGGCCATGCCATCTCTGCTATGAGATGGCTTGCAGTGGCACTTGATTTCTGTGCTATGCTTGATTTCATGAGCAGGCTTGTGCAGTTGTTGCTTATGCCATCTGTGTTTTGTGAGGGAGGTTTGTACTGCTCCTGCGGCCTGTGCTGAATCTCCTTTGTAAAGAACAGTTCCCCTGCTCCTTGCCTCCCGTTTTGCATCAATTTGATGACAGAGGCTTGCACTACTCCTTCCCTCCCTGGCTCTATTTTTCTTTTTCTGTGAGGGAGTCGTGCATTGCTCCTTGGTTTTCATACTGCATCTGCTTTGTAATTTAGGCTTATACTTCTCTATGCTTCCTGTGAAAGGTTTGTTGTGTAAAGGAAGCTTGTACTGAACATTTATGAGTTGTGACAATTTACAACGAGGCTGTCTTCTGGTTTTCTTTCTTGCGTTTCTCAATTTTCAGCCTTGTATTGCCACGTTAGCCTGGGGAATTGAAAAAACAATGGGACAGAAAGTATCATCAGCATTATCTACAAAACAAATGAACACCTCAAGAGTTCAATTTATTTTAAGATATTGTAAATTCAATCAACAGTACTGATAAGCCTCTGCATTTGGGACCTATCTGGTGTTTGGTGTCATGAATAAATATTGAAATTATGCGTTAGAAAAACTTGATCTTTTGCATGTGCTTAGTAGTTTCTTGCTGGTTTCAGACAACGGATCAGGGTCATTTACTCCAGCTAATTGGTCCTGTTACTTTCTGGATTTCAAATGGTGCCTTTAATTTGAAGTGATAATCTGTAACTGTGTCATTTTGTGAATTCATTCATTTTACTAAACATATATATATATTTCTATTGCCAGCTATGCTTTAACCATCAAGGTATCGGATGGAGTTAGTTCTATTATAGGAAATGTGAAGGTGTTCCTCACTAATGTGAATGACAATGACCCAGTACTTTCATGCAGGTAAGTTTGTGGTAATTTGTTAATAGGTCGCATAATCAAGTTGATCAGCAAATAGCACTCTTAAATGTTATTGAATGTTTTTATAACAATGCTGTATGTGTTTTTTTCTATAGCTCACCCATTCACCTGAGTGCAGCTCAATACGGTAGTGTTAGGGCAGCAGAGTGGGAGAATGAACCAAAGGTGGGCTAGACTGAGGGAAGGAAAGGAGAGAGACATGGGTTGCCATGCTTGAAAAGAATTCTAAAATATTACACCGTGTTGTATAAGTGGTGCATTTTCCAAAACACGAACAACAAATCAAAGAAGGTTAAATAGTGAAGTAATAACATAACATAGATATTGAAACACGTCCATAAATCATTTTGGGGCTAGATTGGAGGAACTGACTGGGCGGTGCTAATTTGCTCTGGGGTTTATTAACCACCATGATACTTATTATAATACATATTAACATTCTTTCCTATTTTACTTCTTTTTAGTCGTAAGTGCTGTTTTGCAACAGCAAAAGTGATTACATATATGTTGCTAAAAACAGCGCTGACAACCACAAAACAAGCATTTGCAATGCAATAGGTCTCGCATTAGGAAAGTTTGAGCTATTGGTATTGTAAATCACATATGGCTTTTTTTTAATAGAAGTTATTGTAATTTATAATGGTAATAGCTAAAACTTTTGTAAATAACTTTTGTGAAGATTATGTTCAGTGAATTTTATTATTACGAAAATCCAAGAACAGAAGTGAAATATTAACATCTTTTTGTTACATTTGTAATAAAGCTTGAAACATTGAGAGAACATATTTGAACCAGTTGTTGTTAAATAGTTGCACAGATTGATGCTGTGGTGGCGCTGAGTGATATTGTGATGGCAAACGAGTGATGCTGTGGCGTTCAGTGATGCTGTGGTAGCGCATAGTGATGTTGTGGTGCCCCTCAGTGATGCTGTGGTGGTGCTGAGTGATGCTGTATGCTATGCTATGTTTTGATTTGTTATGCTATGCTATACTGTGTTTTGTTATGCTATGTTTTGCTATGCTATGCTTTGTTATGCTATGCTATGTTTTGTTTTGAAATACCATGTTTTGTTGTGTTTTATTATGCTATGCTTTGTTTGGCTATGCTATGTTTTGTTATGCTATGCTATGCTATGCTATGTTTTGTTGTGTTTGTTATGCTATGCTGTTTTGCTATGCTATTATGTTTTGCTTTGCTATGCTATGTTTTGTTTTGTTAAGCTATGCTATGTTTTGTTGTGTTTTGCTATGTTTTGTTATGTTATGTGTTGTGTTTTGGTATGCTATGTTTTGTTATGTTATGCTTTGTTTTGTTATGCTATGTTTAGTTTTGCTATCCTATCCTATGCTTTGTTTTGTTATGCTGTGCTATGTTTTATTGTGTTTTGTTATGCCATGCTATGTTTTGTTGTGTTTTGCTATGCTATGTTTTGTTATGCTATGTTTTGTTGTGTTTTATTATGCTATACTTTGTTTTGATATGCTATGTTTTGTTATGCTCTGTTTTGCTATGCTATGCTATGTTATGCTATGTTTTGGTATGCTATGCTAAGCTTTGTTTTGTATGCTATGCTATGTTGTGTTTTGTTATGCTATGCTATGTTTTGTTGTGTTTGGTTATGCTATGCTATATTTTGCTATGCTATGCTGAATTTTGTTATGCTATGTTTTGTTATGCAATGCTATCTTTTGCTATGCTTTGTTATGCTATGCTATGTTTTGTTGTATTTTATTATGCTAGGCTTTATTTTGCTATGCTATGTTTTGTTATGCTATGCTATGTTTTGTTGCGTTTGTTGTGCTATGCTGTTTGGCTATGCTATTATATGTTTTGTTTTGGTATGCTATGTTTTGTTGTGTTTTGTTAAGCTATGCTATGTTTTGTTGTGTTTTGCTATGTTTTTTATGCTATGTATTGTTATGTTTTGTTATGCTATGTTTTGTTATGTTATGCTGTGCTTTGTTATGCTATGCCATGTTTAGTTTTGCTATCCTATGCTTTGTTTTGTTATGCTATGCTATGTTTTATTGTGTTTTGTTATGCTATGCTATGTTTTGTTGTGTTTTGCTATGTTTTGTTATGCTCTGTTTTGTTATGCTATGCTATGTTTTGTTATACTATGCTATGTTTTGTTTTGCTATGCTTTGTTATGGTATGTTATGCTGTGTTTTGTTATGCTATGTTTTGTTATGCTATGCTATGTTTTGTTGTGTTTTGTTATGCTATGCTATGCTTTGTTGTGTTTTGCTATGCTATGTTTTGTTTTGTTATGCTATGTTTTGTTTTGCTATCCTATGCTGTGTTTTGTTATGCTATGCTATGTTTTGTTATGCTATGCTGGTGAGGGTGTGTGAGGGCGAGTGAGGGCGAGTGAGGGTGAGTGAGGGTGTGTGAGGGTGTGTGAGGGTGGGGTGTGAGGGTGAGGGGGTGTGAGGGTGAGGGTGTGTGAGTGTATGTGAGGGTGAGGGTGTGTGAGGGTGAGAGGGTTGTGAGGGTGAGGGGGTGTGAGGGTGAGTGAAGGTGTGTGAGGTTGTGTGAGGGTGAGAGTGAGGGGGTGTGAGGGTGAGGGGTTGTGAGGGTGAGGAGGTGAGTGAGGGTGGGTGAGGGGGTGTGAGGGTAAGGGTGTGTGGTGAGGGGGTGTGAGGGTGAGGGGGTGTGAGGGTGAGGAGGTGTGAGGGTGTGTGAGGGTGTGAGGGTGTGTGAGGGTGAGGGTGTGTGAGGGTGTGAGGGTGTGTGAGGGTGAGGGTGTGTGAGGGTGATGGGGGTGGGGATGTGTGGGGGTGAGAGTGTGAGTGTGGGTGTGTGAGGGTGTGTGAGGGTGAGGGGGTGTGAGGGTGAGGGGGTGTGAGGGTGAGGGGGTGTGAGTGTATGTGAGGGTGAGGGTGTGTGAGGGTGAGAGGGTTGTGAGGGTGAGGGGGTGTGAGGGTGAGTGAAGGTGTGTGAGGGGGTGTGAGGGGGTGTGAGGGTGAGAGGGGTGTGAGGGGGTGTGAGGGTGAGGGTGTGAGGGTGAGTGAGGGTGGGTTAGGGGGTGTGAGGGTAAGGGTGTGTGGTGAGGGTGTGTGAGGGTGAGGGGGTGTGAGGGTGAGGAGGTGTGAGGGTGTGTGAGGGTGTGAGGGTGTGTGAGGGTGAGGGTGTGTGAGGGGGTGTGAGGGTGAAGGTGTGTGAGGGTGATGGGGGTGAGGGTGTGTGGGGGTGAGAGTGTGAGTGTGGGGGTGTGTGAGGGTGAGGGTATGAGGGTGAGTGAGGGTGGAAATGGGATTAAAGGAGAAAGAATGAAAGTTAAGTAGGAAAGAGGACAGAAAGGAGACACATAGGAGTGGATTGTGTGGCGGAAACAGGGAAAAGCAGAAAAGAATGAAGATGGCTCCGAGAGGGTGCAAGTAGGGTCACATGCGGGAGAAGGAAGACTCGTTAGGAGAGTGTGAGGAGGGTGATGCTAGAGAGAATAGACAAGAGTTTGTTTGGTGCAGTTTGTTTGGTGCAGTGAGACCTAAAAAAATAAGTGTGTCAGAGGTGGACTGGAAATTAAAACCAGCCATTGCAAGAGTCTCACCGGCCACAGTTCAGGAGGCTGTGACTAGAATGGGGCCATGTGGGGGTTCGAGGCTGAGCCATGGCAACCAATCCTGCTCTGAAAGTAGTCCCCTTAGCTTGCCGGGAAAGGTCCGGGCTCTGGCTCATGAGAGGTCAGGTTGAAGTAGCAGACGGAAATCCGCATTTTCTCTTAATACATTTCCATGGCAACGACGGCTAATGGTCCTTCATTTAAGCATTGGGTTACGTGATGCCGAGTGTAAACATTCCCAGAGGGAAACGATTATCCATAACTGTTTCTTCCTTTTCACCTTTAAAAAGACGGACCCGATGAAGGGGCTTTGAGTGGGTGGCGGGACGCACCGGATGAGGCATCAGAGGGCAGGGTGCTCTGAGACTGTATATGTGCCTGGTAGTGGAAGGCCGTGCGGTACACAACTAGTGGAAATATGAAACAAGTTAGGAACATTCGCTTTCACATAAGTTACTAAATTGCGCCTGAAATTCAAAGAATTTAATTACATTTTAAGACAAACATTTCGGAATAAAAAAAATTCCTAGGAATGTTTTGTGTTGGAGAGCAAAAGTCACTTAGATTATTGTGCCTTGCGGGAAAGAAAAACTTTGCCGATTCCATCCCAGGTCTGTAGGGCACGACGTAGCTGAAGAATGTTCCAGTAAAATCGATATTTACCTGTGTACGCTGTTCCTCTAGGTAGGGCTTCAAAGTGAAGTGAAACAAGTGCTGGCCTTTGCTCAGATAGTGCCCTGGGCAGAAATACATTTGGCGCCCGCTCTGCAGCTGGTGAATAACAAGCTCTTGTCATTGCTGAGGGGGGGGGGGGAGAAATGCGAGACACGGCCGTGAAAAGTGTGAAGCAGGGGGCGGGGAAGCGGATCCCTTTGAAGCACAGCCTCGCGGCCGTGAAAGTGAATCAGCCTAAGGCCGAGTGCACGCTGGGGGATGCCTGTGGGAGGGAGGCTGATGGCGCGTGCATGTACACATGCACTCGATGTAATCCGCGATGGTTTCAGAGCTTGGATGAGCCTCTATACTCTCGTCCTATTATCGCTTGCACGATTAATAGGACGAGACCTAAAAAGAGAGAACAAAATTGCACAGCTTGATGTGTGTCTCATCGGTGAAAAAGCATAAATAGGATAGTTTCTGCCATCCAGCAGGAATGGATGTGGTTCCCCTAATGAGTAGGAGCTTTGTGGATGTGTGTTATGGGTGTTGTGAGCTGTGATGACTGTTCATAGATATGCTGTAGGAAGAGACACCACTACGAAACATTCTCAAGTAAGAAAGCAATATATTCTAATAGTGAGCACCGTAGTTAGTGTAATGAATAGGTGCTGATGGAGTGTGTGAAAGACCACTCCCTAGGGCAGCAGAAGGTGCTGGACCTGGCTGGCAGATGTGAGGGATACGCACTCCTGAGCAGGGTAATCAATCCTCCTGATGGGAGGAATCGTGAGCAGGCGCTGAAGGACATTGTGATGAGCTTGCACTGGAAGACAGTGTGGGGAGCTGAAACTGATAGGCAGAATTAGGAGCTTGCACTGCTGGCGGAGGGAGGATCTCACACAGTTCAACAGCACCACAAGCTGCCTTCTGTAGTGGACAGTGTGAGAGGTCTATTTTGAAGGTAGTTTTGTGAGCTAACACTGGCTGTCAATGTGAGGATCTGGCATTTAAGATCAGTGTCAGATGAGGAGTAGCCAGTTGTGTGTAATATTAGAAAAGGCCCCTGGTGGAAACTATCAGAAGCTGTCACTGGTGGGCATTGTGAGCAGTCGGAATTGCATGGCAAAGTAAGGCCCAAGATCCGCTGCATTGTTCAAAGAGCTGGCACTGTTGTCCAAGTTGAAAAACAGACTCTCTAGGACATCGTAGGTAGATGGCAGAGGGTGTTGGAAAGTGGATTATTAGTAGGGATATGTAGGAACTTACCACTAGTAATAAAGCCACAATCACAATAAAAGTATCAGTCGAGGTCTCAATAAATTATTTCCTTGCGCAATCCTTGGTAGCTGGCAATGAGCAGACAGGCTTAATTTAGGAGAGAGGTGTGTAAAGCATTTAAAAACGTTAATACATTAAATAAGTATGACACAACACAAAATAAAAATCAAACACTAATTTATATAATATAGGTTATATTTTAATGAAAAAGTAGACACCAAAACAACAAAAATCCAGTGTAAGAAACAAGAGATATACTTTTTTAAAGATTAAAATTAAAACTAGCGCAAACAAGCAAATAGCGCTCAAGGGGTTAAAAAAGGTCATGCCGGACCAGTACAAAGTCAAGAGTTCTTTACACTCACCTCCAGAAGTGTTTCTTGATGCAAGAGAGTGGTCCAGAGCACCAGCCAAGTGTTCAGATGTTCAGGGCTGCCTCTTGGGGTCTGGGTCTACAACTTCCTCAATGTACCTGGTCAGCTTTAGGAGTTTTTTTATTAAAGGTGCTCCAAACTTCTGTAACTTCTGCCAGAAGGTCTCCTTGAAGGTTCAAAGTGTCCCAACACCAATCCAGTATAGAATTTCTCAGATGGTCCTTGGAATGTTGGGACAACAATTCCCACAATGAACCTGGCCAAATCCCTAAAGGTCCACTGGGCGCACTCAAGGATGGAGACTTCTTGGTGGAGATGATGCAGCCGGGCTATGTTAACCTGTAACTTGCCGGGAGCATGCTCCTTAATCCTTCTTGAAGCAAAGCAAAGTCGTTTGGGCTGTAATCCCAGAATGTGTAGCAGGTGAAGTCCTTCAGAGTGCAAACCTTTGGGGTGCAGATCAGGTTTCCAGCAGGGCAGTCCTTCTTCTCCTAGTACCGTATTTTCTGGCGTATAAGACGACTTTTTAACCCTTGAAAATCTTTTCAAAAGTTGGGGGTCGTCTTATACGCCAGTATCATTTAATAAGCAAGCAAATATAGACCAAACCCTATATTTTAAAAGGAAAAGTAGGGGGTCGTCTTATACGCCCAGTCGTCTTATACGCCAGAAAATACGGTAGGTTCAGGCAGCTATGCAATTCTCCAGAATGTTTTCACAGCTTCTTGGCATCAAGCAGGGGGACACCTCTGACCAATGAGATGCAGGGTGCCACCCAGCTGTATGACCACTTCCTCCAAAGTGTGGCATATTCTTGTCCCAGAAAGCAACATTCTTTCACAATCCAACATGGAGAAAGTGTCTCCTTTGTGGTTAGATCTGGCTAAGGCAACTCACTGGTGAGGCTAAGTTTCCCTAACACACCTGCAACCAATCATTAATAATGTCATAGCCTGGACATGTGGATCGTAGTCAACCACGCTAGATAGAGATCAACTTTGGGTGAGCTCATGTGACCTCAACAGACACAATCAATGTATTAGCAAACAATTTACCAAAATTATGTAAAACAATGGTCAGAACAAGTGGGATGCCTTTTCTTCTCTTTTTCACTAAAGCATTTTTCTAGTCTAACTTGTGCTTTTGCCACATTAGACTGGTATGTCAAAAAACATTGCAAAAGCCAGTAAGCTAACATTTTAGAGCTGGGACTGTATAGATAGAGCCCTGCTCTTCGGTACCGAAATACATATTGAAGTTTGTAAGAATTATTATAAATATGTACTTTTTACTACGCAAAAGAGTCTCAGGTCTAATCAGAAACTGAACTTTGCAATACATTTTAAAGTCCTATAGTAGTACTTCTCACTTACTATTCATTAATCTACATGTGGCAACCTCTGCCTCTCCTATCTTTTCTATGAAATGATATTCACCCTAATGGAAGAGGAAACCACACATGTACGACAATGTTTTAGAAGTGAATGTGGAAGGATGTGAGAGTGGCTGGGAAAGGAGGAATTTTCACTGCAATATGGGAGGGTTTAGGAAGGGTTATGGAGGTGGTTTGGGAGAGACATATGCATACAAAAGCATAAACCCATTAAAGTAAACAAATTGAACTTCTAAGATTACTACAGTCAAACGGGACCTAAAATAGTCGTAAATGTACTCCAACTTAGCTTCGGAGTAAATGCAGTACAATCCATGGCTACATACACGTGGTGCAACACACCCCCATAAAAAATAATGCAGGCAGGGAATTTAAAATCAGTACCAAATTAGGAATATTGGAAAAACATTATCTTCTTTTGACCTTAAAAAATATATACATTTTATTTACTGTTTAAAAGATTATATATGATTAAAACTAAATAATATTTTATTAGAATGTTGTGATAAACATTTTACAATGTGAAATCAAACTTAACTTTAAATGTTTTGAAAACAATAAATTAATTGAAATTAAATATATACATAACATTTTGTAATTTTAAACAACTTTTAAATAAAAATTAAAAAAAATATTTAGATGATCTTTTAAATGTGTCTGTAAATAAATAATAATACATAATATGTTTGTTTGAAATAATTAATTTTTCTACATAATTTTATGTTGATAGTTTGACATTTTTATTATTTGTTCTTTCTGTCATAAAATAGATAAAGGTATTGCACATTAATATGTACCATTAAAATATTTCTACACTTCAAAAAAGAAGTTGAATACACTTTTTACAGTTTCCCTACTCTTAACCATGAAGAGCTCTCCACCCTGGTGATGGAGACCTCTGCCTAAATGTAAACATTCAGTAGTAATAACTTTCACTTGTAAACATGCCTCTGATGCCTGGTTTTATGGGGTGGGAACATATAAGTCTACACGTTGTACTAACTTTACACTTGGAAATGGTGAATAGCGAAAGGTAGCAACGTTACTGCAAAATGTAAGAGAACATTTACGTCAGTAAATCTACAACTGAAAAGGCCCCTGTGACCATTCAGAGATTGACAGTTCAGAAAAAAGGAACCTTAAAAGCTATGTATTCATTTAAGTGCAGAACTGTAGCTGGAGATATTCTTCTCTTGGGCCTTAAACTCTCACTGCTGGCTCAGGCAGCAGGCATTGTGATGTCATAATTTGACTATTATCAAGTACTACAATATAATAGTGATTTATTTTTCAAATGCTCATTAGTAAATCACCCAAATCTACAATATAACAGATCATTAAGAGCAGGTTACTATGTAGCCATTGAAGGAATTCATGGTTTAAAGGATGTACTTTCGTTACTCTGTTTATTTTAGGGCAACAATTTACAACTACCCGTTGCAGAGTTCTGGCCAGAAACGTCAAGCCTGGAGGCTAGGTAATCTGTCAATGTGACCAGATGTCAGAGTAGCTCTACTGGACTATAATACATAATATACATATATAATATTCTATACACTATAGACCATAATACAGATATAACGTGTTACATGTTTTTTTACAATTACATTTTTCAAACAGAAAATATTTAAACATTTTGAAAACACTCTCATGATGTCATTCATGAAAATTAGATAAAATAGTACATGAACCTGTCGTAATTCTTATGAAATATCAGGTTTGAAATCAATGTTTTTATCAAATAGCAAGTCTTGCTTTTGCCTCAGTATGCTAATTTCTCTTCTTTTCTGGACTCTTTTGTCAAACTAAATAACATTTTCCATCAGATCTGTCAAGCTGGATTAGTTTATCTATCTTTAAGGTATTATTTTTTAATTCAATTAGATTTTCAAGCATCTCTGATGGAAAACAGGTCACCAAGGATGAAACCTCTACTTCAGGATCTAAAGTGGAAATAGAACTGTATGAAGAGCGACCCATTGGAACAACAGTGAACACATGCACTGCAACAGATGCTGACCAAATGAATGACCTCACCTTCCGCCTTGATCCTGGAAACCCATATTTTACAGTGAATAGAGGTGCACAATAATCAGTGCTAACAGATACTATTGTTATGGCATATACATGTTTACAGCAGTTTTAGATATGTATAATTATAGATGGGTAACAATGAATTAGCAGGATATTTTCAACCAAAGGATTCTACGTGACCTCAGATAGACAACAAGAGTGAAGCACAAGTTGTCTCTGATGTCACTCTGAACCCTGAGGAGAAAACATCCCTGTAATTCACTTTTTACCCATCTATATATTTGTTATGTATGGTCCCTTACATCATCTCCCTCTGCTTTCACTGCTACAAAGGGGCAGAGAATGGATGGGGCAGCCATACATAACATGGCCTCCACAAATGTAAAAGAATCTGACTTCCTGACAACCAACATTCTCTGTGCCAGCCCTTCTCTGTGTTTTAGAAGCTGTGATATCTGCTTTTCAGGCTTCTCTGAAAAGCTCTCAGAGTGGGGTGTCAGAGAAGACTGGAATTCCTTTATGACATTGGTGCAGTGGGTAACAACTTTTGTTAACAACTGTTGTTACATCTTCAGGACCGATTACGATGTAGTCCGAAAAGTAGTCCAACCAAATCGGTTCCGTAATGCTTTCCGAATGACTCGGGTCCGAGGAGTCCAACCAACCGATTACAGTGTGTTCAGACACCGTTCAGTCGGACTCCCATTGACTTCAATGGGAGCCTGTGTTACGAATGAGAACACAAGCTCCCATTGAAAAATTGGGTGGTTGGGGAAAACCTTGCACCCTGTGCCAGGCACCCCATGGTGCCAGCCAAACTGTGCATGCAGGGAAAGAGGGGACCCATAGGTACCCCAGTGAGCCCGTGTCAGAGGAACAGGATGAAGGGGGGCCTGCTGCATCCCCCCAAAGTTAGATTCCGGCAGCCGATTCAGAAGGGCTGTCCAAATCCAACATCCTAATTGCTCATCTGGAAACGCAGCCCGTAGACCTGTATGAGTCAGCTCCGAACAAAACTGTTACTCTGAATACTGTTCAAAACCAATTCGGACAGTTAGAACGGTTTCCGGATTTCATGATCAGTTGTCCAGAAATGTGTCCGAGTTGGTCGGAAGCAAGGCTTCTGAATTCGGTCCGACCGAATCAGATGCCGTTTGGAGCCTTTCCGGCTGGCATGGTAATCGACCCCTAAGTTAGGAATCAATGGATTTAGAATCCATGTATTCACACTAGTGGCCCTCTACTATAGCCATATGTAATATAATAAATATTGGTGCACAAAAATAATTCATGGGGTGCACATGTGCTATCCCCGTGCAGCTCAAATTCAGTTCACCTCCTAACAGCCTATTTGCCTCTGCGCCTGAGTCTGTAATATTGTGAGGTGCAAAGCACTCCCTCATTTGCATAGGACTTTGCCTTTTTGCAAATGTTTTATTGAGATCACACTGGCACACATTTAGCTTTGGAGTAAACTACATTATAGGAAGGGGCCTGCGAGCACCTGCTGGCCCTATCGTATTTACAAAGTGCCCAGGGGTGCAAAATGCTGGTGCACATGCCATTGCGTTCTGGGGCCCCTTCTATAATACAGCCCCCTCTTGCCTTTTGAGCATATGCCATAGTTTCTTATACAAATCCCATTTTCCACATACAAAGTTGAGTATGCTAATATTGCATACTTGCTCATGAAAACATACAACCTTGTGGACATCCTCAATAAATTACCTAATTACAAATTCTCCAGGCCTTTAATTAACTAGAGCATACCATGCATGTGATTGTTTGTTGCTTAGTTTTTTTTTTCAAAGGCACATGTGCTGCTAGAAAGCAGAATTCGGATTCTTCACTAGCCTAGGCTACTACTGTTCTTTTGCTGACTCTCAGATATACTTAATGGATCTAGTAATTAGCATATAGGGTGGGCTTTTGATAACAAACACCTATATGAGAATCAGGCTGACCATACCAAAGTTCTCTGCTTTTATAGTTATCACCCAAGAGCTCTTTGTTTGAGCCTGCCATATGGTTAATTCCTTTGTTTATGCAGGAATTGCAATGAAATTGCTTATTATAATGAATAATGCCTATCAAGCTGAGACACAAACAATATCCAGAGACAGCAATACAAGAGCAAGGAAAAGGGCAAAAAATAATAACCAAGAATCAATATTGGAGACCCTCCCGAAATGGCGCTCTTAGAAATTAACAGCCTGATTCTTCAAAGACCCGTTTTGCGAGTCTATAGTAGCGATTCATAAGGAATCGCTATTACAGACTCGCAAAACGGGATTCATGTAGGAATCGCAAAAAGAATTGCGATTCCTACACATTCCTTATTTGCGATTAGCAAATTGCTAATCGCAAATAAGGAATAACTCCCAATTCATTCCTATGGGCCAAAAGGCCCATAGGAATGAATGGGGAGTATTCCTTATTTGCGATTAGCAATTAGCTAATCGCAAATAAGATAGCGATTTAAAGGGTGCCAGGGGTGTCCAAAGGACACCCTGTAGCACCCATTAAATGCAAATTGAAACAGTTGTTGCGCACACACATGTCCAAAGGACATGTGTGTGTGCAACATGCAACTTAGAAAAATGCTTTTAAAAGCATTTTTCTAAGTTTTCGCTATTTACCACGAGGTTTGACCTCGCGGTAAATAGCGGGCCGAAATTGCGAATTCGCAATTTTTAAATGGATGATGAATTGCATTTAAGGAATCTCAAATAGAGATTCCTTAAATGTAATTCCTCGCAAAATAGCGAAATCGCTATTACCGATTTTTGCATTTGGGATGATGAATCCCAAATGCAAAAATAGCGCTCGCAAAGGGCCAGATTCTCAGAATCTGGCCCTTTGCGAGCCGATTTCGGCTTGATGAATCAGGCTGTATGTTACTAAGTTACTACGTTTACACCTGCTTCTAATGAAATGAAACGATTATCACCAGAAACTGGTAAATTATAAACACTGGAGACCTTTCAATTGCAAGACCATTTGGATTTAAAGTATCATTTAGAGATGGTCAAACCTAAGCTTTCAGTCGGCGGAGCCCCCGTTGACTCTGTTGACAGAAAGCATCTGATGGGACTTTAGGTCTTTGGGAGTTTGCTTTTTAAACAAACAATTTTAAAACTTTGGTGGATGGCTGTTCAAATCAACGGCGGCCATCGATCAAAATCTTTGTACCTTGAAGGTTTTTATTTATTTATTTATTTATGCGATTTTATATAGCGCGAACTTTACCCGAAGGCGTCAGAGCGCTTTACATAGGACCCAGTTTCAAACATAAGGACAGACGGTACAAAAAGAATTTGCAAATTTTTTACTTACATAAGAACCAGTTGAAAACGTACGGACTTAGGTTTACATGCGTTACAAAAAGGTACAAACAGAAAAAAATTCAAATGTACAAGAGATAGAGTCACACAAGGAGGAGATACAAATCGATAAACTCTAGGCATATACTAGTGAAATCTCTATCTACTTAGGGAGGGGATACACATGGATATACTCTAAGAGTCACATAGGCATGGTAGAGAGCAGAGCGGACTCCTGCATAAACTAGTGATTAGAGTTATCTCTATATACACAGGGAAGGGGTAAGACTGTATATACTCTAAAAGTCACATAGGAATGGTAGAGAGCAAAGCGGACTACTGCATGTTCTAGTGATTAGAGTTATCTCTATATACATGGGAAGGGATATGACTGGATATACTCTAAGGGTCACATAGGAATGGTAGAGAGTACAAAGGTCTACTGCATACACTAGTGAATAGAGTTATCTCTATATACATTGGGAAGGGATACACATGGATATACTCTAAACATCACATAGGAGACTAGTCATTAGAGTTATCTCTATATACATGGGAAGGGATATGACTGGATATACTCTAAGGGTCGCATAGGAATGGTATATGGTGCAAGGTCTGAAGCAAATACCATCGATTAGAGTTATTACAATAAGTCAAAGAGCAGAGTTCCATAAGTGTGGATGCAGTCACAGCACAAAGGGAGGGTGGGAGGGATGCAAGGGTATGGAGAGAAGGGGAAGCGGAGAAGGGAGGAGACATTTGAGGATCATCCACGGGGAGAAGGGTTAAAGGACGGGGGAATGGGAGGAGGGCTAGAGTCCAGAGAAAACTGTCCGAAAATAGCAGCAAAGTGTCGGTCAGGACAGAACAAAAGTCCAAAGGTCCAGGAGAGAAGGTGGGAGCCCAGGTGGGAGATGAAGCTGGAGGCCATCCGCAGGTGCGTCGCCATCTTGGAGAGCTTGCGGTCATCCGGCTCGGTGGGCGTGAGAGTGCGCAAGGTGATGAAGGAGTTGGTGCGGTCACGCGTTGGCCGTGAGGCGCTACCACGGCAGCCAGTAAGTTGTGTTTGTATTCAACCGCCCTGGAAGATGTGTGGGAGTCGGCGGCGGACTGGCAGGGGGGCAAGCAGTGTGGCCTCCGGGAGCCATGAGCCATGTTGTAGGGGGGGGAGGGGTGAGTGATCCGGTGATCCGGCCCGTGTCGCAGGACCACAGGGCATACCGGAAGTGGCAGAGGCCCCCCAAACGGTAGTAGGACGAGTGGCAGGCAAGACAGTCTGAGACAGGGCCACAGGATGGGCAAGAGGCCGGTGAGAAGTTGGGGCGAGCTAGAGGAAGCGGCGATCGCCATCCGAAAGTCGCCGCCGGCCGCCATCTTGGAGTCAGGCAGGCGCCGGGAGGATTTCCTCAGTGGTGGTTGCCGTTAGAGTAGGGCTAGATGGTGCTATGTCCCGGCAGCCGCTGTGACAATCAGCGAGAGTCTGGACAAGCTGGGGGAGCGCAGGTCGCAATCCTACCTCCCAGCGGCGGCCAGTCGGCGGAGTCCATGGCGAGGTGCCGCCCGCCATTTTGAGCGCCGCCGCCGCCCTCTCCTCCTTCTCCTCGGGAGACCGGACCCGTCCGCCAAGCTAGGAGCGATCACCACTGCTCCGCAAATGCCTCGCTCCTCTCCATGGGGGGAAAAAGGGCGAATCAGGAGAAGGGCTGTAGCAGCCTACAGCCAGGCCCGAGCAGCTCGTGAACCGGGAGCCGAGACGATCCATGTCCGCTCGGCTCCCGGCTCCTCCTGCTCCTCCTGTCTGCTTCATTGTCAGTTTTAACGAAGGTGAGGGAGAGTAAAAAAACTGTCACGCAGGAGAGAGGTGCGGGAGCAGCAGAGGTAAGCGAAAAGCGCCACTGCGTGATCTGTAACTGTTAGAGGGGTGCAGCGGCCGGGCAAAGGAGTGCAACGCGCCGCCAAGCGGTTCTGGGGCTCTGGAAGGGCTTTCCTATTAAGGTCCAGAGATTACCTAGGGCTGGTGGTCATCTCTAAAGTTTGTAGATGGTAGTCCATCCTGGTGGCAGAGGTAATGTCCTCCATCACCCTGATGAACTGGACTTCACCCACCAAAGCCTACATCAGGCCCAGTGTCCTTTGCTTGAAAGTTAAAAATTGATAGGACATTGATTGGATGAAATGCTGGAAGTAGTTTTAATATTATCATCTCCATGGCTCCTTGATGCATTTTACTAGCACAGGGCTAGAGTCCTTCCATTGTTGTGGCAGAGACTAGGTTTATGGGTATCCCCTTTAAATGGATCAGCATTTTGGTAAATGTAATGAGGCCTATTAACAAATGCATTTTGGAGTATCAAAAGTAGCACTCGTTCAGTACTATATTACACACTATTTCAAGCCTTTGTTAAATGGTTCCAAAACATCTAAAATGGGAATAAAATGAGAATTGTCGGAGAATACATGTATACAATTTATACAAATAAAAAGGGGTGTCTCGTCTTTGTACTTTCAATAATAGGTAGTTTGTCGTCTGGGCCGAATTACAAGTCATATCGGAAAATGTAAAAGAGTGGAATCGGGGCCATTTTACTATTGATTGTGAACACAGGCAGCAACACACACAAACAGAACAAAAAAGTAAAATAGTCTAATTTGTGGTTCAATCATTCTTCACCGGTGAGCATTTTTGTCCCTGATAAAAGATGTTAATTTTCCTTGTGACGATGAAAGGTAGGGCAAAACTGCCTTAACTCTAATCTGCAACCACAATTTAGAACATTGTCCCCTTCAGTGGATGGTTTAGTCCACTTAGCCCGAGATCAATGTAGATTCATCCTTAAATTCACCCGTAATACATTCCACAGTTTCAGAATGTCTGTAAAAATGATACGTCTCGAATTGTAATAAATAAATGTACATATGAAAAAGGAATACATTTGCCATATTTATTATCCCTATTACAGAGACCGGAACAGTGATCATATCATCTAAAATGGATGCAGAAGAAACTGGATTTGTTAATGTTCAATCATTTTCTGTGAAAGTATGTGACGAAGATCTTAAGTGTGCTTCCATTCCTGTTACAGTGAAGATTTTAGGAATTAACGATAATCCTCCAATTTGTGATCCATATTTGTACAGGTAAGAATTTGGTGGTTTACGTTATTATCTTTCTGTCATGTGGAGAGGTTTATTAATAACACATTATATTAGGTCTTTGATATACCGCAGACCTAACTCTGAGGAGCAATGGAGCAATTTACGAGAAGATTGTTTTGTAGCAGGAGCATCATGGACATGAGGGGGTGCATATAGACTAGTGTGGTGTGTTGATTCTATTATTAGAAATGTCAGAAAGGAATGGTGATGGTGGGATGCAACTTTTTAAGATGAACAGTACTAGACAGCTCACTTTGCAGATTTTAAAATTACACGTTTACCAGGTATGCATCTTAAATTATACACTTTACTGTTTCAGGCAACAGAGGATATAGTGGTTTGCACAGACTAAACATATGTAATTTTTTTAGCATGTGCATAAGCCTGCATTAAAACCTAAGATAAAAACCTATGTCTCCTGGTCACAATGTCAGCAGCTAGCTCAAAATCTACAATTCAGTCACTATTGTCCCAACCATACTCATAGGATTGTAAATAATCAACAATGAACCCTGCTTCCACATTGAGTTACAATAACTCAGTCTCCCTCACTGTAGGATTTGTAAAAAGGCATTTGAGTGCTAAGTGCCAGTGAATGCCTTTTAAAGTAAGTCCTGCTGCTACACAGCTGGGGTAAGAAGCTCTTGACTGGTTACACAGGAAAACATGCGTTCATGCTTATGCACACCGGTGTGGGATGAGCAAGCAGTACTACTTTGTAACTCAGCCTGACTACCAAGCACAGGGAGCCGTGAGTAAATTGATCATAACTTGTGCAGGCCTCATAACTCAATTACGCATCCAAAAATAAATAACCCATTTCTTTTTCACAAGAATATTAGTCTGCATTGCATCACTGTGAGACTGTGGTTATTCTCTTTATTCACAAACTAGGTGAAAGCTGCATCAAAATATTAACTTCGCAGTAGTTCAACATAGAGAAAAGAGTAAAGTCTCTTTCTATCACCCTCATTGTTAGTTGCCCAGTGCAGTATTCACACGTGTTCTGGTGTCCCTGGGGCCAGAATTATTGTTTGCCGATTGTGGCCCATTATTAAACAAATATTAAAACATGCAGCATTGCACCCAGTCCGACAGGTCAAGCCTTGATAATTTCCAGCGGGTATATCAGAGAACTTGGATACAGTCCTATAAGTTTAATAAATATCCCACCCAAATACAAACATAATTTGCCTGTGTTTGCACTACTTTACATACATTGAGCAATTTCCTGCAATACTCTTTAATGAGATTTGAGCTTTTGACTAACCTCATGGGCCAAGTTAATTTCTCTGCTGACCAAAAGGTAGATCAAGGGCTCTTCTAGACAATAGGCCCATTTGGAATGGATTAAACTTCTTCTAAGAGTGCAAAAGGGCAGGGTAGAAATCTGCATACACAAATTTACTGTCATCTCTCTGACAAGCCTGCCTTTATCACAGAGACATAGGTGGCTGCCAATCATAAGGCACTACCCACACCAGAGGTTCCACCAGGAGAAAGCTTTTGCCAATCAAATGTCGATTCAGCCTTGAAAAAATGTGTGTGTCGGAGGGTGTGGACCAGTCAGCTGTATCAAAAATTAAGGTGTCTGTTATGAGTGGATGGGTGATGTGGCGTACCTGGATTAGGCAGAGATACCATCTTCTAAAACTCTTTACCTCCACGTTTAAACCCATGCACAAGCCACAAATTATGAGAATCAAATGGAACTGCAGAAGACAATGAAGGGTGGGCCCCGTGTGGATAAACCTGTGTCTGAAGTAAAGAGGCACTCTGGACTTTTACTTTCTTTGACTTTGTTGGAATCTTGTATTCAGGGCCAATAACATCTCTCCAATCCCTCTGTTTAACAATAGACAGGGACTTTCTGGGAACTCCGGAGGACAGGGTTTCCCTGGACATTGTGTGACACGTTCTGGTTGGAGGTCAGGCATGGGCACTCCAGACTGTTCTTAACACACAGATGCCATGCAAGGAAGCTGTGAGACCGGTGAAGTGTAAACAGGTATTCTGGTCTGGCTTGGGAGTCATTGAAGATAGTTGAGCAGCTGAGGACAGCAAGTTAAAAATAGGTTTCAGAGAAATTACTGGAACTTTAGATGCATTAAAAGTAACAATTCTGGTGGCTGTCATGAGTAGCAGAACACAGCCAACTTGATCTCTTTATGCCCAATGGAGCAGAGAAGACAACATTTGCCATGCTAGCGTCCCCGAGACCACTGAGGCAAAATAAGCATACTTATAACCAAACAATTAACAATTAAACCCACGTGGATCCCGTGTCTCTTGAGCATGTGGTGCTTACCATTCCCTATATTTACATACTTTCAGGGAATGACCAGTACCTTGGGGGACCAGTTCAGTTGATTGTGATGCAGCTTGTAAATGTAATCACTATTGAGAAGAGATAACAACAGGATATCATTGAACCTGGGGAGAGCCAGGGCCTGCTAGAGGTGGCCCACGAGGTGTGTAGTAGTGAGAGAGTACAGAGACCAATCATTTTTCGTACCATGCTTGTGTAGGTGGGTGAGGAAAGAAACTCAGTTAGTTTCCCTGCAGTCAAGAGGAAGAGTGTAGCAGTCTAGCTGATGGCCAGCGTGACCTTGCCGGCTTGTGCTAAGAAAGCAGCAGGATACCATCGGGCCTGGGCAGAACCAGGGACTGCCAGAGGTGGTCCATGAGGTGCGTAGTAGTGATGAAACAGAGAGGCCAGGCTTTTTTCGTGCCTGTGCTTGTGCAGGTGGGTGAGGAATTAAACTCAGCTCATTTCTCCGCAGTTAAGAGGAAGTGTACCGCAGCCTAGTGGATACGCTAGCCTGACCGTGCCGGCTTGGTCTAGTCTTACGGTGTGTGGATGCCTCAGAAAAGACAGGCGCACCTGCAGGTGAAGTGCCCCAGCAGGCACTCTTTGTGGGAAAACAAAAAAAGGAAGCAAAGAAAGAAAAAATGCATTATCTTTTGATGTTTAATTCAAATTGGTTCCTGCCCAAACAACAGGCTCAAAAATGACCTATTTGCCCTTCGCAGCTCACATGAATGCATTAGCACCACCAAGAGAGTTCCAGTTGCTCTTGGGCAACTGCCAGAACAGCAGCAGCCCAGTCCTTACAAGGGGCCCCACACAATTTTACAATCTTTCCTTAAGTCTACTGGGTCATAAAAAGAGTGACATTGGAGAGTTTTGCTAGGAAACATGAATGCATTTTTAGAATTGGGACTTTTGTTTAAATTCTTTGGGGATTATTACTAGGTCCTGTGGCTGCTGTGCAGCCTTGTTAAGGTAGAAGAACACTGTAGCACTCCCAAATTTTGAAAATTGAAATGTTTATTGATATGTTTATGTAGACAGTGAGTCATTGTGTATGCTTTCTAATAAGGTGATGCCATCTTAAAAGGTTTTCAATATTGCTTTGCATTGTGTTTGAGTATATATTTTGCCATTGATTATTGTAGTATAACTCTGGCACAGCCAGTAAATCTGAATTTTATTAACCGCTTCAGCGCGGCGCAAATTTTCGCGCTGTGCTGAAGATTCTAAAACGGGTGTGGTCGTGACGGAACGGTTCCGTCACCAGCACAGCTCATCCGACGCTTGTGACGGAACCGTTCCGTCACAAGCGTCGAAGGGGTTAATGCACTCCTTCATGTTGTGCTAGGAGCATAGCGGGATATTGTATTTTTAAGGTTCAAGACTTGCTGATGTATAGACCATTAAAGAGGCCTGCAGCATTGGGTGTCCCTGGTACATTTAGTTGGTTACCTAACCTATGGGACCTTTTTTTAATGTGGACACCTGTTGCTTAGAGAATGTCCCCACAGACAGTTACACCTGGAAATATTTGTTAATTTGAGCAGAGTAGTGCTGTATGTAATAAAGTATGTCTCCTTCTTATAAGAAAACACACAGGCTGAACAGAAAATTAGGTGTTGTTTGTTGAATTGCTGAGTACTGCATTTCTAACCCAAAGCATCTCTACTGAGTAAGCATTGGGCTGCTCTGCCTCACTACCCTGAGAGTCAAGTTATAAAAATGTTCACTTGGCTCCAGTTGGGAGGTCAAATGTATGTGTCCCCAGAACATCTGTGGCAAATAATTTTTACAGTTTGGGCCAAATGCTTCCTGTCTGCCACAAGGCCCCAAGGCCCTCTGACCCAGATGTCATACACAAATCACATTTTCAGTCCATTAACACATGAGCTAACCCTTATCATGGGTATAGTGTGTGGTGTGTGGTAGACTAAAATGTGTCTTGAATTGTATTGGAGTTTTTTTCCCATTTGAGATTTGATCTCAGTGATAATGTTGAAACAAGGGTCACACAAGCCACCACATAGATGGGGGTTTGTAAGTAGTTCTCACTAGGGAAGAGTTTTATAACATAAAAAATTAATGTTCAACTCAGAGCTCTTAACATACTCTTACTTCTGATTCAGGTCCAGCCGGCTCAAGTAAGAGCGGTGGGGTGAGGCAGGGTGGAGGGGGGGGGGGATGTCTACAGACTACAGGATAGATATAATTGAATAAAAAAATAAATATACCCACTTACCTTGCACTTGCCGCAACGCCAACTCGGCGATGCGGTGAGGGCAAGGTAAGTGGTTTTATTTTTTTATTTCAATCCAATCCAAAAATTCTTTATTTTGGCCATTTGAGACCATAAAAGATACATTAAAAAACAAATAAAACACATGGAAACATACAGTATAAAAACATGGCAAGGAGCGAAGGACTAATTAATTCAGTGCCTATTAAAGTCTGAGAAACTGGGGACCCAGTTAGCTACAGTTCATTACAATCCATTACACGTTTAGTAAAAGGTTATCCTTTCAGTACTTTCCCCTTATCTGCCACATGGCCATTAAATACTTGGCTACCGCAAAAACAATATAGTGCAGGGTACTTGTCTTCAGGATTCTGTATGACTGTAAATAGTTTCTAATGCCCAGATTCCTACACAGTGGCGCTAGCCAGTACTTTCTCGGTCTATTGTAAGCAGGGCAGAAAAACAGCACGTGTAGTTCGTCCTCCTCATTTGTACTGCACCCAGGACAGTTTTTATCGGCCAACGTTGTCCATTTGCTTGTGAATGTTTTGAGGGGCAGTGTACCAAACCTCCACTGAATAAAAAGTTTCCTTGCAGTGATAGAAAATATAATATCCATATAACCTTCAAAATAAAAATAACTTTTGGTGACCAAAAATTGTTCGGTGAGGGTGCCGACTTTTGGTGCACACACAAGCGAAATTAAGCTTTTGTCCTTCAAAATCTTGGTGAGCATTTTGCGGGATACCCCTAAACAACCTCTTTCGGGATCATCCCACAGCTCAGCCAATCCCAGTCGATAGAATTCTTGTTTAACATATGCCACCCATGGAATTCTGTCGCAATGGTTAAGGTTCAGGACGTGCTTGAGATCTTGCATGTAATGGGAAAGTTCACCAGTGGACAAAAGCCTGTGCCAGAACCTCAGTGGTTTTAGAGCCAATTCATCCCCTATTGAAGGGAGCCCCAAATCCAGTCTCAGTGGTAACAAAGGTGTACCTTGGGGAAGAGCCAACAAGCGTCTGAGGAAGTTGTTTTCCACCTTGACAAGTTCTGTCCCAGCATTATGCCCCACAGCTCACCTCCATAGGATGAGGCTGCTCTGGCTTGGGTGTTATACATCTCCAAAGCTGGACTAACAGGTTTAAAGGTTGATGAGTTTGAAACCTTCAAAATTGCCCCCACCATTTGGGATAACTTTAAACGGGATCTTGCTATCTGTGGACCCCAGGATAGGTTTTCATGTAAAGTTACTCCCAAATACTGGAACGTTCTAACCCTTTCCAGCCTTTCGGATCCCAGAATTGGATTAGGCCTAGTTGTTGTGGAGGGATTGAATACCATGAATTTGTTTTTTTCTGCGTTAATCTCCAGGCCATGCGCCCTGCAGAAATCCCCAAACCCATCCAGTATCCGTTGGATCCCCATCGGGGATTTGGAGAGCAGGAGGGTATAATCGGCAAACATAATTGCTGGAACCCTCCTTCCTGCCAGCCTGGGGGCATCGTTGTCCTTGACATTATCGAGGTGGGCTATGACACCATTAACAAAGAGGCAAAACAGGGTCGGCGCGAGAACGCAGCCCTTTCTTACCCCCCTGAGAACTGGAAATCTAGATGACAATGCTCCATCCCTCCCGCACCTAACCTGGGCAAAATTACTATCGTGGAGCCTAATTATTGCCTGTAGCAGCTGTGGAGAAACACCTAGCTCCCTGAGCACCGCCCATAATTTCTTGTGAGGTACCAAATCAAATGCGGACTTCATTTGGGTCGGTAGGTGGCGTCCCTTCTTCGGGCACTGGGTGCACCATATCTAAGCAGAGAGCATTATGGTCGCTATCTGCTCTTTCAATTACCCTAAAGTCCAGAACCTTGGACCACATGCTTGTGTCTACAAAAATGTAGTCCAAACGCGACTCGTGGTCCTTCCTATTGAAAGTACACATTGAAGGGGGTATCAGATGGAGTACGCCCATTACAGGCCCTCAGGGCGTGTTTCAAGGTTAGGGACGTAATCTGCACCACTAAGGGGGACCATGATTTCGGGTATGGGGATTGGCAGGGGGTAATCCCCCAGTAATCATCCTCAGCTGTCAGGGCACCCTCCTTTAAACCTTTCACTGGTTCAAAGTGGCAGTTGAAGTCTCCACCCATCAGTATCTTGCAATCAAAGGGTAGTTGTCCCAAGAATGAGGATAGATCATCCAAAGTGGATGATTCCATGGACAGACTAACTGGGCGGGAGTACACATTGACAATCGCCAGATTGAAGGCGTGTGGCCATTTAAGAAGAACACATTGTATGTCCTCCGAATGGGTTGGTATTATCTCCGCTGTACAGCCAATGTGACTAGCCACCCAGATAGCGAGTCCACCGGAAGGCCTCCCTTTGCCGCCCCACCTAGCATGAACATAGAAGGTTGCATAACCCGCCCTGGAATAGAGTTCCCTAGCCCAAGTCTCCTGAAAGAGACAGATATCATTACTATCTACTAGGGAGCCCCAGTCGTTAGAATCTAATTTATTGGCGATGCCTGCAACGTTCCATGAAAGGACCTTCATCCTTTCCGGACCTGACTTAGATGCCATTCCCCTCTCTCTCTCACCAGCATTGTCTGTGCATGGCGGTGGAGACCTATGCGAAAATAACCGCCCCTCTTGGTCCCCCAGAGCAGTTGCATCTTGAGATGTTAGGTTATGGTGAAATGATCTTAGCAATTGATTAGTAGGGAAGCCCAGGGTACTGATGGTAGTTGACCTCTCTGGTGAAGAGGGGACCGGGCTGCAGTAGGCAATGTCAGTGACATCTGTCCCTGTCCCAAACAAAACAGTATGGGGGACCACCCCTTCACTATCCCCAATGCATACAGCCATCGAGAGTCAGTCAACCTCGTCAAGGCAGCTGTATCTGTTAGCATGAACATAATTACTATATGTAAATGTGTCATGACGTGGAGGCCTATACCTTGACCCATCAATAGCAAATCCCACCCTAGTCCAGCAGTCGTTTGCCCCTAGATGCGAGTCATCGCCTCTTGGGTAAAAAAACGACAGCGGGACCAGTTCAATGGATGTATTCCCTGTGCTCCCGCACCAATTACATATGTGGGGGACAATCTGGGAATTCCTAAAGCTTACAAGGATACAATAACCCCCTATTTTCTTTACAGTGTGCCCAACCCATGGAACCCTCCCAACCATCAGTACTTCCCCTCTCAGATTTGGTGGTAAAGGCCTATGAACGTTCAACCAGCTAATAACTTTGTTGCGTAAGGAGTCAAAAGATTCCACCGCAAGGCTAGAGAGCTCAGGTACCCCAGTCAGGATTACAGTGTGGGCCGCCGCCTCTGGAGGCAAATTAACTACTTTTGGCCGGGTTAGGCTATTGCCAGTCCGGTTAGGGTGGTCAGCCATTACGTTGGGCAACTTTTCCTGCCTCATTGTGGTAGTCGGAATAGGCAACTTTGACTTCCTAACAAGAGGCACAGGAGGGAGTTGCCTTGGAATAGGTAATGAGTTGGGTTGAGGTGGGGTAACTGTGGGAACATTCACCGTGGCAGTAGAAGTGAGCTGAGTTGGAATCACAGCACTAGGAACACTAGTTGGAGGGGAGATCCCACTATTAATCCCATTTACTCCTTGAGTGCTAGTTCGCAATCCTTGCTGGACAACCCTACCCCCGCTTGCTTTTTCTATGGCTAGAAGTCTAGCATCTATACAATCAAGTTTAACCAGCAGGGGGTCTAGCAGTTTTTTAAGGATGTTAGTGAAAGAATGGATGGTGTGGTCCATGCTGCTAGAGGATCCCTCTCCAAAGATAAACGGGCCAGGCTGCAGTGACGAGTGAGTGTGGGCAGGGTGGATTGGGCTCACCATTTCATTGGCAATCACGGCAGCCGAGGTTTCCGTGACATCGGTGATGTTAACAGTGGTGTTTGGGATGTGATCCAATTTTGCCCTCTTAGCACCCTTTGACTGCCTAGGTCTTTTTCTTTTCGAGACTGCACCCTCCCGGAGACCCCGTGAATGTGCTGTGTTAGAGTCACTCCCCTCTTCCCGCGTCAGAACTAAATGGGATATTGGGGGAGACGTCGACTCTTGGATGATAAGGAGTGAGTCTCGATCTCTTTGTGAATTGGATGGTGTGGAAAATGACAAAAATCGGTATACATAAGCGGCGTTCATTTATGTTCACCACAGCCACTGTTGATAGTAGAGCGACAACCATGAAAACAGTAGCCACGCCATCTTGTCCCTTTTAGGCCCCATCGCGAAAGTAGGTGGCAGCCATTTTTGTGTCACGACCTCTCTGCCCACTGCCAATAGCCTGCGCGCCTCTCCCCCTCACACCCCAGCCTCGCAAGCATTCCCCCGCGCCCCGACAGCCCCCGGTTTCCCCTGCTTGGGCCATAAGCGCACCTCTAGCGCGACCCTGTCTCCGAGCCACATCCCGTACCCGACTAACACCTCCCTCCGTCCCTTTAATGATCACGCATCCTTTGATGAACCCCCTTCCTCTGTGCCCGATTGTCCCGCCCGATCCCAGGCCATCACCTAGCCCTGCGGATACAGTTTATTGCCCCTTACAGTAGGAAGCTGTCCCTCTTCAAAGAATCTATGACTGATAAAAGCCCCCATCCCATGAGATCCGATCAGCCGCACACATTCCGGGAGCCGGCGGGATATCCAGCTGCGCGATAGTCATCACCTACTGAGATCGGGGTGGGGACTTTTACTGTAAATACGTGTGGGAACGGGTTTGGAGCGGAGATTCCGAGGATGCCTTTCCGTACATCAAAGTATTGACAAGAATGTGTTTTATGTAATAAAGCAATAAACCTGTGTATAAGAGGCCAGGCCTCAAGGATGCGTTCAGAGCACCTCGAGAAGATACCCTGTTGTCTGATTTGACGTGTTCTGCTCCGTCGGAATAAACTCCTGTTTCCTGCCTTCTGTCTCCAGCACCTGCCTCTTTGTTTGGTAATCTCGAATGGTATGAGAGGCGGCTAACGACGGGCAAATACTGAAGGGTTCTTGGTCGAATTCGGCCCTACCTTTCGACAATTGGCGTCCCAAACGTGGGGCCCATCAGTGACGCGTGGATCCAGTGAGAGAGGTCCCAGCGACAGAGTGAATGACTGCAACGATCGGGAAGTTCACCTGCCCGATAGACCCTCGTCTGGCAGCCGATCATCCGAACTTCACCAGTTCCGAGCAGACCTCTCTCGAGTGATCTACGGTCCTGACTGGGAACCATCAGGAGTGCCACAGCAATTACGGAGAATAGAGGACGATCAGGCGCTGGAAGCGGAAGACGAGAAACTGTCCATGCGGTCCGGGTAAGGTCGTGTAAACACAACGAATTGCGAATTGATTGTTTGATTGTTTGAAAATACTAGTATTACTCATTTGATTGTTTCTGAGAGATTCTCTATTTGCAAACAAGCACAGAGTCGCCATACTCTGTTTAGTCTTTGCAGATAGTGAAGGGTAGGTAACGCAGGCCTTTGCCCCCGTTGTAATCCGTCGTGCCTACTTCCCTCTCCATTTGATTGATTGTTATCCAAGCATTTACTGTTTTGGAATTGGTTCTCTTTGGATCATTCTCTATTTACAAAAAAGCACAGAGTCGCAATACTCTGTTTAGTCCTTGTGAATAGTGAAGGATAGGTAACGCAGGCTTTTGCCCCCGTTGTAATACGTCGTGCCTATTTTTATCCCTCATTTGATTGATTGTTTGACCGAACATTGATCGTTCGGAATTGGTTCTCTTTGGGTTATTCTCTATTTACAAATAAGCACAGGGTCGCCATGCTCTGTTTAGTCTTTGTGAATAGTGAAGGATAGGTAGTGCAGACTTTTGTCCCCTTTGTAACCCGTCATGCCTATCTTTGCCCCGTTTGTTGGTAGTTGGTTCAGCCGGACCGTTTATTAGAGGTAGATCACCCGGCTCCACCGGAAGACGCCCCTAATAAAAAGGACATATATATATATAAAAAATTGCGGGTTAGCCGCTGTATCGTGCTAGCAAACAAAAACATAAAAATCGCTAAGAAAAACTAAAGAAATCGAACAAAATCAGTAGGCCACTGATGAGATCCTTTTTACCCCGCTAAAATAGAAGTACTAAGAATAGCCCCTTACGAGAAATATGAAACTAGTGGGAGGAGCCAAGTTCGAAGCCGCGATGGACGCAAGGCAGCTCGACTCCTCCGTCCCCGCTGCCCAAACATGTCTGCCCCACCGCCCACCACGCCCAATAACGGCAACATGATACAGATAAAAGTCAACAGATACCTACCCCCATTCCGGAAACTCCCGAAGTGCAGCAGGTCCGCAGCTACGCCCATCCGGAAGACGAGGCCCCCGGCACGTATAGGGCGGGGCCTTGCTGGCAGCCATCGGCCGAAGAGGTCGTTGGGTGGATGGCCCGGAAGCACCACGGCCACGATGTTGTTGTACCGGCCTTCCCATTCGTCCACCCTGAGGTGGCATCCAGCGAGCCACGGGTGGGGGGGGGGTGAATGCCTTGCTGATGACCCCCCCCTCTTATTGCCTGGTCCGACCATCACATATACCTGCGCCAGGAGACGGCGTGGGGTGCACTGGGAGGGAGAGGCGGCGCAAACGAGCCTCCCCCACCTCCCCAGGTGGAGGTTCCTCAGCTGCACCCCAGCGCTTCACTCGGCCAGCTGAGTTGCGCCCACTCTTGCGGCACAGTGCCTCGCTCGGCCAGCTGAGTCTCACCCGCTCTTGTGGCACAGTGCCTCACTCGGCCGGTTGAGTTTCACCTGCTCTTGCGGCTACAGCGTCTCACCCACCATCCGGCTGAATTGCACCCGCTCTTGCGGTACAGCGACAGGCGGCTGCCACGGAGCTCACGAAATGGCGGTCGGCTCCACAGACTTGGGCCTGGCCTGCAAGGATGGCTCTGGGCAACCCTGGAACTCGGACGCTTGACTGCTAGGGCATGGGCCCCATTCCCGAAAGCGTCCCCTCAGCCTTGAAGATTCTACAAGAGTCACCGGGGCCCCCGACTCCCGCAGACTTCCGGTGGGGAGCGACTGCCATGATTGCTCGCGGAATGGCCACGACGTAGCCACGGGATGGTGATGCTCTCATACTGACGCCAGCTTCAGTCTGAAACATCCAGAAACACTGTCGACTACCAATTCGATCAGTTCCGGTGGAGCCCCAACGTGACCCGGTAGGGAAGAACTTGCCCTCCCCTCTTTGACTGATGGTTCTTGTTGCCTGTCCCTTCTGTTGTCATTTAACGGAACTTTTTTGGACTGCCGAAAGGGGTTCTGGTCCGACCGCTGGTTGGTGGAGACATTTTTACTATATTCTGGACCTGCCCGGCCTCGCCCAAAATGGCGCCGGTATAAATGAGACTCGCAACTCCTTGATGTGTACTGGTTGCTCAGCCTTGATATCATGAGATATGTATGCAGTTTTGAAGCACATGGCGGGCGGGGACGGGTACTGATTGAACATTTGGACATCCCTATTGATATTAAGTTCTGATGTATTATTGATTACTGTACTATTGAAAGTTCGAATTAACGTTACTCATGGTACTTGCCCGCAAATGTATAGCTAGATAATTTCATTGTAACTGGTCCTGTCGTACCTTGATTATAAAATTAACGTCCACCGATTCCACAACTGTTAGACACCTTAGTTCCTGCAACCTAATGGCCCGCCCGTTACGTTTTTTCTACAGTGTAAATGTGCCCTCGTCATATACGATTCCAGTTTGCTCCGTGGCCGGCCCACGTGGTTGTAGGCCCGTATTTTTATGCTGACATCTTTTTCAATCAAGGTTTTAAAAGAAAAAAAAATAAAATATGTAGAACTAGCCTCATATCAGTCACTTAGATTGGTAGGTTCTCGGATAAAGGCTACTATTTTCAAAATAAATAAAGGACAAGTAAAATGAAGCAATTTTGGTTATGAGAAATTAGAAAGGCATGGTACATACGAACAATGCGAAAAGAATAGTCAAGATCTGTCGTATTTTTGCATTCCTGCAGCATAAGCAATAGGTAAAGGATCTGGATATTTAGATATATCTATGAATAGGACAATAGACCAGTTCCTCTGGGCTGCAATGCCGAGATGCAAGGTAATGCTTCCCAAAGAAGATAAGTTAGGCACGTGGTAGGTAAAAACATTTCGTGTTTTTGCGCGCTGATGTGCTTTGTACGCTGTCACCCCCCCTCTTCTCTTTCTCTGCAGGTTAATATCGGAATTTCAGCTGGAGTATGGAGAAGACCCAGAATGCACCGTGTTACACGCAGAAAGAAGAAGAATTGTATGGTATGAATGCGCGCGTGGGCCCCGATTTGTGTTTTATGAATGCTCATGTGTGGCGCACGTCTGGGTTGACGGACGAATGCTTTTTTTTTGTATGACTGAGGTATGGATCGAGCGGTTAATGGAATAAGAAAAACGAGCCCGAACATGATACCTGCATGTGAAGGACGAAAAAGAATATAGCACTTACCTTACCTAGGAACGACTCTCTCCCTCTCTGGAGCTAGTGAATGGGAGAGTGGCCTACGCCAGAAACTGGAAGGGTTTTTGTAGTACCTCGGACCCCAACCGATATCCCAAATGAACGCCCTAAATGACACGCACCAGTGAGTCAACTTAATGTGCAGACTAGATGAGAAAAGTTAAGGATACCCCGGGTTGGGGTTCATCCAAAATCCCCCCTCAGCCCAGAAATTAGGGATATTGTCATGTTTTAGATTCACCCCCTCTTCTTCCATCCTCATAGAAAAGTCAGAATTGCACCATCGCACATCCGACAGGCACCCCTCCTTTACCTCAACTTGGATCGTCATTTGTTAGATGTTGGAAGACCCCACCGTGAGTATAAGCACGACTGGACCAGTGTCCGACCAATTAAAAGGAGTAAGTATTTATTGAAGCGAGGTTACCAACAGAAATTGTCTGCTATTAGGAAGGAAGGAGAACGAAGAGCTCGACCCCCAAGTGAATTAAATGGAGTACTGAAAATATGCAACACGCATGAAAAGGCTCTTTCGCCAAAAATAGCCCTCTGTTTTATCTTAAGTTTTCGTACTTGATGTATGTACTGTCGCACCCTATCTGGTATTTGTGTATACGTAAACTATGAATTTATGTTTTCCCTCAGCTTGTGTTTTATACGTGAAACTGACCCGTACTGATCTATATGTGTGTGCACTGAATAGCCTATTATTGTACACGTCTCTCTCCCTCTCTCTCTCTCCCTCTTTTTATGTTGTACGTGTACTAATAGCCTATTTGGTACGCACGACGCTCTCTCCCTCTGAGGGCTCCCTCGCTCCCTTTTGAATAAATGACGACACTGTACCTCGCCGGTACGGGAATAATTGGCTTTTAGACACGACAGTGTTTGAACAAATTGACAGAAACAAAACGATCGTATTTTGCCATATTACTGCCTCTCCTTTCTGTAAAATGATGAAACTTAATTGGCTGAGAAAGAAAGGACAGTTGAGACGACTGATGTCCCCTAATCTGACCCTTAAAAAGGGAACTATATGTCAGTGGCTTTTGTCTTAAGTACTTTGGTAACACCACCCTCATCGTTCGGATTACCACCGCCCATTGTACAAAAATAGAATGTCCGATACGTCCCCGTTCCTCCAGAATGGTCCCAGTTCTGTACCAGCCGTCCCAGAAAATCTTAAAGACTGTAGCTATAGTCCCATGATAACAGCATTTCACATTTTTTATAAATTAACAGACCTTGAAGAAACATATAGCTCAACAGGATTTGTTTTAGACAAACGCGAGTCTCTACCGAAGGAGCCGGTTTGAATTCGATAAACTATGTAATTTTTAGATATCAGACTTCTTGCCACGTTCGCAAATATAACAAGAGTAAAACGCCAGACAGACATGTTGTTTGAAAAAAAAAAAAATTAAAAAAAAAAAAATGCTTGCCGACCTGCACTACAGCAATGATGCATGAGTTAACAACATACACCGATGTAAGGATTACTAAGCATCCACCCTATCGTGACCAATGAACGCTTCCCCAACTACTTGGGGTTGGGAGAGAAATTAAAGTGTGTAAACGTCTTCCCCTGCCAATTCTCTAAAAAACTGTTTTTTTGTACTCATTTAAGGATAACGTGCAGTCGTCGGAGGAGAGGGGCCGGATGTGACGCACAGCCTGGCTGCAGATCGGAGAATATCTATGACCTCGACCAAGGTGGAGCCACAGAGCAAAGAGTTGCGGGACAAGGCACCGTTCTCAGCGTGGAAAGTGAAGGAAAGAAGGGCCGCCCAGAAGCCCCTGCACGTTGATGAGCTCGTGCCGAAAGTCCCAGCCCATTGTGCCCGATTGATTGGCCCACTTGCTTGAAATTTCTGCCCTCCTTGGTCTGTTTCAGATCTGATCCCACTCCGCCCTCTCTTCCCTCGGCCTCCCAAAGCACGCCCCCATCACCCCCCTTTTTTCATATGGAATTTTTGAACTTGACTCTGAGACGAAAGACAGCACAAAAGATAGAATAGGGTTTGTCATGAAGGAAGAACGGAATGCGGGTACCCCGCCTAAGGTACCTATGATAGGTTAGTTAAGGAACAGGACAAACACAGGACTGTGGTCCAAGAGCAAAGAATGGCCACACCCTGCAACGCGAGATCTGAAGTAGAGCTGGACGCATAGCTCCACCGCCGGTGCTCAACAGTGCCAACGAAAGAAGAAAAACAATGAAAGCCTACCAGTGATGGCTCGCTGTAAAAAGACACTGGACAGACGAACCCTTTTTGAACATTGCCACCCCTTGACTGTCCCTTGTATTAAGTTGAATTCCTCTCCCAACCACTTGTATTGATTATCACCCAATTGAGCTTTCGAAACCTTACATCGGTCACTTTCAACTGTACATGGATAACTAAGAAAGCGTTAACTCTGTATCATGATGATTGTAGAACACCAGTTATGCACATGAGCATACCGTCTAGTTTTGACCCCCATGAAGTCCAGACCTCAAGAAATATACTTAATAGCCCTTATTTGGCCAGAACATTTTTGTATGACATCATGTTTGTATTCGAACGAATTTCCTACATCGTCTAAATAATATCCCCGTCTCCAAGGTCTAACATATGACACAGCTAATGTAATTTTGTATGCACTGCCTCCTCGCCTATCGCATCGACTACATGTGGTTATGTACGATTCTGTTAACATTGATAGCAGGATTATTTCCATCTGCCCGTAATGCATATGGGCTACCAAAGACCTCGATAGACAGCCCAGACACATGCTTCCCTTATTAGTATAACTAGATGTCAGCTTATACGTCCTTAGACCTCAGACATAAACAGAAATGAACTAACTCATGATAAAAACTGGGGACTGTGGAAAATGACTAAAATCGGTATACATAAGCGGCGTTCATTTATGTTCACCACAGCCACTGTTGAAAGTAGAGCGACAACCATGAAAACAGTAGCCACGCCATCTTGTCCCTTTTAGGCCCCATCGCGAAAGTAGGTGGCAGCCATTTTTGTGTCACGACCTCTCTGCCCACTGCCAATAGCCTGCGCGCCTCTCCCCCTCATACCCCAGCCTCGCAAGCATTCCCCCGCGCCCCGACAGCCCCCGGTTTCTCCTGCTTGGGCCATAAGCGCACCTCTAGCGAGACCCTGTCTCCGAGCCACATCCCGTACCCGACTAACACCTCCCTCCGTCCCTTTAATGATCACGCATCCTTTGATGAACCCCCTTCCTCTGTGCCCGATTGTCCCGCCCGATCCCAGGCCATCACCTAGCCCTGCGGATACAGTTTATTGCCCCTTACAGTAGGAAGCTGTCCCTCTTCAAAGAATCTATGACTGATAAAAGCCCCCACCCCATGAGATCCGATCAGCCGCACACATTCCGGGAGCCGGCGGGATATCCAGCTGCGCGATAGTCATCACCTACTGAGATCGGGGTGGGGACTTTTACTGTAAATATGTGTGGGAACGGGTTTGAGCGGAGATTCCGAGGATGCCTTTCCGTACATCAAAGTATTGACAAGAATGTGTGTTATGTAATAAAGCAATAAACCTGTGTATAAGAGGCCAGGCCTCAAGGATGCGTTCAGAGCACCTCGAGAAGATACCCTGTTGTCTGATTTGACGTGTTCTGCTCCGTCGGAATAAACTCCTGTTTCCTGCCTTCTGTTTCCAGCGCCTGCCTCTTTGTTTGGTAATCTCGAATGGTATGAGAGGCGGCTAACGCTGGGCAAATACTGAAGGGTTCTTGGTCGAATTCGGCCCTACCTTTCGACATGGTGTCCTCAACTGCTGTAACACTGATTCAATTGTTTAGTCGATGCTATCCAGAAGGGATAAATGGGTAACATCCAGCAGTTCTGGGGATCTAGCATTCGTGATTGAGCCCGGGGAAACTCGCTGTAAACTTTCAATCCCCTCTGCTATCTGTTTTTCTAGGGCTGTGAGACCGTTCTTTACCACAGTATTTGCTTTGATGAGAAAACTATCCAGAGTACCTGTTACCAGTGTGGGCGCTTTGCTCCTCGTCTCCCTCGTTGCCATATTGATCAATTCCTGCTGCACAAGACCAGATCAGATTATAAAAGTAAGTAAGGATCAAGCAAACCAAAGGCAGCTGGACACGGACTTAGAAGGGTGGCCCGGTCCGGTCTCTCCCGGGCTCGAACGGGCTACAACGGGCCCGCCCTTGGCCCGGGCTTCGCCCGGCGCCGTTCCGCGATGCGCGTGCCGGGGCGTGAACTTATAGCCAATGGGCGGGCGGGGCACCCAGGAGGGAGGCGGGGTCGATCGGGAAGAGTCTCCAGGTGCGGCTGGTAGGCACGCCGCAAACACTCCTGGGACTCGCAGTCCCGCTGTGGCTCCTTCCGCCCACGATGATCCTACTAATGCCTGGGGCACAGGTAGGGAACAGAACTCCAATTGTCACTGTCTGCTCTGCACGACTACGAGCGGCTCCCGCGTAGCAGGGGCCGCAAGTCGTGACTTTAAACGCCCAGGAGGGAGGCGGGGTCGATCGGGAAGAGTCTCCAGGTGCGGCTGGTAGGCACGCCGCAAACACTTCTGGGACTCGCAGTCCCGCTGTGGCTCCTTCCGCCTACGATGATCCTACTACTGCCTTGGGCACAGGTAGGAAACAGAACTCCAATTGTCACTGTCTGCTCCGCACGACTACGAGCGGCTCCCGCGTAGCGGGGGCCGCGAGTCATGACTTTAAACGCCCAGGAGGGAGGCAGGGTCGATCGGGAAGAGTCTCCAGGTGCAGCTGGTAGGCACGCCGCAAACACTCCTGGGACTCGCAGTCCCTCTGTGGCTCCTTCCGCCCACGATGATCCTACTACTGCCTGGGGCACAGGTAGGGAACAGAACTCCAATTGTCACTGTGTGCTCCGCACGACTACGAGCGGCATTCTGTATCACTCTCTTATGCAACAGGCTAGATTGTCTAACCATGTACCGTTAAACCAGGAAAGATCTATAAATATTAAAAATACTTAATTCAAGTCAGATATGTTATAAAACCCCATATATATAGCTTCTTTTACTAGCCTGTCTTCACAAGCCTAGCATTGATTCGTCTGTGTCTTGCTTGCTCAGAAGTCTGAATTGTTCATCTGGTAGTTTGAGTCCTACTGATATCAAATGTCATGTGGTTTACAGAAAAGTCACCCCAAAAGGTACACAAATCGTCCACGGCACTGTTCTGATCATATTGCATCGATCCTTGGAGATCTACACTGGCTCACCACTGAAGCCAGAATCAAATTCAAGCTAGCCTGCTTCACATTCTGAGCAATATACTTTCAAAACCCATCCTACTTGCTGAGCTCAATAGATATCTCCAGTGTGGAAAAAGGCTCTGGAGTCATTTTTTTTTAACTCGAATCAAACCAATGTAAATGTGACCAAGCTGTCCCTCAATACTTCTCTGGTGCCACCTCCTGTCTTTGGAACTTTTTTTTACCTACAAATTGCATACAACAAGAAGACCTGCAATTTCACAAAAGGTTGAAAAGCAGTCTGTTTAAACTCTACCACTATATGTAATCACCTTCTCAACCAGGCCTTTCTGACCTTCACCCACTCCCAGCGTTTCCGCTGTCTTATCCACATGTCCCCCACCCCTCTTTCTGCCATTTCAGGACAAACTGCCTAACCCTGTTTGTTCCTCCCTCAAGTCGTGTAGCACCTAAAATAAATAGGATCTGCACGTTTAGACAACATAAACTACTGGATTGGTGTCCAGATTCCAGAGGACCCTAAAGGATATGTTAGCCTTTGGACCAGCCAGCTCACAGTACCACCATAAGCCTCCTAACCTTACCAAGGAGAAAATAGTTTCTGGCAACTATCGAACATGACAACCCTTGATCCTTCACTTGTGCTCACTTGGTCTCAGGGAGATACACTGAACAAATGGTGGGGGCGTTTTCAATAAGCATTTATTGAACCAGCATCATTCTAGTATAAAACATGTTTGCTGTGACAACCATTATACAGAAACAGATGTATACTATTACAAGCACCAACAGAGTAAATAAAAGGTAGAATTCTACCATGGTGCTTAAACAGTGAATATATGCAGACATATAGATACATGGCAGTATCCGAACCTACTCCTTCTATGCGGCCCCTATCTAAGTGTATCTAAGTGTACCTAGCATGTATGTGGGTGTTAAGTCAAAAATACCCTGGGAAGGAGCCAATCAAATTACCTGATGGGAGAGAACGAAGGACCCCATCTTGTTTTTGAGCTGGACACCCGTCAAGGGATGTCAGACCCCTGTGTGCTGGAGCTTCTGCGTGCAGGGACATCAGTGTCTTGTGTAAGAATGGAAGTTTCTCCTCTGTCTATGTTTGGTAGGTATGGTTTTTTATACCATAAAGATAGCCTCGGGTTCCTTACACAATCAATATGTTGTGAGTACAATTATGCAATTGAGCCTAGAAGAATACCTGCAATTATGCAAAGCAGTTCTTTCATCCTAGGATGAAGATGACCATGACTTTTAGACAGAGTATGTTCGTGCTGTTATGTACATCATGTGCAGGGACTTTTCTAAGAATCCGCATGCATAATAAATGAGGCTAGTTTCAAAGAAATGTATTCCGCACATAACTGCGTAAAAGGTCTATGATTAGAACTGTTATGCAGAGCAATGTAGAAAAATTTAGGTAAAAGGTTGTGTAGCTACATAGGCCTAGATTGGGGTTCATAACAATCATTTTTAGTACTCTCTTTTATTCCATCCAAACATCTTCACTTTTGTGTGGGTCTTTGTTCTATACACTCTCATCAGCCATCTCCGGGTCAGAGTCTCTTTACTTTATTGATTTTGTTTGTACATCTGTTATTGTTTTTTTTTTTCTCCAACAAGCCTACTTAAGTATTCATTGTAAGGTGTTTTTCTATTTGCAACATTTGATATCACTTCAAACCACACTTACGCATACTATTGTTATATGAAAACATAGATAAGATAAATGAAAATTCAATCCCACATCTCTTTTTTAACAATTTGACTACAACTAGCCATTTTTACCTCACATTTTTCAATTATTATATGAAAACATAGATAAGATAAATGAAAATTCAATCCCACATCTCTTTTTAACCAATGTGTCTACAACTAGCCATTTTTACCTCAAATTTAGTTTCAAGATCATAAAACCGATGTAAATTTCGAACTATACATTGAATTTTGTTTATTTGAATACAAGTCATATATTATTTTAATCTCAACATCATGTTGCACCATTAGGTACTTTGATTCTATCAACTAAATTTGTTAGAGACAGACTTCTCACTGTGTGTACAGATGCAAAGACTATTTGCTTCTTTCTCAATCCCTCTAGCAGGTTCGTAGGTGATTGAGCCCTTCTCACTCACTGGAAGACAAAAGTGATGTTTTTCTTTCTCACTTGCTTGAAGAGGAAGAAAGCTCACCTCTCTGTAATCCTGTAGAAACCCAGTTAAACTGCAGGACAACAACATTTTTGGACATAGTGGCCAGTAGACTAAAAGAGACAGCCACAGGGTCTACCGGAATCACTAGCCATATTAAAACAACTGTATGCACCTAGTACCTCTAATCTTAATGGACTGCATCAATCCAATTTGTGACTTTTAAAATTTTAATCACGTGAATCTACCCGCTCCTTTTAAGCTTTATCTTTTTCTATTGACTGCCTTTTATATAATTGTAGGTTTTAAAATTGTGAGTTTTTATTAACTGTACAATAAACAAATCTAATCTAACCTCTCTGTGATGGGTTGGAGACAGTCAACATGTTTCCATTCTTAGCACCACTTCTCGCTTTTGGGCAGTGTAACTGAGTTTTGAGCTGCCGGAGGACGCATCACGGTCGTTACGGGGAACCCCTTTGGATTTTCACCGAACGGTCCTATCATAGACCGACTGTGGCATCGCATCTATATCTGTATTTTTCTGATTTCGCGACATATTGGGCTTACCAGTTATTTTAGATTATAGATAGACTCTTATCAATTGTTACCCGACGTACTTTGGTTGGACGTATCAGAATTCATTGCTCTCTATTTTGAAGTACAGCAGATTCACTTATGGGATCATTTGGATTTTTTATCCCTTATTAAAGGAGACGAGCTTTTCGCCACTCATGGTGCCATTTTTGCATCTACTTCGGGTAGTCATCATCTCTGAAGCTGTCATTTCCAACATAAGCCCTAAAGAAGTCCCCTGTTGGGACGAAATGCGTCGGCTGTATGGTCCTTCATTTATGCTCTTGAAATGAAAGATATCAAATTGAGGAATAACATCCTTCGTGACTCATTGAATATTACATATCGTATGCCATATGTTGTGGTGCACCTTTGCTGTTGTGATTAATGAGTTTTGAGCTGATAGAAGGCAGGTTCTCAAAGCATTGAGCAGAATGTTTTCACTTTTACAGCAGTTTTTCCTTTCTCTTTTGAGACAGGTTCCAACTCTAAAGAAGGGCAGCTAAACGTCCTGGTGCTTGTCCTATAATTCCTCTGGTCCGGTGACCACAGCTTCTGCTTGAGTTTACATTTGCACATTAATTCATGATTCTCAGTGGCATTTCTCAAAAAACCTGCTGCTATTGGATACATGGAGATGCCAAAATCGGTTTAAATTCATCTTTCTAAAAGTGCAGTTATTCTCTTAGTAACAAACATATAATATAACCAGTTTGTCTGCTTCCAAGGTGGTGGCAGGCATCCCATATTGCCTCTGGTTCTTGAGAAAATTAGCCAGTCCTACTGGCCATCAGGTAAGTGTTTGAAGCATTAGCTTTCTCCAGCAAGAGCTGAACACAGGAGGGGAGTTAGGACTTGGCACACATTTTCTCTTTCTAATGTTAGCAGCTGCCAATCACCATACCAAGATCTTGGCTCAGGTGATGCTTTTCGCAAGCTACAGGCTGCCATATTCAGTTTTCTCTGTTTCAATGTGTTTGTTGTGCATCAACTTGGCAACAGTGGTCTATGAAGGGAGGTGTGAACATCACTGGGACAATCATGGGCAAGAGCAGTGAGAACTATCTCTAAGACTATCCAATCTAACACGGCGACCCGTGTTAGATTGTACGTGATGATGATAGTTACTCGTGTTAAAAGGAGCTTCATGTTGAGTGGACTCTATCTCTAGCAGAGTTGAATACTCTGCTGGTCAGCATGGTCAGCACCTTGCACAGTAAAAATCATGTAGGAGGCCTTCCTGTGCATTCAGAATGTAAGTCTTCTGTGCTTGTTTAATACCAAGTCCATCAGGAGAGCTCCTACAAGTTAAACTTACAGGAAGAGGAAGTCCATCCACAGAAGTTAGCACGGCATGAGATTTCTTCAAAAGAATTGCTAGTAATTAAAAGGTCACATAACTTTGATTTTTAGTATGTTCAAATGACTGAGCTATTCCAGCTATGAAAAACATCTTTATTAGATGCCAGAGATGATTTTGTTCCTTAGAATATAAATACGTAGTTGCAAAACGTTGAAATGAATTGTAAAGAGTATGCCTTAATTCTACTGAAGTATTTTCTCACAAGGTCAAAGTATGTCACTTGCCATAGTGTGATGAAGACACATGTTGACACTCAGTTTTGAGGGAGGTGACCTATTGATGTGAATCCTTAACAGCTTTCTTTAAGACCATAGTAGATCAGAGGTAGGTCTGAAAATTCTAGGCAGAGCCCTCAAAAAAAGGGTACGGAGCAGTGCTGAAGTTGTAAAGCAATAAGTGCTAGGGCCCAAAGCTTGGGTCAGAAGCCCATGGCTGGCACTACTAATATTGGGGGTGCCGAATACCAAGGCTGCATAACATCATGCTTCCTTCATCCACCAACAGGCATTCTCTTCCTCTTTATCTCACTATCGCAAGTTCTTGTCATCCATGCTTTCTTCCTTTGTCACTGTTTTCCGTCTTTCTTTACCTTTCCCCTTTTGTGTTTTTCTCTCTCTTGCTCTCCATAAAAGTCTGATGTGGAAAATACGTGCTGACCCCCAAAGAGGAGTGCCAGTGAGTGGGTCCCACCTGGAACTACTGGGTCAATTTAAGTACTATGATGGATAGTGGTTGTCTCTGGCGCTTCACTTTTGAAGGGCCCCTTGATACTGCTGCAAAATCAAGTTATAAAGCGGGACTGCCATTTTATTAAGTAATGATGCAACTATCGAGGAAATACCACTAGATGGTGTCAGGTGATTGTGCTGCTGATGTTTCGTTTTTGCAGGAGGACATTTTTTATGTTTGCTTGTCTATGGAATCAAGTGCTTGTAGTAAATGACATGTGTAGAACACGTGGGGCACTGCATTCAGCTCTTGACCCAAGCCCCACAAAAACTTCTGACGGATCAGTCTCCAAGTACATTATTCCTATCCAGTTTGTAAAAACCAACTAAGTCCTTGATTCAATTCCCTTTATGAAGATGAAGTATATTTCTTTTGCTTGTGTTAATAACAAGGGTGTAGCCAGAAAATTAAAGTACCCTCCACTATGAAATGAAAGCTCTGATGGCACAAAGCAACTAAATGCAAATTAGCTTATCATTCCATAGAAGAGCTTCCTGTCTCTTGCATTCAGACATCTATCTATTCATCCTTTAACCCTTCTAGTCACCTGCTGATATCCACTATTTCACCTTTACATTCTTACAGCCATTCATTTTTTCATGCATCATTCAATCTTTTCCCATTCCATCAATCCATTCACTCTGCCATCCACTGATCCATCACCCACTCTGCCATCCATCCATCCATGCATCCCGATCCTTCCATCCACTTTGCCATCCATTCTTTCACTCATCTGTCCACTCTGCCACCCATTTGCCCATCATTTTACCCACTAATTCATCCTTCCATCCCTTTACTACCCTTTCACATGTCCATCCACCTATCCATTCATTCACCCAACCATCCATCCATCTACTGGACCATCCTTTCACTTGTCTATCCATCTATCCATTTACTCATTCTTTTACATATTTCATGCATCATTCAATCTTTTCCCATTCCATCAATGCATTCACTCTGCCATCCACTGATTCATCATCCTCTCTGCCATCCATCCATCCATGCATCCCGATCCTTCCATCCATCCTTTCACTCAGTTGTCCACTCTGTCACCCATTTGTACATCATTTTACCCACTCATTCATCCTTCCATCCCTTTACTATCCTTTCACATGTCCATTCACAAATCCATTCATTCACCCAACCATCCATCCATCTACTGGACCATCCTTTCACATGTCTATCCATCTATCCATTCACTCATTCTTTTACATATTCATCCATCTACTCACACGTTCACACGTTCATCCACCCACTCATTCATCCACCTTCTCATTCCTCCTTACTTTCACCCTTCCTTTTATTCAATATCCCTCCCTTTCCTGTTCTATTTACCTATGTTTTGTGTTTCCTTGCCCGAGCTTGCTCTTCTCTTGACGTTGTATTCATTCATAGTGTTACTTATGGGATTTTGTCTACCCAGTTCCAGACACACGAGGCTCATAAAGAGTCCCACCCCCGCTGTAGCTGCCAAAGCGGGGGCTTCACTACGCCAGTGGAATAATATCTAATTATACTTCAGCCGCGGTCGGCAGTGGGAGTACCTGCAGGGCGGTGACGTGGAGAGGGGGAGGGGCAGGGTGGGGGGTAGTAATGTATGGATTAGGGAGTTTTACAGGTAAGTAAAAAAATAAAACGAATTTCGTTGCACGCACTGCATCGCATTTGGGGATGCAGTGCACTCAATGAAATTTGTTTTATTTATTTAAATGTTTACTTACCTGGGAAGCTCCCTAATCCATACATTACTACCCCCCACCCTGCCCCTCCCCACGTCACCCTCCTGCAGGTACTCCCACTGCCGACCGCGGCTGTTATACTTGTTTTCTGTATAGCACTCATAGCACTTTTTACGTTTCTAAGCACTGTAAAACAGGTGTTACTATCACTACAATCATTGGTTTCATAATTTATCGAATTCGACAGAATGGAAGGGTCATTTGGCCTTGTCGGGACACAACTTCTGGCGTGCAGATTACATCAAAGGTCAATGTTGAGAGATTTACTCGCTGAGCCAACTTACTGGCTGCAGCTGCCTAAATAACATTTGAAGGTCAAACATTGTTTTAGGGATCAGGAAATACATATATGGTCATTTATTGAATGTGATGAATTCAAGCAGGAACATATATCTGTTGGGGTACCATGTGAATAGCCACAAATGTTATAAATGCATGTCAGCAGGAATGAGTATGAATTATTAACTTCTTACCAATATTTTAATTTTAGCTTTGCCCAACCAGAAATAATACCAGGTGATACAATTGTTGCCACTTTGAACTGCCAAGATCCAGATAAACCTCCAAATCCACTTACGTATGAACCACACAGTGGTCCAGTTGGTGACGGACAACTTTTTCAACATATACCGGATTTTCCTAATATTATTCAGGTGAGCACGTGAATGCAATCCGATGGACTGAAGCATACATTTGGTTAGGAGTGATTTTATATAAAATCAGCCAGGTAATGTTATTGATATTTCCTACAGATTGTGTCCCACTGCTATTTCTTACTATTTTCAAAATTCGATACATAATCATTTTAGAAAATGATTAAGTATATTACAGGTACAGTGTATTTGAATTCGTATTTCACCCATGTAGTCAATCATAATTGTTATGGAATGGTTCTGTGATGAAATGTAATTGTATACAGGTTTCAGATAGTCATTGTATTGGATTTTGGGTTGTTTTATCTTTTGCTTAACACCAGAATCATCATTATCCTACATCTCCCTCATGTAATCTTTTATTCTCCCCTTTTCATTGGCTTGCTGTAGTCCTTGTTTTTCTGTTACCTCTCCGGCTTGGTAGTGTCTATCACACGTCTAGAAATGGTTGTACATTCGATTTTGCCTAAAGCAGTAGTAAAGTGGCTAAATTATTGCATATGTTAGCAACTAGTGCAAAATAAAATGCGGCCTCCAATGTGCACAATTTGGCTGATGCAGTTATTCCTGCATCAGCCAAATTGTGCACAATGGGCCATTCAGGAAACACATGAGAAATATACATGCCCTGCTTTTTAAATAACATGCACACTCCCCTAGGACTTTTGAGCCTACTTTTTGGTTGACTTATGAGTATTAAATTGACAGGTTTAGGCCTGGCAAAATATTTATTTTGCCTGGTCAAAATGGCAGCTTGAAATTCAACAAACAGGCTGGGAGGGCACATTTTACAGTGCTTTTTTATGGTGGCACAATGTGTGCTTATTCTGGTGTCAGTTCTTTGCGTTGCACATCCATTTCTCCTTGAGTCTGCTAAATACATCTGTATTTTCGTACTTTATTTTTCCAGGTATATCCCACTAGAAGCATTTATTTACAGGCCCTGGGTACATGCAGCACCAGTTATTAGGGACTTATAAGTAAAGTAAAATGTGTCAATTAGGTCTATGCCATGTTACCATGTTTAGAAGGGAGAGCAGTAAAGGGCTACGAAAAGGTCAACTAAAATGGGTTCATTGAAAGAAGGCAGAAATCTGAGGGAATGATGCCACACAACAGATAGTCATTTGCCACTCACATCAATGATGTATTTTGTTTCATGATATTGTTGCTGTTGAATTCTGTGTAAAGACTGTAATACATGAGCTATCTGTAGCAGTGATCTTAGAGGCCAAAGAACCAGTTTCGCCCCTCCATCAGTACCGGCATGGAACTCAACAGGGTGTCATCGGCTTCACTTTTCTGATATTTCACATCTTTATAACACTTTCCCAATACGTCATGCGTTAATTGACCACGCATATTTGAAATCTGTTTAAAATATGGTTTAAAAACACTGGACCACTTAGTGTTTCTCACTATAAGACATGTCTGACCTGTATGAAACAGTGTTTCCCAGTATGATACAGTGCTGCTCAATATCAAAGAGAGCTAGAGAGCTCTTTAGTATGTGATAATACTGCCCACTATCAACCATTTCTCAGCACATGGCAAGAAGGGAAGTAAAGGTTCGGCCACCTAGACATGCTCTACGGAAGGGAGAAAGAGTGAGAAGATTGGCTAAACAAGCTGAGGGTCCGACTGGGAAAGTAAAGTTAGATATTTTTCTGAGGTACATTGGGTGTGCAGCATGCCATAAGCAGAGAGCTTGAAATATGGATGGTGTGGAGACTGGCTGTCAATGAAAGATTTAAGGATGAATAGCGATGGAGGACCAAAGAACTAATCCGAGAGTTCGACATGCCTCCACATTGTAGACTACTTGAAGAAGAGTGGACCGGCAGATAGAAAGCCAAAGGTACAGTGAATATGCATAATCAAGATGGGACAAAATGGATGTTTGTACCATAGTTTTCTTGTTGGATGTAAGGGGAGGAAGGATGAGTATAAAGACCTTGCAAACACTGAAAAAGCAAGAAAACACACACATGAATCTCCCTCACGACCTAAAGTTTTCTTTTACCTGCATTAATTCAATTACAAAGTGTGAGCACCAAGGAAATTTCAAATACTCAATCAATTAACAAAAATATATTGTCAGCAGCTTCTCACCTTTCAAGCGATATATCTTGGTGATCGTGTGACAACGCCGTCATTACGCCTATTTCTGCGAGAAGTAATATCGACGGCAATATTTGGCCTTTAGAAAGGAAAGTACCATTTGTATAAGAAGTGGCTACATATTCTTTAAAGTCGTCTCCAGGATATTAGAACACGGCTTAGAGTTTGTCTATCTAGAGGAGGGATAACAGAACATTCCCCTTCGTTGGTGTTGCATGTATATAAAATTGGATGCACCTTTGCAAAAGTCTGAAGATTCATCAGTTGTGCTTCTCCCCCCGGGTTGAGCGGCTCTTTTTAAGGCTCTATATCTGGCAGGTCCTGAGGAAGGTGGTATGTCATCGTTTTTTTAGCCACTGAAACGCGTCGATCGTAGCCTGTTTAAGATCCTGCTATATGCAGTTGTCAGACTTGGTCACTGAAACTATGATGTTATTCTGTAGCTGAGCTTTCCAGATATATGTGATGTGTGTAAAGGTTGGTCTCGTTTGGAAGAGTGTGTTGTCAATGGTTGTATGTGAATTTGGTTGTGTCTCTCTACCTGGGGATAATATATTTTTCTTTTATATAATGCTTTATTATTTTTTCTATTGAAATATGTGTATCTTTAATTGTAATAATTTGTATGGTGCTGTCTAATGTATGTTCTTAAAATCTTTGTTTAAAAAAAAGAATGAGATGATGAAACATTTTTTGAAAAGAAGAAAAGAAATGAAATATAACAATATATTTTTGTTAATTGATTGAGTATTTGAAATTTCCTTGGTGCTCACACTTTGTAATTGAATTAATGTAGGTAAAAGAGAACTTTAGGTCGTGAGGGAGATTTGCTTGTCAGAGGTTTCTGGAGTTCCTGCGTAAATTTCTTGTCACCAAGAGAATCATAAGAAAAAAATCTGCACCTTCTGATTGATGCAGTGGGGAACAATGGGCATAACTTACTCTGAACAGTCTCTATGAGAAAGGCTGAGATACACATAAACATCAAAGACAGTGGCGGTTGGCATTAACGGGGATGGAAGTCGGAAGTGTGCGCATGTATAAAATAATATATATTAAAAAAGTGAAACTTACCTGAGCTCAGCTTTGTTCTCCCTCCAGACATGTTCTTTCAACACAGGAACTGGAGGCAGCAAATCCCCTCACCAATCCTAGGGCTGCTCTCAACAGCATGAATGGAACCCTAGAATTGGTGGGAGTGGCCTCACCGAGCGCTCCACAGTGCTCTGGAGGCTTTGGCTTGCTCTAACCTAGTTGTCCTAAGATGGTGGGTTAGAGCTGTTTAAAGTGTGCATTGATGGCTGACCGTCGCAAGATGAACAGCCAAAAAGACATGTTCCCTTCAAACAGTGCCATACCAGCCCACCCACCTCCTTGATGCGTCACTTAGCAGCGGCACCACCCCAGTCCTGACGCTCGGCTCAAGACAGGGGATGGAAAATAAAATGGTAATTAATTCCCATTTTATATTTCATGCCTGGGGATTTTTAAATGGGACAACGCTCCTCTGCTAAAATGGTGGAGCAAGCCCCTGATCAAAGAAGAACACTGTGCACAGTTTAATCCAAAAGGAAATTTGTATGCAGAACACCTTATGTTCAAATTGGTGTGCCAGTATCTGTGTGAACCTATAACAGCTGTGTTGCACGGCTCAAAACCCTGGTACAACATTGTGTTGTCAATAAATTCATAAATGATGCAATTTAACTGAAATTCATTGAGGGCTGTTAATCATCAACCACACAATGAAGGAACCTCAAAAAGCTATACAAGTGTCCACCTTAAAGGATAAGGTCACCACCTGCTAGATGTCACACAAATTATAGAAAATATGCCTGGGGTCGATCCCCCTCTGGCTTACATTAAAGGCAATTTGTAAAGTATTTAGTCAATGCATACAATGTAGAACAAGTCACAAAAAACACAACAAATCTCCACATCCAATTTTAAAAGAGAAAAGATTAAGGAGTAAAATAAGACTAAAACAACACAAATCCAATAAAGGGTACCAGAGATCTGATTTTATTCTTTTTTAAGAAAACATGGTTCCAATAATAGCAGATTGCCAATGACATTCAATAGTCACAGAAACCCATGAACTGGTTGTCATTTGAGGCTGACTGTGATGGAGCCCTGGTTGAATTCACCAAGTGGATTTGTCCCAGTAAAAGTCTGGAAGTCTAAAGGTTTGAAAAAGGATGCCAGTCCCCATTCAGAAAGGGACTTTGGTATTTTTTTGAAGAAAACATTTGAAATTTCTTCTTATTTTCCTTTTTTTTTTCTTCTTCTTTTTTTATGATTTCTTCTCAGAAAAGCAGTAGATACAATGATCCAGAGAACAGAAGATAACTAAAACAAATATTCATATATATACTACATAATGGGCCACATATTCTACTGTTCCATAAACGGACTTCAAACTTGGATGCCCCTTACCTTCGCCCTCTAGCCTTTACATTGATACAGACCCATCTCAAAGTTGAATACATAAAACAATCTGGCATACCAGGCTTGATATGTTGGGGAAGCCACATCCTTCTATTTTGATGCAATCATATACAAATATTGAAGTTACCGTAAAACAAAAGCTTATTAGTGTTGATTCCAACTGTAGAGTCTCATCACAACCAAGTAGCTTCATGGTTGGAGAAAAAGACACCACCTGTGATAAAGTTTTATAAAGAAATGTTTCAATCCCCTGTTTTAATTCATTAAGTTTAATACATTCAGAGAACATATGAAGCATGTCCGCGGGCCCCTGTGCACACCGTGGGCAGTAATCGTTTTCCCTTTCCCCCAGGCAAATAATTTTGCCGGTGTAAAATATAAACTAAAAACTGTTTTAAAGTGTTGGGCTTTTAAGTTGGCAGATAAGAACACCTTCTTAGACAATAGTAATGATGTACTTAAATCAACATCTGGGTTCCCTGGTTTATCTGCCCAGACAGTTTCGAATCTAGGAATATCATCCACGCTGGCCCCAGTCAAAATGGAATATAAATCTTTGATACGCGGCTGTTTATACACCATACACTCTAACAGCTGTATTCTACCCTTATTTATAATCTGTGGGACAACGAGTCTAATTGTCTCCCTGATTTGGACATACTTAAAAAATGATTTAGAATCCACACCATATCTCTCTTGTAGTTCTATAAATAACATAACTCCATTTAAATCAAGTATGTCTCCTATACTATTAATTCCTGCCTGTTCTCAACTTTTACCCAATGAATCATATAATCGGGCAGGGAAGACTGGTGAACGCCACAATGCTAAATATCTCTGTAGTTTAGGGATTTCTAAGTACTTCCACACTTTATGCCAAACGTTCCAGGCCACTCTAAGAGGCTTAAAACGTGTTTTTATAATAACTCCCCTCCAAATGCCTCATTAGAATCCCGGGTGCTGCACCACCAATAGCCAACTCAAAAATAGTGGGAAGGATTTCATCCTGTCCTCCCGAGGTTGTTTCTACCTTAGGTTTAAACAGCATACCAATTTGCTGCAGTGATATGGCCCAATAGTAAAATAGAAGGTTATCTTGTGGTAATGTCACGAATGTCATGGAGCTCTTGATCTTTCCATAATTCCAAATAAATTGAGAAAAAATCCCATTTAAATTCTTTAAAATAGCATTTGCTGGTTCCAACGGACTACATCGCAATAGATATAAAACCTTAGGAAACATTGTCATTTTGATCACATTATTTCTTCCTATAACGGATAGATGTAGTTTGTCTACTCTTCTTAGATCTCTACCTGTCTTCTCTGTAAGAGGAGCAGGATTCCAATCCCATGTTAATCCAACTTCTGTGGAAATATTTATCCCTACATATATAGCGGCATCAGTATTACGTGGGTCCTGACATGTGGTGGTTTTAGTGCGCAAAATCCTGGTCTTGTCAGTATTCAAACCATACCCAGACTCCCTACCAAATTCAGAGGCCAGCACTTCAATCCTTGCTATTGTACCTATTGGGTCAGGGATGATGACAGCTATATTGTCAGCATATGCTAACACCTTGGTTTGAAACCCCCTGACCACAAATGGTTTGATTACTTGGTCTTGTAATATTGCTCTTATAAATGGGTCAATGTATAATGCAAAAAAGGATAGGGGAACAAGGGCAGCCCTGTCTTGTATCCCGAGCTATCAAGATCCTTTCTGTTTTCCTACCCATCAGTTGAATTCTTGCAAAGGATTGCACATACATAGCTCTTAGGGCCGTTATTATATGCGGTCCAAATCCTTTATTTCTAAGGTTGCCCCAAAGATATGCCCATTCCCCTTGATTAAAAGCTTTTTGTGTTTCGAGCAGGATTAGGGACATGTGCTCCCCTGAGGTTTCCGCTATATTAAACAATGAAATTGCCCGGCTTATATGGTCTGTAGTCTTCTTAGTTTCAATGTAGAATGGGAGTATGTCAGGTTTGAGAACAAATCTCTCTGCATGGGCTCCCCTAAAATTTTAGTTGTTCCTATAGAACCAAAGGCTGGATACCCATGGGCAGGTTGGCCCAACTAGAGTTTTAGGGATTTCTAGCATTTTCTAAGTTCAAATGCAGAATAAAACTCTGGTAAATGTCAAATAAGAAAATTAAGTGCCAGTCCCAAAATGAGTGCCGTGTGCCCTACCTGCTCAAAATAAACCACTGACTCAGAATAAGCACTTGAAAATGATAGTCTCCACAATAATGTGTATTGTAGAAAATATACCCCGGAGACTATTGCACCCAGAAGAAAACAACTGATTGGTTCAGTTAGAGGATTTTACAAAAAAAGCCTATGATACGTGATACGCTGTGACTGAGATATTTAACCCTATCTCAGAGAACTTTACTTAACTGATACAATAAGCTTCTATTTTCTATCCACCTATATTGAATGAATTACTTTTATCTATCTTCTCCTCTCATCCTATTCCTTTCCCTCTCTTTTGATGTTTCATTCTATGATGGACACATTTTCAGTTATTTAATCATACATTTGATTTCACAATTCTTGTATAGTTTTCTTGAACAAGCCTCACCATGGATCTGAAGCATCCATTGTGTATTTAAACTCTCTGTTCAAAAAAGGATTTCTGTGCTTGAAATTCTGCCTATGTACTTGTGTGTTAATGTAAGAACATTTTAATTGCTCATGCTTAATATTTGTGTGTGTTTTGTAGGTAAAGAAAGATTTGACTTATGACACAGATCCAGAAACAACATATGAGATAATGATTTCAGTGTCTGATGATGAAGCACCACCACACACAGGTATAGCATGTATATTTTTAATATTCAGATTATAATATAGATTTATAGCCAGTTGCAGTGGGCTATACCTGCCCTTAAAGGCCCACTCAGCATTAAAGGCCTGAGCAAGGAGCAAACCTTTAACATGGGAGAGGGCCTTTAATGGCCGCTGTAGACCGCAATGGAAGGTTATAAGACAAATAGAACATTCTATCACACGAGGGCAGAATGTCCTAATTAAAAAACAAAGGCCTGTTGGAGCCCGAGGAGGTTGAAGACCCCGGCAGCACCAAAGGCTTTGTTTCACAGCTGTTACTGTGAATCTTTAACATTTACCAGCCTCATGCAGGGCAATGCCTGATAACTGTTAAACATTTGCAGCAATAGCAGTGAAAGGAGGCAGCGACTGTTTATTAGCACATTGTAATGCTTAGAACAGAGAAAACAGTTTATATAGGCCAATGCTGCCCAATTCTCTTCAATGGACCTCTCATCATTCCACTGTTCTTATGAAAGTTGGATCATTGTAATGTTGGAAGCTCCACTGCAGACAATGGACTGGCAGAAGGGCAATAATTAAGCATAATTCAGCATTATTGGCCACATCTGTAACCATTAACAGCTGTTAATTACATGTCCATGCAATTATGGGGGAGAATAAAGGGGAAAGAGTAATGAAAAGCAGTTATCACCTTCATGCTGAAGCAAAGCTATTAGCACCCTCGGGCACTCATGAGAAAAGACAGCAATAATGCAGTAACGATACCTGCAAATCACTGGAAAGGAGTGATGGATCCAATGCGCAAAGCTGATTGAATGCTGCTCCTGTTTAGTGCTGGGCAACTGCTCCTTTCTTTAAGTACTCTGGTTAAATAAAGCCCCTGTGGAGTGAGATGATGATGGTCTCTGTGTTAGACGATTTGAGATGAGATATTACTGTCAGCTGCATCACAGCCCTGGTCCTCCACATCAGTTTGCTAGACTTATTACATTGACTGTCAAATCCTTTAGGCATGCCTTTCAGAATTCAGTATTACTGGTATACCAGCAAAGCGCTAGTGGTATCCTCCAAGCACCCATTCTGTCCTTCTTTGTGTTCAACACCAACCTGGAGCCTTTGGCTTGCCTCTTTCTGCTTCATGGGCTGAGGAAGTTTATGCAATCCATCCATCCATCCATCTATCAATTTGTCTGTGTCTCTGTCTTTCGGTCTCTCTGTCTTGCAGTCTGTCTCCTGTAGTAAATCAAGGTGGGATTCTCCTTGTCCCATCACAGATTTTTACCACTACTGGCAGGCATTTATACCAATCATCAAGAATGTGTGTTCAGTTCCTGACTGGCTCCCAGCAGACTTCGTGTACTGGAATCTCTTTGGATGGGGCCTATCACATGATTCAACACTTAGGGGTCGATTACGATCCGGTAAAAAGCGCTCCGAATTACCGTTCGGAGCGTTTTTCCCATACGAATTGTACCCTGCAACGTCCCCCGTACGAACGACGAAGTACGATCCGTACCAGGAGCCGTACTCCGTACGAATCGTACAGGGACCGTACGAATGAAATCCCCGTACGACTCTCCATCGGAACTCGCTGTAACGACATCTGTACGGTTCGCGGCCGATTTTCCCAAACCGGCAAGTACGATTCGTGTTGGGTACGCACCGTACAACACTTTTCCTACGGCAGCTGAAAACAGCCATAAAAGCAGAGTTCGCCCCGTAACAGGTACGGAACGCCCCCCCCGGGTACGGTGCGTACACCCCATGATCGCAGGGGTACGCGCCGTACCCCTGCAATCATGGGGGGTATGTGCTGTACACCCAGCGTACATGGGGTACGCACCGTACCCCATGTACGCTGGGTGTACGGTGCTAACCCCATGTACGCTGGGTGTACGGCACGTACCCCCCATGATCGCAGGGGTACGGCGCGTACCCCTGCGATCATGGGGTGTACGCGCCGTACGGTGTGTATGTGATTGTGCGCTTGTCCGTACGAATCGCCCTTAACTGACGTGGACCGCACAACTCGCGTCCTGGTACCCCGGTCGGGATCGTACTCGTCGGGTCGTATGGAGTCTGTACGAGTCGTACGGAAACGGCTCTGGATGCGAGTCGTACGGATGGTGATTTTACCGGATCGGAATCGGCCCCTTAATGTGTTAGAACTTGGATTTAGATTTTTATTCTCTTCTTGCAAGACTGAGGTTGCCTCTAACACAATGTCAGAACAGAAGCGTTGTTGCACTTGTGGTCACCAAAAGGTGCTTAGTCAAATTACTTTGCTGATGGCACCGGAAACTGTGGTGTGCTGTCACAATTAACATTTACGGAACCCCCAAGGTCAAAATTCCTGCACTCTCATGTAAGAAAAACAATCCCACATCACAACTTTAGCAACGGAGTCTTCCTCTCGGGCAGCTATATGATGTAGCAATAATTTAAGGTTGGCACAATCCTTTTGCACCTTCCAGATGTTTGCCAACTTAGTGCTTTCATCTAGGATATAAGCTAGGACCCCTGCCTGCCACTCTACTCGCTTGGCGTTGATGAAGGGAAAGATGTGGTCATTAGAGCAGCAGTTTCAGATGCAAGATTCTGGCTGCCATTCTGAAACATTAGGCCACAACCTTCCTCAATAGGTAACCTCCTAGCTAATATGCATATATTTTCGAATGGTATTTTTCTTTTTCTGGACAGCATAGTGTAGAATGACAAGTGGTTTCAGCTTAAGCAGTATCTGCTACTTCTGGGCCTTCCTCCTCTTTTGAAATTGCTTGATAGAATTTTCCTTATCATGTGCCTACATCTGCTTCTTGGTATATGATTTGTTTTTCTAAATGTATTCAGTTTTGATAAGGGTCATAGGAGAGGCGTTCTAATAGACGGGTCCTATCTGTCTGGAAAATTGCTCAAATAGTCTTCCTTTCAAAAAATAAATGGTACAATTTGATGTTTCCCAGCTCCTTTGCTTTAAAGAAATTACAAAGTTAAGTCATGCCACTGTTCACCAGCCTAATGCTGAATCTCTAATGTGAGGAAATCACTGGGGAGAAAGCAATGGAGGTGAATATGAAAACTTCTCTATCTCTTTATGGTCCATCTGTCCTATCAGTTTACTTGGTGCAATTACAACAGGTTACAAAGTCGTGTCTTTAGATTTTAGATATGGATAGAAAGCTCACACTCTTGCTCTGGGCTAAATCCTTTGGTCCAATGATCCTGTTAAATGGTTTTTAGGGTTGGAGACATTTTACAGGTTGCATGGATCGCTCCTTGAGGCTATAGACACAGTAAGATTATTCAAATATGTCTTTGAGGTTGATGTAATGAATTGCAGACCCCCAAACCCACAGAGATTTGTGAGTGAGGCTAAGTTTTGATGCCATTTGAGATGTCATGAGTGATGTCATAAATGTTGTCATAAAACATGTCTTAAGTGATGTAATATGTGAGGTCATAAGCAGTGTGTGGCATAGGTGAAAGTTAGACTTAGCTCTGCTAACTATAACTGGTGAATTTCTCTTGTTATTTTATTCAATTTGTTAATGTTGTCACTGACATAGTCACCTAACTATAAAGTTACTTTAACCTTTGGTTCTTTTACACTGAAGACAAAACGTTATGGCGACTGACTCTGCAAAGTTTTAAAAAAATTTGCACTTATCTGAAGGTCTTTGTCCGAGGTGTTTGTTGAAGCAAGGTGGGAATTGTTGGTTGCTGACTCCAACTCGGAGAACTGGATATACATATATATATATAGGAAATGCTCCGAAAGTAAAGACCTGCACTCGCGGGGGGTTAAATCCCTGTTGGATTTTTTTTAGGCACAAAAAGAATAAGGTACAACCGCGTTTCAGGGGTACGCCTTCGTCAGTGTAAAGCAGCCGCCATGACTCGACTTATTTAAATAAACAAACAAGCATAATGCGATCACGTGGGAGGTGTCACCACGGGGCGCCATCTTAGTGTCAGGCATAACGTGAATTCATTGAAAAATTAACTAAATCATGATAGAAGCAACGAAGTGGCATAATACATCAACGTTCCTAAACAGCTCGAGCCAAAGTTGATATTTAGACAATCAAGGCAAAGAAAATAAAACACTGCAGAGATGCAGGTAAATCAATGTCTGTCAATGTCTCATTTCATCCATGATGCATGATTACGTGATTCCTTGATTTCAGCTAAAATATTACATAGGCGAGTCTGGGGGCTGCCACCAAGTAAAAGATAGTACCATGTCAGTCGATGACCTAATACCATAGTCTCGCCCTGTATAAACACATCCCACAGAGTTAACAGGTAGCAACACTGGATTAGACCAGACACTCGATACACTGAAGACGAAACGTTATGGCGACTGACTCTGCAAAGTTTTGAATAAATCTGCACTTATCTGAAGGTCTTTGTCCGAGGTGTTTGTTGAAGCAAGGCGGGAATCGTTGGTTGCTGACTCCAACTCGGAGAACTGTATATATATATATATTCACTGAAAAAACCATAGGTTTTACAGACGTTATACTTAGGAAGTAGCATTTACAAAACCTATGAAATTCACTGAAAAAACCATAGGTTTGACACCAGTTATAGTTAGCTGGAAATTTTACTGATATAAAACCAATGAAATTCCACGTTATAGTTAGTTGGACTCACTATAACTTGCGCGTGTAATGCACTGCTGATGACGTCACATATTACATCACTCATGACATCACTGATGACACCATCCAGTGAATGTGTGTCTTTCTGAAAAAAAAAATATGTGTTATATATGTATATATTATTGAATATCTTAGTGAATACATATATTAGTGAGTAATGTTTAAATATTTAAATATATGTATTAGTGTTTCACTTTGTGTATAAGTGGCTGCATCAGTTGATGAGTAGGTACATGTGTATGTATATAGGTGATTAGATGTTTTTCTTAGTATCAGTATGAGTGTTTCCATGCTTTGGTGGGAGTATTACTTAGTACATAGATGCAAGAATGACTGAGTCTCTGTTTGTATGTGTTTTGAAGACAGCATATGTGCAGGACTGTATGGGTGGATTCGTGTGCATATGTCTGTGTTAGTGAGTGAATGACTGTCTTATTAGTGTCTTTATCAGTAACTACATATGTTTTAATGTAGTATATGTGAATATTGATGTATATAAGTGACTATATGTGAGAGTGAGGGATTCTAAAAGTTCCTGTTTAAATTAGTATGTGTTTCTAGAAGTGATTTTTTAAGAGAGTAAGTATGTGTAAGTTTCCTTAGAAGTAAAGTGGTAGTGTGTGTATATTTGTTTATGCAAATAAGTGTATGTTCAATAGTTTATTTGCATGTGTGAGTATGTGTGTGAATAACTTTTGGATGACTGTCGGTGTGTAACAGGATGTGTAGGTGTATCACTACATATGATTAGTGAATATATGTATGAGTGACTATATAGAACTGTTGGTGAATTAGTGCATGTGTATATACATGGTGGAATTATTGAATTGGTTGTTGTAACTGGTATGGGTATCTCCATTTTTTTGAACATTTTAGTTTCTATTTTTGAATATGCGTTTCAAGGGTTAGATTACAGTGAAAGGAGGTCTGTCACTGTGTCACAAGGATGGTGTCATCAGTGATGTAATGAGTGATGTAATATGTGACTTCATCAGCAGTGCATTACACGCGCAAGTTATAGTCCAACTAACTATAACGTGGAATTTCATTGGCTTTATATCAGTAAAATTTCCAGCTAACTATAACTGGTGTCAAACCTATGGTTTTTTCGGTGAATTTCATAGGTTTTGTAAATGCTACTTCCTAACTATAACGTGTGTAAAACCTATGGTTTTTTCAGTGAATTTCATAGGTTTTTAAAATGCTAATTCAGAAATATCTCATGTATACAACCTATACTTTTGTCAATAAAGTTCTGGCAATATTTTTTTCAGAAACAAGCCGTTTTCTTCACTGTTCAAGTTGCATAGAGACTCCTTGTAAAGCGATACAGAATTAGAAAGTCTGTACCTTGCCTTTTTTTCAACGCATTAAAATTTGCCTGTAAATAAAAATAGCCTTTCTAAACTTTCGTGCACGACCCGCTGTGCGCACTCTCGGCAACAGTTCTCAATAAAATGGATAGCACATTTGCAGGCTTTCGTGCGCGACCGACTGCGCGCACCCGCCTATATATTTCATGAAAACTTTGCAATCTGAACTTATTGAATTTCTTCATAGACCCATCAAAGAACTTATAATACGTCAAAGACACTAAACCTAGGCTTCTTTTTTAATATTATGAAAATTTTCATTAAATGGAGCCGAATGTCTTTTTAAACTTTCGTGTGTGACCGAATGTACACACCTTGGTATTTAAAAAAAAATATAAAAGGTTTTATACTTTAACAATTGTATGCTTGAATCGAGCTCACAAGATATATTAAATCCGGATATGTTTGGATTTACTCCTTTTCACGTTTTGAAACTTCGCTGAATTAGACCGCTACTTCCAAATGGCGTACGTGACCAGATACTATCACCGCGTACACGTCCTGAGACGCGCATGTGAAGTCATGTGACTTGAAAACAACACTTCCAATTGGTTCTTAGTAGTTTCTATTGTGCAATTTACACGGAGGACTCCACCCACTCCTCTCACTATCTTTTCTACTCTCAAAAGAGAACGACGTTCAACACCCTTCGGAAGACTTTGCTGAAATGACTGCCGCCCCGCATTTATCTTCCGAATCTGAAGGAAATGAGCGACTACCTTTAAAAAGAAAAAAGGAATCTTTTATTTGGCAATTTTTCACTTATCCTGAAGAACAAAAGAAAGTGAATGCGTCAAAAGTTACCTGCACGATATGCAATTCGGTTCTCTCAAGAGGAAATCCAAGAAAAAAATATTCCTTTTCCATACATACCATGGTGCGGCATGTCAAACAAGTGCACCCTGTGGAATCTGTACAGGCATCGACAAGAGCTCTGGCCACGCTATTACCATCAGAGGTGGCAAGCACATCGTCTGGTGGGCGACCTGTATCACCATCGAGTGCTGTGATGGACTTGAGACCATATCTTGCAAAGGTGCACATGAAATGCAACGAGTGTGGAGAAATTCTTCTGTACGGAGAGCAGAGCCTCATTCTTACTAAACTAAAAATTGAGAGTCATAAATGCCCCGAGAAAAGATAAATTTCTTCATTTCATTTTGATCCAGTGTCACACATGAAAATGTTGTTGCAAGTTTAAAAAATCAAAAACAACATAACACTTGTTTTAAAAAAATAAAAAAAATAAAAAGTTCTTTTCGGAACTAACTCATTCTACCAAAAAGAGCTCCAGGAGCATATTATAAAGGGGGTTTATCTCCGCTTTTTTGGCTTTCGTTTGTGCGCGACCGTGTGCGCGCACCCGCCTATATATTTTGTGAAAACTTTGCAATTGCAACTTATTAAATTTCTTCATAGACCCATCAAAGAACTTATACTACGTCAAAGACACTAAACCTAGGCTTTTTTTTTTATTATTATGAAAATTTACATTAAATGGAGCCGAATGTCTTTTTAAACTTTCGTGCGTGACCGAATGTACACACCTTGCTATTTAAAAAAAATATATAAAAGGTTTTATACTTTAACAATTGTATGCTTGAATCGAGCTCAGAAGATATATTAAATCCGGATGTGTTTGGATTTACTCCTTTACACGTTTTGAAACTTAGCTGAATTAGACCGCTACTTCCAAATGGCGTACGTGACCAGATACTGTCACCGCCTACACGTCCCGAGACGCGCATGTGAAGTCATGTGACTCGAAAACAACACTTCCAATTGGTTCTGAGTAGTTTCTATTCTGCAATTTACACGGAGGACTCCACCCACTTCCCTCACATCTCTACCCTGTTATCTGCAATTGTGAACATCAAAAGGAGCTGCGCTACGCCCCTGTAACAGGCCTCACTCCCACTGCTGCAACGGCTTGGCAGTCCTCCAGATGCACAGGAACAGCCCCTCCGATCCATTGAAGTTCTGTGTCGGTCTCAATACCACTTACGAAATGAAAATAAGCACTGAAGAATATTTATGCTGTAGCAGGAGGAGTACTACATCCTTGCAGAATGCATTCTATTACCTATAAAAAAGTGAAACACCCACGCTACAATCATATAGAATACTTCCTCTAAAGAAGCCTGTGAATAACTTTCGAACATCAGGTTAACCTTTTTTTACTCTGTCATCATTGTTAAAGATAAGTATTTACAATACTATATTAAACAATGCCATGATTTTTCCTTTTTAATTTTAAAAATCTTGCAATCTTTCACAAACCCAATACTCATGGCTTCTTTTTCGTGACAAAAATCTTGCAATATTACATACCTACATAGAATAACAGAAAAAACATAAAACTACAAAGGCCAAACAGTCTACTAAACGCGGATTTGTAACCTATGGGGCAGATTCATGTTAACTACTTCATACCCAGATATGCACCAGTTAATGTGCACCACAGTATGCTAGTGCTCCGTTACCCATGGTGTGCCACATTTGAAATGTGGCGCACCATGGTACAAAAACACCATACATGCGTAACACATCTGTGCTCAAAAACTAATACATTGCTAGAGTTGCATCGCAACTGTGATGCAGCTCCAGCAAGGCTCACCAATGCACTATATTCACAATGCTACGTCAATACCTACGCCTGCTTCAAGCACATGCACAGTTTTGAAACAGCATGGGCCTGAAAGTCACTGAGTGAAATATCATACATTACAGTCAGCCACTTTCAAGACGCATTCCTTCAGAGGAACACTTACCGGTTATTAGAGGTAGATCGTCCGACTCCACCGGAGAAGACCCCTAATAAAAAAGACATATATAAAATGCGGACTAGCCACTGTATCGTGCTAGCAAACTTTAACTTAAAAATCGTTAGAAAAAACAAAAGGAATCGAGCAAAATTAGTAGGCCACTGATAAGATCTCTTTTTCACCTCCCTAAAATAGAAACATTAGGAACAACCCCTCATGAGAAATATGAAACTAGTGAGAGAAACCGAGCTCGACGCCATGATGACTGCAAGATAGCTCGGCTCCACCGCCCACCCCGCCCAAAATAACGACAAACCGTATACAAATATTATAAATAAATACAACACACCAGCAAAGTAACAGGGTAAAACGTTTTATTAAATAACTATTTACATGGCAGCCTGCTGCAACATCGATCCAAATGCATGACACTGTTCCTGTCAAGGTAGCATAGCTGGCGGCCTAGGGGTGGAGGACCGTTGTGCAAATACCCCGGGGAAGACTCTGCATATGCTTGGTCCCTGAGATTCTTCGATGTCACTGCCTTCCATAAATGTCATAAGTCCTGGATGTTGGGTGCCATAGTTCAGGGTTTCGCCTAAAGACACGTCCTGCGGTGCCCTGGTCCAACCATCACATATACCTGCGCCAGGAGACGGCGTGGGGTGCACTGGAAGGGAGAGGCGGCGCGAACGAGCCTCCCCCACCTCCCCAGATGGAGGTTTCTCAGCTACACCCCTAAAGACATGTCCTGCGGTGCCCTGGTCCAACCATCACATATACCTGTGCCAGGAGACGGCGTGGGGTGCACTGGAAGGGAGAGGCGGCGCGAACGAGCCTCCCCCACCTCCCCAGATGGAGGTTTCTCAGCTGCACCCCAGCACTTCACTCGACATAGGCGGCCTGCTCCCAGGGTCCGGCGGAACTTTTAGCCTTTTGGTGACTCTTCCATTCTGGACCTTGTCCCACAATCCGTTTGACCTGAAGACACGTCCTGCGGTGCCCTGGTCCAACCATCACATATACCTGCGCCAGGAGACGGCGTGGGGTGCACTGGAAGGGAGAGGCGGCGCGAACGAGCCTCCCCCACCTCCCCAGGTGGAGGTTTCTCAGCTACACCCCTAAAGACATGTCCTGCGGTGCCCTGGTCCAACCATCACATATACCTGCGCCAGGAGACGGCGTGGGGTGCACTGGAAGGGAGAGGCGGCGCGAACGAGCCTCCCCCACCTCCCCAGGTGGAGGTTTCTCAGCTGCACCCCAGCACTTCACTCGACATATGCGGCCGGCTCCCAGGGTCCGGCGGAACTTTTAGCCTTTTGGTGACTCTTCCATTCTGGACCTTGTCCCACAATCCGTTTGACCTGAAGACACGTCCTGCGGTGCCCTGGTCCAACCATCACATATACCTGCGCCAGGAGACGGCGTGGGGTGCACTGGAAGGGAAAGGCGGCGCGAACGAGCCTCCCCCACCTCCCCAGGTGGAGGTTTCTCAGCTGCACCCCAGCGCTTCACTCGACAAGATGAGTTGCGCCCGCTCCTGCGGCACAGTGCCTCGCTCGGCCAGCTGAATTACGCCTGCTCTTGCTATTACAGCGTCTCACCCGCCATCCGGCTGAATTGCACCCACTCTTCCGGTACAGCGACAGGCGGCTGCCACGGAGCTCAGGAAATGGCGGTCGGCTCCACAGACTTGGGCCTGGCCTGCAAGGATGGCTCTGGACAACCCTGGAACTCGGACGCTTGACTGCTACGGCATGGGCCCCATTCCCAAAAGCGTCCCCTCAGCCTTGAAGATACTACAAGAGTGACCGGGGCCCCCGACTCCCGCAGACTTCCGGTGGGCAGATTCTGCCATGATTGCTCTCAGAATGGCCACGACGTAGCCACGGGGTGCTCTCATGCTGACGCCAGCTTCAGTCTGAAACATCCAAAAACACTGTAGTATCGCGTTGTCGCGTAATGCGTCATATGACGCGCCGCGTTAGCGCATCCGGTGCGCGAAGCACAGCTTCCCGGAAGCGATCCGGGGCGCGGCGCGAAGCGCGTAACATAAGCATAACAGGTCATGTGACTTGTTAATAAAACTTTTCATTGGTTCATTTCACTTTTGGTTTCCTAATGATGTAAGGCTAGGTCATGTGACCTAAAAGTAACACTTTTCATTGGTTTAGAACTAAACCACACCTCCTCAGGTGGTGGTTGAGCAAGAGGTGCCCCCCCTCCCCACCTTCATGTTGCCTGATTCGGCCAGCTCAATCGATCGAGCATGAGACTCTGTTGTGATCTGAAGAACAGCTGCCTGCGGTGCCTCACAGAACCGCTTAATGAAGGCCCCCGAGGGGCGGTGTGGTGCCGCGGACTGGGAGGGACCGCTTATCTCCTACCCTGTCCCCAAGTCTCGCTTGGCCAGCTGAGTTCCGATCACTCTTGCGGCCTACGACTTGGAGAGGCCGAGGCGTTGACTAGGCGGGACCTCCGGCCGCAACCACAGTGCCAACGATCGCTGCTGACGGAGGGGAGCCTTGCCGGTGAGAGCCACTGATCTGAAGAACCGCTGCCTGCGGTGCCCCCATGAGCCGCTAGACAGAGGCCCACGAGGGGTGGTGTGGTGTGGTGGCGCGGACTGACAAGGGTCGCTTGGCTCCTGCGCCCTCCCCAAGTCTCGCTCGGCCAGCGGAGTTTCGCCCACTCTTGCGACCTACGACATGGAGAGGCCGGGGCGTTGACTAGGCGGAGCCTCCGGCCACAACCACAGCGCCAACGATCGCTGCTGATGGAGGGGAGCCTTGCCGGTGAGAGCCACTGATCTAAAGAACCGCTGCCTGTGATGCCTCCCTGAACAGCTTAACGGAGGCCCCCAAGGGACGGCGTGGTAGCGCGGACTGGGATGGGGCGCTTGGCTCCTGCGCCCTCCCCAAATCTCGCCCGGCCAGCTGAGTTTCGCCCACTCTTGCGGCCTACGACATGGAGAGGCCGGGGCGTTATGGATCAGTATGAGCAAATTGATCTCAGTCTTGTTGCCCTGGTGTGGCCTGAGATCGCCCCCGACATAAGCGGCCGGCTCCCGGGGTCCAGCGGAACTTTTAGCCTTTGGGTGACTCTTGTCTTCTGGACCTTGTCCCACAATCCGTTTGACCTGAACACACGTCCTGCGGTGCCCTCGCAATGCGGCCTGGTCCCTGAATGTGTGCAGGGGGACGGTATTGATTGGATCAAGATGGCGGCTTCACACAAAGCTGACTCAAGTGTTGCTGCTGATGCTATGCAGACAAAAACTGGTTTTCAGTTTGTACATTCTTCAGGCTTTTTCTTCATAAATGTAACAATATGAGACTCACTAGGAGAACTGCCGTTTATCTTTCCTTTCAAAATGCTGCCAACAATATTTTCTGAATGGAAGACACCATCTGAGATCGCCCCCGACATAGGCGGCCGGCCCCCGGGGCCCGGCGGGACTTTTAGCCTTTTGGTGACTCTTGTCTTCTGGACCTTGTCCCACAATCCGTTTGACCTGAAGACATGTCCTGCGGTGCCCTCGCAATGCGGCCTGGTCCCTGAATGTGTGCAGGGGGACGGTATTGATTGGATCAAGATGGCGGCTTCACACAAAGCTGACTCAAGTGTTGCTGCTTATGCTATGCAAACAAAAACTGGTTTTCAGTTTGTACATTCTTCAGGCTTTTTCTTCATGAATGTAACAATATGAGACTCACTAGGAGAACGGCCCTTTATCTTTCCTTTCAAAATGCTGCCAACAATATTTTCTGAATGGAAGACACCATCTGAGATCGCCCCCGACATAGGCGGCCGGCCCCCGGGGTCCGGCGGGACTTTTAGCCTTTTGGTGACTCTTGTCTTCTGGACCTTGTCCCACAATCCGTTTGACCTGAAGACACGTCCTGCGGTGCCCTCGCAATGCGGCCTGGTCCCTGAATGTGTGCAGGGGGACGGTATTGATTGGATCAAGATGGCGGCTTCACACAAAGCTGACTCAAGTGTTGCTGCTGATGCTATGCAGACAAAAACTGGTTTTCAGTTTGTACATTCTTCAGGCTTTTTCTTCATAAATGTAACAATATGAGACTCACTAGGAGAACGGCCGTTTATCTTTCCTTTCAAAATGCTGCCAACAATATTTTCTGAATGGAAGACACCATCTTGTAGCATAAAGGGCTGCGTCAAGAGTGGTATTGCCCAGAATCTCTTGTTTTCTAGTGCTCGTAATGACGAAGCCAGAACTGCCGAAAGGGATTCTGGTCCTGCCGCTACTTATTGGACACATTGAACTATACTCTGGTCCTGCCTGACCTCGACCAAAATGGCGCCAGTATGGGAGCGAATTGCAACTCCTTATGACGTTCTAGTTACTTAGCCTTGACGTTATGGGGGATGTATGCGGTCTTTATGCACATTGCGGGCGGGGAAGGGTACTGACTAGGAATACGGACAACCCTATTGATGTCGATTTTTCATTATTGATTATTGTATTAATAAAGCTTCGAAATAATGTTACCCACGATACTCGCCCATGGTATGCGTATTGACGATTTTATTGTAACTGATCCTGTTATACTTTCAATTAAAAAATCAACCTTCACTGATCCTGCAACCGTTTGTCACGTTTAGTTTTTTCAATTAAATGGCTCGCTTGTTACATACTCCTATACCCCTGGCTTTTGAAAGACACCATCTTGTAGAATAAAAGGCTACGTCAAGGATGGTATTGCCCAGAATGTCTTGTTTTCTAGTGCTCGTAATAACGAAGCCAGAACTGCCTTGGTATATTCCAATATATGCCAAAGACAGAAATGGAATTAGTCCAATCAACATTGTGCACAAATTGAGAAAGCAAGGAGACATGTTAATAAATCTGTTTCTGCTTTCCTCAGAGATTATAGCATGGGTTCTATTTACCACAACAACTTGCGTTACCACATGCAAGACATCTATAGGACAGATGGTGTTCATTTCACGGATGAGGGAAACAGAATCTTCCTCTGCAACATCAGACTCTGCATCGGTACTTACTTATAAATGCAGAAAAAACTCAATTAACACAAGGGCTCTTTTCAGAGCCACCTTATATCAAAGCACTCAAACTTCTGATTTATCTCCATTTTCACACTTGTAAATAGGTGTGCGCGCCCGGGTGCGTGCACCCCGCAACTTTAAAAAAAAAAATATATATATATTTTCGCGTTTAAGGGCCTTACTGCACACCCTGAGAGAACCTATGCAGCAAAACAATCTCTACCTTCTCCTCTTTCCATGTTCCAACCCTTTGAAATGACAATATATTTACTCGCAGTGACAAAATGGCGGTCAACACTTCCTGATTTCCTTCGAATCGAACGTTAACAGACGTCACGCAGCAAAAAGAAAATCCGCTCGCGCGCAGCCGCTTGAGTACGCGCACCCGTCCGCGCTTACAGATATATAATTGACTTTAACTTTAATTTTCTCATCAACTACTGAACGGATTTACACCATTCCAAAAAAAGCGTAATCTGCGAGCCGGACTCTACAGTTTTGCAAAATTTCTTATAAATCCATTCAGCCGTTCGACCTGTAGCCGTGTCTAAACGTCCTATGGAAAATAACATGGAGAAAACACGTTTTGGGACCCCCCTTTTATCTCAGCCCCCACTTCACCAATCCCCCCCAAACTTTCAGGGAAGGAGCGCAGCGGACCGAGCCATCTTCTTTGAGAAATTCGCAAAGATTCATCCACCAGGGCCAAAGTTAATTCAAATAGAATGTTGAGGATTTCCTATGGAAACTAGGTCCTAACTATAACTACCTACTGGCGACCGCCAGTAGGTAATATCTATATATCTATATCTATATCTATATCTATATATATATATATATATATATATATATATATATATATATATATATATATATATATATATATATATTCACTGAAAAAACCATAGGTTATAGACCATATATAGTTAGGAATTAGCATTTAGAAAACCTTATTTTACTCACACAAAGCCATTGAAATTCCATATATAGTTAGTTGCACTAACTATATATCGCGCACCCGCAATCCACTGCTGATGATGTCACATATTACATCATTCATGACATGGTCAGTGACATCACTGATGACATCACTGATGACATCTCAAATGACATCACTGATGACAACATCCAGTGATTATGTGTTTCTGTAAAGTTTAAATATGTTTTACATATTGAAGAATGAGTGGATGTATAAGTGTCTGAATGAAGGTTTTAGTAGGTGCGTGATTGACTGTATGAGTGAGTGATTAAATGCGTCTTACTAAATGCACGGGTTAGTGACTAAACTGTCTGAAAGTGTGCATCAGTATGTCTGTTGTTGTGCAAGCTGCTGCATGTGTTGATCAGTAGCTATATAAGTAGCTATATGGGTTATTGATTGGTTGCACAAGTATTTGTATGGGAGACTGAGTGTGTGTATGGCTGGCTGGGAGGTGTGTGACTCTGTGCAGATCAATGTGTACTTGTATCAGTGATTCTATAAGAGAGTAAGTATGTGTTAGTATATGTTTGAAAATGTAAGGTACTCTATGTTTAACTGTGTAGATTAGAAAATGGAAGTGTGATTGATTCTTTACAGGACTGACTAGGTGTGTGAGTAACTCCATGGATGAGTGGCAGAGTGTGAGTGTCTGTATAGGTGTATGAGTGCATATGATAGTGTTGTAAAGATGAGTGATTGTATGTATGAATGATTGTATGGGTGAATGAGTGAATGTGTGTGTAGACGTAGGAATCAGTGAGTGCGTATGTAGTAACTAGTATTGGTGTGTCAATGGTTTCAAAAATTATACTCTGTATTTAACACTGGGTGTAACAGAGGTTATATTAAAGTGTGAGGAGATGCATTGTATTGTCACATTAATGATATCATCATTGATGTGACCATTGATGTCAAATGAGATATCATCAGTGATGTCATTTGAGATGTCATCAGTGATGTCATCAGTGATGTCACTGACCATGTCATGAATGATGTAATATGTGACATCATCAGCAGTGGATTGCGGGTGCGCGATATATAGTTAGTGCAACTAACTATATATGGAATTTCAATGGTTTTGTGTGAGTAAAATAAGGTTTTCTAAATGCTAATTCCTAACTATATATGGTCTATAACCTATGGTTTTTTCAGTGAATTTTATTGGTTTTTTAACAGCTAATATCTGTAGCTGTAAAATTTATTCTTCTTTAAATCCAAAAATATATTTTATATGTTTATTAATAAAAAAAAAATTTAATATTTTTTTTTCTTCGTTCCCGCTTCGCGAATCGGGAAACTTCCCGTTAGCTGACCTTGATGTCGCGAAATAGACCGCGAGCCGGTAAACGTTTCTTTACCGCAACTGCCGCGTTAGAAAACAACTTCGTGACGCCTCCCGTCCACATGACGTTTCGCGTTGTCGCGTGATACGTCATATGACGTGCTACGTTAGCGAACTGATACGCGAAGCGAGGCGCAAAGCGCAGGTTTCTGGAAGCAAACCGGGAGGCCCTGCAAAGCGCGTAACGTAAACACAGCAGGTCATGTGACTTGGTAATAACACTTTTCATTGGTTCATTTCACTTTTGGTTTCCTAATGATGTAAGACTAGGTCATATAATCTAAAATGAACACTTTTCATTGGTTGAGAACTATTGTTTTTCCCAAATGATGAAAATCCCTCCTTCTTTCCTGACTCTGACTTTCATCATTGTGAGAGAAAGACCCTTTGTTACCAGTGAGCAATGGCTTCTTTAGTAGCTTCAGCTGGTGCTTCCCCACCACCTCCACCACATCCAAGGAAGAGTGGACCACCTGCTGAAGTTATAATTCAGCAAGAAGAGGAAGAAGAGGAACAGGACGAAGAGCACGAAGAGAGGCACTTTTTGCCTGAGGAGCCCAGGACGTCTCACCGGAAAGAAAACTTCATTTGGCAATTTTTTAAAATTCCCAAAGGTCAGAAAAAAGTAAATACAAGATACGTAACTTGCCTTATATGTCAAGATAGACTGTCCAGAGGGACCGACAAACAATACAGTTTCGGAAACTACACAATGCATCGCCATATGACTAGGTGGCATCCTAACAACTACAGTGCTGCACAGTTTCGTAACGACCTAGATAATCTCCCTATTATGGCCAGAAGATCTGTTGTACCGGAAGTAATGGGACCAGAGGGCAGGGAGATGGTGCCAAATATACAAACGAGATTTCGTGAAGTAAAACAAGTCTGCGTACATTGCAGTGGATTCATTTGCTACGGAGAAAGTAGCATCACTCTGATCAACAGAGCTATTGACAATCATGCTCATGTTTGTCCGAAACGCCCCAAACAATAAATTCTTTTTTTTTTTTGTTGCTCCTGTTGAGCCCTTTACAATGAATCGTTTTCGTTGCCCCCTCCAAAAAACAAACAAAAAAAATATAAAACTGTTCAGAAAAATTCAAAAAAAGTAAAAAAATGTTCAGAAAAATAATAAAAAAAATATAAAACAACAAAAACAATTAAAAAAAAGTTCTTTTCAGAACTACCTCCCCGGTATTAAAAAATTGGTACAATATTTGGAACTGTGCCAACCTCTATTTCTCTTAGTTCGCTTCCCAGTTCGCTCGCCGGTACGCGAACCGGAAGCGAACCAAAAAAACAGTAAGTATAAGGGAAGGAAACAGACAGTTATGTTAAAAGAAAGACAGCTATAGGGGAGTAAACTAGAGATACTAATACCCGTAATCCACTGCTGATGATGTCACATATTACATCATTCATGACATGCTCAGTATGTATGGAAAGGGGCAGATTTATATTAACTAGCACATCCCCAGAGATGCACCAGTTAACGTGCACCGCTGCTCTACCACCCACAGTCTGCCGCATTTACAATCAGATAGGACAAAGCTGCATCAAAACCCTGCGCCTGCTTGAAGCAGGCATAGATCTTGACGCAGGTAGGCTGAAAGCTAAAGCAACAACTAAGTGTCGTGTGCAGAAGTTGCAAAAAAGGAAAAATGGCGTTTAAACCAATAATGAGCCCATGCTAACTTAACACAGTGTAAAGATATCCAGGATCTACATCAGTTTGGGGTTCACGAACCTGGCAGGTAAAAGGCACTGAGGCTTTGCACCGTGCATATCTCATCCCAAATCATATGTTGTTTGTGAATGAAACAATTTCCCAGACCAAATGCTTTGGATTGGCTACTTCTAAAAAATTAAACACCCCTACTATCCCGGAGTTAGAGGAATATGATGGTTGGAGTAATTTTACTCGGTTGTCCATTAAAGATTTACAGGCCCTACTCCATAATTCTTCCTTTAACATTTCCAGTATAAATCCAAAAGGTTGGCTGCTTTGGCAACGTGCCTTATCCACGGTTTAATAACGCTGCCTTTTGCTTTATATAAGTTTTCAAATTGTATGAAATATATACCAATAGGTCGTTATGCACCTTTAGGTAGTGGTTTTCTTCATGAGGTCTGGTCGCTTCCATACACATACAGATGTTTCAAAGATGATCAAGAAGTTTATCTGAATGGAGAGGAATGCACTGAGACGCCACATCATTCACTAATGTGTAGGCACATACAGTTACACGGTTCATGCAACAAACACCGACCAAATATGGCTTGCGTGTTGCAAGGCACGCCAGTTCCTGCTATCATCCCCACGTTCAAGTTGTTGGAAAATGGTAGTTATTTGATGCTCAATAATGAAGATTGTTCTGGGTTAATTAAAAGTATTCCTTTTATCGTAACAGTAAGTGAACGGGTTATTTGCTGCAGAAATGTTCTATTTCCTCCCACACATGAACATAGGGAGTTTTCAATCTGGCCACAAATACCAACCTTGGGAACAGATTTCAACGGCATGGCAAGAATAAGAGCTCTTTTGTCTCAGAGAGAGGTGGCCTTGAGTTCGGCCCGTGAAACTTTCGTGCTTCACATAGCGAACACCCGTACAGAGGTGCAGACCCTTTTAAATACAGATTTGCCTTTCCATTTCAGCAAGATGGTTCGGACTATCTTTAACGCGTCCTCCACAAAGGGCCTGGCGCACTTTTTTAAAGTTGTTACCAGTGGTCTCGTGACTTCATTTGAGAAAATCTTTGGAGTCATCCCTGCTTTCTTTCATTCTATTTTTTCCACTGTGCTTGGTGGATTCCCATTTTTACTTGCATTACCAGCGGACGCTCTTGTGCTTTTTTACATTTTTAAATATGGATGTCCCTCCTGTGCAAGCTCCCGCCCTGCAGCTGCTGACGCTGTTCCGCAATCGCATGCTTGAATATTATGGCACAATGCCGTTGGCGATATTAAGCACGGCATATGGATTATCTTTTCGATTCTCCTACTTCACCTGTGTCCAGCCTGTATTTCACTGCCTGACCTGTGATTTCGATTGGGCCATTGATTTGTGTCTCTGCGGACCGGTTTCTCCTGACGTCGACTTTAATCAGCTGATGACTCCTATCATTACTCACGAGTTGGTTTGTCCTGGCGAAAGGATTATGGCTGTGGCATTGATGCATGGACTAATTGGTCCCTGGAATTTACTGGCGGCAACACAGTCTTTCTTGGAACAGAGCTTTCTTGAAAACCCACCGAGCTGTCCTCTGATGGTGATAGAGGATCCGGTGCTGGGAGAGCACGTATGTTCTTTTCCGCTTTTAAATTGGATGGCTGAACTCTTTTCGGATGAAGACGGTGACTTCCTATTGGAGGCTGTTGCAGCTTATTTTGCATACACAGTTATGCCATAGACCTTTTTCATGTTTGATATGCTGAGTACTAGCATTTCATTGACAATTCATTGACTTATTTGTCAAGTTTTTATTATTTAGCTTGCCTATTGGCTTAAGCCTCGATAAAGTAGTTGGCTGTTTTATTTTTCTTTAGCATTAAATGTTCCTAGTTTTTAATGTTTTACCTTGCGGACCGTCCACATATAAAGTTGCAATCTGCTCTCATGAGATGCCACTTCTATTATCTTATTCAGTTCGTTTCCGGATCATGGGGAGGTGTCATCTAGATCCTGGATATCTTTACACCGTGTTAAGTTAGCATGGGCTCATTACCGGTTTAAACGCCATTTTTCCTTTTTTGCAACTTCTGCACACGACACTTAGTTGTTGCTTTAGCTTTCAACCTAGTAGTTCATCGTGGTTTACATGAGAATAATATGTTATTGCTCTACTATCTGCTTTGCTTGTTAAACTATATCTGTACAGCGACTGCTGAAGTTTCAAGAACAACACGATACAGAATTGTTATGAGGTCTGATCTCCACGACTTCATACTCATAACATAAGTGCAGCTTCTGCCAATTCTGGGCATGAGGCGGATTTTATATTGCTTTGCCGAACACACATACACAACACTTGATGCGGTTCACATGAAGAGAGAGCTGGTGTATGCTGATGTGATTCCTTCAAATCTAAGACACTAAAGTATGGGCACGCCCTAAACCAACACAAAGAGACCTTCTTAGCAAATAATATAATATGTGTATTAGGGAGGGTCAGATATAAGCAGCCGCGGGCCGTGGAGGGAGTTACGGTGAGGCAGGGAGGCGGGGAGGGGGAGGGGCAGGGTGGAGCCCTCTCCACCCTGCCCCTCCCCCTCCCCGCCTCCCTGCCCCACCGTAACTCCCTCCACGGCCCGCGGCTGCTTATAAGTGTTGCTAACTCTTATTCATTTACAGCATGTTAACATACTGTCACCATTCGCTTTTTATGTACTAGTAACTATGCTGGTAATTTTGCTACTGATAATATGTGTACTTCTATTATCTAAGATACTACGCCTGAGAAGACGGCATTAGTAAATAAACATTTCAAATACACATGTGTTCTTCTTAACTCCATGTTCTGGTTTCTAAGAAATATATAACGACCGACTGTTCATGAGTTCCACGTATCCTGAGGTACTATAAGTTCATATTCTGGATTGTCTAAACATTGAGCGTTTGTTATATCCAATGTGACACTGTACCTAGCTTGCTAAGGGGTTTTTGATTACTAAGGTGAGTTTTGGGGCACCCTAATTCGCCGAGGTTCCAATCCTCTGTCCACAGTTCTGTGTGAGAACAGAAACACTGCGACAGGGACACCCCTGAGCCTTGCTGGAGCTTCATCACACTTGCGATACAACTCCAGCAATGCGCCACCTTTACGGCACAGATACGTCACGCATCTGTGCTGTTTTTGCCCCATGATGCGCCGCATTGTAAATGCAGCACACCATAGGTGACGGAACAGCGGCACAGAATGACTAACACATCCCTGGTGATGCGCCAGTCATCATAAATCTATCCCTATGCTTCTTATCTTGTTAGAGATGAACCGCCATATGTATCATCAAAGTTTTTTGCATTTCCTAAATAGCGAACTTTAAGGAATAAATAGCGATTCTTTACCATTCCTAGTTTGCGATGAGCTATTTGCTAATTACAAATTACCCATTCATTTCCATGCAGCAGGAGGCCCATAGGAATGAAGGTGCAATTTGCGATTATCAATTACCTCATCGCAAATTACGAATTTTTCCGAGGGTGCAGGGGTGTCTCAAGAACACCCTGCTGCACCCCTGAAAAAGAAATTTGGGGGCATATGGCGCACATAAATTTTGAAAACATTCCTTTACCTCAAAAACGATTTTCAACTCATAATTTGAAAACACTGCACATGGGGAAATGACTTAAAATGTCCTTAAGACACATAAAAGCGTTTTTTGATTGCCTTTGCAGCATGTTTCAGTCACCTTTAACATGCCTATGTAACGCAAACATTCAAAATCTAAATTTGCCATGCACAGGTGGGAGCATATTTACAAGCAATTTGCTCCACAGACAAACTTCTTACATTGAAATGGGAAAAATAACATCAGAGACTCTCAATTACCTTATAAAGAAGCAGACACCATTATGTCCTTGTCATCAATATTAAAACCATTGCTTTTTCTCAAAAACGATTTACAAGTCATAATTTGAAAACACTCCACAGCTCCTATGCACATAAAAACCCTGTCAGTACTAATACTTCACATTTTCTCCAATTACAATTTCTCAAAGAAACAATATCTATTTGTAAAACACTTGAGACAAAGCAACATTTGAAAAACACAACTTTCTTCATAATTTTCTCCTTAAAGCACACTATTTTCTATCTAAATTAAAGAAATCTTTTCTCACCTTAGCAAATACTTTGAGTTTCAAAACAGTCTCAGAAACACACCAATTTGTCTTCAGCAGAGCAAAAGGTATGCACTCCAGAGTCTGCAGCTATCAAAAGCACAGAAATGCTGTAATTCTTCACACATATCTCTCATGTCACCCAATCAAAACTCTTCCCTCACTTTTTTTCAAATGAAAACCCTTCCCCCCTCTGCCATTTCATGCCTTTTCTGCATGGCAACCACGTCTTGGAAGACCTCTGGTGTTTGCAAGTTCACACAACAATGTTGCAATTGAACTCTGAACTCTCAGTGCACCTCATATCCAGTGCATTCTTTCATTTAATGATTTTTTCTTGACCACTCAAAATACATCTTTCAAACAACTCATCCATGCACCCTAACTTTCTGTTTTCAGCAATCAAAATCCACCAATCACTGTTACTGCTTCATTAACACAGAAACTCCACAGTTTTTTTCATTTTAAACTCTTATTTTTTCAACTGCCATTTCATTGCCACACTTCATCTGACTGCAGGAGAACCTTCTCTCACCATGTTTTCTGTCTGGATTGTTGGACATAGTTACATCTATTGGGCTCAGAGGTATGCTGAGAACAGGAATTTACCTAACCTCAATTTACAAGATGTGGAAATTAAGTGGTTTGGCCACAGAGGATTAAAATGTCACCAATTGATACCATTGGTGAAAACCTTTATGCATTTGCCAAAACCTGACCTGTTAATTGTGCACTGTGGAGGTAATGATTTGGGCACTTTGACTGGGGTAGGTCTGGAAATGCTTTTAAAGGACACCTTTGAGCAATTGATGGCACTTTTTCCTCAGACTGCCTTGGTATATTCAAATATATGCCAAAGACAGAAATGGAGGTGGTCAAACCAATTTTGTCCACAAATTGAGAAGTCGAGGAAGCATGTAAACAAATCTGTTTCAGCTTACATGAGAGACCATGGAATGGGCTCCCTGTACAACAATAACTTGCGTTACTACATGCAAGATATCTACAGAGGAGATAGAGTTCACTTCTCAGATGAGGGCAACATAGTTTTCATTTTGAATTTAAGACTGTGCATTGGTACCTACTTATAAGTACCTAAATGTACCATAAACCCAAAAGCTCTTCTCAGAGCTACCCTACATCTGATCACTCACAATTATTATTTTACTCTAACCTTTTTCACTAATTTTCAAGAAAGTATGCTCCCCAGAACGCTTCCCGGTTCGCGAACCGGGCGCACTCCACGCAAAAAAACTAAAAAAACGATATATTTTTTTTTTGCCCTGCGAGACCCTTTTAAAGCCTCCACATCAAACCTAGGGGGTCAGGGACGATCTACTATGCCCCCTTATGGTCATTTGCCCCTTCGCTTTGGCCTCCTCTTGTCTCTCGATCCTACCGAGAGACAAGATGGCGGCCGCTACGGACTGTTTGGAATGTTTACAGACGCCGAAGAACCAATCAGCTTCGCAAAGCTCCGAAGCGGAGCGCTGTTACAGATATATATATTTTTTTGAACGTTAATTTCTCAAAATCCACTGGAGCACATATATTGAGACCTAGCAAAGGCACATCGGGCTACCAGTCCCTACAATTTTGCCAAGTTTCGTGCAAATCCATTCAGCCGTTCGATTATTATTATTTTTTTTTTTTTTTGCCCCGCGGGGCCCTTTTAAAACCTCCACATCAAACCTAGGGGGTCAGCGAGAATCTACTATGCCCCCTTATGGTCATTTGGCCCTTCGCTTTGGCCTCCTCTTGTCTCTCGATCCTACCGAGAGACAAGATGGCGGCCGCTACGGACTGTTTGGAATGTTTACAGACGCCGGAGAACCAATCAGCTTCGCTTCACAAAGCTCCGTTGCGCGAAAAGTACGCGAACTGGAGCGCTGCCCGGTCCGCTGTTACAGATATATATCTTTTTTTGAACGTTAATTTCTCAAAATCCACTGAAGCACATATATTGAGACCTACAAAAGGCACATCGGGCTACCAGTCCCTACAATTTTGCCAAGTTTCGTGCAAATCCATTCAGCTCTGTGCTGAAATCGTCGGCATTTAAAAATGAAATGGAGCAATGAAGCAGGTTGCATTTGAAAGCCGGATGGGGAGGCTCTATCGAGTGACCTCCTAAAAGCTTCAGGGCACTTTGAAATGCAAACTATCAGCACGGCAGTCCGGCCGTGGGGAGTGGCACCATCACTGACTGAAGGAGGAACACAGTTTCCAACTAGTGAGGCTGTCGTCATGTACTAAACAAGACGTTTTTCAGCACAGAGCCTCATATGCTGATTTAACCTGCCTAATGATCCGGAACCTACTAAAGGAATGAAAGTAAGCCTAAATTTTGCAAATAAACACTTGAACTTACCAGAAGTGATGAACTAACGCTCTATTGGTGCAGAACAGGTTTGGTTTCTAAATGAGTAATGCCTGGGTCTTGTGACCAGCCTGGGTTTTTTGACCTGAAAATAACACTTTCTATTGGTGCAGAACAGTTTTGGTTTCCATATGAGTAAAGCCTTGGTCTTGTGACCTGAAAATAACACTTCTGATTGGTTCAACACAGTTTTTTTTTCCAAATGATAAAAAACCCTACCTTTCTTCCTCACTCTGACTTTGTCCTTTGACTGAGGAAGTCCTGTTTCATCTACAGAGACAAATCTTTTGTACTTTGAAATGGCTACTGTAGCAGCAACAGCTGGAGCATCTGCACCACCACCACCACCACAACCACCAAGAGGACCACCACAACAATACATTGCTGGTGGAGAAGAGGAGGAGGAGGAAGAGGAAGAGGAGGAGGGGAGCAGATGGCTGCCTGAAGAAAATAACCCATACAAGCCAAAAGAACACATTGTATGGGAGTTTTTTTCACTTCAAGAGGGCAAGAAAAAAGTTAATGCGGCTAAGGTAACATGTCGAATCTGTGGTGCAGAACTCTCAAGGGGCAATCCAGATAAAAAATATTCATTTGGTAATAATACCATGATTCGGCATATGATCCGGAAGCATCCTGCTAACTATTCTAGTGCAGAGATCAGGGAACTGGCCAGTCACCTCGCCCAGTGTTCAAGGACCAGCTCCAAAAGAAAGCAATCCACTCAATCGGGACCAGAAACATCAGAGGTGATGCCTTGTATCCAAGAACGATTTGGTACTTTTCGAGTCACTTGTACTGAATGTGGCAAGCTCATCGCCTATGGTGAAAAGAGCGTAAAGATGATCGTCCTAGCTGGTGAGAATCACATTTGCCCCAAACAAAAGAAGTAATTTTTTCCGTTTTTTGTTTTTTGCTCCAGTTGAGCCATTTTCAATTCCCTTTCTCTTTGTTTCTTCCCATAAAAAATACAAAAAATATATAAAACTGTTTTGAAAAGCAAAAAAAAGTACAAAATGTTCAAAAAACATAAAAAAAATATAAAACAACAAAAAGAATAAAAAAAACAGTTCTTTTTAGAACTACCTTTCATTTATAAAATGAAAGCTATATTTTTAAAGGATCTCTGTCAATTTTTTGTCCTTAATGAAGCAGTTAGCATGAGGGAAGGACACAAAGAAAGTTATGTTAAGAGAAAAAGAGCTACAAGATGACCACAGAGGGATTACATAGTAAAAAATAGAGAAGGTGTAATTGGATGAAAGTGAGAAAAGTAAAATGACTAAAGGAGCGAAAGAAAGGAAGAGAGAGGAAGAACACTAAAGTAGAGATAGTGTGAGACTGTGATTGGCTGTTAAAAGAAAAAGAAAGGACAGTAAAAAAATGGAGAATGAAGGGTAGTGGCGGAACCACGATAAATGAAGAACGATGAGGGAAAGTGAGAAAAGACCAGGTAGTATAAGTAAAGAGGGGTGAAAGAGGGAGACAAATTGAATTAGGATAACACAGAGGACAAAGAGAGTAAAGGAAACAGTACCTGAATGGGCTTGAGTAAAACAGCAAAAAAAGATAAGTAATGCAGTGTGTGTGACTTATAGGGAGTCAGTGGGTGTAGGTCGGGGTGTGGGTGTGTAAGGTGTGTCTGTGGGTGTGGGTGTGTGGGGTGTTTTGGTGTATACCACAATAACTTCTGTAACAACATGCAAATTATCTACAGAGGAAACGGTGTACATTAAATTTAAGACTCAGCATTGGTACCTACATGTTGGTACTTAAAACACCCAAACAACACAACAACTCTATTCAGAGCTACCCTACCTCTAAGCACTTTAAATTATTATTTTAGTGTTTCACTGAGTTTTCCCCATGTATGGGGCGGGGAGGTGTGTGTGGGGGATGTGTGGGGTGTGTCTGTGAGGTATGTGTGTATTTCTGAGGGAGGATGAGATGTATAGGTGTGTGTAGGTGTGGGGTATGTGGGTGTGGGTGGGGATGTGGGTGTGTAAGGTGTTTGGGTGTAGGTGGGGGTGTGGGTGTGTGAGGTGTGTGTGGGTATGTGTGTAGGATGTGTGTGTATGTGTGGGATGTGTGGGTGTGTCAGTGAGGTGTGCGTGTGTGTGTGTGTGTGGGGGAGGTGTATGTGTGGGATGTGTGAGGTGTGTCTGTGAGGTATCTGTGTGTGCGTGTGCGTGTGTTGGGGGTGAGGTGTGTGTGTGAGCGTGGGAGTGTGGGATGTGGGTGTGGTTGTGGATGTGTAAGGTGTCGGTTTGGGGGGTTTGGGTGTGTGTGGAAGTGTGCGTGTGTGAGGTGTGTGTGGGGAGTGTGTGGGTGTGGGGGTGTGGGGTTGTGTGCGTGTGGGTGTGTGTGGGACGTACTTGTAGGTACCTAAAACAGCCACAGAACCCAAAAGCTCTTTTCAGAGCTACCCTACCTCTGATCACTCAAAATGATTATTTTATTATTTATTATTATGATTATATACATTTTTTCACTGTTTTTCCCCATGGTACGCTCCCCGGTATGCTCCCCGGTGCGCATACCGGGCGCTCCCCCCGCGAAAATCGAAAAAAATTTAAAAAATGTTTTTGTCCCGTGGGACCCTTTTATAGCCCCCACATCAAACCTAGGGGGTCAGGGGGGTGTACCCTGCCCCCTTTTGGTCATTTCCCCCTTTGTTTTTTGCCACCTCTTGTGTCTCGATCCTACCGAGACACAAGATGGCGGCCGCTGCGGACTGTTTTGAATGTTTACAGACACCCGAGAGCCAATCAGCTTTTCGTGCGCAAGTCGTGTGGCGCGCCCGGAGCGCTCCCCGGTGCGCGTACCGGGGCGCTGCCATAGATATATAAAAATTTGTAATCCTAAATTACTCAAAATCCTCTGGAGCACATATCTTGAGACATAGCAAAGGCACATCGGGCTACCAGTCCCTACAATTTTGCCAAGTTTGGTGAAAATCCATTCAGCCGTTCGAGCTAAAAGTGCGACCGACCGCCCTATGGAAATTAACATGGGGAAAACACGTTTTGGGACCCCCTTTTATCTCGGCCCGCACTTGACGAATCCCCCCCAAATTTTCAGGGAAGGAGCGGAGCACCGCGATGCAAAGTTGCTGAAAAATTCAGGCAGATTCCTCAACCGGCGCCAAAGTTATTCCCAATAGAATGTTGCGATTTCCCTATGGAAATCAATCCTAACTATAACTACCTACTGGCGACCGCCAGTAGGTAATATATATATATATATATATATATATATATATATATATACATGTCCCATAATTGCATGGACATGTAATTAACAGCTGTTAATGGTTACAGATGTGGCCAATAATGCTGAATTATGCTTAATTATTGCCCTTCTGCCAGTCCATTGTCTGCAGTGGAGCTTCCAACATTACAATGATCCAACTTTCATAAGAACAGTGGAATGATGAGAGGTCCACTGAAGAGAATTGAGCAGCATTGGCCTATATAAACTGTTTTCTCTGTTCTAAGCATTACAATGTGCTAAGAAACAGTCGCTGCCTCCTTTCACTGCTATTGCTGCGAATGTTTAACAGTTATCAGGCATTGCCCTGCATAAGGCTGGCAAATGGAATATTTATATATATATATATATATATATATATATATATATATATATATATATATATATATATATATATATATATATATATATATATATATACCTACTGGCGGTCGCCAGTAGGTATATATAGTTAGGATTTTTTCTCTATGGGTTTTTTGAAAATTCTATGTCTAATAACTTTGGCGTTTGTGGACGGAATTGGCTGAAATTTTCAGGAAAATGGCACATTTTGTTTCTGAGCAGCCCCTGAAAATTTTGGGGGGGTTCGTCAAGGGGGGGCCGAGAAAAAAGGGGGGTCCCAAAACGCGTTTTTCCCATGTTAATTTCCATAGGGCGGTTGGCCTCACTTTTAGCCCGAACGGCTGAATGGATTTGCACGAAACTTGGCAAAATTGTAGGGACTGGTAGCCCGATGTGCCTTTTGTAGGTCTCAATATATGTGCTCCAGTGGATTTTGAGAAATTAACGTTTAAAAAAAGATATATATCTGTAACAGCGGACCGGGCAGCGCTCTGGTTCGCGGACTTTTCGCGCAACGGAGCTTTGTGAAGCGAAGCTGATTGGTTCTCCGGCGTCTGTCAACATTCCAAACAGTCCGTAGCGGCCGCCATCTTGTCTCTCGGTAGGATCGAGAGACAAGAGGAGGTCAAAACAAAGGGGGAAATAACTATAAGGGGGCATAGTAGATCCTCGCTGACCCCCTAGGTTTGATGTGGAGGTTTTAAAAGGGCCCCGCGGGGCAAAAAAAAAAAATAATAATAATAATCGAACGGCTGAATGGATTTGCACGAAACTTGGCAAAATATTAGGGACTGGTAGCCCGATGTGCCTTTGCTAGGTCTCAATATATGTGCTCCAGTGGATTTTGAGAAATTAACGTTCAAAAAAAGATATATATCTGTAACAGCGCTCCGCTTCGCGTAACGGAGGTTTGCGAAGCTGATTGGTCATTCTGTCACTGGGCTATAGTTGGGCTACATCTGGCTGATATTTGGGCTACATTTGTTTTTTTGTGTGTCTGGCGGCCATCTTTGGGCTACATTGGGCTACATTGGGCTTCATTGGGCTACATTCGGCTAATTAGAAAATAGCTCATCGCAAACTAGGAATGGTAAAGAATCGCTATTTATTCCTTAAAGTTCGCTATTTAGGAAATGCAAAAAACTTTGATGATACATATGGCGGTTCATCTCTAACAAGATAAGAAGCATAGGGATACATTTATGATGACTGGCGCATCACCAGGGATGTGTTAGTCATTCTGTGCCGCTGTTCCGTCACCTATGGTGTGCTGCATTTACAATGCGGCGCATCATGGGGCAAAAACAGCACAGATGCGTGATGTATCTGTGCCGTAAAGGTGGCGCATTGCTGGAGTTGTATCGCAAGTGTGATGAAGCTCCAGCAAGGGTCGGGGGTGCCCCTGTCGCAGGGTTTCTGTTCTCACACAGAACTGTGGACAGAGGATTGGAACCTCGGCGAATTAGGGTGTCCCAAAACTCACGTTAGTAATCAAAAACTCCTTAGCAAGCTAGGTACAGTGTCACATTGGATATAACAAACTCTCAATGTTTAGACAATCCAGAATATGAACTTATAGTACCTCAGGATACGTGGAACTCATGAACAGTCGGTCGTTATAGATTTCTTAGAAACCAGAACATGGAGTTAAGAAGAACAGATGTGTATTTGAAATGTTTATTTACTAATGCCGTCTTCTCAGGCGTAGTACCTTAGATAATAAAAGTACACATATTATCAGTAGCAAAATTACCAGCATAGTTACTAGTACATAAAAAGTGAATGGTGATAGTATGTTAACATGCTGTAAATGAATAAGAGTTAGCAACACTTATAAGCAGCCGCGGGCCGTGGAGGGAGTTACGGTGAGGCAGGGAGGCGGGGAGGGGGAGAAGCAGGGTGGAGAATACAAGTACACATATTATCAGTAGCAAAATTACCAGCATAGTTACTAGTACATAAAAAGCGAATGGTGACAGTATGTTAACATGCTGTAAATGAATAAGAGTTAGCAACACTTATAAGCAGCCGCGGGCCGTGGAGGGAGTTACGGTGGGGCAGGGAGGCGGGGAGGGGGAGGGGCAAGGTAGAGAGGGCTCCACCCTGCTTCTCCCCCTCCCCGCCTCCCTGCCCCATCGTAACTCCCTCCACGGCCCGCGGCTGCTTATATCTCACCCTCCCTAATACACATATTATATTATTTGCTAAGAAGGTCTCTTTGTGTTGGTTTAGGGCGTGCCCATACTTTAGTGTCTTAGATTTGAAGGAATCACATCAGCATACACCAGCTCTCTCTTCATGTGAACCGCATCAACTGTTGTGTATGTGTGTTCGGCAAAGCAATATAAAACCCGCCTCATGCCCAGAATTGGCAGAAGTTGCACTTATGTTATGAGTATGAAGTCGTGGAGATCAGACCTCATAACAATTCTGTATCGTGTTGTTCTTGAAACTTTAGCACTCGCTGTACAGATATAGTTTAACAAGTAAAGCAGATAGTAGACCAATAACATATTATTCTCATGTAAACCACGATGAACTACTAGGTGGAAAGCTAAAGCAACAACTAAGTGTCGTGTGCAGAAGTTGCAAAAAAGGAAAAATGGCGTTTAAACCGGTAATGAGCCCATGCTAACTTAACACGGTGTAAAGATATCCAGGACCTAGATGACACCTCCTCATGATCCGGAAACGAACTGAATAAGATAATAGAAGTGCCATCTCATGAGAGCAGATTGCAAGTTTATATGTGGACGGTCCGCAAGGTAAAGCATTAAAAACTAGGAAAATTTAATGCTAAAGAAAAATAAAACAGCCAAGTACTTTATCGAGTCTTAAGCCAATAGGCAAGGTAAATAATAAAAACTTGACAAATAAGTCAATGAATTGTCAATGAAATGCTAGTACTCAGCATATCAAACATGAAAAAGGTCTATGACATAACTGTGTATGCAAAATAAGCTGCAACAGCCTCCAATAGGAAGTCACCGTCTTCATCCGAAAACAGTTCAGCCATCCAATTTAAAAGCGGAAAAGAACATACGTGCTCTCCCAGCACCGGATCCTCTATCACCATCAGAGGACAGCTCGGTGGGTTTTCAAGAAAGCTCTGTTCCAAGAAAGACTGTGCTGCCGCCAGTAAATTCCAGGGACCAAGTAGTCCATGCATCAATGCCACAGCCATAATCCTTTCGCCAGGACAAACCAACTCGTGAGTAATGATAGGAGTCATCAGCTGATTAAAGTCGACGTCAGGAGAAACCGGTCCGCAGAGACACAAATCAATGGCCCAATCGAAATCACAGGTCAGGCAGTGAAATACAGGCTGGACACAGGTGAAGTAGGAGAATCGAAAAGATAATCCATATGCCGTGCTTAATATCGCCAACGGCATTGTGCCATAATATTCTAGCATGCGATTGCGGAACAGTGTCAGCAGCTGCAGGGTGGGAGGTTGCATAGGAGGGACATCCATATTTAAAAATGTAAAAAAGCACAAGAGCGTCCGCTGGTAATGCAAGTAAAAATGCCAATCCACGAACCAGAGTGCAGAAAATAGAATGAAAGGAAGCAGGGATGACTCCAAAGATTTTCTCAAATGAAGTCACGAGACCACTGGTAACAACTTTAAAAAAGTGCGCCAGGGACTTTGTGGAGGATGCGTTAAAGATAGTCGGAAACATGTTGCTGAAATTGAAAGGCAAATCTTAATTGAAAAGGGTGTGCACCTCTGTACGGGTGTTCGCTATGTGAAGTACGAAAGTTTCACGGGCCGAACTCAAGGCCACCTCTCTCTGAGACAAAAGAGCTCTTATTCTTGCCATGCCGTTGAAACGTGTCCCAAGGTTGGTATTTGTGGCCAGATTGAAAACTCCCTATGTTCATGTGTGGGAGGAAATAGAACATTTCTGCAGCAAATAACCCGTTCACTTACTGTTACGATAAAAGGAATACTTTTAATTAACTCAGAACAATCTTCATTATTGAGCATCAAATAACTACCATTTTCCAACAACTTGAACGTGGGGATGATAGCAGGAACTGGCGTGCCTTGCAACACGCAAGCCATATTTGGTCGGTGTTTGTTGCATGAACCGTGTAACTGTATGTGCCTACACATTAGTGAATGATCTGGCGTCTCAGTGCATTCCTCTCCATTCAGATAAACTTCTTGATCATCTTTGAAACATCTGTATGTGTATGGAAGCGACCAGACCTCATGAAGAAAAGGACTACCTAAAGGTTCATAACGACCTATTGGTATATATTTCATACAATTTGAAAACTTATATAAAGCAAAAGGCAGCGTTATTAAACCGTGGATAAGGCATGTTGCCAAAAAACCCGCAATCCTCTGCTGATGATGTCACTGAGCATGTCATGAATGATGTAATATGTGACATCATCAGCAGTGGATTACGGGTAATGGTATCTCTAGTTTACTCCCTTATAGCTGTCTTTCTTTTAACATAAGTGTCTGTTTCCTTCCCTTATACTTACTGTTTTTGGTTCGCTTCCGGTTCGCGTACCGGCGAGCGAACTGGGAAGCGAACTAAGAGAAATAGAGGTTGGCACAGTTCCAAATATTGTACCAATTTTTTAATAACGGGGAGGTAGTTCTGAAAAGAACTTTTTTTTTTTTTTTCTGAACATTTTTTTACTGTTTTTGAATTTTTCGGAACAGTTTTATATTTTTTGGGGTTTTTCTTGGAGGGGGCAATGAAAACGATTCATTGTAAAGGGCTCAACAGGAGCAACAAAACAAAAAAAAGAAGTATTTATTATTTTGGGCGTTTCGGACAAACTTGCATATGATAGTCAATAGCTCTGTTGATCAGAGTGATGCTTTTTTCTCCGTAGGAAATGAATCCATCGCAAAATGCGCAGATGTGTTTTACATCACCAAATCTCATTTGTATATTTGGCACCATCTCCCTGCCCTCTGGTCCCGTTACTTCCGGTACAACAGATCTTCTGGCCATAATAGGGAGATTATCTAGGTCGTTCCGAAACTGTGCAGCACTGTAGTTGTTAGGATGCCACCTAGTCATATGGCGATGCATTGTGTAGTTTCCGAAACTGTATTTTTTGTCGGTCCCTCTGGACAGTCTATCTTGACATATAAGGCAAGTTACGTATCTTGCATTTACTTTTTTCTGACCTTTGGGAATTTAAAAAAATTGCCAAATGAAGTTTTCTTTCCGGTGAGACGTCCTTGGCTGCTCAGGCAAAAACTGCCTCTCTTCGTGCTCGTCCTCCTGTTCCTCTTCTTCTTCTTCTTGTTGAATTATAACTTGAGCAGGTGGTCCACTCTTCCTTGGATGTGGTGGAGGTGGTGGGGAAGCACCAGCTGAAGCTACTAAAGAAGCCATTGCTCAGTGATCACAAAGGGTCTTTCTCTCACAATGATGAAAGTCAGAGTGAGGAAAGAAGGAGGGATTTTCATCATTTGGGAAAAACAAGAGTTCTCAACCAATCAAAAGTGTTCATTTTAGATTATATGACCTAGTCTTACATCATTAGGAAACCAAAAGTGAAATGAACCAATGAAAAGTGTTATTACCAAGTCACATGACTTGCTGTGTTTACGTTAAGCGCTTTGCAGGGCCTCCCGGTTTGCTTCCAGAAACCTGCGCTTTGCGACTCGCTTCGCGTACCAGTTCGCTAACGTAGTACGTCATATGACGTATCACGCGACAACGTGAAACGTCATGCGGACGGGAGGCGTCACGATGTTGTTTTGTAACGCGGCACTTGCGGTAAAGAAACGTTTACCGGCTCGCGGTCTATTTCGCGGCATCAAGGTCAGCTAACGGGAAGCTTCCCGATTTGCGAAGCGGGAACGAAGAAAAAAAAATATTTAAAAAAAAAATTATTCATAAACATATAAAATATATTTTTGGATTTAAAGAAGAATACATTTTACAGCTACAGATATTAGCTGTTAAAAAACCAATGAAATTCACAGAAAAAACCATAGGTTATGGACCATATATAGTTAGGAATTAGCATTTACAAAACCTTGAAAATTCACTGAAAAAACCATAGGTTATAGACCATATATAGTTAGGAATTAGCATTTACAAAACCTTGAAAATTCACTGAAAAAACCATAGGTTATAGACCATATATAGTTAGGAATTAGCATTTAAAAAACCTTATTTTACTCACACAAAACCATTGAAATTCCATATATAGTTAGTTGCACTAACTATATATCGCGCACCCACAATCCACTGCTGATCATGTCACATATTACATCATTCATGACATGGTCAGTGACATCACTGATGACATCACTGATGACATCTCAAATGACATCACTGATGACATCACTGATGACATCTCATTTGACATCATTCTTGTGCTAATACGATAAACCTCTTCAGACTCTAATATAACCTTAGATACACTCAGTGTATACAGACACTCACACACTGCCACTCATCCATGGAGTTACTCACACACCCAGTCAGTCATGCAAAGAAACAATCTCACCTCCATTTCTTCAACTATACAGTTAAACACACCTTACTTATTGAAACATATACTAACACATATTTACTCTCTTATACAATCCCTGATACAAGTTCACAATGATCGATACAACCACTCACTCATTCAGTGGCTCTCATGCACAGTTATTTATATATGCCAACTCTCACATGTACTGTGTTTTACATATGTACTTACTATGACATGTAGCATTGAGATATCCATTCACTCATCAATACACTCATGCACACAGTCAACTGCCCATGTAGCTGTTTCCACATGCACTCTTGAACTCATACACCTAGTGAATAAACTGCTCACACATCTATGCATAGAGTCACACACCTTCCAGCCACCCCCACACAAACTCAATCTCCCATAGAAATACTTGGGCAACCAATTAATAACACATATAGCCTCTCGTATAGCTAATGATCAACACATGCAGCAGTTTACAGAACAACAGACATAATGATGCACAAATTAAGACAGTTTAGTCACTAACCCATGCATTCAGTGAGACACATTTAATCACTCACTCATACAGTCAGTCATGCACCTACTAAATCCTTCATCCAGACACTTATACATCCACTCAAGACATATTTTAACTTTACAGAAAAATACAGTCACTGGATGTTGTCATCAGTGATGTCATCAGTGATGTCATTTGAGATGTCATCAGTGATGTCATCAGTGATGTCACTGACCATGTCATGAATGATGTAATATGTGACATGATCAGCAGTGGATTGCGGGTGCGCGATATATAGTTAGTGCAACTAACTATATATGGAATTTCAATGGTTTTGTGTGAGTAAAATAAGGTTTTTTAAATGCTAATTCCTAACTATATATGGTCTATAACCTATGGTTTTTTCAGTGAATATATATATATATATATATATATATCTCGGAAACAAGAAGAAGCAAAACTGCCGTCCCGGGTCCCCAGGAAAACAGACAACTCCACGAATCCAGTATCAGGCAAGGTTTTTTATTAAGCAACGCTTAACAGAGAGAGAAAACTGACGCGTTTCGGGCGGGTGCCTGCTATTGCTGTGAATGTTTAACAGTTATCAGGCATTGCCCTGCATAAGGCTGGCAAATGGAATATTTATATATATATATATATATCCATTTGAACACGCACCACAATTGAGGCGCCGCACACGGTATGTTTTTCACTTTTTATTGGCAGGATATGCAGGGAAACAGCGACCTCCTTCCCAGCTTCACATCAATGTCCGTACGCATTTTGGGCTGAGTCGCCCTTGTTCACTGGCATCTCGTTAGGGAAACATCCGCAGAAGTTCTCCCGCCGCACTAGCAGCGTTTAAGAAGTTAGTACCGCCCCATAGTGGTATGCCGCTGTACCCCCAGTGGCTTTAAATCCTGTAGTAGGTTGCTGTTCCAGGAGAGGCTGGGTCCCCGCTTGTATGACCCTGCCAAGTGGTCATACTGTTCCTCTGTCGCTCGTCATCATCAACGTGCAGGAGCCGCTCATCCGCGGCGGGACGTCTCGCGATCTGGAACCGACCGCTATACATCCATTTGAACACGCACCACAATTGAGGCGCTGCACACGGTATGTTTTTCACCTTTTATTGGCAGGATATGCAGGGAAACAGCGACCCCCTTCCCAGCTTCACATCAATGTCCAAACGCGTTTCGGGCTGAGTCGCCCTTGTTCACTAGCATCTCGTTAGGGAAACAGCCGCAGAAGTTCTCTCGCCACACTTGCAGCATTTAAGAAGTTAGTTCCGCCCCAGGGGGCGTATCCGCATCTACTGCATTATGGTCTTAGTTGTTTAATACCCATAGTGATATGCCGCTGTACCCCCAGTGCCTTAAAATCCTGTAGTAGGTTGCTGTTCCAGGAGAGGCTGCGTCCCCGCTTGTATGACCCTGCCAAGTGGTCATACCGTTCCTCAGTCGCTCATCATCATCGACGTTGGAGCAAGCAAAAGCAAACATAACTGTGCTTTCTGCAAGCAGCAGCTGTCAAACAGCTCCAGCATGCAGAGAAACAGATGAAAACATTGGGCCCGATTCCCAGAACTAACTTAAGACACAATTTAAATCTCATTTGGTATTCACAGAAGGCACTTACTCATTTTGGTATTTCAATAGTTGGTCCTGGGGCCGAAATCGGGGTGCTGATAATGGGCACTTTCACTTCCCATTTGAATTTTTTTCTCCAGTGAGCCATCATATGGCCCCTTAGCTATAGATGTCCCTGGGCAATTGCTCATGTCCACGGTCCTCACTGTGAGATTTGCTATCAAGCACTTGCATGCACACTGGTCAGAGGTCAAATAATAATGCTCAAATGGTCTTTATTGCCCATTGAAGTGCCTTTTCCTACTATAATAACCCTCTGGTCATCCAACTCTGGTGGAGCCTTGTGGTACAAAACTAAGACTTTGCTATTATCACTAGAGTCTTCAGCAGTAATTGCCATTAGGTTTCTAAAACTCAATCGTTCACCAAAGGCATATTGCAGGAGTTTTGCAGTGAGCATTAAGCTCAATACTTGGTTTTGATTTGTGTAGTATTTTTGACCGCACTGACATGCCAGTTGACTCTGACATGTCCCATTGGTGGTGGAATTACTCTATTTATATTGTTATACCTACTGATCAAATGCATAAGGATGCTGACAATAGGATCAGCCACTGAGCTTATACATACTATCACCGCTCTCGCTCCCTCCTATTGTTACCCCTTTCTCTCTCTTCCCTGGCTCTGTCATATAGGGGCATATTATGAAGATCCTCATTAAAATTATCACCGTTTTAGCGGCAAGAAACTGCCGCTAAAATGGGGATAATGGGCTTGCTAATATGCGTTATAGAATTCCAATAGAAGCCCAGGTTAGATGTTCTGCTCATCTAACCTGGGCTTCTATTGGAATTCTATAACGCATATTAGCAAGCCTATTATTGCCGTTTTAGCGCAAGATCCTGCCTCTAAAACGGCGATAATTTTAACGAGGTTCTTGCTAATATTCCCCATAGTTCGCAGTCTTTAATTCAATTTTCAATAGGTTTCTTTATATTCAAACATGCACTGGTAAAAAGACTATGAATTTCGCCCTCCATACCCTTTGAAAGACATGGGAAGTAGTACATTTCCTCGGTATCCAGATCTTGCCATGTGCAAGGCAAGAATATTCTGGTACCTCCACCATCTTTCAGGTGGCAATGAATTGTAACAATAAGAGTCAGATACATCACCCAGTTGGTTTGCTATCTTGGTATGTTTCCAATATTCAACAAGAAATAAATGTGTGACAGTAGTATTGCCAATATGTGCCTTATTTAATTGGTAGAAACAGTACACAGCCTGTGAGCAGAGAAACCTCTGGTCTTTGGGGAAATTCAGCATTGATGATAATAAATGTATTACTTTTCCCAAGAAACTTTTGATTCTTGTCTATTTAGTTATGTAAATATATTTGGTAATGGTTCAACGATAGGTAATATTTTCACTGATTTCTCTTGCAGTAACCACTACAATAATTGTTTCAGTAACCCCGGTCAATAATTTTAGACCAGAATTTGTTGCACCGGAAACTTACGTTTTCACAGTCCCGGAAACGTCTGGAGGTAGGTTTTAAATTACAATGGAAGATGCTCTAACATTCCAAGGCATGTGTTACTGCGAACTTGTTTCTGGCCTTAGCTGCACAGCTGGACGAGGGTATGTTTCTTCAGTGAGTTAAAAGACCTACTCAGGATACCAGACTAGAAGGCACACTGAGCATTTTTCATGAAATTACTGTACAGTTTTGTAGCTGTTTATGTACTGCCTAATTCTACAGAAAATGTGTATTTTTTTATTTTTATGACTAAGGTTACGCTAAATCTTCCATACTCAATGCATCATATTATTTGGTTGATTGAAACATATAAATAGATCACCCTACAAGTATAACCAAGTCTGTGAGTTGTAAAAATATGTTGTCTATAAGTAAGATATCATTTTGATTGTTGTAGTCCGGAGTATCATGTACTGAATATCCAGTAACAATAATATTGTGACCAAAATATCGAGGAGGTAAGTGCATATTGGTAAGTATATGCTTACTATTAACACCACATCTGCATACCTTGAGGTGCAATAATCGGTACTTACACCACGAGCCTCTGGTATTTCAATCTATTTAACAGATCAGTAGCTAGGCACTGTGCAAAGGCAACCACGTACTTCCTGTTGACTTCACAAATGTTTGTGGGTAAACTCTTCAGTGGAACAGATTTGAGTATTGATAGAGTTTGTTCCTGTGCTGCTTAAATATCAAACAAAGAAATGTTTTAAATGATAATGCATTTAATAAGCAAGTGCATATTTCTGGATACTGTATTTAGTAACTCGATTAAGAAATGATCCTTACAAGATGGCTTTCTGGTTTTTATGCTTTTTTAACATCATTATGCTAAAAGAACAATTGACGGACAGAATGCAGAACAATGTCATAGATTCACCTCATTGTAGAGATCTGGGCCTAAATCTATCGTTTTTTTGTTCACTATGCCACTCCAGCTTTGACCCAGCCATAAGCAAATCAGTCTTGACCCTGCGCCCAATGGGAATAGTCTAGCCGAACTGCTAGGCCAGGTCCTCCCTGGACTGGAAACACGCATTCTAGGACCAGCTTCGGGCTTTCAGCCCTCATCAGCCAGGATAGCTTGACTCCACTGGCTTGGAGAGTACGGTACCCACATCTGGGCAGACCCGTCCCACTCGGGGTGACAAATGTCCAGCCCAGCCCGAACTGCCAGGCCAGGTCCTCCCTGGACTGGAAACAAGCATCCTGGGACCGGTTTCTGGGTATTACACTTCATCAGCCAGGCTAGCTTGAATCAAGTATTTAACCCAGGTCTCTTGACTGGGAGCGAATGTATGATTTATTCAGCATTCCGTCCATCATTTGTTTGCGTAGCCCTTTTCACCCTAAGTGGGATGGATATGCCAGACGTGGGTCACTTGCTCACTGTGCCACTTGATTTAAGCTAGCCTGGCTGATGAAGTGTATTACCCAGAAACCAGTCCCAGGATGCTTGTTTCTGGTCCAGAGAGAATCTGGCTTGGCAGTTCGGTCTCGACTGTTCCCATGAGACACTGGGTCAAGACTGATTTGCATATGGCTGGGTCTAAACTGGGGTGGCATGGTGAGCAAAAGAAGGATGTATTTAACCCAGATCTCTGGACTGGGGGTGAATGTGTGATTTATTCAGCATTCCGTCCATCATTTGTTTGCGTAGCACATTTTTAATATCATTAGGCTGACTTAATCCTACTTACAATAAATGTTTCTAAGAAACAGTGAGTACATTCACAACAGGCTGTATGTACACTATAGCCACTGTCTTTAAAGGTATTGTTTCCCTAACAAGAAGAAAATAGTGCTGTTTTTAGGCGCCTATCTCAACTTGGTAATGGTACTATACTCACAGGGCAAACAATTTGAAACATATTTTCAAACACTTTAAAATGTATTCACGATTCTCTAAGGATATTAAAATGAATGAAAAATTGTTACTTTAACCCGTGATAATATTATGCTTGAAAGAAATCAATTCATTTGTGTGCATGTGCATACAGACAGGAGCCTCTTCAGGCGATCTCATGTCCCCAGTCACGACAACCACACGAGGTCCCACAAAACCCTTAGAATTGCAGTGTGGATATCCGTGATAATGGTGCTGGACCTCAAAGTGCACAAGTACCTTAAAGTCTGCCAAGGATTTCTGAAGGTAGCCTCTATTTTGTATCATAGTCTGAGCCTTCTCAATCTCACCTACTATATACGTAGCAATACATAGAGTTTGACAAATATATTTATAATTCAATTTAAAGTTTTGCGGGCAGCTGCAATGTTTTGGGGGCAATTCCTCTTTGAGAGTCCCAGAGTGGGGATCCACCTGCACATTGTCAGTGCCAGTGCTTGTTTGAACAGCTGCACCACGAGAACTGGGCAGCTGCCACGACGGGGGCAATTATCTGCTGTGTTACTATGTTTGCACTGCTGATTTCAGGTATGATGTATTAGTGATGATACATTTGTGCTGATTAGATGCCTAACGTGCTTATAAAGATTCATGCATAATATGTTTATGCCTAACGCTTTTCCCTCATGTTCGCATTGCTGATTTTATGCCCAATGTGACTTATGCTGGTTTGATGCATAATGGGTTTCTATGCCTAAGGTTATGCCTAATCTTGTGCTATGGTGATCTAGGTTTATGTCTGATCTAATGTGGTTCATGCCTAATACTAATGTGATGTTGCTAAGCTCACTATTTTACCAGTAGCTACTGGCCGTTATACTTTTACTACTGGCTGTTATACATTTATTACTGGTGGTTTTGCATTTACTGTTTATGCTTTGTACTGGTTCTGTCAGCAGCCCGATTGTCGCTGCCCTGTACATAATCCCCTGTAAATAATTGACCTGGTGCCCGTGGGCACAGTCTATATATCTGTCAGTCTAATGTGGTTTACATAATACAAAACCTATTTTTACATAACCTTGTGTGGAGTCTCTTTTGTAGTATGCCTAGTGTGTTGCCGCTATGTGTGTGTATGTGGCACAAACGCTTTACACATTGCCTCTGTGATAAGCCTGACTGCTCATGCCAAGCTACCAAGGGGGTGAGCAGGGGTTATCTTCAGTGTGTAACTCCCTTGCCCTGACTAGAATGGGGTTTTCTGCCTGGCTGTGGCACATGCCCTAGCCAACCTGGAATCCTAGTTTCTAACAGTTGTCCATCGGTCAGGTGGCCGTCTTGGTTGGTCGTGGTTAGGTTAGCAATGAGTTCTCTGAGTTGGGTTGGTGTGCGAAGTTGCTGTAGATTATTGCGATTTTGCTGTGGAAGAAGCTGGATAGGTTGTCACAGAGTTGCTGGGAGGCAGCGATCTTGGTGACAGTGCTGAGGGCAAGGTGAAATCCTTAACAACCAAGAAGATCTCCTTGCAGCTGTTGGAGCTTCCTTCGATGTGGTCTATTAGTGCTTTTTTCTTGGTGTCTCTTATTTGCTGGTGATAGCTTCTGAGTGCAGCCTTGTAGGTAGTTCTGCCGGTGGTGTTGTGGCTCTCTCTCTGTTTCTTTTCTAGCTGTTTGCAGTTTCATTTGGTATCTCGGAGGTCTTATGTGCACCAGTAGGCCTTCTTGGATGATCTACTATGCCTTTTGGGTTTGATAGGTGTGAAGGAGTCCGAGCAGTTCTTGATCCAGTTGTTGAAGTTGTTGTTGTCCTTGTCGAGGTTGTCGGTGGGGCTAGGTTGATCCGTTCTGAGAGTGCTGAGCCAGTCCACTTTTTTGCCTCAGTGATTTTTCTCTAGCTGTGGCTTGAAATGCTGAACCCGGTAGGAGTATGGACTTGAGGTGTGTTGATTTGGAAGTGCATGATGAAGTGATCAGTCCAAATGTGTGGTGTGGTGGAGTTGTATTTGATGCTGTCACTTGTGGTGAAGATGGAGTCCAGCTTGTGTCCTGTGGTGTGTGTTGGTTCTGGGATGAGATGGGTGAGTCTGATGTTGTTCAAGCTTTTGAGTAGGGGTGGCTGAAGAATTCCACTCCGCCGCTGGAGTTCGCAGACTTTTGCCCACTTTGTGTTCGGCAAAGAGTTGCAAAAAACTATGCGAAGTGATGCGGAGCTACGTTTTTCTCTTGAGGAGGTCGCCAACGTTAAGTTGTCAGGTGCTTGTAAGTAAAAATTGCACACTAGACCTCTCTGCACGATTTCTCAACGTGGACAGTTTCGGCAGGTCACGTCCACTCACGTTGAAAAATCTGCCACTCAAGTTGAGAAATCTGCAGCTTAAGTAGAATATCTACTCGAGTGGCAGAAAGCAGCAGCGCCCTCTGGTGTGACGCATAGTGCTATTTGCGATGAATTTCACAACATGGGACAAACCCCCAGTGCTAAAAATCAGTGTGAGCAGCGTGACTAGCAGACTCAGCTGCTGGCGGAACTCCGTATTGTCCGGCATGGTTTTTCTGGCACTTTGAGGAGCGCCGTGGAGTGAAACTCAGCAAACTCCACCCACGCACACTTTTGAGAAGTGCTGTGGAGTAGTGGTCGTTTTAGTCTTCCAGGTGAAAGTTGAGGTCACTGAGAAGAATGTAGGCTCTGGAGTCGATGGTGAGCGGAGTGACAAAGTTGGTGACAAAGTTGGTAAGGGTGGCTTGTTGTCCGGGTGGTCGGTATTTGAGGGTTCCATTCAGGGTTAAGTTTTCTGTTATTTGCAGCATGAGTGCAGGTGTTCCATAAATGGGGATATTGTGCATTCATTGGATTCCTTGAAGATGATAGTGAGTCCTCCTCCTGGTTTGGGAAGGCGGTCATGTTGAGCAATCTTGTAGCGCGCTGGGATTGCCATGGTGATGTTGCGAGCCCCTATGAGGGGTTGAGACTGATTTTCAGCAGGCCTTATGTTTTGGTTGTGTGTTTGCTAAGTTATTGTGTATTGAGAAACATGCTTGCATGTAAGTATTGATGTGCGAGTTTGCTGTGGCATGTGGTGTGGGTTGGTGGTGAAGGCGTTGGTGCTTGTGTGGCGTGTGTGTTGGGAGGGGTGGTGAGGGTGTTGTTTGTATTTGCGTGTGGGGTGTAGGGGTGTTGCTGCGGGAGAATCCAAACTGGGTGCAGGTGAAAGCTTCAACCGCGAGGCACAGCAGCAGTTGAGGGAACAGCGTCCAGGGTCTGCTGACCTAGGGAGTGCTGCAGAGTATTGCTGGGCAGTGATCGGACCAGGGTTCCTGACACTGGATTCGGTCCAGGCGTGAGTTGATGCAGACAGGCTTGCATTCAGCATGCCAGCTTCACACTTCCGCTTCTCGTCCATTTTGCAGCTGCCATTAAGTAAGTCCTGGGAGGAGAGAGGAGTGTATGGTGCTGTGCTGTTATTTCCTGTGATGATGGGAGATGGAAAAATCATAAGCACATGACACTTTATTTTTAACTTGTTAGAGAATCACAGTCGGCTTTAAGTGTGTTTCTGTGTGTGCAAATGGTTCACTCAAGCTACTGGCATTTCAATGGTTTTTATTGACATGGTACTTTAATCCTGATATCCGAGAACCCAAATGGTGCATCGAGTGCTGGCCCTTGCACCAATAGAACCTTAGGCAGGAATACATTTGCCACCCTTGCAACTGTTTGTGAATTAATTAGACAGCTTCCCCTTTTCACAGGTGAATCCCGGGCTAATTACATCAGAGCAGTGACCTGCATCTAAACACACACCTCCACACCTCCCCCAGCTCACCCAGAGCCTAGCTCCATCAGGCTGGGTCCAAGTTGTGTCTTGGGTTGGGAAGAGGGGTTTTGATGTGTGTCAGCAGGGGTTAGAGATAGATGAGAGGGCAAGATAGTTGGCTGATAGAACACTAATAACAACAACTGTAGCAGATTAAAAGATTATCAATTTAAACGAAATCAGTGGAGCAAAGGTAAAGGGGTGTTGCTGTTTGCAGTTACTAAATGCAATTGCAGACAGTTCTTTTTGACCCCCTGAGGTTTGGCTCCCCGGGCCTGGGCCCAGCTCGCCCATGGGTGCATCCAAGTTGCAGGGCCTTAAATTATGAGCTCAACCATTTACACAAACATACGGCAATTTAATGCTTTGCTTTGTCACTGATATTGATAAAGTACACATATATTGTAAAAAGTTTTGAGTAAAATTGCAGGATATGAGAACTGCAAGCAAGTTGGATGCTTTTAGCCAATACTAGCAAAGGAAAAGACAGCGGGGGGTGAGGGGGGGGGGGGTGAGAGTAGATTTGATTTTAAAATGAATAGGCCTTGGATTCATTTTGATTAATCCAATGATTTGTTCTTGTATTTTAATATCTCACGATATGTAGTTATATTTTCTTTTTTTGCTTATTGTAATGGTTTTAATTAACTGCACAATAAAACTATTTGACAGACAGTAGGACTCAGTTCTTGTCATTGTCTCAAACATGTGATATTTGTATAAGAGGGCCTTTGTTCAGAGTTAGATAATCTAGCATGATATCTAAATAGAAATGACAGGCCTAAATCTGGGTGTAGTTGTTTAAATCGGGAGATGCTTTTGTTTTCACAACATTTATGGATGGCAATCTCATTTGGCAAGAAGCTAAACGGAATGGGTAGCTGCCTCTAACAAATTGAATTGCTTGTTCGAGCAGGTAAAATGGGACGATGTTTATGGTATAAGTAACGCAAACATTGAAATACATCAAAATCCTATTGTTTGCACGGGAAGTGTTATAAAGAAGGACAGCTGTTTGTAAGAGACAGGCACTTTCAGCCTGATTCATGTACGGGCCGTTTTGCGTGTCCCTAATAGCGAGTAATAGCGACTCGCTATTGAGGAAACGCTAAACGGCATTCATGTACTTTTCGGGGAAAAAATAGCGACTCGCACGCGGGCGCTAAATCCGTTAGCGACCAACTAAAAACGCAGAAAAATCGCTATTCCCGGCTACCTGCGTCGGGATTGCGACTCGCAATCCCGTGCGATCGGGAATGCGACTCGCAATCCCGTGCGATCGGGAATGCGACTCGCAATCTCGCGCGATCGGGAAAACGGGAAGTCGCTTTCCGAGCACAGTGATGACATCACAACCAGGAAGCAGGCAGTTCCCACCCCCAAACACCACAGCGAGGCAAACCTCCGAGGGAGCAAGTCGGCAAGCAGACGCTAAACCAGCGATAGCGACTTCTCTACCGACTGAAATAGCGACATATCTGCTGCCATGGCGGAGGAACCTGTCCCTGGCCCCAGCAACAGCGCAGGACGAAAGCGAAAGCTCAAGTTCTCAGAGCAGGAGCTCGAGAACCTCATTGAAGGGGTGGTGGCCAACCATGACCGGCTCTTCGGGACCAACTCCAGAAAGGTCCCAGAGCAAGACAAGCACAGGATCTGGCTGGGAATAGCCTCCAGCGTAAACTCGGTGGGTGTGGCCGATCGGTCATTGGAGGAGCTAAAGAAGCGCTGGTATGACCTCCGAGGTCGTGCCAAGGAGAGGGTGGCGGAGCGCCTTGGAGAGGCATCGGGCACTGGAGGTGGCGGACCGACAGTCCCACCCAACACACCTCTGGAGGACCAGGTCGAGGACACCCTTGAGAGGGAGGCGTGCGTTGGCGTGACCCCTCTGGACTCCTCCCGCCCCACCCAAGACACCCAAGGTAAGTGGCATGCGACTGCGACCCTGTCCCCTATGACCGTCCCTGACCAAATAGGCTCACTCATTGGCCCTTAGTCATGCCTTTGTAGTGCATCAGGAAATGCCCAGAAGCATTGTGGGAGATGTAGTATGTCCACAATGTAGTAGTACCACAATGCAGCCAGAAAGGTACCAAAGTACGCAAATCCACATCCATCCAGGGAATGTCACCCAGCATGCATGTAACATCTGCACGTCTGACAGTCACATGCAACTAATGAGTATCCACTTACCCTCACAGGTGGCGCAGAAAGCAGTGACAGCGAGAGGCTGCAGATAGATGAGGAGGCCCAGGAGGAGGAGTCACAACCCGAAACCCAGGCACCAGCCCCTGCCGCTGCAACAACACCAGCAGCCAGGCCCCCCACCATTGCGGCACCTGCATCTGCCGGCCCACCTGCAGCCAAGGCCAGGCCCCACACCGTAACTGCTCCTGCATCTGCCCGCCCACCGGCAGCCAAGGCCAGGCCCCCCACCGTAGCTGCATCTGCATCTGCCGGCCCACCGGCAGCCAGAGCCAGGCACCCCACCAATGTGCCTCCAGTCCCTGCCGCACCAGCAACGCCTGCTGCGACACCACCTGCAGCTGGTGCAACGAGATCTGGGGCAGCGACAGCGGCAACACAGCGGCCGAACAGCAGGAGGGGCAATGGGCATCGCCATGCCTGTATGAGCGTGGAGAGGCGCATGCTCAGGATCCACCAGCGCCAGTCACAGCAGCAAGGAGCCATCCAGCTCCAGCTGCACAAAATTGGCCGCAATGTGGTGGGAGTTGGAGACCGGATGGACCGCATGACGGCGGCCATGGGCCGCATGACTGCAGCCATGGAGGAGAACACTGCTGCGCTCATCAAGCACCGCAGTGTAGCAAGCCGGCGCCACCACCAGCTTATGAGCCGGCTGTCCTCCTATAGTAGGTCAAATTATGTGGCTGTAAATGCCACCACCCAGTTGTCGCGGCGCTCCCTCACCCAGCAGCACCAACTGGTCCAGTGCTGCGAGGACATCACCAGGGTCCTGGAGCACCTAACCACCGCGGTAACGGCACTACACACACCTGCGCTACTGGCCACTGTAGGGGGTGACGATGCCAGTGAGGGTGCCTCCAGCGTGAGCAGCCAATCTGCCACACAGGTCCCGCCACCTAGGCGCAGCACCAGGGCAACGCCTGGTACAGTTGCCCAGGATGAGGATGAGCCTCAGAGGCGCTTGGGCATCACGCGCAGGAGGCGCCTTTGACACTGTCTGAAGTACACTGGCACAGGCTGACGCTAAGCCTGCCAGGGACCTTCACACTGCAGTATGAAGGAATACTGTAATTTGTAAATAGTTGAACTCATGACCTTTTTCTTGTGAATGAAACAAATACATTTATTTTGCTGCACACATTAGCCTTGTGTAATCATTACATTATGCATGCAATTGTGATATGTGGGGTGGGGGAAGAGGGTGGGCTAGAAATTGTTCGCTGTGATGTGGTTGCGACGTCTGTGGCCTTCAGCTGGGTTCTCCCCGCGGGCATGGTGCGCATGTGCTGGTGGCCGGTCGTCCCCTTCAGATTCACTGCCTGAGATGTTAACAGGTATCCGGCGCTTGGTTGCAATGTTATGAAGCATTGCACAGACAGCCACAATGCGGCAGCACGCAGCAGGACTGTAATACTTGGCCCCACCTGTCTTGTGCAGTATACGGAACCTGCTCTTGAGCAGGCCAAATGTCCTTTCTATACAGTTCCTTGTCCGGATGTGCGCAACATCGTAGCGCCGTTGCTGAGGTGTGGCAGGGTTGAGGTAAGGGGTCAGGAGGTATTCCCGTAGGGCGTAGCCACTATCACCTGAATGAGAGGAGCAGATGTTGATTGCCTGTGCAGCGCAGTTACTTCATAGCAATGTGACATTGTCGACAAAGTGTACTTACCAAGTAGGTGTCCTTCCCCAAACTCTCCCCTGAGCAGTCGTGTGTGGAGTCCGCTGTGCCTGAAGATAAAGGAGTCATGGGTACTCCCTGGGTACTGGGCCACAATGTCAGTGATGATGGTCTTGGCATTGCAGACCATCTGTATGTTGAGGGAGTGGTAGGACTTCCTGTTGCGGTACATATACTCCGTGGCAGCTGGTGGGCAGATGGCGACGTGGGTACAGTCTATGCAGCCGAGGACATGGGGAAAATGGGCTACATTATAAAATTGTAGTTTTGTCAGGTCCAATTCCTGTTGGGTCGTGGGAAATGTGATGTGGCGGTGGAGCTGGGTGAGCATGGCGTCAACAAAAGTGTGGAGGCAGCGTGACATGGTGGGCTGGGATATCCCCCAAGCAGCCGCTGCTATGCCCTGGAAACTGCCGGAGGCCAGGAGGTGCAGGCTGCACAATACCTGCACATGTGTAGGCACAGAATTGTTTCGCCTTGTTGGGTGCTGCATGATGGGGTCGAGTTCTTGTATCAGCCAGGTGATCATTTCCCCATTCAGCCTGTATTTGGCATAAATCTGTTCTCTGGTTTGGCCCAGCAAGGTGACCCGCTGCCGGTAAATCCTTTCCTGCCTCATGCGTCTCCTCCGTGCTGCTCGCTGTAGCCTTCGCCGCCTCACCACCATGTACATTCCTGGCATTGTGGAACGCCTAAGGCTGCTGCTGAATGTCCTTATGTGTGATTGGTCAGGCCTGGACCTGTTGGTGATTGGCCAACTGTTTTTCAAATTTTACTTAATCATGGCTTTTATGGTTACCACCTGCTTTGAGTTGTCCTTAATTTGCGCCACGCAAAATAGCGATTTTGGGGTTTTCCGCTATTGTATATTTTTCATGAATGCCGATTGGGAATAAATTGCGTTTCGCTATTCATTTCGCAGAATCCGTGGTTGGTCGCTATTTCCGTATCGCTAATGCGCGACTACCGGGACTCTGCGACTATTATAGCGTCATCGCTATTTTAATCGCTATTCTGTGTTAGCGAATTCGCTATTTTGTACTTGAATGCCGATTCCGTGTTTTGCACCCGCAATTGCATTTTCGCAGCCATTGCGGGCGCAATTTCGCTTCATGAATCAGGCTGTTAGTGTTTGGAGGTCTATACAAAGGCAGAATTCAGGCAAGGAGGCAAGTTCAATCCTGAAAGGGGTACGTTATTTATTGGTTGCAAAAATAACACTTTTTACTAGTTTGTGGGGAATAACATTCGGATTTTGGTGTTTAGCACACCAAAAATTTGCATGATACAGTAAAAAAGTATGTTTTTCCATTAAAGTGCTGCAGGTTTGACGTGCTAAAATTTCGCAAAGGTTGAGGTATTTAATTATCGGATGCATTAAATTCGCTCAATTCGTAATTCAGTCTCCTGTACAAACAGGGAGTTATGTAGAGGTTGAAAATTAATGATCCACTCGTAATCAGGCCCTATGAAGGTTATTTATAGATTGCCGTATGGACTGCGAATTCTAATGGCAGAGGCTTGTCTCGGACAGCCCGGCGGTAGCCTACTCTCAAATTCTAGAGGTACCTATTGCTCTATTGGGGAATGATTGACATAGGTTTATACTTCAGCATGTGGAAAGGTCTTTTCACTCTGAAAAGAGGGTGGTTCTGTGGCCGATGGGCCAGTGGCAGGCCGTTTCTGATGGTTCAGCAATTCTAGGCTCTCATCAAACCTGTTGCCCAACTTTAAATGAGGTGGAGAAACTGCAAGGTGGGTAGACCAGGACATATACTGATTTAAAATGGATGTCGGTTACCACCTTTGTCTTAATGACACCCTATAACAGTGTGCAATAACCACATATATGAACTGGCATATGCATGGATTCTGAAGTCAACCACTTTTTAATTCTCATTTTAAGACGTGTATATGCAAATGTACTTTGTTTAATTACATACTTGGTTCATTAGCACACATAAGTATTGAGGAAGTGCAAGCCAAGGTGCAAAACCTCAGCTGAATAAAATATCCGTCCCAATGTTTTTCCTTATTCATTTTTAGACCTTTGCAGAAAGTGCATTCTTGTCAATCTTCTGCTCTTATAGAGTGGTGACTGAGTTAAACGGTGATATTGACAGGCACTGAACTGATTCATCCATCCATCCATCCATCCATCCATCCATCCAACCATCCATCCTTATGTTAAATTGCATGTACTACCCGCAATTATCTTGGCAGGTGCCTCATGCGGAAATTAAGTGCAAGGTACTGGGACCTAAGGCAAGCAAGGAAAATGTTCTCAATCCCCAGTCTGGAAATCAAAATACTGATATTATTATGGCGCAGTGGGCCCCTTAGAACCTCAGCCTCAGTACCACTGTACCTGCTGCACTATTTACAACTACACCCCTGCTGGCAGGAAAATGACTTAAGGAAAAAAATGTCTCTCATCTTTGGTTTATTGTTTCCATGAGACGTTCTCTGCACAAACAAGTCTCCTGTGGGTAACAATTGTCCTAAATTTCATTGCATACCATGCAATGAGATGGAATTATCACAACACAAAATTCATAAATTCTGTGAGATTTCTCCATTGTTAAAACGATGTCACCAGGGCCTAATATATTTGTTATGTTATATTATATGATGCCATGTCAATCATCACGTCACTTAAGGTCCCTTGTGCTGTATTGTGCTCTGTTAGGTTATTTTCACAATGGCCACTCCGTTCTGATCACAAGCTGATTAGGATTGTTGCTGTGAGAAGCAAGAAAAACAATTAAGCAAGAAATGGTAAGATTTTAGTCTACCTTAAAGGGGGAAGACAAAGTGAAGGTCTGGAATCCCACTAGCAGGAGGACAATACCTGAATGAAACAATTGTCAGAAGGAGCTTCATGCCCTATAGTACAGTTTTGGAGCATGGTCCATGAAGATTGCTATGTACATTTGTGGTGACACTGGGACAAAAACAGATGTGAGATACAAACAAGTCTTACAATTGCCATGCTTTGACACAGCGAACCAATGGGGTGGAAAAAAAGGAGAAAAGTAGAGCTTATGCAGAATCTGAAAGGGAAGGAGGGAGCCACGGTAAGGTCAAAATGGAACATATAAGCATCGCCTGGTGACTAGGAGGTCTTTGAGACTGGGAGATGGTAGGAATCCGGTACAGGTCATCAAAATCTATCCCCCTGAAGACATTAGTGCCAAGATCCTCAATAAAATCCGAGTTGCCTTGAGTAACTGTTCTTGGAGATCCTGATGGTGTACGGCAAGTCGTTTTACTCTTGGACCCTTTACCTATTACACGTTTGTGGTGGTCTGAGGCCTACTTAACAGACCACATCCCCAAAAATTGCTTTAAAATTGCATACCCATATCCATTTGACTACCTAACATTAGAGTGAACGACAGGCTCACGGTGAGGTATGAAATATTTGCAAACAGAGCACTGTAAATGCATTGTATTTGTCCAGGCCCTCCCTTGTCTACCCATATGTGTAACAGTTTTATAACTTTATTGAGTAAGTGAATGTTATACTAATTGTATACTATTGTCCTGGAGAGATATTTGCTCTTACAATAAACCTCAGACATATTTGTTGGAGCAGAAAATGGCCAGAGAGACTTACATGGGCCTTGGACTATATCACGGTGTAGTGTAATGGGTGCGGTATACATTTGATTCGGCATGAATTGGTTCAGGGTACGCACAAATCACATGCTTAGCTGCCCCTTTATAATGCCATGCTGGACCCCCTTTCCACTCATACATGTCATGAGAAGAAGATGATTACTTTTTAATACAGAGGGGAAATTCCCATCTTTGTTGAGTGCCTCCTGTGAAACGATGTATGATCAAATGCGATACCCTCCAACCTGAATGAATCCTTTGCCAAGTGGCGGCCCTGTTGTGCTGAAACAATCTGTTGGAGCCTGTTTTTAATGCCTGGAGTGCGCAGAGCTCAAAGATCATTAACACATAAGCTGAAAGAACTCCTGTTATCTGTCCTCGTGCAGAAGTGGAATGACTTTAAAATAAGTTGCTCAACTTATAGAGCTTCTACAAAAACATTTCTCAAGTGGGCCGGATTTGTTATAAGAAGTCTTGAAGAAGTGACTTATAGCATCTAGATAAAAGTTTTAACACCTCTGGGTATTGCCAGGAGCTAATTAAAAATAGGTAAAAAATACATTGAATTGGAAAGCTAATTAACATTACTACAATATGTGCCATGTAGTCCAAGTCTCTTATGAAAAAACAAATAACCACCACTGAAAATAGGGGAAAACTATTGTAATTAATCACAGTTATACAAGGATGTGCATAACATTTACAAATAGATTCGTACAGCTGTAATGGTCTATAAACAATATCAGAAGTCAAGACTTGACTAACCTCCAAATAAAATTAAGGAGCCAATGCTTGAGCTCAGGGCAAACGATTCCTTGCGCTCTCTAGTGTTAGCGGTATTAAACTCATGTTAAAGTCAGCATTTTTCCTCAGGCAGCAGTTCAGAACTTATTAAAATATTATGGAGTGGCATTTTGTAATTTGGCCACCGACTTTGCATTTCACCATCTTATGCCAATTTGCTTGTAATATTTTTTTTAATTGCAAAAATTGGAATTTCTTGAAATGAATATGTAAGAGCTTCCCTCGTACAACCGATGATAAACCATCAAATAATAAATCTGTTTGTTTAGAACCCGAAGATAAGAACTTAACAAAAAGTAAGAATACTTTTTGTATATAATTGAAAGGCATTAAATCTGCACAGTGATACATCTCCCAGACTATACATACGCTTTAGCTCTTCTTTTAACTATTGATAGGAGGCCATTCATCCCACCTTGACCACAGTCTGAGATCTGTCAGAACCTAGGGATGGCTCCTCCGTTTGTGCGGAGGAGCATCCCCCACTGAAAAATACTCTCAAAGATGAAAAAACAATGGTAATTGCCATTTTTTTACATCCCCCGTCCCGAGCCGATCTTCAGGATGGGGGCGGGCCCCTGTTGAGTGACAGAAGCATGTCACTCAGCAGAGAGGATGCTGGGCTGATATGGCCCTGTCAAAAGTGCGCATGTCTTTATGGCTGGACATCTTGCGACCACCAGCCACACATGCACACTTTAAACATCTGTAACCCAGCTACCAGCTGGGTTAGAGAAAGCCAAAGCCTCCATAGGCTGTGAAGCACCGAGTGCGGCTGCTGCCACCAATCCCAGTGCTGCTGTCATTCTGATGAGAGCAGCCTTACGATTGGCCAAGGGAGTTGCTGTTCCCAGTTCCAGTGTTTCAAGAAGAGACCCAGAGCGAGGACATTGCCAAGTTCAGGTAAGTTTTATTTTTTTATATATATTATTTTAAGCGCGTGCCCGCCTTCTCCCCTCATAGATGTCAGCTGCCGCTGATACCTAGACCACTCTTTGAGCCTATCATTCTTCACTTAGATAATTTACTACCACATTAAGCTTTGCACGTTACAGAGAGTGTCCAGGTGAACCTTGAAATACAACTTAATAAAATTGACTTCAATTTGAAAGAACTGTCAAATTTTTTCAAATTCCAGTGAAATCTACTCCTCGTTAGTGGAACCGGGTAATTCATAGATGGATCTCTAAAAAGGAGTATTGTGCAACATGAAACCAGCCTTCTAGTCCTTAGCCTAGAGATGGGAGAAATGTTGCTCTACTCTAAAAGGAGCAACTCATGACTTTGCTGCAACCGGTCCTGAAGTTGTGGTTTTATATTGAAGATGTCTCTTGAATCCTACTTTCATCCTTTTTTAATAACGTACGACCTGACCATCAAACATTTTTATGCCATTTTGCTGATAAACGTTTTCTCATAACGTCTTTTTAATTACAGCTTGGTTCTTGAAGTTCAGGTTTTTATGTCTCTTAATTCTATCATTATCCTTAGTGTTTTTACATTGTATACCACAAACCACTCACACATCTCTGAAGTGCAGTAGTTGTGTTCTGCCATGCTTCCAACAGTGAGGCAGTGTGTATCCTTAGAAAAAACAAAAGATGACTCCTGCAGGTTCCATGGATCGATTGATCTATCTATCTATCTATCTATCTATCTATCTATCTATCTATCTATCTATCTATCTATCTATCTATCTATCTATCTATCTATCTATCTATCTATCTATCTATCTATCTATCTATCTATCTATCTATCTATCTATCTATCTATCTATCTATCTATCTATCTATCTATCTTTGTTTTCATTGGCTTTAGGGCTCTGTGCACTTTACCACTGCAAACCAGTGCTAAAGTGTTTGTGTTCTCTCCTTCATACATGGTAACACTCATTGTGCACCTACTAAAGTAGCATTTTGAAACATGCCCCTGGCCTGCCACTGCGGCATGTAGCGCAGTTTTAAACTGCCAGTTCCACCGAGCAAAATAAACCTTTTGCCTGGTCTAAGCCTGCCTTTTTAATACATGTAACTCACCCCTAAGGTATGCCCTAAAGGCTCATAGGGCAGGGTGCATTGTACTTAGAAAGCAAGACATGTGCGCTTAAGTCTTACATGCCCTAGCAGTGAAAAACTACTAAAGTCATTTTTCAATGTTGCAAGACCTATCTCTCCCGTTGAATAACCCTGGGTTACCTTATTATACATTAATTTCTAACTTTGGATTGGGAGCAGGAAGACATATGCCATTTACAATCAAATTATTAGTTATTTAAAATCTTCTTTACTGGTCAAGTCAAATTTTAAGTCCCAACTTTGAAATTACCACGTTTAGAAAGTAGATATTTTCATGTCCTAACCATTTGTGCCTTTTGCCTGTATCCTATACCACGTGACTGTGAATGGCTCTGCGAGGTTTGTGTATTCCTGTCCAGACAGTGACACAAAAGGGGCTTAGGTTTGGAGAGGATGAGCAGTAGCGGCTCCTCGAAGGAGTGCTGCGGGGCGGGGCGGGGTAGGGCAGGGGTGGGCTGTAGTAAACTCAGGCATACAGCTGACCGGAGTTAGCTAACTAAATAAATAAAACAAATTACATTGCACGAGCTGCAACGCCAATGGCGTTTCAGCGTGCAATGTAATTTGTTTTATTTATTTATTTAGTTAGCTAACTCCGGTCGGCCATTTGCCAGGGGTTACTACCCCTCACCCTGCCCCTCCCCCGCTTCACCGCCCCACAGCACTCCCTCAAGGAGCCGCTCCTAAGGATGAGCCATCCTGCTATGATGACTGGGGTGGAGCTGTACCTTGCCCCACTTACACTTCAAAGGGCTTGCCTCTACCACACACAGAGGAGCCTGTCACCCCAGACGTCTTGGAGCCTTGACAGGGGAAAGGAAAACCTTTCCAGGACCAAATGTTGGGATAGGACGGGTGGAAATACTGGATCTTCTGAGCCACTCATCAGTACACTCATTGATCTGTGAACATTACAGAAGGAGAACTGCCCTGCCGCAAGAGGACTGCCTAATGCCACCAAAGAACTGCCCTGCTGCTTGAGGACTTCCTTGCTTTCTGAGAAGACTCAGTGACTCCAAGTGAAAATTGACTGATCTCTTGTCTGAGCTACAGAGAGACAGCAAGCTCCAGAGACCTATCTGCAACTGCCCAGCTGGCCTGCTTATCTGGACCTGCCTGAATTCTACTGGCCTCTGCTGGAGTGAGTTCACGATCCACCAGAGGTGCCTCCCTCAGGAGGCATTGGATGATCTCCTCCTCTTAAGAAAGATGAAATCCTGAAGGTTTGGGCTCTTCGTGACTGGGAACAGGCCCATTCATGATGAGACTCTGCCACCCATGACTACCGCCAACGTGAAGCTCTGGTGAACCTGACTCTTTGTGTTATGGTGACTGCCAATGATGACCGGTAATGCGAGATCTGCTCTTCGCACAACAGCAAAGACAGCCCGCAGTGACTGCCAATGTGAAGTTCCAACAATGACTGTTCACAATGCTTGACCAGCTTTTGACGCTAAAGACACAACAGCTTGTGCCGCCTGATCTACTGTACGAGCTACAGTGACAACCACCCTCGACACTGTCCCTGCTCCTCGAGGCCTCCTTTACCGTGAATTGAACTCTTCACATTGGGCTTTGAGAAGGAAACTTTTTCAACAGGACTCACGTGGTTCCTGTATCCGGCCCGTGTTCCATCGCGGTTGATGTGAGCTTGTGACTTTCTTTAATTCTAGCACGACCATATGACCCAAAACTTTGAGATTGCATATATCGGGATCTACTGATTCGATTTTTGTCATTCTAGTATCATTTTATTTATTAAAATGTATTCAATTGTCCTAAAGTGGTTTGGGGTTTTTCTTATGTTGTGATGTTGTGTATTTACATTATTATTATTTGTGTACTTACTAAACACTTTACACAGTGCCTCTAAATTACACCTGACTGATTTTGTTCCAAACTACCCGAGGGTTCAGCACAGATTATTTTAATTGCTTTTGTGGTTCATTCTGACAAGGAATGTGGTTGTTGCCTGAGTGGGGCTTCCACCCCCTCAGACAATACCCCAACTTCTTGCACTGGTGGTCCATCAAAACCCTTTATTACACATATCATTTCAGTTACTGAGACTTAAAGCATGCTATAGTGACATGCAGGTTTTGGTTTAATGAGATAGCCTCAGAAACAGTTAGTGTTAAGCTATTTGAAGAACGTTTTTCAATATATATCATAATATTTAAGGTGAGAGAACACAGGAATACAAATGTATCCCTGTATGGAGGCTATCGATACACATCAAATCACATTGTCCTATCAAAACAAGATTAGCTGATGTCCACCCAGCCTAGTGACTGCAGGATGCTAAATATTCCGTGATGTAATTCAAACAGACTGAAATCTTAGTTTGTTTTTCTGTTTGTAGTTACTTAGGAATTTTTTCATCTTGATATGGGTTTCTTTGTCCACCCTCCTCTCTTGTTTTTGACTTAAAACGTGTGCGACTGGTCCCCAAATTTAAATGTTCACTGCACTCTAATACACATGCTGGTGTGTATGTATGACATAATGTATTGGTTAATAATAAGCAGGGCCACTGGAATCATGCAATTGTGCGGTCACTGTGATTTTCACATAATTATAGATTTGCCTCATTTGCCACATAATCCATGACCTGCCACATAATCTACAGATGTTAATCCCAAAAATGTGTTTCTACCTCAAATGGTTCAAATGTGTTAAAAAAATGCAATGACACATGTTGCCGCGTAGTGGAGGCCATTTCCAAAGTTGGACTGCATACCTTACTGTTGCTTATTGCTATATTTGGAAGTTAAACTGGTAGTGAAGCAGTGTGAGAGAGCACAAATCTGAAAAATGTATAAGTACACCATATTTACAAGCACGTAGTGTTAGTTTAAATTGTATTGCACATGAGTGTTATATTCATAGAGTGAGATTATATAAGTGTGTTTAGCTAGCATAGAGGTACCTATAGCAGTATGAAAACTAATGTAGAAATGTTAGAATGATGTGAAACCTCACGTTTCTCATGTTAAGTGATTGTGTGTAAAGGAAATGAAACCTAGCAAACCAATGAGAATATGTAGGCCGCAGGGCAATTCACAGTAAAGATAAAGTGCTGCTGAACTGATGTGAGACGTGGTTAACATTGTTTTCTAGAAGTATTTAATCGTAGAATTGAAATATGTTTTATATAGATGTGTTGCATTATACTATAGTAATGTGAGTTAGTTAAAATACTGTTTAAACCAAAGAAAGGAAATGTTTTAAAGGACAGAAACCGCTTTGTGTAAATCAACTAGGCCTGAAAAGACCAAGTCATTCTCTTTGATCTAAAATGTCCTCGTTAGGGGAAAGTTGTGCTAGGCACTAACTGAGATTCCTTACACATGTTTTATGGTCCGAGATATGGTGGAGGTTGGAATTTGAGGCCCACAGTACATGTGTCTGTCGCAGGTGCGAGGAGCCCTAATCAGTACCATGATGAACGGTTCCTTTGTTCAAGAGAGCCAGGCGCAGGCCTGGAGGAGTCTTCAGGAATTTTAGGGGGTACTGTCTCGCTGAAGAAGAAGCCTGGGAAGCAAGGTCAACTTTAATGAAGAGTCCAGAGGAGCACCAGTACGGAGTTTGCCGCTCAAAACTGTACCACGTGAGAGGCGTCGACATGGGCGTTCCTATTGGAAATGTGATTTTGTATTAGGGATAGCACCCCGGGGTGGAGTTAGAGCAGATGATCTGAGGAGCCTAAGAGAGCGGATGGGTAGGCAGATAGAGAGCTGAAAGACTTCAACTTTGAGACAAAGACTAAGAGAAGTGTGTGATCTTCTTTGGAAGTCACCACTGCTGACACCTTTTTAGGTAAAGATCTTGTTAAGTAGGGATGTCACTTAGTCTAGTGCAGGGACAGATTAGCTTGTATTTTTCTTTTCTGTAAATGACTCTCAAGTTGCAACTCACAGCGATTCTTGCAACACTCATGCTCTTTGAAATAGTTTTGATAATTTCCTTTTGTCGTTTAAGAATATTCAGAGAGTATCTTTTTGTACTAATACCTGTATACCTTTTGAATCTTATTCTGAGATGTTTGTATCTTCAGATACTTTTGACTTTGAATTAAAACTTTTTAACCTTTCCCAGTGGTAAGTGGTTCTTTAGAGTGGTTTAAGTTCCTAATTGACTAACCTAGTAGTAGATTGTCTTTTACTCAATGACAGGTACCAACGATTCAGTCGACAGGATTAGGGATCTGGTAAGGTAACTAGAAACCAGAAACCCCGCGTTAACAGTTGGTAGCAGTGTAGGATGGTGATCTTCTTGAGGAAGGTAATCTAGACTAGGTTAGTTTACCCCAAGGTCCCTAGAGTTCGAGAGGTGGCCTGCCGAAGAAGGCGCTGACGGAGAGAGAAAAGCAGCAGTATCGGACGAGAGTGAGTATAACAAGGGTCATGCGTGAACAGATTGCGGTGTTTTGTGTTGTATTTGTATTGTAATGTCTTGCGGAGTTGAATGCCTGTAGTGAGATTGAGAGAAGGTTGTGAGCACGCGCAACCTGGTAAAAATCTTAAGTTCAAGGTAGAGCTTAAGTGGTCCGGGTGTATCGAACACTCAGAGTAATTGCCAACCATAGTACGGGGGTCATGAGGTACCATTGATCGTCCGTGGAACCGAGATAGGGGGAACGTGTGAGTGTGTGTGTGGGCAACGGACGCAGGTCGAAAGTTGCCGTGTGTAAGTAACCTATCAGAGAAGGCGATTGTCTGGACGTAAACGGAAAGACATTTCGCCAGTTAAGGTGACAATTACAGATTGACTGTGGGCGTACAGTCAAAGAAAAGTGATCGCTTGGACGGAAGTAATCATTTTTTTCGAAGTATGAATGGGACGCATGCATAAACACGAAGAGACGAGCTGAAAAAGGAGGGGAACTGCTGCGAAGGGGGACGAGTGACGTCAGCAAGAGCCGCGCTGAGATAGGGTGGCTAGTGAAGAGCCGCGACGCGATTGGGCGGCTGGTGCGACGTCAGTGAGAAGTCGCGTTCTGATAGGCCAGTTGGCGAGAACCGAGCTGAGATTGGTGGATTGTCATCAGGAAGTAAACAAACCGGAGAAAACAGAAACTAGTAGACTGAAAATGAAGTGTTTTAAATGTTTGAAGGATATTTTTAAAAGAAAAAGGAGAGAGTCTTTTTACGGGCAAGAGGCACCGCCAGAGGGTACACCGGCTCATTATATGGCATCGAATGTTGGGCTGCATACGATATTATGGATTGGAGTTTGGAACAAGCTTATGGAAGGGAATGAGGAAATGTCGTTCCAAAAGTACGGGACATTTAAATTAGAGGTGTTACATCGGCTAAAAGCAATCATGTCCGCATTGAAACCCCCGCCTAGACCGACCCAGTTTGAGGCCCTTAACGCATGGATTAGGGCGGCGCACGATAGGAATCTGAATAGGCGTCAAGAAAGGCTGACACGATCGGTAAGAGCAGTGCGAGATTCCAAATGGGATGAGGACGCCAAGAGGTGGAGGGTACAGGCTATTGAGGTGGATAAGTTGTACCCAGTGAGAGAGGTGGCAGGTGAAAAGACACTCATGGAAGAAGATGAGGAGAGCGACTCGGAGGACAACTTGATAAATAGATTGCTGATAGATAGACCGCCTCCGAGAGTTGGGGAGATTGAAAGTAGAGGACTCGCAAGGGAAGATGGGGCTGCCATAGAGGGGTATGTACCACTTCCTATATCGGAATGGACACCTATCAAAGGTGGGGAGACACCTCAACATAGTACAGCACAGAGTGTAGTCGGAAGGTTTGTGGTACAGAAAACGCCAACCGCAGAGAGGGCTGAAACTTTTGGATTGCCAGATGCTCTGCAAGTACCCGTTACCATAGGACCCATAGTATCGATTTACAACCCAGAGAATGTGAGAGAGGAAGAACAGATACGGTTAGACAGAGAAAGGGTTGAGATGGAAAGGAGGAATAACACGACAAATGCCTGGAAGCAATTGCCAGGACCGGTAACGTGGAACACCCCATTCGAACCAACAGTGAGTCCCGCAACAGAGCAGGGGGGTCAAAGAGGACCGATGGACCTAAGGGGACCACGTCCGAAATCCTTTAAGGAGCTGAGAGTCGATTTGAGAGAATGGGAGGGGTCCACAGAAGCACCAACCAGCAGACCTAGAAAAGAAGCAGAATGGGGAAGCCGAGGCAACGGAACATTGTCTCACTGCGGGGCTAGTGCAAGTAGTCAAGAGTGTGAAGGTAACAGGCCGGAGAGTAGAGGGGCTATACGTCATACTGACGGTGGGAATGAGCAAGAGAGCAGGCAGAGGAGTACAAGATGTGGAGAGACACCTCGTCTTATCCAAAGCGAGGGAGATCAGCGGACTCAAGAATACAGAGAGAGGTTTAGATGTACGCACCATGCACCTAATGAGAGTATACAGCACTGGAGTCGCGGGAGCACGGGGAACAGTGAAGGATCTTGCCATGGGTCGAGAGATCAGGGACCACCGGCAAATGACGAGGACAGGGGGATAAATGGAATGTCTTACCATGCATCTAGGGAAATCATGCAGGATGGGACTGGTGGGACTACGAGAAATGGGAAAGTGTTTCACCATACACCCAGAGAGGATGGAACTGCATGGGACCTGGAGAGATGGGAACAAGGGAGGACTCCCCATAACTCGCCTGAGCCTAGACGTAGGACTCGGAGCTGGGATGGGAGAGATGTGAATGGACCCCCTAGAACTAGTATACTGAGAGCTGCAATAAAGGCCAAAAGACTCGATGTCACTAGCTTAAAATCTGATCTGGATGAGATAATAGATGGGACGTTGCCCTTGGAAAGGATTGACTTGTATGAACAGGATGAGTTACTGTTCATAGCAAAGGATGTTACCCGAAAGGCAAGGGCAATTCATGAGAAACTGTCTGGACTGGCAGACAAGTACATGGTAGACTTGTCCAAAACGAGGACATTACAGAGTAACCATAGGTTGCAGTATTCAGATCAAGACTTAGATGAGAAGAGAACTACAGGATTAAAAACACACATTAGGGAGTTGATAGCAGGGATAAGAGTGTGGACAGATCAGGACAAATGGGAAGAGAGATGGTCCAAAAGGGGTACTGTCAGAAGGAGCACAAGTGTGATGTCTCCGGAAGGAAGGGTAATGCAGATGGAGGCATTTCCTTTGAGAGAAATATCAAATGGGAATTATGTACATGTACCCTGGAGTAGAGGAGATTTAGCTGCATTTACCAACTCATTTCCGAAGTTAAGGGACAATCCAGTAGAGTGGTATAAGCAGGTAGAAAGGTTCGTAAAGATCTCGAAAGTATTGTGGATTGATCTGAACACTTTGTTTGACATTGTGGTCCCATCTGACTTGTGGACATCGTGCAAGACTAGTGTTGAATGGCCAACTACTGAACCAGTGAGGGATGCTCAGACAAATGGACCGTCTGAAATTGTCATGCAAAAGTATGAAAGGGTAATAGCTTGGCTGAAAGATAAGGTACCACCTCAGGACATAGATTGGGTAAAAATAGACCGAACAAGACAAGAACCAAAGGAGACAGTTCATGAGTTTTATGAAAGGTTGTTGAAAACATTCAAACAATACAGTGGACTCGATGTAATGGATCCCAAAGATATAGGACAGTTTGTGTCAAAGTTTGTTTTGGGGTTGAGACCTGATATTTGTTTGATGATTCAGCAACATTTAATTTGTTGGCAAAACAAACCACTAGATGAAATTTTAAGGTATGCCAGATACTGTAGCGATGAGATAGATTCCAAGGCAAAGAAAATGAAGGAAAAGCTGATGGTGGTGCAGATGCAGTCAGCCGGAAAGGGCGGACAGCAGAAACAGGGAACGGGGACAATGGGACGGAAGTCGAATGGTCAGAACAAGGATAGTGAAGAAAGTCAGAGACCTAGAATAGATTTTGCCACTTTAAAGAAAACGACAAAGTGCCACCAGTGTCACCAGGTGGGACATTGGAGACGCGAGTGTCCCTTTAACCCTGAAAGTGGAGAACTAGAATTTGAACAGGAAGTTCAGGAGGTTCCAGTTCAAAGGGCGACAGTCCCAGGAAGCAAGGTGGTCAAAGGGGGGACTTTGGCTCCACGAGCTCAGTTTCCACAGCCACCAAAGATCGCGACAGGGGGAAAAGTCTATAAACAAATGCCTCTTTTTATTGAAGAAGAAAAATGTTATTACATTGACCCAATGACCGGTCAACGTTTGAACAGAGAAGAGGACTGTACCCTCGGGGCAGTTCTAGAAGTAGATCAGAGAGGGCCATTTGTTGAGGCAGAGGTAGCAGGGTGCCCGATGACATTCTTGGTGGATACTGGAGCTACTCGATCAACTCTGAGATCAGCAGTGGTTCCTGACCTACCAATGTCGGGGGAAACAATTCAGGTGGTTGGAGTCGCAAATAGAAGAATGACTAGTCCTTTGATAGAACCAGTGTCAGTAAAAATAGGGAATTACACAAATGAACATCAGTTTGTGGTATGTGATTCTAGTCCTGTATGTCTGTTAGGGAGGGACTTGTTGTGTAAATTGAATTGCACCATATACTGCACACCTCAGGGTGTGGAGGTACAGACCGCAGATGATGATGCTACCTTTAAGATTGCCAATGAGAGAACATGTATATAACTGTATCCTACTCTGACTGTGGAAGACCTTCCTTGTGACCTAAGAGACGCTGTCTCAGCTGAAGTATGGGATTTTACTGGGGAAGAGATAGGACTGATCAAAGGGGTGGAACCAGTGAAGATCATGATAAAACCAAACGCTGAATATCCAAGAACGCCTCAGTATAAACTGTCCCAGGAGACGATTGCAGGAATAAAACCTGTGATTGATTCAATGATTCAACAGGGAATGCTGAAGGAAATCGTGGGTAGTCCATGTAACTCCCCGATTATGGGTTTGCAGAAACCTAGTGGGAAGTTCAGAATAGTTCAGGACCTTCGAAAGATTAACAACATTGTGGTTTCATGTTGTCCAGTGGTACCGAATCCATCAGTGATACTGTTTCAAATACCATTCCAAGCTGAGTGGTTTACAGTGATAGACCTTTGTCAAGCCTTCTTTTCCATCCCATTAGATGAAGACAGTCAGTATCTTTTCGCATTTAAAATGGAAGATCGCGCCTTAACATGGTGTCGAATCCCACAAGGGTTCACAGATAGCCCTTCGATCTTTAGTCAGCTGTTGAAGAAGAACCTTGAAAGTCTGGTATTGCCACAGAACTCGGTTCTGGTCCAGTACATAGACGACCTACTTGTTGCGTCAGGAACAGAGGAAGCTTGTAAGGAAGACAGCATTGATTTACTGAATCATTTAGCTGAGAATGGACATAAGGTATCTCCGAACAAATTACAGTACTGTCTGACAGAAGTACAGTATCTGGGTCACCGAATAGAGAAGGGGAAGCGCAAGGTGTCTCCAGACAGGATAGAGGCCATCATGAAAATGAATGCGCCAACGACACAGAGAGAGGTTAGGATGTTCTTAGGAATGGTTGGTTACTGCCGACAGTGGATAGCTAACTTTTCACTGAAAGCAAAACCTTTACAGAAACTGACGCACAAGGAGGTGAGTGATCCGGTACCATGGGACAACGAGTGCCTAATGGCGTTCCTATAACTGAGAGAGGATTTGTGTCGTGCTCCGGCTTTGGGAATGCCAGATTATGAGAAGACTTTCTCATTATACTGCTGTGAAAGAGAAGGATGTGCGTTATCAGTGTTGGTGCAAGTACACGGAAATGCCCGTAGACCAGTTGCATATTTTTCGGCTACATTAGATCCGGTAGCCGCAGCGTTGCCCGGATGTCTCAGATCCGTTGCTGCAACAGGTGTCAGCATTGAGAGGTGTGAGAACATAGTAATGGGACATCAATTAGTGGTGTATGTACCGCATTCAGTAGAATTGTTAATGACAAGGACCAAGACGCAGCACTTGACCAATAGTAGGCTCACGCGCTATGAGCAAGTTATTCTTGCTGCAGAGAACGTGACCCTTAAGAGGTGCTCGGTCTTGAATCCTGCTACATTGATGCCACTTCCTAATGATATAGAAGGCGAAGAATGTGAAGATCACGATTGCCTAGATGTGACTGAACTATGCACGAAGCCCCGACCAGATATTGTGGATGAGCCATTGATCGACCCTGATGAAATTTACTTTGTTGATGGCTCATGCTTAAGAGACGATACTGGTCAGTTGAGAGCAGCTTATGCTGTTTGCACCATTACTGGAGTTGTGGAAGCCGCTTGCCTGGAAGGAGTACACTCCGCTCAGGTAGCAGAAATCATTGCATTGACACATGCCTGTATAGCAGGTAGCAAAAAGAGAGTCACCATCTATACCGATAGTCAATATGGTTTCGGTGTAGTTCATGATTTCGGGCAATTGTGGTCTCAGAGGGGTTACATGACCTCCTCTGGTTCGCCAATCAGAAATGGGGAATTTGTACGACTGCTGTTAGAAGCATTGCAAGGTCCAGCTGAAATTGCAGTGGTCAAGTGTATAGCTCACACTAAAAATACAGATTTTGTGTCACAAGGAAACAGATATGCAGATGAAGTTGCCCGCTATTGTGCGGAGCAAGGGTATACTTTCACGGAGGTGGAAGTAGGCGGGGCAAAAGAAAAAACAGAAGTCAATATGATGTTAGAGACCGTAGATACATGGGAAGATCTGAAACAAATGCAATAAAATGCACCTGAGTCAGAGAAAAAGTCCTGGGAAGTAGCAGGTTGTGTGAGAAGTGAAATGGATTTTTGGGTTTCAGTAGATGGAAGAGCATAGTTACTAGTGGAATTAGTGAGCCCAATGGCACGACAAATACATGGTCCAACACACTTAGGAAGGGATGCCATGCTGAGAGTATTTAGGCAAACTTGGTATTGCCCAAAGTTCAGGATTGCAGCAGAAGCAGTCTGTAGAAGATGTGTCACATGTCAGCAACTGAATGTAGGGAAAAGAACACCAGTTACCATGAGTCACATTGGGAGGTCTGGGGGGCCTTTCAACAGAATGCAATTAGATTTCATTGAAATGCCTAGAGTCAACCGCCTTAGGTACGTGTTGGTGGTCGTATGCTTATTTTCCAGGTGGGTCGAGGCATACCCTACACGTAGGTGCGATACACTCACCGTAGCAAAACTGTTACTTAGAGAATTGATCCCGCGCTACGGGGTGCCAGGCTCTCTGGAATCTGATCGAGGAACACATTTTAACAGTGAAATTGTGAAGATGCTCTGTGCCGCATTGAACATTGATCAGAAGTTGCACTGTAGCTATCGACCAGAGGCTTCAGGAATTGTGGAGCAGATAAATGGGACACTAAAGTGTCGAATTGCCAAAGTGTGTTCTTCAACTTCCTTGAGTTGGCCAGATGCTTTGCCTTTAGTGTTGATGAGCATGCGCAGCACACCCGACCGGAGGACAGGTCTCTCTCCACATGAGGTGCTGATGGGGAGGGCAATGAGGCTTCCTTCTGTACCAACTGCGACACTATTAAACATTACAGATGACCTGATCCTGGATTACTGCAAAGGACTGTCTGACGCCATTCATTCTGTGTCCTTCCAGGTGCAGGCTGCTGAGGTCCCATCTTCAAGAGAGTTGTGTCATGACCTGTGCCCAGGAGAGTGGGTGCTGGTGAAGAAACACGTCCGGAAAAACTGCCTAGACGTGCGCTGGAGAGGACCTTTTCAGGTCATACTGACCACGAATACGGCTGTCAAGTGTGGAGGCCTGCCGAATTGGATACACGCTTCCCACACCCGAAGAGTTCCAGCACCCCTGGAAGAAACAGCTCCTCTCACGGATGAGAATCCAGCTGAAGATGGTGAACCATTAGAGGGGATCAGTCAAGCCGTGGGGGTGTCTGAAGAAGTTGGGAGCGTTGCAGATCCAGAAGAAGAAGGGCAAGGCGGTAGCGAAACCGAAGCTGCAACAGAAGGAGAGAGCTGTTGTGAATGTGACTTGGAAACAGATCAGGAACAGAGTGATCAGGAACCGAGCAGGAGGGAAAGCAATAGGAGAACAAGAAGTGGGGCAGCTACTTGGCCTGAAAGAAGAAGGAGGCCGAGCCTGAAGCTAGCTCGAGAAGAAACTCTTGCTCCTATATCCGAAGATTCGGATCTGGAAGAAGGTGTATTGGACCAAGAGCAGGAGGGTCCAAGGAGATCAAGGAGAGTACGAGTGCCTAGCAGAAGATACTCTACACCTGAGTGGACCTACCTCGCTGCAGATGTCCGAGGGACGCAGAGTTGGGAGGGTGAGGGAAGTGACCCTGACCAGAACTGTCCCAATCATCACAGTGGAAGTAAGATTCCTGTTGCCAGGATTGGAGGTCGAAAGACTGCTGACACTCAACATCGTCTATCCTCCTCTCTTGAGCGGAATAAGAAAATTGATATTTGAGACCGTTGAGTTTCCGTGTTGCTGTTCCAGATGTCCAATACTGGAGGGAGTCCTTCTTCGTATGGAAATATTTGAGCTAGTGGTGGAACTTCTGGGAACACGCATAGTTTCAGATTGCTAAAAAGACTTTGTAAAGAACTTTGTAAATATTGATTGGAAGATAACCTAGCGCCGAGTGGAAGAAGAAAGAATTAGGGACTTCCCTTTTAGTGGATGGAGAAGGGCTAGGGTTGTCTATTGCTACAGAACTTAATGACTGTTCTTGCGGAAGAGAATTGTCAGCTTCCAAGTGTGGTTCAAAGAAAGACATTGTGGTTCAAATGAAGAGAGTCTTTGTGCAAAGCAAAAAGGACGTTGAGAAGAAGTAAGAGACTTTGCTGAGAACGACGACCAGAGCTACACTGTTTGAGATCATGGAGACTGGCAACCCGAACCGCAGGGCAAAATGCATAGTAGGCACACTTTTAGTGGTAGTGATTTCTCTTATAGTTTTAGTAGTTACTGTATCATATATAGTGGGACATGAGAACGAAACAAAGGCAAGAGCAGAAACAAAGAAAGCATCAACACAAAAGCCTACCACTGTTGCTGAGGTAAAAGGAGAAAACACTGAGAAAGAAAAGGCTTTGCTAGATGCTGAGATCAAAAGATTACATGTTGACGAATCACAGGGGAACTTTAGGTCAAATGCTTATGCTAAGTTGCTCTACGAATACATTGACGTCATGGAGGCGAAGAATTGCTATGTTTGTATGCAATTACCAGCTTCTGTGGATGAGGGTATCAGATACCATCATCTTCCATTGACGTATGGAATCACATGTAGTTTGTTGTTAAGCATATTCTATGGACGAGATGGGTTCGAGTATTATTTCTCGAATTTTGACTCGACATTGCCAGAGGTCCCAAATTATAAGCATCTGAATAAGTGGGACTATTACAAGTGCAAAGACAGGTTACAGAAATTTTTCATTCCATGGAAAACGTTAGATACTTCACATGCCCGAAGAAATAATCTGACTTGTCAAGTGTCAGAAATTGAGAAAAAGTTTATAGGGCAGGTGGATACTAGATACAGGAGGCAAAAGATTCTAAAAGCTTCAGGACAATGGGAAACAGATTGGACCAAGGAAGAAAGGATACAGCAAAGAAAGGGTAGCTTTGGTCCAATTGCTTTAGACAAGGAGAAACGGGGGAAACTGTGCATTCACAGAAGTTACTCCTATTATGAGAATCTGTATGTAGGTCAAGTCAGTTGTGAACATGCTTTCCAATTGGAGTACTACTCCAAAGACTTTTTGAAGGAGATGCAAGCAATTCCAAATGTATATTTTGTATGTGGAAGAAATGCATATGTGAAGCTACCAGATAATTGGTACGGATCATGCTATTTAGCAATTGTCTTCCCCAAAATATACCATGTTGAGAATTTAGAAACGACAAAGAGAGGGACTCCAACAAGAGGGAGAAGAGATCTAGGTGCTGAAGAGGTAGTTGGGGATGTATTTGGTGCTGCATTCCCTCTCTTGGGATTGATACTGAATGACATCAAAATTAGAAGATTGGCTACAGTGGTAGATAGGTTATCTGCCAGTACTGCTAGATCCTTAATGCTGGTGGAGGGAGAGATGCAATCGATAAGAGCAATGGTTCTTCAGAACCGACTTGCTTTAGATGTTCTGTTAGCCAAGGAGGGCGGAGTCTGTAAGGCTTTGAAGGTCCAGGAATGTTGCACTTACATTCCAGACAATTCAAAACCTCTAGAGAAGTACATACGAAATATTACTGCGATTCATCATGAGATTGAGGATCTGACAAAGATAAATGTATGGGAAAAAGTAGGTCAAGGAATGGGTAAAGTTGGAGGTTGGTTTGCCAACCTAGGAAAGGGTATCATTTGGTACATATTGAAACCCATCATCATAATTGTGATTTGTGTAATCACTTTGTGGGGATTGGTGCGACTGTACCAATGGTATAGAGCAAACAGGTTGCAGAGATCCATGAGGGAACAGGAGAAAAGACTGACTGCGATGCAGGATACTCAATACAAGAGTCTGAAGGCTCTAGAGACAATGAAACGAGGGGGTATTGCAACAACTTCAGTCTGAAAGATCCTACATTTTAGAGATGGTGTTTTATTATAGTATTATTATTATTATTATTATTATAGAGGCTTTTGTAGCGCGCTCTATTACTAAAAAGTATAGTATCCTGGCGCGAGAGAAAAGGGAGACAGATCATATTACATTTGATGGTGATGACTCCTGTAAGTCATCAAAGGGGGGACTGAGAGAGCACAAATCTGAAAAATGTATAAGTACACCATATTTACAAGCACGTAGTGTTAGTTTAAATTGTATTGCACACGAGTGTTATATTCATAGAGTGAGATTATATAAGTGTGTTTAGCTAGCATAGAGGTACCTATAGCAGTATGAAAACTAATGTAGCAATGTTAGAATGATGTGAAACCTTACGTTTCTCATGTTAAGTGATTGTGTGTAAAGGAAATGAAACCTAGCAAACCAATGAGAATATGTAGGCCGCAGGGCAATTCACAGTAAAGATAAAGTGCTGCTGAACTGATGTGAGACGTGGTTAACATTGTTTTCTAGAAGTATTTAATCGTAGAATTGAAATATGTTTTATATAGATGTGTTGCATTATACTATAGTAATGTGAGTTAGTTAAAATACTGTTTAAACCAAAGAAAGGAAATGTTTTAAAGGACAGAAACCGCTTTGTGTAAATCAACTAGGCCTGAAAAGACCAAGTCATTCTCTTTGATCTAAAATGTGCTCGTTAGGGGAAAGTTGTGCTAGGCACTAACTGAGATTCCTTACACATGTTTTATGGTCCGAGATATGGTGGAGGTTGGAATTTGAGGCCCACAGTACATGTGTCTGTCGCAGGTGCGAGGAGCCCTAATCAGTACCATGATGAACGGTTCCTTTGTTCAAGAGAGCCAGGCGCAGGCCTGGAGGAGTCTTCAGGAATTTTAGGGGGTACTGTCTCGCTGAAGAAGAAGCCTGGGAAGCAAGGTCAACTTTAATGAAGAGTCCAGAGGAGCACCAGTACGGAGTTTGCCGCTCAAAACTGTACCACGTGAGAGGCGTCGACATGGGCGTTCCTATTGGAAATGTGATTTTGTATTAGGGATAGCACCCCGGGGTGGAGTTAGAGCAGATGATCTGAGGAGCCTAAGAGAGCGGATGGGTAGGCAGATAGAGAGCTGAAAGACTTCAACTTTGAGACAAAGACTAAGAGAAGTGTGTGATCTTCTTTGGAAGTCACCACTGCTGACACCTTTTTAGGTAAAGATCTTGTTAAGTAGGGATGTCACTTAGTCTAGTGCAGGGACAGATTAACTTGTATTTTTCTTTTCTGTAAATGACTCTCAAGTTGCAACTCACAAGGATTCTTGCAACACTCATGCTCTTTGAAATAGTTTTGATAATTTCCTTTTGTCGTTTAAGAATATTCAGAGAGTATCTTTTTGTACTAATACCTGTATACCTTTTGAATCTTATTCTGAGATGTTTGTATCTTCAGATACTTTTGACTTTGAATTAAAACTTTTTAACCTTTCCCAGTGGTAAGTGGTTCTTTAGAGTGGTATAAGTTCCTAATTGACTAACCTAGTAGTAGATTGTCTTTTACTCAATGACAGGTACCAACGATTCAGTCGACAGGATTAGGGATCTGGTAAGGTAACTAGAAACCAGAAACCCCGCGTTAACAAGTGCAACAAATGTGCAGAGAGTGTTACCAAGTTAAAAATGATGAAATAAAAAAGTAATACTATTTCAAAATGTGCCACTTTATTTTCACATAATTTTCCTTTTCTTGCTACATAATTTACTCAACCCTGCCGCATAATTTGGCCCTCTCCTGCCACATAATTTCAGTGACCCTGATTATAAGGTTGCTACAAGTCAGTGATGAGTTTCCTGACTATTAGAGGCCCCGGCTGTAGGCCAAACTGGAACTGTGGGGTGGCCTTGTAATATACTCAGTTGGGGGTACTTTATTCTGTATAAGAATTGAGCGGCCTTTCTTGTCCGAGAACGCAACACATGGAGCAGCAGCATGCATGATCTTTTCAGGAAGAGGTCATGGCAACAAGATGGGCGGAGTGCGCCGCCTCAGGACAGGAAGATATGTGGCATGCACAGACTATTCTGCGAGAGGCAGCAGGAAGACGGTGGCATGCCAGCTTCTCCAGTCGGATTCTGAAGCAGGAGACGTGGCAGCATGTTTTTTCTCCAAGTCAGAAGCATAGCCGCTTTAATGTTGGTGGCTGTTGGTACCCACTCCCCCAATTACCTCCTTCTTCACAGATTCCCTCACTGCCACCCTGCAAGAGTGCCCTCATCACTCCATCTCTCCCCTCACTCACATGTATTTAATTTAATTTCTAGCACTACTCGTGACAGTGAAGGTTGTCGGAGGACTTCACATCACACACACGTTACACAGAGAAATTGAATCATACAAGTGTGTAAATCAATGAGACAATGAGGACTACAAGCTGTAGGAGTCATCTGTCATCCGTACTGGTAGCAAGTGTATTTTTGAAGTTCTTGGTCTGGAGAAACACATACTCGGGATTTAGAACCTAACACAGAGGTTGGTGTTGCCTAAACTAAAAAGATTCCTTTTTCTACCCCAAAAAACCCTTTTAGCAACCTTAGGATAACAAAAGATTGGGGGTGAAAACACAAGACTTTAAAACTATGCTGTGCCGTTTGCATGCTGTGCATTGATGCTAGTTCATAGCTCACTATACTATATTAGAAGGATTGTAACATATGAACTGCAAGTAACAAAAGTATCTATGTACCAAAATCTGTCTGAGTTATCTACTTGTAATACTAGTCTGTGATATGCATGTTACACATGCTTTGCAGGAGGCACATTAACCCTCTGCCCTACTTTATTAGACAAAACACGGATCTGTTTAGCAGAAATACTAGTCACCAAAGTTAACTCGACATTTTTATTATTGCCTGAAGTTTGCTGGATACAGAAAGAACTCTGAAGCAGGTGCTTTTAACCCCTTGAGCTTGGAGGCTGGTGGGGGAATCAGTCACTGCTCAGAGGTCGTAGCAGGCACTTCATTCCAAATTCATGGACACTCCTGTCAGAGGCATTGAATATCGCACATGCCAGCCATTTTTGGACATCTCTAGGTGCTTGTTGTTAGTTATGAAATGTGGCTAATGTTGGCGCACTTGGATGTCAACACACCTTTAAGTAGAACATAACTGTCCCGGTTTTCGCGAGCTTCAGTCTCCCACTTATTAAACTCAACACATTGCATGTAACAAAGCTGATTTAACGCAGTAAGATGCCCATCCACAAAAGGGTATATAAAGAATTGCAAAGTAAAATGAACCCTTTTCTAAGCTCACTCACTTTCTATTTTAACATTTCAGCTGGTTACGTGGTGGGAACAGTAAGAGCCACGGATGAGGACAAACCCCCCTGCGTGAGATACGGAATCACTTCCGGTGACACTGAGACCATTAAACTATTTTGGATCAATAGGGAAACAGGAGCCATAGAACTGACGACCAACCCCGACTATGAAACCACCCCGCAGTACACACTGGCTGTGGAGGCCGTCGACTGTGACCCTGTGGCTCCCAGGCGAAACGTGGCAACAGTAAGTAACTGGACTTGTGGTGATGGAGGCAGTGACACCAGATGTTATACATCCTGAAACGTCAATCAAACTGTTTTCACATTTGCAAAAGGGCTTTGTGTAGGTAAAGCCTTGTCTTTGTGCTCTGAGCAATTTATGCAAAAGGATAGGTAATACAGATAACTTTGACAATATTTGTATCTCAAATGGCTGTATCTCGAAACATCGACACATGTTCTCAATGTTTTGGTCCTGGATTTTTGACTTCAATATTTTGGTAGCGGGATGTTTTTAGAGTTTATATCAAGGTGGAATGCCACAGCACGGACATCACATGGAATTGAAAGGGTGCGCGGACTGTGTGCGTCATTCTTCCTGATGGGCATTTCGCACTGCAGCGCCTAATTAAAAAGAGCTCCAGCTGTAGGTGGCGAGATGGCCGTGGGTAAGGTAGGAAGGGGAGAGTCAAGAATAAAAACAAAACAGCAATCATTTCGGAGCAAACACCGGCGTCGAGAGAAATGTCTGCAAATCGCCTGAACGCACTTTTTGACATTATATTGTTTAACTACACTGATTCTTTTTTTTTTTTATTGAGCTCGTAAGGCTGAAATACTAGGGTGGGCCATGTTAGGATTCAAATGTGTGAACTTTAGGCGACAATCAGAACCTTGCAGCAGGCCCTGGATTAATACACTGGCTTTTAAGAATCCTGGGGCATATCAGCAAGGGTCTGCGATAATTATCGCTCAGCGCTCTTAGCGCAAGGATAATTATCGCCGGCTAATGCTGGATTGTATCGCTGAGATAGCGTGCTATCAGAAATGCTTATCTCAAAAGCGATACAATTCCAAGCGCAAGCTGCCAAAAGTGTGATTATCTCTGGAAATCCAGCTATAATCGCACGTTTGGCGAAAGCTTGATGATAGGGCAGGGCATACTTAGCCATTATATCCACCTTCCATTGGATATAATGGCTAAGTCACACTGAAAGCAGGCGTAAGGAAAGTAGCGATAACCAAGGTTAGCGCTACTTTTCTTATCGCTATGCTGTTTAGCGTGTAGCTTGTTAATTGGTGAAATGTCGGTTAGCGACATTTCTCACGTTATTTATTAGAGATGCAAAGGGAGGCGTAGGGAAAAAGGGTGCTAACATGCATAATCGCATGTTAGCACCCACCTGTTAATAGGGCGATAGCTTTATCTCCACTTTTTTGACTTTTAAAGCGAAAAAAGTGGGGATAAAGCCCTTGTTAATATGCCCCCCTGAGTCAGATTTACTAAACTTTCACACAACACAGTGTAGCAAGGCAACTTGCTGTGCTGTGTTGCTTGAAAGAGAGAGTGCAGAAATGCACAGTACCTACTAAGATAAGGCGCCCTTCTGCTCTCTCAGCCTAGCACCAACGCAGACACCCTTACACCACAGTGCAAGGGTGTCTGCGTTACAAGGAAAATTGTTTTTGTGCAGAAAGGGATACCTTGCTGCACAACACACATACTCTCGAAGCATTTTCCTCTTTCTCTGTGTGCTTGCAGCACACATAGAAAGAAGAAATAACAAGGAGAAAAAGAGATTTTTCTTCTCGTTACACCATCCTCCTGTAGGTGTAGCGATTTCATGCAATCCCAGGTTTGCAAACCATTGTAAATCTGAGATTGTGAACAATCCATGAATGGATGCATAGGAACACCCATGTTCCACCCATGGAACGCCTCCCAGAATTAAATGTAACGCAATGCAGCGCAGCCTCCCACGTTGTGTTAATTTACAAAGCCACGCAAATTGATGCCAGTCTCCCCTTGGGTGGCTTTGTAAATAGCTACTAGCATTTTGAATCATGGCTGCGCCATTAAAGTGGCGCAACCATGACGCAAAATGTTAGCTAATCTGGCCCGTGTTTCTATGGAGAGAATGTAGTAACTACTAAGCTGTTATTAGTCAGATGCTTTTCCAAAATATTATTACTCCAGGTTCGTCCCTCAATCCATACCTCCGTTCTGCATTGCAGAGGTGTATTACCTGGCATGAACACATGATGGGCCATGTGGGAGAAAAGTAATAGAAGCAGCACCCTATACAGTTTAAGCCTTTGCATGACGTGGATCTCTGGCAGTTGGCCTTCTGGGAAGGGAAGGTATTTCTGACAGTGCAGCAGGCTGATCTTCTGCTGTCACAAACTCAGCAGTTTCCAACCTCGAAACGAGGTGTGGAACCATGAGAAGGTTTGTGGCATGCTTCATCATAGGGCTGCTAAACACACATATGCGCAAACCAACGCATGAGGTGGAGCAATGGGGTGGGGGAGAAAATACAAACATACGGAAGAGTAGGGATGAAGCAAACAATATAAGTGCAGACAGACAAAGTTAATACTAACTCCAGGAAATCCAAATACCTATTTTATTCGTGGATTCACAGGTCAGGTTTAAAATAGGTTTCACTAAACCAGTGGTTGGTGGTGAACTGGTAGATTATGGACCATTTTTCCCTCCACTCTGCAAAATCGTCGACATATTTCAGCCGGACATACAGGCACATGCATCATTGTTGGCTTTAGCAACTCCTTAATCGCGATTTTTAAGGAATCGCAATTAAGGAATTGCAAAAGCCTATGCATGTAGAAATCGCTTAAAAATAGCGATTTCTAAACATTCCTTAATTGCGACTCGCAAATTGCGAGTCACAATGAAGGAATACCTCCCCTTTCATTCCTATGGACCTAGAGGCCCATAGGAATGAATGGGAAGACATTCTCAATTTGCTAATCTCAATTAGAGGATCACAAATTGAGAATGCAATTTCAAGGGTGCCAGGGTGTCAAAAGGACACCCTGTTGCACCCCTGAAATTGATCTGCGCACAATCGTTGCGCACACACATGCTTACATGCCCTAGGGGCATGTGTGTGCGCAACATGAAACTTGGAAAACTGCACAAAAGTGCATTTTTCAAAGATTTTGCAAATTACCATGAAGTTTAACTTCATGGTAATTTGCTACCCCTATTAGCGAAATCGCGTATTTTTCTACTTTAATGCATTGCATTTAAGGAATCGCAAAATGCGATTCCTTAAATGCAATCGCAATTTGAGAACTCGCAATTAATTGCGAATTCTCAAATTTCGAGGGCCTTGACCCTTGATGCATCGCAAAAGCTGATTTTGTGATCGTAAACGGCCGATTTTTGCAAATTACACCGTTTGCGATCGCAAAAGGCTTTGATACATGTGCCTGATAGTGTCTTCCCCGGCTTTCATTGGGACTACTAGATCCCTGTATTTATGCCCTCCTCACCCACCTTAATAAGTAGATCGAGGTTTCAACCTGCGTTTATACGTAGGTCATGTAATCACACTTGGATTAAAATCTGTAAATGAGAAAATATATATAAACATGTGAAAGAAAATATAGATGAATACATATGTGCATGATAGTTAAAGAAACAAGTTACTTTGCCCCTCTGAACGAATTTAGTGCGACAATTCATTTTCATATCAAACACAACTACCATGATAGCCAGCAATGAAGGCCAGCTATAGCGATTGCATAGGACACACAATTCCAGAAAAGATTTGTAACCAAGAAGTGCTGCACCTTTGGGCGACCCCTGAATTTATTTCAAAATGTCTTTAAATTGAAACATTTGGCCCATTCTTTTAAATGATATCTTGGGCGTAGAAAGAGGGGATACATATTAAATACCATTCCATATGTAGTCTTGGAAAAGTTTGTGAATTAAAAAAATGAGACATTTACTGTAAATGTAGAAGGAAATCAAAAGGACTGGGGGCCAGACGCACTAAGCATTTTAATGGTAACCGTTAAAATGCTTTTTCTTAGTTACCAATCCCATATTAGGAGTCAAAAATGTTTTATGACTCCTAAAATGGGATTCCGAATGGATACCTTTGGGGCTCCTTGCTTTTTGTGAATTAATGTAAAATAATAACTTTGTTGAAGAGAAAGCAGTGCGCCAGGGGACCTCTGCCAGCTCTTAAACCAATGAATAAAGTAAACTTTTCTGAAATGCAGCTTTTTGCTTAAGGAAAACAAAAATTATTAAAAAGCAATAACAGACAGGGTAGCCTGCTGACTCCAGTAAACCACAATTCCTGTGATGGACCCAATAGTAGTGAGACGAAATTTGTGATCTACTTCGTTAATATTTTTGAGGTAGGTCGGTTTCCAACCCACTATGAATGGGAGTTAGTACATAGGTCAGTTGCTAAAATGATTTTTGGTCACATATTGCGACCAGTATATTATGACAAGTAAATAGTATATCCGGTGCCAGAAGGGGCAGTTTCTGCTTTAGGGCTCCAGTGCTGCGCCCGTCTGAAATGAATACATCTTTTCTGCAGAAAATATTGAATACCTTTACTTGTTTACAGATACAATGTGGGATAATTTCTTTAAATAAAGTGATGTATTTAAGTTTGGGCTTCCTGTCCCAGGCTGCCTGTCCCGCTTCGATCTGAACAATGAGCACAAAACCAGGCAGTAAATCAACTTTCTCCAGAGTGATGCATGACGCAGCCCTTACCTTTCTAAATTCCTTCAGTGCCATGGGATGCTTTGATGATATCCACTGTAGGCCAATGATGCTGCAGGTGTCATTATTTCATTGCAGACTGCATCCTTGCACAAGGCCAGACATCATTCACAGGCATAGATACCACCCCTTTCCCATTTGTCACAGGGTATGATTGAATGTGTGTGGTAGGTGAGTTTGACACCTTGCTCTCGGAAGTGGCAAATGTTAATTATAAACTTGTGTTAGGTATATTGTGCCTGGTCATGCTGACCTCCCACACTGTGACACCCCAGGCCGCCGCTGTAGATCACTGGCCCCTTTAAAAGTGTAGATCCTGTATTTGATCACAAGCAAAGTCGATCGAGACATCATGCAGGGCTGTTGCTCCATGTCGAGGTTGATCAAAATATATTCAGCTTTTGAGGGAGTCAAGCACAGAGGGAGAAATAGGTGCATTTAGGCACAGATGCATCAAGCTAAAAACCGCTTGCAAAGGGGCAGATTCTCAGAATCTGCCTCTTTGCGACCAGTATTTTTGCATTTGGGATGCATCAGGGTATGCTCAGACGTGAGTCCCTTGCTCACTTTGCCACTGGATTCAAGCAAGCCGGGCTGAAGACGACTGAAATGCCAGAAACCGGTCCTCGGAAGCTTGTTTCCGGTCCAGGGAAGTTCGGGCTGGACTGTTCCCATGAGGCACAGGGTCAGACTGATTTGCATATGGCCATGTCTGAACTGGGGTGGCAGAGTGGGCTAAAGAACGGTGATGGATTAAACCCAGATCCGTTGAGTGGGTGTGAATATTTGATTGGTTCAGATGCCCCATCCATCACCACCCCCTTTTGTACCACTTTGATTTATGCAATGCCAAAACAATGCCAAAAATCCTTAAATGATATGAGCATGCATGCCTAGAACGTGGTGCACATATTTGGTTGTATTAAGCCCCTGATTTAGTTAGATTGATCAGCACAGTGGTTCTAGAAAGTTTTATTCCCACTCTGAACATGCTTTGATTTTGAAGACAGACGCTGTAGCTGGCTAGATTTTTGTGGATGAGTAATTCTGGGGATCAGGCCCTATCATATGGCATTAAAACAGACATTGAAATGGGTCACTGTTGGGTCCTATATTCATGCCCTTATCATTAATGCCCCAAAACACTGATTGATTTTTGAGCAATAAATGATAAAAACATTAAGGTAATGCAAGTCAGCAATTTGGTTCCTGTATGTATTTCAAGTGTTTTACAAAATCTTACATTCCCTAAGAGTGTTAGATATATCCATCATGTTGTGTTTCTCTGTAGTTTCGTCGTGCATCTTATTACTCTCTTATCATGCATAATTTGAACCGATTCGCACCAGGTGTTTATGACTGGCCACAAATTAGAGCTCTAGCACTGAGAATGAAGGCGGTGCAAGTTTCTCACAGTGCCCGTCAGTGGGTTGGCCTCTCTGCAGAACACACAGAGCCATGGTCATATTTTCCAGATGGAAATTAAATTCTGTGTAAATGTGTTTCAAGGGGTACACAGTTGTCAACATATTGGTAATGTTAAAATAAAAGAAAATAAAGTGCTTACATGTGAGTGAGTACAGTGTATATTTGGGGGCAGTGAAGTGAAGGAGATGCAAGGAAGGGAAATCTGAAGAAAGTGAAAAGAGGCTGTTTAAGAGGAAAGAGCTGAGGTTTACGATATGTAGATGGACGAGAAAAAGGGCATACATGTCTAACGTAAAGTGCACATAGCTGAAGACCAATACTCCTTCGGACAGCCATCAATAATATTTAATTCCTGGTCTCACAATTTCAGAATTAAAACATTTTTAATATTAGCTATTTACAACAAAATCTTTGTTGTTATTCATTTATCCTAAATAGCTAACAACCATTGACAACGCCTATGCTCCTGGCAAGTTTTAGGTGTATGTCAGTTGTTGCGTTACAGATCCGAATGCAATAAGAAAGCTCAGAGAGAAAACAAAATACCTCTTAGGTGGCACACTACGGCAGTTACAGAAACTTAATTTACATGTTTAAGCCACTCCACTTTTAGAGCCCCCCCATTTGACTGATTGCAACCAGCAGCTGTGGGTGCTTCCCCAAACCTCATACAGCATTATCTTCCAAAGTTGATGTCTCACTCAGTGCAAGACACTGTGCTAGAACAACTTTAAAGGGCCTGAAGTTGTTGCACTGTACAATTTGCACACTACAGTAACTGTTGACCACACTAAAGCAGTAAGATATGGGGCACTTTTTAATTATTTTTACATATTTCAACACTACACTTTGTTTAAAATGAACCATTTGAAATTTTTAAGTGTTTCTCAGGGGAGGAGCCCCCTCCGAAACTCATGTTTACCCAACGAGGACACATAAATCTCATAATCAAATTTCATATCCCCACCACTTTCAAATGTAACAAGCTGACACTGGGCCCTAGATTTTCAATTTGTTTGTGATTTGTGCTCCAAGACTGTAGAATTGTAGTAGTAAAGCCACAGGGCTTCTGAAACAAAATCGAATAAACTGAGAACTTCCATCACCTTTGCCACTTTAGAAGTATGGTATTATGATATTTATGCATTCTTCTACGTTCAAGAGTGCTGAATTGCAACGGGATCAAATGAACTGCAGTTGATGTGAAATTGTGCATACTATTCACTTTTATAGTCACAGTAATAGTTTTTATTTAATAACGTTGTTCTTAGCTGTCAAGATGAATCTTTTTTCTGATGCCAAGTAGGATGGTAATGTGGTTCATACTGCGCTGGTTGCTCTCTGTTGCTATGGAAATAGTCCATATGCATTAATTGGAGTTTTTTTTTCAATATTTCAAGTTTTGCTCTCATAGCAATCTAGAAATGCGAATCCACGGTTGTTTGATTTAAAAACAGCGTCCTAAGTTTATGTGATTGTTTTAATATTATTCTTATTAATCTACTAGCTATTTCATTTGGTACACACTTTTAAAGTAACAGACTGAATTCAGCGCACTAGGGGGGTCATTGGGATGGCGGATGGACTTTGCCCGTCCGCCATCCTCATGGTAATAGGGACCGGCCACCGTAAGGGCGGGGGTCCCATCACTAGCATTAGGATGCGCCCGCCACAGTAGCGGGTGCATCCTGCATTCCTACCATTGTGGCAGGCGGTGCACTCAGAACCACCCGCCATAATGGCAGGAAAGCATGCTGTGCACTTCCATGCACAGCATGGTAGGCACCACGCGGTGCCTGCCATGCTGTGCATGGAACTGCTGGGGGGTACCATAGGTACCCCCCATGTGCACCCCCCACCCCCCCGGAGACACTGGGGGCCCGCAGCAGGCCCCCCGCAAGGATTCTCCGCATGCCTTTCCATGGCGGCATTGAAAAATGCACATCATAATATGGCTGGCGGTGTCTGATAGACACCGCCACCATATTATTCCTTTTCCGTCCCGGCCGCAAGGTGACCGGGGCGGAAAAGCGGCGGACGGTCTTTCCGTCCGCCGAGGTCCCCCCGCCATACTAATATGGCGGGGGGGGGAAAACTAGTGTTGATGTCGGGCGGATTGCCTCCGCCAGGCCGGCAGTGGCTATTGTCAGCCTGGCGGAAGCAATCTGCCCGACATCGTAATGGGCCCCTAAGTTGGCATAAGTGTCCCAGATGTAATTAGGGAACAGCAACATGTGTACCATGTTTAAAATTGTTAGAAGTTTGCCCTGCACCTATAGCATTACATTAGTATCATTGCCCTTTTACTGAGTTTCTCTAGCCATTCACCCATTTTAAAATGCAGAGTAAAAGTCTTGCTAAAGTTGAAAGAATACTTAGAATCTTTGTGAGCATTAATTTGTTTTTTATAACCATTGAACATCTAAAATGGGTAACATTTATGTATTGTAGGCAATATGGAAGCGCCTAAAAGACAGCACAGGTACTCACCAATAACCAAGCCACACACAGAGAGTACTTTTACATGTCTTTATTCCACTGCATGTAGGTCAGAACTCAACATTCTAAGCCTGCCTTAAAGTTTTCCCTCTAACGCTAATGTCCCAGGCCTACAGTGTACAGTTGGAATCAAAAGAGTTGCAGCATTCCTTTATTTACAAGACTCTACATCTCCTGCTTTGTCAAATAAAAAGTTAAACATTTTCAAAATAGATGAATAAGTAAATTAATAAATAGATAAACACACAAATAAATACACTGATGATCATAGATATACAGGCAAATATAATTCTTCAATTAATCGTCGTGGTGCCTAAATCACACGTTCTGATCGGGTCACTGAGAACTGGCAGTTGAAGTGTAAGTGATCTGCACATGTGAGATGGAATTATTAGTATACACATAGTGATCAACAGTCTGTTGGGACCAAACCTCTACATTGACATCCATGTTTGATGAGTGATGGTCCACAAGTAAAGAATGAGAGGACTCTCTCTGAAGGGACTTCCCAGGATGTTGGGCAGTCACCATTTGTCCTTTGGTGTTAGTGATTGTAAATTTTTCAACCTCAAAAGGAGCATCAGACTTTCTTTTTCTGGGTTGTCTGACAAACACGTGATCTCCTCTTGTAAAGGTGACATATTTTACATGACAGATAAAGCTCCCCCGCCTAGGGGGAGAACAACTCCGAGCACAACCAAGGGGGACCGAAGGTCTTATTCCATAGTCAAATAATAATCATCCAATGTTGATCCAAAATGAGTTATCCAATTTTTTAGATTTTTATTCAAACAAGAGCATGTCTTGATTTCACGACATGTGAAAAGGGATGTTATTCCATATCAAGTTCAAAAATCATAATTCATGTTATAACACACATCCAATCCCAATGCATTTCGGGCTGAGCCCATCGTCAGGGGATTACTTTGAGTGCATTAGCTGTGTGGTCACACCGCGGTGACTATGGAATAAGACCTTTGGTCCCCCTTGGTTGTGCTCGGAGTTGTTCTCCCCCTAGGCGGGGGAGCTTTATCTGTTTTATCACGTCCCACTGCCTGGCCAGACAGTGTTTCTTCAGCAGCACACCACAAACCTTCAATATTCTTTACTTTTTCATATTAACATTGCTGTGCGAGCTCCTCTCTATTTTTGATATTTTACATGACGTCATCTGTCAGCATCTATTTTCATTTTCTGTTTGTGACCAAAGTCCATAGTATGATCGATCTCCTCATTTTTGGATCTGAGGTTGGGTCATAGGGGCAGCTTGGTAGTCATGGCTCTTCCATCATGAGTGTTGCAGGGCTTTCCCCTATCGTTGTGTGAGTGGTCAAACGTTAACCTCAAGGAGTAGCATTTAAAACAACTTTGAGGTCAAGCTTCTCCAATGCAGCACACTGAACAGCTTTCTTTAGAGTACTCGTGAACCGTTCTACCAGGCCATTGGCCTGAGGCCATAGAAGAGTGCTTTTTTGATGCTTTATATTGAGGTGATTTAGAAAATCTTTGGATTCTCGACTATTAAAAGATGACCCAATTTTCAGATTTTCAGATTGCAGTACCACCCCATGTTAAAAGATGCCATCTAATCTTTGAATACCGTTTTCATGTGTAGTAGATGAAAGGTCTCCTACCAATGGAAAATGGCAGTATTCATCAACAATGACTAGAATATGATGTCAATTCTCAAGAAGACCAAAGAAATCAAAAGTAATTCTCCCCCAAGCATGATGTGGCAATTCTGACATGTTCAAAAGGTGCTGAATAGCTAGAGATGAAAGACAGTTGCATATGTGACAAGTCTTTAATACTTTTTCAACCCTTTCATTGATTTAAGGACACCAGAATCAGTACCGGAGAGCTCTCTTGGTGGCAACTACTCCTCAATGTCCTGCATGGGCGACATCGATCACTTGTTGTATACTCTCAGAAATAACAATTTGTGTAACTCAAAGAATGAAACCTTCTTGAGTCACTGAAAGTTCATCCCGTCCCGCAAGCTGCTCCTCCAGAAATTGGAGGCATGTGGTATCAGGCAAAGCGCCCTGAGCTGGATGACATCCTTTCTATCCGCGCGGAGCTTCCAAGTCGCACAACAGACATACCTATCTGCTAGTATCCCCCTGCCCCATGGTGTCCCACAGGGATCGATCCTAAGCCCTAATCTATTCAATCTGTACGTTGGACCGCTGGCTGAGCGAGAGGAAGAGCATAAGGTGTCTATTGTGTCCTACGCAGATGACACTCAGCTAATTGTGATGCTGTCTCAAGACAGGGAACAGGCATCAATATGATTCTCCAAATGTCGGGAAGAGGTGGCAGCTTGGATGTCAAATCATTGCCTTAAGCTGAACTGGAGTAAAACGGAGGTAATGATTGTGGGCAAGGCCCCCACCATATGGTCATCAGCTTGGTGGCCTGAATCGCCGGGCCAACTACCCATCCCGCAATCAGAAGTTAAAAACCTTGGAATATGGTTCGACTCCGAAATGGCATTTGACAGCCAGATTCGGAAAGTAGCGGGCAAATGCTACGGGCTATGAAAATCCTTGGAAAGATCCTTTACCTCCTACCATCCAATGTTAGGAAAACCATAGTACATGCTGTGATAACCTCCCAAATAGACTACGGTAATGTACTATATCTTGGCGCTACAAAAAAGGACTATCCAAACTACAGACGGTGCAAAATGCGGCGGCTCGATAATCCTTAGTCTTCCGAGAAGTGCCTCCACGAAGAAAGCCCTAGTAGAACTACACTGGCTGCCAGTGGAAAAGAGAATTGTGTTCAAGGCAATGTGCCATTGTCACCGTATTCTATCAAAAAGAGGCCCACAGTACCTTCAACCACTACTAACCCAGTACACACCAGGTCGGAACCTAAGATCCAAGGGTAAGGCACTGGTGACTGTGCCAGGAATATTTAAAGCGAGAATGGGGGTACGCGCCTTCAGATACCTTGTAGAAAAAATGTGGAACACTTTACCGATGGCCCTAAGAACAGAATCATGTAAAACTAAATTCCGCAAAGAATTGAAGACTTGGTTGTTCCTAACAACATATCAAAGGTAGCGCGCTGGCCAGTGTGTGCAACTCGGTGAGACATGCAGATTGCTTGTCACATCCTTTCAGAGTGACTATTTCAGCACAGGGACACACCAGTGGTGTAACCATGCGCTCTACAAATGGTTAAATAAATAAATAGTGTACATTTCTGAACTTCAAATACTTCCTATCATGAATGAGAGGTCTAGGGTGCTCTTTCCATGATTGGTGAGCAACAATGTCTTTTAACGTTAACATGTCACTATCTTAGCTTATGGCAGTGAAAGTTTGTTCTAAAGACATGGCAGATGGTGCGCTCGGTTTCATGAAGGCCTCCACTGTCTTAGATGGGTTACAAGGGCACTGCAATGGCTTGCTTGAAAAATAATTAGCAGGATTCTGTTCTTTCCCCGGACGATGAAGAATTGTATAGTTGTATTCTTATAACCTCAAACCCCAATGTTCAATTTGAGGAAGCATTTTGGCTTTTGGATTGGCAACTATCGTCAAGAGTGCTTGATGATCAGTTACTACTGTGAAAGCTTTTCCGTACAAGAACACATGTAAATATTCACAATCCCAGACCACTGCCAAACTTTATTTCTACAGTTGAGAGTAAGCACGTTCCGTTTGTGACACCCTTTTACTGGCATATGCCATGATATGTCTCCAGGCATTTGGCTGTCCGTTGTGCTGTGCAAGGATTGCACCTAACCTGACAGGGCTAGCATCATCTACAACCTCTGTATGAAGTTTGGGATCAAAGTAGGTCATTTCAGCAGCACTCTTTATAGATTGCTTGATTTTTGGGAAACTTTTCTCACATTCACTTGACCAATTAAAAGACACATTATTTTTCGTCACTTCTCATAATGGTGCACTGACTGTAGTGAAATATTTTATGTATCTAGATCAGTAACTGGCCATTCCAAGAAATGATCATGACATAGAAATGTCTTCTGAGGGACTTGCAGTAGACAACGCTTTCACTTTAGCTGGATCAGGTTTCATACCCCCATCAGAAAAGACGTAGCCAAAGAAGCTTTTCTTGCGAATTTACATTTATCAGCATTTAGAGTTAAGCCTACATTGTTCAGTAAATGGCATACTTGCATGAGAGCTTTGTCATGCTCTTTCTGTTGGGATCCAAAACCAATATGTCATCACTATAGCTAAAAGCATTTACTACAGGCTGTATGATACGTCGAATTACATCTTGGAAAAGTCCTGCAGCAGAGGATACACCAAAACTCAATCACTTATAGCGAAACAGACTAATATGAGTAGGAAAGGTTCTAATGTACCTCGATGTTTCTTCAAGTTTCACTTGGTGATATCCTTTATTTAAGTCAAATCGAGAGAAGAACTTTGCACCATCATATCAGCAATGCGCATACCTGGATGTCTCTCTCGTTCAATTGCCTTGTTGGCCTGACGCATATCAACACATATGCGTTCAGCTCCTTCACTGTCTCTCTTAGGCACTACTGCAATGGGAGAAACCCATGGCGTTGGACAAGTGGAGCATTCAATTATGTCATGTTTAAGCAATAAATTAAGTTACTTTTCAAGAGCTTCTTGCAAGTTAAATGCAATTTGTCTGTGTCTTTGAGCAACAGGACGAACATTTTCATTTATATGTAACTTTACTTTCATTTTTTTGAGTTTTTCTAATCCATGAAATAATGAAGTAAATTGGCTTACAATTTTATGATGAGTGTTCATATTGTACTTGATATCAGTCCTATATCAGCATCAATGTTGAAACTCAGTACACAGGCACTTGAAGCTGTTCCTTGAAGTACATGAATAGGCATTTGCACCACAGTTTTCCTATGTTTCATCGTGGCTACAAACAAACCTTGAATTTCTAGGGATATTGAGGCAGCCCATATGCATATTTTAGTCTTTGACTTTGTAGGCTGTGGTAACTGAGATAATTCCCAATATTTCTCATCAGACTTGATATTTATTAACACACCGCTGTGAATTGCAAATGGTATCGAACACCTGTTTATCTTTAGAGTGATCTTCGAACAATGTTTGAATGTTTTTGTTGCTTTTTAATGATGATTTTTCTTCTCTTTGATTTTTTCTAACATTTGACTAGTCCCACATGTACATGCCTTTTTGAAGTAAACATCAACATTGCACAATTGTCATTGTCACTTTCACTATAAATTGATACTGAGGAGCTCATTGTCGATGATTTAGATGTTGATTGACTTCATTTGGTGTTGAATTTCCTCATTTGGCGTGACCGCTTGGCCTTGTGGGAGTGTGTTGTATGTTGCTGAAGTAGCGTCCATTGACCATTTTGTCTTCACGCTGTAACACACGTAACTTTCTTTTTGCCTTGCAAGTCATCACAAAATGGTTTGCTTTACCACAGCCGATACATATCTGTCCAATGATGGGACATTTACCTTCATGTGGAAATCACAGTCCATATCTGTAAAATCTTTTTTTTCTATGGAGACATCGGCCTCTGTCCCTTTTGCCTTGTACTTTGGCTTACTTTTCATGTTCATGACTGACACACTCTGGGGGCCTCTGGCCTCCATGTCAGTCACTTGACGATCAGTACGCTCCTCAGTGCGGGCAGCTCTGAGGACTTTTTCTTAGCTTAGAGTTTCCTTCAGCATTCATTGTCGAAAGGAATCTGACAGGCATCCATCAATTACTCTGGGTCGGGTAACTTTCTCATCTTTAAATTCATTGAATTAACAATGCTTTACCAGAACATCCAATCTCTCAACAAACTCAGTGATGGTTTCACCCGGCCTCTTGCGTTCTTGACTGAATATGTATCTTTCATAATCCACATTTGGCATTGAATTAAACTTGACATTCAAGGCTGTCTTGATTTGATTGAACGATCACTTCAACTTCTGGTGGTATCTTCTTCACTCCCACACCAGCCATGTTCTACAGATACTTTATAATCTTTATATCATCGTTTTTATCTATTGTATCTATGAAATCTTCAAAAGTCTCTATCCATGCAGACCATCTATTGCCGCTATTGTGTTTTTGGGCAATATCAAATGCAGATGGTGGTTTTAAGAATGCTGCAGCCTCATATATATTTGTGGACAGTAGTGGTCTCTCAGGTGCTTCTTATGGAATTTTACCAGACAGAGTTTCTCTTGTGACTTGTGATGTGCTGGCTTTGAGGTCAGCCTTAAAGACTTTTAGAGCTTGGATCTCGCCCTGGCTCTCCACCAGAGCTCTTTGTTAGATGGCAGTCTGTGTAATTGTTCTGGGCCCCTACATGGAAGCTTTGGGGGTGGGCTGCTTTGTCTGGGGACAGCTCCAAAATCACAATCACCTTGACCCTCCTTTTGGGGCCACTCTGCAGCACATTCTAGAACAGTGATTTGTTAATGGTAAGTAGATACATGTTTGTACACTACAAGTCAATGAAAGCAGATACCATCTGCCAGCTATGTGCTTAAATGTTACTTCACAAACACCGGGTTAATATCTACTCATAGCACATGCATTTCAGTTTCATTTGTAGTGAACTATTTCTGTGCACTGCTTTCATTACCGGGTTGCATCCACCTCCAGCATTTTTACTCCGTATATCGTATGGTACTATTTTGCATAATGGCATAGTCCATTTTTATTTGTGACCATTTCAATCAGTCCCTGGCCACTGGCATGAAGAATTTCAATGTCGCTTTCTCTATCTTCAAGCATTTTACACAGACTGTCAATGTCCTGAGACTCCATAAGTGCCAGTGTCGATTCTGCACCTAATCAATAACAAAGCCACACATGGAGAGTAGTTTACACATCTTTATTCCACTGCGTGTAAGTCAGAACTCAACATTCTAAGCCTGCCTTCAACTCATCCATCGAACGCTTATGCCGCAGGTCTACGCTGTACAGTGGGAACCAAAAGAGTCCCAGCATTGTTTTATTTACAAGAAACTTCTAGTGTCTATGGTGTTCCCTTATACTAGCTTTGGAATGGAGGTCAATGTTTGAATCCTGAATGTGCCATTTGTTTACCACAGTTAAAATCTTACATGTGAAGGATACTGCTGTCTCATTATTCTATGACGTTGATCCTTTTAGGTGGCAGGACAGGGCATTTACAATAGTAAGGCTAGCAAGATTTTCCTGTCAATTGTTTAGGAGAATTTCAAGAGAGTCAGAGGGAGAAAGGAGGCTGCACAGAGCTGGGGTTCCAGGCATTAAGGGATCAAGTATTAGGCATTGTTGATCTACATATTATTTCCAGTAGTCACCCTTAGTGGGATGTGTTTCCCTTCCTGTATTAGTAAGTATAAGTAATTGGGTTACTGGTATAGGCAGGGTGGGGGAAACCCTACTCATGCAGAAACCACAATCTGTGTCAGGGTCAAGTCACAAGCAAACCCCAAATGAACCTGTACTCGACCTTCTTGTATCTTGGCACAGTGCAATCAGGCTCACTTTAGAGCAATGTGTAACAAATTTATGGAGAACAAAAGTGTAAGTGATCGTAGTTCTTAACATTTTTGTTTAAACCAGTATGGTCAGGAGATTTCAGGTGGTCCCATCATGTAAGATAATGAAGATAACAAACAGCTAAGGAAAACACCAAGGTACATTTGTACAAGAAAGTAGCGAAGCGTGTCGTTACGCCAAGAAGGCTAACAACACGCGTCATCATTTTAGAAATGCCAGGCTGCACCATATATTTACTAAAATATGGCACAGACCTGTGTTTCCCCTTGCGCTGGCACTAAATTAAGCTGCCTAGCACCAATGAAGGCACCCTTGCATCAGGCACTCTTGTCCCGGTGGCCCCCCTGGCATAGGTGGTCACCCTCCTCACTCTGCACACGGGCCTGACCGGCCTGACCGGCACAGTAGCAATCTTCATGTCAGCCCCCCCCTGGCATAGAGGGTCTCTGGCTTCACTCTATGCATGGACTAAGGCCCAATCGGCACAGCAGCTATCTTCACGGTGGCCCCACCTGGCATGCAGTGTTGCTGACTACACTCTGTACACAGGATAATGCCCTATAGGCATACGAGGTTGCCAGCTTCACACCTGCACACAGGCTATGACCCAAATCCTGCAGCAAACTTCATGGCGCACTTCACAGAGGCACTCCCCAGGCATAGGGGGGTTGCTGACCTGCAAACAGGCATCAAACTAATCGGTGAAGCAGCTTTCTCCTCACACCACACTACAAGGAACCAATCACCAGCATCCCTTCTGGATATTATTGCCTCCAATTCTCTCCCTTTTTTTTTTAGTTTTATATAGCGCAAACTAGACCTGAAGGTATTAGAGCACTTTGCAGGAGCACCAGTTGCGTTACAGACAGACAAATTCATTTTTGTTAGGCACAGGGGGATTAAGTGATTTGCCTAGAATCACAGGATGTTGAGCGTCCTTGCCGAGACCCGAAACCTTTCCCCCGCTCAGAGGTCGACCACTCTAGCCATTAGGCCACATCTTCCCCAAGTGCTATAAGTGTTATGATTATAGGCATTACAAGGGCGATTTCAAGTCTACCAATAGGGCACAGCCTTCCACTGGAGGAAAATTCCAGTGTTGGCTAGTGTAGTGCTTGGGAATGAGAAGGCCCCGGTTAGTGGGGAGGAAGGGAGTGAGGTTACCCTATTGTCTCTAGGTGACGTGGGGTTGCACCCCAAGCCCACATGCCTTCCAAAATGACAAAATACGACATTGGGTGCACCCTCTGAAGCCTTCACAGGGCGGACTCTGAGGGACACAGGAGCCAATGCGGTAAGAAGTCAGCTGGTGGCCCCAGAGCAAGTGATTCTCAATATATTTGACCAGATAGTAATAGCAGATAACTGGGAGGGCCACTACTCTGTGGCTCTTGATCTCTTTGAGTGGCGGTCTCAGATCTTCTGAAAGTTGCTGTGAGACTTGCCAAGCCTGTGGATTTCTTGCTAGTGAATGTTATTGAGAACACTGCCTGGATGGAAGTGGAGCTCAGGTCACAACTGGAAGTGTTGGGGCTGCCTGAGTGGGTTTGTGCAGCCACCAGGTTCATGGTTGCCCGAGAAGGGAGTTAAGGAGGTCTGGAGTCTAGACAAATAGCCCAGGCAGCTGCCAAAAGAGGTACAGGCAAGGGGTGTGGTAAACCAGCCCCAGAATGTCTCACAGATTAGGAGGATAGGGCACTGGAGGAGGTCACCCTGAAGCCCACTGGAGATGATAATGCCTATCTTGGTTAATTGTCTGAGCTTGCTGGACAGCAAGCTGCAGGATGACCCACCAGGTAGGAGTTTTATAAGGCACAAAATGAGTGCCCAACCCTGGAGGGCATGAGGCAACAGTCTGGAGACCAGGCAGCTGGTGATATATATGGTGATCACTGATCTATTGGGAAATTAGCTCCTGTATAGTGAGCCTAAGGCACCTGTGCATGTGGAAACATGAGCACTGGCAGTACCCCAATGCTACTGGGGCTGACTCATTAGACACCCCAGGCAGGACATCTGAGGCAGGACAAGACCTTTTCCAGCCCCCCTCCTTTTACTGGCCCTGGATGAAGATTTCCTCAGATACATTTTGCAGGACTTACTTAACCTGCCGGGCCAGATGGAAGATAGGGAGAAAACTGAAAGCTCCCCTGATTCCCTTACCTGTCATTGGCACCCCCTTTGAAAGGGTGGGCATCAACATTGTAGATCCCCTGGACCCCAAGAAAGTCTCTGGCAACAGGTTTGTCCTGGTTTTGGTAGACCATACCACAATGTATCTAAATGCCATACCTCTGAGGACTGCAAAAATCCCCATGGCCCAGATGGGGATTTTTATCCAAGTGGACAGGGGCACCAACTGTATGTCTCCACATACGCAATCCATGTGGAAGGAGTGTGGAGTTACTTACAGGACTTCCACACCTACCATCCACAGACAAATGGGCTTGTTGAGAGGTTCAACAAGATCCTGAAGAGCATAATTATGGGCTTACCTGAGCCTATGAGACGGAAGTGGGATGTCCTCTTGCCATGCCTGCTTACAGAGAGGTCCCACAGAAATGGGTTGGATTTAGCCTCTATGAGTGGCTGTATAGTCACCCTGTGAGGGGAACTCTCAGCCTGGTTAGGGCGGGGCGGGAGCAAGCTCCCAAGAAACCTCCTCAGGAAGTGGTTAGGTACATTCCAGCTCTCCAGAACCAGATGGTCAAGCTCTGGAAGATGGCTTCTGAGAACATGGAGGCAATCCTGGAGGTAATGAATCAGTGGTATGATCAGATTGCTACCCATATGGAATTCCAGCCTGAGCAGAAAGTGTGGGCAATGGAGCCAGTGGAGCCCGGGCCCTCCCAGACCATTGGACTGGGTCTTACTAGATAGTTAGGAGGAAAGGGGTGTCCACCTACCTGGTTGACCTCAAGAGCACCAGGCTCCCCAATGGATCCTCCATATCAACCATCTCGAGCCGCACTGTGAGAGGTCTGAGGTCACTATGCTGTCGGTGACAGATGGGGGCAAGGAAGAGGAGAGTGAACCTCTCCCTGACCTCTTATCATCAAAAGAGAAAGATGGGTCAGTGGAGGGTGGCAACTTCCCCTTCCCCTTACTCCTGAACAGCAGGGGGACTATTGCCAATTGTTGGGACAATTTGCCTCTCTGTTTTCCCTACTCCTGGGCTTACACATATGTGTACCCATGACAAAAACACAGGAGACAGCCCCCTGCCAAAAACAAAATATGCAGGCTCTCTTAAATATATCTTGAATATTGATGTCACACACATATCAGATGGGCCTCCTCAGTCTATCCAAAGACCAAGTTTGTGGGCGAGGTGAAAAGAGGGGCTAATGGCAGCTATAACTGCCCTCAATGGTCCGTAGAGATGAGGAAGAGAGGGAAAAGGGAGAGATTGTAGGAGGAGCAATCCATCTCTTACCATCCTGGCATGCACCACCCGTCTACCTCTACAAATAAAATAAATGAGCTAAAAGGTGGGAAATAGAAGACTAGACTTATTCCTATGCCTTCCCATTAACCCCCCCTTTCTGACCCAGTTTGAGACAGATCCTTCGTCTTCCAAAGATTCTCAGTCCAAGAGAAGCAGTCGGAGCGCAAGGAGGTATGGTTGGGCCACAGAAAGGAGCCAGATGATCTTTGGAGTGGAAAAGTAATTTTTTTTAAATGTACATTATGATGCCTGGGCCAGAATTGGCTTAAAACCAGCTCTGCCACTCATCCACCTCAAAAGTGAGATTGCACATGGTTGGCTGGGACAGCTAACAACCGTGGCTCAGAATGGCATGCTTTTAAGCACAGGAGGAAAGGGGAAGTGTTAACTACTGACCACTTAGCAGGGATTAGCTTTCTGGAAGTGTACGTAAAAGTTGGCAGAACAAACTGTAGCTGGATCACTATGTCTTTTGACTTGTAGATGCCAGGGTCTATCCTATTTATTCCCAGGACCCTCTTAGGCAACCAGGCTCCATTTACAGCGGGGAAGAGAACCTCCTTTGACTGTGTTAGGCAGGAGAGGAGCTCATCTAAATAGGGGAGTCTAGTGGCAGATGGGTTTTGCCATTTTGAAACAGGGGGTCCTAGGTAATTTTACAATAAGACAAAGTGTAAGTGCTTAAAAAGGGAAGTGGGGAACTGCGAGAAAATGGTTGGGATTGGAAGGCAGAAGTTATGCCATCAATGGCTGGTACACAGGATAAATCTGAAATCTTAAACACCACCACCTCAGAACAATCCTGGGCCTTGGAAATCTCCACCTGAAAAAGAAGTCCCTGTAGGAAGAAGAGTTAACTCCTGCTGGAAAAAGGATGACTGACGCAAGGACTCAAAAACTCCTGAATCCTGCTGGAACCCAGAAACTGGAACTGCTCTTCAACAGTAAAGTGGTTGGCCTCCTGTTTGCCTGTTTTAGGGATACAAAAAGCTGAAGGACTCCTGAATCCACAATGGTCCCTCTATGTAAGAAATTGGGTTGTTGGTTGAGGGGGGTATGAGCCCTTTCCTAAGCAGAGTCGCAATCCCTATCAGGGTGAACCACAAAGAGTCACTAAATTAACCTGTGCTTAACGCTCTGGTAGCTTGGAACAAAAGCAGTCAGGCTTAACTTAGGGGCAATGTATAAAGTATTCAAGCAGCACACAAACAGCAATAAAGTAACAATACAACTCAAATACAATTTAGAAAATTAGAGTATATACTAATAATTTATTTGGCATCAAAACAAAAAAAATCTAATCAGTAGAACCAGAGTTATGAATTTTCAAACTTGAATGTGAAACCTAGCGCCTAAAAGCTCAAAGCACCAACCTTGGACATCTAGTGGCGTGATACAAGGGCAAAGTCGAATGTTATGGCTGCTCAACGATAGAGCACGGGTCAGATACACAAAGTTGACTGGGCCTGGTCTCCTCTTTCTTTCCGACTGAGAAGAAATTTCAAGAAATGTTTTTCTGAAATGGTAAACTTCAGTGGGACAAGACTGATGGTGGTGTCCGAGGGAAAAGGTGTTGTCCTTCGTTCGGACTTAGTCTCTTTTTAGAAAGTTGAACATCTCCAGTGGGACAAAGCTGCAGGCTGTACTGAAAAGGGCTCCATAATGCCTGATAACCCCTGTCTTTGAAGCTGCTGAACATGATTTTCGGCTGCGTAGAAAAATGTAGCTGGAGCTGCCGCAAAATCAGGGTGATAAACTATGCACATTTTTATGGATCAGCCAGCAGATAGGTCCCAGTCTCATCTTGGTTCTCTGAGCCCTTTTTGGCAGAAAATGTTCTAAGCCCCAAATATTAGATTTGGGTATCTGGGTACCTGAAGCACCAATTGTCCAGGATGGAAGAGGCACCACTTGGAGGGCCAGGGAGAGTCCAGGTGTGAGTTCAAGATTGTTGGAGTCTTTTCTGTCCCGAAGCTCTGTTGCGGAGGCCTGCCAACTAGCCCTTGAAGTCACTCTGGAAGTCCTGGGTTCAAGATGAAGAGCAGGGATCAAGCAGCAGAACAGGGTTCAAGACAGGCTTCAGGTAGCAAACTAATCTTTCTTGGTGCAGCAAAACAGTCTTCTGAAGTGCCCAGAAGGTCACAGCAGCAGGCAGAACTCTGAGGGTCCCGCAGCAGGTCCAGTATGTGAACTGAAGAGTGGGTCTTGAGGTCTTCTTTTTATATCTGTTGCCTTCTTTGAAGTAGGAAAACGTCTGAAGGCTTCCCACCACAGAAGTGTCTAGCATTTCCTGCCTCCCTGCCATGGCTCTATCCTGGTTACAGACACAAAAGTCTAGTGTAAAATCCTTTGTGCCAGAGCAGGCCACAGCGTATTAAAGTACAAGTGGGACTGTGCCAGGTCCGCCCCCTCATCCTGCCTGAGATGGCCCATTCAGGCACACCTAACCCTTCTACTCTGCGGCAGTCTGCGGAGGACTGTACAAAGGCCAACTGTTATTTAGGCTTAGCATGTGACCCAGAAACAGGCTGCAGCCACCAAATGGTTAGGGCTTAAAAACGCCAATTTTCTAAAAGAAGTATTTTTTAAATTGTGACTTAAAATTTGACATTACCATTAAAGGTGACTTTTTAAATACGTTTCTTCAGACACCAAATGTGAAATCCCTACTTGTTCCCAATCAAAAGTTAGCACTTATTAAATGTAATAAGGTAAATCAATTTTATCTTATGAGAGAGGTAAGCCTCACAGTAGTGAAAAACAATTTTAGGAGTTTTTCCCTACCATGACATGTTACAATTACAAGTACTGCCCAACTTTTTAATTTAAATTAACCATGCCCTCTGGGCTGTTTAAAGCCTACCTAGGGGTGACATATATGTATTAAAAAGGGAGTTTTAAGCTTGGCAAGGTGAATATTTTGTCAAGTCAAATTGGCAGTGTACAACTGCTAGTGGGCTGCAATGGCAGCCCTGATACATTCTTTAAATGTCTACTTACGTGGGTGGCACAATAAGTGCTGAAGGCCCACTCATAGCAATTAATTTACAGGCCCTGGGTTTATAGGATTCAACTTTACTAGGGACTTATAGGTAAATTACATATGTCAACTAGGTGCAAGCCAATGTTACCATGTTTGAGAGAGTGAGCACCAGCCCTTTAGCACTGGATAGCAGTGGCAAAGCACACAGAGTCAGGATGCCAACAGAAATTAATTCTGCAAAATAGGAGGGGTGAGGATTTAAGGTTTGGTGGAAGACCACCCTAAGGCTGACAGTCCTAACAGTCTAACTACAGGGGACTACACCGTGTTGGTGACCTGACTGGAGAGAGACCTTGAGTCTAGAAGTCTGCCCTAAGGAGCTAAGGGCTGCAGGACTAACCAGGAAGAACCCTTGCAGTACTCTGAAATAAGATGGACTTTTTCTCACCTTTGGAAGACCAGAATAAGGTGCTGAAATGTGCCCCAAGACAGCCAAGAAAAAATAAGTTTTTCCCCTATACCCCTTTTGCCATGCAGAAACCTGGTTCAGTTGGGCCTCATGGCCAGTTGTAAGCTGATGTTCTAAAAGTAGATAACTGGATAAAGATTATTAACTCTCACCAACCTTCTACTACTTGGTGTGAACAGCTTGCAGCCTACTTTCAGTCAAAAGTTCTGTCAATTCAGGCTCGTCTCTCCTCCAGCTTCCCACCAAATGATGATATTCTTGCCATGATATGGAGCACTAGGATTCCACCTATCAAGGTGTGACTGTCTAACGTTGAGCCTATCTCACTGGAGAGCCCCCTGGTGGCATTAAGTACTCTAAAATGTGGCTCTTAATCTGACCCTTGTCCACCCAATGTGTGTGAGCTAGGTACATCTGTAATTAACCCTCTAGTCAATATTGTATTTAAACTCTTTGTTAGAGTCAGCTAAGGTTCTAAGCTCTTGCAAGCAAACAAATATGTTGCCTTTACTAAATAAATCCTCAGCAGATCATGGGATTTTGTCAAATTACTGACCAATATCTCTTCGCCCATCCTTTTCCAAGATATTAGAGAAGCAAGTATCTGCAATTCAACAATTTGCTCCACCCCAGTCAGTTAGTATTTAGGCTGCACTATAGTAATGAAACTGCTCTCTTGGAGGTTAGCAAATACATCAAAGGCACATTGGATGGAGGGAGAAAGGCGGTGCTTATAATGCTAGACTTGTCTGCAGCCTTATGCTTGGTTCCCATTCCAGCCTCCTTGAGCGCTTGCCGTCAGTTGGAAAAGTGGGGCAGGCCCTCAACTGGCTTTTCTCACTTTTAGAGGGACGCAACCAACAGATCTGGATGCCACCCTTTTCATCAGAGCCTCGTGAGTTGACAGAAGAATTGCCCCCGGGTTTTACTCTGAGCCCTACATTATTTAATGTATATTTTACCCCTCTTGCTCAGTTAACGGTATCCCTAGGTGGCAAAGGTATATCATGTGCTGATGACACTCAGCTTTTGTTCTCATGTGGAAAGGGCAAATAGCTCCCTGGGAATCTGATTAAAACGTGTCTAACAGCAGTCTTTCATTGGATGGCAACACATCAGATTGGGTGTAATGCTGAGAAGAAAGAGATTCTCTTTTTTGGCAACATCCAGATAAACAGCTGGCAGGCCTTCTGGCCTGAAAATACCTCTCCTACAGGCCCTCACAATGGCATTATGAGGAACTTGGGGGTACAATTTGATGGCCATCTGTCAGTTAAGCCACAAATAAAATCAGTGATGGAAACATGCTTTGCACTCACTGAAAAAGGTTTTACACCTACTGTCTCCCTCTGCAAAAAAAAACAGTTATTCAGGCTCTTTTTGCATCAAGACTTGACTATTATATTGGGCTTTACCTGGGTCTGCTGGAATACCTCCTAGAAACTTTGCAGGTGGTGCAGAATGCGGCAGCCCACCTTCTTTTGAAACTGCCTGTGAGAGTGCATATACCCCCACATTTGCGAGCTCAGCACTGGCTTCCAATTAGGAAAATAATTGTGATCAAGGCACTGGTGCTGGTGCTGATACAGGGGGCCCTATATCAATCTGGGCTGAGTACCTCAGAGCCAGGTTTAGCTTCCATTCTCCTACCTGAAATATGAAGTCAGCCAATAATTTATTGCCTGTGAGTCCTAGAATATGGAAGACTGGAACGGGAGGCAGATCCTTAGCTTTTCTGGGTGCCACTACTTGGAATGAGCTCTCCTTTGATATGCGCGCCATCTGCAGTCAATCAGCCTTTGTAAAAAAGGCTGAAAACTTGGCGTTCTAATCAGGTTTGAATGATGGTTATCTAACTTCTGACTTCTGGCTACTGCACCAGGACATTCTGTTGAATAGCTGTGGGCATTATAAGTAGGATTTTGACCTACATAATCTGGCAGAAGGCCCGTTTCTCTGCCAGGGCAACGGAGTATATTAATCTGTCACCGTGTTGGAGGTACCACCCATCAGATTTAGAAATGACCACCAGGCAGGCGGTCATTTCTTAAAGTCTTGCCATGAACCACATTAACATCGTTCATGTCAACGCTTTTTGCAGTTTGTTGCAGGAGCCCTGCTATAAACTGTTTTCTTTTTGGTTTTCAAAAAGAAAATCCCCATGCAGAACTTTCTTTTTGGAAATAAAAAAGAAAATGCTCTTCTCACCATAGGACTCCTCTCTCATGGCAAGGGGGGCATTCAGCAGGGATTTCCTGACTGTGATGGGTAGTGAAAAATAACCTCTAATTTCAACCATGTAACTTAGGAGGGTGGAATATGAGCTCTTCCACTGAAAGCCCTTACTCCACAGGGCTATTGGAGTGGTTTAATCCTTTGGAGACGGAGAGTCTTTGTCTTGATTAAACCAAAGGTCCGCCTGCATCTGAGTTTGACAAGTTGACCATTATGTGGGCAGTAAACATACTCCATCAGCATTTGCAACAGAGTATGCTTATTGTCACCATATAAATTAGAAACCAAGGGCATATTAGCAAGGACGGTATCGCCGCTTTAGCGTCACTGTTTGCCGCTAAAGCGGCGATATTTCTATCGCCCTATTAGCAAGCTGTCGCTAACAGCTGTTAGCAACAGCTTTATGGCGAAAGCGACCGTTTTGATGCCGCTTTGCATGTCAGCGATATTTATTGCTAATGACATGCAAAGTGGGCATTCCTTCACACAACTCCTTGGCAAACACTCGCTAACACAGCTTCGGGATATTAGCAAGGCTACACAAGACCCGGGATGCAAGCTTGAAAGCCACGCTAAGCCCCCTTTATCGCAGATTTTTAACACCTGCTAAACTTAATTAGAAAGAAAAGAGTGGCTGACTAAGGTTATGCACACAGTATTTCAAAGTATGAAATGTAAGTTCAAAAGTTGTGCACAAGACATCCAGAGTATGCCACACCAATACTCTCTTGCAAAGCAGATCCCAAAGTTCATGTATAAAGGGACGGTGCACCAAAGGGAGTACTCGAAAGCTCCAGATCTTATTTCAAAAATTCTTTTATTTTATTTGATTCCCATTAAAACAGTCTCCTCAGCCAACGCGTTTCGTTCACATTGAACTTCGTCAGGGCTGAAACAATTAAAAATTGTGCAATCATTTCACAGCTTCAAAATGTCCAATAACAAAACACCAACTTACAAAACATAACAACATTAAAAACAAATATTTTCATATACGTTAATCACATAATATAACAATAGTTCATAGCTTGGAAGGGAAAACCAAAGAGACACAGTACATATCAGAATAGACCATCCGGGATTGATTATCCCATGTGTTAAAAACAATATCGTCACATAACACAAAACCATATGGTGTGCAATTTCATGATTTGTGAGTAGCAGTGAATATGTGAACAAAATAAAGACATCGTGTGCCCATTACATCCTAGAATATTACATTGATCTCAAATATTCGACCATCAGCAGCAGTAGCTATACGAAGAAGAAAAGGAAAAAAGGGAAAGAAAAGAGAAACTTATGCGTCTCTAATTCATCATGGAGATTCGTAAACTATCTTAATCACCAAGTCCCCACTCGACCATACCCTATTAGACGCACACTCCTCACCTATTAAGGTGAAGGAACAGTTCCGTGGTATTTAGCTTGTCGCAGAGCTGTTATGATCTTTCCACACACGGGGATTCCAAATGTGACCATACAATAGTTGGCCATTTTATAGACAAATAGGTGGTCGTCCGTTCTGTAAAAAAACGAAACTAGTATCAAAAAGATTTTTGATTATTATTATTGAAAATCGAACGTGTAGGTTGGCCCGTAACCGTCCGTATCCCATTAGCATTAAGGATGTTTTTAATAGGTATTAGAGATCTAAAATGTAACCTCTATTTAAGAAACAAGAGAATCTTACCTCACTGAAATGAAGTGACTGATTCGATCCCAGTAGCTTGATAACTTTGGGAGGGTCCGACCACGGTCTTGGCCGCCCGTTCTACCACAGAAATAGACAAACGAGGAGTACCAATTAAAATATACATGTGCTACCGACGGAAGAACATATTCTAAAGAACAAGTCTCAATAAAGCAATACTAAAATCGATAGGACAACAGACACAAGTCACCATGCCCGGCTGTCTTAATTATGAGGCGTGACTGTGTAAATATAACAGTGACTACAGAAGAAACCTAGACCATAGCATATCAAAGCCCATACGGCCAAAGGGTATAGGGAGGACAGAAAAAATTAATAATAATGGTAATTTCAGTAAATTTGGTGAAACACCAGCCATATTATCAGCCAGACAGAAAGAATATATAATGAAGGTCGGTCGAGGAAGTATTCGTTCCTCCATTATTCCACTAGAGCCCCAAATCACAATAAAAAAGTGTCTGAATCCTATTGGTAAATACGTGACACACACAATTATGTGTGTGTCAGGATACCGAATACAGTGTTAAATACCCGAAGACAAACCCCAATCCCCCTCCTTCACTCTCACCGGATGGCTCGCAGTGTCACAAATAAAAGTGGTCACAAACCGAGCCATGGCAGTCCCCGATTTAAATATCCCGGCAAACCTCGCAAAAACCCACTTTCCCGCGTTTTGCGCCAGAAGAGATTTTGTCTCATATGTTACTATGCATTGCTATCGGTGCCATCTTGGAGTGTATACTATCACGTATTAACACTATAGCATTCGTGTATATTCTAAGCCCAGACTAACAGTAATGTGGAATATATCCGTATATAGCTTAGTAATTCAAACAGGTTATACCAATGTTAGTTCGATTAGTCTATTTCAATGATCCCAATCATAGATGCATTGCCATCTTTGAAAACAATAACCATACTCGAGGCATCAGTAATTCAAAACTCATGCGTATTTTATCAGTTGACCGTCAGCGTAATGGCAAAATGCATAAACGCTGTATAACTAGCTAAATATATAACACAGATGTTTTTATATATTTTTTTCAATGAAAGGCGAGACAATAGGGACGAACTAGCCGGGTAATGACATAGCCGCCATCTTAAGACGGTCAGATCATTCATATCGTATCTTATAATCTTAAATGACTCGTATGTTGTAATAAGTCCAAATGGTCCGATCCCAATCAGGATACAATGTTAGAACGTCTATTAAAATAGCGACAACCCTATTCCTGGGTCCCATCGAGTGTGTACTGGTATTGTCTATTCATCAGGAAATAGGTTGTATACTAAAGCTGTGATCAGAGGAAGAAAGATTATAGAAGAGGGACTAAAAAGAAACAGTTTGATGCATTACATACACAAAATTCAATTATAATATATTTTGCTTAATATAGATTTTCAAATGTTTCATTTACTTTGTACTGACTCCAAAGTTACATAGTGCATCATGGGCAAGTGTACCCAATACATAGTGTGAAATTATTCGTTATAATACAGTTGTATTCCAATTTCGTTATCCACACAGCAACTCATGATACATTGTCTATTTAATCAGTCCCACTGAGCCCAGTCTGAAATGGTTATAAACAGTGCACCTTACAAGAAATGGTGCATCTCATCATCAGTATTGTGCCCAAGACTGATGGCCCTCAAATCCACTTTGCCTCTTTTTGTCGTAACATAAGTTCTCTGTCAATATGAACGAAACGCGTTGGCTGAGGAGTCTGTTTTAATGGGAATCAAATAAAATAAAAGAATTTTTGAAATAAGATCTGGAGCTTTCGAGTACTCCCTTTGGTGCACCGTCCCTTTATACATAAAAATACAACTTAGCCATCTTTAACATGAATATATGACGTTACAACGCAACTTTTACAACGCACTACCATTACAACGAAATTTTTACAACGCAAAAACTATTACAACGCATGTTTTCACAACGCAGATACCTTTACAACGCATACCATTACAACATAAGTATTGGTAAGTATATAATAATTTTTTTAATGTAAATTATTTAAAATTAATATAATATAATTTAATTTAATTTAAATTCATTAAATTAATTTTATGTAAATTTAATTTTACTTTATTTTTACACTGTACCCCTGTACCCCAAAAACCCAAAACTGACCCTGAACCCTAACAAAAACCCTTTACCCAAAAACCCAAAACTGACTCTGAACCCTAAAAATACCCCTTTACCCAAAAACCAAAAACTGACCCTGAACCCTAAAAATACTCCTGTACCCAAAAACCAAAAACTGACCCTGAACCCTAAAAATACCCCTGTACCCAAAAACTAAAAACTGACCCTGAACCCTAAAAATACCCCTTTACCCAAAAACTAAAAACTGACCCTGAACTCTAAAAATACCCCTTTACCCAAAAACCAAAAACTGACCCTGAACCCTAAAAATACCCCTTTACCCAAAAACTAAAAACTGACCCTGAAACCTAAAAATACCCCTTTACCCAAAAACTAAAAACTGACCCTGAACCCTAAAAATACCCCTTTACCCAAAAACTAAAAACTGACCCTGAACCCTAAAAATACCCCTTTACCCAAAAACCAAAAACTGACCCTGAACCCTAAAAATACCCCTTTACCCAAAAACTAAAAACTGACCCTGAACCCTAAAAATACCCCTTTACCCAAACATTACAAAAATTAACATTACAAAATTATTATATACTTACCAATACTTACGTTGTATGCGTTGTAAAGGTATCTGCGTTGTAAAAACATGCGTTGTAAAAACATGCGTTGTAATAGTTTTTGCGTTGTAAAAGTTTCGTTGTAATGGTAGTGCGTTGTAAAAGTTGCGTTGTAAATGATGTTTCCCCTTTAACATGGGAGGTGGATTGCATGGCTGAGTCTATGTGCCTGCCTATCAGCAAGGTTTGCAGTATCGCAGGGAAATCATCACTTGTTTTCCCCGATACAGCATGTTATCACGGCTATCGCTGGATTTAATATCGCCTTGGAGATACGCGTTGCTAATAACGCGCTATCTCGGCAATAAAATCCAGTGATATCCTGCGACAAAAAAATGAGCGCTAAGCGCCCTTTGCAATATTTATCGCAAAGTGTTGCTAATATGCCCCTAAGTCTGAAGCTCTCTCTGTGACTACAAAATCCATGAATGTTCCACTCTAATATTGTGGTGCCAAATCCAATTGCGTTAGCTTCAGTGGGGTCCTCACCTGCCATAGCATTGGACCTTGACTCAGTGGAAGATTTTGACTTCTATTTTAGAGACTGGGTGCAAAGGTAAAAATTTGACGGAGGAGCATGGCCTGACGCCAATGGAGACGGGTGCCTGAATTCAAGCTCCCACCGGTGACCTCCTTCCCAATCCAATCCTGATCGATATGGGGGTCCCCTAAGTGGCGAAATTGCCCCCCCCAGCATCGGAACCCCGAGGGACCGAGGGCATCGGTAATTTGTGCCCCGACTCACCAGAGAACAGCGGCGACGGACGAGAGACCGCAGGACCAGGAATCGGCCCACAATGGCGGCCGCCACATTTTGGTGAAGGCTGGGGGGAGCCGAGACGGGGATGGGCTCCTATGCAGGTTACCGGAACCTGCTCTGCATAGCCCCCGGGCAGTGGCTTTCCCCCGCGAGCAGTCCCGCAGCTGCCTGAATGGAGGCTCCGACCACGCTGCGACCCATCGGAGGAGGCCGAGCGGCGGAGCCCGGTAAGTGCGCGGCCGCGACCGTAGAATACTGGCTTGGGGGGCGGTGAAAGACGCAGGTGTCTGCGTACCACCTGAGCTAAGATGGTGGCAGAATCGACATTGGGGGCAGCACACTCTCACAGAAGGCCGACAGAGCGGAAGAGCCGGGTGATTGCAGCAGATCGCGAGAGGCCTCCTTACGCTGCAGTGGGCGCTGTACTACCCGGATTACCACTGGATGCATTTGGACTGGTCCCCCCCACAGACTGAGGACAGGGGACGCATACTTAGGACACAGAGAAGCTCAGGCCCAACATTACGCTGCAGGGAAGAGACAGGGAGGCGTTAGTGTGAGGAAGGCCGCAGAGAAACACAGCAATCTTTTTGTGTGCTTTCAACCATGAGGCCCAACTCCCCCCCAAAATGGCGGCAGGGGGCATTACAGACTAAGAGAGGAGGGGCACGCACCTGGGGCCAGGATCACCAAGCTGCTCAGGAGATCTACACCTGGGGCTTCTGGGGCACTAAAGGTCTCACCTGACACAGGGTCAGCCCAAAGCTGTTGGACAGTGGCGCAGGACCGCCGAATGTCCCCAAGAGACACCAGTGGAAGGTGGAGAAAGGGAACTTGAGGGTCGCGAGGCCTTCGCCTTGGAGGGGAGGGAGCAACCTGTACACCCTTCGAGCACAAGGAGCACGGAGGCACGCTCTGAACCCAACGTGGACCTCAGTTCCCAGCCGGAGAATATTGGCAGAAATCAGAGTGAGAGGACGAGGTCAGTGCTGAGCCATAGATCAAAGCTTGAACCAGTAGACTAACTAGCGGAGTGAGAATACAATATTGTTACATCACCTACCTGTAGGACCTGGGGGTTGGAAGAGAACACACAGACATCTGAACTAAGGCCCTTTCTGATGCTGCGTAACGAGACAGCAACATGGGGCGGATCACCAAGAGATGTGATACTGAGCACCAAGAATTTGTGAACGAAGATCCTGAGGAGTCACGATCGCATTGGGGGACCAGGAATGAACAGACGCCCCAACAAGGGGAGATATCACTCCAAGATATCCTCCAGGCTATAGAAAAATGGCAATTCAATAGGGGGTGGTGATGGACAGAGTATCTGAATTAAGCAGAACACTCCTACCCAGTCAAAAGATCAGGGCTTGATCCATCACCGTTTTTTAGCTCACTGCACCATCCCAGTTCAGAACCTGGCTACATGCAAATTAGTCTGACCCTGGCCCAGTGCATCATGGGAACAGGGCAGACCAAACTACCAAGCCAATTCTTTACTGGAAAGGAAACAAGCTTCCGGGGACCGGTTTCTGGCATTACAGCCGTCTTCGGCCCGGCTTGCTTGAATCCTGATGGTGCAGTGAGCAAGGGACTCACATCTGAGCATAACCTTCCACACTTGTGGTGGCCAAAACGATTCAAAAGGGGGTGGTGATGGACAGAGTATCTGAATTAAGCAGAACACTCCTACCCAGTCAAAAGATCAGGGCTTGATCCATCACCGTTTTTTAGCTCACTGCACCATCCCAGTTCAGAACCTGGCTACATGCAAATTAGTCTGACCCTGGCCCAGTGCATCATGGGAACAGGGCAGACCAAACTACCAAGTCAATTCTTTACTGGAAAGGAAACAAGCTTCCGGGGACCGGTTTCTGGCATTACAGCCGTCTTCGGCCCGGCTTGCTTGAATCCTGATGGTGCGGTGAGCAAGGGACTCACATCTGAGCATACCCTTCCACACTTGTGGTGGCCAAAACGATTCAAAAGGGGGTGGTGATGGACAGAGTATCTGAATTAAGCAGAACACTCCTACCCAGTCAAAAGATCAGGGCTTGATCCATCACCGTTTTTTAGCTCACTGCACCATCCCAGTTCAGAACCTGGCTACATGCAAATTAGTCTGACCCTGGCCCAGTGCATCATGGGAACAGGGCAGACCAAACTACCAAGTCAATTCTTTACTGGAAAGGAAACAAGCTTCCGGGGACCGGTTTCTGGCATTACAGCCGTCTTCGGCCCGGCTTGCTTGAATCCTGATGGTGCGGTGAGCAAGGGACTCACATTTGAGCATACCCTTCCACACTTGTGGTGGCCAAAACGATTCAAAAGGGGGTGGTGATGGACAGAGTATCTGAATTAAGCAGAACACTCCTACCCAGTCAAAAGATCAGGGCTTGATCCATCACCGTTTTTTAGCTCACTGCACCATCCCAGTTCAGAACCTGGCTACATGCAAATTAGTCTGACCCTGGCCCAGTGCATCATGGGAACAGGGCAGACCAAACTACCAAGCCAATTCTTTACTGGAAAGGAAACAAGCTTCCGGGGACCGGTTTCTGGCATTACAGCCGTCTTCGGCCCGGCTTGCTTGAATCCTGATGGTGCAGTGAGCAAGGGACTCACATCTGAGCATACCCTTCCACACTTGTGGTGGCCAAAACGATTCAAAAGGGGGTGGTGATGGACAGAGTATCTGAATTAAGCAGAACACTCCTACCCAGTCAAAAGATCAGGGCTCGATCCATCACCGTTTTTTAGCTCACTGCACCATCCCAGTTCAGAACCTGGCTACATGCAAATTAGTCTGACCCTGGCCCAGTGCATCATGGGAACAGGGCAGACCAAACTACCATGCCAATTCTTTACTGGAAAGGAAACAAGCTTCCGGGGACCGGTTTCTGGCATTACAGCCGTCTTCGGCCCGGCTTGCTTGAATCCTGATGGTGCAGTGAGCAAGGGACTCACATCTGAGGATACCCTTCCACACTTGTGGTGGCCAAAATGATTCAAAAGGGGGTGGTGATGGACAGAGTATCTGAATTAAGCAGAACACTCCTACCCAGTCAAAAGATCAGGGCTTGATCCATCACCGTTTTTTAGCTCACTGCACCATCCCAGTTCAGAACCTGGCTACATGCAAATTAGTTTGACCCTGGCCCAGTGCATCATGGGTACAGGGCAGACCAAACTACCAAGCCAATTCTTTACTGGAAAGGAAACAAGCTTCCGGGGACCGGTTTCTGGCATTACAGCCGTCTTCGGCCCGGCTTGCTTGAATCCTGATGGTGCAGTGAGCAAGGGACTCACATCTGAGCATACCCTTCCACACTTGTGGTGGCCAAAACGATTCAAAAGGGGGTGGTGATGGACAGAGTATCTGAATTAAGCAGAACACTCCTACCCAGTCAAAAGATCAGGGCTCGATCCATCACCGTTTTTTAGCTCACTGCACCATCCCAGTTCAGAACCTGGCTACATGCAAATTAGTCTGACCCTGGCCCAGTGCATCATGGGAACAGGGCAGACCAAACTACCATGCCAATTCTTTACTGGAAAGGAAACAAGCTTCCGGGGACCGGTTTCTGGCATTACAGCCGTCTTCGGCCCGGCTTGCTTGAATCCTGATGGTGCAGTGAGCAAGGGACTCACATCTGAGGATACCCTTCCACACTTGTGGTGGCCAAAACGATTCAAAAGGGGGTGGTGATGGACAGAGTATCTGAATTAAGCAGAACACTCCTACCCAGTCAAAAGATCAGGGCTCGATCCATCACCGTTTTTTAGCTCACTGCACCATCCCAGTTCAGAACCTGGCTACATGCAAATTAGTCTGACCCTGGCCCAGTGCATCATGGGAACAGGGCAGACCAAACTACCATGCCAATTCTTTACTGGAAAGGAAACAAGCGTCCGGGGACCGGTTTCTGGCATTACAGCCGTCTTCGGCCCGGCTTGCTTGAATCCTGATGGTGCAGTGAGCAAGGGACTCACATCTGAGGATACCCTTCCACACTTGTGGTGGCCAAAACGATTCAAAAGGGGGTGGTGATGGACAGAGTATCTGAATTAAGCAGAACACTCCTACCCAGTCAAAAGATCAGGGCTTGATCCATCACCGTTTTTTAGCTCACTGCACCATCCCAGTTCAGAACCTGGCTACATGCAAATTAGTTTGACCCTGGCCCAGTGCATCATGGGAACAGGGCAGACCAAACTACCAAGCCAATTCTTTACTGGAAAGGAAACAAGCTTCCGGGGACCGGTTTCTGGCATTACAGCCGTCTTCGGCCCGGCTTGCTTGAATCCTGATGGTGCAGTGAGCAAGGGACTCACATCTGAGCATACCCTTCCACACTTGTGGTGGCCAAAACGATTCAAAAGGGGGTGGTGATGGACAGAGTATCTGAATTAAGCAGAACACTCCTACCCAGTCAAAAGATCAGGGCTCGATCCATCACCGTTTTTTAGCTCACTGCACCATCCCAGTTCAGAACCTGGCTACATGCAAATTAGTCTGACCCTGGCCCAGTGCATCATGGGAACAGGGCAGACCAAACTACCATGCCAATTCTTTACTGGAAAGGAAACAAGCTTCCGGGGACCGGTTTCTGGCATTACAGCCGTCTTCGGCCCGGCTTGCTTGAATCCTGATGGTGCAGTGAGCAAGGGACTCACATCTGAGGATACCCTTCCACACTTGTGGTGGCCAAAACGATTCAAAAGGGGGTGGTGATGGACAGAGTATCTGAATTAAGCAGAACACTCCTACCCAGTCAAAAGATCAGGGCTTGATCCATTACCGTTTTTTAGCTCACTGCACCATCCCAGTTCAGAACCTGGCTACATGCAAATTAGTTTGACCCTGGCCCAGTGCATCATGGGAACAGGGCAGACCAAACTACCAAGCCAATTCTTTACTGGAAAGGAAACAAGCTTCCGGGGACCGGTTTCTGGCATTACAGCCGTCTTCGGCCCGGCTTGCTTGAATCCTGATGGTGCAGTGAGCAAGGGACTCACATCTGAGCATACCCTTCCACACTTGTGGTGGCCAAAACGATTCAAAAGGGGGTGGTGATGGACAGAGTATCTGAATTAAGCAGAACACTCCTACCCAGTCAAAAGATCAGGGCTTGATCCATCACCGTTTTTTAGCTCACTGCACCATCCCAGTTCAGAACCTGGCTACATGCAAATTAGTCTGACCCTGGCCCAGTGCATCATGGGAACAGGGCAGACCAAACTACCAAGCCAATTCTTTACTGGAAAGGAAACAAGCTTCCGGGGACCGGTTTCTGGCATTACAGCCGTCTTCGGCCCGGCTTGCTTGAATCCTGATGGTGCAGTGAGCAAGGGACTCACATCTGAGCATACCCTTCCACACTTGTGGTGGCCAAAACGATTCAAAAGGGGGTGGTGATGGACAGAGTATCTGAATTAAGCAGAACACTCCTACCCAGTCAAAAGATCAGGGCTCGATCCATCACCGTTTTTTAGCTCACTGCACCATCCCAGTTCAGAACCTGGCTACATGCAAATTAGTCTGACCCTGGCCCAGTGCATCATGGGAACAGGGCAGACCAAACTACCATGCCAATTCTTTACTGGAAAGGAAACAAGCTTCCGGGGACCGGTTTCTGGCATTACAGCCGTCTTCGGCCCGGCTTGCTTGAATCCTGATGGTGCAGTGAGCAAGGGACTCACATCTGAGCATACCCTTCCACACTTGTGGTGGCCAAAACGATTCAAAAGGGGGTGGTGATGGACAGAGTATCTGAATTAAGCAGAACACTCCTACCCAGTCAAAAGATCAGGGCTTGATCCATCACCGTTTTTTAGCTCACTGCACCATCCCAGTTCAGAACCTGGCTACATGCAAATTAGTTTGACCCTGGCCCAGTGCATCATGGGAACAGGGCAGACCAAACTACCAAGCCAATTTTTTACTGGAAAGGAAACAAGCTTCCGGGGACCGGTTTCTGGCATTACAGCCGTCTTCAGCCCGGCTTGCTTGAATCCTGATGGTGCAGTGAGCAAGGGACTCACATCTGAGCATACCCTTCCACACTTGTGGTGGCCAAAACGATTCAAAAGGGGGTGGTGATGGACAGAGTATCTGAATTAGGCAGAACACTCCTACCCAGTCAAAAGATCAGGGCTTGATCCATCACCGTTTTTTAGCTCACTGCACCATCCCAGTTCAGAACCTGGCTACATGCAAATTAGCCTGACCCTGGCCCAGTGCATCATGGGAACAGGGCAGACCAAACTACCAAGCCAATTCTTTACTGGAAAGGAAACAAGCTTCCGGGGACCGGTTTCTGGCATTACAGCCGTCTTCGGCCCGGCTTGCTTGAATCCTGATGGTGCAGTGAGCAAGGGACTCACATCTGAGCATACCCTTCCACACTTGTGGTGGCCCAACGATTCAAAAGGGGGTGGTGATGGACAGAGTATCTGAATTAAGCAGAACACTCCTACCCAGTCAAAAGATCATGGCTTGATCCATCACCGTTTTTTAGCTCACTGCACCATCCCAGTTCAGAACCTGGCTACATGCAAATTAGTCTGACCCTGGCCCAGTGCATCATGGGAACAGGGCAGACCAAACTACCAAGCCAATTCTTTACTGGAAAGGAAACAAGCTTCCGTGGACCAGTTTCTGGCATTACAGCCGTCTTCGGCCCGGCTTGCTTGAATCCTGATGGTGCAGTGAGCAAGGGACTCACATCTGAGCATACCCTTCCACACTTGTGGTGGCCAAAACGATTCAAAAGGGGGTGGTGATGGACAGAGTATCTGAATTAAGCAGAACACTCCTACCCAGTCAAAAGATCAGGGCTTGATCCATCACCGTTTTTTAGCTCACTGCACCATCCCAGTTCAGAACCTGGCTACATGCAAATTAGTCTGACCCTGGCCCAGTGCATCATGGGAACAGGGCAGACCAAACTACCAAGCCAATTCTTTACTGGAAAGGAAACAAGCTTCCGGGGATCGGTTTCTGGCATTACAGCCGTCTTCGGCCCGGCTTGCTTGAATCCTGATGGTGCAGTGAGCAAGGGACTCACATCTGAGCATACCCTTCCACACTTGTGGTGGCCAAAACGATTCAAAAGGGGGTGGTGATGGACAGAGTATCTGAAATAAGCAGAACACTCCTACCCAGTCAAAAGATCAGGGCTTGATCTATCACCGTTTTTTAGCTCACGGCACCATCCCAGTTCAGAACCTGGCTACATGCAAATTACTCTGACCCTGGCCCAGTGCATGAAGGGAACAGGGCAGACCAAACTACCAAGCCAATTCTTTACTGGAAAGGAAACAAGCTTCCAGGGACCGGTTTCTGGCATTACAGCCGTCTTCGGCCCGGCTTGCTTGAATCCTGATGGTGCAGTGAGCAAGGGACTCACATCTGAGCATACCCTTCCACACTTGTGGTGGCCAAAACGATTCAAAAGGGGGTGGTGATGGACAGAGTATCTGAATTAAGCAGAACACTCCTACCCAGTCAAAAGATCAGGGCTTGATCCATCACCGTTTTTAGCTCACTGCACCATCCCAGTTCAGAACCTGGCTACATGCAAATTAGTCTGACCCTGGCCCAGTGCATCATGGGAACAGGGCAGACCAAACTACCAAGCCAATTCTTTACTGGAAAGGAAACAAGCTTCCGGGGACCGGTTTCTGGCATTACAGCCGTCTTCGGCCCGGCTTGCTTTAATCCTGATGGTGCAGTGAGCAAGGGACTCACATCTGAGCATACCCTTCCACACTTGTGGTGGCCAAAAAGATTCAAAAGGGGGTGGTGATGGACAGAGTATCTGAATTAAGCAGAACACTCCTACCCAGTCAAAAGTTCAGGGCTTGATCCATCACCGATTTTTAGCTCACTGCACCATCCCAGTTCAGAACCTGGCTACATGCAAATTAGTCTGACCCTGGCCCAGTGCATCATGGGAACAGGGCAGACCAAACTACCAAGCTAAATCTTTACTGGAAAGGAAACAAGCTTCCGGGGACCGGTTTCTGGCATTACAGCCGTCTTCGGCCCGGCTTGCTTGAATCCTGATGGTGCAGTGAGCAAGGGACTCACATCTGAGCATACCCTTCCACACTTGTGGTGGCCAAAACGATTCAAAAGGCGGTGGTGATGGACAGAGTATCTGAATTAAGCAGAACACTCCTACCCAGTCAAAAGATCAGGGCTTGATCCATCACCGTTTTTTAGCTCACTGCACCATCCCAGTTCAGAACCTGGCTACATGCAAATTAGTCTGACCCTGGCCCAGTGCATCATGGGAACAGGGCAGACCAAACTACCAAGCCAATTCTTTACTGGAAAGGAAACAAGCTTCCGGGGATCGGTTTCTGGCATTACAGCCGTCTTCGGCCCGGCTTGCTTGAATCCTGATGGTGCAGTGAGCAAGGGACTCACATCTGAGCATACCCTTCCACACTTGTGGTGGCCAAAACGATTCAAAAGGGGGTGGTGATGGACAGAGTATCTGAATTAAGCAGAACACTCCTACCCAGTCAAAAGATCAGGGCTTGATCCATCACCGTTTTTTAGCTCACTGCACCATCCCAGTTCAGAACCTGGCTACATGCAAATTAGTCTGACCCTGGCCCAGTGCATCATGGGAACAGGGCAGACCAAACTACCAAGCCAACTCTTTACTGGAAAGGAAACAAGCTTCCGGGGATCGGTTTCTGGCATTACAGCCGTCTTCGGCCCGGCTTGCTTGAATCCTGATGGTGCAGTGAGCAAGGGACTCACATCTGAGCATACCCTTCCACACTTGTGGTGGCCAAAACGATTCAAAAGGGGGTGGTGATGGACAGAGTATCTGAATTAAGCAGAACACTCCTACCCAGTCAAAAGATCAGGGCTTGATCCATCACCGTTTTTTAGCTCACTGCACCATCCCAGTTCAGAACCTGGCTACATGCAAATTAGTCTGACCCTGGCCCAGTGCATCATGGGAACAGGGCAGACCAAACTACCAAGCCAACTCTTTACTGGAAAGGAAACAAGCTTCCGGGGACCGGTTTCTGGCATTACAGCCGTCTTCGGCCCGGCTTGCTTGAATCCTGATGGTGCAGTGAGCAAGGGACTCACATCTGAGCATACCCTTCCACACTTGTGGTGGCCAAAACGATTCAAAAGGGGGTGGTGATGGACAGAGTATCTGAAATAAGCAGAACACTCCTACCCAGTCAAAAGATCAGGGCTTGATCTATCACCGTTTTTTAGCTCACTGCACCATCCCAGTTCAGAACCTGGCTACATGCAAATTACTCTGACCCTGGCCCAGTGCATCATGGGAACAGGGCAGACCAAACTACCAAGCCAATTCTTTACTGGAAAGGAAACAAGCTTCCAGGGACCGGTTTCTGGCATTACAGCCATCTTCGGCCCGGCTTGCTTTAATCCTGATGGTGCAGTGAGCAAGGGACTCACATCTGAGCATACCCTTCCACACTTGTGGTGGCCAAAACGATTCAAAAGGGGGTGGTGATGGACAGAGTATCTGAATTAAGCAGAACACTCCTACCCAGTCAAAAGATCAGGGCTTGATCCATCACCGTTTTTAGCTCACTGCACCATCCCAGTTCAGAACCTGGCTACATGCAAATTAGTCTGACCCTGGCCCAGTGCATCATGGGAACAGGGCAGACCAAACTACCAAGCCAATTCTTTACTGGAAAGGAAACAAGCTTCCGGGGACCGGTTTCTGGCATTTCAGCCGTCTTCGGCCCGGCTTGCTTGAATCCTGATGGTGCAGTGAGCAAGGGACTCACATCTGAGCATACCCTTCCACACTTGTGGTGGCCAAAACGATTCAAAAGGGGGTGGTGATGGACAGAGTATCTGAATTAAGCAGAACACTCCTACCCAGTCAAAAGATCAGGGCTTGATCCATCACCGATTTTTAGCTCACTGCACCATCCCAGTTCAGAACCTGGCTACATGCAAATTAGTCTGACCCTGGCCCAGTGCATCATGGGAACAGGGCAGACCAAACTACCAAGCCAAATCTTTACTGGAAAGGAAACAAGCTTCCGGGGACCGGTTTCTGGCATTACAGCCGTCTTCGGCCCGGCTTGCTTGAATCCTGATGGTGCAGTGAGCAAGGGACTCACATCTGAGCATACCCTTCCACACTTGTGGTGGCCAAAACGATTCAAAAGGGGGTGGTGATGGACAGAGTATCTGAAATAAGCAGAACACTCCTACCCAGTCAAAAGATCAGGGCTTGATCTATCACCGTTTTTTAGCTCACGGCACCATCCCAGTTCAGAACCTGGCTACATGCAAATTACTCTGACCCTGGCCCAGTGCATCAAGGGAACAGGGCAGACCAAACTACCAAGCCAATTCTTTACTGGAAAGGAAACAAGCTTCCAGGGACCGGTTTCTGGCATTACAGCCGTCTTCGGCCCGGCTTGCTTGAATCCTGATGGTGCAGTGAGCAAGGGACTCACATCTGAGCATACCCTTCCACACTTGTGGTGGCCAAAACGATTCAAAAGGGGGTGGTGATGGACAGAGTATCTGAATTAAGCAGAACACTCCTACCCAGTCAAAAGATCAGGGCTTGATCCATCACCGTTTTTAGCTCACTGCACCATCCCAGTTCAGAACCTGGCTACATGCAAATTAGTCTGACCCTGGCCCAGTGCATCATGGGAACAGGGCAGACCAAACTACCAAGCCAATTCTTTACTGGAAAGGAAACAAGCTTCCGGGGACCGGTTTCTGGCATTACAGCCGTCTTCGGCCCGGCTTGCTTTAATCCTGATGGTGCAGTGAGCAAGGGACTCACATCTGAGCATACCCTTCCACACTTGTGGTGGCCAAAAAGATTCAAAAGGGGGTGGTGATGGACAGAGTATCTGAATTAAGCAGAACACTCCTACCCAGTCAAAAGTTCAGGGCTTGATCCATCACCGATTTTTAGCTCACTGCACCATCCCAGTTCAGAACCTGGCTACATGCAAATTAGTCTGACCCTGGCCCAGTGCATCATGGGAACAGGGCAGACCAAACTACCAAGCTAAATCTTTACTGGAAAGGAAACAAGCTTCCGGGGACCGGTTTCTGGCATTACAGCCGTCTTCGGCCCGGCTTGCTTGAATCCTGATGTTGCAGTGAGCAAGGGACTCACATCTGAGCATACCCTTCCACACTTGTGGTGGCCAAAACGATTCAAAAGGGGGTGGTGATGGACAGAGTATCTGAATTAAGCAGAACACTCCTACCCAGTCAAAAGATCAGGGCTTGATCCATCACCGTTTTTTAGCTCACTGCACCATCCCAGTTCAGAACCTGGCTACATGCAAATTAGTCTGACCCTGGCCCAGTGCATCATGGGAACAGGGCAGACCAAACTACCAAGCCAATTCTTTACTGGAAAGGAAACAAGCTTCCGGGGATCGGTTTCTGGCATTACAGCCGTCTTCGGCCCGGCTTGCTTGAATCCTGATGGTGCAGTGAGCAAGGGACTCACATCTGAGCATACCCTTCCACACTTGTGGTGGCCAAAACGATTCAAAAGGGGGTGGTGATGGACAGAGTATCTGAATTAAGCAGAACACTCCTACCCAGTCAAAAGATCAGGGCTTGATCCATCACCGTTTTTTAGCTCACTGCACCATCCCAGTTCAGAACCTGGCTACATGCAAATTAGTCTGACCCTGGCCCAGTGCATCATGGGAACAGGGCAGACCAAACTACCAAGCCAACTCTTTACTGGAAAGGAAACAAGCTTCCGGGGATCGGTTTCTGGCATTACAGCCGTCTTCGGCCCGGCTTGCTTGAATCCTGATGGTGCAGTGAGCAAGGGACTCACATCTGAGCATACCCTTCCACACTTGTGGTGGCCAAAACGATTCAAAAGGGGGTGGTGATGGACAGAGTATCTGAATTAAGCAGAACACTCCTACCCAGTCAAAAGATCAGGGCTTGATCCATCACCGTTTTTTAGCTCACTGCACCATCCCAGTTCAGAACCTGGCTACATGCAAATTAGTCTGACCCTGGCCCAGTGCATCATGGGAACAGGGCAGACCAAACTACCAAGCCAACTCTTTACTGGAAAGGAAACAAGCTTCCGGGGACCGGTTTCTGGCATTACAGCCGTCTTCGGCCCGGCTTGCTTGAATCCTGATGGTGCAGTGAGCAAGGGACTCACATCTGAGCATACCCTTCCACACTTGTGGTGGCCAAAACGATTCAAAAGGGGGTGGTGATGGACAGAGTATCTGAAATAAGCAGAACACTCCTACCCAGTCAAAAGATCAGGGCTTGATCTATCACCGTTTTTTAGCTCACTGCACCATCCCAGTTCAGAACCTGGCTACATGCAAATTACTCTGACCCTGGCCCAGTGCATCATGGGAACAGGGCAGACCAAACTACCAAGCCAATTCTTTACTGGAAAGGAAACAAGCTTCCAGGGACCGGTTTCTGGCATTACAGCCGTCTTCGGCCCGGCTTGCTTTAATCCTGATGGTGCAGTGAGCAAGGGACTCACATCTGAGCATACCCTTCCACACTTGTGGTGGCCAAAACGATTCAAAAGGGGGTGGTGATGGACAGAGTATCTGAATTAAGCAGAACACTCCTACCCAGTCAAAAGATCAGGGCTTGATCCATCACCGTTTTTAGCTCACTGCACCATCCCAGTTCAGAACCTGGCTACATGCAAATTAGTCTGACCCTGGCCCAGTGCATCATGGGAACAGGGCAGACCAAACTACCAAGCCAATTCTTTACTGGAAAGGAAACAAGCTTCCGGGGACCGGTTTCTGGCATTTCAGCCGTCTTCGGCCCGGCTTGCTTGAATCCTGATGGTGCAGTGAGCAAGGGACTCACATCTGAGCATACCCTTCCACACTTGTGGTGGCCAAAACGATTCAAAAGGGGGTGGTGATGGACAGAGTATCTGAATTAAGCAGAACACTCCTACCCAGTCAAAAGATCAGGGCTTGATCCATCACCGATTTTTAGCTCACTGCACCATCCCAGTTCAGAACCTGGCTACATGCAAATTAGTCTGACCCTGGCCCAGTGCATCATGGGAACAGGGCAGACCAAACTACCAAGCCAAATCTTTACTGGAAAGGAAACAAGCTTCCGGGGACCGGTTTCTGGCATTACAGCCGTCTTCGGCCCGGCTTGCTTGAATCCTGATGGTGCATTGAGCAAGGGACTCACATCTGAGCATACCCTTCCACACTTGTGGTGGCCAAAACGATTCAAAAGGGGGTGGTGATGGACAGAGTATCTGAATTAAGCAGAACACTCCTACCCAGTCAAAAGATCAGGGCTTGATCCATCACCGTTTTTTAGCTCACTGCACCATCCCAGTTCAGAACCTGGCTACATGCAAATTAGTCTGACCCTGGCCCAGTGCATCATGGGAACAGGGCAGACCAAACTACCAAGCCAATTCTTTACTGGAAAGGAAACAAGCTTCCGGGGACCGATTTCTGGCATTACAGCCGTCTTCGGCCCGGCTTGCTTGAATCCTGATGGTGCAGTGAGCAAGGGACTCACATCTGAGCATACCCTTCCACACTTGTGGTGGCCAAAACGATTCAAAAGGGGGTGGTGATGGACAGAGTATCTGAATTAAGCAGAACACTCCTACCCAGTCAAAAAATCAGGGCTTGATCCATCACCATTTTTTAGCTCACTGCACCATCCCAGTTCAGAACCTGGCTACATGCAAATTAGTCTGACCCTGGCCCAGTGCATCATCGGAACAGGGCAGACCAAACTACCAAGCCAATTCTTTACTGGAAAGGAAACAAGCTTCCGGGGACCGGTTTCTGGCATTACAGCCGTCTTCGGCCCAGCTTGCTTGAATCCTGATGGTGCAGTGAGCAAGGGACTCACATCTGAGCATACCCTTCCACACTTGTGGTGGCCAAAACGATTCAAAAGGGGGTGGTGATGGACAGAGTATCTGAATTAAGCAGAACACTCCTACCCAGTCAAAAGATCAGGGCTTGATCCATCACCGTTTTTTAGCTCACTGCACCATCCCAGTTCAGAACCTGGCTACATGCAAATTAGTCTGACCCTGGCCCAGTGCATCATGGGAACAGGGCAGACCAAACTACCAAGCCAATTCTTTACTGGAAAGGAAACAAGCTTCCGGGGACCGGTTTCCTGCATTTCAGCCGTCTTCAGCCCGGCTTGCTTGAATCCTGATGGTGCAGTGAGCAAGGGACTCACTTCTGAGCATACCCTTCCACACTTGTGGTGGCCAAAACGATTCAAAAGGGGGTGGTGATGGACAGAGTATCTGAATTAAGCAGAACACTCCTACCCAGTCAAAGGATCAGGGCTTGATCCATCACCGTTTTTTAGCTCACTGCACCATCCCAGGTTAGAACCTGGCTACATGCAAATTAGTCTGACCCTGGCCCAGTGCATCATGGGAACAGGGCAGACCAAACTACCAAGCCAATTCTTTACTGGAAAGGAAACAAGCTTCCGGGGACCGGTTTCTGGCATTGCAGCCGTCTTCGGCCCGGCTTGCTTGAATCCTGATGGTGCAGTCCCTAGCTCACTGCACCATCAGGATTCAAGCAAGCCGGGCCGAAGACGGCTGTAATGACAGAAACCGGTCCCCGGAAGCTTGTTTCCTTTCCAGTAAAGAATTGGCTTGGTAGTTTGGTCTGCCCTGTTCCCATGATGCATTGGGCCAGGAACAGACTAATTTGCATGTAGCCAGGTTCTGAACTGGGTTGGTTCAGTGAGCTAAAAAACGGTGATGGATCAAGCCCTGATCTCTTGACTGGGTAGAAGTGTTCTGCTTAATTCAGATGCTCTGTCCATCACCACCCCCTTTATGAATCGTTTTGGCCACTATAGGAGTGGAAGGGTATGCTCAGACATGAGTCCCTAGCTCACTGCACCATCAGGATTCATGCAAACCGGGCCGAAGACGGCTGTAATGCCAGAAACCGGTCCCCGGAAGATTTTTTCCTTTACAGTAAAGAATTGGCTTGGTAGTTTGGTCTGCCCTGTTCCCATGATGCATTGGGCCAGGAACAGACTAATTTGCATGTAGCCAGATTCTGAACTGGGTTGGTTCAGTGAGCTAAAAAACGGTGATGGATCAAGCCCTGATCTCTTGACTGGGTAGGAGTGTTCTGCTTAATTCAGATGCTCTGTCTATCACCACCCCCTTTATGAATCGTTTTGGCCACTATATGAGTGGAAGGGTATGCTCAGACATGAGTCCCTAGCTCACTGCACCATCAGGATTCAAGCAAGCCGGGCCGAAGACTGCTGTAATGCCAGAAACCGGTCCCCGGAAGCTTGTTTCCTTTCCAGTAAAGAATTGGCTTGGTAGTTTGGTCTGCCCTGTTCCCATGATGCATTGGGCCAGGAACAGACTTATTTGCATGTAGCCAGGTTCTGAACTGGGTTGGTTCAGTGAGCTAAAAAACGGTGATGGATCAAGCCCTGATCTCTTGACTGGGTAGGAGTGTTCTGCTTAATTCAGATGCTCTGTCCATCACCACCCCCTTTATGAATCGTTTTGCCCATTATAGGAGTGGAAGGGTATGCTCAGACATGAGTCCCTAGCTCACTGCACCATCAGGATTCAAGCAAGCCAGGCCGAAGACGGCTGTAATGCCAGAAACTGGTCCCAGGAAGCTTGTTTCCTTTCCAGTAAAGAATTGGCTTGGTAGTTTGGTCTGCCCTGTTCCCATGATGCATTGGGCCTGGAACAGACTAATTTGCATGTAGCCAGGTTCTGAACTGGGTTGGTTCAGGGAGCTAAAAAACGGTGATGGATCAAGCCCTGATCTCTTGACTGGGTAGGAGTGTTCTGCTTAATTCAGATGCTCTGTCCATCACCACCCCCTTTATGAATCGTTTTGGCCACTATAGGAGTGGAAGGGTATGCTCAGACATGAGTCCCTAGCTCACTGCACCATCAGGATTCAAGCAAGCCGGGCCGAAGACGGCTGTAATGCCAGAAACCGGTCCCCGGAAGCTTGTTTCCTTTCCAGTAAAGAATTGGCTTGGTAGTTTGGTCTGCCCTGTTCCCATGATGCATTGGGCCAGGAACAGACTAATTTGCATGTAGCCAGGTTCTGAACTGGGTTGGTTCAGTGAGCTAAAAAACGGTGATGGATTAAGCCCTGATCTCTTGACTGGGTAGGAGTGTTCTGCTTAATTCAGATGCTCTGTCCATCACCACCCCCTTTATGAATCGTTTTGGCCACTATAGGAGTGGAAGGGTATGCTCAGCCATGAGTCCCTACCTCACTGCACCATCAGGATTCAAGCAAGCCGGGCCGAAGACGGCTGTAATGCCAGAAACCGGTCCCCGGAAGCTTGTTTCATTTCCAGTAAAGAATTGGCTTGGTAGTTTGGTCTGCCCTGTTCCCATGATGCATTGGGCCAGGAACAGGCTAATTTGCATGTAGCCAGGTTCTGAACTGGGTTGGTTCAGTGAGCTAAAAAACGGTGATGGATCAAGCCCTGATCTCTTGACTGGGTAGGAGTGTTCTGCTTAATTCAGATGCTCTGTCCATCACCACCCCCTTTATGAATCGTATAGAAAAATGGCAGGCTGCGGTGGAGACCAAAATTGATACGATTCGGGAAGATTTGGGCCTACTGCGAGCGGATCATAAGAAGCGAGCGGATCATAAGAAGCTGACGGACCGTGTTACAACTGTGGAGGCTGAAGTAGACAATCTGAGAACACCGGCTCAGGCAGCTGTGCGCAAAGTCACCGACATAGAAAAGCGCGTTCTTGTACTGGAGCAGAGGGCGGAGGATGCTGAAAATCGAGCACGCCAGAATAACATTGGGGTCACGGGTCTGACTGAAAAAGTCGAAGGAGGAAATATGGTGGATTACTTTGAACACTGGTTGCGCACAGCTGTAGCGGAGGAGGGCCTATCGACGTTCTTCACCCTGGAGAGGGCACACAGAGTCCCCATTCGGGCACCCCTGCCTGGCAGAGCACTACGGCCAGTGGTGGCCCGTCTCCTCTTCTATAAAGACAGAGATCATATCATACTCCATCAGCATCTGCGATAGAGTATGCTTATTGCCACTGTATAAATTAGAAACCAAGGGCATATTAGCAAGGGCGGTATCGCCACTGTAGCGGCACTGTTTGCGGCTAAAGCTGCGATATTTCTAATGCCCTATTAGCAAGCTGTCGCTAACAGCTGTTAGCGACAGCTTTAGGATGGCGAAAGCGACCGTTTTGGTGCCGCTTTGCATGTCAGCGATATTTATTGCTAATGACATGCAAAGTGGGCATTCCTCCACACAACTCCTTGGCAAACACTCGCTAACACAGCTTCGGGATATTAGCAAGGCTGCACAAGACCCGCGATGCAAGCTTGAAAGCCACGCTAAGCCCCCTTTATCGCAGGTTTTTAACACCTGCTAAAAATACAACTTAGCCATCTTTAACATGGGAGGTGGATTGCATGGCTGAGTCTATGTGCCTGCCTATCAGCAAGGTTTGCAGTATCGCAGGGAAATCATGACTTGTTTTCCCCCGATACAGCATGTTATCACGGCTATCGCTGGATTTAATATCGCCTTGAAGATACGCGTTGCTAATAACGCACTATCTCGGCTATAAAATCCAGTGATATCCGGCGATAAAAAAATGAGCGCTAAGCGCGCTTTGCAATATTTATCGCAAAGTGTTGCTAATATGCCCCTAAGTCTGAAGATACAATCTTGGGACGGGGTGAGAATGCAAATCTATCCAACCCTTAAAGCTCCCTCTGTGACTACAAAATCCATGAATGTTCAACTCTAATATTTTGGTGCCAAATCCAATTGCGTTAGCTTCAGTTGGGCCCTCACCTACCATAGCATTGGACCTTGACTCAGTGGAAGATTTTGACATCTATTTTAGAGACTGGGTGCAAAGGTAAAAATTTGACAGAGGAGCATGGCCTGATGCTGATGGAGACGGGAGCCTGAATTCAAGCTCCCGCCGGTGACCTCCTTCCCAATCCAATCCTGATCGATATGGGGGCCCCCTAAGTGGCGAAATTGCCCCCCCCAGCATCGAAACCCCGAGGGACCGAGGGCATCGGTAATTTGTGCCCCGACTCACCAGAGAACAGCCGCGACGGACGAGAGACCGCAGGACCAGGAATCGGCCCACAACGGCAGCCACCACATTTTGGTGAAGGCCGGGGGGAGCCGAGACGGGGATGGACTCCTATGCAGGTTACCGGAACCTGCTCTGCATAGCCCCCGGGCAGTGGCTTTCCCCCACGAGCAGTCCCGCAGCTGCCTGATGGAGGCTCCGACCACGCTGCGACCCACCGGAGGAGGGCGAGCGGCGGAGCGTGGTGATTGTGCGGCGGCGACCGTAGAATACTGGCTTGGGGGCGGAGAAAGCCGTAGGTGTCTGCGTACCACCTGAGCTAAGATGGTGGCAGAATCGACATTGGGGGCAGCGCACGCTGACAGAAGGCTGACAGAGCGGAACAGCAAGGGGATTGCAACAGATCGCGAGAGGCCTCCTTTCGCTGCAGGGGGCACTGTACTACCCGCATTACCGCTGGATGTATTTGGACTGGTCCCCCCCACAGACTGAGGAGAGAGGACGCATACTTAGGACACAGAGAAGCTCAGGCCCAACATTACGCTGCAGGGAAGAGACATGGAGGCGTTAGTGTGAGCAAGGCCGCAGAGAAACTCAGCAATCATTTTGCGTGCTTGCAACCATGAGGCCCGACTCCCCCCAAAATGGCGGCAGGGGGCATTACAGACTAAGAGAGGAGGGGCACGCACTCGGGCCAGGATCACCAAGCTGCTCAGGAGATCTACACCTGGGGCTTCTGGGGCACTAAAGGTCTCACCTGACACAGGGTCAGCCCAAAGCTGTTGGACAGTGGCGCAGGACCGCCGAATGTCCCCAAGAGACACCAGTGGAAGGTGGAGAAAGGGAACTTGAGGGTCGCGAGGCCTTTGTCTAGGAGGGGAGGGAGCACCCCCGTACACCCTTCGAGCACAAGGAGCATGGAGGCGCGCCCTGAACTCAACGTGGATCTCAGTTCCCAGCCAGAGAATATTGGCAGAAAGCAGAGTGAGAGGACGAGGTCAGTGCTGAGCCATAGATCAAAGCTTGAACGAGTAGACTAACTAGCGGAGTGAGAATACAATATTGTTAAACCACCTACCTGTAGGACCTGGGGGTTGGAAGAGAACTCACAGAGACATCTGAACTAAGGCCCTTTCTGATGTTGCGTAACGAGACAGCAACATGGGGCGGATCACCAAGAGATGTGATACTGAGCACCAAGAATCGTCGAGCGAAGATACTGAGGAGTCACGATCGCATAGGGGTCCAGGAATGAACAGACGCCCCAACAAGGGGAGATATCACTCCAAGATATCCTGCAGGCTATAGAAAAATCCCAGGCCGCGGTGGAGACCAAACTTGAGACGATTCTGGAAGATTTGGGCCTACTGCGAGCGGATCATAGGAAGCTGACGGACCGTGTTACAAATGTGGAGGCTGAAGAAGACAATCTGAGAACACCGGCTTAGGCGACTGTGCGCAAAGTCACCGACATAGAAAAACGCGTTCTGGTACTGGAGCAGAGGGCAAAGGATGCCGAAAATCGAGCACGCCAGAATAACATTTAGGTCACTGGTCTGCCTGAAAAAGTCGAAGGAGGAAATATGGTGGATTACCTTGAACACTGGTTGCGCACAGCTGTAGCGGAGGAGGGCCTATCGATGTTCTCTGCCCTGGAGAGGGCACACAGAGTCCCCGCTCGGGCACCCCTCTCTGGCAGACCACTACGGCCAGTGATGGCCCGTCTCCTCTTCTATAAAGACAGAGATCATATCTGAACAAGCCTCGCCTTAAAGGGCAACTCAAGGTGGACAACAGCACTGTTAGAATTTTCCCTGATTTCTCCCAAGAAGTGCAGCGCCAGCGAGAATCCTTTGTCACGGCCAAGAGGAAATTGCGCCAAATGGAAGTGTCCTATTCAATGGTGTTCCCGGCCCGGCTCCGCGTCGTAAGGGAGGGGGGAAACACATTCTTCACTACACCTCATGAGGTCTGGGAATGGATAGAGGAACAGGACCCCAAGGACCAAAGAAGGGAGGGCAAGAACCCTACGGAACTGAACCCAGCACATTCCCCTGACAAAGGGCAAAAACCAAAGAGTCATCCAACGATGGAGGAGACACACAGAGACAGAGCGAGTGTGATTGCTGCAGTGGCCTCCATGAGCACAGCAAGCACCCGGGTCACTCCCTCGCATTCTGAGGGGGAACACAGAGATTCAGACTCAGAGACCAGCACGAGCATGATGGGAGAGGCTGACCAGGCCCTGCTGGGTATTACACCCAGATCGGCCGACGACTTGATGTGAAGAAGAGAGAGCACGCAAGTACAGTCGGGACTATCTTGTTGGGCAGTGGGAAATGATGCCAGGGGCGCCCTGCAATAGGGCAGGGGGGGCCTCTATACACTGATATATGACCTGTACACGAGGAGGAAGAGCCGGGGGGTGGAGAGGATGACTGTCCTCCAGACGAATACTGACTTAGTAACCACTTTCGGATTATGACTGTTAAGGCACTAGAGTGCTAGGTATGGATGGGAGAGAGGTTCTCACTTGTCCTGGGGAGAGGGAGTTGGGAGCACTCATGCAACCGACAAAGGCCACCTATAACATAATATCGTGGAATGTTAGGGGCATGCACTCCATGAGCAAAAGGTATAAAATATTCTCTCAGTTGACCAGGTGGGGAGTGCAAATAGCAATGCTCAAGAGACCCACACATTGGCCACAGAGGGGGTGTCACTGCGCAGGCGCTGGAGAGGTCAAGCATTTTACACATCATATTCAGCATTTGCCAGAGGGGTCCTGAACTGGGTACGGGCGGGGGTCCCCTTCCAACCTATTGAACCCAAAATTGACCCTGAGGGGCGCTACATGCTTGTCACCGGGAGACTTGATGGGCAGGATATCACCCTTGTAAATGTGAAAGGCCCAAATGTAGATCATAGCCGATTTCTGGAGCAGTTGTCGGGTGTCCTGGCACCGTACATAACTGGAGCGGTTCTAATAGGGGGTGATTTTAATTGCATAGCAGACCCCGAAATGGACAGATCACACCCGGCAATTCGAGACTCTCCTGTACATACGGTAGCTCGATCCTTTCGAGACTGGAGACTGGCAAACTCACTGGGGGCTAGTGGATGCATGGCGAAGCGCGCACCCAACTGACAAGGACTATTCGCACCTGTCCCACACTCACGATTTGCATGTATGCCTAGACACCTTTTTATGCACACAGACCTCTACACCCAACTAGGGGGGCAGAGTACCTGACCAGAACAGTCTCGGACCATAACCCGCTCAAGCTCACGTTAAAGGGTGGGACACTATCACAGCCCATCCCTATGTGGCGCCTCAAGCCGGAAGCCCCGGAAGACCAAGTCTTCTAACACGAGACTAGGGAACATATCATACAATATTTTGCTGACAATGCGGCATCCACAGACTCTAGAATCACGGAATGGGAGGCCTTTAAGGCCGTAATCAGAGGGCGGTGCATGGCAACATCTATTGGGGTTCGTAGGATGCTTACAGCAGACATAGAGAGAGCGGATGTGGCACTCAAGAACTTAGAGCGTAGACGGCCGGAACACCTGGAACTGTGGCAGGAACTGCTAGAGGCCAAAGAAGAGGTAGCAGTACAGGAAGAGCGTCTGTGCTGCTTTGACTACCAGAAGTACATGGATAGGACGCATGCTGGACGAGACAAGGCAGGGCGACTGTTGGCATGGCTAGCCAACCCGTCCAAGCGGGGCAGTACTATATGGCAATTCATGACCAGTTAGGGCGGCCCTTACATAGGCAAGAGGAGATTAATAACCGCTTCTGTGACTATTATGCCCACCTGTACAAAAGTACTGGCAGCTGCGAAATAGATAGGATTACAGACTATTTGTCACCCCTCCCGCTTCACACCGTTGAGGCGGGGGAGGCATAGTTACTGGGGGCCACAGTAACAGAACAGGAGATCAGGGGGGCGGTCAAAGCTATGGCACGAGTGAAAACCCCAAGCACCGACAGACTATCCCAGGAATTCTATGCCACATACCTGGCAGAACTAGCGCCTAGACTGGTGGAACTATACGCGGAAACATGGGAAGGTGGGAGTCTTCCACAGACAACGCAAGAGGTGGTAAGGATTCCCCTGCTCAAGCCCAACAAGATTGCAACAGAGTGCACAGCATACCGACCGCTGTCGATGCTAAACTTAGAGTTTAAAATCCTAAGTAAGATATTAGCCACCAGACTACTACCACATATGACCTGCTTGGTCCATTCCGATCAAGCAGGATTCATTCCTAGCAGAAATACAACCCTCAACATCAGGCGTGTTTTCACAGTCCTACAACAGGTTACAGAGGAAGCCCCAGAAGGGGCGATCTTTGCCATCGATATTGAGAAAGCATGCAATAGTCTTGAATAGGAATTTTTGTATGCTGTGCTCACACGAATGGGGCTTGGACAGGGGTTCGTCCAGTGGGTTAAAATACTGTATAAGGACACAGTAGCGAGGGTCTGCAGGCGCTGCACTATTTCAATTCAATACAGGGTGGAGAGGGGCACGAGACAGGGGTGTCCCCTCTCCCCCCTATTAGTCGCTCTAGCGATAGAGCCACTTGCATGCGTAGCACGCTCAGGGATGCCGTATGAGGGTATTTGACTGGCTGATCAGACACACCACATTGCATTATATGCAGACGATCTACTGCTATTTTTAAAAGACACTGCTGCAGCTTTAAAGGGGCCCGGTGCATGATGGATGAGTTTGGAACCCTTTCTGGACTGGCAGAAGTCACAACTCTTTCCGGTGACAAGGGATACCCCACCTCCCTTGGGCCTAGGAGACCTGCAGTGGGAGCCGCGTTGTTTTAGATACCTAGGGGTGAAAGTATATCATGACCTCACTGATGTTCAGGAGGGGAATGTGGGGGGGGGGCCTACGATTGCTGAAAGGTTGTATGACTTTCTGGGGAACGCTACCCCTATTGGTGGTGGGGCGAATTTCCTTAATGAGAATGATAGCCCTGCCCCGATTGCTATATTTCTTCACCACCCTACCGGTGTGGATCCCCGGTGCATGGTTTGCCTTGCTCGACTCTCTTAGTACAACCTTTATCTAGGGGCCCAGCAGAAACAGAGTGGACTTGGCCACGTTGAGAAGGGCGCAGGTGGAGGGAGGATTAGCGGTGCCGGATATGGAGAACTATTACCTGGCAGGACAACACCAACGCTTTACGCAATGGGTAGCAGGTAGTTTGGAAAGGAGGAAGCCCCCATTCACCCCGAATAGGGCGGATGTCATGAGCACATTAATGGGCACCATTAAGCAGTGAAAGATAAGCTCTTCAGAACACAGAGTGATAAGGAACTGAAGGCCAGAGGTCTCCAGAAGACCAAAACCAAACATCCTCCGGAGGAAGATCTTTCTCCTACCTGGCAGCCAAGACTTGGAACTCCCTCCCCATCCACCTTCGGCTGACCCAGGACCACCTCTCCTTCAGGAAGCAGCTCAAGACCTGGCTGTTCGAGCAGTGACGTACCCCTCCCCCCCAGCGCCTTGAGACCCTCCCGGGTGAGTAGCGCGCTATACAAATGCCTTGATTGATTGCTTATGCCCCAGAGATGTCGGTGGCAATACTAGAGGTGCTCCCACATGGGGGCCACTGGAGGGGATTAGAGGAATGGGCACAAGTGGGATACACTAAAATAGGGGACCTATATGGTGACGGGGAACTGCTTACATTCGCGGCCTTCCGACCAAACTGGGACATTCCGCAGGGATACTTTTTACTATATGGGGCGGTTACTGGGGCCATGCGCAGACACTGGGGACAGGGGACAACCGAACCACCCATGCACTCCACAAGCGAATACATAAGCCTAACAGGAGGCATCATCAAGGCGGTATCGTGCCTCTATCGAGCCATTCGGCGGGACCCCACGAGACCGCTGGAGGGACTGAGGGATAAGTGGGCGGCGGACTTTGGGATTCCTATGGAGGATAAGGTTCGGGACAATGTGCTCCTCTCGGCCACTAAGGTATCCCGTAATGTACGATTCCAGTTAATTAGTTTTTACACCCTGCATAGAGCGTACATTACACCTGACAGAATTAATCGCTATTTCCATCGGGAGGATGCGAGTTGCCCTCGCTGTCAGGAGATAGGAGCTAGCTACATCCACATGATGTGGAGCTGCCCACAGCTGGAAGGGTACTGACAAGAAGTGGTTATGGAGACAGCGCGCATCACAGGGAAGGAGATCCTATGCACCCCCAGTCATGAGCTGCTCAACCTGTTCCCCCACTCCGCTAAGACCAAGGTCACGGCAAGGTTTCAGGACCTAGCATATATATTAGCAAAGCGCGAACTAACAAGCAAATGGAAGGCCACAGCGGGTGCTGGGGTGGTCAGCTGGAAATGGGAATTAGAGAAGTGGGCGGGCTGCGAACATAGAATACTGCTTCGGAATGCACAATGAGGCATAGGCAGACTGGACAGAGCCCAGGCTTGGGGAGTTTTAGTAGACGACCTGAAGAATGTAGACCAGGAGTCTGCTCCCAGCACCCCTCGGGCCGGGTCTCGACCGGTTAGCCCTAATAACCAGGAACGGGAGGGGGAGAGGTAGTGTCATAAGTGGACCATAGCACCCTAACATCTACAGACCTGAAGGTTTACGTGAGTCCGACCTCGGGCCTAGCCTATGGAGAGTGAGATCCAGACCACACGTGTGGCGAGAGTCATAGTGGCAGGTTAGTCGACAGCAGTGAGGGGTGGGGGAAGGCGGGAGGACAGTTGGGTGGGTAATGTTAGATTGTGCTATTGGATGGCAGATCCTTACAACTACAGCTGCATAGTAAGACGGAAGTCACACAGCAAGAAGAGATATGGGCGAGGGACTAGCTAATCAGCTAGGAATAGTACTTTGAACTGTTAACCAGAAATGTCTATGAAGAGGAAATAACTTGAATATATACTGCTGATACCTAAATGCCAATAAAGTATGTTTAATTTTTTTTTTTTAAAAGGTAAAAATTTGACCCATGTGGTAAATCCAGGATGGGCTGACTTTACTAAACTGTGCACATCAAGCCCCATTTTAATCATGGGTTTTTATAATGAGGAACTGCTTTGAATGTTTTTGTCAGGACTTATTCAGTTTCCACTGTGGCCATCTCTGTAATTGTCCCCATGACTATTACATTCTCTGTTTCTACTTTGATGTGTGTGTCTATAGTTGATGCTGTGTGGCGTACTTCCCCAATAAGTTTTCTTTGCACATAATTTTTCTTCCCCTCTTATTTTTAAAATATCCTGATATTTGCTTTTTGCTGCATTTGGTACCAGGAAGTTAATTAATTACAAAGTGCACATGCTTATGAGAGCAAGGCATCCAGATCAACCTCCTGCCTTACAGCGATCAGAGGCCATGCACATTAGTGTTGGCACATTAAGATCGACCATTTTGAGTTCTTTGAATTATGCATGTAAGTAGGACATGTGTATATTCGTTTTCTAAAATATATACCTTTGTTTTGTAATTCCATTTCATGCGTTGTTCTGCATCAATATGCACGTGCATAAATGAACAAGGCACCTAATTGTTTCTCACCAGGTAAAAGTTAACATTAAAGAGGAGAATGACGAAGCACCAGTGTGCCTACCACATTCCTACAGTGCGATCATACTTGACAACGTCACTGCGGGGATGAATATTAACAGCTTTAAGCTGCTCTGCAAGGACCGAGACTCCAATGACACTGCAATGCGCTTTGAGATTGTATCAGGTACTCTCTTTATGTGTGAGTGATGATGACGCATATGCTTGAGAGATGCAAATGACAACATAGAGAGTCCCATTCACAAACTTTGGGCCCCTTATTGTACTCCTGGCTTATCATAAGATACATTTAGCTCACTCATCATTGATTTATTTGGCAGATATATGAAATTATACAGGGTGCCTTTGTGTCTCTTTAGAACTCTGCTGATCTACTCACATCTTTGAGAGATGTTTGTTTATTTATGTGTTTATCCTTGTATTTGTTAATCTCAAGACCTAACCAAAAGTCAGTATTGAAGTTTACAAGCTGTGCGCTCTCTTCTGTTACCCCACGCTTGCATTTTAAAACTGAAAAACATCCCCATTAAGTGCAGTAAGAACTTAGGGCATATGTATTAACAAATCAAGCAGCCCAGCCCAGCAAGTCACCCTGCTGCATGATAGGGAATGGACAGGAATGTGCCGTATTTAGGGGCTTATTTATGAGCCCTTGCGTCACCTTTGTGTCGCCGGTGAGTCACTTTTTGTGACGCACCAGCAGGGTACAAAATGTCCCATGTTGCGCCATATTTACAAAGTGACGCATCTAGGTAGATGCATCCCTTTGTAAACCCCTGCACCACATTATACATGTGCCAGGTATAATGAATGCAGGGTTGGTGTTTTTTTACGCAAGTAAGCCTCGTAGAAATGACGCAGTGAAAGCAATTAGATTTTACTGCGTCACTTCTAGGACACAAATGCGTCAATATCTTACGCCTGCCTCCCAGCAGCTTTAAGTCTCGATGCAGGCACATTGAGATGGTACTTGCCCATGTTAAATGACCCATTGCTGAAGTTGCGTCACTTTTGTGACACACTCCAGCATTGCGCCATTTTTGCGCCTACAGATACATCAAAAATACTGATGTATCTGTAACTCCTTGCGACATGATGTGTCATATTGTAAATATGACCATCCAGCATGTCACAAAGAGGGCACAATGAAAAGTGACACATCGTTGTTTTCACGCAGCGATGCGTCACTTTTCATAAATGAGGCCCTTAGCATTTTACAGTGCATTCCTGTCTTTTGCCTGCACTGGTGCAAGGGTGCCTACGTTGGTGCAAGGCAGCACATTCCTGATTTCAAGGAAGTGCTTGGCATTTTGCACAAAACGTCATATGTCCCTCATCAATTCCTAGTCCATCAAAATACTTATCACCTTAATTGCCCTTGGCAAAGTACCAGAGTATATGCTGCCTATTCTAGATTTCTCTATTCTCTAATAGCTATACGCAACACTTTAGAGGTATTTTCAGTTAAGAAAAATTCAGGCTGATGCATAAAAGTGCAATTGCTGTAGTGGGAAAGATAATAATTGAAAGATCGGAAACCGTAGACCACATGATGAAGAAATTCATCATTTTGTATAGCGGGTAATAAAAAAATCTGAACATCCAAATTGTGGGGCTACATTTAGCCCCACTCCAGTGGCGACAGCCTCTTTATTCAGTTGCATTTGCATCCATTACTTTAACTATAATTACTTTCCTTCTCTTCTAAACCTGTCCGTTTTTCTCGGTTTTACTCCTTAATCTTATTTGAATAATCCTTCTTAATTCATCCTCAAGCAGGGGGTTGCTGTTTTACAAAGTTTCTCATGCTTTGGTGGGCCAAAAAGAACCTCTCTCCCCTAAACACGTACTGAAGCATGGTTCTCTAATATGGCAGTTTATTTCTTATCCAATGCATTTCGGACCTTTACATGGGTCCTACGTCAGGGAAAACTGTCAACAAATAATAGAACAAACATTTACTATCGTTTACATCTTATTGTCTTTCAAAAAAAAAATAATTGTTTTAAAAATGCATTCACTTTAATACAATCTGCTTGCTAGTAGAAATGCTACTCCTCTCTCAAAATTAACTGGCAACTACCCTGTTCTTCTCGATTAAATTACAATTCACCCATTATTTAGAAACTTCTTTACACCCCCCCCGGCGGGTCAAGCCACCCTTCTGTCTCCTATTCCTCAACTCTTACTCCTCACCCTCTCCTCCCGCCAACAACTTCTTCCTAATACTTTCCACCCCAGTCTGAACTTTCCTCGCTGTATTCCTTCGCTAAAACCCTCAAATCCTTCGTTGTTTCCCTCGTTCTCCTGATGATTCGCTTTGCGCGTACCTGCCAAACATGATGTCTGCCTTAGTTCTCATGGTACTGGAAACGTTACCTTCTGTTCTACTCACCGTTACTTAAAGGGAACACTCCCTGACTTGTTAATATGACCCGCCCCCTCTCTTGCCTATCAAACATCCACCTAAACCTCCACTAACTTTAAAGGTAACCTACAACTCCCATAACCCTCCATACTAACAATCAAAATGCCGTAAATGTTCATACCATGGGCACCACTAACTAAACAAGTTTGTGCTTCATGCAGAATAATTAAACATTATTGAAAAATCACGAACACATTATTAATCATATATTCATCAATGGATTCTCGAAACGTTTTCACTCGACTCTTTCATGAAATAAACTGACTCGCTGAACCGGATGTTTTCGCCTTGCTTGAAGGGTCTGATACATTCTCAGTCGTATGTTTCTCTTTCATTACTTTACTTATGTTGGGTGCTAACCTCTTGGGGCTTTTACATCCAAATTGTGGGGCTACGTTTTAGCCCCACTCCAGTGGCGACAGCCTCTTTATTCAGTTGCATTTGCATCCATTACTTTAACTATAATTACTTTCCTTCTCTTCTAAACCCGTCCGTTTTTCTCGGTTTTACTCCTTAATCTTATTTGAATAATCCTTCTTAATTCATCCTCAAGCAGGAGGTTGCTGTTTTACAAAGTTTCTCATGCTTTGGTGGGCCAAAAAGAACCTCTCTCCCCAAAACACGTACTGAAGCATGGTTCTCTAATATAGCAGTTTATTTCTTATCCAATGCATTTCGGACCTTTACATGGGTCCTTCGTCAGGGAAAACTGTCAACAAATAATAGAACAAACATTTACTATCATTTACATCTTATTGTCTTTCAAAAAAATGTTTTTGTTTTAAAAATGCATTCACTTTAATACAATCTGCTTGCTAGTAGAAATGCTACTCCTCTCTCAAAATTAACTGGCAACTACCCTTCTCGATTAAATTACAATTCACCCCTTATTTAGAAACTTCTTTACCCCCCCCCGGCGGGTCAAACCACCCTTCTGTCTCCTATTCCTCAACTCTTACTCCTCACCCTCTCCTCCCGCCAACAACATCTTCCTAATACTTTCAACCCCAGTCTGAACTTTGAGGAATAGGAGACAGAAGGGTGGTTTGACCCGCTGGGGGGGTAAAGAAGTTTCTAAATAAGGGGTGAATTGTAATTTAATCGAGAGGAACAGGGTAGTTGACAGTTAATTTTGAGAGAGGAGTAGCATTTCTACTAGCAAGCAGATTGTATTATAGTGAATGCATTTTTAAAACAAACTTTTTTTTTGAAAGACAATAAGATGTAAACGATAGTAAATGTTTGTTCAATTATTTGTTGACAGTTTTCCCTGACGAAGGACCCATGTAAAGGTCCGAAATGCATTGGATAAGAAATAAACTGCCATATTAGAGAACCATGCTTCAGTACGTGTTTTGGGGAGAGAGGTTCTTTTTGGCCCACCAAAGCATGAGAAACTTTGTAAAACAGCAACCCCCTGCTTGAGGATGAATTAAGAAGGATTATTCAAATAAGATTAAGGAGTAAAACCGAGAAAAACGGACAGGTTTAGAAGAGAAGGAAAGTAATTATAGTTAAAGTAATGGATGCAAATGCAACTGAATAAAGAGGCTGTCGCCACTGGAGTGGGGCTAAAACGTAGCCCCACAATTTGGATGTTCATGTTCGTCACATGTGGAGTGGGTTTGGCATGTCTAGCAGTGAGCATGCCGAAAAAAGAAAACTGTGGTTTAAAAGTGTCATAAACATTTGGAGGAAGAGGATGTGCAACCCGTAACTTTGTTAATAAAAAAATCTGGCCTAATACACGAGTAACAGTGGTAATGCATTAACTTCATTAGAAATAAAAGAAATGTCAGACCACATGCCAGAGTGACTTCTAAGTAGGTATTACAGAAATGTGAATTACACGATTCTAAAGTGAGAATATATTATACATAATATAAGAGATCCCGGAGGCAACTTGGTTTATCAAAGTTTCATTAAAACCATCAAACACCAAAAAGATATTATTGCATCTTGAGTTGCTGATGGCTTGTATATCAGTGGTTTTCCAGATAAAATCTTATTTCATTAGGGATATTCATGCATCTGATATCAAGGAATATAAACCCCAAAAGGCACAAGTTGAAAAAACGAGGCTTATATAGTTGAAAGTGTAAAGTGAAGGAAACAATATTTGTGATCGAAATGTTATTGAAAGCGGTACATACGATTAAAGTTATACAGGGATGTAAAATCGATAACTTAAATATGTGAATCTCCTCTGTTGACTTTATCAGTGTATATTAAGTCTGATGTTAAAATAGGTGCTTGACGGTCCACCCAAGGAAGTGCACCTTATTCCTCACGTAGTGTGTCGGCTGTAAGTTAGAGTAGTTTATAGGTTCCATTGAGGGATATAAATAATGAGCTATATCTTGAGCAAAATTGTCTAGGGCTGATTCATTCTGACTAAATCAATCCCACAGTGCAGTGGATTCCAAAACTTCATAAGGCATCACAGAGCTGTGGTTTTAATCATTTTAAAGAATTTGACTTCGGTGTACGTATTTTTGAATAAGGTGCCTGCAGTGTCTTAAAATATAAAAAATCACTATATATGATTTCTCTTTTTGTTTCACTTAGATAGTTCCTTTATTTTTGTACTGTAGAATTGAAAGGCTGTATTTTCTGTCATTTCAGGAAACGTTAATAACCATTTCACTTTTGACCCTACTCGTGGTTCCCATAATCCTAAACTAATTGTTAAAAATCCATTTAACTTTGATGATGGAGCGGAAGTCCGACGTAAATATAATCTTCTTGTGCACATTATTGACGACAATCTCAAAGGTAAAAAAGAAGCTCGAGCCATGACAGGATCTGTGCTCATAGACATCAATGTGATCAGATCGAATCCACCATCAGTGCCCCCCACGTCCTTTGAAGTAAGTACAAATTGGTACCGTTTGTGTTTGCAAAAAGTCACCAGAATGGTGCAAGTCTTTTACATGGGTTAACATTCTAAACTTAACAGTGGGTTTCCTTGGGGACTAGTACGTCAGTGTCTGCACCTATGTCTGTACCGTAAAACATATGTCTGGCCCACGCCAAGAAGAAGAAAAAGGTTTTGACCACCTTTCAGAAAATGGTTTAGTTCTCTGGATTTATCAGTATTATCCATAATGGCAAATTATGTCTTTCCCATCCACCCTCAGCTTGGTTCCACTTCCCCATTTAAAGCTTGGGGCGAAGTAGTTTTTCCAATGGGGGGCTGACTCCTTTACCACCACTGAGAAAAACCTTATGACGCACCGAGTGCTGGTTGCAAATGTATTCAAAGGAGGATCCCATTTTGGGTAGACGGAGACCATTCACACCGGTGCCTATTATCTCCAGTTCCACCATTTCTACCACCACGATTCTGGATAGACAAACTCCAAAATTGCAGCCATGTGTGTGGGATATGTCCACTAAATGCTGCAGCTAGGCGGCTACTGAATATTCCCAGACGCTCATCGATGGGCTTAGCCCTTGTCAAACTGAATTAGCTCCCAAACCCGGAAAAGGATTTCCTTCAAAGCTCTATGCTTTTGCCATAAGATTCTGAACCTGAAAGGATATTTACATCCCCTGATTAAGCAGAATCATCCTTGCAGATGTCTAAGGTCTACAGGACCAGCACTCACTGTAATTCCTAGAGTAGAAACAGCATGGATGAGAGGGCAATCAGTCAGATTTTTAGGGGAGAACCTCTGGAACACCCTCCCAGCTGACTTGAAACAGGAACATTTGGAAACGGTCTTTCAGAAAAAAATTAAAACCTGTTTTTTCAGACAAATTAAATCTTGATGGGGCCATAGTCTTGGCTGCTTTAGGGCAGGAATCCTAGCGCGAGGGCACTCCTTATAGAGTAATCAGGCACTTTACAAAGTTGTTGTATTGACAGAAACTCCCACACAACCTACATGCTTTCATTGACGGCTAACATTCGCTCTTTGAGCTACATGTAAATGTAAATGTACAGGAATTTATATAGCGCAAATCCCCAAGCGGTTTTTAAGCGCTTGCTTAGGGAACCCGTCCTGGTATTCCCCTGTGAGATAACCCCAGCAGGGTATCCGCAAGGTGAAAGCCAGGCATCCCGCCACGAGGGGCCGTTGTGGAGATTAAGCAAGCAATTGCCCAGAGTCGCAGAGTGTGAACCCGTGAATCGAGTAGGCACCGGACGAGAATTGTCGAGTCCATGGACATTTTAGGACTCAAGACCCCGCCGAGCCGGGAATTGAACCCTGATCCCGGGCTGACCTCTGCTTCCAGGTCTGCCTCCTCTAACCAGTGAGCCACACTTCTCCACTGCATACTGCTAACTGCTATGCAAATCAATCAAATGTTCATTTATATTTGGTATTCATATTTATTGTATTTGTTCAGTTCATTAATGTTGTCATGTATGAAAAGCAATTTAGTAATTCGTTTTCTCAATTGTAAAAAAGTTTAAAAAAACATGTAAGTAAGACTGTCAAGCCTATTAGGGGTGCAAATATACAAAAAACAATTACTACATACATAGATATACAAGGTATGTTATCTCATTAAAATGATTGTGCACATTGAAACATATAGTTTATCCCCAAACATATATATCCCCAAATGTTTTGACCATTTTTGGGCATGAATCCTAGTGATAGTACAATCCTTATGGAGTAGCCAAGCACTTTACAAAGTTGTTAACATAACATAGCATGTCTAATGGCACAGGGGCACAAATTATGTAATTTTCATAGAAATATCCCTGGGCCCGATTCACAGAACTGACTTAAGACAAAATCCTAAATTTACTACCACTTTGGTATTCACCGAAGGCACTTACTCATTTTGGTATTCACAGAAGTTAGGAGTCCTAACTTTAGGACTCCTAAATGCCTTCTGTGTATACCGAAAGTGTTAAAGTTAGGATTTTTCTCAGTTTAGGAGTAGTAAAGTTGGGACTCCTAACTTTAGGACTCCTAAACTGAGACAAATCCTAACTTTTAGACTTTCGGTATTCACAGAAGTCATTTAGGAGTCCTAAAGTTTGGACTCTTAACTTTAGGACTCCTAAGCTGAGAAAAATCCTAACTTTAAGACTTTCGGTATTCAGAGAAGGCATTTAGGAGTCCTAAAGTTAGGACTCCTAACTACTGTGAATACCGAAATGAGTAAGTGCCTTCTGTGAATACCAAAATGAGTAAGTGCCTTCTGTGAATGCCACAATGGTAGTACGTTTAGGATTTTGTCTTAAGCTAGTTCTGTGAATCGGGCCCCCTGTGTTGACAGTCCTTCTTTGGAATTAATGTACGTGGCAGCAGGTACATTATGTAATAGTGGGCCAGCATCCATGGTTTGATTTTTCTTTGTGTAGTTTCCATCTTATTGCTAAATGTCTGCCCATGATGCAGAAAACTTAGGATTTGATGGCTGATCTTGTTTAGGGTGCGTAGTGACTGTGACCTCACTTCACAAGCTTTTTGTGTGACAGCTTAAGTCTTTAATGGAAATAACGGCAGGATCTGGAAAACCCCAGCAATATTAGGTATGAAGTCACTGTTCAATGGGAGTGATTCAGAGGCGGCCTTTTACCTGGACCAAAATTTTACCCCACAATAAACAACACTGGTAACATAACTGAGGCTCAGCAGAGGGTCAGGTTGGTAGGTATTTAAATGGGGATTCAAATAGTATTAAAACATACATCGAGAAGTGTAAACGGTGTACTTCTGTTTAAGGATTTCTAGAGAAAAATGCCAATTTACCTTCTTCTGCCTTTTCTTCTCCCTTATGAAACATGGTAAGGAACAGAAAGAAACGGCTTCCTTAAAAAAGAGTTAGGTGAAATATGCAGCAACAGTGTAACCTATTCAAGTCTAAAAACCACCGAAATTCACTAGTTATTGTTATCTCAAGTAACTATAACTCGTGCCCTAAGGTAACTATAACTCGCTCCAAATTACCTGACGTATTACATCACTCATGACATCTTCTATGACATCAGTTTTGCAAAGAAATTATTGATTATAAACCTGTGCATGGCAGAGTCGCGAGTTATAGTTACCTTCGGGCAGGAGTTCTAGATACTTGAAAAAACTATAACTGGTGAATTTCTGTGGAAAACATATGTAATATGTTATATTTAATTATTTATTGCCCATTGGAGGTCACATAAATTGTATGTGTTTTCTATTAACGTGGACATCTCTCTAGAAAGTTTCAGCGTGATATGTGAAATGGTGGCCGAGAAAAAGTGGTGTCCAAAACGTATTTTCCCCATGCTCATTCCCTATGAAAATTGAACTGCAATACAGCAAAACCAGCTGAACGGAATTACGCCAAATATGAAAGAATGCTAGATCTTGGTCCAGAAAATTTACTTTTTGTGATGTGGTGTTAATCCATTCACTAGTTTTTGAGTACTTAAAGTTTAAAATGTATGTACATGTCATACCAAAGTGTATCCACAGACCCAACAGATCTAAAGACAAAAACTGTCTATGACCACAACAACAAAGATGTGGTAGCAGCCATATTAGGACTCTGGAAAACAGTCTCCTGTCCTAAAGCAAGGTAAAAAACCATGTAGAGGTGCACAGTCGGGATACCCTGCCACCAGGCCTGGTGGAGATCTAGGACCAAAACATTTTTTCTAGTTTACCTCAAATTTCGGGTTAATCTGCGAGAAAATTAATGTAAAAAAAAGGTGAGCTCCTGTTCTTTAAAAAAAAAATCCCCTTGGTGTGCCAGGCATGGGGATCGTGGAGGTCTTTTTATTAGGGTAGAGGACGTGCCCTGCTATTTACATCACCGATTACACCATGTATGACATGTTCTATGACATCATTGATAACAACACTGTACATGGCAGGGACCAGAGTTATTTTAGGGGATGAATTATAGTTACTTGAAATAACTAGAACTGGTGAATTTTAGTGGTTGCGTTAATTTAAAAGGGTTTGTTGTAACTGCCATTTTTACCTAACAATAACTTCCGTTTTATCTTCGTTTTCTTCAGTGAATTTATAAGGTTTCTTTCAAACGTAAAATTACATATTATAACAATTCCGTACTATAATGCAGCTTTAACCTTTATTTTTTAACATATATAACTATATTTATAATCTATATTAACATTATTTAATCAAGGGAATTGATGTGACAAATGGCAAGGATATTTGGTGCAAGCTTCAGGATTTTCAGAGTAGATCTGTTGAACACATTTTACCATCAAGCAGTAATATTCATATACAGAATGAAATTGTATACAGTGCAATCAGAGTAATATTATTGTTAATTCCTATCTATTAGTAGAGAAATGCTGATGAAGCTCTATGAGCACCCCTTGCCAGCTCGCACCATCTTTAAAATCACTAAGCCATTATGACCAACCCTCTTAATTATCTTGCAGACAAGCTCACCACCTCTGTTTGCTCTCTGCACACCGGCAGTCAAGACACCTTTACTTATATACACCAAGGATCTGGGAGAACATCCCTTTATCCAGTAGTACTGCCCTAGCACTGCTTTAATTGTAGAAAGATTTGAAGACACGGCTCGTTAAAGTACACTTCTTCTTGCACTACTCAGTTTTCGTATCCTATCACTCATTGAATGTATATTTGCCTTTGACCCTGTACAGCGCTCCTCCGTCTTTTGTCTAGGTATGTGGTATACAAATAACTCATATGTACACACACAATACAAAGAAATATATAGAACTAGTCTTAAATGCCCAAAACGTGATAATGATGTATTGTCAACCATTCTATACTGCCCAGCTCATTACTGTAAACTGTGCTGTCACCTCCCTCCAGCTAGTATTGTCCTACACATGTGTCTCTTTTGTAACCACTTTGCCCCTTGCTGTACCCCACCCCTCTTTTGAAATCCCCTCCACTTGGACAGTGTTTCATTGCTGGGCCGAATTGGTCATTGACTCATTGGGTATTTCCCCAGGGGGTGGAAGTAATGGAGGCCAGTTCTTTAAGGTCGACAGCCGCTGCCTCTCTTTCCAGCTCCCTGGTGTTGATGGCAGCAGGGAGAAGGAGAGAGAGCAAAGATGAGTGGAAGAGGCTGAATGACAGTGACAGGAATAGAGCAGGGGCTGGTTTGAACAGTGTTTCCAGGGGTGCTTTTGATTCCCTGTACAGTCTGGTGGCATAGAAACTAAGATCGCACGACATTAGTCAAATAAATGCACAGGTGATTTTTAATTTAAAAAAAATTACGAAACCCTTTGGATAATCAGAAGAACTGTATTCAGGTTAGAATTGATCTGTAAGAACTGTCCATATCAGTGATATTTCTCTGTAATTCTTATTTCATCTGTTATTCATTTCAACAGCAAAGAGCAGGGCTCACAATTGTGACTCAAACTGTAAACACGTTCAGTTCCACGGACTGGTATGTTCCGCTCATCTTTACATTTATGGCTCTGTTCCTTGCTGGGCTGCTTGCCTGGAGTTGTCACCTCATTTGGAAGTACACTAACATCAAGGAATGGTGTCAAAAGTCTCAACACAAAGTACCAAAGAAGAAGTAAGAATGTTTCAATTACCTGGATTGATGTTTACATGATTGGCTTGATGTTAAAAAAAGAGCTTGAATTCTGTTTAGATAGTGTGATGGATTTAAGTTTGAAGCTTTGTATTTTTTTCTTCTTCACTGTCTTTGTGTAAGATAAAATCTGCTGGGGTCCTAGGCCTAAATGTGGTAAGGGGTGTACTCAAGTGCTCCCTTGGTGCTGTATTTGGGATTCTGCTAGAATGGTAAACAAATCAATGCAATGCGTAGCATTGCTTTGCTTTGTGCCACTTAAGTCCCCACCCCTGCCAAACCTTAGACATTATTCAATTTTCTAGATCTCCATACGTATTCAGCTGGCTCAGTTTGCAAAAACGCACAAAATTTGAACATGTACATTTTAGGTCCACAATTGGTTATCAATTCCGCGTGGTTGTCAGATTCACAAACTTCTCTGACCTTTACGTGTTATATGCATGAATAATACATTACACTACTGACTTATCTATGTTTTCCAAACACTACTCTGCATTTGTGGCAGTATGCTTACTTAGAGGTAGAAACAAAATGTGGTTATCTTGTTACAGAAATATCCCTATCCTAGATAAACCTGACAAGTGCACACTGACGAAAATATTTTGAGATCAATTCACGAAGATTGTGCAGAGACTTCCTCCGCAGGGTATCGATTTTTATTAACCATATTGCAGATGCTACATGGATAATAATACACACACACACACACACACTTCTCCTCTCAACAATCTCCACCACAGTACCCGCCAACCCCCACAGATTTTGTGATTAGGCAGGGGTGTGCTTCTGTTTGAAATATTTTGGGATGTGGTGTGTTTCATAATGTTGTCATGCAACTAAGTATACACATGGGTCTCTACTCTTTCTCCAGCCCGATCCAACTGTAAGTTAGGGTTGCACACATTTGCCACAGAATGCTGTTATAAACCAATGTGGCGTCATTCATCATCTGAGCCACATGTATCCTGAGTTATCATTATGTGCTTCACCCTGATGCAACAGTCTGTCAGGGCAATGTCACAATCACACATATTACACTCCTGAAATATGTAAAGGCATGTGAAACTAGTATAAGAATTGTGTGATATTTGCTTCATACACCATTTAAACTATGCAGATTGTTGTGCCTAACAAGTGTGCATGAATGACAATGTATCTCCGTGGATGTGACAGATGAGGTGTAGTTTAAAGTATCAATATTACAAATAGTGATCCGTCAATCCATGAATGACTTCTGTGTACCATGCCTGTTAGACCTGCGAGCCTCAGTGTAGTCTGCCCCCAATCTATTTGCCTTCACACTCCTATGTTGCTGAATTCATTTTTGTTGGCTTTAGGACTGCAAACTGCAAACCAGTGTGAAAGTGCTTCTGTTCTCTCCTTTAAACATGGTAATCTTGGCTTACAACTGATTGGCATATTTAATGTAGTTATAATTCCCACGTAATGTGGTATACTATATACTAAAGGCCTGTACATTAAATGCTACTAGTGAGCCTGCAGCACCTATTGTGCCACCCACATAAGTAACCCCTTAAACATGTCCCAGGCCTGCAATGACAGCTTGAATGTAGTGTTACACTGTCATGTCGACATGGCATTAAAATCTCATTGCCAAGCTGTAAACTCCCTTTTAATTACATATAAGACACCCCTAAGGTAGGTCCTAGGTAGCCCGTAGGGCAGGTTGCTGTGTCAGTAAAAGATTGGACAAGTACCTTTGAGTTTTACATGTCCTGGTAGTAAACCTGTAAATTTGTTTTTCAGAACCATGAGGCCTACCCCTCCCATAGAATAACATTGGAGATTCCTTATTACATTTAATAAGCTGTAATTCCTAGTTGTGAGCAGATAGATGTCATGTTTGGTACCTATCAAATCGCATTGATAAACCCACTTTAATGGTAACATCGGATTTTTCTTTACAATTTTGAAAATTCCACTTTTAGAAAGTTAATATAAGTAGATATAAGAAACCCATTATACCATGGATTTATCAACCGTTTGCATAGGCTGTGTAATTATTTTGCACCTCTCAATACCAACATTTGTTGGAAATCTCATTACGCTTTTTCTTTCTACATATCCTCTCACTAGTATTTTACAAGTATAGACTTGACATATAAATACCAACATTCCAGCGGACATTGAATTCTCAAATTAATTTACAGTGCACATTAGTTACAAAAACAGAGTGGAAATGGGGTCATAGGTTGTATACTGGAGGCGTGGGTCCTGCATGAAGGTCAATCCTGGGTGCAGATAACATGAAGTGGGGATCAATAAGTGCCCAGTGCTTGTGGGGAGAGAATAGTGTATGTGTAATCTCAGTATATAGCTCATCTATACTGTCCACCATTCTGCACCAGCGATTTAACATTTTAAACAGTGATACAATTCCTTCCTACCTGACTTCCACATGTAAGTTGATTTTGGGACCAGGCGCTAGTCGCTTCAGTAAGTGCTGTGTGGTCCTTTTCTGATACTGCTCCTGTGACTGCTAGGGAAGGAACGGTATGCAGAAAATCAATAAATCAATACATGCTCATGGCTCGTGCTGCGAGCCTCTGATGCCTGGCTCATATAGAGCCATAAGGGCCAATATTAGTGTTACTGTGGGGCGGTAGACCTACCTCCTACTTGTCTGTCCGCCCCCTCCTGGTGCAGCTGGTCCCATATGACTTAGCTGCATCGGCTCTCTTTGCTAATCAAGTGCTGGACCGGAAGAACGTCCTGTGGATCATTGGAGGTGTAGTTTATCCGCACCTATGTGGTCTGTTCGGGTCCTTAGGATAGTTTGCTGGCCTCCTTTTAGAGCCACAGGGGCATAAAAGGCTCCCACTATCTTGAATGTGCAACCAGATCCATCTTAAGTGAGTCCTCAATCCCCAAGAGGTGTCCCACCTGTCCTTGACTCTTGGTTGTGGTGCAAAATGTAGCTAGAGTGCCCAATCCCCCAAAACTGAGGACTTAGACACATTTTGTCCCAAATGTACTGTGAGAACCATGAGAAGACCAGCACCAACCTGCTCGCCTATCCACCCTAGGTGCATCGCCGGTCAGATTGACTCCACGGCTCCTGCCACATTGTTCTTCTCTGCAGCAGCAAATCCATATCAGAGGTCCTTCCCTAAAGGAGTAACCAACCTCATTGAACTGAACTGTCTATAGGTACAGCCCTCTGCCTTGTCCCACTGGATATTTTCGACTTCTATTTCGACGACTAAGTCCAAATATGGAAATCTTTACTGTCGCTTTGATCCAAGGCCATCCAACGACAAAGCTCCCTCCCTGAATACCTCATGCAGCCTTTTCCCACTGAACTGTATCTTGTCATAAGATTTTTCTCAGAAATTCTTTGAAGTCAGAAGTTGAGCGTTGACTAGTCCCAATCCACTTCTTCTATCCGACACGCATTCCATTGCGGTCGACCATATTTTTCGTTCTTGCGCGACTAGTTGTCCGCGTTTGGCAATCTGAACATTTAGGTGCTAGTTTTTACTAAAAACTTTAGAAAATTCATAACTCTGGTTCTACTGATTGGATGTTTGTTGTTTTGGTGTGAAATAATGTATTAAAATGTACTCTGATATTTAACTTTGTTACTGTTTGTGTGCTGCATTGATACTTTACACATTGCCGCTAATTTAAGCAGACTGTTTTTTTTGCCAGTGTACACCGGGTTAAGCACAGGTTAATTTAGTGACTTTTTGTGCTCCACCCTGCCAAGGATTATGGCTGTTGCTTTACCAGGGCTCACACCCCGGCAGTCAACCAACAAACCAATTTCCAACATTGACCATTCAGTGTTTTAGCATCCCCACATTGATTTTGCGATGCAGCTGATATTCAAGTTTGTTGCATCAACAAATGCCCATTCTTAAAAAGTCAGAAACCCCCCTGCCTATTAATATTTAGGAGGCATGGGTCCTTTTCAAACTCACTCTGAACGGTAGGAATGGAGGCCTGTGAGGGAGAGCAGACCTCCATCCCTACATTTGCTGAATGCAATGGGTGGAAACAGTGAGCCCCTTGACCACTGTCGCTTTTCCCAACTCCAGACACACGTAGTCCTAGGAAAAAGTTGTCACATTCAGAGACCTTCCACTTCGTGAATGGGATATTATTTCCCTTTGGGAGTTGTTATCACATGATTTGTTTGTAACAACAAGTGTCATTAATTGAAAACCATTGATAATACCACTGCAATTCACCATTTCCCCCTCTGAATTGTAATCAGTTGCAAAACATGTTTTTCTGAATCAGAAAGCAATTCTAATTCACAATAAGTCCTTTATACTTTGCACATCATTGTTTGGCTGTTGAAATGGCTATGTTTTGCAAAGCACATACTTTGTGACCTTGTAATAATTTTATAAATTGGGTCTCCAGTATTGGAACACCATTTTACATCCTTTCTGGGCCTTTGGCATTTCCTCACTATTCCTACAATGGTGTCATTAATCGAACACCAAAAACCCAGCCAACCATTGTTCTGGGTTGGGATCGTGATGCAAGTGATGGATGGGCCTGAGGTCCTTCACGAGATTTTTGACTTTTATATGCACATTTAGGTGTTTCATGGCTCTTCTATGTATTCTTTTCCAAAGGGTTCACATTTTGCCACAATTAGCCCAATTGTGCTAAACATTCCCTGAAGTGTTGGCGGTCTGATTCTGTGCTCTTGAGCAGCGTAGTGAAGGAAGAGTTGCTCCTCCAGCATAAATGCATTGGATTCTGATGCGTACTGTGTACTGAGGGAGGACTGCAGAAGCAGCCAGGATTGCTCATGCCAGCGCTTCTTCATTTCTCTGTTGGCACAAGGTTTCTAGAGTCTGCCTAGCTCCCCTACACAGCATCTAGCATTCTTTTGCCACGGGAGCTGTGAACCAGCAGTGAATTGTTGTTTGTCCTGGTGCAGTCTGACCCTGCTGGCCCTCTCCATACACCCCACTCTACTATGTCATCTGGACTTGGGTGTGCTGGACCATCACTGTACCTTACATACCCTGTAAAGCCGGAGCCTGCTGCGTGGCAGGGTGATGAGCAACCCCAGCCAGCGACCCGGGTCAGGGGTGCAGTAGTTGTGTGAGCAGGTGGAGGATACAGATTTCTTTCCTGCAGGACTGCTCTCTTTGTGCAATAATAGTCTGCATTTCTGTCTGTGGGGGTGGCGACAAGGAAGGTTCTCCTTCTCTGTTGGGAAGAAAGTGGAGTGGACTGTTTTGTTGGTTTCTTCAGCTTGTTCAATACACTTTGATTCAATTGAAAAGAGTTTGTGTTAGATTTTGCTCCACTACACTTCTCACTCTGTTTTTCCTTACTCTCCTGGGAAACGTTGTTACAATGACGATTAAACAGATTAGGAATTGTACCATTCATTTGAAGAGACAGAAGCCTCCACAAGGGTTTAAAGGTGGGAGGAGAAAATATCTACATGTTGAATCTCTTGTTGGCTTACTTCCTATTTCAATATTTTTCCAAAGTTAAAAGTTTTGGAGAAAGCGTCTTTTCACCTATCTAAGACAAAGGAAGTCTTTTCTACTTTCAATGGCACTTCCCTTCGGCTATTATCTGAGAATGAGCCAGTCCTGGAATCTCATCTTCCCCTTGTTGTGACATAACATTTCCTCAAACAATAGTTGAACATACACGTTACCACAGGTAAGTTACTGAAAACCATATGTGTTGTATTCCTGCCTAGTAGTGTGTGCAGTGTTACATGCCCAGGAATACATCTGGCCCATTTCACAGAACTAACTTAAGACAAAATCTTAAACTTACTACTTTTGGTATTCACAGAAGGCATTTAGTAGTAGTAAAGTTAGGGTTTTTTCTTAAGTCTGTCTTAAGTTTGTCTTAAGTCAAACCTAAGACAAAATCCTAACTTTACTACTACTAAATGACTTCTGTGAATACCAAAAGTAGTAGGACAGACTTAAGACAGACTTAAGACAGACTTAAGACAAACTTAAGACAGACTTAAGACAAACTTAAGACAGACATAAGACAAACTTAAGACAGACTTAAGACAGACTTAAGACAGACTTAAGACAAACTTACGACAGACTTAAGACAGACTTAAGACAAACCTAAACAAACTTAGGACAGTCTTAAAACAGACTTAAGTCAAAATCCTAACTTTACTACTACTAAATGCCTCCTGTGAATACTAAAAGTAATAAGTTTAGGATTTTGTCTTAAGTTAGTTCTGTGAATCGGGCTCTTAGTGAGTGAATGCTCACTGCTGAAACATGTGGTCCTAACAACCATTCTTTCTTCCATTGTCAGAAACTGAAGTACGCTAAAAGTGGTTGATAGTAGTGTAAAAGCTTTTTGTGCATTTATATTTTCTGCAGTATCAACTATGTGTACTGCTGTTGCAGCTTAAACAAATTTCCTATGACATGTAAAAGCATGTTTTCTTGATTCTTGTTAATTAGGCTTCAATTTGTGCCTCATAGCCATATTTTGTTTTATGGATGTTTTCTGGCTGCACTTTTCAATGTTCATTATTTCTGCAGTATACAGTCAGGCAGAGTCATGTTTGTTTATTTCCATTGGCGTTGTACTTGCTGTTCTTATAAAATCTCTAGCAAAATAATGTAACTTTTCTCAAGGATCTCCTGCTAGCTCTCTGTTCTCTATTCATTCACCATAACGTGATGTTGTTCATGTAACTAGTTTGTCCTATCATCTATGGATGACATTAGCAAAGAGTGGGCAGAATAAAAAATTCATGTAGTGGGATAATGCTTAGGCTCTAAGGCAATATGAAGTTTTATAAATTGTACTCTTACTTGCTGAGTGTGTAATACTTTTGATCATACCTCGATGATTTTGCATTTTTTGTGTTTTAATCTGCAATCCTTCAGGCAATGATTTAGCATTTATCAATTCTTTCACACATATCTTTCATTTTTTTAATAAATCTTTCAAATCTATTCTGCTCATTTAGAACTCAGTTATTGAGTGGGGCCTCACTTAACTGTATTTCTGATCTGTTGGGAGGCGCCTTATCTTGTGGACATCTTGTCTCAATAAATTGAGGTTTAACTGTGTTTCTAATTCATCAAAATGGGAGTTCTGTTGAGGTACATTTTTGGGATGTAAATTTTTAGGTGGTTCTTGCTCCCATAGTAACTAGTTTTATTTGCAGAGTGGTAGGACCATTATGTAGCCCTAATTGAAAAAGAAGTAACTATTTTATAGTCCACAGTACACATAGATATATAATATACATTGGCTTTCTACTAGATTGCCACAGGACTTTATCTAACATTTTTTTCTTTCTGATTCTCCCAGGGCAAAGACCTACCAGCCAGGTAAACTAATTTTGTAATATCATTCAACTGTTTAATTTTTGTTACATGCGCCACAAGTACAGTAATGATTCAGCAAAATGCTTCTTTCATTATTGCTACAGGGACGAAAAAGGAACCAAAGCTAGATGTGATCACTGTAAGTAACATACTCTTTGTAAATTAGAAAACATCATAAATTGAAAATGTTATAGATGATTATTATGTCATTATTAACCGGGTGAATAAAGCAAAACTGTCTCCTTCATGACATCTTCCTACAAGGATGGGGGGGGTCTCTTACATTGTAAAGGTGGATAATGCTACCAAACTATGGTGCAGTTTACCTAAATAAGAAGTCAATACTCTAGTTAGTAGCCTGGACAAAAGCCTCGAAGTAAACATTAATACAACATAGACGTTAGTTTCAATATCCAGAATCCGATTTTTAAGGGATAACACATTTTGGGAAAAAAAGAATAATGTTATCAAACAGAGGCATTGTAAAGCTATCGCTAGCCGAGAAACTGTATTGCCAGCTACAGATACAGGGAATTTAAATAATTTCTGAATTATGCAGTGCTTAATGCTTAAATTAATAGTGCCTTTGCCTAAATATTTTCTCAGAAGCTTGTGGCAGGTGCTGTCTACGACCAGGATTACTTATTACCAAGGCTGTGTGAACTTGAGTTTACTTCATGCTCCTTTCGTCAACCACCATACACTCCCTAGCCCCTTTATTTCACTCTTGCTGGGTTTTTTTCATCCCTAATTAGTAACTGTTTTTGCCTTCATTTTCTCCCTCCTCCTTTCCTATTTTTTGTTTTTCCACTCTTTCCCTGGAAAAAAGCCTGATAAGGCCAAGTAAGTGCCCTTTGCCAAAAAGGAGTGTTGGCACCCACCTGCAGCGACTGGCTAAAATAATACTTAGGTATTATGTCATTATGACCAATTTTCTATGACGAACACAATCATAAGGAAACATCAGGCGATGGACAATGATGAACATATAATAGGACATTGGGAGCATGAAAAGAAGAGTAGAAAGCTACTAGTCAATAGCTTCACATTTCAGGCAGAGTAAAATAAGCAGCACACCACACATTTGTAATTTCTAAAGTGTGCCTTGGTATTGAATGCAGAGCAAACATAATAAGATGACGGGCAGAGCACTGACACTGTTCAGACACTCACCCCCAGTCACTATTAAATCTGGGTTGAATCCATCAATGTTCATTTTACCTCCCCAGTTCAGACAAAGCACATCTAAATCAGTCTTGACCCTGTTCCCCATGGGAACAGCCAAGCCTGAACTGCCAAGCCAGGTCTTCTCTGGACTGGACTCAGGCATCCTGGGACCGGTTTCGGGTTAACACCCCTCATCAGGCAGGCTGGCTTGAATCCAGTGGCAAAGTGAGCAAGGGGCCCATGTCTGGGCATACCCTGCCAACTTAGGGTGAACAAATCAAACACAATAATATGATGGATGGAGCACTGAAACTTTCAGACACTCACCGCCAGTCATTATTAGATCTAGGTTGAATCCATTGTTCTTTTGCTCACTTCACCACCACAGTTCAGATCCAATCATATGCAAATCAGTCCCCATGGGAACAGCCAAGCCTGAACTGCCAAGCCAGGTCTTCTATGGACTGGACACAGGCATCCAGGGACCGGTTTCGGGATAGCACCCCTTATCAGCCAGGCCAGCATTAGTCCAGTGACAAAGTGAGAAAGGGACCTACGTCTGGGCCTACTCTGCCAACTTAGGGCAAACAAAGCAAACACAATGAGATGATGGCCAGGGCCCTAAAACTTTTCAGATACTCTCCCCCAGGTACTATTAGATCTGGGTTGAATCCATTATCGTTCTTTAGCTCAATTCGCCACCCCAGCTGAGTCCCAACCATATGCAAATCAGTCTTTACCCTGTTCCGCATGGGAACAGACCAGCCCGAAATGCCAAGCCAGGTTATCCCTGGACAGACAACAAGCATCCTGGGACCCAGTTTCAGGGTAGCACCCCTAATCAGCCAGGCTAGCTTGAATCCAGTGGCAGAGTGAGCTAGGGACCCACGTCTGGGCATACCCTGCCAACTTATTGTGTTTCCTTGGTATTGAATGCCAGTCCAAAACAAAGCACAGATGTGCAATGTAAATCTCCTTTCTATTTATTTTATTTAAAACCCAGTACTGTAGCCAGTGTATCATGGGCTCTAGTATGAGCAAGGAAAGGGGCCACCTGGCAGGTGTTTGAATGCAGTGGCGTAGTTTTATTTTTTCTTTGTTTTCCCTCGTCGGCGTCACTAAATGCATCCAGCTCATTGTCATTGTCTGTCGCCCACATCCCCCTGCCCCCGCTCATAGTGGTCTTTCGCCAGGCCCCCCCCCCCACTCTTACTGGCACTGGGTGGCTAACCAAGACATAGCTCCAGATGTAAAAAGCTCTAGCTACACCACTGTTTAAGTGATACAATTTTGCAAAAAGCCCTTCAGACCTCTGGGCTCCACTGTCACTTCACCTGCCGCACCAATGGAAGCTATGCCCCTGTTTTAAACAACAAGATTTGATTCAATGCTCTGTGTAGCATGGGTGATGTCAAGATATAGCATTAGAAAAGGTGGGTCTTCACTTTTTTGGATGGCCACTTTGGGAAGTTGTGTAAGTGCTGTGGAGGGTTCTTCATGATATACGGGCTGGACACTGGGCACACTGTGTAGACAGCTAGATATGCACAGATTTGAAATACCTTCTGCAGTATGTCATCATGATAACTTTTCTAGGACAAGACAGTCATAGTGAAAGGTCAATGAATAAAAATATTATTGGAAATGTTGTCATAGGCAACAAAAAACATTGAGTAGAGGAAAGCAAAAACAGCATTGTGCCTTTAGTCAATGTCCTATCTCAGAGACAAAAAGAGCAGAGGGAGTAATGGAGCAGAGTGCAACACTACTGTGTAGTTTGCCACCATTACTACTCCAGTTCACCAAAGAAACCTCTACGATCCCCTCACTTGAAATGCAAAGAGTTCTACTTGGAAGGTAATACTTCACCATGGCATTCCAGGAACCTTAAAGTATATTATACTGATGGGAAAAAAACATCTTTTCTGGAATGGGGTATCAGTGTATTCTTTTAGCGTAAAGCTAGCATGGTATCACCAATTAAGATTAGCCATTAGACAAACAGCAACATTTTGAATCTTTTACAGACACCCCAACACACCTTTAGGGGTTCCTGCAAGAAGGCAGTATTCAAATTGAAAGCAGATGATTGCCCTAATTATTGCCTCACTTCACTCCCCTGATAGGAACAGTCAAAGGCCAGAAATCATGCGAATGAAGGCATGATGTTCAAAGCCCGTTTGCACTTCCCAACCCTTTAGTCAGCAAAATCAAAAGGTTTATTGACTGTAAAAGAGATTAACAAGTCACAAATGGAGGGAGGAGCTTCACGCGCATCCGAGATGGCCGCGTGAGCACAGGGCTCCCGAGACCCTCGCCACCTCCCGCATCTATCCTGAATCATATCCTGATTACGAAGACTGGCTATTGAAGACGCAACCCAGCTGATATAATAGCTTTTTTCAAAAATCGGTTTGGACTCCGGGAACCGCAACTACGACACTTTTAACTTTTGTGGCCTGCCCCGCGGAGTCACCCGGGGCTCGAGTTGTTATGTGATCAGAGCCTGCGGGGCTCTGATCACAGCCTTGGAGTTCACTTTTGGTTTCGTTTTTGGGTCTTTGGCCTCATCCTATCTCGAGACTGATCTTGTGGATCGAGGTGCAGCCGGACCCCGTGAATTCATCGTGTGTCAACGGCTGCGTGTTTGTGGTTGCTTCGATATTACTGCTGAAACTCGCTTTTGGAGATTCCGGTGGGTGAATCGTGTTGAGCCATTTTTACCAGGTCTCAAAGGCCCCTCTGGGGCACAGTGCCCAATATGGCGGGCAGACCCGATAGCGGAAAACGAAAAGCCAAGACCATTCACCGGGGGGTACTATTCAATCGAATGTTATGGATCGTTATACCCACCCCAAGGGGTCCCCCGGTGGCGCGAGTAAGACTCTGGAAGAGGCAAGTGAAGGCCCTACTGCGTTGGCCGAGTTAACTCTACAGGATGTCATGGGCGCCATTGCTGGTATGAAGACTTCCATTGGCCAGCAATATGAGGCTCTTGCCCTTAAGCTTGACACTGTGGCAATCGACGTCAATTTGATCTGAGTGGACTTATCAAAGACTAACGAGAAGGTCAAATCCTTAGATTTGAAGACCTCCAGCCTCACGACTGATGTCTCCGACCTACAGACAGAGGTTCATAACTTACGAGCCTCCAATGATCTCTTTGCTCATCGGCTGGAGGACTTTGAGAGTCGGGCCAGACGCAACAACGTACGTATTATTGGGGTCCCTGAAAAATCGGAAGAACCCGCTGCAGATCTCCTAGTGGAGGACCTCATCCTAAATCACCTCGCCCCCAAAGGCCTGAGTAAATTCTTTGTGGTGGAACGTGCGCACAGAGTGCCGGGTGGGAAGCCGAAGCAGGGTGCACCTCCGCGACCGATCATCGCCAGAATTTCCAACTTCAGAGATAGAGACGCTATCCTGCAGGCATCGCGGGTGTGCGGCCCCATGAAGTTCGAGAATACTACAGTGAGCTTCTACCCAGACTTCACCCAGTTCGTTCAGAAGCAAAGGATGGGGTTTCAGGGGGTGAAGCGACGACTGAGGGATATGGATATGAAATATGCGATGCTTTTCCCAACACGGCTCCGTGTTCAATATGAGGATCGGACATTTTTCTTTGACCGCCCTGAGAGAGTGAGTGACTGGCTTGACACATTGCCTACGCGACGTGATCGCATGGAACATTCTGGTGGAGCTGAAGGTGGCCCATCGGAGCAGGAATGAGAAGTGATTTCCGATTACCGAACTTTGTGCTTAATATGCAGCTGTGGTTTGCTGACTTTTATATTTGCGTGACTTATGGTGGGATACCCAGGGGTGGCGGGGGGAGTGGGACTCTTTCCTCCTGCGGGTTTCTTTTTGTAGATTAGTTTATTGGTAGGGCGACAGGCACACTGCAAGTTGGGGTGGCTTTTGAGTCTAACGCAGGGGTGCAGGGTGGGGGGTGTTGTAACGGGCTTCTGTTGGGGGGTGGGGGGAGTTTGGATGTGTTTCATTTTTTCTCAAGGCAACTTATTGTTTTACTTCTTGATCTGGGTGATGTGTTCATTATGGGGTGGGTTCTGCGTCCACTTCTGGGATGGGGTAGAGGGTTGAAAATTCTGTGTTGGAATGTTAACGGGTTGGGGGACAGGATAAAATGTGGGGTAGTGTTGCAACTATTGAGATGCCTCTCCCCTGATGTAGTGCTATTGCAAGAGATACACTTGATTGGAAACACTTGCTACGCTATGAATCGGCGAGGATATTGCCTTGCTGTACATGCTGGGTTTACTACTGGTTCTAGGGGTGTGGGTATTCTAGTTAAGAACTCTCTCCCCCTGGAGGTAGACAACATAATCCTAGACGACAGTGGGCGTTATGCTGCTCTCACTGGTAGGTGGGAGGGGAAGACTATCTCACTGCTTTCTGTATATGTACCACCTGGACTGCAGACCACGACCTTTGCTGATTTGGGGCGGGTAGTTCTGGGGCTTCCAGAAGGCATCCTGGTGATGGGTGGAGGTTTCAATTCAGTTGTCTCCGGTAGGGAAGATCGCTATCCTCCCAGGGACCTCATGAAATCACAGTCTTGGCTGAGTGGCTTCCTGGAGATGCTGGGACTGGTGGAATGTTGGCGGTTGATGCATCCGGGACAGGCACAATACACCTTCCACTCGGGTGCCCACGGCAGTCTTTCCAGACTAGATTATGTCTTGATGCCTGCGGCACAGGCCTCGTTACTTAGGGAAGTTAGACATCTGGCTCTGGGTATTTCAGATCACTCCCCACTGTGGCTCCTGATGGACACGAGGATGGGTGCTGAGGGACGGGTGGCCCCGATTAATCCTTGGTATCTCCGTAACCCCAAAACCCGGGCTGAGTTGGTCAAGTCCCTGGATCTGTACTTTGCTGAGAATGAGGGGTCGGTGTCCTCTTCTGTTTCACTGTGGGAGGCATTTAGGACAGTTGTCTGTGGACAGGCACTATCGTTAATTGCTGGTGTTAAGAAAAGCAAAAATGAGGCGGTGGTCCGCCTCGAGACCGAAATAGCTGAGCTGGAACGGGATTTGGAGTTGGGTATTACTCGTGACAAGGTCCATGTCCTCAGTCTCAAACAACTTGATTATAGAGCGTTGGTAACAGACGCTGCTAGAGCTGTGTGTAGAGAGCAGCAGGGACGGCTGTATGATGTGGGGGACAAGGCTGGAAACTGATTGCGTGGTTAGATAGAAAGGAGCGTGCAAGTCGTGTGGTTCCCGTGATTGAGAGAACGGAAGGAGTGTGAGTGACTGACCCTGTTGAGATTGTCGAGTGTTTTGCTGAACATTTTCGAGATGTGTATTCCCCAGTTTCCGATAGACTTGAGGAAGACTCCCATCTGCTGTGGCGAGACATTGCGTTGCCTTGTCTGTCAGATTCAGATAGGGATTTGATGTACGCAGCACTTTCTGTAGACGAGGTGGCACTCGCTATTCGTTCTGTCCGTTCGGGAAAGGCTATGGGCCCTAATGGTCTTCCCATTGAGCTTTACAAGCTGCGTCCTGACAAAATGGCGCCATATCTTCGTGCTATGTTCCTAGAATCGCGAGACCTTGGCTCCCTTCCTCGTGATCAGCGTCTTGCGACCATTGTGGTGATTCATAAGGAAGGGAAACCGCGGGATTGTTGCGCGTCCTATAGGCCTATTTCGCTTCTGAATGCGGAACCCAAGATCCTCGCAAAGTTGCTGGCAAATCGCTTGATAAAGGTAATCAGTGACTTGATTCATCCGGATCAATCCGGTTTCATTCCACATCGCAATACAGCACTGAACTTGAGGCGTTTGCATGGCGTTCTCGCAAGAGCGGCATCACTGCGTGAACCGGCCATCTTGGCTTCCTTGGACGCTACGATGGCTTTTGATACAGTGGAATGGCCGTACCTGTGGGCGGCTCTTGCGAAGTTTGGTTTTGGTCCTGGTTTCATCGGCTGGGTGAAACTATGAGGAACCATTGGCGCAGATTGTGGTGAATGGTCAGGTTTCTAGGTCCTTTGTTCTTGGGAGGGGTACGCGGCAGGGATGTCCGTTATCTCCACTTCTTTTTGCCCTCGCCTTGGAACCTCTAGCTGCTTGGCTGCGATGGGAGCCATCGTTGAGGGGTATTCGGTGGATTCCGGAATTTGAGGATCGCATATCGCTCTATGCAGACGAAATTTTGTTGTACCTCACGTCGCCTCGAAGGTCGTTGATTGTATTATTTGATGTGCTAAATTCGTTCGGAAGGAATTCTGGCCTTGTGATTAATTGGACCAAGTCCGCGTGTATGTGCTCTCGGGTGACACTCCTCCTTTACCGTGCAGGTGTCCCATCCAGGTGACGCAGATGGGATTTAAGTATTTGGGGGTCTTTATAACATTAAACCCCGGGATTCGTAATCTGCTTCCTCCGCTCCAACGGCTAAAATCCGACATTGTGGGCTGGCGCAGGTTGCCGCTATCCCCCCTCGGACGTGCAGCACTTTTTAAAATGATGTCCTTGCCGCGGTTTTTATACGCGCTGCAAAACACGTTTGACGTAATTCCGGAGACTTATTTTCGGGAGGTGGAGAGTTTGCAGAGGCGGTTGTTATGGGATGGACGTTCGCGTATAGCCCTCGCCAAGCTGACGCTTCCCTGGTATGACGGCGGTATCGCACTGCCAGATATCAGGCGATATTATTGGGCCTCTCAGCTGGGAGCGATCAATCATGGAATGTATGGTCCAGCGTTAAATCCTGCGTTCGAGATGGATAAGTGGTTGCTACCGGGCGGGGATTATAATAGAGCGCTTTACTCCAAATCTGCTGAGGGGAAACTTACGGGACCCACTAAGATAGCGGTGCGCGTGTGGGACTGTGCGAATGCGGCAATGGGATGGAGGGATCGACTGACCCGGGCGACTCCGCTCTATGCGTCTGAAAGATTGGGTAGCCTGTGGAAGACGAAAGGATTTGAGAAGTGGGATATGATTGGTATTAGTAGGGTGAGTGATCTCTGGGTCAAGGGCAAGATTAAGACTTTTGAGGCGTTGAAGGTAGAATATAAGCTGAGTGACAGGGAATTCTTCCGGTATGCGCAGATTCGCCACGCGTTGAGTTCGGTTTTTCCAGAGAGTGTTGACATCCCGGAATCATCCCCACTTGAAGACCGAGTGCTTGCTGGATATATGCCCGACAGCACTATTTCTTTGATATATAAGAAATTGATAAAAGATCGAGCGGACCTTTTGGCGCAACTCAGGGAGGTCTGGACCAGTGACGGTTTAGAGTTGGATGACGAGGACTGGCAATCGGTTATCTGCTCACCTAAGGAGGTTGCGGTTCCAGCCCATCTCCGACTCATCCAGCTTAAGATTCTGCATCGGATTTATGTTACTGGCCCCGTCTGATTCGTATGGGTTATTCTGTGGACGGGTTGTGTAAGAGTGGTTGTGGTTTACTTGGTAATTTCCTCCATATAATTTGAGAGTGTCCAGAAGTGGTTGTGTTTTGGAATCGAGTGCATGCTGTGATGGAGGAGGTCACGGGTGTCGCGCAGTCGCCCGAAGCTAGACGTTGTCTGTTGAATGTATGGGAGTCGAATGACTATGATGTGGTGCAGACGCAGTGGGCGACCCTTGGGAATATGGTAGCCAAGAGAGACATTGCGCAGTTGTGGGGTTCCCAGAGACCGCCCACGGTCTCGGCATGGAAGGAGAACATGGACTGGTGTATGTTTAGAGAGAAGACGGTGTATGTGGCGCGGGGCAGACCTAAGAAGTGGGGTAAAAAAATAAATAAAAAAACAAGTCACAAATGTACTATTTGGAAAATTTGTAAAGGGACTTTTGCGATCATCACTTAATTACAAATTGGAAGGGGCATGGAGGGGGCAGCCCCCTCCTATTTCCCATTTGGGAAGTAACATATCTAGATTTGTGGCTGCAGCTGCAGTCACAGACCATTGACAAGTTACCCGCCCCCTGTTTGAGGTGGTGACTGTTCTGCAAAGAGGACGACGTCCCCTATGTGAAATGTGTTGACATCCTGTTTGGGAAAACAAAAAGATGGATTGTGGTCTGCTGTCCCTTATAGGTCATCATCCCTGTATTGATAGCCAATCACAGCAAGGCACATAAAATGACCCGCCTAATTAATAATAGATGGGTCATTTTTGAGACCTGGGACCTGAGCAACATGGCTGATGCCTGGTGGAGCTGCTTGACAGCTACTGAAGAGATTGGCCTTGGTTTCCCCCTTGACCGTCACCTACCCAGGCGGACATTGGGCACAGTTCCTCCTCGTCTACCCGCTAAGACTCCCTCCACCCCTCCCTCCTACGAATTCTTGCAACATTGTTTTTGTGTACAGTACCTTACTATGTTTTTGGAACTGATGTAACTTTTAATGCAACAATCCTAAATGTAAAGCGCTCTGATACCATCTTGGGTCTAGTTGCTTTATATAAAACTTTATATATAAAATACAAATTTTCATTAAGCAGTTTAGTCTTCAAGTCTCTTATCAGCTTATGCCCCCATCAGAAGTTTAAGATCCTCCAAACTAGAGATCCAGATGGGGTGGCACATCATTCTCCTATCTGTCCCCCAAACTATGGAATTCAATACCTGCAGAATCTAAAGAGGCTAGGGTGAGAAAATGGTTAAAACCTGCTCTATCCTCATTAGTCAGCCAGGCGCTAGTTCTAGATGAGGATGAACACGTTCACTCCACGTTAGCCACTTTTGCAGAAGAAAACTCATTACTCCATCCTTCGCAATCTGGCTTCAGGGCTGGATTCTCGACGGAGACCGCCCTGTTAGGTGTCACTGAACATATCAGAAAACTTCTTGACCAAGGCCAGACGGTAGCACTTGTGTTATTGGACCTAAGTGCGGCGTTCGACACCATCTCTCATGAAACGCTTATTAGAGAGCTATTCACTAATGGCGTAAGAGGAAAGGCTCTGGATTGGATCAAATCCTTCCTGGCAAACAGAACCTTTCAGATCGCATCTGCACAGGCCGTATCAGACACCCTACCTGTAGCTCATGGAGTGCCGCAGGGGTCCATCCTGAGCCCTCTGTTTTTTAATATCTATCTCAAACCGCTGGTAGAACTTGTTGAAAAGCTAGGTCTAACGCTTATGAACTATGCCGATGACACCCAAATCATTTTTTCCCTGTCTGATTCTTGTCCCCTTTCCCCGTCGTTACTCAAGGAAGGACTATTAAAAATACTGAACTGGATGACAGCAAACCAGTTAAAACTGAACGGCGACAAGACGGAAATACTGATTTTGGGAAAAGACAAAGCTCTTTGGAACCCCGCGCATTGGCCAGACCAGATGGGCATCTTTCCTACCCCGGTGTCCCATGCTCGAAATCTGGGCTTTGTACTGGACAATGCCTTATCCATGGACAAGCAGGCCAGTAAAGTTACTGGCTGGTGTCTCACCATAGCCAAATGGTTGAGGAAAATCCTGTGGATGTTGCCTATGTCAACACAAAAGACCGTAGTCAATGCCCTTATCACATCAAGGCTTGACTACGGCAACATCCTATATTTGGGCGCAAATAAATCTGTCATTGGACGACTGCAAGTAGCGCAAAACGCTGCGGTCAGACTCCTATGTAAGATTCCTAAGAACGCTGGAGTCTCGAACCATCGTCGGGATCTTCATTGGCTCAGGATAGAGAGCAGAGTTCGCTTCAAGGCCTTGAACTATATGTTCAAAATAAAAACAGGAGTAGCACCAAAATACCTCCAATCCCTTGCCTGCCTCTACACGCCAAAGAGAAACCTCCGGTCTCAGACAGCAGCTTGCTTCTGTATACCAAGGTTTAAACGTGCAAAATCAGGGGGCAGATCTTTTGCCTATCTTGGACCCTCCATGTGGAACACGCTTCCCCCAGGCATCCGGAAGGAAGAAAACTACTGTAGATTCAGAAAGCTTGTAAAGACCTGGCTGTACGAACAATAACCACCTCAAACAGTTACCCCCTTTCTGTCCTCATTTCTAGCTGTGTCTAGGCGCCGGGAAACCCTTCTTGGGTAGCTGTTGCGCCCTATAAATTGATTAAATAAATAAATAAATAAATATATTTTGTAACATGACTTATTAGCACATAGATTGCATTGCAAAAGTAGATGCAGGTCACAAATAATTCACAATATGCAACCATGATGTGCAACCTGTTCCTTCACAGATTAGTCCCACAGTAACCCCAGATTTTGGTCAATAATTTACCCTGTCTTTATGAGATAGAAATAATGAAGGTAACACCTAATGTGTTTTCTCCTGCTGGGACATTTTTGTAGGGATTTCCCACCTTTAGAGACAGTTGCAGGCAATGCCGTCTTGCAGAGACTGGTATTTTATTTATACCTTTTTATTTTACAAATTCTTTTTGTTCTTCGTTAGTTATTTCAGCATGAAAAAGACTGGTGTCTAGTCATATCTATATTCTGTACATAACCATTTTACAAAACATTTTAGATACACATAAATGATAAAACATACTATACAAAATGCATCACATTAAACATTTATATGAAAAAGGACGGAAAAGACATCCAATACATGAATACTTTCCCACCAAAATTGGTGCACGCACTATTTGTTATCCAATACTTTGATTATTTTTCATAGCGAATAGAGGATTCGGGAAAGGACATCAAGGTTCTCAAGGAGGTGCCAATTTTTCAGTATGATTTGCCTGAACTTATTTGTGTCAGGACTAAATGTTGACACACATACTAGTTTGTCAAGGATTTTTTTCTCTTTTACTTGAAGAAGACTCTCGAGGTGTAAACCGAGCTCTTCCAGAAAAATTAAACAATGAAAAAACGTGTTTCCCTGTGTAGCCACTGATACCTAGTATATACACTAGAAGGAAGTCTAGGATCATTAATCTAGCTTGTCCACCAATTTTGGTGGGAAAGTATTCATGTATTGGATGTATTTTCCTTCCCTTTTCATATAAATGTTTAATGTGATGTATTTTGTATAGTGTGTTTGATCATTTATGTGTATCTAAAATGTTTTGTAAAACGGTTATGTACAGATATGACTAGAGACCAGTCTTTTTCATGCTGAAATTACTACCGAAGAACAAAAAGAATTAGTAAAATAAAAAGGTATAAATAAAATACCGTCACAAACGGTAATGTGTTTGGTCATAAAGCGAAATTGTGAATGTTTAAAAAGAACATGAGGTACTGGCTTATTCCCCTTTTTTTATATAATAGTACAGCCCTGCCTGGACCTCGTTCCATTGGGCCTAACTCCTTTTCTCCTAGTCTTGCAGAGACTGGCATGCAATCCAACTAGAATCAACACAGTCATGTCTGTGTTGAGCTTGATGAAGCTCCTTCACATCCATTCCTTTTTCCTCCAATGGGAATTGGAATCTCTACTGGGGCAGCAAATAATCATGTATCGTTGATCGTGGTGGGCTTTGGCATTCCTAATGATAATACTAGTACTGTGCCCACTAATCTGTTCTTGAATGAATGAATGAAGAAAAGGGATCTTATATAGTGCAGCTTCTACCCAAAGGCATCTTGGCACTAAAAACAGAAAGCAAAACTGTACAAGATGCTTCGAGAATGCTCAAAGAAAAAACAACCACGTTTTAATGAGTTTCCTAAAAATGGTGTGATTTTCTATGTGCTTGATGTCTATGAGAAATTAATTCCAAAGTCTGGTTGAGAGATACGGAAACAATTAAAATGCCCACAGCTACAGTTAATCTTTGGAACCATCAGATCTTTCTTCTGGCTAGATCTCTATTTACGCTGTTAAGTGTACCATCTAAATTTTTCTGCAAAGAAGCTAGGATCTGAATTATTGATCGCCTTGTGAATCAGACAGAATCTTAAACATGACCCTATTACGAACTAGAAAAACAATGCAGAGTTTAAAGTTTTTTATTACTGATGGATAACATGGCTAATCAAGAGTTAAGCTGCCATATTCTGGACCACTTCAAGCCTTCTTAAGACTACCTGATTAAGGCCCAAATATTGGGAATTATAATAATCTAATCTCTAGATCAAAGCTATAATAATTATTTTGCGCTATGAAATTAGAATAAAAAGGGAACATTTTCTTCAGTACACAAAGGATGTTAAAACAGGTAGATGTGATCTTATTAGCATGCGGAGCGAAACAAAGAGAACTATCTGCTATTACAACCATATCTCTTCCTGAAGTAACAGGTACTGATAGAGCTGCAGATGCATCTGACCACCACACGTTGGAGCAGAAGAATAATTATTTTCCAAACAACAGGACCTCTGTCTCTTCTCGATTCAAGTTTAAGCAGTTAGCTTGCATCCAGTTGCTAACCCCACACGTATAGTCTCTAAAATTGGAAGCCATTGTTATGTTCACATTAATCTGTGTATGGTGCATATATGAAAAGAGCGAAAGTTCATGAGAACAAAAAGATGAGCCAAAGAAGACACATATAAATTAAAAAGAGTGGGGCTTAGGAATTCATTTGGTACCCCACAGGGGAGAGAAAATTATTTGGAACTGAAAGAATGTCCTTCCACTGTTTGAGTTCTAGACAAGGAGTGGAGCAAATAGAGCGCCTTATGTTAAAATCCCAGTTTAAAAGATGGGTGATTAATATTTCATGAGACACAGTGTCAAGCTCTTCTGTGAGATCTTTGAAAACAAGACCACAGGGCAGCACTGACTCTGTGGCTGGCCTTAAAGACTGATTGAGATATATCCAACAAACCATTTTCCTCATTTACTCTATCCACTTCCTGATTTAAGGCTCTTTCTAGAATTTGTACTTGAAAAGACAGCAAGGAAATTGGACTATAAGTCCTTAAGGTTGGCGGTGGAAAAAGAGTGGCCTCTTTCAAGATTTGAGGAAAAATGCCTGTTTTTATAATAGGTTAAAAACGGAAGTAAGATATTTAGAATTTATGTAATGTGACATCTTAAAAACAAAAGGTTGGCACGGATGTGAGAGAGAACCTGATTTAATGTTAAGAAGAAGATCCCTAACTTGAGAGGTCATAAGATTCAACCATTTATCAAGGATAATAGCTCTCCCATTATTTTTCTCTGACCCACTGCTATCCACGTTGGTGGATAAATTGTCTTTGGAAAATCTAAATATATTTATTAATTTGTTTCCCGAAAGTAAGAGGCTGACTACAGAAGGCCTGTGGAAAGGGTGGTGTCCCTTCCTCCATAGTATTAGATAGACTTTTTACCACAGTAAGAAGTTATTTTCAAGATTTTGAACAGTTTCAATTGTAGAAGTCAAAACCTGCAATTTCTCTTTGAAATTATCAACTTTGTACTCACAGATGGCTTCCCCATACTTGACCCTCCTCTATGCACGTTTTATGTCATCTTTGCTCTAATCCTCTGTTTTTATTCTCTGACTAACTATCAGTAATGGGGCCAGCGTATCTAAAGATGATTCTATCCAATGAGAGAATTCAAACGCTGCCTGATCGGCATTGTGAGGATATACTGGCATACTACTCAATAATGTTTCAGTGAAATTAAGGTGATTAACTTTACATCATAAGTGTATGTGGTTGCAGATGCCTATTTGAAGAGGCGATTCAATAGCAGTAGGTACCTTGAAGACCCTTGATGTTCTCAGATTCAGAAATAACGGAAATGGCAGTAAGGAATGATTGAAATCCCCTTATCTGGCTCTTGCCTAGGGTAACCCTTCACCATGTCAAGCACAACCCAGAGCTCATGTAGCATCAAACGGTACATCTATTATGCTATGTGCTTCTACAAAACCATTGGAATGCAATGTCAATTTTGGGTCAGGGGTATGGAATTTCCAGCAGACATGAGCCTCATCTTTTAAACCATCTTCTGTCAGCGGTATTTGAATTTGCCAGAGGTACAAAGTTGTTGGTGGAATTTTAATTTGTCAGTTGTGAATATAACTATTTTTGATGCCAATGCCATTCTGCACAACCCAATGCATTTTTCATTACTGGCAGTGATAATGCAATAAAAAACAATTTGCTCACCAAATTCAAATATCTTACACAACCTTTATTGCAGACAAGTTCAAATATCTGTGGCACAAAGTTTCTGTAATGCACAGGTTATAAATTCATTTTTCCATGACCCAGATCTTTGTACGTGATATGACCCCCAAGTCTCTACAGTGGTCATTGGTGATGCAAACAATTGACACGAGACGTGGGGAGTGTCCTATTATCATAGAGGCGAGAGGCTCAGGTGTCGCAAGAAATGTTATAGAAGGGCGAATGAAATAGGAAATGAAAACAGAAAAAACGTCAGTAGATTGTGAATTTATTTTAAAAATGATAATCTTTAATGGCGACAGATGCATCTGTTGGATTTCGTAATGTTTCATCTTAATACATTTCTCTAAATGAACTTGCACTTGTACGGTACCATTAGTTATCGCATAGTTACACGTATTGTTGTATTGCTATCAGTTTGACTTTCTCTAGCATCACGCTAGGTGGAACAGTTTATAAAAAAAGTATGGATAATATATAAAGTGTATTTTTATTTGATGATTAACCTATTGCTTGCATTTTTTAAGGAAATGACAACATATGAAACAGTGTTTGATGGAGAAGCCATAGATCCAGGTACAGTATGATATTTCATGAATATTCTATGGAAATTAATTTTGACATTGCTCTTCCTATTATTGACACAGCAATTACTGCTATTACTTACTATAGTCAATGGCACAATAGCAGACTTTTGCATATTACACATAGCCTTCTTCATAAAGATTCATGAAAAGGTAGTAAACACTGGAATCGGGCTAAAACGCTCTTTGCGCTCAACCCTTTCGCAAAATCTCCACACACAAATTGATCCAGGTAGCAACCTGGAGGAATTTGTTCAGAGAAATATGTGCAGGGAAACTAGGATGAATTCTTTCAGGAAAACAGAGGTCGACACTCATAAATGGACACATCCTTGTGTTAGTCCCCATTCTGAACTCATTAACCTCAAATAATAATAATAATAATAATAATAATAATAATAATAATAATAATAATACTAAAGGTTATAAAGCGCGACAGCTACCCCAGACAGGTGTGTCCCGATGCTGAAGCAGCAGGTCATATGCTACCAGAAACGAGCACCAGTATAACCACCCATATCAGTCAGCCCTAAAGAGCCACGTCTTCAAGGCCTTTCTAAAACAGGTTTCTGATTTAGCCTGCCGTAGGGACCCTGGTAGGGCATTCCACGGTAAAGCTGTTCTGACTGTGAAAGTTCTCCCGCCCAAGCGAGATTTCGCAAAGCATGTGGTGTGCAGCAGGTTATAAGAATTTGATCGCAACGCCCGATTTTGCATATAGAGACACAGTATTTCCTTCAGATAACCAGGGCAATTTCCATTAAGGGCCCATAGGCCAAAGTCAAGGCCTTAAATTGAATTTTTTTCTCCACTGGGAGCCAGTGAAGCTCCTGCAGATGCGGAGAGACATGGTGTTGGAATGATATGCGACAAACCAGTCTCGCAGCCACATTCTGTATCTTCTGGAGGCGGAAAATGGCATATTTGGGAAGACCCAGATATAGGCCATTTGCATAATCTAGCCTAGAAGTAACTGTGGCATGTACTACTGATTTACGGCAGTTACTTCCGGTAGGAAATGTAAAACGTTCCGGAGGTTTTTTAATTTACTAAAACAAGTTGCAGAGACCTGCTGTATTTGGGCTGAAAGAGAGAGGTCTGCCTGCCATCTCGCCCCTAAATTTCGAATGCGTGTGACCGGGGATAGTGGTGGACCCATTTCATAGAGCTGATTCTGGCACTGGGCCCTTGCCAACGAACAACACCTCCGTCTTCCCAGCATTAAGTTTTAGTTTATTAGATTTCATCCACAGTGCTATATCACACATACAACCTTTAAAATTTTTGAAGGCATCTACCGTCCGCTCCTTAAATAGAAAAACCAACTGGGTGTCATCAGCATAGGAAATCGCCTTCACACCCCAGTTGGCAATCAGGGAAAACAGTGGAGCTACGTAGGAGATTAAAGAGTAATGGGCTCAACGCTGAACCCTGGGGGACACCACACCATAGCTGTTTTGATTTAGATTCAAAAGGTTGAAGGGCAACTCTCTGAGTACGACCACCAAATGTGGTTGTGAAATCATTGAAAGGCAAGATCACATGGGTCTCTGTTAATTATAATTGCACACTGCCCTGGTTTGCACTTTACATAATTTGCATATGCGTAATTGCATGAAATTATGCATAATTATGAAATAATCAATCTGTCATTTTTTTCAGAAAATTTAATTTTGGTTTTCATGACACATTTAAACCAAAGCAAGAACGGCATGAAATACTCTAAGTGGCATAATGGTATAATTTTGGGAACTGAGCTCACCTATAATTCACGAAATTATGTGAATTATGCAGCCACAATAAAATTGTTACCCAAGCCTAGTTTGCACCATGACACACCTTTGTCTGGGTGCGCCAGGTCGCTGATCAGGTCAGTGCACCGTCTTACAGTTTTTGTGCTTCTTCAGTGCAACCGTGAATTCCCACCTGCCCTCAGGGCTGCCCGTTATTGAAAGGTGGACCGGCTCCTTGAAGCAGCCAGTCTCACTTTCCTTTGCAGATGGCAATGCGACCTGCCTTTCAAAGGAGGGCAGATATCCTCCAGCTGGCGTGTGCACTGAGTGACTGCACCCACTTCCAGAGGGCACCCATATGTGGCGCACAATCAGTACGAACCCCTGACAGCTCCTTTGCCTCTCCATCAATTTCCATAAAAAAGCACAGCCTTGGAGGTAGTACTGGCTCACTTTCATAGGTTCACTCTCCGATGCAAATGAGACAACGCCCTTTTGAATTATGCCGATGTAATATGTGCTCCAGTGCAGTCTGTATTATAGAGTGGTCAGTTGTCCCTTCTGTATTACATGGGGGCTGAGGAAGTGGCATCATATGCCCGTTGCACATCAGTGGCACTTGCATTATATGGTCCATGGTGCGCATTTTACCACACAGTAATTTTGAGAAACTCATAAATGCAACTTGTTTTCAAGTTATTACATACTGCTTGCTTGAGTATTATCCACAGGGGCAGGTACAGCATACTAGCATAATGTGTGGGTGAAATATGGAGGGGACAGGAATAATACATTTTTGTGCTTTCCATATAGTGAATGAAACCTGTTTTTATGTCTATATTTGGCATAGAGATGGTTAATTCATAGACTAAATTGAAGAAGATCTGTGTATTGCTTTTCTTGATTTGTGTTTGTTGAGTTTGCGGGCTTGAGAACCTCTAAATGATTTTGATGCATGGCACTGTGGGGAAGCATGGTGAGAACACTTGTGAATTTGACCTAATTGTGTATTAATTACCTCCTACGATATTCATGTAATAATTCGATCTCTGCAGCAGGCACTTTAACCTACTTGACTATCTAACCAACTCTAAATCTTTGACTTGTCGGTTGCACAACATGTCGGCAGAATGCAAACCATCTCATTTTATTTGTGTCTTTGAAGGTGGTGCTTTGAGGTTAGTTTGGTACGCTTTTGTCCTGACAAAAGCAGGGAACAGAAACCACTCTACGGATTCAAACACCATAGAGAAAGTGGCCCTTGGCTTTGGACCTCAAGTGAATACTCCTCTGGGGGAGGAACGATTTTTCATCTACTGATTCCCAAATGTTTATTACCCAATTCTTGAAATACCAAACTTCAGGCAACAAGCAGAGGTCAGTAAAATGCCAGAATCACTTTAGGATTCTCCAGATTCCAGTCGATAGAAATTGTCTTCAACGAGCACCCGTAGACAATAATATTTTTTTCAAATCTTGTATTTTCAGTGATATGACCACTGAAGGCCCTGATTTTATGTTAAAAACAGAGCTTTGGACAATACAATTTTGCAGTGAAAGGCAATATTTCTTTCCATGTGTTCCCATACCTAGCTTGTCACGCAGTTTGGGGCTTACTTTCCCTCTATTTTAAAGAAAGATACATGTTTCAGCACCCAGGCTAATGTGCTGCATAGCTAAATACACATAAGGTCCCAAAGGTGAGTCCTATTGCATTGCAAATGCTTGTTTCTGTGGATGTTGCTTATCATCAATAACCTAATAAAAGTAACCACAGAAATATGTTTCCACCTGTGGTAAATCTGCTACCGTGGCCATCACCACGACTCAGGCATTACAGCCAATATGAACCACAGCCTTGAGTAAATCTTTACATTTCTGTGTCCTACATCGCCTACGAAAACTCATCATATATATACACAAAAAAGTGTATAGGAGTACAATTTATCTGTTGTTCCACTATTTAAATGTTTTCCCTCACATAAATCGGACCCTATTCTTCAATGGAATTTTGATGGTAGATCTATTCGGAAATCTCATCTCCTTTTTTCCCCAGCAATAAGTACATGCATAGCAATTTTATCCTTATATCATTTTAAGTTTGTGACATTCTATTATATCTTATCAAATATTGGTATTTTCTGGGTTTCCATATTGATATATGTACAAATGTGAAGTGTTCCACTACTTCTTACGCCATTAGCCTAGTATTAGCCCTTTATCCTTAATTTATGTTGTATAGGTAGTAATTTTACTGTATTTCTAGAATGTTTAGTAAATCTTGTCTCCCTAATACAACTGTAAATGTGCATCCTTTTCTTACCGAGACCTGTATAAATCATACATTAATGCTATTTTCTCTATGAAGTGCTCAGACTCTTATACCAGTCTTGTATTTGTTATATGAAAGTCAAATAAATATAACAAAACGTGTTTCCATTGAGAAATGGAAGGTGGTTTATAACAGATTCGACAAGTAGAGAGTGCTCTAAATCCAAGACCTTTGTGTTTACTCCTTACCACTAACTGCATTATTTAATTATTTATTCATGGTTTTATATTGTGAGGACCAAATCCACATAAGATTGCTTTTACAATAGGCAGTGGATGAAGACATAGCGGGCTATACTGGCCATTAAAAGCCTGCTCCAGCGTTAAAGGCCTGAGACGAAGGCGAGGACACTAGATAAGGGAGTATGCCTTTAATGGCCCATATAGCCCAGATATGGAGGGCTATAAAGCTATTCGAATAGTCCGCCCCTTGAGGACAGAATTTTCTAAGTAAAAAACACAAAGGCCTCTCAGAGCTTGAGGGGGTTGAAATCCCCACCCCCCTCGGGCTCCAAAGCCTTTGTTTCACAGCTTTTGCTGTGAATGTTCTACAGCCAACAGTGTGCACAGGGCCGCTGTCATTAGCTGTTGAAAATTCACAGCAAGAGCTGTGAAAGGAGTTTGAAGTCAGCCCCTGGTTCTCCCTGGTGTAGCGTCCTTCCCAGCCTGGGTACTCACCAATGACTTTGCCACACTCCGAGCTTAGTATAACATATGTCGGACTACTTCCTAGATAAAATTAGTAATATCACATCTTCTTTCTCTCCGGTGGTGCCCCCCCCTATGTTCAGTGACAGGGACCCGGAGAAAGTATCATTGGTGTCCTTTACGGAACTTACCACTGAGTGTGCAATGAGTATGTTTGCCCAGTGTAAATCTGGTTCCCCTTTAGACCCAGTCCCTGCCAAAGTGATGGGCAATCTGGCAACCCTATTGATTAATCCACTTCTCTCAATTTGGAACACCTCGCTGTGCACTGGCCATTTTCCATCTGTTTGGAAGGAGGCCATGCTAGTCCCCATTCTGAAGAAAGCTGACGCGGACCCGGTGCAATTTAGTAATTACCGTCCCATCTCTCTTCTCCCTAAACCGGCTAAAATCCTAGAAAAGGCGGTTCAGAAACAACTGGCGGATTACTTAGAAACCAACTCACTGCTTCACGACTCACAGTCGGGATTTAGAAAGGGTTTTAGTACCGAAACTGCCTTGTTAGAGGTCTCAGAGACGATCCGGGAGTGTGTGGATAGGGGCGAGGAGGCCATGTTGGTCCTCCTCGACCTATCTGCCGCTTTCGATACTGTATCTCATGAGATACTATTGGATCGTCTAAGTCAGACTGGAATGGGCGGTACGGTTCTGACCTGGATCAGCTCCTTTCTTAAAGGACGGACCCAGAAGGTCTTTCTTAGACCTTTTGAATCAGAGGGTAAACCTCTTCTTTGCGGCGTACCTCAGGGCTCTGCCCTAAGCCCCCTGTTTTTTAATGTTATCTCGCTCCTCTGGCGAAGCTGGTGGAGTCTTGGGGTGTCAGAGTGATTTCTTTTGCTGATGATACTCAGCTTGTGTTTTCTTTTAGAGATCACTCTGACTCCAACTTTGCCAGCTTTCGTCACTGTCTTGGCAGTATTTGTTCTTGGATGACCGCTAATCATCTTAGACTTAATACTGACAAGACTGAGGTTCTGTTTTTCAATCAGAAATCCACGCTTCCTGCCAGTTTGTGGTGGCCGACGATACTGAATCCGCCCCCCACCCCGGTTCAAACAGCTCGTAACCTGGGCTTCCTATTCGATAACACCTTGTCCTGCAATGTTCAAATTAATAAGGTCACGACTGCATGCTTCGGGAAATTACGTATGATCAGGAAGATCTTCCCTTACCTCCCGCTGGATGCCCGTAGAACCATCATTCATGCCCTGATCACGTCACACTTGGATTATGCCAACAGTCTCTTCGCCGGTGCTCCCTTGTACCATATTGAACGCTTGCAGATCGCTCAAAACGCGGCGGCAAGACTGATTGGCAACATACCTTATCGACATTTTGTCACTTCCTATCGCAAGAAGCTACATTGGCTTCCTATTGCCCGTCGTATTCAGTTTAAGATTCTGACTCTTGCTTTTCGGGCCCTTAACAGCTTGGGCCCGGGATACTTGAGAAAGAGACTTATCCTATCCCAATCGGTCAGAGCCCTGAGGTCTAACAACTTGCGCCTTCTGGTTGTCCCTCGATTTCGCCGTTCCAGAATGGGTGGCAGAGCGTTTGGAGTTATAACAGCTAAACTCTGGAACAGCCTTCCACTTGATCTCAGGTTTATTTCGACTGAATCACAGTTCCGGACCAAATTGAAAACGTGGTTGTTTACCCTCCCTTAAAGCACTTCCTCCTTTCCAAGTCTGTTGGTCTTTAGCGCCGGGACACCCCCGTCGGGGGTAGCCGTGCGCTTTACAAGTTTCTAATAAATAAATAAAATAAAATATGTTTATTCTTCTGTGTGTAACTACAAGCTCAACATTCTAAATCTGCATTCACTTCACTATGCTTTAATGCTTTCATCAGAGTTCTAAGGAATCCATCAGGAGCCAAAAAGGTTCAATCATTACAAACTCACACAACACTACAACTCCCCCTCTGTTAAATATAAAATCTAAATTTCCATTTGCAAATATATACAAATAAAGCTCTTCAATGAGTCTTTGTGAAGCTGGAATCACAAATTCCGACTGTGTCTTCAGAAGTTAGGGACAGGCAGTAGAACTGTCCATGACTGGTGTTAGTAATGAAGAAATGGCAGCAGTGAAGAGTTCTTCACTTGTCCTTTCAGACCCAGTCTCTACATGAACATCAGTGCCTGATGAACGATGAGCCACATGTCGGTAACACTAGCAGTCTTACATAATGGACTTCCCACGACGCTGGGCAGTCTCCATGTGTCTTTTGCTGGTCTCTGGATTGGAAAAGAAAAACACCGGGCACAGTACTATTTACTTTCGAATGGCATGTGAACTCTAGATATCTATATACTTTAACTGTTTGTGAATATCATCAAGAAAAGAGTTATTTTCATTAAATTTATCTTTATTGTTTTGTTGTAAAAAAAAAAAATGTTCATGTTATATAGAACAAACTTTACATATAAAAATTACATATACACAAGTGATAAATACATATGCCCAGTGATCTGATTAGAACCAAATATGCATGTTTGTCTAATCATATAATTTGACCTTAGACAATCAATACAATGGACATCTTAGTTCTCTTTTTCAACTGGCATAATTGATAATCCAGAGTTCTTGATAAATCAGTTGCCAATATTGTAGTGATATACTTGAATAGTCTTGTAACAAAAATACATTATGCAGAGACTGGTGACACATGTTGAAAACCAATGCATTTCGGCTATGCCTTCATCGGGACTCCGTCACAGTGGTTTACTCTGCTTGTCTCATGTGTGTCAAAAGTGGAGCTGGAATACAGGCCTAGGGATAGATACAATACATCCCTTTTCAATACGAGAAAAGTAAAACTTAGAGGTATATTCTGGAGCCTCTATGTACTTCTTGATAAATCAGGATGTTATAAGAATTATTGGCCTCTCCTATTGTAACCGTGCTTTTATCTTCAAGATGCCTCAGTATTCAAATGTCTCAATATCCGATTCTAAGTGTTGTCTGAAGTCTGGATTGGTTATGCCTTTTCTTATAATGTAGGGCTATTGGGATCGTGGAGACACAATATTAAACAATCCGAATAGTTGGACCTGTAGATGGAGGATAGTACTTTCTCATATCTCAACACAGTATGCGTTAAAGAATCACGTGCGCCTCGTTACTGCACCCAAGTCTTTGGTTGCAGTTGTGACCACTTTGCTGGTCACAACATGAAATGGTTCAGCATCGAAAGCAGCATTAGACTCATTTTCTATGCTGACAAACAAGCACTTGATCTCCTCTAGTGAATATGACATCTTTTGCATGTTGACGCATGTCCGCATAGGCTTTCCTTTTCCTCTTGCTATCCAAGTTTTTTTTGCAAGTTTCTTCCTCTGTATTTGCTTTTCTGTTGGTCCATTGAGGTAACTTGGTCGTCATGGCTCTCCTGAACATCAAGGTTGCAGGGCTTTCACTTGTGGTTGAGTGAGGGGTCAAGTGGCAAGCCTCAAAGAGTGGAATTTAAGATAGCTTTATGGTCGAGCTTCTCCGGTACACAACACTGGATGCCTTTCTGATGAAATGTTCAACATGGCCATTGGTCTGTGGCAAAAGAGGGGTGCTCTTCTGATGCTTCACATTGAGATGACTGAGACAGTCTCTGAATTCTCAACTGTTGAAAGGTGGGCCGATGTCAGACTTTAAGATCACAAGAACACCCCAGGTCACAAAGAAGCTGTATAATCTCTCAATGACACATTCTTTAGAGAAAGATGAGAGATCTTCGATCAATGGAAAACAGGAATATTCATGAACGATCACAATCAGGTGATGTCTGTTGTCAAGAGGACCAATGAAGTCCACGGCAATTCTTTGACCATGCATGCATTGGCAACTCTGACATGTTTAATAGGAGTCTAGTAGTTTTCAATGACAGGCAGCTGCATAGATGACAAGCCTTTAATTCTCTTTCTACTCTCTCATCTAGAAGTGGGAACCAGATTTGGTCTTGGAGAGCTTGTTTGGTGGCAACAATTCCACAATGTCCTTCATGGGTCACATCAATTATCTGTTGTCGTAGACTCTCCAGAAAGATAATTCTTGAAACTCTTAGAATAATACCTTAATGAATAATGAACAGTTCATCTTTGACAGTCTTAAACTTTTGATATTCACTGTCACTGGTAAGAGGTCGATGGTGTTGGTACCAAGACTGATGTGTGATAATGTCTTTCAGTTTCAGTATGTCACTATCTTGACTTGTGGTGGTGAAAATGTGTTCCAACGAAATGGCAGCTGGGCTGATTTGTTTCACTATGAAATTTACAGAAGCTTCAGCCATCTTAGAATGGGTGCCAGGGCATTGTAAAGGCACTCATGAAAAGTAGTTGGCAGGGTTCTTATCTTTCTCCGATCGATGCACAATGGTGCAGTTGTACTTTTGCAATCACAGACCCCAACCTCCAATGTGAGGAGCCTTTTTTGCTTTTGGATTTCCAAATATAGTGAACAATACTTGTGATTGGTCAAAAGCGTGAAGGGCTTCCCATGCAAGAATACATGGGAATGTTCACAAGCTACACCACAGCTAAGCTTCGTTTCTCAGGTTGTGAATAAGCACTTTCAGTTTTGGATAAATTTCAGTGTGCTTATGCCACAATACATCAACAAGCATTAGGGTGTCCGCTGGGCAAGGATGGCACTCAACCCGACAGGCTAGCAACAAAAACAACCTCAGTATGAAGCTTTGGATCAAAATATGCCATTTTAGTTGCGTTCTCAATAATGTATGTATACTTGTAAATGTAATGTAATGTATGTATACTTGTAAAGCGCACTGTTACCTCGTTACGTGGTGTCCTGGCGCTGTATACGGCTGGGGAACCCGTCCTGGCTTTCCCTGTGAGAGGGCACCCCAAGGTGAAGCCAGGCATCCCCGGCGTTGCTGGGGCCGTTGTTTAATAGCTTGCTTGATTTTCTGGAAGCTTTGCTTGCATTCATGTGACCAAAGAAAAGGAACATTAATTTTTTCGTCAAGTCTGGTATGTATCTAGAGCAATAGCTGACCAAGCCAAGGAATGAACATCACATGAAAACATCTTGTAGGGGACTAGCAGTTGACAGTGCTTGCAAAATAGTTGGATCTGGTGTCATGCCCCCATCAGAAAAGATATGGCCAAAGAATTTTACCTTTGTCTTATGGAACTCACATTTCTCGGCATTCAAAGTTAAACAGGCATCAACGATCAACTGACACACTTGTGTGAGAGCTTTCTGATTTTTTTTTTTGTAAATATTTTTTTATTGCAGCAAGAGCATATAATCAAACAGCATGTTCCATCGTCTCTCCTTGGTTCGCCTGAGGTGTGTCGCCCCTCCCCCCAGTATTACACAGCCATTCAGCTCACAACCCAGAGGTCGAGCGGCAATAACACGTTGGGAAGAAAAATTTAACAGGGGCGTTCAGTACATGCCCGTAGCCACCAATCGGAGGAGGAATAACATGGCCGCTTTTGGTCCTAACCTTCTCTACTCCCTGTCCCAAAGCCAGGTGAACCAAGAGCCTCTTGTCACCCAACCTGAACAAACCCCCTCCCCTCTCCCACAACACCCTCAACCCCAACTACCCCTCCACCCTCGCCCAGGACCACCCCTAATAGCCCTCCCACCCCTAGCCAGACCCCCCTCCCCCCCAGGCGTGCCAGAGTATCGTCCAATCAGAATCTTAATCCCAATCACAGGACCAGATCCGGAACTTAGTACCAGGAGTTATCAGCTATCATTCGTAAGTCCTCACAGTGGAACTCAAAGGTAGGGAAGCAGCAAATCAGGTCTAGACCGTCCCCCCGTCGGAAGGGCGCTCCGCCGGAGCCGGACTATGTCCCGGGGAGTCCTCCTCCTCCATGTCCACGAGAGTGAGTCCCAGGACCATCCCCTCCCACGCCCTGGCCCTCTCCAGTGCTGTGTCGTTGCCTGCCCTGAGCGCGGCTCGCAGGCGAACCTCACCCTCACATCTAGCCCACTTATGCAGTTCAGACCTCCAGCGCCCTATCACAGGGCCCCGGGACGCCTTCCATTGGGACGTGATGGCTCGCTTCGCCAGGAGAAGCCCCAAGTCCAGAAACTTGCTAGTGACTTTATTTTTTGAAGTGTGTGGGAACCAGTGTAGTATGCAATGCGCCATGGTGAGTTGCAGGTCCCTTTCCGTCACCTCCCTCAGAACCTCCACTACTTCCTCCCAAAAGGGCCCCAGCTCGGGACACGACCAGAACATATGTTGGAAGTCGGCAGGATCTGCCGGGCAACGTGGGCAGGATGCCGGGTGGGCCGGGAAGTATGTATGCAATTTATCAGGGGTCAGGTAGGCCCTATGCAGGACATAAAAGTGCACCAGCTGGAACCTTGCGTTGCGTGTGCTATTTCGGGCCCCCTCCAGTATTCCCTTCCATGCCTCCTCGGGGATCTCAATCGCCAAATCAGCCTCCCATTTCGCCTTCAAGGCCAGCAGTGGAGCGACAGATTCCGAGACCATGCGACGAGACAGGCACGCGACAGCCTTGACCGTCCCTGTCATCATCACGATGTACTGGCAGCCCAGAGACAATGGTGGCTCCGACATGCCCGTTCTCCAGTGTCTGCGGATCGCCGCCGTTAGGGCCGCATGAAGGAGGAAGTCCCCGCCTGCCAACCCAAAGCGGTCCTGGAGGAGATCAAAGGGTAACATCGCCCCGTTTTCGTACAGGTCACCCATGGATGACAGCCCCTGCTGGTCCCATCCTTCTAGCCCGTGCCACGAGCCCCCATGCGGAAGTGCCCCGCAGAGCCCAAGAGGGATCTCAGGTGCGTACGGAATCGCAATACCACACCTCCGGCGATATCTGTTCCAACATTTCCGGGCCGTCGCAAACTCCTGTGTGAGGTGGAAATCCCCCATCGGTAGACCCAGTACGATCCGCGACAGCACCTGGACTGGACCCGCCGGTTCTCCCGATCCGTCTGTCCCTCTCCTGGCCCGTGCTACCCATTGCGTCAGCCACTGCAGCTGTGCCGCCAAGTAGTAGAGCTCGTAGTCCGGCAGTGCCAGCCCGCCATCCGCTCTAGGGCGGAGAAGTGTGGCGTGAGCCACCCTGCGCCTGCCTGCCCCCCACAAAAAGCCGATGACCATCGATCGCAGTTGCCGAAAGTAGCTCGCCGGGATCCAGATCGGGAGGGTCCCGAAGAAGTAGAGCAATCGTGGTAAGGTCACCATCTTGAGCAGCGCCACCCTCCCCATGAGTGATAGCGGGAGCGTGCCCCAAAAGTCGAAGTTCCCTTTAGCATGCCTGATCGCCGACCCGATATTCCCCTCAAGGATATCGGCCCTGTCGTGGAAGATCGTGGTGCCAAGGTATCGTAGGCCTCTCTCCACCCAAGTCACGCCCTCCGTTTCCTGCGGGCACTCTCCCCGCGGGCGGGTCGGAAATAGGTGGGATTTCGCCCAGTTCACACGAAGACCGGAGACACTGCTCAGCGACTGCAGGAGAGTCTTAGCACCACGCAGAGAGTTCGCCGAGTCCGCCAGGAACATCAGCAGATCATCTGCGTATAACGCTATGTGGTGTACTTGGCCATAGACGTCCAGTCCCTGATACGCCCGGCCCAGCCGGGCTCGTGCTGCAAGGGGTTCGACAGCCAAGGCAAATAGTAAGGGGGAAAGAGGGCATCCCTGACGGGTGCCCCTGCCCACCCTGCACAACTCAGAGATAACCCTCCCTGACCTGACTCTCGCCGTCGCTTCTTGGTAGAGCAGACTCGTCCAACCTACGAAGCCTTCCCCAAGGCCCAACGCTCGTAATACATGGAATAAGTAAGGCCATTCCAAGCTGTCAAACGCCTTCTCCATATCGACAGCGAACACCACCGCCTCGTCACCATCATAAGTGTCGGCCTCCAGTATATGTAAGAGTCGCCGCACATTAAGCGCCGTATTGCGGGCCGGGATGAAACCCGACTGGTCCGCATGCACCAGTTTGGACATGTGAGGGAGCAAACGCGCCGCCAAGATCTTGCTCAGGATCTTGTAATCCAGGTTAAGCATGGACAGTGGGCGGTATGCCGATCTGTCCCATGGTTCCTTGCCCGGCTTCAGAAGGGGGACAATCAACGCCTCCCTCGTGGTCTCGGGTAGACAGCCCAATCGCCTCGACTCATTGTACAGCCACGTCAGTCGGGGCGCAAGGAGGTCCACGTAGGTGAGATAGAATTCCGCAGGGAATCCATCCGTGCCCGGCGTCTTATTCCTTGCCATACTCTTAATGGCAACCCGTACCTCTCTTTCCACGATCTTGTCCCCGATCCGTTTCGCATCCTCCTCACCTAGGACCGGCAGGTCCAGATCCTCCATAAAGGTCTGGAACTCCACCAACGAAGGGAGGACCCTGCTGCGGTATAGTTCAGTATAGTAGTCGTAGAACAACGCGTTGATCCCCTGCTGATCGAATCTCGCCGCTCCCGTGTGGTCTCGGAGCTCAAGGATGACCGAGCCCCGGCGGGCCGGGTTGGCCAGCCAGGCCAGGAGGGCCCCCGATTTGTCGCGTTCCGAGTGCGCTCGTGTGAGGTAGGCTTTGTAGTCAAAGCACCGGAGGCGCTCCACCGACGCCGCCACCGCCTCTCGCGCCCCCAGCAGGTCTCCGTGAGTGTCCGGCCGCTCAGGTCTTTCCCTCTCCAGCCTCCGCAGGGTCTCGTCCTCCTTCCCAATTTCGTCCAGAAGCGTTTTCCGCACTCCCGACGCCGTTGCTATGCATTGGCCTCGCAACACCGATTTGAACGCGTCCCATTCCGTTACAGCTGAACCCGCCGTGCCCGCATTCACCTGAAAATAGCCCTCTATGCCTGACGCAATTGTGGTCCGGAAGAGCTGGTCATCCAGCGCCTCAGGACGTAGTTTCCAAGCCGGGATCCTCGGGCGAAACTGCGACCAGCGCAGCCGCACGAGGAGGGGGTTATGGTCCGAGATCGAGCGTGTGAGATACTCACTGTGGTTCACTTCCGCGTGCACGTCCTGGGAGCTCAGGAAGGCGTCAATGCGGACGTGTAGCTCGTGAATGCCGGAGAAGAATGAGTAGTCCCTGTCTAGTGGGTGGTTAGCCCTCCAAGAGTCAACCAGACCCCACTGTCGTTGCCAGGCGGAGCGCGCAAGTGCAAGTCTACCAGCTGGTGCAATCTGTAGGGGGGGGTGGGACCTGTCCAGGGTAACATCGGCCACGCTGTTAAAATCGCCGCCCAGGAGCAAGGGCTCCATTAAGAACTGAGCCAGTTTGTGGGACAAAAGGGAGAGGAAAGCAGGTTGGTCTACATTCGGGGCGTACAAACAACCCAGGTTAAGGTCCCTCCCGTCCAGCTTGCCCCGCACCATTACGTATCTCCCTTCCGGGTCAATTACCTGTTGCGTGCACAGGAAGGGTACCCCCGCCCGTACCCAAATGGCCACCCCCCGAGCATAGGCAGAGTAGCTAGTGTGAAAGACCTGTCCCCTCCAACGCCGCTGCAGAGCCCTCCCCTCCTTATCCAGCAGATGTGTTTCTTGAAGGAAGGCGATGTGAATGCCCCGCCTGACCAGATAGGAGTGAATTTTATGACGCCTATGCATCGAGTGCATCCCTCTGACGTTCCATGTGAGACATTTGTAGCCTAAGTCGGATCCCATGGCAGAGACCACCATATCTCCATCCCCCTCTCAGCCACCCCTCCAGCACGCCTAGGCCCCCCCCTTGTCCCCCCCCAACTTGTACTAGCAACCTACCCCAACTCCCACTCCCCCGGACAGATAACCAACATGGAAACCCCATCCAAACACAGTTAGCAAAAAAGCGTATCATTACAAAATAGGGTTGGAGTGGCGGCAATGCCGGCTCCAGACAGGCCCGAAGTCCCCCGCCCCCGCCCCACTACCCCCAGCAACCAACAGGAGATGTCCCCCGACTCTCCCCGTCCCCAAGGTCTCAGTAAGAAGTCCCAGTGGGCAGCCGCACCCCACAGCATAGCGTCCTGAAGCGGCCCTCCTCCGCCCACATATCCCGGTACCTTACTCATGTGATCGATGTCCCGCGAACCATCTCAGTCCAGGATACCATCCGCAGTCTGGGGAGTCACAACCGGCAGGTCTGTCTCGGACAACTCATGCCCACTGCTGGAGCCAGGGCTGGGAGCACTGGCCTTCGACTGCTCCGAAGCACTACCGGAAGGGCTGGCGTCCCCCTGGCTAATGGTCGCCACTGCCTGCACCGCCTTGGCGCGTTCCTGTTGCCAGTCCGATGGGGAGCCAGGTCGTCCCGCCGGCGGCGTCTCCGACGCGTGTCTCCTGGGGGGGGTCCTCGTAGCGCGGTCCTCTGCCGACGCCCCTCTTGAATCCAGCCAGCTCCAAGCCTCCTGTGGTGTCAGGAAAAAGTGGGTGCGCTCTCCTGCGACCACCCGCAGCCGCGCCGGGAACATCATAGCGTAGGGCAGCTGTAGCGACCTCAGTTTCCTCTTGACCGCCAGGAAGGAGGCCCGCTGCTTTTGCACCTCTCTGGTGAAGTCCGGAAAGATCATGATCCGACTGTTGTCGATGCTCAGGTCCGGGATGTCTCTCACTCTCCGCAGGATATGGTCTCTGTCCCTGAAGTGCAGAAGACGCAGTACGATCGGTCGCGGAGGCGCCCCCGGTTTGGGAGGACGCGCAGGGACTCTATGAGCCCGTTCAATGGCAAAGAACGACGAAAGTCCCTCCGGGGCCACCTCTGAGCGTAGCCAGCCCTCCAGGTAGGTGACCGCGTCTCGCCCCTCAGCTTTTTCGGGGACCCCCACAAGGCGAAGATTATTGCGCCGAGAGCGCCCTTCACTGTCCTCAGCTCGGAGCTCCAGCACTCGTACCTTCTGCGCCATTTCCGCCAGGGTCGTCTTTAGCTCCGCCACGTCTCCTGGCAAACTTTTCAGGGTACCCTCGGTCGTCGCTACCCGCTCCTTCAGCTTTTTGTGGTCGTCCCTTAGCAGAGACAGGTCCGACCCAATGGTGTCCATGCGTTTCTCAAGGGCCTCCCGCGACGCCACTATCGCCTGCATTATGTCCCCCAGGGAGGGGTCCCGCGGGCGGGATGGACTCCCGGCCCCCGCCCCCGGCGGGACTTCGTCCTCTGGGCGCCCCGGGTCGTCCAGCTTCAGTGCCTCGAAGCCCTTCTTCCTGCTGCCGCGTGTCATCCTGGCGGGCAGTTAGCGTCGCGTGCCTCTTCCAGACCCTGGTCCGCCCCACGACCTTCGCCCACTCCAATCTCTGGGCCCTCGCCCCGTGGGGACCAGTCCGTGCAGTAACCCAAGTGCTGGGGCTCGCTCCACCAGGGCTGTGGGGCACAATAGTCCCGGGTCAGGGCTCCTGACAAGGTTCCCGCGTCGAGATTGCTCAGGCCGGATGTGCACCTACGGGCCCCAGTGCTAATTGGGCGCACTGGTCTCGGGCGCCCCCGAGCAGGTAGACGCTCTCTCCCGCCAATGCGTCGCAGGGGCGGGCAGCCAGCCTCTCACCCCCTGCACTCTTTTCTGTCGACACTCCTGAGCTGTACACCCCCCCCCGCGGTGTGGGTCCCTCAGGAGTCCTCTCAGTAGGGCGGACCAGGTGCTCTGCGCCGACCCCGAGTCCCTCACGGACCCAGAGACTCCGCAGTCAGTGCTTCAAGCCGGTCTTCGTGTCCCGGCCGGCGCCATCTTAGGGTCAGGCAGTGAGGTCGTCCTCTGCCCCGCAGCTCCGTGCGCGAGGATGTCCGCCAGCTCTCCTCACCTCCGTTTGCGTTCCGGAGGCAACTTCGGTAGACCACAGCCACCACAGCATTAGGGGAGCTCTCCCCCGCCTCGTAGGCTCCGGCGCCAGGCACGTCGTTACAGGACGGCGGCCGCCATCTTAGGCGCTCCCATCGCCGGGTGCCGTGCCCACCGCTCTGAGTGCGGCAGGGGTAGTTGCAGAGGCCCCCAGACCCCCAAAGTCTCACTGCGCGTTCCTGATGCTCTCTTGAGCACTCGTGGGGGGACGGAGCGCGAGTCGGGGCTCAGGATATGTGGCGGTGTGAGGCGGGCACGGAGGAGCTCCGGAGTCCCGCTTCCACCTACATCGGCGCCTAAACCACGCCCCCTTGTGTGAGAGCTTTCTGATGCTCTTTTTGTGTAGCTACGAAAACCAATATGTCATCACTACAATTAAAGGCATTCATGACAGGCTATATCATACATTGAGTGACATCTTGAAATAGCTCTGCAGCTGATGACACACCAACACATAGGGGCTTATTTATGAGAGCTCTGTGTCACTATTGCACCACTTAAAGTGGTACATGCATGACACAGGGCTCTCACTTCAGTTTACGAAGGTGCCTTGCTGCGCTGCCCAATGCCAAATTCCCATAAATAAGCCCCTGAGTCTCTTGTAACGGATCAGACCAACATGTGTAGAATAGTTGGAATGTACCTGCAAATCTCCTCGAATTCCAACTGATGATATCCTTTATTCAGATACAGGTGAGAGAATACCTTTGCACCATTCCATTGTGTTATCATGTCAGCAATGTAAGGACCTGGATGTCGTTCTCTTTCAATTGCCTTGTTCGCTTGCCGCATGTCCACACAGAAGTGTACAAAAGAGGGGTGGTGATGGACGGAGCATCTGAACCAATCAAACACTCACACCCAGTCAAGAGATCTGGGGAGAAGCGTGGCTCAGTGGGTAGAGGCGGCAGACCCGGAAGCTGAGATCGACCATGGACCAGGGTTCGCTTCCCCGCCTTGGCGGGTCTCAGGCTCAAAATTCCACGGACTCGACAATTCTCGCTCTGGTGCCTACCCAACTCACGGGGTCACCCTCTGCAACTCTGGGCAATAGCTTGCTTAATCTCCACTGCGGCGGGATGCCTGGCTTTCACCTTGGGGACACCCTGCCGGGGTTTCTCACAGGGGAATACCAGGACGGGTTCCCTAAGCAAGCGCCGGGACGCTTACGGGCAGCTGTGCGCTTTACAAGTCCAGCACATTTACATTTACATTTGATCCATCACCGTTCTTTAGCCCACTCTGCCACCCCAGTTCAGACATGGCTATATGCAAATCAGTCTGACCCTGTGCCTCATGGGAACAGTCCAGCCCGAACTGCCAAGCCATGCCTTCCCTGGACCGGAAACAAGTTTCCGAGGACCGGTTTCTGGCATTCCAGTCGTCTTCAGCCCAGCTTGCTTGAATCCAGTGGCAAAGTGAGCAAGGGACTCACGTCTGAGCATACCCTGCCACACCTATGGCGGCCAAAGCAGTACAAAAGGGGGTGGTGATGGACAGAAGTGTACAGCTCCTTCATTGTCCATTTCGGGTACTTCCACTTTGGGAGAAACCCATGGAGTACGACCAGTGGAATGCTCAATGATATTGTATTTAAGTACAGATACAAGTTATTTTTCAACGGCTTCCTGTAAGTGAAAGGCAATTTGTTTGTCTCTTTGAGAAATATGACCAACATCCTCATTCCCCAACCCATAAAACTGCAAAGGGAATTAACTTACTATTTTGTAATAAGCATTTTTATTATAGTTCACAGATATCAGTCCCATATCAGCAGCGGTGCTGAAGCTTAGTAAACAGGAGCTGGATTCTTGTTTTATTATTCTTCATCATTGCTACAAATGAGCCTTGTTTTTTAGTAGCATTGAGGTAGCCCAATTATACACTTTAGTTTTTGATGACTTAAGTTGGGGCAATGGAGACAGTTCATTATATTTCTTCTCGGCATTATATTTATTGACACACCACTATGGCTAATGAAAGGTATTTAACAACCATTGACTTTTAGTGTGAGCTTCAGACAATGCCTGAATAACTTTGGTGCTTTGTCATGTTGATTTCTCTTGGACCAGTGTTTTTCCTCACAGGTGGCCAGTCCTACTTGTGCATGCTTCTCTGAGGTAAACATCGACATGTCATAACCATCTTCTTCACTTTCTCCTGATATTGATATGGAAGAAATGTTTGACAAAGATTTAGATGTCGATCGACTTAGTTTGGTGTCAATTTGCAAATACAGAGCAGAAATAAAAAAAGCTCAGGCGTCCTTCTACAAGGAAAAAAAAATCCAATTAGCAGCCAACTCCCCCGGAGAGACCTTTCTCATCATAAAAAAACTCAAAAGTCCAGCCCCCTCAGCAACCCCTGATACCTCTGGTGCCCGCTGCAAAAATCAGACTGAGTTTTTTTTACTTAAAAATACAGAACATCATTAAAATGCTTCCCCCAACCAACCCCATAAGTATGTGTGCTGGTCAAGCCCCCTAACCCCCCCATGGCCACCGGTTGGAATGCTTTCCCCCACTCTCCCAAGAAACGCTTCTGACCCTCATGTCCTCAGTCTAAAAAAGGTAGCACCCACAATTGGCCTCATCATCACAGATGTTATTAACGCCTCACGTAATACAGGAGAAGTCCCCCCTCTCTGGAAAGGGGCAATGGTTAAAACTCTCCCGAAAAAGCCCCAACTTGATCCTGCAGACCTTGGCAACTACCGTCCCATCTCCCTTCTTCCAGGGATCGCTAAAATCACCGAAAAATATGTCAATCATCTTTCTAATTTTCTGGAAACCTTTTGCCTGCTGCACCCTTCCCAGATAGGCTTCCGGCCACGACAGAGGACAGAAACCGCCCTGCTAGCGGTGGTGGAGGAAAGCAGGAAGATCCTTGTCACAGGAGGTTCTGCAGCCATTATATTATTAGACCTGAGCGTGGCATTCGATGCGGTGAGCCACCATGTCCTGATCCATCGTCTCGGCAACCTGGGAGTAGCCGGGACGGCACCGAATTGGCTGCGCTCCTTCCTCGAAGGATGCTCCTTCCAGGTTTTTGAGGAAGCTCTAAGCTCTAAACCCCAGCCCCTTCTGTGTGGGGTGCCGCAGGGCTCATCACTGAGCCCCAAGCTTTTTAACGCTTATATGGCCCCCTTAGGTTCGATCGTGGCCCCTTTTGGGATCCACATAGTTACATACGCTGACGACACCCAACTGGTCGTAGCTCTGAACCAAACCACACAACATCCAGTTACCCTAAAGGCGTGCCTAACGGAGGTTGTAAAATGGATGGGGGCCTCCCAGCTAAAGCTAAACGGAGAAAAAACTGAGATTATGATCCTAAGTAATTTTGATAATATGATACTCAGAGACATCTGGCCATCATGTATGGGTCCAGTCCCAACAATTAAGCTGGAAATAAAGAGTCTTGGCATTTGGCTAGACCATAAACTGACTTTTAAGGTGCAAGCGAGGAAGACGGTCGCTACCTGCTTTGGCTTGATCAGAATGGCCAGAAAAGTGCTCCCCCTGCTCCCCCTCCAAGCCAAGAAAACCATGGTTCAATCCGTTGTGCTTTCAAGGCTGGATTATGGAAATGCGCTCTACTTAGGAGCCCCGATCTCAGTAATTAACAAACTGCAGACCATCCAAAACCGCGCAGCTAGACTACTCTCGGGAACATCTAAGTTCCTTTCAGCAAAACCGGTCCTCCGCGGCCTGCATTGGCTACCAGTAAAGGAACGAATTACCTTTAAGTCCCTCTGCATTGTCCACAGATCTTAGCAGGGATTGGGCCCTCCCCTTATTTCAGCCATGATTCCCCCGTACAAAGCGAGGAGAATGCTTCACTCGGACGAACTCAACCTAATCAATATACCTAGAATTTGGCAAGCTAGAAGTGGCGGCAGACTTTTTACCGCGAATGCAAGAAAACTATAGAATTCACTGCCACTCCACCTACGGAAAGAGCTTATCAATCTTGCTTTCCGTAAACAACTAAAAACCTTTCTGTTCCCTAAATAATTTCTACTCCACTGGTCCATCGGTCATGCCTAGCACTGGGAGGCCTCCTGGTAGCCATGATTACTTGACAGACCAACCAACCTAGCGTAAGGTCCCTGAGGCGGAAAGCCGGGGACGCCGTGATTTTAAACGGTAGAAATTTTACTCACTGTTGCGATCTTTTAAAAAAATTGTATTGGCTGTGATTGTTGTGACTTGATACATCAATCCCTCACGAGGCACTCCCTACCTCCTGCCCACGCTAGCGCTCTCATACGAGGCTCCAGCAGCCTATTAGGCGCTGCTCCTCCTACTCCCACCGCCATCTTGGGTGAGTCAGAGGGTGAGCAGAACAATTGCTCGGCCCTCCCACCCTGACTAGTATAAAAGCGCCGTGCGCCCTGTCATTCCCATTACTTGACAGACCAACCAACCTAGCGTAAGGTCCCTGAGGCGGAAAGCCGGGGACGCCGTGATTTTAAACTGTAGAAATTTTACTTACTGTTGCGATCTTTTTAAAAAATTGTATTGGCTGTGATTGCTGTGACTTGATACATCAATCCCTCATGAGGCACTCCCTACCTCCTGCCCACGCTAGCACTCTCATACGAGGCTCCAGCAGCCGATCAGGCGCTGCTCCTCCTACTCCCACCGCCATCTTGGGTGAGTCTGAGGGCGAGCAGAACAATTGCTCGGCCCTCCCACCCTGACTAGTATAAAATGTTCCCCCCTCCCCGGAAGCGCAGCGGACGAGCGCAGCGGGCGCGCCGGTCGCGCGCCGAAGGTGCGCCTAAGGTAAGCCCATCTGCGCCCGTTGGCGCCAAACCGGGCCCAAGGGCCAACGATGCTGAGCAACCCATCTCCTATTCGGCCAAATCCCTCAGAGAGCTACAGCACCCCTATCCCCCACCATCTCCTGCAACCATCAGGCGCATAAACACAGCTGGCCTCGCGCGTTCAGTCTCACATACACCCAGTCGTAGCAAACTCCCGGCAAAACTTGCCAAGAGTGACACTTCCGTCATATCTGAACACTCGCTCCTTGATGAAACACCAAGATGATATTTACATCCTGCTGTCCAATAACAAACCCGACATACTCCTGCTCACAGAAACCTGGATAACCGCAGACTCCCTCCCAGACATCCTAGCGGCCCTCCCCCCGACCACTATATCCTCCATGCCGACCGTCCTGGGGATCGGCCTGGGGGTGGAGTGGCAGCCATTATATCAAAGCACCTTAACTTTATCTCCTCGTCTTCCCCCACCCTTCCTGAGGTAGATAATCTGCTCATCAGTCTGAAAACTGATGCGGGCGCCCTCACGCTTCTACTCCTATATCGGCCCCCACACTCCATGCCATCTTTTTCTACCACCATGAGCGAACAGTTGTCCAATCTGCTGACACTGCACCCTAGACTCGCTCTCTTCGGCAACTTTAACTACTGGTTCAATTACGCCAATGCCGGTCCTCATGCCATAGAACTCTTAGAAGTCCTTAATAGTTTGAACTTGACCCAACAAGTCTCCTCACCAACCCACATCAAAGGCCACATCCTCGACCAGATATGGACCTATAATTTAGCATTATCTCAACCATCTATCTCCCCTTGCGTCTGGTCAGACCGCTATCTAGTTGACACCACCATCACTGTCGCTGGCAGGGCCTCTGCCCCTCTGATTGCTGGCGGCCTCTCACGTAAATGGAGTTCACAAGACTCCCAAGGCTTCCTCACAACTCTGACCGATACTCGCCCAATCATCATTTCCCCTGCCAACATCGAAGTAATGGAAGGTGATATCAGCATCTGGCTGAAGTCTGCCAGTGACCAATTTGCTCCCCTCACTAAATTCCCTCGCACTAGACACCACAACTCTCATAGATGGTTCTCTGACGACCTTAAGCAGCATAAGCTGAAGGTGCATCAGCTGGAATGGACCTGGAGACGCAACTACTCTGACCCAGCCAGATTGCTATACACTGCTGCACGCAAAGAATATAAAACTGCTATCACCCTAGCCAAGTCGGAGCATTTCTTAAACAGGCTATCGTCAGTGGACAATAAATCAAAGGAGGTCTTCAAAATTATGAATGAACTGACCACAGACGACAGAACCCTCCCAGCTCAGACCCCTACCCAAGAGACCTGTGATGCCCTCAATCTCTTCTTTATCGAAAAAATCAAAAAAATTAAGGATTCGATACCCTCTCTTTCTCTGACTCAATCCCTGGACATCTGACCCTCACCCAATTCCCCATCCTCAACCCCAACACGTTAGCGGAACTCGCGACCCGGGTCAAATCGGGCTCCCCGAAGGACTGTTGCCCTCCCTCGGTCTTGCGGAATATCTGTCTCAATCTACCCGACTGCATCCTACCCCTACTGAATGGTTCCCTCAGCAGTGGTATCGTCCCCAGATCCTTTAAAGAGGCCATCTTAGTGCCCCTCCTCAAGAAACCTGGTGTGGACCCCGCGGAACCCTCTAACTACCGTTCCATTTCCCTCCTACCCTACTTCTTCAAGCTAATGGAGGCCCACGTCACCCGATGTCTCTCAAGCTTCATCGAGACCTCCTGCCACCTCGAGCCTAACCAGGCCGACTTTAGGCCGGCCCACTCCACTGAGGCCGTCATCCTAGCAGTCCTAGGCACACTGAGGAGGAATGCCGATGCGGGGATCCCCCAAACCCTCGTACTCCTGGATCTGTCGGCCGCGTTCGACACGGTGGACCACAACATTCTTCTCCACCGTGTCGGACAGGCAGGCATCCAGGGTTCCGCCCTTAAATGGATTGAGTCCTTCCTGACTGGAAGAACACAAGCCGTCCGCCTCGGTCCATACACAGCGGACAAAACCCCTACGACCTGTGGAGTCCCCCAAGGTTCCTCCCTCTCGCCCCTATTGTTCAACCTTTACCTCCGGCCTTTGATTTACTCACTTCAGAACTGGGACATCACAGTGTACAACTACGCTGATGACTTGCAGATCGTCTTCCCACTCTACTCCCTTAATGCCGTCAGCAACTTCCACGCCGCCATGATCCACATCCAACAGTGGATGAATTACAACCAACTAAAATTAAATCCAGGGAAAACCGAGCTTCTCCTCCCTGGATCCAGCCCTGCCCACTGGAGCCCGCAGTTCTGGCCCGTTGAGCTAGGCCCTTCCCCAGTCCCGGTTAAATTGGTGAAAAGTCTGGGTGTGATCATCGATGCCGAGCTCTCCCTCAAAGCCCAAGTGAGCGCTGTTATCTCCTCTTGTATGCACCAGCTTCGGAAAATCCGTAAAGTCAGCCGCCTACTGCCTTATGCCGCACTGGTCCAGGTTATCCTCTCTCTGGTACTATCCCGCCTGTATTTCTCCAACTCCCTGTACTATGGACTCCCGCAATCATTTTCACGTCGCCTCCAGGTAGTACAGAACCAGGCGGCCCACTTCATCTACAAAACCCCTAAGTGGCAATCGGCAAAACCCTTGCTCCATAGACTCCACTGGTTGCCCATAGAACAATGGGCGGCCTTCAAACTGGGTTGCCTTACGTTCAAAGCTCTCCACTGCACTAGCCCGTCTTTCTGAACACACTCATCACCCCACACCGACCTACGCGCAACCTCCGATCAGCCCATCTCCATCTGTTAGTCGCCCCCATAGCCAAAACCAAGAAATTCGGTGGCCGTCGCTTTGCCCACCTAGCCCCAGCTTTCTGGAACCCTCTCCCTCTCTCCATCAAGTCCAGCTCTACCCTTCTTCATTTCAGGAAACTGCTTAAAACCCTCCTCTTCCCCTCATCAGGCTAACTCTGCCTCCTCAGACCTTACACTCACTCACTCTGTCACTCAGCGCCAAGAAACTTCCGGTGTCAGTGCGCTCTACAAGTTTCATTTAACATAACATAACATAACATAACATAACATACCATGCGCTTTACAAATGCCCTTTTCATTTCATTTGCCTCAGCTGTTGAAGTCACTTGGTCTAATGGGCTTGCGTCAAACGTCGCTGCTGGAACGCTTGGGCAGCCATGTTGTATTCATGCCATGATACACTCACTTTTTCCTTCACCTTGCACACCGTCACAAAATGGGTCTTTCCACAGTCTTTGCAGATCTGCCCAATGATGGGACATTTTCCTTCGTGTGGAAACAGACCTGAGGCACAACTTATTTTTCTGTGGAGAATTCACTTGGTGTCCCTCGACCTGTGTTTTGGCTTATTTCTCACATGCATGGCTGACTCACTCTGGGCACCTCCAGCCTCCATGTCAGCAGCTTATCGATTAACACGTTCTTCAGGCATGAGAACTCGCTCCAGACTAAAGGTTTCTCTCTCAGCATTCGGCGTCTGAAAGAATCGTACTAGCATCCATCAATCACTCTGAGGCAGATAGCTTACTCATCATTAAACCAATTTGTCAATGGAATCACCGGCTTTCTGTCATTCTTGACTGAAGATGTACCTTTCGTAGTATACATTGGTATTGGATTAAACTTCAGATTCAAGGCTGCTTTGATTTGACTATATGTAATTTCATGAGCTCGCAACATTTTCTTTATGACTTTTCCACCTTCACCACCAAGATTCTTAAGGTACTTGATAATCTTCTTGTTATCTGCTTCTACACTCGCATCAATGAAATCATCAAATGTCTCTATCCAGGCAGTCTCTCTATCGCCAATATTCAATTTTTTGGTGGTATCGAATGGCGGTGGTGGTTTCAAGAAGGCGGACAATTGTAACCCTTTATGAGAACGGCTAACACTGTGGGTGGAGTTCTTTCTGACACCATCTCCTGTCCGCTAGGACCTGCTTCATCCATACCATCTCTGAAGGCCCTCTAGTGTGCTGGCCTCTAGGTCATTTTGGGTAGCCTGTGGAATCTTGATCTACCTTTTGGTCTCCATTGGAGAAGCAAATGGTCACTGTTCTGATCACTGCTTTCAGCATTCTGCACTTTGGAAACCTTTGGAGTTGTTCTGAGCTTCACTCCGCAGCTTTGAAGGGGTGCTGCTTCGGATATGGATTGCTCTGCAAGCACAACTCGAGTGTTTTATCTGGAGTCACTCCCTTCAGCGCTCTGGCATGATGACTCTCTTTACTCACTACTGGTAAGCAGATGATTGTTTTTTTTATCACTTTGCCTTGGAGCATCTCTTTGGGCTGTCTGACACCTCGGCACCTCAACCTTGCAACATTATCACTCCGTATGAATGTATTGCTTTGAGTTGCGTAGTAGCAAAGTACCTCTTTGTGTGGCCTTCCCAGCTGGTTCTCTGCCACTGATGTGTAGACTTATGAGTAAAGATTTCATTAACTTCAAATGCTTAACACAGAACTGGGGCTGAGATTTGTTGACTCCACATACGCCAAACATCGATTCTGCACTTCATCTGAGGCATACGTGGCAAGCACCCGCAACCTGCCGGACCATGGCAACTTCTCTGAGAAAGCACTGTAGAACTTTGAGTTACTTTCCACCTATCTCGTCGCCAGTTGTAGTGTCTTCCCTAGCCCGGGTACTCCCAAAAACTATGCTTAGTATAACGTCTTTATTCTTCTGCATGTAACTGCAAACTCAACATTCTAAACCAGCACAATATTCCCAAAGGAATTTCATGCACGGCCCGTGCAGGGCGTTATACCGGGGCGGTGACGTCAGGTGGGGGAGGGTCAGGGTGTGAGGTTGTACAATGCGGGATATGGACCATTACAGGTAAGTACCGAAAAAAAATAAGAATTTTGTTGCCCGCGCTACATCACATTTGGCGTTGCAGCGCAGGTAACGAAATTTGTTTTATTTATTTTTTGGGTACTTACCTGTAATGGTCCATGTCCTGCATTTTACAACCCCCCCACCCTGACCCTCCCCCGCCTGACGTCACCGCCCCGGTATAGCGCCCTGCACAGGCCGTGCCTGAGGAATTTACAATGCAGTCAGTCAGTCAGTCAATTATCTTTATTCGATTATTAAAAATCATAAAAGAACGAGCCTTATTACATAGCCACATTTCATCAAAACACAATTCATCAAAACACAGGTTAATTCATAATTATAACAAACATTCAATATTAAGAAACTCTAAAACCACAATATACAAAGTGAGTTATACAGGAATGTTAAAAATATTAAAAAGACATTTTTTTTAAAAAGATATTTTTAAAAAAGGGGAATCAATGTTCAGGAATAAGGTGCCTATTTCTTGTACGATGCTTATTTATGCGTGCTCCTGCAACTAAGAAGCTAGCAACATGGAAAGCTACTCTTACATTGGGAAGGAGTTGCAGGTACATCAGGGCTGGTTTAACCTGGGTAAAGCCTAAATTGCGCAAAATTGGAAACAAATATCTTTTTCTAATCTCAATATAATGGCCGCAGAACATGGTAAAGTGAGTCGTATCCTGGATGGAAAAGTGGTCACAGTCACATGGTTCGGCATTTTCGGGTCTATTCCATATTTTAAAATTACCCAGAATAAGATGGATCAGATCAAAACGAAATCTCGTTAAAAGGAAACGGTGGTATGGTTTTGTTACCAGGAGGAGATACAGTTCCATTCCTGGAACAGATGTCAACAAACAGTGTTTCCTAACCATGTTTTTTTTTTAGCTCTATGGCTTCCCTCTCCAAAACATATACATTTGTCAGGGTATTTTTTACTATTTTGAGATCTTCCTGTCTTATCAAATCTGGGGATGAGAAAAGCTCCGGACGACCGGCTAAAATTAGCTGCATTTGTACATATTTTACCCACGGGATGTTTTGGGCTCTGTCCAGGGCTAAACAATCTTTTAAGATGATGTGATTTAATGTAAGCTCCTGGTTAAGCCAAGTTTTCAACCATCCTATAACTGGGGCTAGTTTTAAGATGTCAGTTATATAGCCCAATCCTAGCTCTGTGTGTATTACATAGGTGGAAGTCGATTGGGGGACAGAAAGCAGGGTTCTCAGAAATGTATTTTCTACTTTCTGGATTTTCTCATGGTTAGTGTACCCCCAAATAACAGAACCGTACTGGGCAACAGACAAACATTTAGCTTTGTAAACCTTTATAATATTTTCCATGGGGCGGGCTCCCAGTTTTTTAGCGAAGCCAAGCAACCCTGCTGCCGCTCTTGCAACAGCGTTGCTTTTAACGGATTGCTGGGGGCCCCAAGTGCCCTTTTCATCAAAGGTCACCCCTAAGTATGGAAAAGGTGGAACTCTCCTGACCTCTTTCCCAGCACAGTAAAATGTTTTCGACTTTCTCTTCCTGCCTGCAGCTCCTACAATCATTACATGAGATTTGTCTGTATTCGTTTTCATGTCCAACGAGGTCATGAAATCCCCAAAAGATGAAAGGAGTTTATTTAGTGCCACTCCAGAGCGTGCCAAAAGAACTGCGTCATCCGCGTACAGGAGGACAGGTATCTTTGTCTCACCTGCACGCGGAGAAGTGGAGAAGTGTGGCTCACTGATTAGAAGCGGCAGACCCTGAAGCAGAGGTCAGACCCGGGACCAGGGTTCAATTCCCGACGCGGCAGGGTCTTGAGCCCAAATATCCACGGACTCGATAATTCTCGCTTCGGTGCCTACTCGAGTCACAGGTTCACACTCTGCAGCTCTGGGCATTAGCTTGCTTAATCTCCACTATGGCCCCCCCCCCGCGGCGGGATGCCTGGCTTTCACCTTGGGGATGCCCAGTGTGGGTATCTCACAGGGAAAAACCAGGACGGGTTCCCAAGGCAAGTGCCGAGATGCCTACGGGTAATCGAGCGCTATATAAGAACGCTTAATAATAATAATATCGGTGTGGGATGCTGCCAAGACTACCTCAAGATTGTTTATATAGAGAGTAAAGAGGAGGGGGGCAAGGATGCACCCTTGCCTGACCCCCCTCTCTGAGTTAAAGTGGCAAGTGCATCTCCCTTCCCTGGTCACTCTGACCGAGGTCATAAGGTCCCTATGTAGCTCAGCCAGATAGCTGACCAAAGGGGGGTCAATGCCCATAGTCAAGAGGACCCTCCACAGCTTAGCCCTGTTAACCAGGTCAAAAGCTGAGGAGAGGTCCATAAAGGCCATGTACAGAGAACCCCCCTTGGCAACTACATATTTGTTTATGATCAGTTCTAGGTTTAGGCACTGGTCTAAAGTTCCTCTTTTGGCTCTAAAACCATATTGCGCGTCTGATAGGACACCCTTCCCTTCTAAAAAATGAGTCAATCTTCCTAAAAGGACTCTTCCCAAGATTTTAACGATGGAATCAATGAGAGAGATTGGCCTATAACAGGCCGGATCTGTCCTCTGTCCCTTTTTAAAGATTGGAACTATCGTGGACTTGGCCCAACTAGTAGGAAAAATAAGATCCCTAGTAGCATTAAAAATGTTTGTGAGAATCTTAGCACTTAATTCAGGGGCACTCTTAAAAAAGTCTGCGGGAACCCCATCGGGGCCCGGTGCCTTTTTATGGAGTGTATCATTAATTGCCTTTTTCACCTCCTCTAAACTAAAAGGAGATATGGTAGTTACTACTTGTGTGAGAGGCATCTCACAGTCTGGAGTGGTATCGGGACAACTATAGATGTTACCAAAATGTGTCACCCACTGTTCGTCTGGTATGATGCAATCTGCTCTCTGATTTTCTAGTCCCACAAAGTATGGGTGGTTTATTATTGCCCAAAATTTGGCACTGTATATCGGGCGATAATAAATCATTCCAGGCCTCCTTTTTGATCTCAGATTTCCTCACCCTGATAGCGTAACTGTATTGTTTCCTCAGTAATGTTATCCGCTCTTTATCTCTAGGTTTATTTTTCAGAGCCTTTAGGAGGATTGAGTGAGCCTTGGAACAATTTGAATCAAACCATTTGGGACACCTAGGCCTATTGGATTTTATCTTTACGGTCAGGTCTAAATTGACCTGACAGCAGATAGCATTAAAAGCCTCTATCATGGTAGTACCAGAGTTATTGTTATCCAAACAAATGGCCACTTCCCCCTCAACTTTAGCCAGAGTGTCTTGTAAAAAGGTGATTGGGGTTACTTGATCCCACTTCAGTCTACGATTCTGATCTCTCGGGACTAATTCTGTTACACATAAAACATCAATCTCCCTTTTTGCCAAGACTCCTTGTGGTATGGTCTCTAGAATCACAGGGTTATGGTCGCTAAAAACTGTAGTTTCTACCTTATAGTTAATCACTTCAGGCAGAATACTAGAGGATAAAAAGATATAATCTATAGTTGTGCCTGTATCATTACCCACATACGTTGGTAACCTCAGGCCTATAGGGCAACTGTTTGATTCATAAAGATTAAAAGTGGCTAGGAGCAATTCCAAAGCCTCTCCACGTGATGAGTGTTCAAAATGCGGTGGGGAGGAATAGAGGGAAGATTCCTCGTGTTCCGCGTGGCAATCCGTAGGGCATGGATGGATGTTAAAATCGCCCATAAGGATGATGTCATACCCATAGGCACTATTCTCACTGTGGGTAGACAGGAATTCCTCTAGAGTTACCAGATGCTCGTTTGGTGTTTGACTGACGGGGGAATTATAAAAATTAACAAGTAATATGGGCTGAGAGTTTGGTGTAGTTAGTTCTACCGCTAAACAATTTTTTGAATTAGATTTAATATGTCTTGACTTTCCTTGAATATCTAATGAAATGTATATAGCCAAGCCCCCCTTTGCCCTTCCTGCTTTACTAGGAACGGCAGGTACAATGAAATGAGAAAAGCCATCCAAAACTATTCTGTCTAACGTTTCCCAAGTTTCTTGAAAGGCAAGGACATCATAGGATCTAATTTTGTCCAGCCAATTCTTATATTTCTGTTTGGCTTTAAGGCCAGCAATATTCCAGCTCATAATTCTACAGGGCCTAATACCTGCAGAATTCCGAACTGGTAAACTGGAGGCAGGCTGGGAGCCCTCGCCAATACTGACTTGTCTAGGGGAAAGTCAATCGTTATGATCCATAAAAGATAACGGGGCATAGCGATTGAACAGTTGAAGGGGTTGTACAAAAGGATTGTGCTGTACTGAATGGGAATGATGAGTTGCTACATTAAACCTTGGGTCCTGGTCCCATCCAAAGTTCAAATCCCAATTTCTACCACACCCCAGGGCAGGGGTCCTTGGATAAGAAACATTCTGCTGTTCACCGTAAAAAAACTTCAGGGTTAAGGGATCAACAGTGCCCTGTCTGCATTGGGGAGGGAGTGTATTAGCGAGGATATTTGGGAGGACGTCATGATTAGAGAAACTCACTGTCACACAGTCCCCTTTAAACTTTTTCGGACGGTTTCCCAGCCAGGGGACCCTAGTTGCTGACTTGATTACGCTTGCCAGATGGTGCTTTCCCCCTGGGGCTAGCCGCGTGTTACTGGTTAGCCAGTGTAAGGCCTTGCTTGTGAGAGAAGTCGGGGATTCTACTGTACCCCCTTCCAGAAGAGGCACGTTTGCTAAAACTAAAACCACTGGTGTGGCTTCTACTATGAACTGTAGGGGGTCCATTGAGTAAGCTTGTACTGGGGGGATATTGACTAAAGGGATTCTGTCTGTTGTGGTGTTAGCTAATGCAGGGCCTTCACTATCAACAGTCAATGTTGGTGGATGAGGTGGTGAATTCTCTTCTAACAACTGATTTCCTACGCCTTCACCTACAAACTCGCTAACAACATTTCCCCCTGCGTTAATACTCAAATTTGTGACTAGCGTAGTTATGTTTTCTATCCCTCCTGCAACCATAGTATGATGACCACCCAACTTCTTGACCTCCGCTTGCAGTTTATCAATTTTGGATATTAGGGGTTTAATAACAGCGTTGATTTTTAACTCCAGGAAATCAGCAATTTTTTCAAAAAGGGCGTCCTCACTTGTATGATTTAATTTTTCCTCAACAATGTTTGTTTGCTTAGACTTTGGGGTAGCTCTCTTCCATCTTGTCCCTGATCGTAGCCCGCCCCGTTTTGATGAGTTTTTGGTACATAGTCGTCTTGGCCTAGTGGCATGCTCTATAGGCGACTGCCCGTCAGATGAAACGCAAGTCTGTTTCTCCTGTTCCGAGCCAATGTCAATATGGCTCGCAGCCTCTACATTAGGTACCTCAGAGGCCAGGGCTATATTAGCAGGTATGCCACTTGTTTCCTGAGAAATGGGGCCATTAGTTATGACCACATGATGGGCTTCCTGCAGTATGGTATCGTCGATCAGAGAAGATGCAGATGGGGGCAGACATCGTAAGTCTGGGGATTGACTCAGCCCCAGAGAGTCTCTCCTATGAATGTTTATCTTTTTGACAGTCTGGACGAGATAATTGTCAATAGTGTTTAGCGGGAATTCCTCAGGTTTTTTAGGCATGTTTCAGAATACACACAGACTCTCAAATGTACGTATAAAATGTGAAATAGCAAAGTCTTACAGCAGTAAGTCTTACTTGAGATATGGGCCACAAGAAATTTCCTGCAGCGTTTCTGGCCCTGCCCCTGCCTCCTCCTGCCGATGAGGGCCGTAGAGGGCCCGCTCTTTGCCCGGGCTTCGCCCCAGGCGTCCCGCTCGCGTCCCGCGAAGCGGGTTCATGTGGCGCTTATGTGCGCCTCCTGGCGCCCTCGCGGTGTCACAAGGCGCGCCGCCACGTAGGCTGCCGGGAGTTGTAGTCCCGGAGCGGCGACGCGTGTAGTCTGCTGCTAACTGACTCTTGGCGGTGTCGGCGTGCTTCTGCGGTGCCTGGCTGCCTCACAATGACTACTGGCGGTGGCGGCGTCTGGCGGCGTCTGGCAGGTAGGTTTTGTTTCGATTCCCCCGCTCCGCCGGTTCCTGTGGCGCTTATGTGCGCCTCCTGGCGCCCTCGCGGTGTCACAAGGCGCGCCGCCGCGTAGGCTGCCGGGAGTTGTAGTCCCGGAGCGGCGACGCTTGTAGTCTGCTGCTAACTGACTCTTGGCGGTGTCAGCGTGCTTCTGCGGTGCCTGGCTGCCTCACAATGACTCCTGGCGGTGGCGGCGTCTGGCGGCGTCTGGCAGGTAGGTTTTGTTTTGATTCCCAATGCCATTAAGATAAAGATGAAGATAAGATAAGATAAAGTTGGAATGTACTTCAGAAGCGTCCTGCTATCATATCAGAGTCTAAACACATAGGCAATAATTAAGTAATTATAAAGTCAAAACAAAAACGCTGGCACTGAAGAGGACTACATTGTGTGCAAATGTGCTTCTTGTGAGAGAGAAAAAGACAGTCACTTATAGTGAAGATAAGTAGGCTGACCCACTGCCACATGCTGTATGTTGTAGTAAGCCCATGCAAAATGTGAATGACATACCAATGACCAATGGATGAAGAAAGGTAGTTGGAAGCCCCTATAAGTAAGTATATTTTACATGTTCTAGTAAAATCAAAAGGTGTTGACTTATGTCAGACCTCAAAAGGATGGGTTATACACACGAATTAGCAAATGGCAAAGCAGTTTTAATGACAAACAAAGCAGAAGCATAGGAATCCCTCCTATCATTCGTGTTTTATTATAGCTTATGTCTAGGATTATACCAAGAAAAATGTGAGGAGGAAAAGTTGTAACTTTGTTATATGTTTTCAACAAGAAGAGCATCTTTCTCACTACTGAAATGCATTTTTTTAACAGCAGTGAAAATATTTTGTTTTGTGAATCACATACATTTTCTTGAAAAATGTATCTCAATCCTAATTTACATACATACTTCAAATAAATATTTGTGAATTAGCATAAATTACTGAATTATGCACAGATGTAAAAAAGTAATTTGCACATGAAGTACAAGCCACAATTTTTCTCAGATATTTGAATATGGACTTAGCATTCTAGCCATGATCTAAGCTGTAATTAGCTCTTGAAAATGTATTAGTGCCAAGAAAAATGAGAATTATCTTATGTCAATGTTGACAGTAAGGTTAACTGAAGTACAAGCCACAATTTTTCTCAGATATTTGAATATGGACTTAGCATTCTAGCCATGATCTAAGCTGTAATTAGCTCTTGAAAATGTATTAGTGCCAAGAAAAATGAGAATTATCTTATGTCAATGTTGACAGTAAGGTTAACTACATGTGTCTTTCTTTTCGCAGTCACAGGACAATTATATGAGTTTAATAGCAGATCTGGAGCAAGAAGATGGAAGACCACACCACAGCCCAAGTTCAAGGGTTCAAAATTAACAGAGGCAGCCCCAGAGCCTGAGCAGACAGTTCTTAAGAGGACTACACCACCGAAACCTGTTACACCATCCAATGTAAAACCACTGAAACTTGAAACCTTAAATACCACTTACACCTGAAGTTCTTTCTCCTAATAACGCCTGCATTATGATGAAGAACACTCAAAATCCAGACCTTTCTTTTTTCTGTTTGTGAACTTTTTACTATCTTTACATTAATCTTGCTCAGATTCGCAGTATTTGCAGCTACTAGTGTTGTTGTCCTCTTTGCTACAGTGCCACTGATTTCCATGTAAATGTCACACATTTAGACATTAGTTCATCAATGGTGGTGGAGTTAATGCGATGGCAGATGTTCTACTCGCTAACTATGCTTTTTTCGTTGTAATGAGGAAGAACACGCAGTATGCAATTGACATTGTTGCTGAAGCTGGTGGTTTTACTTTCTCACTTAGGAGATGGTTTTCGAAGCTAATTTGGATTCTTATAATAGTCTTAAAATATAACATAGGGAATGCATGCATTGAGCAGAGGCTAAACCAGCAAGTTATAGAAATACGAAGTCACCAAATTATACAGACAAAACATGCACAACTTCTTACTGTTGCCAAACCAGGCGTCTAGCAGGCCCCTGATTGTTATCTCCTCATTACCATGGTATGTCATTTCTCAACATAAAATCTTTCAAGCTGCACGTGGGACCAATTAACATTTAGGCGCAGATGTCCCAGAACTGTGTTTGTGCAAGATTAAGACCCGCAACGCAGTAAAATGGTTTGCACTGTTTGAGGCAAATTGACCCAAAATGGAAATCATTTTTATAATATGTTTTAAGATATGATCAAAATGTTCCATATTCCAGTTACTCACTGGAGTAAGTAAGGAAGGGGAAGGGGTATAGACCGCGCAGCGTCGTTTTGTTTAAATATTGGTGAAAACACATGTGTTAATAGTTGACTTACCTACAAAGAGAGAGTCTGTGCACAAACAACAGTGCTAGCACTTTTTCGTTTTTCGAAACTGGGCAGTGGGCATGACAAGTGCATTTGCATGCAGATTCCTAATTCGCAAAGGAGGATGCACAGATGCACAAACCACCTTTACACAGCGCCTAGCTTTGTTCTGACCAAGTGCTTGTCACTCGGAGGGGAATCTGTGAAGTAGGTAGGGGTCATATCGCATATCTCTTTACAGTTGTGTTTATGCAATATTTAAGTGCAGCTATTCATTTTTCCCCAAACACGTCTGCATTAGATATGAATGTACCATAAAGGCATTACAGCATGTTTGCTCCTTTCAGGCCTTTCTCTTCATTCCACTCGCATCATCCATGTGTGTGTAGAGGGTAACGAGACAGAGATGCTGAAAGAAACAGGCCCCTCTTCCTCCATCTATGTGATTAACGGGGGCGAATAAATGAATAGACTTGGCTCAATTCACAAAGCACGTTGGACTTTTTCTCCTGTGGGGTTATGGTTACTTTTAGAGAGCATATTACTGATTTTCTAGGCCGTAAACCTCTAAGGGCAAGCTGCCCGGAAGCTGCAACTATTTCCCTTCTCAATAATACTCACATGCCTAACGTTTGCTCATTTGAAAATGTAAAAAGTATTCATTCCCAAATGGAAAAATGTAATGCATACATTAATTTGCACTTGCTAACACATGTCTTTTCTCCGTGGGGTAAACATCCATTTAATACTCTAACAAATTTGGGGATATTCACTCCAATTTTGCCCTTTTAAAATTTGTTTAGTCTTTTCCCTAAAAAGTAGAAAATTAATAAACTAATCCCGGTGAGATAGGTGCGGGGGAACGGGGACTAGGGAAGTATTCATACAGCTTTTCTGAATATCAGTCTTATGAGTTTGTAGGTGTTTACCAACTTTTGTGAGTATACACAAGTGCAAATTTGTGTTTTGCAATGAATACAATGGAATCCGCATTCATGAAGACAGGTATTTGTGGACCCATGTGCAACTTAGGTGTGCAAATACCCTTTTTCCGGGGTTCTTAATTATCATGGATGATGGAAGAGAAGGGTCTGTGCCACACTTACAATCAGTGGCCAGTGAGATTCGAGCAGGTGTGTGTCTCAAACTTCTGACCCAAAAAAGCAATGGGCTGTAGGATGTAGTGGTGAGATGACCAATGTTTGGGACGGATGTTTCCATGAGGGACAGGGTAAGTACTGATCTACATTATGTTGGTCACTGTCTAAAGGGATCCAGTAGGCCAAAAATGATGGTTTGGAACGCTACCCAGAGTGATTGCTGCAGATTAGTCTATCTGCATGCATTTATCTTATCGCCTTTTGGGTGTTTGATTGCCAGCAGTATGCCTAGAAACCTGAAACTGGCACGACTTTTCAAGCCTACTACTGCCAGTGTTTGTGAAACCCAAAAAGTAGTACGTTTGTGCCCATTCAAGGAATACTTCTATGGGTACAGATTTGCTATGTTTTTGGGAAACCACTCACTCTATATATTTAACATCTCAATCCAGAAAATTAACATGTTAAAACCTCTAAGTGAAATGAGAATGATGAGAAAAACTGACACAGATATAGCAGACCTGACTCAGGGCCACTAAGCACAACTACCAAACCAAGAATACATGCCATGGCTGTCGCATCCCAAACACTCCCACTCAAGGTACGACCCTGCCCAATCCACTTGGGCCTGGCAGTTCTCCTTGGGACCTCATGACTACAGTCACATAAAACACAATGGCCTGGAGCCCCTGCCCTGGCATTACTTATTTGCAATCTATTTTCACTGCCCACACTCTTCTTCATCTCTGCTATGAGAAGCTTTGATGGTAGAGTTGTCAAATACGTGCAGTTGGGCAGGGCTACATGTGTCTATTCCTTGCCTTTTACAAACCATTTTATCACATGATTGTTGGCCCCATATATTAAGCCTGAGTCGCTGATAGAGGAGGGCCAGCAGCCAAGTTAATAGGGCAAGTCATGCCTTGGGTCTGGCTTGGTTCGAAGAGTCTGTGCAGAAACGGAGCCATTGAAACATTTGCATGTACATTGTGCAACAAACATAAAGTACAAATATGATGTCATCTTTTTAAAATTCAAAAAAGTGAATTTCTTTAACATGCTGAAGTGTTTCACCTTAGTACCTTAAACAATATCACTGCATGGACACACGTTAATTAACAGTGATAGTTTTTAGAAACATTCATGGCTCACCCCAAGGGCAATGAAGCAACTGAGTAGTCTATTAAAACAAACATAAGAGGTGCCTGTACAGCAAACATCCTGAACTCAAGTACTTAAAAAGTGCACACAAATGATAATTAAAAAAAGCGCAAGTGATAATAAAGAAAATGTTTTATTTCTGTGAAATAAAATATTTGCCTAGTATCACACATCTTGAACAAGCAGAGAAGCCAGTATTGATTCCAGGATAGGTTGTTTCACATTTTGAAATTCAACCACCAGATGGGTGTCTCTTATTCCCATTTACATCAAAGATCACTGTTTGTCTTTCATTATTGGGTTGGAAAAGACGACACAGATAGCAGACCCAGCTCAGGGCCCCCAGACCCAACTACCAAGCCAATAATGTGTTTATTTGAGGGTGTAACACTGCCCCTGAAAACAGAACACTTCGGTGCATATCTTCAAACTAAAATATTTCTATGCACCTCTAGTTTTTGTCAGGCCATGCAGTTTTTCTATCAGAGAGCGATTGACCATCAACAGCTGTTTAATGAGCTGTGCTATTGTGTTTTTATTCTTATGGTACAGTGATTTTTCAGCATATCTGTTTCTATGAATTACGAACCTATCTGTAGATAACCATCTTGACCACAGGCACGCCCCGTGCCGGGCGTTATACTGGGGCAGTGACGTCAGGCAGGGGAGGGTCAGAGTGGGGGGTTGTAAAATGCGGGATATGGACCATTAGAGGTAAGTACCGATAAAAATAAATAAAACGAATTTCGTTGCCCACGCTGCATCGCCAAATGTGATGCAGCTTGGGCAACGAAATTCGTTTTATTTATTTTTATCGGTACTTACCTCTAATGGTCCATATCCCGCATTTTACAACCCCCCACTCTGACCCTCCCATGCCTGACGTCACCGCCCCAGTATAACGCCCGGCACGGGCCGTGCCTGCTTGACCATAACAATCTTTAGGATTGTGCTGCAAGATCTGTGACTTAATAAAAATTAAAACAAAATGTGTTTTGGTGGAGCGTATAATTTAATAGCAGGTGCACTTTGTGAAATAAATAAGCTTTGGAATTTAAATATCATTTGTTGAATTTTCTTAATGGTGATCACTAATCATTTATCGTGTTTTCTATTTTAAAAGTATCTCCGTTTGCATGGATTTTCATTTTTACTCGAGAATTTCATTTTGCCAAATTTGTTTGAAATATTTTAATAAACCTTGTTTGTATCTGCTTTCTCTGTCATCATTTTATCAGTTTAACTTTAAGTGATTCAACATTGTTTCCAGCAAACGTTTGTAACTAATTACTTATGAAATGAAAATCATTACACATCTGACTGGCACATGATGTTCATGGGCTTAAATGTATGCATGTGCTTAATAGTGAGGTGACACATTGCATGGCTTTTTCTCTTTGTAGCTGAAATAATATTTTGAAGAGTATTCCTATTCCTGGTTCTATGTATCTGTTGTGACACATGCAGCCTGGGAAACACTGATAGAAACTTAGTATGCTCTAGCCTTGGTACAGCACTAATTGAGCAGGTAGGCCCAAAATAACCCCAAGGACAGGGTGCCATATAAATAAAAGTTAGGACATACACTTGTATGTTTTGCATGTCCTGGTAGTGACAAATATCTTATTTCGTTGTTCACTACTGTGAGGCCTATCCCCTCTCATAGGTCAATATTGTGAATTCCTTATTACACTTAAGATGTAATTACTTAATAGAGAGGAGTAGCTTATGAATGTTTCATATGTTTGGAATAGCAATGATAAATCCTCCTTACAGGCGAAGTTGGATTTAACATTACTGTTTTAGAAATGCCACTGTTAGAAAGTGAGCAATTTTCTGTACTTACTTCTCTTTTTGCCTGACAACCTGTCTCCGATACATATCTGGGTTGGGTGATAGCTACACTGTGTGCATTCTTTCTAGACAGCCACAAGCACAGGAAGCGGGGGCTCATTTACATTCTAAAAAAGAAAACTGCATTCATCTGCATTCTGAAGGGTCTTCCTGGGCAGGGAGGAATGGGAGGGACTGACACTTACACTTCAATAGGCAGTGTCCTGTCCACACACAAAGCACTGATTTACCCCCATGGGTAGCCTGGAAGACAGGACGGCTTGAAAGGGATCCTTGTGCACTTCAAAGAGTTGCTTTGAAGTCATCCCTATATTAAAGGCAATTTACTGGGTCTTTGACCTCCTGAATTCAGACACTTCTGGATCTCTGCCGAAGGACTGCTGTGCTGCTTAAAGGACTCAACTGGACTACTTTTCTGGAAGGACTGCTTTTCTGCTTGTTGCCCTGCTGTCTGCCACTCCTTGACTCTGCTGGAGGAGAGATGGACCCTGCCTTCCCTCCAAGCGATTTCCAAGAGCTTACTGGCTTGCATACTATTTTCTGAAGTCTCAGGGACACAAAAGACTTCCTGTAATCCTGCCGGTGCTGCTGGACTCTGCCTTCTGTGAGCCCTACTCTTTCCTGGGGCACCCCCACCAAGTTATGGGCCTCAGAAGTGGTTTCTGCAGCTTATTACTGCAAAAGCTGCAGCATTTCATTGACTGCGTGAGAAATGCTGTTCCATTGTCCTTTGTTGCTGACACAGAGGCTGATCGACGACAGTTATTCCACAGCCTGCGCGGCTCAATGACGACACTCTGCGCAGGTCAAAAACAACGCATTGCATTCACTTCAAAGGAGCTTGGTGACAACGCAGGAACCCTTTGTGCAGCTCGATGATGACATTTTAGACTCTCTATGTCTACACTTGCTCTAGCCAAGGTATTTCTTCAACGGGACCTGTCTGGGTCCTTTAGACGGCCTGCCATCTCTCCCAGTCAGCCTGAACTTTGGATTCACACCGGTACCTTGTGAGCTCAGGTAAAGTTTTAACCGCTAGTGACTTCTCAGTACTATTTTTAGTTTATTCTGTAACAATTCATATCTCGACTTCTATAATTGTTTTTTTGTTGTTTAGGTTTTGTTTTACTCAGATAAATATTCTCTTTATTTCCAAACGTGTGTGGAATATTTATGTGGTGTTTTCATTGTGTTACTGTTTGTGTGTGTGTTGCACAAATACTTTACACATTGCCTCTTTAGGTAAGCCTGACTGTTCTGTACCATGCTACTAGAGGGTGAGCACAGATTAACTTTTAGTGTGTATTTCACTTACCCTGACTAGAGAGGTGGTTCCTGTCTGTCCTGGGTGCATACCTCAGCCAAAGCAGGAGTCCCATTTCTAACAGCCCCCAGGAAAATATTTTCCCCTGGAGAAACCGCTTTTATACACAACAGTTGTAAGGTAGGTTCTGGCCATTTAATCCCTCTGGATTTTTAGATTTTGGCTTCCTGGTTTTGGATAATAGTGTGAGTGAGTCTCACCACCTGAGTCTCAATCATAGTGTATTCTGTGGAAATAGGCTGAGAGTGCTTACCACCAGTGTCTACCTTTTAAGATAAGGCACCTTGCTGTGCAGCTAGGTTAAGAGGCTCTGGGCTGGTCACACTTGATTATGTGATCCCACCCGTGTGCACACATGTTTAAGCTTAGCATGTGAGACTGCTTTGTAGCTTTGCCATGTATCTGCGCAGAGGTAAGTCACAGTCGAGACCCTTCACAGATTGGTGCTGATCTGGTGTAGGCCTTATAATGTAGGTGAGCATTGATAGTGTAGGTCAGCAGTACTGACTGAAAAACGCTGGGCACTCACTGCATTATACCTTATGAGCAAAATGTGTGCCACTGCAGTCCTAATAACCTTAGGTCTAGAGATATCAAACAGGTAGCAATTTTAGGGAAACAAGTACACCAAATTTAGATCCACTATCACCTTTGTTATAACTGTACTTTTTAAGGCACTTTAAGAATTGTTGTGTTTCATTGGCTCAACCATATTCCAGTGCCAAGCCTTTGTCCCCCACTACTGGGCCAAGTGAATTTCTCTGCTAGCTAGCAGAAGGAGTTCCTGAGAAAGAAAGGGGATGGGGAAGAAATATGCATATGTTAATTAACTGGTTATGTTGCGCTTAGCCTGGACAAATCCAAGCCCATGGAAACAAATAAGTAAGGCCAGATCTCTAAAGCCACACATAAGACGACTTCCCTTTGAAGTTTTAGTGGGAAGGGATAAGGCAGCCATGCCAGTTGTGGGTGGGACTGAGGCTCCCAGGGAAGGTCTTTCATAGAACACTTGAAAAACCATATTTAAATGTAAATGTGTTGTATTTGTAAAGCGCACGGCTGCCCACACGACGGGGCATCCCGGCGCTGCACTCATACCGCTGTGGAACCCTACCTGGCTTTTCCATGTGAAATGTCCACTCCTGGGCACCCCCAAGGTGAAGCCAGGCATCCAAGCGCTGCTGGGGCCGTTGTGGAAATTAAGCAAGCTATTGCCCAGAGTCACAGAGTGGGACCCATGATTAGACTAGGCACCGAGGCGAGAATTATCAGGTCCGGGGAGATTGAGTCCAAGAGCCGCCAAGGCGGGAACTGAACCCTGGTCCCGGGCAGACCTCTGCATCAGGGTCTGCCGCTCTAACCATTGAGCTACGCTTCTCTAAGTGTCCCAGATTGTTGTGCAAGAGGATTGGCGTGGGGTAGGAGTGATGAAATGGTACCCACGGATTGGGCACAGGTGTCCACCTTCCAAAAAACCTCTGCACAAGGGAGAGACATATTGAGGAGGCACTGGAGCTGGGAGTGACATAGGCAAAAGAATGCCCAGCTGGAAGGAGAAGCTACCTGATGCCACTGCAAGAATGGACAGATGGACTATATATTAGCTTGCCCTAGGATTTGAATGGATCTCTCCAGGGCCCATGGTGGTGGCCCCTTTGTACCCCCAAGGAACAGTTGTCAGAATGGATCAGCTGGTGGACCCTGGATGATTACCCTGGGACTTATGTGGACTGGACCTTGACTCTACTGACACATAGGTGCCGTTTATGTAGCCTGCAGGCTGTGGGATCTGAGTAGTGTGGCAAGGATTAGGTTTGGCTTGCTAGCTGTTGGGATTAAAAGGAGGACAGAGCATCAGGAGCCCAGACAGAGGACAGATTCATCAACCAATGCTTTAAGAATCCTGCTTCACAATAAAAGACAAATCAGAGTCAAGGAAGCCTGACACATGGTGCCTCATTATCTTTATATTCTCCCTGGCAGGGCCAAGCTTCTGGGAGATGACATAACCTTCAGCATGGCATTTTTAATGGGGAGGATATGCTTGGGACTTCCACCACTGAGCCTAATTCGACTTGGGGACTCCATCCCTGGAGGCCACCGCACACATCCTGTTCCGGAGAACCCCATCTCCCCAGCATAGCATGGAAATTAGGAGCACAGTCGTGTTCCTCTCAGTGAGCTCTTGAGGAGGGACAAACCTCTGGGAGCATTGCATGGTGCCTGTCTTTGCTCCCCAAGAGTAGCATGATAGCAAAAGTTGAAATGTGATTCTAGGACACATGCTATTGAATGTGCTTTATTGACAATGTTGAGCATTGACAATGTTGAGGATTTTACATATTTGTAATTTAATGTGTAGTATTTAGTTGTGTGTCTAATAAACATACTTTTCCATTTTATAAGAAAAGCACTGACTGGACAATCATATACTGAGTGTTGTTGTTGCATACCAGTGGCATTGGGTACTAGCCCACACCACCTCCCCTGAGTAGGCCTCAGCCTACTCTTCCTCAGTACCCTAAGAGAGCCAAGTGTGGCAATGAGGTGCTTGGTTCCCAGTAAGGAGGAAATTGCAGATGTATTGCTTGTGTATGACTCACATCCTTCACAGCTCAAACCCCATTTTCTCACATCCACTAAAAAAAGCATGGAAGTGTTCTTTTGCCCTCAGCATGAAAAGTGAATTACTGAAGCGCTTGGCAGAAGCAGATCTCCAGCCATTTCCAATGTGGGAAAGGATCAAAGAGTGGTTTTCAAATGCCTACAAACTGATGTGGTTTGGGGCATTCACAAACTCAAAAAGCTAACCACTATTTGCAACACTCATTTACAATACCTTGAATTGGATTTACACCTCTGAAATCATACATTGTCATGGTTGACAATTAGGTAGGAGGTGCGAATGGATTTACATCAGCTAAGTGTTATTTTGTGCCAAGCGATATGTTGACAGCCAAAACGTCTGTCCTGTCTGGATTCCAAAGATTGGGGATCTAGTCAGAGAAAAGATCGCGGACAAGAAGAAATTTGGGCCTTCTTACAGACAACCAGTACCTGTCCTAGCAATCCACGGATCAAGAACAGTATTACTGCAGTCCCTTGCTGGTAAAAAGGAGAACAGGTTTGTGTCCATTGAGCAGGTCAAACCACATCATGTGGCCGATAATTAGCAGTAGGCCAAGTGGACTCCGACAATGTAGCAGACGCCCTAATCTGGCTACTATCCAAGAGGTTCAAACTAAGAGACTCATCACCTTTGAGGAATCTGCAGTGCGTAAAGAAGGACTATGCAACAAAGCTCTGGAACTTGTACCTCTTGAGACACAAATAACATTCGTCAAGAAACACCTGTCTACAATGACGTAACAAGTGATTAAGTGCTTCCAGCGATTTCATCAAATACTGATGCAATCCCAACAATTGACAGAACTGCCTCTGGCTATTTCATTAACTTTGATACGTTTTCCGAGGATCCCAATGAACCTGAAACAACGCCAGCAAAAAGAACTTTGAAAGAACAAGCAACAGACCTTTTTCATCACCTGGAAAATACTTATCTGGTTTCACCATGGATTGAACTTTGGATTTTGTAGGGTATGCTTTTTCTTCTACTTTGGTTGACTCTGGTAATAACTTTGGGAATGCTGATAAATGGAAGATATTTAAAAAAGGACACAGCAAGTAAGAACATCAACTTACTACTCAAGCCACACAAATAATCTCATTGTGAAGAAAGAGACTTGTCATCAGTGAACATCGCAGCTGTTCCTACACCAGGGGGTATAGCTTGGGACAGAACCAATTATTACATTTTTGGCCCAGCAGAGCTGTTGAAGATTCCACACCAGTTCAAGATTTCCTTGAATAACTTTGTTTCATCTAGTACCTTTTCTGATGATTGGGACTTCGAGACTGTTAATAATATTATGTCAGACTTAGAAATGTCTGCAAAAAATATAAATCATGAATACTTATAAGGCTCATCAGATTATGAACAAATGTATTGTTATAATCACTATGGTCATTATTTCTTGCACAAATCTGCAAATCCTAGAAATGTACTGATATATAACCAGTGGGAACATTGCCCTACGCCACCAAAGGGTTGCTCAAAAACATAGAATGGAAAATTTCCATACTTTTCAGGTTTTAATGTTTCAAATTCAGAATCATTTTACTTTAAAAATGTTAATAAGGCAGGAAAGAAAAGTATGTTTACAAATACCAAGCACATTTATTCTGCAGCCTTTTATGCTCAGCTGTCTTCACTCGGTTTCGACTTTTGGAAACACAACATTCAGACAAAAACTGTCTGGGGCACAAAAGACTGTCAAGTGCAAGGATTAGAAGCCTTATTTAGAGCCTGCATCATCCTAGAGCAAATAATGTTTTTGAATGACACTGTCCAACAGACATCTTGTCTTGGGTTAGCCAAGATAAAAGACCTAAACAAACCGTCCATACCTGCACCTACACAACTTAGTGATAACACTTTGTAGTGTAGTTCCTATTATCCCAATAGGCTCTGCGCATTGGAATAATACCTCCAATAGTATAGACCTAGACCAGACGTTAACTAGGTCTTCTACTGTCGATATTAGACTTAAAGTTTTGGGTTTGCCAGCTAGCTCAGAGTTCACTAGAAACTTTCTCGAATAGACAAGGAGGAGTTGAACCTCCCTGGATAGACAAGAAGGGATTTAGTTTCTGACAACCATAGAACATGACAACTTTGCTCTCCCCTAATCAAGAGTGTATCTCTAGAGTCGTGTGAAAACAAAAGACAACTTATTTTACTCAGTCAGTACGTGCATTCTTAGTTTCACCAGATTGTAGAGAAAAGGAAGAGACGGGCGTGTTCAATAAAAGATGTTATTTATTGATCAGTCTCTTTTCTCGTACAAGAGAAATGAATCGATATTATTGCAATACTTATGGTTAAGTAAAGTGCATACAATAAAAGCAGAATTATAAAATAATACTGTAAAAACATTTATATGGTTTCTAAGCCATATGGTGGTTTAAAATGGATAAAATAGATACATACATATAAACATTTGACTAATCGTACTCAACTGGTGCTTCTAACTACGCCTACCCCAGTGTACCTGACCTATGCCTAATACGTTGGCGGGGATAGAAAGTATCAGTTTAAGTTAAGTTTGTTTTGCCAAGTGACTGACTCAAGAATTCTCTGCAAGGGGTTATTCAGTTCCGTACCTGAGGTCTAGGATGGTTGAGGGATAGTATCTCTCGTCTGAGGTCTCGATATTCCAAGCTGCCTGCGAGGGCTGCTCGGAAGCGCCGGAGCTGGATTTCTCGGCAGGAGAAAGCAGCGTCTCGTTCTCAGCGCGTCAGGAAGGCGGGCAGCTAGTGGGCTTCGCTCTCTGCTGGGCTTTGGCAAGTCTCGCTGCTCCGGTCTCGTCACCACCGCGTGTGTTTGCTTAAGGCAATATCGGTAATATTTATACCTGTAAGGTGCCGAGATTGACGTAAGGATGGACATAGACACGTCAATAAGGATGTCATACGAGCTGGTCGTTAGCACATTCTTTTACTGAAGTTCTCGGTGAAATCAAAACAATGGCCGCAGGGTTTTTCCCAGGTTGTCATAGGTTTGATTTGTTTTGAGAACTCCGTATGCCTTATCAGGGGCTGGAGGAATATTGCTTGCCTAATTAGATGGCAAGCGTTATGACCTAATCAGATAACGCGCTCCTGTGCCGTGGTCTGGCGTAATCAGATAACGGTTTCTGCATCATGGGATGGCTGCTAGTTAACTCGTTAACCAGAATAGGGTCAGGAATAGGGGGATCGATACAGAACCTATAGGAATACATCACACCCACTCCACGCTAACTATGGCCATATTTACGAATCTAGGCATAGTAAAACATACTGTAGAGTATCGTGTATACCTTACCACCCCAAAATACATATAATGCATTTCGAAATTATGTAATGTATGGGAAAAATAAAATAGCCATATGTACTATATGAACTTAAGCAGTAGACTAATGCTAAATTAATCACGCATGTATACATTATTAGTAATCGAATATGAGAATTACACATGAAATGGCTCTTAATACAGAAGAAAAGTTCGAGACCACTTCATCACAGTTCAAGAGAAAAAAAAATATTTATGAACATACCAGCGGGCAGCTAATGTCTATGAAGTTTCTAAAAATAGAAATTAGTTCTCTAAGAATAGTTCTTACTTTAAGCAGAAGAAAAGTGTCCCGTAAAATTTAAAAAAATATTTTGGGGCTGCTAAAAAATATTGCTGTCCGTGGACTGGAGGAAAAGTCGATCTTGCTACTTTATTATTAAAGTTGAAGGCCAAATTCAAGGTGTCGGGAACGCCGTGTGCTAGCTTGTTCAAGAGTCATTATTTCTGCTCTGGTGAGAACATCATATCGTTGAGACTGCTGAAAAAGCTGTCAACAGCTTCCTGTGAGAGTTCCACTAATTCGGAAAAGGATGTAACCATGCATTCATCTGCATGATTGTCTCCATTGACGTTTTGAGTAGTATTGCTGACAGAAGGTTGTACCTGATCGATGCTGCTTTCATCTTGATCTTCACTACCCCTTAATCGTAGTGGTGAAGTTTCCACGAATGCCGTCATCAGGATTGGCAGCCGTTGAGGGCAGCACAATGCATGAGCCTTTACCGGACCCAACAGTGTTTCTGCATCCATTGGCGCATCCGATTGTAGCGTCAGACAAGTGTCCAACACGCATTCTTCTCCGCACAGCATGCACCTTAATACAGGTAAAACACATCTTTGCCATATCGGTCGAAATGAAAGAAACCAAGTCATGTTCAGGTCTCTAAGCCGGGTTAGTCCCAGGATTTTTGATATCCGGTCCCGGTATCCAATGGCTCGGATTGTTTCTTCCCTTGTCGCAGGTGTTTTGTCTGTGACATGGTTTGCCATAACGAAATATAAGGACTAAGAATAGGATTCCTACAATTAGTCCCAAAATGAGGGGAACTCCTCCAAAAATCGAATGGACGAAGTCTGGAAAAATACCCAGTATGGCTTTGAATGGTGTTAATGCCATCAAAAATACTGTCTTAAATACATTTGAGACTCCACTGGTATCAGAAATATTTAAGATTTCATTCAGGATTTCTGCGAAATGTATGGGGGAATTAGTTGATAACAATGAGTGAATCTCTGCAGTCGTCCTTGCGACTAGGAGATCATACGTTTCTTTTGATGACGTGAGCCTGGTCGGCGTCTGAAGAAGCACTGTTTTCATTCTGCTTAAAGTATCAACTCGAATAGAAGTAATTTTCAAGTTAGGCCATGCCCTTGCCTCCCTGTCTGGAAAGGAGCTGGGGAACAATAAGCGTCCACAGCACATGACCTTCGCAGTCGTACTAACGAGATAAGGAACCCCGGGCAGTAGACTACAACATCTACGATCCACAATTAGAATGTAACTCCCGTTATAGAGTCTTTTAAAGAATGGTTCTATCTCTGTTGCAGGTGCGCCTAGCTGGTGACATGAAAGGTTATTTGAGTTCCCTTCACAGGCTCCATGCAAACTAATTCCATTACACAGAAGTGTACCGCTTAGTGACATTGCACAATTATTGCCACTAAGAAACACTTTCTGTCCTTTATTACTGACACATGCATGTGAATAGGGCAAGTTCCATGTTGTCTTAATGTACCCTTTTCCCAATTTTTCGTACATGCCAGCCTGTATATATTTTTGGCAGTATTGAAACCTGAAAGTAGATATCGGAATATTAATTATCCCATGTATTATCCATTCAATGACAGGTCGTTCTGACATTGTCAATGGTAATCTCTCGAGTTTCTCAATGCTCAGGATTGTATAATCAGCACCCTTCTGTGCCATACTGATCTGTTCATCAGTAAGGTTAAAGATAGTGAATAGTGACGTTGTGTTGATTAAACGCCAAGGCACATAGCCTGATCGCAGGTTTTGTAACGTCCAGCCAAGCTGTACAATAGAACGCAATTGAGACTGACCGTGTTGTAACAACAGTAAGTCTTGCGATATTATGTCGATTGCTGATGACACAATGCTGTCCAATGAAAAGATTCTGGAGGACAGAGTCATTAACCCATTGTCCACTACAGAAAGCGATTTTTCCAAATTAATACGGTCAATTTCCCGTATACTTTCTGCTGTCTCAATTTGAGTTATCTTCCAGGCCTCGTTGTAAGCTGCATATATAGAGGCTGCTATGAAGCGTTTTTGACGCTGTTTGCGTGGTCCTATAATGAAATCACGCAAGTCAGCACCATCAGTAAGTAAAGTTAGGTGTTGCTTAATTTCTGTCAGTGTGGAAGTTTTTAGCCAATGAAAGCAGAGTTTGCCCACACTGTAGGTGGTGATTATCCCTGGGTGTTGTCTTTGGAAATATCTAGGGTCTGGCCTGGTCAATGTGAACCCCTGTGTTTTGTTCAGGAATCTGTCTTGACAGTTATTAGTATCTGTGGGCCAGATCAACCATTGTTTCCAATCAGGATTTGTTCTGTTTTGGTTTAATACATAGTTTACGTCTATCTCTTCATCTGCAGAGTTATTGCTGTTCATTGTTGGTTTTGGAATAGACGGTTTATTTAAGTCTTTGATTTTGGCTAATCCAAGACAGGTAGTTTGTTAAATAGTTTCATTCAAGAATATAATTTGTTCTGGGATCATGCAGGCTCTAAACAATGATTCTATACCTTGTACTTGCCATTCTTTTGTACCCCAAACACTTTTTACTTCAACATTTTTGTCCCAATAATCAAAACCAAATGTATTCATTTGTTCAAAAAATTAGTCCGAATATATCAATTTCGTGTTTGTAAGCATGGTTTTTGTTCCTGTCCTATTTGACAATTTGAAATAAAATGTTTCAGCATTACTTGTGTTGAACCCTGAAAAGTATGAATATTTGTCATAAAAGGTTCTTGAGCTTCTTTTTGGAGGGGTTGCACAATGTTCCCATTGATTATAATTTAAAACATTTCTAGGTTGTGCTGATTTATGTAAAAAATGGTTACCATAGTGGTTGTAGCAGTACATACTATCATAATTAGACGAACCCTGCAAATAATCATGTTTGGTAAATTTAGCAGACATCACTAGATCAGACATCATGTTATTAATACTTTCAAAGTCCCAATCATCAGCAAATGAGTTTGGTTTTACAAAGTCACTCAACGAGATCTTGATTTGGTGTAGATATTTGAGGATCTCAACCGGACCATAAATTTCATAGTCAGTATTGTCCCATGCTACCCCACCCGGTATAGGATTGGCTGTGAAATTGACTGAAGAAAGTTCTCTTTTCTTGACGTGTGAAGACGTGTGTGGTTTGAGGATCAAGTTGATTTTCTGGCTTGCTGTGTCCATTTTAGCAGATTTTCCCTCAATGAAGCGTCCCAAACATAGTATCATGATGAGCCAAAGTATCAGGATGAATACACCAAAGGACACCCAAAATTCAATCCACGGAGAAATCAGATAGGTTTCTTTCAGCTGTTTCAAAAGTTCCTTAGCTTTATCTTTAAAAGTTTTTGTTGATGGCTGTGTCTTTGATTCACTTAGATCTTCAGAAGAATCATCAAAGTTGATGAAGTAGCCGGATGCCGTTCTGTCTATTGTTCCAATTGCTTCAGGATTACTGTTTCTTGCAGCTTCAGCATATTCATTTGTTACTTCATTGTAGGTTGGTGTGTCTCTACTAAATGTTTTTATTTGGGTTTTCAGAGGTGTGAGTTCCATTGCATTGTTGCATAGTCCTTGGCGTTGTTCTGTAGGCGTTTCGAATGTGATTAGCCTTTTAGTTAGCACCTCTGTACTTGTAGCAAACCTTGGTGTTCTACTACTTATCGGGAGTCCACTTGGCCTACTGTTTGTTATCGGCCACATGATTGTGGTTTTACCAGGTCGATGGATACAACTCGGTTCTCCTTTTTACCAGCAAGTGGCGGTAGTACAACTGATCTTGTCCCGTTGATGGACAAGACAGGAACTGCTTTTCTGTAAGAAGGCCCAAATTTCTTCTTTACCGCGATCTTTTCTCTGACTAGATCCCAGATTTTTGGAATCCAGACAGGTCTTGCTGGGACAGGTGGTGGTTCTTCAGTGGTTGTTGGCTGCTGTTTCAACTTTATGTTGCTCAGGTCTTTTCTTGTTTCGTTTAAGTCCTGTAAAATAGCCAAACGATCTTTGATATCAAAGCTTTTTTCTTTCACCACTGAAGTCTGACTGTCAAGATCTAAGACTAGCATCCTAGTCCCAAACAGTAATTCGTACGGACTGAATCCCCTCAGAGAATTTCTTGGCAAGTTGTTTAGACTACGTTGGACACTTATTAGATGTTTGACCCACCCAGCTCCCGAACCTAATACCTGTGCTGTTATAGATTGCTTTATGCCTTGGTTTTTTCTTTACACCGTCCCGTATCCCTCAGGAAGGAAGTGAGAAGAATCCCGCTTCGCTATGCTCATTTGGCCGTGCTTTCCCACAAGCTTGAGGGCTAAATTGAAAACATTGGTCAAACGTAGCATGCTCCTAGCGTATATGCCATTTAGACTTGCAAATCTTTGTATAACAGTCCCGACGTCAGCCGAGTGCTGGGGTCTACATTATAAGTGGAAACTAGTCTTTGTTTGTTAATGGGACGCATTATTTACACCGGTTTTACTGATTATTGTTTAGCCCTTATTGAGTGAAACGCCATGGTATTACCCCGTTCCTCTCGCCGCTGCGATCTCTGTTGCAGCCCGGGCATTTTTTTACAAAAATGTGATGCTGCAGGCTCATGCCTGGCCACCAGTAAACTGATTGTAATTCTTCCAGAGAATCTTTTAGTTTGAGGTGTCTGAGACCCTCGCCCATATGTGCGTCTGCTATTAACAAAGTTCTCCTGTCCTTGTTTGGAATTACTCTATCCCCCACTCCAGGGATTCGAGCAAAAGGAACGAAGTTCGCATCGATTATGTATGTATATTTGAGTGGGTAACTGATCGGTAACGCTGAGCAGTCGCCTTTTGATGACGTTTTCACCGCCAGCATTGTTTCACCGTCAATGTATTTTACTGCACGCTTTTTTCTAGCTACGGAAGCCGATTCAGTTGCTACCGCTGTGGCTTTCTCAGCCAATGAATTCCCTGCAACGTGAACGCCATCACGCTGATGACTCAGTGAGTGTATCACGCGAGTCTTTGGTAGTTCTTTTTTTAACAGAACTATTTGTTCCCAAAGCAGTTTTTGTTTTATTGTTGCACCTGTGTCATCTTTGCAACCGTTTTGAATCCATTTCTGTAAATTGCTGTTATATGATTTGACGCAGTAATACGAATCGGACACTATGAGTGTCGGGAATTCGCGATCTGCATTATCTAGCGCCATTTTCAATGCTATTATTTCAGTCTGTTGTTCTGAATTAGTTTCTACTGAGTGTGTTTTTGTTAATAGAGGTCTTAGTATACCTCCGCGCCACACTTCTTTTGTAATCTCACATGTGGGGTTGTATGCTTGTTCCCCCCAAACGGATGGTTGAGCATGTCCGTCTGTATAGATTACACAAGCGTACTGTCGTAATGGCAGAATGTCGATTGGCAGAGGGAATATTCTTTCATATTCTAGATATTTTAGTTCCTCTAGTTCTGGATCAAAGTAGTATTTTACTTTGTCCATTGTAATGGAATTCACCCATTGTATCCATTCCGGATTCAATGCTGTTGTTGGTAAATTACACGGGTTGTTAATGCCTCAAAGGCTGATTCCGCTGTTCTGACTGTGATGTGTCTACCGTCAGCTTTATCTTTTTCTCTAGCTATTGCGGTCTGAACTGCATGAACAATGTTTTCTTTAATGCTGAATTTCTTTTCAGCTTCTGTGTACAAGTGCGATTTGAATGCAATTGGTACCTTTTCTCCCTCATTAGAGGTCAGGTATGTGAATCCGCATCTTCCTGGGATGACTCGAATCACAAGGTTGCGTTTGTTATCACGTGTTTCTAATTTTGTTTTAATTAACATATCTGTTTGTAAGGATCTCAGAATTTCTGTGTGTTTTTGAGTCCAATAGTTTTTTTTTAAATCTGGTTTTATTAGATCATAAAGGGGTTTGACCCTTTCTGCGTAATTTGCAATGTATGTTCTTCCGAAATTTAGGAAGCCTAGAATTGACTGTAGGTTTTTTAGTGTTCTAGGTGCTTGGAGTACGGCACATTTCTCTAGGAAATTGTCAGCCAGGCTTTTGCCTTCACTTGATAATTCATATCCTAAGAACAGGACTGTTAGATGGGCAATTCTCGATTTTTTAAAGTTGAATTTGTAACCCTCTGCTGCGAACCCAAGTATTATGGTGTTCACTCTCTTCAAGTGAGTATCCAAGTCATCATCTGTTAGGTATATGTCATCGACATAAGATAATGCTTCGTCATCATATGTTTGTAGTAACTCTGTTACTCTCGCTGAGAATAATCCTGGGCTGTTCTTGTACCCCTGGGGTAACCGACAGAATTCTTTTTGAGCGCCATTTATTGAGAACGCTGATAAGTATCTGCTCTCTGGTGCTATATTTTGACAAAAGAATCCATTAGAGATGTCTAATGTTGTTTTATATTTTTTGCGCACTATGTTATTCATTAGTGCAGCACTATGTGAGTTTTGTACTGCAAAAGTTTTGCAACACGAGTTAAGGTGTCTGTAATCCAAAACTAGACGATATGAATTGTCTGGTTTGGAGACAGGAAACAAAGGGTTGTTCATTTGTGAGGTGCAAGTTTCAATCACCCCCTGGTATTCTAGTTGATCTAGAATTTCTTTTACCTGTTTTTTAGCTTCTTGCTTGATTGGATACTGCCTTTGTGCAGTAGGTTGTGATTTTAACTGGATTTTGTGAGGAGGAGACTCCTCATCCCATCCTACATGATTTTTATATAAAGCAGGAGCTTGAGCTACTGCCCACTTTCTTGCAAGTGTATATTTTTTATAAATTGGAATATGATTTGAGAAGGCAGGCATCATTATTTCTTCGCCATGTGGGCACTCCCTGACGAACTCTGGTGGCCAATCTTTTTCAGCTAGAAGGATGTCATAGCCCTTGGAGAGATTATCCCAAAAAAGGCCCCTTATTTTCCTAGTCTTATCCCCTTCTATACGTAAAGTTATTTCATATATTTTGTGGGGTTTGCTAACTCTGGTGTCTGCAGTTTCCACCTGAATGTATTAATTCGTGTCCACTGTCTCCAGATGATTCATAAGGACTTTGCGTGCTATGCTCACTTCTGCTGCGCTGTCTAGCATTGTCTGAGCCCACTCTCCGTTTTTCAGCTGTGTCCTCAGTATTCTCGGCATTGTTGAATACTTTAATACTGGCTACCTTCTTTTTTGGAAACTGTAATTTTTTATTTGGATGAGCAGGTTCCTTGTCTTTGGACTTGACGTGCCCTTCCCTGGGTTCCGATCGTCCTCTTCTTTCCGATTTCTGCGAGGAAGTCTGAAAAGATTGAGAGGGACGTGTATCAAAATCTTGATATCTATCCGGTTTCTTTATGTTATCCCTATTTCTAAGGTTGTATTTTTTCACAGAGGGCTCCCTTTGGGGAGAATTGGGTCCTTGGTCCGGAGATCTTTCTCTCCGCCGAGGAGACCTTCCTCTGGACTGGAATCTCTTTTCTTTTGGATTGGATTGTTTGTTTCCATCCCAGTTCTTCTTTTGACTGTTTAGATTATTTTTAATAAATATTTTTTCAGGACTTTCAATTAGTTGGGGCTTTACTGGTATTCCACCCAAACTATCTCTACCTAGTTCTTCATAGGATTTTTCTATAATTCTGGCAATTTCAGCTGGTTGGTCTGCTATATCTGTCTCTTTTAATCTCTGGCGGATCGCCACATTCGCTGCTTCTCCTTTTATGTTGGCTAGTAATATTGCCGAGACCTGCTTGAAGTCTTTTAGTAATTTCATACCAAGAGTTAAAGCGGGTTCTGGACCGTATTCGTCTTGAATTTGTTTTAGCACATCTGGTATTACTGACATGGATGGAACTCCATGTGTTTTTGTGTAAATGGAAGCAAAGACTGTACCCCAAGTGTCACAGTCCTCCACGTGTGGTGCGATTCCCATTGGAAGACAGATAGTCAGAATCCTGTGTTTATCCACAGGGGTGGTGTCTGGAAACACCGCCTCTATTTGGGTGATTTTTTGTGCTAACCAGAATGGTATTTGTTCCCGTTTAGCTGGTACTTTACCTAGGCAGGACTGTATGTTCTCTGGTGTAATTTTATTTGTGTTCCCCTGATGTGGGGTCAGCTGTGGAATTTTAACTACAGGTTGGATGGTTGAAGTCCGCATTACATATTGGACTAGTTGTCTATATATTTTAATTAATTGTTTTAGTTGTACTAAAACATCTGCTGCAGACATCCTTTCGATGTCTGGATGTGGTGTGTATCCGGCTTGGACCGGCCACGTTGCTCCTGGTCTACCTAGTGGACCGAGCCTGGTGATGTGATTATTATGTTTTAGGGCACCATTAAACAAGAGCAGATGCTCTTGGAATTTGAGTGGTACTTCCACTTCCTCGAAAGGAGTGTAGGTATCCGGTGGTTCCTCTGTTTTATAACAGTGGAACTCCTTTGTTACAGCATTTGCCGCTGGAAAGTTTATCCATGAATAGAATACCTCTGTCTGCCGATATTCGTGTGCCTCAATTACGAATATGACTGTACCACCTCTTGGTGTCAGTCCATTGTCTATAAGTTTTAACGTTATAGATCTTCTTATGTTGACCGGGATGAGTATTATATCCGGGTCTGCTTCTTGCATAGTATTATCAGTTTCTATTACTTCAGCTGCTACTCTAGCTATCTCTCTTTCGTCATCACTTTCTGGCATTTTACTGTCAGGATGGTTATTCTGTTTGTTTGCAGATCAGGTTTCTTTATGGAAACAAAGATGAGATGCACAATATTTTGGAACAGTGTAACCTTCAATGTTGATTGAACCAAGAACCATACATAGGAGTTCCCTCCTGCGAGGTTTGGCGGATTTTACCTCTCACCCACTCCAGACGTCTTTGGAGTATTATGGGAAAAAAGGGGTCTGAGTGAAAAAGCACGACTGAGTTACTCTAAAGTCTTGCGTTAGTTTTATCGCCTATCCAAAACGTTGGGCGCCATGTAGTGTAGTTCCTATTATCCCAATAGGCTCTGCGCATTGGAATAATACCTCCAATAGTATAGACCTAGACCAGACGTTAACTAGGTCTTCTACTGTCGATATTAGACTTAAAGTTTTGGGTTTGCCAGCTAGCTCAGAGTTCACTAGAAACTTTCTCGAATAGACAAGGAGGAGTTGAACCTCCCTGGATAGACAAGAAGGGATTTAGTTTCTGACAACCATAGAACATGACAACTTTGCTCTCCCCTAATCAAGAGTGTATCTCTAGAGTCGTGTGAAAACAAAAGACAACTTATTTTACTCAGTCAGTACGTGCATTCTTAGTTTCACCAGATTGTAGAGAAAAGGAAGAGACGGGCGTGTTCAATAAAAGATGTTATTTATTGATCAGTCTCTTTTCTCGTACAAGAGAAATGAATCGATATTATTGCAATACTTATGGTTAAGTAAAGTGCATACAATAAAAGCAGAATTATAAAATAATACTGTAAAAACATTTATATGGTTTCTAAGCCATATGGTGGTTTAAAATGGATAAAATAGATACATACATATAAACATTTGACTAATCGTACTCAACTGGTGCTTCTAACTACGCCTACCCCAGTGTACCTGACCTATGCCTAATACGTGGGCGGGGATAGAAAGTAGCAGTTTAAGTTAAGTTTGTTTTGCCAAGTGACTGACTCAAGAATTCTCTGCAAGGGGTTATTCAGTTCCGTACCTGAGGTCTAGGATGGTTGAGGGATAGTATCTCTCGTCTGAGGTCTCGATATTCCAAGCTGCCTGCGAGGGCTGCTCGGAAGCGCCGGAGCTGGATTTCTCGGCAGGAGAAAGCAGCGTCTCGTTCTCAGCATGCCAGGAAGGCGGGGCAGCTAGTGGGCTTCGCTCTCTGCTGGGCTTCGGCAAGTCTCGCTGCTCCGGTCTCGTCACCACCGCGTGTGTTTGCTTAAGGCAATATCGGTAATATTTATACCTGTAAGGTGCCGAGATTGACGTAAGGATGGACATAGATACGTCAATAAGGATGTCATACGAGCTGGTCGTTAGCACATTCTTTTACTGAAGTTCTCGGTGAAATCAAAACAATGGCCGCAGGGTTTTTCCCAGGTTGTCATAGGTTTGATTTGTTTTGAGAACTCCGTATGCCTTATCAGGGGCTGGAGGAATATTGCTTGCCTAATTAGATGGCAAGCGTTATGACCTAATCAGATAACGCGCTCCTGTGCCGTGGTCTGGCGTAATCAGATAACGGTTTCTGCATCATGGGATGGCTGCTAGTTAACTCGTTAACCAGAATAGGGTCAGGAATAGGGGGATCGATACAGAACCTATAGGAATACATCACAACTTCAGAGGGGGAAGTCGACGTGCATACTATTTTGCTTCACAACAGAACAGATCCTGATTGGAAAAGATGGTTAGTCTGGCCCACAGACACAAACAACTGTCAAGATAGATTCCTGAATAAGACACAAGGGTTCACATTGACTAGGCCAGATCCAAGATATGTTCAGAGACAGCATCCAGGAATAGTAACAACATAAAGTGTAGGGAAACTGTGCCTTGAGTGACTACACAAATCTGCACTAAAGGATGTAAAACAACACTTATCTTTACTTAAAGATGGCACAGATTTAAGGGACTTCTTGCAAGGACCTACTAAACCGCGTCATAAACGTTGTATATATGCAGATATCAATGCTGCTTATAATGAAGCATGGAAGATTACGCAAGCAGAGACTTCAGAAAGAATACGAGAAATTGATTGTATTAATTTAGAGAAAACTCTCTCTGTAGTTGACAATGGGTTAACAACTCTGTCGTCCAGGATATATTCTTTGGACAGTATAGTATCCTCTGCCATAGACATCATGGAACAGTACTTTGTCATGTTGCAACATGGTCAGTCGCAATTACGTTCTATCATGCTATTAGACTGGACATTACAAAACCTTTGTTCTGGCTATGTGCCTTGGCTTTTAATCAATACCATGTCACTGTTTTCAGAATTCAATCTCACTGATAAACAGATCAAACTGACACAGAGGGGAGCAGACTTTACGGTGCTGAGCATTGAAAAACTGGAAGGATTGCCATTTATAGTCGCCGAAAAACCAGCCATTGAATGGATAATACATGGAACAATCACTCTGCCTGTTACAATTTTCCATTTTCAGTATTGCCTAAAACATATACCAGCAGGCCAGTTGCGGCCCATGGAGGGAGTTACGGTGGGGCAGGAAGGCGGGGCAGGGGAGGGGCAGCGTGGGGGTGCTAAAAACCGGAATATGGATAATTGGAGGTAAGTAAACAATTTAATAAATATTAAACGAATTTCGTAGCGCGCACTGCATCGCATTTTGCGATGCAGGGCGCGCTACGAAATTCATTTTATTAACAAAATTGTTTACTTACCTCCAATTATCCATATTCCGTTTTTTAGCACCCCCCACCCTTCCTCTACCCCGCCCCGCCTTCCTGCCCCACCGTAACTCCCTCAACGGGCCGTGGCTGCAGCAGGCACATATGAAAGGTTGGGTAAAGAATACATCAAGACATCCTGGGAATTGCCATACACACACAGATGTTGGAGTGGGGGGAAAGAAGTGTTTCTTAGTGGTAAAAATTGTGAAAACGCACTAAGCGGTTCTCTCCTTTGTCAGGGTATTAATTTACACGGGGCCTGCGATGGTTCCTCTAACAACTTATCCTGCCACCTGCAAGGTTCTCCGGCTGCAGTGATTGATCCACTTTTTGGACAAGTTTCAAATGGAAGTTAACTCATGTTGAACGATCACAGCTGCTGTGGCCTGTTGCCAGGTTTACCCTACCTCATAACTGTGTCAGCCAGGGTCACTTGCTGTATGCAAGTATTGTTTCCAAAAACCAAGGCAGACCGGGAGTCGCCGTTATGGCCTTCACTGAACATCTCTTCTATACAAATTGATACTTTAAGCAGAATGAAAGCCATTCTTTTACAGAAGAACTGGCCAATGAGACCTATGATCTGCAAGTCGCAAGGACTTCCACAGAGATACATGCCCTCTTAACTACAAATTTCCCTATACATTTCTCAGAAATGTTAAGTCGTATCTTAAACATGTCTAGTACAAGTGGTATTGTACATGTATTTAAGACAGTTTTTTCGGGACTGTTCGCACCCTTTGAAGCAGTCCTAGGAATATTTCCAAACTTCGTACACTCTGTGTTTGACGGATTGCCTCTCATTTTGGGACTGGTTGCAGGGATACTATTTTTGCTCCTACTGCTTCGATATGGCAAGCCCATCCACAAGCGACATCCAGATCACAGTGGAGACAACTCTACTGGCGGTGAAGTGTCGTGAGCGCATCGTCCAAATTTTAGGATTAACTTGTTTAAGAGAATTAAATACCACATGGTTTCTGTCATTCAGACCAATTTGGCAAGATTGCATCTTACCTGTTCTACGATACCTGCTATGCGGAGAAGAATGCGTGTTAGACATCTGTCTCACACTCCCATCAGTCATGCCAACGGATGTTGATACTTTGCTTGAACCAGTAACGGCCCATGCACTGTGTTGTCCCCAGAATCTACCAATTCTGATGACGGCATTCATTGAGATCTCACAGACACAAAATGCTGACGGTGAGGTACGAGAAACAACAGGCACACATGTACCATCTGATTCGAACATTGCTAATGCGACAAATGCTGATGGCAATGCTTAACATCTATGTGTGGTTGATCTTCTTAATGAGGTAATCCAACTCTCACCTACAATGGTAGTTAAATTCTTTACAGACTTAGAAGATTTTATGTTTTCTCCAAACAATAATACTGACTTTTGATTTGGCACACAGTGTTCTGAGAGACTCTGAATTCGACCTTCATTTTTTCAAAACAAAGTTCTAACTTTGGGACTCTTTTTTCTATGATGAACTTTTTCTTTTTCCAAATTTGTATTTTTTAATTTTTTGGCACAAAGTAATCTGCTTAAAGTAGAACTATTCATAGAGAACTAGAATTCTTTGAAAAACTTCCAGAGACAATATTTGACCTTGTCCTCATACCAACAGTTATGTGTAATATGACATGAAATGGTTTCGGCACCTTTTTCTTCTGTATTTATGAGCCATTTCATGAATGTACATTTGCGTGATTCATTCATATAGCATTTACAAATGTCAACTTTATGCTTAGAATGAAACATTGCTTTTAATGCGTACAGCTCCAATGCGCTTTTGTGTACAGCCAGTACCATTGTATTTTTATGTTTTATGGGTGGGATTTTTTACACATCATGTTTAGATATGTTTAACGTGTTTAGAACTTAGTAGAAGTTGTGCATAAGAAAGTGGAGTGGGTGTTGTATGGCGTTTTAGATTCTGACTGGATTTTCCAGATTCATGCCCTTATATAGGTACAATTCACGTTGCCCTTATATAGGCATAGAAATCAAGCCCTTATTTAGGCATAGCCCATGCTACCCAAATACAGGCATGGCTACTTCCATCCGTTCACCAAACATCACAACGATTTCTTGGAAAACCAGCTTAAGCCGTTAGGGACTTCCCCTTGCTTGAATATTGATTTCTTCAAGAACTCAGATACTTTACAGTGAACATCTACCACTTCGCCGCGCTCGCGCTGCTATTAGCGCGGAGTATTTTTAAAGTCCCCTGTTTTGTATTTGGGTTCGTTTTGGTTGTATTCACCCTTGTTTTTAGCCTGCCTGTCTGAAGCCAGCGCCCCTTTCTCCCCTTACCTGCATTTAAAAATCGGCATTTTCTGCCGGCAAAGCACCACTACTTCGGTGGGTCCGGGTCCTGGGGGTCATTTTGGGCGCCATCTTTCTTTGGGCTACCTCAGCCAGCGGCGGCCGCCATCTTGGAGCGGACTCGCACGCTTTGGCTTGATTGGAGCGCCTACTTAAGGCGGGCTCTAGCGTGGTGCTGGTTAGACCATCTACCACTTCGCCGCGCTCGCGCGGCTATTAGCGCGGAGTATTTTTAAAGTCCCCTGTTTTGTATTTGGGTTCGTTTTGGTTGTATTCACCCTTGTTTTTAGCCTGCCTGTCTGAAGCCAGCGCCCCTTTCTCCCCTTACCTGCATTTAAAAATCGGCATTTTCTGCCGGCAAAGCACCACTACTTCGGTGGGTCCGGGTCCTGGGGGTCATTTTGGGCGCCATCTTTCTTTGGGCTACCTCAGCCAGCGGCGGCCGCCATCTTGGAGCGGACTCGCACGCTTTGGCTTGATTGGAGCGCCTACTTAAAGTCGCTCCCTCACGCGCAGCGTGACGCGCAGGTAGACGCCCCCGCTTAGCCTGAGTCGTGCCGGAGTCCTGCCCGTCTGCGCCCGTCAGCGTCCTGGTGGCGTCGGGGCGTCGGGGGACCCCGGTCCGGCGATACTGTGGCTAAGATGATTAGTTATTCCTCAGCGACATTGCGGGACATGCGGGGCCATTCTTGCTCCTGCCGCTCCGTCTTCCCTGGGCGGTTTAGGGGCAAACGACGTTGTCCTGGCTGTGGCTGGACGCCGTCTTGGACTCGTGTTACAGTTCCCCGCCCAGCAACAGCGAGCGTGAAGCATCTCTGCCTGCTGCTGAATACGAGGTCGGTAGGACGCCATGCCCTGCATATTTACGATCTTCTGGTCAGGGAAAATCCCCTGTGCTTGCTATTGACCGAAACTTGGCTGGGAGAGGCTTCCCATCCGGACGTCTTCTCAGCCATTCCTCCGGCGTATAATATCTTCCGGCAGGATAGAGCTAAGGGGAGGGGTGGGGGAGTGGCTGTAGTGGTGAAAAAGAGCGTTTCCTGCTCAGTGCTTCCCCTGAACTCCATTGGGAGCGCCGAGTCGCTCGCCTTTACGCTCAGACTATCCCCGGGTCAGGCTCTGAAGGTGTTGCTGGTCTATAGACCACCAGGCCCTGTGGGTCTCTTTCTGGAGGACCTGCAGACAGCCGTTTCTGAGCTGGCGCTGACCACACAGCATTGTGTCGTGGCGATTTCAACTTCCACCTCGACGTGGCGGATGACCCAGATGCGGCCAAACTGTTGGATGTCACATCTCCGCTGGGTCTCATACCGTTCGTGTCAGGGCCAACTCATGAGAAGGGGCATACCCTGGATCAGGTGTTTTCGTCTGTTCCACTCTTGGAGGTTGATACCCTGCAGGTGCTCTTGACCGATCACAGGTTGATCAGATTCTCGGTGCTGGAGTGTGCGCGCCCGGACAATAGAGCGTCTTCCCTGCTTAGACCGGCCTCGAGAGCGTTGCACAGAGTGACACCTGATATGCTAGAGCAGGCGCTGCTGGACCACCCCTGTCATCTCTCGGGTGATTTGGATAGCGACACTGAGGCTCTGCAGCTATGGCTTACTGACAGGCTGGATGATCTTGCCCCTAAGGCAGCCCCCCGGTCCTTGGCGGCACGGCAATCTGCACCGTGGTTTACGGAGGCGCTCCATGTGGCTCGCAGCCAATGCAAGGTGGCCGAGAGGGCCTGGCGCTTCTTGTATGATGGGGAGGCTAAACTCGCCTATAAGGCGGCGGTGAAGGCCTACCACCGGGACATCTTGGGTGCCAAGAGGGACTATCTGGCTAGGAGGATCGAGGCATCTGCGAACTCCTGTAAGGAGATCTTTAATATTGTGAAGGAGTTCACGACCCCCAGCTCCCATTCGCCCCCATTAGCCTCTTCGGATGCATGGGCGTGTGATCTTGCCGGTTTCTTCACTAATAAGATCAAGGCGATTCAGGCCACCTTCGAGGAGGGACTGGATGGTAGTGGCGTCATGAGGACGGGTTGTGGACCTCCGCACACACCTTTGGTGGTGCTGTCCGATTTCCCTGGTGTTTCCAGCGAGGTGTCTAGGTCGCTGCTGGCCAATCTTAAATCTGGCTCGCCACTTGACCCCTGCCCTGCCAAATTCCTGGCCGGGATGGCGGCAGTGGTGAATCCACTGGTTAACCCCATCCTCAATGCCTCCTTGAGGGAGGGGAGAGTCCCTAGTTCGTGGAAAAGAGCGATGGTGATCCCCCTCCTAAAAAAAACGGGTCTCGACGCTGAGGTTTTGGCCAATTATAGGCCAATCTCGCTTCTTCCGGCGCTAGCGAAGATTACGGAAAAACATGCCCACGGCGTCTTGTCGAGCTTTTTGGAAGCTAACAATCTGCTCCATATATCCCAATCCGGTTTCCGTCCTAATTTCAGCACGGAAACGGCTCTGTTGGAGGTTACTGAGATCATCAGGGAGACCTTGGATGTCGGCGGCAGGGCCATGTTGGTCATGTTAGACCTATCGGCGGCTTTCGACACCGTCCCCCATAAGGCGCTCCTAGCTAGGCTGTATGACATCGGCCTTAGAGGGACGGTGCTTAGGTGGTTTACTTCTTTCCTTGAAGGCCGCCGTCAGACGGTCTGGGTTTCCCAGAGTTCCGCCGAGATGCCGCCACTGGGAGTGGGGGTTCCACAGGGTTCTGTGTTGAGCCCCACGTTGTTTAACATCTTCATGTCCCCTTTGGCGGCCTTGGTGGAGGCTTACGGGGCCCGGATCGTCTCTTATGCCGACGATACGCAACTCCTCTTCACATGCGGGAAAGACCAAGAGTTTGATGGAGAGAGAATTCGGGACTGTCTTGCATTGGTCTTCGACTGGTTCCAGCGGAACAGTCTGAGGGCCAACTCAAGTAAGTCCGAGGTTCTATTCTTTGGTTGCGTCGCCGATCCGGAGTGGCAGCAATGGTGGCCATCTGACATGAGCCCTCCGGCACAGCCGTCTTTGGTGGCCAAAAATTTGGGTGTCAAACTTGACAATCAGCTGTCGCTGAGAACTCATATTCTAGGTCTGGCTGGCACCTGCTACGGTATCCTGAAAATGCTCCGCAAATTTCTGCCTCTGCTGTCTGAGGAGCACAGGAGGATTACTGTGCAGGCTCTTGTCGGCTCGAGGCTTGACTATGCTAACGCCCTCTTTCTTGGCCTCCCTGACTACCTGGTTCAGCGCCTACAGGTGGTGCAGAACTCTGCCGCCCGGGCTATTTTTGGCCTTCGCAGACGAGCTTCAGACGCTACACTGGCTGCCTATCAGGAAGCGGATCCAGTTCAAATCCTTGACTTTGATGCATAAAGCCCTGTTTGGATCAGGGGCTGGATATCTGCGGCGGAGACTGGCCTTCTATCGTCCAGTCCGCTCCTTGCGTTCGGAATCCCTCTTTAAAGCGGTGGTCCCGCGGGTGAGGAAGGCCCGCGCGGGAGGACGTTTTTTCAGCTGCAGAGCTCCCCAGCTGTGGAATTTGCTTCCTCTTTCGCTCCGCAGCACTGCCAACTTGCTTCAGTTCAGGAAGAGCCTGAAGACCTGGCTTTTTAATCTTTAGTTCGCTTTTACTGTTTATTGCTTTTATTGTTTTTTTTCTGTGTTGTGTTATTTTTACTCTGAGCTGCAGGTGGAAAGCGCCGGGACACTCATCCTGAGTAGCCGTGCGCTATATAAAAAGCTACATAACATAACATAACATAACAACTATTCCCCAGGGGTTCATTCATGGCGTTCATATGCCAGACTTTACGTCAAACTACGGCATTCTTAAACACCTTCAAGGTATAGATATACCTTCACTTGCTATGGCAAAGCACGGTGGTTCGGAGCAGTTCGACAACCTACTTCCCCGACACAGCTCGCCACAGCAAATGCCGAAGGAAGCCGACTCTCCAGTTGACGCACTGATCAGGAAGCTGCCCTCCTCTGCTGAGAAATCCAGCTCCATTGTTTCCGGCTCCCCTTGCGGGGTGTTGGGAAATAGAGTCCTGAGACAGAGATACCAGGCCTCCTTCATTCTAAGGAATGGAGCTGATAAGAACCTAGAGAAACCTTTGGTTGATTCTTGGCAAAACTAAACCTATGCAAAAGACCATACTTACTACTTCCCTCATACTATACCTAGGTTAGGTACATTGGGGTAGGCGTATTTTAGAAGCACCGGTTGAGTATTTTAGCCTGTGTTATTTATGTATGTATTTTTATATGGCTTAGTAACCATACAATGCTCTTACAGTATTATTTCATACTACTGTTTAAGCTGTACGCATTATACTTTGCATTTTGCCTAACGATTGTAGCAGTTCACCTCTCTTGCAAGAGAAAGAAGACTGTCCAATAAACCTTTTATTGAAAACGCCCGTCTCACTATTTATTTGCAACTCTGTAGAAACTAAGCATGCACGATTGACTGAGTGAAATACTTATCTATTGTTTCCACGACTCTGAGAGTGATATTCTTATTCTTGGGAAACAAAGTTGTCATGTTTATGCGGTTGTCAGAAACTAATCCCTTCTTGTGTATTCTATAAAGTTTCTAGTGACCTATGAGTTAGCTGGCACACACAATTAAGTTTAGTATATTCGATAGAGACCTATTGACTTAAGTCCTACGTCAAATCTATAGGATATATTATTCCAATTCGCAGAGCCTATTGGGAATGTAGGAACTACACTACACAGTGACTCCTTTGCAAGTGGTGTTCCACAGCTGAACACCATTTGGAGTCAGTTTTTGGCACAAAAGAAATCGTTCCACTGAGCGATCTAATAAAAGGAAGAGGAAAGGTGGTTATTTAAGTTTCAGGAGCTATGCAATGGTAAATGTCATGGGTGAAATAATGCAACCAGGTGGTAATGGTAATTGCATTTATAAAGCGTTTGTATTAGTCTGATGACGCGTCAAAGTTCTTTTTTCGGCGAGTAGCACGCTACTACGGAACCCAAAAAGGATTAGTGGTGAACTAATATAGAGAGATATGCACTTAATTTAAGCGGTGGACATGTGAGTTTGTTTTTTGACCGAAAAAAGGATAGTGGAGGGATAGAAAAGGGAAGGGTTTGCAAGTATATAGTGCTTGCTACCCATATGAAGTGTCAAAGCGCTTTTCAGCAAGTAGAACGCCACTCCGGAAGCCAAACAGGATTAGTGTGGAATTAGTGTACAGAAATATGGAATTTATTTGGGTGGTGGATATGTTAGTGTATAAGTTGGATTGAAAAGGATAGTGGAGGGATAGAAAAGGGAAGTGGTTGAAACTCAGGACAAGTAGACCATTCAGTAGACATAAATAAAGGTAATACCATAAACATTCATGCACCAGTGAGAGATAGATTAAGACTTGATCAAACTTTTCAGCAGTGTGTGGAGAAGTGTCTGGTGGAATACAGAACAGTATCTGACCCTCAATCGAAACTCCAGAAGAGTTAAGAGTAAAATGTAACAAGTCAGGTGATGAAGCTCTTCATATAACAATACGATTAGCAAAGCTAGTCCAGGTACCCGCTAAACTGCAGCAAGCAGACCGAATTTCCATTAACAAGTGCTGGTGTTGATCGAGACACAAAAGAAATGGTGTCCATGAGTCCTCATCCTGCATGGGTGTCCCAGGCGGCACACAGAAAACCAGGCAACAAAACAAACAATAAAATAGCATCAAATGGTCGCTTTTATTTGTCTCAGCTCCCAAGCAGTTATTTAGGTCAACCTTGATATTAACTTCAAAACTCGTTTCCATTATGTAGATGATCACGCGCCAAAGCTGATGGTATTAATGCATGAATAGTAATGATTAAGTTATGAAATTAATATTTTAAATGCATACATATTTACAAGTACAGTGTTGCTGAAACATTCTTCCTTGGGATTTGCTGACGTCTGTTGATCGTTGTTTGTGATACCACATTCGGACCTATAAAGACATATGGCTAAAAATGCGTAAAACAGTAATGCAGTTAGAAATATTTTTATAAATGATCCATTTAGGTATATATCCATATGTATAAGTGGTGAGACACACGGTAAAGGTTTTAACAATAACATGCTGTCAATAAAGTGTTTGTTTTAACATCATTTAGTAGACAAAATGTTAAGTTTAATGATCTATTCGAGAGATTTAGTGAAACATGAACTACGTCCAAAGTTAGATACAAAAGTGAAGCATTTGTAGGTCTTTATTACTATTGGACTGTTTATCCCATTTTGGGCACCTACTCCTATTTGCACCCAAAAATGTGACTTAATGTTGGGTACAAACTGCATCCAACAACAGTGCTTGCCATCCCAATGTTTACAAGTTATAATCTGACAAGAATTTGGGAGCACAAATAGCGCTAAATGCTTGTTTATGCAGGACACAGAATGGGGAAAAACGTTATCCACACTGCAAGGTCTTAAATAACCCCAGGCTCAGCTGGCGTAGGAGGTCCACGGAGTTGGGAAAAAACTCTTTGCCCCGCTCCACCACCCGCCTCTACCCCACTAGTAAAAAACATTTTATGATTAATTTAAAAAGAAATAAACACATTACTTACCTGTACTGAGGCGTCTCGGGCTGCCCTACTCCTCCTCACCATCTCTTGCCAGCATCTTGCCAGTGTGCGCATGCGCATTTCGTCTTAGAAATGCACATGTGCATGTGCGCGCGCATGCGCAGTTCTCGCAAGATGCAGGAGAGAAACGGCAAGGAGGAGGAGGGCAGCATATTTACATGATGACTTTTGAAGATTTCGTTCGATTGATATATCAGTTAAGAATCATACCCATTTTTAACTTTACAGTCATGAAAATGTCAATTTTAGAGAGGCAGTTAGAATTTCTTTAATTTCTCTCTGTTTTAGGCCCATTGACAGCTCTTAAGATAGCATTTGTGTCTTTGACAGAAGTCAACATGCTACATGACACTATTGTATTGATACTGCAAAACAGTGGCACAAATACCTTAACTACATCTCCATTAATATATGAGTACGTTCACTCTCCACACATGAATGCAGAAACACCACACATCCACACATATAAATAGCACATAAGCACGTTTTATGCCACATCAGACATATCCACGAATGCCCACAATAGATGAGTGTGTGGTGGCCAGCATAGGTACAGAATACTATGCTTAGGCATACTTTAAAACATTTTCCACATTCTATGTAAGTTGTACAGTAGAGCACACATTCAATAAGAGAAAAAGTATGTTAAATAAAAGGACTTCTGCTTCTTATCACCTGTCTCAAGGACACATTATTATTTGGCACATTTGCGCTGGAAAGTAAATACTTTATCAACACTTTGTACCATTTTGCATAATTTTTGTGACTTTGCACCCATGGAAGGTGTTGTTGATAAGTCACCTTCTTGTCTCATAAATTGGAAGCTGGTCGTTCAATGACAGGCATTTTTATCATGTGACTGTGACACTTCCCAAAAGTTAATGGATTACCGTGTTCTTTCTCCTCACATTTTTTTGGAGCTTAGTTGCTGGTGGGATATGATCTTATTCACAGTAACTGACAAAGATGTGTTAACAGAATAAATACAATGAACAACATAGTAGAAATAATTTTATTTTGTAAAGTATCAAAGTTGTAATAATGAAAACTCAGCCAAAACTCAGCCAAAAACCAACACATCTTGCCACAATAAACAGGGAAGGCACTCCACATCGGCTGAAATAATAACCACTGCAAATGGAGTCACCTGCGTTGTATAGGATTGTAGTGACATTTTAGTACATTTCAGTACAGGGCACATGCTGTCTGAAAAACTCAGCAACTGAAACACTCTAGCTCACTTTCAATCCATCAGTGCACCTGAACTGCAAAACGACGGATTATCGAGATACACACATCAATATGTTAATCTATATAGTCACCCACATGATCTAAGCAAAATACACTGAAGACTAATGATGAATGAGAGCCATAACAATTGGTCCAGTCAGTCTTACAGGATGCAAGTGGATATGATACTGAACACTTGGAAAGATGCAGCGTTGAGTTTTAAGGATAATGTGTGTTGAACATAACCCTTTATTGAACTAGAAGGACGAAACAACTCACTGGTATTCAATATTTCATGATAGTTCATAATTAATTCTCGTCATCACAAGATAGTTTGATGAATGTAAAATCAACTGCAACTGCAAAATTTCCAACAAATTCCATAAATTCTCTGAAATCAATTTCCGCTTTTCCATTTTCTTCAAGATTGGTGAGGATTTGAGTCAAGTTGCTGTTCCCTTCCAAGCACTACATAAAAAAACAGTTGAGAGAAAAAATGCTTTTGAGTTAAGTTTATGGCACCAAACTTTTCATACATCAGCAGTCTAATATACCAGTTTAACAGTCTTTTCTTCCTACTACAGTGTCCTCAGGTGTTAACCTGAGCTTAGTGCTTCCTTGTGTGCCGCATGTCGTTAACTCCAAAGATGACATCGCAGCCCACTCCTCTGTTGATGTCTTAAGCCTAGCCAATCTTGTAGTCTTGCACTGGGTGAACTTTCTTTCTTTTTACTCATAAAGTAACCACATACAGTGCATTACCCTCCCCAGACCCCAGTCTCTTCTGAGGTATATCACACACTTGCTTTTGACAGGTTGACTTCTCCTCTGTTTTTATGTGAAGGTAACCATGCCCTGTAGACAATAGTCTGTATCTCTAATATCTAGCAATATCGTTTTGAAGAATCAGGTTTACAATCACAATTACAATTAAATGACACTTGACGATCAATTTTTGTTTCATAAATTTAAAATGTTACTTCTCCTATGGCACTTGAGTGCTTCGCCCACCTCGAATCCTTGATTTTCTAACTTTCCATGTTTTTAAGAGTGCTTACGATGTCATACATCGATCGCAGATGTCTGCTTAATAGTTCAATATAGTACTTTATTTGTCAACATGATATCCGTTTTATCGCTCTGGCCGTATGATGCTGTAGGACCCTTTGAGAGTTTTTAGAATACATTATTAAAGTATGTGCAGGAATTGAGAAAGGCATGGCTATGTCTGAAAAAAAATTAAGGGGCTGGTATGTCAGCGACTGTGCAAAAAGAAAAACATTGCGAAGATGGTACAGTGTGTTAGTTAAAGCCCTAAGACTACATTAAAGATATAGGTACCCCCAACGTTGCAAAATGACACAACTAATTCATGGATGCAGCTGTGGCACATCTCCTCATTTAATCCCCTCTGATGCATGAAAGCAGTTAGTTTGTTTTCAAAACTATGGGTGCAAGATGCATCTTGTATCAATTCATTCACCAGTAACATTGCGGATCCACTGCAAGGTGAGTAATGTCTTTCTCCTGGGGGCTCAAAAACGTGAACTAAGTGTGACATTTCAAAGGGATAATAGTACTATTGAGTCATCTTGGATGAGTGACCTCTCAAATTACAACTAAGTTCAATGGGGAAAAAACAAATGCATTCATTCGTTTACTACATTTGTGACTTGTAGGTCAGCACATGAAGAAGGGTGAAACTACAAAGGCCACCAACTAAAAAGTCACATGTGCTTTTCATTTCTCAATGTCTCAAAGTCACTAAAAAAAAATCTTGCTAGGTCATGGATTGAATGCTGAAGTGTGAGGATTACAAATCCTTGGTAGCTATTTGGCTAAGTTTCATTGATGCAAAATAAGCAATGACAGATCAATGAGAGGTCCTCATGCAGAGTTTTCCAGTTCTGGAGGAGACATGCGCACAAGACTAGGTGGGAAGTCAGTTCACCTATTGCCAAAATGATATACTGTTTAAAGTTAATTAGGAGATCCTCAAATTTAGTCAGGCCATCTCTTCTCCAACCAGGAGAGTAAGGGGCATATTACCAAGGGTGGCGATAGGCAATAATCGCCGGTTTAGCGGCCGTTTTCGGCCGCTAAGCGGCGATAATTCTATCGCTCTATGAGCAAGCTGTCGCTAACTGATGTTAGCGACAGCTTTTAGGCGATAGCGAGCGGTTTGGGGCCCGCTTTGCATGTCAGCGATATTTATCGCTAATGACATGCAAAGTGGGCGTACCCAACCTGTTAGCGACTGAAAGCAGTCGCTAACGTCGCTATCGCCTATTAGCAAGGCAGGCGTAGCAATGGAAATATATCTGCTATCGCCAAAAACCAACGCCTGCTCAGACCAGTTCTTAGCCATGTTATCCAATGGGAGGTGGATAACATGGCTAAGAGCATTTCGTCGCTAATGCGTGAATATCGCTGTATTCTCAGCGATATTCACGCATTTCGCCGCTATCGCTGGATATTTTAGCACAATGGAGAAAAACGTTGCTAACATATCCGCTAACATATCCAGCGATAGGCAGCGATAAAAAAAATTGTCGCTAAGCCTATTTAGCAATAATTATCGCTACTTGTTGGTAATATGCCCCAGAGTGTGGACATATTAGAGTCTATCAATTGCAAAAGGAAATATTCACAGTGCTGGAGTTACTCTAGGAGCAGGAGGTCACAATGAAGAGATGTCAAACTAAGACACATATTCACATTTTCCCCCAAATTGCAGTCTGTGGGGCAAATTTAGAAATAATTCATGCAATGTAGTTCAGCTCAGCAGCCAAAGTTGAAAGGGAGAGAGCAGAACAGTGCCATATCTACTAAATATGCCACTCTTTTGCTTATTTCCTGTTCTGATGCACTTTAGATTGCATTGCACCAGGCATACATCACCAGTAGGTGTGCTGTATAGTACTGAACAAATGCACACATTTGGAAAATGATGTACGTTTTGAGAAAAGAAAACGTTGCTCTAACATTACATCTGACCCGAGGAGGTGCACATTTTTGGGGCAAAACAAATCCCTGCCTGTCATTTTTAGTAAACCAAGATTCGTGTCAAAACCCACATGGCCCGTGACTGCCGCCCACCCCCCGCCATAACATGCAGAATAACGTTACACATTTAACAGTCCAACACAGAATTTCTTTGGAAGGCAGGGAGTCTCGAGCCCGAGACCCCCCGGCCGTATTTATTAAAATATGAAACAAAATTAAAAAATTTGATAAAATTAAAATATACATAATTATTAAATGCAAACTTCAGAACATTAGATTTACATCAATTTCCACAGGTATGATGGGCTAACCTTAACAAATTTCTAATACAGCGTGGTTCCTAACCGAATCTAACATCCTGATATTAAATTTGCATTTCTAATAATTTCTGGTCCTACGGCAAGGTCGCTTACCGGTGTCAGATCCTTTTACCAGCTACGCTCTCACGTCCGAGATGCGCATGCGCAACAAGGGCCCGTTTACCCGCGTGCGCTCCGTGAACTCCATTTAACCATAACAGGAGGGCCCTTACACTCGCGCCCCTTGATGACGTCTTAGTGTATGTGAGGGGTGGCTACCAGTCTGAGGAAAGCATGACTCCCTCCCCCGCACCCTTCTAAGCGATGGATATCCTGCCCCTGAAGTTCTGGGAAAAACCAGTGGCCCCTCCCCCTGGGCGGCCCCTTTCGTGAGTGGGACCACCCCCCCCTAAGGACCTTAAATTGCTGCTCACCGATTATGACCTTACCGCCAGATCCACATAATAAATACGACATTTTTTAACCTAAGAGGGAAAAAAGGCCTAAGGAAAATAGTTAATGCACCAGTAAAATTCTACATATTAACATTGCCTGTATGCGTGGGAAAAAGGCCTAAGGACGAAATTTTATCATATGACATTGCATAACATTACATCGCATACCTACCAGGATCCTTCCAAGAATTCTGCTACCAGGAGATGGAGGGTGGGGAAAATTAAAATTGCCCACAGCGGGGCAAGGAGCGAGCCTGGGAAGCGCGGGCGCAAAGTGGCCGCTTCCTGCGCTCCCAGGCTCTTAAACCCCTCCTAGGTCGCGGTCCCGCCCCCCTTGACCCGGAAGCGCAAAACTGCTTCCGGGGCAAGGGCGGGACGCGTGACCAACCAGGACTGGCCGAAGGGGGGGGGCCGGGCACAGCCATGTGTGCGTGGGGGCCGAGTGGCCCCCACTTTCCTCATGGCCCGTGACTGCCGGCCACCCCCCACCATAACATGCAGAATAACGTTACACATTTAACAGTCCAACACAGAATTTCTTTGGAAGGCAGGGAGTCTCGAGCCCGAGACCCCCGGCCGTATTTATTAAAATATGAAACAAAATTAAAAAAATTGATAAAATTAAAATATACATCATTATTAAATGCAAACTTCAGAACATTAGATTTACATCAATTTCCACAGGTATGATGGGCTAACCTTAACAAATTTCTAATACAGCGTGGTTCCTAACCGAATCTAACATCCTGATATTAAATTTGCATTTCTAATAATTTCTGGTCCTACGGCAAGGTCGCTAACCGGTGTCAGATCCTTTTACCAGCTACGCTCTCACGTCCGAGATGCGCATGCGCAACAAGGGCCCGTTTACCCGCGTGCGCTCCGTGAACTCCATTTAACCATAACAGGAGGGCCCTTACACTCGCGCCCCTTGATGACGTCATAGTGTATGTGAGGGGTGGCTACCAGTCTGAGGAAAGCGTGACTCCCTCCCCCGCACCCTTCTAAGCGATGGATATCCTGCCCCTGAAGTTCTGGGAGAGACCAGTGGCCCCTCCCTCTGGGCGGCCCCTTTCGTGAGTGGGACCACCCCCCCCTAAGGACCTTAAATTGCTGCTCACCGATTATGACCTTACCGCCACAGGCCAGCATAGTTGACCGACTATCGAGCCCCCCCCACAAACCTACACTGAAAGGTCATATCCTCCTCGCAAAACCTTCTACCCATGCTAAGATGTTTTTATGAATAGGGCATTCCCTGACTCTGTCAAATGGACCCCATCCCGCACATAGAACTGTTCCCCCCAGATGCAACCATGAGGTATACTTTGTAGGTAAGGAGTTCGAAATAGCTTGTCTAGTTTGTTGTTGACCCTCTTTACCGAGTGATTCAACGCCCTGACTAATTCACCCCCCCTCCACTGCAGCCTCGGTATCAACTGTGACCATACAATAGTGCAATCCGGTAACAGTTTCGCCAGCCACCCTGCCGCTGAGATGATTTCTTCCAACAGGACCCTTCTGCCCAAATCCACTAAATCATTCCCCCCCAGGTGCAGGATGACCACTGAAGGTGGTGAGGTGTGTCTTTGGAGTAGATCTGACATGAAACCCCTAAGCTGACTGAGGCGAAGCCCTCCTCTGACATGGAAAGAGACCTTGAAGCTCCCAAACTCCGCCCTCCGGCTACCCACTCCTGCAAGGAAAATTGGTTTAGCACGTTTTACATAAGAGTGACCGACTACCCATACTACATTCATCCTCCGTTTGTCTTCCTGCCATTGCCGGGATGTTTATGGTTGGTCTTGCTGGTCCTTTAGTAATTCCCGTCCTGCATCACAGGCCCGAGAAACTAGAAATAAATAGGAGAAAAAGGCAGGCATCAGAGGGCCGGCGACTGACCCTTACAACATGTGCAACCGCACATACCGCTTATAGGCATTGGAAGACCATCTCCCAATCCTCTTCACGCTACTGACATTCAACCCTCTTGCAGTGGCCTCAGTGGCTGCCCCTATCCGGAAAGAATGTGTCCCAAATTCTTTGTGATCACAACCTGTTTTGGCAATACTCATGGCTAATACTCTCTGGAACTGAAACCTGGTCAAAGGGGTACCATCCTTATGCATGAGCAATGCTCCATCAAGCTCCCGTGCGCGCTGCTTAATTAACGCCTCCACATGTGACACTGGGCAGCACGGGTTATTCAGCGTTCGGTGTAAGATCAGAGTCTGACCCCTGGCCTCCTGATCAGTCTTGGATTTCCGAATGGTAACCCGCATCGTGTTGTCCCGAATGCTGACGTCACGCAGCTGAAGGCCACCTTCCCTATCTAGCTTGTTGGCTGCCACCAGTTCGCCTACCCTGAAAGCCCCGTAGTTTCTGGTCCTACGGCAAGGTCGCTAACCGGTGTCAGATCCTTTTACCAGCTACGCTCTCACGTCCGAGATGCGCATGCGCAACAAGGGCCCGTTTACCCGCGTGCGCTCCGTGAACTCCATTTAACCATAACAGGAGGGCCCTTACACTCGCGCCCCTTGATGACGTCATAGTGTATGTGAGGGGTGGCTACCAGTCTGAGGAAAGCGTGACTCCCTCCCCCGCACCCTTCTAAGCGATGGATATCCTGCCCCTGAAGTTCTGGGAAAAACCAGTGGCCCCTCCCCCTGGGCGGCCCCTTTCGTGAGTGGGACCACCCCCCCTAAGGAGCTTAAATTGCTGCTCACCGATTATGACCTTACCGCCAGATCCACATAATAAATACGACATTTTTTAACCTAAGAGGGAAAAAAGGCCTAAGGAAAATAGTTAAATTCTACATATTAACATTGCCTGTATGCGTGGGAAAAAGGCCTAAGGACGAAATTTTATCATATGACATTGCATAACATTACACCGCATACCTACCAGGATCCTTCCAAGAATTCTGCTACCAGGGGATGGAGGGTGGGGAAAATTAAAATTGCCCACAGCGGGGCAAGGAGCAAGCCTGGGAAGCGCGGGCGCAAAGAGGCCGCTTCCTGCGCTCCCAGGCTCTTAAACCCCTCCTAGGTCGCGGTCCCGCCCCCCTTGACCCGGAAGCGCAAAACTGCTTCCGGGGCAAGGGCGGGACGCGCGACCAACCAGGACTGGCCGAAGGGGGGGGGGCCGGGCACAGCCATGTGTGCGTGGGGGCCGAGTGGCCCCCACTTTCCTCATGGCCCGTGACTGCCCGCCACCCCCCACCATAACATGCAGAATAACGTTACACATTTAACAGTCCAACACAGAATTTCTTTGGAAGGCAGGGAGTCTCGAGCCCGAGACCCCCCGGCCGTATTTATTAAAATATGAAACAAAATAAAAAAAATTGATAAAATTAAAATATACATAATTATTAAATGCAAACTTCAGAACATTAGATTTACATCAATTTCCACAGGTATGATGGGCTAACCTTAACAAATTTCTAATACAGCGTGGTTCCTAACCGAATCTAACATCCTGATATTAAATTTGCATTTCTAATAATTTCTGGTCCTACGGCAAGGTCGCTAACCGGTGTCAGATCCTTTTACCAGCTACGCTCTCACGTCCGAGATGCGCATGCGCAACAAGGGCCCGTTTACCCGCGTGCGCTCCGTGAACTCCATTTAACCATAACAGGAGGGCCCTTACACTCGCGCCCCTTGATGACGTCATAGTGTATGTGAGGGGTGGCTACCAGCCTGAGGAAAGCGTGACTCCCTCCCCCGCACCCTTCTAAGCGATGGATATCCTGCCCCTGAAGTTCTAGGAGAGACCAGTGGCCCCTCCCCCTGGGCGGCCCCTTTCGTGAGTGGGACCACCCCCCCCTAAGGACCTTAAATTGCTGCTCACCGATTATGACCTTACCGCCACAGGCCAGCATAGTTGACCGACTATCTAGCCCCCCCCACAAACCTACACTGAAAGGTCATATCCTCCTCGCAAAACCTTCTACCCATGCTAAGATGTTTTTTATGAATAGGGCATTCCCTGACTCTGTCAAATGGACCCCATCCCGCACATAGACCTGTTCCCCCCAGATGCAACCATGAGGTATACTTTGTAGGTAAGGAGTTCGAAATAGCTTGTCTAGTTTGTTGTTGACCCTCTTTACCGAGTGATTCAACGCCCTGACTAATTCACCCCCCCTCCACTGCAGCCTCGGTATCAACTGTGACCATACAATAGTGCAATCCGGTAACAGTTTCGCCAGCCACCCTGCCGCTGAGATGATTTCTTCCAACAGGACCCTTCTGCCCAAATCCACTAAATCATTCCCCCCCAGGTGCAGGATGACCACTGAAGGTGGTGAGGTGTGTCTTTGGAGTAGATCTGACATGAAACCCCTAAGCTGACTGAGGCGAAGCCCTCCTCTGCCATGGAAAGAGACCTTGAAGCTCCCAAACTCCGCCCTCCGGCTACCCACTCCTGCAAGGAAAATTGGTTTAGCACGTTTTACATAAGAGTGACCGACTACCCATACTACATTCATCCTCCGTTTGTCTTCCTGCCATTGCCGGGATGTTTATGGTTGGTCTTGCTGGTCCTTTAGTAATTCCCGTCCTGCATCACAGGCCCGAGAAACTAGAAATAAATAGGAGAAAAAGGCAGGCATCAGAGGGCCGGCGACTGACCCTTACAACATGTGCAACCGCACATACCGCTTATAGGCATTGGAAGACCATCTCCCAATCCTCTTCACGCTACTGACATTCAACCCTCTTGCAGTGGCCTCAGTGGCTGCCCCTATCCGGAAAGAATGTGTCCCAAATTCTTTGTGATCACAACCTGTTTTGGCAATACTCATGGCTAATACTCTCTGGAACTGAAACCTGGTTAAAGGGGTACCATCCTTATGCATGAGCAATGCTCCATCAAGCTCCCGTGCGCGCTGCTTAATTAACGCCTCCACATGTGACACTGGGCAGCACAGGTTATTCAGCGTTCGGTGTAAGATCAGAGTCTGACCCCTGGCCTCCTGATCAGTCTTGGATTTCCGAATGGTAACCCGCATCGTGTTGTCCCGAATGCTGACGTCACGCAGCTGAAGGCCACCTTCCCTATCTAGCTTGTTGGCTGCCACCAGTTCGCCTACCCTGAAAGCCCCGTAGTTTCTGGTCCTACGGCAAGGTCGCTAACCGGTGTCAGATCCTTTTACCAGCTACGCTCTCACGTCCGAGATGCGCATGCGCAACAAGGGCCCGTTTACCCGCGTGCGCTCCGTGAACTCCATTTAACCATAACAGGAGGGCCCTTACACTCGCGCCCCTTGATGACGTCATAGTGTATGTGAGAGGTGGCTACCAGTCTGAGGAAAGCGTGACTCCCTCCCCGGCACCCTTCTAAGCAATGGATATCCTGCCCCTGAAGTTCTGGGAAAAACCAGTGGCCCCTCCCCCTGGGCGGCCCCTTTCGTGAGTGGGACCACCCCCCCTAAGGACCTTAAATTGCTGCTCACCGATTATGACCTTACCGCCAGATCCACATAATAAATACGACATTTTTTAACCTAAGAGGGAAAAAAGGCCTAAGGAAAATAGTTAATGCACCAGTAAAATTCTACATATTAACATTTCCTGTATGCGTGGAAAAAAGGCCTAAGGACGAAATTTTATCATATGACATTGCATAACATTACACCGCATACCTACCTGGTCTCACTAGACGTAGAATCACTCTACACTTCCATCCCGCAGGATGAGACTCTCGATACAATCATGAGAATTCTGGAAGAGGCGAACCTGGACTCAATAACACCTGTACCTTTCATTATGGCCTTAGCAAAGCTGGCTATGAAAGAGAACTTCTTCAGTTTCGAAAACACCACATACCTACAGATCTCCGGCACCAGCATGGGGAGCATTTTTGCTCCCAGCCTGGCGAATCTGTACGTCCATGCTTTTGAGCAAGAGTGTGTCCTGACTCCTAACAACCCTTTCAGGGCACACATCCATTGGTGGAAATGCTATATAGATGATATCCTCGTCATTTGGCGAGGAGACCAACAATCTATTATGGAGTTCCACCAGTGGCTGAACACTCGGAATCGTTTTTTGAGGTTCACTGTGGAAAGCAACAAAGAAAGAATCTCTTTTCTAGACTTGTCCATTTTTGTAACCGTCAATGGTCTTGAGACTGAGCTCTATAAAAAACCATTGTCCAGGAACTCTCTGCTCTTGTATGAGAGCCAACACCCCAAGTCCTTAAGGGACAATTTGCACTATGGGCAATTTCTACGGGTACGTCGGAATTGCTCTACATCCACTACCTTTCAGAATCATGCCGAAGGGCTATCTAAACAACTTCTAGCACGGCACTACCCTAAGAAGTTGATTACTCGCTCTTGGAAACGGGCAGCTAACAATCATCGTGATGCACTGCTGGAAGTCGGTGCAGTTAAACCACCTTTAGATTGACTAACTTTGGTGACAACTTACAACACCAAGTCTAATCAACTACAACGCATAGTAAGGCAGAACTGGAAAATCTTAAATTTTGGCAATGAAAAAATAGAATCACCACTATTTTCTTTCAAAAGATCTACCAATTTACGAGATCGGTTGGTACATACACGTCCTAGAGAGGTACCCAAAAGACCAATTGGCACACTCTGGAACAATGCAGCGGTCACTGGACACTATCCATGTGGCAACTGTACAATGTGTCCTCAAACTACAAAAGCCACCCAAATTGATATAGGTACAGATCGCCCTTGGATCTTGAAAAATTTCACAAACTGCAATAGTTCGCATGTAATCTACTTGCTAACATGTTCCTGTCATGAACATTATGTAGGGATGACTACACGAAAAGTACGCACTAGGATGCTAGAGCATAAAAGTACTTTTCGTTGTAAGAAGAGTGTTTCAAAACTCACTAAACACTTCATCGAGCATAATCATAATGAAACTGACTTCACCTGGACGGTTTTGGAGAAGCCTTTCATACCCTCATACATTGGGGATAGATCAAGATATCTATTTGTGAAAGAACAAAAATGGATTTTCAAATTATCCTCAGACTCCCAGGGTTTAAATGATGACATTTCATGGACTACGCTCTGATCCAATACTTGAGAGATCCTAGAGCATAGTCATATTTACCTGACGTTTCTCAGAGATACTGCTGAGATATTGGTATGACATCCAGAAACTAACATAGTCTTATGTACATCTTTTGGGATCCACTGACAGTTTTATCTATTTTAAGAAACTATGAATAGATACGACCTGTAGGTAGTAAGGTGCACAAGCCTGATCACAGAAGTGGTCTTTAAATCACCTATGCAGCATTACCAATTGATGGGCATCAGATTTGATTACATCTGAATCTGATTTGTCGAAATTTGCAGTTTTTAGTTTGGTGTATTCTAACATAGACCTCTCGATAACTGGCGAGATAAATACTCGAAAATACTAGACGTTATGTATTTTCCGATTTCACTGTCTTATTGCCGATTATGTCTTCACATCACAGCAAGAACTACAATTTTCAGTATTGTGTAGTTCTAAGCAGATCTCGCGAGTATACCAAGCTCTCGCGATGACACGCGATGTAAACACACAGACGGAGCGAGACTACACTGCCGGTTTGTTTGTTTGTTTTTACGATCGCTTTTTTCACGAAAGATTGATATAACGTCCAGTGAAAAACGGATAAGTTGTTATTATTATCATTGTTAACTTTGGGTTAGTTTGATAAAACCTCGCGTGAAGACTGGCTGTCTAGAATTCCATCGAGCCAGCCAACCCATACGCATAATGAACAAAACGAGTGCCTATAGGACAATTAGGCAACCTTTACTTTACAAATAACCAGACACTCCTTTATAGCGTCGCCTCCCCCAACCTCAGAATCAGTTCGGGGCAACGACGGAGAGGTGAGTCTGTGCACACTTTTCATGCTGACAAAAACTTATTGTTATTGCCTAAAGGCTATAGGTTGAGCTGGGAGGGTCAGAGGTTCTAGAGACTTTAACCTCTTAGTTAAGTTACTTTGGAGGGGACTTTTTCAGGACAGATAAGCACAGTCGTTTTCTGGGTCTGATTTCTGGGTTCCCCTTCTCTTTCTTATCCTTAGAGCGTGGCCTCCCTTACTCTGAGCATGGTCCAGGTGAGGTGAGGTGCTTCCCCTGCCAAGAAGGGTGAGTAAGGAATTTCTGCAGTCCTTCTTTATTGTTATACAGCGTTACATTTCCAATACCACTATACCACTGTACATTTTTTTGTTGTAGGTGATTGTTACACCAGCTGACATGGAGGACTAAAAGAATATATATCCTTTATAGTGTCACTGTTTTCGTTTTGTGTAATTTAGAGCACATTCTTCACTTGCAGTAGCAAAAATATTTAAGAACAAAGGCCCTGATGAAAGCCTAGGGAGTGATTCCCCGTGTAGGAAGAAACATGTTGGCCCCTAAACAGTCATTTGTTTATACTGTCATTTTGCACTGTTCTGGTTTTTAACTGAAAGAGGCTTACAGTTATTAAAGTTTTCTTATTGTAATTCCTCTATTCCTTTTTAATATTATCACTTTATTGCACTGCACTTTCTGGTTCCTTTTTTCTAATTAGTGATCCCACGCATGGTCAACATGTGATTGTGGGTTTGACCCCAGTCCTACCAGACGGCACTGGAATAAGTCTCATATGATCTAGAGACTCTCCAGCCTTGTACTGTGGATGGCCAGATGATAAAATTAGATCACTAACAAGAATTTTGATGGTAATCCATCTGGATTTTGGGTCTCACCTACCGTTACTAGTGGTCTTGTGCGTTGGAATGTAAATCTTCAAAATGGACAGTTATCTATTCTAGTACTTTATAGACGGAATTGAAGAGTACAGTCCATAGAGAGCATAGTTTTGTTGCGACTCTAGACCCCCGGGTTTTTTTGTATTTCAATAAAGTGCACCGGCACAGATCTGTGCAAAGCTCCATTAGCAGTGCTGCTAGAAGGCAACGCTACAACTCGTGAAGTGAAATGGGTCTTCCTGTATTGGAATACAACTAGCTAGTGGTGCATAGGTGAGCACAGTCCCCAGATGGAAACCTACAGAGTGCATAGTATGCCTAGTCCTGGATAAAAACCCAGGAGGCTCAGTGCCAGATAGAAGACACTACAGTGAGCCCAGTGCCTGGAGGCCGGATAGACACCTACAGAAGCACATAGTGATCCCAGTGCCAGATGGAAACTACAGCTGTGCACAGAGCCCATATAAGACGCACCTGGAGAGCTCAGTGCCGGATGGAAACCCAAGAGGCTCAGTGCCGGATGGAAGACACTATAGTGAGCTCTGTGCCTGGAGGCTGGATAGACCCCTACAGAAGCACAGTGACCCCAGTGCCAAATGGAAACCTCTGCTGTGCACAGTGAGCCCGGAGGCCGTATAAAAACTAATAGATGTGCATAAGGAGACCAGTACCAGGACTGAAACATACAGACGCCTGTGGTGAGCACAGTGCCGGGTGGAAACCTGCAGGTTCACGCATCCCAATGCCAGCCTGGATATCAAGTGACATGCACGGTGAACCCAGTACCGGACTAGAAACCTACCACCAGGTACATGGAGCCTGGGACTGCCCTGGAGTGGGAGATTACAGGGTAACAACATTAGCCTACCACAAACGTCTCAGCTAAAAATGGAGGCCGAGCTGAAGATGCCATGTTTGATCGCTAGCACAGTACTAGATCCCATCATATGTAATGAGAGCGTACACCCCTTCAGACGACATCCTATAATAGAAAACTGTAAATCATCCAGTAAAGTGAGTTGGTTTCAAAGCTCCTGGTTTTTAACCCAAGACAATGTTTAAAGCAGAGGCAAAGTCTAACTTTCAGCGTTCACAAGGGGAAGTTACTCCTAGTCTTAGATTTACATTATTTTTGCCTTGTTAGAGCAACCGAGAATGACAAACATTTTTGATAAAGGAAAAGACTCCAATATTTAATTACATCCAAGATGTGCACGCTCTCAGCCCCATCCCTGGTATCGTGGCATATATGACGTACATGTTTTCAGCTTCATGTTCGATTTAATAACAAACCACAAAGTGCACAAGTTTTCATCCTCATCCTTAATGCAATAAAATACCACAAGGTGTGCAAGATCCAAACCTCATTCCTGTTGTTATAACAAACTATATGTGTGCAAGCCTTCGTGGTGCAATTTCATTTACAATGCATATGTAAATTGTAAATTGATACTTGTATAGCGCACTACTCACCCGCAAGGGTCTCAAGGCGCTTGTACGAATACCGCTGTGGACCCCATCCTGGCTTTCCCTGTCAGGCGTCCACTCCTGGGCACCCCCAAGGTGGAGGACAGGCATCCTTGGCGTTGTGGGGGCCGTGGTGGAGATTAAGCAAGCTATTGCCCAGAGTTGCAGAGTGGGACTCCATGATTGGAATAGGCACTGAGGCGAGAATTATCAGGTCCATGGAATTTTGAGCCCAAGACCCGCCGAGGCGGGGAATTGAACCCTGGTCCCGGGCCCCTGGTCCCGGGCTAGACTTCTGCATCAGGGTCTGCCGCTCTAACCATTGAGCCACACTTCTCCACTAAGCACGCCCAGCTCCATGTTCCAATAATAACCTATGTGATGTTCAAGGTCTATGCATCATCCTCCCTGGAATAATTTTAGCCTAGTATGTGTGCATGTTTGCAAGTCGTCAGCCTTGTGCATAATATAACCCCTAACAACCTGTGCATTCCCACTATACAGTGTGCAAGCTTCATCATGCAAAAAGCGTGCATAGTCCCAGCCCAATCATACATGAATCAACATAATAACCAACTATAAAATGTGCAAGCTCCAAATATCATGATCCGCTGAATAATATTAACCAAATAGCAAGCGAGCATGTTTGCAAACTGTCCGAATCACAAGTGATATAATAGCCTCCTACTGCAAGCTCTCAGCTTCATTATCAACATGCTCATCCCTGGGGAAATAATCTACAATGTGTGCAAGCTCCCAACATCATCATCATCCCTGGACCCTCATCTATAGCTCACAAAAAAATGTGCACAATCACAGCCCCATCCTCCATGGATCCACAATAACCTACTATAAATTGAGCAAGGTCAGGGCATCTTCATCCTTGGAATAATATTAACCAAGTTGTCAGCATAATGCATGCTATAATAACCTCCTACAAGGTGTGCAAGCTCTCTGCTTCCTCCATAGAGCAATATATATCTCTAGCAGGTGCACAAGCGATAAGCATCCTTCCGAAAGCAGTAATTATACAAGGTCGGAAATCTTCCAACTGCGTGCCTTGAGCACCAAAGGCAGCCTACAATGTTTGCAAACCCTAGTCACGATAATTTCTGGAACATTAATAACTTAAAACGAATGTAAGCCCCTCCCTCTTCCTCACCATGACCTCCAGAACAGTGTTAACGGTCTACAGGGAACAGAGGCTCTCAACTTCGCCCTGTAACAAGAATAATCTATGAAAGGCGTGGAAGCTCTAGGCCTTGTCATTCCTGATACAATAATGAAAATTGCAAGTTGTGCAATCTCTCAGCATCATCCCTCGTGCAATGACCTACTTACTACAAGATATGCACCTCTCAACCTCGCCACTGGAACAAGAATGACCAACTGCACGATGCTGGGGCTCCCAGCCTCCTCTTCCCTGATGTCTCTAAGCTCACTGCCGAAACAATGAAAAAACTACGGATAACTGCATTTACGTCCACCATTCGTGAATGTTTACAAAGCAAACTAAATGAAACATGTACGATCGGTACTCTTTATGCCCGCCTCTTCAGCAGGTCCTGATGTGAATGACTGTCTCCCTCAAATGTCTCCCGCCACAGACAACCTGAAGGCCTTCTTGTCCGATGCTCCCCAGCGCACCTTTTCTCACTCACATTCAAGTCAGTACACCCAACAGCGAGCACATGCTTGGTGCATTCATCAACGCTTGGTTTGCTGGGTGAATGAGTAATTTGGGCTGGGAAGCTTCCCTGCGGATTCTCTGCAGGCAGAGGCCACCTGCTAACCCCAGCTGATTGCTGTAAGATTTAATGAGTACCTCAGTCAGTGCCTGCAGGGTTGGTCTAAATCAATTGCTCTCAGTGGCCACACCTCCTTGCCCCGGTCATTCTGCCTTCCATGTGGACATATCTACACCTGAAGTTTTCATTGCGCGTTATACCGTATGATTCCACCCACTAGCCGGGTTCCTTTAGCACAAACCATTAGTTCAGGCAACGTGCAGCCCTCTACAACTGTCCTACAACTTCTGAATCCAATATTCAAATGAAAATGCTGTCATAAGCAAGACGTCACTAAACAGTCCGACTGCTGTACACTATATATAGAATCAGCCTGTGAGCAGAGCGAGGTCAAATAATCGAGCGCAGGGCATGGCGGCGCCACCAGGCTGCCAGCCCACAGGAATCCCAGCTACTAGGGCAAGCACCGAAGGCAGAGTCCGCAAATCAGAGCCGGCAGCCAGAGAGAGCACCGGAGGCGGCCCACGGAGCACTGCCTGGACGTACTGAGGAGGAGTTAAGCTGGCGAGTAGCAGCACAGCATGATTATCAATATCTAGTAAATATATACAGAATACACTCACCCCTCTCCTCTCCCTCCCCAAGCTGGATATACACCCCATGGTTTTTCTCCCTCGGCCAGTCCCAATTCCTTCTGCCAGGAATACTCGCATTCGTTAATGGCGGGTAGACACTAGAGAGGCTGGATCAGGATCTGACGTCACGCGCGGCATCCAATAATGGATTGCCCTGCGGTGACCAGCCAATCCTGGCGCCTGGGGGGGCACATGAATGCTCGCCCTGTGTCGCCTTTGTGAAGCCGGGGGCTGCGACCAGTTTAAACAAGCACCCCCTTATGGGGAAACACTGATGCGCATGCGCAGGCAAGTTTCTGCCCTGCAAGTCACTTGCGCGCTATATACCTTGGCTGGCTGTCTGCTGCTGCAGCTGAGTGCGTCACGTGGTCGTGGACTGTCACTCAAGCTGCGCAGCCCCCCTGCACTCCCCACTCCTGGAAAACTCGGGTGATTCCCGGCGGCGCTCGCTCGAACATTTTAAACACACAGTGACAGTCACACCAGTTTATTTTATTGCAGCAGCGCGTCCATGGGGCTTGTGGGGCTACGCCCCTACGCCCCAATGGACGCACCGCTGCTGTGCACTTATCCATGTAGTATTTACCTTCGAAGGAGAAACCCAAGAGGCGCTGATCTGCCGGGTGCACCGGGAGAAGTCTAAAGGCTGACTCAATATCTGATTTGGCCATCAGTGCCCCAGGGCCCAAAGTCCTCAACATTTCCACCGCCTGGTCAAAGGATGCATATTTCACGCTACAAATTGACTCATCAATTGCTTCATTCAAAGATAAGCCCTTAGGTGCCGACAAATTGTGTATTAGCCTAAACTCGCCCTTTTCCTTCTTAGGTACCACTCCTAAAGGTGAGCACACAAAATTCTGAACAGGGATGTCAGAAAAAGGCCCCGCTACCCTACCTAGGCGCAGCTCCTTTTCTATTTTGTTCGCTACCACCTTGGGGTTGTTCTGAACTGACAACTGGTTCTTACACTGCGGTGCCCCGGTGTAACCCACAGCCGGAATCCGGAAACCATGCGTGAAACCCTCCTGTAACATCCTAGCGGAAGTGTGATTAGGGTATCTGTTGCGCCAGGGAATCATAGCCGTCACCAAAATAGGGGAACGCGCCACCAGGGGCTGAATTATGTTATTCAGGTCTCCTCCTCCCTCTGTTGCCAGACCCATTGCCCTTTGACCGGCATGTAGTCTCTGGGTGGGACGGGTGGCCGCATAAGTTACACACGTGCCTGAATTTGCAGGTGCCCGGTGCCCTGTTGCACGTCCGCCTATTGAAATCCCAGCACACTCCTGTCCCGCCTGCACTACCTCTGGACTTGTTGCCCAACTCCCCCCCTTGCGCTGGTCGAAAGGGCTGCTGAAAGGGCTACTGGGGTCCGGGGGAATACCCCTTGTTACCGGAGGCACTAGTACTTGCGGCCTGACCCTTCTCAAACTTGGAATGCCAGGAAATGGAATCGACCGTGTCCCAAGATAATGACTTTTTGAACTCCCTTGATTTCCTGAAGGCTATGTCGTACTCCTTCCATGCATCCCCCCCATGATTCTCATGGTACATTGTAATCCTGCTCTGATAGCAGGCCATCACAGTTTGCATACCTGGGAAGCGTTCCCCAATCACTGCACTATACACCGAAAAGGCCCTGATCCAATTGACAAGTGTCTCTTCCACCCTAAACTTGTACAGTTGCGATCGCCACTCACTAGGCAACATCATATCCTTCTGAGATTTTGCATAGTCCCATTCCCTGTTGTCGATCAATAACGAAAAAATATTAACATATTTGTCTGCCCAGATTAACTCCTTCACACTTTGAGATACATGCTGCGCTAAACACTCCCCCCTGGAGGGAATTGTGCCCTCGCCCAGCACCGGCAGGGCTACCTCCTTACCACTTTCGGTGGGCTGTTTTGCGTCCACTGTCTTGACTGCCTCACCATTGTTCGCTGGACCTGTTTGGGGAGAAATCGGTGCACTTGGGGTGCCATTCCCGCCCGTAGCCAACAATATTTGAGCAACCATTTTCTGGGCCTCTGCCGAGGGATCTGCTGCAGCAGGTAACACTCCCCCAATCCCCAACCAAGGAAGTACCGCCGCTATCTGTGCTGCCAGTTCGGGCGGCACTGGTCCCGGAGCTGGAGTGACCGGTGGGACAAATGACGGGACAGGGCCGGTCGCCGGTGCGACTGGCGCAGGGATATTAAGGGGGGCCGGGGCAGTCGGTGGCACGCCAGGCGCTACTGGCACACTCACTGGTGGTGGTTGCGGAGCAGGGGCTGGAACACCCGCCGGGGTGGGGGGATAGGAATTGGTGCACTAGGACCCACAGGCAGTATATTAGGGGTTGGACTCAGGGACCCCCCACCCTCACCGGACCTGGGGGGGCGACCACCCACTTTCTTAGTTCTGGCACGTTTGGGTGGTGTCTCAAATTCCCCCCTTGGTTTGGGGGGCACTATGGTCCGCTTAGGCCTTCCCGATGGGCCTGCCTGGTCATCCACCCTCGCTCCCAATTCTGCCAGGGTCTTACCCAACTTATCCACCTTCCCCAATCGTTTGTCCATTGCTGACATCCTGCGCATCATTGTTTGAAACATTAATTCCACACTCGTATTCCCTGCACCCCGTCTGGCAGACATGTTGCCCTGCACCTACACTACACAATAGGTTACTTATGAGCACGCCGTGCTCCGTACCTGACCAAGTTGGAGGCTCACGAGCTGGCCGTAGACACCACGCAACTGTGACCGCACACCCCAGCTAGCCTGGAGTGTTTAGGTGAGCAAACTCTAGCCCAGCGGCCCGCCAGAAGCAGTGAAATGCAGGCCTGCCCGCGTCCTCAGGATCCGCCGTCCACCGCGAGCACCACAGCTACCCGGTCCGCAGCGATCCTTGTCTGTAGCTCCTATGACGAAAAATTCGTTAAAACCGGATTGTGGCGATTCGCAATAAAACCTCACACACCCCTGCCCTCTTACACAACAAATTACTGCCACTGGTATAGGAGGACAACTGTTTATTCCTAAACTTTATTTGCATTTGATGAGAGCGTGTTGTCCCCATACATTATTAAAATGAGCTAACCCTGGCCAGCTTCATAACATTTTGTCCTCAAAACAAATTCCCACACAATAAAAAACGGAGTCTGCTACCGATTGCTACCACTCCTGTGCTTCTATTAGGAAACCTGTGGTCTCCCCTCCAGTCCCTGCCGAAGCCGACCCTGCTTCGCTTCGTAACTAAAATTAGCCCAAACAAAGTGCCTGCACACAACTCTCCGCTTTCGCCCCCGCTCGCTCCTCTGAGCCGGTCCTTGATCAGCGGCCGCCCCCGCTACCCCTTCACCTACCTCGCGCCCCGATAGACTTGAGATACCCCCCTCACGCCGTGCCTGTACGCCCGACTTGCTCGGTCAGGGCCGCCCGTAATCCAGGACAGCTGATCCCCGGCCTCGTTTGCCGCTCCCGAGCGTCTCCTGTCGTGTCAGCCGTCGCGCAACCTCCGACACCTGAAGAGAGACAAAAGGGACAAAATTCCTTCCCGCGGACGCAGATACTGCCTCGCCCTCGGCCGCCGCTTCGATACCGCACAATCTGAAAAATAAAGGAGAAAATTAAAATTGCCCACAGCGGGGCAAGGAGCGAGCCTGGGAAGCGCGGGCGCAAAGAGGCCGCTTCCCGCGCTCCACAGGCTCTTAAACCCCTCCTAGGTCGCGGTCCCGCCCCCCTTGACCCGGAAGCGCAAAACTGCTTCCGGGACAAGGGCGGGACGCGCGACCAACCAGGACTGGCCGAAGGGGGGGGCCGGGCACAGCCATGTGTGCGTGGGGGCTGAGCGGCCCCCACTTTCCTTGGGCGGTTGTATGGGAACGCCCATATACCACCCATGGTATGTCACTTTGAGGCAATATAGTGGATTACTTTGTAGCTACTTCCCAGCATGTTTTGGGCTGAAAAGTACATTTACAAATCAAAAAACTTTGCACCGATTGCTTTATTTTTATTATACAAAACTAATGCAAAGTGTTCATGAATTTGGACATTTGTTTGGAACAGCCTCTCAGAATCAGCACCTTGTATTAGCACCTTGTATAGAAACAAGAACAATTACTGAGTTCAGCACGACTAGTGTACAAATAGAGAAGCATTAGTACTGAGATAGCGAGGCAACAAACTCGGCCTGTCAAGCGGAAAGATGGAAGTGCACCGACCGAGTTGCCTGGCTCCCCTATCTATTTGCCAAATATTTTACTGAAAAAATGTAAAGGTGCATTGGTGCAAAACCGCATTGCCATGTTTAGTTTTTTGTCCCTTGTATTTTTTTTTATAATCATGAACAACTATTGCTAGCATTTTCTCATTTTTAATGAACCACATGTAGGAACAGTTGTGTTAACCGCATGCGTGCGGCATGATTCCCCCCGTACGCTGGATTTTGCAAAAGCGCACTTTACATGACGAGCTGGGCTCGTCATGAGCGTGCGAGGAGGCTACCTCATGACGAGCCCAGCTCGTCATGAGCGTCGAAGGGGTTAATAAGTGTGGCTACAACACAACTTTGCACTTCATCCTGCCTCTCCTTGTGTGCCAGGCTCAGAACTCATTACGCTAACTGGCTTCCCTAATTAATACTTACTTGAGCAATTCAGGCAGTGTGACTTATTGTTCAGAGCTGGAATTCAGGGATGGGGCATGGCATTGAGCAGTTAACCTCCAGTCCAGCATCAAATATTACTTCCACTTTTCAAACAAACGCTATTAAAGGGGCCTAGATAACAGCAAGAGGAATTAGACCCAATGATAACGGGAACCAGAGGACAAAGTGGCTGCTCCAAGTAAGTTTCACTAGCTTGGCCAGTGCTTAATTTGTAAAGGAATTTTTATCTGTGCCCATAGCTGTGTTTAGAAGCCCCCAGCTGATAAAAAGTCAGAACGCCAAAACCAAGGCAGTGTCATCTGGAATCCACCCCAATCCTCTTTAATCCACTACAAGACACTCCCTTCCCTGTTATCTCACTCTTGCAGGTCCCTGCCTTCGGATGTATGTCATTACATCCATCGCATAGTAATACCATGCGTGCCATTACAACGCGGGTATTACTTTTACGATGTCAATGACATCGCATGCCATTTCATCGCATACTTTTACCACGAGTATGCCTTTACCAAGCATGCCATAACAACGCAAAGGCATGCGTGGTAAACCAATACTCGTAGTAAAAGTTTGCAAGGTAAGTGACATCCCTACCCCTACACCTACACAACACACTACTCCCACCCCCACACTACCCCTAACCCAAAATCACTACCACACTACAACACTACCCACATTACTCCCACCCCTACACTACCCTAAACACTAAAACACTACTGCACTACAACACTACCCACACTAGTCCCACCCCTACACTACCCTAAACACTACAACACTACAACACTACCCACACTACTCCCACCCCTACACTACCATAAACCCTAAAACACTACAACACTACAGTAAACACTAAAGCACCACACTACATAAACACTACTACACTACCCTAAACCCTAAAACACTTCACTACCCTAAACCCTAAAACACTACACTACGCAAATACTACTATACTACCCTAAACCCTAAAACACTACACTAACCTAAACCCTAAAACACTACACTACCCTAAACCCTAAAACACTACACTACACAGACACTACTACACTACCCTAAAACCAAAATCACTACACAAACACAACTACACTACCCTAAAACCTAAACCACTACACTACATAAACACTACTACACTAACCTAAACCCTAATACACTACACTAAACAAACACTACAACATTACACTACACTACACTACCAAAAAAACACACTAAAACGTTATAAAAAACCCACACAACACAAACATTACAATACTACTTTTACACTACCCTAAACCCTACAAAATTAACCCCCACCCCAAGCTCAAACGCCCTTACCTCTCTCCTCTCCAGCGTCGCTGTCTCTGATCTCTGTTCCTGCTTCCTCCTTCCTGCTTGTTGCACGTCGTTGTGAGGAAATAGCCTCAGTTTCCTCGCAAAGATTTGGATAGCTGCTGCCGCAGCCATTACTCATTATATCGCATGCGTTGTAAAAGCACATGCAATGTAATGGCATGCATGGTTTTTAACCACATGTTGTAACTTCGCATGCATTGTAATGCATGCAATGTAAAAGCAACGTGTGGTAAAAACCACGTTGTATTGGCTGTTCCCCCTGCCTTCTCCCTTTGTGATGGATTTTCTGTCTTTCTCATCCTCCTTATTTTCCCAATGTGCTTTTGTCCCCCTGTTGCGCTCGGGAAACATCTGAAAAGGTAATATAGGTGCTGGTAGCCCACACCGCCCCCCACCGCCAAAAAATTCAGCACGTCTGCCCCTCACGCTCTTTATAGTCAAGAGCCCTAATCATTCCCGGTAATTCGTCTGCAAGATTCACCATTATTGACGGCCCTGGTAATTCCGGGGGTCAGAAATGATGAATGTTTGGGGAGTAGCCTGTGGAAATAGGAATTACTGCGTCCATGTCTACATGTTTTTCCAGGTATTCCAGGTGGAAGTGTGCGAACGTGTCTAAGATTCAGACTGAGTAAATTGATTGCTAATCCGATTTAAGTTTGTTCAAATTATCTAGCTTTGCCCTGTGACTACTTTGCGCAAACCTTCAGAGCATCCGGTCGCAGGTGTTAAATGTTGTGTTCTTTGCAAGGCGTCAGAGTTGTTACCAGGATCTGACGATGAAGCAAGGGTGAGTTCCAGTTCACAGTGACCCAGCTACCTCTGTCATCACACCTGTACCTTCGAGCTTGAAGGTCAGCACTGGATGGTTTTCAATAGATACCAATTAACGCGATAAAGGGCCAGGGTTACTCAGCCTTTGCCCATCTCTCACGCATTGTTAACACAGCTGGGGAGCGCAGGCCTGTGGATGCTTGCTCCCACGCCATCCTTAGAGCTCGCGGGCTTCTGTCTACTCATTAAAAGGCATCGCCCACTCATGGCGAAATGTATTGATCTGACACAGTTTTACTCTGCAGTATCTTCAAAACAAATTAATGCTCATTAAAGCAGTGCACTGTGTGCTAAAATCAAGTGTGCTTTGTAGTTATAGCAAGCCTTTCTTCAGAGTATATATTTATTATAAAACAAGCTGTTTTTTTTCACCATTATTATCATGTCACATATCATGCCAGCCCAGGAGCATGCAGATGAATTATGCAACACCGGAGTTGAGGTCAAGCATTACTTTATTCTTCAGCATACACTCACACACTGCAAATTACATCATACTTTCCGTTAACCACATCCTAATACCTCCCTCATAGTGCATGCTTCCTGTTCGGAGTCTTCATAGAACCACGAGGGTCTTGGTGTAAAATAATATCAATATGCAACATCACCCCCTTTGTTAAATAAAAAGTGGCAAATATTGTTAAAATCAAATTTTCTCTATTAGTCATAGAGGTGCTCGCATTTGCCGCCGCCTCGGGTAATCCAAGGTGATCCACATTATCATGCCAGCCCAGGAGCATGCAGATGAATTATGCAACACCGGAGTTGAGGTCAAGCATTACTTTATTCTTCAGCATACACTCACACACTGCAAATTACATCATACTTTCCGTTAACCACATCCTAATACCTCCCTCATAGTGCATGCTTCCTGTTCGGAGTCTTCATAGAACCACGAGGGTCTTGGTTTAAATAATATCAATATGCTACATCACCCCCTTTGTTAAATAAAAAGTGGCAAACATTGTTAAAATCACATTTCCTCTATTAGTCATAGAGGTGCTCGCATTTGCCGCCGCCTCGGGTAATCCAAGGTGATCCATGCCACCCTGAATGGGCAACGGTGCTAAAGGCTCAGGCAATTGAGCCTGATCTGCAGACAGGGATGCCCCACATGTGGTTTCAGGACTCAACAAGTATTGTGGTAGGTGTTATAATGTGATGTGTTCAGAGTGATGGATTGTCCAGGATATTGTCTGTCAACATATGTTACGTGCACGCCATGACCTGTAAAGCATCAGTGGCAAAAGGAGAGTCCATTATCCATCTTCGTCTCTGCTTCACCACTAACCAGTCTCCTTTGTCAAAGTCTGTCTCCTGTGCATGTCGATGCTGATCAGCATACACTTTCCTTTTCCTTTTCTGAGTTGTGTCGGTATCTCGAACCTTGTCAGTATTAACTGATTGATCCGAGGTCCATTTAGGTATTTTTGTTCTAATGGCTCTCCCAAATAGCAAGGTGGCTGGGCTCTCACCACTTGTGGAGTGATAAGTTGATCAATAGGCTCAGAGGACCTGGCACATGGCTTGATTCAGATTGAATCCCTCCATGGATGCTTGTTGAATGACCATCTTGAGGGTGCCCATGAATTGTTCATCTACATCACTGGCTTGGGACCAGAGGGGTGTACTCTTTTTGTATTTGATGTTGAGTCAGACAAGAAATTCTTTGAACTCTTTGGTGCTAAAGGGCGGGCTATTGTTAGATTTGAGGATTTCAGGGATACCCAATGTTGCAAAGATGCTATCACACCGATCTATGACTCTGTCATTGGTTGTTAAAATTAGGACCTCCACCAAAGGAAAATGCAAATAGTCATTTATGATTACCATCAGATGGTTTCCATTTCCTAAAGGCCCTAAAGTCAACTGTAACCCTCTCCCAGACATAGGCATGGATATCAGACATTGTCACTGGGTGCTGCATCACCTTGGGGGACAAACAGTTGCAAATGTGGCACACCTTCAGCTCCTTCTCGATCCGCTCATCTAGCTGAGGGAACCACACTCGATCTCTTAAGGCTCTTTTGCTGGATATGATACCAAGTGTTTTTCATGGGCCAGTTCGATGACATGTTGTCTTACGCTTCCAGGTATGATGATTCTCGAACCGCACAGAATTACACCTACTTGGGTGACTGCTAACTCATCATGTACATTTTTGAACTTTTGGAAATCAACATCATCAGTAAGGGGCCATGTACGTCTCCTCATTGATTGCGTTGTAATAAGTTCATTCATTATGTTCATGTCTTTATCTGCATTTGTGGCAGCAATGATTTGTTCACCAGACAGAGCCACTGGTGTCCTGGTTCTCACAATAAAGTTGAGATATGCTTCAGTTGTCTTGGATATCGAATTGTCATGATGTAGCGGCACTTGTGAATAGTAATCTTCTGGATTTTGAACCTTCCCCAGTTTGCACACAATCTCATAGTGGTACTCTCACAGTCTTAACTCCACCTCTCAATGAGAGGAGGCATGTTTTTTTTTGTTAGCCTTTGGGTTTTCAAAAATTGAAAGCAATGCCTTGTGATCCTTGATGACAGTAAATTGTTTTCCGTAGAGGAATACATGAAAATGTTTGCAGGCCCACATCACAGCCAGGCTCTCTTTTTCTGGCCACGTTCTGTTTCAAACAGGTTTCGACTGGCAAAGGTCACAATATGTCTCTAAGCATTCAGAAGACCATTGTGTTGAGCAAGTATTTCCCATAGCCCTACCAGTCTCGCATCAACTGTTATTTGGGTATGTAACTTGGGTTTGAAGTAGGCCATTTCAGTTGCATTCTCAGTTGCATGTTTAATGACTTTGAAACTCTAGTCGCATTTGCTCAAAGTGACACTCATTGTAGCAAAGTTGAAAATGTATCTTGAGCAATAACTGGCCATGCCTAGAAAGGGCTGCAGCACTGTAACATCCTGGAGGGGGAGGGGCAAGTGGATGACAGTGCTTGCCCCTTGTCTGGGCCAGGAGTAATTCCCAGAGAGTATGTGCCCAAAAGTGTGAGTGTAGGTTTGTGAAACTCGCACTTTGCAGCGTTCAGAGTGAGACCTGCATCAGCATGTAACTGCCACATTTGGGTATGGGCTTATTCATGTTCTTTATGTGTTCTTCCAAAAACCAGTATGTCATCACTGTAAAGCATGTGTAACAGGTTGGGTTACTCAGTGAATAACATGCTGAAATATCTCAGCAGCCGAAGATACTCCAAAATTCAATCTCTTATATCTGAATAAACCAACATGAGTTGAAAAGGTAGCAATGTACCTGCAGGTCTCCTCCAACTCAAATTGATATATAAGGTGAAAAAGGTAGAAAAGGCTCACAAACAGCATACACGGGGAAGACAGGCAAGGGTCACCCAATGTGGCAAAGACACAGGTGGTGGTAAGGCAGGAGTGATGGGTCTTCTTAGACTGGAGATCTCTTGAAAGAATAACTTCCGCACTAAGGAAAAGGATGTCTCAGAAATATTTGAAACACAGGAGACCGTCACTGCACACATGGGTGGACGGAGGAACAGTCAAACTTGTTGCCAAATTTGTAGTGATTACACCAGACAGGTAAGTGTAAGAGCACATACTTTATTTACTGTTGTCTCCACAGCTTCCAGGAACTGACAACCTCCTGGGATTCACACCATAGCATTCCATTGTCATGACAGTGACATCATATGACTAAGAAAATTGATGAACAGCACACTATTGAGAAACTACTGCAGGTTCCTTAGCCTGTGGGAGGGGAACACCCTATGACACTCCTAGTCCCTTTTTGATCGGTGAAGTAAAGAATCCCATGACTTGACATAGCTACTTTTGCAGCAGTTTCAGTTTGCTTTACTGCAAACCAGCCCAAAATCCAGTGTGTAAGAGCAAATACAAGATGGTGAAGGGCTTCAGTCACACCAAGATCCAGATTTACAACCTCGGTATCATTCTCGACTCCTCCCTCTCCATGAACCGCCAAATCAACACCGTTGCCTCCACTAGTTTCAACTGCCTGTGCATCCTCTGCAAGACCCTTAAGTCGACCCCCCCACTGCAGAATGACCGTCACTCATGCACTCATAACCATAAGACTGGACTACAGCAACGCACTCTACGCCGGAATCAACAGAAACCTTTTACACAGACTCTAAACCATTCAGGACGCAGCAGCCAGATTCATCCTTGGGGCACGCGTCACGAAAACATGATCCAGCACCTACAAGACCTACAGTGGCTCCCCGTCGAGAAGAGGGTCATGTTCAAACTCCTCACCCACGCCTACAAATCCCTCAACAACATCGGACCCAATTACCTCAACAAGAGAATATCCTTCCACGTGCCCAAGAGGAACCTACGCTCTGCAACCTCGCTCTGACAAAGGTCCCCCGCATCTGCAGAAAAAGAACAGGTGGGAAAGCCTTCTCCTACATCGCAGCCAAGACCTGGAACACGCTCCCTGTGAACATCAGACGCTCTCTGACCATGCACACGTTCAGGAAGGACCTCAAGACCTGGCTCTTCAACTGAGCCGGAGCTCCCTCCTCCCCCCAGCGCCTTGAGACCCTCACGGGTGAGTAGCATGCTTTACAACCCCTGATTGATTGATTGAACCCACTTCCGATTTCAGTTTGAATATCACTTACCATCCACTATTATGATATAGTATAACTATAAACATTCACATCCCTGTAAGTTGGAGATTTATTTTAAAATGCACCATGCAGATAAAAATGACATGCAGTTCACAACACTATATTGCTCTTTTGTAGGCAGGCTAAACTGTAGGGATACCTGCCACCCAAATGTACCTCATCGCCAACCTGCAATCATGATCAGTCAATGCATACAGATGCCTGTCTCGCTCCTCATAAAAGGAACACATTCTACCTACCAATATAAAGATTTGGGCCTTGTGTACATGCAGCACATTTTCTTTCACTGCATTTTCTTTCCTTTTGAAAGGTGCGCCAAGCACAATATAGGAAAATTTGCCATATATTAATGAATGCACTGCATTCAGGGCAGTCGCGAACTCGCACTGCTTTGGGGAGGCACATTAATGTGAAAAACCAGGAGTGGCTGCTTTAAAGCCGCTCTGTGTTTTCACATTGCATGCGGCAACCCACCTGCACTTTGAAGGGGGATTAGAGAGCCTTTTGCAGGTGGGTCCAGTCATTGACTGCACCCGTCTGCAAGGGGATGGCTAGAGGTTCCATTGGACCCCCTTTCCTCCCTCCAAAGGGCTGCTCTCAGCGGTGCGCACTGAGAGTGTGCCAACTTTTCGGTAATGCACTGTCAGTGTGCCCCCTGAGCGTTTTTTTGCCTCTGCGCCCGCATCTGTAATATGACGCAGGCACAGAGGCAAAGGGATTCCCTCATTTGCATGGGGCAAACCGCCATTCAAACGAGGGAACGCCCTCTAAAGATAGCACTGGCGCTTTATGTGTGTCAGCGCTTAGGAGCGGCCCATGTACTTAAGAGTGGTGAGGCGGGGGAAGTCAACAGACGACGACGAGGGAAAATAGAAAAAAAAAAGAAAACCACTTACCTTGCGGCCGTTAAGTGGTTTTCTTTTTTTTCTTTTTTCCCCCTCGTTGTCTGTTGACTCCCTCCCCTGATCCTTCCCCACCACTCTTACCTGCACGGGACACTCCTGACAGAGCTATTGTATTACAGAAAGAGCCCCACAATCGCCTGCGGCCCCATTTGTTATACCAAAGTGTCCTGGGGGCGCTCAAAGTGGGCGCAAACACCTGTTGCGCCCCCAGGGCACTTTTGTAATACGGCCCCAAATGTGTAAATAGATCACAACTCATGCAAGAGAAGCACACGGAGAGCAGCAAAAACAACGATACCACCAGGCCCTAGAGACCACACACACACCCAGTGGCTAGCAAGAAAACCTACATCTTCATCACAGTCCTCAAGCTTGCCATATTTATATAGAACGTGCTCACTTTTACTGGCAAGTATAATAATGAAAAAGGTCACCATGCAGGTAGTTTAACTGTTATCTTTTATTAGCTAACTGCATTTTATAGGAATCAGCATGTTCTCGTGGATGCCTTCAAAACTAACTTTTGGAAAGGTTTTAGCTGACTGGCAATATGACACCGGGAAAAAGCGGATTTACAAAGTCAACTTACCGAGTTCAGTGTTGGCATTTCTTTTCTCAGTAGCTGTCTGAGTTCGTGCCTCTCAAGACACAGTGGGTTGCCTCCTTTTCCAGCATATTTATAAAATACCTTTATGAGCACTACAATTGCCTTTTCAGCAGGGCTCTGTGCGTCAAACCTTGGAATCCTGAAATAACAATATAGAAAACATTTTTTTTGCAAAATTACTTGCAATATGTAGGCTTAGTGCAATTAGTAATTTAAGCATGTTTGCCCTTGTTATTTACAGTCCACTCTGTTATGGGCCCCAGCTGAAGGCCATGTCTGAAATATTGGGTGGAAAATGCTCCATTCTCCCACAGTGCTCCATCAGCCTCCCGCAGAGGGACATGTCAGACACAGCTAGCTGGGCTTCTCTTCTTGCTTTGCAGAAGGAAGTGTAAACTCACTCAATCAAATAAATATAAAAGAAACAAAGTAAACAAAAAAGTCACTTTTCTTTTTTGCCTGTTATTTTACCCAGTAGCGGTCGGTGGTGGGAGTAGCTGCCGGGCGGTGACGTACGGAGGTGGAGGGGCACGGTAGGGGGTAGTAATCTATGGATTACGGAGGATTACAGGTAAGTAAACATATAAATAAATAAAACAAATTTTGTTGTGTGCAATGCATCGCATTTGGGGATGCAGTGCGCGCAACGAAATTCGTTTTATTTATTTACATGTTTACTTACCTGAAATCCTCCCTAATCCATAGATTACTAACCCCCACCCTGCCCCTCCCCCTCTCCCTCCCCACGTCACCGCCCGGCAGCTGCTCCCACCACAAACCGCTATTGAATTTAGCAGGTTCCATTGCCGAGTTTACACTGCAGCAGTCAGGCTACAATGGTCGGTATGAAGCCATGTTTCCTTTGTCACATTAGTGGATGGCAAAAAAAAGTTCTGCAGTCCACAGGTGACATTTTAACTCATTTTCATAGGTGCACCCTACACCACAGCTTTAGGAGAAATGTAAGTAAGCCAATGATGGATTAGTGAATTTCTACATGTTTAGGGATTAAAAACTCATGCACTGCTCAGCAGTGCCCCAGTATGGCAGAGCCTAAAAGCCAGCAATAAAACTCACAAAAAAATGGTGTTAACAACACAAAAAGGACATTTTCATTTGGTTGATTAGCCTTCCAACTCAGAAAAGCAAGGGAGGAGTCTGGTGTGTCTAAAATGATTACTTCAGTGCTGCAGGATGACGGAGCACTGGGGTAGAATTAGGCCATTGTTTTCCCTTCATATATATATGTTTTCATGATTTTTTATTGAAATGTTTTCATCAATTACAAGTAATGTTAATCAACATCGTAATAAACAATAACAGATACAGACTATTTAGGAATTTGCAATTTGTCGATTGTTAGGTGCTGAATCACTCTCCATTCACCTCATAGTTTAGGTGAAAGGATGCTCCTGCTCCCGCTGCATTCTATATTTTCATAAGCGCTAATCCATAGACTGGGTGGGCCCCAGAGCACACCAGAGGATAGGAAGCTGACAGCACAGAATGCATCCTTTGCAATCCGGTAAGAATAACTATAGCACACAATGGGAGCATTCTGATAGGTTGGCCAGCTCCCAGCTTTCCTTCTAAGATGATAATTATCTATGAGGGAACATCAAAGGCGTGCCCCCGGGGTACATATGGGCGGTATTCAATGGAAGTCATATAAACAATTCATAACAAAAAATTGTTAAAAGACAAATGAACAGATACAAACTTTCAGAAGACAGACATTATTTACAGTGCATTTAGTGTAATATACATCCATATACTAATATTATAAAGAGAGAGCTCAAACCTATGAGGCGGGTAATCTCAGTTACCACAGCACCAATCACAACACCCAATACAGCGTTGGAAAGGGCAGTTGCAGCACAAGGACATAGGCTATGCAGACGGCCACCATATTATTATTATTTTTTTTTCTTTTTTTGCAGAGTTTTATATAGCGCAAACTTGACCCGAACTGAATCAGGTATCAGAGCGCTTTACATAGCACCAGTTACGTTACATGAGGACACACATTAATTTTTGTTAGACACAGGGAGATTAAGTGATTTGCCCAGAATCACAGGATGTTTGGCGTCGTTACCAAGACTCGAACCCAGATCCCCAGGTTCGAGGTCGAGTGCCTTAGCCGTTAGGCCAACTCCTCAAAACATTTAAAAGGTAAAAGAACCGTGCCAGCAAAGTAGTCCCTTGTGGGCTTGTCTGCGCTATGCTGTGGGCGTGGGCTGGGGGCATGACTAACGCTGGGGGCGTGTGGTACGGCCAACACATCGTGGGCTGTGGGCGTGTGCTGGTGGCGTGACAAACACTGGGGGCGTGACATACGCTGGGGCGTGTGTCCGCCCTTCATGCCATGTGAGCCGTACATACAAGCGCCAATTACGTTGCTGCGCAGCATCAAGGGGCACGCTGGGGCCATGACACGCTGGGGGCCTGAGAAACGCTGGGGGCGTGTGTCCGGCCTTCATGCCATGTGTACGCAATTGCGCCGCATCAAGGGGCACGCTGGGGGCGTGAGAAACACTGGGGGCGTGTGCTACATTCCGCCCTTCATGCCATGTGGGTCATACATTAATCAGAAGATCGTCTGCTGTAGCCGTGTGCTGGGGGCGTGACAAACGCGTTCACCTGGAGGCCTGGTAAGTAATGTTACTGCAGCCTCTCCTTCGCGCTGTTACTGAACTCTCTCATTCAACGAAATTACATGCGCCTGCTACCATCAACCAGGGCTCTAGCCGGGCTCAGGCCGCGGATCAGTACACTAATTACACGCGCCTGATAACATCAACCAGGGCTGCAGCTGGGCCTCAAGCGGGGGAACACGCGCCTGCTAACATCAAACAGGTCTGCATCTGGGCCTCAAGCGGGGGAACACGCAAATGAGCGTGTCTGCGGGGACAATTACTGCAGCCTCTCCTACACGCTGTCACTCAACTCTCTCATTAAACGGATTTACCCGCGGCTGATAACTCACTCATTCAACGACATTACACGCGCCTGCTAACATCAACCAGGGCTGTAGCCGGGCTCAGGTGGCGGATCACTACACCAATTACATGCACCTGCTAACATCAACCAGGGCTGCAGCTGAGCCTTCTCCGTCCCCATTCTAATGAAACAAAAAATGTTGTCTACTGCGAGATTTTAAAATAAATTGCCCTTGCCAAATACACACATTACACACATTCTATTTCATACCCAGACAACTTCGGGACGGGCTGCTAGTATTTATATATAAAAGGACAAATTGACTAATTCTGATAAATTCCTCACAACAAATTATTTCACAAATAATGTAATTTTTACTAGTAATGGCATTGGTAACATCTAATCCTAGAGCTATCTTGATAGTCAATAATATATTTCAAGTTCTTTTGAGCTCTTCTGCATATTCTACACTGATGTTATTTGCCATATTACCCCTTCAACTGCCTCACAACCCAAAGAGTTTTCATTTGGCCAGACTTGAATCCTGTACAGAGGGAGTAGACCACAGGATCACGAATAATCATCAAATAACTAGGCTACCACATTTATATGAAAAATAACATAACGTCCATGAGGATTATTCCCTTAACACTGATATGTTTACTATCTTTGAGTAGCATTTTAGCCTATCCAGTCACAGCATTTCTTCTGTGTTAGAGGCGTTTTTTATCAAATTGAAAAATAATGTAGTTTAAATAAATGTGCAGAATATATGTGTAGGTTTCATGAAAATAAATGTGTTTGAATACAAACATTTTAGTACGCAACCATATTTACTGTTTGAATAGCTAAAATGGCAATGCTTGGCATAAATCTGACATGACTAAAGAATGCTGACATAACCGCAAATGTTTGTATTTTCTTTCCATGAACATGTTTTTTATTGTGAATAATAGTTATATAATAGTTATATAATAGTTATATACATGCGTTTATATAACTCTGCAGATGATTTTACTTACACAATGATCACTGTTTACAAATTAATATAACATTCGTCTTTTAATAGGGTGATGAAGAGTTCATATATGAAAATGCAACATTTTTAGGAGAATAATTAATTCATTTTCTACATAGACCGTTGTTAAGAACCTCAATATATTAGAACAGTGATTCCCAAACTTTTGACTCCTGAGGACCCCCACTGAATCACTACTGAAAGACGAGGACCCCCAAGCAATTTGTACAATTTAAATTTATTTTAAAAACGCCTTTTGAAGCAGAGGCAATTTTAAGAGGGAGACAGCCTGAATTGGGTCTATTGGCATGGACATGTATGCATACAGCAGTGTATTATTTAGTGGTACTCAAGGACTTGTGGAAAGTGAGCAATCAGACAGCAGCGCTCTCTTGATTGCAAGTTCTGCTTTGATCAATTTCTGATTTATTGATCTGACTTTGGTAATAAAGCTTTATATACATTTCCCACTTTCTCAAACTACAAATCTTATAAGGTTTCTGACTGACACCTTCTCCCCGATTTTTAGAATAGGGTTTTTTAATGTTGGACTTGGCCTTTTTGGCAGGTTCACCCCGAAACTTTTTGCATTTGCCTAGCCTGTTTCTGTAACCTGGGGTTGGTGATTTTAGGCCTCTGCGCACTTTTTCACTGTGGACCAGTGTAAAATGCGTGTGCTCTCTGTGTATGTGTCGTGAGAGTGGCCTGCCCTCCCAGAGGAATGCATGGGGGTATGTGTGTCCATGGTAGTTCCTGATGTGTGGGGAGTGCAGGGTCGAGTTTGGCATGTGCAAACTCGTGTGATTAAATGATGCGCGATGATGTGCATGGATTTATTGTGTCTAGTGTGGAAGTGTCACTTCTAGAAGTTGGCATGTCTGTGCAGTGAATGTGAATTGACTGTCTGGCTTGTGATTGGCTGGAGCTGGCTGGTGAGCCTGGCTCCAGGAGTCAGGATGGGTCTGCCCCGGTGGTGAGTGGAGAGATCTGCATGTTGATAGGAGAGAGGAGTGCACCTGGGACCTGAATAGAGCTGGGCCTTCCCTCCACAATGCTGGCTCCACCCCCTGTGGTGCGTCTGATGTCCCTATCCTGGGACCCCATGAAAGGTGTTCTTGTGCTTGACTCAAATCTACCAGGGGCGTGCTGCTACTGGGGCCCAGGTGAAGGCTTGCCTCCCTGGGCCCTGCCCAGCCCCTGGATGCTGGAAGACTTCTTTGGACCCTTTTTGTTGTAGGGGTCATTTCCTTGGGGGCTTGGTGGTTTCTGGGCCCCCAGCGCCTGGTGAGCGCTTTACTTTCATTTTTGGGCAGAGCGCTGTTGGTTGCCAAGAAGGAAGCGCTCCTGCCTTGGCCTCGCAGCGCCGGGCTGCAATCCCCTTCGTGGGGATTCCCTGCACTTTATTTTGCTTATTGTGGGTGCCACCCCGCTTATATAATTATTTAAGTGCGCGGGTGCCCACCCCGCGACCTTGCCCGCATCTGTCTTACCTCAAGAGTGGGTCCCCACCCCGCTGTGCCTTTTCATTTTCAAGGGTGCCTACCCCTCATTGTTGCCCCCGGGATTCACCGCAGCGGCCCGCGACGAAAAGAGGAAGTCAGGCACGGTAGTGCCTGACGGTGGGTGGGACTTCCGGTTTGGAAGGGAAGTCCCGCCCGCCGCCGCGCTGGGATTGGGTAGCCCCAGCGTGAGAGAAGGAAGTTGTGTGGGAGCGAGGAGTTCGGGTGCCCACCCCGCCTCCTCAAGGGACCGGGTGAAGAGGCGGGTGGTGCGGAGCTCGCGGGAGTCCACGGGAGCCCTGCCAGAGAAGCGCTGCCGTCGCCGAGGACCAGAGCAGCACCACACGAGAGCCGGTGAGTAATGGCTCATGGTGTTGGTGCCGGGTCAAGGCACCCAGTCTGAGCGGCCCCGGTTGGCAGCGGGCCGCTCCCACGAGTCTCCCTGATCTTTAGGGGGCATTGGTGGCCACGAAGGCAGCAGGCCCAGTCCTTAGGGCCCCGAGTTCTTTCCAAGTATTTTAATGTTGGCGGCATGTAGAGCGGCCCCGGATGCAATAGGCCGCTCCAATGGTTTGCACAGTGGCAGGGGGCATTTCGGGCCGCCCCATCGTCTTACTAGTCATGCCTCGGGCCCGAGGGCTCCAACGAGGCCCCAGTTGTTTTCCGAGCAGATGGCTCCCAGAGGTAGCTTATTTATTCACTGAGCCCCGTGTGCCTCCACCGTTTGGCGCATTATTCCTTTTAGCGCCTAGAGGGCTGCACCGTTGGGCATGTGGGTTGGCAGAGCCTAGGGGGCTCCAAAATGCGCATTATTTGCTCTAAGAGCCTAGAGGGCTCCAAACCTGTGGGGCAGTTGTTCCTGAGGGCCAGTGAGAGCCCATGCTGCAGATTTGATTTATAGCTGCCCAGCAAGTAGTGGGCAGCTGCACCGTTTAGGCTTTTCTTTCAGGGGACCTGTTGTTGGTGAACCTAGTAGTGAGTCGCACTCCCTTCGCCCCTTCCTTAGCCTTCCACAGCTGCGCAGCACTTAGTGCCAGCTGCAGCATTTAGGCCCAGTTCATTGCTCTTAGCTGCCCAGCAAGTAGTGGGAAGCTGCAACATTTAGGTTTGCGCAGATGGCGCACCCCTGACTGGCGCTGCTTTGGCAGCACGCCCTGACATTCTGGACACAGGGCATTTGAGCCCCTTCTTGGATGGCCAGTTGACCAGGGGGGCTGGTAGATGTATAGGGTGCAAGGCCCTAATGTGATTTATGTGCTGTGATGCTAGGAAATGTAATGCATTTAGTACGTTTTGCGCACCCTGTGTTTTATACCTCTAAGCTGTGGTTTATGATTATGAGGTTGTTTTACCTATGTAGGTTTATGTTAGTGAGATTGTACTTCACTCTGTGCTTTACGCCTCTAATGTGAGTTATACTTAGGAGGTAGGGTCTAATGTGTTTAGACTAGTGCGAGATGGCATAATGTGTTTATGCTGGTGAGGTTGGAGCAGAATGTAATTCGCGCCTAAGGTGACTGTGCATAATGTAGTTTATGTTACAGGTTGAGGTGGAGTACAGTGATTACCAGTAGTTACTGGTTGTAGGTTTGTGATCTATGTTACTTGAACTAATTTCTGCTAAGTGTTGATCCTGTCAGTGATGTCACCCAAGCAGCACCCTCAAACATTGAGAGACTCATGTTAATTCACACATGTAACCACAAGATATCTTTAGCTGTGCGCTTGTTCTCCAACTTTTACTACATTGTTCTGATCCTGACAGTGGCCCAGCTGGCCCTGTCCTGTGTAAATAATCCCTTGTGAATATTACCCGTGCCAGTTGGCACAATGTATATTGTGTGATTACTATCCGATGTGTTTTGAGAATACAAAAGTTATTTTTATATATACTTGTGTGGAGTTCCTTTTGTAGTGTGCCTGGGATGTTGTTGCTGTGTGCGTGCACAAATGCTTTACACATTGCCTCCGAGATAAGCTGGTCTGCTCGTCCCAAGCTACCAAGGGGGTGAGCAGGGGTTATCTTTGGCGTGTAACTCCCTTGCCCTGACTAGAGTGGTGGTTTCTGCCTGGGTTGGGCGCAAGCCTTAGCCAACCAGAAATCCCAGTTCTAACATTTACCTTTATGTAACAGGCTTAATGCATTTTTTATTACAATTTTATTGATGCATTATTGATTGATTATTGACTTCTAATGAGATTCTAATGACTAAATTGGTTAAATTAACTTGCGATCTAAAAACTGATGAATCACTAAGAGATTTGATTGATAAACCCCTTTAACTCATTTAAAACTCTCATTAATGACTGAAAATAGATTATTGATTGTGATTGTAATTTATGTGACGTGCAACTCCTGACCTTCCTCTAAAACGATGGTAAAGATCCATTTGCCTCAGTCAAGAGTGGGAGTTAGCCCCAATGATGGTAAACCAAAATTCTTTAAATTAAGAACAGATTCCCGCCCCAGCACTGGGCATTGAATGCCTTCCCTAATGTTTGCAGAAAATATTATTTGCACAAACGATAATACATCTTTTTGCATTGTTTTGCCTATTGCTACTAGGGACATTTCAAGCTTTGACTTCTGCAGTAAGTTTGTCTTCCTTACTGCGCTCCAACCACATATACTGTGTTTTGAAATTAAAAACATGATATGCTAAAGATTCATTACTGGTATTTTGGTAAGGTAACTGTAATTGTGCTTACACGTCTTACAAAATTCAAGGATAGGGTTCAAGAAGAGAAGGAAAATTTTCTGCTTGTATCTAACATATAACTCAACCATTGAACAGATCATATGCCTGCATCAGGACATCCAATCTCGCCTAGGAGAGCGAAAACTAACAGTTTGTACAGTAGAATAGGCACTTCAGAAAGCTTTTCCTGTGAGGTAGAGAACCTGCCTCAGACAAGTGTAGCACAGACCATAATTTCTAAGAGCTATTAAAGAGGAGGACTGGGAGAGGTAAAGTCCTTTGATACTTGCTGCATATAACTTGTCAGGCAATGTAGGCTGTTGGGAGAGAGAGAAACTGTACAGAAGGTGCTGGAGAGAGTGCGAGAGTGAGCGAGAGAGAGAGAGAGAGAGGAGAGAGAGAGAGAGAGAGAGAGAGAGAGAGAGAGAGAGAAACTTGTTTATTTAGACCTTGGTCTTTTAAACAGTACAGAACACACGTAATTAGAATCAAAAAGTACGGACAGACAAAATTCTACTACATCTTAAATAGGTAAAATTCAGTACTTGTTAAAAGTAAATTAAAAGAGGGTGACGCCCTCAGAAACACAACATACACTACGCCCTATTTTTACAGAAATCTCAAAAATTCTAAAAGGTTAAGAAGAAAATGTTTTCATTTTATAAAACTTTAAAACAACTTAAAATCAGTGCCCCTCTTTCGAAATCACGCTTCCATATTCTTTTAAACCCTTCAAAAATTTACCCAATGCAATTGCAATTTCTAACGTGGGCATATCGGTAAGTACGTGAAAAGGCGTGACGCACAGCGTGTGTGAGAGACAAAATTTAACTTATTGACTTTCTTAATTCACTTTCAACGTGGTTTTTTCAAATGATTTTTTGGGTGCTCCAATAGGTGGTGTAACCGACCTTTTACACCAAATTGAATAACATCATGTGCGAACATTGGCATCTGGACGCATCCCTATGTGTGGGCACTCACTTCTGGTTCAGTCAAAAAAGTGACAGACTCCTCTTCGATTTGTCGTTCAGTTCTTAGTTACTTTTTTAATGTTCATTTCACATTTAATTTTCAGTTCCATTTAGTTAAATCATTTTCAATTCATGAATGATTATATTGCTCAATTGCTCCGATGCATTTCGGGCCAATGTGCCCTTTATCCAGGAGCTCTGAAAAGGATTAAACACGAATAAACATATGTAATCATAAAACAATAATACTCATCAAATGAAAATCTGTACATCATACTCTTCAAAACGTTGTTATGTGCTTAACCCGGTGTATATTGTGATTACGTATGTGAGTAAAAGTAGGTGAAACCGTGATCGTGAGCCAGTGCAAGGGGGTGTTGAAAAGTATCAGCGGAACGGAAAAAATAGGAAAGCTTACGTATTCAGTTCAGGAAAAAGTCGCTCAATCTGAAAACGAAAACACATGCGCGATGTTTAGGTCTCTGAAGGCACTGTGCTCGAAACGCTCAGTGCAGGAGCCATAGCGAGAATGCTTCTCGACTTACTTGTGATAGTTGTGGCCGTCATCGGTAACGGGAGCCTAGTGAAACCGGGGTTCGGGAAGCTGGAGAACAGCAGTTCGCATGGCTGGGTTAGTGAATCATATTTAACACCATGTGAGCCGTCAGGGGAAGCGGACATGACGGCGACCGGCACTCACGCAACAAAAATAGAAGAAGGACTTAAAAAAAAAAAAAAAAAGGAACTCGGGATCAAATCAACTTATGTGTCGGCCATGTTGGATGTGGGAAAAAGGTGTGGAGCATGGGATTAAACATAATGTACAAGAACACTCATATGCCACAAGGGTGCAATGTGTCATACATGCCACGAATTGTAATTACAGAAAACAACTTAGTTCGATGCGATCATTAAGCCCGAACGGTTTTTGTGACTGTAAACGATAGATCCATGTCAGTTCACGTTGTAGGAGGGTTTTATTGTTGTCGCTTCCCTCTTTCTTTTCAATGATCTCCAATACCATAAATTTCAGTTGGGCCACGTTATGTTGATGTTCAGAAAAATGTCTCGCTATGCTTGATTTAGCATTTTTTGTCCGTATGTTGGATTTATGTTCGTTTAGACGAACCTTGATTTTCCTTTCTGTCTTTCCAATGTAGATCTTCCCGCAAGGGCATTTGAGAAGATAGATTAAGTTGCATATCGGTAAGTAAACAGATCGCCTGGGCACGAGAAATTATCTTATGTGATAGAAATATCGGACATAAAAACAATTTCCTTATATCGTGTACAAATAAGCAATCAAGTAGAATATGCGGCATATCATGTCTTAGTCCACGCCCACAGTTACAGTTACCTTCTGGGCCGATCAGTGCAGATTTAAATTTTCCATCTATCTTCCATGGGTTGATCCCAACCCGAGTCCTAAGAATTTCATATCTCAGCACTCGGTTGGGCAGAATGTCCAAATACGGGAACCAGCCATCATTAACCCATGACGTTTTTAACCACTGGACCAATTTTTTCTCTGACATATAATCTAGGTCCTGCGCCCTGGAGAGCGACTGGCCTTGTTCCCTAAGAGTTTTCTTAGTAAACTCGGCTATCAAGGCGTCCTGAGAAAATTTCACATTAAGGCACCCAGTTACTTTCTGCATGGTTTTGCTCACATCCTTTGCCCAGGCAAGGTTACTTATTTGGATCTCATCCCTACACCACTGTGAGACCTTTAGTGTCACTCCTGGGTCTTGGAGCTTCCAGAATCTTACCAGGGCCATTTGAGATTGTACGGACCATGAAGTTAGCCCTAGTTCCATTCTTATTGCTTAGAGAGAGAGAGAGTTGTAGCTTTTCCGAAGGATGAAAGGGAGACCAGTTGCACTAGTGTATTTTACTGTCTGCTCCTACGGATGTCTTGCTATATGTCTGTGAAATTCAGAAGATACTTAGGACAAAAGAAGCAGCCACAGTTGCAGAGTAACTTCAGGAACCAGGTGAAACTGCACACTTTCTTGTGAAACAGATTTGGAGATGCAAGACGTACACTTATCCTGTTACTGAAGAGCTCATGGCAGTTCGAAGACTTTCTACAATTTGGAAGCAACACTACAGATCGTTGGAAAATATTATTCTTTCAAAGACCAGAACATAATACCTAGCCTACTGAAAAGGCATGACCTGGACAATTTTATCTTGGCTACAACTAAATAGTTTTATAGCTGCAGTGCTCTTTATGACAAAGATTGAAGGTTCGCCAGGACTGTTCAGTATATGTATCCAGTTCATTTTCATCAACAACCAACCTTTCCTCCTGAAGATGTATGAGCTCCAGAAATGTTTGAAATCCCAAGATAAAATTTTGAACCAGTCAAAACCACTAACTTTCACCTCACTGTACACCTTTGCGAATTAGTAGGGAATATTGCTCAAGTCCTAGTCTTCTACGATACATAGCATATCATTGAGTTTTTGTTCACTTTTCAATTGTTGTAATGGAAAATATGTACTTTTGCACACCATTTTGATCCAACACTGGATTTCCTTCATAGTTTGGTAATATTACTCATGAAATGTTTTCTCTTTATCCTGCAAATTGTAAGTTCTTCATTTACTAACTGTGTTGTTGTGGTTCTGAGGCGCATGTACAATATGCACTTCCTCTAAGGAAATAATCACTGCTTAACCCAAGCGACTAATTGTGAATCATGTACTCCATTGAAACAATGTAACATTTAGGAATCACATTGCTTGGATTTGTTGTAGGTGACTGTAAAATTTCTCCTCCATAGCTTAACAGTTACATTATCTACACCTGCCATCAGAGATTGATTTTTGAGATGTGAGTGGATGCAGGATTTAGGCCAGGGGTCAACCGGCACCAAGGGAAGCCTACTAAACACAGACTTATAAAAAAATTACACACAAGGAGAAATCTTGGATGGTGTGGATTAAGGGAATACCACAATGCGTGAAAATTTTGATTCAAATAACATAGAATTCCTTCATGTTTCTGTGACAAAAAACTCTGTAGCGGATGTATGACATCACAACGCATGCTTTTACTCCGCATGCCATTACAACGCAGTTTTTACAACACAAGTCGTTACAACGACTTGCGTTGGGGGCGCTGGATAGTGGAATAGTTTAATTTTCTAATCCAACTTCAGTCCCCGTGGATAGTAGGGAAGGTATTGGATAGAAAATTAAACTATTCCCTATCCTACAGCGCCCTCCAGCGCAAGTCGTTGTAACGACTTGCGTTGTAATAGCTGCGTCGTAATGGTAGTGCGGAGTAAAAGTTGCGTTGTAAAGGATGTTCCCCTCTGTAGCTGTAGGGAGCAGAAAATGTTCCGCCACCCAGTGCTCCAGTACTTTACTGTACGAAACTGGGTCATTAGTTTAGCAGATTAATGCTGCAGTCCGGTACTAAATGCAATCCTTGGCCAGGTGATCCACAAAAGTCACTAATTAAACCAATGCTTAACTCTCTAGGAGTTTGAGACAAAAGCCGTCAGGCTTAACTTAGAGGCAATGTGTAAGGTAGTTATACAGCACTCAAACAGTACTAAAGTGAAAGCACAACACACAAAAAATCCCTCACCGATTCAGGAAAATAGAGGGAATTTAAGTAAATAAAATGACACTAGAACTACAAAAATCAGTAGATAGGAATAAGAGGTATCGTTTTTTTAGGTTTCTAGTTCAAATAGCACCAAATAGCATGAAGCACGAATTGTTGTTATCTCGTTACACGTTTGTGGTGCTTCCACTTTATTCCTGTTTAAGAACAGATTCATCTCGCTAAACATTTGACCTTTTCTCAGTTCAAATCCACCCCGGGAGCTGCTTTGGAGCTTTGCATTGGCAGTTGACACAAGAAGCAGGTTGGATGTCATGGATGGTCGCTGCTCAGCACAAAGAGTTAGTTGTCGCTGCAGCTTTACTTTGGAAGTTGACGTGGAATGTCGCTATTGGTATTGCTTCTCAGAGCAGACAGGAAGAGCAGGCCCTCGCCAGAGATTCCCGTCAGTGGGTGTTGGAGATGACAGTAAAGCGATGCAAGACGTCTGTTTGCAGAAGCAAGGAGCTCAAAAACTCCTGATCTTCACCTGGACATCAGGTCTTGTGGTTTTGAGGTGGAAGGAGTACACTCGGAGGCCTTCCAAGAATCTAGGACCTGGAAGGCACCTCTTGGGGATGCATTTGGGGCTGGTCAACTGGACAGTTGCAGGAGATGCCTCAGGAAGCTTGTTGTGTCCCATAAACTCAAACAGGAGGTAAGCCAACTGTTCGTTGGAGTCACTGCTGGTGAGCCCAATTTCAAAGCAAGCAGGTTCAATCTTCTAACTTCAGGCAGCAGGGCAGTCCTTTTCCTGAATCTTCCACAGTTTCAGCAGTCTTCTGATGAGAGTTTCTGAAGGAGCCACTTTCCTCCCCAGTGCCAGCCAGTGGGTTGGAGATTCTCCCTTGGACTAACCGCTCTCCTTTCCTCGATTTAGCTCCAAACTGTCTAGGGTAACAAAGGGCAGGCAGGCTTAGGTGTGAGCGGCTTTTGTCCATGGGATGGCAGGCATCCCTTAGAAGTTAGGGAGGTGTGTGGAAAAATCCTTATGTTACCATATGAAGTTCAGGAAGGCTGATTACATGGAAACACATATGTGTCTGGTACTCCCACAATAAGGAGACATAGAGGAACACAGCTTGGGTCAAATCCTTGGCAGTGATTTGTTACTTCATAAGGTGGGACTAAAGCGAACTGCTATGTTTGGTCAAACAAACACTAAAAGTCTGAAAAATGCCACGTTGAATGCATTCTACTGTTAGTCTTAATCCCAGCAATAGAAGCCTTATCATGTGGAGATGTGAAAGTCATGTGGTTATGTTGTGTGTCCACTAACAAGTCCACATTTTATCATTTTTTTGGGGGCATCTCTGTGACTCATAGATCAGCTTTTCCTGGCATGCACACCAGTCCACCCCACTCTCCCACGCTTCCATTGAGGGGGCGCCTGCAGTTTTCAGGTGCAGGCGATATCCCTTTTGGCCTCCAGGGTGGGTACTCCAATGAATGCCCTTTCCAGTCTCGGTCCTCCAACTTCCTCCAAGAGGCCCAATAGGACCGTCTGAGGGCTAAGGTCAATTCACCAGCCCAGTACTGCAGGGAGCTTACAGCTTATTCCACCCCAAATTATGTTTTAAATGCAATAAGTGGATAATCCTTGGCTACACCCCTAGTAAAATAGACGTGGACTCGCCAACTCAAGCATTTTGGTAATTCAAATGGCTTCTAGCTGCCCATCGCGTTTGTTAAGAGTCTTCAGCTCCTCGGACTCAGAAAAACAACATTTTCCTACAACAGGAAACACCTCCCACAAACATTCTGTCTCAATCTGTATATTTCCAGAGTTTACAATCTGAGCAAGGCAGAAACATAATTTGTTAACTGCATTGTTGGTTGACTTTTGACACAAGTCTTACATTTTGACCCAGATTTACAAAGTTGCCACGCAATGCACTACAGCAACCAAAGCTTCTGTGCTGTAGTGTGTGAGAAGGAGAGAACAACACAGTCCCATTTCAATTAGGATACAGCCATGTCCTGCTCTGTGGTGCAAAAACACCTTTGTGCTATGGTGCAAAGGTGTGTGCAGGGTGCTAGGCACTACTACCTCCTAGTTCTGGCTCACAATCAGGCTGCCTAGCGCCATGCACACCCCTTTGCACCATAATGCAAAGGTGTCTGCACCATGGATATCTAACCCTTTTTACTAGAAAGGTGACCTCCCAGCACAAAATACTATGCCTAGGATGTGTGCTATTAAATGCAGCACACAACTCAGAAAGGTAAGGGGCAATAAGAATATTTCTCTTATTTATGCCTGCCTCAAAGAGGATTTTTTAGTGACAAGCCTTGGCTATTATTGTTAGTAGACAGCGCTTTGCATAAAACTCCATGGATGGTTGCATGGGAACGCCAATGTACTATCCATGGAACGCCCCCTTAACGCAAACTAATGTAAAGCAGCACAAAGCGCGGCTCTACATTTCTTTAAAGCAACTTACCAGGCCAAAACATATTTTGCGCTAGAAAATAAATTCCAAATAAATATTTTGCAACGGTTTTCACACTTTTGTGACACAAAATGACACAAAGTGGAAGTAAATCTGCCCCTTTGAATGAAATCAAGGGCTGTTTTTATGACCCAGTTTGCAATGCTCATCGCACCGTGCAACGTGGTGCATAAGTGATGTAAACCATACGTCAGATATTTGAAACCATTCAAAGCCACTTTGCATGGCTTTGAATTGCTTAAAAAATCTGGAGCATTGCAATGCAGCTCAAATTGCTGTGTTGCATTACTTTGCACAACAGAGGTGCTCCATGGGCATTGTGTGGGGGTTCCAAAGCAACTCCCAGGGTTTTTTACATCATTCCAGAATTATCAAACCTGGTAAGGTGCCCAAAAGAGGTTTACATAGGAGAAATATATATGTTATTTTGTCCTCTTTCTGTGTGTGCATCCTCCTGTGGCACCAGCGCGAGGGGAAATAACAGGAATACACCATATTTTATAAATACAGCACATACCTCCCCTTTCCCTGTGACACAGGACATCACTGCAAAGTGACTTGCTGTGCTACCCCACGTCACTAGACTCATAAGCATGAGCCCCAAACAGCACATATCAGAATTACAACCAGCCCCTGCAGCCTGCTGATACCTGGAGATACAATTCACAAAAGCTGTATTCTTTTGTGGCATAAAGATAACACGCAAAGTTTTAGATACCTGCAGCAGATTACACTCTATAATTGAATTTTATCAACATATCAGAAGAGGAAACGCTCATCACCCAGGTCCAAATCACTTTGCTGATCCACAATGATGTTAAAATAGAATGGTGAAGGAACCACTGATGTGTTTCAACCATATTGGCCTTTCTAAAAGTGGGTGTGTCCTGTTTGTTTAAATCCCCCATCATCCAAAAAGTACCAGTAGGTGGTGCCGACACCACACCACACTTCCAAGAATGCCACAGATCGGATGATGGGGGATTTAAACAAACAGGACGAACCCACTTTGAGAAAGACCAATATGATTGAAATGCGTCAGTGGTTCCTGGTGTTGTGAGGCACAAGTACCTGTGAGTAAAGTTTGAAAAAAAAACTCCTGAGAGTGCGCCGTACCTTTTGCATCTATAAAATGAAGGATTTGTGGTCTAACCCTAACACTGGCACCAGCAGTCAGAGCGCTCCTCTTTGTGACTGCAGTTCTCCAAATATTGGATCAATAGCGGTAGCGCCCGATACCAAGAAGAACACACTTCAGCACTGAGGGAGATACCAATCCTTGGCGGATATACTATATCAGGAGACTGGGATAGCCTGGATGGGCAAGGACTCCTGCACGCCCCCTTGTAAAGCCCTGCAGAGGAAGAAAGTCCGGGTTAGCCTTACTGGAGCAAAATGATGGGCATGACCTTGACTTCAGAATTTTGGTTATTGATGCAGCCCATGATTGGAAATGGGCCCGGGAGCCATATCACAGTGTGAATTGAACAACAATTTGAAAAGTACCAGATGGTGACACCGCACCACAATTCCCAGAACGCCCCTGATCGGATGATGGGGGACTTAAACAAACAGGACACACACACTTTAAGAAAGACCAATATGGTTGAAACGCGTCAGTGGTTCCTGATGTTGTGAGGTATTAGTGCCTTTGAATAAAGTTTGAAAAAAACCTCCTGAGTGTGTGGCGTGCCTTTTGCTTCTAAGAAATGAGGGATCTGTGGTCTATCCCTAAACGCTGGCACCAGCAGTCAGAGTGGTCTGCTTTGTGACCGCAGTTTTGTAAATATTGGATTAATAGCAGCAGTGTCAGATACCAAGAAGAACCCACTGCAGGACTGAGGGAGATACCAATCTTCGGTGGATATACCATGTATCAGGATACTGGGATAGAATGGATGGGTTTGGACTCCTACACGCCCCCTTGTAAAGCTCTGTGGAGTGAGAAAGTCGAGGACAGCCTTACCAGTGCAAAATGGTGAGCACAACCTTGACTTCAGACTTTTGGTTATCGATGCGGCCCATGATTTGGGCCCGGGAGCCATATCACAGTGCGACTTAAACAACAATTTGAAAAGTACCAAAAGGTGATGCTGACAACGCACCACAATTCCCAGTATGCCTGATATTTAATGATGGGGGATTTAAACAAACAGGACACCCCCACTTTGAGAAAGACCAATATGTTTGAAATGTGTCAGTGGTTCCTGGTGTTGTGAGGCACAAGTACCTGTGAATAAAGTTTGAAAACCACTCCTGAGAGTGTGGAGTACCTTTTCATCTATAAAATGAGGGATTAGCTCTTTATCCCTAAACGCCTGCACCAGCTGTCCAGCGCCCCGCTTTGTGACCACAGTTGTGTAAATATTGGATTAATAGCGGCAGTGCCGGATTCCAAGAAGAACCCACTGCAGGACTGAGGGAGATACCAATCTTTGGCGGATATACTGCATATCAGAAGACTGGGATAGCCTGGATGGGCATGGACTCCTACACGCCCCCTTGTAAAGCTCTGTGGAGGGAGAAAGTCGGGCACATCCTTACAGGAGCAAAATGGTGGGCATGACCTTCACTTCAAACTTTTGGGTATTGATGTGGCCCATTATTGGAAATGGGCCCGTGAGCCATATCACAGTGCGAATTGAGCAACAATTTTGAAAGTACCAAAAGGTGATGCGGACACCGCACCACAATTCCCAGAACGCCCCAGGTCGGATGCTAGTGGATTTAAACAAACAGGACACACACACTCTGAGAAAGACCAATATGGTTGAAATGCGTCAGTGGTTCCTGGTGTTGTGAGGCAGAAGTACCTGTGAATAAAGTTGAAAAAAACCCTCCAGAGAGTGCAGCATACCTTTTGGTTCTATAAAATAAGGGACTTGCGGTCTATGCGTAAACCCCTGGCACCAGCAGTCAGAGCGCGCCACTTTGTGAGCGCAGTTGTGTAAATATTGGATTAATAGCTGCAGTGCCGGATACCAGGAAGAACCCACTGCAGGACTGAGGGAGATACCAATCTTTGGCGAATATACTACAGGAGACTGGGATAGCGAGCATCGGCATGGACTCCTACACGCCCCTTTATAAAGCTCTGTTCCCTAATCCGATCTTGTCCACCTCAGGGGTTGGTGCTGGGCAAAACGGGCGCAGGACCCATTTACAATATAATAGGAATGTTAGCGCAGTCTTTCTTTCTCAAAGCGAAGTAAAGACTTTGGTGATCGAAACACGTTAGCTCGAATGAATGTGTTCTTCTGAAAACTATCCCAAGCTCTTCATAGAGCCTCCATTATGTCTGGTGATTTATTCATGCTCCTTTTCATTCTGCCATACAGACTCCCGTGTATCAGGAATCGGCAGTCTGTCTTGGATAACACGGCGGAGCTCTCTCTCCTCGACCTGGACCTGTCGGAATTAATTCATCCAAAACTTGACCAACAACAGAGACGCACACAATTAAAGGCAGACCCCAGCCTTTGTAGCAGAGTCTTTATTCAGTACACAACGAACACATCAGGATATTTCGTTGCCTCACCCAACATGTTTCGGAGCTCCTGCTCCTTGATCACGGGTCGTGGCTTAAGTTCGTATGCGGATGCGTAGGGAAGCAGTCTCCTAATTGACAGTTAAATTGCCCTCCAATAGGCTCCTCTCTCGCTTTGCTTTATAGGACTGGCAGTCCCTACGCTAAAATACTACCCTGATGGGTTCCGCAATTAAAACAATATTTTCAAGCTCTTCATAGAGCCTCCATTATGTCCGCTGATTTATTCATGCTCCTTTTCATTCTGCCATGGAGACTCCCGTGTATCAGAATTCGGCAGTCCATCTTGGATAACACTGTGGTGCTGTCTCCTCGACCTGGACCGTCCGGAATTAAATCATCCAAAAGTTGCCCAACAATGGACACACACACAATCAAAGGCAGACTCCAGACTTCATAGAAGAGTCTTTATTCAGAAACACAGCGAACACATCAGGATATTTCGACACCTCACCCAACATGTTTCGGCGCTCCTGCTCCTTGATCACGGGTCATGACTTTAGTTTGTATGCAGATGTGTAGGGAAGCAGTCTCCTAATTGGCAGTTATATTGCCCTCCAATGGGCTCCTCTCTCGCTTTGCTTTATGGTACTGGCAGTCCCTACACTAAAATATGACCCCGATGAGTTCCGCAATTAAAACAATATTTTCAAGCTCTTCATAGAGCCTCCATTATGTCCGCTGATTCATTCATGCTCCTTTTCATTCTGACGTAGAGACTCCTGTGTATCAGAAATCAGCAGTCCGTCTTGGATAACACAGTGGTGCTGTCTCCCTGACCTGGACCGGCCGGAATTAATTCATCCAAAAGTTGCCCAACAAAGGAGACCCACACAATTAAAGGCAGACCCCCCGGATTTTGAAAGCGAGAGCAGGTTTCCTGCTCTTGCTTTCAAAACTCAAACTACAGTTTGCTATGACAGGGCGGGAGCCGCACAGTTCCCGCCCTGTCATAGCAAACTGCAGTGTCCCAGGGGTGGGCACCCGGGGACAATGCAACGAGCCGGCCCTGGGGGGTGGTGATTCCCAGGGCCAACACAGGCTCTAGGAGGGAGGCCGCAGGCACCCCTCCCAATGTTTTCACAGCCCGGGGAGGTGGTAGTCCCCGGGGCTCTGGTGTCCGTAACGGACCCCCGCATTTCGATATTAGTGCCCCGGGGAGGTGTCGATCCCCGGGGTGTGTGAGGGGGGCTTGAGCCCCCCCACACCGGTATATATTATTTTTTTTAAAAGCCCCGGAGTGGAGGTCCCCGGGTCTTGGGGGGCCTTGGAGGTCTTCAGCCATTATAAAAGAAGCCCCGGGGAGGTGGTGGTCCCAGAGGCAGTGTGTGGGAGATTGGGCCCCCCCACACTTTTTTTTCTCTGCCCCTGAGACCTGGCCCACCCGGGGGCTAAATAATAATGAAGTGCGGGAGCCCACCCTTTGTTTTTTTTAAATGTTGGCCAAAATTCACGCTGGGTGCGCAAATCTTGCCGATCTATTTTTTTTTGTAATGCTTTTTTGGGACCTGGGGGTACTTGTGGGACCCCCTGAGCAGGCCTAGGGGTTCAAGGTATTTCTACCCTGCCCCCTTTTCTTGTTTTTTTACATCTGTTTCCCTGTTTTCTTGTGTATCAGTTACCGAGGCACAAGATGGCTGCCAACACTTCCTGGTTTGGAGTGTTGACAGCTAATTAGCATGAAGCTTGTGATCGGCAGGGTGCGCGGATCCTCCGTGCCTCTAAATATCGATATTTTTTTATTTTCTCAGCAACTACTGAACCAAGCACTACCTTTCTGCAAAATTTGGTGTAATTCCGTTCAGCATTTCCAGCTGTAGCTGTGTCTAAAGTTTCTTATGGGAAATGCATTTTTTTGCCTCTTTTTTTTTAATTTCTCAGGAACTACTGAATGATTTACACCATTTAACAAAAAGAGTTCTTTCTGAAACAAGGGCTACCTTTTTGCCAAATTTGGTGTAATTCTGTTCAGCAGTACGAGCTGTAGCCGTGTCTAAAGTTTCTTATGGGAATTAACATGGAGAAAACACATTTTGCGACCCCCTTTTTTCTCGCCCCCTGCAATCCGAATAACCCCTAAACTTTCAAGATAGGAGCTGACCGGAGCGCCCCCTCGAGTTTTGAAAATTTTGTGAAGATTTGTCAACCGGCACCAAAGTTATTGGGAAAAGAACAAATGCTTTTCTTATGGATAATAGATCCTAACTATAACTACCTACTGGCGACCGCCAGTAGGTCATATATATATCAATGGTGACAGGGATCTTTTAGGTAGGATATATATATATATATATATATATATATATATATATATATATATATATGTATATATATATATATATATATATATATATATATATATATATATATATATATATATAAATATATTGATTTGGATATATATTTATATTTATATATATTTCAAAAAGGGCTTCGTCATATCTAATCCATAGCTCAAATTTATTTACTGCAGAATAGTGGGACAAGGAAGCAGAGCGGCACTACAGGGTTTCTTTTTATATATTATTTAGTTCATCAGTGCATACAAGGGAGAGTGTATATATATATATATATATTACCTACTGGCGGTCGCCAGTAGGTATATATAGTTAGGATTTTTTCTCTATGGGTTTTTTGAAAATTCTATGTCTAATAACTTTGGCGTTTGTGGACGGAATTGGCTGAAATTTTCAGGAAAATGGCACATTTTGTTTCTGAGCAGCCCCTGAAAATTTTGGGGGGGTTCGTCAAGGGGGGGCCGAGAAAAAAGGGGGGTCCCAAAACGCGTTTTTCCCATGTTAATTTCCATAGGGCGGTTGGCCTCACTTTTAGCCCGAACGGCTGAATGGATTTGCACGAAACTTGGCAAAATTGTAGGGACTGGTAGCCCGATGTGCCTTTTGTAGGTCTCAATATATGTGCTCCAGTGGATTTTGAGAAATTAACGTTTAAAAAAAGATATATATCTGTAACAGCGGACTGGGCAGCGGCCCAGGACGCGTACTTGTCGCGCAACGGAGCTTTGTGAAGCGAAGCTGATTGGTTCTTCGGCGTCTGTCAACATTCCAAACAGTCCGTAGCGGCCGCCATCTTGTCTCTCGGTAGGATCGAGAGACAAGAGGAGGTCAAAACAAAGGGGGAAATAACTATAAGGGGGCATAGTAGATCCTCGCTGACCCCCTAGGTTTGATGTGGAGGTTTTAAAAGGGCCCCGCGGGGCAAAAAAAAATAATAATAATAATAATCGAACGGCTGAATGGATTTGCACGAAACTTGGCAAAATATTAGGGACTGGTAGCCCGATGTGCCTTTGCTAGGTCTCAATATATGTGCTCCAGTGGATTTTGAGAAATTAACGTTCAAAAAAAGATATATATCTGTAACAGCGCTCCGCTTCGCGTAACGGAGGTTTGCGAAGCTGATTGGTCATTCTGTCACTGGGCTATAGTTGGGCTACATCTGGCTGATATTTGGGCTACATTTGTTTTTTTGTGTGTCTGGCGGCCATCTTTGGGCTACATTGGGCTACATTGGGCTTCATTGGGCTACATTCGGCTAATTAGCAAATAGCTCATCGCAAACTAGGAATGGTAAAGAATCGCTATTTATTCCTTAAAGTTCGCTATTTAGGAAATGCAAAAAACTTTGATGATACATATGGCGGTTCATCTCTAACAAGATAAGAAGCATAGGGATACATTTATGATGACTGGCGCATCACCAGGGATGTGTTAGTCATTCTGTGCCGCTGTTCCGTCACCTATGGTGTGCTGCATTTACAATGCGGCGCATCATGGGGCAAAAACAGCACAGATGCGTGATGTATCTGTGCCGTAAAGGTGGCGCATTGCTGGAGTTGTATCGCAAGTGTGATGAAGCTCCAGCAAGGGTCGGGGGTGCCCCTGTCGCAGGGTTTCTGTTCTCACACAGAACTGTGGACAGAGGATTGGAACCTCGGCGAATGCATTGCTGGAGTTGTATCGCAAGTGTGATGAAGCTCCAGCAAGGGTTGGGGGTGCCCCTGTCGCAGGGTTTCTGTTCTCACACAGAACTGTGGACAGAGGATTGGAACCTCGGCGAATTAGGGTGTCCCAAAACTCACGTTAGTAATGAAAAACTCCTTAGCAAGCTAGGTACAGTGTCACATTGGATATAACAAACTCTCAATGTTTAGACAATCCAGAATATGAACTTATAGTACCTCAGGATACGTGGAACTCATGAACAGTCGGTCGTTATAGATTTCTTAGAAACCAGAACATGGAGTTAAGAAGAACAGATGTGTATTTGAAATGTTTATTTACTAATGCCGTCTTCTCAGGCGTAGTACCTTAGATAATAAAAGTACACATATTATCAGTAGCAAAATTACCAGCATAGTTACTAGTACATAAAAAGTGAATGGTGATAGTATGTTAACATGCTGTAAATTAATAAGAGTTAGCAACACTTATAAGCAGCCGCGGGCCGTGGATGGAGTTACGGTGAGGCAGGGAGGCGGGGAGGGGGAGGGGCAGGGTGGAGAATACAAGTACACATATTATCAGTAGCAAAATTACCAGCATAGTTACTAGTACATAAAAAGCGAATGGTGACAGTATGTTAACATGCTGTAAATGAATAAGAGTTAGCAACACTTATAAGCAGCCGCGGGCCGTGGAGGGAGTTACGGTGGGGCAGGGAGGCGGGGAGGGGGAGGGGCAAGGTAGAGAGGGCTCCACCCTGCTTCTCCCCCTCCCCGCCTCCCTGCACCATCGTAACTCCCTCCCCGGCCCGCGGCTGCTTATATCTCACCCTCCCTAATACACATATTATATTATTTGCTAAGAAGGTCTCTTTGTGTTGGTTTAGGGCGTGCCCATACTTTAGTGTCTTAGATTTGAAGGAATCACATCAGCATACACCAGCTCTCTCTTCATGTGAACCGCATCAACTGTTGTGTATGTGTGTTCGGCAAAGCAATATAAAACCCGCCTCATGCCCAGAATTGGCAGAAGTTGCACTTATGTTATGAGTATGAAGTCGTGGAGATCAGACCTCATAACAATTCTGTATCGTGTTGTTCTTGAAACTTTAGCACTCGCTGTACAGATATAGTTTAACAAGCAAAGCAGATAGTAGAGCAATAACATATTATTCTCATGTAAACCACGATGAACTACTAGGTGGAAAGCTAAAGCAACAACTAAGTGTCGTGTGCAGAAGTTGCAAAAAAGGAAAAATGGCGTTTAAACCGGTAATGAGCCCATGCTAACTTAACACGGTGTAAAGATATCCAGGACCTAGATGACACCTCCCCATGATCCGGAAACGAACTGAATAAGATAATAGAAGTGCCATCTCATGAGAGCAGATTGCAAGTTTATATGTGGACGGTCCGCAAGGTAAAGCATTAAAAACTAGGAAAATTTAATGCTAAAGAAAAATAAAACAGCCAAGTACTTTATCGAGTCTTAAGCCAATAGGCAAGGTAAATAATAAAAACTTGACAAATAAGTCAATGAATTGTCAATGAAATGCTAGTACTCAGCATATCAAACATGAAAAAGGTCTATGACATAACTGTGTATGCAAAAATAAGCTGCAACAGCCTCCAATAGGAAGTCACCGTCTTCATCCGAAAACAGTTCAGCCATCCAATTTAAAAGCGGAAAAGAACATACGTGCTCTCCCAGCACCGGATCCTCTATCACCATCAGAGGACAGCTCGGTGGGTTTTCAAGAAAGCTCTGTTCCAAGAAAGACTGTGCTGCCGCCAGTAAATTCCAGGGACCAAGTAGTCCATGCATCAATGCCACAGCCATAATCCTTTCGCCAGGACAAACCAACTCGTGAGTAATGATAGGAGTCATCAGCTGATTAAAGTCGACGTCAGGAGAAACCGGTCCGCAGAGACACAAATCAATGGCCCAATCGAAATCACAGGTCAGGCAGTGAAATACAGGCTGGACACAGGTGAAGTAGGAGAATCGAAAAGATAATCCATATGCCGTGCTTAATATCGCCAACGGCATTGTGCCATAATATTCTAGCATGCGATTGCGGAACAGTGTCAGCAGCTGCAGGGTGGGAGGTTGCATAGGAGGGACATCCATATTTAAAAATGTAAAAAAGCACAAGAGCGTCCGCCGGTAATGCAAGTAAAAATGCCAATCCACGAACCAGAGTGGAGAAAATAGAATGAAAGGAAGCAGGGATGACTCCAAAGATTTTCTCAAATGAAGTCACGAGACCACTGGTAACAACTTTAAAAAAGTGCGCCAGGGACTTTGTGGAGGATGCGTTAAAGATAGTCGGAAACATGTTGCTGAAATTGAAAGGCAAATCTTAATTGAAAAGGGTGTGCACCTCTGTACGGGTGTTCGCTATGTGAAGTACGAAAGTTTCACGGGCCGAACTCAAGGCCACCTCTCTCTGAGACAAAAGAGCTCTTATTCTTGCCATGCCGTTGAAACGTGTCCCAAGGTTGGTATTGTGGCCAGATTGAAAACTCCCTATGTTCATGTGTGGGAGGAAATAGAACATTTCTGCAGCAAATAACCCGTTCACTTACTGTTACGATAAAAGGAATACTTTTAATTAACTCAGAACAATCTTCATTATTGAGCATCAAATAACTACCATTTTCCAACAACTTGAACGTGGGGATGATAGCAGGAACTGGCGTGCCTTGCAACACGCAAGCCATATTTGGTCGGTGTTTGTTGCATGAACCGTGTAACTGTATGTGCCTACACATTAGTGAATGATCTGGCGTCTCAGTGCATTCCTCTCCATTCAGATAAACTTCTTGATCATCTTTGAAACATCTGTATGTGTATGGAAGCGACCAGACCTCATGAAGAAAAGCACTACCTAAAGGTTCATAACGACCTATTGGTATATATTTCATACAATTTGAAAACTTATATAAAGCAAAAGGCAGCGTTATTAAACCGTGGATAAGGCATGTTGCCAAAAAACCCGCAATCCTCTGCTGATGATGTCACTGAGCATGTCATGAATGATGTAATATGTGACATCATCAGCAGTGGATTACGGGTAATAGTATCTCTAGTTTACTCCCCTATAGCTGTCTTTCTTTTAACATAAGTGTCTGTTTCCTTCCCTTATACTTACTGTTTTTGGTTCGCTTCCGGTTCGCGTACCGGCGAGCGAACTGGGAAGCGAACTAAGAGAAATAGAGGTTGGCACAGTTCCAAATATTGTACCAATTTTTTAATAACGGGGAGGTAGTTCTGAAAAGAACTTTTTATTTTATTTTTCTGAACATTTTTTTACTGTTTTTGAATTTTTAAACAGTTTTATATTTTTTGGGGTTTTTCTTGGAGGGGGCAATGAAAACGATTCATTGTAAAGGGCTCAACAGGAGCAACAAAACAAAAAAAAGAAGTATTTATTATTTTGGGCGTTTCGTACAAACTTGCATATGATAGTCAATAGCTCTGTTGATCAGAGTGATGCTTTTTTCTCCGTAGGAAATGAATCCATCGCAAAATACGCAGATGTGTTTTACATCACCAAATCTCATTTGTATATTTGGCACCATCTCCCTGCCCTCTGGTCCCGTTACTTCCGGTACAACAGATCTTCTGGCCATAATAGGGAGATTATCTAGGTCGTTCCGAAACTGTGCAGCACTGTAGTTGTTAGGATGCCACCTAATCATATGGCGATGCATTGTGTAGTTTCCGAAACTGTATTTTTTGTCGGTCCCTCTGGACAGTCTATCTTGACATATAAGGCAAGTTACGTATCTTGCATTTACTTTTTTCTGACCTTTGGGAATTTTAAAAAATTGCCAAATGAAGTTTTCTTTCCGGTGAGACGTCCTGGGCTGCTCAGGCAAAAACTGCCTCTCTTCGTGCTCGTCCTCCTGTTCCTCCTCTTCTTCTTCTTCTTGTTGAATTATAACTTGAGCAGGTGGTCCACTCTTCCTTGGATGTGGTGGAGGTGGTGGGGAAGCACCAGCTGAAGCTACTAAAGAAGCCATTGCTCAGTGATCACAAAGGGTCTTTCTCTCACAATGATGAAAGTCAGAGTGAGGAAAGAAGGAGGGATTTTCATCATTTGGGAAAAACAAGAGTTCTCAACCAATCAAAAGTGTTCATTTTAGATTATATGACCTAGTCTTACATCATTAGGAAACCAAAAGTGAAATGAACCAATGAAAAGTGTTATTACCAAGTCACATGACTTGCTGTGTTTACGTTAAGCGCTTTGCAGGGCCTCCCGGTTTGCTTCCAGAAACCTGCGCTTTGCGACTCGCTTCGCGTACCAGTTCGCTAACGTAGTACGTCATATGACGTATCACGCGACAACGTGAAACGTCATGCGGACGGGAGGCGTCACGATGTTGTTTTGTAACGCGGCACTTGCGGTAAAGAAACGTTTACCGGCTCGCGGTCTATTGCATCAAGGTCAGCTAACGGGAAGCTTCCCGATTTGCGAAGCGGGAACGAAGAAAAAAAAATATTTTAAAAAAAAATTATTCATAAACATATAAAATATATTTTTGGATTTAAAGAAGAATACATTTTACAGCTACAGATATTAGCTGTTAAAAAACCAATGAAATTCACAGAAAAAACCATAGGTTATGGACCATATATAGTTAGGAATTAGCATTTACAAAACCTTGAAAATTCACTGAAAAAACCATAGGTTATAGACCATATATAGTTAGGAATTAGCATTTACAAAACCTTGAAAATTCACTGAAAAAACCATAGGTTATAGACCATATATAGTTAGGAATTAGCATTTAAAAAACCTTATTTTACTCACACAAAACCATTGAAATTCCATATATAGTTAGTTGCACTAACTATATATCGCGCACCCGCAATCCACTGCTGATCATGTCACATATTACATCATTCATGACATGGTCAGTGACATCACTGATGACATCACTGATGACATCTCAAATGACATCACTGATGACATCACTGATGACATCTCAAATGACATCACTGATGACATCACTGATGACATCTCAAATGACATCACTGATGACATCACTGATGACATCTCATTTGACATTACTGATCACATCACTGATGACATCATTCATGTGATAATACGATAAACCTCTTCAGACTCTAATATAACCTTAGATACACTCAGTGTAAACAGACACTCATAGACTGTCACTCATCCATGGAGTTACTCAGACACTTAGTCAGTCATGCAAAGAATCAATCACACCTCCATTTCCTCAACTATACAGTTATACACACCTTACTTATTCAAACATATACTAAAACATATTTACTCACTTATACAATCCTGGTTACAAGTTCACAATGATCCATACAGCCACTCACACATTCACTGGCTCTTATGCACAGTTATTTATATATGGTAACTCTCACATGTACTGTGTTTTACATATGTACTTACTTTGACATGTAGCACTGAGATATCCATTCACTCACCAATACACTCATGCACACAGTCATCCGCCCATACAGCTGTTTCCACATGCACTTTTGAACCCATACATCCAGTCAATCAACTGCTCACACATCTATGCAGAGAGTGATACACCTCCCAGCCACCCACACACACACTCAGTCTCCCATACAAATGCTTGGGCAACCAATCAATAACCCATACAGTTAATCATATAGCTAATGATCAACACATGCAGCAGTTTACAGAACAACAGACATAATGATGCACAAATTAAGACAGTTTAGTCACTAACCCATGCACTCAGTGAGACACATTTAATCAGTCACTCATACAGTCAGCCATGCCCCTACTAAATCCTTCATCAAGACACTTATACATCCATTCATTCTTCAATATGTAAGACATATTTTAACTTTACAGAATTATACAGTCACTGGATGACGTCATCAGTGATCTCATCAGTGATGTCATTTGAGATGTCATCAGTCATGTCATCAGTGATGTCACTGACCATGTCATGAATGATGTAATATGTGACTTGATCAGCAGTGGATTGCGGGTGCGCGATATATAGTTAGTGCAACTAACTATATATGGAATTTCAATGGTTTTGTGTGAGTAAAATAAGGTTTTTTAAATGCTAATTCCTAACTATATATGGTCTATAACCTATGGTTTTTCCAGTGAATATATATATATATGAACGAAACTCTTCCCCAACAGCAGCAAGAAGTGGAAACCACACAGAGGAATCTTTGAGGGGGTCTTTTAATGCCACGAACACCAGCAATAGGGCGAATGCATTTCGGCATAGTTCAGCCTTCGTCAGCGCCATGAGGTGTTTGCACGGAGAAGGCAAACAATGTAGTTGAAATACCCTCTCCTTTCCAGTCAGATGAGTTAGCTCCGCCCCTCGGATAGACAGCATGGAATGTGATTCGCTGCCTGTGTTCTCTGTGGGACGCCCAGTGCGTCTGTACTACAGGTACCAGAGTGCTCCACGTTGGTCCGGCACATCCCCAGGGGTGATAACATCAAGCGGGCCACTTTAACCTGACTACTGCGTGGCGACTCCCTCCTCAGCTCCCCATACTGCACCAACCCCCAAACACAGCAGTCCATTTAGCAGGGGTCGAACCGGAGCTCCAGTTCACCCAATGTGGGGCACAATGTCTCCAGCACTGCCGGTTGTCTTGAAGTGTCCGAGGGTGGGATTCGGTCAGCCCAGTACCCTGGGAAAGTCACGAACTGCAAAGCAGAAGCCAGCTTTGACCGGGACCCACGAGGGTGCAGGGGTTTCCAAAGCGCGTTACTGGCAATCGCGCTAAAATATGAACGAAACTCTTCCCCAACAGCAGCAAGAAGTGGAAACCACACAGAGGAATCTTTGAGGGGGTCTTTTAATGCCACGAACACCAGCAATAGGGCGAATGCATTTCGGCATAGTTCAGCCTTCGTCAGCGCCATGAGGTGTTTGCATGGAGAAGGCAAACAATGTAGTTGAAATACCTTCTCCTTTCCAGTCAGGTGAGTTAGCTCCGCCCCTCGGATAGACAGCATGGAATGTGATTCGCTGCCTGTGTTCTCTGTGGGACGCCCAGTGCGTCTGTACTACAGGTACCAGAGTGCTCCACGTTGGTCCGGCACATCCCCAGGGGTGATAACATCAAGCGGGCCACTTTAACCTGACTACTGCGTGGCGACTCCCTCCTCAGCTCCTCATACTGCACCAACCCCCAAACACAGCAGTCCATTTAGCAGGGGTCGAACCGGAGCTCCAGTTCACCCAATGTGGGGCACAATGTCTCCAGCACTGCCGGTTGTCTTGAAGTGTCCGAGGGTGGGATTCGGTCAGCCCAGTACCCTGGGAAAGTCACGAACTGCAAAGCAGAAGCCAGCTTTGACCGGGACCCACGAGGGTGCAGGGGTTTCCAAAGCGCGTTACTGGCAATCGCGCTAAAATATGAACGAAACTCTTCCCCAACAGCAGCAAGAAGTGGAAACCACACAGAGGAATCTTTGAGGGGGTCTTTTAATGCCACGAACACCAGCAATAGTGCGAATGCATTTCGGCATAGTTCAGCCTTCGTCAGCGCCATGAGGTGTTTGCACGGAGAAGGCAAACAATGTACTTGAAATACCTTCTCCTTTCCAGTCATGTGAGTTAGCTCCGCCCCTCGGATAGACAGCATGGAATGTGATTCGCTGCCTGTGTTCTCTGTGGGACGCCCAGTGCGTCTGTACTACAGGTACCAGAGTGCTCCACGTTGGTCCAGCACATCCCCAGGGGTGATAACATCAAGCGGGCCACTTTAACCTGACTACTGCGTGGCGACTCCCTCCTCAGCTCCCCATACTGCACCAACCCCCAAACACAGCAGTCCATTTAGCAGGGGTCGAACCGGAGCTCCAGTTCACCCAATGTGGGGCACAATGTCTCCAGCACTGCCGGTTGTCTTGAAGTGTCCGAGGGTGGGATTCGGTCAGCCCAGTACCCTGGGAAAGTCACGAACTGCAAAGCAGAAGCCAGCTTTGACCGGGACCCACGAGGGTGCAGGGGTTTCCAAAGCGCGTTACTGGCAATCGCGCTAAAATATGAACGAAACTCTTCCCCAACAGCAGCAAGAAGTGGAAACCACACAGAGGAATCTTTGAGGGGGTCTTTTAATGCCACGAACACCAGCAATAGGGCGAATGCATTTCGGCATAGTTCAGCCTTCGTCAGCGCCATGAGGTGTTTGCACGGAGAAGGCAAACAATGTAGTTGAAATACCTTCTCCTTTCCAGTCAGGTGAGTTAGCTCCGCCCCTCGGATAGACAGCATGGAATGTGATTCGCTGCCTGTGTTCTCTGTGGGACGCCCAGTGCGTCTGTACTACAGGTACCAGAGTGCTCCACGTTGGTCCGGCACATCCCCAGGGGTGATAACATCAAGCGGGCCACTTTAACCTGACTACTGCGTGGCGACTCCCTCCTCAGCTCCCCATACTGCACCAACCCCCAAACACAGCTGTCCATTTAGCAGGGGTCGAACCGGAGCTCCAGTTCACCCAATGTGGGGCACAATGTCTCCAGCACTGCCGGTTGTCTTGAAGTGTCCGAGGGTGGGATTCGGTCAGCCCAGTACCCTGGGAAAGTCACGAACTGCAAAGCAGAAGCCAGCTTTGACCGGGACCCAGCGAGGGTGCAGGGGTTTCCAAAGCGCGTTACTGGCAATCGCGCTAAAATATGAACGAAACTCTTCCCCAACAGCAGCAAGAAGTGGAAACCACACAGAGGAATCTTTGAGGGGGTCTTTTAATGCCACGAACACCAGCAATAGGGCGAATGCATTTCGGCATAGTTCAGCCTTCGTCAGCGCCATGAGGTGTTTGCACGGAGAAGGCAAACAATGTAGTTGAAATACCTTCTCCTTTCCAGTCAGGTGAGTTAGCTCCGCCCCTCGGATAGACAGCATGGAATGTGATTCGCTGCCTGTGTTCTCTGTGGGACGCCCAGTGCGTCTGTACTACAGGTACCAGAGTGCTCCACGTTGGTCCGGCACATCCCCAGGGGTGATAACATCAAGCGGGCCACTTTAACCTGACTACTGCGTGGCGACTCCCTCCTCAGCTCCCCATACTGCACCAACCCCCAAACACAGCAGTCCATTTAGCATATATATATATATATTTTCGTACTTCACCAAGAACCTTTTCCAAGCAAGAAGATTAACACGCGTGAGCAAGGTAGACGGAGAAACCGAAACGCGTTGGTTAAATCTGTGCTTTAAAAGAAAATAAAAATATTTGTTTTGAAAAGAACAGTGGCTGTGAGTTGCGGCTCATTTAGTTTTTTCCTCGGAACTGACGTTGTTGGATTTGCAAGCGGCTTGGTTCTGCCGCAGGAGCTAAGCACCGCTATGAAGCGCCATTGCTGGGAAAACAGGAACCACATTGTTGGAATATATATATACTGGAGGGCTAGATTGATAAATTGCCTGTCTTAAAAATAACATACATCAAATAGAAAAGGTTGAGCACTTAAAACGGCGCTCTGTACAATGATTGTAAATTGTAAATATTAAGGAACTACATCATCCACAATCCCCTTTCGTTGACAGGAAGTGTGAGATATCATGTGACTTTGCACAAACTACACCATATAGGTGGTTGAAAGTAGAGGACTACTGACCGTGATCAAGCCGTCTGTGGGCGGTGAAACGCGTTGGTGAACTGCAATAGCTGTGGTGCAAATAAATAACTGAAACAAGAAAAGAGATCGCTCGAGTGCGTTTTTGTTACCTGTAAAGGTTTTTTGGAATTAAATTCGGCGGGGCTCTGCCGAGAAAAACGCACCGGTGGGAGAGCGCCAGGGGTCGACCAAGCGGAGCCAAGTTGTGGAGATATATATATATATATATATATATATACACCTATATATATACATACAAACATGCATAGAGAGAGAGAGAGAGTCATATTTGCTGTCCTTGCTTGCCTTTCTATCTGTTTCATGGCAAGGGCAAGCTCCTCTTTTTTTCTGCCACTATATGGGACCCAGGGACAGGCCCGGTGCGCCGCAAGGGTGGGGGCCGGTTTTGGGCCCTGGGGGCCGTTTTTGTGACAGGGCCGTTTTTGCAGCATAGCTGCAAAATCGGCCCTGTAACAAAATCGGCTGAAAACCGGCCCCGGCAAAGAGCTTGGTCGCACCCCCAGGGGGCCGGCCGAGCACTTTGCCAGGGCCGGTTTTGGTTCTCAGTTCGGCCCTGCCCAGGGAGACAGTGAGAGACCACCAACAGTATCTTCACATTCCCCACTCTTATAGCAGCACTCCCTCTAAGCCTATCCTAGGTCAGGAGCATGTGAAATATATATATATCAGTCCTCCCATCCTCCTTATTCCCCAATAATTTGCTTTCATCATCTCCCAATGTAGGCCTCAATTGCACTCTGCTTAATACTTGCTCCCTACTGCGACATGCTTGTGACCTGTTCGACATTTTCCATGTGCTGTTTTATTTCTCACTGAAACGTGGTAAACCGAGTAATTTGGCCCCCACTAAGCTACAGCTAACTGTGTGTATATCGCTTTCAGTTTATTTATGAGTGTTGGGAAGTTTATGGAGTGTGTGTATCTGTCATATATGTTGTTCATGTGTATTGTGAATAGTGTGTCTGTGTGGGGTGTTATGAACGTTGTGAAGTGTTTGAGGCAGAGAAATATTTCAGGTGTCTGTAGTGTGTGAGTCACGAGTTACAAGCGGGTGCCTTTCACAAGGGTTTGGATTCAGGAGTGAATGTATAGACTACGTGTGTTTTGGGATTGTGTGTTGTGTATTGTGGGAGAGTTTGGAGTCAGAACTCAGGCATCTACTTCAAGAGGACTGTGTGTATGTTAGGTGCTTTCTGAAGTTGAGTATGTACACAAGGATAACCCTTAACAGGAGTAAACATCCAAACCATTCCAGTGTGAAAAGAGGAAGGAAAAGACTTTGTAAATGGCATCAAACCTCTATGTTTTTTTATGTTGACAAACTTACAAGGCTAACCATGCCTTAGAAAGTCCACTTTACACCACTTTATGGCGACTGAGAATTCCGCACTTTTGATGGAGCTCTCTGCACATGTAAATGGACTTCCAGGAATTTCCCCTTTTGAATTCTTTGCAAACATAAGTAAAGCAAATGTAGTCATAAGCATACATTTATGACAACATGTACCTTTGTGAATAGGCTCCTATCTGTCTTAAGTATGGCCTGTGTGCTATTCACATATTTAGTCTATGTTCACAAAATTTCAAAGTGTTCACACCTCAGTGCTGTTCATGGAATTAGGAGACAGTTCTGATAGAGTGTAAATGTGCTCTTTAATTTGTTGGGGTGCATTATAATCACACGTAGTTTGCACCTGCATGTATTCTCTTGTTGTGTTAACATTTGGTTCTTAGAATATGTAATGTAATAACACGTAAAGTGATGAGATAGAGATATGTTGTGCAAAGTGGAGAAATTAACATTGTAATTGTGTTCTATGTGATGAAGTTTAAAGTTCGATTTTACATAAGACTAATGAGAAATTAATTCACAGACGTGTAACGTTCTGATTTAGACTGCACAGTTATTATGCTCATATATACATGTGATTAATGAAGATTCATATTGATCCTTGAGTTAGCCGATTTTATAGGCCTCATGTGTATTTTTTCCTGGCTCTCTAAAAACTGCTGCTAGTCATATTCATGAGTATGCAGAGTCTTTTCTTTCTCACGCTTTTGTTGCAGGTGGAGAAATCCATCTTTGCTAGTTAGAATAACACTTTTGATTTAGGAGTTAGGCTTAGGGAGGAGAGGATACATTTGAACAAGCGGCACTGATAATGTGGGACGGTGTTCTTTCTCACTGGAGAAGTCCTGGGAATCAAGGCCATCGAGCCAGAGGCTGGAAGCATCGAAACTTCATGGAAAGTTACCTACGAGGAGGTGTCTAACTGGATGGGACAATTGCGTGATGTGATGATGGGTGTGTCCTGAGATTTTGGTGTTGGGGTTAAGGACAGTGCCCCCGGGGATCAAGTTAGGAGAAAAGACCTGATGGAGAGAGAAGGACCATCTTAGAACGAGCTCCGTAGCTTTTTTGCTACTAGACCTATTCAACATGAGAGTACTTCTTAGAAAGTCTTCACGCGCTGACACCTTTTCCTGAACTTGCCTGGGCAAATGCTAAGTAGAGATGTCATGTTAGTTGCAGGGTAGGAACAGACTGATGCTTTTTTACTTACAAACCTCCAATGAAGAAGACTCTTGAGTCCTGATTCTGATTGGTTGCTCTTTGTATACCTCATAGACCAAATTTCACCCGTAGGTTTGATTTTGTATTAGTTCTGATGAGTTTCTCCACCCTCATCTTGAGGTGTTTGTGTGTCCAATTGTTCTTGGGTTTGTAATCAACTAACTAAACTTAGAACCTGGAGTCAGTGATTCTTCGGAGTCATGGTTTGCTGCCAGAGTGAAATCAGATTCGATGAGATATTTCTCCACTCACTTTTTAGCAGGAACCAACGACCAATCCACCAGGGGTTCCTGAGTAAATACAGAATGTGGAACCCAGTCCCATCAGTTCACAGACTTCAAAACACAGTTCTTAGACTTAGGTTGTGTATTGAACACACCATGGCATTTCCACAGTGTGGCCATCGTTCAGGCACACTTTCGATTGAAAATGCATTTTTTAATAGCCTATAGGGTTTGAACCCCTTGGAGGATCGGTAACCAATTTGACAATCATTTGACTCACTCAGCTACGGTCTGGCATGCTAATATTTGTGCAGATTTGTGCAGGGGGAAAAGAATTATGGGTGATAAAAGAAACGTTTTCCAGTTTCAGCTCAAATAGCAAATGTTGCTTGTGCCTACAGTCAAACACTCTTACATGACTTGGCATGAAAGAAGAATCATAAAGTGTGCTTTTGTAGGTTTCTTGTAAATCCATTCAGTAGTTTTTGCAGTATAAGTGTTTAGAAAAGGTGCTAGGAGGGTTTGAAAAGGTTAACACCTTTGCATATATGTGACTCATACATAATGACACCTGTCAACCACATTTTGCCATGGTAGCAACCTTCAGAAGGTCTCACGCAAGGGAACTGCTTAGAGGTACCCAGAAGTATGTAAAACTCAAGAACATAAAAAACGAGGCGAGGCGTGAGTCCCCTGGAGATTGTCAAACTCTGTATCAGACTGCTGTAGACCCCTTTTTTTCCTCTTTATTTTTCACAGTTCACAGTCTGACATCAACAGCACTGCCACAGAGGAGGTCATCAGTAAAGTAAAGTAATTTGTGATGGCATCAGTGATGTTGTCAACAAATGATTTAGTAGCTTTCTAAAGTTTTTGTTTTTTAATTATAATGCACTTTAATTGTGTTTTTTCAGTGAATATATATATTATATATATTATATATATATATATATATATATATATATATATATATATATATATATATATATATATATATATATATTCATATATATAGCGAGAGCTCGAGAGAAAGAGAGTGCGAATCAGTAAGGCAATATCACATTGAAGAAATATCCCATTAGGAGAGTTTTTTTCTCTCTTTGTATTGCAATTGTTACTTGCAATGTGTGAGGCAGTAAAAACAAGTTAAATTGTTAAACATCTTCCATAATGCATTAACTGGTTAATTACTTTTATCATGAAGCCTGACAGAGGGTCCTACCCTGATGCCCATTATGAATATTCCGATTACACTACTTGGCAAGCAGGGTAAGCCATCTGTGGCTGGCAAGTCTGAACACATGCATTTACCGTCAACCTGCCAACAAAACCTTCTGCCAGGGACTTCTTCCCGGGAACCACAAATACACACCTTTCTGTCTGGATAGTCTGTGGCGCAATGCCACAGTGCCTCACTCAACACCCTGACAGTTTGTAAAACTAGGTAGAGCTTGCAAATCCTCCTAGGTAGGAGTCACAAATAGTGACTTTAATAGGAAGGCATACCCGAGCATATAATTGAGATAAACAAACCATAGAAACAGCTTTTGTTGCTTCTCTGATAGGTACACTACTTAACTGGGCAAGAGAAATTAAGAAACATGAAGCTTACATTTCAGAAAAGAGAATGTGATGGCAAGGTCCATATTCCTATTTTCTGTTTACTGACCCTTGCTTGATTTTCTCTCTCTTTATTTTTACTGCCCCTTCGGCAGACCCAGGACAAATCCATTGGCGCTTAAAGTAGTGGGTGGTGTTGGGGAGCATAAAGCTTGAATATTATCCCGTTCTGAACATCCCAACTGCATTATTAGGGCCACTTCCAAGAAATATCGCATTATTTTATGGCCCTTGGAGGCAGTGGTGTAGCGTGGGAGGGTCCACAGAGGCAGTTACCCCCAGGCGCAAAACTCTTAGGGGCGAAAATTAAAAACAAAAAAAAGAATTCAGCAGGAGGTTTCTTGTTGCTGAAATGTTTTTCTTCTAAAGTTTTGCGCCCCGGTGCGGGTTAGGGGCCCAATACTTGCCTTGCCCGGGCACCCGCAACCCACGCTATGCCGCTGCTGGGAGGCTCCTGTGCTGTCTTGCGCATGCATGGATCACAATGCACTAATCTGGTAGGGTAGTGCATAACAATTTCCTCAACGTGGTAGCACAGAACAGTACAGATCTTGAGCCAAGGGTCAGAAAAATACATATTTTTCTAAGGAAATTAACAAGGGTATTAAAAATGTGTGGCAGCCTGGGGGCTGATTCTGAAACATATCAGGGCATTTTGCTGTAGACTTTTCAACATTCATTCGCAAAATGGGATTATAATGCACACACTGTAGTTGTTCAGTTTTACAATTACCGTGGACAACTGCTCATCCCTGTTAACAACAAATGATATATGCACTAGGTCAAAATCGGGTAACAACTTCGAAAAATACTAAGAAAACCCATAACTCTCTGATCGGCTATATGCTGTTTATATGTATGCATGTAACTTTGCGGTATTTGTATAGCACACACACAACTGAAAGGCACCAGAGCTACACTACAAGATTAAAGGCAAAGATAAGCACGTGATTGACGGACAACAAGGCTCTGAGAGTGGGAGTGGTCTCTTACTGCATTGTGATTTAATGCTCTTGAAAGTGGTGTATCTTCTGCTCTTTCCTCATTTGGAGCAGGGTCTGAAAAATGCAGCTAGAAATCATAACACTGTTAATGCTCATTATTTCATCCCAGACTTTAATTTTTCCTCATATCCACCTCTGTAGGGTTGAATAAACCGAAGAGACTGCACATAATATGTATGGCAGGTTACTGAAAAAAGCTGCAAGCAGCTGCTTAAATGCATGAGAGAGAAGAGAGTTTATGAAGTGTTGTCGGCCTAAGTGATTGTATTTCATAATATCATTAGCAAAAATATTGTGTTCTAAAGGTCACTGTCAAAAATATCTCCTGATTGGGTGTAGATGTTCTACTATTAACTCCAATGGGGCGAACATTTTGGAAACAATATTTGGGACATAAGTCATACCATATTTCTACTATGCTATTCTGGAAGTACACCACATAAAGACGGAAGAGTATTAGCATGTCTTTAAGATCATTGAAGGTCTGAAAGTGAATATTGAGTCCTGTGAACAACGTTTATAGTCCATGATCTTTTAATTGATTTTCCAGGTTTGAGAAAATTATGTTTAACAGGTTGAAGAGACAACCAGGAAACATCTTTCAACTACACCTGTCTGCTAACAGTTTCTGTATTATTCATTTACCTATGATCCTTTGTAAATATACTTGGTGTAAAATGTTGTCTACTGTACAACTGTACACTTGTTTATCTCAAATATTTAGGTTTTTTTATAGGCACCTTGAAGCTGGGCTTGGTTCCTTCACTTGTTGCACAAAATATAAATAAATACTAACAAAGGCAGGAAAAATGTTCAGCAAAATCAGGTTATCTCGTCAAATCTTAATTGAATCTGCATTCATGGAAAAAATGACAAAATATACAATCCATGTTTTTAAAAATATTATGAAATATGACTGTAATAGAACCAAACAGAAAGCTCTACAGTGCCACATGCTCTTCCATGATTTAGAGTCTACAACTTCATAGCCAGCGGTGCTGGGTGCTTGCACACTCAATTTGGAGGCTAATTTTCACTTGGGGTATCTTGTACGTGTTGGCAGTATTCATGAAGTATTATTGTTAGACATTTGGTTATTGGTTCATGGGGGTGAAGCCCTACTCAAGAAACAACCACAATTCTTGCCAGGGTGAAACACAAGCAAACCCCAAATTAACCTGTGCTTAAACCTCTGGTTGTTTGGTGCAAAAGTAGTCAGGCTTAACTTAAAGGCAATTATAAAGTGAAAACACAACACAAGGAAATTCCCATACCAATTTAAAAAAATAGAGTACATTTTAAAAAATGGTTTAACACCAAAAAGACCCAAACCCAATCAGTGGAATGTCGATATACAATTCAAATCTTTTTACAAAAAGTTGCACTTAGAAGCAAGAAGCACCAATTGCAGTTATCTGGTCACGGTGGACTAGGTCTAAATCACAAAGTCACTCCAACCGAAATGGAGCACGGGCTGGATACAGGACTGAGCTCAGTCTAGTGTTAAAACTACCTTGTGTCTTCGTGCATCGAGATGCAAAGTCTTTGCTGCAGCCTGTGTGAAGGGTGCATCGAGGAGCCGTCAACGGTTGCTGGGATGCAAGATCTGGTGTCGAGATGTGTCGTGCTAGGCTGAGGAGATGAAGCCATTGAAGCGAGCTGTGATGGGAGGTCCGGCGTTGAGATCAATAAAGCCACTGGGGCTGAGAGGACCTGCATCAGGATACATCGGCGATGAAGACAAGATGCATCAAGTGAGGATAATTGACAGCATTAATATTCATCATGCTGGGTCGGTTCTTGCAAAGTTGCTGAACAGAAGCTGCAATGCTCCGTCCTGCATCGAGAGGGCCGGTTGTTGGCATCAAGATGCATTGCACTGGGTTGATGTTTGCGAAGCCGCTGAACAAATGTTATGATGCAGGGTCCTGCGTTGAGGTGCATTGGCAACAAGTAGCCTGTTGTGTCCCTGTCACTCAAAACAGGAGGACAACTGACAGACCCTTGAAGACCCTCTAGAGGTTCTGGCTACAAACAAGCAGGCTGGTCTCAGCAGGGCAGTCCACAGCAGCAGAGGCTCCCTTGTGCAGCAGAGCAGTCCTAGGTTAGCAGGGCAGACTTCACACATCTGAGCAAACCTTCTTCCATAGGGTCCATAGGTCCACGAGTGATCAGGAGAGATAGATCTGAGGGTCCACTATTTATACCTGGTGCTCACTTTGAAATAGATGAAGCGTCCAGAGCCCCATCCCGTATGGAGGTGCCTGGAATTTCCTTCTTCCCTGTCCTGGACCCAAATTGTCTGGGGTCACAATAGACTAGTGTGAAATCCTTTGTGAGTGTGCTAGAGTAGACACTTTGAGGGCCAATGATGGCCCACCTTGCCAGCACCCAGACTCGCTACTGTGATGCAATTTGGAGGAAAATGCAAAGGCCAACTGCCAACTACACCAAGTCAAGTGATTCAGGAACAGGCTGCAAACACCAAATGGTTAGGACGAGAAAATCTCAACTGTCTAAAAGTGTCATTTTCAGAATTGTGACTTAAATCCGACTGTACCATTAAATTGGCTTTTAAATTACAATTCCACAGACAGCAAACACAGCTTTTTTTACCAGCTCCCAATCGAAACTTATCACTTGTTAAATCTAATAAGGTAACCCAATGTTGTTCTAGGGGAGAAATCTGTCTTGCAGCAGTGAAATACTCATTTAAGAGCTTTCACTACCAGGACAAGTAAAAGTTAAAAGTACGTGTTCAACTTTTTAAATACACAGAACCCTGCTCTAAGGGTTGTTTGGGGCCAACCTTAGAAGTGACTTATATGTATTAAAAAGGAAGGTTTAGACATGCAAAAAAGTGTATCCTGTCAGATCGAAATGGCAGTTTAAAACTGCAAACACCAGCTGAAATGACAGGCATGAGACATGTTTAAAGGGCTACTTAAGTGGTTGGCACAATCAGTGCTGCAGGGTCACTAGTAGGATTTTATTTACAGGCCCTGGACACTGGTAGCACCCATTTACTAGGGAGTTACAGGTAAATGAAATGTGCCAATTGGGGTAAGCCAATTTAATCATGCTTAAAAGGGAGAGCACACACACTTTACCACTGGTCCTAAGGCCAACAAACACAAATTCAGCAAAAACAGGAGTAGTAAGGCAAACCGTTAGGGGGAGTTCTCCCTAAGGCTGAGAGGTCTAAAATGTATATTGACCTTCATTTGTCCTAAGAGTAGGACAAAATGGTTATTTTTGCCCGGTTCGAGGTGCTGTTACAGAAAAGTTGGGGAAATCTACTTTTCTTCATGCTCAACCCTGATTATCCCCTTTTCTAAACCCTATTTTTTAATTGTATTAGGGCTCTTTGATCTTTGACACTGTTATTCAGTGTCCCAGTACGTGTGCTGTAACCCTAAAATTGTATGGGTAAATTTGTGTCAGTCAGTAGGTCCATATAAATTTCCTCACAGCGGAGAAATTGTGTCAGTTTTGAGGAAGTCAAATGACAAATGTGGGCTGCTTTGTGCATTTACACGATCCCCGTATATGGCAAAATATATGGCTGCCAGGAGCACCAATAAACTGCGGAGAGGCTACAATTTAGTGGCACTACATTAACACATAGCAGGAAAATGAGTTGGACTTGTAGGGAAAACTATTTGTAAATACTATTATACCACACCTAGAGCATGCCTTGTAAACCCACAAGACAGGTGCCTAACATACATAAAATGTGGCACACTATGGGCCTGATTCACAAAGATGTACTTACACTTTTGTATACATTTACGATTGTTTGCTATTCACAAATGAGTTTACCAGGAGTTTCTTTAAGAGTGTGGACCCCTGGCACATTAAAAGACCTATGCTTTTATGTATGGAGACTCCCCACTCATAAAGATACTACTCTTAATTCCCTTTGTGAATAGCAAAAAACTGTAAACGTACACAAAAGGGTACGTTTGCCTCTACAAATCAGGCCCTTCATATTTTAATATGTGTGCTCACAGTTACTAAGAACAACCTATTTCCACTGTGGAGGTTTAGACTAGATTTTCCATAAACAGGCCTGGGTTTGATTAAAATATTTATTTTACAACTCCACTTGGCAATATGCCGGAAAGTTAGTTCAAAGTTATTTCCACTTAGTTTTCAAAATCTGATCTAATAGTAAGTTCAGATTTTTGATAACTTAGTGGAAAAGAAACTTTATGAAACTGTACTTTGAGCTGTGTGAATCATTACTGGCTTAAACCAGTTTTGCCGCTCATCACACCTCCAGAGGCCAATACACATTCCTGGCTGTTGCTGTTGACTGTGCCTGCCATAGGACAAAGGCCTGGTTTCTTGGTTCAGGAGGGTAGGAGTGTTACTATCTGGCATCTTAGCAGGCAATAAACATCTAGGAGGGGTACAAGACATATGGTGAATCAGAGGACAGCCGAGCACTTGTTTGTTTGATTTGCAAATACCCTATGAGGATTAAAGGACCTGCTTGCATTCATTCCCAGTGCCCCCTTAAACCATTTAGCTCCAACCCCAGGAGGAGGGAGAACCCATCTGGACCCCAAAATAGCAGAGAATAGTCAAAATAAGGAGAGGAGCGGCTAGGGTACGGAGAAGAAGATTTTGCTGGAAACAAAGGACGCAAAGACTCCTAATTACTGCAGGAAGAAGACTGAAGGGATAATGGAGGGGATTTATCAGGTTCAAGTTGTTGGCCTCCTATTTTGCCTGCTTGAGGAACACAAACGACATAGTCACTTCTGACTCCTCACAAGTCCCAGCTGAACAGAGGACTGGACATAGTAGAAAGAGAGATCCTGGTGCCTAGAAGCCGAAAACTTTAAAAGTGAAGACCTGCGCTGTTCGTCCGACTTCCTCTACATCATAATCAACTGAAATTGTGCCTATGTCTCAGTAGACTGCAAGCTGTTAACACTGAATAGCATTTGACTTTTTTTAGGAGCATGTTACCTATAATAAATCATATATGTTGTTCCCCACTATCCTCTTAATTAGTTTGGGAATTTTGTTGTGATACTTTCCGTTCAAAATTGTTTGTACTGCCTGAACCTAACATGCATTTCTCTCGGGAATGATCGGCTGCTCATGCCAGGGTTCCAGGGATTCCAGGGGTTCCAGGGGTTGGGTAGTGGTTCTTTGAGACTTGTGTTGCGAGTTAACAAGGGTGTGTTTATTAAGTAGGTGGAGGCCCCCTTCTCAAATTAATTGCCCACTTTCTGACACCCATGTTCAATTATCCCAACAACATTCCAAGAGTGAACAAATGCCCAAGTATGCTCAAAATTGACACACCACAACTAAATGTTGCAGTGAGCAAACATGATCTCTTCAATGTCTCTTCCGGCAGCACCCATGAAATCTATCAGGAGTTTCATGCAGTGCTTACTTAGTAAAAGAATAAGTGTTGGGTCTAACGTTTTTGCTCAGAACCTTTGGGCACTTATGAACATTGGGGTGCCGAAAACTTAGGCTCTGTAATTTTGATTCAACCTCATGCATCATTACTCCTGCATCTGACACATACTGCCTCTATATCTCACTCTTGATGGTTCTTTTTCATCTCTGCCTTTTCCCTTTGTTACAGTATTTTTCGGTTTTCCCTTCCTCCTTTTCCCTTTTGTGTTTTTCTCCCTTTCTCTGGGTCAAAATCTAATAAGAAAAAATAAGTCCCAGTCCCCAAAAATGAAAGTCAGTGTCAAAATGATCTGCATCCTCTCTCCTTACAGATGACGCACCATTTCTTCTCAATTGCAAAAAAATTATCTCCCGCCTTTCCAATGAGGTACGGTTGCCCCAACTACATGACAAAGGCCAATCTAAGTCAATAATGTTAGGGAGTGTAGTTCTAAGTTTTCCCAGTAAGCCACAAAGGACCATTTTTCAAACCGCTCCACCCCTATAGCCCTCCAGCCCGAGTTAAGTAATATTTGTACATTATATTGTCCACACATGGGAAGTGTTTCCTTTAGAGCTCCTAGCAGCTCAGCACTGAGGTTCACAACCATACCATTGATCAGAGTTACAAACATAGCAGCAGCGACACATATGCCTAACAAATGGCCCAATGCCATTTGCAACACCTTAAGCCAATGTTGCGCTTTGCACGCTGGCTAATTCTAATGCTGAACGCAAAATCCTAGGAAAACAAAGGGTTGTTGGCTAACAAGTCTGCAATGGCAGCACATATTATGGCACCACTAAGCACCTCTGGGTCAAACAAGAAGAGGAAGAAAAGCACTTGAGCCATGAAATACTAAAGACTCAAGTGAATATCTTTATATTTTTAACAGTAGTTGTTGCAGTAGTAGTTCATTCATTGTACGTACTATAAAGAGATGTAACAGAGCCGAAGAACCAGACATGTGTTATCAACTGACTCATTCTATTCGTAAACTTGAACATTACATCATGGATGTGCACAATGCCCCAACTGAAAATATAGTGGAATGGTCACTAGAGAATGTATCCCTGCGACTTTCATGTGTGAAACCTCAGCCTGGATTTTGAACAATAGCACATTGCATCGTGGGGTTGATAGGTTCCCTTTCAAAGTGTGAGCATTGGCTAAAAACCACAAATCTATAATATTTCTATTACTGTTTCTCATCATGACTGTCAGGGATTTTCATTTGCTGCAGCTGCTCATCAGCGTGCGATGAAGGCAGATACTGGTATAGAATGTCTACTGGGTAAAGTGAAATTAGCCCACGCCGGTGAGAGCACCATCTCTGTCCCTGATTAACCTATTGTGTCCTTTGATCCTGTGCAGAGCCCTGGAATTAGAGTGTTGTTTGAGATGATGATAGATGTAATACAAGGCAGTTCTTCTGCATGTGTGCCGTAACCGACTGCTAAATCATCCCTGGAACATACTACACTCATTCAACTGCTGATGGTTAAGGCCCTGTTTTTTTCCAAGTCTGCTGCTAATAACTATTACTTAATTGCTTACTATATGCTACTCTTCAGGATAGCATGGGTCCGAGTCTGCACGAGAAAAGACATTTTAATAAAATGTGATGAAAAACCAGCATACATGGCAGGAGTACACTTAGGCTCTGAAAGATAGGCTACCTCCAGTTTATGGTGGTGCAGCTTGTAGACACATTGGTGGACGCAGATTTGTGCCGGCAGCAATGTAGCCTATCATGAAGCTTCCTTATGGGGGTGATGGATGTGGTGTGCACAATGCTGTCAGTAACGGATGTGGCGCAAGTAATTTCTAATTTTGGCAGCGGCAGTAGCAACATTCTCCTCACACTTCTTATCTCCCTGCTGAAAGAGGTGCTCTATTCTGCAACCTGAGTGGTCACCTCAGCAAAGAGAGATGGCCACATGTCCTCTGAATTCATCTTCTTGCTCTCATTTCCCCTTGCTGCTGACTCGTTTCCACAGTTTTGTCTTCAAATGCGTTCATGTGAATAAATTCAGTTTCCTAAAAAACAGAAGATAGTGGAGCTGCCACACCACTGTGAGCAAGGCTGTCCTCACTCGAGACCTTACCAACTCTGAGTGAAAATCCTCAGAATCGGCCGTCTTTCTTTGCTCAGAATTCCACCTAACCGGTTCAATTTTAACACAAATTTAAAACTATACATTTATATGATGTGTCTCAACATATAAGTTAGGCTTTCTTCAATAATTTTAGTTAGGGCATAATTTAACGTTTAGTCGTCAAGCAGTCTGTTCACCACTGTGAATAATTTTCTAACTTTGCCAAGGCGACATTGGAAAACATAACTTTTCAGGTTGACTGCCAAGGCATTGGCGGTTTTGCACTAAAGTGACTGTAACCTCCATGAGAGGAGAAACATAGCCAAGTGGGAATGGCTGTTACAATTTCTGTAAAAAATGCAGGCACCGGCCTGCAATCAGTGTGCACTTTTCCCTGGAAAACTATATTCCACTACATATGTGACAAAATAAGTCAAATAATCTGTTTAGCTCTATATACTATGTACTTTAGTTTCAAAAAAACACAATTTACGAAAACAATTACATCATTGTTTCAACAAGTGATACATATTTGTAAACATACATATGTTCCTACTGCATATATGTCCATGTAAATGTATACATTTGTATAGCTAAACTTGATGACAAAAACATATTTCCAATGCTGTCAGAAATTACATAGATACACAAAGTAAAATTGTCATGTGATTGTTGATTTCATAGAATCCGAAGCCCAATGCATTTCGGGAATTGCATTTTCCTTCGTCGTGCACACTGCTTGCAGGCCGGTGCCTGCATTTTTTATTGAATTTTGACTGTGCCAGCCATCACGAGTGCGTAGTGTAGCACCCCACACAGAGCAAAGGGTTTAGTTAGTAAAGCTTTTTTTAACATAGGAATATACACGAGTGCACCTCATTCTTTCACATATTTCTGTTACAATTTCTGGCAATGCCCATTACAGATGGCAGAATTTCTACCATAAAATATGGGCATTCGAAATGAACTGCCTTAGAGAGTGTAATTTGTCAGTGCCCACTATCTCCTCTCCTTAATCTTCTGCGGAGTATTTCTCAGCATGTTAAGATCACCATACTCAGGTTTTTGTGAAAGTCCATCAACCCTTGCAAGTTGGATTTTCATGGAAGCAACATCGCAAGACATGGAGTCAGATTTCTTGGTCTACCGACGGACGGAGTGCTGAATATTTTCAACCACTCACCCCCGGTCACAGATCTGGGTTGAATCCATCGTTCTTTTGCTCACTATGCCACCCCAGCTTGGACCCAGCCATTTGCAAGTCAGTCCAGCCCGAACCACCAGGCCATCCTCCCTTGACGGGAAACAAGCATCCTGGGACCAGTTTCGGGGTATCACCTCCCATCAGCCAGGCTAGCTTGAATCCAGTGGCACAGCGAAAAAGTGACCCACACCTGGGCATAGCCTTGGCCACCTAGGGCGAACATAGCACGGACAACAAGATGATGGACGGAGTGCTGAAACTTTTCAGCCACTCACCCTCAGTCTAGAGAACTGACACACCTTGGCGCACCTACTGAGGGAGCCAGAAATGTCTCCACTGGCAGGATTTCTACCAGCAAAGGAACTCTGAAGTTCGCGGAAGTACAGTGGACATGCAGTCACTAAGTCAGCCAGTTGCCTGGACAATTTTCCATCCCCATCCTCTTTTAAATTAGGCCATCCCAGCCCCCTGTCTTCTTTTTTTCCTTGTAACTCACCTCTTGTTTAACCTTTTTATTCAACCTATTCCCATTGAATCTACCTACAAGTGGTTCTGCTGCGCTCCACAGCTCCCGTGGCTACCTTGGCACAACTCCACATACTTTTATATAAATAAACCAATAGCATTACCATTAATACGAAATGTGAGCATCTAGTTTATCTTTGCCAACATTTACAGGGAAACGACTAATGAATAAGTGATGCTCAGACAGTAATCTTTCAGTGAGACAGCCGCGTGCCATTGAACTTCCGCTTTAAAATGCTAACATAGAAGAAGGTCCTTTTAAATGGACAGGTAAAGACAGGCCGGGGTGCGAATGAGTGACACGGAAAAAGCTACTTACCGACGTGACTCTTCAATGCTATTAATTTAGGGAACTGATATAATTCAGATACGCTATTCATTATAAATGACATGGGGATGTCAACCACACCTGGCTCTTTATATGAGGCGGATTAAAAACAACACATGTGCATGGGCACTCCAGTTATTCTTTCCTAATTAATAGCTGGATTAAATTGTAATGGAAAGAAGCACTCGCCTTACGGACTGTCGTCAGCAAGAAAATTGATAGGAGATTAAACAGGTGCAGTATCTCCTCCTCTATTGACAGAGCAGAGGTAACTTAGAACTTGATCTCTAGTCAAATAATAATACAAGTAAACAATCATCCTGATTTTCACAGAACGCGAAAATCGAGCTATTTCCATCAGAAGAATCATGTCACAGCAACAGACAGAAATTTGGTAGATACCTGTATGCACACTTGTGTGTTGTTGTTCTAAAAATCACATTAATTTTAGTGTAATACAACAGCCCTTTGAACCACATCCACTCACCCAACACCTCTCTATAGGAAGAACTGCATCTAACGCCTTTCCAACCGCACATTCTATAAGGGCACTAAAATATGATTCTAAAAGGCAGAGCTTAAAGATGGGAGGGTCCTGCAAGGGTTCAGGCATGGTAGTCGTTACAAGATTTGCAAAGCTAATAGGTCCAGCCTATTTTAGACATATGTGTTTGGTTTAATGGATTTAGGTTGTTTCAATAAACACTCGAAATGTATATACATGTACACACAAATATACATATACAGGCATCTTTTAAAGATGCATGCAGTGGGACTAACCACAAATAGCAACATATCGAAATAGGTAACTGTCAAATGGATGGACTGATGGCTGTGAGGGTGAATACATGGATGAAGAGATGAATGCATGGCAGTATGCACAGATGTGTGTGACCGCATAACTAGCTCGGTGCAGATATATGGATGATCACATGAATGCAAGTGGATGGTTCCAGGCGCGGCAATGGTTGGATGCATATATGCATACATGAGGATGCTTTACAAATATATGGGTATGGGTAAATGGATACAAAACTGTTGGCAGGTGCATGTGGATGAGTGAGTAGGTGGATAAGTCTGAGACCAAGGATGGTTGAATAGATGACTGTAGGTGGGTGGATAGCTAGCGGCATGGATGTGGGTAGGATGCGTTGATGTGATTACATAGGTGGATGGGTAAGTGCATGATTGTGGGTGTGGATAGCTCTTTAAATATTGAAATTCAAAGAGTAGTTATTCGCTATTGACATACCAGATATCTCATGACTAATTACCACATTCATTAAAATATCAATTAAATATATACCTTGTTATGCACACATGACAAATAAAAGAAAAACAAACAGAACGTATTTTTGGAGATGGGATATGCTTAATTTTTAAATGTGTACAATGTATTCCTCTTACTGGAGTCTGGAGCCATCCAACCGTTCAAAGTTCAGCCTCGCACCGCAACGAGTTGAACAACCTGATTGAATTAAAAGTTTGTGCATGAGCGAGGCCTTGGGATCATATTTATAAGCTCTGTGGCAGGGGTCCTGTGGATGATTAAATTAGGAGGGTGGTCTGTCGTCAAGTTTGTAGAGTTCGAAGGGGGTGGAGTGTGATGTTTCCAGTGGATGAAGGGGGCATGGTCTGTTTGTTTGTTCAGGCCTGGGTTTGTGTGGAGGTAAATAAGAGGCTGGTGAATTGGTGTTTAAGGGGTTATTCACAAGTGGTCTGTATGTGAGTGAAAACTATGAGAAAGCAAAGAATTAAAGGCTGTATTTGCATATTTGATCGCTATGAATGTGGTCCTTATGAGGTGGTCTGTGTAACAGTTATGTGTTTAGAGGTTTGTGAGGTTCTGGATATGTGAGGTCTGGCCAATCCAATATGTGTGTCTGTCCCATAGCCCCTACATTAACTGGGGAAGATATTCTTAAGGGTGGATGTTTGTATGGGATCTTTGAGAAGTGTTTACGGTTGTGACTGGAGAATGTAGTGTGGGTTTGGAGGGATGTTGTGTATTTTACGAAGGGAACATTTTGACGGTGTCTGGTAATTTGAGTGAAATGTTTAAGAGTTGGTTGAAGTTCTGAGTGTATGTAGTGGGTGCTTATTGCAGACTGAAGGGACATTCTGTGGGGTTTGATTGGAGCGATTGTGGAGGGTATCTGGTGATCAGTGAAGGGTGCTCTGGTGTTTGCCTGGGTTTGAGGATGCTTAGGTGGTCTCTAGGAGTAAGTATACAAAAACAGGTCTGCCGAGATGTGGGTCCCATGCTCACTGTGGCACTGGAATAAAGCAATACCTGGCTGATGAGCCCTTATTATGGCAAAACTGTTCCCTGGTTTGCTTGTATTCCGGTTCAGGGAAGACTTGGCTTGGCAGTTCGGGCAGGACAATTCCCATGAGGAGCAGGGTCATGACTTGTTTGATTTGGCTGGATCCAAACTGAGGAGGCATGCTGGGCAAGAAACAATGGATTGCCATGCGACACAAGTATTTGTCAGTGGCTGAGATTAATTCAAGTATTCCATCCATCACCTTGTTGTTGTTGGTGATGTATATAGGCTTAGTGGAGTGGCAGGTGGAGAAGTGTAATCTTGACCCATCTGAGATATCGTAGGAGTGCATCATATTCATGCGTACTCAGCACTCAAATATATTCTGTGTAATTAAAAATACTAAAGGGAGTGGAGTATTGCATATGTAAGGCATTCCATATAAAATACTTGAGTATAGAACGTGATTAATAAAAGTTTATGTTAACATAAATGCATTCCATTGCAAGGTTATTACATTTGAATGTGTGTAAACTAATGTTTAAAGATTTATACTTGTAAAAAGAATGTATTCATGCAGATGCATTTAGAATAATTTCTTTACAATTTATACATGTATTGAGGAGCTGCATTTATAGAGTGTGTAGAAATATGAACATATTCCGTAACCCTGAGCACTACTAAAATTGTCTAGAGTGAACCTCTAGAAAACTGTTTTATCCATGCTCATGTTTAGAGTTTAACATGTAATTCATATGCAATCTTCAATCTAGAATGTGTGTACTTGTATTTTGTTTCCACTGCGGATATGGAGAGAGAAAGCCTCCTTAGTTAGTAAAGGAAGGTTTTATTTTTTTTTAGATAGCAAGGTATGAGAAGATGAAGTTGGCAAGGAGAAGCGTGGTAATAAGCAAGGAGGCAAGTTCTCATGAGAGAGGAGAGGAATGACCAAGGACATGCGAAGTTGCAACATATCGATTTGGGGAAGGTGGTGAAAGTATCCAGTTGTACCCGAGCTATGGAAATTCACAGGCAAAGATCACATGGGATTGTCTACACTGACTGCAATTGACATTTTGTTCTGGATGAAGCGAGGAAAGGGATAGTAATCCTAGGTTTTCACAGGGAGCAGACCTATGCTTCTGCTTGTGTGGCTTTATGCTATTTGGCCCATTGTTGGAGTGCCTTCTACTGAAGATTTCGACAGCTGACATCTTTCTGATTTCACCCTTACCGAATGCTTCTTAGTTTAAGGTTGCACTTTTAAGAACATTTAGGAAAAGATAGCTGACTCATGCTTATTAAGGAGAATCATCTAATCAAATGTAATACTCAATTCTTTTTCCAGATCATCTGCATAATTATTATTGAGCTAGTCCTCTGCTTTGTATTATATACGGTAAATCTCTTCAAGAAATGTAGTCATATGTTGGTCTTTCTGTACTGTTATATGATTGTGTTGAGATTGGTCTACATTGATTTGTTTCTAAATTTGTATTTAAACCCTACTAAACTCAGATTCGGTTTTCGAGTGGATTGTTGTGTGGCCACATTGGTTGCACTGGAATGAGATGTTAATAAGTGATAGTTTTCTCCCTTTTCCTCTCATGCTACTAGAAGGTCACCCCTCTGGAGATCAATGTTTGACTGGACCCAACCTCCATCCAATGTATGGGAAACTTAAGGATAAATTGGGTGGTCACTAGAGATAGTTGAGGATGATCATTGGCAGGCGTTGTAAAGGATACTTTGAAAGGATTTGGGCATACAGTTCTCTCAAAGAAGGATATGTAGAATTCCGTGAGAAAAAACGTACCTATACACAGGGCCGGCCCTAGGCATGTGCAAAGTGTGCACCTGCACAGGGCCGCCAAACCCCAGGGGCCGCCACGACGAGGATCGGATCAGAAGGATCGATCGTGGCACTGGCGGCCCCCTGGCAGGATTTGTCGGCCTCCGGCTCCGACCCCGGCTAGCAATGGCACTTGGAGACATAGATTTCTTGAGTCGCAACCCATCTTTTACTAACTTAAATCACTGCATCCTAGGTAGTCTAGTGGGAGCCGAAATAAAAGCCAAAATAAATGGTTGCCCTTCTTCTGACTCCGAGTCCGACATGCAAAAAATAACTTCAGAGAGAAGATGGTACTAGTGTGGGGTGTGACGCAGGCAGCTGAAGCAGATGCTTGGTGCTGGTTTCCCTGCTCGAGTGAGAGCATGCTGTGCTGGGGATAACGCCGTGCCGGTGCTTTCCGGTGCTTAGCACCGGCACTTATTCATCAGGGTCGGGTCTACACTCTGCACGTGACGTCACATATTGCATTGACGTTAATACTGAATTCTATTGACATATTTAATTTACCGCCTCACTGTAAGTAGACTCGGCGTCAGCGCAGATGCACTGCTGCAGACTAGTGTTGTCCAGTTCTCTTCTCTGGACCACTACCGAGTGAGTCCTGGTTAGTTGCGGGCCTTGCGACAGCAGCTGAAAGTGAAACTGAGCCTGAACCAAGTCTGAGCAGTAGGAGATAGAGATTCATAAAATGTTGCTGTTTTGCTTAATTGATGGCGGCTCTTACTTCCGTCTTGCTGGTGGGCGGGACACTGGGGCTGGATTTAGGTTCTGCGGGGCAGGGGCTGTGCAGCAGTGTGCGCAGATTTTTAAAAAAGATTGCCACGCCTCCGCATACTTGCACGCGCACCCCACCGCGAGTCCTCTCGGTGCAAGGCAAGCCACAGGCAGAGCGAGTTACTGAGCAATACTACCAAGGGCCCAGTCCTGACTCCCGCCTAACAGGAAGGAACCTCATTGGACGTCGTGTTGCTGTGCTTCGTGTGGCTAAACCTTCATTCGAGACACCTAATGACGTCAATGTTTTGGAGTCTTCTAAAGTACAATGAAACTGAGATGACTTGCTAACCCCGGCTCTGCCCCCCCCTCAGCCCACGCAGGGTCACAGGCGAGTGACAGAATTGTAGCCATTATCGCGACTGTGTCCCACTTGATCTGTGCGAGTATTAATACCCTGACGATTCCTGTTCCATGCAGAAGACTGAAACTCAAGTGAGTGTTCCGGCCGCCTGCTTGAGCCCGGCCCTCTTCGGGTACAGGCAGTACAGGTAAATTAACTTTTAAGTATTATGTTAAGTAGTTGCCACTGCCAGTAGCCATGATGCCAGTAATATGATTTGGGCAGACTGCATTTGGTTCTGCGGGCGGGACAGGGGATGTACGGCAGCTTGCACGGATTTTTTAACAGATTGCCACGCCTCAGAATACTTGCAGATTTTAACAACAAAAAACTGTTTCTACCCTCACTGGATTGGTGAGGCTAGATAGCCAGCCAGATCGATCTTTGTAAAAACCACGTGTGCCACCATGGCACCCGGCCCCCATGTATACACTATCAATAGAAATACTCTACTGAGCACTGTAGGGTTTGAGATACAGGCAGACCAAAATAATTCCTACAACTTGCATTTTTTTAGCTGTCCATACATCCATCAAGGTTGGTGTCCTATTTGCCTAGAGCTGCCAAATAAGTCGCAGGAAAAGACACGTATGGAAAACATACTATTTGTAGATCATAAGTTGTTTATAGCTCTTTGGATTGTCGAACCGTTTGGAAAGCTCATGTTACATTAAGGACAGGAATGTTGGTGCCCGGTCCCTTTTTAATTTTATAATTACCTGTCCCAATATAATCATATAGCATGGGCAGCCTATAAATACATCACATTATTGATGTACGGCAGCGTGTGCGGATTTTTTTAACAGATCGCCATGCCTCAGCATACTAGCAGATTTTAACAAAAACAATGTTTTCACTGGCTCAAACGTTTCCGAAGTTACTAAAAGCGCAGGGACACAAGTTACTGCATAGTGGATTGCCCTTTGTATATGACTGGTCAACTTTCTGTTACTACTGCTATATTTCAGTGTTGTATTACAAAAGACAGGGGTCCCTAGTAGTTCAGGGATCTTTCGCAAAAATGATAGACATACGCTCAATAGTATGTATGACCTTTGTCCAGCCGGACAGGAATTTTAATTAAAGTGATAAGCAAGAATAAAGAGGATTTTTTACACAGTGGGTGCAGCCAGCAACCCACAGGGGACAAGACAAAACAAGGGGATGGGGTTAGAACGAACAAGGCGGTCTGTATACTAGTAGTTCAGTGAACAGACAAAAATACATTTTAGAAGCATCATTGTATACAATTTATACTTTTCATTTTACATATGACGCTAAAATGTCGACGACGTTTCGATGCCTATTGTGAAATGAGTGGCATCATCTTCAGGACAGAGAATAAAAAAGCTTGTCTTGAAAATCTTTAGGCAATTTTTGGCCTACACATATATTTATACATACAAATTTTCGGAAAAAAGGGGGAGGAAAAATGAAAACAAGGGTAAGTACTAGCATTAGCATGTAACATATCTGACCATCCAAAACAAAAGTGTGTTTTCCATGTGCAACAGATGGCAATTAAAATCAAGTGAAGTCACATGCGATTTCCGGTGCAGTGGGGGGACTGGTGGGGACGTTGTATGAAATAAAATGAACAAATTGTTTTACAGTTACTGTGCCTAAGTATATACAAGAGAAGCACGTGAAGTGAAATGACACGGTTTAGGATCATGGCGTTTCATGCCGTTGAAATGAAAGGTGACGTGCAGGTTGTTTCAGAGTAATTAACGATAGGTTTAGGGCCATTGTTTTCTGGACACTGTGAACGGTTGGCGCGGGCACCCGGGCAAGCTTATTTAAGATTCCGCGGTGAGGTCTCGAGTGAGATAAACATGCTGCGCGGTAGTGAACAGACGGTTAAATGACATGCTTACCGTGCGATTTACCAGATTTAGGTCCAAACATTGTTTATTTCCAGGGGGCGGTGCCCAATATCAAGGGACATATGGTGGGGTACTCAATTATCTGAGCATTTTCCTGCCAAAAAGCGGGTAGAGAGGGGTAAATACGAGGGTTAAAGTGAAAATTGAATCGCATAATAAGTACACGCAATATAATTACCAAACCAGGGCAAGAAAGCCTCTTCATAGGAGACCGGACCGATCGTGTCTCACTAGGGAAAATAGTTGAAATTAATTTATATTACAGTTACAGCTACTGAAGGGTTTTTAAAGTTTCAGGAAGAGGCGAGAGAGCTACGCTTTAGCGAGTACTTACTTCCTGGTTGGGTTGCTCGATGGCAATTCTGGGCTCAGATGGGCGGGGATCGCTGGAGTGCTCGTGGGTGAAGTGAAGATAAAGTGGTGTTTGGAAATAGACAAGGGACTCAGCATGTGGTGTTAGGAAATAGACAAGGGACTCAGCATGGTCTGCAAGGCGGCCATATTCGAGTGGGTTTCGGACAGTGTGGGGGACATTTTGGTGTGGGTAAGTGGTGAGTTTAAGTGACATTCATATTATGCAGAATATTTACATAGTTACGTATTTACAAGGATGCACAAAATAAAATCAAGAAACAATTGTATAGGCCTGAAGGAAATAAGGATTACGGTAAAATTGTTCAAGGATTCATTTGATCACAGGAGGAATGCCCAATCTTCAAGGCGATTAAGTCCTGTATGGATACTGTTGGTACGCAATATCCAATGAAGTTCCTCCTTATTCAATAATTGTGATACATCTGCTCCCCGAGGTGGTGGTTTTACCATGGTGATGATTGTCCAAGTTAAGTCATTTTCAGTATGGCCTTTGTCCTTAAAATGTTCAACGAGGGGAGCATTAGGGGTGTTGCATCGGATTCTGCTTCGGTGTTGTCCGATGCGCAACTTTACCTTTTGGCTAGTTTGACCGACATATATCAACAAACATTGACAAAATATGGCATACACTACATTGGAAGAATTACAATTAGTGAAGTGCTTTCTCTCAAAGGTGATTGTGCCATAGGTAAATGTTTTTCCTTCAATGGTGAAGTCACATACTACACAGCTACCGCATTTAACATGGCCTGTTAAGTGCCGGTAAACCCCATGCATCGTTGATTGTAGTTTTTAGGTTAGGTTGTGGTAGGGATTAAGCATGGGCGGATTTTGCGAATTGGCAATCCGCGAAATTGCGTATTTACGGATTCGCAATCCGCAAAATCCGCGAACTCTCGCGAATTTGCGGATTTTTTTTTTTGTGTTCGCAAGGATTTCTGCCAGTTCGCGAGGTTTTTGTACCAGTTCGCAAATGCGAACTTACTTTTCGGGTAGCAACGGTCGCGAACATGTTGTTTCTATATCTGGTTCATCACAGCACCCTCTGTTTCACCACTGCCACCCTCTGTTTCACCACTGCCACCCTCTGGCTCACCCATGCCACCCTCTGGCTCACCCATGCCACCCTCTGGCTCACCCATGCCACCCTCTAGTTCATCACTGTAGATTATGGGTGGAAAAGCACACCTGCCCTGCCTCAACTGACATAAATGAATTAGGGGCTGATTAATGTGTTTCTGAATATGAACTTCCTGGCTGGAACCTGCTTCCTTATCTGTAATTGCTTTTTCTGAGCCTGCTGTGAGGGTCAGAGCAGGGTTATAGAATAGTTGCAAGTAGGCAACTGAACTCTGAAGGGGCCCCTCAGGAAGCACTACAGGGAATGGTTACTAATGATATGATTGAACTTTTGCACCTGCTGAGTGCTTTCAGTTTTGCAAAAATCCAAATATCCAGCAGCATCCACAAAAAGTAATCCTTCCAGGCACTACAGGGAATGGTTACTAATGATAAGATTGAACTTTTTCACCTGCTGAGTGCTTCCAGGTCAAGATCCAAATCAAAGTGACCAGCACATGAAGAAAGCACTGAGAGGAGCCTGCTGGACAGGAACAGGAAGTTGGAGACTGTGGGGCACTTCCTTCCTCCCCCCCCCCCAAAATGGACTCCTTGCAAAAAAAAAGTGCACGCAAATGTCAACCTGAGGAGTTATTCTGATAAAAATCATAATTTTCAAGGTTTATGCTGCCTGCTGGTGGATTTCTTGTGCGAAATTGCAAATTTTGCAATCTCGCAATTGCGAGATTGTCGCTGCCCGCCGCATCTACGTTTTCGCAAGTGTTTACTCCCGCGAAATTGTATAGTATGCTAGTTGGCAAGTGCGACCAAGCAAAAAAATCCGCTTCGCACGGATTTACGAATTTTCGGTAAGTTCGCGAGAGTTCGCGGATTGCGAATTTACCGAAAATCCGCAAAATCCGCGAGCGGAACGGATTTTACGCCCATGCTTAGTAGGGATGCCCTTACCAAGTGATCTTTTACGTTTTTTGCTCGCTTGAAGGCAAAAATAGGGTGCTCCAGATTTAATGTACCTGCGTTTAACACAGGCCAGTGTTTAAGGACACTTTTCCTTATGGCATTGGAAGCTGGGGTGAAGGTGGTCACGCACACAAGTCTATTCTGATTTTTCTTTTGTTTTGGTTCTAGCAAGGTTTCTCTGGGGCAGTACCAAGCCCTTTTGAGAGAACGCCGTACTAGCTTTCGCGGGTATCCCCTATTTCTGAGCTTGTTGCTCCACCACCTGGGGGAGCAGATGTATCACAATTATTGAATAAGGAGGAACTTCATTGGATATTGCGTACCAACAGTATCCATACAGGACTTAATCGCCTTGAAGATTGGGCATCCCTCCTGTGATCAAATGAATCCTTGAACAATTTTACCGTAATCCTTATTTCCTTCAGGCCTATACAATTGTTTCTTGATTTTATTTTGTGCATCCTTGTAAATACGTAACCATGTAAATATTCTGCATAATATGAATGTCACTTAAACTCACCACATACCCACACCAAAATGTCCCCCACACTGTCCGAAACCCACTCGAATATGGCTGCCTTGCAGACCATGCTGAGTCCCTTGTCTATTTCCTAACACCACATGCTGAGTCCCTTGTCTATTTCCAAACACCACTTTATCTTCACTTCACCCACGAGCACTCCAGCGATCCCCGCCCATCTGAGCCCAGAAATGCCATCGAGCAACCCAACCAGGAAGTAAGTACTCGCTAAAGCGTAGCTCTCTCGCCTCTTCCTGAAACTTTAAAAACCCTTCAGTAGCTGTAACTGTAATATAAATTAATTTCAACTATTTTCCCTAGTGAGACACGATCAGTCCGGTCTCCTATGAAGAGGCTTTCTTGCCCTGGTTTGGTAATTATATTGCGTGTACTTATTATGCGATTAAATTTTCACTTTAACCCTCGTATTTACCCCTCTCTACCCTCTTTTTGGCAGGAAAATGCTCAGATAATTGAGTACCCCACCATATGTCCGTTGATATTGGGCACCGCCCCCTGGAAATAAACAATGTCTGGACCTAAATCTGGTAAATCGCATGATAAGCATGTCATTTAACCGTCTGTTCACTACCGCGCTGCATGTTTATCTCACTCGAGACCTCACCGCGGAATCTTAAATAAGCTTGCCCGGGTGCCCGCGCCAACTGTGCACAGTGTCCAGAAAACAATGGCCCTAAACCTATCGTTAATTACTCTGAAACAACCTGCACGTCACCTTTCATTTCAATGCAGTGAGACGTATTTGCGCATTACAGACCCGCCCGGCACTGACGGCATGAAACGCCATGATCCTAAACCGCGTCATTTCACTTCACGTGCTTCTCTTGTATATACTTAGGCACAGTAACTGTAAAACAATTTGTTCATTTTATTTCATACAACGTCCCCACCAGTCCCCCCACTGCGCCGGAAATCGCATGTGACTTCACTTGATTTTAATTGCCATCTGTTGCACATGGAAAACACACTTTTGTTTTGGATGGTCAGATATGTTACATGCTAATGCTAGTACTTACCCTTGTTTTCATTTTTCCTCCCCCTTTTTTCCGAAAATTTGTATGTATAAATATATGTGTAGGCCAAAAATTGCCTAAAGATTTTCAAGACAAGCTTTTTTATTCTCTGTCCTGAAGATGATGCCACTCATTTCACAATAGGCATCGAAACGTCGTCGACATTTTAGCGTCATATGTAAAATGAAAAGTATAAATTGTATACAATGATGCTTCTAAATTGTATTTTTGTCTGTACACTGAACTACTAGTATACCGACCGCCTTGTTCGTTCTAACCCCATCCCCTTGTTTTGTTTTGTCCCCTGTGGGTTGCTGGCTGCACCCACTGTGTAAAAAATCCTCTTTATTCTTGCTTATCACTTTAATTAAAATTCCTGTCCGGCTGGACAAAGGTCATACATACTATTGAGTGTATGTCTATCATTTTTGCGAAAGATCCCTGAACTACTAGGGACACCTGTCTTTTGTAATACATTACTGCCCAAGGTCCCTAGTGCTATACCTTTGGGTTCTCTTGTTTTGTGTAAAATATTTCAGTGTTGAACTGAAACCAGTAAGATGCAACCAATGGCCAGACAGTGTTAACGAGTGTAAAAAGGACAATACTGTAATAAAATGTGTCGCATAATTTTCTCAACGCAGTCGCATATTACCAGTGGTCTTGGTCATTATAAGGCCTCTGCTTTGTTGCTAACGCTTACACTACTGTTATAATATACTAAGCGCGAGCTCTCCATTACGTACCCAAACCAGTAATGTAGCTCCTAAACCATTTCACCCTGCACAAAGCACTGTGACACGCTCCTTTGCCTTTTTCGTGCCAGTACAAACCCACAAATATTAGTGCTCTCACTAGTGAACAGTGCACTCCTCTCTGCAAGAGGAGCATTAACCCACCAAGGTGCGGTCGGTATTACCCTCTCAGGGTGGGCTGCACTGTTGCAGACTTTAGTATAGTGCTCCGTGAGGGGCTGAATCCCTCCAGGCGCTGGGGATTGAGAAGGGTGGCTAGAGCTGTTGGAGGGATTTGGGAGGGGGGGTTCTGGAGGAGGCTACCAAGTCACTCGCTTCACCACTGCACTTCTTAGATTCTAGGAGCGTGAGTGGGGAGCTGGTAATCAGCGCTCTGTTGGTGTGGGCCCAGGGCTGTGCATTTATGCCCCATTTATTCCCCACTTACCCATAATGAGTAGCTAAGCTGAGCTCTTGTTTCAGGTCTGACTTCAGATATTATTCATGGCTGTGTACCTTCTCTTTGCTGTCCTAGAAATCTGCTCTTCGGAATTGTTGGATTAGTATATTTACTTGCTAAATACGAAATCTTCTAATGATAAAATTCCACATTTTGTGTTATATGGCTGTGTAGGTACACACAGACGGACCGGTCCATGCTATTGGGTGCAATGGGGCAGTCTTATTTCTCTTCCGAACAAGGATCCCAATCCACCCAAATAGAACAACGCCCCTGTCCCTGTGTGCTGTGTAGCAAGCATTAATTATAAATAGCTTAGATCAATCAGTTCAAACTTCAACCTTTTGAGTCAGACCTGGACAAGTGCCACATCTAATATTAAAATCTTTTGACTGTTTTCAGGTCATTGTCCCTCCTTTGTGTCTGTTTCTCTCTGCACTGGATGAATGTTCTAGGTCCTTAAATTATATGGATTAGAAACAAAATGGTGCAGAGCCCAGGCAGTTTCTGAACTGCATAAGAGGGTGGATAGCTTGAGGGAGGGACATAATAAAGACTACCCAACAAGGGTAGAAAGCAGGGGAAGACGGACAGGTAAAGAGTGGTGAGCCCAGTACTGGCCCACTGGGTGAGCCTGAGCTGTGAGGTCAGATACCGAGAGAGAGAAGATGGAGCAAGAGATGGGAGTGTGAGTAAGTGGGTGGAGCCAGTTGAGGGAGTGGGTGGAGCCGGGGAAAAGTGGGTTTGGCCTCCGACAAACATTTGAGCACCTACACTTCATATTTTACAAATTAAGCACTGGATAACGCTGAGTGAGAAATAACAGTGACGGCGGAGCCGGCGACTCACTTCTTTTCAAATAATGGCAGCGTTGTTGTTTTCAGTTTCACTTGCTTGCCCAGCCAGCCAGCAGTTTGGGTCCCAGGGCCGTCAATCTTAGCCCTACTACGGTCCGGACCCCCTCTTCCGGGGCCCCCACCTACGCTCCCTGCACAGGGCCACCATGAGCCTAGAGCCGGCCCTGCTATACAGCACAAATTCACCTTGTAGAAGTGTGAAAAATTCTGCCACAAACCTAACATCCTTCTGTTAAATAAAAAGATGCTGACACTTTTGATGGTTCTCGCTGTGTTTACTGATTGTCTGTTGGGCAAATACGTTTGTAAAGAACTGAATTTGTAAGGGACGGGTCACTTACCGTTATCACTGACAAAAGGGGCTAAGAGAAACAGACTGTGATGTTGTCATAGCCACAGGCAGCGTCAACGGTGAGCGACATGGATTTTCCGTCTTGAGTTTAATTTTCTTAATTTAACAAAAGCAAATCCGGGGCTGTAATGTGCACTCACAAGGTGGGCACTTTAGCCTTCAAAACGTTCTAGTGAGCGTATTGTAGTAACCAAGTGTAGGGAACAAAGATTTTTTTAGAACTACTACCTTAAATAGTACATGCCACCACCGTATGTTTGTTAAGTAGCTCCATAAATACTGAGAGATAACTTTGGAATCTGTCTGCAGAAAGTCATCACATGCGGTGCTAGGTTTGACAAGTCTAAAGAATATTTCCAAGCATTCTGTTAGCATGCAGACCACTGCTATATTTCTATTCTCAGCATGACAATAAGGCCCATATTTGACAATCGAGTAAGGGCCTTTCACGAAAAGGTCGTTTTGTGTTTCTGCTTCGGGATCTGAGTAGGAGCTTTGAGGACAGGAGTGTAGCTGCTTCCCCTTCTGCCTCTACAGCACAACAGCCTCACAGATTCATGAAGGCTGATAACCCAAAACTCCTCGAGGTAAGTATTTCATTTATGTTTTTTTTTATTACATGAGGCTGCCATAAGAACTACAGTTGTCTTTAAGCCAGAACTAAAAAAAACGGACTTTGAAACGGGACCTTCTGGCGCCCTATATTTATGCCCTTAACTTTACTGTCATATCCTTAACAAGGACCGTATAGTGCCTGCTGTCAACGGAGTCATCCCTAGGTGCTAGGGTGAGTTCAGGTTGGGTGTGGGTGGGCTTTGATGTTGGAGGACAATTGAGATCTCTGGAGTTGAGGCTGAAAGTCAAGTACGTCATTTAGTGGTCGTAGCTGTGACCCCTAGACTGCAGCTTTTGACCCCTGGCAGGCTGCTGGTGACCCCTAGGGAGAGAGGGACCTTGTTTGGATGTCTCATGCAGGATGGTATAGCTGTCAAACTGTGATTGTGTAACTGAGTGTGTTTAATGCATGTGTTGGTTGTACCTATGCTAGAATGTATTTGTGTGCGTATGTGTTTTCAGGATGTGTGCCAGGCTCTATGGATTCAGATTATGTGAAATAATGTGGCTATGCTAGGACAGAGTGTCATATGAACAAAGCGCAGTACTGTCACAATTCTGGCAAAAGAGGTATTACGAAAAGATTTATCCTGTGTACTACATAGGGCAAAGCGTAGGAGGCGTTTGGCATTACTGGAGAGTGGCTAATACTAAGATCAAGATCATACACTTGTGTTTCATGTATGGAAAATACTTGCAGTGGCTCATTAGGATTTTGACCAGGAATATAAACAATATATCTGCAAACGGTTGTCGCTGCTTGAGGACTCAATCACTGGCACATTTCTTGGGAGCTGCTCAGGTGAGTGCTTATGGAAGTAATGTGGGGTGTCTGTTATTATTTTTGTAAATATCTTCCTTAATATAATGATTGACAATGGTTTAGAAAGAGCAGGGTGTGACTCGGCTGTGTGCTGACATTTACTCTCGAATGTGCTTTACATTCCATGATGCCATGGCTATTCTGACCGTGCTTGACTCTATTGCAGGCAGTCCTTGCCAAGAAGTCTTTTACACATTCTACAATGTGTTTCATTCTGCCACACACATTGATATCCCATTGCTGTGTTTATTCTCCTGGTTATTGAATGTGCTCACACTTAGATCTCCACAGTATGCTTGCAACTCTTCCCAGCACACAGTTACTTTGTTGGCCTTACTAAGTAATACAACAACAACAAGTAAGGAGGGTCTAAGGGCAAATTTATCGACCAACCAGATATACGCCCCTAACACAATCTATCACAACAATTGATATCTGGGGGTCAGAAAGAGAAAGGAAAGTTTTGACAGTAGGATCCACTATATCAGACAGTAACAGTGAGAAATAATAAAAGAGTGGTCGAGTCAAGACTCAAGGGTACCAGGAGGGAAATATTGTTCCCATCAGAAGCCACACTGTACCGCCCTTATTATCATCATATGGGATCTCCTTACCCAGGAGGCAAGACGGCCGGTAAATATTACCGTGACCGAGATGTAATATGAGGTATGAGAGCAGAACAGAGAAGGGTGGTGGTGGCTGCTGAAAAAAGCAGTGTATAGTGATGAAAAAAGTGAAAGGTACTAAAATTAGGTGAATGGGTGGTAAAAAAATTTTAATAATAACCCCCACACCCTAAGGTTAAAAGGCAGGTGTAGGTGCAGGCTTTAAATAATAACCGCACTTAGTGGTCGACATGTTTCAGCATATTGTAAGATGTTCTTAATGCATTCCTCAGGACCTGTATATAATACACTACTGCTTTCAAAAAATAAATAAATTAAAAGTGTCACCTGAAAGTCCAGGCGTGCTCAACCGTAAACTGTCAATGAAATGGTTAGGGATCCAACATGTAAAACAAAACGACAAACAAACAAACAAATAATACAATGCACGTTATTATTTGTATTCATAGTGACATTACAATATGTTCAATCATGCCTGATCGTTATTTCAGGTATGCACTCACCCTTATGTGTAGGCTGAGGAGCTTCACCCCACCTGGCTGCAGCGCAGGTAAAAGGAGCACCGCTCTGTGAGAAATCACATAACGTTTAATCGAGCGGTCAGTGATAAAGCACTAACCTATTTGAGTAGCATAATAAACTTTGAGATGGCAGGTTAACTGGGCTGTTTATAACCAGGCTGCGCGTGGGCGCCGTGTACTGTCATGACTCAGGGGCAGTGACCACACGAAGGGGATAGGTAATACGAAAGGGCCGTGCAGCCCTCCACAGATGGGTCCCCCCTTTTATCCACCACAGATGCAACAAGGCCCGGGATCGTTTCCTTTTTTAGGTTTTGGCCAGAGACGAGGCCGAGGCAGGAGGAGACAAGGGGCAGTGCAACAGCAAGTCCATTGGAACACGGACACGAATATCCCGCAACAATCGGGAATGGGTCTACGCAGCGGGAAGAAAGTCCCCCAAGACGCTGCGGGAACAAGCAACCAGCCGGCCTCGTGATAAACCTGAGTTCACACACCCTGTCTACCAATGAGGAACTTCTCCTGAATAAAGGTTTGGGATTCGTGGCTACCCAAAAAGGTGATCCCTTTTTGGCTCAAATTGAACTTTCCAAGCTCTTCAGGAAGATTAGGTTGCATTACTTTTTTGCGAAAACAACCACTTTGGAGACCACCTGTATGGACGTTAACACTGGTCTGAAGAGACCTTCTTCATTTAATCCACCCAGTGCCACACTACCGCCGAAAGTCCTTACCTTCGAAATGGCTGTTGAAAAGGATGTCACGGACCTATATAAAAAGGATGTCAAGCCATTTATGAATCTCTCCAGAGATGAGCAGCAAGCTTTGCGCTCACTTACCGCCAACGATAATATCACCATAAAACCGGCTGATAAAGGGGGAGCGACTGTAATTTTAGACACTACAGTGTATAGAAATGAGTGTCTGCGACAACTCAGTGATCGTAAATCCTACTTACCACTGAGATCGGATCCTACTGAAGGTCTACAAAACAGAATAAGTGCCTTGGTAGAAGAAGCCACGAGTGAGAGATGGATAACCTCACAGGAAGGACAATATTTGGTCACACAACACCCTACAATTCCTTACTTTTATTGCTTGCCCAAAGTCCACAAGCCAATGAGGCCACCACCTGGGAGGCCCATTATTTCTGGCATTGGGTCAGTATTGGAACCCCTTTCTACTTTTGTGGACCACTTTCTCAACCCGATGGTCAAAGCTATGCCCACCTTTCTACAAGACACCAAAGATGTCTTAAGACTTCTTCCGACGATACAATACAATGAGGAGACTGACATCTTAGTATCGTTCGATGTCGAATCCCTATATACCTCGATCCCTCAAACTGAGACTCTAGAAGTAGTGGGAGCACTTCTGGAGCAGAATAACCATCAATCGATGACACCAATACCATTTATAATGCAACTTGCAGAAATGGCGATGAAAGAGAACTATTTCTGTTTCGAAGACACGCTATATCTACAAACGTCCGGGACCAGTATGGGCAGTGTTTTCGCGCCGAGCCTGGCGAATCTTTATGTGCACCACTTTGAGCAACAGAGTGTCTTTACTAACACCAACCCATACCTATCATCAATACACGTGTGGAAACGCTATATTGATGATATTCTTGTAGTATGGCGGGGCACTGAAGAACAACTACTATCATTTCATGATTGGTTAAACAGTGTAAACCAATATCTGAAGTTCACCATGGAGCACAGTAGAACCTCACTGGTATTCCTTGATCTGAGACTACACGCAACCCCAGCGGGCATTGAGTCCGAGTTATATCGTAAACCCATGGCCAGGAATGCTTTGTTACGGTATGACAGTTGCCACCCAAGAGCCCTGAGGGACAATTTACCTTTTGGCCAGTTCTTGAGGGTACAAAGAAACTGTTCCAAGAAGGAGTCTTTTGAAACGCACTCCAAAAACCTGGAGGAACAACTTAAGGAGAAACGATACCCTAAGAAAATCATTCGGAGATCTAAAAAGAGGGCCTCTAATAACCAGAGGGATGCCCTTCTTGCAATCAATCCACCGAAAGAAAAATCAGACCGGATTGCCTTTGTAAATACCTTCAACAGCCGATCCAACCAGTTGCAGAAAATCATAAAGAAACACTGGTCCATCCTAAAAACGGGAGGTGACAACATTCCCCAGCCCATGTTTGCATATAAAAGAGGACCCAACTTGAAGGATCAACTGGTTCATACACGCCCACGCAGTAAAGAAGAGAGACAAGTGGGTACCCTGTGGGATTTACCAGCTGTGGTTGGCCACCATCCATGTGGTAATTGTTCTGTCTGCCCTCAGACTAATAAATCCACAGAAGTTGACATCGGCACTAATCGCCCATGGACACAGAACAGGTTTACTAATTGTAATAGCAGTAACCTGATATACTTGATCAAATGTCCTTGTGGATTACGGTATGTCGGTATGACTACTAGAAAGGTACGCACACGCATCCAGGAACACAAAAGCACGGTGCGTTGCCGCAAACAAGCAACCAGACTTACCGCACATTTCCTGGAGAAAGGCCATGGTCCAGAAGATTTTTACTGGACAGTTCTTGAACAACCGCACATTCCAGACTCATGTGCAGATACAAGCAGGTTCTTGTTCAAGATAGAACAGAAATGGGTATACCGCGTCAACAGTGACAAGGAGGGACTCAATGAACCCATACCCTGGATGTCCCTCTGATTGGGCGTAATCATTATATTCCTCCCATTGATTCCTTAGCACTGCACATAATACCCATTGGAAATCAGTCTCTATTGCCTCCCTTCAAAATATGCAAGTACTAATAGCGCATCACAATTCCTTTGAAGCGCATTAATATTAACATCAGCAGTAACGGTCATCTTCTACATCCACTGCGCATATGTGCATCAGCTCCAATAGCGCATAACAACCCCATTAAAGAACGCTTTCATATTATCATCATTGTTAGTAGACGTCTGTAACTTAACATCTATCCATTGCGCAACAGTACACACTGCCCCAGAGTCATGCCGCTAAGGCCTTGTTTTTGTAATGCACTCGTGAAAATCACTTTTATATACTTTCGCGCATTTCAGTACATCACTTAGGACCCACACTTGACATTGGTAGTACCAGCATACTTGGTCCTATAGAGTTGGTTCCTAGAGCGAACTACAACTCCCAGCAGTCTTACTATCACGTGACTGCTCGTCAACGCGCTGGTTCCGTGAATCAAACAAAACACTGGCTCACTCGGCGGTCGGCGCCCCCCCGAGCAGTACTGAAGACTGCCTGGAGACGCCGACGGCCAGGTGAGCCAACGCATGATCCAACGCGTTATGCGTAGTTTTCTGATGCCTCGCTCGGCTTGTGTTTGCCGTTAGAGGCCAGCCTGACATCGAGCATATGCAGCGTTTCTCTCCACCCTGAACGCCGCTTTACAATGCGTGGCGGTTTTCCCCTGTGTGCGTTCTGAAACTGACACGCTGTTAGATGTTTTTCCTCAACTTTAATATTAAGCGGTCTCCGTCAGTACCTCCTAACTGACGCTGCACGGCCCTTTCGTATTACCTATCCCCTTCGTGTGGTCACTGCCCCTGAGTCATGACAGTACACGGCGCCCACGCGCAGCCTGGTTATAAACAGCCCAGTTAACCTGCCATCTCAAAGTTTATTATGCTACTCAAATAGGTTAGTGCTTTATCACTGACCGCTCGATTAAACGTTATGTGATTTCTCACAGAGCGGTGCTCCTTTTACCTGCGCTGCAGCCAGGTGGGGTGAAGCTCCTCAGCCTACACATAAGGGTGAGTGCATACCTGAAATAACGATCAGGCATGATTGAACATATTGTAATGTCACTATGAATACAAATAATAACGTGCATTGTATTATTTGTTTGTTTGTTTGTCGTTTTGTTTTACATGTTGGATCCCTAACCATTTCATTGACAGTTTACGGTTGAGCACGCCTGGACTTTCAGGTGACACTTTTAATTTATTTATTTTTTGAAAGCAGTAGTGTATTATATACAGGTCCTGAGGAATGCATTAAGAACATCTTACAATATGCTGAAACATGTCGACCACTAAGTGCGGTTATTATTTAAAGCCTGCACCTACACCTGCCTTTTAACCTTAGGGTGTGGGGGTTATTATTAAAAAATTTTTACCACCCATTCACCTAATTTTAGTACCTTTCACTACTTTCATCACTATACACTGCTTTTTTCAGCAGCCACCACCACCCTTCTCTGTTCTGCTCTCATACCTCATATTACATCTCGGTCACGGTAATATTTACCGGCCGTCTTGCCTCCTGGGTAAGGAGATCCCATATGATGATAATAAGGGCGGTACAGTGTGGCTTCTGATGGGAACAATATTTCCCTCCTGGTACCCTTGAGTCTTGACTCGACCACTCTTTTATTATTTCTCACTGTTACTGTCTGATATAGTGGATCCTACTGTCAAAACTTTCCTTTCTCTTTCTGACCCCCAGATATCAATTGTTGTGATAGATTACTTACTAAGTAATGACAAAGATGTGTAATCAAGCATGGCAATGACATAAAATCCACACAACCTATTAGAGTGTTTTGTATCTCTCACTATCCTCAAGTTTGAAAGCAAGTAGGTGGGCTGATGAATGAGCACGTGAATGGAAGAGTGACTGAGTGGACAGATGAATGAATGAGTCAGTGAATCAGTAGATGATTCAGTAAGCATATGTGTGGTATTCTCCGTTCTTACATGGAACCTGGAACACTCGTTGTGTGCGTGGTTCCAGGGAGATCGGTTGACTCAGGCTTGCATAGACGTTTCCTGTAAAGCTCCTGCTTCAGAATAAATATACAAAAAGACTACCACGACTCTTGGCTCTTCAATTGTGAGATTACTTCACTGGCGACGATGGAAAACGGAACCTATTACTCGCAAGCCTGAAGTCCTGCAATTTTCGCAGATCACGTATGCCGTTATCTGATTTGCCTCATTAATTATCTTCACGTTTTCGTCGGAGAAAGGACTCACCGTGTGGATCTGAGAACTGAAAATCCCACTTCTCCGACCGGTCTTGGTGAGATTCTTTTGAATTTTGAGCATTTTTTCCGCTGTGTACAATTCTCTCGCGCTTCATGACCCAAGCATCCCAGCGCATGCGCAGTGTATCGCGCTTCATGACGCATGCTGAATAATTACATCACAAAGACTTCTACGCTGTTATGCTGATTTCTTGCACACGCGCATATGCACTAAAGACGATTGTTTATTTTCATTTCCTAGCAACTAAATGCTTATGACGCACGGCACCTACGGAATCTCACTGACAGGTTGCTTAGTGCTGAGGTCATAATCAGCATTGTCCCTCACAACAAGCAAGGAGAAATAAAGGAATTTTATCGTACTATTGAAACCAATTGCCTTATTTTAACACTTTCAACAAGAAGAGATTCCATCATTTTTCATCATAGCCGGTTGCTGTATTTTAACACTACTTTTAAAACATACCATTTTTTTGTCTAAGTGTGTCAAACATTTACTACGCTGATACACACAGCAATTTTTAATCCTAAACTATTTTGCAGATGAAACATTTTAGTGCTTCACCACCATTTCTATCCTCCCCAGGCGAACCACCTTTGGAGTGGAAACAATGGAGAGAGGGTTTCGAGGCGTATTTGGAACCAATTGGAGGTGATGAGTATACTGATAAGCGTAGATTGGCAATTTTAAAACATTCTCTAGGAGCAGAGGGCAGACAAGTTCTATGTCACTTACCTCCCATTATTGCTGACAATTCCAGTGATGAGGAAGGTGATGTTTATGAGAATGCCATAATGCAACTTGACAAACAATATATAAAAAAGGTCAATGAAGTAGTTGCTCGTCATAAATTTTTAAGTAGGTTACAATTACTAAACAAATCTGTTGACACATTTGTAAAAGATTTGAGAATTTTGGCGGCTAAATGCAATTATCAAGAATTTCACAATCAAATGGTAAGAGATCAATTGGTACATAATGTTGCTGATGCTAAATTACAAGAAAAGTTATTAGCTGCAAAAGAATTATCTCTTACTAAAGCTCTTGATATAGCACATTGTTTTGAGGATATGAAACTGGGAATGAAGGAATTGTCAGAGAAGAAAACAGTGACATCCGAAGTTCATGTAGTAAAAAAAAAATCTACGGAGAACAATTACAGTAAATCTTCTTCCACAACAAACAACGGTGATAGAAGAGAAGTACTTTGTTTTAAATGTGGATATCCTGGTCATGTTGCCTCTGACAAACGATGCCCAGCTATAAGCCAAGTTTGTAGATATTGTGGATCCAAATGACACTTTGCCAAGATGTGCAGAAACAGAAGCAAATTTAGAAACAAAACTGTGGAATTCAGGAATTTTAAACCAGACAACGTCAACGAAGTTGATAGTGATATAGATGACTCTGAGAACTTGTTGACAGTTTATGAAACTGATGAAGACAAGAAAGATGCTCCATTTTGTATGTTACAAATCAGCACCAAATTTATAAAAGTTATGGCTGATTTAGGTGCCAGACATACGCTAATAGGCGATCAATGGTTAAAGGAATTCCCCAATGTATCCTTACTTCCACCTGATATTAAGTTACTTGGGTATGGGAAAAACCTATAGAAGTTTTGGGTTACTTTACATCTGATCTTTCATTTAAAGGTAAAACTATATCTTCGAGAGTTTATGTTGCTAAAGAGGGTTCTTGTTTATTAGGGTGGCCACAGCAACGAGATTTAATGATTGTCTTAGACCCCAACCACCCTCAAGAAGGGTTAGGTTATTCTGATATCATCAGCCAAGTTAGCTGCGTTAACTCCAGTGATTGGGAAAAATTATTTCCCAAAGGGTTTTCACCTCAAATGGGTCTACTCAAGAAATTTGTACACAAAATTATATTAAAACACAATGCCATCCCTAAAGTCCACAAAGTTAGAAACATTCCGTTATTATTGAGAGATTCAGTGAAGAAAGAGTTAGAGAGGCTTTGTGAATTAGATGTCAGAGAGGAAATTGAATCATCCGAATGGCTTTCGCCAGTAGTCATGGCACATAAACCCAATGGCAAGGTGAGATTATGTGTTGACATGAGGGATCTTAATTCCAATGTTTGGGTCGACAGACATCCCCTTCCAAATATAGGTGAAATGTTTTCAAAACTTAAAGATGCCACCATATTCACCACGTTAGACTTATCGAATGCATACCATCAAATAGCGTTACATGAGGACAGCAAACATTTAACATCTTTTATTACAACGGAGGGGGCATTCAGATATAAAAGAATGCCATTCGGGTTGGTGTCTGCCTCCTCGGTATTTCAGAGGATTATGCACAAGTCATTTAAGGACTTAACCAATGTACTGTACTTCCAAGACGATATTTTAGTCTTTGGTAAAGATACGAAAAATCATTCAGAGATTTTACACAAAGTATTTTCTATCCTTCAAGACAATGGGTTAACTTTAACCAAAGAAAAATGTAAATTTGGCATGGATTCTGTTGAATATTTAGGCCATTTCATTAGCAAAAAAGGTATTTCACCTACACAAAGTTTGGTAAAAGCTATCAAAGATGCCCCTGAACCCCAAAACAAGGACCAACTCAGGTCTTTCTTGGGATTAGCAGAATATTATGCCAAATTTACTCCATCCTTTGCTGATAAAACCAAATACTTAAGGAATTTAATGAAAAATCATCAAGTGTTTAATTGGGATTCAAATTGTAAGGACCAATTTGCTTATCTTAAAAGATGCATAGCTTCTGCACCCGCATTGTCTCCATTTGATACATCGTGTGAATCAATTATTATTTCTGATGCCAGTAATGTTGGTATAGGTGCTGTGCTTATGCAAAAGCAAAATGGTAGTCTTGCCACAATTGCTTTTGTATCCAGACCTGTAAGAGGTGCAGAAGATAGATATTCTACTCTGGAGAAAGAAACTCTAGCCTATTGGTGGGGAATTGAGCATTTTCGTAAATATGTATACGGCACAATATTTAAAGTCAGGACAGATAATCGCCCATTAGTAAATGTATTCACGACTAAAGGATGTGGAAAGGCAACTGCCAGGATAGACAAGACTTCCATTTTCAAGTAGAGTACATTCCTGGTGTGAAAAACTTATTAACCGACTGTTAATCTAGGCTACCTGTCAAAGATGATAATGTTGTAGCAGAAGATGAAGTTCTAGATAGAGTTGTTTCTATTTGTGAGGTTTCTAATGGGTGCATAAAGGAGAAACAATGGAGGGCTGCTTGTGACAGTTACAAAGATTATAAAAGTGTCTTGTCCTTTGTCAAAAGCAAATGGCCAAAGAAAGCTGAGCTATCTCAAGACTTATTGCCTTTTCTTCCAATTGCTCATGAATTAACTATCCAAAACTGTGTTTTATTGAGAGGTTTGCCACCAGTTGTACCCCGTGGTTTTCAGGGATATCGTTTTGGATATGGCTCACGAGGGACATCCCGAGATGTCGAGTATGAAGAGAAGAATCAGATGCGATTTCTGGTGGCCTGCTATTGATAGGTGCATTGAAAGAAAGGTTAGATCATGTATTGAATGTAGTGTAAGCGACAAATCCCTGAAGACCATCAATTACCAACATGATCCGGTTTCTAGACCTTCTGCTGTGTGGGAATGTGTGTCTGTAGACATTGCTGGTCCAATGAGTTTTGGGCATAATCCAGTTTATGCCATTGTGTTAATAGATAAATTTTCTCAGTGGCCAGAAGTTAAATTTGTGCCTCATGTAACTTCTAAGATTATTATTCAATTTTTGGGAATTGTATTTTTGAAAAGGAAGGTTTTCCCATTTCTGTTTTATCTGACAACGGGGTGCAGTTCACCTCTATGGAAATGAAGGCATTTTTCGATAATCATGGGATAATTCACAAACGATCCTCTGTATATTTCCCACAGGGAAATGGAATAGTGGAACGATGGATTAGGGTCTTGAAGGAAGGATTGCAACTTGCTTTGTGTAGTGGAAAAAATTGTTATGATGCTGTGAGCAAATTATTATGGAATTATAGAAATACTCCCAGAAGATTTATCACCTTTTGAGAAAATGCGTGGAAGAAAGGGAATTTGCAATTTAAGTCAGCAATGGATGAGAGATTTGGTTGATGGTAAGATAAAGGGGATTAACAAACCTCTGTCAAAGGGTATTGACAAACCTCTGTCAAAAGAATCACATAACACTGTTAGGGTTCCAGGTACCTCTTGTTCTCATCTCATTAACGTTGGTGATTGGGTACATGTGGAAAAGGGAGATTTGTTAGAAGCGGAGAGTCACGTTTCTCTGATCCTATGCAGGTAGTCAGAGTTGGTAAACAAGTTGTGGAGTTGACAGATGGGAATGTTTGGAGCTTTTCGAAAGTAGTGAAAGTTTCTATAGTTAATAGTTAAAGCTCTTTGTATGTGGCTAGGAGGGATCAAGCTGGAAATGTTAATTGGCGAAAGAACTGTCAAGGTTTTTCTGGTGCAGGGAGAAACCAAGAAAGTATTAGACGAAGGGAAAGACAGGCACCTTCTTGGTACAAAGACTATGTAGTGTATAAATAGTTTTCTTCCTATAGAGTATGTTGTGTATGATAACATCTTTAGATTATTATTTTTTTTTAATCTTTTAGAATGGTTATTATTTTGTGATAACATTTTCCTTCATAATTGTTCAATGCAGTTATTTATTTATTTTTCATGTTAATACTTAAGTCATGTGGAGTGTTCTTTATTTTCTTAAGGAGGGAGATGTGTGGTATTCTCCGTTCTTACATGGAACCTGGAACACTCGTTGTATGCGAGGTTCCAGGGAGATCGGTTGACTCAGGCTTGCATAGACGTTTCCTGTAAAGCTCCTGCTTCAGAATAAATATACAAAAAGACTACCACGACTCTAGGCTCTTCAATTGTGAGATTACTTCAATATGGATGAGTGAGTGAGTTGGATTTATAGCTGAGTTGAATATGTGGATGAGTAAGAGGGCAAGTGACTGGGTGCATGACAGGATGGGTGAGCATGTGGGTGATAGAATGGGTGAGTGCTTGGATGGGCAAGGGAATGAGTAGCTGGAAAAGTAAGTATACATAAGTGGATGGATGACAGTGTAAGGGAATCAATCAAAGATTGGTGAGTGCATGTATGAGTGTGTGAATGAAAAGATTGTCAGTTGAGAGGTAAGGGAAAGACGGGTTACTGGAAATGGAACTGGATTGTGTAACTGGATGGATGAGTGAGGAGGTGAATGTCTGTGGGGATGCATGAGTGAATGAAGGAATGAGTGGATGACTGGAAGGATGAGTAAGTGGATTCATTCGTGAATGGATGGATGAGTGACAGATAGGCAAGCGTGTGTTTGGATAAGGGAATTTTGTCTTTGATTAACTGAGTGGATGGATCAGTGGAGTGGGTAAACAGATGGAAGAGTGAATGCATACTTCAGTAAAGGGATGAAGAGCTAGTTCAATCTTTTGGTGAGTGGATGAATGGAAGAGTATCAAGTTCAGAATATTCTTAAAGGCTCAACTGTATTCCCTTATGCTTGGCTAATCCAATACTCTTCAACATGGACGTCATTCAGAGGTGCCCAGAGGTCGCAGCTGCAACCCCTAGACTGCAGCTTGCGATCCCTGGCAAGCTGATTGTGACAGCTTGCGATAGAGAGCTATTGTTTGGGTGTCTTACTCAGGATGGTATAGCTGTCAAACTGTGAGCTTGTAACTGAGTGTTCTTTATTGTGTGCTTTGCTGCGTGTTTAATATATGGTAATTTTAATTGCATTTAAATAGCGTTTGCTAGCCTTGATGAGGCATTGAAGTGCTTTTCGGCAAGTAGCTCGCCTCTCCGTAACCCAGAAAGGATTAGTGGGGGATTAGTATAGGGAAATATGATTGAATAAGATAACGGAGCGACACAAGAGAGAAGAGTCTGGAAAGTGTTATATGGGAGATCAGAGTAGTAAGCTGAGGCTTGTGATGAGTAAAAGGTGAGATGGAGGAGGGAAGAGTCTCTAGTAAGGGATTAGGGAAATCATTGTGGTAAAATGAGGTTTGGGATATATTAGGGAAGAATTTAGAAAGAGGTGCTTGGGAGATCTTAGTAGTAAAATGAGCTTCCGGGTGAGTTTAGAAGGGATAGAGGAGGGAGGAGACTATAAAGGTTTATTTTGGATATCGTAGTAGTTGAATGAAGTTTGGGATGAGTCAGAGAGTGGAGGTAAAGGATACATTGAGAGAGTTATAGGTTGAGACACTGTAGTACATTGGAGAGAGTCATAGCTGGTTTTTTCTTCTTCTTCTACATTAGGACTAAAGTAATACATTACATAGACGAATACCTGCAAAGAAAGGGTATACAAGTATGCGCTGGGTCATTTAAGAAGAAGGGTTTACCATTCCTTAATTGAACGTAGCATACCACAGTGCTGCTGCGAAAGATAAAATAATTAAGATAACTCTGCATGTGTTTTCTAACAATAGAGTCTGCATTGAACTGGTGGCCTAAAAGCTGATAACGGATCTTCTAGTAATTCAATCTGATTTACAGTACGCTTCTGTGATCTTCTTGGGCTATGAAAAATACATGTTCTCCTTTGGAGACCCTGGTATCTTTCTTAATCCCTAGCCACAGTCCTACTGACTGAGTTATTCTGCACTCTAGTCAGGCTGTTGTGAGTTTCTTTGCTCACGAATCGCTCCATCAAACATTCTACAGGCTTTAGCGAAGCTCTGATACGCAACGTTCTCTCAGATACCACACATCTCCCTAAACACACCAAGAGCACACTAATCACAAACACTATACAAAAAATCATTACGTTCCTCTTCAAGCACAAAAATAACATGCATCCAACTCCACTGCCCATCCTGCATGTACCTCAATTATCAATTAAAATTATTTAACACACTATATACAGAACCCAACGTAATACCCAATACCACTCATCACATAAACAAATTATATGGCAGGAAACAAATTAGCGTTTTATGATTTGGTTAGGTGGTGCTAAAAAATCCAAATCATGGAATTATCACAAACCAGCAAATTTTAGTGGCGATCTGCAGCACAGGGGTATAAGGGAGGCAGGGGAGTGATCCAGGCTCATACCCGAAGCTTGGTCCTCATGCTCAGGTAAGGGAGAATACAGTTGCTGCTATGCCGGTTGCATGGCTTTGTGTACACAATGCCGTACATTACCCAGCAGGTGTGGAGTACATATACGATGAACACCCCGCGATGGGGGTTGCGAAGGAGCTCCTCTAAGCATGACTGAAGCAAACCACCATGCCTCAGCCGGTGTCACAGCTGGATGTGTTGGTTGTCCCTATGTTAGGATGTATTTGTGTGAATATGTGTTTTAGGGATGTGTGCTAGGTTGTATGCATTAAAAATATGTGAATCACTGTGACTGTGTTAGGTACTCATGCCTAAAATGGGCACGGTCATACACGCATTTTTAATAGACACAACCTGCCACACATTCCTAAAACACATACTCACAGAAATATATTCTTGCATAGGATAGACCCAACACAAATTCCTTAAACACGCAGCAAAACACACATTAATAAGCACACTCATTTACACACTCACTGCCTGACAGATATGCCATTCGGAGTGGGACACACAAACATGGTCACTCTTTCCAGAGGAGTCGCAAGCAGCCTGTCAGCGGCCGATAGCAGCAGTCCAGGGGCAATACAGAATAGGTGTAAAACGTGAGTGGAGAGGTTGAGGAAGGATTGCTGGGCACAGATTAGAGGACGCTTTGTACCCATCTATTAATGACTACTAGGTGTATAATTGTGGCCTGTGTGCCTGCATGTGAGAGAGGGCTAGGTGCACCTATCCGGGGGCCTTGTATCTAACTAGATTAGAGGGTATATTTTGGAGTGAAAGGTGCATATTGACCAGAGTAAGATTGGTCCATACAAGTTCGAAGGGTATATGCACACCGGTAAGAATCATTAAAAGCCCACATATCAGAGTGTGCTAAGTTCACAGATGAAAGTGAGTTACAGGCATTCACGATTACCCTGGAAATCTCAGGCTGTTCGTTTTAAGTTTGAGTAGCTGGGATGGTTCTGTTGAAAGACATTTTTTACACAGCTGGCAGCGATATAGGCACACATAAATAAGAGGCTCCTGACTGTACACAGATGATGGATACTATGTGGATGCAGGTGATATGATTGTTTGCATACAGGTAAAAGGGGCAAGGTATACAAAAGGGAGATGTGTCTAGGTACCCACAGGGAAGATGTGGCTAGGTGAACACAGGTGAGTGGGACTATAGTCACACGCAAAAAAGAATGTTGCTAGATGCACACAGGTGGGATGCAACTCAATGATGAAAGGAGCTAAAGCACTAGCTGCCCTTCGAGTAAGACATGTCTACATACACATATAGTGGTATCCCAGGCTTAAAACTTAAAAAATGGATTCTGTCGGGTGACACCTATTCAAAAAGTTCAGCTGTGCATAAGGCTAACATGATTCAGGTATGTAACGGGTGTCCAAAGCAGGTCCAGGAAGGCCCATTCTGTGCCAGTTTTTAATATGCACATAAAAAAGTGATTATCTTAAAAATATCAACTTATTTAAAAGAAACATTTTTGGGGGGGGGGTTCAGAGGTAGGTATATTCCACACAAATATATGATTAAGCTAAAAAGCTTATCCCAGAATAGGCACACAGGTTTCCTGTATCCGTAGTCAGGTTTGACTGAAATAAAAACAAAGGATTGGAAACTGTGTGTGAACAGACTGACTGCGTTTTTTGGTGGGTAAATTAGCTCTTTGGGCTCAGCAGATGCAAAACAAGAGCTTACACATATCTTCCAACCAGGGTCAGTCTTTGGTCAAATGATATGCTATTATGTATCAGCACAGAAATATTGGATTTTTCTGGCACCTGCTGATTTCGCCATGACATACGGAGATTCTGCCTGGGCTTTTGACATATGAAGGCGGAGACCAGAGTATGAGCCTGTGGCCGAGCATTTGAAGCCAATGTTAAGAGAAGGATGGTTGTACCTGATCTATGATGGCTGTTCTCTTTGTCTATTATGATTGTTATCCTAGTCTATGCTGCTGGCTTCTTGTGGGAGAGCCTCTGGATCATCATCACAACAGCCTAGGGAATTTTGCTGACAACTATAGCACCAGTTTATCTTTTTAATATACTTTTGTTGTTTTTCAATATCACATATTGTAAGTTTTATTTGTATCAATGTCTGATAATGACACCAGGATCAATGATTAAGTAACATCACTTTCTGGGAAATCAACATGGTCATGTGATGTCATTTCCTGCGAGGTCACTAGGGTCAAAGGGCATGTGAATGCTGTTCCACTACCCCAGGCATTTTGGTAAATCGACGCCCATGCTGAAGGTGATTGCCATGGGAACATAAATGTGTTCAAAGTACATGCTCCTCCAATCAGATCCAGTGATGGTCACATATGTGCAAGTTATATTTGGAAACTGTGGTAGGGAGTGTATATATAGATTCTTATAAATTGACAGTGCCGAAGGAAACACAAATTCCTTGTTTACTCATGAGGAGGCAATGAGGGTGTGTTTTTGTGAGAAACAGAAGGCATGGGAAAAGGCAGATGACACAAGAAAGTAGATACAGGACTGAAGCCCACAGTCCCTTCCGCAGACCTCGGTAATGTTTAGTATCACTTTTTCTTATTTTTAGAATTGAAACATTTAAAACTTTAATTATTCACAACAAAACCATAGTTGGTACTTAATTATCTGATGCTACTAACAAGCACTGGCAAAGCCAATAGGTCTGCCTTGTTTTAGACGTAGGTAGTTATGTGATATGTCTGAATGCAATCAGAGAAAAGTCAGAGGTGTTTTAAGCCACACTCTTAATTACAAAGACCACACCTCTGGGAAATAATTCTTAGTTACTCTTCTTTGACCACGTCCCTTTTTAGGAGTGCTGATGCGTCTATACAAACACCACCTTGCTATATTCGCATTTGGTAAAAAACAGTGGCAAGACTGTATTTTTGGTCCCTAAACGTGGTAGGTTTGGGATGGAAGCATGTTTCTCGTGTTTGTGAAAATAGGATGTATTTGTAGGACTGACAGGGAAGAGCAAATACACAACTATTTGTACTACCTCCATGTTACAAAGCATATTATCTCGGAAGATGATTGCTTCTGATAAGAGACTAACGGCCAGATTCATCATACTAAAATCGGCTCTCAAAGGGCCAGATTCTGAGAATCTGGCCCTTTGCGAGCGCAATTTTTGCATTTGGGATTCATCATCCCAAATGCAAAAATCGCTATACTAGAAATCGCTATATTGCGAAGAATCGCATTTAAGGAATCTCAATTAGGGATTCTTTAAATGCTATTCATGAATCTTTTTGAAATTGCGAATTCGCAATATGGGGCCTCTATTTACCACGAAGTGTAACTTCGTGGTAAATAGCGAAAACTTAGAAAAATGCACTTTAGTGCATTTTTCGAAGTTGTATGTTACACACACACATGTCCTTTGGACATGTGTGTGTGCAACATCAGTCTACATTTTCATTTCAGGAGTGCTACAGGGTGTCCTTTGGACACCCCTGGCACCCTTGAAATCGCTACCTTATTTGCGAATAGCAAATTGCTAATCGCAAATAAGGAAGCAGTAGAAATCGCAAATAATATTGCGATTTCTACATGAATCCCGTTTTGCGAGTCTTTAATAGCAATTCCTTAATGATCGCTATTAAGGACTTGCAAAACATGACAATGATGAATCTGGGGGTAAGGGGCATATTTCAATGGAGTTAACACCACCAGATACTCACCTTTTCCAACATTCTGATTGTGTTACGCCCTTCGGCTTATTTACAAGGCAGTGTTAAGCCACTTAATGTGGCTTAATGCCACCTTGTAAATAATGCCCCTATTCATGCAGCACTTAGTGTAAAAGGGGCGTGCAATGGGTGTTGCAGTGGATGTTCCGCCCCAACACCTATTGCTTTTTGATGCTACCCCATATTTACAAGGTATAGGCCAGCGCCAAAAATATCGCCAGGGAATACCTGGTCTTAGCAAAACCAAAGGGGATGATTGACGAAGTGTTGAACATTGCAAGCACTCACCCCCAGTCAACTGATCTGGATTTAATTCATCATAATACCTGGTCTTAGGCAGGCGATATGAAACATTTCTCATCGTATTTTGATCTTTCTATGTGTGCTGCATTCTTTGGCACATGTAGAAACAGAAAATCGGCTGTAAAAATTGTTTACATGTAGGACAGTGTCCCTTTCTGCACGTAACCAACAACAACTGCAGCGCAGGCACCCTTGCAACAAGGTGCAAGGGTGCCTGTGCTGAAGCTAGGCAGCTTCTTTAGCACCAGCACTAGGGGAAACACAGGGGTGTGCTGTATTTATGTAAATACGGTGCACCCCTGTGTTTTGAAACTGACAGAGTGCAGCGCAACCTATTTTGGCATAACACCGTGCTCCGCAAGTTTCTAGTAAATATGTCCCTATATACTTAAAAGGTGGTCTGCATAAGAGTCAGAATCATTTTCGTCATAAAATACAGACAAAAACGATGCAACTGTTATACCCAAAGCCCGAGGCAGAGTGTAGGTTGTGTCTGTTTGGAGGGCTACAAATATTTTCGGGATTCTTGGTACATTCCAGAATTACTTGAGGGAGCTTTCATAGTGCCCACACTCCCAGCGCTTACTCCACTTTGCGCACCATAACACTTACATACCAAGGAAACTCATGAGGCAGATTTGTGGGAAAGCAGTGGTGCAGGTTTATTTTGCACAACAAGTAGCAATAAGGTGGGTCATCTTACGGGCGATCCAATGCGGCAGCCCCTCGCTGACCCGCATGCCTAATGAGCCATTCTTGCACGGCGAGTCGATGCTCTGACGGTGCAGTCCATTATCACTTTCTTTCGTTCACTCCCGCCCCCCCCTGTCAGGGCGGAGCGATGAGGCACACCCCCGGTCGGTTCAGTTCCCCCGACCGCCCGAAGGACTAACGGGGCGCCGACGCTGTTTCCTGGAACCCCCTCGGCTCCAGGTTCTTGGCTCAGGCACCCCTACTGTGCCAGGCAGAGTTATTGACTGTATCCTTCTGCCGCAGAGGTAACCTTACTGTCCATCTGCTTCCAGATCGCCCTGTGACTCCGCCTGCAACACAAAACAGACCGTTAACAGTTCAAAACATGCCTGCCGCTCTGCCGCTGGGTCTGGGCCAGGGAGGGAACAGCGCAGAGCAGCCAGGAACGCGACGGCAGGAAAGACCGAGCCTCGCTGCCGCGCTGACTTTAACCCCTTAAGGGCCGCCCCTCCCACCAGGTGACCCGCACCCATTGGACGCGCATGGAAGGGGGCGGCCAGGAGCTGACGTGCACCGTTTTGCTCGCGCGGAATGTGGGACTAAGATGCTGTCTCGCTTAGCTCCCCTTCGCGTCGCGTGGCCAGCGGCATAGTGCCCACACTCCCAGCGCTTACTCCACTTTGCGCACCATAACACTTACATACCAAGGAAACTCATGAGGCAGATTTGTGGGAAAGCAGTGGTGCAGGTTTATTTTGCACAACAAGTAGCAATAAGGTGGGTCATCTTACGGGCGATCCAATGCGGCAGCCCCTCGCTGACCCGCATGCCTAATGAGCCATTCTTGCACGGCGAGTCGATGCTCTGACGGTGCAGTCCATTATCACTTTCTTTCGTTCACTCCCGCCCCCCCCCTGTCAGGGCGGAGCGATGAGGCACACCCCCGGTCGGTTCAGGCCCCCCGACCGCCCGAAGGACTAACGGGGCGCCGACGCTGTTTCCTGGAACCCCCTCGGCTCCAGGTTCTTGGCTCAGGCACCCCTACTGTGCCAGGCAGAGTTATTGACTGTATCCTTCTGCCGCAGAGGTAACCTTACTGTCCATCTGCTTCCAGATCGCCCTGTACTCCGCCACAGCTCTGGAGGAGGCCCCTGTCGATGACAGAGCCCCCCACCCACCTAGCTACTTTCGGCCGCTGTTTAGTGCACCCCTATCATAGTATCCTCCACCACACCCTTTGTAGATTTATTAGGACCGTTCTTATGACTCGCCCTTTGTTACATAGGCCGCACCTCAATGGGGATTGCTTAGATACTGTTCTTAGGCCACGCCCTTAGTTACATAAGCCGCACCTCTAATGAGGACTGCGTGGACACGCCCTTAGCTACACAAGCCGCGCCTCTAATGGGGGTTGCGTAGATACTGTTCTTAAGCCAGGTCTCACTCTCACAGGACTAGTTACCACAACATTGATCTTGCCACCTTGGGACCTGAATGACCCATAATTCACTGTTCGGGGGCCCTGCCCTCTTACTAGTGTACCTGGCCCCGGGCCCTCCACCTCTTGTGAATCCTGCCGTTTTTTCATTAGGCTGTTTACCTGCCAATATCTACAAGAGGAGCCGCACATCCTTGCTTAGCCCTGCTTCTCTGTTGCATTCTGCATGTTATTTGCAATATTTTATGGATGCTACTGGAAGACCGGTGATATTGGTCCCAGGAACCAAAGAGATGGGTATGGCAGGTATAACGTTAATGCCTGCAGCGAAAAGCCCTCATGTATCATGCAGAAGACTGATCAGTAATTGTTGTAGCTTTCTACTTGCAGCTCATAAAACTAGAATCCTTCTAACGCCCCACCGTGGACTGTGAAGGATGTGGGACTCCTGTACCTTGTGACCCTCGCCGTCCCTGAAACACCATGTATACCGCTGTCATTACCCACTTGTGCAGCACACCAACTGGAATCCTTTCTAATATCGCACTGTGGACTCAGAAGGATATGGGACTCTTGTACCTGTAACCCTCGCTGTCTCATGTGATACATATGCATATTGTTTCCTTCACCACTCCACAAGGTATTGTCCCTGTATGGCGCGCATGTTACCCAACCGTGCTCTGCCATCCTGCATAGGGATGCGTGGTGCTGTCAAGCATAAAATAGTGCTATTTAAATTGTTATTTGGGTAAGTACCGGGACAGGTAAAGACGACTGGCATTCTTACGGTGCCTGCACTAATGTAAATTGTTATTCGGGTAAGTACCTGGACAGACAAAGACAACTGGCGGAGCCACCATCGCCTATCTTACGTTTGTTCTAGGCCTGAGTGTCTAGCACATCTTGTAGTATTTCACCACCCATTGTATCCTGACGCTCTCGTAACCTGCACACTTATCACTTGTCCCTTCTGTAATGCACTGTTTGCTACCTCATGTATTATGTTTGCCTCACCATCACTTTACCTCATATAATTTGACGTCTGCTTTTGTACAATATTGCCTGTCGTTTCTTGTACTTATCGTGCAGAGCTTGCGCCTTCGGGTAACGTCTGTGCTCTGTAAAACGCATAATAAAATAAATGAACAAGTTGACCTTGCATTGTATAATTAATTTTTATAGTTAGGGCCAGGCAAGGGGCTGTGCCGCCTGCTAGAGCACTCGGGTTCAGACTCTTTACTATCATGCTCGATATATGTTGTTAAAACAAATTCCTTCTCTGTAAGGGGCTGCTGATAGCTAGACAGCCAGAAGGTGGCGACAGTGACTGTGTAGTTGTACACCACGAAGCCTGTCGGGCATGTATCGCTCCCTTGATGGAAACCAGTTCAGGGGCTGTTTCCACTGGCGCCCTTAAACGACATTTTTAATATGGCCCAATTCCAACTTTGACTGAGCCTGTCTGTGCACTGCTAGTACAACCAGATATATTAACTAATCCCCTGTTACAAAAACGTATACAGTCACCGTGCACTTTATGTCACTCCCCGCACACTCTGCCATGTATGTACCACCCGGGCACACCCTCCAAATGGATGCATTCTCACGTAAACATTAACTCGCTCCAACATAACGATGGAACTGTTAATTTAAACTACAGCAGATGTGTGACATAGTCAGTGACTGTTCTGCTAGTTAGAAGGCACATAAGCTAGCCTGAATTGTCATATACACTCATTACCTTAATTCCAGCTCCGTTCGGCGCCAGAATGTCAAGGGCGTAGGCCACAACGGCCATCTCACATTACAGAAAATCAAATAGTAAAGCCTTAGCAATTGTGTTACTGACATTAGTATGAATCATACCAACTTAACTTTAAGCTGCCATTAAAACATGAATACACTTTTGCGTCATAATGGTTACCTGGTGGATGTGTGATGCTTTCAGTGGCATTGGGCCCGGACTAAATTGTAATATCCCTAAGTCATTTCTTTTAAACACTGTAATCCTTCTAATGTCGCCTGTGGCCTGGAAGGATAAGGGACTCTAGTACCTTTGGACCTGCTATCCCATGTACACAACATGCATACTGCCTCATTTTCCCACTTGTATTGTCCCTGTGTAAGTGCATGTTACCTACCGCGCTCTGCCATCCGGCCGAGGGATGCTGGAGCTATACAGGAATCAATCCTGTGCCTAATTCGTAAAAGATGTATTATATCCTTACGCATAGAGTCAGAAAGTGTTCTATTCATCGTTGGGAAGCCAAAGAAGGCTGCCTGAATAGTCCTGCACCCATCACTTGTTACGATTCGTTACCATAATTTGTCAGCTCAGGTAGTGCCAGAAGTTCCCGAGTGGTATTGGATAAGCTACCTCCCTCTGTGTAATTACAGCAATGGCAATTCTCTTTCCTGTAACTTTCTAAAGTTGGATATGCTCTTTAGAAGCAATGGAAAGTCTCTTCAATGTAACCTGTGAAGTTGAAATTGCTCTTTAGAAGCAGACATTTGCTTTAAAATCGCCACACATGAGCCTCTTCGACACGTTCGTCAGAAACTTCTCATACCAGGTTTACTCGACCCTTGCATATGTTTGCCATGCGCTCGCCTTAGTCAAGCGTGGCAGGGTGAGAAAAAACAGATAAATTGTTTGGCACATTTATTAAGGAAAATATGACAACAGTTACCGTATACTTTTATTCTTACTTACCCACAAACTCGCACTTGCCTTTCGCGATTTGCCAGGCATTGAAATTGACTTATGTACTACCAAGTATAGAAAAGTATCGATCGCGTGCCATTACAGGAGGACTAGTCTACTGAACGTTATTTACGCTCCAGACCTCACTTGCTGTATTCGATTACCAAAAGGAAACCTAGTTTTAAAGCAATTTAACCCGCTCTCGTCCCTTGGAACAGTTCCTTCATTGAGAACAGGGACCAAACCTGTGAGCCGTCAATAATATTGTAATCGTTTGCCACCACAATTACGATCACCAACTACCCAAGCAAACAGGATCGCACCGACCCTGGATTCTGCGTGGCCGCTCTGTAACAGCATTGCCAACGTAAGCACTTAACCTGTGTTTTATATGTATGCTTTCAGTAGGGAACATTGAATGCTTCCTCTTGAGGAGAATTTTTTGATCACACCTCAAAGATATAATAACTTCATTTATATTTCAGGGTCAAAAGCTAACTTTGTGTAGATGTTATTACTTCTTTCGGGTAGCAAATGCCCCTCTTTTTGGTAATTTGCGCTATGTGCTCACTGTCATAGAGTGTTGTATAGCCACAGCGAACATAGGGTTGTGCCAGTTTGTAGAAGCACATTAGAAGGAATATCGCACTAGTCAAACACAGCGTTCTGGTGTGTAGCATGTTCTGTTATGTGAACCCCCAGAGATTTATAGTGGCGCGTGTCCGGTAGCAATTTCCCCGTTGTTCTTAACGCAATATGTCAACCCACACTGCCCGAGTTACATTCCTGTACACTTGTGCTCTGCGGGACCAATCAAGCTTCTGGAAGTGACCGAACAAGCTTTGTGGAAGTGAAGCTCCGGTTACTAATGGATACGTCGGCTCACAAGGCTGGCTTTGTGCGTCCGCTGTGTACGCTTGTCTTATCTGCCTGGTTAGAACCGCGTCATTGTCACTGGGGGCGTAGGAAATGCTGCGTGGCGAGTCGATGCTTGAGCAGGCGTCTGGATCACGTTACCGCATGCACAGACAATGCCCGGCAGGAACACCATCCTAATGGATATCTGCCAGAGACAGGCAGACAGGTACTGCAGGCCCCGAATAGAACAATGAAAGACCGCAGCAGTGCAGAGCAAAACACAGCGCCTCTAACTGCTATTTTCATATACCGTGTCTAACCTGCTCCATGTTTAGGCAACTCCCCGCCTATTAATCTGTTCTAGCATTGCCCAAAACCAGGAATCAATAAGTACTACTTATGGCATATTGCCTCATGCTACAATGACTGATAAATATACTCATCCTTGTAATAAGTCTGAGCTGTGTTTTCAGGGCCTTTAACAACTGTTATTGCCATTGACTGTGGCAGTGCTCTATAATCCTTAATTATGAAATATGTTGCACCCTGACGTAACTAGGGAGACGTGGGTCCCAGTGCAAGCAATAAAGAGGCCCTCATTATTGGCCGGGAAGTGAATAGAGCAGCAATCAGAGTGCAATGGGCCCCTCGAGCCGATGGCCCTGGTGCTACTGCACCTGCCGAACAACTGGTAGCTACGACCCTGTGTTACACTCCACTAAATGTTGGTTGTTTTGTCCCGCCGCCCTCAGCAGCTGCCTGCCGCAGGAGTGAATGCACAGCCAGACCCGCTCTGGTACCTGTGAGTTTTCACAGTGGCGAGGGGGGTTATTCTCCTCTCGTCCTGGAACGTTTATTTCATTAGCTAAAAGTGTACCTTTTGTCACTTGTAAAATATTGATCGGAAGACATGCTCGAAGCTCAGCTAAGGGTTAATATGTCAGTGGGGCTCTGGAGACACCCTGGTTCACCCCTAGTCCTGGTGATAGCGCGAGGGAAAAAAGACAACGAAGAAAGCATTTCAGCATGAACAAAAAATTAAATATTAAATAAAATTATTAATTTATGCTCATCACATCATACTCGGACAACCCAAACGCTTCCAACATAAGGCCTCGCTATCAGGTCACCGGCTATACAAGAGCTGAATCACAAAGCTGGTGGAAAACTTTCATACCGTGTGGGGATAGCTCCAGCGCCCTTAGCGTTATTAACATCACGCGCCAAACAATGGAGCTAAGTAGCTGCGGGTGCAATAGCGCAACACATGGCACACACCAGCACCAGACAAACGCTACGTAAGCAATGATGGCCCTTATGCAAGTATCTAAAGCAAACCCTTCGTCGAGCCAAATCTATGTAGCTCAACTTAATACAAACCCAGACCTCATTCATAGCTCTATGTACAGAAACCTGCTCCTCGGTATGAATTCGCGTTGGGAAGAGCAGGCCGCGGAATCGTGACGTTCTTCCAATGAGGGCCTATAGTCCGGTTTTACTTTGGAAGAGGAACCTGCGGTACATAATATCACGCCCAGTGGGCCCCACCGCCAATCAGCGGCCCTACGTAGGCACTGCTCATAGGTAGCCATAATGTAAGCGACTATTATTCAGCGTTTACAGAGTGGTGTAGGTATTACAGTGAACATTCGACTTTGTTCTTTGAACCTCTTTATCAACCGATCTATAGCCTAAGAGCAAATCTCGGGGCCATGCTTTTAATGGTGATATATATATCTATGATACTGTCAAATGCCCAAACTGAAATATTCAATGCTGTGTATTAACATTATACATCATGCCATTCTGGTTGTAATATGCATCTCATTAATGCCGCAGACATACAACTATCCAATTTACTTGCACGTCCTTGCAAGATTGGATGTGAAAAGTACGCAAAACAATGCTACGTATCGCACCAGGAGGAGACTCGTCCGAGCAAATGACGCCTCAAAGATGCCGCGCACCTCCCGTTAACAAGATTATGGCGCTAAACTGTTTCCCTCCACTTCCCACAATGCACTTCTCCATACCAAAAAAGGGGGGGGGATAAACGAACGGCCCGAATGGGGACTTGAACCCTGGACCCTCAGATCACAAGCCTGATGCTCTACCAACCGAGCTATGAATTAAGGTGACTTCTCACGGACTGCAGGGTACTGTACAACAGGAAAAGGCGCTCGGGCAGCCAATGCAAAACATCCTGCACGAATTATTTCAGCGAGATCTTTAAGTAATTACATAAAAGGCAAATATGTCTTTTCGTGCTATGTCTTACCACAAAATGGGACCACACATCAATTAAATAAAAGCACAGCAAACAACAGCTGCTCGCGTTCTGTTGTTACTTGCATTGGCAGTACATTTTTACCGCAAAGGGTGCATTCAAGCAAAACTTTTACTGTGAATCCTTAGAATGAGCTTGTGCAGGCATTATAAACATTAACAGCTACAAACACAGAGCTTGTGCAGGCATTATAAACATTAGCAGCTACAAACACAGAGGTAACCAGAGGCTATACTCCAGCGGCAATAAAGGAGTCCGGAAACTGTAGGTACGTTCGAAAATTCATTTCAAATGTGCTCGCTCCCACGGCTCAGCTTGCCAGCACTGGCCCACATGAAACAACACCAACATCCATTTCAAAACTCTACCAAGGTGCGAGCAGACAAGCTGCAGCTCGTGGTGGAACATATCCCGGCGAGGGTCTCTCAAAAGGGCGCGGCCGATGCAATCAACAATGCTGAGACGCGCCGGCTAGAAAAGGCGCAAAGAAAGGGACACGCACTCATAGTGCCGATGCTGCCATTCCCAACATCCCTCGGCTTCTGACCGAGTTTCAACAAGAGATGGGGAAACCCATGACGTGTGAAAAAACATACCAAACTCGCGGTATCAACGCGACTTGTCTGAACAGTGTTACACACGCTCTCCCTCGGCCCCACCAAACCGCTGCTCTGCGACGGGACAACAAACGACCAAAGCCCCCGATCAACGCTTCTTCCCGCTCCGTGTCCTCAAACCCTTAACAACCCGCAAGAGGGCCCAATAACACCAGGACTCACCGCAGGCCCGTTGAGGTAACAGCTCCGTGGACACAGCCAAGAAGTTAATGATACGAAAACACAAAAAAAAAAAAAAAATAGAACTCTTAAATATTTGCACACATTACATAAACAGCCTATATCAGAAACGGCCTCTCCAGCTCCGTGGACAAAGCCAAACAGTGCACAAATTCTTCCGACTTTAAAACCCAGTGGGCTGATTGCTACCGTATAAAGCTTGAAGGTGAGCTGATGCCGAGGCTCGAACCCTGGCCCCTTGGTCCAGACTTGTATCTCTAAATGCGCTCGCTGCTGCCGATGCCGGGTTTCGAACCCTGGCCCCCAGCTCCAAGACTCGCTAGCTCTGCGCATTGAGCCATCTCTTCTCCCCAATTTTTACACTTAGAGCACACGTGGCGAACGATGCCGAACGAACCGCAACCACGACACCCTTGCACACGGGGCCTCGGATCACCCCCCCACACCGCTCCATTATTGCCCCCCCCCCGCACAGTACCCTACTGGAGGGGGGGGGGAGAAACATGTGTCCGAAAGAGCTGCCGCGCCCCTAAACTCACCGCAAAGTCGCTGCCCGGAACACAACAACTAGGGGAACCGACGCCAGACATAGAAAGACCGCACTCGAAGATCAACGTCCGGGCAGTGTAGCGAGGCAGGCAGGCGCAGGCTGACCGGCACCGAGGCTGGACAGGGGCAGCCAGGAGGGTCAACGAACAGCGCAGAGCAGCCAGGAACGCGACGGCAGGAAAGACCGAGCCTCGCTGCCGCGCTGACTTTAACCCCTTAAGGGCCGCCCCTCCCACCAGGTGACCCGCACCCATTGGACGCGCATGGAAGGGGGCGGCCAGGAGCTGACGTGCACCGTTTTGCTCGCACGGAATGTGGGACTAAGATGCTGTCTCGCTTAGCTCCCCTTAGCGTCGCGCGGCCAGCGGCATAGTTGCAGCTTCCCAGTTGCACCTGCATGCACAAGGAGTTAAACATGCATAAAATAAACAAATAATTGTACATGGTGTGCAGTTGCACGCATGTAAATGCTCAGCACATGCTGACGTTTGTCCATTTTTCAACAAGGAAAATACTTTCTTCTGTGGGGAAACCACATTCCCACATTCTTGTCAATGTTGTGGTTTGTCGCTGTCCATATCATGTGACAACTTTGAAATCGTAGAATTCTACTTATATCGCTATCCACATACCATCCCAGCATAAGGTAAATTGTGTAAGGATTTTGCATTGTAAGTGTTAAGGAGTGTATTCAATTACATTTTAAGTACCGCATTTTTGGCACATAACTAACAAACAGCCCAAAAAAGAGACAGCAAACTGGTTTGGGCAGCCATAGTTTGGCCTCACGGAAGGCAACACCATCAGCGAGGGCAAACAGCTACAGACAAGCTTGGCAGTGCTTAAGGCAGGGCATCATAGGGGTCAGAATATCCTACCATGGACTGACAAACGATACACCCATGCCACCTACTTCACCCTTGGACACAGAGTACACCTCTGTTTTCTGAGTACATGGAACTACACCGTTATATACTGTATGCTCATTACATGCCAATGTTATAGTCCCTATGAGACTGCAAAATTGTGGTATGGGGGATAGCAGGGCATGCCTCAATACTGTTCAGATCTAGAGTTGTGTCACATTGTTCCGATTTCATATATGAATTATATGCATTGTGTGCAGTTGATGGTACAAGCACAGAACTTAAAAGTGAATCAGAGAGACACCACCATAGCAGACTTATAATGCTCTTTACTGATACCAAATAGTACCGCACTATTTGAACAATACCTGAGAGTCAAAATGCAAAAAGGAAAATAAAAAATAGCATGCTGTGTGTATAGGCCGTATCTGTAATAGAGCACCCTTTTTCTCGGTCAAAAAGTGAACTGGGACCATGAAACATGCACCAGAGAGAAAAGGAAGTGGGACTCTAACAGAATAGAGCATCCTCTAACACATACTGAACAAACCAGTGAAGAGTAGAAACAATGTAATGTGTTCTGCTCGTACCATAAACAGCATGCAATGCATATAACTTGAATGAAATGAACAGATTTCATATGTCAGGTTGATCCTACTTACACACTTTTCACATTTGTTTACTACATACAGCCGTGAAAAAGTCCACTTTGGGGCGAAACAGTTGTCAGTTTATGATCATGTACTTGGTTCGAAGCGTGGAAACACAATTAAGGCAATGAAAGTATATCATATGTCCTTTAACTTATGCACTGAGTTTTCTGGATATTTGTCCCCAAACAGTGTAACTTAAACAAATTATTGGAGTGCTCCAGTATAATGTTTTAGGATACTTTGGCAACTTAAACAACATGAAAGTCTTACACCACAAAAAGAGACAGATTGTCCCAAACTCCTGCCCAAAGTGAGTTCTATGTTCCAGACCTTTCTGGCCTCACATAAGAAACTGGGGATGAATGGCAACATACACTTACACACACCAATTTGTCACAGGGCAGCTATGAAAATTGACAGTAAGTCTGTCCAATGGACGACAGAAACCACTGCGGAACGGACATGTTAGACGATTTAATTGAGGGTGACACACTAAAACCCTTCAGACAGAGTATGGACTACCACTCTTGCAGAGTTGGATGTATTAACAGCTATAGCATTGCTTGGAGGTACATTGGTCCTATTGTATTGTGTAATTCATCAATCCATAAATATCTGATGACCTGTGGGTATTACAAAGGCATCTCATCATTCATCTATCAAGTCCTTATTAATGACTTCTATTACACTTTCATTAGGACAGCAAAATATGAATTACTGGCAAACTTTCTTAGGCATAGATTATACTGATGATGACTGGAAAGCCCTGATGGAAATCCATGATCATGACCTGAGGGCAGCTAGGTGTGAAATCCTCGTGATTACATATTGAATCTTGACATGGATTCCAGATCATAGAAGGAAAAGGAAGACATGTTAAGATTAACCCTGGGCGTAGTTCGCGAAGTAGCGCTACGCGTAACTACTGGACGTGCACTTCGCACTTTGCGAGCTACACGTAGCACTACGCGAACTGCGTAGTGCGCTGTTCGTGATGATTGCACAGTGCCAGATGCTTGTCCGCACTGTGCAATTATTGAAAACCACATCTTGCAAAGTGCGAGCTGTCGTTTTCTGCCGCTCGAGTAGATTTTTACTCGAACAGCAGCTTTCTCAACGCGGACTGGCATTTCTCATCGCGACCGGTCGCGAGCATACGCAACCACTCGCAATGAGAAACCTGACCGCCCTGCGTCGAGAATCTCGCCAGGAAGTTTATTTTCCATGCTTGTGATCGCCAACTTGATGTTGCTGATCACGAACAAGGAAAAAGTCTTGCTGGGTTGTCATTTTGCTTGCTCGCAGTCGCCAACTTGACGTTGAGGACTGTGATCAAGCAAAAAATGATCGCTAAGCTACTCTTGTTTGCACTGTGCTATGTGCAATTCGCGTAGTGCGAAGTAGCGCAAACTTCGCAAACTACGCGAGCGTAGTGTAGTTGTTCGCCCAGGGTTAGTTAAGATTCCAGATGAGGCGGTTGTTCAGGTTGTCCCTTCTGTAGAAAAGACGTTATCTTATTGGAATTAAGCATGTCTTAACTCATGGTGTGAAGGCATTACTTCATTGAAGAATACAGCACTGGCGACGAGGATGGGATTCCAACCATTGGGGAAAGGTGGATAAAGATATTGAAGTAAGGTTTGCAATTGGCTTTGGCTTCTGGAAAAGACTGTCATGAAACTCTCAGAGAATTGTTGTGGAGTTATCACAATACTCCTAGGGATGTGTGAGGAAAATTTTCATTCCAAAAGATGTGTGGAAGGTCTGCTGGGTGCAATATGAAACAATCATGGAAGTTGGATGTATATTTGAAAATTAAACAAGACGACAAGTGGCATGTCAGTAATAGATGGAGTGCTGAAACTGTCTTCAATCCTGATTGTCAGAGTTGAGCTGAGGCTGTAATCCATTCCTAAATGTCAGAACCGTGAGGTGACTCTTAAGTTGGGTGACTGGGTTTGTGTGAAAAAATGAGGTATTTAAGATCAGGGGCATCCAAGTTCACAGAACCTATGAAAGTTGTCAAAGTTGGCAATGATGTGGTGGAATTGACTGACGAGGATGTGTGGAGTATGAGCAAAGTGTCTGTACTGAAGAAATGTTTATGGCCTAAGGAGGGGGGTACAGATAATGGTACATCCACTAAGGCAGGATTATAAATGGAGATGAGTGTGGATCAGAGGAATGGCAGATTAAGGACACGTTTGAAATGCTCTCCCATTTGGAATAAGGATTATGAGATTTCTTAAAATATGGTCATTGGTAAAATATTGTATATTGGTTTTGAAGATGTTAACATTTTATGTGTACGTATATATTGTTTAAAAACCACTCTACATATGTTATTCAAACCCATTTTCTGTTTTGTTTTACAGAAGGGAATATGTGATATCCATGTGATTACATATGGAATCTTGATGTATTCCTGATCATAGAAAGAAAAGGAAGACATGTAAAGATTCCAGACAAGGTGGTTGTTCAGTTTGTCCCTTCTGTAGAGAAGAGATTCTCTTATCAGAATAAAGCACATCTTAACTTACAGTGAAAATGCATTAGTTCATGAAGAATACAGCATTAGACTTAGGAACAGATAGTTTAAAGTGCTAAATAATTGAAATTGGTCCTCATCCAAGCTGAAGAGAGCCAAAATGACAAGGGATTACAGTTGCAGTGGTGCAGGGAAACAGGATGCAGCTTCATTCACATATTGTGGTCATGCCCACACCTGACTGTGGATTGGGGAGACATCTAGCTCACATTACAAGATACTGTTGTATTTCAGTTTCAGTAGACAGCGAAGTTTGCCATTCTCCATGACACCTCATCTACAGAAGATGTCACGTCATGCTGGTGATAATGGATCTTAACTGACTTATTGGTTGCGAATATATGTTTCCTCTGGCATTGAAGAACAGATATTACTTCCTCACGCCAGCAATTCCTTCCTCACACCTTGTAGCAGTGAAACCTCTAGGCTGCCCACATATGAGAGAACATTTATAGATTCAAGGGCAAAATGTCAATAGTTCAGCACAAATGGGTTCCATTTCTACACTTGTGTGACACATTTCAAAGTAGTCAGAATTAACTGTATCTTGGGGATGACACATTAATGCTCAGAATGTAAATCTCACAAATACAAAATGATATACCCCTCACGGACACTAATACACAGTGATTCATCATGGTGTTATTGTCATAATGTGTGTGAGGATATTAGCATCTGATGCATAATCCTCTAAATAACATATTTGTGAACTGGTATTTTTCTACATGCATTAATCCACTATGGTGTTGCTATCATAGTATATGAGTTATAACATGATAGTATGTATGGTCAAGTAGCCTTGAGACTATCCTTGACACCGCTTTACCTTATCCCACTTTGTTTCCTTTGCTTGATCTATTTATTACTGATACCGAATATAGCTGTACTCAGCTTTAAGGACTATGATGTGCATTGGTTGAGCTAAATTTTGTTACTCACAGCTAGCTATGGAATTGGTAGTTTATACTTAGACTAGGATTAATAGACTGTGTCCTCGTATGTCAGTTATCATTGCATATAACAAGCAAATAAAATGTTATGGAGATTATGCTCTAATTGAGATAATATTGTTGGGAACGTGTTTAAAACTTATGATGATGTAGGAATTGGTAGAAGTTATTAAACAAATCAGAATGTGCTGAGTAAACAAACGTTACTGGGAACTTCGGCTGTAATCAAAAAAGATCCTGGGGATCCTCTCTTTAGAGACAGAAACATCATTCAGGATTTCTGGAGTTAGGGTAGGATACTTACTGTGCTACCTCTTAATTCAACTGGGTGAGGTACCATCGTCCCAAGTTCTCCTAAGGGACCGCTACCATTGGACTAAGTTAGTGAAGGGGTAACTATGTACCAGAGAAAGGTTGTTTTACTTTATATTTGATCCACATATATTTTGTAGATCATGGTCTTTCTATGGTCCTGATGAAATGCCAAAAACTGTATTGGCACCCTGAGGCATATCATATGTTGACTCTACTGGACACAACCAGGAGCTCATCAGTACCTGTTTTGGTTCAGTCTTGTTTTTAACCTTGTCAAGGTGACCAGTTAGGAATGAAGGACGTAAAGTGTGTACCTGTGGTCGATCTTAATTCACTTCTCCATGCTCAATCTACCAGCAAATAACCTTCACATCACCGGGGCATCTGCCTGAGCTCTGGCAAATACCGGGTCAGGCTAGAGAAAAAAGAATTCCACCAAAGAGCCCCATTTTTGGGAGCCCATTGAGTATTGCAGGGCCCACTCCGCGAGGAGCAAGCCTGATGATGAAGGATGCCACTTCGGTGGGTGAGGAGGGCTTTTGCATCCTATGGAGAGGATCCCCAGGACCATTTGATTACAACCGAAGTTCACAGTAACTTTTGTTTACCCAGCGGAACAGCACATTCTGAATTATTTAGTAATTTTATTTGGGGAGACTGTGTGCTGGACTGTGTTAAACATCTTCCCTCTACTCCTCGGTTTTTGAAATTGATAGAAAACCCAACAAAAAAGAGACAGTAAACTATTATCAGATCAACAAAAACTCTATATATTTTTCTAACACCATCAGCCCTTACCATTGGCTTGCCACCATGCCCACCTCAAGCCTACATGTTGAGCACCTGCTGGCCCAAAAGACCACCATCAGGCATGCAGTTCTAACATGTACAAAAATATGTACAATTAGAGTTGCCAAAGTAATAAACAACCCGTCCCAAAAAGGCCCTATTATGGATTGAAACAATGTTAGTGAGATGGGGCAATCAAAACCCTTGCATACTGTGTTAATCAGTTAGATTAATTGAAACAGAAAATATCTGTCAACAGGCTATAAAACAATATAATAACAATCCTCATTTAAAGGTCAATTGTCATACCTAATGCCTTTTTAATTACTTTTCATACTAAACAGATCAGACCAATGACATCTAACATACTCTTTCCCGATCAACTAATAAGGACTACATAATTCATCAATGGCTTGTCACCATAACCAGACCAAGCATACGTGTTGACCACAAACTTTCCCCTAAGGCAGCCATCAGACATGCAAACACTAAATTACAAATATGTACAACATTGCAGTTACCAAAGCAAAATATCAACTCCTCCCAAGAGGTTCTAACCAAGATTGCAACAGTGCAAATCTTCTCCCCTCCTGGTTTGCCAGTGGGGTAACCAACAACAAAACCCCTGTATACTATGGTAATCTGTGACATTCAATGTGATAACATACATATCTACTGTATAATTGTGAGACGACGTCCCGGCAACCCCAACATGAACACAGCCCTTCCCCGAACCTACCTCCTTCGCTACCACCGGGACTGTATCCCCGACACCAAAACGCCATCACAAGGACAAGACTCGAAGCACCAGCCATAACCCGGAGAATCCCGCCCTTCTTTTTCCCACAGGGACCAACCAGAACACCGAGTCTGAGGGACTCAAATCTCGCGGACCTCGGAAGCTCCGCCCCTGTGGCAGCGACAGAACAGGATAAAACAGGGAACCAGGAAGAGAACGCCGTCGGAGATTCGTGGCAGGACCCTCGGACTGGAGGTGGTGAAGGAGAAGAAGCTGGAGACGGAGAGCAGACGGCCGAAGCAGACGTGTGGACCGAAGAGTGGTGGAGTCCACAGGAGGTGGCTGAAGAGCGGCCGTAACTCACCGGAGAGTTACGGCGGACCGCGTGAGTGCCTTACACCTTCCTATTTTCTGCTCGCTAGGAGACCCTGTAAAAGTCCCTGTACAGTTTTTCCCATCTCTTTAGAGTCACGTCCCCTACACTGTAGTATAGTTGTATAGCACCCCACTGCATGCCCAGCCATTCCCTTCACGTCCCGACTGAGCACCCTTTCTTCTTACCGACCTGTGTTCCTACCTCCCGATACCCTCCTTCCCTCACTGTCTCTTTCCGTCCCTCCCACAACACGTCCCGGGCGACGGTGAGCGGTACAGAGTGTCCCGAGACCAGGATAGGACTAACGGTCCCTTGTTTTCTCTTTTTCTTCCTGCCCTCCGTGGATCCTCCGCATCACCGGAGCCGCCGTTGGAACACCTGAAGACAGCGAGCTGTATTCAAGACCCGGAGCGGATCCCATACCCTGAAGCCTTCTTTTGTTTTTCCCTGTGTCTTACTCTGTGACTATCTGCAATAAACAGCCAGTATAGCACACTATATACGGCCTCCTCGCCTGCTTTTCCGGCCCGCTGCACACCCTTCCTCACATCTGGTGTCAGAAGTGGGATCCGCTGGAAGCATGGAGGCCGTTGTCAGAAAGATGGCGGAATCCCAGGAACAGTTCGGTAAACTTATGGAGCAGTTCCTAAAGACCGCCGAAGACGACAGGGGACAGCTTCACGACGTCCTGAAGGGACAAGGGACAGTCCACGAGCAAACCATGGAGAAGTTAACAACGGCCCTGGGTCAACAGAGACCACCAGCTTCCCTCCCTTCTGTGGTGCTGCAGAGGTACGTCCCGGGAGAAGACCCGGACTACTTCTTCACGAACTTCGAGCGTCTTGCCCAAGCTGCCAATTGGCCAGTGGACCGTTGGGGTCAATATCTGGGTCCCCTTCTCACGGGCGACCTACAAGCCGCCTATCAACAGGCCAACATACAGGGCACCACACCGTATGTGGATATCAAGCGGTGCATATTGGAACGTCTTGGGATTGACGATGACACCTATAGACTAAAGCTACGACAGGCAAAAGAGAGGCCCCAAGAGAATCCAAGGGCCCTCTCCTTTCGGATTAGGGATCTTGCAAACAGATGGCTCCGGCCCGAGACCTCCACAAAGGAGAACATCCTTGAGAAGATATATTTGGAACAGTTTCTGAACTCCTTACACCCGGCCACCCAGCGTTGGGTGAGGCAACATTCCAGACTCACCCTGGAAACGGCCATTGAGATAGCTACAGCCTTTAGTCGAGCACAGGAACTCCAGCGGGGCAAGGAGGAACATCCACACCGGGGCCCGAATGCTGTGCAGTCTCGTCCTCTCCGGCCCCTACCTAATCGAAGACCAGAACCTACTCCCCTGTTTCCTTCACCGGTCATATTCCGGCCCCCTAATCCCGGACCCCAGTGCTATGCGTGTGGTGGGTTCGGACACATCGCCCGGATGTGCCCGCAGAAGGAAGAGCCGATGGAGGTCGGCCTTGTGAGGAACTATCTGTGCAACCCTCCCGGGACCACACCACCAGCATTCCACTGTCCTGTGTCTATCGACGGTCAACAACTGATGGCCCTTGCCGACAGCGGCTGACGTCAGAGTGTCCTGAGGCCTCAAGACCTGGCCCATCCAGTCAGTCCTACGGGGATGGTTGCCATCCAATGTGTCCATGGGGACACCAAACATTACCCCACTACCCAGGTGCGTGTCCAGCATCGGCACGACCCCGGAACATCCCTCACCATTGGTCTTGTGCCCGCTCTCCCCGAACAAGCCATTCTAGGGAGCGATTATCCGGGACTGCCTATGCTTCTCCAGGACACCTCTGACTCCCTGACACAGTGGTGGAAGGACGCTCCTTATCAGGGACAGACCCATCCAGTGACGGTTCCTAAACCCCACAAAACAAAAAGCCAGAAGAGAAAAGAGAAGAAAGAGTACGTCAGCGCTTTCCCCGCATTTACTGAAGACCACCCGTGGCAGACCGACAGGGAGTTCAGAGCCGCCCAACAAGAGGATCCCCTTCTTCAGGAAGCCTGGGGAAGAGCCCTTGATCACGAAGACCCCTTGCAAGTAGGTCCTTACTTCTTTAAGAAAAACGGGTTGCTATACAGAAAAGGGGGGCCACAACAAAATGCACAGCTACTTATCCCCGGTCCCTTCCAGGACAAAGTCCTCTTCCTGGCCCACAGCCACCTTCTGGGGGGTCATTTCGGGGACGAAAAAACCAGCCAAACCATCCTGGAGAAGTTCTATTGGCCCGGGGTGTATCAAAGGATCAAAACCTATTGTCGTGAATGCATTGTATGCCAGAAAAACAGCCGACACAGACCCCCCAGAGTGCCTTTGCAGCCCCTCCCTCTCATAGACGTCCCATTCAGCCAAATAGGGATGGACATCATAGGACCACTCTTGCCCTCCCGTAGCGGGTGTCGCTATGCCCTAGTCATAGTGGACTATGCCACTCGCTTTCCAGAGGCCATACCCCTACGCCAACCCACTACCCAAACGATAGCTAAAGCACTGATCTCCCTATTTTCTCGGGTAGGATTTCCCCAGGAAATCCTGACCGATCAGGGCACGCCTTTTGTTTCTGCCTTGATGAAACGAGTATGCGCTGAACTCGGAATAAAACAAATCAGAACTTCCGCCTACCATCCACAAACGGACGGATTGGTGGAGCGTTACAACGCCACCCTAAAGCAGACTCTAAAAAAACTCCTGGGCCTGGAAGCAAAAAGGAGGGAGGACATGCTACCTTTGGCCCTCTTTGCCATCCGCTGCAAAACCCAGAGTAGCACAGGCTACTCTCCGTATGAGTTACTGTACGGGCGTCCCCCTCGTACCCTGCTAGACATGGCACAGGAGGCCTGGGAAGCCGAGCCGGACCGTACACGTCCGCTCCCCGAATATCTTGAGAATCTGAAAACGCACCTATCCATGATCCGGGACATAGTTAGACAGAATCTGGGGAACGCTCAGGACAGCCAAAAGAAGCAGTATGATAAGGGCACCAGGTCCCGCGTCTTTGCTGTCAACGATTTGGTACTCCTCATGATGCCCTCGTCCGACCAGAAACTTCATTGACAGTGGCAAGGGCCTTACACCATCCTCCGGCAGGTGACCCCGGTTACCTATGAGGTAGAAATAGACCCTACACGTGGAACTTCCCAGATATACCACGTAAATCTGCTTAAAAAATGGGAAGGACCCCGTCCAGTTCCATACGGAAATCCCGACCTCCTTCCTTTCTCTTTTGACTCCTGTCTTGACCCTGAACTGACCCCCGTACAAACCCAGGAGATACGAGAAACCCTGGAACCTCTAAAAAAGGTCTTCTCCTCTTCTCCTGGCCGAACCAGCATCACTGAGCATGCAATAGAAACGGAACCAGGGAAAGTAGTCCGCTTGAGGCCCTACCGACTCCCCGAGGCCCGTCGGGCTGTTATACGACAGGAGATAGCTGACATGCAAAAGATGGGAATCATAGAGCCCTCAGTTAGTGACTGGAATTCCCCTATCGTCCTTGTGCCAAAACCAGAGGGGTCAGTCCGTTTTTGTATAGACTTTCGTGAGGTCAACAAGGTCTCTACCTTCGACAGCTACCCCTTGCCCAGGGTGGATGAAATGATCGAGAGGATAGGAAAGGCAAAGTACATATCGACCCTGGATCTATGCAAAGGGTATTGGCAAATACCTCTCAGGGAACAAGACAAAAAGAAGACAGCCTTTTCCACCCCTGAGGGGTTATACCAGTTTCTAGTCATGCCCTTTGGTCTTCATGGCGCCCCCGCCACGTTTCAGCGTGCTATGAACCACGTCTTGAGACCCCATTCACAGTACGCCGGCGCCTATTTAGATGATATTATCATCTTCAGCGACAGCTGGCCCCAACACTTGAAGCATCTTTTTGACGTTGTTTCCTCCCTAGGCTCCTTCGGGTTCGCCATTAACCCCGCCAAAACCACCCTGGCGGCGAAGACAGTAAAATACCTGGGGTATCTTCTGGGGGATGGCTTGATAAGACCCCAAGAAAGTAAAACAGAAGCTATTCGGTCCCTTCCCTTCCCCCAAACCAAAAAAGACCTTCGAACCTTCTTAGGGCTTCTCGGGTATTATAGACGGTTTGTGCCTAACTTTTCCCAGAGAGCAGCCGCCCTCACGGATCTGCTAAAAAAATCAAACCGATCCGACGAGAAGTTACGGAACCCCTCTCCCGACGCCTGGCTGGCCTTCACGGACTTAAAAGAAGCCTTGACCTCAAGTCCTGTCCCGATTCCCCCCGACTACTCACTACCCTTTATCCTACAAACGGATGCCTCCGATCATGGATTAGGGGCCGTATTGTCCCAGAAAGATGCCCTGGGCAACGAAAGGCCCATCCTCTATGTAAGCCGCAAGCTGTTTCCTCGTGAAAAACATTACGCGGTGGTGGAAAAGGAAGCCCTAGCCATCAAATGGGCGGTGGACAATCTGCGATATTATCTGGAGGGCAGAGACTTTGTCCTCTACACCCATCACGCCCCTTTGGAGTGGATGGCCCGGAACAAAGGTCAGAACGACCGGGTCCTCCGATGGTTTCTATCCCTACAGCCCTTCCACTTCAAAACCAAACATCGGAAAGGGTCCGATCAGGGCAATGCGGATTTCCTCTCGAGATACCCTTCTTCTCCCTCCAGTACAAGAGGGACAGCTAGGGAAAGGGGATGTGAGACAACGTCCCGGCAACCCCAACATGAACAGAGCCCTTCCCCGAACCTACCTCCTTCGCTACCACCGGGACTGTATCCCCGACACCAAAACGCCATCACAAGGACAAGACTCGAAGCACCAGCCATAACCCGGAGAATCCCGCCCTTCTTTTTCCCACAGGGACCAACCAGAACACCGAGTCTGAGGGACTCAAATCTCGCGGACCTCGGAAGCTCCGCCCCTGTGGCAGCGACAGAACAGGATAAAACAGGGAACCAGGAAGAGAACGCCGTCGGAGATTCGTGGCAGGACCCTCAGACTGGAGGTGGTGAAGGAGAAGAAGCTGGAGACGGAGAGCAGACGGCCGAAGCAGACGTGTGGACCGAAGAGTGGTGGAGTCCACAGGAGGTGGCTGAAGAGCGGCCGTAACTCACCGGAGAGTTACGGCAGACCGCGTGAGTGCCTTACACCTTCCTATTTTCTGCTCGCTAGGAGACCCTGTAAAAGTCCCTGTACAGTTTTTCCCATCTCTTTAGAGTCACGTCCCCTACACTGTAGTATAGTTGTATAGCACCCCACTGCATGCCCAGCCATTCCCTTCACGTCCCGACTGAGCACCCTTTCTTCTTACCGACCTGTGTTCCTACCTCCCGATACCCTCCTTCCCTCACTGTCTCTTTCCGTCCCTCCCACAACACGTCCCGGGCGACGGTGAGCGGTACAGAGTGTCCTGAGACCAGGATAGGACTAACGGTCCCTTGTTTTCTCTTTTTCTTCCTGCCCTCCGTGGATCCTCCGCATCACCGGAGCCGCCGTTGGAACACCTGAAGACAGCGAGCTGTATTCAAGACCCGGAGCGGATCCCATACCCTGAAGCCTTCTTTTGTTTTTCCCTGTGTCTTACTCTGTGACTATCTGCAATAAACAGCCAGTATAGCACACTATATACGGCCTCCTCGCCTGCTTTTCCGGCCCGCTGCACACCCTTCCTCACAATAATAGAAGGCTATCTGTAAAGGATAATTGTTTTTAACATATTCTTTACCAAATAAGTCAGGCGTACTGCTTTGCTTTCATAACAAACAGACCAGACATGCTTTTGACATAACTTCTCCCAATCGGGCCTACAGACTTGATCATTAGCTTGACACCATAAGCAACTCAGCCCTAGCACTCTTTACCAGTGGACACACACATATGTTCTCCCCAATCAAAAGCTTGATGAGAGGAAGGTCAACCTTGAAGCTTTTGGTAGTAAAAAATGTCTTCTGAACACAGCATTGTAAAGTCTGACCTGGATAATCTCCCAGCGGTTACATAGGTTTATATGTGGCACTGTATTGTACCTAATACCTTGTTTGTGAATGCTGTTTGAATTGAAAGGCGATAAGAAAAACACTGGGTCCACAAGCTGGATATGTTCTGAGGGGCCTAACGTCCCCAATGCTCACTGGTTTTGAGCGCGCTGTGCCATGATCACTTTTCACTGTGACCAAGCAAATGAACATTGACGGCTTCTTTAACAATCATGTACTCCTTTTTATCACTAAGGGCCTGATTTAAAGTTTGGCAGATGAGCTAATATGACAGATATCCCATCTGCTGTATTAGGATATGATTAAGGCTCTCTGTTGTCTATTTTTACAGGTTTTTACAGATAAATGCAGACAGAAAACATTTGTTTCTTGTCTGTATTTATTTTTAAATGTGGATACAAACGGAAATTGGGTTGCTTTTTAATAATTCTAAATACTGTCTTCCATGACTGCCAGGCCAATAGCTGTGTAGATTGATAGATAAGGCTGTTAAAAAAGAAAGGAATTTTAACAAAAAGGATTTAACAGCAGTAGATATGCACAAGGTTGATACTGAAATTTGCATATTTTCATATAAGTGCATTGATTTATCTTCTGCGGATGTTCACAGCATTGAAATCTGGCAGATATTCAAGCATAAGTGCATATTTATCAGTTAAATAAATGTGGAAATATACTAATTTCTGATTCATTTCTCCACAAAACACCCCAAAAATATGGATAAATACAGATAAAATGAGCAAAAAATAAATATGGATAAATACAGACGGAAATGTAAAAAAAATAAACAGCACAACACCATGAGCCCAGGATATAATGGACTAGTAATACTGCGTAGGCGATATCGGTCATGTTTGTGACGGAGTAACCCAGGCCACCGCACTCTTGTTATTGTAGGAAAGTAAGCTTCTATTGCACAAGAACCCCAATTCTCAGTGTGTTTTCCCCTCAGGAAGCACCTCTATTTTTAGCCCCCCTTTTTTGTCCGCTAGGGTTGCTACCCAAACAATGTCGTTGACACCATCCAAATGAGGGCCTGGGCAATTGAATATTTTGGGTAAATACGTTGACATTTTTATTACGTTGATATCTTTATAACTGTGCACTTTCCATAAATCATCATATTAGTGAAGCAGAAGTGGTCCTGCTATTCAAAGTTTCACAAACTTAGCCTAATATCCCCCTGAATGCCATTACTGTTCAAACATCCTTCACTTATGTGCCTTTATTTATTCCACATTTTATTCACAATAGCGCTTGGCTATCACACTTGTAGCAACATTCTTTATGTATTTTCTTTTTTTCTTTTTACAAAATTGAATGTAACATAAGCTTCTTTCACATTCGTAATATTGATTTTTTTTGTGTGTCCAGTATGTGTATTTAATCCAACAAGTAACCTGGTTATCTATTGCATTGCATTAAAATAAAATGATGTTGTTTAGATCATGAAGAAATAATTTGTTTACCCCCAGCCTGCCTAATACTCTGTTCACTGTTCAATACTTTATATTGATACCCAGGTTCCTAGGCATACCGTGCCTGCCCATCTTCGCTATAAATATTATAGTGGCATGGCCTAGTGTCATTATTAATGACTATACTTTCTGTCTTGTAAAGTAACACCACTTTGTCTTGCAGCATTTTTGCAATGCTTCTTATAGAGTATTGGCACGTAGCATCCGTTTCTGACCTGGGTGGCATTGTTTCTTATAAACCCTAAGTAGGACCAAGACATGGAGTTGGTACAGTCCACTCCATGTTCTATTTGTTGAGGTTGTAGGGACAAGGTTTAGCCCGATGTTGCACTAGGCCCCTCACACAAGTGACCTTCCCTTGATATCCCCATTTTTCCAGCTGTTCCAGGTGTGTACTAAAATGTTTAACTTCATGAGCTTAAACTATGATTTATATTCATCTTCCTCAGTATTGATTGCCCAGAGTTACACTTTGGTGCATTGAAAAAACTCTGGCTACATTTTAGGTCCCCGTTTTCTATTGTTCATTTTAAGTGTGTGTCTACAATTTACTACTCACCAGTTTCAGCCTCTTTGGGTGTAACCTGTCACTCACACTACTGCTGTGAGCTACAGAATAAGTGGGTGATCTATGAATGATTACAGAGAGAGATCTATTTCTGTTGAATTCTGTGAAGGAAATTGCCTGTCCTTTTTTTGTTTTTTTTTAACAATGATACCCTTCAGCATGTGTTACGTATGTGATTAAAAAGACTTGTATTTACATGTTTAAACCTATTCAGTCATGTTGCTGGATATTTTTGCAGTGTGGATGCACAAGAGCAGTGTTTAGAATTCCACAATGATGTCTGCGTTTGTCCTTAAGGAAGCAAGAGGCTTCAGTGAGTGAGTTAACATTTGCTGGTAACATCGGCTTTGACCTGCAGGCCTCAAGTTTTGTTGCAGAGGATTCACTTTGTGGGATTTTCTCACACTGGCCCCAGATTCTTTAATTCACCCTCAGAGGCATTGATCCTCAGATGGACCTATGTAGTGAGGGGTGAAAAATCAGAATGTCCCACTGTTGACCACCCAATGAGGACCAATAATTGGTAGCCAACTTACAAATTAGAGAGCAGGTTCAAATACACTACTCTCAGAACCATGCTATAGAAACAGAGTACTGCAATTGGAAGACCCAACCTCTTAAAGAAGTTCAGTCTGACAAGAATTATGCAAACCAAGAGCTCTGTTGTGGCTACAGAGAACAAGAACAAAAGAACCTGATGTTCTGAAATAATCTATGACTCTCTCTATCATGCATTTAGCAATCATATACTGGCAGATGCATCAAAGTAAATACCGGGAGCAAATGGGCAGATTCTCAGAATCTGCACCTTTGCTCCCGGTATTTTTGCATTTGGGATGCATCATCCCAAATGCAAAAATCGCAATTTAAGGAATCTCTAAATTGAGATTCCTTAAATTGCGATTGCATTTAAGGAATCCCAAATTGAGATTCCTTAAATGCAATGCATGAAAGTAAAAAAAATAGCGAATTCGCTAATAGGGGGAGCAAATTACCATGAAGTTGGACTTCATGGTAATTTGCTAAAACTTTGAAAAAAGCACTTTTGTGCATTTTTCAAAGCTTCATGTTGCGCACACACATGCCCTTAGGGCATGTGTGTGTGCAACATATGTGCATAGATCAATTTCAGGGGTGCAACAGGGTGTCATTTTGACACCCTTGCACCCTTGAAATTGCATGAGCAATTTGCGAGTACCTACTGATACTTGCTAATTGCTCATGCAATCTCCAATACATTCCTATGGGCCTGTAGGGCCAGTTGTTAAGTAACAGTGCAGCGGGCCCATATGTCAGTAGGGCTGGAAGTGGGCGGCAATAATTCGGAGTAAGTATGTAGTTGTTCTTGGCAGCACACCATGTCTTGCACCCAATCCTTGAACTTGGGTGCCCCCCCCTCCCCCACCTACAGGCTACCCTGCGCTTGGCCAATAGCATGGACAGTGCCACATATTTGCGATGGGCCGCTTGGAGTGGTTCAACATATCCCAGTAGCGCCACCAACGGGGATGGGTCCACCGTCATGTGTATCATTTTGGAGACTGCCTGAAAAACCTGGTCCCAATAGCGGCACACCCCAGCACACCCCCATGCAAGGTGAAGGAAATCAGCCCCTGGAGCCCCACACCTGTCACAAGTGATATTTGTGATATTTGTGAGGTTATTTGTAGAGCGCGACGTTCGCTCCGGAGGGAGCATCTTGGCGCTAAAGAACCTGAGTGGCCAATCCTGCGGTTGAAGAAGGGATTAGATGGCCGCTTTAGAGTGGTCATCGGAGAGGTTGAAAATCCAGGTCTTTAAGAGCTTTCTGAAGGGTTTTTCCAGCGTTTGTTGTCTGAGAGTTTTGGGCAGGTTGTTCCATGCTTTCGTGGCCAAAGAGCTTAGGGTTTTGCCACCCTTAGTCTTTAGGTTATATTTGGCCGGGATGATAAGATTATCAAGAGACGAGCGTAGGGAACGACTAGGGGTGTAGTGGGGAAAGCGGCTGGAGAGGTATTTCGGACCGGTTTTGCTGAAGGCACGAAAGGCAGTGATCAGCATTTTAAAAAGAATTCTCTTATGGAGAGGCAGCCAGTGTAGTGAACGGAGGGCGGCGGAGATAGAGGATCTGCGCGGTAGCCTAAGTACTAGTCGTGCGGCGGAGTGAAGCACACTTTGAAGTTTTGATAGTGTGTTCTTTTTTGCCCCTGCAAGAAGGCCGTTGCAGTAATCTAGGCGGGAAATTATAAGCGCTACTGCGACGGTTTTCCTGGCATCGATAGGAAGGAAGTTGAAGAATTTTCTGAGAGATTTGATTATTCCAAAGCATTTTCCAGCTACCGTTCTAGCGTGTAGGTCAAAGGAGAGGTCAGAGTCGAAGATAACGCCGAGATTTCTGGCGGATGTAACAGTCTGGGGGGGGATAGCTGAATCGTCTGGCCACCAGAGGGCTGGGTTGAAGGAGACGTTTCTTCCAATTGGAAGGATCTCAGTTTTGTTGGAATTGCATTTTAAGTGGTTGCGATCCATCCAGCGGAAGATTTCAGTTAGACAGAATTTGAGGTTGAGCTCGGCGTCGGTGGAATTGTCATCTAGTGGCACGATGAGCTGTGTGTCATCGGCGTACGAGGTGACTGGTATGCCGAAGGAATCGATCAGGGACAAGAGGGGAATGAGATAAATATTAAAAAGAAGGGGACTCAGGATGGACCCCTGCGGTACACCTGATGAGACCATCTTCTCTTTCGAGTGAAAGGGACCTAGGGCGACAGTTTGTGAACGGTCGGTAAGGAAAGACTTAATCCAGGCTAAGACAGTGTCGGTGACGCCAATGTCCCTCAATCTACTGATGAGGATGGAGTGGGATATGGTATCAAACGCCGCCGTTAAGTCAAGGAGGATGAGAATAGAATTTTTCCTCTGATCTTGTAACAGTCTGATAGTGTCTGATAGCTCTATTAGTGCAGTTTCAGTCGAGTGTTTTGGACGGAAGCCCGATTGTTTAGGGTGTAGAATGTTGTTTTCTTCCAAGTGGCGTTTTAACTCTCTGTAGACTAGTTGCTCCGTTATTTTTCCCAGAGCAGGGAGTAGTGAAATTGGGCGGAGGTTGGACAGGTCTGTCGGGGACTTGTTGGCCTTTTTCATTAGGGGTTTAACAATTCCCCTCTTCCAGCGACTGGGGACATGTCCTGTGAGGAGTGAAGAATTGACTATTTTGTTTATCGTCGGGTTCAATACCTCAATTAGTTGGTGAAGTATTTTCGGGGGACAGGGATCCGAAGGGGAACCGGATTTGCAGGCCAAGATAATTTCTTTGGTTTGCGCTAATGTGGCCGGAGGGAAGCATCTAAGAATGCCGACACTCGATTCCGGGAGGGAGGGAACAAGGGAGGCATCCGGGATAGGAAAGTTGTTTAGGATGGAAGCAATTTTATCATCGAAGTAGTCAGAGATTTGGTCACAGAGGTCTTGAGAAGGAGGTATTTCCGGTAGGAGTGCTTTAGGCTGAGTGAATGATTTTACTATTTTAAACAGCGTCTTTTGTTTTTGGCTGGCGTCTTTAATGGCATTAACGTAAAAGGTTTTTTTGGCTGATTTAATTTTTGAGAGATACGTTTTCCTAATTAAAATATAGGAAAGGCGATTGACCTCATCGTAATTCTTACGCCATTTACGTTCTGCCTTCTTACAAAGTAGATGAGCGGTAGCTAGGTCAGGAGTGAACCAGGGGGCATTAGTTTTGGTTTTTTGTTGGGAGGAATAGGGACGCTTGGGGGGGATTCTAGACTTAATTTCCTGAGAGATCCAGTTGTGGAAGTGGTCAGCGTCGATTTCGACGTTCCCCGATAAAATGGGGGATTGAGCAGGCATAAGGGGTTTGAGACTAATGTTTTCTTGGACCCTTTTCCAGTTAATGGAGTTAGTAAGGTGGGGGTTGGATTTATTGCCAGGGGGCAAATTCTCTGTTTTAATGTGGAATGGGATCAACGAGTGATCGGACCAGATCTGTGGCAGAGGGGGAAGGGTGGTTAAGGAAGGGAAGTTAGAGCACACACCATCAAGGGTATGACCAAGAGAGTGCGTCGGAAGAGTGACGAGCTGCTGGATGTTGAACATATCCAGAGTTTGGGAGAAATTGATGGATTGTGCATCGGTTTTGGATTCAAGATGTAAATTGAAATCGCCGAGTAGAGTGAAGTGCGAGTATTTTAGAGAGAAGTATCCCAAGGAGTCACATAATGAGTCAAGAAACTCAGTAGCATTGCCGGGTGGGCGATAGATAAGGCCGCCTGAGAAGGAGGTGTGTTCATTCAATTTAATTGAAAAACCTAACCCTTCTGTTTTTTTCAATGGTTCTAAATTGAAAGTATGACAGGAGAAGATGCTCTTAAGTATAATGGCGACCCCACCGCCTCTCCCCTTAGCTCTATCTTGTCTAAAAAGCGAGTAGCCTTGGGGTAGGGCAATGGCAATATCGGGGTTGCTATCTTCCGTTAACCAAGTTTCGGTTATCATTAAGCAGTCAAGATCGTCGTTAATGATGAGATCGTGGATATCTTGATTGTGCTTGCACATAGATCGTGCATTAATAAGGCCTCCTTTGAATGGAGGCTGGGAAGTCTTGGGGGGTGGTAGAGCGGCTAGAGTGAAGTCTAAGTTAGTAAAGGTCCAGCGGCAGCGCTTGCAGCTTATTGAGCCGGTTAGTGTGGCTGGGTCAAGTATGCAGGGACAGTGCTTGGAGCCCTGTAGTTGCTAGAGTTCGCTTGCCTGGTAGCGGATGTAGGAGGAAGAATGTAAAGAGTCTCCTGCGCCTGTCGCGGTCTTGGCGCGGACGGGCGCAGACGGGCTTGCCTTAGGCGCGCCTTCGGCGAGCAATCGTCGCGCCCGCTGCGCTCGTCCGCTGCGCGTCCGTTGTACACACATAATTTATGCTGCTTCCGGTGAGGAGCGGGGGGGCGTGGCCTCGAAGGGGGCGTGGCCTCCGTTCTCAGCGCGCGGCGCTGGCGCCAAACAAGGGTCTGGGGCGGTCAAAATGCAGCGCTAACTCGGCTGCTAAGGACCACAGGGAGTTCCAGCAATTGTAGGTATGTAAGTTTAAAAGTACAAGTTTAAAAGTACAAGTTATTAGGTAGTGACACAAGAGTTAAAAAAAAATTCCACAAGCACACAGCCTCGCTCCCGGCTTTCCGCCTCAGGAGCACACCACACAGTTACCTGGCGCCTTCAATCGGTGCCTTTAAATACAGTGTGAGGAGCGGGGGGGGCGTGGCCTCGAAGGGGGCGTGGCCTCCGTTCTCAGCGCGCGGCGCTGGCGCCAAACAAGGATCTGGGGCGGTCAAAATGCAGCGCTAACTCGGCTGCTAAGGACCACAGGGAGTTCCAGCAATTGTAGGTATGTAAGTTTAAAAGTACAAGTTTAAAAGTACAAGTTATTAGGTAGTGACACAAGAGTTAAAAAAGAATTCCACAAGCACACAGCCTCGCTCCCGGCTTTCCGCCTCAGGAGCACACCACACAGTTGTCAGTAGATCTCAGCTGGAATCTATGCAGACGTGCCGGTGTGTGATACAACCTGTGTAGGAATTTATAATGAATGATCCTGTATCTACTTCTAGAAGATATTCGCTCAGTGTGTTGTAAGCAGAATTCCCACTGCCTGTCAGTAAGGGTCATGGCCAAATCCTGTTCCCACTTTTTCCTGGCAGGCAAATCTGTGTAGGTCATGTTTGCACGGACCGATTTATATAGTGTGGACACCAGTTTGTTGGGATTATCGTGTAGCAGTAGGTTCTGTAGGGGGAGAAGTACAGGAGGTTCGTGTGGGAAGTTAGGTGTAATGGCTTGAAACCCGTGCCGGAGTCTGATATAGTAAAACATGTCTAGCGGTGTCGGTTGTATGCCTTCATAAAGCTGGTCTTTGGTGCAAAAGGTGCCATCACGGTACAAGTCCCCCCATGTACGAACATGTATTTTCGTCAACAACATTTGAAAGCCTGCTTCCTGTAAAAGCGGCAGCTGTGGGTGGTACGTCTAGGGCAGTAGTGGGGCATATAGGAATTGCAGATCGAGCCTCAAAGTGATACGGTTCCACGCAGTCACAGTGCTAATTACAGTGTTTGGGGTCTTATCCCTGCCTTCTACCGGGGAGTACAGCGCACCTTCAATGGGTGTCGGGTGGGCCAACCAATGTTCAGCCGCCAGTTGGGGCATGTACCTCGGTTGTCGAATCCAGAAGTAGGCATAGTGAGCCTGGGCAGCCCGGTAATACAGTTCGAAATCCGGAACCCCAAAACCACCTTGCGAGTAGGGTCTGATAAGGATCTCCCATTTGAGTCTAGGTGCCTTCCCACCCCATACCAGCTTGAGTAGCTCCGAGCGCAGCAGCCGAAAAAAATAGGCCCCGGGATGAAACGGTATGTTCAGAAAGAGATACAGAAGCTGAGGGAGTATCACCATCTTGACTAGCGAAGCCCTCCCAGCCATGGACAGGGGAAGGGTTATCCATCTGGAAATATTGTCACTAATCTTATCCATCACTGTGCCATAGTTAGCACGAATCAGTGCCTCCCTATCCTTTTCTACATGTATACCCAGGTATTTAAAATCCCCCTCACACCAAGCAAGCGGGAATTCCAGTGGATACTGATGTGTCGAGGCAGTGAGTGGGAAAATGCATGACTTGTTCCAGTTAATCTGGACGCCAGAGAGAGCTCCGAACCGTATGAATTCTCTAAGTATGGGATGCAAGTTCTCACCTGGGTGGCGAACATAGAGTGTAATATCATCGGCATACATGGAAATGAGTATCTGTCTCTGAAAACATCGCAATGCACTATCTCGATGATGTTGACGTAGTTTAGCTGCGAGGGGTTCTGTGGCTATGGCAAACAGGAGCGGGGAAAGGGGGCAGCCCTGCCTAGTTCCCCTGGAGACAGGGAATTCCGGAGACAATCTCCCATTGATGAGTACTCTGGCCACTGGGCGCGTATATAACAATCTGATCCAGGAGATAAAAATAAGCGGGAAGCCCATCCGCTCGAGTACCTTGAACACATAATCCCATTCGAGCGAGTCAAACGCCTTGGTGGCGTCTAAAAAAATGGCTGCCATTGGCAAGTCTCCGGAAACTGAGTCATAGACAGAGAAAAAGGTGCGGAGGTTGTGCGACGTCGCCCTACCAGGGACAAATCCGGCCTGGTCAGGGAGTACCAGATCGGGCAATAGGAGGCTAATGCGCGCCGCAATCAATTTGGCGAGTATCTTCACGTCGCAATTCAACAAGGAAAGTGGTCTATATGAATCGCAATTAGTAGCGGGCTTCCCCGGTTTGAGTAGAGACGTGATGAGGGCGATTCTCATGGAGGCAGGGAGGTGGCCAACCTCCAGCGCATCTTCATATACTTCACGCAGTACTGGCGCCATGAAGTCTATGAACGTTTTGTAAAATTCAATAGGGATACCATCCAGCCCGGTGGCTTTACCTGATTTCATATGCATGATAGCCTCCCTGACCTCATCTAGTTCGAACGGGGCACTCAGGAAGGCCCTTTGTGAATCACTCAGCCACCCCAAGGACACATCTGCCAGGTAGTCATCCAGCGTCAGTTCGCCTGTCCTGGTGGAGGAGTACAGCGTACTATAGTGCCGTACAAATTCATTCAGGATTTGTGTAGTGTCTCGGAGTACCAGCCCTTCAGCAGTCTCCAATTCCAGTACAACCGTCGGCGAACGCATGAGTTTAACCGTCGCCGCCAAGGCTTTCCCAGGTCCCTCACCCTCCCCATATCGCCTGGCCACCCAGTGTTTGTTCCTGAATTTCACCTCCCGAGAAGCTTCGTCAGAGTACTCCGACAGTTTCTCCCGTATCTCAGCAAGGGTAGCGTTCCCAGGGTTCACTCTGAGGGTCTCCTCTGCGTTTCTGAGGTCAGATTCCAGAAACTTCAATCTATTCAGTATGCTCTTGAGTACCCCCGAGCCTTTTGAAATGCAGAGACCTCGGAGTGTGGCCTTAAAGGCGTCCCATATGATCTCAACGTCCCGGACAGAGTCTTTATTTCGTTTAAAGAATTCTAAACATTCCTCCCGGAGCTCTTCCTGGAATTCCGAGTCTAGAAGCATCGAGGATTGCATACGCCACGCCGTGACCGGGGGGCCCAGTTCAGAGCCGTTCAATGTGATAAGTACGGGGGAGTGGTCGGAATATGTCCTGGGGAGGTGTGTCGCATGAACCAGTGACGTGTAGAGGTGTGAAGTCAGGAGTAAGTAATCAAGTCTTGCCCATGATCTAGCTTGCGCTGTGAAATGCGTACCTTCCCCCCTCGCCCCGCAGTGAGAACGCCAGGCGTCTATGAGATTATTACCTTCAATAGTCACCCGAAGGACCTCCCTCCCACTAGTATAATGGTGGGGGGCGGGGTGTGACCTATCTAAGACGGGATTCAGGGTTGTATTGAAATCGCCTCCCCATATGAGGTGTTGTGGTCCCGTTCCCACTATCGCTGCCCATAAATCAGTAAAGTACTGCGGATCGTCCATGTTAGGCCCATAACAGCAGGCAAGCGTCACAGCCATACGCCCCAACCTGCCCCACTTTAAGCAATATCTCCCCTGCGGGTCAGTCTTGGAGCCAGCTAGATGGAAAGGTGTATTCCTTTTGATCAGAATAGCCGTACCCCGAGCATATGAGGAGTATGAGGAGAAGACTGCATGTGAGGCCCATCTCTGTCCAAAGGAGGTCGATCTATGAGGCGCGAAGTGCGTTTCCTGTAGGAAAGCAATATGAACTTCATGGCGATCAAGGTAACCCAATATTTGTCTCCTTTTCCGATGATCACCCAGCCCTCTCACGTTCCAAGTGATCACATTCAGGCGTGTGTCCCCCATGTATGTTCTTGTACGTATAAAGTCGAGAATAATGTGTCCAGCACGGCGTATTTACCATCAGCAAGTAGCAGGCCCCTTTCAAGTCTCGCCTGCCCGGTAGTACCCAGAGGAAACAGGAGTCCTAGCTTAGGGGCTACACCCTCATTATCTGTAACATGTCCTAGCCACGGACATTGCACACACTGCAGAACCGGCCCACCCACCTCCCGGCCACAATCAAGCTGTCCCCCACAGAAACATAGAAGCGAGTCCTTGATACCTAATGCACATGTCATGAACCTCCCCCCAATGAGTCCCAACAAAAGGACAAGGCATGCAGAAAGAACAGTTATTATTATTATTATTATTATTATTGAGTTTTATATCGCGCGTGGTTACCCTTGGGCATCCCAGCGCTCATCCAGAGAACACACCATAACAGAGACAAAGCGTTAGGCAGGGAACAGATAGGTCTTTAAGAGTTTGCGAAATCGTAAAGTGCCAGTTTCGGAGCGCAGGTCAAGCGGAAGGGAATTCCACAAAGCAGCCACATTAACGGAAAATCTTCTACCGCCAGTCCTGGCCTTTCTTACTCTCGCGACTTGCAAGAGATGTTGGTGATCTGAGCGAAGGGCGCGGGGGGCCTTATAAGATTGAACCATACCCCGTAGGATAGGTGGCCCTTTCCCCTGCAAGATTTTGTGGGCCATACAGTGTGCCTTAAACTTCACCCTCTCTCTGACAGGGAGCCAGTGAAGCGCCTTCAGCGCGGGACGGGCTGATTGCCGCCTGGGAAGGTCCGTCAAGAGCCTGGCAGCAGCATTTTGTACTTGCTGCAATTTGTTTAAAGTTGATTCTGGCACCCCCAGAAACAGCGCATTGCTGTAATCCAGCCGTGAAATGATGAGCCCCTGAATTAATAACCTCCTGGTGGCCATCGGAAGGAGGGGTAGGATCTTCCGGGCTGACCGGAGCAGGCCGAAACACACGCCTGCGGTCTTTTTAGCGTGCGACTTAAGAGAGAGGTCCTGCTCCAGCCACACCCCCAAGCTCTTAATCTCCTGTTTAGGGGTGGGTGGCGCTCCCAGACAGCTAGGCCAGCTACTTGGGGACAAGGAGGGAGGGGAGTTCCCCAACATCATCAGTTCGGTTTTTGAACCGTTGAGTTTAAGTGCTGAGTTGCACATCCAGGTGAAGATCTTGGCCAAGCATGTGTGAAGCCGGTCGGGTTGATTCGCCGACTGGGGGAGCCCTACTACCAACTGGGTATCATCAGCATAGCTGATGATCTTGATACCCAGTGGAAGTACCACACTCTCCAGTGGGGCCATATAAATGTTGAACAATGTTGAACAGTAGCATCTAACAACCAACCATGTATACTTAATCTACCCGGCTCCATTAGGGTGAGCCACATCCTGCCAGCTGCATTCCTATCATGCAAAGTCCCCCGTCCGCCACCCCCCTCCCACTGAAGCTTCCCCAACTCGCCAGCATCCCGGACCCACCCCCCACCCACATACCAACCAAAACAATTGAACAACAAAAGAGATAGAGTCAAGATCCTTGGGGTACACCCAGTAGGGGTCATCAGAGGTGCACGTTCGACCACCCCCAGTCCTCCCACTCCGTGCAAGTCCACCCTTCGCGTCTCTTTCCGGAGGGGAGAGGGAGTAAGGGGGGTGGGGGCCTGGCATACATTACCACCTGCAGTCCGTCACCCGTCCACAGCACCCCAGGAGCCAGCCGCAACCACTGCACACAGTGACAGCCTCCGCCACACAGTGAGACAGCGATGACAATCCAGTAGACTGCGAAGTTAAAAATAACACAGAGCCAGTGGTCTTCTATTCAGGACCAGAGTCATGCAGGCCTTCAGCATCCGCAGGTCGCCTACCCCGTTTAGGCAAAGTTTTAATATAGTCTTCGACTTGCTGGGGGTTGAGAAAGAAATGTTGCGTGCCTTGGTGGGTTACTCGTAATTTGGCCGGGTAGAAGAGGGCATAATCAATGTTCAAGTCTCGAAGCTTCTTCTTAACAGCAAGGAACTTCCGCCGCTGCTCTTGAACCACCGGGGTAAAATCAGGGTATATAGAAAAGGACACGCCATCGTATGTGAGGTTTTGGTTCGCCCGGGCCGCTCGTAGTGCCGCATCGCGGTCTCGATAGTTGAGCAGGCGTGCAATGATGGGTCGTGGCGGGGCGCCAGGCTTGGGATGGGGTCCAAGCGAGCGATGAGCGCGTTCCACAATAAACTGGCTGGAGAGAGCTTCCGCCCCCACTGCTGCTGTAAGTAACCTTTCAATGTATAGCTCCATCTTCCCCGTGTTGGTCGATTCTGGAATGCCCGTGACGCGGATGTTGTTCCGTCGACTTCTCGCTTCCAACTCCTCATTTTTGGCGGCAATCACCCTCAACACATTGTCCATTCTGGAAAGTCGCGAGGTATGCACCGCCGTGGTGTCGTCATTCTCGGATATTCGGCGCTCCACCTCTGTAATGCGCTCTTCATGGACATCCATTTTCTGGACTATGCCGTCCATTCTAGCGGATAGTCTATCCACCTTGTCAACCACAGTGGCAAAGCCCTGGCGCATCTCCTGCAGTATCGTGGTGATGTCCAGGGCCGTGGGGGCCGACGTGGAGACCTCCGCGGCCGGGCTTCGGGGTTGCACACTGTCGCCCGTGTGCCGTGTCACCTTCTTCTGCGTTGCAGGTTCGAATTGCAACTTGGGCTGCCGGTTATCTGGCTTCCCCATGGCGGCAAGGAGAGAGAATCGTCGCATCCTAGCGCTATTACCACCTCGGCTGGTGCAGCGTGGAGGTGAAGAAGGCCACCCACCGTCAATGTGGCACTATTCAGTAGGGTCGTTCCTCCGCACGCGCCCCGAGGTGGAAGGGAAAGTGAGGTAGGCGTCTGCTGTGGAGACCCACGGTGAAGTGAAGCGTGGACTTGGGCAAGTGTCTTTAACCAGGCTCCAGGCGCTTGAGTCTACTGCGCCGCCTCAGGCGCCCCAGCACGGGACAAGATGTAGTGCCCCGAGGCCCACCCCAGGAGCACTGGGCCGGGGAAGCGCCCGCAGTCACAGATGAGGTCCGGAGTTATGGCAGTAACAGGTTTCTTGGCCTTTGCCCATGAAAGTGAAAATCCGGCAATCTAGGGCACGGGGCACACTGTATTCAGACAGAAGCAGTCTAATACGGCGCTATGAGAACGCGCTGGACGTAACACTAGACTTGAGGCCGCAGGGGCGAAGCAGTGTCATCAGCGCTCAACATCCACCCCAGGCGCTGCAATCAGTTCATGTACAATGTCTCTCACCGGTAGTTTCCCGGTGTCGGTCAACGTCCGCTTCCTGCTACCAGGACGAGTAGCGCTGCCCACCTCAGCTCCGCCGGCCTGCTTGCCTCGTGGGGAGCCTCGGGTTTGCGTAGTCTCCAGAGCCGTTGCCGGGCTCCGCCGTGGCAGGACGCACCTCGGCCGCTGACTCAGCCGATGCTAACTTCGGAACCAAAGGAGGTAGAGCCACCAAACTTGCACCGAGTGTGCAGTGGCGCTTGCCGCCCCTCCGTGGGGATTTTCAGGCGGGTGGGAGCAGGAACAACAGGATCAAAGATGGATAGTAATGCCAGGCTGCTGGAGCCTCACAGAGGTGCGGCCATTCAGCTCGTGCGCCCTCTAGCGCCCCCCCACAAGACTTATTTTGCCTGGTCAAAATGGGAGTTTGAAACTGTAAACACAGGATGCAATGGCAGGTCTCAAATATGTTTAAAGGGCTACTTGAGTGGATGGCACTCTAGTAGCCCTTTAATTACCACCCACTAGTAGCATTTAATTTACAGGTACTGGGCTTGTGAAATGCCACTTACTAGGGACTTCCAAGTAAATTAAATAGACCAGTTGGATGCAAGCCAATTCTACCATGTTTTACCAGCAAGCACAAGCACTTTAGCACTTTAGCACTGGTTAGCAGTGGTAAAGTTGTAAAGCCAGCAAAAACAAAGTCAGCAACACTGGAGGACTGAAGGCAAAAGTTGTGAGAGAACCACACCAAGGATGCCAGGTGTAACACGATGCATTCATTTATTGGATGAAGTTAGATGTGCACTTCATATTGTCTATTCCAGGGTACCATTTTTCTGTTTTAAATTTAACTTCTACCTTTTGACCACTGGGTATACATTCAATAATTCAGTAACATAAATTTCTGTGAGTTTATTTAGCATTTCTTTTAGTAATCCCGTTCACCAGTCCAAAATAGGCTAAGTGTATTGCCTAATGATACATTGTGCCCTTTCTTTGAGACTAAGAGATGGCTCCACTACACATAAGGGTCCAACATTATGCTCTGAAGTGGCGTGGTTGAACTATAAAAGTATGTAATCATACCATACCTGTGAGCGCCGTGTACAGCGGCAGGTTACATATTAAAGTGTTTAACAGCTAACAGAAATATAGAAATTACCTTTGATCTCTTCACTTTATGAATCAGGATATACCAAATGTTGTGAATGTTACTGTCTTAATAAACCACAGAGTCAGATGTTGCACCATCTCAATTGAGGTGTAGTTATTTCTATATATGTTCTCTTTCCCCTTTTCTTCCCTGACACACAATTAAACAAGCAACCCACACTCGGTTGGGTTAGGATAGAAAGAAAGTGGGGCCAGTCCTAAAGAACTTCCCAGACCTGGATAGGGCTATAAGCGAGGAGACAAAAACATGCTGACTCTATTCCAGGGGTTTGCCTTGTACAAGCCCCTTTGTACATTATGTGTACTCATCTGACGGAGCGTTAATTAATAAAGGATTTGCAACACACACCAAACATCATGCTTTTTTATGTCCCTTTCACTTCACCAATATGGCACCATACATCTTTTTACCCACTCCCCTTTAAGAGCTCCAGGGAGATTCTGCAACTGTTGCATTTTGGAAATATAGTGAGCACTGGCGCACTTGGTGGGTAAGAACTAAGTCCTTTTTAGGAATCACCTGGTGTAGTTAAATACATCCACCCTCTCTTATTGTAAGAGTACCCAGTATTACTTTTCCATGTATCCGTGTATCTGTTTGAGAGATATTGATTTTGGAAGGATATACTAATGACACCCTTGAATTCTAATTTTTTAAACAATCACTCCCAACTTGTAGTGATTAACGCTAGCAACTCTGCCATTAGATATCGACTAAGGTAGTAGTACAGGGGTAGCAGAGGTAGAAGGAGGACAGATCTCCTACAACAGTGCCAAATAGGAGACAATCCCTCCACCCTCCCTTAGTGGGGCAAAAAATGTGTGGTTAGGGACCTTAGCCTTCTACTACCCCAGTGAAAAGTGGAATAAAAAACTGTTTGATACCTTCTCAGGTAAGCTACTTGAAAGGAAAAAATAAAACCAGTCTTCTTTGATTTTCACTATTGTTTTTTTACATTACAAACAACTACCACAAATTGATGTATCACTGTATATCTTTCACGGATTTGACAGCTTCTGGTTCAAAGGACACTTTCTCCATATCCAATTGGACAGAACTGTAGTAAGTATCCAGTTTGTTCAGTTTGTTTCCATGACTAGGGTCATGTTGAAATAATATGATGATGTAAAATGCCTTCAATGTTTTTTTTTTGGGGGGGTGGGGAGTTTTATATAGCGCAAACTCAGCCCGAAGGTATCAGAGCACTTTACATGAGCACCAGTTGCATTCCAGATGGACACATTCCTTTTGTTAGGCACTGGGAGATTAAGTGATTTGCCCAGAATCACAGGATGTTGAGCTTCCCTGTTGAGACTCAAACCCGGTTCCCCAACTTTGAAGTCATCAGCTCTAGCTGTTAGGCCACATCCTCCCCCCTTAATACCTTCGCTGCTCATGATGAGCTCAGCTCGTCATGCAGTACACTGGTCGTGTCCTTATGACGAGCTGAGCTCGTCATGAACAATGGGTTTTTGCAATTTTCAGCACACAGTGTAAAATCTGCACAGCAGTAAAGGTGTTAATATATTTATTTGCCTTAATGCTCCCTCAGTCCTGTATATAGAGTCTTTAAAAGTGTTGTTACACAACCATAAATATTTGTGTACACCGGTAAAATTTTCATAAGTTAGCAACATAGTGTTATACACAGCATCCCCAAATGCGATGCAGTGCGTGCAACGAAATTCGTTTTATTTATTTAAATGTTTACTTACCTGTAAAACTCCGTAATCCATACATTACCTTCCCCTGCCCCTCCCCACGTCACCGCCCTGCAGGTACTCCCATCGTGGCTGGTTATACATTTTATTTGTTAAAATAAATCGAACAGATGCAGGAGAGCAGAAGACAAGTATTCTCTCAAACACCAATGCAGCGATGGAATAAGTAAACGCAGCATAAAGGCTAGATGACAGTTATTAAGGGGGTTAAAAAAACGTTCAAATTAAGTGCCTGCATGCTTTGCCCTTTCTAATTATGTCCACTCCTGCCTGGGTAATCAGGTAGGCTAATTTAATAAGAAGAAAATGGCCAACTTGGAATCATCAGGCACAAGAGGTAAGTGATAAGTGATACACAGCTTCAGGGAGGCTGCTAATACCAGAATAGGCAAACATTGTTGCTGATGGGGAAGACCCCCAGCCTGATTTTTGAGTTACTCGAAAATCAGGTGAAAAAACGCTAAGGGACAATATTATGTACATGGTGTCAGGTTTGTTTTGGTGCTCAATTCTAAGTCTTTATCCGTGCAATTGAGAATAAAGTATGCAAACGGTTGCTCCACCCATTCCTGTGCATGGAATTCCCCTTTATTGAACTGTTTTGTCTTTCTTCAGGTAATACCTGGAAGTATTTGTTGGTGCAAAATGTAAAACAGGATGTAACCACCATTTCCACTTCAGATGCCTATTGACAGAGACATAGGGGCCTATTTATGAACGCGTTTGCATTGTGTGTGCATCACGCATTGTGGTACATGTGCAACACAAACCCTAAGTGAGATTTATGAAGCAACACAAGGCCACTTTGCATGGTCCCGAGGAAGTTGCCTTACTCTGCGCAAGGGAGGCACGAAAAAGATTTGCCTTCCCAGGAGAGGTGTAATAGGGAGAAATATCTTTACTTCTCCTTGTTACTTCCTCTTTCTATGTATGCTGCACTCGTCAGCACACATAGAAAGAGGACTGTGCGTCTAAGGATTGTTTTTGTGCAGGAAGATGCCCCTAGCTGCACAAAAACAATCCTGCATGCAAATGCAGGCAACCTTGTACCATGGTGCAAGGGTGCCTTCATTGGTGCTAGGCTGGCAAAAGGGCGTCAGCACAGGGGAAAAGTCAGGGATGTGCCTTATTGGCTTAAATACGATGCATTTCTGACCTTTCGCAGCAAGGTGACTTGCTGCGCTGCACTGTGTAACAAGTTCATAAATATACACCCTATGATCTACAATACAATAATACTTGGATTGGTCTCTGGGTCAGCCTTTTGATTGTAATTTGATAAATTTGCTATCTACCTCTGTTAGATCCTGAATCCTTGCCTCTCCTCCCTATTCATTTTCCTGTCCCACCCTTAAAGCATAGAAGCTCTATACCATTGCTATGACTGGATGAGCTGTATCCTTCCATTGCTGACATCAGAGAACTATGGGCCTGATTTCAAGTTTGGCAGTCTTCCGACCTCCAGACTCGCGGTGGCGGTCCACCGTCCTCTGCATCATGACTTTGAAAGTCGTTGCGGTGGTGGACCACCGTCTGCGCCAGGACACAGTAATTCCCTGGCAGTGGCACAGCTGCGCCACAATGTAAGATGCTCAGCGGGCCTGGCACACTCCCGCTGAGCACATTACAAGTTCCGCCACTGCCAGTCATTTCATGGCAGTAGCCCCGCCAAGAAAAGGCTGGCAGTAGAGGAACAAAGGGGGCCCTGGAGGGCCCCTTTGGCCCCCCGCCATGGGGATACATTCAGGGGGGCATAACATGTGCCCCAATGTCTGTATACCCCCAAAGTTCCAACACGGCATGGACATCAGTGTCCATGCCGTCCTGGAACTTTTTTCCATTCCCATTGCAGTGCCTGTTATTCAGGCACTGCCATGGGAAAGGCGAAGGACAGTCTGTCGTACCCAAATTCAACTCTCAACACGGCGGGCATTCATTGCATCAGGTTGGTGAAGCTGTGCTGGCGGAGAACCAATGCAACTGCTCCAAACTCATAATCTGCCCCTATATTTTCATTTGTATTTTAGCACTCTTTGTTGCGCTTTCATGCCTCTCTACCCCCGGCTGCCACACTTCATCTTTTTAATGTTTTGGATAATTTATAGTGCAAGGGCCAGGCAGCATCACACTGTTATTAGGATGCACGCTTACCTGCACATCCATTGCTACCCTTCCCTGCCCTTCATGTTTTTTGCTTTCTTTTTTTCAATGTTTTATTAAACTATTTCCTCTACTCACTTCATTTGCTTAGCATGGCATTGCCAGCATGCTTGTTTTTTTGTTTTTTTTAATTTAGTGCTCTAATATTTCTGTGGGCTATCTTGAAATATTAAAGTAAAGTTTTAAAAAATGCAAAGAGGGCTATTAGTGTCAGAATGCATGGGCAACCATCCTACAACGCATTTTCTTCCAACAGAAAAGAAATTTCAAGATGGATGTCTGTGCGGGGTCATGTGAGTGCATGTTTCACAATGTATCAGTGGCCATCTTGGAATGTTTTTGTCTCAAATAAAACAAATGAACATTTCAAGATGAACCTCACAGCATGCACATGTCTGTGACGAATTTTGGAATTTTGCCTTTGCTAATGCCTATGCAACCATACATTGACAAAACGAAAAATATATATATTGTATATATGATTTGTTTTGGAAAAAACATGTATGATCTGATACCACACTTGTTTATAATTTTGTATAATTCCCTAATGTATATATGATTCTGCGCTGTACTATAATGAATGTTATTGTGCCCTGTCCACATCTTAGGGGGGGGGGGGGGGGGGGGGGGGAGGGGAAAAACCCTTCAATAAAAATATAAAAAAAAAAAAAAAAAAAGACAAAACGAAAAGCTTGGTAATTGCCTTTAAAAAACGAGACCTATTGGCTTTGCCTGGGCTTGCTACATTTAATGTGGCACTTCGAATGAAGATGACAGCATTTGCAAACGTTATTCAGGGAAATGTCACAATGACACACAGGAAATACACATCTTGAACCAACATGTCACTCCATTATCACTTTAAAACGTGTGACTGATAAAACGCATCTCATGCCAAAGGCAAGGTTCCTAAAAACGGATACAGGAATTGTATCATACTGCATGAGCATATTCCAATATACACACTACTCTATGAAGTCATACTTCTGCCTTCCAACAGATGACAGCATCTATCCAATTAAATCATACTTGTTGATCCTGTAAAACAGTCTAGCCTATAGAGAAAAGAGGAAATAAAACCGAATACGCATCCAAATAAGATGTCCCATCAATGCAATACCAAAAGAGCCATGTAGTTACTCAAACGTTGCTTCTTGTGCCTAAATCAATTAATATGCAAGAGTCAAGTGAACCCAGAGAAGGGAAGCAACTTGCAGTTGGTCTGCCTCAGGTATCATAACATTGCCATCAACATGCAATAACTAATACTGGCTGACAATAGAAATCCCCTGCCAGCCTCACCACAATTTCTCGGTGAAGCAGCAGATGTGCAACTGCAATAGCACCGACCTGTAGGAGTCAACAACCAGAGGAAAGTGCCAAATGCTTTACAGAATTAGGGGCATATTGACAATAACTGGCGCATCCCTGCAAATCAGCAGGGATGCGCCAGTTATTGTACGCCACAGCTCCGCCATCATGGATGCGCCGCACTTACAATGCGGTGCACCATGGTGCAAAAACGGCACAGATGCGTGACGCATCTGTGCCGTAAAAGTGACGCATTGCTGGAGTTGCATCGCAAGCGCGGCGCAGCTCCAGCAATGCTCCGGGGGCCCTATCTAGTTAATGCTGCGTCAATCCTTACGCCTGCTTCAGGCAGGCGCAGGGTTTTGACGTAGCATGGGCCTAAAAGTGACTGAGTGAAATCTTGTAGATTTCACTCAGCCACTTTTAGGAGGCGTTCCTGCGCCTGAACGCCCCCCCCTGCACAGGAACGCCTACATGTGGCGCAGGGCATTACAACATGACACATCTCTCAGATGCGTCACGTTGTAAGTACCGCCGCACCATGGAGCAGCATTTGCACCGCCGCTGCGTCACAAAAGTGACGCAACGGCGGCGTGAATGAGGCGCAAGGGGCTTGTAAATCTGCCCCTTAATGTTAGTACACAGATTGTTTACAGGAGTAAAAGGTGTAGTGGTGCCTCTCGTACCCTGCGTACAGCCTGCCCTCACATGGCCACAATCACACGTGCACACTTTCCTAGGGATGTCAATAGATCCACTTACACGTGCTGCAATCAATATAAACATGGATGCTATGCCAGATCCTTGTGTGCTGGGCCCATGGCAGCTCTTATCACTAAGGAAAGCCAAAGCACAAGCTTGTGAAGACAGTGGAAGATATGACTCTGGTGACAATCACATAACAAAGCTGTTGGGTGCTTTCTATGCCCAGCATTCTTCATCAATGCAGAGCTGAACAAGTGCAGTATTTGAAGAGTAATCAACAGCTTAGAGCTAAACGAATTTGCACATCAGTAGCATAATGCAGACTAGATAGATGTGATCACAGACTCTACTACCCTTCACTATAACAGATCCAGAATCATAGCAGGTATTTGTTAATGACAAACATGATTGATACAATATGTGCAAAATAGCAATAATAACTAAGAGAGTGTCTGGTCATGTCAATGCTGCATCCATGCAATTAACAGAATCCACTGTGCACCCTATGGGTTGTTGGAGGTAATATGAGCACAGTCATCATTTTTAGATTCCTACTAATTTGTTATAAATGACAATGTCCTCATATTTAGCAGCCACCAAGAAAAGACCACACCCCTTTGTTGTTGCTCCAAGAAGAAAATGAGGCAGGAGACTCCTATGACATGCAGTACCATTTAAGAATAATATAGATGGTGAAAAAGGCTCAACATTTGGAACATTGCCAGAGAAAAAGGCACTGGTTAATTTTAGAGAGAGTTCATTGTAATATTACAAGCAACAATCTGGACAAATCCCTTTCTCAAAGAAAAGAGATAGGCCTACCACTTAAATAATGTTGTCATTTCTTGAATGAATAAAATGACTACTACTCCGTGGTCTAACTGGAGCATTTTTCTGGGGAACATCCTTTACAACGTAACTTTTACAACGCACTACCATCACGACGCAACTTTTACTACGCAAGTTATTACAACGCATTGTGCTGGGGGGGCGCTCTAGGATAGGGAATAGTTTAATTACTATCCAACACCTTCCCTACTATCCACGGGGACTAAAGTTGGAATAGTAAATTAAACTATTCACTATCCAGCGCCCCCCAACGCAAGTCATTGTAACGACTTGCGTTGTAAAACCTGCGTCGTAATGGCATGCGTTGTAAAAGCATGCGTTGAAACGTCATACATCCCATTTTTCTGGCTAGATTTAACTTGAAAATACTCTCAAGTGGTATTCATATACATATATTACTTGTCTGATGCATTTATTCTGTGGTGTATGATTTTTTGCAGTATTTCTTTTATATTTATGGAAGGAAACTTTTGGTGGCATTCCTATAGATGTCTGTTATAGCAAGTGCTCTATGAGAAATATTATAAATAGTTTCTTCCTAGATTATTGAAATTGAGTAATTATTGTCTTACAATAAACATTTGACAGACATACTGGAGACAGCTGCAGTTCTAAACTAACAGCATTCGAGATTTCGTTGTTGCTCTCAATGCACATTTGCAGTCAGCGTAACTAGTGCAAAAAGACAGTTCAAAAGTCTCCTGAGCTTGTCATTGTTCATCACTGAAACTGAGCAGTTTCAGTCTGCATCCTGTTGCTATTCCATAAGCAATATTAGGGATTTATAATAATGAATAATGCTGTAGGGCTCTTAACAAAATATATCGTGATTTCCAAATTGATGCTCTGTTGGTTCAGCCCCAGGCTGCCTTGAACTTACGAAAATAGCAATAGGTCAGCTATTCACACATTTAATAGCACATAATCGTTTTCACAACTTGACCATAACCCCTTAATGGTCAGAAAATAATGGTATTTGTTTGAGATTCTCAGAATGCAACAGAGAGTTTATCTCAGAGATAATTATTCTTGACAGTTCTGGTGAGTAGCATTCTTCTACGAATAACTGTAGACATACCCAAAAGGTGCAGACCTTTATAACTCAGAGCTGTTGAAAAGCTCACTTATTGTTCGTATTCATTTGCATTTAAAAGAAATAATGCATTGCTTCTTACGGCAAAAGGTGTTTTTTTAATGTAAGGTGTTAAACTGCCAACTTTTAGGACCATAGTAGTTGTCAGGGTGCTTCTCCATGCTCTTAGTTTAATGCTGTATCTTGATCAATTGTGTATGGGAATAGATTCAGATCATTCCATTTTCGTGTTGTTATTGGCGATAATGGTGTCATATTGACGAATGCATGTCCTGATGATGGCCCATTGCAGTTCATCTCTTTGGCAGAAATGTAGCCTGTTGTGATTCATATTGATGTACATTTAACGTTATTTCTTTACACAAAGATGGGAGGAAAAATAATGTTCGATGCTAGCCCTTTGAATTAATTGATGTCAAATAATCATTTCTTAAGTGTTGACTTTCTGTTATAATCCATTGTAGTGTAATTGTCTTTTTGTTTCTGTATTGCAGATTTACACACTCTGCTTCACCACCATTTTCTAAAAAACTATATACCTAACTTGCTTAATTAAACTGGCTTTAATGACAAATATATAAAACATAAAGAGGTATAGAAATATGTACCTATTCAATCCCTCATTAAAAATGTATACACACATTTAAAAAATGTAATATACACCTAATTAAAAAGGTTTAGATACATAGACCTAACCCCTGCTTAATTAAACCGTTTTTAATTAATGACTTGCCCTGGCAGTGTTTTTACACCTCCAAAGAAAATACCAAATTCTGCATTGTCACAGCCAAATAAGTTGCTCTGCTTTCACCTACCAAACACATCTTTAGGGCATTACGTTTTAAGAACCAACTACCTTACGACTCCCATAGCATCTTTCATAAATATCCTTTAACCTTTGGTTTATTGTAGCATAGCTCCTCTGTGTTGTACTCCTTACTTTTTTGAAAAGAGAGAACACACACTCAACCACCCTGAAATATTCGGCCCCACCTATGTATTCAGAAAAATTATGTGACTTCTTTCCTCTACTATTATGTGCCTGTCCTATAAATAGGGTTATGTCTTCACTGACTGATAAGATCTGGTGCCTGAGTGCACAGAAAAAGGTCTTCTCTTCACAGATTAATACCATTCAGTACCTCACCTGGAAACAGAGGAATGCATTGTAAGAATAAACCTACGATGAGACACGCACACCTGCTACTGAGTTTTGCATGACAGGAGAACACGACTTCCTCCATCACACTTTTCCTTGCATAATTTCAGTCCTCACACAAGGAAAATGCACCCCCTAGCCCCTTCTTGGTCTTCAAACGTAGTTTTTCCATACGAAACTTTAGGGCAGATTCACAAGCCCCTTACCCCACTTTTGCGTCACTTTTAACATGGGAAAAGTGACGCAAATGTGGCGACCGGGGCTTGTAAATAAGTCCCTTTATTTCTCCCCAAACGTTTGAATGATATGTTCAGCGATTAGTGTACAGGACTGTGAGGTCTCGTTTCCATGACGTCCTAAGATCCTGTTATCACCCACAAAAGGCCGAAGAGATGCTATGTTAAGAAGTAATCAAGATGTAATATTTGATGTTTATCATAATTGTAACAGTTCAAATACACATGGTACTCCATCCTGTATTATAATCCCCTTTCCATCTGATCGCAACAGTTGCATTCACTGACACATGAAGTGCACAAAGCTCTGTTTGGAGACGGGGCTGAGGATGTGCAAGCTCTCTTTTCACATTATGTCCCCACCCGGACTTTAAGGTGGTCTTTCCTTGGCCTTGTACAAATTCCAAAGATAAAAAGAGCACGCTGTGGGGGAAAGGGGTTCTCCTTTTTAGCGTCCAAACTCTGGAATACACTTCCACTACATCTTAGAAGTCTACCTAATAGATTGGTATTTAGGAAAGAAATCAAGACCTGGCTTTTTCTTCAACACTAATGGGCTGTGCTTATGTCCTAGTTCACTCTAACACAGCACCAAGACGCTTCGGCAGTAGTGCGCTCTACAAATACCGTCAGTCAGTCAATCAGTAATCACTTTTTCATATATCTCAATTTAAACCTCCAGTTGTGGGAACACCCTTACACGTGCTTAGGCTGGGCCGGACTGGGAACCAAAAACGGCCCTGGCAAAGTGCTCGGCCGGCCCCGCCTCGGGGGGCCAAGCGCTTTGCCAGGGCCGCTTTTCGGCCGATTTTGTTACAGGGCCGATTTTGCAGCTATGCTACAAAAACGGCTCTGTAACAAAAACGGCCCCCAGGGCCCAAAACCGGCCCCCACCCTTGCGGCCGACCGGGGGATTGCCCGGTGCCCGCAACGGCCAGTCCGGGCCTGTGCTTAGGGCTTTAGTAGAGCCCCAATTAGGTGTTTTAGTGTTTCTGGGTTCCATGATACCACAACCAGTTATACTAAAACAGTTATGAAAAATCTGGTCACTGAAAGGGGGCCTGGACAAGCCACTCTACTCACTTAATCGCTGTAATGCTATGATAAAGCACTCTGGGACTGATGTATACTTTGTCAGAGCAATGGAGTAGTTTTCACTGATGCCAAACTATGGTGCACCCTGAGGAAATGCAGCATTACACTACTGATGAACGTGCTACCACCATACATGCAGAAGCACTTTCATCAGAAATGCCCCACCAGTGCTGCTGAAATCTTTAAATTAGGTGAGTAGTCTGCTGCAGGATGGCAGAAGCAGAACTTCCTTCATGCCAATACCCGAGGTGAACCACCCACCAATGGTCTATATTTAGGTCCCTTAATCTTGAATGCTTTTCTTACAATAAACTAGTTTGCGAAGTTATTTGGCTTGCTGCCTTGATCTTTTTCTAACCTAAAAATTCCAGGGGTTAACCGTAGCTCTGTACCTTGAGCCTTTCAGGCATCTCACAATCTTTTGTTGATTCTGGTAGTAAACAACGTTTGTCATAGAATCCATGAGAAATAACATATGCATATAATCTTTACATTACCACACCAAACCATTTTGAATAAAATCATGATAAATGTCCAAGTTCTTTTTCACTCTAGGCATCTGTGTTTGACAGGGAGTTGGCTTTCAGAGAAATAACCATCATTAAAATATGTTTTTAAAAATCCACATACTTGTTATCTCTCAGTACGCTACGGATGTACATTTTCTGTAGTTCTGTTGTAATTTCAGTGATGAATTCAATGAACTCAAGAAAGTCCACTTCTCCATCGCCGTCCAAATCCAGATGTATTATCGCATCATCCTAAAATTAAAAAAATCACAATTATGTCAAAGCATTATTATTGGCTATGGGATGATATAATATTTTCTGATAGATTTGAATGTTCATTTACATAGCCATTAAAAAAACCTGGATTTCAAATTGCAAAGTATTACATACCAATATTTTACAGGGAAGCCTTTTCAATTTCGAACATGCCAACTGGCCAAAACTAGAGGCAAAATAATATCTAAAATATCACAAAATCACTAATCAATCAACACTTCAAATGAAAACAATATTCACTGTGTCAAGAATAACTTAAAGTTCCGAATGGATATTACAAAAAAGAAAAAGATGGTCACGTATTCAAATCATGTTTATAGGTTTGACTTAAAGACATCCGAGTTATAACATGGCAAAGAATTGTACGTGAAACCCAAAAAGGATCTAATGTGCTGCTATGTTGTATTACTTTGCAGTTGCCTACAGCTTTCTTACATTCCTATATTCCTATAAAAATAATAGCCTCACTGTGCCCATTCCAGGAACCATCCCATACCTGTGTATCTGTATTACTACGCACAGCCAACAGTCATTGTTTTTTGTGGTGGTTGTTTGCCACAGTTTTATTACTCATTTACATACGTCATATTTGTACAACTCCCCTGGACACCTTCTCGGGCCGGGGTCATGAATCATTATCATACATTATCGCAATTTGTATCAGTCAGTGTCATTTGGTCATCATAAATCGTGGGTCATAAACCATCGGTATCATAAATCATTCTGTCATTGATTTGTTGTCATAAATCGCTCTGCTGGAGCATCATAGATCATTGTCATAAATCATGGACATAAATCATCGGGATGTCATAAATCATTCTGTCACAAATCTGTCATCATTCAGTTGTCATAAATCATTCTGCATGGGCATCATAAATCATCAGCCATAAATCATTGGCTGGCCATAAATCACTGGTTGTCCTGAAAGCTTGTAGATTGTTCTTTGTTGTTTTCCATGCCCCTTTGCGTGTGGGGGGTAGCCTTTTCCTGGAGCCAGGCCACAACTCGCTACCTTGCTATTATCTCCTGCGCCCTGCTGTCTGGCGGGGGCTGGGCTGCGAGTGCCGTCTCCGTGTGCTCCCCCGATTTTATGTCAGACGTACTCACCCAGCCGTGAGGCATCCCAGAGTGAGGGCCCTCCTTCTACACACCGTCCTGTCAGTGTGTTTCCATAACCAAGTCAATACACCTTTTGTTTCCGCAACGCCACCAGGGAGGCTTCCCTCTCCCTGTGGCTCCTCCTACCCTGCGCCTCCAGTGCTCCTTCTGTGGGCCTGCTCTTAGCTGTGTCTCTGGGAGGCTGGCGTCTGGTAAGGTCTGACGGCAATCTTCCTCCATGCACCATGGAGCGCACTGCTCCGTCCTCGTCATTCTATTGTGGCATGCTTGTGTCCTGTTCGGAGTCTTACGGCACTGTTGCCTCTCGCCATGGGTCATATATGAAATCAAAATTGGGAGACAGTCAGATACCGATAATGGAGGTGTGATACCACATACCTTACCAGATAACCTCATCTACTTCCCCAATGCCCCTGGCAGGCTCCCCTAGTAAGTACATGCACACCAGGGAACCTTGGCAATGAATAACATACTTATTGTTACCCGCATACTCAGTACTGTTCTTTTTGGACAGCCTGTTATATTACTGTCCTAATAAGGTGGGGGTGCTGACTTCTGTCTCATTACTGGTCCGAACTGTTCACATTGGGCCTTTTCTTTACATCCTGTCCACTGAACTGTCATTATTTCTTACTGTGGGAGGATGAAATGCGCCTAGGGGGATCCCAACACTGAATCGCAGCTGTTTATTGCTACCCAACGCCATGGTACTGATTTTTTCTATTGCTGTATACATTTTTTGCATTCAACAAGACCTCGCGAAGATCTCACTTTCTGTTACCTCCTGCACATCTGAGCAAGTGTAGTGGGCGCAATTCCATCTAATGGTGTGGACGCCCCAGCTCGCACTCTTACCCCTGTGCCTGGGGGCCAGGACAGTACCAGAAAAAACTGACTATGACCTGCTCTATTGGGATACAGTCAATCATTTTCATTTAGTAAACGTTGAATTGGCAAAACGTTTGCTTAACTTTTAAGGCGCCCATTCCCATGTAATATTGTACGAATATATAAATATATATTTTTTTACGCTTCTGAAATTGTAGTTGCTCAAATATACAATATACAATATTCATTGCACATTTCATTGTGGTACTTTTGCATTGGACATTTTTCCTTACGCGCCTTACTTGGAAGGATAGAATCACGAGTTGGCACTACCGGGGTGGTGGGAACCTGACAGTCATATTTGTACAGCTCATGTTCCCCCAGGATATATTTGCGCTGGATAACAGATGTTTATTGTTACCCCCCACTCTCTGGTACTGAGAATTCCTGCCCAGAATCTTGGCTTTATACTATCTGTGCTACTCCTGCATTTCCTCTGGTGGGAGTGTGGGTTTCTGTCCCTCTCTGGACTCTGGCACTCATCAAGCCCCGGCTGACCTTTTGTTTTTCATAAAAACCGGGCACACTTCAGCCCCACCCGAGATCTATTTTAAATGACCATAAAACATACTGACTGCAGTTTCGTCGCTTGTCTTAGCCACAAAGATAAGTATGACGGCAGTAAGTGCTAGAGGACACTGTTGTCTATACTACCTTCTCTTTCTTCCCATTCATGCCGATAACCCGGCAGCTTCTTTCCGGACTGCAGAGCTGCAGGATGTTTTTGAAACTAAATTATTTCCCTTTTGTTGCAGTTTTGTTTCACATTTCGTCTTATCAAATAATTGGCATTTGCTATCACTAATCGGGTGATTTGGGAAGAACTATTGACTCTGCTAAGAGCCCGTGAGCACAATGCTTGTGCTCACAGCACCTGGTATTCCGAGGTGGTCTCCCATTCAAGTCCTAACCAGGCCCGACCCTGCTTAGTTTACGAGATCAGGCCCTTTAGGGGTGGTATGGCCATTGCCTGTGACGTTATTAAATTACTGTATTCGGTGGCTATAGGCACAATGCAATCTTTCCCTCAAAGTGACGGCCTGCTCCCAGCTGGACCCCAGTGCAGCCCCAATCGTTTCCTTTAACCCTATCCTGTTGCACTCTGGACATGATAAAAGTCTTTGATGGCTCCCTTCTGCCTATCAAATCTCCCTCACCGGGACACGCGCACGACAGCATTATACAAAGGGGGCCCCTTCCTTAGTGTTAGTCCTGTGGTTGATTACGTGATTTGCCCCTAATCACTGGGTGCCAAGCCAAACATGGTGGATCAAGCCTGGTTGCCCCGCTCCCAAAAGCATCCGAAGAGGGCGCATGTTGCATCACCGGCATCAGCTATCCTGTGCTACTTTATAGGGTAGCTAAGTTGAAGTCTTTGAAAGAGCCGACTGGAGCACAAATCTCGGCTCCATCGCCGACCGATCGTCTGGGAACTTTGGGCCCATTGCGTCTATTCGATACCCCCGGGTTGCGAACATGTGGCCATTCCTGTGGCCGTTCCTGTGGGCGTTGCCGCCTGTAGCGGGCGCCACCTTAGAACATCAATTCCATATGCTCGTCACTTCCTTATTACGCTTAACCCGTTTTGTTATTGTTAGATATTGAACCGACACTGGGGGTCGAACACTGATCTCCATCTCCAGCCCACAGCCTGCAGGGAGGTTACAGTGTCTAGACAGACCTCTGGATTTCGAGAGTTTAGTGATTTAATAATTGACGCCCTCTGTGAAGTGCATTTTTCTTCCAAGGTCTTCCCGCACAAAGCCCCCATATTTAACGTACACAATGCTTATGCTCTACAGGTTGAACTTAGCTGCATGGGGGGCAGGGGACGGAGGACTATACGTGTGAAATTGTAGCGCCTTGAAATTTCATGGCGGCCCCGCAGCATGCGCTACGTTTCAGGCACGCCAAAGACCGTCTCTCCCCTGCACTTTTCTTTTAAGTCCTTTACCTAAAACTTTTCATGCTACACCAAGACACATTCATTTCTGCTAGGTATGGGGGGATCTAGGGATTTGTTCAGCAACCGGATGTCGAGTGGCATTGCCCTTGGCTCGAAACCGGGCCCACCATTTTGCAAGCGATCGCTCTAGTCGTGAAACACTGTCCCCTCTTTCCAAGAGATTTTTCGCCAGCAGGCAAGCCGAGACTCGGACCTCATTTCTTTGTTTACAAATTGGCGGCTAGTGCTGGCCACCCTATACCTCTGTTAAATGGCATGCAACCTAGCGACAACTATTCTGCCACTCCTACACTTGCCAGCCAAACGCCCTGAGGAACCATGAATGGCCCAGGTAGACGAAGCGACCTGCTCCAAACACTGAGACCGTTATGTCTCGTATATCCTTTCTTATTTATTTGTTTATTTTTTGCATCACACAGCCGCTCCTCATTGCCCATTGGTGGATTCATGACCAAGCCAGCGACTCATTTGCACCCAGCTGCCGCAGGCGCTTAGCCCACTTTGATATCTACCTCACCTTGTCCCTTTTGTCTTCCCTCGCCCGGATCGTCGGTGGAGCCGAGAGCCTCTTCCACGTTTCTTGGGGATCTGGGTGTCATGGCGACGTCTCTCAACCTCGAGTCTCCGGTCCCCTCTGACTGGGCCTTCAAGGCCCGGAGGGGGCTGTGTCATCATCTGTCTCATGGTAGCTGGGTTCCCTGCTCGCAATACCCCCTTTAGACGCCAGACATTGGATGCGAGCCCGGCCGCATCAGCTGGCTTTGCCACTTGCCGCCTCCGATGTTCCACAGGCCTGGAGGAGTGCTTATTGATGCCGCTGAGGATGGGAGGCAGTACCGTCACGGCACCAGTGTGGAAAAACTCAGTCCCTGTAGCCTGGGGAGAGTACAACTGGTAAGCCCGCCAATCCACTCAAAAACCGTTGGCGCCGCTCCCCCAGCTCCCTGATGTAAAAGGTGAGCTGCCCAGGGGGAGTGTTGCCTTATATCCCCCTCCCCTTTTCTTCTTCCCTTTGTTCTTGGGGAGGGGGAGTTGAGGGCCTCGGGTGCTTTTAGCCACTCGTGATTCTCGGCGGCGCTGACCAGCGTAAACCGGATCCATTCCGTTTTGGGCTCGGGCGGCCATTATGGCGCCGGCCCTCGAGGCCCCCTTCAGGGTGCCCTCTGCGATAAGTGGCCCATTGGGTCTGGCATAATCAAAGTTTTTCATTAGAAGGTTGAAAGAGTGTGTAAACTGCTAAAAAATTGTGGTTCACCCACCCCACTAAACCCACAGTGCCCTGATCTCATATAGAATCTGGGAAAACCACAGTGTATCCACAGGCATTGCATGAGCTGGCTCCACCGTCACTGGGCGGCCGGATCACTATGACCACTGCACTACCGTATTTAAGGCGGGCCTCCATCACCAGATCAAAAAATGACCCCAACACAGAGGCAAACAAAGATCTTGCTTTGGTCATTTAAAAAAAAAGAAAGATGAGGGGAAAAATAACATAGCGACTGTATGGGAAATTGATCAGACCAACTATCACAAAGAAGATTGTGTCCTGAAAACTGTGAGATCCCTACAAGGTAAGCAGCGCCAATGCCTCTCTTATCATGGTGGGCCACCAGACCATCCTCCAGGGGATAAAGGACCCTGAAAGTGGCCTTGTACGGAGAGCGGTTTGCGGTATCTGTTTGCAGTCATTACCGTGCGATTCATATTAATGTAATATTAACACATTTGATTTTACAACAGGGCTCTGTGTATTACTCCACCTTCTCTCATTACAGTGTTTTATTGCTTGAAATCAATTGTCAGCAAGTTAAATATAAGGTCGTTAGGCACAGCAAAAGAAATAATAAGAGCTGGTGTAGTGTTTGTTTTTTTGTTGCCAAATGACAAACACGTTTAATTCACGTAAGAGCAAGAAAACAATATAAAGAGCAAATCTGTTTGCACAGTGAAACAAATCAAATTGATGTGTTTAGCATTTACTTTTATGCTTCCATCTTGTTAAGTGTCAAAACGCATCTAATTTGTTTGAGTGTAGGAGTATGAAAAAAACGATTTACCTCGCACACTCTGTGCCATGTGTTTAGTACTGGGCTTTCATTTAACGAATGTGTTTTGTCAGTTGCCGTGTGGATGTACGTCATGACAATGCAGGCTTTTACACCGCGCTGCCATTAGACGCATCCATTACAACGCAAGTCGTTACAACGACTTGCGCTGTAGGCGCTGGATTTCGGAATAGTATGATTTACTATTCCAACTCCAGCCTACGCAACAGTAGGAAAGGTGTTGGAATAGTAAATCTACTATTCCTTAGTATCTAGCGCCATCCAGCGCAAGTCGTTGTAACAACTTGCTTAGTGATGGCAGCGGCGTAATGGCAGCGCGGTGTAAAGCCCGCGTTGTCGTAGCTGTCTCTCTGCCGGGTTAGAACTGTCAGCTTTAGGGTGGTCTTCCCAAACTATTTTCCTTCCTCCTCCACTTCTGCTGATCTTGTTTTTGCTGGCCTTAGCACTCTGCTCACTGGGAAGACCACATCTCACTATATGCGGATGACGTTTTACTCTACCTGACCTCCCCTAACCGGTCCATTCTAGTACTCCTGAATGCATGTGAACTTTATGGGCGAGCTTCAGGGTATACAATAAACTGGTCAAAATCGATTCTATTTGTGCTCCATGGTCCACCGCCGCAGCTCCCAAAGAACTGCCCGCTGCAGATCTCTGGCGAGGCCTATAAATATCTAGGTATTTATATTACAGCGAACCTGGGCGAGTTTATGAAACGGAATCTAACACCCTCCCTGGAACGCCTAAAAAGAGATGCAACTCACTGGGGAACCCTTCCCTTGACATTGTTGGGTAAGGCAGCGCTCTTTAAAATGTTGGCACTGCCTCGTTTCCTCTATGTGCTCGAAAAAACCCGTACCCAGTGCCAGACGACTCAGGCTCAGGTTTCCGGGCTATGGAGGAACAGACCTGCGGGCATAGCTCAGCGTAAATTGACTAGAGGGTAGTATGATGGCGGCATTGCGCTCCCCGACATACACCTATTTTATTGGGCGGCCCAACTGAAGGTGGTAAACCAGTGGATACATGCCCCACAGACAGATCCGGCTTTTAAGGCAGATAGGAGCAGACTGGGGATTGAAGGCATGATGTCAGCACTCTATAACAAGAAGCGTGCACCAGCGGTCGTTCGTTCCACGGGGCTGAAGATCCACATATGGCATGAAGCACATGCTAAGTTAGGCTGGAAAGGAACAACAACCCAACGTACCCCTCTATGGGACACGCAACGCCTGGGCGGCCTTCGAAATTGTAAAGATTTCGATAAATGGGATGCTATCGGTATATCCACTGTGGGTGACATGTGGTATAAAGGGGAGGTAAAGACATTAGAACGTCTCCAGAAGCAGTATGAGCAAGCACCTACTGAACTTTTTAAGTATATGCAGATAAAGCATGCGCTGCAGGCGGTCCTGCCATCCAACTCTGAGGTTCCAGAGGCAACCCCCTGGAGGACAGACTACTGACAGAGCACATACAGAAGTGGGCGACTTCCCTCAATATTTTGCCTGACCCAAATGTGTCACTTAGAGGAAAATGGTCTCAGGATGTGGGGATCTTCGAGGACTCCAAATGGCAGGAGGCGACGACCTCCCCGCGGGAGGTGGGCATACCCTAAAGACTCAAACTAGTGCAGCTAACCATTTTACATCGAACTTACTACACGAGACGCACCCTACATAAAATAGGGACAGCACCACACCCGTACTGTTTAAGACAATGTGGGGAGGAGGCAACATTTTTTCAGACAGTGTGGGAGTGTCCGAGGATCGCTGAAAATTGGGCGAAGATAATGAGGAATATTTCACAGACGGTGGAGATTTCGTTGACGCCTGAGCCTAGACGATGCTTACTAAATGTGTGGGAACCGAACGAACTAACACGCCCGGCGCAAACGTGGCCCACACTGGGTATAATGGTAGCGAAGCGCAATATAGCACAAAAGTGGGGTGTGGGAGAGTCGCCAACACTCACAGCATAGTGTCGGGATCTAGATACGCCATGGTGGCCGAGAAAGCAGCATTCATTAATCGCGGCTGTCCTCAGAAGCGGAGCAGGGTATGGGGGGCCTGGAACAAATTCAGGGGGTACATTTGTGAGCCACCAAGGACACAGAAGGACAGTGAGTCGGAAGAGGACAATGATGGGGGGACAGGAAGATCCTGAGGGGAACACTGCACTCTGCTATTCTGTGTGTCCCATCATTGCGCACACTGTCATATTGCCGATGATGTCAGAATTGATTATCTGTATGTACTACTCGACCAACATGTGCCTTGATTATAATTACAATAAAAAGAGTTTTTAAAAAAAATGACATCCCATTGATAACAACAATTGGCAAAACTCCAAATTAATTAGTGACAGTATATGAGTTTTGGTTATGGGGGTCGACGGCGTTTCGATCTCATGAATATGAGATCATCATCAGGACGAGACAAGTGTGAGCAGGTAGAATCTATTGGGGGAAAGACAAAAATCAACCAATGGTCCCAGGAAAAACAGTTAATTGTAACACTTCTAGTGCTCAATGCCTAGTGTTAATCTAAACCAGGTGGAAAGAGCTTCCTGGTTTTAAGTAAATTAGGTGGTGTAATTACGTTGCTGCAGGCAGTGTGGGAGGAGGAAGGTTAATAGACCAATCTACACAATGAAGAATAGAGCCCATGGAAAGGTCAGTGCCCTGGTATCAATGGGTATCAATGGGTGTAATCAGTAGGGTGCAAGCAATGCACGTACATTGGTTGCACCCTACTGAATATACCTACCTTTCCCCTAATAGATTTAACCTTCTCACACTTGTCTCGCCCTGATGATGATCTCAGATCTAACACAAACACATGAAAATGCCCATAGGCCTGTGGCCTATTTTTCGGCTACCTTAGATCCAGTACCAGCAGCTCTGCCTGGGTGTCTTAAAGCAGTGGCAGCTGCAGGTGTTAGCATAAAGAGATGTGAAGGGATTATCATGGGCCATCCTATAATGGTGTATGTGCCCCACTCTGTGAAAATACTACTGATGCGTACCCCCAATCAGCATTTGACGAACAGTCACTTAATCCAGTATGAGTGGATCATACTTCTGGCTGAAAATCTCACGTTGAAGAGGTGTTCAGTTCAACCCTACCACGCTGTTACCTATTCCGGATGCTGATGTTGATGCAAATGGAACGAAGCATGACTGTCTCGATGTCAGTGAACTATGCACCAAGCTGAGACCTGATTTTAGGGATAAGATACTACCTTAATCTGATTCTACATTGTTAGTGGATGGTTCGTGTTTACCAGACCATGAAGGGAATTTGGAGCTGCTTATGCGGTTTGTACAGTGTCAGAAGTAGTAGAAGCTTTGTGGCTCCCAGATGTATATTCAGCACAAGTGGCTGAGGTGATTGCTCTTACTAGGGCATGGTGTGTCTCTGATCAACAGAGAGTGACTGTCTATACGTATAGTCAATATGTCTTTGGGGTGGTTCACGACTTCAGACAGTTATGGTCCTAGAGGGGATTCATAACCTCGTCTTGATCCCCCATGCGAAACAGGGAACAAGTTCAAAAACTCCTCAAGGCATTGCAAATGCCAGCTCAGATCGCTGTTTTTAAGGGCCATGATCATGTAACTTTTGTAAATAGGTATGTAGACGATGTGGCCAAATACTGTGCTTACAATGCTTAATGGTGAATATGCAAATGAGGGAACAGACAAAACTAACTACAACTTATTTTTGACAATGGCAGAGACCCGGGAAGAAGTGAAGAAGTTACTGGAGGAAGTGTCAGAGAAAGAACAGCAAGGTTGGGTCAGAGCAGGTGGTGTTAAGAGAGATGAGGACAAGATTTGGGTTTCAGCAGATGAAAGACCAATGGTGCCCAACAGTCTTTTACCACAGATGGCACAACACTACCATGGTCCCACTCATGTAGGAAGGGATTGGACGGTGAGGTTGTTCTGACAAACCTGGTTTAATTTTAGATTTAGGTTGATGGCTGAAATGCTGTGTTGGGTCGTGTGCCAACACAACAATGATGGGAAAAGAACTGCAGTTACATTGAGTCACATCGGGAGATCTGGTGGTTCATTCACAATAAGATGATGCTAGATTTCATAGAGATGCCAGTGAGTAATGGATTGCAGTATTTTTCGGTTGTTATATGAATTTTTTTCACGGTGGGTTGAGGCATGTCCAACATACAGGAATGACAGTCTGACAGTTACTGAGATTTGGCTTCCCGAATTTGTTGGAATCTGGCCAAGGGACACACTTTCACAATAAAGTTTTGAGAATGCTGTGTGCTGCTTTGCAAGTTGAACAGAGACTACATTATAGTTACAGGCCTGAGGCTTCAGGTCTAGTGGAGCAGGTCAATAAAACTTTGAAATCAAGACTTTCAAAGTATGTGCTTCTATGTCATTTAAATGGCCTGATGTTTTGCTGCTTGTGTTGATGAGTCTTTGTAGCCCAACTGATCGAAGGACAGGATTTCCCCCATGAGACTATCATGGATAGGGCAATGAGGCTGCCTGCAGTGCACGCGAATGAACTAATCAACATTACCAACAATTTAGTGCTCTATTACTGTAGAGCACTGGCTAACGTGGTGCATTCTGTGTCTCATTAGGTAGAAGTTCCTACGGACCCGCCTAATCACGAGCCATGCCATGACCTGTCACCCAGTGACTGTTTCCTGTTCAAGAAGCACATGAGGAAAAACAGTTTGGAACCTCGTTGGTGGGGACCGTACCAAGTGATTTTGGTCACCACGATCAAATGCAGAGGTCTCTCCAACTGGGTGCATGCTACCCACACTTGCCGAGGTCCGATTCCCCTCGATGAGGTGAGAGCGCCTTTCCCAGAAGGGCGAGTAGTGGTCAAAAGAACACGGGAACAGGTTTATCCAAGCTGTTTGGGACGCACAAGAACTCAAGGCGAAAAGCGTTCAGCCTGAAGAAGGTCTTGAAGGGTCAGTTGTTGAGGTTGGAAATGAAGTTGGTCTGTGACTGTAATGGAACATGAGTCAGAAGAATGGCACAGTGCCGTTCATTTACAAGTGGCAGTTGGTGAAAATTTGCTGGAATGAAAAGACAGGGGAAGACTGATTCTGCAATGAAAAGGTGACCTTGCTGAAATTCTGGAAGACACAGTGAACTCTGATCTGAGTGACACTGGAGAAGGAGAAGAAAACACACTTAGACGGTCAAAAGGAGTGAGGGTGCTTTGTCAGAGGTACTCTTATCATGAATGGACAAATCTCGTCAGAAATGACAGAGTGTTCGAATTGTCCGAAACCTGGAATAGTGGGGGAAATTCACCTGTATCTTATGGACCCTGAGATACTATTTGAGCTCAAGATTGAAATTCCACTGTCAATAACACGGAGCGCATTGAGGTATTTAATTTTCAACATGATCGAGGTTCCTTTGCTGGATGTCAATGAGTGTCCTGTGTTAGTTAACAAACTGAAAATCTTTCCTTTGGAACTGATTGTTAGTGAACTCACGCTTTTTATAACGAGAGACACTGAATAAGATGCAAGAAAGAAAAAATGTCTCATAAAGACTTTGGGGCTTATTTACAAGCCCCTTGCACTGCTGGTGCCTAACTTTTAATATCGGAAAAAGTGACGCACTGGCGGCGCAAGGGACCTGCAAATAAGCCCCCTTGTATATCATCTGCTGCCTATTGACCAACTCAGTTTTGTTATTTGCACGGTAAAAAACAACAGGAATATACTGTAGCTGCTACATTTCACCCATAGGTTAAGATTTTGGCAAGGAAATGGAAGCCAATGCCAAAATAAATGTTATAGCTGATGTTACACCTATTATTAGTTCTAATGGACGTAGATGCACTATAACAGGCATATTAATAGCTGTAGAAGTAGTACTTATGACAATACTTATAGGATTGCCTTCAGCTACCTATAAGCCAGGAGAATGATTTCAACAGTTGTATCAACTACCTTTCTTTCTGTAGACAATAAAGTACCAATATGGAAAACTAAAATGTTACATACAGACATGTCAAGAGGAGATTATGATTCTTATGTGTATTTTCAGTTGTTGTATGTGTATTTTGAAATGATGAGTGTAAGAGATTTTTATGTGTGTACATAGTTGCCTGCCTCAGTAGTTTAAAGCACTACCAACCATCACATACCTTTGGCATATATATATATGGGATTAAGTGTAGTCTATTGATGAGTTTAATCTATGGACCAGGTCGTTTCCAGGATTATTTTTAGAATTTTGATTCAGTATTGTCAGAAATCTTGTTTCTTAAGCATTGGAATAGGAATCAGTATTTTAAAGGGGCAGAATTTGCAAGTAAATATCTAGCATCTCTTAAAACACTAGATACAGCTTATACTCATAGACACAATCTGACCTGTTCAATGTCTGATGTGGAATAGAAATCTCTAAATTTAGTTGAGGATAGATGGAGAGACCTGAGAAGGAAACATCTGAGAGTGTAGAAAATCACAAGAGGGGTCCTGAAGAAAACTAAAACAGCTTAATGAAAGGAATTCTACCTGCCTTAGCTATTTGAACCATAAGGGGAAATTCTGTAAACATGTCGATCAGAGTTATTTTGATACACTGTTTTTAGAAGAGAGTGATTGTGAACATGTCTTTGAGGTAAGACCAAGGATCCCCGTTACATGGAAGAAAAGGTTCTGTGATTCCTGGAGTATTTTTCATTTCAGGACAAAAAGCATGTTTCAAATTGCCTTATGGATGGAATGGCACATGCTAGCTTGGCATAGTGTTCCTGAAAATTTACCATGTTGGGCATTTTGATGACCCGGTAAGGGAAAAGAAACACAAGGTGAAACGAAGTGTTAGTGCAGCTGAAGTAGTAGGAGACATTTTTGGTGCCATCATTGCATCTCATCTGTAGGAGTGATCCTGAATGATCTGAAAATTAGGAAGTTGGTTAGCTTAGTCGTTAGTACTGCAAATTCTCTACTTCTTATAAATACAGAAATTGTATCAATTAGATTGTTGGTTCTTCAGAATAGACTTGCTTTAGACTTTCTACTCACAAAAGAGGGCGGAGACTGTTGGATGCTCAACGTCCAGTAATGCTGTACTTATATACAGGATGGAAATCAGGATCTGGATAAACATATCCGCAATATATTTGGGTTGCAGAAGGATTTGGAAGGGTTAAAAGAAATACGAGTTTGGGAAACTATCAGTGGGAAAGTGATTTGGAGATTTGGGATGTGGAATATTGGGAGAAATCTTGAAGCCCATTTTGATAATTGCTCTTTGTGTGATATGCCTGTTTTTTATCTTCAGGGAATATAGATATATTCAACTTAGATAGGGAGTGAAGAGAAAATGAGCAGATGTAGAGTTAGAGGAAAGTCAGGAATGATACTTTAATGATCTAAAACGTCTAGAGGACTCAACACAAAAAAATAATAAAGACCACACAGTTTTAGATGGTTCATTTGATAAGGTTAGATTGTTATCTGTGATGGCTCTGATGGAGGACTGAAGCAGTATATAATTGGCTCTACCCTTATTATTATCGATTTGGCTACATTCATATTTAATACTTTGTTTTAGTAATAATGAGTTATAGCTTATTCGTAGCTTATAGGTATTCATAAGAACATGTTTTGCTTCTGTTATGTAATCGAATATGTATACATGAGAGGTGCATTTTCTTTTATAACGTGACTGTTCTTTAATTAGCATTTATTTAGTTATAATGTGTATTGAAATTCTTCATTATTTAACTTAACCAAAGGCTGTAATTTAGGTTTCGCAATGCTTAACCTTCAATGTGAATGTTCTCTTGGATTTAGTGTTTTCCTCCCCTCTACAGATGCCTGGTACAATGACCAAATGAATGGAAAGAAGTCTTGTTTGTTTGGCACTAATAGGGTAGTGAGAAGGGAATTAAGGGTGAAAGAAAATACTACCAGAAGGGAGGCTTACTGTATGTGTGGAATGAAGGTAGCATAAATTTAAGGTTGTCTAGCGACATGTGGATCAAACAAGAACGGGTTATCATTTGTTTTCAATACAAAGAAGAGGGAATTATGACTGTGTCTTGTTACAGAAAGTATTGTCTGAAGGTGGTCTCTAAGTGGGTACCTGACAATAATTTAGTAGTGTCTTCCGGAATATAACTATGCAGCGCTTGTGGTTGTGAATGTGCACTATGCTGAGACTTCTTAGGAGAGGAGTGGTTTAGACCTCTGTGACTTGCAATTCTATTCTTTATTCTAGTTGTATGGCTTTATGCTGTGCAATACTTTATTATGAAACTTCTACTGAAAGTCATGCTGACACCTTTCCTTTCATCATGTGGATCTAATCAAAGCTTAGTTTAACAGAAGATTCAGAAATCTTCATGCATCATAGTCAAATTGACTTTTCAATCTTCTCATTCTGTTGTGGTTTTGCTGTTTTGTACCATTTTTACTAAGGTTCTCATGGTTATTTACTATCAAGAATTAACTTTGTTCGTAGAACTGGAAGTCCATTGATAATTTAGTATTGTTATGCAATGATTTTGAGATTGATTTATATTGCCTTGACTTCAAATTTGTAATAAACACGTTTAACCCTTTTTTCAGACTTGGAATTTTACTGTTTAGCCAAATGGGTTGCATTATAACTTTAATTTTAATTGAAAACTAACTCCTATTCCCTCAAGCTCCTTAAAAAGATCAGAACCGGAGAGGATACAAAGAGCCCAAATCCCTATAGCACCTAGGTAGCTTTCTGTGGCTCAATCAATCAGGAGTTAGTTAAAGCATGATTACTTACCGGTAAGGGTCTCAAGGCGCTAGGGGTGGGGGGGTGCAGGTTCCATTCCATGAAGGAGGGGGTCTGTCAAAGAGCCAGGTTTTGAGGTTCCATGCGAAGATGGAGAGCGATGTTGTCTGTCTGAGGTGGAGCGAAAAGGCGTTCCAGGCTTTCGCAGTGAGGAAGGAGAAGGAGCGGCCTCCCGATCTGGTCTTTCTGGTGCTGGGGACCATGGGGTAGGAGAGCTGGGTCCTTTGAGGTGCGTGGAATTTGAGTTGGCTGTTCAGGTATGCTGGTCCGGTGCCATGGAGGGCCTTGTGTGTGTGGGTGAGTATCTTGAAGGTGATTCTCGCCTCGACGGGGAGCCAGTGGAGTGTGCGCTGGTGCTAGGAGATGTGGCAGTGTTTTGGCTAAATAACCAGTACATGGCACATGAGCTACTCCTTCTCTGACTCTGTAAAGGTGTTGGGTTAGTTGCATATGCTAGGAAAAGTTAAAGGCCCACAGAGTTCTTGCTTACAAGTAAAAGCCAATGCCAACTTTAAATTCAGAGGAATACACATACGTGGTTTCAGAAATCTGAAACAACCATCACAGAATTTGGTGACATCATTTGTAACAAACGTGGGTGCACTTTAGTTTTCAAACAGCTGACCATTGTTTCATTAGGCTTAGAAATTGCACCATTAGAAACGTATCCTCTCCTACAGTGCCTAGTTTAGGCTCACTCACCTGTTTCAAAATTCTGAAACTTAAAGGCCAACAGTAGTCGTTGCTCTTTACCCTGGGCCCTGATCTCTTTGTGACTCACCTTGCTGTTTCAACAATTAATTAAATAATAGCAATGCATGGCTGACCTTTTCTTTGTGAAGCTAGCATAGCAACGCCACAAGGTAGCACCAAATGCCCGATTTCCATTTCACAAGCCTATTTTCCTAACTACATAGTGCTCCTTGGATCAGAAAACAAAGAGAGGGGGGCGTGGCTAAGCGCACGAGGCGGATGGCGGTCCCGGAGTAGAGCTCCGTCCTTACCGGGGATTTGCGGCGGTTCCAGCCCTCGTACTTCACCATGCTCTACAGTAATCGACACCGGAATGCTTCCTGTACCTTTTGAGGTATCTACCGACTGCAGAATCACTCGGCTCCGTCCCGCAGCTCCTGTTTAGCTCCGGTCGCGGCTTTGCTTCAGCCGCGGCCGCCATTTTGTTTTTTCCTGACGGAGTTCGTCTGAGATACGAACATGCGACGGCGGCAGCCTCCTGACACCGGCAAATGATTAAAAACGCCACAACTCAGCAGGAAATACTGTTTACCAATCACAGCTTCTACAGGTGACTTTATTTTCATTTTGGAAACGATTTTTTTTTTTTTTCTTATCGCCTGACCTGCTGTTTTCTCCTCAACTTTGGCAGCCATTTTAGACTTTAATCTACGTCAGCTCCAATTTCATCACTAACCTGATTTTTTCTCATTCTCCATATCCTAATTTCATCATTTCACCTGGTTTTTTGGATTTTTACCTTTACTCCTCCTCCTATTGACTTTGTTGATTCTGTTTATTACCTGCAGTACTCCTTTGATTCATATTTTACTGGTGACCCTTTCTACCTGTGATCTCATGGCGGAGTGTCCTGGCAAGACTTCCAAACGAAATTTCATCAAGAACTCAAAACTATTTACTGCATTGGCTCATTTAGAAGCATCTGCAGACCCTTCCGTTTGCGAAGCATCATTCACAATGGATGTTCCTCCTCCGTCAGGATCGAAAACTACCCCAAAGAGGTTGAAGCACAATCCTCCGTCACCACCAAAGTCACCGACAGCCATTTCCTTGGAGCTTCTCCTTGAGGAAATTAGAGCACTGCGTCCCTTCATGGAGGAGACAAACTCCAAACTGCAAACACTGACCGACAATTGGTCCCTCTTGGACTCCCGGGTTTCCACGGTAGAAAAATCTGTGTCATCCCTCCAGGAAACCGCGACCAAGGTGGTCCATATAGATGCACGCGTCTTGTCACTCCAGAAGCAAGTGGAGGACCTTGAAAATAGAAATAGGCGCAATAATCTACGCCTCTACGGCCTGAAGGAAGGTTGCAAGGGGACTGACGCCATCGCCTTCCTCAAATCCCTTTTACCCAAACTTCTGCATCTTCCTGAGGGTACCTCGCTAAATATCCAACGAGCGCACAGGCTTGGTCGAGCTCCCTCCACTATCTCCCCTGCGACGAAGCCTAGAGGTGTAATAATGTATTTTCTTGAATACACAGACCTGCTGAAGGTTCTATTAGCGGCTAAGGCGATACCTCACCTAAAATGGTCGGATTCCACTTTATTCTTTGCCCAGGATTACGCCAAAGCTACTGCATCACGTCGAAAAGCATTCCTTGATATGAGACCAGAACTACGTTCCATCGGAGCCAGATATGGACTTTTTCATCCTTGCTTGTTCAAAGTCACTCATAACAACAAGACTATGACTTTTGAGGATCCTCTTCGACTCCGAAGTTTTCTGAACTCTTGCGGATCTGCCGACATGGAGTTTTCTAGCTCTTCCTCTTCATTTCCGCCTTGACTTTTTGCTTCTAATATTTTTTGGATTACCTTGATGCTCATGGTTCCTGGTTTTTTGTATACTGTTTTGCTCTTCTTCTCACAGGTTCTTCAGCTGCTGCACAACTCCAGTGTTCATTGCATGTGCTGGTTTATTACATGTTCTTTGAATGTTTAATCTTGTTTTTTACCTGGAATTGTTGCCGTTTGCCTGTTTCTAAACTTCTTGTTTTCCTTATCTTCCACAGATTGTTTCTTTGTGTTCTGTCACGTCTCTCCGGTTGGACGTCTTGTTGCTCCGTCACCTGACCTCCGTTGGTTGGCCTTCCCTCCCTCCTCTCATCTCCAAATATTCTCCCTCTGTGTCCTGCCCCTTGACCGTATCCATTCCCCGCCATTCCTTGTAAGTACCACCCTACATTTTCCTTTTCCATTGTTGCCATGATCCCTTTCGTTCTGCATGTTCTTGTCTGGTTTTTTTCTAGGTTATTGCTGGCTCTTTTGGTGCCACTTTCTCTTAGTCTGTTCCTGTTCTTCTTTTTGCTTTTCCTATCTCACTCTCTTATTGTTATTCTGTTGTCTTTCCCCTTTTCCGATTCTTTTCTACAATCTTTTTTTACATCATCTTTTCTCCCCTTTATCTCACATTTTCACTCATTCTCTTGCAACATTCGACAATTTCCTCTACCTTTTCTTCTCTTTCCCATTTTTACTGCTTGCTCTTCTTCTTACCTTGTGCATGACCTTTTTTTTTTACTTACGTGCTCTCCGTTTCTACTACCCTTCTATGTTGATCTTTTCCTATTGTATATCTTCATGACTCTTTTACCAACATGGTATTACATTGTCCCTCATGTTCTGTCTCAGTATTTTCTTACCATTTTCCATCGTTCACTTCTTCGACTTGCTCTACCTCCCTTCCCTTGCCATCTCTTCATGTTCTTTTCTCTTTGTCTCCTATGGTTCCTTTCATCTACTGCTTTTTCCCTGGCCCTGATTACTATTGCCTTCATATCAACATTCCCTCATTATTTTGCACTGTTCTTTTTCTTCATGACACTCCCTCTCTATGTTCTTTTTCTCTTTTTCTCTATCGAGTATTCTTATTTCTCCCTCTTACATTTTTCCTTTTTTAGATATTATGAGGCTTTCTTAAGTTTCCTGTTTACACTCTCCCCTCTTAATTGTTCTTGATGTCAGTGCGCATTGTTTCATGGAACGTTAAAGGTTTAAATTCGCCTATTAAGCGGCAAAAGATTCTCTCCTATTTAGCTAAATTAAATGTAGATGTCGCCTTTTTGCAAGAAACCCATCTTTCTGATATTGAGGCTGCTAAGCTCCAAAGAGGTTGGGTGGGGAAGGTTTTTTCTGCTCCTGGTGATGGCAAAAGAAATGGTGTTGTTTTGTTGATTCGAAAGTCCTTTTCTCATTCTGTACTGCAATCCGAATCTGACCCTGATGGAAGATGGCTATTTGTTAAACTTTCCTCTAAGGGTGTCCCCTTTTCCTTGCTCAATGTTTATGCTCCCACAGGTGGGAATCCTCTTTTCTGGAGTGCGTTTGCCTCTCGTATTACTGCATGTATTGATGACAATTTTATTTTAGCAGGCGATTGCAATCTACCACTCGATCCCTTTTTGGACAGGCATTCCAAATCTTCTTTTGTTCCTAATAAATCCCACAACCGCTTTACGCACGCCATTTCCCAACATAACCTGATTGATGCTTGGCGAATATGTAACCCAACCAGTAAAGAGTTTACGTTTTACTCCCCGGTTCACCATTCCCAATCACGTATTAACTATATTTTTCTATCTCACCATCTATCCCAATCCCTCACCCAAGCTGAGATTGGCCCCATAGTATTCTCCGATCACGCCCCAGTTCTAATCAACATCGACATTCTACCCAAATCCAATGGTCCCAAAAGATGGCGTTTCAACAAATCCCTCCTTCTTGATCCCAAATTTACTACTTCCTTTATTGAGTTTACCACCGAATTTTTTGTTATTAATGACACTCTCTCCTTAGCCATTCACACAATCTGGGATGCTTACAAAGCTGCAGCCAGAGACTTTATTCTCAGACATGTTGCTGCGAAACGTAAACTTGCCCGTAAACGTGCCAGTGATCTTTTATCTCAGATCAAAGTTCTAGAGCACGCCTTCTACACCTTTCATTCCCAGGAAAGTTTAACAGCTCTTGTTAACGCGAAAATGAACTATAACAAACAGTCTACAGATGATGCATCCCTGTACTTATTGAAATCCAGCTCGAAATTTTATGGGGGGAAGAATAAGGCGGGGAAAATCCTTGCTAACTACTTGAAAGTTAAACAAAACAAATTGAATATTGAGTCTGTTTTTGATGCTAATTCTATCCTCCAACATAAAGATGTGGATATCTTGGAGGAATTTTCCCGATTCTATTCTACACTTTACTCTTCTGGCACTCAACCCTCTGCTCATTCTCTCTCTACCTTTTGTACTAGCATTCAACCTCCTCCCAACTTTCCTGTAGACCTTACCTCTCTTGAATCCCCCCTCACTATTCGCGAATTACACAAAGCACTTCACTCCCTTAAGAAAGACAAAGCACCCGACCCAGACGGCTTTACAGTCGAATTTTATCAACACTTTGCCACTCTTTTGCTGCCCAAATTACTTTCTCTTCTTCATTCCTTCAAAACCAGTGGTGCTTCCTCGGGCACTTTCTCAGACGCTTATATTTGTATTATACCAAAAGAGGGGAAGGACGCTCAACATTGTAAGAATTATAGACCGATATCACTGGTTAACATTGATTACAAAATATACGCCAAATCTTTAGCCATTAGGTTGGATTATTTTCTCCCAGATCTCCTTGGCCCTGAACAATCAGGATTTGTTAAAGGTCGCTTCATTTCCGATAACACCAGACTCCTCTTTAATGTTTTGTCTAAATCATCGCGCTTTAGTAATTCCCTAGCCGCAATTGCCCTGGATGCCGAGAAGGCATTCGACAGAGTTGAATGGTCATTCCTTTTCTCTGCACTAAAATGGTTTGGGTTTGGCCCTAATTTCATTTCCCTCATCTCCTTTCTTTATGCAAATCCTAGAGCAGCGGTTTGTGCTAATGGTCTGATTTCTTCTTTTTTTAGCCTCGGAAGAGGCGTACGGCAAGGCTGCCCTCTCTCCCCCTTCCTCTTTAATCTTGCTCTAGAACCCTTTTTATCCAAGCTGCGCCAAAACCCAAACATTCACGGCTTCCCTCTTTCTCACTCGCAAATCAAGCTCGCTGCCTACGCAGATGACATTTTACTCTTCATTTCGAATCCATCGCTATCTATCCCAACTTTCTTAGCCGAAGTCAACACTTATTCCCATCTCTCTGGGTATAAATTGAATAATGACAAATGCGAAATCTTACCCCTTACCAAATTCACCTTCAAGTCTGATTTTGCGGCGTCTCAATTCAAATGGAGCCCGACCCATATAAAATACCTCGGTTTGCATATCACTCCTTCTATCTCAGATACTATCTCACTATGTCTTACTAAATGCACTCAGAAGTTATCTGACCTCACTTCTAGATGGCATCCCCTATATCTTTCCTGGTGGGGTCGCCTTGATACCATTAAAATGATGTTGTCCCCAATTGTCCTTTATACTATCTCTAATATTCCTCTTTCCATCCCTGCCAAATTTTTTGCTAAAATCAATACTACCTTATCCTCCTTCTTATGGTCTGGTAAGAAACCACGCATGTCTCTTTCGAGACTACGTCTCCCTAAATCAGAAGGCGGGGTTAACTTCCCAGATTTTCCTGCTTATCATCGAGCCTTCCTCTTGAAACAAGCAGCTATCTGGCTTAAAGATCCTACCGATACTTTCCCCCTTTGGGCTGAACTCGAACGCCTTTCTCTTTCTCCCTTTTCCTTTGCCGAATATCTTTCCTTTTCTCGCAAACCCCAATTTGTGTCCACTCCACTTCACAAATACACAGCGAAACTACTTTTAGCCTCCACTCCACCTCCTCCCTCCTCCATCACTGAATTCCTTACTACCACGATTTGGTATAATAACAGCATTCTTATTAAGCTGAAACCTTTCTATTGGAAAACTTGGAGGCAACGAGACTTAATCTGGGTCTCCCAACTCTTCTCTGGATCTGACTTCATACCTTTTCAGGACCTAAGTCGTCTCTTCTCTCTCCCTTCTTCCTTTATCCATAAATACATCTTACTTAAGACTGCAGTTATGTCTATTTATGATTCCCTATCTCACTCTCCTCTACCTCCGGTCTCCCCTACTCCGATTTCTTCTCTCCATTTCCAACTCCGCTCCGCTTCTTCAGCGTCTTCCATATATCACTCCTTCCACAACCCTCCTTCCCCTCGGCCCAAAACAACGGTGGAGGAGCAGTGGGAATCTGACCTTGCTGTCTCGTGGTCCACGTCCTTGTGGGATAAAATATGGATTAAAATCCGCAAATCGTCCAGAGCTGCCTCTCTTACACAAACACTTTTCTTCCTTTACAATCGACTCCTTTACACGCCATCTCTCCTTCACAAAAGATTCCCTGAGGTTCCAGACCTCTGTTGGTCTTGCTCCACCCCCGGTGCCACACTTTTTCACATGCTTTTTCTGTGCCCTCTCACACACGCATTTTGGGCTAAAGTATGGAATCAACTCAATTCTATCTTCCAGACTTCTATCCCTTTCTCTATCACTGACATTTTCCTTGGTTCACTCTCCCCTTCCTGGACTGCAATTGAAACAAATGTCCAGGTTATTGATTTATTACTAGCTGTTGCGTTTCAACAGATAACTGTTAACTGGAAAAATTCCGAGAGTATTACTTTCAAAGCCTGGTGGTTTAATGTCTGTTATAATCACAGATTGGACACCGCATTCGTTTATCCCATTACTTTGGCCCCGAAATGACTTGCACTATGGCTCCCTGTCACTCTTTATTTAGATATCTGTGCCAAACGACCTTCTCACTTACCCCCCTTTCAGCAAGAAGTTTCAAAGCCCCCCTGAACAACCTTTTGTTCCTTCTCTTTCTTTAGCATTTAACTTCTCGCACGTTTTGTATTGTATCCCACGTTACATAGCCTTTATGAGTGTACACTTTAATTGATTAGCCTCATTTGCTTTTTATTTTTTCTTCCTTTTTTTTTTTTTCTTTTCCCTCCCTTGCATTCTTTATTATATGATATTTATTGTGATAACCTAATTTATTATCCGTTTTGATGATGTTGTATTTCATTTTGCTCTTTGTACTATCAATTTTGTTTCTCCTAATAAAATTCTACTTGAACTTAAAAAAAGAAAACAAAGAGAGGCCCTGAAAAGTTTCATGACATTATTAATGTTTGATGTTGCCAATAACATACATGTAGGGAAACCGAATCTCTCATCTTCAGAAATCTATAACTCTAAGCTCTGCTCTGTGCCACATCTGAGTCATTTAATACAACAGGGCCTTTCGTATGTATGCTATTGGCAACGTCCCACCTTAAAATAATTGTACATTTTGTTGACTCTTTTGAGAGCAACATCTAGGTGGCGCCATTGCTGCCACCCCCTCCCCCCTCCCCAGGTAGATCCCATCTGAAGTTATTGATATTGGGATTATTGTGTCCAAAATTACAAATATACATTATTACTTTTTTGGAGTAGATTTTGGTTGACTGTGATCTTTTTTGGGAAAAAGTCAAATGTGCATGTTCGTGGTACTGCTTATAAGATGTATTTTTAGTGAAAGAAGCAGATGTTTATGAAATATGGTGGAGACATTCTAAGACCTCTAACCATACAATTCTTTTCACAATACCTTCAGATGAAAATTACCCTTAAGCACCACCTATGCTTTATTGTTTTTCTTCGTTGATTTTCTACAGATGTATTGGAAGTGGAAGTAACAGAAGAGACACATATATGGAGGTGTATTTGTATGGGATGGTGTTATACTGAGATTTCCCAATAATTCCTGTTGAGTACCTCTCTAAAAATATTGTGCAATGAAAGCTGGGAGTGTTGGTAGGTACTGGACGATAAAGGTTTGGAGTCATTACAGGGACGGTGGGATCGAGGATGGTATTCTGAAAAAAACACTATTGTTATTGCCCTTCAAATCTATCCAATTGTTGAGGCCATTGTTTGTGACATAAAATAACTTTAGGATCGCTGTCAATAAATAGATGTTGACTTGAGCACATGCCATTGAAATTGTGCCACCTGCACCTCGCAGGTATCAAACCCAAAGGATCAGCTCATGAGGTTGAACGTGTGCTACCACAGTGATGTTTGTAACATGCAGACCAAGGCTTCAGTGCAAATAAGATAGTTTGTTAAGCTAATGCACTTTAAGTAAAAATGTATTTGTGTGCATTTCTCTGTGTGTGCCAATATAGGCATACATAACGTTAAGGGTCTCTTTGTTTAGTGAACTGATGTAGTTTAAACCTAACTTCATTGTTCCCCAGTAAATCAACCCCAGTACTTTGTCAGGTGATTGCTTCAACAGTAAATAATTGAGATACCAGGTTCAGGGGGATGGATGGTTTGAATGAAGATTCTAAGGCTCAAGTGTTCTAAAAGTTTATGTCGGTGCTTGCACAACTTAATGAAACGCCGTGCTCTGCAAACTATATTGATGATCAACATTTGCGTGCAAATGCTGTCTTATTCTGACCCTTGATCCTCGTGCAGTGCCACAATCACCCATAGGCTTAAAACTATTACGAAGTTTAGTTTCTAAATACTTTACGAACTACGACTTTATTACTAACAGTTCCATCACATTTTCAATGGGCCCGATTTACAGAACTAACTTAAGACAAAATCCTAACTTCTGTGAATACCGGAATGAGTAAGTGCCTTCTGTGAATACCAAAATGGTAGTAAGTTTAGGATTTTGTCTTTAGTTAGTTCTGTGAATCAGGCCGAAAGAACAGGAAAGACAAGGGAAAAGAAAGTAAGTTTACAGAGAGAGAGAGACAATGGAGGTACTCAATGAGATTTTAGTAAGAAGAAATCTTCCTGTAAATGAATGTTACTCCTGACTGGAAAATGATAGATTCTGCTGCTCCTAATGGAGAGGTGAATGGCACTGCCACTTACACCAAGGTAGACCATGCAACTGGAAGGCACATGCATCTACTCAAGGGTTATATTATGCACATTGCAATGTTTAATGAAAGTGATAGCCATAAAAAAATCATAAGGCTTTATTGTAAAAAAAAAATCTAAATCATTTTGAATCTTTCTTTTTAACATTTTCAGGCCACAATATGAAGCTATAAAACAACAATAGGGACCAGCACTACAGCTGAAGAGCATAGGGCACCAGCTTGAATTGTTTTAAAAGAATATTGTAAGTTCTATTGGGATCAAGGATTTAATGTTAATGATGCAGGAGACATGCTGTTTTTTGTGTTGCTGGAGGACTGCTGCACTCTCTACTGCCACCCACACCATTACAAAAATTCTTGGTTGTGCCCCTGCCCCTTCTATGGGGGGGCACCACCAGGATTCCAAAATATTGTTGTAATGTGCTAGCAGGGCTTTATGTGGCTCTAGATTCTGGAGCAGTGAAAAATGAATTAGAGTCTCCTAATTCTCATTTATTAATCTTTCATTATGTTTTTTCTTTTTTTCCTTTTTGGATGTTCTGGAGCCCACCTTGTAGACCCACATGTTTAAATGTTTATTGAGCGCCATAAGGAGAGCCCCAGGACCTCAGCATGCCCACGTCTCCCTGCAAGTGCCCCCATGTGCTACACAGGAGCAGGCAACATATTTTGTTGTACTTTTTTTAATATGCAGGGGTGCTCCAGTGCCCACCCGGGACACCCAACAACATTTCTTTACGTTGGGCTGCGGGGGGGGAGCTCCAGTGGCCCCTCTGGCTCCCTGCAATTGGCCCCATTCTATGGGTCGCTCAGGAGTTGTGTTAGACCTGCCTCCTTTTGCAGAGTTATCCTGAAACATTTTGCCTTTCTTCCTCCTATTACTTCTGACCTGTTTCTGTTGGTGTTAGGACTCTGGTAACTTTACCACGGCTAACCAGTGCTAAGGTGCATGTGCCCTCTGTGTAAATTGTATTGGTTATTGATTTATCCATAGTTGGCCAATTTGATTTACTTGTAAGTCTCTAGTAAAGTGCATCAGGTGTGCCAGGGCCTGTAAATCAAAAGCTACTAGTGGGCCTGCAACACTGATTGTGCCACCCATATGAGTAGCCCTGCAAACCTGTCTCACAGCTGCCACTGCAGTGTCTGTGTGCAGCGTTTTAAACTGCCAATACAATCAGGCAATTACATCCACTTGCCACGCCCAAACTCTCGCTTTAATTATATGTAAGGAACCCCCAAGGTAAGCCCAAGGTAGCCCCATGATGAGGGTGCAGTGTATTTAAAAAGTATGACAGGTGCTGGTGTGTTTTACATGTCCTACTAGGAAAAACAATGCTAATTTAGTTTTTCACTATTGCGAGGACTATTCCTCCCGTAACATGTGGATTGCCTTGAAATATATTTTAAGTGTAATTTCCCATTGGGAGCATAAAGAAATTTGGAGTATGGGCTCTCTGAACTCATAATTTAAAAGTTCATCTTTTGGTGAAGTTGTTTTTTAAATTGTTTGTTTTTAAAATGCAACTATTAGAAAGGGCCCATTTTCTTGCTTAACCATTCTGTGCATCTGCCTGTCTGTAGAATCCACATCTGGGTTAGGATGACAGTTGGGCTCTTGTGCATTCACTCTAGAAAGTCACATAAAGGGGGCTGAGGCGTGCCTAGCGGTATATGGTCAAAATATCGAGTCCAAAATATCGAGTAACACAAATATCGACTCCAAAATATAGAATGGACAAAATATCGAATGGACAGAATATAGACATCAAAAATATCGTTTTTAAGGTAAGTAATGTAATATCGATTTTAAAAATATAGAAAGCCAAAATATCGAAGTACATAATTTAGGTTATTGAAAATATCGAATTTTTAATAATATCGAATTTTTTTAAGTTAGTATATGTGTGAAAAGTGTATATTTTTTTGTAATTTATTTTAAGTAATTAATTTTATGTTATTTAATTTTTGCGTAATTTAATTCTGTAGAGCGTTGTGGGTTTATAGGAGAATAGGGTGGGAAGTAATTTAATTATAATTAATTAAATATGTTAATTTATTTATTGGTATTTATTTTGAATAAATTGTTAATTAATTTTTAATTGGTAATTAATTAATTCTTAATTGGTAATTAATTTTTATTAATTAATTAATCGATAATTATGTGAATTATATTAATTTATTTTCACTAGAGTGGGAATAGTAATTTTTACCCCTACGCTATCCAATGCTTTCCCTACTGTTGCACTCTCTGGAGTGGGAATATTAATTTTTACCCCTACGCTATCCAACGCTTTCCATACTGTTGCACTCTCTGGAGTGGGAATAGTAATTTTTACCCCTACGCTATCCAACGCCTTCCCTACTGTTGCACTCTCTGGAGTGGGAATAGTAATTTTTACCCCTACGCTATCCAACGCTTTCCCTATTGTTGCACTCTTTGGAGTGGGAATAGTAATTTTTACCCCTACGCTATCCAACGTTTTCCCTACTGTTGCACTCTCTGGAGTGGGAATAGTAATTTTTACCCCTACGTTATCCAACGCTTTCCCTACTGTTCCAGTCTCTGGAGTGGGAATAGTAATTTTTACCCCTACGCTATCCAACGCTTTCCCTACTGTTGCACTCTCTGGAGTGGGAATAGTAATTTTTACCCCTACGCTATCCAACACTTTCCCTACTGTTGCACTCTCTGGAGTGGGAATAGTAATTTTTACCCCTACGCTATCCAACGCTTTCCCTACTGCTGCACTCTCTGAAGTGGGAATAGTAATTTTTACCCCTACGCTATCAAACGCTTTCCCTACTGTTGCACTCTTTGGAGTGGGAATAGTAAGTTTTTACCCCTACGCTATCCAACGCTTTCCCTACTGTTGCACTTCCAGGAGTGGGAATAGTAATTCGTACACTCCCGCTATCCTACGGTAATAATATTGTGTATTTTGTATTAATATTATGTTAATATATATATATATATATATATATATATATATATATATATATATATATATATATATACATATATATATATATATATATATATATATGTTTTAACATATATGATTGTATGTTTTAATTATTTATTAATTTTAAGTATTTTCAAGTATATTTTAATATTTTTTTAATTTTACATTATTTTTAAGAAATTCGATATTTTTACAAAGTATATATTTGTAAACAATATTTTTGATTCAATATTTTGGTACTTACCTGTTCGTAGATAGGAATTCGATATTTTGTCTGTCGATATTTTGGCATCGATATTTTGGGTAGTCTATATTTTGTCCCTCGATATTTAGTCAGTGATCCGTGCCTTGCATATCCTGTTGGACCATCACCAGGCTGGTGGGTCTTCCTGAGCTAGAGTGGTGGCAGGAGTTGTCCCTGACCCCAGAATAGGGCTGTGCCTGTTCTCACACAAAGCTGTCTCTACACCCCCTGTTTTTGTCTGGAGCCAGGTCAGGCAAAGGCAAGGTCTTGCACACTACAAAGACTTTCCTTTGAAGTTTGCCTATTTCAAACGCAGAAAGGGGTATAAGTATTGGGCCTCTGACACTCTCAAATCAGAGCACTTCTGGACTAGAGGACATTGTGCCAGGAAGAAGAGCTTGATGCTGTAGGAGGGACTGCCACTCTGCCTGTTGCTTTGTTGTGCTGGTCTGCTGCTTGCTGCTTCTGTTCTGGGAGTGAGAGGACTGGACGTTGCTTTCTGTATCCTGCTTCCAAGGTTCTCCAAGGGTTTGTGCAAGGGCTTGTGCATGCCTGTTAAGAAGTCTCAGGACCATCACAGACATCACCTACCAGTGCCTGTTGGGAGTCCAAATCTAGTTCCTGGGCCCTTGGGAGTAGAATCTGGTGAATTGAAGGAGAAAAACCACAAATCGACTCCCAGCATCTGTTTTTATCAATGCATTGCTACAAACTTTGATGCATCCCCGCTGTCCGTACCAGATCATGGTTCCTGATTGGCACATCTACGATGGCTTTCACCGCAGGCCCCAGATTTCCATTGGAGTGCATCAGAAGAACTGCCGCAGCATCCCATTACCGAAGTCCCTGATGCCGACAGTTGCCACTGGGTACTAGTACTAAAGTTAGGAGTCCTAACTTTATTACTCCTAAACTGAGAAAAATCCTAACTTTAAGACTTTCGATATTCCCAGAAGGCATTTAGGAGTCCTAAAGTTAAGACTCCTAACTTCTGTGAATACCGAAATGAGTAAGTGCCTTCTGTGAATACCAAAATGGTAATAGGTTTAGGGTTTTGTCTTAAGTTAGTTCTTTGAATCTGGCCCCTTGTGTTCTGGTACACTGAAGACATGGCTCGCCAGTTCAGGCTGGATTGTTCCCACTGGAGCAGTGCTAAGACTGATTTGGATATGGCTGGGACCAAACTGAGGTGGCAGGGTGTGTAAATTAATGATGGACTGGGGTGCGGCACAAGTAATTACCAGTGGCTGAGTTTAATTCAAGCATTCCATCCATCACTTTATGTATACTTTGTTAAAGGGAATAGGAAGTAAATATATCCCACCAGTTTAGCTGGAGTACTGCAAGGGTTGCCTAACCTCACTTGCCTTTTTCAAGATTTATCGCTTCCCTCAATTTCCTTATTGCAAAAGTTGGACTGATATCAACTTGAAATCAAACTTCAAAGACACCCACAAAGTAGTAATGTCCATACTCTTGCAGAAGATCATGATCTGGCATGTGATACTGATCCCTTGCTAACTGGTAATACGCTTCGTAAGATGGAAGGAGTGTATTTACATGCAGCTAGTGTATTCTGTTGGCCCCAACAAAAACGGGAGGGGAGGTTTAAACCCATTCTGTAATGCTGCCTATTGGAGCACAGAGCTGTGCTAGGAAATTTCTATCATTTTGCTACTACCAAACAGTTTGGAGCATACATTATCTTCCTCTTACTATCAACAGACTAGCTCACCACAAAAGCACATGAATTTAATCATTTTATAAAATACGATCATCTAATGTTTACATTACAAATTCATTGACATTCGAAATGTAGGTTCTGCTGGCTGGATCAGACAAGTGTCATCCTGTACAACAGAGCTCAGGTATGCCTATTCCTTAGTGGACTACTTTTTTAAAGAATTAGAATTGCCAACTTGTTGCAATAACTAACGTTATGCAGTATAACCATTTCGTAAATTTCCGCCCTTTGTCAAATTGTCTGTACCTAAAAGCTACTTTCTTCAAATGCACAAATTGTTTCTACTTCACCCTTGGAAAAGATTTCCTTTTTCCACTGGTATATACAGCTGTGACAGCACATACTTTGCTTAAACTTGTATGTGATCATTCACATAGAAGTTTGTTTAATGCTATGGCAAACAAGGGGTATTTTGTGTATGCCAAAAAAAACGTATATAGCAATTACATTAAAATTAGAGTTTCTCAAAGGTCACACTCTGAGCCTTTAATTCAGATATTTTAAATTCTTGGTTTATTTTTTTCATACGAAAAGTATCATCATTTTTACTAGAGCACATTAACATGTTCACCTGTTTTAGGAAGGAGGTTATACAACTAGTCTTTGGAAAACAGGATTAGACGCCCCTGTTTTGTTGAACACAGCCTAACATCAGATGGATAGGATGACACTGAACAGCTCAAATGACACAGCTGAGACTTTGTTACAGTGCACCTTTGTACAAGTCTGGAGACACATAGAACGCAGACACCTACTCTTTCCCCATATTTAATTTATATAGGATCTTTTCTATTTTACTTACTTGTGTCACACAAAGAACTGCATTTAGACACATTTAATCAAATTATATATGAATACTTTGATGAGTAAATGCTACAGTAGTGTTTCAACCAACGTTTTAAAATTCAGGATAAAGCGTTTCCAAGATCATGAACTAACATTTGTGCTTGTGAAAACAAAACACATTTCTAGTGTGAATTCTCCTGTGAGAATTTATGACGTTGTAAAGAGCCTACTATTTGAGAAAATAGGCCTTGGACCAGGAAAAGCCGAAACCAGTCTTTTTTCGCCAGCATTACAAATGCAACTCAGGAAAGTAATTACGTCAAACGTCTGTTGATAGTTAATAGACCATTAGCTTTACCATCCTTCTTCTTGGATAGACACAAGATTTGCAACGAATTAGAGCCAAACCGAGGTAAACAGATCCAACCAACAATTGCCAAAATCCCTTAAAAGTAGACCACAGAAAAATTCTGCGAAGTCGTTTAGTTTTAAAGGATCTTTCAATTCTATAAATGGTAGCTTTGGGACTGACACTTCTCACTGTCCTTTTTCATAAACTAATAGTATCTGACGTCAGCCTTATTTTCACAAATGATCCCTTCTGCAATTGGGGAAATATCCATTTGTGCTTCTTTATCTTATGATATGACTTTTATGAAATGTTGGGGTGCAGAATAGGTATTTAATAAATTCGTGCCGTGCAGAAAAGTGCTCTCATAAATGACTTTACTTTGGCAGAAGCAATGCACATTTTATATTCCTAAATCTTTTAATCCGATTTGAATTTAGAAAGCAGCATCTCTGCTTCTTTTTTAATATCTCTACAGATATGCAAAGTACATACATAAATAATCAGTGACAAAATATATGCCCGCCCCTATCATACATAACATACCTTTTTGATAAAGCGCAACATGGTCCATAATGGATTAATGCTCTATTGCTTAATTATTCATTTGGTGCATAGAAATACGGATGCACCAACTTTATTACTAAGCAAAGAACCAATAGTAACATGTACGGCCCAGCTCTCAACAGGCAACCATACAGTATTTAATAGTCGTATGTGTTTTCCCAGGCAATCTGGCACAGAAGTTGCTATTAGCCTGGGAGGGGTGGATGTGCTAGAGAACACATATACATTTGCCTGTGTGAGTTATTGTGGAACCCCAGTCTCCCTGTAGTGGGAGGCTAGGAGGTCGTTTACAAAGTACATTCACAGTGAATGAGGGCAATCAACTTAAGGATGTCTTCTAGTGGGACATGTTGTGAGAGTGACCACTTGTTAAGAAGGAATACCCCCTTATGAATAGGCTGACATAGCAAATCCAACTTTGCACTCAGTTCATGCAACTTCTTAATTTTAAAACTATGTTAAAGAAGTACATAAAGGGCCCGATGTAGGTAGCCCTTTACCGATCGGAATCGGCCGAAAATACCGATTTTCGGCCGTTTCCGATCGGTAAAGGGCTATCGAGATGTAGGGGCACATTTTCGGTAATTTTACCGATTCGTTATCATTACCGAATCGGTAAATTTACCGATTCGGTAATGATAACGATTCGGTAAAATTACCGAAAATGCAATGTAGGTAGCCTATGTTCTATCAGCACATGGCTTACAGAATCGGTATTTTACCATGGAATACAAATCCATGGTAAAAAACCGATTCCTGTGTACATGCACATCTGTGCATGTACACATGTGCCATGTGACAGACAGACGCGCCCTTAGGGCATGTCTGTGTGCCACATTGCACACATGCCCGTTTTGGGGGTGCTAGAGGGTGTCAAAGTGACACCCTCTGCACCCTTGTGAATTCTTTAAATACCGATTCGGTAAATACCGAATCGGTAATGCCTAATCATTCCTATGGGCTTCAAAGCCCATAGGAATGAATGGGCATTACCGATTCGGTATTTACCGAATCGGTAAATAAAGAATTGTTAAGGATTCGGTAACGAATCCAGATGTTGGGACCTACATCCCATTTACCGATTTTGAAATACCGAATCGGTAAAATTCGGTATTTCAAAATCGGTAAATGGGATTTACCTACATCGGGCCCAAAATGTGTTACAAAACTGAGTTAACAGTGATGTGCGTACCATGTGTTCAAAACTCTTGGGCTTACTCCTCATCTAAAGATGGGCGGACCCTTTGCTTTTTATATAGAGAAACCCAATTGGTACCTTCGGCTGAAAGCTTCCTCCGATGGCGTAATGGAGTTGGGGCCATTGGAAGAAGGGAATTACACTGGCCACCCTTTTTAGGGTTGACAGTTTAATGTCCTTCTTTATTGGTCTGTCACTGGCAGGTAGAATCAAGCGTTGAGGGACAGAAAAAAACAATTGCTACACACGAGGGGGAAAACCTCCAGGGTGCGGTAGTCATTATTTTCTTGTTTTTCAGAAACAGACTCCTGCTTTGGTTTAAAAGTTTGATGAATAGTGCCAAAATCAACATAAACTGTCCACAAAACATTTTGTTCCTTCAAGGGAGCCATCAGTTTCTTTCAAGATTCAGAGATGACCGCTGGGTCAATGGTCATCTTGAAATCAGTTGGACAGTAGCCCATCAGAGTGGCAGAGGTAATGTCCTCAGCCACCATGAGGATGCTGTACCATCTGTCAAACCCTAAATCAGCCCTTTGTGTTTACATAACATTTACTTTTCCAGATCTGCTTGAGACAGTTTATATTCAACATGAATTAACACTCTAGGATGCAAATTGCTTGTTATTTAAAATTCAGTGGATCGGAAAAAAAAAATCACCCTAATCAGTATGAGACAGTAGGTCCTTATGAGTTGACAAGAGATATTTTCAAGAATGTGGCATTGGCAGGTGGCACAATCAAATTCTGTAGTGAGTGCAAGGATTCTACACATCACAGATTCAATAACTTCATCTGTGTCCAAGTTCCTCTGCAAACTCCGATGAGTGCACTTGTCTTTCCCCACCATCACCCCCTCCTCCTTTGTGAACGGGCTTAGAACGACTACTTTCCGTTCTCCTCCATCTATACCCAACAAAGCTTATCCAATATTACTGACACTGGACAAAACTGAAAATAAGGAGAAAAATACTAAGACTGGCTCATCATTGACCATATGCAAACTGAATTAAAGTTTTGGCTCCTGGCTATTTGACTGCTGCCATGTTTGTATCTAAAGCTATAAACCCTTAGCATCTGCAATTTATTATGAGGATCTGTGGCTCATTCTCAGACAGCTAGCTTTGTGTTCCGAGCAAATAGATTATACAGGTCGTTATTCAGTTTGCCACAGCCCAAGCTAACATAGGTCATTAGGGAAAAATTGACCTTCATTGTTTAGTTTTCCCAATGGTGTGTATTAGAAATGGGGGTCTCTAGTTGGTAATGGTTTGCACCTTTGCCAAAGTAGGGACCCTTCTTGTAGTCAGGGTAAGGGAGTTACGCCCCAGCACAACCTCTGCGCACCCCCTTGGTGCTTGGCACGAGCAGTCAAGCTTATCTCAGAGGCAGTGTGTAAACCATTTGTGCACACATACAGTAACACAGTGAAAACACTACAAATGGACACCTCACCAGTTTAGACAAATAGGAAATCTTTATATAAACCAAAACAAGACAAATGGAAAAAACACCATACATATGTCCAGGTATCATCAAAAGTAGGTTATTAACAAAAATAAACCTTGTAGCAACAAATAGCTTCACCTGGGACAATTACGACGTTGTGACAGATGAAAATCCCACTTATGGCGCCAACCGCGTGGTGTGCAGGACAGGCATGGAATTGCACAGACCCCCAAGATCAGTACCTTGGCAAACAATGAAAACAAAGACGGTGCACAGCATTGGGAAGGTGATGAATCATTGATGTAGGGCGTCGTTGGTTCCTTACGACCACAGGGGAGGTAAAGCTTTGGTTCCTTACAACCACAGGGGAGGTGAAGTGTCGGTTTCTTACTGCTAGGCAGGGAGCTGAGGCGTTGGTTCCTTACTGTTGCCGGGGAGATGAGGCGTCTGTCCCTTACTGTTGCAGGGGAGGTGACATCATGTTGGCGGCTAGGCAGAGATTTATTACAACGGTGCGGGGTCGATGGATTTGGTCGATAACCCACGACAGGTATAGGCTCCGCAATGATGAGGCGTCAGTGAGGTCGGGGATGCAGTGCAAGTTGGGCGATGAGTCATGAGCGTCACAAGTGGTGCCCTCGGCTTCGGTGCAGGCAGCGGCCGCAGTGACGGTGGCAGAGTGGATACAGCATAGCGGCAGTAGGCTTTGGGGCTGCGGTGTAAGTCAGGCCGGTGCACAGTGCCCTTCACAAACGGTACCCAGGGCTTCGTTGCAGGTCACAGCATGGCTCATCGGTGTCGTTGTTGCTTTTTCTCTCTGTGGCAGCTGAACCCACAGTTCCAGGGGCATGAGGAAATAGGAAACAAAGTCTTTGTGTCCCTGAGACTTTAGAACAGGAGGCAAGCTCTACACCAAGCTCTTGGATATCTTCTTCAAGCAGGATACACAGCAAAGTTCAGAATGTGTCCTCTCCTTGGCAGAAGTAGCCACTGGAGGCCAACCCAGTAAACCATCCATACAGCAACGGGGCAGTACTCCTTCTTCCATCTTCTCCAGCTCTTCTCTTTGACAGAGGTTTCTCTTGAGTCCAGGAGTATTCTAAAGTTCTAGGCACAAATATTTATCCATCATTTACTTTTATTCTCTTGTGGCAGAAAGTCATCTCTCACCTCAGTCCAAGCCAATTCTGTCCTCTCAGGTCCAGCTTCTTGGCAGGAAGCGGAGACTGCCTTGTGCAAAGGAGACAAGGGCTATTCAGGTGCAAGTGAAACTCTTCTCACTATACTAAATGCATCCCAGGTCTAGTCAGCTCAGCTCTGAGTCACCCAGGAAAGGCAGAACACTCATGAATCCCACCAGTGGCTGTTCACAGCGAATGCACAACCCCAGCCACTATCACTCCAAAACCAGACAGTCAATACACAAACCAGCAGAGGTCCATAGGATGACTACAAAAGAAAATGTCCACTTTCTAAAAGTGTGGCATTCTCTAACACACAATTTAAAAATCATTTTTACCAAAAGATGTGGTATTAAATTCTGAGTTCAGAGGGCCTAAACCTTCTTTCTGTCCTAATGGAAAGTTATATTTGAAAGATGTTCCAACTAAACTCCCATGCTAGCCCATGGGATAGATAGCCTTATATTAGTGAAACACGAAATGCACAGTATTTTACTATCAGGTCACGTCACACTCCCCAGTACATGTCCTACCTTTCACATACACTGCACCCTGCCCACAGGGGTACCTTGAGCCTAACTGAGGAGTGCCTTACATGTAAGAAATGGGAAGGTTAGTGTGCGGCAAGTGGGTGCACTTGCCAGACTGACATAGCAGTTAAAACTGTGCACAGACCCTGCAGTGGCAGGTCTGAGATACACTTGAAGGACTACTTAATTGGCTGGCACAACCAGTGCTGCAGGCCCACTAGTAGCATGTGATTTACAGGCCCTGGGCACACACAGTGCACTGTACAAGGGACTTACCAGTAAACCAAATATGCCAAATATGGATAGCCAGTCAATCATCATAATTTATACAGGGGGCAATTGCATTTTGGGGCGGAGCAGCAGTGACAAAGTGCCCAAAGGCTCTAGACCAGCAAAACCGAAATCTAGCACACAGCAAAAAAACAGGAGGCAGAAGCAAAAAGACAGGAGAAACAACACCAAGGATGCCAGGTCTAACAATGTGATACCCGAACTTTGCCTCCAAAATATCATATCGTTTGACCAATATATAGGAGAAAAAATAATGACTGTAAGTATATAGCTGTTTAATTGTTGGCAGCAATATTGATGATTTAAGTACACTAAAATATTGTGATATATATCATTTAAAAGCGCAATGTGTGTTTTTCAGTGTTTTATATATAAATGTGTTTTTCGATTAGTTATTTGTGATATTTTTATGTTTTTAAGCACCGTTTTTGACATTGTTGGTACAGAGTGCTTAATACTTTCCAAACACATTTTTTAAAATAATCATTGTTATTTATTTTTAATTTCTTAGTTTTATACTAAATAATTTCAATATGTTAAATGTGTACATTAAGGGGCCCATTAGGATGTCGGGCGGATCGCCACCGCCATGTGTGCGGTGGCAATCCACCCGACATCCTTGCCCGCCTGCCACCCATTTCACACCACCATCCATATTAGGATGCAGGCGGGAGGTTGCCTTTTTGCCACGGAAAGGCATGTGGTCTTTCATTTTGGGGGCCTGTTGCGGGGCTCCAGGACGATGGGGGGGTGGGGGAGGCACATGGGGGTACCTAAGGTACCCCTCTACATGTGCATGCACAACATGGCAGGCACCGCGTGGTGCATGCCACGTTGTGCATGCACATGCCGACATGCATTTTTAGCATTGTGGCGGGCGATGCTTAGAGCACCGCCCGCCACAATGTTAAAAATGCAGGATGCGCCCGCCACTGTGGCAGGCGCATCCTAATACCCCCCACAGGACCCTCGCCCTTATGGCGGGCAGTCCCGTTATCCGATAGGATGGCGGGCGGACAAAGTCCGCCCGTCATCCTAATGGCCCCCTTAGTTTTGAGTCATGTTCATATTTTTTCAATTTTCAATTTAATTAATTGAACATTATTAATTGTAAAATATATGTAATGTTTAAAATATTAATGCTTGTTTAATTAATTCAAACACACAAAGGTTATAGGAGGAATGCTTGCAAATAGTCTAACCACCTAGCAATTGCTTGGGGTAGCTCGCCAATTCAGTCATACAGTAGGACTATTCAGTCTGATTACCATAGGTATATTTCCAATACATAGCAAACACAACAAGATGATGGATGGTGTGCTGGATGGTGTGCTGAAACTTTATAAACACTCACCTCCAGTCGAGATATCTGGGTTTAATCCATCTTTCTTTTTCCCACCATGCCACCTTAGTTTAGATCCAGCCATATGCAAACTTTTTTGACTCTGGTCCAATAGGAACAATCCAGGCTGAACTGCAAGGTGAGGTTCTCCCTAAACTGGAACACAAGCAACTCAAAACCGGTTTTGCCCTGATTAGGGCTCATCAGTCAGCTGTAGCTTGGTTCCACTGAACAGTGTGCAAAGGAACTACGTCTTGGCATACCCTTGACATTTAGGATGATACATCAAACACACTAAAGGTGATGGGAGGAATACTTGCAATTAGTCTAACCACTGGCACTTGCTTGGTGTAGCATTCCAAACCATTGTTCCTTTGCTCACCATTTAACCTCAGTTTGGACCCAGCCATATGCAAATCAGTCTTGACCCTGCTGCAATACAAACAATCCAGACCAAACTTCCAGACCATGTCCTACCTGAGCCTCTATGCAAGCAACCTAAGACAGGTTTTGTCCTGATTGGGAATAATCAGCCAGTGTCTTGGTTCTAGTGTCATACTAAGCACAAGAGCCACGTCTGGGCAGACTCCACTTAGGGTGGTACATTGAATAAATAAATGTGATGTGAGGAATGCTTGCAATAAGTCTTATCACTGGCAATCACTCTGGGTAGTATTCCAACCCATCATTCTTTTGCCAAACAGACCACCTCAGTCTGGAATCATCCACTTGTAAATTAGTATTGACCCTGCTTGAATGGAAACAGTCCAGTCGAATTGTCAGTCCAGGTCCTCCCTGAACCGGAACACAAGCAACCTAAGACTGTTTGCACCCTTAATGGGGATCCTTAGTCAGCTGTAGCTCAGTTCCAGTGGCATAGTGACCACGGGACCCATGTATAGGCATACCCTGTCATTTTAAATTAAATTTTTGGACTGGGTGGCTAGTGTTTTATATTTAGATTAATTATTTTGAGGCTCATTTCACAGTTTGTTACCAGTTTCTCATTCAGTGCACAGTGTGAGCTAAAAAGGAGTTCTCCAGCGTTCAACTCACAACTTCTTTCACCTATAATTGAAGGTGCCCACAGTTGTTCATAGTGTTTCTATGCTATTTTATTGCCAACACATCTCAGGTGGATCAACGCATTTCAGCTCCTCTACCTTTGCTCACAATATTGACTGCCATTTCCTTTTCACATTTTCAAGTGCCCGCACCCCTCCCAATCCAGTGACCATATGATTAGAGCATATATTAAATACAGAAAAAATACCACAAATAATTTCATCCGTATACAATATAATGAGTTACTCTCAATATGCCTTATATATCAATATTAAATATCATAAGATTAAAATTTTGATTCCACCTATATTTAAAACAAATTCCTTCCCAAACAGTCATAAAGTCAATCAATTTTCTCCATATATACACACAAAGGTAGTAATTTTTGTATATCTTCAAAAGTGATATTTATTATAATTTAGAAGCTATGTCCATAATCAAAAAACTGAACATTCTGCCTAAGTAGGATTCAAGCCATTACTAAAAACTTTAATTTATTCTTTGCTCCAGTAGTCCTGTTGAGCAAAGTGTATAAATTAAAACAATTACACACAATTCTCAATAAAATAATAGCTTTATGAATCTACAGGGGAATTTCACAGTAATAATTCTGTTTAGTGATGGACTGCTAATTCCTCCTCTGCATTAAGCCCAACTGGCTCCACCAAATAACATTCCATAATATACAATTATTCTAATATGCATGTTATTCTCATTCTCACCACTACTTCTGGTTTGAGATTTAGTCAACGGAAGAGTACTTCAGCGCTTCTACCTTTCCTGCTTGCGACATACTAAAATATCTTGCTTCTGAATAATTTCATTATCTTTCCTAACAGCCCTTGAATGTTGTGAAATTCATTTTCAAACCCTGAAGATAGTAGTTCCAATAACCTTCAAAGGCACATTAAAACATAAACTGCAAAATCTTTTTTGAAAGTCAAATGTTTGCTGATGTTTTTCAGGATGCTGGAAAACAGAGTTTTGTATGGGACACATTTGATGTCAATGTTTACATGCCTTACAACTATTACAAGTCTAAAACAAACCCTCATTATTTTCCTGTTCTAAGTGTTTGTGAACAACTATATATTTAGGGATCTTCCCCTTCTAGTTGTAATTTTGGAGTGACCTCAATCTTGCATCCAGTTGCAAGATTAACTCTCGAGATCAATGTTTTTTCACAAAAAAATCCCTTTATCTGTTCACCTCATTGCTGTAAGTGGTGATTAACATGTTATATGTGGGACCTTTTTTGGAAGTTCCGTCCTCCTGTGCAGCAGTAGTGTATGCAAGTGATCTGCGTGATGGAGAGGTGTGTGGAGGTGAGGTACCCGGGGGATGGTGAAGTGTAGCCGGTAGTTCCAGTAGGCGGACCCTTGGTCGTGAAGGGATTTGTAGGTATAGGTCAGGAGCTTGAAATGGTATCTCTCTTGGACCATGAGCCAGTGGAGGTCTTTCAGGTGCTCGGTGATGTGGGTTATTTTGGGAAGGTTGAGGATCAGTCTGGCGGCTGTGTTCTGGATTATCTGGAGTCTTTGAATTTGGTGGTGGTGCCTGCATAGAGTGGGTTGCTGTAGTCCACTCAGCTGGTGATGAGGGCATGCCTTACTGTCTTCTTGATGATGATGGGGAGCCACTTGAAAATCTTGCAGAGCTGAGGAGATGGCAGTGACCTCATGTTTCATGGAGACTTCACTCGCTAAGATGAAGCCAAGGTTGTGGGCTTGGCCTTTGGCGTGGAGGTAGGTACGAGTTCTAACGGCCAACAGATGTCATTTCAGAGGGAGATGTGTTTGCAGAAGATAAGAACTTCCGTCTTTTCCTTGTTAAGTGTTAGGCAGTTGTCTTTCATCCATGCTGAGATGTCCATCATGCAGTTGTAGAAGTTGGTCTTTGTTGCAGAAGGGTTGGCAGAGAGCGATAGGACGAGCTGTGTGTTGTCAGCATAGGAGATGATTTTGATGTCTCGCGACCTGATGATGTCTGCGAGTGGAGTCATGGGGACGCCTAAGGGTGTTAGGCTGAGGGATGAGCCTTGGGGTGCCCCGCAGATGTTGTGCTTGGCTTGCAATGTGAAGGGAGAGAGGCAGACTTTTTGGATGCATCCTGTGAGAAAGGATGCCATCCATTTGAGGACATCATCTGTTATACCAATCTGGTGTGCTGGGAGACCATGTCGAAAGCTGTGGAATAGTCAAGAGGATAAGGGCCGCTGATTGTTCTCTGTCGAGTAGGCTGCAGATGCCAACTGTTGCAGCAATCTGACCTGACTCTGTGCTGTGATTGGTTCTGAATGTTGATTGGGAGGGATCTTGCAAGTTATATCTTTCCAGGTGCTTTGTGAGTTGTAGGTTGATGGCCTTCTCCAGTACTTCGGCGGGGAACGGGAGTAGTGACATGGGACGGTTTTTCTGGAGTTCATTAGGATCTGCCGAGGGTTTCTTGAGAAAGGGTCTGATCTTGTCATGTTTCCATACATCGGGAAAAGTGGCAGTGTTTAACAAGGCATTGATGGTGATGAGTTGACGGCTGATATGGTCTCTTCTTAGGTTGAAAAGTTGGTGGGAACAGGAGGTTTGTTGGTGCTCCCAAGTGGATGGAATTCATAAGGGTGATTGTATTCTGGACTCTGAGCCTTTTCCATGCATTGGTTGGCAGTGGTGGTCAATCAGAGGCTGTGGAAGTTGGAGGGCTCTGGATCGAAGTCTTATAGATGGTTGCTATCTTGTAGAAATGGTCGGCTAGGCGTTGCAGAGTTCTTGTGAGGGGGGATCGAGTTTTCGGTGGCTGAAGGGCAGGTGAACTCTTTGACAATGGTGAAGCCTTCCTTAGTTTGGTTGGCACTGCAGGAGGTTAGTAGAGTTGGTGTCAGTAGAGTTGTCTAGGTGGAAGTTGACGTCTCCCAGGAAGACATAGTGTTTGGATTTGATGGAGAGCGGGGTGATTAATTCACTGATGTTATTGCCCAGTCCGGTCCGTGGTCTTGGCATTCTGCGTGTGAAGGTCCCCAGAGCCATTAATGGTTCTAACAGACCCTTTGTGACTGTACCAAAGGATCTTGTTGTGCCTTGTGTACACCCACAGCTGGCTGCCTGGAGCAACTGCACATCGCACCTCTGCCTTAGGAGAAACATGTCTCCAATTTGGAAGCGCAACAGCTTCCGGTGCCCCTCCCAGGGCCATTAATGGTACTGGCAGAGGGGCTGCGCAGCACCCCTCCTCCTATTAGCTATAAGTCACTTGCCTAGGGGTAAGACATATACCTAGGGCATGTAACTCGAATGCTCCTTCATGGGTCTGCAGCACTGGTTGTGCCCACCACGTAGGTAGCTCTTCAAATGTGCAGCAGGTTTGCCCTGGAGGGGCCTGTGTGTGCAGGTTACTGTTACTCAGATTGGCATTTAAAAAGCTACTTGCCAAGGTTCTGCATGTCTCTTGCTACTTTGGAGTACTCCCTGGGGGCAGGGTGCTGTTTCTGGAAGAGACGGGGCATGTGCGTATGTGCGCTACATTCACTGGAAGTGAAAGGGACTGGATGGTGTGTTTCGGTATGGTGGGACCTGCTTCTCACATTGATTAACATTTGGGATCAGTGGAAAAGCTATTGAGCAGTATTTCCTACATGCAGAAATGTAGCAGTAAAGTGTATGATATCAATGAGTTAGTAATGACAAATCCTCGCTGGTAGCGTGAGTGGATTTTACATTACTTATGTGGAAATGCCACTTAGAGACAGTGAAACAGAACAGAAGTGCCAATACTGATGTGAATGATTTCACTAACCAATATTCATCCAAATCCAGAACAGAACTTCGAGAATGGGAATTGCTAATCAATAGCTTTAGAAATATATTACACAATTTTGATACATAGTACTGAAATTATTTTTTTTCTAAAAACACACGTGGGACATAGATGTATAATTCTACATACAATCATACATTCAGGATCACAGACATATCACAACCAACCAAAACACATTCACACAGTCAAAAGAACAGTGAATATAATACAATGTATATACAAGGTGACTAGAGAAAGGGGCCACGGTCTGCACGTCTTTTCAATACTAATGAAGTACACAGTTTTTCTTTAGTACATTCCTATATCTCTAATAAAACAAAATAAAGCTCATTGTGGTTACTACTGCAAGGTAATGTACACATTCAAGCTCAAGGCTCAACTACTTGGGAGCCTAGATGCTGGCGCAGACCAAATGTGGCAGGGCCTACGCGTTTCGAATCCCACAGAAATCGTCGGGGATTCTCTTCAGGGCCTATTGTAGTATCTGTGAAGGAATGGGACAAACGTGAGTGACTGAAAAGAAAAGTGGAAAATGCCCCCCTAGTATACCATTGGACAAGAATGCAACACCAAATCATCGACTTAAGGTGAACAGTCTTATCCAAGGTTGAAAATGACCCCCACGGAGGAGACTTGAACCTTGAACTTTCTAAAAAAGAGGCCTTCCTTATAGTCAAGTTTGATACTGCAATATCAGCCCTTAATGAACTGAGCGAAATCTACAAACTATAGGATCGTTACTGTATCTAACTGGTAGTGTCCCTATTCATGTAATGTCCCGTGGTTTATGTCATGTTTATACCTTGACGTAGAGATCAGCCTCTGTCTCCCATGGTCGGTGCACTTATGATCCACTCCATGCAGTGGACCTGTTCTCCACTTCCGTTTGTAAATAGTACTGATTTTTGTTCTGTAACATCCTTGGGTTTGCTTCAGATCCTGATACATCTCGAGCTTTCTCCAATCCCCACTACTCCGGGAGTTGTGTAAGTCCCTCCTCTATTTCTGACCGTCTCCGAGCGTGGTGATTACTTGACACTCCCCTTCTGGGTGGGACGTACAATCTGGCCCGCTATATAACTATACCGCCCTGATTCTGCTTCCCGACGCATGCGCGAGTGAATAGTGCCGATTAGAACGCCACCGGTCCTCTGTGACCGCCAAAACTACAAGTAAGTCCTTAGACTATATTGAGTGTTAGTCTCAGCCGTCGTGCCCTTAGAGTCATAGATACTCTTGTTGTTTTCATAGATCATTACTAGACTACCAGCGAGTTGATGCCTGCCGCTCGATTGTGCAAATAAGTGTGAGTCACATTCCAACGCTGTACCCTCCTAGGTAAGAACAGGTTTCTCTTCGATTCTTGGCAGCATAATCATTTTTCCAAGACTTTGTGCCTCACAGGGCTTCTCTTGTTTTGTTCTAGTGAGTGGGCTACAATGCCCCGCCTGCGCTGTCATTAGTTGAACCCCCGTACGCACACACCGCATGTTTGCTGCACTCCGGTAAGACGACCCTGGGCTTTGTAACTAACCCCAGTGTGGATTTTACACGTTTCAAACATGTGACGGTCAATTATTTCTTCCACTATAGTATGGATTTTTCCAACCCCTGCTGGTGGACGAGTGGATCTGCCTTCCGTTTGGGTACCCAAACTCTGAAGACTGGTAAGAATCGCCAACCTTGCCAAATTTAGATAGTACATCCATTAGTGCATCTTGTTGCACATTGATTTGTGTAATATATTTCTTCAAAACATTTTCAAAATAAAAAAGCTAATGATTAGCAATTCCCATTCTCGAATTTCTGTTCTGGATTTGGATGAAGAATGGTTATTGAAATCATTCACATCAATATTAGCACTTCTGTTCTGTTTAATAATTACTGTGGCTCAGCCTTACGGATTAGAGCCAGCCCCTAGTTGTTTCTTACTTAGAGATAGTGGGCATTTCTGTGCTCGTGGCTCTGTGTGCCTGTCAGCCTGTCTCCAATCCACAAGTGAGTGCTGGGGGTACAACTACATCTGGGTATTCCTGATTGCCGGCCATAAATTAGAGGCTCAAGGGAAACTGCAGACCTCTGACTCTGAGGGGCCTTCCTGGGACTGCTACGAGGGTATGAAATTTGCATCTGCATTCCAAGGGGCAGGGTCCAGGCCCCACTATAGATATTGATCAAGCCTCCCAGGTAGGATGGCAGGCAGGACACATTTTAGAGACGACCTGTGCATTTTAAAGGTGGCCTTTGAACTGATGTAATCTTCGAAACCCATTGTGGGTATAACTATTGGGGCTCATCCCATAGGAGTGAGAGATGCTTTCGGGATTGGAGCCATACTACGCTGGTTTGATGCTGAGACTTCAACAAAATGAACCTTTGGGGCAGGAGGGACTGTGACTGGATTATCCGCAGATTTATGGCGGCCTCGGGCTTGTTGTGCTCCAGAAATGGGACTATTGGGGGATTTTGCCTGGATGTTGCTGGTCTGCAGCTAATTGCCAACTGTTGTGTCCCGGGTCCCTGAGCACTCTCCAAGAGCTGGTGGGCTGGCCTCCTGTCCAGGAGATCCCAGGGACAGAAAGGATCTCACCATTTCCACGAGATCATAAGGACCGTGCAGGGTGCAGAGGAAAAAGGGTGGAAGTGATCGTTAGTTGGGACAAGGACCTTTCTGATGTATGCCGTAATTAAACTGTTCAGAGGAGTGTGCTCGAAAAGATCAGCTGGAGTGCCAGAAAGTGAGGAGTTTGAGGAGTGGTGGGTAAGTTTGATGAGTCCAAGGGATCCGTGCTTGGAAACCTTTGTTAGCTCACACTCTGTAGCGAGTCGTGTCCGGGGGGTGTTGGGGGACATTTGCTGAGTACGCGGGACCCGATCTGGAAGCCTAGACTGTCTCTGACCTCCAGATTGGGAGGACAACAGTGTATGACATTGCAACCATCTGATGTCACTGGCTCCCTCTCCCTAGATCACGCTACACAGTACTCTGGTGTTGAGAATATCATAACTGTACCCAAGGAGTCTCTATGTGCCTTGTGTGCACCCATGGATGGCTGCCTGGAGCAACTGCAGCTCGCACCTCCACCTGAGAGGAAACATTTCTCCAATTTTGGCAGTGTGCAAGCTTCCAGAATCGCAGTATTTTGCCTATGGGGGGATAATGATCCCACACTCTTGATGGTGCTGCTGGGTGCCAGAAAGCCAAATCTGGAGGGACAAAACCAAGTAACTGTTTCCTTCCATTTTAGGTGGCCCCGACAATCTAATCAGAGTGTCCCCACTGGGTGCAACGTGAATCACTGGCTGGTGTAGTTTGAGTGGCTTAGGGGCTGGTCACGAAGAGTAGTCAAACCTTGTGATTTCTTGACCATTACAACTGTATGAGGTATGTGCATGTTGTTTTGATTTCAATGTGTGTGTAATGCAAAGACCAGTGTTTTATACATACAGTGCGGAGTCATTTTGTTGTGCACTCAGTGTTTTGAGGGTGATGTTGTGCCAATAATTTACACTTTGGCCCTGAGGATAAGCCTGACTGCTCTGCGCCAAACTAGACAAGGATGAACACAGGTTATCAGCCAAGTCTACAGTACTCATCCTATCTAGGACAGTGAATTCTGTTTGGCCTCGATGTGCCCCAGCCAGCAGAAACCACTGGGTCTAACACCAATCAGGTCCCATTTTGGTATTTCTGGAATCATCATAATCCTAGCATCCCTAGATATCTATAAAGATTTCTCCTTTAAGAACTCCAAAACTACTAACAGATTTACACCAAATTACAAAAAGGTAGCTTTCTGCTCCGAGATCTAATTTCCTTCCAAATTTTGGTGTGATTCTGTTCTGTGGTTCGGGCTGTAGTCATGTCTAAAATCAATCTGGGAATTAAGATCTCCCTAAAAAGTGTGCATGGAAAGTTTTGGGCGATCCATCAAGCTGGGGCCAAGAAAAAAAGAGGATGATCAAACAAAGTCCTTTTCCAATGTTCATTCCCAAGGGATTTTAGACACGACTACAGCCCGAACTGCTGAATGGAATCACACCACATTTGACAGAAATGTAGCTCTTGATCAAGAAAGAGACCATATTTTCGGGAAGTGGTGGAAATCCATTCAGTAGGCTCTGAGATATTACAAGAAAACCAATTTTGACAGTCCCCGTGCTGAAATGTGATTGCCTGCTAACACTACGACCAGCAAGTTGGGTAGTCATCTGTGGACTCAGGCTCAGCCGAGTCCCCCAAAAAAGTTGTTTTAAAAAGGAAAAGGGGAATGGGTATGGGTAGGAATATGCTGACCCCCGCAAGGGAATAAAGCATTTTTCTTTTACACTTTTGCCGTGAAATTGCGATAGAGTCATGAATCAAATCCATTTTTTTTTAAAACAGGCACGGTCTCCCACACTTGTTTAGACTATGGCTCCCCAGTGGTTTATAGGTAGGCTCAGATTTCACTTGTACAAAACCAGTGAAATTCAGCAGTTATAGTTAGCTGAGCTAACTGTAACTCACGCCTCCTACAATGCACTGCTTATGACCTCACATATTGTATTACTTGTGACATGGTCAGTGACATTACCCGTGGCATCACTGATGACATCTCAAATGACATCACTGATGACATCATCTAGTGCCTTTGTGTGTGTCATTAAAAGGTTTATGTGTTAAATATGTATACCAAGGTGTATTGGTGTATCAGTCGGTGTGTGACTGCTTATATGGATGATTCAGTGGTGGTATGACTGACTGTATAAGTGAGTGATTAGTTGTCTCAGTGAAAGTATGGGTGAGTTACTGGTTGTGTGAATGTCTGTATCAGTCTGTCAGTTGGTGTCTGAGTGGCTGTATGGGTGTGCGAGAGGTCATAAGACGTGCGTTGCGGGGGTGTGAGTTATAGTTAGCTCTGCTAACTAACTGCTAAATTACACTGGTCTAATTTGAGCCTAACTATAACGTCCCTGTAACCTTTGGTTTTTTCAGTACATTTTTCAAGCTTTTTTAAATGCTAATTCCTAACTATACTGTCCCTGTAAACTTTGTTTTTTTCTGTGAATACTATGGTCTTTTAAATGCTAATTTCTAACTATAACGTCCCTGTAACCTTTGGTATTTTTCAGTGAATTTCTATGGTTTTTAAGTAGTAGTCACGTTTGCAGAAGGGTGGAGAAAGGGGATGGGGCCTCCGAAAAGGTCTCAGGAATTCTGACGTATATAGGACTTACAGGAGGTACCAGAAGGTCTTCTTGGCCCCCAAGGTCCTTCAGGAGTAAAGCGTACTCCAACCAGTCTTGTGCCACGAGGCATGCTTACAGAGTAGTGGAGAAAGGGGGTGTGGCCTCCAAAGAAATAGCAATCCCGCAGTGTGGGACTTACTGGAGGTAACAGGAGGGGTAGTTGCCCCCCAAGGACGTCCTGAGAAGTTGTCAGAGGTCATGCACCCTTTCTCCACCCCTCTGCAAATGTGCCTCTTGGTGCACTATAAGTTGGGGGATGAAGTCCACTTGGATCTTGAGGGACCTTGGGAGCCAACTACCCCTCCTGTTACCTCCAGTAAGTCCCACACAGTTGGATTGCTTAGAGGTTTTCGGTGGCCACGTCCCCTTTCTCCACAACTATGCAAACATGCCACCTGGCACACTACCAGTTGGGGAATGAAGTCCCCTTGGCTCATGAGGGTCCTTGGGGCAACTACCCCTCCTATTACCTCCATTAAGGCCCACACAGCTGGATTGCTCCAAAGTTGTTGGATGCCACGCCCCCTTTCTCCACCACACAGGAAACATGCCAAAATGGTGACCTTATTACTATATTTTTGATTTAGGTCCTTAATGAAATGTTATCTATTGATTTGCACGGAAAGTGCAAACTGATCTTTGATAAAGACGTCAGCCTAAATGCGTCCTGTTGAATCTCTGTTTTCCTTCTCTCCCGAGTGCGGTTTGCTTCCTTGTGGAGTTTGCAGCAATCATAATCAAGTTGTGAGTTTCACGCTCACTTGTAACCAGCACCGCTGGTGAGCATAGTGGATTGTCGGTGAACAAATGGAGCATATATATATATATAGATAGATAGATGGATGAATAGATAGCTAGATAGATAGATAGATAGATATAAATATACATATATATATATATATATAGCCAGCCTTTTTAGGCGACCACCAATGAACAGCACTCTCAGAACTATCAAATGTGCTGGGGCAGTTGTCTCACCTGCTAAGTCGTGGCGTGCTCTGCCTTTGAGAAAGGTCAGTGTTTGTGACCAAAATGCATTAGGCAATGCCATCTCTGCATAGTAGCAATTAAATGCCTCGAACACACGGAAAGAGAGCGACTCATCTTTTCCTTCACGGAGAAACTTGGTGTATAAATAGAGGCGTTGTCCTGCCTCGAGTCACGCTCCTCCACTAAGAGCGCCGGCACACTGCCCTACCCTGGACTGAAACCCGTTACCTGCGCAAGCAATTCAAGGGCAGCCGAGCAGCCTCCAAGGACCGGACCTTGGAAAGGTCCCAGCAACCTGAGAAGCGGTATGCGGGATTCCATGGAAGAAAAATTGCAGATAGAGTACTAACGGCAGCAGGTACACCCTGTGGGCAACAGCGGACTACAAAGCCCAGCACACCTAGGGAGCCAGCCAGCCTTGTTAGGCGACCACCAATGGACAGCACTCTCAGAACTATCAATTGTGCTGGGGCAGTTGTCTCACCTGCTAAGCCGTGGCGTGCTCTGCCTTTGAGAAAGGTCAGTGTTTGTGACCGAAATGCATTAGGCAATGCCATCTCTGCATAGTAGCAATTAAATGCCTCGAACACACGGAAAGAAAGCGACTCATCTTTTCCTTCATGGAGAAACTTGGTATATATATATATATATATATATATATAAGCTCCATCACCCTCAGCAGCCGCCGAAAACGTGAAGAGGCCAACACAGGAGAACAGGTAGAAACAGCTTTATTCCTCCACAGCAGGTAAGAAAACATTGGACACCTGCTATCATAGCGAATGCATTTCGGCTTCTACTTTAGCCTTCATCAGCGCCGCAGGTGCTTTGAGTCAAACAGGGAGCGGCAAATGTATCTGACACAATGTCACGCCCCTCCTGTTTCGACCTGCTTTGCTCCACCCCTTCAGCCCACTGGTCCACACAAATGTCTGTTGACGAGTCTAGTGTAATGACTCGCTTTCCCAGAGTGCATCAAGCTTAGTCACTGGAGAAACGTTGCGTGGGGATGGCAAAGCGATTTTAAAAGCAATTGTTTCTCACTCCGCTGCAGAAGAACGCGCTGTCGTCTCCCGTCTCCTACCGTCCCAACCTGCCTGCTCCTGGTGACACTGGGCGGGGACCAGGTGGACATGCACGCCCAGTCCAAAGCAGGGTCGAATGACCCCTACACCGCCATGTTTGTCCCAGACAGGAAGGTGGGCCCCGGCAAATCCCGGTACCCCGGGCAACTCCAAAAACGCCACCGAAGCAGCAACCAGCAAAGCCAGGGCCAACTTGACGAGACGGGGGCCCCTTAGCGCGGTACTGGACTCCGCGCTGAAACATAAGCTCCATCACCCTCAGCAGCCGCCGAAAACGTGAAGAGGCCAACACAGGAGAACAGGTAGAAACAGCTTTATTCCTCCACAGCAGGTAAGAAAACATTGGACACCTGCTATCATAGCGAATGCATTTCGGCTTCTACTTTAGCCTTCATCAGCGCCGCAGGTGCTTTGAGTCAAACAGGGAGCGGCAAATGTATCTGACACAATGTCACGCCCCTCCTGTTTCGACCTGCTTTGCTCCACCCCTTCAGCCCACTGGTCCACGCAAATGTCTGTTGACGAGTCTAGTGTAATGACTCGCTTTCCCAGAGTGCATCAAGCTTAGTCACTGGAGAAACGTTGCGTGGGGATGGCAAAGCGATTTTAAAAGCAATTGTTTCTCACTCCGCTGCAGAAGAACGCGCTGTCGTCTCCCGTCTCCTACCGTCCCAACCTGCCTGCTCCTGGTGACACTGGGCGGGGACCAGGTGGACATGCACGCCCAGTCCAAAGCAGGGTCGAATGACCCCTACACCGCCATGTTTGTCCCAGACAGGAAGGTGGGCCCCGGCAAATCCCGGTACCCCGGGCAACTCCAAAAACGCCACCGAAGCAGCAACCAGCAAAGCCAGGGCCAACTTGACGAGACGGGGGCCCCTTAGCGCGGTACTGGACTCCGCGCTGAAACATAAGCTCCATCACCCTCAGCAGCCGCCGAAAACGTGAAGAGGCCAACACAGGAGAACAGGTAGAAACAGCTTTATTCCTCCACAGCAGGTAAGAAAACATTGGACACCTGCTATCATAGCGAATGCATTTCGGCTTCTACTTTAGCCTTCATCAGCGCCGCAGGTGCTTTGAGTCAAACAGGGAGCGGCAAATGTATCTGACACAATGTCACGCCCCTCCTGTTTTGACCTGCTTTGCTCCACCCCTTCAGCCCACTGGTCCACGCAAATGTCTGTTGACGAGTCTAGTGTAATGACTCGCTTTCCCAGAGTGCATCAAGCTTAGTCACTGGAGAAACGTTGCGTGGGGATGGCAAAGCGATTTTAAAAGCAATTGTTTCTCACTCCGCTGCAGAAGAACGCGCTGTCGTCTCCCGTCTCCTACCGTCCCAACCTGCCTGCTCCTGGTGACACTGGGCGGGGACCAGGTGGACATGCACGCCCAGTCCAAAGCAGGGTCGAATGACCCCTACACCGCCATGTTTGTCCCAGACAGGAAGGTGGGCCCCGGCAAATCCCGGTACCCCGGGCAACTCCAAAAACGCCACCGAAGCAGCAACCAGCAAAGCCAGGGCCAACTTGACGAGACGGGGGCCCCTTAGCGCGGTACTGGACTCCGCGCTGAAACATAAGCTCCATCACCCTCAGCAGCCGCCGAAAACGTGAAGAGGCCAACACAGGAGAACAGGTAGAAACAGCTTTATTCCTCCACAGCAGGTAAGAAAACATTGGACACCTGCTATCATAGCGAATGCATTTAGGCTTCTACTTTAGCCTTCATCAGCGCCTCAGGTGCTTTGAGTCAAACAGGGAGCGGCAAATGTATCTGACACAATGTCACGCCCCTCCTGTTTCGACCTGCTTTGCTCCACCCCTTCAGCCCACTGGTCCACGCAAATGTCTGTTGACGAGTCTAGTGTAATGACTCGCTTTCCCAGAGTGCATCAAGCTTAGTCACTGGAGAAACGTTGCGTGGGGATGGCAAAGCGATTTTAAAAGCAATTGTTTCTCACTCCGCTGCAGAAGAACGCGCTGTCGTCTCCCGTCTCCTACATATATATGGCTTCAAAGATGCTGCTTGAACGATCCTCAACGAAAGCAACGCTGATGCCGTCGGTAGTAGCAGCTGCTACTCTTAATTGTCAAAGGTACTGGATCCCACTAGTTAGGAGGACACAGAGACGGCACACCAGGAGGTCTTTGCACAAATCCTTTATTGTGCACTCGTAAATCAAGGACGACGCGTTTCGGCGTTAGCCTTTTTCAAGTAACCACCATTTTGCATTTTCCCAAAATTATAGTCCTACATTCATGTCAACTTCCATAAACAGAAAGAAAATACTTCTGTAAGTAAACATAACCTAATAGTAAAAAAACATTACTATATACATGTATACATTTCATCATTACAATTATACTGTGTTCTTCAAACTGCATAATCTGTTTAAAGGGTTGGAATAGACGATTATGTAAGTAGGTACAATGTTCATATTGCCTAGCTTTGTACAAGGGGGACTACTCAACCGCATGGTATTCCGGGAGCTGGAGTTCCAGATTATATGGGACGTTACGTGACTGAGGACTACCAGAGTCGCTATGCCTATTGGGAGATGTAGTTCAGTGCGAGCCTCCTGAGCAGGGTTCGGGACCATTGTCCCGCAATTCCATTAAAAAGGGGCGCTCCCTGTACGAACTCGAGAAATACAATTTATTACATGTATATAAAGCGGAAATCAAGGTTATTGTCCACTTGTTCCCTCGAGTAATTGGCACATATGTCAACATTAAGTGGCACTCTCTATTCGGGGCCACAGTATCCCATGGACTGCTACTGCTCCTCCTCCTCCCCAGATTCAGAGACAGTGGATAAGGAATTTCTAATTAAGGGGTGCTCCCCTCGTGATATGTCCAGTTAATGGCTAGGTTTATTTCATAGGGAGAGGTGGTCAGGTCAGAGTATGAGTGCTTATTCATAGGGGATGAGTAAGGTGAGATATTTATATTGGTGAATATGTGAAAACATGTAAAGATATCCAAATTGACAATACAATATAAAATACAATGAGTACCCAACATACAATCCTCTTACGTGAGTACTAAGTAACTCCCCCTCTTTTAATCTACATAGGCAGTAGGGCAGATAGCATTAATCTCATGCTCCACAATTGTGGTAATTCTACCACTTCTAGTCCCTAATGGTAGTATCAGAAATGGGGAGTACTGACAATACAATTTGTGATAGTGATACATATACAACATTCATCATACTGCGGGTTAGCTTTTGCCCTGTACCGATAACGCTCTAGAAGCCTATGTGAGATGACAATTCTTCACCATAATTTAGTCCATTCGGGGTCTTACTCTCCATATCTATAATATTCTTGGACTCTCTAACTCTCAGTTGCGCTTCGCGGTCTCCACCCCTGATAGTTTTGGGTATCTTGTCTATGCCATAAAACCTCAGGCTTCCATTATTCCCACCATGGCTCTCTTCATAGTAGACAGCAAATTCTGTGTTGCAGTTTATCTGGTGATTGATGGTTTTTGTCTGGCCTGTTCCTGTTTTGTAATTTTTACATGATTTTCCGTTGCGGTCGCATTTACAGTTACCGCAGATTGTAAAGCCATTAGGGATTGGTGGCCATTTGGTTTTTAATGGTTCTTTGGGGTAACTGTGCACCAATCTATCTCTAAGGGATCGGCCCCTACGGTAGGTTACTTGTGGTTTATTACCCACTAGTCCTCCAACAATTGGGTCGGATGTCAATAGTTTCCAATTGGCCCTCATTATTCTTTCAAGGGCCCATGCTCCCCTACTGAAGTTAGTAATCATGCGGGGTGCATCTGGTTCAATCCTATTCTGAGTTTCCTTCCTTTTGTTATCACTCATGGATGTTCTGAATAGGACTTCCTCATGTTTTAGGTCCTGAACCTTATTCTGGGCAACTTTTAATGTATCCTCATTGTACCCTCTTTGGCTGAAGCGTTCCATCATCGCTTTCTGTTCCTTCTGAAAATCAATGTCGGTGCTGCAATTACGGCGAGCCCTCAGTAACTCCCCATAGGGAATACTTCTCTTTAGGGGAATCGGATGATGGCTCGCCACATGCAGCACCGCATTGCCAGCAGTGGTCTTACGAAATAGGCGTGTAGTTAGACTTCCCTCTCTAATCTCTACTGCTACATCCAGAAATTCACAGTATGTATTGCTAATAGCATACGTGAACTTGAGATTGAGATCATTAACGCCTAGATGGTTGATGTATTGTCTTGCTAGTGCTTCTGGGCCATTCCAGATTAAAAAGAGGTCGTCGATGTATCTGACCCACATCAAGATGTGGTCAGTATACATCTCCGACTCCTCTGCCCAGACGACCTGTTCCTCCCACCAGCCTAGGAAAAGATTCGCTAGGCTGGGGGCAAAACAAGTCCCCATCGCGGTCCCGGAGCGTTGACGGTATACCGCTTTCTCAAACAAAAAAATCTTCTCTTGTAGACAATATAACATCATAGTCCGAAGCATAGTATTGTGCTGCCAACAATCCACATGACGACTTCTCAAATAGTGCATACACGCCTCTAAACCTTTTACTTGATTAATACACGTATATAATGAGCATACGTCCATACTGATCATATAGTATCCCTCTTCCCATTTCAGATCATGTAATCTTTTCAAGAAGTCTGTGCTGTCCTTACAATAGGAATTAAGATTTCGCACATATTCGTTCAGATACAGATCCAAAAATATTGAGGTGTTTTCCAATAACCCTCCATTCGAGGATACAATTGGACGCCCTGGTGGTGTAGTGGGGTCCTTGTGAATCTTAGGGAGGAAATATATACAAGGGATACGCGGATTTTCTCTTTTCAGAAATTTGTACTCATCAGTATCAAGTAGTCCGGTGTGATACCATCCACCAAGCAGTATATGATACTCCTTTATGGTTTTCCTATACTGTTCCCAATTAATCAGTTCATAGCAGGAAGAGTCATTTAACTGCCGCATGGCTTCCAACTTGTAGTTCCTATAATTCATCACTACAACGTTGCCCCCCTTATCGGAGGGCTTAATCACAATTGTTGTGTCCTCCTCTAGCATTTTCAGGGAAGTCCTTTGATCTTTTGTTAAGTTGCCCCATCTGGAGTTTTGAAAATTCCGTCAGTTTTTTTTCAATTCATTTATCACTGCTTGGTTATATGCCTCTATATTGTCAAATGGGACATTCGGATTAAATTTGGTCTTCAATTTTAGGCCACTGTGTTTGACTTGTCTACTTGTTACGCCACAAGTTGGTAAGATAATATGATCACTTCTTTCGTCATCATCTGCTATTTCAAAATGGTACATATCTCGTAAAAGTTCCAAGTCCTGTACCTGCAGATTTACATCAGAGGGTCCCCTTGTGTCTGGTACTTTTTGTTTGGTGCTAGATCGAGTTGCATAGAGTTTCATCAATTTCAATTTCCTAACATATAGAAAGAAATCCACTCTCGTATCCACATAATCCAAGGTAGTGCTGGGGCAGAAGGATAGTCCCAATTGTAGTACTGATATCTCCGTGGGATTTAGTGGTCTATCAGAGAGATTCACCACGGTTTTGCTTTCATCACTGGAGTTGACTGTGAATTTACACATTTTGTTGCTGTTATGTCTCCTTTTTAGTTTTCTTCTTCGTCCGCTATTCCGTGTCCTCTTCCTTTTCCTTTTCTTTCGTTCCTTCCTCTGGATGTCTGGCCCCTTGTCTGCACCCTGTTCTGTTGGCCCGGGTCGTTCTTCTGTTTCAAGATTTCGAACTCGTGGTGGAAGGTCAGAGGACGAGACCCTAAAGGGATCCCTGAAGTACGGTCTTATGCGTCGGTACTTAAATCCGAACTAGATCCTGTAGAGACTGTTGTTGTTTTCTTATTCGCCCAGTTTGCTCTGATACTCTTTTGTGCTTTATCGTACTTCTTGGCGTACGTTAATATACGTCCTTCCGCGTAATCTCGTTTGTCCCTGAGGAACTTTAGTTGTTTCTTTTGCTTGATACTTTCCTCGTAATCCTGTAATTTTTTTGGGAGTGTTTTGATGAATTCTTCAAACACTTTCTCGGTCTTGAACTTCTCCAATTCACTTCTGAGACCCGCTAGTTCTTTGCGCGTTGTATCCAAATCAATTTGTGCATGTTTTACAAGCATTTCCAGCATGCCCTTACATGTCTTGGCCATGTACTGTGCCCACTCTGTGAGTAAGTCTTTGTTTGGATTGTCGTAGGTTGGTACAATGCTTATTCTCAATCCTCTAGGGACTCTGCCAACCTCCACATAGTTGGTGAGAGAAGCAACTTCCCACCACTTGTTGATTTCGCGCTTACTTAGTCTTTCAAAATGCGCTAATTTCTGCTTTAATGTGGGCTCCCCGCTACTTGGTACTGTATTAGTTGTCGCGCTTGTAAGCGCGATATCTTGCTCCTCGTTAAACAGGGACAGGGCTTCAGCTTGTCTCGCTGTCTCCCATTCACTCATCTTATGACTGCAGATCTCCTCGCGCCACTATAGTTACATATGGCTGCCGCGTTTGCCTCCGTACTTCGATGTTCACAGCGCGTATGATATATGCGCTAGGGCAGAGGCACAATAATGCGAATAAGAGGAGGTGCTGGGTCGGCAATCTCCTACGAAACTCCCTCCCCATTCACCAACCCCCATCCACAGAACGGCTTACCCGTCTTCTTCCAAGGTCTTTATCGGGAGGCGGTCGGAATCGTTTCCATTCGTTTGGCTTCAAAGATGCTGCTTGAACGATCCTCAACCAAAGCAACGCTGATGCCGTCGGTAGTAGCAGCCGCTACTCTTAATTGTCAAAGGTACTGGATCCCACTAGTTAGGAGGACACAGAGACGGCACACCAGGAGGTCTTTGCACAAATCCTTTATTGTGCACTCGTAAATCAAGGACGACGCGTTTCGGCGTTAGCCTTTTTCAAGTAACCACCATTTTGCATTTTCCCAAAATTTTAGTCCTACATTCATGTCAACTTCCATAAACAGAAAGAAAATACTTCCGTAAGTAAACATAACCTAATATTAAAATACATTACTATATACATGCATACATTTCATCATTACAATTATACTGTGTTCTTCAAACTGCATAATCTGTTTAAAGGGTTGGAATAGACGATTATGTAAGTAGGTACAATGTTCATATTGCCTAGCTTTGTACAAGGGGGACTACTCAACCGCATGGTATTCCGGGAGCTGGAGTTCCAGATTATATGGGACGTTACGTGACTGAGGACTACCAGCGTCGCTATGCCTATATATATATATATATATATATATATATATCTCGCATAAGTTCCAAATCCAACTATGTAGAGGGACACAGAGATGACACACCAGGAGATCTTTGCACAAATCCTTTATTGTGCACTCGTAGAACAAGGACGACGCGTTTCGGCGTTAGCCTTTGTCGACAAAGGCTAACGCCGAAACGCGTCGTCCTTGTTCTACGAGTGCACAATAAAGGATTTGTGCAACGATCTCCTGGTGTGTCATCTCTGTGTCCCTCTACATAGTTGGATTTGGAACTTATGCGAGATAAAGAGTAGCGGCTGCTACTACCAACGGCACGAGCGTTGTTTGGTCGAGGATCGCTCGAGCAGCATTTTTGAAGACATATATATATATATATATATATATATATATATGATATGAGAAAATTGTCCTTTGCGGGGGGAGCGTCTGTTAGCTGGTGCTGGTGGCGCAGTCAGGACAGCCTCGCAAAAATCTGCCACAGCAAAAGACCTTCTATAACAAAGACACCGCACTCCTCTTGAAGTATGTTAATTACACTTTATTTACATGTACATTTCTCCCACCTACGCGTTTCGAACCTCACGGTTCCTGGGCATGGTAGCAAACATTTGTCCATTGTTTCTGCTTAATATTTATACAGAGTCACCATTCATGCTAATTATGATGCAATAGGGGCTGTGTAGTGTTGTTAATCCAATGGCTCACATGGAGCCTATCCAGATGTCTAGCTTTTGGTACCTGGTGATTATTTCACACTTCACAAATCATCCTGTACCCTCAACTTTTTCAGATGGGTACTGGTGGTAACTGACTCTGACTAACCAGTCCTAGAGCCAGTGCTATGCTAAAACACACATAGAATACAGTTAAAACACCTACATACACTAGGGAACACTATGCGTTGGGGTACTCGTGTTATTAGCATGACCTCTCTGTAAGCCTCTAGTATATATAATTGCAAAAAACATAGTTGATGGACAGAATGTAGAACAATGTCATACATTCACCCCAGTACAAGGATGTGGGCCTAAATCCATCGTTTTTTTGCACTCCACACCACCCTGGCTTAGACACTGGCTATATGCAAATCAGCTCTGACCCTGTGCCTCATGGGAACAGTCCAGTCCGAACTACCAAGCTATGTCTTTCCCAGACCGGAATCAAGCATCCAAGGACCGGTTTCTGGCTATCAGCCTTCATCAGCCTGGATAGCTTGACTCCAGTGGTGTGGAGAGCCTGGGACTCACGTCTGAGCATCCCCAGCCCACTCGGGGTGAAAATTGCAAAAAACATAGTTGATGGACAGAATGTAGAACAATGTCATACATTCACCCCAGTACAAGGATCTGGGCCTAAATCCATCGTTTTTTTGCACTCCACACCACCCCGGGTTAGACACTGGCTATATGCAAATCAGCTCTGACCCTGTGCCTCATGGGAACAGTCCAGTCCGAACTACCAAGCCATGTCTTTCCCAGACCGGAATCAAGCATCCAAGGACCGGTTTCTGGCTATCAGCCTTCATCAGCCTGGATAGCTTGACTCCAGTGGTGTGGAGAACCTGGGACTCACGTCTGAGCATCCCCAGCCCACTCGGGGTGAAAATTGCAAAAAACATAGTTGATGGACAGAATGTAGAACAATGTCATACATTCACCCCAGTACAAGGATCTGGGCCTAAATCCATCGTTGTTTTGCACTCCACATCACCCTGGGTTAGACACTGGCTATATGCAAATCAGCTCTGACCCTGTGCCTCATGGGAACAGTCCAGTCCGAACTACCAAGCCATGTCTTTCCCAGACCGGAATCAAGCATCCATGGACCGGTTTCTGGCTATCAGCCTTCATCAGCCTGGATAGCTTGACTCCAGTGGTGTGGAGAGCCTGGGACTCACGTCTGAGCATCCCCAGCCCACTCGGGGTGAAAATTGCAAAAAACATAGTTGATGGACAGAATGTAGAACAATGTCATACATTCACCCCAGTACAAGGATCTGGGCCTAAATCCATCGTTTTTTTGCACTCCACACCACCCTGGGTTAGACACTGGCTATATGCAAATCAGCTCTGACCCTGTGCCTCATGGGAACAGTCCAGTCCGAACTACCAAGCCATGTCTTTCCCGGACCGGAATCAAGCATCCAAGGACCGGTTTCTGGCTATCAGCCTTCATCAGCCTGGATAGCTTGCCTCCAGTGGTGTGGAGAGCCTGGGACTCACATCTGAGCATCCCCAGCCCACTCGGGGTGAAAATTGCAAAAATTATAGTTGATGGACAGAATGTAGAACAATGTCAAACATTCACCCCAGTACAAGGATCTGGGCCTAAATCCATCGTTTTTTTGCACTCCACACCACCCTGGGTTAGACACTGGCTATATGCAAATCAGCTCTGACCCTGTGCCTCATTTGAACAGTCCAGGCCGAACTACCAAGACATGTCTTTCCCGGACCGGAATCAAGCATCCAAGGACCAGTTTCTGGCTATCAGCCTTCATCAGCCTGGATAGCTTGACTCCAGTGGTGTGGAGAGCCTGGGACTCACTTCTGAGCATCCCCAGCCACTCGGGGTGAAATTTTCAAAAAACAGAGTTGATGGAGAGAATGTAGAACAATGTCATACATTCACCCCAGTACAAGGAACTGGGCCTAAATCCATCGTTTTTTTGCACTCCACACCACCCTGGGTTAGACACTGGCTATATGCAAATCAGCTCTGACCCTGTGCCTCATGGGAACAGTCCAGTCCGAACTACCAAGCCATGTCTTTCCCAGACCGGAATCAAGCATCCAAGGACCGGTTTCTGGCTATCAGCCTTCATCAGCCTGGATAGCTTGACTCCAGTTGTGTGGAGAGCCTGGGACTCACGTCTGAGCATCCCCAGCCCACTTGGGGTGAAAATTGCAAAAAACATAGTTGATGGACAGAATGTAGAACAATGTCATACATTCACCCCAGTACAAGGATCTGGGCCTAAATCCATTGTTTTTTTGCACTCTACACCACCCTGGGTTAGACACTGGCTATATGCAAATCAGCTCTGACCCTGTGCCTCATGGGAACAGTCCAGTCCGAACTACCAAGCTATGTCTTTCCCAGACCGGAATCAAGCATCCAAGGACCGGTTTCTGGCTATCAGCCTTCATCAGCCTGAATAGCTTGACTCCAGTGGTGTGGAGAGCCTGGGACTCACGTCTGAGCATCCCCAGCCCACTCGGGGTGAAAATTGCAAAAAACATAGTTGATGGACAGAATGTAGAACAATGTCATACATTCACCCCAGTACAAGGATCTGGGCCTAAATCCATCGTTTTTTTGCACTCCACACCACCCTGGGTTAGACACTGGCTATATGCAAATCAGCTCTGACCCTGTGCCTCATGGGAACAGTCCAGTCCGAACTACCAAGCCATGTCTTTCCCAGACCGGAATCAAGCATCCAAGGACCGGTTTCTGGCTATCAGCCTTCATCAGCCTGGATAGCTTGACTCCAGTGGTGTGGAGAGCCTGGGACTCACGTCTGAGCATCCCCAGCCCACTCGGGGTGAAAATTGCAAAAAACATAGTTGATGGACAGAATGTAAAACAATGTCATACATTCACCCCAGTACAAGGATCTGGGCCTAAATCCATCGTTTTTTTGCACTCCACACCACCCTGGGTTAGACACTGGCTATATGCAAATCAGCTCTGACCCTGTGCCTCATTTGAACAGTCCAGGCCGAACTACCAAGACATGTCTTTCCCGGACCGGAATCAAGCATCCAAGGACCAGTTTCTGGCTATCAGCCTTCATCAGCCTGGATAGCTTGACTCCAGTGGTGTGGAGAGCCTGGGACTCACTTCTGAGCATCCCCAGCCCACTCGGGGTGAAATTTTCAAAAAACAGAGTTGATGGAGAGAATGTAGAACAATGTCATACATTCACCCCAGTACAAGGATCTGGGCCTAAATCCATCTTTTTTTGCACTCCACACCACCCTGGGTTAGACACTGGCTATATGCAAATCAGCTCTGACCCTGGGCCTCATGGGAACAGTCCAGTCCGAACTACCAAGCCATGTCTTTCCCAGACCGGAATCAAGCATCCAAGGACCGGTTTCTGGCTATCAGCCTTCATCAGCCTGGATAGCTTGACTCCAGTTGTGTGGAGAGCCTGGGACTCACGTCTGAGCATCCCCAGCCCACTTGGGGTGAAAATTGCAAAAAACATAGTTGATGGACAGAATGTAGAACAATGTCATACATTCACCCCAGTACAAGGATCTGGGCCTAAATCCATTGTTTTTTTGCACTCTACACCACCCTGGGTTAGACACTGGCTATATGCAAATCAGCTCTGAACCTGTGCCTCATGGGAACAGTCCAGTCCGAACTACCAAGCTATGTCTTTCCCAGACCGGAATCAATCATCCAAGGACCGGTTTCTGGCTATCAGCCTTCCTCAGCCTGAATAGCTTGACTCCAGTGGTGTGGAGAGCCTGGGACTCACGTCTGAGCATCCCCAGCCCACTCGGGGTGAAAATTGCAAAAAACATAGTTGATGGACAGAATGTAGAACAATGTCATACATTCACCCCAGTACAAGGATCTGGGCCTAAATCCATCGTTTTTTTGCACTCCACACCACCCTGGGTTAGACACTGGCTATATGCAAATCAGCTCTGACCATGTGCCTCATGGGAACAGTCCAGTCCGAACTACCAAGCCATGTCTTTCCCAGACCGGAATCAAGCATCCAAGGACCGGTTTCTGGCTATCAGCCTTCATCAGCCTGGATAGCTTGACTCCAGTGGTGTGGAGAGCCTGGGACTCACGTCTGAGCATCCCCAGCCCACTCGGGTGAAAATTGCAAAAAACATAGTTGATGGACAGAATGTAGAACAATGTCATACATTCACCCCAGTACAAGGATCTGGGCCTAAATCCATCGTTTTCGGTAGTTCGGACTGGACTGTTCCCATGAGGCACAGGGTGAGAGCTGATTTGCATATAGCCAGTGTCTAACCCAGGGTGGTGTGGAGTGCAAAAAAACGATGGATTCAGGCCCAGATCCTTGGACTGGGGTGAATGTATGACATTGTTCTACATTCTGTCCATCAACTGTGTTTTTTGCAATTTTCACCCGAGTGTGCTGAGGATGCTCAGACGTGAGTCCCAGGCTCTCCACACCACTGGAGTCAAGCTATCCAGGCTGTTGAAGGCTGATAGCCAGAAACCGGTCCTTGGATGCTTGATTCTGGTCTGGGAAAGACATGGCTTGGTACTTCGGACTGGACTGTTCCCATGAGGCACAGGGTCAGAGCTGATTTGCATATAGCCAGTGTCTAACCCAGGGTGGTGTGGAGTGCAAAAAAACGATGGATTTAGGCCCAGATCCTTGTACTGGGGTGAATGTATGACATTGTTCTACATTCTGTCCATCAACTGTGTTGTTTGCATTTTTCACCCCGAGTGTGCTGGGGATGCTCAGACGTGAGTCCCAGGCTCTCCACACCACTGGAGTCAAGCTATCCAGGCTGATGAAGGCTGATAGCCAGAAATCGGTCCTTGGATGGTTAATTCTGGTCTGGGAAAGACATGGCTTGGTAGTTCGGATTGGACTGTTCCCATGAGGCACAGGGTCAGAGCTGATTTGCATATAGCCAGTGTCTAACCCAGGGTGGTATGGAGTGCAAAAAAACGATAGATTTAGGCCCAGATCCTTGTACTGGGGTGAATGTATGACATTGTTTAACATTCTGTCCATCAACGGTGTTTTTTGCAATTTCCACCCCGAGTGTGCTGGGGATGCTCAGACGTGAGTCCCAGGCTCTCCACACCACTGGAGTCAAGCTATCCAGGCTGATGAAGGCTGATAGCCAGAAACCGGTCCTTGGATGCTTGATTCTGGTCTAGGAAAGACATGGCTTGGTAGTTCGGACTGGACTGTTCCCATGAGGCACAGGGTCAGAGCTGATTTGCATATAGCCAGTGTCTAACCCAGGGTGGTGTGGGGTGCAAAAAAACGATGGATTTAGGCCCAGATCCTTGTACTGGGGTGAATGTATGACATTGTTCTACATTCTGTCCATCAACTGTGTTTTTTGCAATTTTCACCCAGAGTGTGCTGGGGATGCTCAGACGTGATCAAGCTATCCAGGCTGATGAAGGCTGATAGCCAGAAACCGGTCCTTGGATGCTTGATTCTGGTCTGGGAAAGACATGGCTTGGTAGTTCGGACTGGACTGTTCCCATGAGGCACAGGGTCAGAGCTTATTTGCATATAGCCAGTGTCTAACCCAGGGTGGTGTGGAGTGCAAAAAAACGATGGATTTAGGCCCAGAACCTTGTACTGGGGTGAATGTATGACATTGTTCCACATTCTGTCCATCAACTGTGTTTTTTGCAATTTTCACCCCGAGTGTGCTGGGGATGCTCAGACGTGAGTCCCAGGCTCTCCACACCACTGGAGTCAAGCTATCCAGGCTGATGAAGGCTGATAGCCAGAAACCGGTCCTTGGATGCTTGATTCTGGTCTGGGAAAGACATGGCTTGGTAGTTCGGACTGGACTGTTCCCATGAGGCACAGGGTCAGAGCTGATTTGCATATAGCCAGTGTCTAACCCAGGGTGGTGTGGAGTGCAAAAAAACGATGGATTTAGGCCCAGATCCTTGTACTGGGGTGAATGTATGACATTGTTCTACATTCTGTCCATCAACTGTGTTTTTTGCAATTTTCACCCCGAGTGTGCTGGGGATGCTCAGACGTGAGTCCCAGGCTCTCCACACCACTGGAGTCAAGCTATCCAGGCTGATGAAGGCTGATAGCCAGAAACCGGTCCTTGGATGCTTGATTCTGTTCTGGGAAAGACATGGCTTGGTAGTTCGGACTGGACTGTTCCCATGAGGCACAGGGTCAGAGCTGATTTGCATATAGCCCGTGTCTAACCCAGGGTGGTGTGGAGTGCAAAAAAACGATGGATTTAGGCCCAGATCCTTGTACTGGGGTGAATGTATGACATTGTTCTACATTCTGTCCATCAACTGTGTTTTTTGCAATTTTCACCTCTAGTATATATAAGGCAGGGGGATTAAAACTACCTCTTAAAACGCGCCACAGGGCGGGTTTGCACAATGGTGAAGGGAGGGCGGGGGGTGGCTGAGCTGACGTGTGCAAACACACCCTGTGGCCGTTTTAATTTGGAGATAAAGTCCCCTTGAATCCTGAGTGTCCCTTGGGTACAACTAGCCCATCAGGTATCTCTAGTTAGCACAACAGAGCTGCGTTGCAGAGAAAATGGGCACAGCCTGGACCAACTCCCTGCAACGTAGGGCAGTGGCGGTAACTGGAAGCACCTGGTGGACTAGTTGCCCCCCATGGGTTCTCGGATTGAAGGGGAATTATTTCCCCAAATAAAACGCACCAGAGGGCGTTTTTAAACACGTCACCTCAGGCCCCGTCCCCTCCCTTCCCCACTGTGTAAACACGCCATGTGGCCATTTTAAGTTGGGAGATTAACTCCCCTTGAATCATTTGGGTCCCTAGGTGCAAATTAGCCCACTAGGTACATCCAGTAGACACCATTGCAGAGAGGTGTAAAAAGGGGTACGGCCTGGACCACCTCTCTGCAACGCAGCACAATGGAATATATTAAAGCACCTGGTGGGCTAGTTGGCCCCCAGGGGCTCTCAGGATTGAAAAGTAATTCCTCCTCAATCCTGAGATTCCCTAGGGGCCAACTAGCCCACCAGGTACCTCCAGTATGCGCCACAGAGCTGTGTTGCAGAGAGGTGTTCAGAGGCCACGCCTCTTTTTACAACACTCTGCAACGCAGCTCCGAGGCACTATCTGGAGGTACATGGTGGGCTAGTTGGCCCCCAGGGACTCTCAGGATTGAAGAGGAATTAATTCCCCAACTTAAAACGCACCACAGGGCGTGTTTGCACACATATGACCTCAGGCCCTGCCCCCTCCCTTCACCACTGTACAAACGTGCCCCGTGGCATGTTTTAAGTTATGGAATTAACTCCCCTTGAATCCTGAGGGTCCCAGGGGTGCAACTAGCCCACCAGCTACCTCCATTAAGCGCCACAGAGCTGCGTTGCAGAGAGGTGTAAAAAGGGGCATAGCCTCAGTACACCTCTCTGCAATGCAGACCCCTGGCACATACTGGAGGTTCCTGGTGTGCTAGTTGGCCCCTAGAGACCCCCATTATTCAAGGGGAATTCCTTCCCCATCTGCAAACGCGCCAGGGGGCGCATTTGCAGAGTGCTTCAAGGAGGGGGCGTGACCTGCGGCACCGATGTCGGTCTTTTAATATTTTAAGAAGGGGGGGCTGTGTGGTCCCCCTTCTTGTTGTAATTTATTTGCCCTAGGGACCCAATCTCTCAGGGCCCACCCCCTATTTCCTAAAAAAAAAAAGAAAAATCAGGACAGGGGCCTCCCGAGGCCATAATCTGCCGCGGGGACCCCATCCCCCGGGGCATGACCCTTTTTTTAAAATAATTATTTGTGAGGGGGTTTTACTTGTTCCCCAAACTTAGGCAATTTATGGCCCCTGGGACCCCATCCCCCGGGCTGGCCTTTGTTTATTTATTTATTTTTATTTGAGGAGGGGTGCCACGTGGCTCCCCTCCTGATCCACTAATAGCCCCGGGGACCCCATCCCCCGGGGCCCCCATCCCCCGGGGCTGGCCCTCACCGTTGGGAACTGTGGGGGGGTCCCCAATCCCCCCACGGTCCGGCCAGCTCCCCGCCTCCTGCGGGAGCCGGCATTGCTTTTCCACATGGGGAGCTGCTAAGATGCGGCTCCCCATGTGGATAAGCAATTTGCTTTGCTCTTTGGAAGAGAGAGCAGGTTTCCTGCTCTTTCTTCCAAATAGCAAAGAAGTTTGCTATGGCAGGGGGGGAGCCGGGAGTCTCCCGCCCTGCCATAGCAAACTACAGTGTCCCAGGGATGGGCACCCCGGGACACTGCAAGAGCCGGCCCTGGGGGTGGAGTCCCCAGGGCCATCACAAGGCTCCAGGAGGGGGGGCCGGTGCGACCCCCCTCCCACCATCTACAAAGCCCTGGTGGGTGGTGGTCCCCGGGGCTGGGGGGGTCCGCCACAGACCCCCCAATTTAAATATTTAGAGCCCCGGGGAGGTAGCGGTCCCCGGGGTTTGTGGGGGGCTTGATCACCCCAACACAGGGTATTTTTTTAAATAAAGCCCAGGGCGTGGCAGTCTCCGGGACGCAGGGGCCATGAGCCCCCTGCAACTAATTTAAATAAGCCCCATGGGGTGGCGGTCCCCAGGGCTGGGGGGCCTGAGAGCCCCCTGCAACTAATTTAAAGAAGCCCCAGGGGGTGGCGGCCCTGGGACTGAAGGGGGCCAAGAGCCGCACCCCTAATTTAAAGAAGCCCTGGGGGTGGTGGTCCCCAGGGCAGTGTGGGGGGATTGGGCCCCCCACACTTTTTTTGATCATGCCCCCGGGACTTGGCCCACCTGGGGGCTAATTACCAATGAAGTGCGAGAGCCCACGCTTTTTTTTAAATTTTATTTCGGACGAAATTCGTGCTGGGTGCGCAAATCTCTCCGATTTAATTTTTTTAATGCTTTTTTTGGCCCTGGGGGTCCTTTGTGGGACCCCCTGAGCAGGCCTAGGAGATCAGGGTGTTTCTACCCTGCCCCCTTTTTCTGTTCTGTGTGTTTTTTTCTGCTTTCTTGTGCCTCGGTCCTTCCTGGTTTGGAGTGTTAACAGCCAATTAGCATACAGCTCGTGTTCGTCAGGGTGCACTTCGGGTGCGGGGATCCATCGCGGCCATAGATATATATGTGATTTTAATTTTGATTTTCTCAGGAATTTCTGAATGTATGTACACCATTCAACCAAAAGGCATGATTTTAAACCAAGGGCTTCCTTTTTGCCAAATTTGGTGTAATTCCGTTCAGCAGTTCGGGCTGTAGCTGCGATTAAAGGTTCCTATGGGAAATTGCATGGGGAAAACACGTTTTGGGCCCCTCCTTTTTTCTCGCCCCCCGCATGACGAATCACCTCGAGACTTTCAGGATAGGAGTGGACCGGAGCGACCCACCAGTTTTGAAAACTTCGTAAAGATTCAACAACCGGCGCCAAAGTTATTCCAAATAGAATGCTGCGGATTTCCTAAGGATACTTTGTCCTAACTATAACTACCTTTCGGCGACCGCCAGTAGGTTATATATATATATATTCTAAACGCCACTAACAGCATTAAAAACATCACGGAACTTTGCTGAAAACGAACAATCTTCACTGGCGAAGTCCTGTTTCAATTGCCACACATGGAGAACTGACCAATCAAGAGAGATATTCTTCTCTTTAAAAATCGGAGCGCTGTGCATGAGAGATCTACACCTTAAGCACTGATGAAAGCTGATTGCTGAAACGCGTCTGCGAAATTAAGGTGGTTTTTAATTTTCCCAGAGTGCCCGTGTGTGCTGTACCTCGCATACGTTGGAGCTTATATCTACAAGTGAGTCCCTTCCTCACTACGAGAAGCACCCGCCTAGAGTTCGAATGTCTGTTTGAAGGAACTTGGAGCGATAGACTATACAGACGCTGAACCGTCTCTTCACGGAAGGGCCCGCGACCATATGTCGAATTATCCAAATTCAAGGTCAACTTTATTGATTGTTGCCTGCGGTTCCGACCTGCTGCAAAAGAGGCTTGGCGAGGGAAATGCTTACACAGCGTTTGTTGCATGTGACATTACAGCGGACTTGAATAATTCTAAACGCCACTAACAGCATTAAAAACATCACGGAACTGTGCTGAAAACGAACAATCTTCACTGGCGAAGTCCGGTTTCAATTGCCACACATGGAAAACTGACCAATCAAGGGAGATATTCTTCTATTTAAAAATCGGAGCGCTGTGCATGAGGGATCTACACCTTAAGCACTGATGAAAGCTGATTGCTGAAACGCGTCTGCGAAATAAAGGTGGTTTTTAATTTTCCCAGAGTGCCTGTGTGTGCTGTACCTCGCATACGTTGGAGCTTATATATATATATATATATTTTTTTTAATCCATACATGGTTTCTTTCCCTGCATGCATTGCAAAGCATGCAAACACAGTAGGAAGAGAACCAGATATGAGGGGAGACCTAAAGACTCACGACCCATCAGAGAAATTAGAAAATTTCTAAACTGCAATTCAGAGTTTGTCATCTACTATTTGGAATGCCCTTGCTCGAAAAGATACATTGGAAGCACTATAAATCCGGCTAAAAAATGTATCTTGGAGCACATGCGTGCCATAACTAACTAAGATAAGAATTACCCGGTGGTACGCCACTTTGAAACCCATCATAACAGCAACCGAGATCTTTTAACGTTCTTCTGCCTAGATCAGCTAGACAGGAAGGAACCAGGTGGGGACAGGGTAAAAGCACTAAGGGTGCTAGAATCAAAATATATAATCGATCTTCAGAGCATGCAACCGATAGGGCTTAACAATGACGAAGAACTATGGGTCCACCTAGAGTAATAGATGACAGCCAGACAAGACCAGCCAAACGTAGCACGGAACACAGCGATTACGTTTAACAACAACATTAGTACAAATCCTAAAATACTAACTGTTCTGTTTTTCCTTATCATTTTATGGAGCTGATGTTAATGTGATGGACTGTCGATAGGATGTTAACACATCGCTTTCCATGACCTTTTATTAAGTTTTGTTCCACTTGTCCCCATCAATTTATTTTGTGATTTATACCAATATAATTGATTTTCAATATAACCTCTACTGCTGTGTCTCTTTTTTTCTTTTTCATTTAAATGTTGTTTGCTCCTTAAAGAAATATTTCTGATTAATAATCTAAGTAATCCTATGGATACACAGGTCTCAATTCTTTAATGAACCAAAAAATGTCATATATTTGAACAGTATTGAATTTACCACTCCAGGCACAATATTACAGCGTTGGATTGGTAAAATACCATCCAACCCAACCTGAAATGAATAAAAGCAAACCCTGACACGTGTTTCGCTGGGAGCACCCAGTATAAGTCAAAACAATTGTTTTGATATATATTTATATATATCTATATATATATATATATATATATATCTATATATATATATCTATATATATATATATATATATATATATATATATATATATATAATATATATATATATATATATATAATAAAGCAGTCCTGGTTCCGTTCAATGGTGGCGGAACCGAAAGGTCAAGACCTCGAAAGCCTCACGCCCAGCAAGCAGCGATAGCCTCAAAATAATCAGCAATCCAGGAATGGATAACAGGGAAGACGATTTATTGAATATAGGTACGCGTTTCACTCTACACGAGAGCTTGTTCACACAACACGCCAGAAACAAACAAGGCATATAAATAGTAATGATAGAAAAAGGACAATCTAACGTGACCAATAGTGCACGCCTTCTCTGCATAATGAACAAAATAAAAGGACTATTAAAGTGACCAGTGTTTAAAGCAATGAAAATGGAAACATATGAACCATAACTCAGTGAACAGAGGCTTCAAGATCACACCAAAATGAATCAACTCTTGGAAAAAATTGAAAAGAAAACTAGGCAGTACATGGCAAAGGTGCAGTGTATGTACAGCATGTGTCACTCCCATTCGAAATGTAAGTATCTGTCTGCAAATCAATCAAAACAAATAATGACATAGTGCCATAAATAAACGCAGAAAGCAATACTATCGAGTGGATAACTGGAGATCATGTAGATATATAACGACAAAGTGTCAATAAACATTGCAGAAAACATGACTATTTACAACAAGCACAAACTGCCCTAAACCTGAATAAATAGCAATCAGGTGCCCAAGAAGATTAAAATAATCACAAAAAATTATCGTATAGAGCATTCCTTATTGCACTACATACCAACTGTCCATGGAAATAGAAAAAGGCAAGTAATAACTGGTGACACCAAAATTGCCAAAATAATAGGAGAAAGCAAGAAAAATAGCAAAACTATGTAAGAAAAAATAAAAATAACCAAAGAAAAAATATAAAATAGCCACAGCCGACAGTAATAGAAATGACAGTGAAATAAATCATTCAATTCATGTAAACCAATGAACTGGTGTAACATAATTCATAAGCCAAGCAATAACTTGGAATTCAGTAAAGTATACACCAGACAAAAGTGTATATAAATATATACACATGAGAGCCAACAGGCGGCCAAATACGAAGTGAAACTCTAAGTCACACGAAGGAAATTCATGAAAAACAAAATCATGGATCGACATATCATATCAACAGTTCATAAGAAATTGCTCAAATCTTCGGTTAGATTCAGTCCATTAGGAGCCTTAGTATCTAAGGCAAGAATCAAATGTGATTCCCTTTGCCGAAGAAGCTTCATTCGATCACCCCCCGGCCGGGTTGAGCGACCGAGCACAGAACTGTGTATTCAAGATCCTTACGTTTTTTATCGTGTACTGCACGAAAGTGTCTAGCGACAGGATAACTATTGTCGCTGTTGACAATAGCACGAATGTGCTGCAAAATTCGTTGGTGCACTGGAAGTTTAGTGCTTCCGATGTACTCCAGATTACAGGTACACTTCAGTTTGTACACAACATAATCAGATCTACATGTTAGGTGTTCTCGAAAAGGAATGGGTGTGGAACTGAAAGCAGTGACATAATGTGTGCTATTCTTAGCAAAAGTACAAGCTCGACAAGATGTGCATCTGAAAAAGCCAGTTTTAGTTGTCAGGCTTTTTTTGAGCGGGCCTTCAGGCATAGGCCTGTCCAGGGCATCACCCATGGTAGGCGCCCTTCTGAATGTGATGTTAGAGATGCTAGGAAGTAATGGCCCAAGAATAACATCAGTTAGAATGATAGGCCATTCAGAAGCAATGATGCGCCTAATTTTGCGTTCTTGAGTGCTGTAGTTGGTAAGCAGACGTACATTGCACTCTGCGGTAGAAATGTTTTGAACCTTAGGTGTAAGTAGTGTTTTACGCTCAAATGTACATGCTTCATGGAGGGCTTTCTCCAGAACAGACTCTGAATAGCCTCTATCTATGAAACGCTGTTTAGATTCACTTAGACACTTATCGAGAGAGTCCTTGTCACTACATATTCTGCAAATACGTATGAACTCCCCATAGGGGATGCTGCGGATTGTATGGGCAGGATGGAAACTACGGGCATGTAAAATTGAATTGCCCGCGGTGGCCTTTCTATGCAGACGGGTTTCAATTTTGTTGTCCCTGATGTAGATGTTAACATCCAAAAATTCTGCTGCATCAGTAGTAACTGTGGAGGTGAATTTAAGGTTGAAAACATTAGCATTGATTTCAGTAACAAATGCTTCCGCCTCAGCTGATGAGCCTTTCCAGATTATACAGACATCATCTATAAAGCGCCAATAATGCGCAATATAGGATAGCCAGCGACGGTGTGTGGTCCTGAGCTTGTGTTCCTCCCACCAGCCCACATGTAAACATGAGTAACTGGGGGAGAAACACGAGCCCATCGCCACTCCACGCAGCTGTTGATAAATCTGACCCTGAAATCTGAAAAAATTGGTGTTAAGACAGATATTTAACATTTCCATCAACATGGCATTATGATCCCTGAAACAGATGTCTCTTTTGTTCAAATAGTACTTGCACGCCTGCATGCCGTGCTGATGATGTATCGACGTATAGAGCGACTCTATATCCATAACCAAGAATAGTAGATTGTCACTCCATTCCACTTCCATGATTTTGTTCAAAAAATCGGTAGTGTCTTTCAAAAAGGATGGGAGACTGTGCATATGAGGCTGCAAGAAGAAGTCCACATATTTGGAAAGGTTCTCGTTCATGCTGCCAATTGCAGCTGTGATGGGACGACCCGGAGTAGGCGTCACCTGTTTGTGCACCTTCGGTAAAAAGTACAGAACAGGTGTGATAGGATGATCATTGACCAAAAAATTACATTCATCTTTAGTGAGCAGACCTGTTCGCTTCCATAAATGAATTAATTTACGTGTAGTTTCATGGCTTTTGTTCATAGAGAATTGAGTGGACAAGAGATAACATGAAGTGTCACTAAGATGTCTTTCTGCTTCAATGATGTAATCCTTGGTCGACCAAAGCACCGTGTTTCCACCTTTGTCCGCATTTTTGATTATAATATCCTTGTTTTTTTGGAGCTTACTCACAAGTTGATGGTACTGGTTGTCATTGTAGTTGGTCTGTTTCATCTGGTTCAGAACTTCTCTATTGAGGGCTTTCAATTCAATAATCACCCTATCGCTAAACACATCCACCGCATCACGGGGCATGATCGGTAGGAAAGTAGATTTGGGGCGAAAAGGGGTGACAGCTGAACGACTCACAACAATGCTTTGGCTTACTGTAGGGGTAAATTGTGAGTCATTATCAAAAGCTAAGTCTAACAAGTTCTGTAACCCCGCAACATCCTGAACTTGTAAAGTGGGTATTGTAGTATCAACATCTGTTATAATCACTGATTGATTCCTTTTGGAGTCGAGTTTGAAGTATTTAATGAGCTTGATCTTACGGATAAATTTATAGATGTCAATGCGTGTTTGATTATACGAAAACCTGTTAGGTGGACAGTATGAAAGTCCAAGAGAGAGTAGTTGTTGTTCAGCTTGGGTCAGAGGGAAATCAGTAAGATTGATGACAGTGTTTTCCAACATGCTGGTTATCTTCTCCAATTCCTTTTTGTTCTTCCGCGCAAGGTACTTGCGCTTGAAGATGCCCCTTCTTGCGTGCCTGCGCTGGCTGATTGATTGCCTGGTTTGGTTTGAGGTTGCCGGGAGCGCAGGGAATAACGCCGGTCCTCGCTGACAAAATTCAACTCGTCGACCAGTGTGAAATTTTCACGACTGGCCGGTCCTTCTGTAGATCCCCCTGGTATGTTATCGTCTCCGCTGCCTGAAGTAAGCGAGTTGAGGGAGAGATTATCACTATTGTCGGTAAGCACTATACTCGCAGAAGTTGAAGGTTGGATATTATGAGAAATACCAACATTTGCCACAGCTTTGCGTTTCAAGTTGTCATATTTCCTGGAAAAGGTCAAAATCCTCCCAGTAGCATAGTCATTTTTATCACGGGCAAATTTGGTAATTTTGCGCTCAATGATCGTGTCTTCCAACTTTTTTATACGTGCATCAATTTCTTCTTTGGCTTTGGTAATCCGATCAGTTTCTCCTGAAGCCTCCAACAGGCCGTTTACTCGATCAATTTCAAGTAGCAGCTTATTGCGATCTGATTCGGCATATTTGATAAGGATATGGAGCATGTTCATTGAACACTTTTGATTATTTTCGGCCCATTCTTGGAGCATCTGGGGATCTAAGTTCTCATAGGTGGGGACAATAAGGACCCTTAAGCCGCGTGGCACTCTGTCAGCATCCCTATATTTCTCAAGGGATTTTTTCTCCCACCATTTGGAAATTTCACCACGAAGGAGTTTCTCAAGTGTTTTAAGTAGAGTTTTCACATCGTTATTGGCAACATCCGGCGCCTCATTAATAGGTTTAGAAGAGTTAACAGGGAGACTGTCAAATCGAGCCTCAGCTGTGGCTTCTCTGTTCCTGAGCGCGTCACTAGAAATCATAATCCTGTGTATAAATACACATACGTCTTACTTGGATAAAGTGCAACACCAAGACCCTGTACAAGTTCTTGAGGCCAAATGCGGGCAATAAATCTGAGGCAATCCCGCAACCCACTACTACGTAGTCAAAAGGCAGGTCACAGCAAACAGAGGAAAGAGGGAAACACCTTACCGGAATCGGTGTCGGGTTGCCGCCAGTCAGCCGACCGGTGAGAAGCACCTTCACCTCGCCGTAAGGGCAGCGACTCCTCCTCTCGAAATGCATGATATAATGTTTAGTCTGACGCGTAGATGGGGGGCACAGCACAAAGCAGAATCAAAACGATCCAAAAGTTCAAAGTCTTTTGCCATTTGTACAGCAAAGTCTTTAAGCATAGGATTAGAACAGTGCTATCCTACAATATTACAGCGTTGGATTGGTAAAATACCATCCAACCCAACCTGAAATGAATAAAAGCAAACCCTGACACGTGTTTCGCTGGGAGCACCCAGTATAAGTCAAAACAATTGTTTTGATATATATTTATATATATTATATATATATATTTATTTATATATATATATATATATATATATATATATATATATATATATATATATATATATATATATATATATATATATATATATATATATATACACATACATATATATATATATATTAGATAGCTACAAAGTGCTCTTTATCCTGTAGTTAGTTGTGTAATTTTCTCAACTTGCTTCAGACCATTACGAAGGTACAAAAGTGGCCAACTCCTCACTTTCCTCTGCAGAACTGAACAGAGATAAAAGAGCAATATATAACTAGTAGAAATATCCATTAGGGCATAGCGCAAGAAATACATTAACTCACCTCCAGAGCATGAAAAACTAGGAAAAAGTTATTGATCCGCAACCAAAGACACAAAATGCTACACATGTTACAAATGTCAGGCAATGATTATTAAAGAGGGTTGTAAGTTCACCAGATCTGCTTATCACTATTAACATATTGAGTGTAATAGCCATTTTTATCATAGGTAAATGTCTACAGGTTGCCATCTGCTGCTGTTTGTGTTTGAAATCGAATGCTCTACAATAACTGCTTCTATGAAGGTGGAGGGAGAACCTCAACTCTCGTAGACCATTCATAAATTCTACAGAGACTTGTCACTACGTCGTCTTTATAAGATGAATAATGATCAACTAGTGGGTATTTCTTTTCATTGATGATTCGGTTCTCTTTTGCCTCATGGCTCTATCAACCCACCCTTAAAAGTTTTGTTGTCCCCCAGATTCTCTATCAGCTGCTCCTGGTCGGGAAGAAGTTCCTAGGTATTCAATTTCTCATGATAATTTTATCAACATCATTCTTGTGTATACAACACCTATCAATTTTAGTAATTTTGTGTGTGGGACCCAAGACTTTAAGTGGACCGGGTCTTGCCTGTGCTGAGCACCGGCAGTTCTAAAAGGCAGGTGACGAGAAAGGTCTCTATGGGGCTCTCCATTTCTTCCCTCAGGTTGGAAAATAAAATCTTAACTCTGCAGAGGTGCCACTGCTCAAAGACTTTGATGTAACTTGAAAGAGACTCATTTTAGTTATTTCACAGTCTCACCATTTCAGAACTGAAGCATTTTTAATTATATACAACTAAGCCATAGTCCTTGCTTGTATTCATCTTATGCAACTAACAATCACTGACAAAGCCAATAGCCCTGGCTTGTTGTAGTTGTAATGTTACTTGTTGTGTTATTTATCTGGATGCAATGACAGAAGCAGAAAAATACCAGTAGGGCGGCACGCTATGCGAAGCACAGATTTTTAGCTTACGTGATTTAAGCCACACCCTAATTTTAATTGGCCACGCCCCAACAGTTTTTTCATCCCACTTAAAGCCCTGGTGGGACGTCTGTGTGACCTATTTTGTATTTTCTAACTTCTTCACATTCATATTAAGAGAAACTTAAACGTGTAATTGTAATGGCTCTCTTTCCTCAATACAAATTGGAGTTGGGAGGTTGAGAAGGCAAAGGGCTCCCTCATCACTAACTCTTGATTGGTGCACTTGTACTCGAAGTAGTTACTTTATGTTAATCTTATTCACTGTATTTCAGGACAGGCTATACTACTGAACAACACATACCGTCAGAATTTGATGTGCTCCTAACATAGGGAGCAGCAAAAACATGTATTTACATGGATAGAATGCAGTGGCGTAATGCAAAATGATGCTCGTCCCTGCAGAATGTGATGGGGACCTCTGAGTCGCTCATATCTCACAGATATTCATTGACCTTGCTTGCCCTGAAAAAAAGGGCCTAATGAAGGGCTGGGGGCCGCAGGCTGAACGCACAGATATATGAAAGCCTGTCCCCCTCCGGCTATCTATTGATGAGGCGTTCAAGACAGCAAAGGACACGTCTACTACGTACGTCTAACCTGTCTGTGAATAAATATACCCGAATACCTTCCATAGATTTTAATATAAGGCTCCATGTCTATGACAGTTAGTGCATGCGGAAATGACGGGTTCAATATGACGACAGTAGTGACCCGCACGAGAATACAGAAAACACGAAAAAACTATACTTTATAAAAACAGCATTTCAAACAAATTGAAATGTAGCACATTTAACTGCATGCCCCGGTTTCTGCTTTAATACATGGAACATTAGTCTGATTATAACGGAATAACCCAGTATGATTTAAAAAAAAAAACATAATACGAATTCCAATAACTTGTAAAATGCCTTTTCCTGCCTGCTATCGTTCAATTACTTTCAATCCAAAGCACAGCTCTGAAAGCATGAATATTCCAATTAAATCTGATGAAATGACAACTCCGCCTCCCAATGCGCTTCTATAAACTTATGAGGCGTCAATCAATAGTCGATATTTTTCTGCTTTCTTACCCTATAACAGAAAGGTAGCTCCTGCAGCAGAAGCGTGGACAGTTCGGGTTTATTTAGTTTCAGGGCGTCGCCCTCCTTGGACGAGTACTTGTGGAACACGCCCAAGAGGTTGTAGACGGCGCACTCCACAGCTGCCATGGCCGGAATTTGGAAGCTGGATCGCCTTACTCCGGAACAATGCGCTTTACTTCAGCCCTCGCGCATGGGGCACCCAGTGACGCCTTCAGTGGTGGCTCGCACCTGCTCTCTCTCCTGACTCTACCAGTGCAGGAAATGTGAAGCTTTATATACTCCGTATCTGCATAATCAAGGACATGGGCCTGGCTTGTAATGCAGATGGCGTCTTCTTGTTGTCACCCTGACAGATCCTCACAGGACAGCGCTTGTAAATATCCTATTCTGGCGGAAGCAGCTTCCATTCATGACCAACCGTATCGTGTTCCCTTTGTTTGGGCCTTCATGGAAGACTGATTAGCATAGCTGGTGAGTCTCTGGCCAGTGTTGGCCTGTAGTTTGCATTTTATATAAATCAGGTTTAATTTGCAAAGATCACTTAATTATGAGATTAATGATCTGCGGTATCAAGTATAGGGTTTCCTGCATAGTAATATATACTGTGTGAGCTACTCCCTGAAAACAGTTGTCATTCAGGTTCTTATTTTCGGACTTTGCTGAAAAACAGCGTGTAGCAGAATGGACCTGAGAATTGTTAAATTGTTGCACGATGAAGCAAGTAAACACTGATAATGAAACTATTTTTCTGGTGTGTGAGTAAGCATGTGATACTTAATGCAAAAAACCTATGCTCTCATTTAGACACAGTCTGAAAGTTGTAAAAATAGAAATAACTTTAATAGAGCAAAAATGTACACCATGCAAATGAAGTGCTTGCGTCAAATGTATAGAAATAGGAATACATTTGTTACAAGGACATTATTTTTGCACTGAAGAGTGGTGCAAATCTAGCTTAAGATATGCATATGATACTAATACATAGAAGAAACAAATGTAAGCCTACATAAAGCAAAAAAAAAATACAAAAAAAAAATACCTAAGAGTTCGTAGGGTAATTTTAGAGAGACAGAAATAACCTTCAGACCGGCAACCGAGTGCACATTCTGAGGTAGGACTAGGAGTTTTGACCAGTGATCAACGTTCCTTTTGGTTTGCCTTGTAAAGGGTGTTCGCAGAAGTTTCTAGGTTCTTGGATTGTGATGGCTTACTCATACTAATGGTAATCTCTGGTCAAAGAAATGTTGGGCTTAGTGGTTTTAAGACTAAAGATCCTGTCGTCCAGTAGTACTATTTAGTCTTGTTACCATAATGTATATTTCCATTACAAAGCAAACACAACAAGATGATGGCTGGAGTGCTGGAACTTTACAAACATTCACACCCAGTCAAGAGATCTAGGTTTCGGAGTATCACCCCCTCAGCAGCCAGGCTAGCCTGAATCCAGTGACATAGCGAGCAAGGGACCCACATCTGGGCATACCCATGGTGACTTAGGGCAAACATTGCAGACACAGCAAGATGATAGACAGAGTGCTGAAACGTTTCAAACAATCACCCCAGTCAAGAGATCTGGGCCTAATCCATCATTTTTTGCTCACTATGCCACCCCAGTTTGGACCCAGCCATAAGCAAATCAGTTTTAACCCTGCTCTAATGGAAACAGTCCATCCCAAACTGTCAGGCCAGGTCTTCCCTGGAAACAAGCATCCTGGGACCGGTTTCGGGGTATCTCCCCTCATCAGCCAGGCTTGGTTGAATCCTGTGGCACAGAGGGCAAGGGACCCATGTCTGGGAATATCCTTTGCCACTTAGGGTGAACACAACCAGATGATGGAAGGAATGTAGAAACGTTTCAAACACTCACCCCCATTCAAGAGATCTGGGTTTAATCCATTGTTCTTTTGCTCACTATGCCACCACGGTGTGGACCCCGCCATATGCAAATAAGTCTTGACCCTGCTCCTCATGGGAACAGTCCAGCCCGAACTGCCAGGCCAGGTCCTCCTTGGACTAGAAACAAGCCTCCTGGGACTAGTTTCAGAGTATCATCCCTCATCAGCCAGACTAGCTTGAATCCAGTGGCATAGCGAGCAAAAGACAAACGTCTGGGCTTACCCATGGCCACTTAGGGTGAACATAGCAAACACAACAAGATGATGGATGGAGTGCTGAAACTTTTCAAACACACACTCCCAGTCAAGAGATCTGGGTTTAATCCATCATTCTTTTGCTCACTATGCCAACTTAGTTTGGACCCAGTCATATGAAAATCAGTCTTGACCCTGTGCTTCATGGGAACAGTCCATCCCGAACTGCCAGGCTAGGTCCTCTCTGGAAAAGAAACAAACATCCTCCAACTAGTTTTGGAGTATCATCCCTCACCAGCCAGGCTAGCTTGAATCCAGAGGCACAGCGAGCAATGAACCCATATCTTGGCATACCCTTGATCACTTAGGGCAAACATATCAAACACAACAAGATGATTGACGGAGTGCTGAAACATTTCAAACACTCACCCCCAGTCAAGAGATCTGGGTTTAATCCATTGTTTTTTTGCACACTATGCCACCCCAGTTTGGACCTAGCTGTGCTCTCCATGCCACTGAAGTCAAGCAAGCCTGGCGTATGAGGGGTGAAACCTTGAAACTGGTCCCAGAATGTTTGTTTCCGGTCCAGCGAGGACCTGGCCTGGGAGTTCAGACTGGACGGATCCCATGGGTAGAAGTGTCAAGACTAATTTGCATATGAATGGGTTTGAGCTGGAATGGCATGGGGAGTAAAACAAACAATGGATTTAGGCCCAGAACTCTGCACGAGGTTGAATGTTTGATATTGTTCAGCTTTCTGTCCATCGATTGTTCTTTTTGCATTTGTCACCCCGAGTGAGACGGGCATGCCCAGACCTGGGTCCCAGGATGAATGTTTCCAGTCCAGGGAGGACATGGCCTGGCAGTTTGGGTTGGATTCTTTGCCCTCTGCAGTCAGTGAGGCACTCTACTGTTTCAGGGAATCCAGCGTTACCAGTGCATAGCGTTTTAGGCCTCTTATAGTTCATGGTTGTGAGAAATAGGTTTGCTGTTTTGGGGGGTGAAATCCTGCTCAAGCAACAGCCACAATCTCTGTTAGACCTGGCAGCTTTAGGGTGGTATTCCCCTGACTTTTTTTTTACCTAAATCCTCCCTTTATCTTACCTTGTTTGCTGGCTTTAGCACTCCGAGCACTTTACCACTGTTAACCTGTGCTAAAGTGCATGTACATTCTCCCCTAAACATGGTCAAATTGGCTCATCCCCAATTGGTATATTTAATTTACTTATAAGCCCTAGTAATGTGCACTACATCCGCCTAGGGCCTGTAAATTAAATGCAACTATTGGGTGTTTAGCACTTATTGTGCCACCCACTTAAGTGGCCCTCTGACCATGGCTTAGGCGTGCCATTGCCTGTGCAGTTTACTCTGCCATTTTGACCTGGAAAGATAAACTTTTTGACAGGCCTAAACCTTCCTGATAGAAATGGGATATCTGGTTGGCTAAGGCTTGCGACAAAGCAAGGCAGACAACACCACTCTAGTCAGGGCAAGGGAGTTACTTGCCAAAGATAACCTCTGCTCACCCCCTTGGTAGCTTGGTACGAGCAGTCAGGCTTATCCCAGAGGTAATGTGTAAAGCGTTTGCACAACCCACACACAGCAACAACACACTAGGCACACCACAAAAGGAACTCCACATAGGTTATATCACAAATAGCTTTGTATTATCATAAAACACATTAGAATAGTAATCACACAATATACACTGTGCCAACTGGCACTGGGCAAGATTAACAGGGGATTATAAACACATGACAGGGCCACTTGGACCACTGTCAGAACCATCACAAAGTGAACTTAGTAAATGTAGAACATATAATAAGCGTAGAACACAACCAGTAATTACTGGCAAACACTGTACTCAGCATTATCCTGCAAAATAAATCATATTATGCACAGTATAACATCAGGCGTAAAATACATTATGCGCCAACCTCATAAGCCTAAACATACTAGACCCTAACCTCCTAAGCATAACTCACATTAGGGGCATAACTCACAGTAGAGGATAACCTCACAAGCATAAACCTCAGTATGCAAATAACCTCATACATAAACCACATTTAGAGGCATAAAATAGGGTGCGTAAATCACAGTACATAAATCACATTTCCTGCGCACAATATAAATCACATTATTAACCTAACAGTCCCCCTGGCCAAATGGCCTTCTCAGAGGGTTCAAATGCCCTATGTCCAAATGTCAGGGCGGCTGCCAATGCAGCAGACTCCACGTGCGCAAGTGTGCTGGGGCAGAGGAGTGTACCTCACTCCTGTCTCACTAAAAATGCCCCCAAAGACCTGATGGCCTAAACATTGCATCTGACGCTAATTGCCGTGCAGCTGTGATGCAAAACGTGGGCCTGGGCACCACGGTGTCCTCTCTTATCCCCCTCAGGGACTTCTAAACCACGTGCACAAAATGTTGCAGTTGCCCCCTATGGTGGCGCAACTGAGAAATAACCAAGAGGCCCTACTCTGGGGCTTTCTGGACAACATGTGCCATGTTGCAGCTGTGAGTACATCAATAGGGGCCCTGGCACGGTTGTGCCCTCGGGGCCTCCACTGGGGACTCTCTGAAGAAATTGACCCCATTGTTGCAGCTGCCCTCTGCCAGGCGGGGCAGATGTCAAAAGAACCAAGAAGAAATTAGACCTAGGCACCCCTGGCCCGCAGGACCCCCACGGAAGCCCTGGAACTGCTGTGCCCCTCGTTGGAGCCACACGGGCTCTTGAAACAAACATGCCCAATGTTGGAGCGGCCCGCAATGGTGGGACCGCTCAGAACATCACGCATAGCTGCCCGGGTGCCTCGAGAGCACCCATAACAATAACAAGAGAACGGCCTCAGCCCCACTCACCAGTGCTTGGACCTGGCTCCGTCTCCCTTCTCTCGCCAGCTCTTTTCTGGACATCCTCGTTGGTGGGAGTTGCAATACTCCTCAGGTCGGAGAAAGCTTGGTGGCGTCTCTGTGCCACACATGGGGCTCGCTTCGCGGCTGCATTAGCCCCGCCTCCAGCCAGCTGCTTCCGGGTCTGTTTGCGCTGAGATTGGCAGCCGCTGCTTCTTCCTTCAGTGGCCCCACCCAGAGTCAGGCAAGGCTGCATGGCTTCCAGGTCGGGCCAGGGGCCGTTGCTCATATTCACAGTAAGGCGGGGTGGGCACCCGCAATGACCCTCATATGCGGGGTGGGCACCCGCTCACCAATTAAATCATAAATGCGGGGTGGGCACCCGCAAAAGGCAAACAAACAGGGTGGGCACTCGCAAGAACCATGCAGAAAGCAGGGTAGCCTCCCACTCGTCTCAGCAATTCGGGGGAATCCCTACGCTGGGGATTCCCTCAGAAGGCATGTGCAGCTCGGTGCTGCTGAGCTCCAGCGCTCCTCTGGGAGAATAAAAATATAAGAGCTCACAGGGCGCAAAATGCAGCGAAGGTCCTGGGTCCTGGACTATCAAAAGAAAAGAAAAAGGGTCCAAGCAGAAAGGTTTCCCAGGGCCAAGGGGCGTAGCTATGCCCAGGGAGGGAAGCCCCCAGGGCGATTCCTCCTGAGTCCCAGCAGCAGACAGCCCCCAAGTCAAGTTAAGAACAGCACACCAGAACAAGAACAATTTCATGGGGGTCACAACCCCTATATTTATACCACACAATCTCTTTGTCTGCAGTGCAGGACATGGGGGAACCAGATGCAACTGGTTCAGTGGGGAATTGGAGCACTTTGTTTTCCAAGCTTCTCTTCTCCTTTGTCAGGTGGGGGCTAGGTGATCAGACACACCACAGGGACCAGAGCCAGCATTGTCCAGGCTGGGCACAGTCCTATTCAGGGTCAGGGGATTACTCCTCCCACTACGCCCAGCACATTTCTGCCATTCTGACTCACCCTGCCCCTCCTGAAGCCACACACACCTCCCAGCCCCTGCCACTCACAAGCCAGACATGCAATTCACATCAGGCAGGCAGACACATAGCACACAGAAATGCCAACTTCTAAAAGTGGCATTTCTAAAATAACCACAATAAATCTGTGCACACCATTCCACAGCATTTATTATTACAATTACATACATACTAAACTCGACCACTCTGCTCCTCCCGTACCATGAATTACCACTGACACACACTGATCAGGGAATCCCCAATGCATTCCTATGTGAGGTCAGGCCAATCTCACCAATGTAACACAGAAAGCACACGCACTTTACACTGGACCACAGTGCTAAAGTGCCCAGAGGCCTAAAAACACCAACACCAGGTGAGGTTCTGTGAATTCTGAACCCGTGGGTTCCATTTTGTGTATGGCAGCCATTTTGGGGTTGCCCTCACATAGGCCATGATTGTGGCTGAAACAAGTCTTTTAAGGACATGTAGACCTTAGCTTGAGTTTGTGCTGACTCCTGTTTGACCTGAGTGAACTGACCCTGTTGCCTGAAGCTGACCTTGTTAAACCAGTTCCTGCCCTTTAGCTGATCAAGATTGAGGATCAAAGCACATGACATTGTAGAGTTTGGTATGCACACACACACCCCTTATCTGTTTTCTGTTCCTTCTTTTATGGTCTGTTTATGATATGGGTTGTGGTCCTTTTATTATGGGTTTGTCCGGCTTGTGTAAGAAGGAGTGTTAGGTATTTTGCATGCTTGCAAAAGCTAGGACTGCCCCTTACTTTTATGCTGAAGTTTGTAACCCTGAGAGCATATAAACGGCCTCTGTTCTCTGTATTCCTCAGACTACCTCATTCAGTTGCTACGGCTTCTGTGTGACGTGGCCTCACTTATTAAATTTAATAAAGATGTCTTTTCATATTTTCAGCTTCTGTGCCAAGTTCTCTTTTTATTAGTAAGTATTCCCTGAGAATGAAGATTACAGTTCTTCACAGGACACAAAAAAAGGCTAGGACAATGCAAAAAGTTTAGGGGTTAACCTGCCAAAAGGGTCAAGTCCAACACTTCCCTATTTATACATATAAGTCACCCCTAAGGTAGACTCTGGATAGCCCAGAGGACAGGGACAGGGTGTAATGTATCTAAAAGACAGGATATGTACTTTTAAGTTTTACATGCCCTGGTAATGAGAAACTTCCAAATTTGTTTTCCACTACAGCAAGGTCTATCTCTCCGTAGGATAACATTGGGAGTACCTTATTATGTTGTTCATGTGTAATTCCCAATTGTAAAGAGATATACTTATCAAGTTTGGTGTCTCTGGCCTCACAAATGAAAACCACAATTTTGGTGAAGTCGGATTTTAAATTGCAGTTCTGAAAATGCAATATTAACGCAAAAGGGGGTCCAAGGGAATATTTAACGACCATCAGTGCTACAGCCCTTAAGACTACAGGAATACCAACTAAATAGTAGCAAAGGGTCAGACCCTCAACAGAGGGAGGAAGAGAAAAGTGTGTTTGTAGACGAAGAGCGAAATCGTTCACTGGGTACTCTCAGTGGTTTAGAGGAGTTCCCATCAGAATTCCAACCTGTAACGCCCTACATCATTTGGGAATCTAACACATTGCACACGGGGAAGTACCCAATGGAAGATTTGGCAAAATAATGCCCCTTCTGTCTTGTGTGTCCCAATGTGTATAGATATTCAATGGGTATCAGGTGGTGTCTGACAAGCAGTGCTGGATAGTGAAAAACAAGTTGTGTTAAAAAAAAGTGATATAAAATTGGGTAAAGGAGGAAAATTAGTTTAATAGGCACCTCCCATTCCCAACAGTAAAAACAGTGCAAAAGGTAGTGTTAACAAATAACTACCCGGACGTTCGTAATGGTCATGGTCGACATGTTTCTGCAGTTTACCTTGGGCCCATAGGTCACCTACTGCTTCATCAGGACCTAGTATGCTACTGCTAAATCTAGTGAATCAACAAAAAAGGGGGGAAAACGTGAAATGATAATCATCACCTGCAATTCTCCTGTTTGCGAGGTCCCCGGATATCACAGTGTAACAAACACACCAACATAAGAAAGAAGAAAGAGAAAGAAACTAATGAGCTTTTTCACATCTATCATAAGTGATAAATAGTATCATCATATGTCTGCTAATTTAATTAAATCAGTCAGAAATCTATCGTGCATCACATCATGTTCCCCAAGTAGGTGTAACATGAGAGCGGAGCTACCTTTAGTAAAATACACTCACCCAATGATCTGGAGAATGTTGCCCCACCTCACCCGGCCACAGCGCAGGTATGACGGAGCACCGCTCTGTGTGGGCAGAACAAAAGCAAAGGGGGTCAGGGGAAGCACTGTCAGGCTGAGGAAACGCAGCGCTACTTGTCTGTATATATACTGATATTAGCAAGTAAATGAAAAAATATGCGGGTGGAACTGTTTAAACCAGCCAACTCATAATGTAATGTAGAGATATTCTGGTTTGATATTTATTGTCGTTTTTAACCCAGATTCAGAAACCACATGCCATCCATCTCAATAGATTTGTGCGGCACGCACTCGCTTGGTTTTGCAGTCTGTAACGAGAGCTACTCTCGTAGTGGTTTAGCATTCAAGAACAAACGTTGTCGGGCGCGCCATGGGGGAAGACCACGCGTAAAGCACATAGCCGTCTTCACCAGGTTACTGACCTGTCCGTGGGTACTCCGGACGTCCCTCTGGGCTGTCAGTGGGAGGTACCGAAGGGACAGGCCAGCGTGTATTTGCAGGTTCCGTTTGCTCACGAAGACGGCTTGCACAGCAAGATGACGTCACGGCGACGCGCTAAGGCTATTGGGCAATGTAGTTCTAGCTCGGCACGGACATCCGATGTTGTCAGGGAAGTCCTATTTAATGTGATTTATGAAGTGCCATTCGTATTTATCAACCACCCGCTGGGTGATTTATGAAGAAGGCAAACAATTTATCGTAATGTCGGATCATGAGTGAGAATGGTCATATCGACCTGTTAAGATAGTTGTGGACATAAAGTACAGGCGACGTCTTTAACGTCCAAAGGACAAGTTGTTATATTCCCCATTTGTTATGAATGATCCTCTACTGATCAGGTTGAAACATCATAAAGACATCCACGGGATGTCTTCATTTAATCCGTGTCTATCCGTCTGGAGCTTATACACCCATTTTTGTTCACGCTTGAATAGAAAGCCACTGACGTCAGTAATATGTGTAGGTATTAATGGTTGTTCCAGTACCGTCCAGTGGAGATCTGTGGGGGTGTGCCTTGCTTGTAAAAAGTGATTAGTCAGTCTAGTGGACTGTTTAGAACATCTGATTGAACTTTTATGTTCTGAAATGCGTATCTTAACTTTTCGTGTGGTCATCCCCACGTACCTTTTGTTACAGGGACATGTGATCAAATACACTAAGTTGGTGCTATTACAATTAGTGAACCTTCGCTGTTCCCATGGTCGATCAGTCCCGATGTCTATAGTCTGTGATTTGGCAGTCTGGGGACAAGCCGCACAATTGCCACAAGGATGGTGTCCAGTGGCTGCTGGCATGTTCCATAATGTGCCCACTGCTCGTGGTATCTCACATTTAGGACGGGTGTGGACCAGTTTGTCCTTCAGGTTCTGGCCTCTTTTGAAAGCAAATAGTGGGGCCTGTATGGAGTCTGTTCCTGTATTGAGAATGCTCCAATGCTTCTTCACTATTTTTTTAATCAGATTAGACTGTGTGGTGAACGTGTTCACAAAGGTGATCCGATCTTGTTTAGGCTTTGGCAGTAGAATTTCTAATAGACCCTCCTGGTTATTGTTGGAGGCTCGTTTCTTCGATGTATGAATCAAATGTTTGGGGTAATCTTTTTGTAAGAGGTCCTTCTCAAGGCTACTGGCATGGTATTCAAACCTGTCTCTGGTAGAACAATTCCTCTGAATACGCAAGAATTTCCCGTAAGGCAAGTTGTCGCGAAGGGACTTGGGGTGGCAACTGTGATAACTCAGTAGAGAGTTTCGCGCCATCGGCTTGCGGAATAGTTCTGGTGCAAGGCCCGTGGGGGTGGATGTTATTAAGAGGTCAAGGAATGCCATTTGTGATCTACTCTGTTCCATTGTGAACTTTAGAAAACGATTCCTATCATTCAACCATTGATGGAAACTTTGAAGGTCTTCTTCACTGCCCCTCCATATCACTAGGACATCATCAATGTAGCGCTTCCACAGACGCAAATTGTCTGTGAAAGGATTGATGTCAGAGAAAATGTGATCTAATTCGAATCCGTGTACATACAGATTCGCGAGGGACGGGGCAAAAATACTGCCCATACTTGTCCCGCTCACTTGTAGATAAAGGGAGTCCTCGTACTGAAAAAAGTTCTCAGTCATCGCTAGAGTGGCAAGAGTCATAATCAATCTCACTGGGGTGATAGAGTCTAAGTCTCTCTCTGTTAACAGGGCCACCACCACCTCAAGGGTTTCTAGTTGTGGTATCGAGGTGTATAAACTCTCCACATCGAATGATACCAGAATGTCTATGTCTTTGTCGTAATCAATTTCGGGGAGAAGTCTTAGTACATCTTTAGTATCTTTTAGGTAGGTGGGCATCTCGCTCACCATAGGTTTTAGAAAAACGTCGACAAAAGTTGATAATGGCTCTTTAGGGAACCGATCCCCGAGATGATGGGACGACCTGGGGGCGGGCGTTGAGGTTTGTGTATTTTCGGGAGCTGATAGAAATAAGGTATCCTTGGATTCACAGTGCACAAGTATTGTCCTTCCTTAGCTGTAATCCAAGCCTCACTGATGGCTTCCTCCACGATTTGGCTGATTTCTTTAGTCAGTCTGTCTGTAGGGTCCAGGGTTTATTTTCGATATGCCCTGGTTTCGTTTAATTGGCGAAGACACTCTTGCCGATAGGTGTCTGAGTCTAGCAACACGAATGCACCGCCTTTGTCCGCCGGTTTTATGATCACGGATTGGTTGTTAGCCAAGCCTCTGACTGCTTCTTGTTCTCTTCGCGATAGGTTGTTGAAAGATCTATGGTCTTGGTGGAAGAGTTCTTTCAGATCATGGTCCACAGCTTCCTCAAAAGTGAGTACTTTTGCCGGTAATCCCACTGTGGTCGGGTTGAAAGTCGAAGGTCTTTTGAGACCTGTGTTGTCATCTTTGGTCGCAATCTCACCTGGAGATTGATTCTTGTTGGCAAATAAGTAGTGGAGTCTAATTTTCCTAAAGAACTTTCCCATTTCTATCTGGGCGATGAAAGGGTCGCTTCTATTTGTAGAGACGAACCCAAGGCCTTTGTTCAGAACCCGTTCTTCCATATCGGTAAGTTGGTGTGAGCTGAAATTAATTACGATATTGGCCCTGTCGATGTCCCTGCTTGGTCTTGTACGATAGTCTTCCCACTCCTCAGATCCATCGTCTGGGGGGGTAGGTTCCAGCGTACCTGGCCTTGTTGTGGCGTCCGTTGGCGGCTCGTGTCCTCCGGCCAGACCCTAAAAAAGGCTGGTGATTATAAGCTTGGAAGGATTGTTGTGGGTCATAATGTCCCATCATAGGAGGGTAAGGTGGAGGCCCCCACGGAGAAGGTTGCCACCAGGGGGGACCAGATGGTTGCGCAAATTGTTGGCCATAGCCTCTCCAATTCCTCCTGTTATTACCTCTACCCCTGTGTTTCATAGGGGTACTCCCTTGGTTGGATGCATCAGAGTCACTTGAGCCACCCTCCGAACTAGAGGTACCATAGTTGGAGCCTCCTTTTTGACCATTCTTGTTGTATACTGGCGGAGTGTAATCATCACTTGTGTATGGATAGATCCTTGCCATCGTAAAGTTCGCTAGGTCCTTTTTAAATTTCTCCAACTTGGTGAACAAGGTGGAATCCCGGAATTCCTTACTGGTCTTATTTCCTTCGTCTTGTTTCTTAGAGAACACTTTGCTAGAGGAGATCGTTGTCTTAATCTGACCTTCTAGGGTTTGGATCTCAATGAGAATCCTGTCAGCAGTCTTCTTCGCTGTCTTAATGATCAGCACCAACCAGTCGCGTGTACACCTCCACGCTATGAGGTACCAGTCTTTTAAAAAATCTTTGTCGTCTAAAAATAGACGCGGAGCATTGTTTACTATAAGCCCGGTTGGGGCGTAGTTGCCACGTAGGTACTCTGCCATGATGATCCCATGTACACAAACCCTTGCCTGATTCTTTTTCAGCACGAGGACTTTAGCCCACCCTTCATCGGAGTTGACCTGTACTGCGGGTAAGAGATCCAAAACACTCAGATTCTCTAGTAGTATGCTTTGTACCTCTTCCTCATTAAAAGCTAGACCTAGATTGGTAGCCATTGTCACAAAAGATAGTATTGTTAATAAAATATACAGTAGCGAGTTCCTCCAGCCTCTATAATGCCTCAGCTCCAACTCAAATCGCCTATGTTGCCAAATGAAAAAACGAAACGGACCCGCAGCCTGGAGGCTGCTCAAACAACAATATTAACGCAAAAGGGGGTCCAGGGGAATATTTAACGACCATCAGTGCTACAGCCCTTAAGACTACAGGAATACCAACTAAATAGAAACAAAGGGTCAGACCTTCAACAGAGGGAGGAAGGGAAAAGTGTGTTTGTAGACGAACAGCGAAATCGTTCACTGGGTACTCTCAGTGGTTTAGAGGAGTTCCCATCAGAATTCCAACCTGTACCGCCCTACATCATTTGGGAATCTAACACATTGCACACGGGGAAGTACCCAATGGAAGATTTGGCAAAATAATGCCCCTTCTGTCTTGTGTGTCCCAATGTGTATAGATATTCAATGGGTATCAGGTGGTGTCTGACAAGCAGTGCTGGATAGTGAAAAACAAGTTGTGTTCAAAAAAAGTGATATAAAATTGGGTAAAGGAGGAAAATTAGTTTAATAGGCACCTCCCATTCCCAACAGTTAAAACAGCGCAAAAGGTAGTGTTAACAAATAACTACCCTGACGTTCGTAATGGTCATGGTCGACATGTTTCTGCAGTTTACCTTGGGCCCATAGGTCACCTACTGCTTCATCAGGACCTAGTATGCTACTGCTAAGTCTAGTGAATCAACAAAAAAGGGCGGAAAACGTGAAATGATAATCATCACCTGCAATTCTCCTGTTTGCGAGGTCCCCGGATATCACAGTGTAACAAACACACCAACATAAGAAAGAAGAAAGAGCAAGAAACTAATGAGCTTTTTCACATCTATCATAAGTGATAAATAGTATCATCATATGTCTGCTAATTTAATTAAATCAGTCAGAAATCTATCATGCATCACATCATGTTCCCCAAGTAGGTGTAACATGAGAGCGGAGCTACCTTTAGTAAAATGCACTCACCGAATGATCTGGAGAATGTTGCCCCACCTCACCCGGCCACAGCGCAGGTATGACGGAGCACCGCTCTGTGTGGGCAGAACAAAAGCAAAGGGGGTCAGGGGAAGCACTGTCAGGCTGAGGAAACGCAGCGCTACTTGTCTGTATATATACTGATATTAGCAAGTAAATGAAAAAATATGCGGGTGGAACTGTTTAAACCCGCCAACTCATAATGTAATGTAGAGATATTCTGGTTTGATATTCATTGTCGGTTTCAACCCAGATTCAGAAACCACATGCCATCCATCTCAATAGATTTGTGCGGCACGCACTCGCTTGGTTTTGCAGTCTGTAACGAGAGCTACTCTCGTAGTGGTTTAGCGTTCGAGAACAAACGCTGTCGGGCGCGCCATGGGGGAAGACCACGCGTAAAGCACATAGCCGTCTTTACCATGTTACTGACCTGTCCGTCGGTCTGTCAGTGGGAGGTACCGACGGGACAGGCCAGCGTGTATTTGCAGGTTCCGTTTGCTCACGAAGACGGCTTGCGCGGCAAGATGACGTCACAGCGACGTGCTCAGGCTATTGGGCAATGATCGCCGATGATCATCTCCTACGCCGATGACACCCAGCTGATCCTCTCCCTGACCAACGACCCCGCCGCTGCCAGAGCCAACCTTCACGAAGGGATGAAAGATGTAGCCGAGTGGATGACGACCAGCCGCCTGAAACTGAACTCAGACAAGACGGAAGTCCTCATCCTGGGCTCCTCGCCCTCCGCCTGGGACGACTCCTGGTGGCCCCCCGCCCTGGGCACCGCACCCACACCGACAGACCACGCACGCAACCTGGGCTTCATCCTGGACTCCTCCCTCTCCATGACCAGACAAGTCAACGCCGTCTCCTCGTCATGCTTCAACATCCTGCGCATGCTACGGAAGATCTTCCGGTGGATCCCCACCGAGACCAGGAAGACAGTCACCCAGGCCCTCGTCACCAGCCGACTGGACTACGGCAACGCCCTCTACGCCGGAACCACCGCCAAGCTCCAGAAGAGACTCCAGCGGATCCAGAACGCCTCAGCCAGACTCATCCTCGACATCCCCCGACGCAGCCACATCTCCGGACATCTGAGAGACCTGCACTGGCTCCCCGTCAACAAAAGAATCACCTTCCGTCTCCTCACCCACGCACACAAAGCCCTACACGATCAAGGCCCGAGCTACCTCAACAACCGCATCAACTTCTACGCTCCCAAACGCCACCTCCGTTCAGCCAGTCACGCCCTCGCCGCCGTCCCCCGCATCCGAAGAACGACAACAGGAGGAAGGTCCTTCTCCTACCTGGCCGCCAAGACCTGGAACTCCCTCCCGACCGACCTGCGCCTGACCCAAGACCACCTCGCCTTCAGGAAGAAGCTGAAGACCTGGCTGTTCGAGCAGTAGCAGCACCCCCCCCCCCCCCCCCCCAAGCGCCTTGAGACCCTCCGGGTAAGTAGTGCGCTCTATAAATGTCCGTGATTGATTGATTGATTGAATGTAGTTCTAGCTCGGCACGGACATCCGATGTTGTCAGGGAAGTCCTATTTAATGTGATTTATGAAGTGCCATTCGTATTTATCAACCACCCGCTGGGTGATTTATGAAGAAGGCAAACAATTTATCGTAATGTCGGATCATGAGTGAGAATGGTCATATCGACCTGATGTAGGGCGGTACAGGTTGGAATTCTGATGGGAACTCCTCTAAACCACCATATGAGACCCAGCACTAGAAGTGCTGTATGGAGCACTAGAAGTGCTGGGTCTCATATATTTTTTATAGAGACATCTTGAGTACCTAGTTGGGATATAGTTGGTATTGATGGTGTGAGAGTGGAATTAGTGGTATGGGAGTTGTGGTGTATGAATGAAGTGATCCAGGGGGATTTAATGATATTAGGTGTGTTTTTTATGTAATTATTTTAGAAATAGTAGCAGAGAAATATATGTATCAATGAACATATGCATTGTTGAACTGATGTCTACTGTTTGTTAAGTGTTAAATGGACTGAATTTAGATAAAAAAGAAATGAAATATGAAAAATAAAAAATAATTAAGAACTTTTTGATACAAATAAAAATGAATTTTTGAGATAAAATGCTGTGTTCATAAAGTGTACTTTTTGAATTGAATAGTGAAATGATGTGAAGTAATTTTTGTATGCAAATAATTTGGTCGATGAGGGAAAACTTTGATACTATTGTATATTCATTCTCCTCTTTTTCCCTGACCCTACGGTCTCATAGAGGAGGTCCCCTTATATTGCATTTACATTATGACCCACAACAATCCTTCCAAGCTTATGATCACCAGCCTTTTTTAGGGTCTGGCCGGAGGACACGAGGCCGCCAACGGACGCCACAACAAGGCCAGGTACGCTGGAACCTACCCCCCCAGACGATGGATCTGAGGAGTGGGAAGACTATCGTACAAGACCAAGCAGGGACATCGACAGGGCCAATATCGTAATTAATTTCAGCTCACACCAACTTACCGATATGGAAGAACGGGTTCTGAACAAAGGCCTCGGGTTCGTCTCTACAAATAGAAGCGACCCTTTCATCGCCCAGATAGAAATGGGAAAGTTCTTTAGGAAAATTAGACTCCACTACTTATTTGCCAACAAGAATCAATCTCCAGGTGAGATTGCGACCAAAGATGACAACACAGGTCTCAAAAGACCTTCGACTTTCAACCCGACCACAGTGGGATTACCGGCAAAAGTACTCACTTTTGAGGAAGCTGTGGACCATGATCTGAAAGAACTCTTCCACCAAGACCATAGACCTTTCAACAACCTATCGCGAAGAGAACAAGAAGCAGTCAGAGGCTTGGCTAACAACCAATCCGTGATCATAAAACCGGCGGACAAAGGCGGTGCAGTCGTGTTGCTAGACTCAGACACCTATCGGCAAGAGTGTCTTCGCCAATTAAACGACACCAGGGCATATCGAAAATTAACCCTGGACCCTACAGACAGACTGACTAAAGAAATCAGCCAAATCGTGGAGGAAGCCCTCAGTGAGGGTTGGATTACAGCTAAGGAAGGACAATACTTGTGCACTGTGAATCCAAGGATACCTTATTTCTATCAGCTCCCGAAAATACACAAACCTCAAAGCCCGCCCCCAGGTCGTCCCATCATCTCGGGGATCGGTTCCCTTTTAGAGCCATTATCAACTTTTGTCGACGTTTTTCTAAAACCTATGGTGAGCGAGATGCCCACCTACCTAAAAGATACTAAAGATGTACTAAGACTTCTCCCCGAAATTGATTACGACAAAGACATAGACATTCTGGTATCATTCGATGTGGAGAGTTTATACACCTCGATACCACAACTAGAAACCCTTGAGGTGGTGGAGGCCCTGTTAACAGAGAGAGACTTAGACTCTATCACCCCAGTGAGATTGATTATGACTCTTGCCACTCTAGCGATGACTGAGAACTTTTTTCAGTACGAGGACTCCCTTTATCTACAAGTGAGCGGGACAAGTATGGGCAGTATTTTTGCCCCGTCCCTCGCGAACCTGTATGTACACGGATTCGAATTAGATCACATTTTCTCTGACATCAATCCTTTCACAGACAATTTGCGTCTGTGGAAGCGCTACATTGATGATGTCCTAGTGATATGGAGGGGCAGTGTAGAAGACTTTCAAAGTTTCCATCAATGGTTGAATGATAGGAATCGTTTTCTAAAGTTCACAATGGAACAGAGTAGATCACAAATGGCATTCCTTGACCTCTTAATAACATCCACCCCCACGGGCCTTGCATCAGAACTATTCCGCAAGCCGATGGCGCAAAACTCTCTACTGAGTTATCACAGTTGCCACCCCAAGTCCCTTCGCGACAACTTGCCTTACGGGAAATTCTTGCGTATTCAGAGGAATTGTTCTACCAGAGACAGGTTTGAATACCATGCCAGTAGCCATGAGAAGGACCTCTTACAAAAAGATTACCCCAAACATTTGATTCGTACATCGAAGAAACAAGCCTCCAACAATAACCGGGAGGGTCTATTAGAAATTCTACCGCCAAAGCCTAAACAAGATCGGATCACCTTTGTGAACACGTTCACCACACAGTCTAATCTGATTCAAAAAATAGTGAAGAAGCATTGGAGCATTCTCAATACAGGAACAGACTCCATACAGGCCCCACTATTTGCTTTCAAAAGAGGCCAGAACCTGAAGTACAAACTGGTCCACACCCGTCCTAAATGTGAGATACCACGAGCAGTGGGCACATTATGGAACATGCCAGCAGCCACTGGACACCATCCTTGTGGCAATTGTGCGGCTTGTCCCCAGACTGCCAAATCACAGACTATAGACGTCGGGACTGATCGACCATGGGAACAGCGAAGGTTCACTAATTGTAATAGCACCAACTTAGTGTATTTGATCACATGTCCCTGTAACAAAAGGTACGTGGGGATGACCACACGAAAAGTTAAGATACGCATTTCAGAACATAAAAGTTCAATCAGATGTTCTAAACAGTCCACTAGACTGACTAATCACTTTTTACAAGCAAGGCACACCCCCACAGATCTCCACTGGACGGTACTGGAACAACCATTAATACCTACACATATTACTGACGTCAGTGGCTTTCTATTCAAGCGTGAACAAAAATGGGTGTATAAGCTCCAGACGGATAGACACGGATTAAATGAAGACATCCCGTGGATGTCTTTATGATGTTTCAACCTGATCAGTAGAGGATCATTCATAACAAATGGGGAATATAACAACTTGTCCTTTGGACGTTAAAGACGTCGCCTGTACTTTATGTCCATAACTATCTTAACAGGTCGATATGACCATTCTCACTCATGATCCGACATTACGATAAATTGTTTGCCTTCTTCATAAATCACCCAGCGGGTGGTTGATAAATACGAATGGCACTTCATAAGTCACATTAAATAGGACTTCCCTGACAACATCGGATGTCCGTGCCGAGCTAGAACTACATTGCCCAATAGCCTTAGCGCGTCGCCGTGACGTCATCTTGCCACGCAAGCCATCTTCGTGAGCAAACGGAACCTGCAAATACACGCTGGCCTGTCCTGTTGGTACCTCCCACTGACAGCCCAGAGGGACGTCCGGAGTATCGACGGACAGGTCAGTAACCTGGTGAAGACGGCTATGTGCTTTACGCGTGGTCTTCCCACATGGCGCGCCCGACAGCGTTTGTTCTCGAACGCTAAACCACTACGAGAGTAGCTCTCATTACAGACTGCAAAACCAAGCGAGTGCGTGCCGCACAAATCTATTGAGATGGATGGCATGTGGTTTCTGAATCTGGATTAAAAACGACAATGAATATCAAACCAGAATATCTCTACATTACATTATGAGTTGGCGGGTTTAAACAGTTCCACCCGCATATTTTTTCATTTACTTGCTAATATCAGTATATATACAGACAAGTAGCGCTGCGTTTCCTCAGCCTGACAGTGCTTCCCCTGACCCCCTTTGCTTTTGTTCTGCCCACACAGAGCGGTGCTCCGTCATACCTGCGCTGTGGCCGGGTGAGGTGGGGCAACATTCTCCAGATCATTGGGTGAGTGTATTTTACTAAAGGTAGCTCCGCTCTCATGTTACACCTACTTGGGGAACATGATGTGATGCATGATAGATTTCTGACTGATTTAATTAAATTAGCAGACATATGATGATACTATTTATCACTTATGATAGATGTGAAAAAGCTCATTAGTTTCTTTCTCTTTCTTCTTTCTTATGTTGGTGTGTTTGTTACACTGTGATATCCGGGGACCTCGCAAACAGGAGAATTGCAGGTGATGATTATCATTTCACGTTTTCCCCCCTTTTTTGTTGATTCACTAGATTTAGCAGTAGCATACTAGGTCCTGATGAAGCAGTAGGTGACCTATGGGCCCAAGGTAAACTGCAGAAACATGTCGACCATGACCATTACGAACGTCAGGGTAGTTATTTGTTAACACTACCTTTTGCACTGTTTTTACTGTTGGGAATGGGAGGTGCCTATTAAACTAATTTTCCTCCTTTACCCAATTTTATATCACTGTTTTTGAAAACAACTTGTTTTTCACTATCCAGCACTGCTTGTCAGACACCACCTGATACCCATTGAATATCTATACACATTGGGACACACAAGACAGAAGGGGCATTATTTTGCCAAATCTTCCATTGGGTACTTCCCCGTGTGCAATGTGTTAGATTCCCAAATGATGTAGGGCGGTACAGGTTGGAATTCTGATGGGAACTCCTCTAAACCACTGAGAGTACCCAGTGAACGATTTCGCTGTTCGTCTACAAGCACACTTTTCTCTTCCTCCCTCTGTTGAGGTTCTGAAAATGCCCCTTTTAGAAAGCTTGTGGTATACCTCGGGGCACATTTTCGCGCCCCATCTGTCACACTGTGATGTGGGAAATTCACCCCTCAATTTTAACCACTTTTTATTGTGTTCCCCATTTTCATCATCAGCATCTGTTCGCATGCACCAATGGACGACATGATTTGCGTGAATAAATTATTTAGAAGGGAAGGAGTGTATTCTCATTACATGTTCCTTTTAGAAAGCTGGCATTTTCATACTTTAATTCAAAAGGAATGAGATGCACACCATTTTAATCCAAATTCTCTAACGATTTCGACGAAGTTTATCTTTCTAACAATTCTGGTGTGCAATACTTTCTACGCGCTTCGTCCCTTTGCGCTGCAACCACAACTCCACCATGAAGGGAACCAAATTCACTCTATGCTCTTGAGTTTTTTTTGAAAATGTATGTCAAAACGGATTGAATAAAATGAATTGCCTCAAAAAGAGAGAAAAAATGTATGGATACAATTGTGAAAAAGCATTAAAAAAGTATATGAACTTAATTAATTGCATTCGAGCTACTACAAGGCTGTGCAGCTTTGTGGGACCAAAGTTGGTTCCTTTCGTGGTGGAATTTTCTTACTTTAGCCATTTGTGCCTGCTGTCTGTCTCTAAATACACATCTTGGGTGGGCGGCAGGTGGGCTTTGTGCATTCCCTCTAGACAACCACACACAAATGGAGCTCAGGTGTAGCTTGATGTGTCACACTGGGAAGGATGGGAGGGAAGAGCTGGGCACAGCCTCATTCTTACACCTAAATAGTCTGTGTCCTCTCCCCACACAAACACACAAAGGGCTGCCTACCCTCCGGGAGTGAGACTGGAGCCAGGGCAGGAAGGGAGGACCTTTGTGTACTTCAAAGACCTTTCTTTATAGTCTTCCCAACTTCAAAGGCACTATTGGGTATGAGTGCCGGATTTCAGACACCATTCCTTCATTACATTTCTGGACCTGTGGGTACTCTGCCAGGAAAAAGGGCTGCTGTGCCTTTGAATGACTGCCACTCTGCCGGACAGCTGCTCTGGAAAAACTGCTGCTGTGCTGTGCAGCCCTGCTGTACATGTCAAACGTTTTCAACAGAACGCACCCTGTCTTATGGGCTGTGTGGGGCTTACCCTAGGGATGCCTTATATGTATTAAAAAGGTTTAGGCCTTGCAAAAGGTTTATTTAGCCATGCCAAAATGGAAGTTTAAAACTGTGCACAGAAGTTGTAGTGGCAGGCCTAAGCCATGTTTAAAAAGGCTACTTATGTGGGGCCAAAATAGGTGCTGCAGGCAAACCGTAATGACATATATCCCTCTCCTTGAGTGCTATGCTATCACCCTCTCCTGACCCCACCCCTCTCATCTCACCTAACTCAGTCACCACCCCTCATATCACCTTACCCACAAATGCTCGTCCCTCCCTAACTCCTTTTCACATCTCAACCTTCCCTTCTCTCCCCCCAGCTCTGCCCCTAGCTTTAACCTTGATCCCCATCTCAACCCTTCCCCATCTCAACATACACGATCTCGCAATCTCCCCCAGCTCTGCCCCTAGTTCCAACCCTGATCCCCATCTGAACCCTTCCTCTATCTCAACATACACTATCTTGCACTCTCCCCTAGCTACTACATCCCCTCCTTCCCCTTCTCCTTTCTCCCCGATCTCCACTCCAACCCCAACCCTCTTGCTTTTTCTCCTCACTCACCACCCTTCACTTCCCCTCACCAGACCTCCATCTCCTCAGGCTCAGTATCACCCCGATCCCACGCCCCTCGCCCCTCGCCCTTCGCCCTTTGCCCTCTTTGACCTCCAATCCGCCTCCCCCAGCCTACTCTCACCTCACCCCTTCCCCTTCTCTTGCCCCTACACCATCCCTTCTTGACCTCTCACCCACTCCCGACCCACACCTACCACCGCAGCTAATTCAGACCATACTCCCTCCCCTCCCCCGGCGCCTACCTCATCCCACCGCTCTTTTGTAACCCGGACACTTTGTAACATTGAACACAATATCTCCACCTTGATTACTGAATTTGCCAGACTTAGGGAAGAGTTAAAAAAAATCAAGTCCCCTAACATAGACCCCCCTCATGGTCCTCTCTATACTATGGCCCTAGCAAATATCTATATCCCAAACAATGGAAATCCACCCCTCTTCTCAATTGTTCACACAGACCTCTTCGCACCTTAAATGACTATTCCGCCTCTAACCTAGCTGACATCTGCGACTCATACCCTAATAATCCCACCCGCAAGGATTCTTCCTTCCCTCAATCCAACATCCCTGTTATTATGGGGATCAGCAGAATCCACTCAGCTCCCGAATCCAACCTATCTGACATCTGCGACCCATACCCCAATAAGCCCAACGGCAAGGTTTTTCCTTCCCTCAATCCAACATCCCTGTTATTATGGGGATCAGCAGAATCCACTCAGCTTCCAAATCCCCTAGACCCCCCAACTCACCACCATCCCTGCATGCCCTCCCCCAACTCTAACCCCAAACCCCTGTCCTGCATGCTTGTGAATTGCCGCTCAGCTGTTCGACACGCGACCCAAATATCCGAAACCATCCTTTATGAAGATATCGACATTGCCTTCCTCACAGAAACTTGGCTCAAAGACCACTCAACCCCCATCCTCGACATACTCACCCCCCCTGGTTACTCCATTATCAGGAAAGACAGATCTGAGCGAATAGGAGATGGTTTAGCAATTATTTTAAAAAAAAGAACTCCAACTCTCCCTAACCAAAATTACGGACTACACAACCTTTGAATATCTTGGAGCCGAACTTAATTTGAAGGGTTCTCCCCCAATACGACTACACAATATCTCCCGGTGAACCTCTGCCCTTCGCTAAAGAACTATCTGACCTCCTTACGCAGTCGCTACTTTCTAACTCCAAAAATCTCTTTCTTGGTGAGTTTAACCTTCACTGGAATGAACCTGATGACCCCACAATCAACCTTCTCTCAAATCTTCTTGGGATTAGTGACCTCAAGCAACTCTGCCACTCCCGACCCACTCCAAAGGGGCTACCCTCGATGCTATCATCGCTAATGAGGACTTAGCTTCCCTATCCAACATCATCCCCATTGATTGATCTGACCACCACCTCATAGTGTTCAAAATTTCCCCATCTACCCCGCCCACCCCTGCTAGAAATAACAAAACCACGATTACGACTAGAAATCTTAAGCAAATCCCTCCGGGTGCATTTGAGTCTAAACTCCAAGCCCAACTTCGTCTCACCCCACCCTCTCCTAATGCTAGTGAACTCACAGAGTACTACAATAAATTAGTTTCTGAGGTCTTATACCAACTTGCCCCTCACAACGAAAACACTTAAAAATATTCCCTCCAAATCTTGGTTTACCTCTGACCTCAGCAATGAAAGGCACTCACTTAGACTCGCTGAAAGAACATACATGGAGACATCACTCCTCCGCTGCCCATCTAATCCTCCTTAGAAACGCTAGATCGACCTACAAAAAACACATTTTCTCTGAAAAGGCTTCTTACTTCCACGCACAACTCACTCGGGCAAAGAACCGACCCAGAGAGCTATTCAACATTGTTAGAAATCAAACATCCCCGGCCCCCCTCAACCTGTTGGACTCTACTAACAAATGTTAAGAAATTGCAAGCTTTTTTAGCGGAAAAATTGCTAAAATTTATAAATCCTTCCAGATTACTCAGCCCCCCCAACCTCCCAATGTCCTCCTGATGAGACCCCAACACCACACTCCCTCCTATCCCCACCCCTCACACCGTCCCTTTTCCTCCCCTCATCTACCATACCTGAAGCCAGACCCACTAAACCTCTGCTTAAAATCAATGCCTCTGGGCATAATTTCAACCCCGTATCAGAACTAGAAGTCTTTAACATCTTATGTATGTATGTATACTTGTAAAGCGCACTGTTACCTCGTTACGTGGTGTCATGGCGCTGTATACCGCTGGGGAACCCGTCCTGGCTTTTCCTGTGAGAGGGCACCCCAAGGTGAAGCCAGGCATCCCCGGCGTTGCTGGGGCCGTTGTGGAGATTAAGCAAGCTATTGCCCAGAGTTGCAGAGTGGGACCCATGATTAGCGTAGGCACCTAAGCGAGAATTGTCGAGTCCGCGGACATTGACCCAAGACCCTGCCGCGTCGGGAATTGAACCCTGGTCCCAGGCCGACCTCTGCTTCAGGGTCAGCCGCTTCTAACCAGTGAGCCACACTTCTTCACCCAAACTAAAACCATCTTCTCACACAAAAGACTCACTGCCATCTTCCCTCGTCCATGAACTAAAGCATATCATCGCCCCTTAGGACCAATATAATCAATTCACTCTCCACAGGGTGCATCCCTGTTTCCCTCCAGCTTGGACAAATCACACCCTTCCCTAAAAGCCCCAAAGTCGATCCTAATGACCCTAATAACCTCCGCCCCATCTCTAACCTCCCCTTTTTCTCCAAAGCCCTTGAAAAATTTGCCATTCTCCAATTAGATAAACACATTGACTCCTTCAACCTACTCGACCCTCTTCAATCCGGTTTCCGCAAAAGATGCAGCACAAACACAGCATTGCTTAATATAGTAGATGATATCCACCTCGCCCTGGATAAGTGTGAGTCCGGCATACTCATTCTTCTCGATCTTACCACTGCATTTGATACAGTGAACCACTCAATCTTACTAAATGTACTCCAAGAACGTCTCGGCTTAAATGGCGCTGTCCTTAACTGGTTCACCTCCTACTTCCAACACAGAACCCAACAAATTAAAATTCAAAACCACCTCTCTTTCACCACACCTGTCTCCCTTGGTGTCCCTCAAGGATCAATTCTCTCTCCCGCACTTTTTAACCTCTTTATGGAACCCCTTACCCTCTTACTCAAGCAAGCAGGAATATATTACCACCTGTATGCCGATGACACCCAACTGTACTAGAAAATTAAATCCCACTCCAATATTTTTCACCTCAACTCTGCCATAATCAAGATACAAGCTTGGTTCTACTCCAATCACCTTAAACTCAATCCTAGCAAGACTGAAATCATTATTTACACTCCTAAAAGCAGTCCTCTCCCCATTCAGGCCTGGGTCACTGACCTTAATGCCCTTAGCTGCTCTCTCTCCCTCGCTGAATCAGTTAAATCTCTTAGCATCACCATCAACAGAGAGCTAACGCTTAATTCCCATATAAAAAAAATCAGCAAAGGGAGCACTTCTCACACTCCAACATCTTAAAAAAATGAAACATTTTATCCCTGCTGAAGACTTCAAATCGATTGTCCAATCTTTAGTCCTTTCAAAAATTGACTACGGAAATGCTTTAATCTCCGGAACTCCCAAAATTCACCTTACACCCCTCAAATCCGTTCTCAACTTAGCGGCTGGGCTCACAAGGACTGCAAATGCTTTGATCACATCTCACCTGTCCTCAAGGCCCTTAAATGGCTTCCTATTGAAGGACGATCCTCCTATAAAATAGCCTGCATTACGCACAAAGCCCTCTACCTCTTCTGAAAAAACAAACCTCAAAATCCTGTTCCTTCTCTGAAAAAGCCCCCAGCAACTGGAATGTCCTGCCTAAAATCTATGAGAAAACCCCATCTATCTCAATTCCTTACCACACATCCCACCTCCCTTCCCCTTATACCCCTTACCTAAATCTTCTCCCCAACCAAATTCGACCCTCATCCCACCTTAATCATGCACCCTCTCTGCCAGCTTGAGTCTGTTTAATTTAACCTATCAGATGCTTATAGTAGAATCATTTGTTACGACATCCTTTAAATGATATTTCTTCTTAGCTGATCTTTCTTTCTCTTCTCTCTCCAATAACTATTCCATTCATTAAGTGTACTATACCTGATTGTTTTTGATACAATTGTTCTGTATTCTTATGAATATCATACCAACAATGTTAAGCGCTCTGATACCCTCGGGTGGAGCCAGTGCTATATAAAACTTCAAATATATCTAGTAGCATTTATTTTACAGACCCTGGGCACATGCAGTACCACTTTACTAGGGACTTACAAGTAAATTGAATGTACCAATTGGATGTTAGCCAATTTTACCATGTTTAATGGAGAGAACACAAGCCCTTTAGCAATGGTAAATTGTGCAGTCCTTCCGCCAACAAAAACTAATTGAGCAAAACAAGAGTTGAAGACAAAAAAGTTTGGGGGTGACCCTGCAGAGATAGCCAAGTCCAACAATTGTCACCTGATAAGTGTACATTGAAATGCAGCATATGTATATTTTGTGGACTAGCTTGTCTTTTCTGTGGGTACTGTCCTGTCATAATACACAATACATTGGCACTGGGCTTGTAGTGTGTTTTGTGATGAACATATGTAGACTTATGTGGTCAAGATGTTAAGCCCAGCCATCATGTCAGTCAACAGCACCAGCTGTGACAAAATGTAATGATTAACATTACATGAACATGAATAAAATCAGGGGTAGGCTACAGGAGTTGGTACAGAACAGAAATGTTCCATAGAATGGGAAACAATTGAACTAACAAATCAATGTGGGCACAGTATGCCGGAAACTTGGCATGCATGCTCCAGCAATGGAAATTGGTGGTTCAGTCAAAAGTTAAGGAGGAACAGGACATGAGCAGCCTTCAGGACCAACCGGAGGTTGAACAAATTTTGGAAAGAGCTTGTGGACTTCTTCGTGAAATGTTTCAAATGTCTGCTTTAACAACGTTTTGAGGTTCAACATTTTCAGAATGCCATTGAGTCAAAAGGTGGGGACAACACACTCACTGCAGCCCTACCAACAAGTTGTAATCATTTCCACAGTCCACAGTCTTGCAGAACCTGCATGTGAGGCACCTTTGTATCACAGGCCCACGGCATCAGGATGAGTTACACAGGTCATACAGAACTACGGTAGTCAGACAAAATATCGAAAACAAAATATCGATATACAATAATATCGATGTTTTAATATCGATGGTATAGTATATCGATGTGCCATAATATCGACAGACAGAATATCGAGATTAGGGTATGTATGTTAGTAATATCGAAATTTTGTTGTTTAGTGTTATGTATTTTATTATGTTGTCTATATGTTTGCTAAATATGTTTAGAAATGTATGTTTGAAAATTAGTAATTATGTTAACATTTTGAGTTTTAGTATTAGAGCGGGTTGTGGGTTTATAGGGGAATAGGGTGGGAAGTAATTTAATAATAATTAAATAATTAATATATATTTTTAAATATTTTTTAATTAATAATTAATTTGTAATTAATTGAAATTAATTAGTTAATTACATTAATTAGATTTAATGTGGTAATATATTTAATTTAGTGTTATTGCTAATTATTAATTAATTGGTAATTAATTAATATTAATTAGTTAATTAAATTAATTAGATTTAATGTGCTAAGATATATAATTTATTGGTATTGTTAATTAAAAATTAATTGGTAATTAATTAATGTTAATTAGTTAATTACATTAATTAGATTTATTTTTGGGTAAAGGGGTATTTTTAGGGTTCAGGGTCAGTTTTTAGTTTTTGGGTAAAGGGGTATTTTTAGGGTTCAGGGTCAGTTTTTAGTTTTTGGGTAAAGGGGTATTTTAAGGGTTCAGGGTCAGTTTTGGGTTTTTGGGTAAAGGGGTATTTTTAGGGTTCAGGGTCAGTTTTTAGTTTTTGGGTAAAGGGGTATTTTTAGGGTTCAGGGTCAGTGTTTAGTTTTTGGGTAAAGGGGTATTTTTAGGGCACAGGGTCAGTTTTTAGTTTTGGGTAAAGGGGTATTTTTAGGGTTCAGGGTCAGTTTTTAGTTTTTGGGTAAAGGGGTATTTTTAGGGTTCATTAATTAAATTAAATTAAATTAAATTAAATTATATTATATTTATTTTAATTAATTTACATAAAAAATTATTATATACTTACCAATACTTATGTTGTAATGGTATGCATTGTAAAAGTATCTGCGTTGTAAAAACATGTGTTAATATTTGTAAAATTATATGTATTTTTAAATTATTTTTACATTATTATTAATACATTTAAAAAAACGATATTTTTTATTTTGATATTTTTGTACAACGATATTATTTTTTCGATATTTTTGTACTTACCATTATGTAGATATAACTTCGATATTTTTGATTTCGATATTTTTGTGTCGATATTTTTGTATCTCGATAATGTGTCTTTCGATAATATGTCAGTGATCCCTGAACTACACCCACCAGAGCAACCAGTGCTTTTGGCCTCTCAATATTGCTTGACAGCTTCACCAAGAAGCTGCACTGTCTCTGTCCCTCCTCTAGAGTGCAGAGTAGTGGTTCCAAGAAACAAACCCTCCCCTTTACCTTGCTTTCATTTTCTCTTTCCTGCATCCAGTCTCTCTTCTGACCGCAACAAGCAACAAGGGGATCAATCAAATGCTTAAATGAATCTCAGGCACTGGCAATCACTTGGGGCCACATTGCATTCAATAATTTTTCATCCATTCCCCTGCAGATAGAGGCAGGTTATGCAAATCAGTGCTACTCCTGCCTATCAGTGGAATAGCCCACCCAGAACTGCCAGACAACTGGACTGGGATGCAGACAATTACAAGTGGCTGAGATTAATTCAAGCATCCCACTCATCACTTTTTTGTTGTCCTTAGTACATTACTGTAGTAAATTAGCCAGGCCACATTGGTAGTGTAGAAGTAGAAGTATTTATTTAGCTTAGAGGAAGCACAGCGACAGGGAGCAGTGACAGGAAACCAACTGTCAAAGCAGCACATTCTTAGATAAAGCCTGGAACCATGAGGCTAACAAGGTTCTAAGTACAGGTGCCTAAGGGGCACAACACAGAGAATACTACATTATCCTCTTTTCTATGGAAAGAAAACGAATAGAAATTGTTCGTTGAAAAAGAGAAGAAGAGATCAAAAGCAAGAAGAAAAGAAAGGAAAAGAAGATGGAGAATAAAGTAGAAAATGCATCTGATAACAGAAACAGGACAATAAGTTTACATAGCAATAATCTGGTACGACAAAGTCAAAAATGCAGTAATCATTAATCTGGTGTAACAAGGTTAAAATGCAGTTATCTGAACCTGGCAGGAATCCCACAAGTCCTGAGACTCCTGCGAAGCTCTGACCCACAAGTTGTATCAACAATACCCTTTCCCCTCTCATCAACAGAACTAGGTAACACATCGCTACTATTGATCTTTACAACTTTACAGATGTTCCACCAATCCTTGTTGTTCACACGCACAGCATTCCCAAAGACCTTGTCGACTATTAATGGTTTAGAGAACTTACTTCTTCCCTTGGTGACATGAACAGAATCTTTTATGCGAATGACATCCCCAGCAGATATGTTATGAGACACAGATCTTTTCCTCTCATCAAAATAAGTCTTCTGTTTCCTCTGGGCTGCCAAAACATTTTGCCTCACCACTTCATCAATGCCATCCATCACATTCATCTTCACCCACTTGGACATCCAACCTGGACAAATTTTCGTAGAAGGTTTCCTTCCCCTTAAAAGTTCGAAAGGAGAAACCCCAGTAGAAGAATGCGCCGTAGTACGGTAAAACCATAGCATGGAACGTACCGCATTCTCAACAACACACTTGCTGGCGATGGCCCACTGCACACAATTATTGAGCACTCGATTCATCCTTTCCACAAGGCCATTGGCCTGAGGATGATATAAAGAACTTTTCTTGTGACCGACACCACCCTGTTTCAGAAAACACTCAAACTCAGAACTGACAAACTGCACCCCATTGTCTGTCATGACTAGAGAAGGAAAACCCTCCCTTAAGAAAATATCCTTTAAGAAAAGAATAACATTAGCAGAGGTGGGCTCCTTAACAAACCGAATCTCTGGCCACTTGGAGTAATAATCAATGGCCACAATGGCAAAACGAGAAGAAGAAGGTAAAAGATAGAAAGGGCCAACTAAATCAACCCCAATCTTCTCCCACGCTCTATCAGGAAGTTGAATGGGTTCCAAGGGAGGTGTCCTCACCTTGTGACTTTTGTCAGAAGATTTGCAAATAACGCAATTATCGATCAAAATATCTACACACAAATCCATCTGTGGCCACCAGAACACATCCCTCAACCTTCGTTTTGTAAATGTTTTCCCCAAATGACCTTCATGAGCGCCTTCAACTAGACGTTTTCTTAAGCTCTCAGGAGGAATAAGTCTGCCACACCGCAGAAGAATACCATCTTCCATCGTAAGCTCATCAGCAATCTTAACATATGTTTGGAACTCTCCAGAAACATACTTCTCCTTTGGCCAACCAGACTTCAGGTAATTAGCAACCTGAACAAGGACCTCATCCTTCAACAACTCCTCCTTCCACTCAACTTCATTTACGGCACACATTCCTTCAAGATCAGCTGCAGCAACAAAACAATCTTCTAGATCATCCTCTTTTTGCATTTCACAATCACTCTCAGTTATGGGAAAGCGTGAAAAATAGTCTGCCCTGATGTTCTTAGAACCAGGGAGATACACAATGTTGAAGTCATACTGTAGTAGTTTGGTGGACAACCTCGCAATTCTGGGAGTATGTTCTTTGATTTTCTCACCGGACAGGATAGAGACCAAAGGGCTATGATCCGTTCGAATCGTGAAATGGCTGCCCCAAAGAAAAGGATTAAACTTTCTGACAGCCCACCAGCAAGCTAAAAGTTCCTTCTCGATGACCGAGAAATTGACCTCAGATCCACGCAACACTCTTGAGGGATAAGCAATTGTATTATCAGTCTGCCCATTTTTTGGAGTAAGTACAGCCCCAAGACCAAAACCACTAGCATCCACTGTGACAACACATTCCTTGTTGGGGTCAAAAGGTTTAAGTACATTCTCACTCACCAGCTGCGACTTAACCCACTCGAAAACTTCTTGACAGTTCTTGTCCCAGACAAAAGGCACATTTTTTTTTAGCATATTGGTGAGAGGCTGAACTCTAGATGCATAGTCCTTGATAAACCTGGAGTAAAATTCACTAAGTCCTATAAAAGACTTCAAACCAGGTTTATCAACAGGTGAAGTGGCGTCTACAATGGCTTTAACAAGACCAGGACGTGGTTCAACCCCCTTGTGTGAAACTACATGCCCTAGAAATTCCATTTTTTCCTTTAGGAAAACACACTTCTCAGATTTCAGTACAATACCTTTGTCTTGCATGATTTGCAGAACTTGACTCAAAGAAAAATCATGACCCCCTTTGTCTTCCCCAAAGATCAAAACATCATCCTGGAATACAATTACCCCAGGGACATCTTTAAACATCTGATTCATTAGTCTCTGAAAAACTGCTGCCGCCGACGCAAGGCCGAACGGCATCCTGCAATATTGAAAACTCCCAAAAGGAGAGACAAAGGCAGTCAGATGTTTAGATGATTGACTCAACACCACCTGGTGGTAGGCGGAAGCCAGATCCAGCTTGGTGAACCACTTAGCACTCCTGGTAAGAGACAACAAGTCTGTGATCTTTGGTAAAGGGTGTGAGTCAACCAAAATGTTCTTATTGACACTGCGCAAGTCCACACAGACGCGCAAATCGCCATTCCTCTTCCTGGCGACTACCAGAGGAGACAACCACAAGGATGACTCTATGGGCTCTATAACTCCTTTTCTGCACAAGTCATTTAACTCCTTTTCAAGAGCATCTCTCACACTGAAAGGAACACTCCTGACCTTATGCTTAACTGGAACAGCCCAATCCTTGACCCTTATCTCGTGGTTGAAACCCTTTATCATGCCAAGACTGTTCCCGAAAACAGTAGGAAATTCTAGAATTAACTTCTCAATATACTCATTAGAGTCTACAACTGCAAGGCTTTCAAAATAGTCAGACGATTCATCGATACTAATCTGCTCCTTAGTGCCTGGTCTTAGGATCATCTTAAATAACCCTTGGTGAAACCACCCCAAGATGTTCAAGCCTTTAATGGAAACATAAACTTTCCCAAAAATGTTCCTACCCCTGAACTGAATAATGTCTTCAAAAAACCCATAAAGAGATATTCTGTGTCCCTCATAGGACACAGGAGCTCTGTCTGGAGGTAACAACTCCCTTTCAGGCCAAGTTTCATTAAATAATTCTTGAGTGATCATTGTAACTTTTGCGCCTGAATCTACTAATAGAGAAATGACCTTATCACCAACTTTAAAATCTTCATAAGGATCAACACATTCTGAGGGATCCCCAATGATGACACCATCATCCCGAACTACTATGACCATATCCCTAGAGTCGCCTTGAACACAGTTGATGGAACCACCATCATCTCGTACTACGACAACCATATCTCTGAGGTCGTCTTGAATGGAGTTGATGGAATCAGGATCCCTCCCAGTCCCACCATAAAATTCTGTGACATCTCCAACCACATTAACATTGTTTTGCCCTTGGTACTTATTATTGAAAGACGAACTCCCTTGTTTGGAAACTTGACAGATCTTGGCAAAATGTCCAAACTTCCCACAATTACGACAAGTGGAATTTCTTGCAGGACAAAATTTGTTGTTCTTGTTATGTGAGGGATTGCCACACCTGTAGCAAATGTCACTCCTAGAGAAAGCATTTTTTTCAAAACGTTGGGGACTGGTGAAACTACTCTTTTCAAAACGTTGCTGACCAAAAGTCATTCTATTGTCTTTGTTCTCCTTAGTCCTAACTATTGAAACAGTCTCTTCAGTCTTCTTCTCAAGTTCCTTCACTTCTTTTTTAGACAACTCTATACTCTTGGCCACACGGATTGTTTCTTCAAGAGTTGGATTGCCCAATGTCAGTAGTTTCTGTTGAATTGACTTGTCTACACATTTGCAAACATATTGATCTCTAATCAGTTGTTCTCTGAAACCTTCAAATTCGCATTCTGCGCTCAACAGTCTTAAACTAGAGATATAAGTCTCAACGTCTTCTCCAGGTAGCTGGTCTCTTTTAACCACTTGGCTGCTAAGGGGTGTGGGAGTGGGTCCATTGACTTTCCATTGAAATCAATGGAAACTCCATGACGAGTTACCCTTGTCATTAGCACTGAAGGGGTTAAAGAACTTGTGCCTAATTACTACTAGACTAGGTTTAACATCAAATCTCAGTTCTAGTTTCGTCCTTGCTTCGACATATTCATCTGGATCATCTTCTGCGTTGTTCCTAACTAAAGGGGGCAAATGTTTGTAGATCTCTCTCCCTTCAAAACCCAGAGAATGTAGCAAAAGACACTTTTTCCTTTCAGCGCGATATCTAGACGCGCCTATCGCACCCAAATAGGTCTCGAAGGCATCGAACCATTTCTTCCAACTAATGGGTGGATTTCCTGGCGTCTCCAGAAATGGTGGTGGTGGAGATACAGACTGCATTTATGTTTGCAATGTGAAAAAGATTTTTTTTTTTTTTTTTAAATTTCACTGGAGTATTATTTGTTTCTTCCCTGCTTTTAATTTTGTTTATGTGCCCTGTCGCTGTGATTAAAATTGTTTATACAGTATTTGATAGTAACGTTTGAAAAGAACTGAATGAGCAACTAATGGCATCAAATTGCTCTGTTTTGCATTTTCAGCGCATTTGCTTTTGTGTGTGCACCAAAACGCACTGTTCATTGCTTTCAGCACATAACCCGCATTTGCTTTTGTGTGTGCACCAAAACGCACTGTTCATTGTTTTAAGCACATAACCCTCTGTTGTGAACAGCCGCTCTGTAGATTGTTAGTCAGACGCGTCTATTTCATTGCGCGAAGCTTCGTTGTCAGGGAGGTACTTGGTTGTTAGGGTCGCTTAGTGGACGTGTAGTCAGACGCGCCTCTTCCAAGACGCGAAGCTTCGTTGCCAGGGAATCATTTGGTTGTTAGGGAGGCGCGAGTAACATGCGTTGTTATGGACGTGCTCACGTGACTGAGATGATGCGCCCCTCTCGGGAAGCGCGAGAGATTCAGTGCGCACTAACAACGATGTAAAACTGACGTCACGAATGTCGCGAGCGCTCGCCAAAGGTCAGTTTAAAGTCCCTTTTACTCTCTGAAACGCGCTGATATCCCCAACAATGTTAAAATTTCACTTATCTTGTTTCTAAAGTAGAGCGGTTCCTTTTTCACTCTTCAGACGTCCGATTTCCTTTTGTAAGAAAACGAGGGTGTGCGAGGCAAGGCGGTTGGGTTCTTTACCTTCCTCCAAGCAGCATCGTCGCCAATATTTTTGTAGTAAATTAGCCAGGCCACATTGGTAGTGTAGAAGTAGAAGTATTTATTTAGCTTAGAGGAAGCACAGCGACAGGGAGCAGTGACAGGAAACCAACTGTCAAAGCAGCACATTCTTAGATAAAGCCTGGAACCATGAGGCTAACAAGGTTCTAAGTACAGGTGCCTAAGGGGCACAACACAGAGAATACTACAATTACCCTAAGTGCAATTGGTGTGCCAAGATGCACCCGTCTGAGAGGCTTAAGTAAGTCAAAATCGGTCTGGGGTTGCTTGTGTTCTGATCCAGAGATGACCGGCCATGGGAGATTGGGTTAGACTGTTTCCAATGGAGCAGGAACAAAGCTGATTTACATACAGCTGTTTTCAGCCTGGGATGAAAAAGTGGGGGAAAAAGACTATGGACTATGATGCAGCCACAAGTAACTACAGTTATAAGAATCATGTCTTCCAGCGCAGACACCCCTTTTTCATGTCAGTTTGAAGATGTGTTATTTATTGAACATGTAACAAGTGATGAATTGCTATTACATCAAATCCACATTTCTGGCATGTGCTTTTATGCCGTAAATGTATAATGAATGTGTGATAAGCAAGCTGAATCAAAAACACATTCGTTGAAAATTTAGCGACACTTTAGTTTAGAAATTTTTACAGGAATGTAATTAATCTTATGAATACATCCCACCTTCCTTATATTATTTTAAGTATTTTAATCACTTGCTTTTAGGCTTCTTTATTTCAGTTTTGGGTTCTCAAACACATTACTGCAGACTCCATTTTGTGCAGGGTGAGACTCCATTTTGTCATAGGTCTGTCTAGCAAATGGCGATCTTGAACTTCCTAGGTCTAGAACATGATGGCCTTTATCTTACCGAGTAACTGTAAATATGTCACACCCTTTTGACCTCTAAATGCGTCATATCCTCCCCTCATTAACATAGACTAAACAACCCCAGTGTGACATCAGTCTCGGACAGGTGCCTTTTTCAAGGTAAAATAACAACCATAACCTAAACAATGTAGTATATATTGACATATGTATACCTTATTAGTTAAGCCACTGATTTATATGATTATGTCAAGACATTTCTAAGGTAACGTTGGAATTTCCATGTTAGACAGAACACAATATATAAGGACTACCCTTTGGCCACTTAGGGAAGAAACTTCACCCAAGTAACAGGTGCAGATTGCAGATCCAAATGAACACAGCACCAGATACCATCTCAACAGTAGAAGCCTCCAGCAAGACTCTCTGAGGCTAGATGAAGCATTCTATTCTGCCTTCACGAACTGCTGTCAAGATTTAGTTCTCGCACAGACACAATCTCCTAGCTCTAGGCCTTGTGCTCGATATGCCTGACAATCTATTCCAAACATACAAAAACCCAGTTATGCAGGTGTGTGCACCACCTACAAAAATCAGACCTATTATTTATAGATCTACTAGAGCTGGCTTAATGCTTAGAGATAGCACAGTGAATATGCTAAGGACTATAAGGTGTGATTTTATGTTTTTCCCTGTTTTCACTGTTATATGAAAAGCATAGCTGTTTTTTTTCTTCTGGTACGTTGCCAATATTATTTGCACTAGTTCCCAGCATTTTAAAATAGCTATTTTGAAATAAATATGTTGAAATTAATATTCTGTTTCTAGTGATCTTGGGTGTGTAAATCATTAGTGAACAATCACTTTTGGATTACCACTGCTCCCTGTTTGTAACCCAAAAGCATTGACACCACCTCAGTTATGTACTGGTTCTGGTCTGCAGGACTTCAATACCCTGTCTTTCACATTTAGCGCAGGTGCACTGAACAAGGTTCGCTGGTAGCACCCATGAGGAGTGTGAAAACAAACCTTGTAGAGGTGAGTTTATGAAACAGTGGCAGTCCCCGGTGCAGCAGGGGAGCTGCGAGGCTTCCCCAAATATAATTAATTTAATTAACTTAATGGTGGTCCCTGAGGCTGCGGGGGGGGGGGGGGGGATAGGGGAGCCTCCCCTGTGTTTTTTTTTAATTTGGCATTTGTGCCCTGGGGAGGTGACGATCCCCGGTGCTGTGGGGGAGCTGCGAGGCTCCCCCACATATAATTAAATGACTGCCCCAAGGGGTGGCTGTCCCCGGGGCTTAGAATAGCTCGAGGAGGGGGGCCCCATGTGTTCCCTTCCTATATTTTTAAAATGCCCCCGGGACCTGGCCCACGAGGGGCCTATAATAAACATAGCGCGGGAGCTCTTGCTTAATTTTTAAAAAGAATTTACAGCGGATCCATCTACGGGACTGCAGAGCAATTATAAATAAAGCTTTTTACCCTAGGGGACCCCCCCACCGTATATGGTGGTCAGGGTATTCTTTCCCTGCCCCCATTTCTTTATATTTTACTTTTTTTCTGGGACTTGGCTTCAAGCAGTATCCTACGATGGCGCTAACACTTCCTTGTTGAAGTATTGGCAGCCAATCTAATTTTAGTAGGATCAGCAAGTCCCCAGATATCTATATGTTAGATATCTGAAAAACTACTGACAACAGCGTTTCTTGTTTGAGAGCACGCACGCACATATTTGTGTGAAAGTAAACATAAAAACAAGTTTTGAGTTGCCAGAAAAAGTGGTATACAGGTGCTTTTGTTCATAGGTAACCCAACTATAAGTCTTATAAGTCTGTCAGTCCTTGCTACACTGACTCACTTAGCAGTACTTGTAATCAGTGTTCTCTGTAGGGTGCGCAAGTGCGCACCTTGCCTTCTCTTGCACTCAAAAACGACTTCTAATCACGCAAGTTGCTTTCACCCTCTGCCTGCATCAGGCGAGAGTGTCAAACTGTTCCTTAGCGCTGCATTTGAAAAACAAGCAGTGCGAACAACTGTAATTCTTCGCAGCAGAGCAGCACACGTAGTTGGAGACCGTGCAGAGGAGCATATCACCAAAGTGGGCACCAGGACATTGCAGCAGGTAAGCATTCTTCCAGGCCTCTGAGTTTCAGAAGAGTCACAGTTCCAAGCAGACAGCTACTATGTAGGCCTCTTGCCCTGTTATTATCTAGGTTGGTGGGCGGCATTCTGGGGAGAGAGGGTTTTACAGACAGTCAATCAGAACGAATCACCTCTTATCTTGCCAGCAGGTTCTTGGGGTCATTTAATTTTGTAACAAATGTGCCATAGTTTTTACCATTACTTTTGTGTCTTTTTTTACCCTAATTTTTATTTAGAGTTCATTAACGCAGCACTAGAACATATTTAGATGTGCTTTCTATTAATATTTCTTATCATGTATTGCTCTAAGGCTGTGTTAATGATCCTTGCCTAATAGTTCAAGTAAACTGAGGCAGAATGTTCACGTTTCAAAGATTACAGAAATTTTACAGTTCTTTGTATACCATGACAGGTATTTTTCTCTTGGATAGGTGGCAGACTTAGTTGTTTTAGGTTTAAAGCATTTTTATTGTAGTTTAAGAAACAGGGAGAAACAATACATACAATGAATACAGTCATCGTAATAACAAAATGCGCAATCTTTGCTCTAGAGGCGCCATCAGAACGTCATACAGCATCATCTGAGCAATTGTAGAGCCTCAGGCTAGGCGGAAGCGCCATGATGACAAATTCAAAAACTAACTCCCCCCCTCAACTCCCCCACACCATTCCCCCTCCCAGAATACCCCTCCCCCCTCCCTCCCTTGTGCCGAGCAAATGTCTTACCCATTCAGCACCATCGCAAAGGATCTTCGCCTCCTATCGCGCCCTACCTCCATTTCAACTAGGCACTCGGGGACGTCAGTCTTAGCAGCCTAAGGTATCGGGGACAAGTAATTTCTTTAAATTCCGATTGTAGCAGAGTGTGGAAAGGTTGCCACAAGTCCTCAAATCTGTCCACCTCGCCCGCCACCGTGAGGGACAGTTTCTCCATTCCCAGAACGTGCCATAACCTGTGCAGCCAACCTACGGTGGTAGGAATGGTGGTGGAGCGCCAATATATAAGTATGTTTTGGATCGCTGAGCCCAAAGCAATCGCTATTTGTCTACCCCTCCTGGACCGTAAAGGGTACATCAAGCCATTAGGTAACCCTAGTAGGACATAAGCTGGGAAACGGGGTAATTCAATGTTAAAGCACTGGTCTATTTCGTCCAAAACCTCCTTCCAGTAAGGACTTAGCAGCGGACAATCCCACAAGATGTGTGTAAGCGTGCCAGGCTGTCCGCATTCGCGCCAACAAGTGTTTGGGATGTTATGGTTCATGTCGTGCAACCTCTGAGGTGTGTAGTACCAGTATGTGGAGATTTTAGTAAAGGTTTCGGTGAGCCCAGTGTGGTATGCGGAATGACGTGCCCGGTAGGAGATATCGTCCCATTCCTTGTGACTCAGTTCCCTCCCTAACTCCTGTTCCCAGCGAACCCTCCCTGGGTTATGGATGTGGTAAGTGGGGGGTTGTAAGAGACGGTACAGGTCCGAGATGAGCTTGGCGTCCGATGAACGCGTCGCCAGCCACAGCTCGTACAGGGTACGTTTCCGGTCAGCTAAAACCCGTATTTGCGGTTGAAGCGCCCAATGGCGTACCTGTAAATACCGCATACGCTCAGTCTCGGGCAGATGGATGTCGGACTGAGCCTGTCGTATCCACCCCTTCGGTGGTTGGAGCGGCAGCGCCCGGAACAAATATAGCACCTGCGGCAAGAGAGTCATCTTTACCACAGCGATCCGTCCCAGCAACGACAGGGTGCCCTTGCTCCAGCGGGAGAGCTCCTCCTTAAGTTTCTTGCCCATGGCTGCGTAATTGGCGGACACCATGGCAGGCAAAGAAGGTGCCAGGAGTATGCCCAGGTACGGGACCAGATCCCTAGACCATTGCATAGGGAATCGTCCTTGCAGCTCAAGTCTCGTGGCCGTGGTGAGCGAGACATCCAGGGCCGCCGACTTTCTCATATTCATCTTGAAGCCCGCAGCCGCGGCAAAGGCGTCCATCTCGGCAACGCAAGCGGTGAGCGCCTCCTTCGGATTATCAAGCATCAGGATCACATCATCCGCATACAGACTAATGGTGTGGATGTGGCCCCCCATCCGGACGCCGGTCACAGCCGGGTTTCGGCGAAGTCTCTGGGCAAACGGCTCCATGTACAGAGCGAAGAGCAGCGGGGACAATGGGCAACCCTGTCTGGTACCCCTCCCTATCACGAATTGGTCGGAGCTGCACCCGTTCACCCGTACCATCGCGGCGGGAGATTTGTAGCAATTAAATATGAAGGTGCGAAATTTCTCTCCCACACCCAATTTGCAGAGCACTTTCTCAAGGTAAGGCCAGTGCACCCGATCAAACGCTTTCTCCGCGTCAACCGAGAGCAGCATGCGTTCCCCGGGTACACGGGAGGCTTTTTCTAGCACATGGACCACCCTCTTAGTATTGTCTACCGTTTGTCGGCCTGGGACAAACCCGGCCTGATCTGGATCCACCAGGCCCGGCAAATATGGCACCAAACGTGCCGCTAGGATCCCCGTATAAAGCTTGAGGTCGACATTCAGTAACGAGATCGGCCGGTAGGAGTCACATTCAGTCCGGACCTTCCCCGGTTTGGGGATAACTGATACAGTCGCCCGTAGCAGGTCCGGGGGGATAGCTCCCGGCACAGCAAAGGAGTTGAAGAGCCGTGTCAACAGTGGCGCTAGCTCCTGACAAAAAGTTTTGTAAAAAAGGGGGATGTAACCGTCGGGTCCTGGGGCTTTCCCAGGTTTGAGTCGCGAGATGGCCGCAATCACCTCCTCCGGCCTAATGTCGCGTTCCATGTATTCCGCCTGTTCCGGGCTAAGAACAGGGAGGTCGACCGACGCCAGATAGACATTCTCGGCCAAGGCCGAGGAGGGCGCGCCCGCATATAGGTTAGCGTAATAGCGACGGAACCCGTCCGCAATCTGGTGGTCCTCCGAAGCCAAAGTACCGTCAGGAAGGGACAACTCTTTAACCCGTTGGTGTTGGTGTTTCACCCGGAGTTTGTTCGCGAGTAGCCGGCCGCATCTGTCGCCGCCAGTGTAATATGCGTGTTTCAGGCGCAGCGCCGCGTACTCCGCCCTGTCCATATCGAGTGCGGAAAGAAGCTTCCGGGCTGCTTTGAGTTGCCTCCAGACTCTGGGGGCCCCCGTCCTCTGATGCATCCGTTCCAGTTCTCGTACCATATTCGTAAGTTCATCCCTTTTCTGTTGACGTTCCCTATTCTCCGCGGAGGAGATGGCGATAAACTCACCCCGTAGCACCGTCTTTAGGGCAGCCCATTGCGTTGCCCATGAGGTATCCCCATTCTCATTATGCGTCCGGAACTCAGAAATCGCGTTGCGTATCTGTTTCACAACCGTCTGTTTATGTAAGAGGGTATCCCGTAGACGCCAGACCCCTCGTGAGGGAGACAGCGGCGGCAGTTAAAAGGAGCCCGACACAGGGGCGTGGTCAGACCCCCCATATCGGACGCCGTCGCCAGCACGGCAACCGGTCCTGTGACCAAGAGATAATCTAGTCTAGCGTATGTTCTGTGTGCGTGAGAGTAGTAAGAATAGGCCTGCGTGGTGGGATGTAGGCGCCTCCACAAATCGTGCATATCAAGATCCCGTAATCGAGAGGTACTCAGCTGTGAAAATTCCCCTGTGTGTGGACGTCGCTGCGCAGATCTATCTAAGGAAGAGTTAAAGACCATATTCAGGTCCCCCCCAATGATTATGTGCCTGTCTGGTGTAATCGCGATATCCTCCAGGGCTGATTGTAGAAACAAATCTTGGCGGTCATTAGTGCTATATATTGAGCCCACTGTGAACAGCATTCCCCCCAGCCTAACCCTGTAAGCTAGTAGCCTCCCCTTCTGTTCCGCCACTTTGCAGAGGACCTCCCCTCTAAACTGTCTGGACACCAAAATCGCAACCCCCGCTGTTTTAGTAGTCCCTGAGGAAAAAAGCTATATCGGGAATTTGGGAGACCTCATCCGGGGACAATCTCGGGCCAAAAGATGAGTTTCCTGTAAGAGGCAGATGTCAGCCTGGGTGTTTTCTAGGAGGGACAACATTGCTCTACGCTTGATCGGGTTGTTCAACCCCTTCACATTAAGGGTAACAATCTTAAGGGCCATGAATATACCGTGAAGTACCGCTTAGTGAACCCAAATCAGTAGGGAAAGCGGGGCAGACAAGCAATACGGGTCGGAACAAATGCGTGAACCTCGCAGCACGCCATTCTGAGTTCTGTACCTGTTGAGGAAGGACATGGCAAAAGCAACAGCAAAAAACGAAAGCACAGCACAAACCCCCGTTCCCTCCCCAAACAATCCTCAACCAACCCTGAGAAAGAGGTGCAAGGGTAGAGCATGCACAGCAGCAAAACAAATCAGTCCAGCAGAAACCCTGTACTCCCCCCCTCCCCACCCTCCAAACATCCCCTGAACCGCTCAACTCCCCGTAACCCCCCCTCCCTCCCCCCTCAACCCCAGCCCCAACTGCTCAAAAAACTCCATTGTCCCAGTCTGGTCCCTAACGGACTAGTCCGTGGAAAAGTATTCGAGTGGACGTCCAGCCACCATCTAAGCCCTCCCTGAGCCCCCCAGAACCCTCGCACCTGCAATGATGATGAAGCTAAGATGATCTCCCTTCGGAGTCCGCTCAGGCCGTCAAGGCCACACCACCAGACGACGCATCTCTGGACGCCTCCCGTATGGCGCTGTCCTTCTCAGCCCTGATCGTGGGAGAATCCGGTCACGGAGACGGGTGCGCAGGACGCCGCCGTCGGACCGTCTGCCATCCCTCCCTGGAGGCGCGGCGGCGTCGAGGCGTTGAGACATCGTCGTCCGCCGCGGTGAGACCCAGCACTCCGCAAGTGTCCTGGAGGGACCGAAGCTGATGCAATGTTCCGTTCCAACGGAAGATGAGCCTGAAGGGGTGTCCCCATGAGTATTGCGTGTCGTGTTCCCGCAGAAAATCCGTGGTGATCTTGAAGGACTTGCGCTTCTGCAGCGTGATCGTCGATAAGTCCTGAAACAGGGCTATTTGATGACCCCGAAAGCTCACTGGTTGCTTCCGCCGTGCTTCGCGCAAGATTCGTTCTTTCAGGGGAAAATCCGGTAGGTAAGCCAAAATGTCTGGAGGGGGCGCCGAGGTCCGGCGCGGCGGGCCCACCCTGTGCGCCCTGTCAATTCTCACCGGGAAGTCCGCGGGCTCGCCTAAAATGTCGCGGAACAGATCCCCTAAGTAGGCTGCGGTGTCTTCTCCCTCCTCCTTAGACACCGCGGACTCTGATGTTGTTGCGCCTGGACCGGTTCTCGAGATCGTCTGCGTGGGACTGGAGGTCTATCTGCTGTTCTTGGAGCCGCAGGACCTCCTGCTGCAGATGCGCAATCTCCTTGTCCCGGGATTGATTAGCGTCTTCCACGGTGGACACTCTTTCTCCTAGCATGTCGACCTCTCTCCGCACCTCCCGGACCTCCCCGGCCACCTCTTGCTTCAACGCCTGGAAGTCCTCTCTGAGGGTGCCGAACAGTGATTCCAGGAAGGACCTGGTGACCGGGGGCTCTCCCCCCTCCGCACCCCGGGAGCTAGTGGGGGGCTCGGGGCTGGCTGACTCCAGTCCTGTCTCGGTGCCCCTCTGCCCAGCATTTCGGGTAGGGTGCGCTCTCCTTTCTTGCCCCCTCTGTTGTTCGACATCATAGGAGTGGGGGTGCGGCGCGGGGGGGGGGGGTAGCCACAAGATTCAGCTGGGTGCAGTGGCGCCGAGGTCGGGGTAGTGCCTTCTTGCCTCTCTCGGCTTCCCACGCAGCCCAGGTCAGGTCAGCGGGACTCCGGGGCTCTAAGGCGTCGGAGGGGGTGCCACAGACTCCCTCAGCAGGTTCCCAGCCCAGTTGCTCGGGAAAGAACAGTGTCCAGGAGTGGCAGGCGCTCCCCCGTTTGGTATGGCCCGGTGCTGGACTTCGGGCCGGTGCCTGAAGCGCTTCACCACGAGGGCGTATGAGAGGCACACTGCGCCACAGGGAAAAGCAACACGGGCCGGATTTCCTCCTGACCGAGCTCGTCGTCTCAGGCAGCTGGGGCAATGTTCGGTGTGTCCCAGGGCGCCCCTCGCACTTGGCGATGTATCCGACGGGGGCCGGGGGGACGAGGGTCCGACATGAGTCAGGGCCGCCGGCGCGCAGGCCTGCTCCGCTGCGCAGGTCGGGCACCAGTACTTTGGTCCGGGCCAATCAGGCTCCCGCACCGCACGAGGGGGCAGCCGGGCCCCCCCCAGCCGTCCCCCGTTATCGGCAGTCCCACTTCTGCACGTGGGCCCCTGGGGGAAGTGCAGAAGTGCCGCTCAAGGGTAGGCCTCGCGGCCCGGTCGATCCCCGGAGTTGCGTGGCGGCCTCTCTCCGGCTCCTCCCCTGCCGCAGTCCGGGAGGGGTATCTGCGCTCCAACCGGGCCTCCGCAGCAAGCCACGTCAGCAGCCCGGGAGAGGTGCTTCGTCAGGCCGCCGGTGCTTGGCAGCGCCCCGGAATGTCCGCAGCCTCGCTCGCGGGTCGCCGTTTCCGGTCTCGGGCCCTCGCCGGGTCCGGAGCTCTCGTCGGCTCCAGGGATGTCCGAGGCGGGCCGCCGCGCTGTAATTACGGGGCCACCAGGGGGTCCAAACCGCTCCGCTGCCTCCCCAGCCACACCGGGTCTCTCCGCCACTTGATCCGGGGGAGATCGGCGGTGCAGAACGGCTCAAGGGCTTCGGGGTCTCGGGAGCTCAAGACGAGAGCGTCCGTTCAGCCCTCCATCTTGGCCACGCCCCGACTTAGTTGTTTTAACATGAATTTTCTGCCTTTGTTTACTTTATCACTCAGGGAACATTAACGCTTCCCAAGAACACATTTAAATGCTCGTTTCCCTTATGTTCCTTCTTATTGTTCTAGGGCTATGTTATTATTCCCTGACTAATAATTAAAGTAAATACAGACAAAAAGCTAGTATTCCAAATGAATTGAGACGATGTATATACATTCCTATTTAAGTATTGTATGGGCATTTAAAAAAAAAGTCCACATTTTTCTCTGGAAAGAGGGCAACCCTATGTTTTAACTGTCTCCTTCCTTTGAAACTGGCGTGTTTTTATTTTCCCTATTCCTATTGAAAGGGTCGCTTGCTACCTTTCAAAAGATGAAATACCAACCATTTGATCATGTTTTAGGAGAATTCAAAGGCCTAGGTGTAATAGTGAAACATGACTTTAAATAAAAATAAAGCCTGCAATCAATTGCAGCCTGACTTTTCTGTCTTTATACACTCTAATAATTCAGGCAAAGCCACTGCAAATGCCACTGATTTAGGTCGTTGCATGCTTCACTCACATGAAAGGTCATTTTCATGGAGCACGTACTCTTGGCTGCAGTGCATCGAGACCTTATTCTGCCGAAAACAGTGGAAACAAATTAGAGGGAACATTGCTAGTAACTAGCTGTGTATAAAGTGATTTATAATCACTTATAATATGTTTTATTGTGCTAAACAAGTTACTTAACTGGTTGACTACTAACACTGAACAGCAGAAAGCTTCAGTTAGCAAATGCAGCTATAAACATTAGTTCACATTTGCCTTCACATGTAAAGATGAATTCATACTTCAGATAGAATGTGCATCTATAAACATTAATTTATATTTTGCAAGCGCAAATTAGTATTTCAAACAATATGTGCACACATAATCATGATTATATTTTATATATACAGATCTGGTTTGGTGCGGTTTCCTTTTTCAAGTGCCTTTCTAAGCTGGTTTGCAGACCAGACTTTGTGCTGAGTGACTCTTCTTACAGCAGGGTTGACTCCAACTGGAGTACTCAACAACAGAGGCACAAAGTGCTGTAAACTATCTGCACCTGGATGTGAACAGCCACAAAGACAGTGATGTGAAAAAGAGACAAAAGGTTGGCCTCACCTAAAATACCCACATCACTCTGAACACAGAGACTGCAGCCTAACTCTTCATACCTCCATCTACTAAGTCCAAAATGTAACCCACAGGCACTGTAAAGCCCTTCAATGCCTCATCAGGGGTATTAAGAGTTATATACATATATGCAATTACAATCAGAATATTCTGTTTAAGGATGCAATGGCCACACTATTTGGCAGGTAGTTATAAAAATGCCAACATTGTGGGTATAAACCCTGATTGGGATATTTCTTATGGTCATCTTACATCATTCCTAACAACCACCAGGATACACAAGAAGTAGTAGTTAGCAAAGGAAATAGAAAATGCCTGTGACTAATCTCTCTCACTAGAAACAGCACCACTGACACTGGTGGCAAGTGTACTTTTCTCTTTCTCAAGATTCATCATTAGTCATGGAAATAAAAGAGAAGTGTTGTCACTTCTTCTTTTTATTTTTGTACTGAGGCCAATGAAGCAAAGTGTCTCTTAACTATTTCCATGATGAAGATATGCTCAGACAAGGGATTCTCATATGCCATATGTAGGGCTAACAGTTTCAGATGCTGTGATTATGTGAAAACCTGCTCCTTATGTTCTTATTCTGGCGATCAGGCATATTTACTGGTGCAGGAGAAGTCACACGTTCCACGGCGTGCTCTATGCTGATTTTGTATATTGCTCACCAACAAAGTCCTAGAATCTACTGGCTGGCAGGGTACTATCCAAAGTGTTAGTCCTTTGAACGTGGATACCTATGGGCTCTTTGATGAGCTCAAAGCACTACTAACTATTGGTTGGAGTCCACTTATAATAGATGAAAAACAACGTGTGTGCATGCACCCTTGTAGGAAGACTGCGCACTGTCTCTCACTGTTTAAATACATATATTTCATTACCGAGCCCCCTGAGTGGCCTTGATTAGATATGGTGTGCATGAGAGATGGGGTCCTCCTCTTTTTCTATGTCGTCTCTATGGTGGTAGATGTTGCTCCTGTCTCCCCTCTTCCAGGCATCCTATACTTTCCTGCTTTCTCCCATCTTCACTTCTTTGGCCCCTTCTAGAGAAATCATAAAGTCAAGTGCATGAGTATGGATTTGAATTTCTATCTGGTGAATGGAGCAGGAAGGGTGCTTGGTGCTTACTTAGTCTGGACCAAAATATTTTCACTAGGTCAACCAATGGTATTCGAAGAGCAACAATTAAAGCAATGATTATGACAATGAGAATGGTTAAAGTTGCACACCTTACATCAGATGAGCTACCTGCTCAACCCCCACAGCAGTTGTCCTCTCATGTTGTAGAAACAAGAGTCCATCATCAACCACTGGTCTGCATGTGCTTGTGTGGACCCATTGCCACAAAAACATGTGTCAGTGAACCTGCAGTGTGGTTGCCATGAATCTATGGCACACCTGCCATGACATAAACTCTGCTGGAATGTGTTCACTCCGTAGGTTAGGGGCCAGCTTTACATTTCAATAGTTACTTTGATAGATGCCATCTGCCACCATACTGTTTAGAGAGCTTCCCTTTGCCTTATCCAGAGTTCACATTTACCTTAAGGGAGCTCTGTACACCTGTGTAGAAAAAAATAGACCATTATCCAATAGGGGCTCTTTGTGTTGACTTCTTGTGGGGGTCCATTGATACAGGAGGCTGGGTTTGCAAAGACATGTTTAGGGGTGCATTTCTTCCGGTGGCACATGGGAGTTACATTTCTCATGTGTCACTAGTGTGCTATATGTGATGATACGCAAGAATTGAAGGATGTGCAGCACATTGGCTTCATGTAATTGAGAGCACAGAAGTCTACACTTGCTGCTCGTCACTCTGTATTTGCAGTGATGTCATGGGTGGCGAATGCTCTTCTGATACTTTCCTTCTAATTATTTGTTTGACAACACACTGAACCTCATCTTACCATTCTCACCTAATATCCACTGCTAGACACCTGTATCCTTGAACTAGGCCAACTTCTTCACCATCCCCCTGACCATTGCATATACTATACATTAGCATCAAGTACATCCTAAAAACGTAAAAATAATTCCATCAAAGACATCTACATGGAAAAAAATTAATAAGATCTTAACCTGCAAGACCACCAGAATACTTCCAGCTTACACCAGATGTCGATACTCTCCTTGACATATCAAGCACCACTGTGAAAACTCTTGTCAAACTCTAAGCACCACTGAAACCTTGACCCACCAAGCCAAAGCCCTCAACAGCCTGTCATAATCAAGAGCTAAATTAAAAGAAATATACAATAATAAACAGGAAAATAAAGGGAAAATATGAAACTAGATTTGTTGACCTTGTCCTGCTCAAAACACTCCACTGTTATTGGCGATTCATCATAATCACAACTGAAGACTTTTATTCCAGCACCTCCCTCAGTTAGGTAATCAACAGAGGCAAAACCTTCTTGAAGATTGTAAAACACTCTCAAATTCTCTCCCAGATCCCACAGTTCCAGTTTCAGTCAACAAATGCAATACCATTGACCTATTTTGCAACATCAATATCGCCAAAACCAAATCCAACATCATTACCACTTCCAAGGCACCCTCACTTCTAGCCATCCTCCATCAACTCCCTACCAAATGGAGCTCTCTTAATCCAGTCCTGCACATGAATCTTTTCATTATCCTGAACTCTCTCAAAGCAACTTTCTATGAAGAGGGCTCCCTTCCCTCTTCCATCATCAAATCGCTTCAAGGTGAGGTTCTCACACCCTTTTTAACCATTATCACCATCTCAGTAAGCTAAGGGCGATTCTCAACCACCCTAATAGGTCATGTCTATTCCCTGCAAAAGAAACTATTTCTAGATTCAACTGACATCACCAACATCTGCCCAATTACCCACCTTTGATTACAGGAGCACATTAGCAAGAATAGATTTCCACGGCCCAGCCAATAAGGCTTCAGACCACGCCACACTGAGACTGCTACACTTCATCTAGTGGACGATGCCCTCATACTCAATGACGGAAACAACCCCTCCCTCCTGATCCTGCTTGACCTCTGTGCAGCCTTTTACATTGTCGACCATCCAACTCTAATCAACAACTTTAAAACACACATGGGATTTTCAAGGTCTACCTTGAAATGGTGCTTAACCTACCTCATCATTAGGCACCAACTAGTGTAAATAGGTAACTAAAGATCATAGGCACTCATTGCTTTCTGCAGAGTATCTCCGGGGATCTGTTCTTTCTTCCTTCACCATTCACCTCTAAATGGGACATCTCAGATCTGACAGACAGAAGCAAAAAGATCCACCAATACCCAAAGACATACAAATATTCAAATCCTGTATCCGACTCAACCAATCTTAGATGTTCATTAAGTCCTGAAGCTAAACTCTGCAAAATCTATGGAATTCATCCTCAACACAGACCTCTCATCAAAGCAAAGCATTTCAAGAGTAACACAACTTGATTTCAACTCTCCCACATGACTAAAATGAAGCTGTTTCACCCAGAATATGACTTCAGAGCAACAGTACCTTAGTCCTCTCCTATCTGGACAGAGGCCGCACCCTGTTCACCGAGCTCTCTGATAGCACCATAGAACCACTGAAAGGTATCCTACATGCAGCGGAACAGCTAAGTAAGATCTGAGTTAGATTTGGGGGTCTCTAGTTGGCAGAGGTAGGTACCAATGTCCAAATAGGGACCCTTGCTTCTAGTCAGGGTAAGAGGGATACACTCTTTAGATAACCCCTGCTCACCCCCTTGGTAGATTGGCACGAGCAGACAGGCTTATCAAAGGCAATGTGTAAAGTATTTGTACCAACACTCACAGTAACACAGTGAAAACACCACAAATGGACTCCACACCGGTTTAGAAAAATAAAGTATCTTTATCTAAACTACACAAGAGCAAAACGACAAAAATCCAACATACACAGTTCAAGAATAAGTCTTTAAAAGAGTTCTAGGGTGTGCGTCAAAATAATCCACAGTTGCGTCACGTTTAGCCAAAGTACCTGTAGATGCGAAAAAAGTTCCAAGTGGAAGCAGCAGCGTTGGAAAACAAGTGATGCGTCACTCCTGAGACCCTGGGGAGGCGATGTGACAACCCCACTGCACGCAGCGGGCGTGTTGCGATGAATCCGGTCTGTATGGGGAGGGATGCGATACCTTGTATGGATTCCGGGGCGCAGGTTCGGTAGGAAGCGTCTCGCACAGGCACGATGCAACGATCTTCGGGACGGGGACAATCTCAGGTACGGCGGCGATGCGAGGCGCAGCGTCGATCTCCTCCTCTCACGACCCCTCGATGCGATGGCTCTGCGACGATGTTCGCAGCAACGTGATGCGGTCCGCAAGCAAGCAGTGGACACTGGTCAGGGCAGCATGGCAGGTAGCAACTGCACCTAGGCACTGTGGTGGCAGGGGAACAGCGTTTACAATGCAACTTTAACAACGCAGTACCTTTACGACGCAACCATTACAACGCAAGTCATTACAACGACTTGTGCTGGGGTGCGCTCTAGGATAGGGAATAGTTTTAATTTACTATCCAACACCTTCCCTACTATCCACTGGGACTGAAGTTGGAATAGTAAATTAAACTATTCACTATCCAGCGCCCCCAACACAAGTCGTTGTAACGACTTGCGTTGTAAAAGTTGCGTTGTAAAGGCATGCGTTGTTAAAGCATGCGTTGTAACGATGTACATCCGTGGTGGCAGGCCTGAGACAACATTTTAGGGCTACTCATGTAGGTGGCACAATTGCCAACAACTACAGGTCAGGAAAAACAAAGGAGGAAGATGCAAAATGTTTGGGGATAACCCTGCAAAAAGGGCCATTTCCAACAGTATGGAATAAATTCAACTAGACAGTGCTTAATATGTATAAAGATAAGTACCAGGGCCCTCGTCAGGAGGCCACTGCAGGTTGCACCACCCATTGCCCCTGTCAGAGCTGCCAACACAGTACCTATGCAACTACTAATCATCACACTGCTAGAAGTGCAACAGTTAAGACTGTTCAAGCCCCCATCGCTATAAGAATGGCTTGGATGGTAGGCAGTAATGGTTTTTAATATCTAATGAATTAATAAAGCAACAGTTGTGCTGCTTATCTCTACGTCACACAAACAGCGCTACTGTGTGGCTGCTGTCATAAGTGCCAGTGCTGACAATTAAGTGCTGCTGCTAAGCACCGGAAACCACAGGCTCATATTAAGCACTGCTAACTACACCACCCACATTGAAAAAACTGCACTGGCTCCTCTTTAACCAATGATCATCAATGAACTGCATCACTTTTAAAATTCTAAATAACAAGACCCCAGCTTACCCAGAAAGTAAAGTAGCCCTTTCTGGAGACAATGCCAGACCAAGAGCCTAGCTAGGGAATTGCAAGAAAGAAAAAGAAAACTCTGTTCAGAAAAAAGCTGAAGAAACATCACTTCAAGGAGCACTACCCATGATGACAGTCTCCCCTTGACCTTGTGCCAATACATTTATCTTTCCCTCCAATTCAATGCTCTGTTGCTCTTGACCTAGATTGCAACTATACAAATTCCCAAACGTAAATACTTATATGCATGCACATGCAAATGTTTTGTGATTTGATAAACAGTTGCGAAATGATTAGCAATCACACAAAGTGTAAGTTGCGGTCCACGAAAGCATGCTTTTTGTAATTTAGTACATCAAACCCAGTCTTTCGCGAATCGTAAGTACCCAATAGTGAGTTCCCAGTGATATGTAAAACGCATTTGAAATAGCAAATAGAAGCAGAACAGGCATTTGGCAGATGCAAATTACCACCAAGCGGAAGCAGGAAGTAACCCAGTGCAATGTAAAAAAAGGGAAGCCCAGAAAGTAGCACACTTTTTTAGAATGGTGGTGCTCTACTCTAAGGTGAGTAGAATGGTACTTTTGGAAGTCCAAAAAACGAGAAAGAGGAGCATAACGAGATCCATACACAGTGTGTTACACTGTTTCAGCAAAACAATAGAACATTTGTGGGAAATATAGGTTGAGCAAGTGGACCATCTTGGAGTTGATTGATGATCTACACCCAGTTTTGGCTACATTAGCCAGCATATTCAGTACCTACTCACATGCAGGTATTGCGCTTCTTACATCTCTGTTCTCAGAGCATAATTGCAGTAGCATGTTCCCATTGACTCTCCAAATGAACAACAGACCTTACAGGATGCTTTGGTGGGATCTTATTGCATAGACCAGTTCTCTGAAATTATCAGTAGTGGTGATAGAACCCATGTATTATATGTCCATCATCAGTCACTGAACACCTATTCAGAAACCGTAAAAGTCAGCTTTATCTCAAACTACGGTTGGTATGTAAGTCAGATTTCCTGACCAGAGACAAGTAGCTCAATACATGGCGTAACCATGATTCATTCAAGTCCCAACATTGTGTGTCAATTGATCATTTGGCAAGAGGAAATCTTGGAGAGGAGTGTCCACACCACAATATACCCCCCCAAGATTCAGGTTATATCTGATATGAAATTAATAGTTTTATCGGAGATAGTGTGTATGCCATTCAACCATAGCTTCTAACACCATATCTGCATCTCCAGTTACCAAGGGAGAGGAGGTACAACATTGCTCATAAAAAAACCTCAGCCTGTGTTTAAAGTTATGTCCGGCCTACTTAAGGGAAGTTTCCAATGTCTTCACATGGGTGTCAGGGTTCTGAAGTATGCGTATGACACCTTACCTAACACACCACTGATACAAGGAGAGACATTCTTATTGAACCTAACAATGACGATTCTGAAGATGATTATTTTGGCAGGCACCCTAGCTACTTTTAAGCTAAAACACCATACACATCAAGTCATACTAAGGCATATACTCCTTTCGTGTAGCTAACAAAGTATCTGTTTATTTTCACAATGAACAAAAATCTTTAAATAAAAGATTAGTCAGGCTTGGCTTGTACTTAATGATGTCAGGAAGCGAGAGTACACACAATAAACAATATAATCCCAATGCTTTATAATAGAAATAGCTTATGTTCTGTTTGTCCGCCTCCTCCTCCTTCTGCCACGCACTGTCTCTCTTCTGATGTACTGGCATCAGTCTTTCTTATGTGTTAGCCAAAAGTTTACTGCTGATGCTTAAGCCCCCATTTCTTTCTTAAGACTCAGTCTGTTCCCTGATTATAGCCTAACTTGTTTGCAGCAGCTCCAAAACTCCTTACAATATCTCCACTAAACTGCCCCATTTCTATGCTCACAGTTCATAGTTCGATGGAACTAAACTCACATTGGTATAGCCAGTTGGTCACTGACCTTCCAAACTCCTCTAACTTGCCTAGATGTATTTGCCTTCATCAATGGCTTACTTTTTCATAGTTCAGTACACCACATAATATTGTTGATGCCTGCATTAAAGACCAGTTCATGTGGCAACGGGCCACTTTTTTTTCAATTACTGTCCAGAAATCCTCTTCCATGAATTGTTTTAAGACAGCAACAATCCTGCCCATAACCTGTATGGCCTTTAACTGCCACTGCTTGGTTCACACAGCACGTTTTGAACACCCCAGGGCACAGCATACCCTAGTGAACGGGATGCTTCCTTCTTCAATACTGCTTGTAGGCCTTGCCCTGATGCCAGCTTGGCTTAATCTTATGTGTCTCTTGCGGGGGAGACATGACCTTACTATTGCCTAGTGAGTTGCAGGTGGTGAGTTAAATGTTTGCAGTGTTTGTGGTTTATAAATCCATCCTTTTAATGGTGATGAAGTGGATTCGACAATTGGCCTTGCCATGGGTGATACAATACTGGTTGCTGTCATAGCTCCTTCCTCATACGTCAAGCTACAGTCTCCTTTGTGTTCTCATGTGACTTCTGTATAAAAGAACAATTCTTTGGGGCACATGCATCTTGCCACAGAATCAGCCCCTTTGTGAATGGAAAAAGGCATTTTCCTATGCATGTCAAGTTCAAGAAATACTTTATTCGGTTCAATTACAAAAACCATAAAAGTACAAGAACACACAAAAACGGTCCATGGGTCACCAGGCGACATAAAGACATAAAAATACAGTATGAAGAGAAAGGGAGTACCCATTAAAATATGCAGCGCATGATGCCAAAATTTAAAAACAACAATATATACATCATTCTATAGTTAAAAAGAGCAACATAAGAGAATTTAAATTAAAACTTGATTCAAGTTACAATGGTCAATACTTACAGTAGATCATCTAGGACCAGTTAGTCTTTTTACTGAGTCTCACCGCTATGGTTAAAAATTTAGCTACATTGTAAATTTCCCATATATCTACTAATAGTTGGAGATGCAATAAAGCTGGCTTGACTTGCCTAAACCCTTTCCCCTTTAGCAAGGGTATAATAAACTTTTTCCTGATGTCCTTAAAATAGTCACAAAAAAACAGAAAGTGAACAGTATCCATAATCGAACAGCCGTCACATTTGCACAAGTCTAAATCAAGTGGCTTGGTCCAACCAGGGCGGCCTGAAATTAACAGGCGGATTTTATCCAATCGGAACTTGGTTAAAACATACCTATGGTTTGAGTTGTTGACAACCTATGCATGTAGGTTTTGGCATTCGCAATTTAGGTAATTGAAATTTTTTGCGATTACGTAAATTGTGAATGCATTTAGCGAATCGCAATTTGCGCTGCTGCCTAATGCCGATGCATGTAGTCTTTCCTAAATATGAACTGTGCATTTAGGAAACGCTAATTACCATCAACTTCAAGTTGATGGTAATATGTGCATGCTGTGAAAAATGCTCAAAAATGCATAGCACTTAAGACATGTGTGTGCTTTACATGTGCACACTTACATTTTTTTGTGGGGTGCTTCAGGGGGGCCTTAGGCTCCCGGGTACCCTTGGATTTGCATTCACTATTTGCGATTACAATTTGGTAATCACAATTAGCGAATGCAATATCATTCATTTCAAGGGCCTGTAGGCCAATAGGAAAGTATGGAGTCACATTACCTAATAGCTATCTGCAATTTCCTAATCGCTGTTAGGTAATGTCAAGGAATCGCAATTTTTTTTGCGATTCTTACAAGCATAGCATTTTGCGATTCACAAATAGTGAATCAGTAAAATTAGCTATTTGGGAATCGCAAAACGCAAGTTTGATGCATGCGCCCTTAAGTCTAAAACCAATCTTTTTTAATTTCTTACAAATGTTTGAATATCATTCATGGTTGTTCTACAATATCATAGGAATCCCTGTCATTTATTAATGACAAAGATATTCCTATCACATTATAGAACAAGCATGCATGATATTTAAACAATTGGAAGAAGTTAGGCATAATTGGAAACATTACCAAACTAGTATCAATTACTTGCAGGTGTTACATAGAACACCAACCCCGATAAGGCAATCTGTATTTCATAAGGAAGACCTGGATTGTTTGTTTACAATCTGTTGTGTATGTTGAATGGTGGTTTATAGCCGCTCCTCAACATTTTGCCTTCTGTGACTGTGGTTGTTGGATCTGTTTTTATTTGTGTGCCTAATGCACAAAAAAACCTCTCACAATAACAAGTCAAATTTTCTTTCTTCCATTTTGTATGTGACATCTTAATGTATCATGTGATAATTGTTGCTGTTGTTTATCACTGTAATAAAAAATTGTGGGCTTTACACTGAAAGACTGCGATTTTCCTAGTCGCATTGAACACAATGTACCTAATAAAGAACAAAACCTAGTGTCCCAGACCTAAAAGACACTATGCATCAAGTCATGTCACCTGTAAGAACTTTGCGAACATCTGAATCTAATGTAGTAGAATTGTGAGAGAACGTTCAAATGTATTCTGTAGTCAAATGTTTCTTCTTGCTCATTTCCCATTGGTGGATACCCTCAGAATCATATATTGGTGTATGAATGTATGAAATCCTTTGTCTAAATTCCTGTAAAAGGAGCTGTTTATTCTGCTTGTGAGCTCTCACCTTTTCCTTTTCTTAGAAGACAAATCTATGCTGGATTTTCTTTAGAAGTTTACGGAGATCTTCTTGGATTTTATGATTTATATGCCTCTTTGTTTAATTGATGGATGGTCCAGTTTATGTATTTCTGTACTTATATTATTCGAATAAAGTTTTAAACTTTAGCCCTTATCTGTCATTTTTATTGAGAATGTTTACAGCTTCACTCTAATGTGTGAGATTTAATGAAGATAGGTCTACCAGGGAGCACCAAAGTCCTGTAGGGACTACACCACTCCGGATCCAAGAAGTTGTCACCATCTCCTGAGGCGGAAGCGGGGAGGAAACTTGCCACTTTTTTAAAACTTTTGCTAAAAAACTTACTTGTTCTTAATTTGCACGTTCTCCCCCCTGGGCACAATATCACACGAATCATTGTGCTTAGACAGACCCGCACAGCGGATATTAGCGCTGTATCGGGCTGAAAACAAACATTGCCGCCATCACCGAGGAAAGTAGGCCACACCCACTATCTGGAGGCCACGCCCCCAACGACGATATAAAAAGCGCTGAATACAAGCGTTTCTTAGATACGATCACACCATCTCCTGAGGGGGAAGCCGGGAGGAAACTTGCCACTTTTTAAAAACTTTTGCTAAAAAACTTACTTGTTCTTAATTGCACGTTCTCCCCCCTGGGCACAATATCACACGAATCATTGTGCTTAGACAGACCCGCACAGCAGATATTAGTGCTGTATCGGGCTGAAAACAAACATTGCCGCCATCACCGAGGAAAGTAGGCCATGCCCACTATCTGGAGGCCATGCCCCCAACGACGATATCTGCTGACACCATCATACGCCTGTAATACATGTGCATTCCTAGGACGCGCAGCGGACGAGCGCAGCGGACGAGCGCAGCGGGAGCGCCGTTTGCGCGCCGAAGGCGCGCCTAGGGCAAGCCCGTCTGCGCCCGTCCGCGCCGAGACCGGGCCCAGGGCCATACCCCCTGACCAAACTTACGTAGATAGCAGAAAGCATGTTTATTCCAGTCAGGAGATTCTAGCATTAAGACCTCATGCCAGATGCAATCTGTTGGATCTATATAAGGAAGGTAAGACATGTCCTACCTGCTTACGAACATTCGCCTTTTCATTGACCAGAGATCTTAGTATAAACTATAACGAACCTGAAAAAACAACTCATAAAAAAACATCTATTAAAGCTGGTCTCTTAAATGTCAGATCTATGGTCAAGCATAATGTTCAGACAGCTGAGCTAATTGAAAGTCAACATTTGGACCTTCTGTTCGTAACCGAAACATGGGCAGATGAAGCCTCAGACACAGATCTGACTCTAGCAATCCCAGAGGGCTTCTCCATCTACAGAGCAGACAGAAAAATAAAACGAGGAGGAGGTTTAGCAATAATAGCGAAGGAGGAACTACAGATTAAAAGTTCAGACAAAGGAAGTAACCCAGACTGTGAAACACTATCCTTTCAAATAAAAATCACCAATAATTATACTTTCAGTGGTCTATTAATTTACAGACCACCAAATGCCAGAACACCTCTAATTGAACTATTAAGTCCATTTCTAGAATCCAGTGTGACGTACTGTGACTATACAATTCTAGGAGATTTTAATATACACCTGGAAAAAACATCAGACCCTAAGGTAAAGTCATTTAAAGACGAAATGGCAAATTTTGATTTAGAGCAGAAAGTATATACAGATATGCATTGCGCCGGCCATAGTCTGGATGGAATTTTTACTTCATGTCGGAAGTTAAATATAACTGACACGCTTTCGATCCCGTGGTCTCCTTCCTATTGGAAAATACGCAAGATATGGGAATACCGATCAAAGCCAAAAAAATCATATATCATGAATGGTCCAAAATACAGCCCCAAAAACTTATAGATACCTTATGTTCTTCGTACCCAACTTTAGATGCAGACAGCAATAAAGCCTGTAAACAAATTAATGCATGGCTAGAGAACGCAGTCCAACTAACAGCTCCAATGAAGCAAATTACTCTCAGAAGAAAAACCCCTTCACAGCCATGGTTCTCAGAAGCTCTGAAGGAAAAAAAACAAGAATGTAGAAGAGCAGAAAAGAAATGGAGAGTTAACTATGAGGTACAGCAAAGAGTAGAATACAAAACAATACTCGCTAGCTATAAAAAAAATTAATAACATCAGAGAAAAGTAGATATTTTGTCAAAAAAATTAATGAATCAAAAAACTCTAGCAAAACTCTTTTCTCCACTGTCAAAAAACTTTCAAAAATAGAAAACAATATGCCAGAAGAAATATCACCGATTCTTTTAAAAAATACAAATCAGATAAAACGAGTCAAACAGATAAAGTTATGGCTCAAACACTAAATTTTAAGGAACAATCAGTCCAACCTACAATGTTCCAATTCACTCTTCCAACAAAAGACCAAATTCAGAAGGAATTACTTAACATTAACTCAGGCAGCCCAACAGACCCATGTCCGCCTAAAATAATGCACATTTGTTCAGAACAAATGAGCACTGTACTAGCAAGTTTATTTGGCCAAATAATTGATACCAACACCTTTCCGGATGACTGGAAAAAGATTTCCATTAGACCACGGTTAAAAAAGCCCTATCCGGATAGAGACGAACCAAGCAGTTACAGACCCATAGCTAGAATTCCTTTCCCTGCCAAAATATAGGAAAAACTCCTGAATAAACAACTATCCCGCTATTTGATTGACGGTAACTGGCTGGATGACTCTCAGTTTGGCTTTCGGGAAGCACACGGAACAGAAACTGCTCTAATTATAGCAGTAGAAGAACTCCGAAAAGTGATGGACAATGGAGCGAAGGCCGCCTTGTTATTACTTGACTTATCGGCGGCCTTCGACACGGTCAGTCATGAAACTCTTTTACAACGACTAAAAACAGCAGAAATACATGACTCAACGTGTACTCTCATTGAATCCTATCTTGCTAATAGAACCTTTACAGTAGAAGTAGAAGGATCGGAATCTAAAGCCTTCTCTCTACCATGCGGAGTTCCGCAGGGATCATCATTAAGTCCCACCCTTTTTAACCTTTATGTTGCCCCACTTGCAGAGATAATAAGAAACTATGGTTTCACCCCAATATCATACGCTGATGACACTCAGATTGTAGTGACCATCAATAAAAACATAGAAGAAACAGCAGAAAAATTCCAACATTGTATGATAAAGGTCAGCCAATGGATGGAAAGGGATTGCCTGAAGCTCAATGGAGACAAGAGTGAAGTGATGATAATAGGGGGTGACACGAACATCTGGTCCCCCGCCTGGTGGCCCAAGGACATGGACAGATGCCCTGGATCATCAGAAAAAGTGAAGAATTTGGGTTTCACTCTTGATATGAATTTATCATTTGAAGCTCAAGCCAACAAGCTGTCATCATCACTCTGGTACATCTTAAAATGATAAAAACACTATTTCCATATCTACCACAAGAGTCTCGTAAAACGGTAGTTACAGCATTAGCTTTAGCAAGACTGGGCTATGGAAATGGTCTATATGCCGGAGCCAGGAAAACGATTACAGATAAACTACAGCGTCTACAAAATACAGCAGCTAGACTGGTTGTGGACATACCCAGGTTTGAGCCGATCAGACATAGACTGAAAAATCTACACTGGCTACCAATTGAAAAGAGGGTGACATTTAAATCACTCTGTCTAACATACAAGGCACTTCAGGGAAAGGGTTCACAGTTTTTGAGGGACCATTTGAAACAGTACGAACCCATGAGACCTTTAAGATCGGGCCAGATGAAATTAATTGCTGTTCCCAGATTTAAAAGAGCTAACTGGGGAGGAAGAAGTTTCCTGATACATGCAGCACGTACATGGAATCAACTGCCTTTGAAAATAAAAACCTGTCCATCTTTAGAAACCTTTAGAAAGGAAGTAAAAACATGGCTTTTTTCCGAATAAACATCAGACTCTGCTATATGGCTGGAAAGGATTTATCTTAGCGCCAAGACGCCCATGGGCAATCGCTGCGCTGTATAAATTTACAAATCAAATCAATCAAATCAAATAATTTGGGAAGTAAATGAGACACAGGTTTGCGCTCTGACAGGTGACCCATGGAGCAAAATTGGTAAATGGTTATAGGGGGCCTTGCAACTAAGGTTGGATGTGGTTTGATGGAGGACCCTCCCTGAGTCGTGTCAGCTTCTCTCTTCTTATTTCTTTCTTTCCTCTTTCCTTTTTGCACCAGGGTTAAACCAGGTCTTCCTTATCGCCTCAGTGCTGCACTGGGTATTATGCTTACGCTGTTTGTTTTTCTGCATACCTTGACAGATTTCCCTTTTGGTGGTCTCAGAACAGAGCAACTGTTTGCCAAACAACTCATCAGTGTTTAAAATATACTCCTTAGGAAAAATTTCCCACACAACATCCGGAAACGTTTGTTTCTGCTTTCTGCTTGATGTGTCTATTTTGTTTGTGACTATTTTGACTTGCCAGTTTTGTAATGGCTCTCACCAGCCCAGCGTACATTTTCTCTAAGCTTACTAGGTCGGCAGTGTGCTACGTGAGAAGGATTTCCTGGTTTGATCATTCCCATTCAAAGCTTCTTGCAATATGAGACCAGTGAGTTCAATTTCGAAACCTTGGGAATCGCATTTAGAGAATAACAATATTAAGTAAGATTTCTAAAGTATTGCAAGCTGGCAATGGAGATACATCGTACATATGACTTTGCAATTCATAAACTGCGAATCAGTATTGTTGCCAATTATCAATCACAATTGTGTTGGTAAATCGAGACCACAAATTTGATAATATACTCAGGAAGTTGCAATATACTTCTCATAAATTGGTCAGTTTTACATACTGGAAGAAATTCTCTCCTGTTGTGTGACACTGATCTCAATGTATAGTTTCCGGAATGCAGTAAATTACAGGATATTTTACACATGAAGATATATGCATGCAATGTCTGCATGAACTTATTTAGTATTTTTCACTTTTTTAAGATCAAAAAACAGATCAGATAAAAGAGTAAAACTTAGTAAAAGGATGATAAAATCTTCAAAATCTATCTTGTTGTCTTTGTCTTCTTTGAGGTTTGCCATTAACTCCTTGTATTTGGGTTTTTCTTCTTGCCCCTGTGAAAAGAGGAACGCTATTATTAAATTTCTTTTCATGTATTCAATTTTTGTTTTTGTTTCCTTCATAGCTCACATTTGTCAACCTATTTCTGTTTGACTATGTATTTAATATAAACTGCAAGTGAAATTATTTGACCTTCTAAGTTAACAACAGATCACGTGACAGAAGTAAACATTCTGCTAAAATGATCTCTCCTAAAATTCTTTACTATCACCAATGACAATTTAACAAGTAAAAAGACCAAACAAGTGTTTTAAAACTGCTCTATTTGATAAATGGGCTCAGAATTCAGTCCTTTACTCGAAGTTCACTTGAAAGAAACATTATCATATTTCGTTATAGAAGTAAAATCTTTGAATATTACATTTTAGTCTGTAATCAATGACATCCACGGCTGGCATAAACCACCTTCTCTACCATCATACAACAGTTCAATATCTGTACACCCAGTCCTGTATTATACAATGGGTGCACTGGCCCTGTATGCGCCATAGTACATCTTTCCACGCCTCCAAGCAAATGAGGAAACACCCTCTCATAACAGCGCTGGTGCTACATGAGCAGCAGTACTATCATTAATACAGAAGGGGCTGCATAACCATTTGCAGATCCTTCTGTTAAACCACAGTGCCCAGGGGGAATACAAAGTGGAGGAATAGGCCATTACAGTGCCAGGGAACTATGCACCGGGCATCTATTGTAGAGGATGTATGACTACCCCACAATTGTGTGATGTTTTGTTGCTAAAACCCGATTGTGTAGCCAGAATCGTATGGTCAAAATGTTCCTTGATCACATTTCATGGTGGCCATTTGGCCCTCATCAGTCTATCCGTTATCTTGTAGCATAACTACTGTACCAGGTGTATCATCAACCTATGTATCATATATAGCAGAAATTTCCTTTTTAAAAGTGGTATTGATAATACGTGATGTTCCAATGGGGAGGAGTTTTGTTTATTATGAAGCTAGTCAGCATACTTGTATAAGGAATTTTTCAGTTGGACATATCTAAGCTGTTGTAAGTGGGCTAGGGAGAACTGCTCATGAAGAACTGTGACAGATGTCATGCCATGTCCACCCTATACATCTTCCACCTTTGAGATTCCAACATGATCTCACCTATACAATCTAATCAAAGTCTGTTGATGATTTCGTATTCCAGAGTTCCACAATATAATCTCTAGAATAATCAGCCCTTTTTCATCCAACTGCGGCATCCCTACGGGACATTCCTATCTTACTAGCACATGTGATAAGCTGAGCTGGCACTCTCTACTCATTAAACAGATTTTGGGATATCCTCTCTTCCCCATGGCATCTCTGTCAGTTACAAAAGACATCTACAGCTACAATGAAAATGCTAAGTCATTCAGGGGTAGTTGGTGTGATGCCCATTGATACTTCCTTATGTCTGGAATAACACTAACTTCATTATACACTACACTGTATATGGCCACCAACAATATCCTTTAAGTGCACCCATCTTATAACAGGGTAGAAATTACTGCCTTGAGTTCAACAAGTCAACTAGCAATGAAAATTAGGATATTTATAAACTTAATTAGGGCAATGCTTGCATCTAGTTTTTTTCTAGCCAGCTAAAAAATGGAACACGTCCTTCTTAAAACTGGCAAGCTCAGGCACCGAATTTCTTTCTATATGAAAGATGAAGCCCAGGTATTGGGGGGCCTCACTAGCGGCACAGATGGACACATCACACCAGCTGAAGGACACCACGCAAGTAAAGGGAGAGCACAGCCTCCAATTATTCTTAAAGGCAGAGTAGCAGCTCAAAATACCTCCAAATGCCTACCCACAGAAATGTTTGAATCAGCTTTGTACAAATGAAGCTCATCTACGAATAAAGATACACTGCCCTTTCTCAATCCCCTAAACTGAGGATCCTTGTAACCCAGCAGGTCAGTGTCTACAGTATCAATGTACAGAGTAGCGGGGCAAAGGATAACCTTGACTTGTTCCACTTTTCAAATCAAGTGCTGGGACAACGCCCCATCATAGGAAGCCCATTCCCAAACCAGTATTCTTGAGAACTAAGAGTAAATGGCCTTTCAATGGTGTTGAAAGAAATAATCCCTGCTGATTCCGCCAGCCTGTAAGTGTCTTTCAGATACCAGGGTAAATGACATAAATGAGCCTTGTGTATCTATGAAGCATAAAATAGAATTGATCAAGATGGATAGTAGATTCCATGGCCTCGTACAGACAGTTTGCCTGAATGTTGGTGAGGAGTTTCAATTTTATGTTAAGCATAGATATATATCTTTATGAGCCACAGTGAACAAATGGTTTCCTGGTCTTATGTATTACTACTACTGTAGTCATTTGAATTACATCTGGTAAGTAATTGTACTGTCTTGGAAGCATAAACAGACACAAAATGTGTTTAGCAAACCTGCTGGCAGTCCTCTTATACAACTTGGCCAGGAGGCCATTGAGGTCGAGGAGAATCCAGTTTGCCAGTTATATGGCCAATCTCACAGATGTCTCACTAATATATCAAATAGCATGCCTTGGCAGCACCATGTACCGTTACTCTTTACTCCTCCCTTATAACCACAAAACCATGCTACAACTTAGAATAGGGGAGTCCAAAAATCATCTAACTTAATATACACCTTCTCCAATTTGCCAACCCTCTGAATAACAATTATCCTCTTTGCCAATATCTTGGAGATAGTTTAACCCTGAAGCAATGCCTTATAAGCCACCAAAAGTGTAGTGGCTAGAATAAGTGACCCCAGATCTTTCCTAAAAAGAATGATTAGTCGGGTCACCTCCTGCTTACCACCTGCTCACCTCTAATTCCTCTATGTGAAGTAGTAAATGGCCAATGGGATGCATGTAGTATGCATGTCAATCTGTCTTTCCTGATTATCTATGTGGTATCTATCTATCTGGTTACTCATTGTTGAGTAAGTGAAGTGTAATTGGAATGAGCCTCAGATATTAACAAAATGTGGGACTGATCTCAATCAGTTATGTTAAAAATAGACAAATTTATTAGGAAACCGTTTCCTGTTACACATCTTGAGGATACTGCTTGTGGTTATGAGTAATAAAGGCAATGGACACATGCTTTCATAATTGTTGTATGATTACTATTCACGATTCTGGAGTAGCTTGTCTTTAACTGCTTTGGTAAGTGGCTATTCCTCCATTCCACGAATGGGAATGTTTGTTTGGGAAACTATATCTGAATTACCTGTCAATGAATGTCCATCTCTCTGTATGTCTCCTTTGGGTAGTGGGGAATGATTTACGCTAAATGACAGGAGTTGCCAGATTGTGAGTTGGTCTTATTCGGGGCCCTGGTATAGCTTAGTGCAATGCAAAAGAGAACTTGTCTGGTAGGGTGTGTGAAGCAGAGGCAGAGCATGAGCAGGCTTAAAGTGATATTAACTATGAGAGGGTATAAATTAGTTCAATTTGTGTTCTTGGGCTTTGCTAATTTGCTTATGTTGTACCAGGAGTCAGATACCTGAAAATGCTGTTCTGAGACATGTGGTCCTATGTGATTTCTCCATGGAAGAATATGTTAAAAGACTCAACTTTATATGGTTTAAAGGGGTTGGTGGGAATCCAGTCTCCCATGGGGCTAAATCAATAGGGTTAGAAAGATGTGTCTGCACACACTCTCTCCTGTTGTATTTGGTATGTCCGATTGTAGGGAAATCACATCTCTAGTCTTCTAGGTGTTCTTTAGATAGAAAGTATTGTCACCAAGATACCCTTCTGAGTATAATGAGTTATGGTGCTTTTTCAAATTGTAATCTTACTCTCTGGGGGAAAATGGCCCTCTCTGAAGGGTAACCCCAAACATTTTGCGTTTCTCCTCTTTTTTGGACCTATGATCACTTTACCAGTGCTAAAGTACATGTGCTCTCCCCTCCAAACATGGTAACATTGGCTCGGACCCAATTGCCATATTTAATTTACTTATAAGTCTCTAGTAAAGTGCACTACATGTGCTAGTGCCTGTAAATGAAATGATACTAGTGGGCCTGGAGCACTGATTAAACCACCCACTTAAGAAGCCTCTTACCCATGTCTCAGGACTGCCACTGCAGAGCCTATGTGTGCAGTTTACATTGCCATATTGACTTGGCATGTAAAACCCTTTGCCAAGCCTTACACTCCTATGGGAGGTCATGCCTCACTACTGTGAGGCATACCCTCCCATAAGTTAACATTGAGGATTCTTTGCTAGATCTAACACGTGCAATTCCCAATTGGAAAGAGGTAGGGCTGTCCTATTTAATACCTATGGAATTGTAATGATAAAGTCTCTTTAATGGTAAAGTCAACTTTATCATTGCAATTTTAACAATGCCACGTTTAGAAAGATTGCTATGAAGCAAGATACACTCCTTTCCTTATCTTTATTTTTCAATTTTACTTTGTCTCAAAATAGATGCGTGCGTGTCGTGAACTATCCCAGTCACGGATACTTAAAGTGATCCAAAAGACACGTGCTTTTCGCGCCACCCCGTGGCACTGCTTAAAATAAGGGATTGTCCCCTAATCATTTAGCCAATATATAATTCTCCATGTTAAACAGTTAATACTACATTATATTGTCCATTATTCATCCAAACGTTTAATGTAATCACTCGAAGACACTCAAGACCACTGCGAGGACAGTGCACTTCTCATAGTTATTTTATTATGTCATTTTCAACTGCCTTCAGCGTGCCCATCCGGGCTTCAACTTAAGCATGTAGAGGTAAATAGTTCATACTCCAGAACCGCACACAATTCCACCTAATGCATTTCGGTCTCTTCACTGAAAAAGACAGGAACAGACATCCAAAAGCAGTGCGAGAGGGTGGCGCGAAAAGCGCGTGCCTTTTGGATCACTTTGATAAAGATGGCATTTTTCTGCTCTTAAACATATAAGAAAGGGACACCCTGAAACTTGTGGCAAGTTCCTAGGTCAGGGCAAAATATTTATCAAGATAACAATTCCTAGGCAACTTTGGGGTCCTATGAGGATATTAGGTACAATTACACACAGCAATGATAAGGGTGCAAAAAATTGAAGCAGTGTACAGAACAGTGAAAATAAAAAGCAATATGATATACGTCAAATTTATTTGTAAATATACAACGTAGATTTATTAAAAAACATGTGACAATCAATAAATAAGACAAGTATTTTTGAAAATTTCAGCATATACAATCCATCATGTTTAAAATCAAATTACATACAGAAATAAAAAACGAAATATAATCATAAAAACAAGCAAGTGGATGAATAGGTAATCTCTACGCGCGTTTCGGCGTTACACACGCCTTCTTCGGGAGAACCACTCGAAAATTTCTAAAAAGAAATAGAATGCATCAACACATATATCATGAACGAGTACACTGCAATGATTTACATACGCAAAATGGCATAACAAGAGGCTGAATGGAGAAGCTGGTTAGTGCCTAGATGCCAGAGAAAGTCCAAATCACCAAATCCAAGAGTGCACGAAACAAATAATAAATGACGTGAATAAAAGGAAAGTGCATTCTATGGGGAAAGATGCTGACGTGGGGAGAGTGGGGTACCGGGAGTGAGATTTCCCCATGTTTAAATAATCATAACGTGTGATCCTTAAATCGTCTGTCAGCCTTAGAAAGGGGTAAAATGACATAAAATTCTTTTAGCTACTTCCCCATTGCTAAAAGAATTTTATGTCATTTTACCCCTTTCTAAGGCTGACAGACGATTTAAGGATCACACGTTATGATTCCTGAATCCAGCCAACCTACTTATGCTTAAATGAATTTTTAGGTAAGGGGTTCATACTCACTTTGGTATTATCATCTACCAATCTGAATAAGAGGTCCATCTTTATTTAAACATGGGGAAATCTCACTCCCGGTACCCCACTCTCCCCACGTCAGGATCTTTCCCCATAGAATGCACTTTCCTTTTATTCACGTCATTTATTATTTGTTTCGTGCACTCTTGGATTTGGTGATTTGGACTTTCTCTGGCATCTAGGCACTAACCAGCTTCTCCATTCCGCCTCTTGTTATGCCATTTTGCATATGTAAATCATTGCAGTGTACTCGTTCATGATATATGTGTTGATGCATTCTATTTCTTTTTAGAAATTTTCAAGTGGTTCTCCCGAAGAAGGCGTGTGTAACGCCGAAACGCGCGTAGAGAATACCTATTCATCCACTTGCTTGTTTTTATGATTATATTTCGTTTTTTATTTCTGTATGTAATTTGATTTTAAACATGATGGATTGTATATGCTGAAATTTTCAAAAATACTTGTCTTATTTATTGATTGTCACATGTTTTTTAATAAATCTATGTTGTATATTTACAAATAAATTTGACGTATATCATATTGCTTTTTATTTTCACTGTTCTGTACACTGCTTCAATTTTTTGCACCCTTATCATTGCTGTGTGTAATTGTACCTAATATCCTCATAGGACCCCAAAGTTGCCTAGGAATTGTTATCTTGATACATTTTTCTGCTCTTAGCCCTGTGTGCCTGCGGCCTGTCTCCAATGCATGTCTGGAGTGTGTTAAAGTTGCACTTTGTGTATTCTCCCTAGACAGTCATAAACAAGGGGAGTTTAGATGAGACTGTGTGGCCATCCACATGCTGATGGGCCATCTTGGGTAAGATGGGAGGGAGGAGTTGACACACCTTAATAGTCTATGCTTTGTCCACACACAAAGGGCTGCATACACCCTGGTAGTGAGTCTGGACGAAGAGCAGGAAGAAAGGACCTATATGAACCTCAAAGCCCCTTCGTTGAAGTCACCCCCACTTCAAAGGCACAACTGAGTATACGTTGGACCTCTGACCCTACCATTTCAGTACACTTCTGGACCTGAACGCAACTTGCCAAGAAGCAGAACTGTTGTGCTAAGGACTGCCACTCTGCTGGGCTGCTGCTCTGGATCACTGCTGCCTTGCTGTGTTGCCCTGTTGCCTGCTGCTCTGGCTGACTGGACCTTCATCACTTGACCCAGAGTGACTGCAAGGGTTAGCCAACTAGCCTCCTGTTCTTTAAATACTCAGGGACATCAAAGTTGTTAACTGTGTTCCTGTGCCTGGTCCATTGGAAGTGGATCCAGGACTTGCTCTAGTGGAACGGAAGATTCTTCTCCTGCATCAGGCAGAATGAAAGCATTGACGCTATTGCAGGAACAGAACCGTTGCATCGCACTTGGAACCAGGGCATCATCATTGGGAACCGACACATTGGAACTACCGGATTGCCACCTCTGCAGGAGAGACGATCAACAAATTCCCTCAGGGAGAAACCAGGGGTATATTATTACTCAGAACCAGTGCATATCGGAACCAGTGCTTCGTCTTCGGGACCAGTGTATTGCCATTATTGCATTGAGAAAATCAACATCTCCTCAGCTGCCGGATCTACACCAATGCATCGTTAGGCTGCACCCCGCATTTCATATCTGCGACCAGGTTTAAGGATTTGCCCAGCAGGCCCAGTGTGGGTCTTGTATCCGGACCATGCTTCATCAGAGTCAGCCTGAGCTCTTGACTTTGTCCCAATCCAGCATGACTAGATAACCCCCACAGGCACTTATTGCTTCTAAGCACAAGTTTCACTTTTATTCTTAGCAAATTCATATCTTGACTTATACTTACTGGATTCTTGTTGTTTTGGTCTTGTTCTCTTTAAAAAATCTCTATCTATTGTTCTTAACTGGTGTGGAGTCTTTTTGTGGTGTTTTTACTGTGTTAGTGTTTGGAGTGATACCCAAATACCTTAAACATTGTCTCTTAAGTTAAGCCTGCCTGGTCTGTGGCAAGCTCCCAGAGAGTGAGCACAGGTTGATGTATGGTGTGTATCTGACTTACCCTAACTAGGATTGTGGTTCCTGCATGGACAGGGGGCATACCTCTGCCAACCAGAAACCCAATTTCTAACACTCTCCATATGTCCCACTGCAAAATATGCATCTTTAGGATAACATTGATGATAGGTCAGCCATTGATGTGACCACTATTGCTAGTTACATTTTGGATGGTAAAGCAAACATGAGTCTATCTTCGTGATCCCTATTATCTGAAAGAGTAAGTTTCAGGATATTCCACACACTTCTCATGGATCACAGGAAAGAGTGTCAAGGTCTTCAACCTGTACAATGATCAATTACTGTACTGCAGGGGTTCTAGGTGGTGGGTGAACAGTTGCTGGCCATACTTCTCCTGCCATGGAGGGTGGGTGCATTCTTTTTGTTGGTCTCTCAGACAACCAGATGCAGTGTCAGTTAGCTGCCTTATTTAATATATGAAAATAGGACTGTTGCATTACGAGAGATTGAGGGAAACTCATGTTTGCATAATCCATTGTGATACCACAGTGGTACTAACACTGATTTTTTATGCATTTTTGTCTGGAATGTGATACATGCAGGCAATCATTTTATTGTTCACGTGTCTAAGGGCCTTTTGGAAAGTAAAAATGAACTTAAGATGACAGGCATGCATCAAATAAACCAACGAGAATGGATACACCTCTGTTCACAATAACCAGCAGGTCCATGGAGATGAAATTATATGTACTATCTACATCCTCTGGTCCGCAATAGGGGCTGAAAGAGGGTAGCAGTGGTGCTGTGGGGGTTAGTCCTTCGCCTTTGTCACCTAAGAAATGCTCTCTGCATATGGGAGGCATCTCTATTAGGGTTGAGAAGGGTCGAGAAACACTTATTGGTGTTTTTCAAATGTCTCAACTTGTTGGTCAAAGTGTCCAATGAAGTGTCCATGTCAAAATGAATATGTTGTTCCATTAGGGTCACCAACCAAGAGAGCAAAGAAAATCTCAATATTGAATCTCTTACTGGTCAGAGGGCGAAGGGGATAGGAAAGGCACGCCTTCCCTATACTAGATCTCTGTTTCACTATGTATTTGAACATGTATATGCATGTTATTATAAATGAGGAATATGATATACACTGGGAAAATGTTTAAGCTCATATGTCCAAGGTATATAGAATCAGTTTGTGTAAGTTTATAGAATTAAAGCTTGTCGAACACAATGTGGGTTTGCTAGTTTTATATTCTTTGCTGCTATCCAGAACTTATGGCGAACCAGCACTTGATGAAGTGCCACCTTTAGCAAATGCTCGTCAGCGGGTGACGAACATTGTGTGATTCATGACCAGAGGCACCAGTGTTCATTTAAATACATATGTGTTTTTCCCTTGTGAAAGCACGCCAATTGGTTTGAATTAGCACGAAATAGTAGTCAACGTCACTGAGCAAAGATAGGAAGAAATACTACCCCAGTTTCCCTAATTTATTAAAAAAAAAAACTATTGTTTAACTGTAATTTGAACTATGTATCTTTTTTCCAAACTTCATTTCAACAGTGAATTAGAAAGTCAAGTCTATAATAAACACAGGTGTAAATTATTCAGTGGAGGTGCAAAGAGTAACACGCCTACCTTCTGTTCATTGTGTCTGAAATGTTCAGTGTCTTCCAACGGATCTATTATCTGAATGTATTTAATGTACTGCTTTCTAATTTCCTTGGCCTACAAGTTCCTAAAAGATGCAACTAGCAAAATGTGAAATGCTACCAGTAAACAAAGCCAATCAAATATATATATTTCGACAAATGTTAACGTGCAACATTTGATCTACATTTAAATATTTTATTAGAGTCACACACAACTTCCTTGAAAATAGAGAGAATTTATATTCCTGCAAATCACCTAACAGAAAATTATTTTACTAACGCTGGTGTTTTTTTCTAGAAAAATTACATATTTAAACGCAAAAATAAATAAAGAATTTTTATTTATATATATATATATATATATATACACATATCTCCCATCCAAAGTTTGCACTGAGGCGAGGACACTTCCGACAGCAGGATGCTTAAAAGGCATTTATTTGTCAATAAGATCCTAACGCGTTTCAGAGCTGGGAGGCTCCTTCCTCAGAGGAACAACTGCTGTCAGCTGAACTGCTTGCGAGCACCCTCACGCATGCATTATTTATACCTGTTTAGGCTTACAAGTGACGTAATGCGAAATGCATGCTGGTGACTGTAGTCTTTAAACCATCAGGCGTAGTTTTACCCCAGTGGGTTTCAGTCCGGCAAACACTAATCTTAATTCAAAAATACTTCTCCACAGTGGGCCTCCAACCGGGAAAATTGGTAAATCCCATGCTGTTCCATCCATGCGTCGTGACATTTTTCGAGTCTCTGGCCCCACGCTACAAAATACCGTAGTGGCATGTCCTCTGCGGGCCAGGCTGCTGCATAGTATCCGATCCAAAGTTTGCCCTGAGCCGAGGACACTACCGACAGCAGGATGCTTCAAAGGCATTTATTTAACGAAATCCGGCGTTCACAGTTGGATGTCAATATGATCCTAATGCGTTTCAGAGCTGGGAGGCTCCTTCCTCAGAGGAACTACTGCTTTCAGCTGAACTGCTTGCGAGCACCATCACACATACGTTATTTATACCTGTTTAGGCTTTCAAGTGACGTAATGCGAAAGGCATGCTGGTGACTGTAGTCTTTAAAGCATCACGCATAGTCTTACCCCAGTGGGTTTCAGTCCGACAAGCACTAATCTTAATTCAAATACTTCTCCACAGTGGGCCTCCAACCAGGGAAATTGGTAAATATAATCCCATGCTGTCCCATCCATGCGTCGCGACATTTTTCGAGTCTCTGGCCCATTGCTACATAATACCGTAGTGGCATGTCCTCTGTGGCTAGGCATCCAACTGTAAATGCCTGATTCCGTTAAATATATGCCTTTTAAGCCTCCTGCTGTCTGAAGTGTTCTCCGACAGCAAAAACATTTCAAGTCTCAAGGATGGCACAGCATGGGTTTATACTTACCGACCATGTTATGTTGTGCAGATTTGTAGAGCACACCTAGGAGGATACAGGTGACCATACTACAGTAGAAGTTTTTGCTTACTTGAATTATTACATTCATACCAAAATTGAAAAGCATGTAATGTAAAGGAAAATGTATATATTATCAGATCTCATGAACTGATGTTTGGAGAACAAAAGCTGCATTTCCAAATTATATTCAAAACTGACATTTCAGAGCCAAATCATGCAGCGTTGGGAAAATATTACAATTATATTACCTTGGCACAAGGAACATTGCAGCTATGGTAACATTTTAAACAAAAATATGAAACACACCAGTTATAGTTGGCTCAGGTAACTATACATTGTTCCCTCACCATTAACTGTTTATGACATCACATACTACAATGCTCATGACGGCCCACATACTGCTCCATTTATTTGCACACTCTGCTAAGACCAAAACCACATCCAGGTTCCAGGACATGGCATTTATTCTGGTGAAGCGGGAAATCACTAGTAGCTGGAAGAAACCGGGGGGCCTCAGATAGAAAAGTGAGATGGAGAAGTGGGCGGGTTGCGAGAGTATTGTCTTGCTTCAGAATGCACAGCCGGGAGTGGGCAAGCCGGAGAGAGCCCAGGCATGGGAAGGGCTGGTGGCGAACTCAACGAGAATGGGCAGGGACTCGGAGGCTTCCACACCAGAGAGACTCCAACACGTAGAGGATCCCCAGGGACCAGATTAAGGCGAGATACCCCAATAGAGAAGCGAGAATGGGAGCGATTCATAGCATCGACACACACAGGTGCAGAAGGGGGTCACAACGGAAGGCTCTGGCGAGCATCACTGTGCCCCCCCTGGAGTACCAGGGAGCACACTAATCAAACTGAACAATACTCAAGGGGTGAGAGCAGTGCGGGGAGGGTGGTGGGGGTGGTTGTGATTGATGCCTTATTGTTGGGGGCGAGGGAGGGGGGTATATTCAATGTACTCAGTACATTGAAAAGGGGAAATACTGTGATCTTACAAGTTGTCATGTACAGATGGGGCACTGTGAGGGTACCGACAACAACAGCATGTCACAAGTGTTGTATTGCCCACTCACGACCAATGTATACTGCTACCTTAAAGGAGTTAGATGTAAGCTTCATAAAAGGCAATAAAGTTTGTTTAAAAAATAAATACAATGCACATGACCTATTCTATGACATATTTGATAACAACACGTTCGACAACTAAAGCAATAACTTTGATGAAATCACTGTGCATGGCGAGAGTGCAGGTTATAGTTTCTTGAGTTAACTGTACCTGGTGAATTAGAGTGTTTTTTAGGTTAAAATGTTACTTTTGAACTGAAATTTGTACCTTGCTATATAGTATAATGTCACTTTAACCTATATTTACGGGGTCCCGGCAGCTAAACAGTGCTGCCAGAGTGCTCACATCCTTTTGTGCTTTGTAGGTACTTCTTTTTTTTCACTTTTCTTTTACATTTTAATTTACTGTTCTGACATGGCTGAATGCATGTTACAGCAGTAAATTAAAAATGGTTGGCAAGTGTTATAGTGTATACTCCTGGACAAGTCACTAAACACACATCAAAATGTATGCATGCACATTGGTGGCCAACTCAGAACAAGTTTTCTTTAATAGAAAACGCATTGCAAGATTACTGGGCCATACATGTGATATGCTGCTGATTAGAGGCTAGATCTCTTAATACATATCTAAACCGATTATGAGATATCTTGAGTAACATACAAATAAAAAAGCACTAATCACATGGTAAACAGTCCTAAAAAATATTTTGTGAGAAAATGTAGTTACTGCATCGTAAATGTATTGATTTATATCATGTGAAACGTTATAAAAAATGTATGATTTGAAATTATTTTACATGTTAGTACTTTGAAAATGCAATAATATGCCATACTTAGATGTGATCTTGTAAACCAAAAAATAACAATAATTTGAGTGCGTATAAGCTGAAAGAATTGTAGAATATTGATTTTTATTCTAGGAAATGTATATTTCTATTAAACAGACTTTACTGTAGGCCTGCTTTATTCCCCACTCTGTACTGCCTTACACTTGTGAGCAAATTTCATGAATTTACAATGAGAAGCAAAATTGTGTCTTACTGGAAGAGTTCTCACGTGCTTACAAGGACTATTTGCAACTTAGTCAATACTTAGGAAACATTTGCAATGGGAAACTGTCCTCCTGAACTCGTCCATGTGCCTACTGCTAAAGAATCATTGTTTGGAAGTTTACGTATACCGAATGATCTGAAAAAGTATGGGCTTTGCACTACTTCTTTCTATAATATGTGTCTTCTTTATTGTCTCACGACAATCATCCTACCTCAACTGACCAATGGACTGAGTGGTCTGACACGATGAGGTGACCAAAGAGGTGTCACCAACTGAACTAAATGATTATAATATACATATACATTGATCTGAAGGAGCGAGTCATAGCCAGGTGACAAAACGTAATTTTCCCGACCAGACACTGCCTTTGAGAACTTTTGAAACTTCTACGTGCTTTCCTTTCTGATTGACACATAAGCTGTGTGCGCCATTCATAGACTTTTTCTCAATGGGACACTGCCCATGAGCTGTTATGACCCATATCCTTGCTGAACTTTCCAGAGCTTTTTGTCACCTTATGGCAACCCTCAACTAATTGAATTGACCAGCATGCTTTAGAGTCTAAATATTGATTAATTATGTACTATTCTTTAAATATCTTTGATGAATTTTACCTTTATCCAAATCATAGATTATGAGTTTTGTCATGACTAGTCTCCTAAATTTGATTGTGCATTCCAATTTATTGATTAATGACAGGGAAGGACCAGTATAGAGAGATTTCTAAACATCCAATACTAATCTTATGGTTCTGTATTATCTAACCAAACTATTGTTTTGAATTATCTTAGTCCAACTAAATTTCTTTTGAAGATTCGGACTAGCAGTGATAATTCTTTATTTATATAGTCTGACATTGAGTTTTATATATGTGAATTTAATTATTAATTTGTGAATCAGGTATCCAATTCCTGATCCTCACTGCATATCCAAAGCTAGTTCTCCTATATCCAACTCCTCAGTGTCACAATACAAGATCCATCAGAGGATCAAGTGAGTGTCAGAAGAAATTAAACATATGATGAGAGTAGAGAAAACAAATGGCCCAAAATTTTAGCTGCAACAATAATCTGGTAGCACATTGGATGGCTTTATCCACTGATGTTAGGATGTTGAGAGATATTTACTGAGATCTCTATCAAGATCCGTGTTTAGAAACTGAGCATTCCCTCCCAAGTCCAGTGCTCCGTGTTCAGCTGAAGAAGACCAAGTACAATTGCCATGGAGCGCAGATGATTTAAAGCAGTGGTTTGAGTTTCAATAGGGTTGCATGCCACAAATGCTTAAGCTTAGATTGTGGTATTTTGAAATGGCTGTGCGATGTTATGCGAAGTGGTTAAAGTACATTTGGTTGATGCACTTTGTGCAAAGAAGGTGAAGTTGTTATATGGTTCGACGTGTACTAAGATCCTGGGATATACACCTACGGTGGTCTTAGTGAGGCAAATGCTCAGTAAGTCGTCTGCTGAGTTTCAAAGGTGCTGTTCATGAGACGTCATGAGCAGTACCACTGAGAGAAGAAGGGTCGTTTCTTTATGAGATTGATGGTTGCAGTTGTTACAATTCTCAGTGCACAGGGAGTAATTGCATCAGCCTGAGCGAGATCGTCCTGGTCGAGTTTTCACATGAAGTGTATGTTAAAGTAGATTAGATCATTGTATCTGGCTTGAGTTCTTGTGTGAAAGGATCTATCATTTACTTAGAGGAGCAGGCAGAGGTTATTGAAATAGCTTGCATTGTGTGAGGATTTTTGCTTACAGGGAGTATATTCTTGAAGGGTTGTAAAGGAGGAGTAGCCGCTGTGAAGAGTGAGATTAATGTCATAACGGTGCAGCACTGGTATTGGTCAGGCTGTGTAATGCCACGCAATGATAGGTTGACTACTTCATACTGTGCAGCGTTGGTATTGGTTTTGAAAGCTAAATAAGAAAGTGTATGATAAAACGATTTGTGGGGAATCATTGGTGAAAGAAAAATGTAATTGAAAAAAATTTCAATCCTGAAGAATTTGAAAAGCTTGATGCATTGAGATGTGCTTGTACCTATCAAAGGAGGAGTACCAATGCCACCTGAGGGTATACCAGCATTGTATATGTGATAAGAAAGAGGATATCATACATGTACATGGCTGAAAATTGGATAACATACACTGAGAATGATGGTCTATTAGCCTTTCCACAATATGAAACATTTAAGGTTGGAATTCTTGAGACAATTGTATGAGATTAAACCATCCCCTAGACCCATGCAATTTGAAGCACTTAGTGAATGGAATCATGTAGCACATCAAAAAGGAAAACAGAACTATCAGGGAAGGTACAACAATACCCTGAATAGATAGGTTGAGGCCAGATGGGATGCACACAAAAGGCTTGGAGAATTGACATAGCAGAATGAACTAGAATGTATCCTGTACTTGTTGCAGAGAAAGAAGGTGGAGGGATGCAAAAGGAAAATAAACAACACTTTGAAGCGACGTAAACAATAGCTCGTACTTGAGAAGGTGATGGCGAATTTGATGACGAATTACTAAATGAATTTTTGCTAAATCGTCCACCACCTTATAATGAGAATCAGCCTCCAAATTTGACAAACTAATTTCTTGGAAAAATTCCTGATGCACCTACTGTACCGATAGATCCAGTTCCACATATGCTTTTCACACCAGCGGGAGGAAATACCGAAATGCTAAACGCTACTAACCAGTTTGTTCATAATGCACCAGATGCAGTAGCCATTCCACTACCCATAGGTAATGTAGTCCCTTTATACCAGTCTATCAGTGAGGAAGTCAGGTACACACTTTAGCTGTCCCTACTGGGATAAATGGTCCAACCTCTACTCCTGTTGACTTGAGATTGAGGCAGACACCATTGGTCCCAACTCCAGCTGATGTTTCTACGGGAATTACTCCTGGTTCAATTTTACATTTGACATGACTTAATTCCTCCACAGGGAGTTTGTGGCAACCAAAACCTTTCTACCTACCTGAGAATGATTTGGCAACTCCATGGGTAATTCAGAGCACCATGGGAAATAATCTTCACATGGGAACGCCAGAATCTGAGGTGTCTCTTTTAGATTCAACACCTATTGCAGGGAAGGAGGATTGTCATGGGGATATGTTTCTGAATACGTCAAAAAAAGAACCATGTCCTGCTTCTCAAGAAATTGATGATTGGCTTAGAGGTATTGACACTTTTGCAAATGGAAAAGATGCAGGAAATAATGGAAGAAACACCCTGGGACGAAATAAAACTAGATTCTTTGAAGTAGCGTGACTCAAGGTAGAGTTGGAGGAAATGATTATACTAAGCCCAGCCCTTAATATTTCTTTACCAGGATGGTGAATTACTGTTCATCTGCAAAGATATTACCAGACATGCTCGGAGGCACCCATGAATAATTGTGTGAATTGGCCCACAAATACAGAGAGGACCTACAAAGGTCAAAAACATTACAGCAACCCTAAAGAGTCAATTTCAGTGATAAAGATATTGAAAACATGAGACTATCAGGAATGAGATTGCAAATTAAGGAGTTATTTGTTGTTCTTAGGAAATGGGGAGAGTTAGAAAAATAGGAAGGCCGGTAGGCGAAGAAAAAGGATGCAAAGAGAGTCATGATGCAGATGCTCCCAGCTATCGAAGGTGATGGGGGTAAGGAAATAAGGATGGTCCCTAAGAGAGAAGTGTCTGGAGGAGGATACATACACGTTCCTTGGACTAGGCCAGACGTATTGTCTTTTACAAGTGAATTTCCAAAATTGACAGAAAATCCAGTTGAATGGTACAAACAGATCGAGCGGTTTGCTGAAGGACTTGGGAACTTTATTTGACATCGTAGTCCCAAGTGACCTGTGGACACAGTGTCAAATTGCTGTTGATTGACCCAAAATGGAACCAGCTAGACATCCTCGTACAGGTGCACCATTTGCTGAGGTGATGAAGAAATATAATCAGGTCATCACCTATTTGAAAGGGAAAATGTCCCCTATGGATTGGGTGAAAATAGATCGGACAACCCAATAATTGAAGGAAACAGTGCATGCCTACTATGAGAGATTGTTATAGACTTCAAGCAGTACAGTGGAATGGAAAATGTGGCTGAGAAAGATATGGGTGATTTTGTTTATCAATTAGTAAATGGATTGAGACCTGAGATTAGCAACATCCAGCAGCATTTGATTTGTTGGCAAGGGAAGCCTGTGGATGAAATCCTTAGCTATGCTAAATATTGTGGCTATGACATTGAAATGAAGCACAAGATGCTTAAGGATAATTGATTGTTACAAAAATGAAGGCTGATCAGAAGAACCCGAATGTATCATGTGTTGATCACATGCCTGCTGTGCAGGGAAATTATCAGCAGAACCCAGTGATGTGAGGGGTGGGTGGAGTTCATCAACTTGGGTATGCAGACATAAGGTAGAGGTCAACCTAATTCAATTTAAGCCTTGAAAAAGTCAAATCAATGTCACATTTGTGGCAAGTTAGGGCACTGGAAGCGCAAATGTTGAATTCATCCATTTAATCAGGGAATTGGAGGACAAATTCTGAATTTTGGACATGAACAATCTCAGGAAAATGGCATGGCACAGACCCAACAGAGTTACAGATAGATAAATCAAGCTCAGAATGTACCACAAACCCTAATGCCCCAAATGAATGGGCAAGTTCAAAAGTAGCATTTGAAGCATGGGTTTAATATGAGTATGCATAATGAGAGAAAATGGGGTAGATATATTAGACCTGAAAACTCAGAACTTTAGATTACTTCTGGACTAAGAGGACCATGCCAAGAAAAAGAGTTGAAAAGCTGTCAGGAGGAGTACTGCCCCTTTGCTGTGTGTGCTTTGCTGGGTGGGCCTGCAGTTGCTGCTTCTGTCTGTGGGCAGTTGAAAGTGCTGGACTTTCGCCTTGCAGTTGTATCCTGCTTAAGATGATTCTCCAAGGGCTTGAAGTAGAGATTACCTCCTGTTCTGAAGTCTCAGGGACATAAAGACTTCACCTGCACCTTGCTAAACAGCACCTGGAGTCCTCTGCTGAACTCCTGATTGATAAGAGTGCCAATTCCAGTTCCTGGGCCCTTCGAATCGTGTTGGTCATGCTGCAAACCAAGAAAAACAACACAGATGTAGTCAGCACCGCTGCCAGTGATGCCTCAACCTGCACCACGGCCGTGGGCACCCCTTGTGAAGTGCACAAAGCACCGCCCTGCCTGCTCCGCTGCTTCAACTCCCGCAGACGCCTGCAAGTTATCGATCTCTCCGATTACATCGCTTGCACCAACGCTGTCTGCTGCTAGGACCTCCAACTTCAAACTAACAACACCTGCATCTCGACATCGCGGAGCCGATAACTGACATGGGTGACTTCCTGAACTCAACAGTGCACTGCTGAATGAACCAATGCCTCACTGCCAACATAGCCTCACCTCCGCAGCCAGCATGGACTCAACACCTTGCCTCCTCACAAACTCGATAGCTCGCATCCCCTGTGGTTGTAAGGAGCTGGCCTTGCCTTGGTCATCGATGTCTCACCTCCACGGTGCTGTGCACTGTATTTTGACTTTGTTTTCCAAGGTACTGTTGTTTGGGGGTCCATGTGATTCTATGGCTGGTGCGCGCACATCACAGTCGGCGCCATACTTTGGATCATTGCCTGTCACGATGTCGTAATAGCCCCAGTTGGAGGTATATGTTTCTGTGAGCTGTATTTTTGCAGTAATCCTTTTAAAAGTCATATTTTGAACTGTGTACGTTGGATTTGTTTTGGTCTTGTTTGGTTTAGATAAAGATACCTTATTTTTCTAAACTGGTGTGGTGTCCATTTATACTGGATTCACTGTGTTACTGTGTGTCTAGGTGCAAATACTTTACACATTGCCTGTGGGATAAGCCTGTCTGCTCATGCCAAGCAACCAATGGGGTGAGCAGGTGTTACCTAAAATGTGTAACTTCCTTATCCTGACTAGAAGCAGGGATGCATACTTCAGGCTGACTAGAGACCCGCTTTCTAACCTAATGTCTCACCAGAAGTCTGGGACTCTAAAGGAAAAGATATTGGTCTGATCAAAACAGTTGATTCAGTGAAGATCACTGTGAAGCCCAATGCTGAATTTCCATGTACCATTTCACGGAATACTCACTTGATTAACTTGCTGATTAAGCTTGGAATCCATAAAGAAATAATGGGAAGTCCATGCAACTCTCCTATTATGGGTTTACAGAAGCCTAATGCTAAATACTGTATTGTTCACGATTGGCCCCGGATTAATCAGATTGTATATTCGAGTGGTTAGAGTCAAACTTAATCTCAACTCTTGATCTGATTAAGTTCTCATGAGTTCTCTGAGAAATTTGCATTTACTTTAGTTCAAGGAAAATAATAAAATCTCAGAATTGTGATGGAACAGGATCCAATGTTGTGATTGTAGAAGCGCTTTTTCAATAGCGATGCAGATCTGTGTGTTAAAAACATATTGAGTACAATTCATTGGACGTCGGGAACTAGGTCCACTTCTCTCAAAACAAGAAAGGAATATTTTGGCTTTCAAATGTCAAGCAACTGCGATTGAGGCTATTTGGAATCTAAACAATCAGTGTCCCCCATCCATAATATCTTTAAATACAGGTGATATTTTCCTGTACAGCTTCCGATTAGCAATATATTTAAATTATGATTAGGACCTAGGGCTCCATGCATCAAACCAAAAACCAGTCTCAAACGGGCAGATTCTCCTTTGCGACCGGCATTTTTGCATTTGGGATGCATCATCCCAAATGCTAAAATCGCAACTCATGGAATCTCTAAAATTGCAATTACTTAAATTGCGATTGCATTTATGGAATCACAAAGTGCAATTTCTTAAATGCACTGCATTAAGCAAAAAATTATTGCGATTTTGCTATTGGGAATCGCAAATTACCATCAGACTAAAGTTGATGGTAATTTGCGGTTGCTTTGAAAAATGCACTAAAGTGCTTTTTTCAAAGTCTTATTTTACACACACACATGCCCTTGGGGCATGTGTTGGCGCAACATGCGGAAAACGGGGAATTTCAGGAGTGCAACAGGGTATCCTTTTGGAACACTTGCACCCCTTGCATGTGCCCCCTAATCCCTTATTTTCGCTCCCATACGTGGCTTCAAGAATTACACAAAAGGATGGGAAATACTGGTGCACTTCAAATGCACATGTTGTCATATTCTGGTGATGTCTTTCTAATCATAAAAACGTCGTGACATCTGAAATCCTTTATTTGTTAAATATGAAGCAATTAAAATGTTTTAATGGGCAACTGCGTTATTGCGGGTACAATCCACATTTGCTACATTACATAGGATAAAATGCTTTTACATGGGAGTAATCAGTGAAGCTACTAAATAATCTTAAAAGTACTACTTGGAAGGTCTGACGGTTACCAAGAGTACATCTATGAATTTCAAAAAGTCTGAAATTTACATGAAACTGAGTCACAAGTCTGACAAAGTAAACTTCAATCTTTTTAAAAGAATCAACCCTAATATTTCGAGTTATTTGTGCCTTTATTTGGTAAACACTACAGTTAACCAATACAGGCCTCTGAATTAAGAGTTAGGGATGGGTGAAGTTTAAAATGTTCTAGTAATATTGGGAGAATGTTATAAATGCTGGTCTTCACGAAAGTGGGTTAAGTTGCCGAACATGATCTGACATCTCTAAGGTGATGTTTAACCTGTTCATTCCCATCAACTGTGATCATTTCTCAGATGCTGATCGTCTTCAGCAGTTCAGGGTGAACTGTTCCTATGAAGAACAGGGTTAGTATTGATTTGCCTAAGGTGGGTCTATGTTGAGAGTGACACAGTGGGTGACAAGGGGTGGTTTGGTGTGCTTCCCAGAGTGATTACCAGTGGTTTAAACTATTGGCAAGCAGTCCTCCCACTTTGTGTGTTTCAAATCTGGTAGAAGATTAATCACCTCAAACAATCCCCACTGAATTCTACTCTCAAATCATTATGTATTACCTGTAGAAAATGTGTGAATTCACTTTGCAATAGTTCTTGTGTTTCATCTTTGGTAAGTTTACCATCAGCATCCGCATGGGAATTATAGACCAGGACCGCAGTAGCAAATGCTTTTTCCAGATCTGACCCTTTTCCGAGAGCTAGAGACAGATTGAAACAGAAATAAACTGAGTGTGATTATAAACTTCTGTACCTTGCATAGTGAATAAACATTAGCATTATACAAAATGTGACACTAATAGGGGCCTGCCTAATCTTTTGATGATGCTTACTTGTGAAATCAGGAAAAGAGGTCACAAAGCCAAAGTATATGCGTGACACATTTAGGGTGGTTTTCCTAGCAACCTAAATATTCTTGCTGTGGGACACATCATTGTGAGTGTGTGTATTGTTAAAGCTCTGTATTCAGGAATTAAGATTTGTTACAAAAAAAAAAATCTTACCCTAAAAATAAATGGCATCAACAATCACTTCACTACTAGCATAATCAATTACGTCATTGAAGGTTTTCAAGGCACTACTTCCCAGAATCAACTGCACTGAACCCTTGGTCCCACCGAGCACGCTTCCAGAACGGAGGCTGCCCTTACGAAGGCCCCCTGAGTGTGAAAGCTTGCTGAACTCATACTCAACTTCAGCAGTTGCCATCAACAGGCCTTGAACTCAACAACACTGCACTGTCTGATTAGTGGGCATGGCATTTGGCCATGCGTAGTGCGCCCTAAGGTTAGTCCCCGCAGTTAGTACCTCTACTCCCAACATCTACTGGATGTGGCCATCACATATGCCTACTGATCTATGGGTGCATGGCCTGCAAATAAGGGCTCTGCACCAAGGGCCCTCTGTCCATTGTCTTTGGCCGTACCCAGTGAGCTCAGGACACATGCAATAGACTCAAGCCAAACCTCTTCTCTCCTTTTCTATATTTCATTACAATTTTGTTTTCTGTCAACAAAACAATGCTGTCATCCAGGCCATGCTCTATATCCCTGGTCCCCGTAATAGGTTTGGTAATGTTATTTATGGTGGCATCCTCTGTGCTATATGTGATATTGTTCCTGGGGCCATGAGCTGTGAATTGAGGGCTTATGATTACGTTATTTCGCTTAACCATATTTCCTCAACAAAGGTTTTATAGTGGAACCTGAACCTCCATGTGCTTTATAAAAGCATTATTTTCTCCACTTATGAAAGAATCATAAAATTTGTCCAGTCAATTTAACAAATCGCTATGCACAGCTATTGACCTTGTGTTGTGGTCTTTGGGTGTACACAATGAGATCTGGGCAAATGTGTGGCCAATTGCCAAGTCCAGCTGCCCAGCCCCTTTGCCCACAGAATCTGTGGCAAATATCCATCACCTGTGTACAGCATTCTTCAGGGACAGGGTGTGTAGTTAGTCCACACTATCCACCCAGTCAGTCTACCCCTAAAACTAGAGGTGTTCAAACTTTTAACATTGCCCGAGAGGTTTTGCTTCGTCATAAAACCTTTCCCAAAGGCTGGATATAGTTTTACTTTTACAAGGCAAAGTTCACCTTTTTCCAAAGTAGTACATCTCCCCAAGAAGGATAGGCCTCAGGCTGCAGGAATTCATGGCCCAGTTTTCTCCAATGGTACCCAGGACTACTTTTAGCCCCACTGCTTTGAGCAATGTAAAAGTAAGGAAATATAAAATGATAATAACTTCTATGGCCTCCCAAACCAGTCATGCCCACTTTCCCCGTTCTCTATGCAGGCTGCTTTACAGCCTTCATGGAGATCAAGCCCAGACCTCCGTTCCCTGGTTCAGCGTTGAACCAGGACGCTCTAAACCAATCACAACGCTTTGATGCAGCGTTGTGATTAGTCTGGGCAACCTGGCTTCCTCTCCCACGAGGAGAGCAGGAGCAAGGAGCTAAGATGTAGTGGCGGGACCAGTGGCAAGGTAAGTATGTACATTTAAAATAAAAATCTTTGTTTTTCATTGCGCTTTAGCTTGCGCCCCTCCCTCACCTATGTCCGCCCTCACCCCACCACGTGTGAGTCATGCCGGTCACCACTGTTTAGCCCAAATGAACAGAGAGCAATAGCTGCACCCCGCCCAATATTCCCCATGAGTTGCCTTAAGGATCAGGACGTTCAATGAGCAGAAAATGTTGCCAGGTATCAACACCAAGGAGCCAAATGATTTGTGTGTGTCTGTGTGTGGGAAAGGACTGATATGCATGCATATGATCGTCCAGGAGGGGGGCAGTGTTGCCAAGCAAAACGTGTGAATTCAGAACCTCATTTTTGTGGGAGCAGGATTACCTGGTATATCAATATATTGTAGGAAGGGTGGACAGGTACGCAAATCTATGTGGGTGTGGGTAAAGTAGCCCAATATGCACACCTGAAATATAACTCAACATTTTCTCACAAACCATGCTGTTTCAATGTTTTGCATCACAGACAATGTACTTTTACATTCGTGAGACATCTGTGCACTGTTAATTTCACTGCGTAGTTTCCTGTTTTGATTATTTTTTAAAAGCTCAGGGCACCTACTTGGGAAAGGTCTCTTATCCTGTTTCTAAACAATTATTCTAGGTTATTTATCACATATTCGACTAATGTTAATATCCTAAAGTAGCTTTAAACATCACCGTTCTCATAGTTATTAGATACAATTATAAATGCTGGACAAATGTATGGAAAGTAGCAACTCTTGTCTAAAACTTCATATCACATTTCATAAAAGCCAGCAAGCATTCTTTACTCTGCTGTTTATCAACCACTCTGCAAGCTGATCATTTGTCACTGTCAATAGCATAAAAGCACCACAATTAGGCACCCAGCGGTTGTGATCACGATGATATCCAACTCGACGGACAACACAATAACTTGTGCTCATTAACTTCCAGGGTGTGTGATTACACGAGAGCAACCTGACTCCTAACATGTCAAAATCCTACTAGGCCTTCTTTGTCAGTCATTTAACTTGTTATCTAGAGAAGCAGGGAGCATGGAATAAGAAGCCAGTTCATAATTAATTGAATAGGATCAGGATGGACGTGTATTGAACTGATAGACTTTTCTCTTCCAAGAATAGGATGGAGAGAGAGGCTTTACTTCAGAAAACTTCACTTTTCTTGTGTACTGAAACATACCTTTTACAGAAGCCAGTTGCTTTGCGATTGGTAAAATATTGCTAAAATGGAAAAAAAATATACGTTGTAATTACTTCTCACATTAGATTATACAATACTTATGCAGGAGGTGAAAAGATGATCTTTGCAATTATATATCCCCACCAAACATGATGGAATGTAAAGTTTCACTCTGTCTTTGTAAATAAGTACTTCAATTTATGTTGTGTTGGATTTCAAGATTCTCTTCATATTTACTTATGCAAACGTGTTAATTTCAGTATTAGCATTCGAAGAGCAAGGTGGAAGCAAATGTTTCTGTACCTTATAGGTTTCTACATAAATTGATAGGCAGACTGATGGAAATACAATGTCCAGAATTCAGTTTCTTTTGTCATTGGATGAATTTACAGGTGCACACATAGGCCTTGCTTTAGAGTCCTCTGGTAACACAAAAAATGTATAGTAACCATACTACCATATGCACGAAACAAATGTATTAAACTATGGGTGATGAAGACCACAGCCTAGAAATGAGTTGTGACTGAGGCTCCACAAAGGCCAAATAAATACACGCCAACAAGAAACTGGATCTGTGAGGAATGCTTGACTCATCCTTATTACCTTCACTCAAGCAACAAGGGTTTCTTCGGAGAAAGTGATGTAGTACATGTACAAAGAAAAAACAGCAATACGCTAAAAAAAACTTACAAATTCCGAGCAAGATAGATAAAAAGAGAGACGTGTAATGAGTAACATAGTGCAAAATGTAAAAGCATGTTGAAATCAAGTAGCAAAAATATAAACTTCTACATTAGCAATATTAGGAAACTGAAAATTAAATATTAGTCTATGACTGTGTCAGACTGGGTTTTAGACAGCCATCTCTTGATGGGCCAAAGCTGGGTAAAAGTTGTTGGTCTGTCCGAGTCCTTTGAAAGTTCTCTAGATGTTGAACATCTTCAGAGGGACGAGGTTGGAAGCTGTAGCTGAGAAGGGACTTAAGGAATCAGGAAAGTCAGTTGATCCATCTTACTGTACTCACAATATACGTAAGAAATACCTCAGAACAGAAAATATCACTGCTACTAGGTTGCATATATTTTTTGTAGCCTTGGCTTCTTGTCACAGGCTTTCAGAATTTACATTTGTTCTGACTGCTAGCTTCTGACATGTTCTGTAATGTTGTGTTTTTTGTTGTGTTCACTGTAAGTGTAGGGCCACGATATGTTTGCCAACTATTTTGAGACAATAATTGTACCACTCAGTATTAATGTTCTTAATACTGTATCATTGAACCCTCACCAGGAATCAATGAACATCTCAGAGCTAATCTCTCAACTGCTTTAGCCTTCATGTGCCATTTGGCTTTGAGGTCTGGGAAAGCATTCCCAACTCAAAGGTGTGTAATACTGGTGCACTAGATGCAATTGTAATGATTCACAACAAATACAGTCAGTGTTAGAAATGGGGGACTCTAGTTGGCAGAGGTAGGTACCTTTATCCAAATAGGGACCCTTGCTTCTGGTTATGGTAATGGGGATACAAACTTTAGATAACCCCTGCTTACTCCTTAGGTAGCTTGGCACAAGCAGACAGGCTTATCCCAAAGGCAATGTGTAAAGTATTTGTACTCAAAACACACGTAAATACAATGATGACACCACAAATGGACACCACACCAGTTAAGAAAAAGAAAGTATATTTATCGTAAGAAAATGACTTTAAAAGGTTTCTAGCAACTTGGTCCATAGAAAACTATGGAATAACTATACACAAAGTACCTGTAGATGCATCAAAATTCAAAAGGCCAAACAGCCGCAGAGAAGGGAAGCACTGACAAACCAAAAGATGCATCAGTTTCTGAGTCCTTGGTGAGGTGATGTGACAGTTCTACTACATGCAGGAGAAGTGATGTGTCAAATCTGGACTGTAGAGGGAAGTGATGCATCACCTCCACGATGGTTCTGGTCCACAGGTTTTGCATCAGGAAAACTTGCCGCACAGGTGTGATGTGTGGAAATCAGGGATGCGCTGGCGATCGATGAGGTGGAGGCAAGTAGTCCTGTGTTGGTTTCTTCAGCCATGATCCCACGATGTGTCGGTTCTTGCAGCTGCGACAAGCAATGCGTTGTCTCTGCCTCAATGCATGGAGAATCTTTTTACACAGCGGTGCTGCTTTGGGAAAAACGGCCTTAAAAAGGACTATGCGTTGATTTTCTCAGCTCTTCAAGTTTCTTCCAGCTCCCAACAGCAGGAATAGCATGCAGAGGCCCCAAACTCGAATAGGCACCTCCTGGCAGGCCAGAACTCCCAGCAGTAGAGTTCAGGGGAGCTGGGGGCGAAGTCTTTGTGTCCCTGAGACTTCAGAAAAAAAGGCCACCTTACACACTCCCTTGGAGATTCTTTTCCAAGCAGGATTAGAGCAAAGTTCCAGTCTTTGTCCTTTCCTTAGCAGAAACAGCACTGCAGGCTAACCCCTCACAGCACACATTAAAGGGTCAGTACTCCTCCTTACAGTTCTTCAGCTCTTCTCCTTGGCAAAGGTTCTTCTATCTAGAAGTGATATAAAGTTCTGGGGTTTAAGATTCACTACTTAGGCCCTATTTTGTCTTTATTCTCTTTGTGCCAGGGTCTCTGAGCCCAGTCAAAAATCAGTTCTGTCCTCTCTGGTGCAGTATGACCACAGGGGGTAGATACAGCATTGTGCAAGGGAGGCAGACCCTATCCAGGTGCAAGGAAAACTCCTCCCACTACTCTAAATGCAGCCAAGCCCCATCCAGCTCAGGTCTGAGTCATTCAGGAAGGGCCAGGCACACCTCAAGCCCGCACAGTGGCTCTCTACAGTGAATGCACTTCCCAAGCCCCTGTCACTCCAAAACCAGACAGTCAATCCATAAACAGGCAGACGCACACAGAATGGTTAAACAAGAAAATGCCCACTTTCTAAAAGTCCAAGGTTGCGCACCCAAGAATTGGGTGAGTTCCCCTAGGCACAATCAAAGCCCTATGTAGTTTTGTGATCTTCAATCAGTTCAAAATTCCAAATTAAGAAAAGCTGCGTAGCCAAATTGAATGGCTCAGATATCTTATTCGTAATACATGAATTTAAATTCAATCCATAGTAATTCAATGCAAACTGGTATTAACAGAAGTTATCAATGGTCAATACACGACGAGTAATATTTACTTGATTAATGTGTTCCAATGCATTTCGGGCGGGTCGCCCTTCATCATGGAACAATGCTATAAAATGAAGGAAATGAAATACAGTGAGGAAACCTACTTGAAGATGATTCTAGAGAGCTAATAGCATGCAGCATCAAGAGTTTCTGTGACAAGATTATCCATAGGAGCAAAAGGCTCTGGTAGTTAAGTCTGCATTGGAATTTTCATGAATGTCGTCACCATTTTGGCGATTTTTGATTGACCTTTTAACTGTTGTCAGAGCATTCTTTTCAGCTATGTTTAGTACAGGTATGCAACCTTTGCTTATCCAGCACGTGTACCCACGCACGTTTCTTTCTAGCATTTGCACATTTATTTTTGGTATCTTATATTTTCACAGCCACGTTTACCATCTTGCGCTGAACTATGGGTAAGGTAGTTCCTTCATGCTCGCACGTTTAACGCATAAATCTTTCACCGTGCTCGTCACATAGATTGTTAGGATCACATCACTTTTATGTTTTTGGCTTGCACAGTTTTATTTTTTGTTCACCTCATGCGGACTTAACTACCAGAGCCTTTTGCTCCTAAGTATAATCTTGTTCAAAGAAACTCTTGATGTTGCATGCTAATAGCTCTCTAGAATCCTCTTCAAGTTGGTTTCCTCATTGTATTTCCTTTCTTTCATTTTATTGTTCCCTAATGAATGGCGACCTGCCCAAAATGCATTGGAACATATTAATCAAGTAAAGATTGCTTGTTGTGTATTGACCACAGATAACTTCTGATAACACCAGTTTGCGTTAAATTACTATGGATTGAATTTAAGTGCAAGTATTACAAATAATATATCTGAACCATCCAACTTGGCTATACAGCTTTTCTTAATTTTGAATTAATTGAAGATTACAACCCTACGTAGGGTATCGATTGTGCCTAGGGGGACTCACCCGATTCTTGGGTGCGCAACCTTGGATCTTTAGACTTAACGCACCAGACCGGAGAGCGTTACCCCAGGAGCACATCAAAATTGTGAAAATATACTGAACTGTTTTGTCACTTCAACAGGTTGTGCGCGTACACCTAATTTCGATATTTCTCACTTTCTAAAAGTGGCATTTTCAAACACACAATTTAAAAACCATTTTTACTAAAAGTTGTACTATTAAATTCTGAGTTCAGAGAGCCTAAACTTTATTTCTCTATCTTGTCCCAATGGGAAGCTATACTTGTAAGATGTTACAAAGTATCTCCTATTCTATACTTTGGGGCAAATGGCCTTTCAATAGTGAAAAATAAAATTGGCAGTGTTTCACTATCAGGGCATGTCATACACACCAGTACATGTCCTGGCTTTCACATGCACTGCATCGTGTCCTTGGGGGAACGTTGGAGATACCACAGAGGCTCCTTACATGTAAGAAAAGGGCAGGTAAGGGCCTGGCAACTGGGTGCACTGGCCAGGTTGACATGCATATTAATAGAGCCATTGAGAATTCGAGATTTCCAAGTAAGAATGCTAAATCAAAATCCACAAACAATGGCAAGTCTTTTAAGCTTCATGATCTCTTGCCATTCAAGACTGTGCATGCAAAAATTTATTTTTCAGTACTTCTGATAGTATTGGAGGCCTGGAACCACTACACAAAAACCTGTTTCCCTCTCAAAATTGCGTCCTCAAAGATGTAATTTCAGATGTTACAGTGATGCTATCAATGATATAATAGAATATCTCATGAGTGATGTAATTAGTAGTGCATTGTGAGGGCAGGCATTATTGTTAATGTAGGACGTGAATTATAGTTACTTGAGATAAATATAACTTGTGAATTTCAGTGGTTCGTTTTAGTTTAAAAAGGTATGTTTTAATTGACATTTTCACCTAACTATAATATCACTTTAACCTTTGTTTTTACAGTGAATTTATAGGGTATTTGTAAATACCTAACTATAGCTGTCACTTGAACCTTTGGTTGTTTTAGTGAATTTCTTTAACTTTAATTATTTTCAATATTTAAAAGGTAAGCCGAATAGTTTTGTCAATAAAAATGACAATAACACATTTATAGTCAACAACATTAAACATGTCAGTTTTTTTACACTTCTTAGATCACATACTGCAGCCATAAACCCAATCACAAGAGATCCCTGCATTCAGAAAGCTGAAGAGCAAAAGCTCCACCTCTGATAGATCAAAAATGTGAACACCTTTCCATGAGGTCGTATTCTATAGCCCCCGAAGAAACATAAGTCTGCCTTTTTAAGTATTTGTGGAGGCCTGCTGCACTCCCTGCAGCCCCTCACAACACTTAAAAAAACATTCTATTGTTGCCCTGCCCTGTTTGGCGGCACCACCAGGAACAAAATATATGTAAATTAGCCCATGAAGGGGATTAAGGGGCGCTCATTGCTAAGAGCAGTGAATAATAAAAGAGTGTCTCTGGCCACTCATTTATTATTCTTCCATTGTTTTACATTTGTTTTTATTTTTTGTGGGTGTCCCAGTCCCACCCTGGGACACCCGCAACTTTATTTTTGCTGATGGCCAAGAGGGGAGCCCCAGGGCACTCCACAGCTCTGCCGTCTTACTGAAAGCATCCATGTGGTTGCGCAGGAGGTTGCCTCAATTTTTGTATGTTTTTTTTGTTAAATCTTGGTTGTCTTGATGACCACCTAGGGTACCCCACAACATTTTTTATGTCAGGGGCTGAGACCCAAGGCCCCTGCAGTCACAATGAAGCATATACATGCTTCTCCAAAGAATATGAAGCAAGAATTATTCTTTATATATTTAAAGTCATGTCAGACCAATTCAACTTAAATTGTACTTCTTTTCAATTTATCAATTCAAACAAATGCATAAACGTACAGATACTTATGAGCTCCCTATCTAAACAAAACCAAAACCAAAATGAATCGTACTTAAAAAATACTTTACACGCATATTTTTGTGTAATATCCATTAGTCAATATCCTATTGGCATCAATAGACATAATAATAATGTAGAGTGATTTTTTTCCCTTTTTAAGACAATACATATATCTATTAACAATGAAAATGTTATTAACAATCATGAAGGCTAGACTAAATAATTAGAGAAATTGCGCCGACGTGAGTTTCGGTACACAAGACACACTTTGATGGATTATGCAACCTTCATCATGGCACTAGACTTGATACATATAGGGTGGCAAAGGCCATCTAAGCTAAACAATTGAAAGATGCAGGGAGCTCACATCCATTTCTTTAGAGAGTCTGAAATATGAATAATTCCACCATTATTCAAAAATGAATAGAGACAATAAGAAAATTAAATGGACTGGGGGAAAGGAGATAACCTGACAATTTGAGAGATCCAATCACACCAAGATACCCATTGTGCAGGAAGTCTCTAATTATTCATGGCCAGTAAACTTTAGTTACCAAGAGTGAATACTATAGACAGTAGTGGCATGCTATATACAGTGAGGACAGTTACAGTTTAGATTCCTAGAGGAGAATCGAGAGTCTACTTTAATAGACGACTATTAGGAAAAAAGTTTGTAATGAGGTGAAACATTAGGATATACCTTCTAAATCCATGAGAAGGCACACTTCCCTCAGCAGAGAGGCAGCCGTTAAACAGAAAGGGTCTAAAGTTTCCGAAGCAAGTAATGGGATCAGGGGGCCAAACAAAGCATAATGTAGGGCCCTTCTGGTTGAGAACTGGAAGCAAAAACATACAAAGCAGATAATACAAAGTCTGGGCGATGGATTATAAACATGCTAGACTTGGATACTGATTGCTGTGCAAGCATATGGTACCTACCCTGTAGCAGGTCAAATTCATTGAAACACAATAACAAAGATCGATCAAATCGTTAAAGTGATCAGGGAGAACACAAAACTCAGTAACGTAACCAGGTTAAAGAAAACTAGAACAAAGTCACAGACAATGGAGCCCAGTGTGAGTGGCTTCCTTCTTTGGTTGCCATTCGATCACTATATTGGGAAAGGACAAAACAAAGTGGCCAAGCTTCTCATAAGTTATGTTATGTTATGAAAATTTATTCAGCGCACAGCTGCTCCAGCAAAGGAGCGTCCTGGCGCTTGACAAGGTAACCAACACAACACAACTAAAAGGCAGTAGACTACGAAGAAGCAAGCTCAAGGAAATAAAAAAGTCTTGATGGCCCTACGAAATAAAAAGAGGTTATCAGACGCACGTATCTTTAAAGGAAGAGAGTTCCACAGGGCCGCAGCCCGAACTCGGAATGAGCGGCCTCCAGCCCGGCTAAGTTTAAACCGAGGGACCACTGCTAGATCCTGACCTAAAGATCTCAAGGAGCGGTGGAGAAAACTGAATTGGGTCTCCATAACAGCTTTCAAGAGAACATCTGCAAGTAATTAATGAAGGCCCCTGCAACCCTGTGGGCTGCACTGCCAGCACCCATCTGTCGGCTACCGTGCCAGCACCCCTCCAGGGTATGGCGAGAGCCTGCATTGCTCCCACCTGGAGGGAGCAGTTTTTCTTTCTACTCCCACCAGGTGGGAGTTCAGATGACTTCCCTGCCAGTGCTCTCACAAGGAACCAATTGTGTACCGAGGATGGGGTTCCTGGGACACTTTTATTGTGCTAGCCATTGGAAATGAGGTCCTGGGGTCCTAGAAAAGGTTTGGGAGGGGGATTGCATATTCACTTTCCATAAATATATAAACAAACATAGGGATGGGTCCTCCAGGGCCTGGAAATGCCTTTATTCTCTCCTAGTATGTGTCACTTTAAATATATACTTTTTGCACAATTAACCTCCAAGTAGACCAACACGAATATCCTAGTAGAATACATGTTCTATATTTTACAAAATACCTAGGAATCCAACCAGCACCCATTTTGATAAGGTGCAAGTTGATAGGAACACTCTAAAAATGGCAAATATGCAGGCAATCATCCCTTTGTTGGTTATTATAGTCTGTCCAATGACAAGTGATAGATTGTGCTCATAGTACCAATAGACACAGAGAACAGTTAATTATACATCATGATGTAGGAAACATCCTAATCCCACCATATTTTTTTAAAAGGACACTAACTACCGACCAATTACTGAGGAATGTGATAATTACAACACGGTTTTGACACATCGCCCAATTTTTTAACCCAGTATTTCATTCACTTTCTATGTGATTCACTACCCCATCACCACAACAAAGTTAGCAAGAAAACTACATGGAATAAATATACCTTTGGCAAGAAAAATGCCACACTCGCCGAAGAACTGGACAGAGGCTACACAGCATCCAGATTGCAGATTGCCAGTGAAAGCACATATAGATCCAGAACCCATACAGATATGGGGCAGACACCTAGCATTAACAATGGGTTCTAGAAAGCAATCATTTGGGAAATGTCAATGTGCACAATAAATGTTTCACATTAATAAACTTTGTTTTCTTTTCAGTTATGGGCAAGAATCACCCCTATAACAGAGAACTGGCAAGGGCCATAATGAGGCCCGTGAGAGAAGAACTGTAACTTAATATACTTACTAAACATTTTCACCAATAATTGCCTAATATTGCGATCTACCACACATGGTCCTGATAACGGCCAAGGACTCCCACAAATCACACAAGACTGAAACATGTCTACCAGATCTGTAGATGTTTAGGACCCATTATGTGTCCTAATCAACATTGCTACATATTTAGTTTTACCCCATCCCTTCCTTTCCAATAAATCATACCTTTAAGTATAGGAGGTCATTTTACTCATATCACCCAGATACCACCATTGTCTTACACCCAGAGGGGCTTATTTAAAAGCCTCTTGCGCCACTTTTGCGTCATTTTTAACATGGGAAAAGTGACGTACGGGTGACGCAAGGGGCTTGTAAATAAGCCCCAGAGTATCTCCCACCTGGTGGAGGTTTGATTCACTTGGGGCAAGATGTACGACCATTGGAAATTGCAACTTGCAATGTGCGCCAAATTGCAAGTCGCAATTTGCTAGTCCCAATTTCCAATGTACAACAGTGTCTGAGACACTGTTTGTGATTCCCAATGGGGTCGCAAATGGCATGCATCATGAATATTAATGAGACAGTCACAATTTGCAACCCCATTGGGAATGGCTGGCCCTCCCAGGGCTGGTGGCCTTCTGGGCTCAGCAGACCTCCATGCCTGGGACTGATTTTAAATAAAGCCGTTTTTTTTATAAAATGCAGCCCGTTTTCCTTAAAGGAAAACGTGAGGCATTTAAAAAAAAGAAAAATGAAACATTTTTATTTAATTTTTTAAGGGCAGGCTGTTGTCCCAGGGACCACTGCTTGCCCCTAAAAAATTATTTCACATGAATTCACAAAGAGGAATGGGTCACAAATTGCATGCCTCATGAATATTAATGATGCAGTCACAATTTGCGACCCCATTGGGAATGGCTTGCCCTTCCAGGGATAGTGGCCTGCTGGGCTCAGAAGACCTCCATGTCTGGGACTGCTTTTAAATAAAACATTTTTTTTTTAAATGCTGCCTGTTTTCCTTAAAGGAAAATGGGATGCATTTAAAAAAAGAAAAATGAAACGTTTTTGTTTAATTTTTTAAGGGCAGGCAGTGGTCCCTGGGACTACTGCTTGCCCCTAAAAAATAATTTTGCATGCATTCACAAAGAGGAATGGGTCCCCAGGGGACCCCGTCCCATTTGGGAGGGGTTTACCACCCTTCTCTGAAGGGTGGTAAACTGCAACTGTTTTGCGATCGCAATTACATAGGTTCACAAGTCACTATTAGGAAGGGACACCCATGGGCGTCCCTACCTTATAGCGAGTTGCAAAACCTATTTTGCGAGACGCAAATCAATTTGCAACTCTCAAAATAGGTTTTGTACAAGGGCCATAGGTGTTTTGCATGTGCAAACGGGTCTAAAACTCATTCGCGCGTGCAAAAATCCGTCGTATATCTGGCCCTTGTAGAACCTAACACTCAAGTAAATAGACCATCCATCACATCACTCCAATGGAGAGAACATACACTGTTGGAGGTGACAATGTGATTGAGGGTCTTCAAAACAATTTCTTCAAGACTCTGGTCTATAGACTGGTGAGGTTCCCTCCCCCTTGATTTACATTAGACTATAATTGGAATCTAAGTGGACCCTATCGTGCATCTTCCTCCCCCCTCTTAAATTAAAAACGGCAGAGGACAATATTCAGGCCTCTAATCTCAGAAATGAAGTGTGGTTAAGAAATGACCACTAAGCAGGGATTAACCAAATGGGAGGGGTGCAGGACAGCCGGCAGAAAAAAAGGACAGGTTTAACACTTCTTTTGACTTGCTTATTCCAAATGGAGCTGACAAAAATGTACTTCTGTTTATTCCTAGATTGGCTCAGGGACATTTCTCGATTACTGGCTAGTTCACAAGATAAGACTGGTGCCTCACCTCCAGCTCCTCAGAACATTCCTGAACATAGGAAGATTACACCTAAACAAGAAGGCCATGCTGGATGAAAGAAGGCTCCGGCGGAAAGAGGAGAATGCATGGACTCCTGTTGGGTTACAAGAACGATAACTGCTCTCCAAGAGTTAAGTGTTTGGCCTCCTGTTTACCTGCTTCAGGGACACAAATAACAGAAGCACTCCTGACTCTAAGTGGGCCCATCTGACGATAGAGTACTGAACCCTAAAGAAGCCTTGGCTGGAGAGAGATCTTCTTCCTAGATGCCTACCTTAGGACCTTGGGGCTGAAGGACTGCCAAGAAAACGAGGAAACCTGAAAACAGTTTCAGCAGAACCTCAGAGTTAACGTTTCAGTCCTCCTGGCAGGCCGCCTGGCTGCTGCTTCAAGTCTTGCCCCCCTGGAGGATTTCAAAACCCCAAAATCTACTAAGTACAAAGGTAAAACCTTGGACCGGGGCGAGGTGACAAACTTAGCTGACCTGTAAAGCGACTGTGGTGGCAACAAAATCCAGCTTTGTTTACTCAGAGCTTTAAGGGCCAAAACCAATGGTTTCAGTAGAAACTCGGTGACGATGTATCAGACTTTGGGGGACTGTCTCAGCCCACAGCCTTGAACTACTGAAGGATTTTACATCTGTTTCAGAGAATTAATAGAGACTATGTTAGAAGGTTAACACTTTTACCAAATGACCTGCTAGATGCATCCACCCTACCCTCCCTCAGTCAGCCTGAAACTGTGCCTTCATCCTTTGTGCATTTTTGCTCTTTCATTTTTTTCTCTAATTTTCTAGGTTGGTTTAGTAATTGTATTGTGTTATGCACTCTGAAATTGTTGATACTGTTGAACTTAACACACATTTATTAGTGGTTACCTTCTGCTTGTACCATAGCTCTAGTGGCAGAGCAGAGATTTCCTGAGAACTGTGTTTTGACCTAACCAAATTGTGTTTATTTAGTTGGCAGGGGCCACCCACTACTAAATTATTAACCCAATTTCTGAGAGCAATCTTTTAATTTATCAGTGGTGTTGACTGTATTACATAAACAACTTAGGGGCCCATTATGATGTCGGGCGGATTGCCCCTGCCAGGCTGGCAGTAGTCACCGCCAGCCTGGCGGGGGCAATCCGCCCGACATCCTCACTCGTTTCCCCCCCGCCATATTAGTATGGCGGGGGGACCTCAGCGGCAGAAACACCGTCCGCTGCTTTTCCGCCCCGGTCGCCTTGAGGCCGGGGCGGAAAAGGAATAATATGGTGGCGGTGTCTATCAGACACTGGCAGCCATATTACAATGGGCATTTAACAATGCCTTTCCGTGGCGGCAATGCCGCCACGGAAAGGCATGCGGTCTTCACTCTGGGGGTCCCCTGCGGGCCCCCAGAGTGAAGGAGAGGTGAAGGAAAGGTGGGGGGTGCACAGAGGGGGGTACCTGTGGTACCCCCCTTCATTTGCATTTACAAAGCGGCAGGTACCACGCGGTGCCTGCCGCTTTGTAAATGCAAATGCTGAAATGCATTTTTAGCATTGTGGCACCGCCCGCCACAATACTAAAAATACAGGATGTGCCCGCCACTATGGCGGGCACATCCTAATACCCCCCACGGGACCCCTGCCCTTATGGGGGGCGGTCCCAATCCCCGTCCTAATGACCCCCTTAGTGTCTGCAGTATTCAAATTCTGAGGCATTAAAATCTGTTGGGAGAATTTGAATTTGCTGTGCACAATGCTAATTATTTCATTGCCACTGGCAACAACAAAAAATATCTTACACGGTGCAAGGTGGGGCTAGCATAATGCACTATGGTGCTGATTGACCTGGGTTAATTAATATGTAAACATTATGTTAACAACTCTATTTCCTTTTAATATAATTCCCCGGAATTCGCAAATACATTTCTGGCAGGCAAAATGGGGTTTATAATTGTGGATTTGTCCACCACAAGTAATTTCCACTTAAGATTTGGGAATCGAGCATTCTAAGGTGTTTTTTGACTTGGTAGCTTGGGAACACGCCCAAACATATATGCATTACGTCACTACTCTTCGTCCCCATTCAAACCTGGACATTGTCAGTGATTTATTTCAGTCAAGGCTGGTGTAACTGCCCTGCTAGAATGGAAAGGGAATGGATGACACCCGGGTTTGGTGGGGGGTGTAAGAGAAGGGGAAATATGTTTTCCCAGCTGAGAAAAACAAAACAAAAAGAGAAATGTGCATTTGTATTGGATGCTCCACCCCTCTCCACTATAGAGAATCAGCGTGGGCAGAATTGCAAGCACTTTTCTGAGATTATTTGTAAACAGGAAAAAAAGAAAAGTACAATTAGGTGGAGGCTTAAATCTTCGGCCATACTTTCCTCTTTTTTTCGTGGATATGGCTTTGTATAATTAAGTGTTAACTGATTAAAATACCACAAACATCTTTCACTGTTCACAATCCCAAATACCATAGATAGTAATTGGTATAGCTGACACTGAATATTGCCAATATATTCCAATATCACTCGCACAAATAATTGTTAAGTACTACAGCTCCGTATGGCACAGCAAAGCACAAACGTACTGGTATTGCAGAAAAAGTTGAATTTATTATAAAAATAAAAACACATCTATTGCAAACATATAAAATGCCCATCATCCTCGGCCCCCCCACACTGGTTGGATACTAAAAAGAACCGTAATTTGGTTACAGTGAGTCCATTAATACACGTTCCACTGCAGTTGGATCTCATACGATGTTGAATAAAAGCAAATTGTGCACCAATTCATTAAAAAAAGATATTATGTTTATCTAAAAACGATTACAATATTGATATAATTATATTTTTTGTGTGTAATTCAATTTCTTCCAGCAAGACACATTTCGGCTGTTCTACAACATTTAACAGACCTTAAAATGACGCCATCATTAATTGAAAACAGGTGAATCAGTGATCCTTGGAATTTTAAAGAGCAAAAACAGTTCTTCACGATGTAAGCATCCAGCATTTTCGGTGACCTTATTAAATCCAAAACGTTAGATGTTTTAAAACAAGAGACAAGATCAATCGATATAAATCACTCCAACAGATTTAGGAGTATGGGGCGAAAAATTAAAAATTGGTTCAAGAAATGCTGATATCAACATCTAATGAAGAAAAATTATTCATACCTTTTAGGCATATTGAGAGAACAATGTTTGATCCTCCTTTGCCTACAGGAGCAGCGAACTTTCTAGAGTGTTGCGCTTTTTCTACCCGTTGGTTGTTAGATTCACTTTAGGCGTGTTCTTTTTTCTTCATATCTTTCAAGTTGGTTTAATAATGTATCTAGGCAACTTAGGTTAGTGCAAACAGCTCGGCTCGAGCTTTTGTGCTGTACAAACAGTAAACAGCATCCTGTTTTTAAAAAAAAATACATAACTGCCACCTTTGATTGCATAACTCTCAAGATATGAAGGCAAAGTACATAATGTAATGTAACAGAGCACTTGGCAGGCAAGCACTGGAGGCCACGGTGTTTACCTAGGAAGCAAGGCCTTTCATTCTCGCAGAGCTTGCTTTTGCAATATCCAGCAACAGCTTATACAGCGACCCCTGCAATGCCCTAATGTTCATTCTGAAGTGAGTCTTGTTAAAGGAAAGGTCACAAGGTAGATTTTTCTGTACAGAGGAAAAGTTTCTTTGTGGTGACTTTTCTATTAAGAGCAAATGCTTTTCTAAATAAACTCCACATTGCAATAATTCTTTCATATTAATATTGTTCTTCTGAATGTATTAGCGCATAGACTATAATTTTGTAAGCAACATTTATGCCTTTTGCAGCTGTTCTAAGATACGTTCTTAATCATTTTTAGGTCTGGTCTAGAGAGAGCTTTAGCCTCTTGCTTGCCTCACGTTTTCCCAAAAATTCCTGATAAATGTACCGACATATATACATATGTACAGGGGCTTTCCGTCACCACCTTTTCATGTACTATTGGTCCATTCATGGGTAATTCACATTTTGCTTCTGCCATCCACAATATGAAGAAGGGAGTAATGGGACAGCCTACTACATCCTATAGGCAGTCATGTCTCATGAGTGACATATCCGCACAGCTGCCTGAAAAGGAGTGAACTTCATTGCAGGGCTGGTGTGCCTGGATTGCAGTACCACTTCTCTATTTTTATATTTATCCAATTCTCAGCTTATTGCATTGGTATACACAAACAAAAAATACACATTATAAGCTGGCCAAATATAGACTTATTGGCTTTGTCAATGCGTGTTTAGAAAAGAGCCTGATTTTGTGAATAGTTTGAATACATATACTTACATTTATTGTATTACCTCTGAGTAAAAAGTCTCTTTTATTCTGCGGATGCTTCATATTCAACACGTGTATTCTTAGTAGCTTTCAAACATGACTTAACTCTTTTAAGGGGTATTGTGCATTTGCTCCCAGTGTTTATTTCACAACTACATAGCACATGTAATAGAGTATGTACATAAACAAGTGGGCTCAAATGAGCTGCAAACAGATGGCATGAAGAATGTGCAGCCTGATCTAACCAAGGCCAAGTTTATTCCAGGGTGATAAGTAATGATGTGCACCATCTTGCTGTTCTTGGATTACCAATGCCAGAAAAAACAGACAGTCTTTAATTTGCCACTTCAAGTTGTCATTAGTCAGATAATTCACGGTCTTTTGAAGATGCTTAAGCTGTCTCAGTGCTCTTGTGCTGTCCTTGTGACTAACAGATGAATACAAAATAACATGTAATTGTAAGGATGCAGCAAACACGTACATATTATCAGAACTCATTAGCCCCTCAATTAACCCACTAAATTAAACAACACTGAAACACTTGTTATTCCAGTAATCAGTCCTCAAACATAAAAAAGGTTTTGCCATCACGCTCCACCGATTGCACACATCTTCATCAGCAAGCCAGGAAAAAAGTTTTGACAGTGACTCACAGTTCGGTTAGATATATGGCTTCCCATTTGTAGGTACGAAAATTAGAAGAGAATCATAGCAAATTAGAAGAGAATCATAGCGTGGGCATACCGCTCGAAGCAGCTTGTAAAGTTTAAAACAGCAGTGCTTTACATTTTGATTAATTCATATAAAAATAAATTAATCTAGTTGTTGAATATGCTATGATTAAAGTAAAAATGAATGCAGAAAAGACATGTATTTGAAATGTACTGATTTATAATAGGATGTCATAGTTACCCGTGTAGACCATTTAAAAGCTACGAAGCAATTTTCCTTAAGTAGAAGCAAACCTAATATTGCTGTAATGTGCACAGTTTGACCTTAAATTGAAATGCTTAGAAATGTTGTCATAACTGCAGAATTTTTCGGTTTAGCAAATAACATATTATACGCAACATAGACATCAAGAACTTCCTATTTTCTCATGTTTTATATAACATTTGAATACAATAACTTGTGCATTTTAAACAGTAATGCTTGATTCATAGTAAAAGGAATGCATTACCTAACAGTGATTCGCTTTTAGTTACTAGTGCTTTGTTCTCGCAGTGAAACAAATTAAGAAGGTCGACCTATGTTTTAAGGCTTATGGGATGCAAGTCTAATGTTTCCAGAATATAACTACGCAAGAATGACTGTAGCTAACCTTGCGATAGAGTGTAAAAGCCACCTGTATTTTCATGGAAACGAAGGAGCTGATCCTGCTTACCGAAGAAGGCTGCAATCCTATTGGTCCTCGAAGGAAGAAGCCTGATGCAATGTTTTTGACATGTTATCTTGACTTTTATATCAGTGCATGCTCCAAGTTAGTTTTTAGAGGATTGGAGAAGAGAATTGCACCCAGACCCAGTCCCAGACCCTTGACGGTTATGGCTACTGCTGCTACTGTTTTCCCTCTCTGGCCTTACCTTTGCTATTTGATTATTGACAGATTGCTTCTGCAACCTTATGCTGATTTATTTGGATTTGTTGAGACTCGGCTGAGTCTTATGAACTACTCTTTATGGGAAGTTCTGCAACTCTAATTTGGCTTTGAAGCTTTATGCTCCTCTGATCTCACTCTTTTCTAGGGTTCCTGAAATCTAAAGTTCTTTTAAGTTCAAGTAGAATTTTATTAGGGGAAACAAAATTGTTATTACAAAGAGCGAAATGAAATACAACATCAGCAATAAGGATAATAAACTAGGGTACCACAATAAATATCATAAGATAAAGAATGCAGGGGGAGAAAAAGAAAAAGGAAAATAAAAAGTAAATGAGGCTAGAAGTATGAAGTATACACTCGAAGAGGCTTTGTAACAAGGGAAATAATACAAATATATGTGGGAAATTAAATACTAGAGAAAAAGAAGGAACAAAAGGTAATTCAGGGGGGTTTCGAAACCTCTTGTTGAAATGGTGGTAAATGAGAAGAGCGTTTGGCACAAACATCCAGATAAAGGGTGACAGGAAGCCACAACGCATGTCTTTTCGGGGCCAGGGTAATGGGATAAACAAATGCAGTGTCTAGTCTGTGATTATAACACACATTAAACCACCAGGCTTTGAAAGTAATACCCTCAGAATTTTTCCAGTTAACAGTAATCTGTTGAAACGCAACTGCTAATAACAAATCAATAATATGAACATTTGTTTCAACTTCAGTCCAGGAAAGGGAAAGTGAGCCAAGGAAAATGTCAGTGATAAAGAAGGGGATAGAAGTCTGGAAGATAGAATTGATTTGATCCCATTCTTTAGTCCAAAATGCGTGCGTGAGAGGACATAGGAAAAGCATATGAAAAAGCGTGGCATTGGGGGCGGAGCAAGACCAGCAGAGATCCGGAGTTGCAGGGAATCTTTTGTGAAGGAGAGATGGCGTGTAAAGGAGTCGATTGTAAAGGAAGAAAAGTGTTTGTGTGAGAGAGGCAGCTCTGGAGGACTTGCGAAGCTTAGTCCAAATTTTATCCCATAAAGAGGTGGACCAAGAGACGGCGAGGTCAGATTCCCACTGCTCCTCCACCGTGGTTTTAGGCCGAGGTGATGGAGGGTCGTGGAAGGAATGATAAATGGAAGACGCTGAAGAGTTGGAGCGCAGTTGGGAGTGTAGAGAAGAAATCGGAGTAGTAGAGATCACGGGTGAAGAAGAATGAGAGAGGGAGTCATAGACAGACATAACTGCAGTCTTGAGTAAGATGTACTTGTGGACAAAGGAGGAAGGGAGAGAGAAGATCCGACTTAGAACAGGAAAAGGTGTGAAGACAGATCCAGTAAAAAGTTGGGAAACCCAGATTAAACCTCGTTGCCTCCAAGTTTTCCAGTAGAAAGGTTTTAGTTTGATAAGAATGCTATTATTGTACCAAATCGTGGTGGTGAGAAGTTCAGTGGTTGAGGAGGGAGGAGGTGGAGCAGAGGCTAAAAGTAGTTTCGCAGTGTATTTGTGAATTGGAGTGGACAAGTATTGGGGTTTGCGGGACAAGGAGAGATACTCGGCAAAGGAGAAGGGAGAAAGAGAAAGGCGTTCAAGTTCAGCCCAAAGGGGAAGAGGTTCAGTGGGATCTTTAAGCCAGATAGCGGCCTGTTTCAGGAGGAAGGCTTTATGATAAGCGGGAAAATTTGGAAAATTAACCCCACCTTCCGATTTGGGGAGACGTAGTCTTGATAGAGACATGCGCGGTTTCTTTCCTGACCATAAAAAGGAGGATAAGGTGGTATTGATTTTAGCAAAAAATTTGGCAGGGATGGAAACAGGAATATTAGAAATGGTATAAAGGACAATTGGGGAGATCATCATCTTAATGGTATCAAGGCGGCCCCACCAGGAAAGATATAGGGGATGCCACCTGGAGGTGAGGTCAGATAACTTCTGAGTACATTTAGTAAGGCATAATGAGATAGTATCTGAGATAGAAGGAGTAATATGCAAACCGAGGTATTTTATATGGGACGGGCTCCATTGGAAGTTAGATGCCACAAAATCAGGCTTAAAGGTGAACTTGGTGAGGGGTAAAATTTCGCACTTATCGTTGTTCAGTTTATAACCAGAAAGATGGGAGTATACGTTGACTTCAGCGAGGAAAGCTGGGATGGATACCGATGGGTTCGAAATGAAGAGTAAAATGTCGTCTGCATAGGCAGCTAATTTGATTTGCGAATGAGAAAGAGGGAAGCCATGAATGTTTGGGTTTTGACGTAATTTAGATAAAAAAGGTTCTAGAGCAAGGTTAAAGAGAAAGGGGGAGAGAGGGCAGCCTTGCCTAACGCCTCTACCAAGGCTGAAAAATGAGGAAATCAGACCATTGGCACAGACCGCTGCTCTGGGGTTTGCATAGAGAAAGGAGATGAGGGAGATAAAATTAGGGCCAAACCCAAACCATTTTAGTGCGGAGAAAAGGAATGACCATTCAACTCTGTCGAATGCCTTCTCGGCATCCAGGGCGATTGCGGCTAGGGAATTACTAAAGCGTGATGACTTAGACAAAACATTAAAGAGGAGTCTGGTGTTATCTGAAATGAAGCGACCCTTAACAAATCCTGATTGTTCAGGGCCAAGGAGTTCTGGGAGAAAAGAATCCAATCTGATGGCCAAAGATTTGGCATATATTTTGTAATCGATGTTGACAAGTGATATCGGTCTGTAATTCTTACAGTGTTGAGTATCCTTCCCCTCCTTTGGTATAATACAAATATAAGCATCTGAAAAAGTGCCCGAGGAAGCACCACTGGTTTTGAAAGAATCCAGAAGGTGAAGTAGTTTGGGCAACAAAAGAGTGGCAAAATGTTGATAAAATTCGACAGTAAAGCCATCTGGGCCGGGGGCTTTGTCTTTCTTAAGGGAATGAAGTGCCGTATGTAGTTCACGAATGGTAAGGGGAATTTCAAGGGAGGTTAGGTCGACAGGAAAGTTGGGAGGGGGTTGAATGCTTGTAAAGAAGGTGGAAAGAGAGTGATCAGAAGAGTAAAGTGTAGAATAGAAGCGAGAAAATTCCTCCAGAATATCCGCATCTTTATGTTGCAGAACTGAATTAGCATCAAAAACAGACTCAATATTCAATTTGTTTTGTTTAACTTTCAAATAGTTAGCAAGAACTTTCCCCGCCTTATTCTTCCCACCATAAAATTTCGAGCTGGATTTCAATAAGTACAACAATGCATCATCAGTAGACTGTTTGTTACAGTTCATTTTCGCATTAACAAGAGCTGTTAAACTTTCCTGGGTGTGAGAGGTATAAAAGGCGTGTTCTAGAGCTTTGATCTGAGATAAAAGATCACTGGTACGTTTACGGGCAAGTTTACGCTTTGTGGCAACATGTCTGAGGATAAAGTCTCTGGCTGCAGCTTTATAGGCGTCCCAGATAGTGTGAGTGGCTAAGGAGGGAGTGTCATTAATGGCAAAAAATTCAGTAGTAAACTCAATAAAGGAGGCAGTAAATTTGGGATCAAGAAGGAGGGCATTGTTGAAACGCCATCTTTTGGGACCGGTGGATTTGGGTAGAATGTCAATGTTAATTAGAACTGGGGCATGATCAGAGAATACAATGGGGCCAATCTCAGCTTTGGTGAGGGATTGGGATAAATGGTGAGAGAGAAAGACATAGTCAATACGTGACTGGGAGTGATGAACCGGGGAGTAGAATGTAAATTCTTTACTGGTTGGGTTGCATAGTCGCCAGGCGTCAATCAGTTTATGTTGAGAAATGGCGTGCGTGAAGAGCTTGTGGGATTTATTAGGGACAAAAAAAGATTTGGAATGCCTGTCTAAAAAGGGATCCAATGGTAAGTTGCAATCGCCTGCTAAAATGAAGTTTTCATCAATACATTCAGTAATACGAGAGGCAAACGCACTCCAGAAAATAGGATTCCCCCCTGTGGGGGCATAGACATTGAGCAAGGAAAAAGGGACACCTTTAGAGGAAAGTTTAACAAATAACCATCTGCCGTCGGGGTCAGATTCGGAGTGCAATACAGAATGAGAAAAAGACTTTCGAATTAACAAAACAACACCATTTCTTTTTCCATCACCAGGAGCTGAAAAAACCCTTCCCACCCAACCTCTTTGGAGCTTAGCAGCCTCGGTATCAGATAGATGGGTTTCTTGCAGGAAGGCGACATCTACATTCAATTTAGCTAAATGGGAAAGGATCTTTTGCCTCTTAATGGGCGAATTTAAACCTTTAACGTTCCAAGAAACAATGCGTACTGACATCAAGAACAATTAAGAAGGGAAAGTGTAAGCAGGAAACATAAGAAAGCCTCATAAAATACGAGAAAGGAGAAACAAGAGAAGAAAAGAGAAAAATTCTTGAAAAAGAAAATAAGAAGGAGAACATTGACAGGGAGTACCATGAAGAAGAAGAACGTTGTGAGAGAATGAGGAGATCGTGGTGAGAAAATAATAGCAGACTGGGGGAGAGAGAAAGCAGTAGAGGAAAAAAACCTTAGGAGACAAGTAAAAAGTACTGTGGAGAGAAGACATGAAAAGAGATGCAGAATAAGTCGAAAGGATAAACGAAGTAAAATGGTAAGAGAATACAGAAAAAGAACGTGAGGGACAATATAATACCATAGAACACTAAGGAGGAGAAGAGAAAGAATGTGAAGAAGAATGGAAAACGATTTTAGCGGGAGTGACGACAACATAGTGGAATAAAGGAAGAAGGATACAAAAAGAAAGAAAACAAATGCGATAAATGTTAACATAGCACAATGTGATGTAGGGAAGGTACTTACTAGGAGTATCGGAGGGGAGAAACGGTCAACAACAGAACAAAGGGGGAACAGTACGGAGGTGGCGATAGGGGGGTAAGACCAACCAACGGAGGGCGAGCACACAGGACAGCGGGGAGTCCCACTGGAGAAAAACACGACGGAGCGCTGTCAACAATCTGAGGAAAAAGGGAGAACAACGGGATTAGAGAATAACAAAAACCAAGACCAAGAGCACAAACAAATATCGTAATGACAAATGTAAGAACTGTAACAGATAATCAGAGAGAACAATATTTAAACTTGAGAAAAGGGCTAAGAACATGGTTCTAAGCAATCATAAGAGAGCAATGAACCAGGTGACAGGAAAAAATCAGTGGAGTCAACAACAAGATTCATGGAGGAAACGCTGAAGAGGGGTTGGAGAACTCCATGCCTGCAGAACCACAAGAATTCAGGAAACTACGAAGTCGCACAGGGTCCTCATAAGTAGTAGTCTTGTTGTTGTAGGTAACTTTAAATAGGCACGGGTGGAAAAGTCCATATCTTGCTCCAATGGAACGGAGGTCTGGGCGCATATCAAGGAAGGCTTTTCGGCGGGCAGCAGTAGATTTAGCGTAGTCTTGAGCGAAGAATAAAGTGGATCCTGACCAAGTAATGCGTGGAAATGCTTTGGCGGCTAAAAGGACCTTCAATAAGTCTGTGTATTCAAGGAAGTACATTATCACACCCCTGGGTTTAGTTGAGGGCGAAGTAGAGGAGGGGAGTCGTCCAAGTCTGTAGGCACGTTGAATGTTGAGGAGGGTACCTTCAGGTAGGTGCAACAGCTTAGGGAGAAAGGGCTGGAAGAAGCCAATAGGATCACTCCCCTCACTTTCCTCTTTCAGGTCGTAGAGACGCAGGTTATTGCGTCTGTTTCTGTTTTCAAGGTCTTCGACCTGTTTTTGAAGAGAAGATATTTGAAGGTCCATATAGGCAACCTTGGTTGTCTTTTCCTGAAGAGACGAGACATCCTTTTTGACAGTGGAGACCCTAGCGTCCAAGTTTGACCAATTGTCGGTAAGCGTTTGCAGCTTGGCATTGGTGTCTTCCATGTATGGACGCAGAGCCCGTATTTCTTCAAGGAGCAGTTCTATTGAGATAGAGGAGGAGGAGTTCGGAGGGGAGGGTGGATTTCCCTTCAGCCTCTTTGGGTTGGTTTTGGTCACCACCTGAGAAGAAGAGGCCTCCATATCATCAGTCGCAGTATCAGCGGATAGGACTGTAGAGGCTTCTAGAGTGGCCAACGTTGAAAATAACTTAGAGTTCCCTAATAAAGTTGCGCTTAGGGGTCTTATCAATGCGCTGCGCCATTGAGATGTGGAGAAATCAGGTGTTAGGAATAGCGCAGACTGAAGTAGAACAAAATGGCCGCCCAGCCTGAGGAGAACAGAAAGTTCGGAGTAAGCGCCAGAAATCAGTGCCAAAAACTAAAAAGGAGTCACCTGTGTAAACTGAGAGTAGATATCATCAGGATGTGATGAAGAGCTGCCTCATGAAGGGTCCATGTGAGCTGATGAAGAAATGCGCGATGTCGCGCGCAGCTACTAGAGGCACCGGCAAGAAAACAAAATGTCGGTCGCGATCCGGAGGAGCCGCGACAGGAGCGAAAATCGGTGAATTAAAGCACCGCCGATGCACTGGGGCAAGAGAAACTAGCCTGGAATATGCCCGGTCAGTTCCGACGCATAATGCTGGTCTCCATGTCTCGCTGGAAGGGCGCTAACCGCCTGTGCACTCCGGTGTGAACGGAGCCGCTAACTGTGAGCTTCCATCCGTATCGGGCGCTTAGCCACGCCCCCCCCCCCCCCGAAATCTAAAGTTCTAACCCTGATCTTTAGGATAGGGAGTTTATTCCTTTATGGTACACTCTTAATGTAAGATATATTTGATGCTTTGTTATAACCATTCATGTGATGAGATTTCTGTAAACTTATTTAATTTATGGACTAACGGAAATAAAGACAAAATAAAGAAAAATAACTTTACTAATCTCTTAATGAGAATAAAGGTTTTAGAAAATGATCTCAACTCTCTTTATTGACTGAATTTAAAACTGTTGATGCTGTTTAAATTTGTGTTGCTGAATTTTCTTCTTGACTTCTAATACAACATTCCAAATCCATCAGAAGGAAGAAGAAGAGCTGTACAATGGAGTTTAAGCAAATATTTTTAAAAGATTGGGGCCAAGTCCACGCTATCAGTTTCTGGTAGCAAAGTGGGGTTTAATGTTTGGAGCAAGGAGCTATAAATAATTATCCAAGTTAGAATAAAGTACCTGAATCCTGGAGTCCAATGCCCAGAGCTTGAGGAGCTAACAAGGTGAGATTTTCTAAGGTAGTTGCTGTTTGGAGACGTGAGTACTAACAGGGTGATGCAACATCTATGGTAATTATGTTTACTGTTGTATTAGTGAGTTGAGAGTAAATGGATGTTTACTGTTTCTATGTGAAGAGATTAATGACTTTAGACTTGGTGTAGTTTAAGATCGTAGGATATTAAAGAGATATTGAGACCAGGGTGGAAGACACTTGAATGAGCCATCGTCAAATGGTATTTCTTTTTTGCAGAGATTTGTGGTGTAGTGCCTGATGTACCATCACCTACACAATTGAGATAGAAATGCTAATGATCTGTTGTGGTTGTCAAATATTGACTGATGTTAACAGAATCGAATTGCGCAAAGAGAGGAAGCTGGTTGAGAATTTACTCACCAATTGAATTTCTGTTTGGGTCATAAAAGTCAGAAGGTGTAAAACCCTTAATATTCCAGTTGTTGAATTGTTATGTTGTTATGGTACTTGGTACTTGTAAAGCGCACAGCGACTCCACAGAGTGTCCCAGCACTAAGAAAGACCCAGAGACCGAAACAGTGAAGACAGACTGACATGGAAATCTCTACTGGCGTTGGAAAAGCCAAGTTTTAAGATTTTTCATAAAGCTGAGGAGATCCTGAACCTGTCTAAAAAAAGGCGGCAGGCTGTTCCACAGCTGTGAGGCCACCACCTGAAAGGAGCGGCCCCTTATGGGAGAGCAAGCAAATTTTGGCACCGTCAACAGTCACTGAGTGGAAGATCTCAGTGTTCTAAGGGGAATATAATGTTGAATTCTATTCCTGATGTACAGGCCCCTATTTTGTGAAAAGCCTCAAAAGCCAGATGTGGACTTTAAAATGTATCCTCTTTCGCACCGGAAGCCAGTGCAAGGATATCAGGTGAAGGATCATATGTGTCCTGGGGCCTACCATGAGTACGGCCCATGTTGCCTCGTTTTGTACCACCTGAAGGCAGCCTAATAGGTAGTCTGGGAGGTCAAGGTACAAAATATCGACATTGTCCAGTCTAGATGTTATTAAGGCCTGGATTACAGTTTTCTTGTGAGGAACTGGTAGAAGAAGAAGAAAGTTCCTCAACATTTTGAATAGTCCAAAGCATGTCCCGGCCACAGTTTGGACCTGAGACTTCATGGACATGTCCGCTTCTAATTTTACTCCAAGATTTTTCACCGTGGTGACTGCCCTGACTGCAGGGGACATGTGCTGAGGCCACCACTGGTGCCATTCCTCCTCCAGATTATGCCCAAAGAAAATGATTTCGATTTTTCAGAGTTGCACATCAACTGGTTCTGTCTGAACCAGGCAAACACCTTCGACAGGCAAGCATTTATCTTGCTTCCCCTCAGCATACTGTCTTTCTCACACGTGAACAGCAGCTGAGTGTCGTCGGTGTAGGATATTACTTTGGCGCCGCATTCCTCTGCCAGAAGGGCCAGGGGTGCCATCTACACATTAAAAAGGGATGGGCTCAGAATAGATCCCTATGGGACTCCTACTTTCATAGAGGGGATGAGGGCTGAAAAGGGAGGGGCCTACACTATTTGCCTACGGTCTTCCAAATATGAAGTAAGCCACCGAAGTACCGTGCCTCCAATGCCACATGCCCTAAGTCTGTGCAGAAGTAGATCATGGGGCACGGTATGAAAGCTGCAGAAAGGTCTAATAGTATCAGTACAGCTTTACCTCTTCTATCGAGCATGCTTTTTAACGTTTCTGAAATGTCAAGTAGCGCTGTCTCTGTACTGAAGTTGGCTCAGAACCCTGATTGACTTGGGTGTAAAACATGATTGGCCTCTATAAAATAAGTTATGACATTATTTACATATTTCTCCAAAGCCTTTGACAAGAAAGATAGCAGCCATATTGGCCTGTAATTGCTTGCTACAGTAGAATCTACCGAGGGTTTCTTTAGGAGCGGTAACATTTTCCCAACTTTCCAGCTAATGGGCATTGTACCCTCGGACAGTGAAAGGTTCACAATCAAGTTGACCACAGGGTTGAGGGGGGAATTGCTATTGTTTTCCCTTGGAAAAGACAAGCAAGAACTGATATATGTTTTTTTTGTTAAAGAGTTTTTCGTTTGGTTTGTGTAAGTATGAGGGTAATTGTGAACGAGAATAAACTACTGCAAGGTGCAAGATTATACAACATAGGGCCATATGTAGGTGGCCAAATACCAGTCGGTAAAGCCAAAAATCAGTAAATTTCGGCTTTACCGACCGGTATTTAGCCCTGTGAGATGTACGTATTACCGAATGGCATTGGTAATAACGAATCGGTAAATAATTACTGATTCCTTATTTACCGATCGGAGAACACCGAAACAATGAATACTGAAACGGTAAATAACGAATCGGTAAAAATCCCAAAATGCGATGTAGCAAAAATCGGTATTACCGAATTTGACCAAAATCGGTAATAACGATTCGGTATTTACCACTGATCCTGAGCAGGTGGTAATCAGGTGCAGTGCATAGAAACAGCCCCAAAATGCAACAGTGTGAACTCAATGGCGGGCCTCTACCTCATACCAAGGTGGCTACGCTTGAGAGCAGCAGGAGTGAGGATCTGGAGACGGGAAGAGCGAGTGTACAGACAGCGCATCACATTGTTTCAATTGACTGAACCAGAAATCCATGAAAGGTACAGGCTGCACCCACACACCATCCTTGACCTAATACGGGACCTCAAACCCTATCTTGAGCATCAGACACCAATGGCGCACCCATGTCCAGGTACTCTGTTGCCTGCACCTCCTGGCATCAGGAAGTTACCAGGGTGTGATAGCCGCAGTAGGTGGTGTGTCACAGAGCAGTCTATCTTGTTTTTTCAACACCTTCCTGGATGCCATGATGGACAGAATGGAACATTACATTACCTTCCCCAGTACACAGGCGGAGCTGCAGAGGACCAAGCTGGATTTCTACCAACTGGCGCAGTTCCCACACGTCATTGGCTGCGTCGATGGGACCCATATACTAATCTGCCCACCTGCAGCAACAGAATACATTTACCGCAACCGAAAATCCACCCACTCCATTAATGTGCAGGTAATATGTGATGCCAAGTTCATCATAACTGACATCGTGGCCAAATTCCCAGGGAGTACCCATGACTCGTACATATTCCGGAACAGTGGTATCCATACACGTCTGGCTGCTGGTGATTTTGGAGAAGGATACCCACTAGGTAAATCAATGTGACACACCCTGATGTACACCTTGGCTCAAGCGATTGGTCACACAAATTAATTACACTTTCTTTTGTATTTAGGTGACAGCGCATATGCCCTCCGGCCTTACCTACTCACACCATATCTCAACCCAACCACCCCAAGGGAGAGGAGATACAATGTGGCACATAAGAGCACACGCAACGTGGTGGAGCGCACCTTTGGACTGTTTAAAAGCAGATTCCGTTGCCTACACAAAAGTGGAGGTGCACGTCAGTACAGCCCCATCAAATGTTGCAAAATTATTGCTACATGTGCCATGCTACACAATCTGGCCACAAAAAAAGGAACAGCAGTGGAACTAACTGACTCTGAGGGCGAGGACGAGAACAACCCTCAGCCAGAGCCCTGCGCAGCTGGTGTTGCAGTTGAACATGATGGGAGACAGAGACGGGCAGAGATAATGTCAAATAATTTCTGAGTGAGTAACGAGACAGAGCCAGTAACAGTTTTTTGTAATGGTGTTTAATAGGCACACCACCAGTATTGTAAGCAGTGTCTATTTGGACATGGGCTACATCACCCATCTAATGTTTGGCAATTGGCAGTGGTTCCTACTTCCTGCGTCCACACGCTGCATGTGCACATTCCCTGCCAACACTGTCTGTAGTGTCAAACTGTTGCTGCGCAGCGCCGTGGCGTTCGCTGCGCCTCCTGCCCTCGGTGGGAGAAGGCGTAATGCTACCACGGCTGGTAGCCATCTCACAGTCCCCCCCCTTCCATTGTGGCCGCCGTTGCCTTCTGCAGGAGCTCTAATGCAGAGGTCATTGAAACCATGCCACTGGCCACATCCCTGCGACAATGCACCATCTCCTCCTGCATGGCGATGGACCTGCGACACATCAGTGAGGTTGCAGTGGCCAGCCGGTTCACTGCCTTGGTATAGGCCTGGAGCCTCTGCCTCTCCCTGCGCCTGCCAAGACGTTCCTGCTCCAACTGGCTGCAGAGGTTGTCCACAGAGATTGCAACTTTCTGCATTCCCTCACACATGTTGTCTCCCATTGCACTGATGCCCTTTTCCATCCTGTGCATGTGTTTGTTAATGTGTGCCACCTCCCTGTGCAGTGATCTCAACTCTCTCCATTGCAGGCACTGGACCTTCAGCATGTTGCCTTCCAGTCCAGCAAACACACTTCCACCCTGTTCGGATGCTTCAGGACTGTCCGGCCTTGCCCTGCGGCGTCGGGATGAACTGTGGGTGCCCTCAGATGGAGTACCAGCCCTCTCCCTGTTGCCCCCCTCATGGACTGGAGACTGTTGGCCCCCTGTGCCCTCCTCTGACGACTCCTCCATCTGCTGGAGGGTGGCCATGGCATGCCTCCCGCCTGACTGTGGTGGTGGTGGTGTTGGTGTTGGTGATCGTCGCAGTGGGGACTGGGTATGAGGGGATGGCGGCGTTCCCTGGCGCTGTGGTGATGCCTGTGATGTAGGAGTTGGTGGTGGTGGTTGCGCTGAGCTTGTGGTCCCTGCAGGCATGCTTTCTTCCTCATGTTGCCTCCCCTCTGGCCTGGCTGTCTTTGCTCTGCTCCCCTCTGCAGCACTGCGAGATGTCTCGCCTGTAATGACACAAATGTAGATATACTCACTGCTCTGTCTGCATTTGAATTACATTAAACATCATGCCTACAGATCACAGTGATTGTCCTGAGATTGCCAATTACTTTCACACGTTATTGTATTTGCTAGCCTGACTGTCCTATACATCAGTTCCCTCCAACTACATCTCCCACAATGCATATCAGGTAATTAGTAAAACATGGAGTGGAGTGGGAGCCCCGATGCCACTATGGGGGTTGGGGAGGGGGTAGCACAGCATGCTGGGCATGCGTCTTACCTTGTTTCCTTGCTGCTCTGGCAGAGCTGTCTGCGTCTCCCACGCCACTCACACTCTCCGGCTGGAGGGTGGACTCCACCATCAGTTCCAGTGGTGTTGGTGCTGGTGCTCTGTTCTTTCCTCCACCAGTTTTGCCAGCCTGCCTCTGCCTCTCTGTCATCCTTGCTTTCGCTGTCTTCCTGAGGTCGTATCACCTCTTCTTGATGTCCTCAATGGTACGCTGGGTCACACCTATGGCTTTTATTTTGTCCTCTATGCCAATCCAGATCTGTCTCTTTTGAGACTCGGGCACATGGAGGGACTGCTTACCAAAAAGCCTGTCATGGTCCTGACTCATATCCTGGATCAGTACCTCCAGCTCCTTTTTCCTGAACTTTAGCTTTCTTTTCCTCTCACTTCCCTCCTTCTCCCTGTCCTAACTTGCCATTTCAAAGCAGTATTTTTTTTTCTGGTTTGTAGCTGTGAAGGCTCTGTTGCTCCTGGCTCCTCAGCTCACCTGCCTGCCTCACAGTAAGCTCCAGGTTCTTTGCAGCTGCCTGGGTGTGGCCACTTCCTGTTTGGGAGGTGATTGGGTGACACAGGATTGGCTGATTCATCGAATTACGAATTTTTGAATTACCAATTCGGTATTTACCGATTCCGTAATGAATTCGGTAATTCCGAATCGTTATTGGTTTTTCTGTCTTTTTTTTTTTTTACCGATTCGTTCCGATTCGGTATTTTTTACCGATTTTTAACGAATCGGTAATATTTACCGATTTTTTATCTACATCGCATTTTCCGATTCCTTAATACCGAATCGGTAAAATTCGGTATTAAGGAATCGTTATTCATGGTTTACCTACATATGGCCCACAGTGTTTTGTGCTAAAATTGGTTAAAGGTGTGCTTTCATGGTGGGATTGGTTGGTGATATCAAAGGGCTGCGCTGTGATAGGCCAGTAATTTTTTGAATGCCGCATTGAGCTTTGTTGACAGGATTTTGAAAAATAACAACTGAGAACAGACTGGAAGGGAACATTTGACGTTTAAGGAACACATTTTGATAAATAACAACTGAGACAAGACTGGAAGTGAAAATTTGACGTTTAAGAAACAGAATCATAACACTGAACTGTGAATTGTTTACATTACGAGTCTCATGGAAACATAACTTTTTTTAAACGATGTAAGAGTTGTCTGAGAGGAGATGTTACAGTTCCAATACTAAAAGATGAAGAGGCACCTACTAAGAGTATGCCTGCAGATTTTATGTTATCTGAAGTGGGATTAAATATGTGTTGATGGCTTTGTCAATGGTGCAAGATTACTGAGAAAGAGGATCCATTGAGGTTTTCAAAATATGGGAGTTTTGAAATATAAGAATTCTTGACAAATTACGGGAAATATTATGTGAGATGAAGCCACCACCTACACCCACACAATTTGATGTTTTAGGCATGTGGGACAAGGCTGCAAGAGACCAAGAAAGAGAAAAATACCAAAAAAGGACAAAGAGAGCAATGCATACGTATGCAGATGCTCGATGGGATGAAGAACAACGTAGATAGTGGAAAGCCATAGATGAAGGCACAAGCTTATGTCCAGCAATTTCTCCCAAAATGCCGGAAAAAGGAAAGAAGAAACATACTAAAGAAAAAGACAAGGATGGAAAAGAGGATGAATATAAGATAGATAGTGATTCAGGAGATGATATATTAGAAGAGAAGTTAGCTGTACGACCCCTAACCATACGCAACTGCAGCTGGTAGTCCTTGAAGTAATGCCACCGCAGCAGTACAGCAGCAACAGCTCCTGTAGAAACTAGAGTGGTACAAATTGAGAGACCACTTCAAATGTTGCAGATTGCCCCACCACAGTTGCTCAGAGACAGATTGTTCCTCCATCTGTGGTAAATCCACCTGCTATGCATGTACTGGTGCAAGCCCGCAAACAGTAACTGTACAGAAGCACCCCAATAAATATTAATCTGACCTCAGAGACACAAGGAGCTGCAGGAGGTTCGCCTGTGAAAGGGTTCATCCAGCCTTGTCAAAAGTCACAGATTGTTGTGTGGAGACCATCTCAAACAGTTCAAGCACTACGAGATGGGGGAACAATTGTCTTTACGATACCAGTGACCCAGGAGGAAACTAACTTGATTGAGAATGGAATTTTTCCACTATGGTTTATTAAGCTGTAGGTATTAAAAAGACAGAAAGCACAGTGCAAGTGACTAGCCCACAACCTGAGAAAGAAAGGTCATTTAAAATCTAAAATTATAAATTAAATGAAAGAAAATTACGCGGGGATGTTCGGATTTAGAATTTTTGAGTACATATTACGAAAATAATTGATCTGCTATGTAAAGAAATTACAAGATGAGCAGCAATTACATGTGAAAAATTTACTAAATTGGCCCAGAAATAAGATGTTGATATTCTAAAAATCCCTCTTACTAGAAGAGTTATAGGGTACAGTTAGATGATGTAGCAATTGAAAACCGGCATCCTACAGGAATGCAGTTACACATTACCGAATTCATAAAATGTATTAATAAATGGAGTGATTTTGAAAAAGTATAAAGCAAATGGACAAAGAAACATGAAAAGGAAAACAAACAGCCAGAAATGGGAAAGGAAAATAAGGAGTCAGATGAGAAAGGAGCTTTGGCTTATCCACTTAGGGAAGCAGCAGGAGGAGTGTATGTTCATGTGTCTTGGAGCAGAGGTGACCTTGGAGCTTTATGAACAATTTCCCAAAATTAAGAGACAAGCCTGTGCAGAGGTACACACAAGTTGATCGATTTGTGAAAATGTCAAAGGTGTTGTAATCTGATTTGGATATATTATTTGATATTGTGGTGCCAAGTGATTTGTGGGCTGAGTGTGAGACCACTGTACAATAGCTATGTTATGTTATGTTAAAAAAGTTTACTAAATCGCTCGTACACCGGTTGGCTTCATGGCGCTGGTTTTAGAAGGGGCAGTTGCTGAGTCGGTCACAGTTGATTCCTAGGCCTGAGTAAACAGTAAAGTTTTAAGGGATTTTCTGAATTTCAGTAAATTGGTACTAGACCTGATTTCCAAGGGAATGGACTTCCAGAATCTAGGAGCCAAAGTAGCAAACCTACTACCCCCTTGTCGCTTCAGCTTAGAGGTGGGGATTGCCAGGAGTTGAAGATGATCTCAGTGAAGGTTGCGTGATAGGGAGTAGCGTGATATAAGGCTGTCTATGAATTCAGGGCCATGGCCGTGTAGAAATTTGAACAGTAAACAACTACCTTTAAAGGCACAGCATTGAGGGACGGGAAGCCAATGCAACTTCTTTAGGAGAGGGGAGGCCTGGTGCCACCTAGGTTGATAGCGGATCAATCTAGCTGCCTGGTTTTGAACCATCTGCTGGCGATTTGAGAGATTGAGAGGGAGTCCAAGGTAAATTGCATTAGAATAGTCAAGGAACGAAAGGACCATGGCTATCACAACATGTATTAGGCTGCTTGGGTGAGTAGCCTACTTAACTTTCTAATCCTGCATAGCTGAAAAAGCAGGAGGAAATCAGCCTACCTGTGTTTTAAGGGCTAGATCATTGGATATAATGACACCAAGGCTCTTGGCTGAAGAAGAAGGGATAGGAGGGGTACCCAGTTCTTTTGGCCAGTAATGTGGGCCCCAAGGATTCTGGCTACCACTTGTCGAAACCAATTCGGTCTTTCCTGGGTTCAGTTTCAAATGATTACAGTCCATCCAATGGCAAATATGCCGCATGGTGGACTGGAAATCGGAAATTGATTGGGGCGAGTTATAGATCGTGAAGAGCAGTTGAAGGTCACCATCGTTGTAAAAAGTGACCACATTCCTTTCCTTTAGAGACTTAATCAGTGGCAGGAGGTAAAGGTTGAACAAGTATGGGAAACGCGAGGAGCCCTGTGGCACCCCACACGTAGTTTTCACCTTGAGAGCCATAAACTGACCCAGATGGACTGCCTGGGAGCGACCTACTAAGAAGGAACGGATCCAGCTAAGGGCAGCGCCCTGAATGCCGGCATCCTTGACACGGTCCACCAGAATCCCATGGTCAACCGTGTCAAAGGGGGCCGATAGGTCTAATAACACCAGGGCCTGGGGAATGCCTTTATCAGCCTTCTCCCGAAGGGAATCCAGTACACCTGTGATTACTGTTTCTGTGGAGTGGGCAGGGCGGAAGCCCGCTTGGTGTGAGTCAAAGAACCTGGTTTAATCAAGAAAGTTGGACAGACATTTAGCCACATGAGCCTCAAGTACCTTGGCTAAGCATGGGAGCAGTGAGATTTGGCTGGTAGTTTGACAGTGTCTATGGGGTCCGCCCCAGGTTTCTTTAAGATGGATATCACAGTGGCCTCTTTAAAGGCCTGTGGTACAAAGCCCTGACACAAAGAGTTGTTCAATGAGGCAAGGGCTGGGCCGGTGAGAGAGATAAAAACATCCTTTAAGATATGGGGGGGACAACAATCCACTGGAAAACCCGATTTGACTTTGGACAAGAGATCTTGAAGGGTCTGGACATCGATGGCCGGGAATGATTAAAGGGAGTAGGAATTCATGGGCCTAGAGGTGGAAGTTTCCTCAGTGGTGTGCTTGGGGATACTGGCTTTAATTGAGGATATGTTGTCTATGTGACGAGCTACCGAGAGATGCACACACTAATGCGCCATTTCCTATAGCTATGTAGATATATGATGCAGTGATTACCTTTCTGAAAGGTAGAATGCCTCCAAAAGACTTAGATTGGTTGAAAATTAATTAAACCACCCAAGATGCAAAAGAATCAGTTCTAAGTATTATGATCATTTGTTGCAGGTGTTCCAACAGCACAGTGGAAGAGAATATCCTGAAGAAAAGGACATGGGGATTTTTGTATCCCAGTTTGTTTTTGGGATGCAGACCAGAGAACAGTTCCCATACAACACAAAGTGTAATTTGTAGTCTGAATATATCACTTGATTAGATCCTGCAATATGCAAAGCATTGCACTAACAAAATAGAAATTAAGCAGAAAATGATTAAAGAGAAATTTATATTGGCTCAAACGAGGTTGGCTCAAAAAGGTTTCCAGAATTCTTCTTTTGCAGGAAATCAAGGAGGTATGCAAGGCTGTGCAAGTTAAATTGTTCAATCTACTGTACACCAGATAGTGTGACATTACAGACACATGAGGAAGATGTGGAACTCAAAAGGATTCAACAAAAGACAGATGTAGGTTTGTTCCCATTAATGACAATTGAATAATTACCTGCTGACTTGAGAGAAACTGTGAACTCAGAAGTGTGTGATTTCACAGAAAAATATATGTTATTGATTGAAGGAGTTAAACTAGTCCAGATTACCGTAAAAGTAAAAGTGCTGTTTGCAAGAATACCACAACATCATCTGTCCCCAGAAACAATTGCAGGAATTACACCTGCAATAGAAAACATGATAAAGAAAGGAATTTTGAGGGAACTAATAGAGAATAGGAGGGCAACCTAATTTCCTCATTCACATTGCACTTTCCAATTCAAATCAATTGCATCCCTAATCACTCTCCTGTTTTCAATTAATATCCATATCATGTTTAAGAAATAACAAAGGTACCCTGAGAGCAGCTTATGCTGTATGTTTAATAAATAAATTATGTTTTTTAAGCTTCATGTGTACAAGGGGTCACCTCAGTACAAGTTGCTGAATTGATTGCCCTTACAAGAGCATGCGGTTTAACTGCTCAATTGAGAGTAACTATATTTACGTATAGTCAGTATGGCTTTTGGCGATGTCCATGATTTTGGCCAATTATGGTAAGAAAGAGGTGTCACTACCTCCTCAGGAACGCCAATCCGAAACGGGGGCAGGTAAAAGATTTGTTGAATGCTCTTGAGTTGCCAGTTGAAATAGCAGTTGTTAAATGTTCGGCTCATCAGAGTGGGAATGGTTACATAGCCATGGGAAATAGGTATGCTGACTCAGTAGCACATTATTGTGCTTTGTTGGCCTGCACAAGTAATGGAGCTTTCACATGTGAGTCTGAGGATGACACTTCATTTTCTGTGCTAATGAAAGTGACAGACACTTGGGAGGAGTTGAAAAGGGTACAAGAGAATATTTCAGAAGCAGAATAATGGAGTTGGATTAAAACAGATTGTGTAAAAAAGGTCAAGGACATTTGGATGTCAGCTGATGGGAGGCCAGTGTTATCTGATAATTTGTTGACTGGATATTTGCATGGATACACACACTTAGGAGGGATGCAATGGACTAGACTTTTTTTTAATCAGAACTGGTTTAATCCCAGATTCAGGATACTAGCGGAACAAGTCATACATGTGTGGCATGTAAACCAATGAATGCAGGGAAAAGAACACACATATCACACTGAGTCACATAGGGAGATCAGGTCATTTCAACAACATGCAGATGGACTTTATCAAAATGCCTGTTGGTAATGGGCTGAGATATATCCTAGTCATGGTATGTGTGTTTTCGAGATGGGTGGAAGCCTACCCAACCAGAAGAAATGACAGTCTCACGGTAGCAAAACTAATATTGCAAGAATTGATACACAGGTATATATAGCATGCTGCCTATTTTGGAATCAGATAGAGGCCCCACTTCAATACTGAGGACCGGAAGATGATTTGCACAGCATTACAAATTGAGAAAAGACTACATTGCAGCTACCAACCTGAGGCTTCTGTCATAGTTGAGCAGATGAATGGGACTATCAAGTTTCGTTTACCAAAAGTTTGTGCTTCAACATCACTGAAATGGCCAGACACTTTACTATTGGTGCTGATGAGTATTCACCGTATCCCTGATAGAAAGACTAGTCTTTTGCCCATGAAATACTGATGGGATGGGCAATGAGGGTGAACAAAGCAAACACAAGTAGATAATGGACGGATCACTGAAACTTTTCAGACACTCACCCCCAGATCTGTGTTGAATCCATAATCGTTCTTTAGCTCACTTCACCACCCCAGTTCGGGAAATGAGGTTGCCTGCTTTACCTGTAAATGCATTATTGAGGATCACAGTTGATATGATATTCAACTACTGCAAAGGATTGACTAATGTGGTGCTTTCTGTATCTTACCCGATACAAATAAAGATCCACACCAAGAACCAATCATTGTGATTGGGTTGTTCTCAAGATTTGTTTTGAGCGAGGTGGAGCTGAAGCCTTTTCCAGGTAATTTCAGTGACTAATACTGCATGAAGTGTGGCAGACTTCCAAACTGAAGAAAGTGAGAAATCCCAAAGAAGAATTTGAGCTCTTTCAATCTGCCAAGAGCACTGGTGACTGTACCAGCACAAGCTGTGAGATAATGTAGAGCAGTGGTACCAGGATCACACCAGCAGGAAGAAGAAAGGGGTGAAGAACTGCAATAAATAGAACCAGTTCAAGTACCTTTTGTTGCATCAAGTGGCATTGAAGTCTCTAACAAAGTAGAAGCAGAGGCTGAACCTTAAGTTGGAAACGTGACTGAACCAGCTCCAGTACAGCAAGAAGATCCAGGTGACTGAGAATAGTCACCCATGAGGTTGAATGGCCTCAGGCTTGTAATCAAAGAAGACTGAAACAAATCTTATCAATTAATCGCATTCCATTAACAATACCAGAAGAAACAGAGACAAGTGATGAAAGTGATTCAGGAGAAAATCAACAAAAACTGTGAAGATCAAAAAGAATAGGAGAGCCTTGTCGGAGGTATTCAGCACCTGAGTGGTCTTACTATTTGGACAGGGTACTCAATGTCACAATTAATGATCTGAGTAATGTGAGATCTGAACTGTTTGAACCTCCATGACATCATTACAATAAGTACTGCTGGATAAAGGATACTTGACAAAAGGAAACTTTGCATTTACAAAAAATTGTGTAAAGTTTAAAGGAAGATATACGAAACATAAAAGACTGACACTGATAAATTCCCATTTTTTATTTTACAGATGATCAACCTAGGCTCAAGTATGCACTAAAAGAGTAGAGCTAGCATTCTTAGAAGAACAAGGAGTAGGGTTAAGGAATGTTTAAGAGGAAGATTGTTTTTTTCGAAAATTAATCATTTAAAGAAGCTATTTGCAAAGTCTGAATATTGAACTTTATCTTGGCTACAATAAATCTGCTTCCAGACAAATCATCTTGCCTTAGAACTAGATTCAAATATATTATGTGTACATCTTAATAATTACAGTAATTATGATTACCATAGTGCTAATAGTATTTTATTTAACACTGGAGAAAGATTTTAGAAATACAAACACAACAAAAACAAATAAATCCGAATGATGAAGAGCAACTAAAAGCTTCATTTGTCTCCTACAACAGGGAGGATTACTCAACAAACGTTTACTCTAGAATACTACAGGGATACACACACACCATGGGAGCCAAAGACTGTTACGTCTGCACTCATTTACTGTCATCAGCAATAGAAGAAGTAACATATTACCACATGCTGTTAACTTATGAAATCTCATGTATTTTATTACTTACAGTAGCATATAGACAAGCACAATTTAAATATTTCTATTCTTACTATGCCTCAATACTTTCTGGTGGCCCTTTAATAAAAAGCATGAATTTACACTCACAAAGAAAAGGAATGGACACCGCTTGATGTTATTTTATGCCACATAGACCTATAGATAGTGTTCAAGCTTGTCAGAATAATTAAACCTGTTTGATGCAACAATTAAAACAAATGTGTATTATGTCATTATAAGAGGGAAACACTAACATGACATGTAGTAAAGACAACGTAATGATGTCCTGAAAAATGTTTGGAAGAAGGAGGAAGATGAATATAGAAAGAAAATGGTGTATCCCAAATGAAGATTAGGCAGTCAACACAAAGGGAAAGTTTGCATTTACAGAAGAAGGGCATCCAAATCTACCAGACATGTGGGAATTAGTAGTTGTGAACACATATTTGAATTAATGGGAGGGACATGGCAAAACGTACAGGGAGAGGAATCTTCATTTCTAGGAGTTTATTTTGTTTGTGGGCAGAATTTTTATTTTTTGTCACCTGCTGACTGGGAGGGAATATGTTATTTAGGAGTGCTACTTCCTAAAATACACCATGTAAATAGTACAGATGCATTGACCATAGCAGCAGCACACAGAGACACCTGTAGTGCAGTGAAGGGAGCTTAATTAGGGGAGATATATTTGGAGCAATCATTCTACCTGTAGGAGTCATATTAAATGATGATAAGATTAGAAAACTGTCAACTGTTGTCCACAAGCAGGCAATTAGTACTTCGGGAGCTTTGCTAGTAGTAAATACTGAGCTGATTGCCATATGTTCAATTGTTTTGCAAGATCGCTTAGCATTAGACATATTACTCACAGAAAAAGGCAGAGTCTGCAAGATGCTAAATTAACCCATACCTGATAAGCATAAGAAAATAGAGGATTTTGCAAAGAACATTTCAGACTTAAACCTGAGTTAGAAGAGTTGGAAACACCTAGGGGCAGATTTATGATAACTGGCGCATCCCCAGGGATGCGCCAGTTATCTTGCGCCGCCGCTCCGCCACCCATGGTGCGCCGCATTTACAATGCGGCGCACCATGGGGCAAAAACGGCACAGATGCGTGATGCATCTGTGCCGTTAAGGTGGCGCATTGCTGGAGTTGCGTCGCAAGCGCGGCGCAGCTCCAGCAAGGCTCGGGGGTGCCCCATCTTTGCAATGCTGCGTCAAGACCCACGCCTGCTTCAAGCAGGCGCAGGGTTTTGACGCAGCATTGGCCTGAAAGTGACTGAGTGAAATCTTATAGATTTCACTCAGCCACTTTTGCGAGGCGCACCTGCCCCGGAACGCCCACCCTGCGCCGGAACGCCCACAAGCGGCTCAGGGCTTTACGACGTGACGCATCTGCCTAGATGCGTCACGTTGTAAATCGGTCGTAGTGATGCGCCACGTTTACGCCGCCTTGCGTGACGCAACAGCGGCGTCAACGTGGCACAAGGGCCTCATAAATCGGCCCCCTAGTATCTTAGAAAGGTTTGAAAAAGGAATTCACACAATTGGGAATTGGATTATGACCGCAGGAGGAGGTATTTTAAAGGCTATACTTATACCAGTACTAATAATAGGGCTTTGTTTGTTATGCTTGTTTTTTTTTATTTAAAGGCTGTAGATGTTACATACACAAGAAAGGGAAAAGAATGATGTATATAGGAAGTCACTGAAATTTCAAAATTTAAAAAGAAAGAGAAGCGATTGAACAGACGATGAGAGTGCCTTTTGAACAGAACTCAAGTGAAACCATGATAATGTGATGGTTAAGTCAAAAATCTAAATTGAGAAGGCAAATTAACTAACACAAATATATTAATCTAGTATTTGAATGTGCAACGATAAATATAAAATGTAATGTAGAAAGCGCACCCATTTGAAATTTGCTAATTTATAATAGGCAGTCATAGTTACCCGTGTAGGCAATGAAAAAGCTATGTAGCGGTTTTCCTTTGACTAGAAGCAAACCTAATTTTCCTGAAATGTGCACAACAGGAATTAGAAGCTTGACCATAAATTGACATAGAAATGTTGTGATAACTTCAGAATATTCCATTTTAGCAAATTATGGGGCCTATTACGAGGGGGTGCACATGGGGGTACCTATGGTACCCCCCTGCATTTGTATGCAGAAATCGGCAGGCACCACACGGTGCCTGCCGCTTTCTGCATACAAATGCAATATATGCATTTTTACCATTGCGGCGGGTGCAGCTTGAAGCCGCACCCGCCGCAATGGTACAAATAGAGGATGTGACCGCCAGGGTGGCGGCCACATCCTAATTGGACAGGAGGGAACTCCGCAGGCCATGTGGAAGTTCCCTCCTCCTCTATGGTCGCGGACGGACTCAAGTCCGTCCGCGATCATAATGGGCCCCATATTATCTTAAAAGCAACATTTTGATAATTAAATGTCTTGCACTTCCTATTTTCTCATGTTTTATGTGACGTCCGAATAGAATAACTTGTGCATTTTAAACAGTAATGATTGATTCATAGTGAAAGGAATGCATTACCTAAAAGTGATTTGCTTTTATTTAATAGTTCATTTTTCTCGCAGTAAATCAAACTGAGATGTAGAAGGTTGATCTATGTTTAAAGGCTTATGGGAACCAAGTCTAATGTTTCCAGAATATAACTATGCAAGACTGACTGTAGCGAACCTTGTAAAAAAGTGTACAAGCCACATGCAGTTTGTGGGAATGGAGGAGATGAACTTGCTTACAGAAAAGTACTGCCATCCTATTAATCAATGAAGGAAAAAGCCTGATACAATGTTTTCCACATGTTATCTTGACTTTTATATTAATGCGTGTTCCCTTTTAGTTTTTACAGGATTGGTGAAGGGAATTGACCCCAGACCTACACCTTTTACGGTTGTGACTACTGCTGCTACTGTTTTCGCTCTCTGGCGTTACCTTTGTTATTTGAAATTTAACAGATTGCTACTGCAACTGCATGCTGAAGAAGAAGAGCCTAGTGCTGAAAAGGGGGTTTAACCCTGCAGATGATGGTAATTTGTAATAGTACTAAACAAATAATTAAAAAAGATTAGGACCCAGTTCGCACTAATTGGGATCTATAAAATGTTTCTTTATCTTATACCCACATTATAGCTTTATCTGGGTGGCAAACATTCAGTGTAAATGGATATCATCATAACACTTTTCCCTGAATTCCTAGTATAGATGTAAAGTTCAATGTAGGGACACATGGGTAGTAGTCCAAGGGCCATATTAACTAATGCTAAATGCAACATGGGCAGCAACCAAAGCTTCTGCGCTTCATTGCATGAAACAAAGAGAGCAGAAACTTGTCATATCTGCTAAGATATGGCTCACGTCTGCTCCCTCCTAGCGTGAGCTCAATGTGTGCTTCCAAGTGCCAACACAGGCACCCTTTCATTATCATTCTGCAAGGATGCCCTAGTTATGACTAGGATTGTTTTTTGCAGAATCATATACCTTCCTGGACAAAAAACAATCCTTATATACAATTTCCTATTTTTATGTTTGCTGCAGAATACTGCACACATCGAAAGAAATAAAGATATTTCTCCTCACATTGCCTCTCTGAGGCAGTCCCAGCATTTTGGCGCATTCCAGTTTCACTGCCCTTGATATATTTGGGTTTGTATCAAAATTGCATTAGTACATACACAGGAACACCCATCCTCCACCCATAGAAAGCCTACCACTATGAAGATAGCACAATGAAGCACAAGCCCCTATGTTGTGTTACATTTTTTTTACAAAGTCACACAAGGTGGAGCAAATCACGCCATGCGTAGCTTTATGAATATTACTGACGCCTTTGCATTGCCCTTCTGTGGCCTTGTGAGACACAATGACAATGCAAAGGCTTGGTCCTAACTTAATAGTTTGCTATCTGAGCCTTAATTCTTCTTGACACAGTGTCAACCCTCTTCCTAGAAAGTGGTACCACATTTGCTCTTTGCATAAACACTTTAAAAAAAAATCCCCTGCTTATCCAGAGTATTCAATGAATAGAACTACCACATGACTTAAAGCCTTTCTTCCCAAACATGCTCAAGCATTTGCTCAAATAAAAAGACAACCCATAATGGGGAACTTAGTACAAGGGTTGTGATGGATATAGATAGGGCCAGATTTAAACTATGGTGGATGGGTTACAGGCTACAGCATCCAAACGTGACAGATATCTGCCTGCCTTATTACAAGTGCATATATCCTATGACACTTGTAATAAGGCAGCCCAGATGCCAGTCGTGTTTATGGTGGAGTATCAGTCCACCAAACACTAAATGTGGCCTTATTGTACTTGGGGATGACCTTTTCCTTCCTCATGATAGTAATTACATTGTGAGAGACTATTACAACGTATTTACTCTGAACTTCCGCCAAACCATCAAGAGAAAAAACATGACACAGATATATTTAACACCCTGAGTTTATTCAGAAGGTACAGCAGCTTGCATATTCACAAGGCACACCCTAAAGTACCATAGTACTTCACAGACACGGTGAATTCAATATGCAATTTATGATGAAGAATGGTGATATTGAGACATGCTTAAGTGGCTGACCTCGAAGCTCCAGAAAAACAACAACTTGTGGCTGTGCCCACTATTCTTTGAGACCTAATCTGTACTTGAGAAAAGACAGTATTAGTCGCAATGCAGGTGAAGTTGATTAGGCTAATTTCAGCTTTAAACCAAACTAAACAACTTCTAATACTTCAGTTCTGTTTTCATACATTAAAAACTATTTTAAAATTGATATACAGTTTTCATTTTTTTCCAGTAAAAAGAACATGATATCAACTTCCCCCTTACTATACTCATATTAAAGAATATAGCATTATTTTATGTAAACTGTTATATGACAGTTAGGGCTTGGAAAAGAAAGAGAGCATATAAAGTGCTTTACTTTCCTAAATGTAGCATGTGTATTTGGTCTTGTATGGTTTGTGCCTGCCAGCCATCTAAATTAGCATGCTAATTCAGCAACAATATATAGCAAATGTAAGATTCTGGCTCTATATTAGTCACTTTGGCTACAAACAAAATTCTCAAATTGAGGGACTTGGGCAAATAAAATAACACTACCCCTTAGAAGAGTGTCAAGTGGTTTTTCCTTCTAAGAAAAAGGTGTGAGAAAGAAACCAGCAACACACTATACTGCGATAAATGTGCAAAACTTCAAGATCAAAAGGAGGACATGGCCAAAAAGAAATTTCACCTTTCAAGAAAGTTATGACTGTTATGGTTCCCAAATACTCAACCAGCAAGGTAAGTCAGGCTTCCAAAAAAAGGTAACTAAGACAAAATGAATAAAATACCATTAGGGCAGAAAATGTGAGATGATGCAAATACCGCAATCAGGAATTTTCATGTTTATTGACGTGTCTGTTAGCGCCTTACAGGGCCGGACTGGCCATAGCGGGCACCGGGCAATCCCCCTGTGCGCCGAACGGGTGGGGGCCGGTTTTGGGTCCCTTGGGGCCGTTTTTGCTACAGGGCCGTTTTTGCAGCATGGCCTCAAAATCGTCCTTGAATCAAAATCAGCCAAAAACCGGCCCCGACAAAGAGCTCGGCGGCACCTCCAACCCCCCGAGTGGGGAGGGGGCCGACCGAGCACTTTGCCAGTGCCGGTTGTGGTTCCCAGTCCGGCCCTGGCGCCTTACATAAATCTTGTGCTCCGCCCCAACTCCCTTTCCAGGCACCCACATTACGTAGCTTGTTGAGAACATACATATTTTGCCAGATTTAAAAAGTTGTATTAAACACAGCCCAATTGCAAAAAACACAGTTGATGGACAGAATGTAGAACAATGTCATACATTCACCCCAGTACAAGGATCTGGGCCTAAACCCATCGTTTTTTTGCACTCCTCACCACCCTGGGTTAGACACTGGCTATATGCAAATCAGCTCTGACCCTGTGCCTCATGGGAACAGTCCAGTCCGAACTACCAAGCCATGTCTTTCCCAGACCGGAATCAAGCACCCAAGGACCGGTTTCTGGCTATCAGCCTTCATCAGCCTGGATAGCTTGACTCCAGTGGTGTGGAGAGCCTGGAACTCACGTCTGAGCATACCCAGCCCACTCGGGGTGAAAATTGCAAAAAACACAGTTGATGGACAGAATGTAGAACAATGTCATACATTCACCCCAGTACAAGGATATGGGCCTAAATCCATCGTTTTTTTGCACTCCACGCCACCCTGGGTTAGACACTGGCTATATGCAAATCAGCTCTGACCCTGTGCCTCATGGGAACAGTCCAGTCCGAACTACCAAGCCATGTCTTTCCCAGACCGGAATCAAGCACCCAAGGACCGGTTTCTGGCTATCAGCCTTCATCAGCCTGGATAGCTTGACTCCAGTGGTGTGGAGAGCCTGGAACTCACGTCTGAGCATACCCAGCCCACTCGGGGTGAAAATTGCAAAAAACACAGTTGATGGACAGAATGTAGAACAATGTCATACATTCACCCCAGTACAAGGATATGGGCCTAAATCCATCGTTTTTTTGCACTCCACGCCACCCTGGGTTAGACACTGGCTATATGCAAATCAGCTCTGACCCTGTGCCTCATGGGAACAGTCCAGTCCGAACTACCAAGCCATGTCTTTCCCAGACCGGAATCAAGCATCCAAGGACCGGTTTCTGGCTATCAGCCTTCATCAGCCTGGATAGCTTGACTCCACAGCTACCTGTGTTTGTCTCCTTCCCACCTCTGTGGCTCCCTCTTCTCTCTGGATGTGTGCGGCTAACTTGTGAACCCTGGACCCTGGAAGTATGGAGGAAGTGGTTAGTAGAAACACAGTATTAGGTATGGACTGGTAAATCCCCTCTAACCCCTGCACCTACCTATTCTAAACCCAGCTGCTCTTTCTCTTTACTAGAAGAGAAATCTGGTCCTATCCCACTGTACCCATGATTGGATTATAGTGGTAGACACATATGAGAACTAGAACTCAAGAGAATAACAAAATGCACATGCAACTCATTCATTGCACTCATATAATTAATATTGGCATAGGCAGACTAAGGGGCATATTTGGGAGAGGTGGGCTGCAGCTGACTCCGGGGGCACGGAGCTCACCGTTCAATTCCCAGTGCCTTTACTGTGAGTTAGTCACACCAAATAATGGTAAATCAGTTGATGAGACTCATTGAAAATTCTGTGGCAATAGAATGAGAGTACTAGCCTCTGGTGTCACCCTGCTGCACTGCTAGGGCTCTAGGCTGGTTACACGTGAACATGTGTGTGGACATATGTGCAGGCTGAGGGTGTGAGGCTACCGCCCAGCTTGGAGCGCTATCTGCACACAAGGAGCCTATCACAAAATTGACTATTTAAGGAAGAGACTAAATTTACAAGGGAAATAGTAATGGATTGCCTTGCCCTCGACTACTGTAAAAATATTCACTGGCTGCAGTAAATAGTATATTTATAAAGTGCTAATTGAATGTAAGGTGGATGCCGACGTTAAAGAACCCATGCTAATACAGAACTATAGCAAAAGGGACACTGTATTTAGAGGGACAGGTGTCACTGAGAGGTAATGCAGAGTTTATATATTCCCAACAGGTGGATTCATTGCATACTTGCAGTAAAACTCTTCTATTCCAATTTTCAGTATGCCTCATACACCTTTTAATTAGATCTGTAGTTCATTATGTCTTCTCTGTATGGTCTGTATGCAGACAGATATATGTACATAATACTGAAGTGTCCTGCTCCCTTGATGGTCTTTGGGATGCTAACACATTCATGTATCCATTTATAATTAACAATATATTGCTAAAGTAAGTTTGCACGCTGTAAAACTATCTGAAAATAAGTTAACTACTATGTTGAATGCGAAACTAAAGATTAGACAACAGCTGCTTAGAGTCTTATTCCAGAAAACAGTCCATGAGCAGATTTGAAATGCATTGTCATCAAGTGGATGAGGACAACAGTCCAGATGCTCATATAAGATAACTTTTTGCACCTTTTGGTGGTAGATTCTTTGTTGTTGTCTTTAACCAGGACAGATACATCATTCTTCCCATGGGACAATGAAGAGGCCCGAGTGTCAAGAGGAAGTAGTGCCTGGAGACTTGGTGATAAGCAGAGTCCCAATATCTGTGGAGCAGCCTGCTATGTTTTTGGGATCAAGCTGGCAGCACATGGTACTTGACCACAGAAAGTGGCAGGTAAATTAACACTACTGCAGTCAATGTTCTAAACCTATCCTGCAACATCCCAGAATGTAGAGTTTGAACATTCAGCTGGCGCTCCAAGAGATCATTCTAGACCCTCTGGAAATCATTCTGGGCATTCAGGAGCTCATTGGAAGTCAGTTATGTGGCATAGCTGATTCTCCTCATTACTAGCTGCACCCATCAGGTCTCTACTCCTGATGTTCACATTAGTGACCACAACCTGAGCCTCTCTTACTGCAGCAGGGTCTTCTCCATCCCTTTCATAACCTGCCCTGTGACCTAACTCGGTGGCCCCAGGTGAAATGTGTCCTGGTTGCACAGCAGAATTTATGAGTGTGGTTAGCACAGGAGCCAGAACAGGTTGTTTACAGATATTGGGGGTGTGGGAAACAGGGTACTTGTGGGGACACTGGTGTATGTAATGAGGACAGGACTCTGCTGGATTTTCTTGATCTTCTGTCCTCAAGGAGAAGGAGAGGACTAAAACACTGGCCACACACGCCTAATGAACCAGGCCTGTCTTCAAGGTCAACCTAATCACAGGGGTACTTCTCCCACTGAAGGCTTGGGATATTGTGTCTTTAGGGGAGTGGACAATGCAGTTGAGCATGATGACTGTTATCTTGATACATCAGCTTGAATAAAATATTAAATAACATATTTAACTTTTTGGAAATGGTAGTTGTTACTATATAAATAACTATAGTATGCTATTGAACATTTGCCTTTTTTGACTTTTATCATGTCTTCCATTTCATCACTAATTTTCCACACCCTACTGATGGAGTTCAGGGGCCTGATTTAATTTTTAAGTCATCTACCTAAGAAATATTGAGTGACATACTGATACAGAGTGAAGTGAAGAATGTGGGTGTTTCCGTGTCAGGGCTGATTTAGTGGGCCTCATACCTGGAATCTAAGGTTGTTTGGCGTTCCTGTCCATGGGCCCATCAGACTAGGCCTGTTAGAAATAGGGGTCTCTAGTTGTCAGAGGTAGGAACCTTTGTACAAATTGGGAACCTTGTTTCTAGTCAGGGTAAGGGAGATACACTACGGCAGGAAAAAGAGCTGCAAGGAGAGTGATGCGTTGATTTTCTCAGCTCTTCTAGTTTCTTCCAGCTCCCAACATCAGGAACAAACTCCAGAGACCACAATCTGGAATAGGCATCTTCTGGCAGGTCAGAACTCAGGGGAGCTGGGGGTGAAGGCTTTGTGTCCTTGAGACTTCAGAACAGGAGGCCAGCACACATAGGCCCTTGTAGATTCTTCTTCAAGCAGGTTCGCAGCAAAGTTCCAGTCTTTGTCCTTTTATTGGCAGAAACACCAGCTACAGGCCAAACCCACACAGCACACAGCAAAAGGGCATTTCTCCTCCACACAGCCCTTCAATTCCTCTACTTGGTAAAGATCCCCCTAGAGTCCAGAAGTGATCTAAAACTCGGGGGTTTAAGGTCCACTACTTATACCCCATTGTGTCTTTGTTCTCTTTGTGCAAGTGTCTCTGAGCCCAGTCCAAACCAGTTCCGTCCTCACTGGTTCAGTAGGACCACAGGGGGTGGGGAGAGCATTGTGCAAGGGAGACAGGTTCAAGGAAAGCTCCTCCCACTACTCTAAATGCATCCAAGCCCCATTCAGCTCAGCTCTGAGTCATCCCCCGTGGCTGTCCATAGTGAATGCACGCCCCCAGCCTCTGTCACCCGAAAACCAGACAGCCAATCAACAAACAGGCAGAGGCACACAGAATGGTTAAACAAGAAATTGCCTACTTTCTAAAAATGACATTTTCAAACACACAATTTGAAAACCATCTTTACTAAAAGAGAGCCTAAACTTTATTCCTCTATCTTGTCCCAACGGGAAGTTATGCTTGTAAGATGTTACAAAGTATCTCCCATTCTATCCTATGGGGCAGATAGCCTTTCAATGGTCAAACATGAAATTGGGAGTATTTCACTATCAGGACATGTCACATACACCAGTACATGTCCTGCCTTTTACATACACTGCACCCTGCCCATGCGGGTAACTTGGGCCTACCATAGTGGTGCCTTACATGTAAGAAAAGGAAAGATCAGTGCCAGGCAAGTGGGTGCACTCGCCGGGTCGACATGGCAGTTTAAAACTCCGGCAGACACTCCAGTGGCAGGTCTGATATACCTTTTCAGAGCTACTCATGTGGGTGGCACAATCAGTGCTGCAGGCCCACTAGTAGCATTTGATTTACAGACCCTGGCACCCTCAGTGCACTTTACTAGGGACTTACCAGTAAATTATATATGCCAATCATGGAAACACCAATCCATAAATATAATTTACCCAGAGAACATATGTACTTTTGAACTGATCAGCAGTGGTCAAGTGCCCAGAGTCCTCTAGCCAACAAGCACTGGACAGGCAAACTTAGGAGAAAGAAGCAAAATGTTTGGAAATGTTTGGAAAAACCCTGCAAAGAGGGCCAAGTATGTGTCCCAAAATGCAGACAGTACCCATTAGCCCAGCACAGTGGTGTGCCCAGTCCTTTCCTGGGGTGTGACTCCTGTCCCCCTCCCAGGGGCAGCCCTGTCCACCAGGACATCAAGCAACAGTGGCTACTGACAACTGTCAGTGACGAGAGCCAAGCATTACACGCCTTTCAGGTCTCCCTAACCTCTGTGCCATCAGAGAGTGGGGGGCTATAGCCCCAGGTACCTGCCACCCTTTCTCCACTTGCCCTCCTGCTAAACCAGGTATAGCATCATGACACTGGCCCACCAGCCCTGCGCCTTTACTCTGCAGCTAGAGAAGAGACTGGGTGGTCTCTTCCACACCCTGTGTTCCTCCCTGGGGCTCTGTAACCTTCCACCTGGAGTGGTACCCCCAGACCCCAGAATTGTCAGGTCACCAGTGGCAGGTGTACCACACAATTCTTCCACAAGTTCACGGGTGCTATCCTGAAACTGGTACACCAGCCTAGGGTCTGTACCCTTAGGCAGCACAGGGGTCAGGGGTGAGGCTTCCTACTCCCTGTCCCTCTTCCTGGGGCTCTGCACCCTGCCACCTGGAACAGTACTCCCAAAAGACAAAGTAGTATGGGCAATGCTAGCTGTCGACCCTTCCTCCAGGTTAGGGAGACACACTGAACCTGGTCCTCCAACCCAGGGTCTGTACCCTTAGTAAGGACCTGTGCCTGGCAACACATGACTTCTGGGGGAGTACACAACCCCCGCCGGAAACACACTCATTGTGAGTTTTGCAAGAGTGTATCTGGTGTATATCTCCAGCCTCCTGTCCACCTGCTGGAGCATGAAGACCCCCCCAGGCCAGAAGTGGCTGCACCACGGTCAGTCCAGGGGTGCTCCGACCTCAGAGCTGACAACCCCTGACCCACTAGCCCTTCCACTGGGGACTGTCTCCCCCTCTCACCCCTTTCTCTGGACTGATGCACCCTCCTAATTGGAGTGGTGCTGCCAGACACCAGAACTGTTGTGATGCTTGTTACAGCAGCCTTCCCCAGCTCATCTGATACTTTAGGACCCCCATCAGGGGATGGCCTCCTGGTACAGGCTAGGCCCCCCTCCTGGTGTTCACTCATTGAACCAACCAGGCTCTGAGACTGGGTTATGGTCACCTTGTGACTCAGCCCTCTCTCCTCAGTGATGGGCCATGGGACCCCTCACCCATTCCACTACACTGAGACCTATCTGGGTCCCTACCAACCTCCTCTACCTCACCTGGTTGGGGCACACCAGAGCCTACCCCTTCAGGATCACTCCCAAAAGCTTCTTCGGACCCTCTGGATTCCACCAAAAGGTCTGCCTCCAACTTAAGCTCCCTAAGGTCAATGAACCTGCACTCCACCTGATGATTTCATAGCTCTGGAAAACAGGTACTTAAAATATGCTCCCCAACAATTGAATTACACAGCCCTACACAAATGCTAACCAAGCTACTCTTTGCCACACCATCCAGTGCCTTAGACAAGTACTCCACATTACCTTTCTGAGATTGGTTAAACAGTGTCTGACTGTTTCTGTCTCTTAATCATCACTCTTCTGGGCAATCTCCATACTCACATACTAAGGCTCCTAACATGGGGGAACCCCTCTCACTGCACCTCTCATCTAGAGTCAGTAGAGTGTCCTTCCCACCACTAGGAATATGAACCCTGTGCCACTTCCTCAATCCTCTTGAGCTCCTCATCAAGCGCTCTCATTCTTATCGTATGTGCCACAATCAATTTCTTCTCTACCAAGGTATAAGCATTCTTCCTCCCTCTAGGCCCCTAAGGCCTTCTAAAGCTCCTCTTTCCTAGAGTTGCTCCTCATGGCACATCCAAAACTCTTGCAGAACTGCTTGAGTTGCTCTACTTTTTAACTACTTAACATTTCAAAGTCAAACTCCTATTCTGCAGCCTCACTTGATGGTTCACCATTTAGAGACATGGTGCATGTGTACTTCAAGGGTCAGATAAAAAATAGAACCAAAAATAAAACACAGCATGTAGTTGTGTAGTGGTCTGCACTAAACTAGTGATGTACACCAATCACTATGGGTCAATAACAAATACAAGTTCAAATCCTCACTACTGACTGCCAATATTAAAAATGGTGGTCTCTAGTTTGAAGAGGTAGCTCCCTTGTCCAAATAGGATAAGAGGATACACACTTTAGATAACCCCTGTTCACCCCCTGGGTAGCTTGGCACAAGCAGACAGGCTTATCCCAGAGGCAATTTGGAAAGTTTTTATACTCAAAGCACATAATATTAAATACACTGCGATGTGACACAGACGCGGCTTTATGAAAAAGATACTTAGAGTATGTGATTTGTCAAGCCCATGAATTATAGAAAATAGAAGAGAAACAGGATTTCTATCTATTAACCTACAATCACATCCCTTTCTGACTGTGGAGCTGGAAGGCCCTTCTTCAGCCAATTCTGCACCAAACATACGGGTGGCCCAAGAGTGTCCCTCACTTGGTCAAGATGAAGACCTTTCTGTAAGGACTCCAATTGCCTACATGCATTCCCAGAGTCGAAACGTTGATGGCTTTATTATCGGTTTACCTTTATGGACAACAGTGATAGATTCACTGTGTCCCTCCAACCTGTTTTAAAATGATGGTGTTGTAAATAGACTAAGCCTTTGATAAGGCTGGATTGGCTTCCTTCATGATTTAGATGTACATATTGTTCACTGACCTTCTTCTTTCACTTACCCTCACATCTGCACATTGCTGCACTTACCCCTCCCTCCCGATTGGGGCACCTCTTTACAAGTGTATTTAACGAATGTTACGTCTCGTGAACATGAGATTCCATGTTCCACATGAATAATATGTGGTCAATATGACGAATATTGTTTGTAATTACTTTAACAGGTGTTGTTGATGCGTATATTTCTCTTTTCAAATTTGCGTCCACTGGGGCCATTTTTTCTGTACCGTACTTTACCCAGGTTCTAGTGACGTGTCTGGGATGACCCTCCTGGTCTTGTAACTCTCCTTTTTAACAGTGGCATTTTCAAACACAATTTAAACACCACCTTTACTAAAAGACGTGTTCAGAGAGCCTAAACTTTATTTCTCCATCTTGTCCCAATGGGCAGGTATACTTGTAAGATATTACAAAGTATCTCCCATTCTATCCTATGGGGCAGATAGCCTTTCAATAGTGAAAAACGAAATTGGCAGTATTTCACTATCAGGACATGTCACACACACCAGTACATGTCCTGCCTTTTACATACACTGCTCCCTGCCCATGGGGTACGTTGGGCCTACCAAAGGGGTGCCTTATATGCAAGAGAAGGGAAGATTAGGACCTGGCAAGAGGGTGCACTTGCCAGGTGGACTTGGCAGTTTGAAACAGTGTGCAGACACTGCAGTTGCATGTCTGAGATACCTTTTGCAGGGCTACTCATGTGGGTGCCACAATCAGTGCTGCAAGTCCACGAGTAACATTTTATTTCCAGGCCTTGACACACTCAGTGCACTTTACTGGGGACCTACCAGTAAATCAAATATGGCAATGATAGAAACACCAATGCATAAACACAATTTACCATTAACTCTGTGTTTGTATAAAACAAGCGTGAGTCAACATTGCACTTTTCAAGGCCGAACTTGCTCACAGTTATGGGTGAATATAATGTGTACCACTGTAGTAAGTTACTCAGTTGATGATACAGATAAATGTCACTGTGACTAAGAGTGGACAGAATTTAGATTATGCTAGAGTAATCAGAGTAATATTGCTAATCCTGCGCCACTCTTTGACACAAAATTACAGATAATTACACAGTTACTCCTGGTCACAAAATTAAGAGTAATTTGAGGGAACAAATCTTGCTGTGAGAGCACATTTAGCAAGCACGAGCATTTGATTGCGCTCGCTATTTCGTAGCTCAAAATTTATGCTTGGGTCCATTTTGGATGCAAGGGTGCCATTTGGGCTATGGAAATAGCACTAAATACATGTGGAAAGTTGGGGCAAAACCCTATTCCAAGAGAACATTTAGCGAGCTTGAGTTGTTGTTTGCACCAACTATTCATGTTCTTTTGCATTAAGCACTATTTCCTAGTGCAAAATGTACACTCACGCCAATTTGGACACAAGCTGGCATTTTTGTACTAAGAAATAGTGCTAAACATAAATACTCTTCTCACGTAATTCAACCATAACCTTATGAAATTCTTAAGAGATTCTGCATGATTATGCTACACAGAATTTCGGGAATTACTCCTTCACCTAACCGTGACATCAGTTTTCTATTTCATGACTTGGATTTTATGTATCTTTCGAATCATGTGGCTCAGTTCAATAGGCAAACCAAAAAAATAATTAATTCCCAGAATGCTATATGTTAATTCAAAACCCAGAACTGAAACAATTTTGTTCTGGTGACTTTGATTCATCCATTCATCCTTGCAATACAGGTTGTTTTTTTATAAGGCATTGCAGTGACTCCTAAGTGTTATTATGTGCCACTTAAATAAGATAAGTGTGGGTGGAGATTACTGTGGGCTGCGTAATTTGAAAGAAGCTGCTGAGACGGTGTAGTTTGAGGTCCAAATGTCAGGTCACACCTATTTAACACTGTTTATCTCTCTCAAATATGTGGACATTCCCACAATATAATAACGAGCGATAAAACATTAGATCCGTCCAATTCTCTTGCAAATGTAATATGCCATGGCAATTTAACAGGAACACTTCGTAGTCGGAATAATAACAATTAGACCAAATTAACAGATACTTCAGTTTAGATGAATGTTTTTATCCAAACTATGTTTATATTAATTTCATGAACATCCAGAATTAGCTAATAAGATGCTACAACAGAGATGAAACTGTCATAGATACCAAATAAGACCACAGTTTACATATTGATTGTAAAAGATTGAGAACAAAATAATGTGATGTATATGTTTTCTAAATGAAATAATAATGTAATTGTACAACATTTACACGGGTGATTTATTGTTATTGTTTTAGTATTATATAATGCCTGTTAGAATAAATGTCGACTTACACATTTCTTTCCCAGACATTTATTTGACTTTTATAGTGAGAAAAAGTGTTTACAATTGTTACAGTGAAGGTTCAAAATATCAAACGGAGACCTTCTTGTTCCATTGTATGTATTACCTGCAAGTACCCTCAGATAAAAACTCAACATTTATATATACACGTGTTTCTGTTTGTTTTTTGCAATTTGTTGCTTTTTTATGTACATTCTGTAAGATATATATTGTTTTGTTTGTGATTTTTTGCCATTTTACAAAGGAATTGAATTGTAAAATAAGCTGATGAAAGAAATTAATTAGCAAGTATACAACTTATCTTGCCCCTAAATGTGATTGCAAATAAACCAATTGAGTATTCAAGTAAATCCCTTGGAGGCACACCTACCCGTTTATCTTATTTGCCCGAGCCCTCAAGGGTAGTTTGGGTTGCCCATTACATTTATCACCATATGCCAGAGCATCTTGGGTTGCTCTGGAAGAGAGATAATAGACAATACCCCACAGATAATGGAACTGCTTGCAGATCTCTTCCTTAGAGTCTCTGGTGTTGAAGACAGCATTCACCTATTCGATGATTCTGACTTACATGCCCCTTCTCTGGCTCCTGGTTGTTGCTTGGACCTGTGCTCCAAACTATTAGTGATCAGCCCTAATTCAAATCAAATCAAAAACAGCTTTATTCGGTGACAACAAGGCAAACACCACAAAAGCATACTAATACAGATATATCTTAAAAAAGGTACATTCTAACTGAATTTCATAAGGGACGTTAATTATAGTACAACATGTGCAAATTTAAGATGCAAGAAGCAGCATAAAATAGTAGGTTCATTTTTCAAAATCCTTAAAATACAATTTACCACTAATTCATACAATAAAGTGTAAGTGCAATCAGTGCAAACGAATGCAATTTAGAGGATATATTACTCATCATCTTTTTCATATAGTACAACATCCAAAGGTGCATAGTCTTTTCCCCTTCTAATTAATTTTTGTATGTTACAGCACTTATTATTTTCATGGTGTCTAAACTACAAATGAAATTAAACGCATCCTTATAATTAAAAAGCATATTTTTTTAAAATAGTGGTTTCAATACACTTTTTTTGGATATTTATATAAAAAGGGCAGAATAAAATAGGATGCAGGGTGGATTGAAGGGTTTTGCCATCACATGGACAGGGGGGCAGAATTCGGTGCCATTTCTCAGTTTTTGGGAAAGCTACTATATAGTGTAAGGTACTCATCCTTAGCCTGGTCAGATCAAATCTATGCTGGACATTTTGGGCCAGGGTAAGATATAACTGGGTGCCCCTCATATAAGGACGTTCACAATAAGCTGCCACTGTCTGTTTTTGCTTGGATGTCCTATCCCTATCTTGTTCAATAGCAGCAAGATATCTCAATTTCAGGTCTCTTTTACTGTGCTCTTGTATGCCTATGGGATCGTCTATGCATATTTCGCACTTTGTCAGGAGGTTAAAAATGGACACAACCATGCTCTGCTGAAATCTTTGTACCTGCCGGGACCCTATGCTCTGTTTCCTGATTCTTAGTGCCGCTCCTCGCGGTACCCGCTTCGCGGGTCCCGCTTCGTGGGGTGTGCTGCAGTGGGTCCGTGGCCATTGGAAGTGTTGGCCCCTTGGAGTCTGCTGTGGGTGTGTGAGTGTAGGCAGGGCTGCGAGCAGCGGGACCGGGACTACATCTCCCAGGAGTCCCCGCTAGCCCAAATTGCACCACCTGGGCCGCTCTCCCTGCCTGCCCCGCCCCACCAACGAACTTAAAATCCCCAGCATTTGGAACCACTTTGGGAAGCTCTGCTGAAATCTTTGTACCTGCCGGGACCCTGTGCTCTGTTTCCTGATTCTTAGTGATGCGCCTCGCGGTACCCGCTTCGCGGATCCCGCTTCGTGGGGTGTGTTGCCACTCCCACTGCCCTCATTAGTCCAACTTGGTTCTTCTGACCCCTATCCCGTGAGTTGTAGTGGTGATGAGGGTTTACTTGGAAAAATGGAAGTATTATTTAAAATGCTTATGCTTCCTCTATTGGAAAGAACTAGACTAATGCACTCAAAACTGGATATACTGGAGAACCTTGTTAATATTAACACCGGTCTGCTAAAAAGCCTGGTTAATGACCAAAAGGCTTTGCCCAACACTACCTGTACTATTAAATCTAAAACTCAAGGTGTAGCTGCTAGTAGTAAGCAGTCTGCCTTAGCTCTTGGTAAGCCAGTAACTTCTCGGCTAGCCCCAAATAACCACGCTAGTATAGATTCTGGTGTTGGGAACCCTCATAATGCCATTACCCAAGCAAAACCAAAGGTGGTGATGGACGGAGCGTTGACAATACAAGCACTCACCCCCAGTCAACTGATCTGGGTTTAATCCATCACCGTTCTTTAGCCCACTCTGCCACCCCAGTTCAGACATGGCAATATGCAAATCAGTCTGACCCTGTGCCTCATGGGAACAGTCCAGCCGAACTGCCAAGCCATGCCTTCTCTGGACCGGAAACAAGCTTCCAAGGACCAGTTTCTGGCATTGCAGCCGTCTTCAGCCCGGCTTGCTTGAATCCAGTGGCAAAGTGAGCAAGGGACTCACGTCTGAGCATACCCTGCCAACTTATGGCGAACAAAGCAAAACCAAAGGTGGTGATGGACGGAGCGTTGACAATACAAGCACTCACCCCCAGTCAACTGATCTGGGTTTAATCCATCACCGTTCTTTAGCCCACTCTGCCACCCCAGTTCAGACATGGCCATATGCAAATCAGTCTGACCCTGTGCCTCATGGGAACAGTCCAGCCCGAACTGCCAAGCCATGCCTTCTCTGGACCGGAAACAAGCTTCAGGGGACCGGTTTCTGGCATTGCAGCCGTCTTCAGCCCGGCTTGCTTGAATCCAGTGGCAAAGTGAGCAAGGGACTCACATCTGAGCATACCCTGCCAACTTATGGCGAACAAAGCAAAACCAAAGGTGGTGATGGAAGGAGCGTTGACAATACAAGCACTCACCCCCAGTCAACTGATCTGGGTTTAATCCATCACCGTTCTCTAGCCCACTGCCACCCCAGTTCAGACATGGCCATATGCAAATCAGTCTGACCCTGTGCCTCATGGGAACAGTCCAGCCCGAACTGCCAAGCCATGCCTTCTCTCGACCGGAAACAAGCTTCCGGGGACCGGTTTCTGGCATTGCAGCCGTCTTCAGCCCGGCTTGCTTGAATCCAGTGGCAAAGTGAGCAAGGGACTCACGTCTGAGCATACCTTGCCAACTTATGGCAAACAAAGCAAAACCAAAGGTGGTGATGGACGGAGCGTTGACAATACGAGCACTCACCCCCAGTCAACTGATCTGGGTTTAATCCATCACCGTTCTTTAGCCCACTCTGCCACCCCAGTTCAGACATGGCCATATGCAAATCAGTCTGACCCTGTGCCTCATGGGAACAGTCCAGCCCGAACTGCCAAGCCATGCCTTCTCTGGACCGGAAACAAGCTTTCGAGGACCGGTTTCTGGCATTGCAGCCGTCTTCAGCCCGGCTTGCTTGAATCCAGTGGCAAAGTGAGCAAGGGACTCACGTCTGAGCATACCCTGCCAACTTATGGCGAACCAAGCAAAACCAAAGGTGGTGTTGGACGGAGCGTTGTCAATACGAGCACTCACCCCCAGTCAACTGATCTGGGTTTAATCCATCACCGTTCTTTAGCCCACTCTGCCACCCCAGTTCAGACATGGCCATATGCAAATCAGTCTGACCCTGTGCCTCATGGGAACAGTCCAGCCCGAACTGCCAAGCCATGCCTTCTCTGGACCGGAAACAAGCTTCCGAGGACCGGTTTCTGGCATTGCAGCCGTCTTCAGCCCGGCTTGCTTGAATCCAGTGGCAAAGTGAGCAAGGGACTCACGTCTGAGCATACCCTGCCAACTTATGGCGAACAAAGCAAATCCAAAGGTGGTGATGGACGGAGCGTTGACAATACAAGCACTCACCCCCAGTCAACTGATCTGGGTTTAATCCATCACCGTTCTTTAGCCCACTCTGCCACCCCAGTTCAGACATGGCCATATGCAAATCAGTCTGACCCTGTGCCTCATGGGAACAGTCCAGCCCGAACTGCCAAGCCATGCCTTCTCTGGACCGGAAACAAGCTTCCGAGGACCGGTTTCTGGCATTGCAGCCGTCTTCAGCCCGGCTTGCTTGAATCCAGTGGCAAAGTGAGCAAGGGACTCACGTCTGAGCATACCCTGCCAACTTATGGCAAACAAAGCAAAACCAAAGGTGGTGATGGACGGAGCGTTGACAATACAAGCACTCACCCCCAGTCAACTGATCTGGGTTTAATCCATCACCGTTCTTTAGCCCACTCTGCCACCCCAGTTCAGACATGGCCATATGCAAATCAGTCTGACCCTGTGCCTCATGGGAACAGTCCAGCCCGAACTGCCAAGCCATGCCTTCTCTGGACCGGAAACAAGCTTCCGAGGACCGGTTTCTGGCATTGCAGCCGTCTTCAGCCCGGCTTGCTTGAATCCAGTGGCAAAGTGAGCAAGGGACTCACGTCTGAGCATACCCTGCCAACTTATGGCGAACAAAGCAAAACCAAAGGTGGTGATGGACGGAGCGTTGACAATACAAGCACTCACCCCCAGTCAACTGATCTGGGTTTAATCCATCACCGTTCTTTAGCCCACTCTGCCACCCCAGTTCAGACATGGCCATATGCAAATCAGTCTGACCCTGTGCCTCATGGGAACAGTCCAGCCCGAACTGCCAAGCCATGCCTTCTCTGGACCGGAAACAAGCTTCCGGGTACCGGTTTCTGGCATTGCAGCCGTCTTCAGCCCGGCTTGCTTGAATCCAGTGGCAAAGTGAGCAAGGGACTCACGTCTGAGCATACCCTGCCAACTTATGGCGAACAAAGCAAAACCAAAGGTGGTGATGGAAGGAGCGTTGACAATACAAGCGCTGACCCCCAGTCAACTGATCTGGGTTTAATCCATCACCGTTCTTTAGCCCACTCTGCCACCCCAGTTCAGACATGGCCATATGCAAATCAGTCTGACCCTGTGCCTCATGGGAACAGTCCAGCCCGAACTGCCAAGCCATGCCTTCTCTGGACCGGAAACAAGCTTCCGGGGACCGGTTTCTGGCATTTCAGCCGTCTTCAGCCCGGCTTGCTTGAATCCAGTGGCAAAGTGAGCAAGGGACTCACGTCTGAGCATACCCTGCCAACTTATGGCGAACAAAGCAAAACCAAAGGTGGTGATGGACGGAGCGTTGACAATACGAGCACTCACCCCCAGTCAACTGATCTGGGTTTAATCCATCACCGTTCTTTAGCCCACTCTGCCACCCCAGTTCAGACATAGCCATATGCAAATCAGTCTGACCCTGTGCCTCATGGGAACAGTCCAGCCCGAACTGCCAAGCCATGCCTTCTCTGGACCGGAAACAAGCTTTCGAGGACCGGTTTCTGGCATTGCAGCCGTCTTCAGCCCGGCTTGCTTGAATCCAGTGGCAAAGTGAGCAAGGGACTCACGTCTGAGCATACCCTGCCAACTTATGGCGAACCAAGCAAAACCAAAGGTGGTGATGGACGGAGCGTTGTCAATACGAGCACTCACCCCCAGTCAACTGATCTGGGTTTAATCCATCACCGTTCTTTAGCCCACTCTGCCACCCCAGTTCAGACATGGCCATATGCAAATCAGTCTGACCCTGTGCCTCATGGGAACAGTCCAGCCCGAACTGCCAAGCCATGCCTTCTCTGGACCGGAAACAAGCTTCCGAGGACCGGTTTCTGGCATTGCAGCCGTCTTCAGCCCGGCTTGCTTGAATCCAGTGGCAAAGTGAGCAAGGGACTCACGTCTGAGCATACCCTGCCAACTTATGGCGAACAAAGCAAAACCAAAGGTGGTGATGGACGGAGCGTTGACAATACAAGCACTCACCCCCAGTCAACTGATCTGGGTTTAATCCATCACCGTTCTTTAGCCCACTCTGCCACCCCAGTTCAGACATGGCCATATGCAAATCAGTCTGACCCTGTGACTCATGGGAACAGTCCAGCCCGAACTGCCAAGCCATGCCTTCTCTGGACCGGAAACAAGCTTCCGAGGACCGGTTTCTGGCATTGCAGCCGTCTTCAGCCCGGCATGCTTGAATCCAGTGGCAAAGTGTGCAAGGGACTCACGTCTGAGCATACCCTGCCAACTTATGGCGAACAAAGCAAAACCAAAGGTGGTGATGGACGAAGCGTTGACAATACAAGCACACACCCCCAGTCAACTGATCTGGGTTTAATCCATCACCGTTCTTTAGCCCACTCTGCCACCCCAGTTCAGACATGGCCATATGCAAATCAGTCTGACCCTGTGCCTCATGGGAACAGTCCAGCCCGAACTGCCAAGCCATGCCTTCTCTGGACCGGAAACAAGCTTCCGGGGACCGGTTTCTGGCATTGCAGCCGTCTTCAGCCCGGCTTGCTTGAATCCAGTGGCAAAGTGAGCAAGGGACTCACGTCTGAGCATACCCTGCCAACTTATGGCGAACAAAGCAAAACCAAAGGTGGTGATGGACGGAGCGTTGACAATACAAGCACTCACCCCCAGTCAACTGATCTGGGTTTAATCCATCAACGTTCTTTAGCCCACTCTGCCACCCCAGTTCAGACATGGCCATATGCAAATCAGTCTGACCCTGTGCCTCATGGGAACAGTCCAGCCCGAACTGCCAAGCCATGCCTTCTCTGGACCGGAAACAAGCTTCCGAGGACCGGTTTCTGGCATTGCAGCCGTCTTCAGCCCGGCTTGCTTGAATCCAGTGGCAAAGTGAGCAAGGGACTCACGTCTGAGCATACCCTGCCAACTTATGGCGAACAAAGCAAATCCAAAGGTGGTGATGGACGGAGCGTTGACAATACAAGCACTCACCCCCAGTCAACTGATCTGGGTTTAATCCATCACCGTTCTTTAGCCCACTCTGCCACCCCAGTTCAGACATGGCCATATGCAAATCAGTCTGACCCTGTGCCTCATGGGAACAGTCCAGCCCGAACTGCCAAGCCATGCCTTCTCTGGACCGGAAACAAGCTTCCGAGGACCGGTTTCTGGCATTGCAGACGTCTTCAGCCCGGCTTGCTTGAATCCAGTGGCAAAGTGAGCAAGGGACTCACGTCTGAGCATACCCTGCCAACTTATAACAAACAAAGCAAAACCAAAGGTGGTGATGGACGGAGCGTTGACAATACAAGCACTCACCCCCAGTCAACTGATCTGGGTTTAATCCATCACCGTTCTTTAGCCCACTCTGCCGCCCCAGTTCAGACATGGCCATATGCAAATCAGTCTGACCCTGTGCCTCATGGGAACAGTCCAGCCCGAACTGCCAAGCCATGCCTTCTCTGGACCGGAAACAAGCTTCCGAGGACCGGTTTCTGGCATTGCAGCCGTCTTCAACCCGGCTTGCTTGAATCCAGTGGCAAAGTGAGCAAGGGACTCACGTCTGAGCATACCCTGCCAACTTATGGCGAACAAAGCAAAACCAAAGGTGGTGATGGACGGAGCGTTGACAATACAAGCACTCACCCCCAGTCAACTGATCTGGGTTTAATCCATCACCGTTCTTTAGCCCACTCTGCCACCCCAGTTCAGACATGGCCATATGCAAATCAGTCTGACCCTGTGCCTCATGGGAACAGTCCAGCCCGAACTGCCAAGCCATGCCTTCTCTGGACCGGAAACAAGCTTCCGAGGACCGGTTTCTGGCATTGCAGCCGTCTTCAGCCCGGCTTGCTTGAATCCAGTGGCAAAGTGAGCAAGGGACTCACGTCTGAGCATACCCTGCCAACTTATGGCGAACAAAGCAAAACCAAAGGTGGTGATGGACGGAGCGTTGACAATACAAGCACTCACCCCCAGTCAACTGATCTGGGTTTAATCCATCACCGTTCTTTAGCCCACTCTGCCACCCCAGTTCAGACATGGCCATATGCAAATCAGTCTGACCCTGTGCCTCATGGGAACAGTCCAGCCCGAACTGCCAAGCCATGCCTTCTCTGGACCGGAAACAAGCTTCCGAGGACCGGTTTCTGGCATTGCAGCCGTCTTCAGCCCGGCTTGCTTGAATCCAGTGGCAAAGTGAGCAAGGGACTCACGTCTGAGCATACCCTGCCAACTTATGGCGAACAAAGCAAAACCACAGGTGGTGATGGACGGAGCGTTGACAATACAAGCGCTGACCCCCAGTCAACTGATCTGGGTTTAATCCATCACCGTTCTTTAGCCCACTCTGCCACCCCAGTTCAGACATGGCAATATGCAAATCAGTCTGACCCTGTGCCTCATGGGAACAGTCCAGCCCGAACTGCCAAGCCATGCCTTCTCTGGACCGGAAACAAGCTTCCGGGGACCGGTTTCTGGCATTTCAGCCGTCTTCAGCCCGGCTTGCTTGAATCCAGTGGCAAAGTGAGCAAGGGACTCACGTCTGAGCATACCCTGCCAACTTATGGCGAACAAAGCAAAACCAAAGGTGGTGATGGACGGAGCGTTGACAATACGAGCACTCACCCCCAGTCAACTGATCTGGGTTTAATCCATCACCGTTCTTTAGCCCACTCTGCCACCCCAGTTCAGACATAGCCATATGCAAATCAGTCTGACCCTGTGCCTCATGGGAACAGTCCAGCCCGAACTGCCAAGCCATGCCTTCTCTGGACCGGAAACAAGCTTTCGAGGACCGGTTTCTGGCATTGCAGCCGTCTTCAGCCCGGCTTGCTTGAATCCAGTGGCAAAGTGAGCAAGGGACTCACGTCTGAGCATACCCTGCCAACTTATGGCGAACCAAGCAAAACCAAAGGTGGTGATGGACGGAGCGTTGTCAATACGAGCACTCACCCCCAGTCAACTGATCTGGGTTTAATCCATCACCGTTCTTTAGCCCACTCTGCCACCCCAGTTCAGACATGGCCATATGCAAATCAGTCTGACCCTGTGCCTCATGGGAACAGTCCAGCCCGAACTGCCAAGCCATGCCTTCTCTGGACCGGAAACAAGCTTCCGAGGACCGGTTTCTGGCATTGCAGCCGTCTTCAGCCCGGCTTGCTTGAATCCAGTGGCAAAGTGAGCAAGGGACTCACGTCTGAGCATACCCTGCCAACTTATGGCGAACAAAGCAAAACCAAAGGTGGTGATGGACGGAGCGTTGACAATACAAGCACTCACCCCCAGTCAACTGATCTGGGTTTAATCCATCACCGTTCTTTAGCCCACTCTGCCACCCCAGTTCAGACATGGCCATATGCAAATCAGTCTGACCCTGTGACTCATGGGAACAGTCCAGCCCGAACTGCCAAGCCATGCCTTCTCTGGACCGGAAACAAGCTTCCGAGGACCGGTTTCTGGGATTGCAGCCGTCTTCAGCCCGGCATGCTTGAATCCAGTGGCAAAGTGTGCAAGGGACTCACGTCTGAGCATACCCTGCCAACTTATGGCGAACAAAGCAAAACCAAAGGTGGTGATGGACGAAGCGTTGACAATACAAGCACACACCCCCAGTCAACTGATCTGGGTTTAATCCATCACCGTTCTTTAGCCCACTCTGCCACCCCAGTTCAGACATGGCCATATGCAAATCAGTCTGACCCTGTGCCTCATGGGAACAGTCCAGCCCGAACTGCCAAGCCATGCCTTCTCTGGACCGGAAACAAGCTTCCGGGGACCGGTTTCTGGCATTGCAGCCGTCTTCAGCCCGGCTTGCTTGAATCCAGTGGCAAAGTGAGCAAGGGACTCACGTCTGAGCATACCCTGCCAACTTATGGCGAACAAAGCAAAACCAAAGGTGGTGATGGACGGAGCGTTGACAATACAAGCACTCACCCCCAGTCAACTGATCTGGGTTTAATCCATCAACGTTCTTTAGCCCACTCTGCCACCCCAGTTCAGACATGGCCATATGCAAATCAGTCTGACCCTGTGCCTCATGGGAACAGTCCAGCCCGAACTGCCAAGCCATGCCTTCTCTGGACCGGAAACAAGCTTCCGAGGACCGGTTTCTGGCATTGCAGCCGTCTTCAGCCCGGCTTGCTTGAATCCAGTGGCAAAGTGAGCAAGGGACTCACGTCTGAGCATACCCTGCCAACTTATGGCGAACAAAGCAAATCCAAAGGTGGTGATGGACGGAGCGTTGACAATACAAGCACTCACCCCCAGTCAACTGATCTGGGTTTAATCCATCACCGTTCTTTAGCCCACTCTGCCACCCCAGTTCAGACATGGCCATATGCAAATCAGTCTGACCCTGTGCCTCATGGGAACAGTCCAGCCCGAACTGCCAAGCCATGCCTTCTCTGGACCGGAAACAAGCTTCCGAGGACCGGTTTCTGGCATTGCAGACGTCTTCAGCCCGGCTTGCTTGAATCCAGTGGCAAAGTGAGCAAGGGACTCACGTCTGAGCATACCCTGCCAACTTATAACAAACAAAGCAAAACCAAAGGTGGTGATGGACGGAGCGTTGACAATACAAGCACTCACCCCCAGTCAACTGATCTGGGTTTAATCCATCACCGTTCTTTAGCCCACTCTGCCGCCCCAGTTCAGACATGGCCATATGCAAATCAGTCTGACCCTGTGCCTCATGGGAACAGTCCAGCCCGAACTGCCAAGCCATGCCTTCTCTGGACCGGAAACAAGCTTCCGAGGACCGGTTTCTGGCATTGCAGCCGTCTTCAACCCGGCTTGCTTGAATCCAGTGGCAAAGTGAGCAAGGGACTCACGTCTGAGCATACCCTGCCAACTTATGGCGAACAAAGCAAAACCAAAGGTGGTGATGGACGGAGCGTTGACAATACAAGCACTCACCCCCAGTCAACTGATCTGGGTTTAATCCATCACCGTTCTTTAGCCCACTCTGCCACCCCAGTTCAGACATGGCCATATGCAAATCAGTCTGACCCTGTGCCTCATGGGAACAGTCCAGCCCGAACTGCCAAGCCATGCCTTCTCTGGACCGGAAACAAGCTTCCGAGGACCGGTTTCTGGCATTGCAGCCGTCTTCAGCCCGGCTTGCTTGAATCCAGTGGCAAAGTGAGCAAGGGACTCACGTCTGAGCATACCCTGCCAACTTATGGCGAACAAAGCAAAACCAAAGGTGGTGATGGACGGAGCGTTGACAATACAAGCACTCACCCCCAGTCAACTGATCTGGGTTTAATCCATCACCGTTCTTTAGCCCACTCTGCCACCCCAGTTCAGACATGGCCATATGCAAATCAGTCTGACCCTGTGCCTCATGGGAACAGTCCAGCCCGAACTGCCAAGCCATGCCTTCTCTGGACCGGAAACAAGCTTCCGAGGACCGGTTTCTGGCATTGCAGCCGTCTTCAGCCCGGCTTGCTTGAATCCAGTGGCAAAGTGAGCAAGGGACTCACGTCTGAGCATACCCTGCCAACTTATGGCGAACAAAGCAAAACCAAAGGTGGTGATGGACGGAGCGTTGACAATACAAGCACTCACCCCCAGTCAACTGATCTGGGTTTAATCCATCACCGTTCTTTAGCCCACTCTGCCACCCCAGTTCAGACATGGCCATATGCAAATCAGTCTGACCCTGTGCCTCATGGGAACAGTCCAGCCCGAACTGCCAAGCCATGCCTTCTCTGGACCGGAAACAAGCTTCCGGGTACCGGTTTCTGGCATTGCAGCCGTCTTCAGCCCGGCTTGCTTGAATCCAGTGGCAAAGTGAGCAAGGGACTCACGTCTGAGCATACCCTGCCAACTTATGGCGAACAAAGCAAAACCAAAGGTGGTGATGGAAGGAGCGTTGACAATACAAGCGCTGACCCCCAGTCAACTGATCTGGGTTTAATCCATCACCGTTCTTTAGCCCACTCTGCCACCCCAGTTCAGATATGGCCATATGCAAATCAGTCTGACCCTGTGCCTCATGGGAACAGTCCAGCCCGAACTGCCAAGCCATGCCTTCTCTGGACCGGAAACAAGCTTCCGGGGACCGGTTTCTGGCATTTCAGCCGTCTTCAGCCCGGCTTGCTTGAATCCAGTGGCAAAGTGAGCAAGGGACTCACGTCTGAGCATACCCTGCCAACTTATGGCGAACAAAGCAAAACCAAAGGTGGTGATGGACGGAGCGTTGACAATACGAGCACTCACCCCCAGTCAACTGATCTGGGTTTAATCCATCACCGTTCTTTAGCCCACTCTGCCACCCCAGTTCAGACATAGCCATATGCAAATCAGTCTGACCCTGTGCCTCATGGGAACAGTCCAGCCCGAACTGCCAAGCCATGCCTTCTCTGGACCGGAAACAAGCTTTCGAGGACCGGTTTCTGGCATTGCAGCCGTCTTCAGCCCGGCTTGCTTGAATCCAGTGGCAAAGTGAGCAAGGGACTCACGTCTGAGCATACCCTGCCAACTTATGGCGAACCAAGCAAAACAAAAGGTGGTGATGGACGGAGCGTTGTCAATACGAGCACTCACCCCCAGTCAACTGATCTGGGTTTAATCCATCACCGTTCTTTAGCCCACTCTGCCACCCCAGTTCAGACATGGCCATATGCAAATCAGTCTGACCCTGTGCCTCATGGGAACAGTCCAGCCCGAACTGCCAAGCCATGCCTTCTCTGGACCGGAAACAAGCTTCCGAGGACCGGTTTCTGGCATTGCAGCCGTCTTCAGCCCGGCTTGCTTGAATCCAGTGGCAAAGTGAGCAAGGGACTCACGTCTGAGCATACCCTGCCAACTTATGGCGAACAAAGCAAAACCAAAGGTGGTGATGGACGGAGCGTTGACAATACAAGCACTCACCCCCAGTCAACTGATCTGAGTTTAATCCATCACCGTTCTTTAGCCCACTCTGCCACCCCAGTTCAGACATGGCCATATGCAAATCAGTCTGACCCTGTGACTCATGGGAACAGTCCAGCCCGAACTGCCAAGCCATGCCTTCTCTGGACCGGAAACAAGCTTCCGAGGACCGGTTTCTGGCATTGCAGCCGTCTTCAGCCCGGCATGCTTGAATCCAGTGGCAAAGTGTGCAAGGGACTCACGTCTGAGCATACCCTGCCAACTTATGGCGAACAAAGCAAAACCAAAGGTGGTGATGGACGAAGCGTTGACAATACAAGCACTCACCCCCAGTCAACTGATCTGGGTTTAATCCATCACCGTTCTTTAGCCCACTCTGCCACCCCAGTTCAGACATGGCCATATGCAAATCAGTCTGACCCTGTGCCTCATGGGAACAGTCCAGCCCGAACTGCCAAGCCATGCCTTCTCTGGACCGGAAACAAGCTTCCGGGGACCGGTTTCTGGCATTGCAGCCGTCTTCAGCCCGGCTTGCTTGAATCCAGTGGCAAAGTGAGCAAGGGACTCACGTCTGAGCATACCCTGCCAACTTATGGCGAACAAAGCAAAAACAAAGGTGGTGATGGACGGAGCGTTGACAATACGAGCACTCACCCCCAGTCAACTGATCTGGGTTTAATCCATCACCGTTCTTTAGCCCACTCTGCCACCCCAGTTCAGACATGGCCATATGCAAATCAGTCTGACCCTGTGCCTCATGGGAACAGTCCAGCCCGAACTGCCAAGCCATGCCTTCTCTGGACCGGAAACAAGCTTTCGAGGACCGGTTTCTGGCATTGCAGCCGTCTTCAGCCCGGCTTGCTTGAATCCAGTGGCAAAGTGAGCAAGGGACTCACGTCTGAGCATACCCTGCCAACTTATGGCGAACAAAGCAAAACCAAAGGTGGTGATGGACGGAGCGTTGACAATACAAGCACTCACCCCCAGTCAACTGATCTGGGTTTAATCCATCAACGTTCTTTAGCCCACTCTGCCACCCCAGTTCAGACATGGCCATATGCAAATCAGTCTGACCCTGTGCCTCATGGGAACAGTCCAGCCCGAACTGCCAAGCCATGCCTTCTCTGGACCGGAAACAAGCTTCCGAGGACCGGTTTCTGGCATTGCAGCCGTCTTCAGCCCGGCTTGCTTGAATCCAGTGGCAAAGTGAGCAAGGGACTCACGTCTGAGCATACCCTGCCAACTTATGGCGAACAAAGCAAAACCAAAGGTGGTGATGGACGGAGCGTTGACAATACAAGCACTCACCCCCAGTCAACTGATCTGGGTTTAATCCATCAACGTTCTTTAGCCCACTCTGCCACCCCAGTTCAGACATGGCCATATGCAAATCAGTCTGACCCTGTGCCTCATGGGAACAGTCCAGCCCGAACTGCCAAGCCATGCCTTCTCTGGACCGGAAACAAGCTTCCGAGGACCGGTTTCTGGCATTGCAGCCGTCTTCAGCCCGGCTTGCTTGAATCCAGTGGCAAAGTGAGCAAGGGACTCACGTCTGAGCATACCCTGCCAACTTATGGCGAACAAAGCAAATCCAAAGGTGGTGATGGACGGAGCGTTGACAATACAAGCACTCACCCCCAGTCAACTGATCTGGGTTTAATCCATCACCGTTCTTTAGCCCACTCTGCCACCCCAGTTCAGACATGGCCATATGCAAATCAGTCTGACCCTGTGCCTCATGGGAACAGTCCAGCCCGAACTGCCAAGCCATGCCTTCTCTGGACCGGAAACAAGCTTCCGAGGACCGGTTTCTGGCATTGCAGACGTCTTCAGCCCGGCTTGCTTGAATCCAGTGGCAAAGTGAGCAAGGGACTCACGTCTGAGCATACCCTGCCAACTTATAACAAACAAAGCAAAACCAAAGGTGGTGATGGACGGAGCGTTGACAATACAAGCACTCACCCCCAGTCAACTGATCTGGGTTTAATCCATCACCGTTCTTTAGCCCACTCTGCCGCCCCAGTTCAGACATGGCCATATGCAAATCAGTCTGACCCTGTGCCTCATGGGAACAGTCCAGCCCGAACTGCCAAGCCATGCCTTCTCTGGACCGGAAACAAGCTTCCGAGGACCGGTTTCTGGCATTGCAGCCGTCTTCAACCCGGCTTGCTTGAATCCAGTGGCAAAGTGAGCAAGGGACTCACGTCTGAGCATACCCTGCCAACTTATGGCGAACAAAGCAAAACCAAAGGTGGTGATGGACGGAGCGTTGACAATACAAGCACTCACCCCCAGTCAACTGATCTGGGTTTAATCCATCACCGTTCTTTAGCCCACTCTGCCACCCCAGTTCAGACATGGCCATATGCAAATCAGTCTGACCCTGTGCCTCATGGGAACAGTCCAGCCCGAACTGCCAAGCCATGCCTTCTCTGGACCGGAAACAAGCTTCCGAGGACCGGTTTCTGGCATTGCAGCCGTCTTCAGCCCGGCTTGCTTGAATCCAGTGGCAAAGTGAGCAAGGGACTCACGTCTGAGCATACCCTGCCAATTTATGGCGAACAGAGCGAAACCAAAGGTGGTGATGGACGGAGCGTTGACAATACAAGCACTCACCCCCAGTCAACTGATCTGGGTTTAATCCATCACCGTTCTTTAGCCCACTCTGCCACCCCAGTTCAGACATGGCCATATGCAAATCAGTCTGACCCTGTGCCTCATGGGAACAGTCCAGCCCGAACTGCCAAGCCATGCCTTCTCTGGACCGGAAACAAGCTTCCGGGGACCGGTTTCTGGCATTGCAGCCGTCTTCAGCCCGGCTTGCTTGAATCCAGTGGCAAAGTGAGCAAGGGACTCACGTCTGAGCATACCCTGCCAACTTATGGCGAACAAAGCAAAACCAAAGGTGGTGATGGAAGGAGCGTTGACAATACAAGCACTCACCCCCAGTCAACTGATCTGGGTTTAATCCATCACCGTTCTTTAGCCCACTCTGCCACCCCAGTTCAGACATGGCCATATGCAAATCAGTCTGACCCTGTGCCTCATGGGAACAGTCCAGCCCGAACTGCCAAGCCATGCCTTCTCTGGACCGGAAACAAGCTTCCGAGGACCGGTTTCTGGCATTGCAGCCGTCTTCAGCCCGGCTTGCTTGAATCCAGTGGCAAAGTGAGCAAGGGACTCACGTCTGAGCATACCCTGCCAACTTATGGCGAACAAAGCAAAACCAAAGGTGGTGATGGACGGAGCGTTGACAATACAAGCACTCACCCCCAGTCAACTGATCTGGGTTTAATCCATCACCGTTCTTTAGCCCACTCTGCCACCCCAGTTCAGACATGGCCATATGCAAATCAGTCTGACCCTGTGCCTCATGGGAACAGTCCAGCCCGAACTGCCAAGCCATGCCTTCTCTGGACCGGAAACAAGCTTCCGGGTACCGGTTTCTGGCATTGCAGCCGTCTTCAGCCCGGCTTGCTTGAATCCAGTGGCAAAGTGAGCAAGGGACTCACGTCTGAGCATACCCTGCCAACTTATGGCGAACAAAGCAAAACCAAAGGTGGTGATGGAAGGAGCGTTGACAATACAAGCGCTGACCCCCAGTCAACTGATCTGGGTTTAATCCATCACCGTTCTTTAGCCCACTCTGCCACCCCAGTTCAGATATGGCCATATGCAAATCAGTCTGACCCTGTGCCTCATGGGAACAGTCCAGCCCGAACTGCCAAGCCATGCCTTCTCTGGACCGGAAACAAGCTTCCGGGGACCGGTTTCTGGCATTTCAGCCGTCTTCAGCCCGGCTTGCTTGAATCCAGTGGCAAAGTGAGCAAGGGACTCACGTCTGAGCATACCCTGCCAACTTATGGCGAACAAAGCAAAACCAAAGGTGGTGATGGACGGAGCGTTGACAATACGAGCACTCACCCCCAGTCAACTGATCTGGGTTTAATCCATCACCGTTCTTTAGCCCACTCTGCCACCCCAGTTCAGACATAGCCATATGCAAATCAGTCTGACCCTGTGCCTCATGGGAACAGTCCAGCCCGAACTGCCAAGCCATGCCTTCTCTGGACCGGAAACAAGCTTTCGAGGACCGGTTTCTGGCATTGCAGCCGTCTTCAGCCCGGCTTGCTTGAATCCAGTGGCAAAGTGAGCAAGGGACTCACGTCTGAGCATACCCTGCCAACTTATGGCGAACCAAGCAAAACAAAAGGTGGTGATGGACGGAGCGTTGTCAATACGAGCACTCACCCCCAGTCAACTGATCTGGGTTTAATCCATCACCGTTCTTTAGCCCACTCTGCCACCCCAGTTCAGACATGGCCATATGCAAATCAGTCTGACCCTGTGCCTCATGGGAACAGTCCAGCCCGAACTGCCAAGCCATGCCTTCTCTGGACCGGAAACAAGCTTCCGAGGACCGGTTTCTGGCATTGCAGCCGTCTTCAGCCCGGCTTGCTTGAATCCAGTGGCAAAGTGAGCAAGGGACTCACGTCTGAGCATACCCTGCCAACTTATGGCGAACAAAGCAAAACCAAAGGTGGTGATGGACGGAGCGTTGACAATACAAGCACTCACCCCCAGTCAACTGATCTGAGTTTAATCCATCACCGTTCTTTAGCCCACTCTGCCACCCCAGTTCAGACATGGCCATATGCAAATCAGTCTGACCCTGTGACTCATGGGAACAGTCCAGCCCGAACTGCCAAGCCATGCCTTCTCTGGACCGGAAACAAGCTTCCGAGGACCGGTTTCTGGCATTGCAGCCGTCTTCAGCCCGGCATGCTTGAATCCAGTGGCAAAGTGTGCAAGGGACTCACGTCTGAGCATACCCTGCCAACTTATGGCGAACAAAGCAAAACCAAAGGTGGTGATGGACGAAGCGTTGACAATACAAGCACTCACCCCCAGTCAACTGATCTGGGTTTAATCCATCACCGTTCTTTAGCCCACTCTGCCACCCCAGTTCAGACATGGCCATATGCAAATCAGTCTGACCCTGTGCCTCATGGGAACAGTCCAGCCCGAACTGCCAAGCCATGCCTTCTCTGGACCGGAAACAAGCTTCCGGGGACCGGTTTCTGGCATTGCAGCCGTCTTCAGCCCGGCTTGCTTGAATCCAGTGGCAAAGTGAGCAAGGGACTCACGTCTGAGCATACCCTGCCAACTTATGGCGAACAAAGCAAAAACAAAGGTGGTGATGGACGGAGCGTTGACAATACGAGCACTCACCCCCAGTCAACTGATCTGGGTTTAATCCATCACCGTTCTTTAGCCCACTCTGCCACCCCAGTTCAGACATGGCCATATGCAAATCAGTCTGACCCTGTGCCTCATGGGAACAGTCCAGCCCGAACTGCCAAGCCATGCCTTCTCTGGACCGGAAACAAGCTTTCGAGGACCGGTTTCTGGCATTGCAGCCGTCTTCAGCCCGGCTTGCTTGAATCCAGTGGCAAAGTGAGCAAGGGACTCACGTCTGAGCATACCCTGCCAACTTATGGCGAACAAAGCAAAACCAAAGGTGGTGATGGACGGAGCGTTGACAATACAAGCACTCACCCCCAGTCAACTGATCTGGGTTTAATCCATCAACGTTCTTTAGCCCACTCTGCCACCCCAGTTCAGACATGGCCATATGCAAATCAGTCTGACCCTGTGCCTCATGGGAACAGTCCAGCCCGAACTGCCAAGCCATGCCTTCTCTGGACCGGAAACAAGCTTCCGAGGACCGGTTTCTGGCATTGCAGCCGTCTTCAGCCCGGCTTGCTTGAATCCAGTGGCAAAGTGAGCAAGGGACTCACGTCTGAGCATACCCTGCCAACTTATGGCGAACAAAGCAAAACCAAAGGTGGTGATGGACGGAGCGTTGACAATACAAGCACTCACCCCCAGTCAACTGATCTGGGTTTAATCCATCAACGTTCTTTAGCCCACTCTGCCACCCCAGTTCAGACATGGCCATATGCAAATCAGTCTGACCCTGTGCCTCATGGGAACAGTCCAGCCCGAACTGCCAAGCCATGCCTTCTCTGGACCGGAAACAAGCTTCCGAGGACCGGTTTCTGGCATTGCAGCCGTCTTCAGCCCGGCTTGCTTGAATCCAGTGGCAAAGTGAGCAAGGGACTCACGTCTGAGCATACCCTGCCAACTTATGGCGAACAAAGCAAATCCAAAGGTGGTGATGGACGGAGCGTTGACAATACAAGCACTCACCCCCAGTCAACTGATCTGGGTTTAATCCATCACCGTTCTTTAGCCCACTCTGCCACCCCAGTTCAGACATGGCCATATGCAAATCAGTCTGACCCTGTGCCTCATGGGAACAGTCCAGCCCGAACTGCCAAGCCATGCCTTCTCTGGACCGGAAACAAGCTTCCGAGGACCGGTTTCTGGCATTGCAGACGTCTTCAGCCCGGCTTGCTTGAATCCAGTGGCAAAGTGAGCAAGGGACTCACGTCTGAGCATACCCTGCCAACTTATAACAAACAAAGCAAAACCAAAGGTGGTGATGGACGGAGCGTTGACAATACAAGCACTCACCCCCAGTCAACTGATCTGGGTTTAATCCATCACCGTTCTTTAGCCCACTCTGCCGCCCCAGTTCAGACATGGCCATATGCAAATCAGTCTGACCCTGTGCCTCATGGGAACAGTCCAGCCCGAACTGCCAAGCCATGCCTTCTCTGGACCGGAAACAAGCTTCCGAGGACCGGTTTCTGGCATTGCAGCCGTCTTCAACCCGGCTTGCTTGAATCCAGTGGCAAAGTGAGCAAGGGACTCACGTCTGAGCATACCCTGCCAACTTATGGCGAACAAAGCAAAACCAAAGGTGGTGATGGACGGAGCGTTGACAATACAAGCACTCACCCCCAGTCAACTGATCTGGGTTTAATCCATCACCGTTCTTTAGCCCACTCTGCCACCCCAGTTCAGACATGGCCATATGCAAATCAGTCTGACCCTGTGCCTCATGGGAACAGTCCAGCCCGAACTGCCAAGCCATGCCTTCTCTGGACCGGAAACAAGCTTCCGAGGACCGGTTTCTGGCATTGCAGCCGTCTTCAGCCCGGCTTGCTTGAATCCAGTGGCAAAGTGAGCAAGGGACTCACGTCTGAGCATACCCTGCCAATTTATGGCGAACAGAGCGAAACCAAAGGTGGTGATGGACGGAGCGTTGACAATACAAGCACTCACCCCCAGTCAACTGATCTGGGTTTAATCCATCACCGTTCTTTAGCCCACTCTGCCACCCCAGTTCAGACATGGCCATATGCAAATCAGTCTGACCCTGTGCCTCATGGGAACAGTCCAGCCCGAACTGCCAAGCCATGCCTTCTCTGGACCGGAAACAAGCTTCCGGGGACCGGTTTCTGGCATTGCAGCCGTCTTCAGCCCGGCTTGCTTGAATCCAGTGGCAAAGTGAGCAAGGGACTCACGTCTGAGCATACCCTGCCAACTTATGGCGAACAAAGCAAAACCAAAGGTGGTGATGGAAGGAGCGTTGACAATACAAGCACTCACCCCCAGTCAACTGATCTGGGTTTAATCCATCACCGTTCTTTAGCCCACTCTGCCACCCCAGTTCAGACATGGCCATATGCAAATCAGTCTGACCCTGTGCCTCATGGGAACAGTCCAGCCCGAACTGCCAAGCCATGCCTTCTCTGGACCGGAAACAAGCTTTCGAGGACCGGTTTCTGGCATTGCAGCCGTCTTCAGCCCGGCTTGCTTGAATCCAGTGGCAAAGTGAGCAAGGGACTCACGTCTGAGCATACCCTGCCAACTTATGGCGAACCAAGCAACACCAAAGGTGGTGATGGACGGAGCGTTGTCAATACGAGCACTCACCCCCAGTCAACTGATCTGGGTTTAATCCATCACCGTTCTTTAGCCCACTCTGCCACCCCAGTTCAGACATGGCCATATGCAAATCAGTCTGACCCTGTGCCTCATGGGAACAGTCCAGCCCGAACTGCCAAGCCATGCCTTCTCTGGACCGGAAACAAGCTTCCGAGGACCTGTTTCTGGCATTGCAGCCGTCTTCAGCCCGGCTTGCTTGAATCCAGTGGCAAAGTGAGCAAGGGACTCACGTCTGAGCATACCCTGCCAACTTATGGCGAACAAAGCAAAACCAAAGGTGGTGATGGACGGAGCGTTGACAATACAAGCACTCACCCCCAGTCAACTGATCTGGGTTTAATCCATCACCGTTCTTTAGCCCACTCTGCCACCCCAGTTCAGACATGGCCATATGCAAATCAGTCTGACCCTGTGCCTCATGGGAACAGTCCAGCCCGAACTGCCAAGCCATGCCTTCTCTGGACCGGAAACGTATAAAAAAACACAGTGGGAGGCGAAGAGAGATTGGGATGAGTGTCATTGGTCCAATCTTTTTGAGGCATGTCAATCCCCAAATCAGGCCAAATTCTGGGAAATTGTGAAATGGGGTAGGAACCCCAACTTTCAAATCCCAGCAAACCATGTGTCTGTGGAAGACTGGGTGGAATTTTACTCAGGACAGTTTAAGGACCCCAATCCGCATCCTTTTACTAGGGAAGAGACGCAGACACCTGTCTACCCTAATCTTAGTCACTCGCTTATTTTTACAACCTCTGACACTGAGTCTGCTCTTAGGCAGGTGCAATCGGGGAAAGTGCCAGGGATGGATTCTATTCCGGCGGATCTCTTTAAAATAAATCTCCAATTATGGGTGCCCTATATAACTCTGATTGCTAATGCAATTACCAAAGGAGCAAGGATTCCTGAATCCTGGAAAGGGGTGGAAATTCTCCCAATTTTTAAAAAAGGGGACAGTTCGGCCCCGGGAAATTACCGCCCCATCAGTTTAATTGATTCCTTACAAAAAATCTTTGCCAGGATGGTCCTTGCGAGAGTCCAGGGATGGATGGAGATGGAAAATGTTCTTTTTCCATTACAGGCGGGCTTCAGATCAGGCATCAGCACCATCGATCAGGTATTCAGACTTACTCTGGTTTACTGGAAGGTGGTGCTGATGGGCGGCGGACACATCTATGCCGCCTTTATAGATCTGAGGTCGGCCTTTGATCTTGTGCCAAGATCCAAGATGTGGGAGGTACTGAGAAATTTAGGACTACCGTTGGATCTATTGGACCTTGTGATCAGATTACACGAGGACAATTATGCTAGGGTAAGGTAACCCGAGGTGTCCGACAAGGGTGCGTTTTGGCACCGACCCTTTTTTTATTGTTTATCGATCAGGTAGTTAAGTTCTTTGCGGAAACCCCAACGGACGCACCATGCTTAGGTGGGACCAAATTTCCAATGCTCATCTTTGCAGATGATACTTTACTCCTCTCCAAGACACGTGGAGGGTTGCAAAAGGCATTAAACAGGTTCGAGGAGTTTTGTAAGCTAAATGAGCTGCAAATCAACGTGAGCAAGACCAAATTTATGGTCTTAACAAAAAATCGCCCCATCAAAAGTTTTGTTACGCTAAATGGTGCTAGTCTTGAACAAGTTGAGGCAATGACCTACCTTGGAGTAACCATAGATTATCGCCTCCGCTGGAAAACCCAGATTGATGTACTTCGCTTAAAATGTGCCCGCCTCACAGGCTGTTTAATCCAGGAACAAAAATTGTCACTAACTAAACGGGTTAAACCAGCACTTAGGATCTATGAGGCCAATATTAGTTCTGCTATTCTGTATGGGACTGACCTATGGGGCTACAAGGACCTCTCGCCATTGGTCAAAGTACAAAATAAGTTCCTGCGGAACCTGGTAGGTCTCCCACAATCTACACCAACCAAACCTCTCTTGCTGGACATGGGCTGCAAACCGATAAACGAGATGGCGCGTTATCGGCTAGTGGCGCTGTGGAGAAGGATCTGGACGTCTCCGGATCTAAGTCGGTTTGCAAGCGAATTGTTGGATGTGAGATCATTACCAGGTTCTAGTAACATCCCTTGGTTGCGAGAGGTTGGAGGAGATGGGTCTTAATGACCTATGGGTCTCTCCAGGCTCCACCATATTCCCGCCAAAGCAAGCATTTAAAGTACTCTACTGGGCATCTGTTAAACTCCCTTCTATCGTGCAATCTGAGGGTTCTAGTTTGACAGGCAGATTTTTGGCCCATAAACTAGACCCTTTCCTGGAGACTTACTGGGACGCCATCACAAAAACTCGAGATAAAAAACTTTATCACCAATTTCGAGTAGGGTCCCTGCCAGCGAGATCTTTTACAAAAAATTGGACGGGCCACTCAAATGAGTTTTGCCCCTGGTGTGTTGACCAAAGGGAGAGTCTGGGTCATTTTGTCTTTGCTTGTCTAGCATATCATACCCCCCGAACTAAATGGATTAGGCCTATTTTTTGTAAATTGAAAATTAAAAGAAGCACCGAAGCTTTGCAGGCGCTACGAAATAATACATCGGAGATGGTGGTAATAGGCGTGGCTAAATATCTGGGGTGGGCATGGATCATTCGTGCTAGACACTTGCAGATATTAGCAGGCACCTGATTGGTAGAATAACAAACTATTTTCTTTTTCCTTCTTTTAGGGTTTCATATATCAGGTCTTTAATTAATAAATTGTTTAATTGTTTTTTTAATGATGAAATGTTTTAGGCAAATACGTCATTTTAACTATCCTTGTATCCCACTAATTTTATTGTACAAACTGTCTTTTATGATATAACAATCGAAATAAAGACTTATGAAACTGAAACTGACACAACCATGGTATGTTCATACCATGGTCTAATGCTAGACAGTCTATAACTAAGTCCTTGGAGAATTTAGTTTCTTTCTTAGTCCATAAGCCAAGCCAGAGTGTAAGGGCAGCTATGTTGAGAGTATCGCTTAAGTATTGGACGGACAATTCTTTGTGTACAATTACGTTTGCGGTTGCACCAGGGACTGCCAACATTCTTTTTAGGAACTTGTTTTCATTAATTTGGAGGATTGTTGTGTTTGCTCTCCCCCATATGGCGGCTCAATAATTAACTGCTGGAACACACTTACTCCTATATAGATTTAAAATTTCACGTAAAGGCTTGTTCCCAAGTTTTGCCGTAAACCTCATTATTCCCTCAGTTGTTTTTAGGAATTTCATTTTACATAATTCAATATGCGGATTCCATGTGCCATTATTATAAAATAATAAACCTAAATATGAAAAAGTAGGGGCTCTGCTTATAAAACCCCAGCCACGTGATGAGGTCTACACTTTTGTTTTTTGCCTCCACATGACATTACAAATGTTTTCTTCAAGTTCAACTGTAGATTTATGCTATTCATGTATTGAGCAAAGTTTTCTATTAGACATTGTAAACCATTAGCAGTTCTGGACATCAAGACAGCATCATCTGCATATAATAACAAGGGGGTGGGGCGTGTTCCGACTTTCGGGGCATCTACGGCTAACTCTTATAAAAATGGATCCACATTATTTATGTATAGGGAAAATAAAAGGAGAGCCAATGCACATCCCTGTCTGATACCTCGCTTTACTGCGAAGTCAGGTGTGCATTCCCCTAAATTTACGTACCGTACCCTTGTACTTAAAAAGTTGTAGATTTGGGATAAGAAGGCCATTATTTCTATGGGAGCGCCGAGATCTCTTAGGGTTTGCCATAATTGTTGGTGATTTACTAAGTCGAAGGCGCTAGTCAAATCTACAAAACATAGATGAAGAGTACCTTCCTTGGCTAGTGTATACTTCCCAATTATTAGGTCCAGGTTAAGACATTGCTCCACCAAACCAATACCCCTTCTGAAGCCATACTTTGCCTCTGATAAGATGTCGTTTTCGTTGGCCCAGTCTTCGAGCCTTTCTAGCATGATTCGTCCCATGATCTTTGAAGAGGAGTCAAGAAGGGATATTGGGCGGTAGCAATTAGCCTTTTCCCTATGCCCTTTTTTAAATATGGGTACGATAACGCTTTCAACCCATGTAATGGGCAAAGCTCCTCCCAAAGCAGCATTGAAAACTGTCAAAAGTATCGGTGTCCAGAGGTCTGGATTGTACTTAAAAACATCTATTGGCACACCGTCTGGGCTTGCCGCTTTCCCACTTGCACTTTTCTGAAGTGAAAGTTTTACTTCCTCTGGTGTGACTGGCAAAGCTTTAACTGAGTTCACCCTGATACATTTTTCATTTTTCCAATCCATAAGATTCATATCTTCTGGGTTGAAAATACTCTTAAAGTGTGTCACCCAATCTTCCGATGGTACCACAGTATCTATTCTAACTGCATTATTATCCTTCAAATATGGGTAGTTGACTGTCTTCCAGAAGAGTGCTGAGTCTTTTAGATCTGCTGCTCGGTTTAGATTTTCCCAAGCCTCTTCATGGATCTCCCGTTTCCTCATTTCCAACACCTCTTTATCATCTCTCCTGGTGGCACTTATTTTTTGAGGGTCTCTCGGTTTTTGTTTGAGTGCAAATTTTAATTCCCTATTCATCCTTGTGCATTAGTGGTTGAACCATCTTTGATTGGACTACGTGTTTTTTTTCCTTTTTTTTTTATGTCAAATCACCTGCGATTGCTTCAGTGATGTTAGAGAAGGCATTAATAACTGAAGTATATGTGAATGAACCATCTAGACATATTTCTAATTCTTTTGATATTTTCCCTTTAGGGATTTTCATAAAAGTCAGGTGGTTAACACCTGTCCATTTCAGGGAAACCCCGTTATTACCTTGAATATCTATGTCGGCATCTCCATCCTTACCCTTTTGTTTAGGTGACAAGTTTATTTCTAAGATCAAACGTAATGAATGATGGTCACTAAACAGACTAACATTTATTAAAACCTCCTTGGTCATCTCATTGCCATTGGACGATATTATTACATGATCTATATTTGACGATGACCGCATACCCACAAAGGTTCGCAGATTTTCTTCCCCCTCTGGGGTAACTGGTTCTAAAACTGTTAAATCAAATTTATGAATTACATTATTAATGGCCTCTCCATATCTGTCATGTTTAAAATTTACAATTTTTTCACCAGAGAAATCGCAATAACCACAGGGCTCACCAGCTTCGATATCACATAGTTCTCTATTAAAGTCACCAGCCCAAATTAAAACATAAGGCCCTACAATTCCCTTCATAAAACAATCTAAATCCCTTTCTAATGAGTCAATTACAGTGCTCCTTGAGCTGTCAAAAACATTATTATAAAAATGTATAATAACAAATACAGGATTTTTCATTCGAGGTTAATTCTAAAAACTGATAATGTTTTGAATCAATAAAAGTTTTACCTACAGTCAGGGGGAAGGCAACTGCAATAAGGGTTGCCAAGCCTCCTTTCGCCCTTCCCTTTCTTGACGGAGTTGCACCTGTACAAATGCTTTGATACCCATTTAGGGGAAAGGTTTCGACACACCAAGTTTCCTGTAATAAAACAACTCCCAAGCCCTCTAATAGATCTACTTAATTGGCGTCATTCATTTTATTTTTTACGCCAGCTATATTCCATGTGGTGATTTTTAAGTTGTTATTTATCCGTGATTCGAGGTCAGCTGTCATAGGGTTAGCCCATCTCGCGTTGTAATTATACTCGGGTACTTCCTCTACCTCTCTTTCACAGCTGTCTATGGGATTAGCCAGTCTCACATTTGTTTTGATGTTACCATTTCTCATATTAATACAACTATCCTGATGTGTGACACAAGAGTCTACTTCAGCAGGTTGTCGACTATTTACTTTTAACTGTGTCCTTGAGATATATATGCTTCACTCGGCAGCAGTGGGTCTGATTTTTGGATCGCATTGTGACCAGGTTTTAGGAGGGGCACAGTCCCCTGAATTTTGGCTGTTATAGTTTGGGGCCAGGTCTCTGTTCTCCCTTACAGGTGAATATATAGGACTAAGGTGTTTAGATATCAGACCCAGTCAATCATTTTGCTCTAATGTGCTCAGAGTCTCGTATCTATCGCGAGTTGGCCCTTCAAAAATAATGGGTCCCTGCAACCATCCATGATTCCTTTGAATTACCCCTCTGGTCATTGCATTTGCTCGATAGAAGTACCCCTAAGGAAGGACGTTGATAACGTCATTCCGTATTGTGAGAGGTGCGGCCCTATTTAATATACACCTGACCAAGTTCGGTGACCTAAAGCTTAGAACCACATTGTCCCCAGCCATGCAGTTTTTTGCATTTTACCACCCAGGCAACCCTTCTGACCATCATAAAGTAATTAAATAAATGATTTCCAAGCCCAGTTTTTGAGTCTAAATAATGAAGGGCCTTATTCTTCAGAGATCACCAGTGTTCCTCCTCTAGTGGTTTCAGTTTCGGTACATTTGCTAGTACTACGGTGTATGGCGTTGCATCGGGCGGGAGATCAAGAACAACCCCTTTTATTTTAACCCCTTCCCCCCTCTGCGATCTTTTTGCAGGTCCGTTTAATGCTGGCATGCATGTGTATGGGGTGTTAGTAACTATCGGTAATGACACAGGCTGTATCGGTGGACACTCTGAAATGGGAGAGGGGGGGTGGGGATATACCTCTACCTGGTGTTGTGATCTAGAACTATTTCCCATCCGGCTATTCTCCGTAGTTTTTGTGTTACAACTCCCAATCCGAGTTCCTGGGTCCATCGCAATATGTTCCCCTATTTTAAGTAATCTCTGATCTATTACCTTTAGTCTGGACATAAGAAGATCAATTAATGCCATTTGTTTTTTTTGCAGAGTTTTATATAGGGTGAACTAGACCCGAACCGAATCAGGTATCAGAGCGCTTTACATAGCACCAGTTACGTTACATGAGGACGGAAACACATTCATTTTAGGCACGGGGAGATTAAGTGATTTGCCCAGAATCACAGGAGGTTTTTGGCGTTGTTACCGAGACTCGAACCCAGATCCCCAGGTCCGAGGTCGAGCGCCCTAGCCGTTAGGCCAACTCCTCTCCCCAGAGTTGCAGAGTGGGACTCCATGATTGGAATAGGCACCGAGGCGAGAATTATCAGGTCCGTGGAATTTTGAGCCCAAGACCCGCCGAGGCGGGGAATTGAACCCTGGTCCCGGGCTAGACCTCTGCATCAGGGTCTGCCGCTCTAACCATTGAGCCACACTTCTCTGTCTAGTGCGAACTTTTGGGATTATGTCAACTGGGATAGGTATTTTACCAGTTTCATTGCCCACATCTATAACACCTATCTGGGAATTATCTATAGTAATTTGTGATGAGTCTAGACATGTAATGGAGTCTGTACTACGATCTTTGGAGGCAGTTTGTCCAATGAGTGGATTTAGTGGGTTAAGTGAAAGCCGCCTTTCTGTTATCTCTATTTCATGCCTAAGTACAGATTCTGCTCGGGTAAGGAAAGCGTCTAGGTTCCCTACCACTCCCGCCCCACACTTACGTAAGTTCTTACTCAATCCCAAGTGGGAGTAAAATAACAATTCAGATTAAAAATATGTTAATGCCAGATGTTTGCACACCCCCTTCAGTCCAAGACAGTCTTTGTTGTTTTGCTTACTTATTGTCCTGCGGTGGGCGTTAGAGGGGGGCCCCAGCCCAGCCTCTTCCAGGCACTGACGGGCGCGGGACGGGCCCGCCTTGGCCCGGGCTTTGCATCCCGCGCAGCGTGTGGCGCCCTGGTGTTTTGAGCACCTCCGGGCGCTCGAGATGACATAGGCGGTGCGCGCCACTGGAGGGTGCCGGGCAATGTAGTCCCCCGGGAGTTGTAAGAGCTTTCACTTGCGGCGCAATGGGTGAATAGAGAGCCGCGTCAGTGAGCCCAACAGGAACAAACAGGTAATCTAAACCCTTCGTGTGGCCAGTTAACGAAGGCATGAGTCAAAGCGCGTCCCGCGCAGTGGGTGGCGCCCCAGTGTTTTGAGCGCCTCCGGGCACTGGAGATGACGTAGGCGGTGCGCACCACTGGAGGGTGCCGGGCAATGTAGTCCCCCAGGAGTTGTAAGAGCTTTCACTTGCGGCGCAATGGGTGAATAGAGAGCCGCGTCAGTGAGCCCAACAGGAACAAACAGGTAATCTAAACCCTTCGTGTGGCCAGTTAACGAAGGCAAGAGTCAAAGCGCGTCCCGCGCAGCGGGTGCCGCCCCAGTGTTTTGAGCGCCTCCGGACACTGGAGATGGCGTAGGCGGTGCGCGCCACTGGAGGGTGCAGGGCAATGTAGTCCCCCGGGAGTTGTAAGAGCTTTTACTTGCGGCGCAATGGGTGAATAGAGAGCCGCGTCAGTGAGCCCAACAGGAACAAACAGGTAATCTAAACCCTTCGTGTGGCCAGTTAACGAAGGCAAGAGTAAAAGTGCGTCCACCATCACAGTTAACTATTTTAGGAGAATCTGTGTTCTTCCAGACATATTAATCAACATTTTGGAAGGAACTAGTCTACCAGTCCTTTGCAGTGAATCGCTTATGGTTTGTGTGGTTTGAGGATCATCTAGCTGTAGTTGCAGGTGTTGTTGCTGTGTTGCTTCTGAGCAAGTTTGTGTTGACTGACCTGTCGTCAGTGTTGATAGACATGTGCGCAGTGCCATCCACCAATTCTGTACTCCATCCTGAGGATACCCCATCCCTCCCTAAATATGGCAGAGGGATGACAGCCATACCAAATTTGGCAAAGCAGTGCATGACTGGGTTATTGACAACATACGACTGAAGCTCAGCCAACGGTCCTTCATCCGTCTGGACAGATGGCAGTATGTGAGGTCAAACCCTAAATTCGGCAGATAGTTAACTGCCACCTGATGGATGGATCAGTTCTGCCATGATGGAATAATGACTGCCATTTGTCAATCTCTAGAACAGGTCCCAAATTCTAATAAGAACTATGCAGTGCACAATATAGTAACTCACCACATGTGCTATTTCCATGGTGACCCACAGTGACTACTTAGCATTTTGTGGCCACTGCTGGGAGTCTGTGAAAGAGCAGCAACTCTTCTGCAATCCTCCTAGGGCTCTGCGGGTTCTGGGTGCTACACATCAGGCAAGTTGAGCAACGAGGGACCATTACTCAAATGTGTTGAATTGTGAAGTGCAGGTATATGAAGTGACAGGTCTAGAACCTCAATACTTACCTGAAAAGAGTTGTCCACAGCAGTAAACTCCCTTCAATCCCTCGCCGACAATCACTCTAGAAAGGAAAAGAAGGACAAGATAGGGTTGCTCGCCATCATTGTGCCGGTGGGGGTGCAGGAGAAGGAGTCAGCAGAAGGATGGATGGACCTCAACGAGAGTCCAGAGTTAAGGAAAACATGAATCGAGGAGCAGGAGAAAGACCAGATGAGCAGGCACGCGGAGAAAGAGCCATGAAGAAAGAAAGTGCTAGGAAGAGGTGAGGAGTGCAGAGTTGTGGTCCCTATCAGCAGAGGTGTTACAGCCTGCCACAATCCAGGAGGACTGTGGCTATGTGGGTGAGTGTTAGTGACACTGACTAAGGGGTGAAAGGTAGTTAGGGTTCTCTCTGTTTTTCTCTCTCTTTCTCTCCCTCTCTCTAGAAGCACTCTTTTCGTCTCTCTCTCTCTCTCTCTCTCTCTCACTCTCTCTCTCTCTCTCCCTCTCTCTCTCTCTCTCTCTCTCTTTCTGGACTTTCTCTCTCTTAAGGAGTGCTCTCTGTTTTTCTCTCTCTCTGTTTCTCTATATCTACCGCTCTCTCTTCTCTCTCTCTCTCTCTCTCTCCCTGTTTCTCTCTGTTCTGGGTAGTGGGGAAAATCCTGTCACCTGATATCATCCAGTTCAGCTTTTGTGCAAAGAGGAAAGGGCTACCCACCTAACTGAAATCATACACCATTTTACAAAAATCCACCATGGAACAATTAACGAGTAAGTTGTGTTGATGTAATGTATTTGGTGGGCATTTGGTACCTCTTCAAGACTTCAAAATAAAGTGACATCACTGCCCCTCTCTGGATATTATTCAGGCTATCACAAGAAAACACCCTATATAAGCATGTGACGTTGGAGGAGCAATAATGAAAGAACAACCCCATCCGTGAATTTCATAATCTCACTGTGGAATCTTCTCTTCGAGGGTTGCAGATGGTCACCTGATGTGAGGTACATGAAGTGGGAGAGGAGAATATGAATAGGATGATTGGTAGATACCAAAGCGTGGAAGACTGGGTTTTTTGTCGCTATTTTGTTCAAGAAATAAATCAAAACTGCAATACTGCTACTTAAAAGGTCTCCGAAGTCATATTTCTGACCCAGAGTCCAAATGTGTCTAACTGTGGGATGGTCACACACTTTTCTGGTTGTCTTGTCATGCAGCCTCCTTTTGCTTATGTTACGAATTTCCATGTTCAAGGACAGGATTTGAGTAAAGATACAGCAGTAATTGTTGTTCTTGTTGTTGTTGTTGTGTGTGTGTGTGTGTTCAAATGCGTACATGGTGGTCATAAGAAATTGTACTAGGTCTGCTCCAGTAATATAATCTGGTGTGTATTACAGCTCCCAACATCCAGGGCCTTGTCATGGGTCTGAGAGGCCATAAGAACTTGGACAGACAGTAGCTGCTGCCTTCAAGACACCTGAAGCAGAGGTTATTTCAGGTTAAAGAGCATGTCTGTCAAAAAGATGGTGGCCAGTCAAGAGGACAATCAATTGTTCCTCCTCCTCTGTCTATGAGAACAGACTTCAGGATAGGTGTGTGGAGTTGCTACCCAGTGGCGTAACGAAACTTGAGGGGTCCCCCCTGCAAAGCACATGGAGGGGGCCCCCCTCCCCGGTGGACATGGTGATCAGTGTGAGTGCATTGTAAATGCTGTGAGTGTATGGTGAGCATGAAAGGGATGGGCGAGAATAAGGACAAAGACAGAAATGTCACATTACAGATATACACATACTTTATTTATGACCCTATTTAGTGTCAAGAGGTCTTTCCAGGCTCTTTAAACACATTGCTGGCATTTTCCTTTTGGCAACCTTACTATATATTCCTTTTCATGAAATGCATTCTCACACTTCAGCAGTAAATGTACATTTCAAATGTAAGGCATAGGCGGAGTGGGGGCCCAGGGGGTACTGGAACTAAAAAGAAAGCTAAGCCTCAGTAACCAGTTTACCAAAGTATGTAAATATGCAAATGTGCTCTGGCCTAGTTGCCTTCAACCCCCTTGCTGCTGGGCCTGGAAGCTGGTAACCTGCACCCACTGCAAGCACCATTTAATTTATGAGGCAGGACTGTTATGAGGCAACTCACTGGTGCAACCAACGCCGGCAAGAGAGTGTAGTGCTGACTGTGTGCACTACAGCACTGATGGGGCCCCTGGAGGCTGGAACACGGGGGCTGCTGGGGGCATAGCTGCCAAGGTTTGATTGCCATGTGTGTCATTTTCATAATTTCAGTGTAATTATGAGTGACATTCCAACGACCGAGTGTACTACTCAGACTCGACCATACCTCAACTTTTTCACCTTTGAGCTCATTTGTAGACCCCATTGCCACATTTCCAGTGGATAAGCCCTTCTTTAATACTGGTACCAGTAGTCAATAGGATCCAGTGTCATTAACTGTCTTGTGTTGCTGACTTAACCAAAACAGCTACAGTATTTTAAGAAGGACATGAACATGAATACTGCCTTCCAAACACACATGGTCTGCAGTATCATCTTTTGAAGAAGGAGATAGTCAAATTCAGTGTTCTTTAAAAAATATATATATTACAGACTTGGACCCATTTGGGGCATTGTTTATGGGCTTCCATTATTCTGCAATGTGTGGCCTCTTCTCAGAGCCGGAGATTGCTGCACCCATGCTCAGGGAAGCATGAAGTTACTAGGTCTAGTCTCGCTGTGGCTTAAAGGTATTATTAGCTTGAGGCTCATTACAGTACTGATGTTACTTAGGCATTGGCTCAGGGTGGGATCAACTTATTCCATCTGGCTTATGGCTCAGTGGAGTTACTGTGCTTGCACGTGTGATAGGAGTATTTAAGCTATTGTAACATTGATTGTGAACTCTAAATACGGTCTTTCCTTTTCAGTCTGACAATATTCAGTCTGAATGTATTCATCTTGAGTTGCTCACTTCAGTAAAGAAGAAATGAGTCACGGCACAAATTATTAAAACTAAAGTTTTTATTAGGGCGAGGGGGCTGTATAATTAAAATTGAAATAAATAAAAGTAAGGAAACCCACTGAGTGGCCTACATCAGTGTAACTTAGCCTGAGAAAGTCCTATCTAGACCAGCCTTACTACTGTTTTACTGCTTGTCACTTTTACAAGATAATTAAAGAGCTGAGTCTGTCTTAGCCACAGCAGACTATATGGATACAACCATTTATAGGTGTCCCTCGGGCCCACCATAAAAAGCTAATCTAGACCCCAGTCTCTGAGGCCTCATTAGGAAACAGTTACTAAACTTTAAACACACATTCTTAAAAGCTCTACGCATGTAAAGTATTGTGTAATCACCAGTGTACAGACCACTAGGGCAGAGTTCCTCCTGGGAATCACCATATGGCTGGTGCCAAGAGTCACTTGACCCCTAGCTCTACACCGATTTAGGGTTGTAGTGCTTTTTGTTATATGGCTGGATTGGCTCAGTTGCACATATCTTCACCTACAGGACAGCCTACGTTCTAGATTACCTCTAGGGACTGGATGCAGGCTGTTACCCAAGAGGTTGTTGTTCATTGTATATGCGTCAGAAGAATGAGCGAATGTGCAGGCATTCCAGGAGTGTAACCCTTTCCCCAGCCAGTGAGATAGAGCCTTCACCTCTAGCTCTGCATAGCCCATGAAAACCAAACCAGGATGCAATATTTCTCTTATAGGACGCGTGTTGCATCCAGGATATAATGTGCTACACCCTGTAATGTACATTTTTCATTTTCATAGAACTACAGAGACTTCACCTCCTATGGCTCAGTTACGACCACCATACAAGGTCTTTCATCTGAGGCTAGTTTACCGTAAGGACACAGAGCCTTGCACCATGACGGTATGGATTCCCTCGGGTGACCATCCTTTACATATTTTCATCTATGATCTTTGCAGTTGTGACTGAATTAGAACAAGGATACAGGCCTTTCACGCCTAGGTCTGGATTACCGCTAGAGATACAGAGCCTCTGACGCCCATGGGTAGTTCATAGGATTAGGAACTGTTCACTACTAAAGCAAAAAACAGTGGGGATTAGGACCCGTTTGCTTCTGTTACTGAACCATCAAAGGGATGGGTTATCCAGGGGATACAGTAACTTTCACATCTAGTAGTGGGCTGACACAGGGATGCAGTACCTTTCACCTATGGCACACACAATGAATTAAACCATCTCTAAGCTCTTACAACATGGTGGATTACTATTGCCGAGCTCCGTGATTAATACTTTTATTGCCATCAGAATATAGGCGACTCAGCAGACTCGCCGGGATTCAAAGTTTTGATTTGAAGGTTCTACACTGACAGTGAATGTATTAGCCCGTATGACCATTTTAGCAACCGAAAATGCATATACTTTTACTTCCAAGCAGGGTGGCTATCTCGTGAATCCAGCCAAGAATATTGGTAGCCTTCATGACTGGATAATTTGAGCGATTTATATATTTCTAAAGTGAACTATTACCCAGTAATAGTGTGCCTGGTGATGAGGCTGCCCTTGTGTGTCACTAACAACTCCGAAAATAGTGGAGAATATTAACTTTTCATCCTCTTAATGGAATAATGTGGCAATATGGAGCCATTGGATGAATAAATAACCTTTTAAATTACAATTACATTCACATGAATACAGGACCTTTTACTTATAAGGCTAACTTATCATACGGATAGATGGTAAATCACCTCCAAGGGTGGGTTATTAGTGAGGAAGAACCTTTAACTAGTAGTGCTGGATTACTACCTAGTGGTGATGCCTTTTAAATGTAGAGCTAAATTAGTAGAGGTGTTCATTCATTCATGACCTTTTATCACTAGGTCTCAATTGTGAGAGGAGTTGGCCTAACGGCTAGGGCGCTCGACCTCGGACCTGGAGGAACTGGGTTCGAGTCTCGGTAACGACGCCAAAACCTCCTGTGATTCTGGGCAAATCACTTAATCTCCCTGTGCCTAAAATGAAAGTAATGTAAAAATGTAACGTAACTGGAAAAATATGTAAAGCGCTCTGATACCTGATTCGGTTCGGGTCTAGTTCACGCTATATAAAACTCTGCAAAAAAAAAAAAATTGTCTCTGGGATGCATAGCCTTTCACTTCTACAGTGGCGTCACTAGGGGGGTGCGGCCCGCACCGGGTGACACCAATCTGCACTGCAGCCTCGCCTCTGCTCTCACCTTTACTGGCGCTCCCTGTGCAAGCTTGCTTGTTCCTCATGCTGTTCACACTCGCCAGCGTCTCGCAGGAGATCTTCAATGGTTGACTGCAATTTTCTTTGCTCGCAAGGCAACTCTATAGCAGCCTAGCTCATCGGAGGGTGCATGGTTTCCTATTTTTCAGTATCTTGCACAGTCTTCAGTTTTCCAGTTAACCAGTTCCAAATTTCAGCTTGCTCTTCACTACAGTGCCACCTGTTGCTCGCACTCTTGTTTATACAAATCCAGGGAAGACAGAAGGAGTAAGAGAGAGAGGGAGACAGAGGGAGCTAGAGGGAGTAATACAGAGAGAGGGAGCTAGAGAGAGCAAGACAGAGAGAGAGGGAGTAACAAAGGGAGAGAGGGAGCTAGAGAGAGTAAGACAGAGAGAGAGAGCTAGAGTGAGAAAGACAGAGAGAGAGGGAGCTAGAGTGAGAATGACAGAGAGAGAGGGAGCTAGAGGGAGTAAGACAGAGAGAGGGACACAGAGGTAGCTAGAGAAAGTAAAACAGAGAGAGAGGGAGCTAGACAAAGAGAGGGAGCTGGAGGGAGTAAGATAGAGAGAGAGGGAGCTAGAGGGAGTAAGACAGAGAGAGGGAGCTAGAGGGAGTAAGATAGAGAGAGAGGGAGCTAGAGGGAGCAAGACAGAGAGAGAGGAAGCTAGAGGGAATAAGAGAGAGGGAGCTAGAGGGAGCAAGACAGAGAGAGAGGGAGCTAGAGGGAGTAAGACAGAGAGAGGGAGCTAGGGAAAGCAAGACAGAGAGAGAGGGAGCTATAGGGAGCTAGACAAAGAGAGGACGCTAGAGGGAGTAAGACAGAGAGAGAGGGAGAAAGAGGGAGCTAGAGGGAGCAAAACAGAGAGAGAGGGAGCTAGAGGGAGTAAGATAGAGAGAGAGGGAGCTAGAGGGAGGAAGACAGAGAGAGAGGGAGCTAGAGGGAGTAAGAGAGAGAGAGGGAGGGAGCTAGAGAGAGGAAGACAGAGAGAGAGGGAGCTAGAGGGAGTACGACAGAGAGAGAGGGAGCTAGAGGGAGTAAGACAGAGGGAGCTAGAGGGAGTAAGACAGAGAGAGAGGGAGACAGAGGGAGCTAGAGGGAGCAAGAGAGAGGGAGCTAGAGGGAGCTAGACAGAGAGAGGGAGCTAGAGGGAGTAAGACAGACAGAGAGAGAGGGAGCTAGAGAGAGTAAGACAGAGAGCGAGGGAGCTAGAGGGAACTAGAGGGAGTAAGATAGAGAGAGAGGGAGCTAGACAGAGAGAGGGAGCTAGAGGGAGTAAAATAGAGAGAGAGGGAGCTAGAGCGAGCAAGACAGAGAGAGAGGGAGCTAGAGGGAGTAAGAGAGAGAGAGGGAGCAAGACAGAGAGAGGGAGCTAGAGGGAGTAAGATAGAGAGAGAGGGAGCTAGAGCGAGCAAGACAGAGAGAGAGGGAGCTAGAGGTAGTAAGATAGAGAGGGAGCTAGAGCGAGCAAGACAGAGAGAGGGAGCTAGAGGGACTAATACGGTGAGAGAGGGAGCTAGAGGGAGTAAGACAGAGAGAGAGGGAGCTAGACGGAGCAAGACAGAGAGAGAAGGAGCTAGAGGGAGCAAGACAGAGAGAGAGGGAGCTAGAGGGAGTAAGACAGAGAGAGAGGGAGCTAGAGGGAGTAAGACAGAGAGAGAGGGAGCTAGAGGGAGTAAGAGAGAGAGAGGGGGAGCTAGAGGGAGTAAGACAGGGAGAGAGGGAGCTAGACAGAGAGAGGGAGCTAGAGGGATTACGATAGAGAGAGGGAGCTAGAGGGAGTAAGAGAGAGAGGGAGCTAGAGGGAGCAAGACAGAGAGAGAGGGAGCTAGAGGGAGTAAGACAGAGAGAGGGAGACAGAGGGAGCTAGAGGGAGCAAGACAGAGAGAGAGGGAGCTAGAGGGATTAAGATAGAGAGAGAGTGAGCTAGAGGGCGCTAGACAGAGAGAGGAAGCTAGAGGGAGTAAGAGAGAGAGAGGGAGCTAGAGGGAGCAAGACAGAGTGAGAGGGAGCTGGAGGGAGTAGGACAGAGAGAGAGAGAGAGAGAGAGAGAGAGAGCGGGCTAGAGGGAGTAAGAGAGAGAGAGAGGGAGCTAGAGGGAGTAAGAGAGAGGGGGCTAGAGGGAGTAAGACAGAGAGAGAGGAAGCTAGAGGGAGTAAGACAGAGAGAGAGAGGGAGCTAGAGGGAGTAAAACAGAGAGAGTGAGCAAGACAGAGAGAGAGGGAGCAAGAGGGAGTAAGAGAGAGAGAGGGAGCTAGAGGGAGTAAGAGAGAGAGCGGGAGCTAGAGGGAGTAAGGGAGAGAGAGCGGGGGGTAGAGGGAGTAAGACAGAGAGAGGGAGCTAAGAGAGTAAGACAGAGAGAGAGGGAGCTAGAGGGAGTAAGACAGAGAGAGAGGGAGCTAGAAGGAGTAAGAGAGGGAGCTAGAGGGAGCAAGACAGAGAGAGGGAGCTAGAGGGAGTAAGACAGAGGGAGAGGGAGCTAGAGGGAGTAAGACAGAGAGAGAGGGAGCTAGAGGGAGTAAGACAGAGAGAGAGGGAACCAGAGGGAGCTAGAGGGAGTACGACAGAGAGAGGGAGCTAGAGTGAGCTAGACAGAGAGAGGGAGCTAGAGGGAGTAACACAGAGAGAGAGGGAGTAAGACAGAGAGAGGGAGAAAGAGGGAGCTAGGGGTAGCAAGACAGAGAGAGAGGGAGCAAGACAGAGAGAGGGAGCTAGAGGAGTAAGACAGAGAGAGAGTGATCTAGAGGGCGCTAGACAGAGAGAGGGAGCTAGAGGGAGTAAAAGTGAGAGAGGGAGCTAGAGGGAGCAAGACAGGGAGAGAGGGAGCTAGAAAGAGAGAGGGAGCTAGAGTGATTACGATGGAGAGAGGGAGCTAGAGGGAGCTAGAGGGAGCAAGACAGAGAGAGAGGGGGCTAGAGGGAGTAAGAAAGAGAGAGGGAGCTAGAGGGAGTAAGAGAGAGGGGGCTAGAGGGAGTAAGACCGAGAGAGAGGAAGCTAGAGGGAGTAAGACAGAGAGAGGGAGCTAGAGGGAGCAAGACAGAGAGAGGGAGCTAGAGGGAGCAAGACAGAGAGAGAGGTAGCTAGAGGGAGTAAAACAGAGAGAGGGAGCTAGAGGGAGCAAGAGAGAGAGAGGTAGCTAGAGGGAGTAAAACAGAGAGAGGGAGCTAGAGGGAGCAAGAGAGAGAGAGAGGGAGCTAGAGGGAGTAATAGAGAGAGAGGGAGCTAGAGGGAGTAAGAGAGAGAGCGGGAGCTAGAGGGAGTAAGAGAGAGAGAGCGGGAGCTAGAGGGAGTAAGACAGAGGGAAGGAGCTAGAGGGAGTAAGACAGGGAGCTAGAGGGAGTAAGACAGAGAAAGGGAGCTAGAGGGAGTAAGACAAAGGGAGAGGGAGCTAGAGGGAGTAAGACAGAGACAGAGGGAGCTAGAGGGAGTAAGACAGAGAGAGAGGGAACTAGAGGGAGCTAGAGGGAGTAAGACAGAGAGAGGGAGCTAGAGGGAGCTAGACAGAGAGAGGGAGCTTGAGGGAGTAAGACAGTACCTAGCGCCGTACATTTCCGACAGAGGTGGTCCATGTGGTAAGTCGTGAGGGGGTGACACCATGAGTTACCTGCACCGGGTGACACCAACCCCAGTGACGCCACTGCACTTTTATTCAGGCCTAAGCCATGGCAGAGACACCAGGCTGAGCGGCGGGTCCTCTCCTAGGAGCATGAAAGGTTCACACACAAGTCATGACCTACTGTGTGAGTCACTCAGTGAATGTCCTTACAATTACCTCGGGGTGGGCTGACCGGTCCGGTTGCCTGCCATTCCAGTTCTGGCCTGCAGCTATATTTTACTTCCTCTGCAATTCCAATTCGCGGCGGTGGGGTGCAGTTTGTGAGAGCAACGATGGTGGTTGCAGCTTGCGCATTGTCGCGTGGCTGCAATTAATCAAAAATTTGAATCATGATAATTGTCACGTGACAACCACCTGTTATGATTAAATTTTTTATTTATTGCAGCCTCTCGACAGTACTCAAACCGCATCCACCGCACTATGTGATGAATTTAGGAAGGGTGGGGTAAGCAGGAGAAAGTTCCCCAGGAAGCTGAGCGCTTAAGGCTGCGTAGTACATATGTACAAGATGTGATGTGATGACAGTGCACAAGCGCCAATACTCATCTTCCTGTGCAGTGTTAAAGGTCACCATTGCCGTCCATTACGTACACTGAACAGTAAACCTGAACCCGGTAGCAGTCAAGTCCTGTATCCTCACAAAAGCGTAGGTGAAGGTCCACACCCCTGGGTCCTAAAGTGCGTAATTCTGACAGCCAGTCGGCCACAGTTGTAAAGCTACAGGGCGAATGCACGTTTTGCAATGTAACAACATAATGTCTGATTATGTGTTTAAAATACAGACATAAGTACTTAATACTCGTGCACCGGCAACCGTGTTTATAATGCCGAAAAACGTCAACAAAACCCTACAGTTTTCTGGTAGTTCTGAAATCAGCACATGTAGTTACAACAGGCCAAAGCTCCCTGAGTCGGCAAGATAGTCATGTGCTTGTAAGGATGAGAAAGGCCCGAGCTATAAGGTTATATACACATGCATATGGGCAGATGAAAACATTTAAGTGAGATTACTGCAGCTCATTATGTAATGTCATGTTAATGTCAGTAACCACACTGACCGACCTCGCTCTCACTCACAAACTGAAACTGGGGCTGGCAATCTTCGTCACGGTCTCCACTGGCAGCGCCTGGCAGAACCAGGCCCGGGGCCTGTAATATACTCCTAAATTGCGGTAAAGCCGGCTCCTGTCTGCCCCATGATGCATGCAGTGGCGCTACGGGCAAACTGACTGCAATAAATCAAACATTTTAATCATGATTGTCTTGGTCACAGTGATAATGATCATGATTAAAAATGTTGATCCATAGCAGTTGGCCACGGCCTACGACGGTGCGCAAGCCGCAGCCCCCTCGCTTCTCTCTCACAAACGGGAGATATGCATCTTCACAGACTCCGTCCTCTGTGAAAAACCAGGCCTGGCCTATATTACTTTTGGCATTAAATCCCGGCCCATTTGCCCGCCCACTGCGCCCACTGCGCCCACTGCCCAGCCCATGATAATGCATGCACGCATTCCATTCCATTCGCAGCCCTTGCGCCCCCCAGTGCCACTGCACCTGTGGCATTACGCTCCTGTTCGAGACTTCCCAGAATCACAAAGGGAGAAACTAGAACTGTAAAGTTTTAGAGGAAATATTTGATCTATGTTTACTGTGCTGATTCTAAGAAAATGTCTCAGCTTAATATCATGATTTGTGGGCGGTGCCACTTTGAATGTGACCTGGTAAGTCAGACTCAGGCAGACAGACTTCAAAGAAATACGGCAATCACAGACCTATTCACACAGGTTGGCGCTCCCTACAGTGATGCGGTAGCTCACCTCCTTAGGCCTGGCTGGCCTGCAGCTTTGAAGGAGATCGGGGCGGGCTGCGGGCAGCAGAAGACAGGGCGACTGGGGCCTGGGCGAGGCTAGCCACACCAGGGCCAGGCAAGGGCTAATACTCACTTCTAGTACGGTCAACGGCGGCCACACCCTTCTTCGAAGTCTGTCTGTAGTAAAGTCACGCGCACTTTACAATGCGCATGACAAAATTGCACGCATTTTTCACCAGTTCCCACCCTGAAGACCGCGGCGCGCAGACTCAGACAATAACTGCGCGCCGCCACGCCCCCGGACCGTTTTAATTATGAACACAAGAGAGCTGTACTGCGCAGTGCGCACCAAATATTTAATTAATTAATTAAAAAAAGGTTCAGGCAGGCCGGCAGGGCGAGCGCACGGCCCTATAATTAATTTTTAAAATAGAGGCCGAGCCGAGGCACGTCACCGTCCGTGGTGTGTGCGCACTGTTTATAGGCCTAGCTTGCCTCTGCCTCTGCTGAGACTAGTGAGGGGGCCTCTGGAGCGTGGGGGCCCCCTGCGGGGGCCTATGTTAATACCCCCTATAATTAATGATGAAATAGAGAGGCTGTCACGTCACCGTCTGTGGTGTGCGCGCACAGTTTATAGGCCTGGCTTGCTTGCAGTGATGCAGTCGTCTGACGTCTTTGCCGAGAGTGAGGGCAAGGGGGGGGGGGCTGTCTTATTACTCCCCTGTAATTTAACGTTTAATTAGAGGCTGTCACCGTTCCGTGGGTTGTGTGCACTGTTTAATTTAGGCGTGCTGCCTTGCTTGCAGCAGTCTTTCTCTACTGGGAGTGAGGGGGCCCCCTGGAGGGCGAGGCCCCCCCGCACCGCGGGGCCTGCGGGGGCCTGTGTTACGCCCCTGGCCGAGGCACGTCACCGTCCGTGGTGTGTGCGCACTGTTTATAGGCCTAGCTTGCCTCTGCCTCTGCTGAGACTAGTGAGGGGGCCTCTGGAGCGTGGGGGCCCCCTGCGGGGGCCTATGTTAATACCCCCTATAATTAATGATGAAATAGAGAGGCTGTCACGTCACTGTCTGTGGTGTGCGCGCACAGTTTATAGGCCTGGCTTGCTTGCAGTGATGCAGTCGTCTGACGTCTTTGCCGAGAGTGAGGGCAGGGGGGGGCTTGGAGCATGGGGGCCCTGTGAGGGGGCCCCTGGAGCGTGGGGGCCCCAGCGGTGCCTGTCTTATTACTCCCCTGTAATTTAACGTTTAATTAGAGGCCGTCACCGTTCCGTGGGTTGTGTGCACTGTTTAATTTAGGCGTGCTGCCTTGCTTGCAGCAGTCTTTCTCTACTGGGAGTGAGGGGGCCCCCTGGAGTGCGAGGCCCCCCCGCACCGCGGGGCCTGCGGCGGCCTGTGTTACGCCCCTGTTGCTACCATACTTTGCTCCAGGCATAAATAATTATCAGAAAAGTGGGCTCCTTTGCTACTGAAAGTGTTTTTCATACTCGCATACTTCAGTGGAAGCACTCCAAAGGCACTTAATGCACAAATGAAATGGCTGCAAGCTGATGATGAGCTTAGCAGATACTCTTATGGGTACAAAGTTCAGCGTAGGGTTATCACAATGTTCAGAAATAGCACGGCGCTCAACAGATAGTAGGTCTAGTGTAATTTTTGTAGCTAGTAATGGTTGGTGCTGCTTGATAAGAGATAACCCTGTTCTCTGGGAGAGAAGGGGGAGAGGAGCTCTTCCTTCTGTATGTCTGTATGCAAGGTGAAGCGCACACAACCTAGGTATGTTCAACGGTTGGTTCTGTATCTTTTGATGGAAGGATAAGATCAGACTTCACTTTGGTTATTTCTTTCCTTATTTATTTCATCCATTAACAGTGTTTGTTTTTACATGAAAACCAGCCGACACGTGTTTCGTCAAAAATGGGGTAGACCCGTGACTCTTCAGGGCTGGGGAGATAAAGTAAAGTCAGAAAATATTTTTATGTAGTGATATGGGAGTGAGGAGGGATGGGTAAGTGGAAGGAGGTAAATTGATAACCAGTAGTGAGGGGATGTGATGGGAAGGAGAAAATGACTACAAGAACAATAATGAAGGAGTGTAGACCCAAAGATGGTGCAGAAAGATGGGCAGAAGGTGAGTTTATGACGCGGTGAATACCCGAGTGCGACATATAATGCATGGTGAGTGTGATCTAAGAGATCTGTGTGGTGGTGAGCTGCTGTTTGTACTTCTCATAACAGTAATAATGCAGCGACGCAAAACGCAAAGCCACATGGTGTGTGTAATGTGGGGACAAAGTGACAAACTGAAAATCCAACCAAACTTTAACATGAATAATGTTCAACAGTCTGTTCTGTGGAAAAAAGGGGGAAGAAAGCATACAATCGAAGTACCATGATATATATAGGTAGTACATATTCGAAGTGGTGGTGCGTGGAGTGAGGTGACTTTAAATAATCATGCACAGTTCAACAGTTAATTTCCTTAATTCAATACTTAAAATACTGATATGAAGAATCTGAGATCACATGTATTTGTAACATTTCTATCTTGATATTGGTTGAGTAGTGATCAATATGTATGAGATACCAATCATTTCTTCATGCTGAGTGTATTAAAAGGCCGAAAGCCTCATCTTCTGTCTGGAGTGTCTATATTAATACTAGTTCATGTGTATGTTTTCCCTAGCCATGTATAATGCAATCGGTTTACACAAATGAGGATAAGACATATCAAAAAAAGACTAGTATGCTTAGTTTGTTCATATGGCGGGTAGTACACAAGAACAGAAAAATGTGTTCTATCGGGTATATTAATTATGCTTTCTTTGGTGGTGCTGGTAAGAATCCGGTTAGAAAACCCTTGGTTGTGGTTGGTTTGTTAGTATCTACCGCCCCCAGGATTCTACATGAAGTTATCGGAGACGAGAATGACGGGACAACAGGGTGAAGAATATTTAACAAAATGCGCAGGCATACCTGTCGGAATATGGGCTGCGGGCAGTATCTATAAGTTCGGAAAACAAGAAAAAGAAGGGGTGGCATGGATGAAAATAGACATGTAAACTGCGAATACTAGGACAAATTATTAGTAATTACGCGTCAGTCGGGGTGAGGAGGAGGTTGGACTCACCGTCAGACCGGTGATAATTCCAACCCGGTCCTAGTCGGGTGTCAGATAATGTACGTGGACGTGAAGGGAGTTCTTCCTTTGTGTCCCACGCGTCTGTAAAGTTAAGAAAGTGCCGCCGTTGGGTATGTGGTATTTTAAGTATTGAATTAAGGAAATTAACTGTTGAACTGTGCATGATTATTTAAAGTCACCTCACTCCACGGACCACCACTTCGAATATGTACTACCTATATATATCATGGTACTTCGATTGTATGCTTTCTTCCCCCTTTTTTCCACAGAACAGACTGTTGAACATTATTCATGTTAAAGGTTGGTTGGATTTTCAGTTTGTCACTTTGTCCCCACATGACACACACCATGTGGCTTTGCGTTTTGCGTCGCTGCATTATTACTGTTATGAGAAGTACAAACAGCAGCTCACCACCACACAGATCTCTTAGATCACACTCACCATGCATTATATGTCGCACTCGGGTATTCACCGCGTCATAAACTCACCTTCTGCCCATCTTTCTGCACCATCTTTGGGTCTACACTCCTTCATTATTGTTCTTGTAGTCATTTTCTCCTTCCCATCACATCCCCTCACTACTGGCTATCAATTTACTGAGGTACTGGGTTTTTAAGAACCGGCACAGAACCGGTAACCCAGCGGTGTCAGGGAATTAACACCCAGAGACCTCGGGTTCTTCCTGATTCAGACCTACAGAAACTCAGAGTCTTCTAGGTGAAGTCAAAGATTAGTTTATTGGCTGCAACCAAGGTAACAGGGTCCTAGAAGTACAATACGGGTATATTCTCAGGAGACTGCACACTTTCACGAAGTCAGGCTTCTCTCTTTATACATGATATTCGGCCTTGGGCAAACATTCTTCGAATTCGTGGTATGTCATTTATAGTTACTGGTTACAAAAAGAAAAGCAGAGTCATGATGACATGTACATATTTCACGCCGTGCTGCCCATAACAAATCATCCGGCAAGGCCCAACATTTCATCAGATATCGCTGGACCCCCAATAAAAACGGTCACCTCCCCATCATAAAGCAAGTGAAGAAAAGGAGTGGAGAAAAGATGTGAGCGAGATATGGCAGGTGTGCCCGCTGAAATGGTTTTATGGCTGGTTGAGCCTAGATGCTATCTTGCTCGGCCACTGGAAGGGAACTGACCTAACGAGTTCGGCCTGGGGCAATGGTTCTAACTTGTACTGAGGTCAGGGAGAAGTCGATTAAGGAGTATGTGTCCTTGTGGAATCAAATTCAACTGGATTAAGGCCTATGTAGAGGGCAACATGTAAATGGGAGCCAAGGGCTCAGAATGTAAATGACCATTTCAAGGTGAAATCGTCACTCGAACACACCAAAAATTCATGTACATGATGTACTCGTCATTCTCGGTCTTTTGATACCAAATTCGTCATATTTCGACGAAGTTTTATTTCTCGAGTCCAGAACTTTTATACGAATCCAGATTTTCAGAACCTCAAACCCTCCTTTTGCCCTTACATAGGCAATTAATCTATTTTCATGCTAGTCCAAGTCCAGATCTGTATTCCGAAAGTCATTGAGATGTTGCTGTAACATCATTCTAGTACTTAGTTCATCTCTCGACACAGGCTTCCTGACACATGATGTAACACAGAGGCCACATATTGCAGGAGCACACTGTATGCATAGACAGAACAGGAAAAGAATGGCTAAGACCATTCCAACGACCATCAGAATTTTCCATCCCCAGGCAGATATCAGTTCCCAGAACCATCCCATTAACGACCAATCTCCTTTATCCACATGGATAGATTCAGAAATCTTATGTAATTTGGAGATGGCCCTGTACACGGTTGGAGCATTATCTGGGATGAAAATGCAACAACTAGACTGGATCAATTTGCATACTCCACCTCGGTCCGCAAGTATTACATCCAAAGCGACCCGGTTCTGAAGGGTCATAAGTCGATCCGACTGGAGCTCAGCAGTCAGGTTACTAAGGGCACCAGCAGTTTCAGTCACGGTGGATTCAACTACCCATGTCAATTGCCTTATGTTCCTGCTGTTAGCCATGGCTCCCCAGAACGGCAGAAAACCCATTGCAAAGTCACCAAATTCTTGACCTGCAGTGTCTTCTTTACTCAAAACACCTCTAACTACCCTTGTCCGATGGTAATCTGCCGCCGCTGTGTAGGTGGGAGGTAACAGGAATGAAACAAAACATGAGCCCGAGAAGTCAGGGGGCAACCATGTATAGGCTCTATCATGGCAGATGAAATAAGTACCCTTAGCGGCTAAAACGCAGGGGAAGTCTGAGATCCAAAAACATACGTTTCTGTACAGATACTCTTCCCTAGCTGAGCTCTGGGATTCTTGCCAATACCTTGCAGACACAGGTGACCTTGATGGGGTACGATCCAGATAGAGGACGATCTCTTGGCTTGCTGTTTCTCACTTAATGTAGTGCCATATCCGGTCACGTTCCAACCTACATATGCAAGTATCTCATCATCCGGGGTATCTTCGCAAGAAGTTACTTCCTTGATCATGTCAACTATACCTTTGACTAGGGCGCTAGTCTTGAGGTTGTCTTTTACAGAACGTAGGGGTTGGATTTCTCGTGCATATATGAACATTGTCCTATATGCCCAGACTGAACCATTGTGACTAAATGGCAGGACCAAATAGGGGATACCTTTATCCGTGGTGTGGGGCATGAGACCACACACCCAACAGTTAGTTGTGTTCATTACAAGTTGGTGTTGGTGTAATAACTGAACGAAGGAGTTATTAATGAACTCTAATCTCCTATTTGATTCGTGGTCAGGCAGAGGGTGGAAAGAATGAGAGGAAACAGTAGGAGGAGGTATGGGTGATGTAGTGGGCACAAATGTCACATGAAAAGAGAATAAAACATAGCTTATCAAAAAGACCATTACGCTGGATAGCATAAAAATACACACTATTATAAAACTTTTCTTCCTCATCGTGTTAAAAAGTCTCTGCTTAAAGTTCATTTGTTTGGCAGGCCTCTCCACATCAGGAAACTCCATCCTCTCTAAGGTGCTGCCCGCGGTGGTAGGTTGCCTCTGCTAAAGGATGCTTCCGTCAGTCTAGGGCAACTCCCTTGGACCAACCAGAACTACCGACCTAACGTCGTCAGCTGCACCCAAAAGTCTTTAATCAACCGCGACCCTAGCAGCGGAACCCGGATGGCGGTTCGAAAAACAAAAATAAGCAAGTTACCTAGATGGGAGATCTGCACTTTCAAAAATAGGATTTGGGGAAAAAGACACTTTTATTAGTCCATAGGTTTTTCTCAGATCATAAAAAGGAATCGCTTTTGATTAGTCTGTTTTTCTTGGTCGCAAATTGTAGCGTCTTTTCCCGGGTACTGTCTGGTCCAGAAATAGTAGTTCAGGCTCCACAGAGTTCAATTGTTCTTGTGGTGGCACAGTTTCTTGAAGAATGTTCTCGCTTTCACAATCAGGGTTAGTTTCTTTTACACGTTCATCAGTTGTGCGCTCTGAGTCAGTGCCTCCTTTCTGGACCCATTGGTCATGTGGCAGAGGGAAGGGTATCTTCTTACAATGGATCCCGTGGACCCAATTGGCCTTCCCCTCCACCCTAACAGCCGACCTCGTAGACAGGAGGACGAGGTGAGGCCCGGTCCATCTGGGCTGGTCGTTTCTTGTTCTTTGAAAGTTGCGGATGAGAACCCATGAACCGGGGTCAATGGAGTGACCCGGAGTCTCAGAGACCGGAGGCAAGGTGTTGTGGACCTGTTGATATAAAACACGCAATTTAGCCGTCAATTCATACAAGTAATCAAGCAAAATAGGGTGTTGCAGCTCGCTGAATTTCGTGGGCCTAGGCACTCCCCATATGTTGGCTGGCCGGCCAAAGACTATTTCATAAGGGCTGAGTTTCACTCGCGAATGCACAGTCATTCTGGTGGATAGGAGTGCTAAGGGTAGAGCGTCAGGCCATTTAAGACCTGTGCTCGCTTGGATTTTGGCCAATTTAAGTTTAAGCGTGCCATTGTAACATTCCACTAATCCAGCTGATTGGGGGTGATTTGCAGCGTGGAACTTCTGCCTAATGCCTAGCCCTTCACACACTCTTTTCATCACACGACCCACAAATTCACTTCCGTTGTCAGACCAGACCATTCTAGGCATTCCGAACCTGGGGAAGTACTCTTTTACAAGGGCTTTCGCTGTGGACAAGGCAGTATTGTCTTTTAGGGGATAGGCTTCTACCCATCTTGAGAAGGCACAAACAACCACAAGCACGTATTTTAAGTTGTTGCACCTCTCCATGTGTATGAAATCTAGCTGCAAAACCTCGAACGGATATGTAGGAGGTGCAAAATGAGCAGCTGGAGTTGGGGTTCCCCTACCAGGATTGTGCTTCAGACATACCATGCAATTCTTGACAACATTCTCTGCACACTTGGGAATCCCTGAATTCTTCCACACTGGGGGCAACAACTCGCAAATCCCTTTCACGCTGATATGAGCCATCCCATGAGCCATTGTAACCACTGCAGGCACATATGCATCGGGTAACAACCATCTCTGATGCTCTGTCAATTCAATCCAACAACCATTTGCATCCATTCTCCCTGTACTTTCTCTCCACGTGCTTAACTCTTTCTCCGTGGCCTCAGCTTGGATGGACTTCACACTTTCTATCGTGTCCTCACATATTCCAACCTCACCAGTCCATTTTCCAGGGCTTGCAACATACATTCGGCTTATCACATTCTTTGCAGTTTCCTTAGCGGTTTCATCAGCAAATGCATTTCCACGACCAACATCATCAGTCACTTTCTTGTGAGCACTACATTTCACGATCGCTATTTGCAGGGGCAACGTCAGTTATTCAAGAAGCTCATTCACCAACTGACCATGCTGAATCTTAGTTCCATGCGAAGTCAGGAACCCACGTTCTCTCCACAATCGTCCAAAACTGTGAGCCACTCCAAACGCATACTGACTGTCAGTGTAGACAGTCACTCTCATTCCTCTAGACAATACACATGCTCTCGTAAGTGCAACGAGTTCTGCGGCTTGAGCTGAACCATGTGGTATTCGCGCAGTTTCAACGACTGTGTGCAAAGTTGTGACAGCATATGCTGTAGTCACGTTCCCATTTGGGAGCTTAAAGCATGAACCATCTACCCATAATGTACCATCACATTCAGCAAGAGGAGTGTCGAACAAATCCACTCTCCCTTTTGTCTCTTCCTCTGTTGTGAGAAAACAATCGTGCTGTTCTGAAGCATCTGACTCCTCTGCAATTGGTAACAATGTGGCTAGGTTCAAGGTACTGCACCTTTTTATGTGCACATGGCTCGCTAGTAGCGTCAATTCGTAACTGGACAGTCGAGCACTCGTTAAGTGCTGTGTCTTGGTCCTATTTAGCAATGTGTCTACTGCATGCGGGACCATCACGATTATTGTATTATTCATTACTAGACCAGCAGACTGTCGAATGGAAACAGCTGCTGCTGCTGTGGCCCTTAAACAACTTGGCAATGCTCGTGCTACCGGATCCAAAGTTGACGAAAAATAGGCGCATGGCCGCTGTCTATCTCCGAATAACTGAGTCAGCACAGACAATGCACAGCCTTCCTTTTCGTGGACATACAATGTGAAAGGCTTACTGTAGTTGGGGGTACCTAACACAGGAGCCGAACATAATGCTGTGCGTAATTCGAAAAAGCTTTTCTGACACTCTTCAGACCAAGGAATGGGATTGGGTGTATTTTTACACGTTAATGCCACCAAGGGTTTGGCCAATAACGAAAAATTTGGAATCCACTGTCTACAGTACGATGTAATGCCCAAGAAAGCACGTACTTCTCTCTGTGTTCTTGGCACACTCAATTTCGCTATTGCCTGAATTCTTTCTGGGGTCAGTTTCCTTCCCTCCTTCGATAAGAGATGGCCTAAGTAGGTCACTTCTTGTCGGCAATATTGAAGCTTGGAAAGTGACACCTTGTGATGCAGATCACACAGATGACGCAACAATGTCAACGTGGCCTTTTTACAAATTTTCTCATTATCTGCAGCAATGAGCAAATCGTCCACATACTGTACAAGAGTGGCACCTTTTGGCAAAACAATCGTGTCAAGCTGATTTTTCAGAGCCTGACTGTATATTGAGGGGCTTTCACAGTAGCCTTGAGGAGCGCGTTTAAACGGAAGCTTCGACCTCCTAAACTAAAGGAAAAAATATCCCTGCTCTCCTCAGCAATTGGGATGCTGAAGAAAGCATTCTTTAGGTCAATCCCTGTAAACCATGAAGCAGAAGCTGGAATCATAGTCAATAATGTGGTAATGTCGGGCACAACTGGGAATTGTGGCACGACTATCTTATTTACTTCTCGAAGATCAATCACGAATCTGTACACAGGTGGCTGAGAAGGGTCAGTTCGTTTTAAAACAGGCAGAACAGGACTATTGCAAACATTGCCTCGTGTTTCCTCAATCACATCCTTTTCATTCAATTCGTAAACGATCGCTAGCAAAGCTTTTTCACCCTCATTAGATATTCTGTATTGGGGAATTCGTGGCATTTTAACATTCGACTTCAATGTTACAACATATGGTGGAATTTCTAAAAGACCTACATCATTCGGACCAGTAGCCCAAAGAATATCTGGGAGAATCGACAATTCTGCTGGAAGTGCATCTCTCGACAAATAAATGGGAGAAACCACTTTCTTACCTAAAGTAAGTTGTACTCCTGAAGGAGAACAGTACAGAGTCGCATATAATCTTTTTAGCAAATCTAATCCTAGCAAATTTTCACCACAACCTGTTGTCAGAAAAAGGGGTGCTTCGAATTCACAAGGACCAACCGAAAGAGATAAAGGGTCAGAAATTGGATTTCTAACTGGGGCGCCAGAAAAACCTACAGGAACGTTCATTTCGCCAGACAAAGGTGCGCCAGGGAGTTTGGAGTGCATAATAGAACTCTTTGTAGCACCAGTATCCAACAGAAAAGGTTCTGACACACCTGATGTAATCACCTCAACGTAAGGTCCACTCTGATCTACTGGAACTGAAACAACTCCCTCTCTTTGTCTATGGCTGTCCTAGCAATCCTCATTCTCCCACTGCTCATTTTCTGTGTAATACTCATCAACGTAGTATTGAGCTGTCCTGTCAGATACGTTATTTTGCTGATCAAACCTGTTCATAGAGTTTTGTGGTGGAAGGGGACGTGTGTCCTGTGGGGCGTTTCCACGCCCTCTACCTCTAGGCGCTTGCTGACTGCCACGACCTCTTACACCAGAAATTCCATTTGCACGTTGTGATAGGGCAGGATAGTTATACTTGTAATGACCCTCCTGTTTGCAATATAAACACTGGTTAGGACCTACACGGGGTTGAGTGTAATCGAATCTTTGCAAGTTTCTCTGATATTGTTGAGGCTGCTGAAAAGTATTCTGGTAGTGATTCTGGCCATTATTATGTTGATTACCACCACGTGGCGGATAGGCTTGCTGTAGCAAAACCTTCGTTTTGAGTTCTCTAGTTTTCTTTTCTACTTTATCTTTCTCATCTTTGTCTCTATTCTCGTAGTACTGTGCAGTAGCTAATATCTGGGCCGAAGATGAGACTGCCCACGAACTTTCTGAATCTTTTAATTTTCTACACAATTCTGGAATCAGATTGTGCACGAATTTAGCGACAAACAATTTCTGACCACCTTCTGTGGTCATATCTTGACCGCTGTGGTCAATGAATGTTTCTTCAAATCTGGTGAAGAAATCTGAAACAGTTTCTTCTTTCTTTTGCTTGCATGCAGACAACTTATCCCAATTTACGCGTATTGCAGGCATTATCGTTTTTATGTAATCTACTATTCTACCAGGTAGTTCTGCTATCAAAGGTTCGGGTTTGGCACCACCAACTTGGCGGGCATCTGCAGCAGTAATATTAGCCCACGTGTCACCTAATTCCTGGTCATGATCTACATGACGAATTTTACCCCATAAAGGCTGTGGAACAACATTCCCAAATAGCATATCGATATCGGCTAAATTCATTATACATGACCCGGCAGTTTGTGACAACTCTTTATAGTACCCTGCAGGATTTTTACGCGGATCTGGTAATGTTTGTTTGAGTGCTAAAACTTCAGCTCGCTTCCATGGGACATGTACCCATACACGCTGGAAGTGTGGCAAAACAGGTGGGACAGCAGTCGCATCACCCTCTCTCCACTGTGGGGGAACTTCTCTCATAGGGTATTGTCGTGCCTTTTTCCTACTGGATGTATTACATTCAGATGGTGACCCAGAACTGTTTCCCTTACTCCGATATGATAATAACATTTCAACTGCCTTTTCCACATCTGGACCTACAATCATACCCTCTCCGAACTTAAACCGTACACGACACATTTCTTGTGGGATGCATTCTTGATCATTGTCTTCCAAATCCTCGCCAAGAAAGACACACATCTGTTCGAAAACATATCTCTGTGTCGCTGCTTCCCATCGATGGAAGACTTCCATGACAGACTGTACATCATATTTTGCAGTGTCCATAACCCATTTCCGAGATAAATTATTCAGTGAATCTCTCTCTTGATAATCAGGCAGTTGACTTCGCAACTGTCTTCTTCCTATGTTAGGGGTCGTAGTAGGCGACCCGAAAAGAGGTAAAAGAAGATTAGTAACAGTGCTGGCCATTTTCTGCCGAATGGAAGGTGAAACTGAAGGACAAACAGATGGAAAAACGGGGTGAGATAAGGCGGGGGTAGAGATGGCAGAAGAGGTATCAGGGAAAATAGAGGTGGTACTAGGCAGAATCGTAGAGGGAGCATTAGGAGATGTAAAAAGTACATTAGGCAAAATCGTAGAAAACACAGGTGAAACAGAAGTGGTCGGTGGGCCTGGAGGAGGCTGCACCGAAGAAGTAGGAGCCAGCTGAAGAACAGCTGGTGGGTGCTGTGAAAAGGATAGAATCTGCCCTGATGAGAATCCTGCAAGCTGCGAATCAGGATTCGAAACGCGTCGGCAGTCGTTTTTTTCAAAATTGCCATTTATTGCGGAAACTGCTTTTGGTTCCTGAAATCTATTTGAATAGCTCCTATTCAGGCTCTGTGAGCATAACAACTGTTTCAAATGATGTTTCTCACTTTCTCTCTGGGTTTCTAGACATTTACAAAGAGCCCTAGTTTCACAAACGTAAAAAGTTTTTTATGGTCCATGTATTCAATGTGATGTTGGCATTTGTGAATAAGTTAATGTTTTTGTAATTGTTCACCATTTTGTTGGTTATTGCACTTTTGAATTTGATTTATTTGTGAATGTATATATGACTCAACCATGAGGTTGATAGTGATCTGAGTTCTGCTTATTGTGATTCTCTCTCTTTTTGTAAACTGAGTATTCAATTGACAAACATAAAATGTTTTGTGTAAACTAACAATTTGTGGTTTACTCGTACCGGAAGTCAGTTTGTACTTTAATTAACTTGGGGGCATAGGCAATCATTTCTATGTTCATATTGTGAGGCCCTGCCTACCCTCCTTCCCATTGGGCCCAGCCACACTTGTGTGTTCTAGTTTGAGTGCGGGCAATCGCCCGAGTGGCTTGGGAACGACACTTTCCAAGTGTCCTTGGATTTTGTCAGCATTTATTGCGGCGCAAGAGTGTTCACTCTTGCTTACTATGGCAGACAAAGATACGCTGTCCTTCACGGAGAGCCATATTGATCAACTAATAGCGTCTTCACCATTCTCCACAATTACTTTGAGTGCCTCAGCAAAACAACAAAACGAGGCAGACAAACTGTTAAGGCTTCAAAAGAAGCATATCCGAACAGAACTGCACGGCCACTTTCTATTAAGGCACCTAAAAGCTGGTACCATCCCTTGGGGCCTTCAAGTTAAGAACATCCCCGTGATTTTCACAGAGGATACTGATTATAAGAAAGGGTTTAGTCAAATCAACACCAAGTGTAGCAGGGACCTAATGGTTCATACCATTGAAACAGCCCAACGCATTTGCAGCCAGGAGGAGAAGGAGATACAAGACCTGATTAAAACAATTAATGACAACCAGACCACGACTGAAGCTAAGGCACTCCTTGATAAAATTGAAAAGGAAATTGCCACTTTCAAGGATTACTCTTTGAATACTAAAGCAGCTCAGTTTGAAAAGGATTCGAAATCTTTTCAATTGGAGAGGGTATATCCTTTTCTTAAAGAGGATTTTTACACTTCTGGTGAGTCACGAGGGGCCCTAAACTCTTTCCAGGGTAGATCCAGAAACAGGTTTTTAACCTTTTCAGATACCACTTCCTCTTCTGACTCCTCCTCTGACTCAAGACAGTCCAACTTCAACAGACGAGGCGCCACTCGAGGGTCGGCTCCTTTTTTGTCCAGGGGCGGCCAGTCGCGACCTCGGTTCAAGCAACCTTGGCAAATGCAAACACGCAACAAGAACTACAACAACAACTAGATTCGTCTACTGTAGTGAACCTTTCCAATAGGGATCTTTCCAGGGATGAAAAAATGCTTCTTAACCTTGGCCTTAAATTCGTTCCCAACAAAAGGACGGATTTTACCAAATTAAAAGTAGAAGCACTTGACTTCTGCCGCAAGGTAAGGTTAAAAGCTTTCTTCGCGGGTGCCGAAATGACGTCCACACAGGAAACGACTGGACTTAGAGTGAAATCACGTTTCACCCCAACTTTAAACATTCCAAAACAAGTCATAGCCTTTGAACAGGCTGTACTGTCTTCCCTGACCAAACTTGAGAGAAAACAAAGTTTTTCCAAGAATAACATCAGCAAGGGCGTACAAAAAGCTATTAGTGATCTGAAATCTGACACTTCAATAGTTATCAAACAAGCCGATAAGGGCGGGGCCGTGGTCCTTTGGCCACGCCCCATGTACCTTGCCGAAGGTCTAAAACATGTAAATAACAGGGAATGGTACAGACCGTCAAAAGAAGACCCAGTCCACGCAATTCAGGACAAAATATCACGACTTACCAAGGAGGGTTTGGACCTTGGTTTTCTAGGACCTAAAGAGTATGAATTCCTCAATAAGAAAATGCCTCGAACTCCGGTTCTCTACTTCTTACCGAAGATTCATAAAGACGACAAGGTACCCCCGGGCAGACCCATTGTCTCGGGTTGCGACTCGGCGCTCGAACCAGTGTCTATATACATTGATTTCTTCTTAAAGCCATGTATTGCCAAAGTCCGATCGCACCTTAGCGACACAACAGCCTTCATTAAACAGATTGAGGGACACCCATTCGATGACCGGACTGAGTTGATGGTGACACTTGACGTCGCCTCGCTCTACACCCAGATACCGCAGGATGAGGCTCTTGAGGTCATCGAGCTATATCTAGACCAAAGGGAGAGACCCCACCGGGTACCCACCAACTTTATTGTGGCATTAGCAGAGATAACTCTCCGTAGTAACTACTTCAAGTTTGAAAATAGCTTTTATGTTCAAATCAAAGGGACAGCCATGGGTTGTCCCTATGCACCGGAGCTGGCTGTGCTATACATGGCACAATATGAGGAGCGTTTTGTCCTTAGTGCCAACCCTTTTTCAGGACAGATCATTCAGTGGCTAAGATACATCGACGACGTCTGGCTCCTGTGGCAGGGGAGCCAGGCGGACGTCGAGCAGTTTCATTTGTGGCTGAACGCTAGGCACCCAGACATCCAATTCACACTCAACCAAAGTCCAAAAGAAATGACTTTCCTGGACGTCACGGTAAGCACCCATGAGGCTAAGCTAATTACCTCCTTGCACAAAAAGGAAACAGACCGCAACACCATTTTGCATTATACCAGTTCGCATCCTCAATCGTTAAAAAATAATTTGCCTTACGGGCAACTGTTGAGGATCAGGCGAAATTGCACTAACCTTTGTGATTTTGACTCTCATGCAACACGATTCTGCAACGAGATGGCAGAACGGGGATACCCCAAAAAGCTGTTAAAACACTCTAAGAACAGGGCCAAATTTACCCCCAGGGAGACATTGCTTGAAAAGAAAGAGAAGAAAGATCTGCAAAAATTGGTTTGTGTGACAACATTCGGCCAACACACGAACCAATTTAAAAACATAATTAGGAATAACTGGCATCTTCTTGAGTCTTTAGAGTATCCTCTCCAAAAACCCATCTTCGCTATGCGTAAGAACAGAAGCATAGGACAACATTTAATCAGAGCAGACAGTCATATCACAGCACCCAAAAGCGACCTTGTCACGCAGTGGAATCTGAAACCCATATGCGGACATCATAAGTGTGGCAATTGTGTTTCTTGTTCAAGCACCATTGAAGGTGACGTTTTTGTAAACAATGGCATCAGATGGAAGCATGACAGCTTCACAAATTGCAAGACCAGAAATGTCGTCTATGCGGTGGTCTGCCCATGTGACAGAGTTTATGTTGGCAAAACAAACCAGCCGATTAATGCCCGAATTACCCAGCACCGCTCCCGGCTTAAGAAAAAAGTCATCACAGCCCCCATGGTGGAACACTTTACCAGTAATGGTCACTCTGAGTCTGATTTCAAATGGACCGTACTGGCATGGATTGACCCTAAACACTTCCGTGACGTTGATACAATGTTGTTGAGCAAAGAGGCGTATCTAATCCTAAAGTTTGACAGTGTAAATAAGGGTCTTAATAGCCTCAGTGAAATCAATAGAGCATAATCATTTTGTGCATGCTGTTGGACACTACATGTCCCATAATGCACCTTATTGGTCAGCCAAAACCTGAATTCATGTTTCACACTACAGGTCCCAGCATGCCCCATTACTAGGTCTTCCGCCTGATTGGCCCGCCACAAGTTCGATGGTATTGCCACCTGACCGGCGACGCCCAGAGATATTCACATCTCTGAGACACCGCTGTGGAGCAAGTATGCTTGATCGGAATTGACACTGTGGTAAGCATGGAAGCAGCCGTTCCCGAAAACTGTTCATTTAATATTGACATGTCAATGCGGTAATGCATCCCCCTCCCATTCCCCTGCAGATATTGATTCGAGCGCTTGGTGAAGAACTCGTAACAGAACCCCCATTGTGGGTACCGCGAATTTTTGTCCAAGTAAGTAGCTCAATTCTTAATCTAAACGCGACTAGCGCTTGAAATTGAATCAAATAGCAAAGCGGTAACATGGTGCCCTCCGCTTTTCCCAACAGAGGTACAACTGTCTCTCTGCATGGTGGAACAGGGGCCACATAACAGAACCCACCTTGAGGTTTTTGCGGACCAACGTCCAAGTAAGTGCCTTTCTGAATATCAAGGGGCTCATGCGATTATTTAATTGGTGAATAAACAGTGTACTAAGACGCACTCCACCGCCTTCTTTCCAGAAAACTAAAAGAACTTCACCATTAGCGGCATAGATGTGGCCCGGCTTCCACATAAACGCAGGTAACTGAGTAACAGATGTTTTTCCAGCCTCCCTTTCCTGCGCATTCGGCCAACGCTCATTGACTCTATTACTTTGTTGCAGTGCAGGCCACCAAGCACAGACGACATTCCTTCCAATCCATGATTAACTGTGGGCAGTAATCACACAAGGTACAAACTGTTTTTGTTACCTAACTGCCCGGAGACTGATGGTCAGAAGTCGCGCTAGATAGTAAAATTTTGCTTTTGTTTTTTATTTTAAATAGTGCCCATGGACTAGATAGAATCTGCCCTGATGAGAATCCTGCAAGCTGCGAATCAGGATTCGAAACGCGTCGGCAGTCGTTTTTTTCAAAATTGCCATTTATTGCGGAAACTGCTTTTGGTTCCTGAAATCTATTTGAATAGCTCCTATTCAGGCTCTGTGAGCATAACAACTGTTTCAAATGATGTTTCTCACTTTCTCTCTGGGTTTCTAGACATTTACAAAGAGCCCTAGTTTCACAAACGTAAAAAGTTTTTTATGGTCCATGTATTCAATGTGATGTTGGCATTTGTGAATAAGTTAATGTTTTTGTAATTGTTCACCATTTTGTTGGTTATTGCACTTTTGAATTTGATTTATTTGTGAATGTATATATGACTCAACCATGAGGTTGATAGTGATCTGAGTTCTGCTTATTGTGATTCTCTCTCTTTTTGTAAACTGAGTATTCAATTGACAAACATAAAATGTTTTGTGTAAACTAACAATTTGTGGTTTACTCGTACCGGAAGTCAGTTTGTACTTTAATTAACTTGGGGGCATAGGCAATCATTTCTATGTTCGTGAAAGAGCAGGAGGCGCAGCTTGTGCAACTAAAGGTTGCGGGGGTGCTGTGGCATTCTGCGCATAGGGGGGTGGTGAATTTAGCAAATGTGACATGAATGGGTCTTTTTCACGTTCTTTTGCTGCCTCTTGCTGAAGAGACGGCAAAACTGGATAACACTTATCTATTGCCATTTTACGTTGCCTGTGCAACTGCTCATTCATCTGCTCTTCTTCATTATCTTTAAACTGCACAGCAGCTTGCATTACTGAAAGTCCCCCTTCTCTCTTATTTTTCTTAGCTAATTTAATTTCTTTTTGTTTGGCTTCTTTGCGCCATAAGCAGAAAGAGTCAAACATCGCCGGCCGGGCTTTCTTTTTAAAGAGTTTAAATTCAAGGTTGTCTAAGATTTCAGAATCAAAGCTACCATATTGGGGCCATTTTAAAACACCATCTTTCCTAGTGTATTTAATCCATACTTCGTTGTAAGTGATGGGGCCTACCCCATGTTTTACATATAGCTCGTAAGTCGGAGTTCCAACTGGAGGAACCGGACATGAGTCCTCCAATCGGGAGTCCCTATTATTACTACCAAGACAAAATAAATTCCCAAGTCTAAGACTAGGCATCCTCGCTCTCTAGTCTAGTTCCAAAACTTCAAAGGATTATCGATTACGATATTTCTCGTGAATACACGAGTCCTTCGGTTATGGTGCTTGCAAGTACCAATACAAAACCTTTTGTATCCCAAAGATACCACAAAGTAAGTCCAACTAAGGACTGGGAGACGCTCCACTTATACTTAACTGAAAATATCGATGGCGTCACCAGAAGACTCGTCTCAGTGTTTCGCTCTACCAAAAACTTCAAGGGTCCAACATCAGGGCGACAGCCAGGGCAGCAGTCCTTGTAGCCGTCGGGAAGCGGGGGAACCTCGCAGCAAAGACCTTTGGACCACGTCGACATGCAGGGGTCGATGAGGTGGTGGGCCCTCCTCCGGAATTTCCACACGAAGCTCCTCACGATCTTCAGGCTGACTGGTACCACTGGAATCGCCCCAAACGCTGGGCGCCAACTGAGGTACTGGGTTTTTAAGAACCGGCACAGAACCGGTAACCCAGCGGTGTCAGGGAATCAACACCCAGAGACCTCGGGTTCTTCCTGATTCAGACCTACAGAAACTCAGAGTCTTCTAGGTGAAGTCAAAGATTAGTTTATTGGCTGCAACCAAGGTAACAGGGTCCTAGAAGTACAATACGGGTATATTCTCAGGAGACTGCACACTTTCACGAAGTCAGGCTTCTCTCTTTATACATGATATTCGGCCTTGGGCAAACATTCTTCGAATTCGTGGTATGTCATTTATAGTTACTGGTTACAAAAAGAAAAGCAGAGTCATGATGACATGTACATATTTCACGTCGTGCTGCCCATAACAAATCATCCGGCAAGGCCCAACATTTCATCAGATATCGCTGGACCCCCAATAAAAACGGTCACCTCCCCATCATAAAGCAAGTGAAGAAAAGGAGTGGAGAAAAGATGTGAGCGAGATATGGCAGGTGTGCGCGCTGAAATTGTTTTATGGCTGGTTGAGCCTAGATGCTATCTTGCTCGGCCACTGGAAGGGAACTGACCTAACGAGTTCGGCCTGGGGCAATGGTTCTAACTTGTACTGAGGTCAGGGAGAAGTCGATTAAGGAGTATGTGTCCTTGTGGAATCTAATTCAACTGGATTAAGGCCTATGTAGAGGGCAACATGTAAATGGGAGCCAAGGGCTCAGAATGTAAATGACGATTTCAAGGTGAAATCGTCACTCGAACACACCGAAAATTCATGTACATGATGTACTCGTCATTCTCGGTCTTTTGATACCAAATTCGTCATATTTCGACGAAGTTTTATTTCTCTAGTCCAGAACTTTTATACGAATCCAGATTTTCAGAACCTCATTACCTCCTTCCACTTACCCATCCCTCCTCACTCCCATATCACTACATAAAAATATTTTCTGACTTTACTTTATCTCCCCAGCCCTGAAGAGTCACGGGTCTACCCCGTTTTTGACGAAACACGTGTCGGCTGGTTTTCATGTAAAAACAAACACTGTTAATGGATGAAATAAATAAGGAAAGAAATAACCAAAGTGAAGTCTGATCTTATCCTTCCATCAAAAGATACAGAACCAACCGTTGAACATACCTAGGTTGTGTGTGCTTCACCTTGCATACAGATACTCTTATGGGCTTATTCAACATTTGAATACTAGCTTTAAGCAATGACTGTAACGAGTTTACCCTAAGACTCTCTCTTTACATATTTCTTTAATCACATTAACAAAGGAAGATAAGCCATTGGAATTACTAGCCACATTTAAAGTCTCAGGAAAGCAAGACAACTTGCATCAGGTTTATGTGGAGAGTCAGCGAACAAAAAAAATGAAAGAGGCAGATGTACAGGTATCAGTTACCTATTCCTTAAAAGAACCATGAACAGGAACTCTTTGCAGCTTCAGCCAGAAAGTAAACTGAAACTTTAGAAAATGAGACGAGTACAACAAAAGAATGCAAATGAGGTATAGAATTTAAGAATTTGATAGATCTAAGAATAATGCAAGTAGTTGACAGGAAATGTGGCAATGATCAGTTTCTTTCTTAAGTGCCTTATGTGTGCCCTAAAACCTAAGCTGCGGACCATGTTTGGATTTTAAATGCACCTGTGTGCATTCATCAGTGAAGAGTCTCATCTTGGAAATTTCCTGCTAAATGATACATAGTTTTCAGTCATATCGAACAGCATAAAAAACAGGAATTCACATAATTTGTTTCAAATACACTAATATACTTTTATCTGTCAATGTAATATATAAATGCTGCTTATCAGAAAAACTAACTTAAACCAGATAATTTCAGGTTTATTGAGTAAGACGTTGACTAATAAATAATATGTAATGAATGAATGATATAATAAATAAATGATATAAAATAAGATATTATTCATATATATATTTATAGATAGTCGCTACTGAGTAGTTATAATTAGACCTGCATTTCCATAGGAAATGCCTCTTTTAGTTTGCTAACTTTGGCAATATTTGATAAATCTTATTTAGAAAAGCTACTGCCACAAATAGTGTCCTCCATGCCACAAACCAACATGACTGGAGACTCAACTAGAGCATACCTTATGGAGAAATGTGAAGAATAAAAAGAAACTGTTCCACACAAAAAGAGCTCAGTATCAATTTTCAATTAATGAATAAGAGCTTCCTATTTAGGGAGTACCCTTCTAAAGAGGAATCAAAAGAACGAATGAAGCTGGTAACAAGAACAGAGCTTCTATGCAAAATTAAAATTAAGGAACCTACAGATTATGAAAACATAAGTCTAATCATCCCTTAAAGCAAAGAGGTGAATTATATAAGAAGGATCCTAAGAAAACACTGGCATTTGCTAAGAAATGGCAATGACCCGAGAGACAGAATTGGCTCATTTCTGAAACTGACATTCAAAAAGGTACCCTCACTATGTACAATTCAGGCAAGCAGTACATTTTTTCAAAACATGAAGAATAAAAAGTACTGTTATGATTTAAATCTGAAAACAGTAATGTGTTTGAAAATGTGCTAAATGTAAAGCTTACAGATGTGGAATTTCATTAAAGCAGTATTCAATAAAGGAAAGTACATATTCAATCAGAAAGACAATCACTTGTAAGAGCACCTTTGTTTTTTGCATTCTGAAACGTCCATGCGATCTATTTTGTATAGGAAGTACAACTCATCACTTGCATAAACGAATACAGGAACATCTACGGCAATAAAAAAACAAAGATGTGAATTATCCAGTAGCAAGACATTGCAAAACTGCATATGATGGGGATGTGTCATGTTTGAAATTTTGGGGCATTGACCAATTAGAAAAACCATTAAGAGGAGGAGACAGAATATGCCTATTAATATAGTCGGAATCAAAATACATAATTAAATACAAAACAAAAAAAATCAACAATCAAGATAAGGAACTTCATGTGCATTATGAACAATGAATTATGAACAATATTGAGTAACAGTGCCAAAGCCAAGGACTATGACTTACATGGCATTAAACAAAAACAGAAGATGACCAAGTATATCACATGTAAAACTGATTATGTGGTGTATGTGATTATATATGCTCATGCATGAAATAGTATATAGAAAGTACCATCTTTCTATTAAAAAAGTAATGCTAGAGCACAAGAGGGTGATAATGATTCAGAACACCATTTGCAGTACATCACAATTCTTTCATGAAGTTCATAATGTAGCCTTACTGCCCGCCGTAGCGAGCTATACCGGCAATTAAAGGCCCGCTGTAGCATTAAAGGCCCAAGCCGATGGCGAGGGACTTTAACAAGGGAGCAGGACGTTTATGGCCTGTATAGCTCAGCTATGGAGGGCTATAAGGCTAGAGGGCAGAATGTTCTAACAAATAAAACAAAATCTTCTCGGAGCTCGAGGGGGTTTAAACAGCTGTGAACAAACTGAAGGTATTCAATGGAGTGCTCCACATCCCAATGTTCTAATAGAGATTAGACAAATGAAATAATTTTGAAATAGACAATGTTCCGAAAACCTCAGAGGAGATTACAGAACACTGTCTCTATGCAGAATGGAATCCAGATATATCATTGAGGTAGGGTGACTGGCACCAAGGGGGGTAAATGTGGATGAAAAAATACATGCACATTTGTAAAACGTACTCTAGAAACAGCAGTAACTCTGTAGGCAACTTGTAGACTATGATTAGTGTAAAATGTATGCTTTTATATTTTCTGGGGTAAACACATGCAAGGCACTGTGCCAACCCCCCTTGCTCCACCCCACGGGGAGGAAACCATCCTTCAGCTGTGCACTGCATGAGGAGTGCCCTGGGCTCCCAAGGACATTGCCTGCCTCCCCTTATGAAATGAATTTGACCCGGGAGAATGGGGTCCCTGGGCCTGGTTATGGCTCAGGGAGGGGACAATGCACCCCCACCTCTTTAAAAAATACATACATACCCCCTTCCATTTTAAAAGCAAATAGCCCTGGGGGGTGGTGTTCCAAGGGTCCTAGTGTAGTTTGTGGGGGAGCATGTCCATTCCCCTTTCATCATATTTGGCCCCGGGAGCTGGGATCCCCGGGGCCTCATTGAGACGGAGGGAGAGGACCATTTCCCTCCCTCCCTTTGGTATAGCACACAGCACCAGGGGATTGGGTCCCCGGAGCCTCAAGGAGGCTCTGTGAGTGGAGCCATATGCCCCCTTCCCGTAAATATGCAAAAGTGCTGCCCCCTGCCCCTCACACTGGGAGATGATTTTGGAAGCATGGGAGCCCTTGCTTTTTTTTTAAACTGTTTGCTGTGGATCTTTTTTTGGCATGAGTGAGTCCCCCTGGGACCACACCTGAGGCCTAGGGTGACAATGTATCCCTATCCTGCCCCCTTATTTAATGTTTTAACCCTTTTTTAGGACTTTGAATGAATTCCAAGTCCTAAGATGGCTGGTGCCACATTTTTGTTGATGTGTTGGTCAACAATTAAAGTAAATGGGTGACCCAGTGTCCCTTAGAACCTAGGTATTGACGTTACAGTGTACAAAATAGTTCAGTCGGGTAGCACCTAATTCCTTTAACCCCTTCCATGCTGCCGTCGGCCATTGGCCGACGGCTACCTGCCCAGTGTTGCCGTCGGCCAATGGCCGACGCTTCCCTTCCCGTTTTGCGGACGTGCCGCACTTCCGTAAAATTGGCTCCGCATGAAACGGGTTAATCTTATAATATTTATACAGTGATTTAACTATAGTCATTGATTCATTAGAAGACACACACACCATAGCTTGTTAGATAAGCATGTATATATTTTTTTATATGTATATATAAATATATTTGTGCCCAAACTTCCTGTCTGCCGATCATTGGCAGAACAACCAGGCACGGACCTCAATCAAACTCACAAGAAGATCAACATAAAAGTTGTGGAGAAAGCAGTGTGGTTTATTGAGAGGTAAACCGCAGAATCAAACAGGCATAATGCCTGCCACATGCGAGCTTGATCACATGATATATATATATAAATATAAAAAAAAAAATATATATATATATATATATATATATATATATATATATATATATATATATATTAAACCTACTGGCAGTCGCCAGAAGGTACATATAGTTAGGATTGGCTACCATAGGAAATCCGCAACATTCTATTGGGAATAACTCTGGTGCCGGTTGAGGAATTTGTGTGTAATTTTCCAAAATTTTGGGCAGCTCTGCTGCGCTCCTTCACTGAAAGTTTCGGGTGGATTGGTTAAGTGGGGGCTGAGAAAAAAGGGGGGTCCCAAAACATGTTTTCCCCATGATAATTTCCATAGGACGGTCTGACAAGTCTACAGCCCGAACCGCTGAACGGAATTACGCCAAACTTTGCAAAATTGTAGGGACTGGTACGCAGATGTGCCTTTGCTATATTTGGTGAAAATCCCTCCAGTAGTTCCTGAGAAAATCAAAAGAGAAAAAATATATCTATCTATAGCTGCTTACGTGTAAGCTTACTGTAAGCTTACCTTTCCGAGCATGAGCTGCATTCTAATTGGCTGCCAATGTCTGTCAACACTCCAAACCAGAAAGTGTTGGCAGCCATCTTGTGCCTCAGTAGACTGAGGCACAGGAAAGCAGAAAAACAAACGTGTAGAACTCAAAAAGGGGGCAGGGTAGAAGCAACCTGACCCCCTAGACCTGCTCAGGGGTTCCCACAAGGATCCCCAAGGTAAAAAAAAAAAATTGTTTTCAAAATTCAAATTCTTCATCCAAGAAGTGTTGGCAGCCATCTTGGGACCAATATACATGATAGCACCTCATTAAAAAGCATTGTAGTGAATAGAGGGTTTTAGGACTATAGTTAAATTATAAATCATTTGTTGATGGTACCATACTCATTTTAGGAATTGTGGTGTGTTCTAAGGTGATTTTACCATGTGAAAAAGCCTTCTGCTGGGATATCATAAATCATGTTTGAAAGAAAACTATTATCTCATGCTTTTCCCACAGTGGTTTGGAAGGGGATCTATAAGCTAAACTGAAAGCATATTTTCTGTAAATTCACATTATCTTTCTCAGTCATGTGAGAATGAAGTCTGACATTCTCAGTAAAACATGTACATCCAACAAGGACAGAGACTGTCAGTTGATTCCTTTGTGTTCTACTGCAGCTTCCCAGAGTGTTCTAAAGAACAACTAGAGCGCTAACAGTCTTACTTATGACAAAAGTATGGCACACCAGAAGCCTTCTTGATTGGAATGAAGTGGTAAGTCTGAAAACATTTAATTTAAAAAGGAACAAAATGAGGGGGTTCATTTTGCCATAGAAAGTATGATTAGTGTTTCAGAAAGAAAAATTAGGGCGCATTTTGAGTGACTTCTCAAATACTCTTCTATATCATTAAACAATTCTGACATGCAGTCTCCCAAGATGACCACCAGAGACAAAAGAGCCCAAATGTAGCCCAAATAGCACCCAGATGTAGCCCAAGTATAGCCCAATGACAGAATGTCCCAGAGTGTTCTAAAGAACAACTAGAGCACTAACAGTCTTACTTATGACAAAAGTATGGCACAACAGAAGCCATCTTGATTGGAATGAAGTGGTAACTCTTAAAACATTTAATTTAAAAAGGAACAATATGAGGATATATTTTGCCATAGAAAGTATGATTAGTGCTGCAGAAAGAAAAATTAGGGCACATTTTGAGTGACTTCTGAAATCCTATTCTCTTTCATTAAAAAATTCTGACTTGCAGACTCCCAAGATGGCCACCAGAGACAAAAGAGCCCAAATGTAGCCCGCATATCACCCAGATGTAGCCCAAGTATAACCCAATGACAGAATGTCCCAGAGTGTTCTAAAGAACAACTAGAGCGCTAACAGTCTTACTTATGACAAAAGTATGGCACAACAGAAGCCATCTTGATTGGAATGAAGTGGTAAGTCTGAAAACATTTAATTTAAAAAGTAACACAATGAGGGGGTTCATTTTGCCATAGAAAGAATGATTAGTGCTTCAGAAAGAAAAATTAGGGCACATTTTGAGTGACTTCTCAAATCCTCTTCTATTTCATTAAAAGAATTCTGACATACAGACTGAAACATGTACTTTGAATACCAGCAGCAGACTTCCCTGGTGAGCAGTAGCTTTACTACAGTGATATAATGAGCATCTAGAGTGCTAACATTCAGAATTTATGGCAAATGTGTGACACATCTGAATGTCTTCTTGAGGCCTGCCCAGGTGGTCCCACAAGGACCAAAAAGACCAACATTTCTTTTAAAAAAAACCTGGTATGTTTTTTTAAAAATTACCCCCCGGGGAGACCAAATCGCGGTGGCATAGTGATAAAGAAATGTGAGGGGTCCACAATCCCCTCAACACTGCCCCGGGGACCGCCGCCCCCGGGGCAAAGCAACACAGCCCCTTGGCGCATACTTGAAGCTCCTGGTGGGCTACTTGGCCAGTATGCAAGGGGAATTAGTTCCTATTCTGCAAACACGCCAGGGGTTGCGCTGCAGAAAGGTGTAAAAAAGGGTGTGGCCTCATTACACCTCTCTGCAATGCAGCCCCCTGGCGCATACTGCAGGTTCCAGGTGGGCTAGTTGGCCCCCAGGGACCCGCAGTATGCAAGGGGAATTAGTTCCCCCTCTGCAAACACGCCCGGGGCTGCGTTGCAGAGAGGTGTAAAAAAAGGGTGTGGCATTACACCTTTCTGTAATGCAGCTCCCTGGCTTATACTGGAGGCTCCTGGTGGGCTAGTTTCCCCCCAGGGACCCCCAGTATGCAAGGGGAATTAGTTCCTCCTCTGCAAACGCGCCAAGGGTTGCGCTGCAGAACGTTGTAAAAAGGGGACGTGCCCTCTGAACACCTGCCTGCAAAAATGTAGTAAATCAGTATAAAAACAATACCAATTAATAGATTTAAAAATTGTTATTTAAAAAACCTTCGAAATTCAATGAAAAAAACCATAGGTTTCAGGCCTTATATAGTTAGGAATTAGCATTTAAAGACCATGCAAATTCACTGAAAAAACCATAGGTTTCAGGTCTTATATAGTTAAGAATTAGCATTTAAAAAACCTTTGAAATTCACTGAAAAAAACATAGGTTTCAGGCGTTATATAGTTAGGAATTAGCTTTTAAAAAACCTTTGAAATTCACTCAAAAAACTATAAGTTTTAGGGGTGTTATAGTTAACTGGACATTTCACTCATACAAAACCATTGAAATTGCTCCTATATAGTTAGTTGTACTAACTATATTTCGCGAACCCGCAAACCACTGCTGATGATGTCACATATTAGATCATTCATGACATGGTCAGTGACATCACTGATGACATCTCAAATTACATCACTGATGACATCACTGATGACATAATCCACGTGACAATCACATACACCTTTTCATACACTATTACAATTTTTCATCACTCTTTGTAAAATACAGAGTATCATATTTGAATCCATTGTCACAGCAATACAAGTATCTAAAAATCCACTCAGTGATTCATAGATGTATACACACATCTAATCACTTACCTGTGGATTCACTCATACAAGATGTCAATGAACAATAGAACACTATCAAAAATACTTATACACCTATATCGACATTAAACAACAGCACACATCCTATTCACATATGAAGTCATCCTACTCACTTATGCAAACAATGGATCATACTTACATATTTACTTAGCAAAACACTTATACAAACACCACTTCATCTATTCATTTAGATAGTAAGTCATACTTAGTGAATTATAAAATCATTATTACAAGTATACAGTTATCCATACAGTCACTCACACAATCATTGAGTCTTATTTATACTTATTTATATACAACAACTGACACATACACTGCCTTTTATTTTTCTAGTTTGTTGGAAATGTACCATTGAGAAATATATTTGCTCATCACCACACCCATAAAGAGATTCACTCACCCAAACTGTTAGAACAAGTTGTTTTAACTTCATATATCTACTGAATCAACTATTCACACATCTTTGGACAGTCACACACACCCCACCGAACCACACACACTTTCACACTCCCATACAAATACTCAGTTAACTAATCAATAACTAATATAGACTTTCACATAGCTAGTAACCAACTGTAGAATCAGTTTACACAACAACTGACAAAGTGATACAGATATTCACACAGTTTAGTCACTATCCACTATATTTAGTGAGACATTATAAATTGGTCAAGTAAACAGTCAATTACACTGCTACTAAATCCTCCATCCAAATATTTATTTATATATATCCACTCATTCTTCAATGCAAATTGCTATATATATAATGCATATTTAAATAACAAAGCAAACCACATTCACTGGATGATGTCATCAGTGATGTCATCAGTGATGTCATTTGAGATGTCATCAGTGATGTCACTGACCATGTCATGAATGGTCAAATATGTGACATCATCAGCAGTAGATTGCGGGTGCGCGAAATATCTAGGAGCAATTTCAATGGTTTTGTATGAGTGAAATGTCCAGTTAACTATAACACCCCTAAAACTTATAGTTTTTTGAGTGAATTCCAAAGGTTTTTTAAAAGCTAATTCCTAACTATATAACGCCTGAAACCTATGGTTTTTTCAGTGAATTTCAAAGGTTTTTTAAATGCTAATTCCTAACTATATAAGGCCTGAAACCTATGGTTTTTTCAGTGAATATATATATATCAGAAACAACTTAGGAATATTATCTATCGGCATTGGCCCATAATCAGGAATGACCCTGTGATAGGGAAAGACTGTAACAAAATCCCCCAGCTCACTTTTCGAAAAACTAAAAGTATGAAAGAAGAACTGGTAGTAAATGACCCTGTCCCAAAGAAAAAAGAACCCCTGTGGCTAAAAGCAAAAAATGGTTTCTTTAAATGCACTAAGTGCAAAGCATGCCAGTATGGAATGAATGTTACCAAAGTTGATGTGCCAAATAGAAGAAAACCAATCGAGATATGCGCAAATTACACATGCAGGACGGACTTTGCAGTTTACGTCTTACAATGTAGTTGTAATAAAAAGTACGTGGGTAGCACTATCCATCCTGCCCACGTAAGGGTGTTACAGCACCTAAGAGCTATTACTAACAACGACCCCTCATATCCAGTGGCAAGGCACATCAACGCTATACATGGAGGAAAAGCTGAGAACATTAAGTACTTTGTGATTGACCATGTTAAGAAAAACATCAGAGGGGGGAACAGACAGTTGGCCCTCCGAAGATTAGAATCTCGGTACATTATCCTGTTGGACACCAAGGCCCCGCAGGGACTGAACGCAGATGAGGCCCTTAGTGTGCATTTATAGTCCACAATAAAAGTTAACAATACAAGTAGCTGTCCATGCAATCTTCGAACCCACCCTTCCGTTAAAGAAGAGTAACATTAGCTTCACTATTACTTTTCAGCAAACGCTGTAAGTATCAGAGTAGAGTATATATGAGGTGGCAATTGACAACGGGATTGGCAATACAAATTGTGATCTTACGAATACTATTTTTTATGAAAATATATGAAAATAACATCTTGCTATAGGTGAAGTAATATAAATAAATTAACCTACGATATGTTAGATGGTCATTTGTAATTGCCCACATGGGCTTTATTTAAGAACAATCTGAAATTTGCTCAATGAAAAGAAGGGATTAGCACCACTAGAGTGTCGTAGTAGTAATTAAGGGCACTAGACCCTAAAGCCATGATCCCTCCTTAGCGCAAAACAAACATATGTGAGATGTATTCTTAAAGAAATATATATACATGATACAAGAAAATAGACATACACAATTAAATGCCACACCAAGTCACTGTGAATGAAATAATTAGCAAATTATATATATTCTTAAGTGCCGAACCCTAAATGATAAGATACTCTACATTGATACAATGAAATTGAATTGTCATCAGACATGTTTAATTTTAATTTTAATTTATTTTGTTGTGTGCCAAAGGTGAATATAATGTGTAGCGCGAATTGTTTGTTGCATGTAAAGTTGTAACCCTTCAGTGGCCATGAGGCAATGGTCACTATGACAACACTGATGCCGCCACATAGACCAATGAGCACTGTGAAAAGTTTAAAAGCACTCACTTACTTGAATTCTTTGTTGTGAACAAGACGGTTCTTCCGTCGAAACGCGTCAACTTTTCACTTGATTAATAAAACTTGTTCCTGAACGAGATCCCACGGTGTCAGCGCCTGTGTATCATCGGGTAAACACAGGAGTGGAGAATATATATATACATATATACATATATGAACCAAGCGATCTTCAGATAACCACACTCCTGTTGTGGAAAACACGAAGACACGGACCCAATGGCTGTAGTCAAGGAAATCTTTAATCAATCCCTCGCTGGTTACGCGTTTCGAGCACCGAGTGCCCTTGGTCACACACCGCGCACCAGGTCAGCTACAAATTTATACATTTTTTTAACCAGTGATGCTCCACCCATTTTCGTGGGTCTCAAAGTATAGACATAGAAGAAACACGTGTTCACTTGACAACTACGTGCTCAACTCTATATACAATTGAAACAAAAAACCTGTGTTAAACCCTAAATGATAAGATACTCTACATTGATACAATGAAATTGAATTGTCATCAGACATGTTTAATTTTAATTTTAATTTATTTTGTTGTGTGCCAAAGGTGAATATAATGTGTAGCGCGAATTGTTTGTTGCATGTAAAGTTGTAACCCTTCAGTGGCCATGAGGCAATGGTCACTATGACAACACTGATGCCGCCACATAGACCAATGAGCACTGTGAAAAGTTTAAAAGCACTCACTTACTTGAATTCTTTGTTGTGAACAAGACGGTTCTTCCGTCGAAACGCGTCAACTTTTCACTTGATTAATAAAACTTGTTCCTGAACGAGATCCCACGGTGTCAGCGCCTGTGTATCATCGGGTAAACACAGGAGTGGAGAATATATATATACATATATACATATATATATATATATATATATATATATATATATATATATATATATATATATATATATATATATATATATATATAAACAATTTGGTTACTTGCAATAAAAGACGCCTCCACTGCCTCCCCTGATGTGGTCTCTTCTTCTTGCCTGTGGAGAAGGTTCTTGCATACATTTCAGCACGAGTGCCAAGTCGTGCCTTTAAAGAGATCCCCGCACCAAAAGAGGGCCCCGGACAAACTTGGATTCCGCTTCGGTGGCGTTGTCTGTACCTAGGTTACTGGGAGTACCGGGACCCCACCACTGGACCTGGCAAGCAAATGGGCAGTGCTGGAGTAATTTACGCCACATTGGGTGAGCTGGACTTCCGGATCTACCCCTGCTTAACGCTATGCTGGGATTCGGTGGGGATGCGGTTTGGGGAGCAGAGGAGACGCCGGCTTTGTAATGACTAGATGCCAGTATCCCGCAGAAAGGTCCATCACTTACCCTCGCAGATTTCCCAGAGCAGTCCACAGCATTCTGGGACATGGAGTACAGATGCATGGGGCGTCCTCCATGTTGATCAGCCAAGAACACAAACTATTGCTGCTTGAGGGGGCGGAGACTACTGACATCAGGCAGGAGGGGCCACCGGTATTAAAACCTTGACTAACGCCCTGCTCCTGCTCAAACCATTTGGCGCTGAAGAAGGCGACAGAGATCGCCGAAATGCATTCGCCTCGGATAAACAATTTGGTTACTTGCAATAAAAGACGCCTCCACTGCCTCCCCTGATGTGGTCTCTTCTTCTTGCCTGTGGAGAAGGTTCTTGCATATATATATATATATATATATATATATATATATATATTCACTGAATAAAACAGAGGTTTCAGGGACGTTATAGTTAGTTGGACATTTCACTCATACAAAACCAGAGAAATTTGTCCGTTATAGTCAGTTCACCTAACTATAACTCATGCCCCCGCAATGCACTGCTGATGACGTCACATATTACATCATTGATGACATCTCAAATGACATTATTGGTGACATTACTGATGACATCATCCAGTGACTGTGTGTTTCTATAAAGTTTTAATATGTTTTATATATATGCCAAGGTGTATTGAAGAATGAGTGGGTGCATAAGTGTCTGGATGGAGGGTTTAGTAGGTGTGTGACTGTGTAAGTGAGTGATTAAATGTGTTTTACTGAATACATGGTTTAGTGACTAAACTGTGTGAATATCTGTATCAGTGTGTCTGTTGTTGTGTAAGCTGTTGCATGGGTTGCTGAGTAGCTACATGTGTGTCTAAATGGGTTATTGATTGGTTGCCTGAGTGTCTGTATGGGTGCCTGAGTGTTTGTGTGGGTGGGTGGGAGGTGTGTGACTTTGTGCATGTATGTATGAGTGGTTGATTCACACATACTCTGTGTATGGGTTCAAGAGTGTGTCTGTGAAGGACTGTGTGGGTGAGTGAGTGTGCGTATGGCTGTGTTGGTGAGTGATTGAATGTCTCAGTGGTATATGTGTGAGTAACTACATATATGAAAGGCAGTATATGTGAGTGTTGGAGTATATAAATGACTGTATGTGAGAGTGAGTGCTAATGAGAGTGGCTGTATGAATGAGTGTGTGCTTGTGTCAGTGATTGTATAAGAGAGTAAGTATGTGTTAGTATCTGTTTAACCACTTGGATGCTAAGGTACATCCACCTCTTCCCATTGACTTTCCATTGAAATCAATGGAAACTCCATGACGAGTTACCCTTGTCATTAGCACTGAAGGGGATAAATAGGTGAGGTGGTGTGTGTGTTTAACTGTATCGGTGAGTAAATGGGAGTGTGATTGATTCTTTACAAGACCTACTAGGTGTGTAAGTAACTGTATGGGTGAGTGGCCGTGTGTGAGTGTCTTTATAGGTGTATTAGTGCATATGATAGTGCTGTATTGATGTGTGACTGCATGTATGGGTGACTGTATGGGTGAATGAGTAGATGTGTGTGTAGACCTAGGAATCAGTGAGTGATTATGTAGTAACTGGTGTTGGTGTGTCCATGGTTTCGAAAATGGTACTCTGTATTTTAGAGTGGGTGTATCAAAGGTTATATTCGGGTGTGAAGAGGTGCATCAGATTATCACGTGGATGATGTCATCAGTGATGTCATTTGAGAATGTCATCATTGATTTCACTGACCATGTCATGAATGATGTAATATGTAACGTCATCAGCAGTGTATTGCAGGGGTGAGAGTTATAGTTAGCTGAACTAACTATAATGGACACATTTCTCAGGTTTTGTATGAGTGAAAAGTCCAACTAACTATACCGTCCCTGAAACCTCTGTTTTTTTCAGTGAATTTCTACGGTTTTTTAAATGCTAATTTCTAACTATAACATGCCTAAAAACTATGTTTTTTTCAGTGATTTCAAAGGTCTTTTAAATGCTAATTTCTAACTATAACGTCCCTGGAACCTATGGTTTTTTCAGTAAATTTCAAAGGTTTTTTAAATGCTAATTTCTAACTATGCCTACAGAGGTAGGACATGTGAAGAAAGAGGAACAAAGACACAGAAAGAAGCAAGACAAATGCAGAAAGAGGCAACAGAAGTCCAAAAAGATTAAGAAAAGTGCAGGAAGAAGCAAGAGATGTGCAGAAAGAACCAACAGAGGAACAGAAAGTCCTCTTGTGCACCCAACTTTTTGCTGATGGGTGCTGGTGGTAACTGACTCTGACTAACCAGGGCTATGCTAAAAGACACTTTGAATACAGTGAAAACACCTGTGTCCTCAGGACACAAGAGGACCTCATTGCCCCACCGTGCGCCAAGAAGTGCATTTGCAGAGTGGTGTAAAAAGGGGCGTGGCCTCGGACCACCTATCTGCAAAGCAGCTCTGTGGCGCATATTGGAGGTACCTGGTAGAGCTAGTTGCCCCAGGTACCCTCAGTATTCAAGGGGAATTAATTCCACATCCAACAACGTGCCAGGGGGTGTGTTTGCAGAGTGGTGAAGAAAGGGGGCATGGCCTCCAGCGAGATACCGGCTATTTTTTTCTTCTTTTTTTAACAAGGGTGGCTGTGTGCCCCCTTTTTTAAACTTTTGTGGGACCCCATCACCCAGGGCCTGACCCCTATTTTTATATTTTTTGGTTTTAAAAATGGGAAGGGGGCCACGTAGCCCCCCTCCCGAGGCCAATTTCATGCCCGGAGACCCCATTCCCCAGGGCATGACCAGAATTTTTTAATTTATTTATATGTATGGCCCTGGGGACCCCATCCCCCGGGCCGGCCCTTTCATTTTTTCTTTTTTATTAGAGGAGAGGGGGACGCGTGGCCCCCCTCCTGGGCCACTTTTGGCCCCGGGGACCTCATCCCCGCGGTCTGGCCTCTGTGATTGGGACCGTGGGGGGAGCCCCAATGCCCCCACGGTCCCGCCAGCTCCCGGCCTCCTGCGGAAGCCGGTATTGCTTTTGAGCAAGGGGAGCTGCGGACATTCAGCTCCCTTTGCTCAAAAGCAATTCTGCTTTGCTTCATTGAAGCGAGAGCAGGTTTCCCTGCTCTCACTTCAATGAAGCAAAGCAGAGTTTGCTATGGCAGGGAGGGAGCCGTGCTCCCGACCTGTTATAGCAAACAGCAATGTCCCGGGGTGGGCACCCCAGGACATTACAGGAGCTGGCCCTGGGGGGTGGCGGTCCCCAGGGCCATTGAGGGTTCCAGAGGGGGCGGCATGGCCCCCTCTCTTAGTTTTCAAAGCCCCCGGGAGGTGGTGGTTCCCGGGGCTTGGGGGTCCGTAACGGATCCCCCAACTTCAATATTTAGTGGCCCGGGGAGGTGGTGGTCTCCAGGGCATGTGGGGTGGCTCGAGCCCCCCCACACATTTATTATTTTAAAAAACAGAGCCCCGGGGAAGTGGTGGTCCCAGGGGCTTGGGGGGGCCACAAGGCCCCCTGCATTTTTTGCACAATGCGCCGGGGAGGTGGCAGTCCCTGGGGCCGCAGGGGACCGAGTGCTCCCTGCACATCATAAATAAAGCCCGCGGAGGTGGCAGTCCCCAGGGCTGCTGGGGCCCCCACAGGCCCCTGCCACATAATTAAGCATGCCACTCGACCTGGTTCACCCGGGAGCTTAAATACAACTAAGCGCGAGAGACCGCGCTTCGTTTTTTTTTCTCTCTCGGCTGGATTCGTGACCCAAGTGCAAATGCGGCCTATTTATTTTAATGCTTTTTTGGGCCCTGGGGGTCCTTGTGGGACCCCCTGATCAGGCCTAGGGTGTTTGTACCCTGCCCCCTTTTCATGTCTTTTATCTTTGTTTCACCCTTTTTCTTGTGACTCGGTTACCGAGTTACATGATGGCTGCCAACAGTTCATAGTTTGGAGTGTTGGCAGCTAATCATAGTGAAGCTCGTGCCCGGGAGGGTTTATGAACCCTCCTCGGTGCTCAGATATTGATAAAAAGAAAAGCATACTCTAAACCAAGATATACCTTTATGGCAAATTTGGTGTAATTCCGTTCAGCAGGTCGGGCTGTAGCCTGTGATAAAGTTTCCTATAGGAAATAACATGGAGAAAATGTGCTTTGGGACCCCCCCTTTTTCTCGGCCCCTGCTTGACGAATTACCCCGAAACTTTCAACACACAAACTGAGCAGTCGAACCCTATCGTTTGGAAAATTTCACGTAGATTCCTCAAACGGCGCCAAAGATGTTGGCAATTCATGAAACGCTTTTCCTGTTGAAACTAGGTTTTAACTATAACTACCTACTGGCAACCACCAGTAGGTAATATATACATACACATATATATAGAAGTGGAAAAACTATAGACTAAATAACAAAAAACACAGATACATAAGTAACACAAGTTGGTGAACAGTATATTTAAGTCTCTGTCCAGGTATACAATTCCAGTAGTAAACTTAGACTTCAACTTTTTATGGTTACACTGTTTAAGGACATGAGAGAGCAATACGTCAATGTTTGGACCCAAATGTCTGTATTATAGGGGCATCACGTAGGGTCTTCTTCAGGTCAAAAGGTAATGTGACAATTTAGTCTTAGTAAAAAGAACTCCTCCAATCCTGGATTAAGTGCAAAGTAGTCGCCTTGTGAAGGCACCATCAAATAGTTAAAAAGTCACTGGGGTGTCTTCTTCTCATGGATGGGGATGACGCTGATCCTTTCCCAAAGGGATAATAAATCAAAATGCACACTGGGTATTCAATGGCTAATCCTCCAGAATGCAAAGGGAACTGCTTGGCTAACGAAGGAAGCTGCCGTCCTCACGGTTACAAGGAATGTAACTGCATACCGATTCTGCACTTAATGTTAACAAACAATCAGCAATGATGGTGGCAGCCAATCAGATCTCATCAGGAGATCTGTCCGCTCCACATATTCTCAGCAGTGTGATGTACACAAAGTGTTTGAGCCTTAGCTACTCAAAAACCACTTAAAGTATTTACACCAAGTCACAAAAAGCATGCCTTCTGGACAAAGATCTAACTTTCAGTCAAATGTGTTGTGATTCCGTTCAACATTTTTTGTGGTGTCGCTGTTCAATTTTTCTATGGAAAAATGAATAAGGAAAATGGGTTTTGGGACTCCCCATCCCCCTTTTTCTTTGTCTTCCATTAATGGATCACACCAAAAGTTTCCAGTAAAGAACTGAGGTGGATGAGACTTTTTCTGCGGAAAGTTTTGTGAAGATTCGCCAAGCATACTCAAAGTTATTAAGAAAGCAAAAAATGCTATTCCTATGGAAATACAGACCTAACTATAACCACCCAGTGGAATATTTATCGATATACATAGAAAAAGTGCAGTCTGGTTTTAGGGATCAATTTCAGATAGTTTTATCAGTCTCTTGAAAGACCTATTGTTTCCAATACATTGGCACATATTTGAAGTAGGTTCTGATTCAATCCTTTGGTCATGATTGGATGCTTTTGTTGTCTATATCAAGTGGCTGCTTTTGATTCAATTACCTCCCTCCATGTCCTTGAGCTTGTCCCATCAAGGAGGATTTTAGTCTTATATTGCTTTGATGGAATGAATTGTATCTACTGCTGAATTGATAGTATTATATTTCAATTTTGCATTCAGAAGTCTAAGGGAGTGTATGTGTTTTCTTGCGCTCCCTGTATTAATTCCTGTCCCCACCCACTCACTCTCTCTATTAACTCCCTCCCTCCTTGGTCCCTGATGCCTTTAGTCCTGCACCCTGTCAAACTCCCCATCCCGCAACTCAGTTTCAGTTATTTAATAATTTTTAATGAGAGCTTGATAGCTGCAAATTTCTGTAGGGCCACTCATTTATTTTTTCAGACTTGCATGCACATTTTTTTAAATATTTCCTTTAAATTTACTATTTTAACACATCCATCTGCCATGTTAGAATGGTATATTAAAATGAGCTACCATGTGTCACTAAGTATGCTTGTTCACACATCACAATGCTCCCAGGGGAATCTGTCCCAAAGCATGTATGCATGGAGGCGCATTTGTCACACCACATGTGCATGTATTGTGGCAGTCTTTAAACGGGTTTCCTTTAATAGAAATCTCTTTGTATAATAACCGGCCATGTGTTATGATGCATTCTTTATCTTGATATCAATAAACAAGCATTTGCCAATCGAATCCTTTAGAGTCACCTTTTCTTGGCAATGTAAGTGATTGCTTTGGAAGAGATACTAAAGTTAACCTTTAGCCATTCTTTGGAAATGCATTTCCCCAATGACTACAAAAGAATGTTTACAATATCCATGTGCATATTATGCAACCGGTGCAAGCGCAGCGAAGCGTCTCCCATTACCTTATGCTTATCCCGAGTCTCTGCAAGTTAAATATATAAATTAACCTTATAATACTGAGACTTTAATGTTTGCCAGAGATATAAACAAAGATAATTCCAGTGCAAGCTCATCTCTAACAGAGGCCCGATCTACATAAAGAATGAACATGATGGTGACTTTTGTCTGAAAACCTATCAATGTTTTATTTATCTGCTGGATATGCAGTTCAAAATCAATGCTTGTCCTAAGAAGGATGTCTTCATTAACTGGCTGGCTGAGCTTTGCTGAAACCCCTTCTAACTTAATGTAGTATTATTGACAATAGTAAATCCTGAGCAAAATTCCATAATATTTTAGTGGATGGATTTTGTCTCCATGGTAATTGTAAAAGATGACTGATCATTTCTATTCATATTTTTTGGTCTGGCTGACAGAATACAAATGATATAAATGACAAACAATATAATTTTTGAAAGGATATGAAGCAATTAATAATGTCTGTTTCAAGTTAAATGTCATTCCATTTTTTACTAAATTTTGAAATAAACATAATTTATTATACATTTATTTTAAAATATGAAGCTTCTAGCACTCACTGGCTGCTCTTGCTGCTCCTGTTGGTGCTCATATTCTAAAGGTCATCTGCTGTTGGTCCCCCTCTGTAAAAATCAGGCTGTCAGACAGCTTTTCCTCTGCCCATGCTAAGTTCTCCACAGTCCCAAGAGTGTAAAGGCAAGTATTGCATCTCTAGGCATACACATACAAAGAAGGCAAAACTTCACTTTTAAATCGCATCTACTCACAGCTTTAGCTATCAGCTGGGGACCTACTTTTCCAGTACATTATATATACTTGGGCAAGATCCTTGTTCATAATGTGATAGCTTTGTTTTATATGTGAAGTCTCTCCTCTTGATTCAATGGTTTTACACCCTTTTCTTTCTTTGTCGCACCTAGGAGCATCTTGGTCTCACAGTGTTCAGATTTGATTAATTATAAGCTTACCATGGCTGACTTGTGAGGAATCCATGGGAATGCTTGTGTTTTCTTGTTCCTCCTACATCCTGCCTTGCACTCTTTCTCTGCTTATTGACTCCCAAAGTGTGTTGTCCTTCTTTCTGGTTTTATTATTTACTCCCCCACTGTGTTCTCCGATCCCACTTCCCATCCCACTGCCCATTTGTGAGCATTCAGGGAAAACAACATCTAATTTTGCAATAATTGCTAATTTCCTGTGTTTGAGTCACTTTTGAGTGGAGAGAAGTAAAGCACTATTTAGACACATGTAGATTGTTAGACTTGTCTCTGGAGCAGGTCCCACAGTTGCAATGGCTTTTTGGCTAACATATTAGTTCACACCTTTTATTTTGTCTCCCTGCCCCCATTTATTGTTTTCTTACCTTTCTGGTTTCCCCATTTTTGCTGCTTGCTCTTGTTTTATCTTGACTTGTATTATGCCATCTTACCTCATTTTCTGTAAATTCCTCAAGCAATTAACCCTCCTTTACAATTTTCTCGAACTCGAAATTCCACAGCTTTTTAAACAAGCACAATAAACAAATAATGTTTATTTACTCCACTGAAGAATTCAAAATAGTTAAGTCACATAAGGCCTAACCACAAATACCCGCTTTCAACCTACACACACACACACAGATGAAATCTCGACCATCAGAAATCACCCTGGCTTATGTAGCTTGCCCCTTGTGCAATAGGTTCTACTAACACCAGTCATTATTGGTACATTCACAACAATCTGTTATGGTACCTTTGTCAATTTTGCGGTTGATGGCATTTCACGAACCAGCCCCACAAAACCTTTAGCAAACAATTAATACCACAATAGCCCTTATTTATCCTGGGATCTTGCACTGTGCTGAGCCTGATCACAACTTCAACTCTTCATCAACAAACTCCTATACACATTTACAGAATCAAACCATAAACATTACTAGAACGTGAGACATACAACTTCAACACAATAACATAAGGTCAAAATGGACCATTGCGATGCACAACCCTATTCTTACTCACACCTCCATCACTGCAAACGTCTTTTGAACTATCAAATGTCTTCAATCTTCAAAGTTTGCCCTTGGACTTTAGGAACATGGGCAATTCTAAATTGGGGCAAGTTTTATTAATTTGGCTCCTTTTCTCCTTCCTGCTACGACTTGCTAGAGCGGGATTCTTGTATCTCAATCGTCGAATATAATCATTAAATCACCCCCTCTTTGGTTATACGGACCTTTGTTAGTCGACAAATCTGAACCACATAAATACCACAAAGCAATACTTGACTAACAATGGACTAGCAGGTTTGTATGTTGGAACAACAATAGGCTAAACAACGAAAGCCTTTACAATGTAGGCTTTGCCATGTTAAAGTCCTAACAATGCCTGCCTTTAAAACTAAAGTTTTTACCACTGATATGCCACTGCAACAGATGCCTTCACTATAAAAATGTACATATTTGGCAGGTAAATATAAACCATTTTTTATTTTACATATTTATATGAGTATAAAGGGGTTTATACATAGCTGTAAAATACTTACATCTTTGTGGTAAAGGCATGCGTTGTAAAAGTATTATAGGTAAGTATTAACTATATATATATATCCCATAATCTCAAGCATATAAAAGACATACTGATTTTAGTTTACGGTTCTAGCACACATATGGAGCATTGATAATTCGAGTTCTGGCACTGGTCATGCACTTATGGCTTTTTGAACTCTGCACTGCCATCTAAATGAATTGTGGGCCTTGCAGTCTGGTTGGGAGAAATAACAATCACCCGGTGACTGACATTAGAGTCGGACACAAACACACTTTGTGTAAATAAAGCCCTGCAGTGCTGCCACTAATTTCATGAATTTGAAGATGTTTCTCAGTGCACTCAAACACGCATTTGCAAGTGACAATCTAAATCATGTTCGATATTGTTACCAGAACGTTTTTTTCCATTTGAAATTTGAGATGTCCTGACACAGAATTGTTCATAATTTATGCAGCAGGACCTCATGCGATTCAAACATATTTTAAATCATTTTTTTGATCTAATCCAAAAAGAAAGGGCATTTTATGTTTTTATAGAGAGTTGGCGCCACTATGTTAAATACCCAAATACTCTGGCTAGTAATTTTTGACAAGCTTTTATCGAGAGCAGGAAAGATAACATTGTATCTTTTCTGGGCATATATCAGCAGGCACACTATGTTTAAATGCTTGTTGTAACTATGTGGACTAATGCACTATGCTTTTATTCATTGGTATAATCATGTTGCATTCAGCATTTTAGTTAGTAGGCAATTAGAATGTTTTGCCAGTGACATTTTCTGTTTAAGATAAAATGGTCAAATAGCGGTAATTAGCATTTGATTATAACTACATAGTCTGTCTTCTGTGCCTATCCATTTTCAAATGGAGGGAAGGGGTATTTAAGTGGGATTGTTGATGTCGCCAATCAGATTGATAAAGGTTGCTGTGCAGCCGAAACGCGTATCTCATCTAATGCGGGGTTGAGGGAGACCTGAAATACAATAAATGAGCCATATTCCTGCCTACCTTGAGTACATGCCTCTTCTCCATTGGCGTTGGATGTTTCTTTTGATATATATATATATATATATATATATGTCAAACACAAACAGGAAACCCTTTGAAGATACGTGCCACACGAAGGTAAATCAGCTCTCTTTATTTTGTCGCCTGCCGGCAGGAAATAATGAGGGACAGCTTTTCAGAATAAAATGCCAGACGCGTTACAGGTTAAGACCTTTCTTCAGTGGCATGTAGTTGTGAGAGGCTGCAAGCGCAAGTAGAACTGCACAGTTTATAATTTCCAGCACCTGTCCTTGTGGGCGTGGTCATTCGCATGGCCTTGTGGGTGATGTAGTGCAGTTCTAGTATTGCCCCAGTGGGTTCGCTTCTCGAAGTCTCTGAGTGAACTGGATAAATCTTGCATTGTCCAAAATAGTGCCTGCCCAGCTTTAAGACTGCCAAATTGTAGCTTGCGAGCTGGCTCCTTCCCTGCAAAAAGGCTCCAGCTCTCCTTCGTTCACAAATGCTACAGCACCCGCGTGGTGCCGCAGCTATATATATATATATATATATATATGCAGCCACGTCGGTTCGATTTAGTGCGGGAATTGCAGCGCTCACCATGGGTGTGGCTCCCTGCGGCGGAACGACGCCGCTTTTAATATTGCAACACAGTCCTTCTCACGAAAGAAACTGGGGCGCACAACAATAGTTTCCACATCATGCGTGATTTAATCTTGGACCATTTCAAATATACAGGATGAAAAGCGAGTGATCTACGCGTTTCGGTGTCCCTGACACCTTGGTCACGATCAACTCGTCGCTCTTTTTCTCATTATTTAAAAGCCTTGCAAGTTGGTAATTGCATCATTTCCTGCCCAATGGCTTTCAGCGTCCAGATGCATTATGGGTGCTGTAGTTTTTGTATATAACAAAAACTAGAAAAAACAAAACAATCTACTCAATGTAATAACAGTTTTATGTTGATCTTTGCAAAACCTCTAGTGGGACATGAAGGTGAATATTCTTCATCTCTTTCTCATTACTTTGCTTCCTTTTTCTTCTTTTTCCTTGTTTTATCCTTTCCTTGTTTGCTTACTCTCTTTTTGTTTCTCATTTCTTCTTTTTGTTTTTGTTATTGTTTTCTTTTTCTTTTTACCAAACATGTTCGTATCCCTTTGTTTAAGTGAATATATAACTCCTCTGACTGATTTAGGCCGTGTGGGTTCAGAGTTCGAAGATTTAGAATGTGGTGAGATTCTTTCTGGCGTAAGAGTTTCTCACTGTCTCCTCCACGCTCATTCCTTGGGATTGTTTCAATATCACAGAACTTCAATCGGCTCCAATCTCCTTCATGATAATGTTCCATATGTTTCGCAATCGCGTTTGATCTATCTTTATGGATTGTTGCTCTTACGTGTTCCATTACTCGTTTTTTCAGTTCACATATAGTACTTCCCACGAACAGCCGTGGGCACGGACATTCCACCACATATACAATGTATTGCGTATTGCAAGTGATCAATTGGCGTATCTCCCACATTTTGTTATTTGCCATTTTGACTTCTTTTGTTTGTTTTGCGATTTGGCACATTTTGCATGTGTGACATTTCAGAAATCTTTTTGTTGTCAACCGTTTCATCCCTTTTTATTAATTTAAAATGACTGTGGATGAGGTGGTCAGGTTTCTTGCCCTCCGATAAGCTATCGTGGGATGTTTCCCTACTATTTTACTCACAGTTTCGCATTAGAGAGTGAATAGTAGAGAGAGAGTAGTAGAGTAGTAGAGAGTGAGTAGTAGAGAGTGAGTAGTAGAGAGTAGTGGGGTAGTAGAGAGTGAGTAGTAGAGTGAGTAGTAGAGAGCGAGTAGTAGAGAGTGAGAAGTAGAGAGTGAATAGTAGAGAGTGAGTAGTAGAGAGTGAGTAGTAGAGAGTAGTAGAGTAGTAGAGAGTGAGTAGTAGAGAGAGAGTAGTAGAGCGTGAGTATCAGAGAGTAGTCAGTCAGTGTCAGTCAGTGTCAGTCAGTCAGTCAGTGTCAGTCAGTGTCAGTCAGTCTGTGTAAGTCAATCAGTGTCAGTCAGTGTCAGTCAATCAGTGTCAGTTAGTGTCAGTCAGTCAGTGTCAGTCAACCAGTGTCAATCAGTAAGTCAGTGTCAGTCAGTCAGTGTCAGTCAATCAGTGTCAGTCAGTTATTGTCACTTAATCAATGTCAGTCAGTGTCAGTGTCAGTCAATCAGTGTCAGTCAGTGTCAATCAGTCAGTGTCAGTTAGTCAGTGTCAGCTAGAGCCGCTCTGCTGACCTGGTTCTCTGGCTCTAAAGCAGCTCTGCTGACCTGGTTCTCTCCCTCTAAAGCAGCTCTGCTGACCTGGTTTCTCTGGCTCTACAGCACGTCTGCTTACCTGGTTCTCTTGCTCTAGAGCAGCTCTGCTGACCTAGTTCTTAGGCTATAGAGCAGCTCTGCTGATATGGTTCTCTGGCTCTACAAGAACTATGCTGACCTGGTTCTCTGGCTCTGAAGCATCTCTGCTGACCCAGTTCTATGGCTCTAAAGCAGTTCTGCTGACATACTTCTCTGGCTCTAGAGCAGCTCTGCTGACCTGGTTCTCTCCCTCTAAAGCAGCCCCACTGATCTGGTTTCTCTGCTCTACAGCAGCTCTGCTGACCTGGTTCTCTGGCTCTAGAGCAGTTCTGCTGACCTGGTTCTCTGGCTTTAAAGCAGCTCTGCTGACCTGGTCCAATGGCTCTAAGGCAGCTCTGCTGACTTGGTTCTCTGGTTCTAGGGCAGCTCTGCTGACCTGGTTCTCTGGATCTAAAGCAGTTCTGCTGACCTCTTTCTCTGGCTCTAAAGCAGCTCTGCTGGCCAGTGTTAGTCAGTAAGTCAGTGTCAGTCAGACAGTGTCAGTCAATCAGTGTCAGTCAGTTAGTGTCACTTAATCAATGTCAGTAAGTGTCAGTGTCAGTCAATCAGTGTCAGTCAGTGTCAATCAGTCAGTGTCAGTCAGTCAGTGTCAGCTAGAGCCGCTCTGCTGACCTGGTTCTCTGGCTCTAAAGCAGCTCTGCTGACCTGGTTCTCTCCCTCTAAAGCAGCTCTGCTGACCTGGTTTCTCTGGCTCTACAGCAGCTCTGCTGACCTGGTTCTCTGCCTCTAGAGCAGCTCTGCTGACCTAGTTCTTAGGCTCTATTGCAGCTCCGCTGACATGGTTCTCTGGCGCTACAACAGCTCTGCTGACCTGGTTCTCTGGATCTAAAGCAGCTCTGCTGACCCGGTTCTATGGCTCTAAAGCAGCTCTGCTGACCTGGTTCTCTCCCTCTAAAGCAGCTCTGCAGACCTGGTTCTCTCGCTCTAAAGCAGCTCTACTGACCTGGTTTCTCTGGCTCTACAGCAGCTCTGCTAAGCTGGTTCTCTGGCTATAAAGCAGCTCTGCCGGCCTGGTTCTCTGGCTCTTGAGCAGCTCTGCTGACCTGGTTCTCTGGCTCTAGAGCAGCTCTGCTAACCCGGTTCTCTTGCTCTAAAGCATCTCTGCTGACCTGGTACTATCCCTCTAAAGAGCTCTGCTGACCTGGTTCTCTGGCTCTAAAGCAGTTCTGCTGACCTGGTTCTCTGCCTCTAGAGCAGCTCTGCTGACCTGGTTCTATGGCTCTAGAGCAGCTCTGCTGACCTGGTTCTCTGGCTCTAGAGCAACTCTGCTGACCTGGTTCTCTGGCTCTAAAGCAGTTCTGCTGACCTGGTTCTCTGGCTCTAAAGCAGCTCTGCTGACCTGGTTTCTCTGGCTCTACAGCAGCTCTGCTGACCTGGATCTTGACCTCTAGAGCAGCTCTGCTGACCTGGGACTCTGGCTCTAGAGCAGCTCTGCTGACCTGGGTCTCTGGTTCTAGAGTTGCTCTGCTGACCTGCTTCTTAGGCTCTAGAGCAGCTCTGCTGACCTGGTTCTCTGGCTCTACAATGCTCTGATGACCTGGTTTCTCTGGCTCTACAGCAGCTCTGCTGACCTGGTTCTCTGCGCTCACGATGCACGCACCCGACTTTGCAAAAATATATTAAAAAATAATGTAAGTTTATTATAAGTACAAATATTTTTTCCATGAATATCTTAGGTAATCTCTTGCCCTAATATGTATATTAAAGACACGTACATATCATTTTGGAACATACATTTTTTTTTGCGGGAGTCGCGCACCCAGCACGCCCCAGCACGTATATGATGTCACGCGGGACCCGCCACCGCGCAAGCGTCTTGTACCGTAATACGCATGTGTCGTGAATGCGCAGGAGCAGGAGTCGCGGACTGGTCGCATACCAATTGCGCACATCACGTAATATGAAATGTACATGATGTAACTAAAAAACACACAGCCGTCGCACACCATACAAGGTTCCTTTACGACTTTTCTAAAATGGAGGCTAGAATCCGCGCACCCACTGTGATGTGTACGCTTTGAGTGCGCGACTCCGGAAAAAAATTGGTAATTTAAAAAAAAAGAAAATAATATAAATATATTAAAGAAAAAAGAAAACAATAAAAATAATCAATATTTCAGTTTGAATTAAAAAAATTTTTTTTTTGCAATTTTCAGAAAAATATATAATGTTATTTAATGAATAAAATATTTATAAATAAACAGGTAAAAAACTGTAGAAAATCAGTACAAAAAATAGGTATAACTACTATCACACTTAAAAATTAGCATTTAAAAAACCTTTGAAATTCACTGAAATAAACCATAGGTTTCAGAGACATTATAGTTAGAAATTAGCATTTAAAAAATCTTTGAAATTCATTGAAAAAAACATAGGTTTCAGAGACATTATAGTTAGAAATTAGCATTTAAAAAACCTTAGAAATTCACAGAAAAAACATAGGTTTCAGGGGTGTTATAGTTAGTTGGCCATTTCACTCATACAAACCCATAGAAATTCTTTTGTTACAGTTAGTTCTGCTAACTTTAACTCACGCGCCCGCAATGCACTGCTGATGATGTCACATATTGCATCATTCATGACATGGTCAGTGACATCACTGATGACATCATTCATGACATCTCAAATGACATCACTGGTACACCTGGTACCTACAGTAGGCAGTTATAGTTAGGACCTAGTTTCCATAGGAAAAGTGTTTATTGATGTGTCTTTATCTTTAGTGTCATTTGATGAATCTTTACAAAATGTTCCCCAAAAAGTGCTCCAGTGATAGTCATGGCACATGGAAAGTTTCGGGTGAAGAGTCTGTCGGCGGGGACTGAGTAAAGGAAGGGGTTCAAAAAATGTTGGTGGGGTTTGAGCGTGCTCCTGTGGGCATATATTAGTGTTGAAAAACCACAACTTTGTGTTTATCGTGATTGTGTGGAATTGCTCCCTAACGCTATGACCAACTGTCTCGCACTGGACAGCAATGTGGACTCTGGGAGGAAATTACGGGCATGTATTGAATGTTAAGCAACTTCCAGCATCGAACATTTTGGTGCTTTAAGTAAGAGACTGTTCACTTGTAAAGCATTCCTTGACCAGGCCTGTTCAAGTTGTAATATGATTAGCCTAATTAGGAAGAACTTTCCTACATACATACAATGTTAGTTTACAGCCTTTTATTTTATTTTATGATTTTAGTCTGGTATTTTGGCACACATGTTTGAGCAATTGGCGGCCTAATCAACATACTTTCATTGTAACCATCCATGCAGGAGTCGTGAATGCTGTGAATTAAAATACGTTTATATGCACAGAGAAGAGGATTGTGTTATGACATTTCTAGTTACACAGACATAGTAAATTATAGATTTTTTGTCTTCTATTTTTTTGCCTTAGGTAAAGTTGGCAAAACATCTGTTTTGTCTCAATGACATTAGTGACATTTCCATGTGTTTAACTTATATCAACTCAGTCAAACTCTATCAGATATTCCATACTGGTGCAATGTGTTTAAACGGTAGTATTTTGTTTATGTCTATTAGATACCTGCAGGGGGTGGGCTATACATTTTCACATTGTTAGGTTGCCAATTTGATTGACAAAGGCTTCTTTGAAGCCGAAATGCGTCTCCTTAAGCTCGGGGTCGAGGGCGACCTGGAAATGAAAAATAAAGATGCCATATTCCTGCGTCTCTCGAGTACGTGCCTCCTTCTTTGGGAGCTAGATTGTTTGTATATATAAATTTGAACATTTTTGACTTTCACTTGGAATCCTGCAAGATTACCACTTGGATTTATATTATGAACCACTTTGAATGCATCAGAGTGCGGAATAGTGCATTTTACTATCAGCAAACATAATGAATTTTTCCATCATTCACTCTTATGTTATGGTGCATTCTGGGACATTGATGTTTTTTCTGTCAGGTGACCACGGAAACGCCAATAAATCACAGGCACTAACATTATGTATGTCATTTCCTGCCCGTGACCAAGGCTACCCGGCCGAAACTAGTTGGGATTACAGGACTTTTTGTGCCTTTCGTTTCATTAAATGCTTCCTGAAATTCGAAAAGGGCCTCTGCTTTGTTGCTTCACTGTGTGGAATTCGCCGGGGCTCTCGGTGCCCGGTTTCAGACGCCGCCCTGAAGGGTCGAGGGCTCCCCAAACGGAGATGTTTTGGAATGGATTTATGGAAGGAGCATGACCCACACGCTGCCGCTTGACCCACTGAGGTAATGCCATTATGGAACACGAACGGCAGCGCTGGAAGGGATTTGGGTGGGGGATGATTCCCCTTCCAATCTTTCGGATGACAGAGGCATTTCAATGGAGCAGGACGTTATTTGAGCATTTTTGCCTTTCACTTGGAATCCTGCAAGATTACCACTTGGATTTATATTGTGAACCACTTTGAATGCATCAGAGTGCGGAATAGTGCATTTTACTATCAGCAAAAATAATGAATTTTTCCATCATTCACTCTTATGCTATGGTGCATTCTGGGACATTGATGTTTTTTCTGTCAGGTGACCACGGAAACGCCAATAAATCACAGGCACTAACATTATGAATGTCATTTCCTGCCCGTGACCAAGGCTACCCGGCTGAAACTAGTTGGGATTACAAGACTTTTTGTGCCTTTCGTTTCATTAAATGCTTCCTGAAATTCGAAAAGGGCCTCTGCTTTGTTGCTTCACTGTGTGGAATTCGCCGGGGCTCTCCGTGCCCGGTTTCAGAGGCCGCTCTGAAGGGTCGAGGGCTCCCCAAACGGAGATGTTTTGGAATATATATATATATATAATATATATATATATATATATATATATATATATATATATATATATATATATACACATATATATATATATATATATATATATATATATATATATATATATATTACCTACTGGTGGTCGCCAGTAGGTAGTTATACTTAAAACCTAGTTTCCATAGGAAATCCGCAACATTCTATTTGGAATAACTTTGGTGCAGGTGGTCACATCTTCGGAAATTTCTCCAAGAAGTTGGCCTGCTCCGCTCCGCTCCTTCCCTGAAAGTTTGGGGGTGTTTTCTCCATGCAATTTCCCATAGGACCTTTAGTCGGGGCTACAGCCCGAAAGGCTGAAAGGAATTACACCAAACACCAAACGTGGCAAAAAGGTAGAGTTCTGTTTGCAGATGGGCCTTTTTGTTAAATGGTGTAAATCCGTTCAGTAGTTCCTGAGAAAATCAAAAGTAAAATCATAGATATATATTGGAGGTGTTACGGTAAGCTTACTGTAAGCTTACTGTACTCTGTACCTTCCCGAGCACGAGCTGAATGCTAATTGGCTGTCAACTGTCTGTCAACACTCAAAACCAGAAAGTGTTGGCAGCCATCTTGCGCCTTGGTAGACTGAGGCACAAGAAAGCAGAAAAACAAATGTGTAGAACGCAAAAAATGGGGCAGGGTAGAAACGCCCTGAGCCCATAGGCCTCAGGGGTCCCTCAAGGACCTTTAAGGCCCCCCATTTCTTTTTTTATACAAAAATCGCGGAGTTCGAGTACCGTACGAGCTGCATGCTCATTGGCTGAGAACACTCCAAACCAGGAAGTGTTGGCAGCCACCTTGTCATCAGTGATGTCATGAGTGATGTCACTGAACATGTCATGAGTGATGTCATATGTGACGTCATCAGCAGTGCATTGCGGGCGCGTGAGTTATAGTTAGCTGAATTAACTATAACGGGGGAATTTCAATGGTTTTGTATGACTGAAATGTCCAGCTAACTATAACATATGTGAAACCTATGGTTTTTTTCAGTGAATTTCTAAGGTTTTTTAAATGCTACTTTTTAACTATAACATGGCTGAAACCTATGGTTTTTTCAGTGAATATATATATATATATATATATATATATATATATATATATATATATATATAGTACCTACAGTAGGTTGTTATAGTTAGGACCTAGTTTCCATAGGAAAAGTGTTTTTTTGACATGTCATTTGATGAATCTTTACCAAATTTTCCCCAAAAAGTGCTCCAGTGATAGTTGTGGCACATGAAAAGTTTCGGGGCGGGGACTGAGTAAAGGAGAGGGTTAAAAAAATGTAGGTACTAGGTGTATATATAAATATATATATATATTTATATATATTTATATATATATATATATTCACTGAAAAAAACATAGGTTTCAGACATGTTATAGTTAGGGATTAGCATTTTAAAAACCTTAGAAATTCACTGAAAAAGATTGGTTTTAGGGGTGTTATAGTTAGCTGAACAATTCACTCATACAAAACCATTGAAATTCCTCCGTTATAGTTAGTTGTACTAACTATAACTCGCGCGCCCGCAATCCACTGCTGATGATGTCACATATTACATCATTCATGACATGGCCAGTGACATCTTCCATCATGTGGACATTTTTTACATTTCCCGCTGGCCAGAAAAAAGTGAACGCCACCAAGGTGATTTTTAAGATCTGCAAATCAGTACTCTCACGTGGATATCCGAACAAAAAGTATTCTTGTGGGACCGCAAGCATGCTTAAACATTTAAAATGCTTACATCTAGCACACGAAGAGTGCCAAAGACTCCAAGAAAACCCACCACCACCACCGGCAGTAGCAAGCACTTCGAGGACGTCTCCATCAAGCCAACATCTGGATATACGTCCCCAATTTGCTAATGCAAAAATACACTGCATTAAGTGTAATTGTTTGCTGTGGTATGGAGAGCAATCTGTGGACTTTGTTTGCCGGGCTTTAGACAATCATCGGTTCTAGAGGTTTTTTTTCCAGACGTTCATTGATTTGTTGCTCCAGTTCTGTTTTTTTTTAAAACAAAAAAATCAAAAAATCGTTAAGTAAAACACAAAAGAAATATAAAAAAACAAAACCAAAAAAAAAGTTATTTTCAGAACTAACTTCTCTGGTTAAAAAAAGAGCTATATACGTATGATAGTGTGTGAAAGTTTGGTTGAATGTATGTGTAGTGGATAATTGACTGAACGAATGCATTAGTAGTGTATTGTGAAGTGCAGAATTATAAGGAAGTGCTGCAGCATGACACTAAGCTCTTTAGCTGCAATCTGCTGTCGTACTTCCGAAGCACAGGGATGCAACATATGTACATAAATATGTTGCAAGGCTATGCTTTCCTCTGCACTGCAGCTTAAACTGCAGCAATGTGGTTACACAGGCACCCTTGCACCATGGTGCAAGGATATCTGTGTCTTGTGGAGTTTGTTTTTGTGCAGAAAGACACAACTTCCTGCACAAAAACAATCAGTGAAGGCCTTTTTCTCCTTCAATGTGTGCTGTGCATTATAGCATATATTGAAAGAGAAAAAATGAGGAGGAATGAAAACAATTCTCCTTGTTGTGTCTTGCTACACCAATTGGAAAATGGTGCAGCATTCACACACATGTCCAGATTTATGATTTATGATGAACCTGGAGATGTGTCTTGTTCTATGAGTGTTCTGTGAAAGCACACACAGCAACACCTAAAGAACGCCCTTTCAACGCAAAGTGGTGTGTATGATGAGGTTGTATTTACACGGAGAAAAAAAGGTACACAGACTACCTTTTCCTCTCTTTGTAAATATGAAGAGTGTCTTGCGCTATAACTATGTTACAAAAAGTGACATATTGTTAGCACAGGATGCTTCTAAATTTGCCCCATAAGTGCTTAGGTATTGGCAGACTGTTACAATAAGAACATATTGCTAGTTGATTCATTAAAAAATTGCATGAGAGTGATAGGAGGTAAGCACAGACTTACATCTGCAAAGATACTCAAAAAAGAATGATTGAAATGGTTGTGTTCCTTCAATAGGTACAATGGGAAATGTTATGAACCAATCAAATCTTTTTTTTTTCAGGTCACACAATATCCTATGACACTGAGATTCCAAAACTACATCGGTATAAACTGGGTGTTTTCAAGACTGTATTAATACTTTGTAGCTTCTTCCAGATCTGTTTGCATAGTATATAAAGAAATTAATTTGTACTAGGATTAATGGTTAGGCCAATCCTTAACCACACGAGTGATAAGTACAATAATTTCAGTACTGCAAACAGAAAACAAGATAAATTTATAAGTACTTACGTTTTGGCAAACTGATAAGACACGTTTATAGATTAGTGAAGAGAAGGGATGGGGCCTGATGTGACATGTGCAAACACACTCTCTGACGTGTTTTAAGTTAAGGAATTTTGTCTCTTTTAATCCTGAAAGTTCCTCTGCCCTACTAGCCCACCATGTCTCTCTATTAAATACCATACAGGTGCCTTGCAGAGAGGGGCTCTGAAGGCATGTCCTATTTTATACCTCTCTGCAATGCAACCTCTGGCACTTTCTGCACACTTCTGGTGGGTTAGTTGCCCCCCAGTGACACTCAGTATTCATGTTAAGTTTATCCTGTAACTTAAAACTGCCACAAAACACCTTTCCAAACATATCTACTCTGTTGATGTCCCCTTTCTTCACCTGTGTGCAAAGACAGGCTATTGTGCATTTTAATACTTAGTTATACTTACCTTCATAGCAATAGAAATAAAAAACACTACACATTTTTTTCAATTGTTTTTTACAATCTAAATTGTTGAAAATGTCATATTTTAGAATTAGGATTTGTGAAAGAGAAGAAAAAAATACAGTTATAATATATAATAATATATTTTTTACAACACAGCATAACTTTAACATTTCACAAATTATTTTCTTTGCCTTTTTTGCTGTTCTCAGAATGTACTGAATTTCACTTGAAACAATGATTTAAATCGTACTCATCACATAACAGCGAGCAAAAAAAAACAATCAATAAGATTGTTTAAAAAAACCTGAGACTACATCCTCAATACCAACCCATATAATAGAAATCACACATATATAAAATGCTTACTTCTAAGAAGATTTTCTACGTTAAATTTATAAACACTGTAAATGTTGTTGCTTAAAAATATACGCTGAGATAATGTGCAAGAAAAAGTCCATAATTCAAAGATACACCTTTCCTTGAGGCCAAATGGTATTATTGCAATCCTTTTTATTTAAATTGTCCAATAGTAATCATGTTAAATCATATTATTAAATTCCTCAGAGGCCGAATTATGTTCCTAAAACTTTGGCTATAAAAATATTAGTTAGGAATTTGGTAATTTGCTTGGCAAACATTGTTTAAAAACCAAATGAGCATCATTACAATATGTCCAGCCTTTATCACATTTTAAATAGGCAGTGTAATGTCCAGATGTTGTAGAAGGACCCTCATGGAACATTATTGCTACTGCTACAAAAGTCCTTCCTGATATTGATAGTTGACTTGCTACAAAATGTTTTATTAAAGTGTCCATTTTCCTTCCATCAGCTGTACAAAGTTGCATGATTAAAATGATATATTGTCCTTATCGTTGTAAAATAAAGTTGATAACATTTCTGATTTGATTTGGCTACACTCCATGTTTTGATTTGCTGCTTTAACTATTTTGTTGAAAGACACTGATGTACAGTCTGGTAATGTCAAATATATCAATCTTTCAGTGTCTATGTTGTAGGCATGAAATACAAAAGTGAAGGTGCTTAGATCACTCCATGCATAGTCCTTAAGAGTTTGAAGCACTGCGTGCCCTAAAGCCTAGCTCACTGCATGGGAACATGTACTTATGTGTCTGCAAACACATTAATCAAGCAAATGATTCTCTCTCAATTTTCCCAAATACACACTGACTAACAGTGTGATTCTAGACAAATAACAGTATCCCTTCCACTTTGCTGAACGGATTACTACAACCACACATACCAAATGCTTCTCTCACAATGCATTACAAATGAACACACACTACCAGTGTGATTCTACAGAAGCAACACTATTCACTAGTCTACAAGAGTTAAGACGACTGCACACATTTCAAATATTTCATTACTACTTTTGAGAGTGCAAGCTTGACACATTTTAAAATACATAAGCAAGGACTGCTTTAAATTCTACCAAAACTTAGCAACAGCATAAGTTTTTAACAAGTACTAAAACGTCAAGTACATGAAATACGCACAGGCTTCTCTCACAACAGTTCCTAAACTTACAAACGCGACACAGTGTGATTTAAGGCAAACAAGACTATCACTTAGACTTTATCAAAACACATTTACTGATCTACAAAAACAAAAGTGTCAACACACATTTCACATATTTCATTATTGCATTTCAATGTTAAAGCGTAACTCATTTTCCAAATACATAAGCAATGTCTATTTTCTTATTCTACCAAAACTTAACATCAATAAAAGTTTTCAAGCACTTATGTGTCTGCAAACACATCAAGCAACCAAATGCTTCTCTCGCAATTTTCCAAAATGCACACTAACTCACAGTGTGATTCTAGACAAATTTTTTACATTCTGAGAAACTCCTGAGGCGGAAAGCCGGGAGCAGCTATTTTAAGAATCCCCATTACTTTTTTAACATTGTAATACTGTGTATTTTAAAACCATTGCACTATTTTCGCCTGGCATTACCTGATTAGCGCTGAGCAGCAGATCGCTTGTTGTCTCGCCCTGGTCTCTCGTTTTGCCGCCATTTCCTGTTCGAGGGAGCCACCAGACACGCCCACCTCGGTTGGCCACGCCCCCCCTCACAGGTACATATAATGCTCGCTGATCGCTAGCGCTGCATTTACATTCTGAGAAACTCCTGAGGCGGAAAGCCGGGAGCAGCTATTTTAAGAATCCCCATTACTTTTTTAACATTGTAATACTGTGTATTTTAAAACCATTGCACTATTTTCGCCTGGCATTACCTGATTAGCGCTGAGCAGCAGATCTCTTGTTGTCTCGCCCTGGTCTCTCGTTTTGCCGCCATTTCCTGTTCGAGGGAGCCACCAGACACGCCCACCTCGATTGGCCACGCCCCCCTCACAGGTATATATAATGCTCGCTGATCGCTAGCGCTGCATTTACATTCTGAGAAACTCCTGAGGCGGAAAGCCGGGAGCAGCTATTTTAAGAATCCCCATTACTTTTTTAACATTGTAATACTGTGTATTTTAAAACCATTGCACTATTTTCGCCTGGCATTACCTGATTAGCGCTGAGCAGCAGATCGCTTGTTGTCTCGCACTGGTCTCTCGTTTTGCCGCCATTTCCTGTTCGAGGGAGCCACCAGACACGCCACCTCGGTTGGCCACGCCCCCCTCACAGGTACATATAATGCTCGCTGATCGCTAGCGCTGCATTTACATTCTGAGAAACTCCTGAGGCAGAAAGCCAGGAGCAGCTATTTTAAGAATCCCCATTACTTTTTTAACATTGTAATACTGTGTATTTTAAAACCATTGCACTATTTTCGCCTGGCATTACCTGATTAGCGCTGAGCAGCAGATCGCTTGTTGTCTCGCCCTGGTCTCTCGTTTTGCCGCCATTTCCTGTTCAAGGGAGCAACCAGACACGCCCACCTCGGTTGGCCACGCCACCCTCACAGGTACATATAATGCTCGCTGATCGCTAGCGCTGCATTTACATTCTGAGAAACTCCTGAGGCGGAAAGCCGGGAGCCGCTATTTTAAGAATCCCCATTACTTTTTTAACATTGTAATACTGTGTATTTTAAAAGCATTGCACTATTTTCGCCTGGCATTACCTGATTAGCGCTGAGCAGCAGATCGCTTGTTGTCTCGCCCTGGTCTCTCGTTTTGCCGCCATTTCCTGTTCGAGGGAGCCACCAGACACGCCCACCTCGGTTGGCCACGCCCTTCCTCCAACGCTCGGAGCTCCCCTATAAATTATGAGTCTCTGCCGGAAGCGCAGCGGGCGCGACGATTGCGCGCCGAAGGCGCGCATAAGGCAAGCTCATCTGCGCTCGTCCGCGCCTCGAACGCGACTGGTGCAGCCCACTCTGCCCAGTTCCCCATGCTGCCCACTTCCCCCCTTTTGCCTCTTACTCGTGAGACCCTGCTCCTTCTCAGAGAATTTGCGCACGAAGGTCACCTCTCTTTTTCCGATACTGCCTATCCTCTGCACGATTTCACTAGTAAGGGTCTGCTAATGGGAGGTCTGCTTAATGTTAGATCATTGCCAAAGCACGCTAATGAAATTCAATTGCTTATTGATACTCATCACCTGGACGCACTCTTCCTTACAGAGACATGGACCCATGCCGATTGTGACATTGAACTCGACTGGGCCTGCCCCCAAGACTTTAAAATATTGCATCTTCCTAGACCCAAAGGCCGTGGTGGTGGAGTAGGCATTATCCACAGAGCCTCCTGGTCCATAAACATCTTAGACATGGACCCAGTTGCCGGGACTGAACTCCTCGGCCTTTCCATAAATTGCCACTCCGGAACCACCTTTACGGCAGTTATCTGCTATCGCCCCCCGGGAGCTTTTAATTCTCAACAACAACAATCGTTACTCACCACCCTTACAAATATGGCCACCTCCCACAACAAGTTGATCGTTCTAGGCGATTTTAATCTCTGGCCAAATGGCAGCCTGGACACTGGATTGCACAATCTTGTACTCTCCTGTGAAAGCGTGGGTCTTTATCAACTGGTCAATAAACCCACCCACACAGCAGGGCATCAACTTGACCTTATTTTCTCCACCCCTCAGCTAGTACACCTGATCGACATCCTGCCTATGTGCTGGACCGATCATGCGCTCATCAAATTCTTCATAACTAGCAACGGAGCCAGAAGGTCGGCATTTAGTTCCTCCCCCGAATTTCTGTACAGAGACTGGAAAGCTCTGGACAAATTGAGATCTGCCGGCACCGTATTTAAAGTGGAAAACAGTTTTTCCCCCACTAATCCGGTGGAAGACAACTACAAGGCCTTCTGTATGAGGATATCCTCGACCACTGACTCCATCGCCCCCCAGAAGAAATGCAAGCCTAAGAGCAGAGCACCAGCTCCCTGGTATGACGACTCCCTGAAAGTCCTCAAACTAGCCTGTAAACAGGCTGAGAGGAAATGGAGGCAAGGCTACTCCGATACTAACAAGTCACTCTGGAAAGTTAAACTCCGGGTATATAAAACTGCTATTGTTCAAAGTAAAGCTAACTATTTCTGCTCCACTATAGTCAACGCCACCAATAGCTCGAAAAGTATCTTTCAGATTCTTAACAACCTTACCCACCCTGACTGTGCCAAAAATACAATCCCACCCTCACAAGCACTCTGCGACAATCTCGCATCATTCTTTAAAGATAAAATTGAGACCATCATTCACAACCTGAACACCTCCCCACCACTGGATAGTCCCAACTGCCCCGGGTCTAGCACCACTGACCCGGTCCCGATGCACTCCGAGCACCTTCCCATGGAAAGGCTGCGGGAATTTCCCCCCATTTTAGATACAGATTTTGACAGATTGGCGCTTGGGATCACCTCGGGCTCCCCTCTCGACCCTCTACCCCCAAAGATCTGGAAAAGTTTTGGAACAGAACTCTTTGGCACCCTGCGCAGGATCTGCAACCAATCCTTGTGTCGCGGATTTGTTCCAACTCCTTGGAAGCAGGCTCTCATCACCCCGCTGCTGAAAAAACCCTCCTTGAACCCTGAATGTTTGTCGAATTATCGGCCTATCTCCCTCTTGCCATTCCCGGCAAAGGTTACCGAACGCTGGGTGAGTTCTTGTCTCTCTAAACACCTGGAGCAGAATCACATCCTGGACGATATTCAATTTGGCTTTCGGCCAGCCCATGGCACCGAAACAGCTGTCCTGACAGCCATGGAAGATCTTCGTATGCGGGCAGACAGGGGCCAGGCAGTAGCCTTGATCTTGCTGGACCTGTCTGCCGCATTCGACACGGTTAATCATGGGACCCTGCTGGAGAGACTAGGAGAGGCTGGGGTTGATGGTACGGCTCTGCTTTGGTTCCATTCATACCTGCGGGACAGGAAGCAGGCCGTGTCCCTCCCCCCATTCCAATCCGCCTTCGTCTCAGTGCCCCATGGGGTGCCCCAGGGCTCGGCTATCAGCCCCATTCTTTTTAACGTGTACCTTAAGCCCCTGATCACGTTAATAAAGTCCCATAGGTTAAAAGCTATCAGCTATGCGGACGACACCCAGCTTATTCTCTCTTGGGAAGGGGAAGATTCTGTCCCTCTAACATCGTTTCACGACTGCCTAAGAGATACGGCTGGTTGGCTGCACAAAAACTCGCTGCAATTCAACTCCTCCAAAACTGAGGTTCTGTTCTGCCCTGGAAATCGAATCCCACGCCTGTTCCCTACCGAATTTTGGCCCCCGGAAGCACCGGAAAAACCACAGCCAGTCACCACGGTTCGCAACCTGGGTGTCACAATGAACAACAAGCTGAGTATGGAAACCCAAGTTGCTAAAACAGTGGGGACTTGCTCAGCCCTACTGCGCTCTTTGCGCAAGATTATGCCACTCCTCCCCGCACAAGCTCGAGCGTTAATAGTCAGGTGTACTATTCTTAGTCGCCTGGACTATTGTAACGCTCTGTTACTCGAGTCCCCAGCTGTGCTGCTGGATCGAATACAAAGAGTTCAGTCGGCCGCCGCCAAGCTCGCTCTTGGCTGGACCAGGAGGTCCTCCGCCACAGCGGCCTTGGCCGAGCTGCACTGGCTCCCCTTAAAGCAGCGAGTGGCCTTCAAAGCCCTTTGCCTCGTTTTTAAGGCCTTGCACGGAGTCGGACCCAGACCTTTGCAAGCCATGTTTTCCTGGTACACCCCCACCAGAACTCTCCGCTCTGCCTCGGCCTGCCTTGTCACAGTACCTAGATTCAACAAGGTCAGGACTGGGGGCAGATCCTTCAGAGTCGCAGCTGCAAAACTATGGAACAGTTTGCCCCTGGACATCCGCCAAATATCGCAACTACTTCCCTTCCGAAAACGTATCAAAACCTGGCTTTTTCCCTAAAACCCACTCTCTTGCTACTCATCCTCAGTCTCCTCACTTAGGAGTTTTCTCTCCAGCGCCAGGGTACCTGCAAGGTGACAGCCGCGCTATATAAATGTTTTAAATAAATAAATAAATAATAAATAACAGTACCCCTTGCACTTTACCAAAAAACATTTAGTAGTCTGGAACAGGAAACATGACAGCACACATTCCACATATTTTAATACACGGTCTCACAAACTAAATCTAGACATGCAACACTACTTCCTGCAGTTTACCAAGAGAAACACATTAATATTATTAAAAAACAAATATACCAAATACAACCTAACACAAAAGAATAAGTTACCTTTGAAATTGATTTGTAGATTAAGAAGTATGTCAGTCACACACCAGATTTTCTTATACAGACTCTCTGCTCTGTGCATCTATTAGCAAAACCAAAAGAATGGCAAGCTTTCCCTCTCATTCTCCACACATATACATGTAAATATCAAATCACATTGCTCCCCACAATAATTCAAAAGCTAACACACATTTCTATTGGTTACACATTTCAGCCCTTTCCATGTGACATACATTTAAACCATACCCCCAATCTACTCACTGCCTGTTACCATAGAAACAGTTCATGGAACACTTAACTCATAGGTAAGAAGTTCAACACACAATGTTGCAACTCCAAACAGCAAGTGTGCTTGACTATTCAAAATATCAGCATATCATATGTAATGTACCTTTGAAATACTTTTTTGTAAACCAATAAAAACATGCTTTCAAAAAGCAGAAACATGCACCCTACTTTTGAGACTAAAATGATCTCAAACACCTAACCATTTCTTTTCTTTTTTCAAAACTGCATCTTATCCACCATTTTAGAAAAATCTAACTTCTCAAATTGCCATTTCACATACAGAGACCATCTTAGTGCATCCAGACCTCCCTTCAAGATCCTTAGAGTGTGATTGTGGGACACAGCTATATTTTCTGGAGCCAAAGGTTTACCAAATAAAGGCATTAAATGGATTGGACAGAGAGGGTTAAAGTGGCTCCAATTTATGCAATTGGTTAAATCCTTTTTGCATCGCCAACACCCTGACCTCATAATTGTGCACTGTTGTGGCAATAACCGAGGCACTTTGACTGGGGTAGGTCTGGAAATGGTTATGAAGGACTCCTTTGCAGAATTGATGTCACGTTTCCCCCAAACTGCCTTTGTCTATTCTAACATATGCCAAAGGCAGAAATGGAACTGGCCCAATCAATTTTGTCCAGAGATTGAGAAAGCTAGGAAACATGTGAATAAATCTGTTTCTGCTTTTCTCCGAGACTATAGAATGGGGTCCATTTACCACAACAATCTACGTTTCAATTTGGTTAGCATCTATAGGAGAAATGGTGTACATTTTACAGATGAGAGAAACAGAGTCTTCCTCATAAACTTTAGACTCTGCATCTGTATTTACTTTTAGGTACCAAAACTCTGTCAATAAACACAGCGGCTCTTTTTAGAGACACCCAAGTGCTAAACAGATAAGCTTGATGTATATCTCAAAAATGTTTTTTTTGCTTGGAGTCGCGCACCCAACGCGTCAGAATCGTCCATCAAATGCATAAAAGTCGTGCACCAAACGTGCTGGAGTCGCACACCCTACAGATTAGTAGTCATGCTTCCAACGCGTGCACACCAGGGGGCTAAGCTAGATGCGCGACTCCTAATTTTACCGTAAAAAAAATAGCCACTTTTACCATAAAAAAAATAGCAAACATGCAGCTCCCCGTGTGGAAAAGCAATATGGTTTGGATTTTGAAAGAGAGAGCAGGTTTCCCTGCTCTCTCTTTCAAAATCCAAACCAAGTTTGCTATGGGAGGGCGGGAAACTCCCGGCCTCTCATAGCAAACAACAGGAGCCGGCCCTGGGGGTGGTGGTCCCCAGGGCCACACAGCCACCCTCCCACAATACATAAAGCCCCGGGGGGTGGTGGTCCCCGGAGCTTGGGAGGGCCATTAAACCCCCTGCCACAAATTATAATGGGAGGGGCTTTTGAGCCCCTCCCAACAATTTATTTTGTAGCCCCAGGGTGGCGGTCCCCGGGGCTGAGGGGCCCCTCTGGGACCCCTTTAAATGTAATAATTTTGCCCCCAGGATTTGCCCCCCCCGGGGGCTAATTATAAAAGAAGCTCCGTTCTATTTATTTATTTTTTTACGGCAAGATCTGTGCACCCTGCGCGCACTTTGCGGTTTTAACAAAGTAATAACATTGGGGGGGCCTGGGAGTCCTTCTGGGACCCCCTAAGCAGGTCTTGAGGGTCAGGGTACTTCTACCCTGCCCCCTTTATACGTTTTGCACACTTATTCCACAGACTTCTTCAGTCTCCCTTCTACAGAGGCACAAAATGGCTGCCAACAGTTTCTGGTTTCGAATGTTGACAACCACTTGACAGCCAATTAGCATTCAGTGCCTGATCAGGAGGGTGCGCTCAGGGTGTGCGCACGGTGGGCTCAGGGTGCGCGCACGGTCGGCTCCGGGTGCACACAGGTTGCGCGGATCCACCGCGGCCATAGATATATGTGTACTTTTAACTGTAATTTCCTCAGTAACTACTGAACAGATTGACACCATTTAAGCACATGGCACGAGTCTGAACTGAGGACTACCTCTTTGCCAAATTTGGAGTAATTCCGTTCAGCAGTTCAGGCTGTAGCTGCGGCTAAATCACGTTTTGGGATCCCCCTTTTTTCTCAGCCCCCGCTACATGAATCATTTGAGATGTCATCAGTGATGTCATGAGTGATGTCACTGACTATGTCATGAGTGATGTAATATGTGAAGTCATTAGCAGTGTATTGCGGGCGCGCCAGTTATAATGAGTACAACTAACTATAACGTGGGAATTTCAATGGTTTTGTATGAGTAAATTGTCCGGCTAACTATAACTGATATGAAACCTATGGTTTTTTCAATGAATTTGCAAGGTTTTTTAAATGCTAATTCCTAACTATAACGTGTGTGAAACCTATGTTTTTTTCAGTGAATTTGCAATGTTTTTTAAATGCTAATTCCTAACTATAACGTGTGTGAAACCTATGTTTTTTTTGTGAATTTGCAAGGTTTTTTAAATGCTAACCCCTAAATAAAATATGTGTGAAAATCTTTGTTTTTTATTATGAATATAAATACAACATCAAAACACTCAAACTAGTTTTTTTTGGGGGGGGGATTTTTTTTTTGCGTGCGCGCATCGTGCGTGCAGCCCTTTACCCAGTTTAAAAAAACAAAAATGGCGGCTGAAGGGTGCATCGGGGGTACGAGCACCGTGCGTGCATCTCGCGGGTTTTTAAAAAAAAACAATTGTTTTTTTGGGCAGTCGGGATCTTTAAGGGACCCCCTGAGGAAACCTAGGGGTCAGGGAGTCTGTTCCTTGCCTCCTTTGTGTGTTTTAAAACTTTTATAATAATCGAGTAATACGTCATTTTCGTGCGCCGTGCGCGCACCGTGCGCCCACGTCAAATCATGTGACTCAAAAACAACACTTTTTATTGGTTAATACTAGTTTCTATTCTGGAATCTTCAAAAACCCCACCCACTTCCCTCACTATTTGCTTTATTCTCCTGGAAGAAGGACCCTTTTTGAAGCTGGAAGCAGAAAAATCAACAGGATGGCAGAAAGACAGGAAACAACATCTTCTTCTTCTGACTCCCACCTAGAATACCGCCAGAGAGCCAAGAAGGGGAAATCTTCTTTTATTTTGGAAGTTTTTTACTTTTCCTGAGGGACTAAAAAAGGTAAATGCCCCTAAAGTAACGTGTACCCTTTGTGGTACTGTTCTTTCAAGGGGAATCCCTCTCAAAAAATACTCCTTTTCAATACATACCATGATCAGACATGTAAAAAATGTGAACCCTGTGCAATATGCCCAAGAAGCCACAAGAGCTCTGGCCCAGCAGATTCCACCAGCTGTGGCCAGCACATCTACAGCTCCACCTCCATCGCCAGCAACAGCAGAAATGGACCTTAGGCCATATTTGGCGCATGTGCATATGCGGTGCAACAAATGCTTTGATCTTATTGTTTTTGGAGAACAGAGCCTGAATCTAATTGAACGCAGCATTTAGAACCATAAATGCTCTGAAAGGAGATCATTTTTTTTTATTTTTCATTTATTTTGTTCTTGTTGAACAGTTTCCATGTTGCAGTTCCTGAATTTTCTTCAAAAAAACAAAAAATATATAAAACTTTTAAAAAAGGAAAAAAAATATAAAACAACAAAAGAAAAAAAAAGTTCTTTTCAGAACTCATTCATTTCTCTAAAAAGAGTTGTATTCCTAACACACTGTGTCGTTCATTTTTTTGAATGAAAGCGTAGTGCATAAATGAATGATTGAAATGACTGAGTGAAGGGGAGGAAGGGACTGAGGGATAGAGTGAAAAAAGGGGAGTATGGTGAGTGACAAAAGAGGAGTCGAAGAGTGACTGAAGAAGGGGACTAAGGGTAGGGGAGTGAGTTAAGGGGAGTGAAAAACTAAGGGAAGGGCAATAAAGAAAGGAGAATGAGGTAGGGGAGTGAGAGAAGTGGATCAGGGGCAGCGACAGAGAAGGGGAGGAAGAGACTGAGGGAATGAGTGAGGAAAGGCGAGTATGGTGAGTGAAGAAAGGGGAGTCAAAGAGTGACTGAAAGAAGGGGACTAAAGGTAGGGGAGTGAGGTAAGTGAAGAGAAACAGTAAGGGAAGGGCAGTAAGGAAAGGAGAATGAGGGAGGATGAGTGAGAGAACTAGAGCTGGGGCAGAGACAGGGAAGAGGAGGAAGGGACTGATGGAATGAGTGAGGGAAGGGGAGTATGGTGAGTGAGGAAAGGGGAGTCAAAGAGTGACTGAAATAAGGTGGACTAAGAGTAGGGGAGTGAGTTAAGGGGAGTGAAAAAGTAAGTCATCCATGTGACAATCAAATACACCTCATCACACACTAGTATAATCTTTCATCACTCAATGTAAAATAGTAAGTGCCATATTTGAAACCATTGACACACCAATAGAAATTTCTAAACACCCACTCAGTTATTCATAGAGCTATACACACATCTAATCACTTACCTATAGCTTCAGTGTTATATGCAGTGAATAATCAACAGAACACTATCAAATATACTTATACGCCTATTTCAATATTACACAACAGCACACATTGTATTCACTTATAAAGACATCCTTCTGACTTATGCAAACAATTGATTATTCTTACATTTACTCATCTACACAGTTATACAAACACCACTTCATCTATTTCTATAGATAGTAAATCACACTTAGTGTGTTATAAAATCACTATTACAAGTATACAGTTATCCATATACTGACTCATACAATCACTAAGTCTTAGTTACACTTAATTAGATATAACTGTCACATACACTGCCTTTTTTCAAGTTTAATAGAGATGTACCATTGAGAGAAATATTTCATCACCACCACACCCATAAACATATACACTCACTGAAACAACTTTTACAACATGTACTCTTAACCTCATATACCTACTGAATGAACTATTCACACATTTTCTGGCAATCAAACACCCCCCACCAAACCACATAGATATTCATTTACCCATACAAATGCTCAGTTAAGAAACCAAGGGTCCTACTCATGTCCTTTCTACGTTCACCTGTCTCAGACCTCTTTGGACTATACTGATGCAATAAAGCTCTGAAGTCTTTGTGAACTCTTCCCTATGACTTACTAGTTGCCCGTTTGGTGAAGCATTTGTTTATAGATTTGCTGCATCTGCTGCCAAGGAAGTGGAGGAGATCACACCTGATAGTGACAGGGCTGTGCCTGCCTGACCACAATGCTGACTCCACCCCCCTGCTGGGCGACTGTCACCTCTGTCCCTGATACTGAGAGGAAGAAGGAAGCCAGGAAACCCCCAGTGCCTCAGCAACACCCAGAACTGGTTTAGACCGAGCTCAGCGCCCACTTGCACAAAGACTTCAAAGGACTTCAAAGACTTTTTGGGGTATAACAGAAGGACCCCTGACTACAGAAAGGGAGATTCTACAATCAAGAGGAACCTCTGCTGGAAGAAGGACTGCTGGAGAACTGAAGGAAGATTGCCTTGCTGTGTGCTCTAAGGGCTGACCTGTTCTGCTGTCCAACTGGAAGCTGAGAAGAAGAAAGGGACTTTGCTGTGTGCTGTGACCCTGCCTGCTTGAAACTACAGAGACTTTGCTGTGTGCTGTGTCTCCTGAACTGAATCTCCAAGGGCCTGAGAAGAGCTGGCCTCCTGTTTGGAACCCAGGGTTAAAGGTTCCTAAAGCTTTGCCAAAAACGCTGTAGAGATCGTGCCTGTTCCCTCCTGGGCACGTGATTTGTGACTGCTGGCCGTGTAAGAGGTTCGGTGTGCTCATCGGCACAGTCTTGCGACAGACCGGAGGCTCGTTGTGCTCCCCCTCGGGAGTTATTGTTCCAAAGGCTTTCTGTGCCAACACGAGCGCTCTGCCCGTCTTCCGAACCCTAAATATCACCAGGCCATTGTTCACCGCCGCCGCCCGGGGCCAGGAATACCCTGCGAAGTTGCCGTTCGCTGGGGAGCTGCAGCGGCGAAGATCGGAGCCGCCGCGCTCCCATTGGCTGAAGGAGCCGAGCCCCCTCACCAACGCCGCGACGGGATAGGCCCGTGCGGCGCAGCGTCATCGCCGTTGTAGTGCCGTGATTGGCTGAAGAGCGGAGCGTCACGGAAAGCCTGTCCCGGGAGCCGCACTGCCATTGGCTGACTCCCGGGTGTGACAGAGGCTTGCCCCAAACGCCGCGAAAGGATTGGTCCCCGTCATCGAGACCTCTGAACTGCCGAGTGATCACCGCCGGGACCGGGGAAGACTGACCCGACCTCGCCGAGGGAATCCTTGAAGTGCCCCCAGCCCCCGGCCTGCCCGTCTCTGCTCGGAGCGCCGAGCTAGCTCCCCGCCGCTCCCTGAAGAACTGAGAGCGGGCGGAGAGGCTGCGGAGACCGACCGGGGCTGAGAGCGAGTGTGCTCTGTCAGGCGCGGGGCGCCTGAAGCCATCTAAAGTGCGAGGCTGTGCCGAGGAAAGTGAAAAGAGTCCGAGGAGCACTCCGTGAGGCGCTTGCAGCGCTTGGGGTGCATTTACTCCCAGGACTGTTTTGCAAGAGATTTTACCCAGTGGCATTGTTTTTACTGCTCGTTTTGAGAGCCCCTTTAAAGTAAGTCAGTATTACTCGTTTTTAGTGCTGATTCACAAGAGACCTGAGACAATCTATATAAGAACTTCCTACTAATTTAACTGCAACCATTAAGATTAAGTACTACATTCTTGAAGAAGTGATTAACGTGCAACTGTTTTATTTTCCTGCTGAAACTAGATAAAGATATATATTTTTCTATCAATATACTTACCTGTGTGGTCTCAGTTTGTGGTGGATTGGGGATTACGGTTGTGTTAAGTGCATTTATAGTACACATTGCCTCAGAGATAAGCCTGTCTGCTCGTGCCAAGCTACCTAGAGGGTGAGCAGGGGTTATCTACTTTGTGTAATTCTTCACCCTGACTAGAAGCAAGGGTCCCTACTTGGTCTAAGGTACTTACCTCTGCCAATTAGAGACCCCCAGATCTAACATTGGTGGACAGCGGTGCGGATTTTGAACTAATAATTGCACTTGACCTGCAGTGATTTCTTGTACATCACTAGTCTAGTTTAGCAGCACAGGTTGCGCAAGATTTTTACTTTTTGGTGAAACCTTTTTGTTGAAAAGGTTAGGAAGCATCATGTCTCAGAAAGCGGCAAGCGTGAGAGTAGAATTGGAACTTGAATTTGAAATTCAGGAGTTGTTCAACTACAAAAAGGAGCAACTGAAGCAGTTCTGCAAACAGCTTGGATGCCCAGCGAAGGGCAGCGCAAACAAGGAAGAGCTACGGAAAGCTCTGAGGGCCTGGTGGGAGGCCCAACATGGTGATCCAGAAGTTGTTATTGGAGAGGGAGGCACACAGGAGAATGCTTTTGTATCCAGTGATTTGCCAGTGAGGAGGCCAGCGTCTAGGGCTGGCAGCAACCACTCCAGTAGGATTATTTCTCCAGAGGAGCTGGAGGATAATCAGAGAACCAAGGCCCATGAGATTGAGCTTTTTAAACTCAAAACCCAAGCAGAAGAGAGGAGACTGCGCCTTGAAACTGAGAAAGAGGCGGAGGAGAGAAGAAATGCTCTCTCTTTGGAGGAGAAGAAACTCCAATTGGCTCATGAGTTGAGCATGAGGGAGCTGGACATTAAATCCAAAAAGGTGGAGTCCAGTTCTAATGGTGGCAGCGCACAACCAGTACAGGCGGGTAAAGTATACATACCAAAAGATCTGGTACAGAATTATCAGAGGGGTGAGGATATTTATGCGTGGTTTAGATCGTATGAACTTGCCTTAAAGATGAATGAAGTGCCTGAGAAGAATTGGGGGGCAGGTTTGTGGAAGCATTTTGAGGCCACTGGGAGGGATGTCTTGGCACCCTTAGAAGCATCAGGTACTTTATCCTACCCCGCTATGAAGGAGGCTTTGTGCCTCAGGTATGGGCTCACTCCAGAACAGTACCGCCAGAAGTTTAGGAACTTCAAGAAGCTTGATTCAAGTACTTGGGTGGAGTGTGTGAGTATGTACACGTGTGCACTGGAAGGTTGGATAAAGAGCAGCAAAGTTACTGATTATGTGGGGTTGTGTCACTTGATTAGTTGGGAGAACTTGAGTAGTTTATGTGTTCCAGAGCTGCGCCAGCATCTTTTAGATAGCAAGTTAACTGATCCCAGTGAGCTTGCTAAAGAGGCGGCCCGCTGGACTAGCACCAGGGTCCACAAGGGGGTGGTAAGTACCCCAGCCAAAGGTGGACAGGGTCCCCAGCAGAAGAGTGGGGGGGACACGGGTAATCAAAAGGAGACTTCTAAAGGGCCCCAAAATAGTTCCCAGGAGAAGGAGTCTCAACCCCCCAAGTCTAAGAAGTCCGGGCCCCATAAGGGCAAGCAGGACAACAGGTCCCCGCCTACTTGCTATGCATGTAGGGAGGTGGGGCACATTGCCCCCAAATGTCCAAAGAAGAACTCAGCACCCACTGGTGCTCCCTCTCCGGCGTTAGCCAGTGTACTTTTGGGAGGGGATTTGATTTCCAGTGGGGAGGAGGGGTTAGCAGTGATGACCCTTGTCTCTTTAGGAGACCAAGAGATGGCCCAGGAAACCTTGCTGCCCCAAAACACTAAGAAATACGGGCAGAAGGTGACCATCAATGGACAGGAAATAGAGGCTCTGAGAGACACAGGGGCCAGCGTGACATCTGTCAGGTGTCGGTGGGTGTCTGAAGAGCAAATTGTTCCCAAGGTACTCCGACCTGTGGTGGCATCTGACAGTTCAGTGCGCTTCTGCCAAGTGGCAAATGTTTCCTTTGAATGGGGAGGAGTCTCTGGTATTTTGGAGGTTGTTGTAAGTGATGCCTTGCCTGTAGATTGTCTATTAGGTAATGACCTGGAGAGCTCTCCATGGAAAGAGGTGGAGCACAGGACTCACTTGGAAATGTCGGGTTTGCCTGCGTGGATCTGTGTGTCCACCCGTGCAATGAGAGCCAGAGAGGGCGGATTAGCAGAACTGGAGCCTGGAACAATGGCCCAGGGACCTGCCAAGAGAGGAAGGGGTAGAGGGCGCGGGAAACCAGCCCCCACCGTTCCCACGGTCCAGGAGGAAGCAGACCCGGAGGGGGATGCCCTGGAACCTACAGGTGAGCAAGTGGCCGAACTGGGGGAATTGCCTGAGCTGTCCCAGTGGCAGCAAGATGGTGGTCCCTCCAGGGAGGAATTCTGCCAGGCTCAGAAGGAGTGCCCTTCTCTCATTGGTGTGCGGCAGCAGGCTGCAGACCAGGCAGCAGGCCTGGGGTCCAAGGAACATTTGATCTACTGGGAAGATGACTTACTTTATAGTGAGCCTAAGTTCGCTGAGCCCGGTGCAGCCCGTGTGCTGGTAGTACCCGAGCGCTTCAGGAACTTCCTACTGGGTCTGGCTCATGACGTGCCTCTCGCAGGACATCTGGGGCAAGACAAGACCTATCACAGGCTTGTCACCCATTTCTACTGGCCCCAGATGAAGAAGCACGTCTCTGCCTTTTGTAAGTCTTGCCAAACTTGTCAGGCCAGTGGCAAGAGCGGAGGGAAGTGCGTGGCACCCCTCCAACCCTTTCCTGTGGTGAGCACCCCTTTTGAGCGAGTGGGCATTGATATCGTGGGGCCCCTGGACCCCAAGACGGCCTTAGGCAACAGGTTTATCCTGGTCTTGGTGGACCATGCCACTCGGTACCCGGAAGCCATCCCGCTCAGGACAGTCACAGCCCCCGTGGTGGGCCGTGCCTTGATGGGAATCTTTTCCCGTGTGGGGTTCCCCAGAGAGGTGGTCTCTGACAGGGGGACAAACTTCATTTCTAAGTACATGAAGTCCCTGTGGGAGGAGTGTGGGGTGACATACAAATTCACCACTCCTTACCACCCTCAAGGAAATGGGTTGGTTGAAAGATTCAACCCCACATTGAAGGGCATGATTATGGGCCTGGAAGAGCCCATGAGGTGGAAATGGGACGTCTTGTTACCATGCCTGTTGTTTGCCTACAGGGAGGTGCCTCAGAAATCCTTAGGGTTCAGTCCCTTTGAGTTGCTGTATGGCCACCCTGTCAGAGGGTCTCTCACTCTGGTGAAGGAGGGGTGGGAGAAATCCCGTGGGAAAACCCCTCAGGATGTGTTCAGCTATGTGCTGGCCATTCGCAACAAGACCAAGCGCTTCAGGAAGCTCGCTCAAGAGAACCTGGAGGCTAGCCAGGAGGAAATGAAGCGATGGTATGACCAGAACACTTCTCTGGTTGAGTTCCACCCTGGTCAGAAAGTGTGGGTGATGGCGCCGGTGGAGCCTTGTGCGCTCCGTGACAAGTGGACCGGGCCATATGAGGTGGTGGAGCGCAAGAGTGAGGTTACCTACTTGGTTAACCTGAAGACTCCCAGGCAGCCCCTGAGAGTGCTACATGTGAACCGCCTCAAACCCCACTTTGAAAGTTTCAGAAGTGACTATGCTCATGGCTACAGATGCTGGAGGGGAGGAGGATAGTGATCCTCTCCCTGACCTCCTGGCAACCAAGGAGCAAGATGGGTCAGTGGCTGGTGTGATACTCTCACCCACCCTGACCCCAGAGCAGCAAAAGGACTGTCGCCAAGTCTTGGGTCAGTTCGCCCCCCTGTTCTCCCTGACCCCAGGTGTTACCAAATGGTGCGTCCACGATGTGGATACTGGAGATAGTCTGCCTGTGAAACAGAAGTTTTACAGGGTGGTTGACAAGGTCAGAGCTAGCATCAAAGAAGAAGTTTCCAAGATGTTGGCACTAGGGGTAATTGAGCCCTCCAGCAGCCCCTAGGCTAGCCCAGTGGTCTTAGTGCCAAAGAAAGCTGCTACCCCCGGTGGCACCCCAGAACTCCGGTTCTGCGTGGACTACCGTGGGCTCAATGCGGTCACCAAGACTGACGCGCACCCCATCCCCAGAGCTGATGAGCTGGTGGATCGGTTGGGAGCTGCCCAGTACCTGAGCACTTTTGATTTGACTTCAGGGTACTGGCAGATTGCCTTAACTGAGGGGGCCAAGGAGAGGTCAGCATTTTCAACGCCAGAGGGGCACTTCCAGTTCCGCGTCATGCCCTTTGGGTTGAAAAATGCCCCTGCCACATTCCAGAGACTGGTCAACCAGGTATTAGCTGGGCTGGAGGATTTCAGCGCAGCGTACCTGGATGACATTGCTGTGTTCAGCTCCACTTGGGAGGAACACCTGCAACACCTCTGCGCAGTGTTGAAGGCTCTGCAGAAGGCAGGCCTTACTATCAAGGCCAGTAAGTGCCAGATAGGGCAGGGATCTGTGGTGTACTTGGGACACCAGGTGGGGAGCGGCCAGGTGGCGCCCCTACAGGCAAAGATTGATACCATTCTGGCTTGGGAGCCCCCCCAGACCCAGACTGAGGTGAGAGCCTTTCAAGGTCTCACCGGGTATTACAGACGGTTTGTCAAAGGTTATGGCACCATTGTGGCCCCTTTGACAGAGCTGACATCTAGAAATCAGCCCAGGAAAGTGAATTGGACTGAGGCCTGTCAAACTGCTTTTGACACCCTCAAAGCTGCCATGTGCACAGCACCGGTGCTTAAGGCACCTGACTTTTCCAGTGAGTTCATTGTGCAAACTGACGCTTCAGAGCAAGCCGTGGGAGCAGTACTCTCACAAATCAATGATGAGGGCGCAGACCAACCAGTGGCTTTCATTAGCAGGAGGCTACTCCCCAGGGAACTGAGATGGAGTGCCATTGAAAGAGAAGCTTCGTTGTGGTCTGGGCTCTGAAGAAGCTGAGGCCCTACCTGTTTGGGACTCACTTCCGTGTTCAGACCGACCACAGGCCCCTCAGATGGTTAATGCAGATGAGGGGTGAGAATCCAAAACTGTTGAGGTGGTCCATTTCCCTAAAGGGGGTGGACTTCACGGTGGAGCACCGCCCTGGTACAGAACACGCCAATGCTGATGGTCTGTCCAGATTCTTACGCCTTAGTGATGAGGACTCCCAAGAGGTTGGGTAGTTCTCCCCACTTTCAGCTGGAGGGGACACGTGTTAGACCTGACACCCTTGGCGTGGTTTTCCCCCATCTTTTTGCCTCTGTCTACTGTATTTTTGATGCTGTGCTGGATTTCGTTTTTGCTGGTTTAGATGCTTTGGACACTCTGCCACTGCTAATCAGTGCCAGAGTGTAAGTGCTCCCTATGTAAATGGTCTTATTGATTAGGAATACCTGATTGGCATATTTGTATCACCATGAAGTCCCTAGTAAAGTGCACTGTGTGTGCCAGGGCTGGTGATGACAGATGCTACTAGTGGGCCTGCAGCGCAGATTGCGCCACCCACATGAGTAGCCCTAAAATGGTGTCTCAGGCCTGCCAGCGCAGGGCCTGTGTGCAGTCAGTGGACTGCCATGTCCGCCTGGCCAGTGTCCCCACTGGCTGGGCCTAACCCTTCCCTGTCTGTGCACATCAGTCACCCCTATGGAAGGCTCAAGGTACCCCCCTGGGCAGGGTGCAGTGTATGGGTAAGGTTGAGCATGTACTAGTGCAGGTCACATGCTCTGGTAGTGAGCAGCAGCCATTTTGTGTGCTCACTGCAGTAAGGTTATCTTGCTCCATAGAATAACATGGGGGAGGCTGGTCCCAATGGATACCAGCCTACCTTCTCATAGGAACAAGATGGGACATAAGTGAATGATATCCCTGAACTCAGAATTTAATAACACATCTTTTAGTACAGGTTGTTTTTAAATTCTGTGTTTGAGAATGGTACTTTTAGAAAGTGGCTGTTCTCTTGTCTAACCTTTCTGTGTGCCTGGGCCTGTTTGTGGATTGACTGTCTGGCCTGAGTGTGACAGGGGCTGCAGAGCCCCCAGGAGGTTGTCTGAGTCAGCCCGAGGATGAAAGGCAGCATCTGCTGCCAGGGAAGTGGGAGGAGATCACACCTGATAGTGACAGGGCTGTGCCTGCCTGACCACAATGCTGACTCCACCCCCCTGCTGGGCGACTGTCACCTCTGTCCCTGATACTGAGAGGAAGAAGGAAGCCAGGAAACCCCCAGTGCCTCAGCAACACCCAGAACTGGTTTAGACCGGGCTTAGGGCCCACTTGCACAAAGACTTCAAAGGACTTCAAAGACTTTTTGGGGTATAAGAGAAGGACCCCTGACTACAGAAAGGGAGATTCTACAATCAAGAGGAACCTCTGCTGGAAGAAGGACTGCTGGAGAACTGAAGGAAGATTGCCTTGCTGTGTGCTCTAAGGGCTGACCTGTTCTGCTGTCCAACTGGAAGCTGAGAAGAAGAAAGGGACTTTGCTGTGTGCTGTGACCCTGCCTGCTTGAAACTACAGAGACTTTGCTGTGTGCTGTGTCTCCTGAACTGAATCTCCAAGGGCCTGAGAAGAGCTGGCCTCCTGTTTGGAACCCAGGGTTAAAGGTTCCTAAAGCTTTGCCAAAAACGCTGTGGAGATCGTGCCTGTTCCCTCCTGGGCACGTGATTTGTGACTGCAGGCCGTGTAAGAGGTTCGGTGTGCTTATCGGCACAGTCTTGCGACAGACCGGAGGCTCGTTGTGCTCCCCCTCGGGAGTTATTGTTCAAAAGGCTTTCTGTGCCCACACGAGCGCTCTGCCCGTCTTCCGAACCCTAAATATCACCAGGCCGTTGTTCACCGCCGCCGCCCGGGGCCAGGAATACCCTGCGAAGTTGCCGTTCGCTGGGGAGCTGCAGCGGCGAAGATCGGAGCCGCCGCGAACCCATTGGCTGAAGGAGCCGAGCCCCCTCACCAACGCCGTGACGGGATAGGCACGTGCGGCGCAGCGTCATCGCCGTTGTAGTGCCGTGATTGGCTGAAGAGCGGAGCGTCACGGAAAGCCTGTCCCGGGAGCCGCACTGCCATTGGCAGACTCCCGGGTGTGACAGAGGCTCGCCCCAAACGCCGCAACAGGATTGGTCCCCGTCATCGGGACCTCTGAACTGCCGAGTGATCACCGCCAGGACCGGGGAAGACTGACCCGACCTCGCCGAGGGAATCCTTGAAGTGCCCCCAGCCCCCGGCCTGCCCGTCTCCGCTCGGAGCGCCGAGCTAGCTCCCCGCCGCTCCCTGAAGGACTGAGAGCGGGCGGAGAGGCTGCGGAGACCGGCCGGGGCTGAGAGCAAGTGTGCTCTGTCAGGCGCGGGGCGCCTGAAGCCATCTAAAGTGCGAGGCTGTGCCGAGGAAAGTGAAAAGAGTCCGAGGAGCACTCGGTGAGGCGCGCTTGCAGCGCTTGGGGTGCATTTACTCCCGGACTGTTTTACAAGAGATTTTACCCATTGGCATTGTTTTTACTGCTCGTTTTGAGAGCCCCTTTAAAGTAAGTCAGTATTACTCGTTTTTAGTGCTGATTCACAAGAAACCTGAGACAATCTATATAAGAACTTCCTACTAATTTAACTGCAACCATTAAGATTAAGTACTACATTCTTGAAGAAGTGATTAACGTGCAACTGTTTTATTTTCCTGCTGAAACTAGATAAAGATATATATTTTTCTATAAATATACTTACCTGTGTGGTCTCAGTTTGTGGTGGATTGGGTATTACGGTTGTGTTAAGTGCATTTATGGTACACATTGCCTCAGAGATAAGCCTGTCTGCTCGTGCCAAGCTACCTAGAGGGTGAGCAGGGGTTATCTACTTTGTGTAATTCTTCACCCTGACTAGAAGCAAGGGTCCCTACTTGGTCTAAGGTACTTACCTCTGCCAATTAGAGACCCCCAGATCTAACAATATATATATACATATACTATTTTTAGCGAATGACTCTCTGCGGTATGGGACGCTGAAGAAGACTTAAGGTCGAAATGCATTCGCCAGTACTGCAAATTGCTTCCAAATAATCGTGGTTCATACCTGGAATCCCCCTCTGGCCTCTCTTTCTTCTACTTGTGGAGGGAAGTTACTGCATATTATCTGCGCCTACCAGCGACGCAGTCCAGATGGCCCTGCCGCAAAAAGTGACTCGGACTCAAGCTGGTGACTGTTCGCTGCTTGCAGTGGATCTATGAACTCAGGGTACTGAGAAGTCCGATATCCGCCATTTCATCTCGGGAGGCTCCGGTGGCGTGAGGTATTCATACCTCCATCAGGACGCTGTGCCGAAGTATGGCTGTCCCTGCTGGATATGCTTACTTGATTTGAATGGCAGCGGTGGCCCGAGGGGACCCAGGGAGAGCCATGCAGTGGTTGGAAGTACTCGGAGGTTCCCGCGCCACCCAACAGCAAAGTCCAGGCATTTGTGTCAATACAACTCACAACCTCCACATCACCAACCAGGATGCATCGAATATTGCATTATGGGAGTTGGAGTTCCGGCATTCACTGTGACAGGCAACAGGTGTGAAGAATCAGCAAGGGGGTGGTACCATGCAGGACTACTTATAATGAGTTGCTGAGAAGGGACTATTTTTAGCGAATGCCTCTCTGCGGTATGGGGCGCTGAAGAAGACTTAAGTCGAAATGCATTCGCCAGTACTTCAAATTGCTTCCAAATAAACGTGGTTCATACCTGGAATCCCCCTCTGGCCTCTGTTTCTTCTACTTGTGGAGGGAAGTTACTGCATATATATATATATTACCTACTGGCGATAGCCAGTAGGTATATATAGTTAGGATTGTTTTCCATAGGGAAATCGCAACATTCTATTGGGAATAACTTTGGCGCCGGTTGAGGAATCTTCCTGAAATTTTTCTTAACTTTGCCTCGCGGCGCTCCGCTCCTTCCCTGAGTGTTTGGGGGGGATTCGTCAAGCGGGGGCTGAGATAAAAGGGGGGTCCCAAAACATGTTTTCCCCATGTTAATTTCCATAGGGCGGTTGGACTCACTTTTAGCCCGAACGGCTGAATGGTTTTCCACCAAACTTGGCAACATTGTAGGAACTGGTAGCCCGATGTGCCTTTGCTATGTCTCAAGATATGTGCTCCAGTGGTTTTTATAAAAATTAACTTTGAAAAAATATATATTGGGCTATATATATGTTAGAGCCCAAATGTAGCCCGATGTAGCCCAATGTAGCCCAATGTAGCCCAAAGATGGCCACCATAGACAAAAAAAAACAAATGTAGCCCAAATATCAGCCAGATGAAGCCCAACTATAGCCCAATGACAGAATGTCCCAGAGTGTTCTAAAGAACAACTAGAGAGCTAACAGTCTTACTTATGACAAAAGTATGGCACACCTGAAGTCATCTTGATTGGAATAAAGTGTTAACACTTAAAACATTTAATTTGCAAAGGAACAAAATGAGGGGGTTCATTTTGCCATAGAAATTATGATTAGTGCTGAAGAAAGAAAAATTAGGGCACATTTTGAGTGACTTCTCAAATCCTCTTATATTCCATTAAAAAAAGTCTGATATGCAGTCTTCCAAGATGGCCACCAGAGACAAAAGAGCCCAAATGTAGCCCAAATATCAGCTAGATGTAGCCCAACTATAGCCCAATGACAGAATGTCCCAGAGTGTTCTAAAGAACAACTAGAACGCTAACAGTCTTACTTATGATATGGCACACCTGAAGTCATCTTGATTGGAATAAAATGGTAACACTTAATACATTTAATTTGAAAAGGAACAAAATGAGGGGTTTCATTTTGCCATAGAAATTTTATTACCTACTGGCGATAGCCAGTAGGTATATATAGTTAGTTTTGTTTTCCATAGGGAAATCGCAATATTCTATTGGGAATAACTTTGGCGCCGGTTGAGGAATCTTCCTGAAATTTTCCTTAACTTTGCCTCGCGGCGCTCCGTTCCTTCCCTGAAAGTTTGGGTGGGATTCGTCAAGCGGGGGCCGAGATAAAAGGGGGTCCCAAAACGTGTTTTCCCCATGTTAATTTCCATAGGGCGGTTGGACTCACTTTTAGCCCGAACGGCTGAATAGTTTTCCACCAAACTTGGCAAAATTTTAGGGACTGGTAGCCCGATGTGCCTTTGCTATGTCTCAAGATATGTGCTCCAGTGGTTTTTACGAAAATTAACTTTGAAAAAATATATATTGGGCTACATTGGGCTATATATATGTTAGAGCCCAAATGTAGCCCAATGTAGCCCAAAGATGGCCACCAGAGACAAAAAAAAACAAATGTAGCCCAAATATCAGCCAGATGCAGCCCAACTATAGCCCAATGACAGAATGTCCCAGAGTGTTATAAAGAACAACTAGAGCGCTAACAGTCTTACTTATGACAAAAGTATGGCACACCTGAAGTCATCTTGATTGGAATAAAGTGTTAACACTTAAAACATTTAATTTGCAAAGGAACAAAATGAGGGGGTTCATTTTGCCATAGAAATTATGATTAGTGCTGAAGAAAGAAAAATTAGGGCACATTTTGAGTGACTTCTCAAATCCTCTTATATTCCATTAAAAAAAGTCTGATATGGGGAGGAGCCAAGCTCGCGAGCGTAATGGTCGCCTTTTAGCTCGGCTCCCGCAGCCCTCCGGCCTGATCATGTATCCTGTATAATATCCTGTCCGGAGACGACACATTATCGGATAATCAGAAACGGAACACCTCGCTGGTACTCACCATTTGACCCGGAGATCTCGACGTGCAGCGGCTCCGAAGTTGTGCCCTCCGCAAGACCGGGGCCTCCGTGGAACCTAGACCGGGACCTAGCCTGTGGGGTCCGACGACTGTCGGCCCCGGTCGGGAGAGTGAACCAATGATGAGAGCCGTTGTGCGAAAATCCCGGCGATCCTGATCCGGGCCTGCCCTGGTGACCGTGCGGCTGATGTGGGTGAGATGCACCGGGAACTGATTCCGTGAAGGGGTCCCCCCCCCGCCGCGGCTTTGACCGGCGGCCCTGGACCTCTGCGCCCGGACTCTGCTTGTTGGGGGCGCCGGTGCTGGTGACCCGCATTGGGCGGACATCCTTTCGGTACCAAGGCTGCCATTGCTGGGAGCCCCCCGGAGCTCTGTGAAGTCCTACATTTTTGAACTGTTTTTTGGGGGTCGCGGAGGGCGGCGACTGGGCTGACTTCGCGAAATGGCGGCCGACCCTCTGCAACATGAATCGCCTTGTGGCGGCGGGCTTGGGTTGCCTAATTGCGCGGGGGTCCGGTCTGGGGAGCGTGAGCTTACGGTCAGAGATATCCTGGAAGCTCTGAGAGCCCTGCGCGCATCCCTGACCCCCGATGTCCCTGTGTGTCCGCCACGATCTGCCACCATTTTGAGCAGCCGTTTCTTCTTGCCGCCCGCTTGTTTCAGTGACTCCATTGCCTCGCCCCCCTCTATGGCCGCAAGTGTTGCTGCCGCTGATCGAAGATCATTTTGTGTGCCGGTGACTTTGGAGCTCCCTGTTTTTCGAGGTTCTGACCCCGGGGACTTGGACATTGTGCCGCGGCCCTGTTCGGCTCGGATGCCTGGAAATATTGGTGGATTGCCGCCTGCACCTGCTCCGATGGCTTCGCCTTTGTTTACTACGGAGACCCCCTCGCCTTCCCAAGCGGCGAAACTGAACTCCTGTTCTTCATCACCCGTGCTGCGATTGCTGATACATTTACACTCTCTGCTCGGACTTTTGCTCACTTGCGGACTGATTTACCCCCCATGTCTACATGGTAGTCAACATTTTTTTCGATTGTGTGCTGGTTTTGTATTGAATATCTCATTCTACACTGTCATGTGGTGGGTGGGATTTGTGGTTCGGAAGGGATGGGGGTGATATGCACGACTCCTGGTTGATTATTGGTATACGACTTAGTGGCGCAGTTGTTTGTACCCATAGAGCGGTGGGTGGTCCTCTCATCTGTAAGTTTTATGGCGCTTGATGGGGTGTCGTCCTGGTCTGTTTTTGCTGCGATTGTCTGGTTGGGCGGAGGGCGGCGGCCGACCATATTGATTTCTGTTCTTATGCTCCTCCCTCCTGTTTTTTTTTATTTTTGTTTCGGTTTCTTTTTGTCTCGTTCTTCTCTCTTTCTTGCTATATTTCGGGTTCTGGTTTAGGGCGACAGGCACGCTGTCTGAAGGGTAGGCCATAGCCTTCTACAGGGGTGCAGGGTGGGATGGGTGGGCTGGGTTCTATTTGTTGTTTGTTTTATGGTTCTATAGCCCTTTTGTATCTCTTTATAGTAATGCCGCGTCTGTCCTTGCCTCCCGTGGTGTGTTCGGGGTGAGGTGTGTGGCGTCGTTAATCCTCCTTTTATGGTTCGGTTGCATTTCTTCTCGATTGCTGTACCCTTCCTGGTGCTGATACTCCTGTTTTCTCCTGTACTCCCGCCATGGGACGCCTGTGTCGGCGTGTCTTCTTTCTTTTGTTTTTGTATTTCATTTCTTTTTCTTATTGTTCCGTCTTGTTCTCCTCCCCTCCCCCTCCTTCCCCCCCCTTCCCCCCTCCTTTCCTCGCCCCGCCCCCCTCCCTCCATTTTCCTAGAGGTCACTATGACGGGTTAGTTTTGATGTAATGTTTCTCCGATCCCTCTGTTCTGGCTTAGCTGTGGTTTGGGTGGTGGGCATGTAACGATGATACTGTTCAAGTGTCGATTATGTCTAAATTATCTCGATCTTCTTGTGTGAATTGCGTTGCCTCTCCTGTATTGTGGCCCCATACCCCCTTATTGTCGCTGAGGCTGGTTCTGGGACTTCGGACATCTCTATATTGAAAGTGAGCCTGTCGTATGCCTTATCCCCATATTATAAAATTAACCTTTTTTGCTCCTGTGTCTTGGCCCTCTGGTTCCTAGGTATATTCTCCCTTTTTACGATTGTATTGCCTCTGCTTCTTGCTGCCTGACTCTGTAATGTTTGCCTTGGAACTTTTGATTGTTTTACGTATTGAGGCCGGCCGATTTGGTTGTAGGCCTAGACTTGTATATCCTTTTGACGCTAATAAAGGTTTTCTAAAAAAAAATAAAAAAAAATAAAAAATTCTGATATGCAGTCTCCCAAGATGGCCACCAGAGACAAAAGAGCCCAAATGTAGCCCAAATATCAGCCAGATGTAGCCCAACTATAGCCCAATGACAGAATGTCCCAGAGTGTTCTAAAGAACAACTAGAACGCTAACAGTCTTACTTATGACATAAGTATGGCACACCTGAAGTCATCTTGATTGGAATAAAGTGGTAACACTTAATACATTTAATTTGAAAAGGAAAACATGAGGGGTTTCATTTTGCCATAGAAATTTTATATATATATATATTCAATGAAAAAACCATAGGTTACACACCAGTTATAGTTAGGAATTAGCATTTAAAAAACCTTTGAAATTCACGGAAAAAACCATAGGTTTCAGGCCTTATATAGTTAAGAATCAGCATTTAAAAAACCTTTGAAATTCACTGAAAAAACCATAGGTTTCAGGCCTTATATAGTTAGGAATCAGCATCTAAAAAACCTTTGAAATTCACTGAAAAAACCATAGGTTTCAGGCCTTATATAGTTAGGAAATAGCATTTAAAAAAACCTTTGAAATTCACTGAAAAAACCATAGGTTTCAGGAGTTATATAGTTAGGAATTAGTTTTTAAAAAACCTTTGAAATTCACTCAAAAAACTATAAGTTTTAGTGGTGTTATAGTTAGCTGGACATTTTACTCATACAAAACCAATGAAATTGCTCCTATATAGTTAGTTGTACTAACTATATTTCGCGCACCCGCAATCCACTGCTGATGATGTCACATAATAGATCATTCATGACATGGTCAGTGACATCACTGATGACATCTCAAATGACATCACTGATGACATCACTGATGACATCATCCACGTGACAATCACATTCACCTTTTCATACACTATTACAATTTTTCATCACTGTTTGTAAAATACAGAGTATCATATTTAAATCCATTGTCACAGCAATACAAGTATCTAAAAATCCACTCAGTGATTCATAGATGTATACACACATCTAATCACTTACCTATGGATTCACTCATACATGCTGTCAATGAACAATAGAACACTATCAAATATACTTATACATCTATATCGACATTAAACAACAGCACGCATCCTATTCACATATGAAGTCATCCTACTCACTTATGCAAACAATGGATCATACTTACATATTTACTTAGCAAAACACTTATACAAACACCACTTCTTCTATTCATTTAGATAGTAAGTCATACTTAGTGAATTATAAAATCATTATTACTAGTATACAGTTATCCATACAGTCACTCACACAATCATTGTGTCTTATGTATACTTATTTATATACAACAACTGAAACATACACTGCCTTTTATTTTTCTAGTTTGTTGGACCTGTACCTTTGAGAAATATATTTGCTCATCACCACACCCATAAAGAGATTCCCTCACCCAAACTGTTAGAACATGTAGTTTTAACTTCGTATATCTACTGAATCAATTATTCACACATCTTTGGACAGTCACACACCCCCCACCGAACCACACACACTTTCACACTCCCATACAAATACTCAGTTAACTAATCAATAACTAATATAGACTTTCACATAGCTAGTAACCAACTGTAGAATCAGTTTACACAACAACTGACAAAGTGATACAGATATTCACACAGTTTAGTCACTATCCACTATATTTAGTGAGACATTATAAATTGGTCAAGTAAACAGTCAATTACACTGCTACTAAATCCTCCATCCAAATATTTATTTATATATATCCACTCATTCTTCAATGTAAATTGCTATATATATATAATGCATATTTAAATAACGAAGCAAACCACATTCACTGGATGATGTCATCAGTGATGTCATCAGTGATGTCATTTGAGATGTCATCAGTGATGTCACTGACCATGTCATGAATGATCTAATATGTGACATCATCAGCAGTGGATTGCGGGTGCGCGAAATATAGTTAGAACAACTAACTATAAAGGAGCAATTTCATTGGTTCTGTATGAGTAAAATGTCCAGCTAACTATAACACCACTAAAACTTATAGTTTTTTGAGTGAATTTCAAAGTTTTTTTAAAAAACTAATTCCTAACTATATAACTCCTGAAACCTATGGTTTTTTCAGTGAATATATATATATATATATATATATATATATATATATATATATATTACCTACTGGCGATCGCCAGTAGGTATATATAGTTAGGATTTTTTCTCTATGGGATTTTTGAAAATTCTATGTCTAATAACTTTGGCGTTTGTGGACGGAATTGGCTGAAATTTTCAGGAAAATGGCACATTTTGTTTCTGAGCAGCCCCTGAAAATTTGGGGGGGGTTTGTCAAGGGGGGGGGCCGAGAAAAAAGGGGGGTCCCAAAACGCGTTTTTCCCATGTTAATTTCCATAGGGCGGTTGGCCTCACTTTTAGCCCGAACGGCTGAATGGATTTGCACGAAACTTGGCAAAATTGTAGGGACTGGTAGCCCGATGTGCCTTTTGTAGGTCTCAATATATGTGCTCCAGTGGATGTTGAGAAATTAACGTTTAAAAAAAGATATATATCTGTAACAGCGGACCGGGCAGCGCTCCAGGACGCGTACTTTTCGCGCAACGGAGCTTTGTGAAGCGAAGCTGATTGGTTCTCCGGCGTCTGTCAACATTCCAAACAGTCCGTAGCGGCCGCCATCTTGTCTCTCGGTAGGATCGAGAGACAAGAGGAGGCCAAAGCGAAGGGGCAAATGACCATAAGGGGGCATAGTACATTGTCGCTGACCCCCTAGGTTTGATGTGGAGGTTTTAAAAAGGCCCCGCGGGGCAAAAAAAAATAAAATAATAATAATCGAACGGCTGAATGGATTTGCACGAAACTTGGCAAAATTGTAGGGACTGGTAGCCCGATGTGCCTTTGCTAGGTCTCAATATATGTGCTCCAGTGGATTTTGAGAAATTAACGTTCAAAAAAAGATATATATCTGTAACAGCGCTCCGCTTCGCTTGCTTGCGAAGCTGATTGGTTTTTCGGCGTCTGTAAACATTCCAAACAGTCCGTAGCGGCCGCCATCTTGTCTCTCGGTAGGATCGAGAGACAAGAGGAGGCCAAAGCGAAGGGGCAAATGACCATTAGGGGGCATAGTAGATCGTCCCTGACCCCCTAGGTTTGATGTGGAGGCTTTGAAAGGGTCTCGCAGGGCAAAAAAAAATATACAGTTTTTTTAGTTTTTTTGCGTGGAGTGCGCCCGGTTCGCGAACCGGGAAGAGTTCTGGGGAGCGTACTTTCTTGAAAATTAGTGAAAAAAGTTAGAGTAAAATAATAATTGTGAGTGATCAGATGTAGGGTAGCTCTGAGAAGAGCTTTTGGGTTTATGGTACATTTAGGTACTTATAAGTAGGTACCAATGCACAGTCTTAAATTCAGAGTGAAAACTCTGTTGCCCTCATCTGAGAAGTGAACTCCATCTCCTCTGTAGATATCTTGCATGTAGTAACACAAGTTATTGTTGTACAGGGAGCCCATTCCATGGTCTCTCATGTAAGCTGAAACAGATTTGTTTACATGCTTCCTCGATTTCTCAATTTGTGGACAAAATTGGTTCGACCACCTCCATTTCTGTCTTTGGCATATATTTGAATATACCAAGTCAGTCTGAGGAAAAAGTGCCATCAATTGCTCAAAGGTGTCCTTTAAAAGCATTTCCAGACCTACCCCAGTCAAAGTGCCCAAATCATTACCTCCACAGTGCACAATTAACAGGTCAGGTTTTGGCAAATGCATAAAGGTTTTCACCAATGGTATCAATTGGTGACATTTTAATCCTCTGTGGCCAAACCACTTAATTTCCACATCTTGTAAATTGAGGTTAGGTAAATTCCTGTTTTCAGCGTACCTTTGAGCCCAATAGATGTAACTATGTCCAACAATCCAGACAGAAAACATGGTGAGAGAAGGTTCTGCTGCAGTCAGATGAAGTGTGGCAATGAAATAGCAGTTGAAAAAATGAGAGTGTAAAATGAAAAAAACTGAGGAGTTTCTGTGTTAATGAAGCAGTAAGAGTGATTGGTGGATTTTGATTGCTGAAAACAGAAAGTTAGTGTGCATGGATGAGTTCGTTGAAAGATGTATTTTGAGTGGCGAAGAAAAAATCATTAAATGAAAGAATGCTCTGGATATGCAGGTGCACTGAGAGTTCAGAGTTCAATTGCAACATTGTTGTGTGAGAGGTCTTGCAAGAGGTGGTTGCTATGCAGAAAAAGCAGAGAGGGGGCAGAGGGGGGAAGGGTTTTGCTTTGAAAAAAAGTGAGGGAAGAGTTTTGATTGGGTGACATGAGAGATATGTGTGAGGAATTACAGCATTTCTGTGCTTTTGATAGCTGCAGACTCTGGAGTGCATACCTTTTGCTCTGCTGAAGACAAATTGGTGTGTTTCTGAGACTGTTTTGAAACTCAAAGTATTTGCTAAGGTGAGAAAAGATTTCTTTAATTTAGATAGAAAATAGTGTGCTTTAAGGAGAAAATTATGAAGAAAGTTGTGTTTTTCAAATGTTGCTTTGTCTCAAGTGTTTCACAAATAGATTTTGTTTCTTTGAGAAATTGTAATTGGAGAAAATGTGAAGTATTAGTACTGACAGGGCTTTTATGTGCATAGGAGCTGTGGAGTGTTTTCAAATTATGACTTGTAAATCGTTTTTGAGAAAAAGCAATGGTTTTAATATTGATGAGAAGGACATAATGGTGTCTGCTTCTTTATAAGGTAATTGAGAGTCTCTGATGTTATTTTTCCCATTTCAATGTAAGAAGTTTGTCTGTGGAGCAAATTGCTTGTAAATATGCTCCCACCTGTGCATGGCAAATTTAGATTTTGAATGTTTCCGTTACATAGGCATGTTAAAGGTGACTGAAACATGCTGCAAAGGCAATCAAAAAATGCTTTTATGTGTCTTAAGGACATTTTAAGTCATTTCCCCATGTGCAGTGTTTTCAAATTATGAGTTGAAAATCGTTTTTGAGGTAAAGGAATGTTTTCAAAATTTATGTGTGCCATATGACCCCAAATTTCTTTTTCAGGGGTGCAGCAGGGTGTTCTTGAGACACCCCTGCACCGTCGGAAAAATTCGTAATTTGCCATGAGGTAATTGCTAATCGCAAATTGCACCTTCATTCCTATGGGCCTCCTGCTGCATGGAAATGAATGGGTAATTTGTAATTAGCAAATAGGTCATCGCAAACTAGGAATGGTAAAGAATCGCTATTTATTCCTTAAAGTTCGCTATTTAGGAAATGCAAAAAACTTTGATGATACATATGGCGGTTCATCTCTAACAAGATAAGAAGCATAGGGATAGATTTATGATGACTGGCGCATCACCAGGGATGTGTTAGTCATTCTGTGCCGCTGTTCCGTCACCTATGGTGTGCTGCATTTACAATGCGGCGCATCATGGGGCAAAAACAGCACAGATGCGTGACGTATTTGTGCCGTAAAGTTGGCGCATTGCTGGAGTTGTATCGCAAGTGTGATGAAGCTCCAGTAAGGCTGAGGGGTGCCCCTGTCGCAGGGTTTCTGTTCTCACACAGAACTGTGGACAGAGGATTGGAACCTCGGCGAATTAGGGTGTCCCAAAACTCACCTTAGTAATCAAAACCCCTTAGCAAGCTAGGTACAGTGTCACATTGGATATAACAAACTCTCAATGTTTAGACAATCCAGAATATGAACTTATAGTACCTCAGGATACGTGGAACTCATGAACAGTCGGTCGTTATATATTTCTTAGAAACCAGAACATGGAGTTAAGAAGAACACATGTGTATTTGAAATGTTTATTTACTAATGCCGTCTTCTCAGGCGTAGTATCTTAGATTATACAAGTACACATATTATCAGTAGCAAAATTACCAGCATAGTCAGTAGTACATAAAAAGCGAATGGTGACAGTATGTTAACATGCTGTAAATGAATAAGAGTTAGCAACACTTATAAGCAGCCGCGGGCCGTGGAGGGAGTTACGGTGGGGCAGGGAGGCGGGGAGGGGGAGGGGCAGGGGCAGGGTGGAGAGGGCTCCACCCTGCCCCTCCCCCTCCCCGCCTCCCTGCCCCACCGTAACTCCCTCCACGGCCCGCGGCTGCTTATATCTCACCCTCCCTAATACACATAATATATTATTTGCTAAGAAGGTCTCTTTGTGTTGGTTTAGGGCGTGCCGATACTTTAGTGTCTTAGATTTGAAGGAATCACATCAGCATACACCAGCTCTCTCTTCATGTGAACCGCATCAAGTGTTGTGTATGTGTGTTCGGCAAAGCAATATAAAACCCGCCTCATGCCCAGAATTGGGAGAAGCTGCACTTATGTTATGAGTATGAAGTCGTGGAGATCAGACCTCATAACAATTCTGTATCGTGTTGTTCTTGAAACTTCAGCACTCGCTGTACAGATATAGTTTAAGAAGTAAAGCAGATAGTAGAGCAATAACATATTATTCTCATGTAAATCACGATGAACTATTAGGTTGAAAGCTAAAGCAACAACTAAGTGTCGTGTGCAGAAGTTGCAAAAAAGGAAAAAATGGCGTTTAAACCGGTAATGAGTCCATGCTAACTTAACATGGTGTAAAGATATTCAGGACCTAGATGACACCTCCCCATGATCCGGAAACGAACTGAATAAGATAATAGAAGTGCCATCTCATGAGAGCAGATTGCAACTTTATATGTGGACGGTCCGCAAGGTAAAACATTAAAAACTAGGAAAATGTAATGCTAAAGAAAAATAAAACAGCCAAGTACTTTATCGAGTCTTAAGCCAATAGGCAAGCTAAATAATAAAAACTTGACAAATAAGTCAATGAATTGTCAATGAAATGCTAGTACTCAGCATATCAAACATGAAAAAGGTCTATGACATAACTGTGTATGCAAAATAAACTGCAACAGCCTCCAATAGGAAGTCACCGTCTTCAAGAACATAAGTGCTCTCCCAGCACCGGATCCTCTATCAACATCAGAGGACAGCTCGGTGGGTTTTCAAGAAAGCTCTGTTCCAAGAAAGACTGTGTTGCCGCCAGTAAATTCCAGGGACCAATTAGTCCATGCATCAATGCCACAGCCATAATCCTTTCGCCAGGACAAACCAACTCGTGAGTAATGATAGGAGTCATCAGCTGATTAAAGTCGACGTCAGGAGAAACCGGTCCGCAGAGACACAAATCAATGGCCCAATCGAAATCACAGGTCAGGCAGTGAAATACAGGCTGGACACAGGTGAAGTAGGTGAATCGAAAAGATAATCCATATGCCGTGCTTAATATCGCCAACGGCATTGCGCCATAATATTCTAGCATGCGATTGCGGAACAGTGTCAGCAGCTGCAGGGCGGGAGCTTGCACAGGAGGGACATTCATATTTAAAAATGTAAAAAAGCACAAGAGCGTCCGCTGGTAATGCAAGTAAAAATGGGAATCCACGAAGCAGAGTGGAAAAAATAGAATGAAAGAAAGCAGGGATGACTCCAAAGATTTTCTCAAATGAAGTCACGAGACCACTGGTAACAACTTTAAAAAAGTGCGCCAGGCCCTTTGTGGAGGACGCGTTAGAGATATTCCGAACCATCTTGCTGAAATGGAAAGGCGAATCTGTATTTAAAAGGGTCTGCACCTCTGTACGGGTGTTCGCTATGTGAAGCACGAAAGTTTCACGGGCCGAACTCAAGGCCACCTCTCTCTGAGACAAAAGAGCTCTTATTCTTGCCATGCCGTTGAAATGTGCTCCCAAGGTTGGTATTTGTGGCCAGATTGAAAACTCCCTATGTTCATGTGTGGGAGGAAATAGAACATTTCTGCAGCAAATAACCCGTTCATTTACTGTTACGATAAAATGAATACTTTTAATTAACCCAGAACAATCTTCATTATTGAGCATCAAATAACTACCATTTTCCAAGAACTTGAACGTGGGGATGATAGCAGGAACTGGTGTGCCTTGCAACACGCAAGCCATATTTGGTCGGTGTTTGCTGCATGAACCGTGTAACTGTATGTGCCTACACATTAGTGAATGATCTGGCGTCTCAGTGCATTCCTCTCCATTCAGATAAAGTTCTTGATCATCTTTGAAAATCTGTATGTGTATGGAAGCGACCAGACCTCATGAAGAAAACCACTACCTAAAGGTTAATAACGACCTATTGGTATATATTTCATACAATTTGAAAACTTATATAAAGCAAAAGGCAGCGTTATTAAACCGTGGATAAGGCACGTTGCCAAAGCAGTCAACCTTTTGGATTTATACTGGAAATGTTAAAGGAAGAATTACGGAGTAGGGCCTGTAAATCTTTAATGGACAACGAGTAAAATTACTCCAACCATCATATTCCTCTAACTCCGGGATAGTAGGGGTGTTTAATTTTTTAGAAGTAGCCAATCCAAAGCATTTGGTCTGGGAAATTGTTTCATTCACAAACAACATATGATTTGGGATGAGACATGCACGGTGGAAAGCCTCAGTGCCTTGTACCTGCCAGGTTCGTGAACCCCAAACTGATGTAGATCCTGGATATTTTTACTCTGTGTTACGTTAGCATGGTCTCATTACTGGTTTAAACGCCATTTTTCCTTTTTTGTAACTTCTGCACACAACACTTAGTTGTTGCTTTAGCTTTCAGCCTACCTGCGTCAAGATCTATGCCTGCTTCAAGCAGGCGCAGGGTTTTGATGTAGCTTTGTCCTATCTGATTGTAAATGCGGCACACCGTGGGTGGCAGAGCAGCGGTGCACGTTAACTGGTGCATCCCTGGGGATGTGCTAGTTAATATAAATCTGCCCCTTTACATTTAATTATGTGCAGGGGACACAGAGTAGGTGAGGTTTATCCAAGGTTAAGAAGAGATGAGTCCTGTTCAGTGAAAAATTGGAGATAGGCTTCAGTATATTATATACTTAAGTAGTGTGTTAAGTTTTTGATGACTGTTATTAATTTACTGTTGGGTAATAGTGGTTAATAACATTTTTTATTATATTTTACCACAGATTCAACTGCAGATTATTTCAAGATTTTAGGATGCCTAGCAAAGAAAGAGTGAGAAAGGCTGCAAAACGTCAAAGACAGCAGGACCATGGAATAATGCAGCAGTCCTCTAACAAAAAGATTTGTCAAGTCACCAAGAAAGCACCGGGTAAGAGTCCAAAAACAGTCATAAGAAATATGTGTAGTAAAAAAAATATTACTACAGAAAATGTTTCAGTCCAGAAAAGGAGAAAGAATTCAAATGGTAAGGAAAGGCCAATGAGAAATGTTACTGCTAGAGTAAGAGATAACTCTATGCATGAAAGTAGAAGGAAACAACAGTTTAGGGATATTCGTAAACGAATGTTCCGCAACAGGATAATTGGGAATTTGTTAAAAAATATTAAGAAAGGTCAACAGAAAGTGGTTTTTTATAAGAGAAAAAAAATAGTTGAGAAAGTTATTGATCAGGCATTTGAAATTAAACGTAAGTTATTTATTTTGACAATCAATAGAATTAGGAAGCTAAACAAGGTAATTTATGATTTCAAAAGAAATAGTAGATGGAAGAGAATAGTTAATCGTAGTAATTTTTGTGAAGTTTTTTCTGGAGAATGGATGCATAGTTCAAGCTCTGAGGCATTTTTTAATGAGGAGAGTTATTTCCAGGATAATGATTTGGTGCATGCAGTTGACACCAGTGGTCGAGCTTATGAAGTGAAAGATGGTTGTCCAGTTGAAAAAGAAAAAGTTGTGAGAACAGAGATAGAAGAGGTGTTAGGTAATGAGGTTTTAGGGAGACGTCCTAAGGGTCCTGTGTACACCTGGAAGTGTAGTAGTATTTGCAGTGTACGACAGGATTCCATCAATTTGCTTTGTGATTTTATACGGTCATTTAATAAGAAAAGTTTGAAGCAGAAAATGAAGTTGTTGCAAGAATTAGATCCTTGCAGAGTGAGAGAAGTGATAGGTTTGCATGGTCATTCACTGGCTTGTCTTTCCAGGAGAGTATGCCACAGTGTTTTTCATCATTTCAGGATGCTAGCAGTGCATCATAATAAAGTGAGGAAATTAGTTAGAATGTTGTATTATGCTAAGAGTCCAGCAATTATGCTTAAACAATTATGCGCTGCTCTTTTGCATGGTTCTGAAATAGATGTGAAGAATATATGTGAAGAAATTAAGTTTTGTTACTTTGGAAGTAAAGAGGAGAATGTTGAAATTGACCAAGAAGAAGAGAGTAATGTGGAAGATAGTGTACAGGTTTCCAGTACAGATAATTTTCAGAGGGAAATTGCGACGTTTGAGGTGAAATCAAGTGAGAGGCCAAATTTCACTTGTGTGTGTTGTCGACGCACTTATTATAAGAATCAGACTAAGTTAGTGGATTTATATGGAAAAAGTGAAAGGGAAAATAATAGTGAATGGAAGGATTTTACAACATACTTGATGGTAGAAAATTGTTTTGATTTGGGATTGGATCAACGTGTGTGTACTTATTGTTGTAACAAATTAAATCAAAACCAGATGCCTGCTAGAGCAGTTCATAATAATCTGGAATTGGTTGAGATTCCTTCTGAATTGAAGGATTTAAATACTTATGAATCTATTTTGATTCAAAGTATCCATCCCTTTCAGGCTATTGTAAGAATGGAGCCAAAGACAGGGAAATTGCCTCCATCAGATTTACAGAGAGGATTAAAGGGAAGAGTTGTTTATTTGCCTCTAGATTTGAAGAAAAACATTAACACAATTGGAGTAGAAAAAGTGGAAGAGGAACCTCTTGTTATCTTAGTTAATGGGGTTCCGACAAAGAATAAGAAAATATGGCAAGATTTAGTAGATGTTAGGAAAGTCAAAAGGGCAACATTGTATTTGAAAAAAAATAATAAATACTATAAAAATGTATATGTTGCAGAAGAGGAAGTAAGTGAGGAAGAGGATAGCGATTTGTGTGCTGGTCAAATTGAGAAAGTAGAACCCTGTACTAGTGAAGAAATATATGAACATTATAGTGTTCATCCTTTGCATTCCAAGGAAGTCATGGGGAATGCTATTGAGTTGTTTCAAATGAAACAAGCGAAAGGGAGTCCCATTAGTGTTTGGGAGGAAAGTTTGGAAGCTCGGTGTTTCCCACAGCTTTTTCCAACAGGTCAGGGAGGAAGATATGATGAGCGACCTCATCAAATTCCTGCTTCTGAATACCGGACTTTGCGATTGTATGCAGGAGATCCTAGGTTTCGACAATGCATTCCTTATTTGTTTCATCTCCTGTTTGAAAGCGATCTGTCTGGACTGTCATATGCAGTGAACCACATCTTGAAAAGTGGTATACACATGCAAAACATCTCGGCAAGTGACTTTATGGATAAAGTCAATGTCCAAGACAGTATTTTGGATTCTCACCTGATTAATCTCATGGCGTGTCAGCGTGGTACTAATGAGTACTGGTACCGTCGTCATGGTGATTTAAAATGTATGCTGAGGAACTTAGGAACTCCCACATGGTTCCTCACTTTGAGCTGTGCTGAGTATGGCTGGGAAGACTTACTTGAATTTCTACGAGAGGCAAATGCTAACATAGAAAACATCGAATTCAAGACACCCGGAGAACTGTGCTCTTTGGATCCAGTCAATGTATGTAGGTACTTCAATCATAGATTTGAAGGTATGATGTCTTTCATCATGAATAAGAAGAATCCACCTCTTGGAGAGGTGTTGGATTTCTTCTGGAGGAAGGAGTACCAAGCAAGAGGTGCTCCTCATATACATATGTTGCTGTGGATCAAGGATGCACCTAAATTTGGAACGGATGCAGACGACTCAGTGATGAGTTTCATAGAACAGTATTCTACGTGTGCTGTTCCAAACTCAAAGGAGAAAAAAAGCCTAAGAGAAAAAGTTCTACGTTTCCAAAGTCATCGATGTGGAAAGTACTGTCGTCGTAAATTCCGGAACAAAGACAAGTTCTACACCAAATGTCGTTTCGGCTTTCCACGATCGGTGATTTCTAAAGGAAGAGTGAACAGTTTGATGTCTTCGCTGCGACATAATGTGATGAAGAAATCACCTAAAAACACATACAATTTGAAGAGGAACGAAGAGTCTAAGTACATCAACGACTACAACCCGGTGATTTTGTCCATGTGGAATGCTAACATGGATATACAGTTTGTGGCTGATAACTGTATGGCTGTGGCTCGGTATGTGACATCTTACATCACCAAAAAAGAGAAGACAGAATTGAAGGATATGTGGGAGGACATTTCCCATGAAAAGAGCCTCAGCAGGAAGTTGTACAGTTTCAGTCTGAAGATGTTGTCGCACCGAGAAATCGGAGCTTACGAATGTTCTGACCGGTTGTCTTCAGCAAGTCTCTATGCCAAGTCCAGGAGTATCGTTTGGGCGAGTGTTGGTCTTGCTGCAACGCGTAATCGAGTTCTGAAACCTGTGCGGGAAATTGAGTATTTGGCGGAAAAGGAGCCAAACAGTACCGACATTTTGAAGAGCAACATGTTGGATACATATTATCCAAATCGAAGCAGTCACCTCGAGAATGTTTGTCTGTATGAGGTTCTGCAAAATTACATATTCAAGAGGAACATCAAAGAAGATACTGAGAAAGGAGTGTATGCTGTAATAGGAAGTGAGGGATGTCTGGTCAAGCAAAGAAAATGCCACTTGATAAACCATCGAAAATTGAGTGGCGAATCTCCTGAAAAAAAGGAGTTTTTCTATTTAGCACTTTTGCAACTTTTTAAGCCTTGGCGTGCAGAAGAGGAACTGCTTGGAGATTTCCTTTGTTACGAAGACTCATTCAATGCTGCCAAGGAGACCATAGAATGTCCTGCTTTTCCCAAATATGTAGAAATGTTGAATGTGGAAATTGAGCAGGAAGCAACGATTGCAGCCGAGATTGCCAGAGACAGTTCTCAGGACAGTCAGAGTTCTGCTTCATTGAGTCAGGATCCACTAGGAGGACCTCTTATCGAAAATGAAGCTGCCACTGCTATGAATGAAGTGGAAAGAGCCATGGCACATGCTCAGGAGGATGCGGTTAACTTAGAAGAGTTGGAAAGACAACTCAACGTTGAGCTGAGGAAAATATATGACGAACTTACCATGCAAATTGATCATGGAATAAGTCATGACAAGAAAGAGTGCTCATGTACGTCGTTGAAGCCTGTCCGACTGTACGTGAGTGGAGAAGCGGGAACTGGAAAAAGTTTCCTTATTAAAGCAATTTCATGTTATTTGCAGGAAAGGACAGAGTCATCGCTGTCTTGTGTTGTCACCGCTCCAACTGGACTGGCAGCACATAACATTAAAGGGATTACTTTACATCGTTTACTGATGCTGCCAGTGGAGCATGACAACAAATTAGAATATCACAAGCTATCTGGAGATGCTTGTTTTGAAGTTTCAAGAGTCTTGAGGAAAATGAAACTTCTTATCATTGACGAAGTAAGCATGGTTTCCAATGTCATGCTTGCCTTTGTGCATTTGAGAATGCAAGAAGTTCTCAAAACAGAGTATGATGTGTTATTTGGTGGCAAACACATCATTGTTTTCGGAGATCTTCTGCAGCTGACACCAGTGAAAGGGCAACCTGTGTTCAAAATGCTCACGCATGAAGATACCAGGAAGTGCTTAGGGAGTATTGGCAACGTCAATATATGGTTAAACTTCAATTATGCTGAACTGCATGAAAATATGCGTCAGGCAAAGGATGAAGTTTACAAGACTATTCTACAAGATGTTAGAATTGGAAAAGTGACCGAGCATGGGAAAGAAGCTTTACATGCACGATTACTGACAAATTTATATCCAGACGAAGATGTTGTGCCTGAGAATATTTTTCAGAAAGTTACTGAGAAAAAATCTGGAATATGTTTGATGCCAACTCTTGCAGAATGTGCCAAATTCAACAACAAAATGTTGCATTTAGAAAAGCAAGAGATTGTGAAATTGGAAGCTATTGACAGAGTAGAGCATATGGGATCAACAATTATTTTGTCTGAGAATCTGAAAACAAAATTGGATTCATTAGAGAAGAGTATATCTAAAACTGCGGGTTTTGAAAAGACTCTGAATGTGTGCTTGAACTGCCGTATAATTTTAAGAAGGAATTTACATGTTGAAAGAGGTCTGGTAAATGGATCAATGGGTAATGTTGTTGATTTTGTGAAATACAGAAATAGAGATGGAATTGAATTTTTAAAAATTAAATTTGATGGCATTGAGGAAGTACAGCTAATTGCTCGTTGTTCTGCTAGATTTTTGCTTGTAAAAGACTTATATGTTCGTCGTAAGCAGTTTCCTGTTTGCTTGGCATATGCGGTGACAATCCATAAATCGCAAGGTTTAAGTGTAGACTGTGCATTGGTGAATATTGGCAGTTCTGTGTTCAAGGAGGGTATGGCATATGTGGCATTGTCACGAGTTAGGACTTTATCGGGATTGTACTTGATTGAGTGTGATGTCACAAACATTTGTGCGGATCTAGATTGTGTTAAGGAATACAATAGGTTGAGAAGAGAGTATGCGCCACATTTGCCTCAGTATCCTTTGTTTGAGAAACGTGTGGTAGGCCGGAAACGAAGAAATGTGACCAATACTGGGGAGGTTGTAGCAAAAAGACGATGAACCTGAAATTATAAGCAGAAACAAAAAGGATTCTGTTGAAGATGTTGTTGGTTTTCAATTTGAAAACAGTTCTGGTGTCAACTGCTATGCTAATGTAGTGGTTAATGTTTTGTTTTCTCTAGAAAATGTAAAAGAAGAGATTGTGGTCAATTCTGATCAAAGATTTTGCAGTTTGTTAAATTCTGTGTTAGAGAAATGTAGCACTGATAGAACAAACATAGAAAGTGTGTCTGAAATTCGAAATCTGTTAGACAGATGTTCAGGCCAAACACAATTCTCTCAAAATAGTCAGCAAGATTGTCAGGAGTTTTTAATGTATATGCTTGATGTATTGCATGATGAAGGTGTAGATGTAGATCACCTGTTTGGGCTTTCTTATCAATGGCAGCATGACTGCGAGAACTGTAGGGTATCAAGTACTACTAGTGTAGACTCAGAAAGATTTATATATTTAACTTTGCCAGACAGTAAATCAGTCTCTTTTAATAAGCTAGTAAAAGCAGCTGATCACAATATGGAGTGTAGGCAATGTAAATCTGAAATGATGTCCACATTATTTATACGAACATATGGCCAGTATGTCATTTTAATGTTCCAACGATGTAGGCCTGATGGAACAAAATTGACAACTTTAATTAAAAATTTTGTGGCTTCACAGTTGTCAATATCAGGAAGGACTTTTGTAACTGTAGCAATTATATATCATGATGGTCCTTCAATAACATCAGGACATTATACAGCTTATTTAAAGTGTAGAAATGGCTGGTCATTCTGCAATGATTCTGTTTTAATTTTCAAAAAAAAATTGCCATATGACCTTAAAAACTCTTACCTGGTGTTTTTAAAACCCAAACTTTAGGGAAAGAATCTCGGGATGTGCTCTGAGGAATTTCAAGAAGTTCTCATGGCTCCTACACTATTTGGCCTTGAGGATAAGTGTAGTACAGAGACATAACTTTTTACCATAACACTGGACGTCATTGAGAAATACGTGCACTTTGAATGAGTTCAGAAAAACTATTTCTTTTTATAAGCTAATTGAAGCAGCCAATCAAAACATGGAGTAGAGGGAATGTAAGTCTGCAATGCTGTCTACTGTTTTACATTGCTTTGTGATTAAAAGTGATGTAGAGAATTAAATAATTGTACTAGTCATAAAGGTAGTGTAAGTCTGCTTCATAGTAAGCAGTATCAGTGTGATAGGAAATGTAGAACATGATTGAGCAAGAAGGGGAAGATATTACTAGTCCAGGATTGTGTAAATGATCTTCAACATTTTAATTCTGAAAGTTGCGGAAATGCGAAAAGACGGGATTGGCTTACAAGAAATCCAAGAGTTATAAATGGCTTTGACAAGATTTGGCCTTGTGGAAACTTGTGGTAGAGAGCAAGAAGTCATTTATTGTATGTAACATGTTTTTGAAAACGATGGAGGTATTCTTTCAGAAAGTGGCGGGTTGAAAGTAATAACAGCACAACAGAGTGTAAGCTGTTCATAGGACATCCTTGGCCGTCATGGAAAGTAAGTTAACTTTAAGGAGTTCTGAATTCTGATTTGTTATGTTGTATGGGTTTTTTAAACACAATCATTTTGATTGTGTTTTTTTTTCCCCGCTGTTATATGATGAATACCTTCAAGTCACTGTTTTTAGTGAAATTTGATACATTCTGAGAACAGCAAAAATAAACCATTTAACATGTATAATTAATTCTGTTCTGTTTGCATTTATGATGTACATGTAGAACTGTGTAGGAGGCATGGAGAAGGTGAGGCTTCTGTAAGTGTCAAAGTTGTTGCATACAGTGAACACATTCACACATCGGTCCACTCTTCCTTGGATGTGGTGGAGGTGGTGGGGAAGCACCAGCTGAAGCTACTAAAGAAGCCATTGCTCACTGGTAACAAAGGGTCTTTCTCTCACAATGATGAAAGTCAGAATGAGGAAAGAAAGAGGGATTTTCATCATTTGGGAAAAACAATAGTTCTCAACCAATGAAAAGTGTTCATTTTAGATTATATGACCTAGTCTTACATCATTAGGAAAGCAAAAGTGAAATGAACCAATGAAAAGTGTTATTACCAAGTCACATGACCTGCTGTGTTTATGTTACACGCTTTGCAGGGCCTTCCGGTTTGCTTCCAGAAACCTTTGCTTTGCGACTCGGTAAGCGTACCAGTTCGCTAACGTAGTACGTCATATGACGTATCACGCGACAACGCGAAACGTCATGCGGACGGGAGGCGTCACGATGTTGTTTTCTAGCGCGGCAGTTGCAGTAAAGAAACGTTTACTGGCTCGCGGTCTATTTCGCGGCATCAAGGTCCGCTAACGGGAAGCTTCCCGATTCGCGAAGTGGGAACGAAGAAAATTTTTTTTTTTTAAAAAAGTTATTAATAAACATATAAAATATATTTTGGGATTTAAAGAAGAATACATTTTACAGCTACAGATATTTGCTATTAAAAAACCATTGAAATTCACTGAAAAAACCATAGGTTATAGATTATATATAGTTAGGAATTAGCATTTACAAAACCTTGAAAATTCACTGAAAAAACCATAGGTTATAGACCATATATAGTTAGGAATTAGCATTTAAAAAACCTTATTTTACTCACACAAAACCATTGAAATTCCATATATAGTTAGTTGCACTAACTATATATCGCGCACCCGCAATCCACTGCTGATGATGTCACATATTACATCATTCATGACATGGTCAGTGACATCACTGATGACATCTCAAATGACATCACTGATGACAACATCCAGTGATTATGTGTTTCTGTAAAGTTTAAATATGTTTTACATATTGAAGAATGAGTGTATGTATAAGTGTCTGAATGAAGGTTTTAGTAGGTGCGTGATTGACTGTATGAGTGAGTGATTAAATGCGTCTTACTAAATGCACGGGTTAGTGACTAAACTGTCTGAAAGTGTGCATCAGTATGTCTGTTGTGCAAGCTGCTGCATGTGTTGATCAGTAGCTATATAAGTAGCTATATGGGTTATTGATTGGTTGCACAAGTATTTGTATGGGAGACTGAGTGTGTGTATGGCTGGCTGGGAGGTGTGTGACTCTGTGCAGATCAATGTGTACTTGTATCAGTGATTCTATAAGAGAGTAAGTATGTGTTAGTATATGTTTGAAAATGTAAGGTACTCTATGTTTAACTGTGTAGATTAGAAAATGGAAGTGTGATTGATTCTTTACAGGACTGACTAGGTGTGTGAGTAACTCCATGGATGAGTGGCAGAGTGTGAGTGTCTGTATAGGTGTATGAGTGCATATGATAGTGTTGTAAAGATGAGTGATTGTATGTATGAATGATTGTATGGGTGAATGAGTGAATGTGTGTGTAGACGTAGGAATCAGTGAGTGCGTATGTAGTAACTAGTATTGGTGTGTCAATGGTTTCAAAAATTATACTCTGTATTTAACACTGGGTTGTAACAGAGGTTATATTAAAGTGTGAGGAGATGCATTGTATTGTCACATTAATGATATCATCATTGATGTGACCATTGATGTCAAATGAGATATCATCAGTGATGTCATTTGAGATGTCATCAGTGATGTCATCAGTGATGTCACTGACCATGTCATGAATGATGTAATATGTGACATCATCAGCAGTGGATTGCGGGTGCGCGATATATAGTTAGTGCAACTAACTATATATGGAATTTCAATGGTTTTGTGTGAGTAAAATAAGGTTTTTTAAATGCTAATTCCTAACTATATATGGTCTATAACCTATGGTTTTTTCAGTGAATTTTCAAGGTTTTGTAAATGCTAATTCCTAACTATATATAATCTATAACCTATGGTTTTTTCAGTGAATATATATATATATATATATATATATATATATTGCAACACAATCCTTCTCACAATCTTTCTCACTAAAGAAAATGGGGCGCACACCAATAGTTTCCACATCATGCGTGATTTAATCTTGGACCATTTCAAATATACAGGATGAAAAGCGAGTGATCTACGCGTTTCGGTGTCCCTGACACCTTGGTCACGATCAACTCGACGCTTTTTTTTTCATTATCTAAAAGCCTTTCAAGATAGTAATTGCATCATTTCGTACCCAATGGTTTTCAGCGTTACCAGTAGGTACTATATATATATATATATACATACACTTAATACTTACCTATAATACTTACCAAAAGTCTTACATGTACATTGAAATTGTTGCTTTTCCAATTAAATCCGTGATAAAGGCATCCATGATAAAAACATACTCATAGAAAATATTGTTGTAGAAGCTTGCATTGTAAAGATATTGTTAATGTAAAGCCTTGGTTTTTAAGGCATCTTGTTGTTTAGCCTTCGTTGTAAATGCTGTTTCCCCTAGCAGTGGCCTATTGCAGAATCCTCTATACCTACTATAAAACGTCGCAAGAAATTCAGAAAAAATCTTTCAGGAATAACTCCTACAATGATAAATAAGATCCAGTTCTCTACACTGTTAGTTATTTGTCTTTTTGTTAATCCTTCATTCCATGGAGCAGGGCTTGTTAAATTGAGTTTATTTTCCAGAAACAGATGTAAATTCCTGTGGCTGCTGCTGCGGAACATGGTTGGTGGGGCTGGGAGGGTGAAAAAAACAAGAAGAAAACGTATCTGTGAATACCCTTACCACACCCAAGTGGGCCGGCCAAAACGTCATGCACACTTAAAGAGTGCAAACCACTCCTCCCTCTGCTCTGGCCTGCCCAGTCCTGCCCCTGCCCGCCCTAACCTGGCTCTGAGTTCACACTGAAAAATGATAATAGCATTGTGTTATTATCATTGTATTATATACTATTGAAATCTAGCTTCATGTATGAATGTAAAATAGTTGGACAAACATGCAAAATAATTATAACTGTGAAAAATGCCCCTTTGATTATTTTGGCCCTATTTTTTGCGGACTTTCAATGCTGTTGTTTATACTCTTCACTAGTGCGCTGCCCTACAGTACCTTCTGAATGGGCTATGACGGGTAAAAATTGTGAAACATGTAAATATTGGCTAATCCCTGATCGGCATATTAAACTCCCACATAAGGCTATATTATATATGGGGCAAAAACTACAATGGTGGCATGGAAAGTCAATTGTCAACTGTGGACTGATGCAGTTATTATTGTGCCATCCACTAACATGACAAGGAAAGCATGGCTTCTGGCATACCATTTTGTCCTGACTGGGGCAGTTTGAACTTGCAGCCCAACCAGTTAAAATAACCCCTTTGGTATGGAAAAAAACATTTCAATTTAAACATAGCCCACAAGGTGGGGCGCATGGTATTTATAAGTGAAACTGGTAAAAAATGTAATGTTACCATGGCCCTACAGTAAAAAGCCACCCAAAAATATTTTCAACATGAAAGGCTCTGGGTGTCCTATGAGGAAAAATAGTGTACAGATTAAAATAATAATTCAGGTATTCATGGTTTAGGACAGGCTAGAGAATGGATGCATCACTATTTTTAATATGATTAAAAATCTAATTCAATGCTGAGATTTGATTAAAAATAAATAATTAGGAAATCAAGGGGCATATTTACAAGCCCCTAGTACCACCGGAGAGTCACTTTTTTTGACGCTCCGGTGTCGATATGTGCTGGCTCATATTTACAAGGCCACACAAAGCCACCCTACATGGCTTTTCAGGACCTTGTAAATACAGTTCCTTTTTACGCATTACTTTGTGTGAACGAGGCATGGAATGGGTGTTGCTGTCAGTGTTCCACGGCAAAACCCATTGCTTTTTGACATTGCACAAAATTTACAAGGATCTGTAAATGTGAGGCAGTGCCAAAAACTAACACCATTGAAAAGAAGGTGTTAGAATGGCGCACTGAGGAGAAATATTTTATTTCTCCTTGTTTTTTGCTCTTTCTGTGTGTGCTGCACATAGAAGAAGCAAATGACCTTTAATGATTCTTTATTTGCAGCAAGGTGTCCCTTCCTGCACATAAACTGCAAAAAATTAGAACGCAGTTGGAGACTAACCTATGACACAGAGGCAAAACTTATTTATAGAACGGCCTTAAAAAAATTTAACAAACTAAAAAAATCTGCCATGAGAGAGTTTTTTTCCTCGCAAATTAAAGATGCAGACAACTCGGCAAAGACATTGTTCAAAATTGTCAAAGATTTTGTCAAACCGCCGGCCATGACTCCTAATAACCTAGCTAATCAGTCTCTTTGTAATGGATTATCAGATTTTTTTCAGGAAAAAATAGAGAAAATCTCTGCTTCTTTTCCTCCAGTCACTACATCTGAGCACTCCCTTTCCCTTGTTTCAACCAGTCTTATCACTGGTCCTGCTCTACTGGCATTTAAGGACCTCACCCCAGATTTTGCACTTAAATTACTGACTCAGTGCAAATCAGGCTCTCCTCTTGATCCGGTCCCCCCTAAGATTATGAGTGACTTAGCTACTGCACTTATAGAACCACTTACTTCCATATGGAATGCCTCTTTACATCTAGGCCAATTTCCCACTGTATGGAAGGAAGCTATGCTTGTGCCTATTCTGAAGAAAACAGATGCGGACCCCACGCAATTTTGTAATTATCGGCCTATCTCTCTCCTTCCTAAACCAGCGAAGGTTTTGGAAAAGGCCGTTCAGTTGCAACTCGCAGAATATCTGGAGAATAATCTTTTACTCCATGACTCCCAATCCGGTTTCCGTACGGGTTTTAGTACGGAAACTGCATTGCTAGAGGTATCGGAGACTGTTCGAGAATGTGTGGATAAGGGCGAGGAGGCCATGTTGGTCCTCCTCGACCTATCCGCCGCTTTCGATACGGTGTCCCACAAAATACTTTTAGATCGACGGGAGCAGATTGGACTGGGTGGCACTGCTCTGTCATGGATTAGTTCTTTTCTCCAAGGACGATCCCAGAGGGTCCTTCTTAGACCATTTATATCGGAGTGCAAACCTCTTGTGTGCGGAGTCCCGCAGGGCTCTGCTCTGAGCCCACTGTTTTTCAATGTCTACTTGGCCCCTTTGGCCAATGTAGTGGAATCATGTGGAGTCAGAGTGATCTCTTATGCTGATGATACTCAGCTGATATTTTCCTTTAGAGATCACTCTGACTCCAGCCTTTCCAGCTTTCGCCACTGCCTGAGCAAAATTTGCTCTTGGATGTCGGGTAACCATCTCCGACTTAATACTGACAAGACGGAGGTCCTGTTTTTTAATCAAAAAATGATCATATCCCCCTCACTGTGGTGGCCAACAGTACTTAACCCCCCTCCCATCCCGGTGCATGCCGCCCGCAATCTGGGGTTTCAATTTGATGATATGCTTTCTTGTGGCCCTCAAATTAACAAGGTCACTGCTGCCTGTTTCGGAAAATTAAAGATGATGAGAAAGATATTTCCATTTCTGCCGATGGACGCGCGCAGAACGGTGACTCAGGCCTTAATAACCTCCCATCTGGATTATGCCAACAGTCTCTATGCTGGGGCTCCTGCGTATCAAATTGAACGTCTTCAAGTAGTTCAAAATGCTGCAGCTAGACTGATTGGCAACATCCCTTTCAGACATCCGATTTCTGCGTTTCGCAAACAGCTTCACTGGCTACCTATAGCCAGTCGCATTAAGTTTAAAACGCTCATTCTTGCTTACCGAGCCCTGAATGGAACAGGACCAGTATATTTAAGAAAGAGATTGGTACTTTCCCATTCTGTCAGAGACCTACGTTCTAACAACTTACGTCTCATGACTGTTCCACGCTTTCGCCGTGCTAGAACGGGTGGCAGAGCCTTTGCAGTTCTTGCTGCCAAACATTGGAACAGCTTACCTTTAGACCTCAGATTTGCCCCTTCCGAATCTCTGTTTCGTGGCCGGTTGAAAACCTGGCTATTCTCATCTATCTAGATTGATTCTCCTTTTCTGCTTACAGCCTTAGCGCCGGGACACCCCCTTTGGGGGTAGCCGTGCGCTCTATAAGATTCATAAATAAATAAATAAATAAACGATCATCCCAGCAACACAAGCACTCTCGCAGTGTGTCTGCGTTGGCACTAGGCAACATTTTAAGCCCCAGCGCAAGGGAAAACACAGGGGTATGTCATATTCTTGTGAATAAGGTGCCTCTCTGTGTTTTTTAAATGACACAGTGCAGTGCTGCTAAATTGCTTGCAGCACCACGCTGCATAATTTCTTTGTAAATGTGCCCCCTAGTTTGTTGAAAATTACCTTTTCTGTGCCTGAATCTCCTTGAGTCGAATTTGCATTAGCCTGTCTGCAGCTGCCATATATTTGCTTGACCTTAATTAGGTGTGAAAACTGCTCCCAGAGCAGGATAGTGCTGTATGCCTGGTAACTGGATGGGCTGGGTGTAGGTTATATCTCTATCAACTTAGGAAGAGCATCTTGGGAGGTTCCAGTAACTTCATTATCGTGAAAAGGGCGGAGGTGAGGTGCGTCTATTCATAGTTGAGTGTAAGGGGAAACATGGAAAGGGAGACCTTTGATCTTTAGGCCTTCTGTAGCTGATTGGACCCCAGCCCTGTAGGAGGGGAATCTGGTCCCAGAGCCTGTATGGTAAAGCTTAAGGGGAGGGGATTGCTTATTTCCCACTACCCTCAATGCCAAATTTCAGATCACAAGCCGTCATTGACAGGTTCCTCATTAATGCCACAGGACAGCGCACCGCAGCCTACTCTGTATAGCTGTAGTAACTGGGTTCCTGTAGCCGGCCAGTGCTCTATCACGTTTGGCTTGTACCTGTAACTTTATCCCGGTCTGGTGCGACCAGATATCCACAGTTGCCGCTTTACGCCGTCTGGCTGTAAATTTACTAAATTCTTTGAAATTGAACATCTCCAAAACTACTGATTGGATTTTTGTTGTTTCATTCTTGCTTCATTTATTAATCTATACTCTATCTTTCTAACTTTGTTGCAGGATTGTTTTTTGTATGTTTTCACTGTGTTACTGTTTGAAGTGTTGCACAAATGCGATATGTATTGCCTCTGAGTTAATCCTGATAGCTCTGTACCTAGCTACCCAAAGATTGAGCACATATTTATTTAGGGTTTGCCTGTGACTTTACCCTGAGAAGAATTGTGGTTGCTTCTTGAGAAGCGTTTCATCCTCCTCATCCAATATCAGAATTTACAGGCCCCTTAATTTAATCCATCACCTTAGTATCTCAGTGCATCCCTTCCATGAACCCTCTCTGAATACTGTCACTTAAGCCAATGAACACCACACACCAGCCACCAAATGTATTCTGTCACAACAGTCGCTTGTTGGAGAACCACACTGCCACACCCAACAGTAACCAATATCAATACAGATGCTCACTGTTGGCAGCAGTCTGGGCAGGATACAATGGATGGTACTCGCTGCGCCTCTCACCAGGCCGGGTCACCCCCTTGCTCCTCCTGCCGCCTCCTGCTCCAGCCTGCCTTGCCAGCCTTGCCAGCCTGCCTAGCCGCATTTCCCGCCGCCGCAGACGCCCCCCTGGTCCCACGAGCGGCCCAGCCACTGCAGAGCCGGCCGCTCGCCCGTTCCCGCCGCTGCTCGCCCAGGCCCCGCCCACCACCGGCCCATTGGACGAGCCGCTCCCGCCGCCCAGCTGACCCGCCCTCACGTCCCCCTTCTTATGACGCCCCCAGAGCGACCGCGCAGCGGACGCGCGCAGCGGGAGCACCAAATGAGCGCCGAAGGTGCACCAAAGGTAAGCCCGTCTACGCCCGTCCGCGCCTGGACCGCGCCCAGTGCCAGGACCCCTGGCCCTCGCAGACCCCAGCCCACCCGCCGGACGTACGACGCCGCCACCCTCAACGCACTCAACGCCGGCCGAACCCCTGGATGCTACCGAGCCACCCCGAGACGCACCCACGGACCCTTCATCTGCCAGTCCTGCAAGTTCTCCTGCATCCGGACCTGCACTGCACCAGCACCGACCAAGCCGAGCACCAGCAGCACCCACCTGAAGTGCATCCTGCTCAACACCCGCTCCGTCCACAGACACGCCGTCGAGCTCTGGAACCTGCTCGACACCACAGCCCCAGACGTCGCCTTCCTCACAGAAACCTGGATGAACGCCTCCTCAGCGCCCGACATCGCCATCGCCATCCCGGACGGCTACAAGATCATCCGGAGGGACCGCGTCAACCAGACAGGAGGAGGCATCGCCATCATCCACAGGAACACCATCCGCATCACGACCAACACCGACGACACCATCGCACCCGCCGAACACCTGCACTTCCAGATCCACGTCAACCCCAAGACCACCCTCAGAGGCACCCTCATCTACAGACCCCCGGGACCACGCACACAATTCAGCGAGGACATCGCCGACTTCATCAGCCCGCTCGCCCTCCCCTCAGCCGACTACATCCTCCTCAGGGACCTCAACTTCCACCTGGAGAACAACAACGACCGCAACACCACCACCCTGCTGGACAACCTCGCAAACCTGGGACTCAAGCAGCTGGTGACCACCCCCACCCACTAAGCCGGACACACACTCGACCCGATCTTCTCTTCCAGCAAGGACATCGGCTTCAGCCACGCCACGGGACTCCAATGGACGGACCACAGCTGCGTCCACTTCAGCTTCAGAAGGACCACGCTCCACCATCACCAGCAACAGGCTCCCCGCAGAAGCTGGAACAAGATCACTGCAGACCAGCTCACTACGTCCTTGAGCAAGAACCCTCCCACCAGCACAACGAACCCCAGTCAAGCAGCCACCAACCTCATGAAATGGATCAGCGACTGCACAGACGAACTCGCCCCGCTGAAGACCCCGCCGAGCAGACCCGGCAGCAAGAAAGCCCCATGGTTTAACAACGAACTCAAGAGCTCCAAGAAGAACTGCAGAGCACTCGAGAAAACCTGGCGCACAGACCCAACACCGGACAACATGACTGCCCTCAAGCTTGCCACCCGAAAACACCACCAGCTGATCCGCGCCACCAAGAAAACCGCATTCAAGGAACGACTGGACAACAACGCACACAACAGAAAGGAACTCTTCAACATCGTGAATGAGCTCTCCAACGCCGGAAACAATGACATCACCCCTTCGCAAGACCTCTGCAACTCCCTCGCCTCCTACTTCCACAACAAGATCGCGGACATCCACAACAGCTTCAGCACTCAACCAACGCACGCCACGACCGAACCACCGCCCCCCACCACCACCCTCCGTGCCTGGACCCCGATCAGCACCGAAGACACCATCCGCACGATGAACTCCATCCACTCCGGATCTCCGACAGACCCCTGCCCTCACCACGTCTTCAACAAGGCCGACGCTGTCATCGCACCCCACCTGCGGGACATCATCAACACCTCCTTCGACATCGCCACCTTCCCGGAGAGCTGGAAGCACGCCGAACTCAGCGCTCTACTCAAGAAACCATCAGCAGACCCTACCGACCTCAAGAATTACCGCCCCATCTCGCTGCTCCCGTTTCCGGCAAAAGTCATCGAGAAGACCGTCAACAAGCAACTGGCCGCCTTCCTCGAGACGAACGGCTCCCTCGACCTCTCGCAGTCTGGCTTCCGGGCCAACCACAGCACCGAGACCGCCCTGATCGCAGCCACAGACGACATCCGAGCCCTGCTCGACAACGGAGAAACAGCGGCCCTCATCCTCCTGGACCTCTCCGCGGCCTTCGACACTGTCTGCCACCGCATGCTAGTACAGCGCCTCAGCAACGTCGGAATCCAGGAGAAGGCACTGGAGTGGATCACCTCCTTCCTCACCGGAAGGACACAGAGAGTCCGCCTCCCCCCGTTCAGATCCGAGGCCACCGAAGTCATCTGCGGCGTTCCTCAAGGCTCCTCTCTCAGCCCAACTCTCTTCAACGTCTACATGAGCCCCCTCGCAGCCATCGCACGCCAGCACAACCTGAACATCATCTCCTACGCCGACGACACCCAGCTGATCCTCTCCCTCACTAACGACCCCGCCACCGCCAGAGCCAACCTGCACGAAGGGATGACAGAAGTAGCCAAATGGATGTCGAACAGCCGCCTGAAACTGAACTCAGACAAGACGGAAGTCCTCATCCTGGGATCCTCACCCTCCGCCTGGGACGACTCCTGGTGGCCCCCCGCCCTGGGCAGCGCACCCAAACCAACTGACCACGCACGCAACCTGGGCTTCATCCTGGACTCCTCCCTCTCCATGACCAGACAAGTCAACGCCGTCTCCTCGTCGTGCTTCCACATCCTGAGAATGCTACGCAAAATCTTCCGATGGATCCCCACCGAGACCAGGAAGACGGTCACCCAGGCCCTCATCACCAGCCGTCTGGACTACGGCAACTCCCTCTACGCCGGTACCACCGCCAAACTCCAGAAGAGACTCCAGCGGATCCAGAACACCTCAGCACGACTCATCCTGGACATCCCCCGCCGCAGCCACATCTCCGGACACCTGAGAGACCTGCACTGGCTCCCGGTCAACAAGAGAATCACCTTCCGGCTCCTCACCCACGCACACAAAGCCCTACACAACCAAGGACCAGGATACCTCAACAGCCACCTCAACTTCTACGCTCCCACGCGCCAGCTTCGATCGACCAGCCACGCCCTCGCCGCCGTCCCCCGCATCCGAAGAGCCACCACAGGAGGAAGGTCCTTCTCCTACCTGGCCGCCAAGACTTGGAACTCCCTTCCGACCCACCTACGCCTGACCCAGGACCACCTCGCCTTCAGGAAGCAGCTCAAGACCTGGCTGTTCTAGCAGTAGCGGACCCCCCCCCCCCAGCGCCTTGAGACCCTCCGGGTGAGTAGTGCGCTATACAAATGCTCTGATTGATTGATTGATTGATACTCTTTACCACAAACTGGAGGTCAGAAGCACTGTGTGACTAGATCCAGTGCAGAATATTGCAATATCATCAGAGATGATGTTTGAGCTTCAGTGCAAGTCATAATATTCATGTGAAGGACAGCAGCAAACAGACCCTGTAGATGTACACAAACTGCTCCAACAAAGAAGTGGTACACAGTTAATGCGTCCCCCAAAGGTGACATTTGCAAGCAGGATTAGCGCTGCCAAGGACTCCCCCAGGCACTCTTCTCTAGGCGAGAGGAATCAAAAAGTGTTACAGCCTTAGTGTGCAATGCTGATCACTCGGAAATATCAGGTTAGTACGTCTGCAGTGAAAGACAATGTGATGCCATTGCGCTGCCTTTCACTACGGTGATGGGTATTTTATTGTAAGAAGGATTACAGGCAGAGCCACTGGAATCATGCGATTGTGCAGCCGCGTCGATTTCCACATGATTATTTGCCGCATTTTCCACATAATCCATCATGTGCCACACAATCTTCAGATTTTAAGGGAAAAAAGTGTGTTTATTGCCTAAATAGTTTAGAAGTTAGAAAAAATGCAGCGACATGTGTTGCCACGTGGTGGAAGGCCCTTTGCAAAGATGGACTGGTAACCTTTCTGTTGCTTATTGCTAAATCTGGGTGTTGAATTGGTAGTATTGAGGCGCAATCAATGCCCAGACTGTGTTACCAAGTTTAAAAATGACAAAATAATGAAGCAATACTATTACAAAATGATCTGAATTTATGCCACATAATCTGCTATTTCTTGCTGCATAATTTAGTCAATCCTGCCAAATAGTTTGGCCCGGTCTTGCTGCATAATTCCAGTGGCCCCACTTACAGGAGGTCCACGAGGCTGGAGATTGAGTAGACGACCCCCACTTCTAGGGGAGGGTTGCCCTTAATAGTGCCACGAAATCGAGCCTCCTCCGGGTGGCTGGATGAAGAGTGGGATTACTGGTGACGTCACTGGGAGTACGTAAAGGAAACCCAAACTCAGTGTAAGGTATTTATGGCAGTGTCCTAGAGATCTCGTCCTCTTTGTCTTCATGGACCCCAGGGAAGTCGCAGGAGCGGCATCAACAGGGAGCGAGGCGGAGTGTGGCACGGCGGCCATGGCGTAGCGCGGGATAGCTTCAGCTGTTGGGTATTTGGCAGGGCTTTAAGTAGGCCGGGTCTGTCCGGGTCTGAGCACCAGCAGTTATTTTCAGGGGGCCTGGAACCGGGTCTCTTTTGGGCTCTGTTTTCAGGCAGCCAAAGGTAGTCCGTTTTCTTTTTCTTTTTCCTCGACTGCAGTGAGAGCATCCACATGATGTGCCCATGCTCACAAACAACTTCAGAAGCACTGACGTCTTACTTTTTAACAGCGCCCCTTACCACGCTTTCACTTTTACTGTCGCGCTGTCCCCGAACTCACAACACTTCCTCTCCAGTCTCCTCGCCCCCACTACTCGGCAGCAGAAGCCATAGTCCCCTCATGGCAACAGGACCCCCCGCCCCACACATGGATACCCTACAAACATGGAATAATAACACAGGACACAGTGTTTGGTTGGAAAGAAAATGCTGCAGGATTTATTACATACAACATATGTAATCAAGATGGGTTAGCTTATGGGCGATCCAAGGGCAGGCCGCATTCTCGCCACCTGCCCGCCTGATGAGCCGGGCAGCACAGTGTGGAACCACCTGTGTGCTGCCCCATATGTTAATTAACTAAACTCGCGCCCGAGGGGCGGAGCGCAACTAGGCAACCCCCGGTTGTACAGGCCCACAACCGCCCGAAGGACTACTGAGGCGCCGACACGTGTACCCGGACCTCCCATGAAGTCCAGGTGTTAGGCTCTGGCACCCCTATGTGCCTGCTGGGGTACAACGCTGCACCTCTCTGCTTCCGGATCACCCTGTAACTCCGCCTGCAACGAAAAATGAAAACTTTAAAAAGTTCAAGCAGTCCCACCCCCAATTGGCGCACGGGTAAGAGGTAGGGAGGGGAAGTGCGTCCTAAACGACCGTCTGTCCGTGGTGAGGGGCGGCAAAGAGGCCTGAACATGGCGAGGGGGACTTAAGTACCCCTCGCCAGGCCTGCCGCCCCCCGAAGCACGTCACTGGGCCAGCCCCGTTCCCTGCTGGACCCCTCCTGCCGGAGGGAGTACCTGTATGGAAAGGGGGCGCGGGGGGAGCCCCCCGGCGACTAAGGTGCCGCCCTCTTGATGGCCACCGGGTGGCCTCGGGCAGCTGCATAGTCCCCTCATGGCAACAGGACCCCCCGCCCCACACATGGATACCCTACAAACATGGAATAATAACACAGGACACAGTGTTTGGTTGGAAAGAAAATGCTGCAGGATTTATTACATACAACATATGTAATCAAGATGGGTTAGCTTATGGGCGATCCAAGGGCAGGCCGCATTCTCGCCACCTGCCCGCCTGATGAGCCGGGCAGCACAGTGTGGAACCACCTGTGTGCTGCCCCATATGTTAATTAACTAAACTCGCGCCCCGAGGGGCGGAGCGCAACTAGGCAACCCCCGGTTGTACAGGCCCACAACCGCCCGAAGGACTACTGAGGCGCCGACACGTGTACCCGGACCTCCCATGAAGTCCAGGTGTTAGGCTCTGGCACCCCTATGTGCCTGCTGAGGTACAACGCTGCACCTCTCTGCTTCCGGATCACCCTGTAACTCCGCCACAGCCCGACCGGCGGCCACCGCCGCCGCCCGGGCCCCCCATCCACTAGGCTCCTTCCTACCTGCAGCCTCTCTCCTGCAAAGCATCGTACAAATCTAGGAGGAAAAGGTCCAAGCCCACTGGATTGAGATGCACGCCATCTATCTCAAAGTAACCTTTTATCTTATCCTGAATCATCTCATGGCGGATTAAACCAATGCCTCTCTGCGAAGTGAATTTACGCATGTCGCGGTTTACCCTCCTCCTAGACCTTTCTATGGCTTCACATGACCTAGCGCCTCGCCAGACTCTGCGTGGGAGCATTTCGGACCACCAGACCTCACAGCTCCCCACCATTCTGCAAACCTCCACCAGGTCCGCCTTCATTTTATGCAGCAGCGCGGACCTTCCCATGTTGGTGATGTCGTTGCCCCCCAGGTGAATGACCAAGTGATGCGGCGGAGCGCCACCTGTCGCAAGGGAGTGCCTGAGTCTGGACAAGAGGCCGCTCTAGCGCATGCCCGGGAAACCTAACCATACACACTCCGTGTTGGAGAAACCCTGCATCCCGTTCCTGGTAGCTGCCCATCGACCTAACCTTGCGACGGTTGAATGGCCCAGAACCCAAACTCTCGAACCTGTCAACACAAAAGACACCAATAACTTTATGTTCTTTTATTGCACACTTAACACAGCAAAAGAGAAAAGGTACAGCCAACAAAACATGCATAGTGTTCGAATAAACTGTAAGGCCCTTGTGCTAAGGGCGGACATAGCGCTTGTAACACAGTGACTCCCAGCGCCCCACCCTTCTAATGCCTTCTGCCGGCATGCCCGCCCAGGAGGCGGAGGTGGCCGCCCCAATACGAAAGGAGTGGCTGGAGAAGCGCTTCCCTTTGTCAGTCAGGCCAGCTCGGGCTAGGCAGGCCAGCATTATTCTATCCATCTGGTACCTGGTGAGGGGTGAGAGGTCCTCGTGCACAAGGAGGTAGCCCGCCCCAGCTGGTCGCAGGGCGAGGTAGTTTCGGACCGCCGCCACGGGGCAGCCGGTTTGCTCCCCAATGGGAGCCAGTACAATGCGAACCCCCTTTCTGGTTTGGTCTGTCTTGGACTTCCTGAGCGGTGAGACAGCTGGCTTCACCTGCCTTCTTGGGTTTATTCTGGAGGCAGCTTCGGCCATGCTACCTCTAAGATAGCTTGTCTATAAGGATGACTTACGACCACCACTAAGGGATTGCTTTGACTGAAACCAAGTGCCCCCCTATGATCCAGACCTGAAACACATGCCTGCTGAAACCAATGCCCCTCTGACACTAATCTGCAAAATAACCCCCGGGTCCAATTCCTCTACAGCAATAGTGTAGACTATCCCAGGTTTGTGAGGTCATACCCCTAGGTGAATGACCAGGTGCTGAGGGGCCTCCCCTGCTGAAATTGCTTCCTAATCTATACCATAGGAGATCCAGCGCATGCCACTGAGACCCACCACACAGGCGTCAGCAGTTACACCCAGGTCAATTTTCAACTTCTGCCGAAACGCAGTTCTCCGAATAATCAACTGTAAACTGTGCTTTGTTTAAACGCTTGTGTATCTATACTCACGAAGAGTACAGAGGGTTATTAGAGTGCTAAATACATAATTTTTTTTAGTATATAACTCGCGTGGTGGCCTTACATTTGATATACAGGATTGCAATGGTAAAACAGCTGGCATCACCTGCCCCCAAGTTTAGCCTGGAGGGGAAAGCTTGTCTGTAAGGAAGACTTACAACCCCCATCAGGGATTGTATAGACTGACCCAAGGTGCCCCCAGAATTGGAGACATCAGTGCCACAGGCCAGCTTCTCACATTGGGAGGGGCTCCAAAGGAATCTTTAAGTTACTCGAGTTTATTCACGAGGTTGTTCCAGCGCAAGCCAGGGGAGCCCAACCACACGTAAACGTGTTCGAGAAGCCGTGTGTCCAATTCCTGATGGGAGCCCACCGAGCCAAGCCACCACCCTTCTGATTGAAAACGAGCAAAAGGGGTGTTAAGATACCCGAAAGATCATGTAAACCCCCACCTTAAAGGGCTTCATAATAGCTGATAAGAGCGATCCCATAGCTTATTTACCCAAACTACTCGCCACACGAGATGCTGTGCAACCTCCTACTGGCCCTAACTGGAGGAAGTAAAGCGTCGCCCGCTGGGACATGAGCCTGTGGTAAATAGCCGCTTGTCACATAACTACCCAAGTACATGTCAGAAGAGGATGCACCAAAGACTGTCGTGCGATCAGCTCGGATCCCGCCAACGCTGGGTGGCTCCCAGGTACCTCCGGCCCAAAGCCATGGAACATATGCTAACCCGAAGGCAGAATAACCAGCATGTTTCAAGACCCACACATGTAATTCTGGGTCTTGAAAGGCCGGAGAACCAGGGGATGGGTCTCCGCCCCCATGAACTTCAAATAGAACACAAGGACCAAGTGGTGCTACCTGACCCATGTGGGGTCCTGTATCGACAATGAACCAAGTTGAGAAATACAGAGGCAGGCGCTGCAAACCCAGTTGGGTGACCCCAAGAGTCCCCTCACACTAAGGCTGAAGTCCTATCCCGGGTAGCCCCACCTGTTGTCCAAGGTGCCCTCGGGTGGAAAGGCACCTGCCCTAGTTCGCTTGTTCGTCCCCCCGGGGGTGCTAGCCCTCCCCTGACGTTAGGGAAAAGAGCATGCTTGAAACTAATGGGTGCTGGAGAGCTTATGAAAAGGGGCGGTTCGAGGGGTAGATCAAGCCCTGAACTGTGCATGCCGATATCTGCGCGCTGAATGAAGCAGGAGCCTGCCCAAGGAACTGCCCCTTGAAGAGAAATGGGCATGCTTGAAAATAGTGGGTGCTAGTGAACGTATGAATGGTCAGCAATAAGATGTACCAAGCCCTGACTATGCAAGCCAGTCTCTGCGCGCTGCATGAAGCCGGAGCCAGTCCCAGGAACTGCCCCTTGTATAGCGACTTGAGGGGGGGGGGACATGCAACACCCAATCAGTTAACTTCGCACCGCTGCGCCCACAGCCCCCCCAATGACAGTTTGCTATGGTGCCTATCCTGATAGCACCTCAGGAGGCCCACCAGGAGGGTAGGGAAGTACTCCAGATGGATAGTCAAGCCCTTGCTATAGTCTGGGGGGAAGCCTCGATATATAGAAAAGAATATTCCCTTGGTTCTGATGGGTCCTCCCGGGTGTTCTAGTAGTTAGAGGGTCTGCCCAACAACATGTTGACCCTCTCCCTGTACTTGATCCTCTACTGAAACTGAGCACTTAACTTCTCTCTCAAAGCACCCCACTACTTGCACTAAGTCGCTCTCGAAGCATGCACGCCTGACCCTTTCTACCTGTAACGCCCCATATGCTAACTCTTGACTGTATGCTCAGGAGAACAGGTCTGCATCTAGCTAGAAATGTGTTCGCAATGCTCTCACATATCGGTTCTGTATAGGTAGTTGCGCGCGCTGACAATCTATAAAAGTCTGCGCTGTAAGGAGGCAAGAAAGAAATGTACATGATTGCCAGCTGCTGCGAGAAGAGAGAGGCAAGGCAGCTCGCACCTGCTTCCCCTGCAACAAAGTCGACCGCTTTGAAGTGAAGCCTCAGCCCCTCCATTAAAGGCGAGTGCCTAGATGCTGCCGTGCCCTCTCCCAGTAGCCTCCCGGAAACTGGCTTGCTGCATGAAGTACCCATGCAGACTTGCCACCCTGGCAGCCATGCGCTACTGAGGCCACTGAGTTACCTGTGTTCTAGAAAGTCGAAAAAAAATGGGGGGGGGTCCTCTTACCAAATTCGTCACCAGACAAATGTATCTACCGCACTGTGCTCCTGGAAGGGCATGTCCCCCGGGCGCCTACCTGCCCTGTGAAGGGACCACATACGCATCCCACCGGGCAGTGCGCAGGAGGCCCATAAGCCACAGCCTAGGCAGTAGTGGCGCGGCGGCTGCAGGAAAAAGGGGGGCGGGCGAGCACCCGCCCACGGGCCTGCCAACGAGGGATCGTTAAAGGGTTCAGTCACAACACTGTGACTGTGGCGTTCGGGGGGGCACAGCAGTAGGGGGGGCACAGCAGTAGCCCCCCCCATGCACGCTCGCATGTCTACTGACGCTTGCGCCGAAACCACGGGGGCATGTCTGTGATTGAAACGGCTTCCCCACAAGCCAATCCCACTAATTTCATGGGCGGAGCCCATGAGGGGCACGGCGGCTTACCTCACTGACATGAAAGAAAACCCCTAGCCCAGGGTGGCGAACACAGGAAACCCTTCTTTACTGCTTTTTACCTCGTGTTCCGGTCAGCGGGCGGAGCCGTTTCGGGAAGTCTCAATAAATGCATAATTAAAGAGGCTCATTTCTTCTGACCGGGCAGAAACCTAAACTAAATAATGAATGGAAAGTCTGAATCAGTGTGCAACAGGGGTAGCGCAGCACCCTGAGATCAGTCTAGAGATAGTCGCTTTTTGCATTATTCTGTTAGGCAGCTAAAATATCGCTCTCCAGGGAACGCTCGCAACAAAATTCTAAATACTACAGACGAGACCATGTTATGAGCAGGGTGGCTGGAATCAGTCATGCATGTGTGCATGTATACCGTGCTATAAATGGAAATATACCAGTGCAAATACTCATTCTTCTGGGTACCAGTATGCTACTAAGAAATGCGGCACTCTCCCTTTACATGTTTTGCAGCAGAACTGACATTTGCAGGTACTCTCCCTTTCAAATAAAGACGGTAATGAATTCAGTACCGGACAAAACCTGCCCACAAGCACTGCTTGTATGTGAAGGTATATAAGTGCTGAGGCTTAATAACAGAAGCTAATCAGGCCACCCACAGCGCCAGATACATACATCACGAACAATAACTAGTGCAGGCAGGAGGGGTGGCGGAAAACCGGGGAGAGCGCGCAAGGTAGCAGCAGGGGCGTAACACAGGCCCCCGCAGGCCCCGCGGTGCGGGGGGGCCTCGCGCTCCAGGGGGCCCCCTCACTCCCAGTAGAGAAAGACTGCTGCAAGCAAGGCAGCACGCCTAAATTAAACAGTGCACACAACCCACGGAACGGTGACAGCCTCTAATTAAACGTTAAATTACAGGGGAGTAATAAGACAGGCCCCCGCTGGGGCCCCCACGCTCCAGGGGCCCCCTCACGGGGCCCCCGTGCTCCAAGCCCCCCCCCTGCCCTCACTCTCGGCAAAGACGTCAGACGACTGCATCACTGCAAGCAAGCCAGGCCTATAAACTGTGCGCGCACACCACAGACGGTGACGTGACAGCCTCTCTATTTAATCATTAATTATAGGGGGTATTAACATAGGCCCCCGCAGGGGGCCCCCACGCTCCAGAGGCCCCCTCACTAGTCTCAGCAGAGGCAGAGGCAAGCTAGGCCTATAAACAGTGCGCACACACCACGGACGGTGACGTGCCTCGGCTCGGCCTCTATTTTAAAAATTAATTATAGGGCCGTGCGCTCGCCCTGCCGGCCTGCCTGAACCTTTTTTAAATTAATTAATTAAATATTTGGTGCGCACTGCGCAGTACAGCTCTCTTGTGTTCATAATTAATACGGTCCGGGGGCGTGGCGGCGCGCATTTATTGTCTGAGTCTGCGCGCCGCGGTCTTCAGGGTGGGAACTGGTGAAAAATGCGTGCAATTTTGTCATGCGCATTGTAAAGTGCGCGTGACTTTAGTACAGACAGACTTCGAAGAAGGGTGTGGCCGCCGTTGACCGTACTAGAAGTGAGTATTAGCCCTTGCCTGGCCCTGGTGTGGCTAGCCTCGCTCAGGCCCCAGTCGCCCTGTCTTCTGCTGCCCGCAGCCCGCCCCGCTCTCCTTCAAAGCTGCAGGCCAGCCAGGCCTAAGGAGGTGAGCTACCGCATCACTGTAGGGAGCGCCAACCTGTGTGAATAGGTCTGTGATTGCCGTATTTCTTTGAAGTCTGTCTGCCTGAGTCTGACTTACCAGGTCACATTCAAAGTGGCACCGCCCACAAATCATGATATTAAGCTGAGACATTTTCTTAGAATCAGCACAGTAAACATAGATCAAATATTTCCTCTAAAACTTTACAGTTCTAGTTTCTCCCTTTGTGATTCTGGGAAGTCTCGAACAGGAGCGTAATGCCACAGGTGCAGTGGCACTGGGGGGCGCAAGGGCTGCGAATGGAATGGGATGCGTGCATGCATTATCATGGGCTGGGCAGTGGGCGCAGTGGGCGGCCAAATGGGCCGGGATTTAATGCCAAAAGTAATATAGGCCAGGCCTGGTTTTTCACAGAGGACGGAGTCTGTGAAGATGCATATCTCCCGTTTGTGAGAGAGAAGCGAGGGGGCTGCGGCTTGCGCCCCGTCGTAGGCCGTGGCCAACTGCTATGGATCAACATTTTTAATCATGATCATTATCACTGTGACCAAGACAATCATGATTAAAATGTTTGATTTATTGCAGTCAGTTTGCCCGTAGCTCCACTGCATGCATCATGGGGCAGACAGGAGCCGGCTTTACCGCAATTTAGGAGTATATTACAGGCCCCGGGCCTGGTTCTGCCAGGCGCTGCCAGTGGAGACCGTGACGAGGATTGCCAGCCCCAGTTTCAGTTTGTGAGTGAGAGCGAGGTCGGTCAGTGTGGTTACTGACATTAACATGACATTACATAATGAGCTGCAGTAATCTCACTTAAATGTTTTCATCTGGATGTAGAGTCCTAGCATGAACACGGTCTAGTGTTCAGGAGTGATGTAACACACTTTACACACACCCACCACAGACGTCATGGTGTCACATGACGCTGCTAATAAAAGGGGCGAGCGCACGTGCTTGTGGCCATTCCCACTACCCCTAACTGGTGTCCGTGTGCACGTCATTGCTGCTGTCCACCATGCGGGCCTAGGGCCCCTCCGCAATTCTACAATGGCGACGAGGCCGGTAGTGCAGCCCATGCGTGCCACTACCCTCGGCTGAACAAGAAGAAAAGGGGAAGAGAGCTGCCCGCCTAGAGGGCATCCCCTGTAGCGAGGCGCAACGCGCCGTGAAGCCGGTGGGCACGTCGGAGCCCCACAGCAAGCCGACCGGAGCCCACCCGCGTCGACCGCCACCAACGAGTGCCACCAGAACGAGCGGACCGCCCAGTGCCCACCTGCGACGGCCGCAAGGCTGAAAACCCCCACCGGAGAGGTGCACGGGCCGGGCGGAGCCCACCCGCCACGACCGCGACAAAGCATCTGGCCCGCCGGCCGAAGGTGAGCCCCAGGGGCGAAGCGCCCGCCGTGAACTATGCCACTTATAAGCAGGACCGGCGGAGCCCACCCGCGGCCTGCCCGAGTCGTCCCCTGCCCCCGCCGCGTGTGTGCTTAGAAGCGGCGGGGCACAGAGACTGAAGACGGCGTGAAATAAAGCGCGGCCGGACCCGCAATCACCAAAAACAACGAGGGGGAGGGAGCGGAGTAGCTAACCGCCTCCCGACCCCCCTCGCAACGTGATCCGGGCCAGCGGAGCCCACCCGCGGCCCGCCAGTAGCCCCCCAGCGAAGAAAGACTCTGCAGCGCCAGCGGAGCCCACCCGTGGCCTGCCGGCGGCACCCACAACAAAGGACACACACTGCAGAACCAGCGGAGCCTACCCGCGGCCTGCGACGTACATGGCAGGTCTCCGCCGCGCAGCGTGTGCAAGTTGAAGCTGCTGCGGCGGCAGACCGGGGAAAGTGAAGCCTGCCGCACCGGACAATCACCAGCGTCTACATAGGCAGAGCCGGCGGAGCCTACCCGCGGCCTGCCTCAAACACCCTGTCCCGAGGTGAGTGAACAGAGGGCAACGCGGAGCTCACCCGCCTGGGGAAGCATCAGCATTTCCCCCCCCCCCCGCCCACGGACTGCGAGACGCTGCCGCGGGCAGGGAGGACCCAGGAAAAGTGACTGGCGTTTTTTTTCTGTGCCCTGAAACCGGCACCACGCACCCGCCAAGCAACTGCTTGAAGCGGAGCCTACCCGCTCAGCACACCACACATCGCCGGCAACACCCCCAGCAGTGCCTCACTCACACGCACAGACACTCCTATGTGCCCCCATCTCTAAATGTAAAGTGCCGGTGCACCCGGCAAGAACCTGAACATGTGCCCCCTGCAGCAATCATCCAACTGTGGGGCGCCTATGGCTCTTCCTGTGCTTTCTGAACAAACCCGACAGGAATGGGAGCGCGCGCCTGTGCATTTCTGCCCACAAAAGTGAAAAGGAAAGAGACTCACCGGGAGAACAGTTTGAAGCAGGTTCCCAGCAGCAGCTCCAGCCCCCCCTGTGCACTAAGGGACTGAGACAGTAGAGTGCACATCAGGGGAAGACAAGAGCCACAAGACAGGCTGTTACAAGAATCCAGCATCACTGCCACCCAGTGGCCAAAAGCAAAAGTGCACCTGCATCCATAAGGACAAAACAAGCATTGCACAACGCAAGCTCAATCAGCAGCAGCAAAGGGGCAACAGACTGAGTAACGCCCCAACGAAAGCATCCAACCTCACGCAGCAAGTAAGTGCGCAACAGCGCAGGTGACACCCACACACACCAGCAAGGAGTCGGCGGCTGCCACTTCCAACGCGACGTGGGAAGAGGCGCGAACGTCTCACTTAACATCCAAGCACTGACGTCTGGAGGAAACGACTGCCAAGCACTGGAAGAACGTCCAGGGAAAAGACTGCCGCGATCAAAGGACGGAGAGAGCAGCGACGCCTTGTGGCCACAGGCGCTCACCGCAGCATCAACTACTCCCGCCAACGGTCCAAAGCATCAAGTACCTGACGACAGCCAAAGCAGCAAGTACCCAACGTCATGCAACAGGCGTCCCAGAACCCTGAACAGTAAGTGCGCAAACAACGCGCCACGTGGCGACGCACAGCCACCGCAAGCGAAAGAAGAGCGCAGGCAGCACCATCGCGCAGAACAATTATCACGCACGACCACACGACGTGGCGCCTCCCAGGAGCCGATCCGCAGAATGATCGCCCATTAAGTGCTGACCCACAACGGGTCCCCAGGAACTGTTGTAGCGCAAAGTCCGACAGGACGACCGAAAGCAACCTGCCAGGCATCGGCAGAAGTGGACCACCAACCGGTCCAGGACGTTCAACCATGAAAAGGTCTACGGACGTGGACCCCCGAACGTCACCAACAAGCATCAAGAAAAGAAGGTTCGCGACACCAACTCTGGCTGCTGAGGAAGAAGGAGAAAGTGTCCCCGACGGGGACAAGACCAGGGGTACACATGCAGAGTGCGCGCACTGCATGGAGGACCCAGGTCAGGAGAGAAGACACAAGATCGGTCGAAGTGATGTCGCGAAGCAGGAGGAAGAAAAGGAGAGATCCGAGTGGCACATCTGCCACCGTGAAAAGGAAGGAAGAAAAGAAGAGATCTGAGTGGCACGTCTGCCACCGCGAAAAGGAAGAAAAGGAGAGATCCGAGTGGCACATCTGCCAGCATGAAAAGGAAGGAAGAAAAGAAGAGATCTGAGTGGCATATCTGCCACCGTGAAAAGGGAGGAAGAAAAGAAGAGATCTGAGTGGCACGTCTGCCACTGTGAAAAGTAAGGAAGTATATCCATGTGGCCTGTTGCCACAGTTAAGAGTAGAAGGAGAAGTCAGTGCGAAGCAACGTCCCCACGGTGAACCAACTAAGGAAAGAGAGAGGAGTGCAGGAAGACCACTCACACTCCCGAAGAGAAGGAAGGCGACAAGTGCCAGGACAACGGTGCGAGGAACACGAGGCCGGAAGAACACCAGTGGCAAAGAAGACCAGCTGATAGACGATGTTTCCGCACACCCAGGATCTGCGGAGAGGAGCAAGCGAGACCGTTTGTGACATCCACCTTTGGGGTCACACGGACACTGGACACATGCCAGCCGTGGTGACTCAGGGGCAGAGGCCTCCGGGACGCATGTCCCCGCGACGAGAGACGGTCCTCCGACGCCCATCCGAAAGGTCCGGGGAGGGCAAAGACATCGCAAGCAAAGACAGAAACCAACAGCTACCTTGGGACGAGGCTGCGGAATCTGAGGTGAGACACATCGTCTCTTCCATACCCCCACTGACGGCGGCGTAGGAACAACTGATGTGGCACATCCAGCCCAGCGCAAATCCGAGAATGAGGACCTCAAGGATATCCCGTGGCAGGGGAACACCGACGAGAGGGGTCATCCTGGTGAGAGGGATGCCTTGCAACGGATCTGCCTTTTGCCAAGTAGGACACAGACTACAAGTGAAGCTAAGGCCGAGACCGGAAATCGTGCATCATTCCCCGGCGAACGACAAGAACTCTAACTGCACCCGTCGCCATGGAAGTTAGCAAAAAAAAAAAAAAAGGACTGTGAGGACAAATTCTGTCGCAGAGTCGTCAATAGACTGGTTCCATCGAGCACCCCCAAACCTGTGCCACTGTGAACTGACGTTCCCCGCAGCAGATTGAACATTATCTGTGATGCCAAGCAGCGGCGGATAAAAGAACTCAGCGGAAGTTGAACACTTCACTGCATCCTGATACAGTTTGTTTTTCCCACAGGTTGATTTCTGTATGTGGGTTTTTGCGATTAAAAAATGGGAGGGATGTAGAGTCCTAGCATGAACACAGTCTAGTGTTCAGGAGTGATGTAACACACTTTACACACACCCACCACAGACGTCATGGTGTCACATGACGCTGCTAATAAAAGGGGCGAGCGCACGTGCTCGTGGCCATTCCCACTACCCCTAACTGGTGTCCGTGTGCACGTCATTGCTGCTGTCCACCATGCGGGCCTAGGGCCCCTCCGCAATTCTACACTGCCCATATGCATGTGTATATAACCTTATAGCTCGGGCCTTTCTCATCCTTACAAGCACATGACTGTCTTGCCGACTCAGGGAGCTTTTGCCTGTTGTAACTACATGTGCTGATTTCAGAACTACCAGAAAACTGTAGGGTTTTGTTGACGTTTTTCGGCATTATAAACACGGTTGCCGGTGCACGAGTATTAAGTACTTATGTCTGTATTTTAAACACATAATCAGACATTATGTTGTTACATTGCAAAACGTGCATTCGCCCTGTATCTTTACAACTGTGGGCGACTGGCTGTCAGAATTACGCACTTTAGGACCCAGGGGTGTGGACCTTCACCTACGCTTTTGTGAGGATACAGGACTTGACTGCTACCGGGTTCAGGTTTACTGTTCAGTGTACGTAATGGACGGCAATGGTGACCTTTAACACTGCACAGGAAGATGAGTACTGGCGCTTGTGCACTGTCATCACATCACATCGTGTACATATGTACTACGCAGCCTTAAGCGCTCAGCTTCCTGGGGAACTTTCTCCTGCTTTTACCCCACCCTTCCTAAATTCATCACATAGTGCGGTGGATGCGGTTTGAGTAATGTCGAGAGGCTGCAATAAATAAAAAATGTAATCATAACAGGTGGTTGTCACGTGACAATTATCATGATTTACATTTTTGATTAATTGCAGCCACGCGACAATGCGCAAGCTGCAACCATCATCGTTGCTCTCACAAACTGCACCCCACCGCCGCGAATTGGAATTGCAGAGGAAGTAAAATATAGCTGCAGGCCAGAACTGGAATGGCAGGCAACCGGACCGGTCAGCCCACCCCGAGGTAATTCACTGAGTGACTCACACAGTAGGTCATGACTTGTGTGTGAACCTTTCATGCTCCTAGGAGAGGACCCGCCGCTCAGCCTGGTGTCTCTGCCATGGCTTAGGCCTGAATAGAAGTGAAAGGCTATGCATCCCAGAGACATTTTTTTTTTTTTTGCAGAGTTTTATATAGCGCGAACTAGACCCGAACCGAATCCGGTATCAGAGCGCTTTACATATTTTTCCAGTTACGTTACATTTTTACATTTTCCAGTTACTTTCATTTTAGGCAAGGGGAGATTAAGTGATTTGCCCAGATACTTTACATTTTTACATTTTCCAGTTACTTTCATTTTAGGCACGGGGAGATTAAGTGATTTGCCCAGAATCACAGGAGGTTTTGGCGTCGTTACCGAGACTTGAACCCAGTTCCTCCAGGTCCGAGGTCGAGCGCCCTAGCCGTTAGGCCAACTCCTCTCACAATTGAGACCTAGTGATAAAAGGTCATGAATGAATGAACACCTCTACTAATTTAGCTCTACATTTAAAAGGCATCACCACTAGGTAGTAATCCAGCACTACTAGTTAAAGGTTCTTCCTCACTAATAACCCACCCTTGGAGGTGATTTGCCATCTATCCGTATGATAAGTTAGCCTTATAAGTAAAAGGTCCTGTATTCATGTGAATGTAATTGTAATTTAAAAGGTTATTTATTCATCCAATGGCTCCATATTGCCACATTATTCCATTAAGAGGATGAAAAGTTAATATTCTCCACTATTTTCGGAGTTGTTAGTGACACACAAGGGCAGCCTCATCACCAGGCACACTATTACTGGGTAATAGTGCAATTTAGAAATATATAAATTGCTCAAATTATCCAGTCATGAAGGCTACCAATATTCTTGGCTGGATTCACGAGATAGCCACCCTGCTTGGAAGTAAAAGTATATGCATTTTCGGTTGCTAAAATGGTCATACGGGCTAATACATTCACTGTCAGTGTAGAACCTTCAAATCAAAACTTTGAATCCCGGCGAGTCTGCTGAGTCGCCTATATTCTGATGGCAATAAAAGTATTAATCACGGAGCTCGGCAATAGTAATCCACCATGTTGTAAGAGCTTAGAGATGGTTTAATTCATTGTGTGTGCCATAGGTGAAAGGTACTGCATCCCTGTGTCAGCCCACTACTAGATGTGAAAGTTACTGTATCCCCTGGATAACCCATCCCTTTGATGGTTCAGTAACAGAAGCAAACGGGTCCTAATCCCCACTGTTTTTTGCTTTAGTAGTGAACAGTTCTTAATCCTATGAACTACCCATGGGCGTCAGAGGCTCTGTATCTCTAGCGGTAATCCATACCTAGGCGTGAAAGGCCTGTATCCTTGTTCTAATTCAGTCACAACTGCAAAGATCATAGATGAAAATATGTAAAGGATGGTCACCCGAGGGAATCCATACCGTCATGGTGCAAGGCTCTGTGTCCTTACGGTAAACTAGCCTCAGATGAAAGACCTTGTATGGTGGTCGTAACTGAGCCATAGGAGGTGAAGTCTCTGTAGTTCTATGAAAATGAAAAATGTACATTACAGGGTGTAGCACATTATATCCTGGATGCAACACGCGTCCTATAAGAGAAATATTGCATCCTGGTTTGGTTTTCATGGGCTATGCAGAGCTAGAGGTGAAGGCTCTATCTCACTGGCTGGGGAAAGGGTTACACTCCTGGAATGCCTGCACATTCGCTCATTCTTCTGACGCACATACAATGAACAACAACCTCTTGGGTAACAGCCTGCATCCAGTCCCTGGAGGTAATCCAGAACGTAGGCTGTGCTGTAGGTGAAGATATGTGCAACTGAGCCAATCCAGCCATATAACAAAAAGCACTACAACCCTAAATCGGTGTAGAGCTAGGGGTCAAGTGACTCTTGGCACCAGCCATATGGTGATTCCCAGGAGGAACTCTGCCCTAGTGGTCGGTACACTGGTGATTACACAATACTTTACATGCGTAGAGCTTTTAAGAATGTGTGTTTAAAGTTTAGTAACTGTTTCCTAATGAGGCCTCAGAGACTGGGGTCTAGATTAGCTTTTTATGGTGGGCCCGAGGGACACTTATAAATGGTTGTATCCATATAGTCTGCTGTGGCTAAGACAGACTCAGCTCTTTAATTATCTTGTAAAAGTGACAAGCAGTAAAACAGTAGTAAGGCTGGTCTAGATAGGACTTTCTCAGGCTAAGTTACACTGATGTAGGCCACTCAGTGGGTTTCCTTACTTTTATTTATTTCAATTTTAATTATACAGCCCCCTCGCCCTAATAAAAACTTTAGTTTTAATAATTTGTGCCGTGACTCATTTCTTCTTTACTGAAGTGAGCAACTCAAGATGAATACATTCAGACTGAATATTGTCAGACTGAAAAGGAAAGACCGTATTTAGAGTTCACAATCAATGTTACAATAGCTTAAATACTCCTATCACACGTGCAAGCACAGTAACTCCACTGAGCCATAAGCCAGATGGAATAAGTTGATCCCACCCTGAGCCAATGCCTAAGTAACGTCAGTACTGTAATGAGCCTCAAGCTAATAATACCTTTAAGCCACAGCGAGACTAGACCTAGTAACTTCATGCTTCCCTGAGCATGGGTGCAGCAATCTCCGGCTCTGAGAAGAGGCCACACATTGCAGAATAATGGAAGCCCATAAACAATGCCCCAAATGGGTCCAAGTCTGTAATATATATATTTTTTAAAGAACACTGAATTTGACTATCTCCTTCTTCAAAAGATGATACTGCAGACCATGTGTGTTTGGAAGGCAGTATTCATGTTCATGTCCTTCTTAAAATACTGTAGCTGTTTTGGTTAAGTCAGCAACACAAGATAGTTAATGACACTGGATCATATTGACTACTGGTACCAGTATTAAAGAAGGGCTTATTCACTGGAAATGTAGGAATGGGGTCTACAAATGAGCTCAAAGGTGAAAAAGTTGAGGTACGGTCGAGTCTGAGTAGTACACTCAGTCGTTGGAATGTCACTCATAATTACACTGAAATTATGAAAATGTCACACATGGCAATCAAACCTTGGCAGCTATGCCCCCAGCAGCCCCCGTGTTCCAGCCTCCAGGGGCCCCATCAGTGCTGTAGTGCACACAGTCAGCACTACACTCTCTTGCAGGCGTTGGTTGCACCAGTGAGTTGCCTCATAACAGTCCTGCCTCATAAATTAAATGGTGCTTGCAGTGGGTGCAGGTGACCAGCTTCCAGGCCCAGCAGCAAGGGGGTTGAAGGCAACTAGGCCAGAGCACATTTGCATATTTACATACTTTGGTAAACTGGTTACTGAGGCTTAGCTTTCTTTTTAGTTCCAGTACCCCCTGGGCCCCCACTCCGCCTATGCCTTACATTTGAAATGTACATTTACTGCTGAAGTGTGAGAATGCATTTCATGAAAAGGAATATATAGTAAGGTTGCCAAAAGGAAAATGCCAGCAATGTGTTTAAAGAGCCTGGAAAGACCTCTTGACACTAAATAGGGTCATAAATAAAGTATGTGTATATCTGTAATGTGACATTTCTGTCTTTGTCCTTATTCTCGCCCATCCCTTTCATGCTCACTATACACTCACAGCATTTACAATGCACTCACACTGATCACCATGTCCACCGGGGAGGGGGGCCCCCTCCATGTGCTTTGCAGGGGGGCCCCCTCAAGTTTCGTTACGCCACTGGGTAGCAGGCCGAATCGGTCTGCAAGATAAGGAGATGCATTAATTAAATAGAAGCACACAACATCGCACTAAACGTCTGACGCTGGTGCTGAGCTCATGCGAGAGCCGGAAAAAGGATTGCCAACACACGTGCCAAAATTACTGACAATGAAGCAAATGATGCGCTTCCATGCTTGATTGAGCGCTATAATGTTATTGTTGTAAAGCCCGGCCCCCAAGGGAAGCACACAAACTGAACCCGCCGCAACGACCAGGCACAAGGCCGACACGTGCGAGGGGTCCAGCAAGCAAGGAAATTAGGGAACTAAAACATACACCGCTGTAGGAACAACATTGTGAAACAGGAATAATCATTTGATTTGTATACTCCCCGGTGCAGATTGTCTTGTTTTCACAGATTGAGATCTGCATCCTCAAAACCCCTTTTGTATCATGCTGTCGGGTCTCGTGCAGAAGTGCATAAGTGCCGAGGACCGTCTCCGCTTGAGTCCTGAACGAGGCTGGCTAAGGGTAGTTCTTTTACCTAAACCTTCTTGATAACATTAAAGTTAACAAGGCTGCAGGCCAGTTACACAGTGATGTTAATTTGTGCACGTGGGACGGCAAAGCATGACCCGGTATTATTATTATTATTGTTATTATTATTATTATTTTTTTGCATCAGCCAGACACTGAAGCTTGATTCCCAAGAGGATATGCGGCTGTCCAGCTACATAATGCTCCCCATTCCTACATCGTTTTGACGCTAAGCAGATGTCGAACAGAGCAAATGTCTCCCCATTCAGTGCTGGGCATCTAGTAACATTTGGTTGGCAAAACGTACACAAGCAACGCGGGTAAAACAATGAATTAACGGTTTGGATTGCAGAACCAAAGCCAGGCACATCCTTGTTCGGGTCACAGCACCCGCAGCCAGGATCTCAAGGGTTGACGAGGGCACGCCTGCGTGCAGCACCGAGGGAGAAGGGGTGAGCACAACCCACTCCACCATGTACCCGCCCTCCATGCATTGTGTCCTCAAGGGCGCGCCTCCAGCCACGATCAAGGAACAAACCTTGGCCCACAAGTTCACACTCCCGCATATCGCACACTTAAAGGGGCACAGCGCCTCGCGGGTCGAGGCACAATCTGTCCTATCCGGGGAGGGGGACTTAAAACCCGTTACCATGTTCGCATGGACATTGGTACTACCCCTGCAATGCCTACAGGAAAGGTGGCTGCAGGACACTTAAAGCTAATAGCATGTCGGGCCATATCCAGCAGACTGCACTTGAGACAATGGCCGGGTCGGTCGGCATGGATGCCGGGAGGGTATGAGGGGGGGGGGGGGGGCAGGGGGTAGAACAACCTACCATGCATAGCTCCTGGGCCCGAGGACCACGTGAGCAGACGGCATGTGCACGCAGCATCACCTCAATCCCCTCGCAGTAGCCATGCCGGAAAGTACCGAGCATCAACCCCTCCACCTAGCGGACCCAGACGCCTGCTTGCAGCTGGAGATCTGAGCGCCACAACTGGCCACACGCCCCCCAAAGGCGGCGGGTACACAAATCACCTTGTCCTATCGCGGCTAGGTCCCTGTACACAAGCTGCCCCCGTGGCTACCGGGGGTGGATTAAAACCGATTCCTTCACGTCACGCTGAATAAACTCAGTCAGCTCCCGACTGAGCAGGCACCTACTAACTTGTGTGCCCTTCACACCAACGCTAACGTTTCGTAATGCGCGACCCACAAAGCCCCGGGTCGATAAACTCCACTCGGGGCCTGAGCCTCACTGAGTCCTCCCCAGCCGAAAAGACAACGGAGTGGCGCAGGCACAGCTGCCCCACCCCCGTCTATCCCCGTGGCCGATAAACCAGAGCCCCCCGGGCAAAGCCACCCGGTGGCGACCCCAGTGGCCAAGTGGGAGCTGCCGTAGTACCAACACCTCCCCCCCAGCGGCCTGCGGCTTCTGCCGGCCGCCTCGCCCTGCTGCAACCCCGATGGGGGAGCGGGCCGGAGGGGGGGCTAGCGCACTCACCGCACGATCTGCGTCGCAGCTCCCCGCCACATCCGAAAATAGCTCAAGGTGAGGACACGATCTCCAGGCCTCTGGATGGCATCCAGAAGGCCCGCCAGCAGCACCCTGGAAGGGACGCAGCAAAGAGTGTCCCGATGCCCGACGTCCGGAGCGCAGAGCCCCCACTGCCAGCCTGACCGCACGTGGGTGTATGTTTGGCCGCTGAGCCATCTCGCGGCCTGCCCCCCCCCCCTGCCCGTTCTTTCCCCCCTGGCGTGACCTGTGGTCCGCCGGACGCGTGGCCTGTGAGCCGCCGGACACGTGGCCTGTGGCCTCCCTTCGGGACCAAATGGTCCGGTGAAAGGTCGACGGCGAGGGAGGCAGGGGCAAAACGCCTGTTGCTCCCCCCCATGCGTGGCCCGTGGAGGGAGGGGATATGGGGTGGTGGAGGAGAGCGGGTGTGGAGGGCCTCCACCCCGCCCTCCACATGGTGGGGGCCTACCGGGAAGCGCGGGCCAAGCCACGTGGGAGAGAGCTTGCGGGCGACCCACTGTCGGGCTTCCCCAGCCCAAAGGTCCACCGCATCGGGCTTGCGCCCGGCCCGGTCGAGGCGCCGCCACGGGACCCACCATAACCCCCGACCTCAACCCCCCGTGCTACCCCCAGAGCGGTGCTCAGTATGGTGGCACCCCCCACTCCACAGCGGCCTGCTTCCTAAGCAGGCTGCCTGGCCCCGATCGACCTCCGCTAGGAGGGAGTGGGCGGAGGAGGGGTACCGGCTCACTAGGCCTGACTCACCGCAAAACACGACAGTCCTAGCTTGCGAAGTGCGTCCTAAACGACCGTCTGTCCGTGGTGAGGGGCGGCAAAGAGGCCTGAACATGGCGAGGGGGACTTAAGTACCCCTCGCCAGGCCTGCCGCCCCCCGAAGCACGTCACTGGGCCAGCCCCGTTCCCTGCTGGACCCCTCCTGCCGGAGGGAGTACCTGTATGGAAAGGGGGCGGGGGGGAGCCCCCCGGCGACTAAGGTGCCGCCCTCTTGATGGCCACCGGGTGGCCTCGGGCAGCTGCAGGAGTAGCAGTGCCACCGGGTCACAACTCCATCTTGCAGGAAGACGAGCAGTAGGCAACTGCGTGGTAACTGGCACGGTATCATCTAAAAGCCCTTGGAATTAATTGTGTGCATGTGAAGAAGCGTTTCTTAACCTTGCATTCCAACCTCCATAACTGATCACAAAACTACCCCAAAGGCAGTGTGTCTAAATCGAACAGCGTTTTCATTTAATGACTGTTTTTTTGTCTCGCATCAGAAAGGCACAACAACATACCCTCAAATATTATTCAAACATACGAGTGTGCTTTCTTCGCCGTATTATTTGATATAAAGTGATGAGCATAATTTGGGCAGACACTCGAAAAACAACGTGCAGGCAGTAAATAAACATTCATACCGCCAGCCGAAAAACCAGTCACCCCTCCCTCTGCCCCCACCTGCTGCAACTGCTTCGCACTTCGGTACCGGCTGCAACGAAAATGAAAAGTACATTTGGTGGTTCCTTTCACCAAGTGTATTTCTGCCTAGGTTTGGACAGTTTCACAATTATTTCGGATCTAGTCACTTTGCACCCTTCCAACTGTACCTGCGATCCTTTCATTAACATGGGGTAAGCCAATGCTGAACAGCCTCACCCCCATTTTGAAAAGGATTGACAGCGAATGAGGAAATGCAAAGATGTGCACCTGCCCGTTGGGACAGGAGTGGGGTGGTGACAGGAGTTTTGTTGCGCTAGGGGACTCCATTTGATTTCATGGAAATAGAAAAGTCCACGTACCTACTACCTACAGAACGGATGTTTGCTGCGAAGTGCTGGTACTCTAGCATAAAAAATATTGCAGCATTGATGAGAAATGCAGGTACTCTTTCTCTCCCCTTCAAGTTACAAAAGTGTGGGCACTTCTGTACAGGAGAGCACATGCCCGTTTGAAGCACTGGATAGTAAATGAAACACACAAAAAAGCCTCCGCATCCTAGCACTCAAACAAAGCTAATGTGTGCTACATTACTTTGACATATGTCATTGGTATTTTAGGCTTAGTTTGGGCCCTAGAGTCAGTCAGTTTTAAAAGTGCATTTGTTTCATGTACTTTGTGCAACACGTTATTGCTGATATCAGGTGCTTAATGTAACTGCTCACTCTCAACGTTGGCTGGTAGAGCACGGTTTGTGTTGTATGTTTAGTACAGGGCTTTAAGTGGGCCGGGTCTGTCCGGGTCTGCACTGGCAGTTATTTTCAGGGGGCCTCGAAATGGGTCTCTATCAGGCTCTATTTTCAGTCCTCCAAAGGTAGTCCATTTTCTTTTTTTCTTTTTCCTCGACTGCAGTGAGAGCATGCACATCGATGAGCACATGCTCATTTTGCTCACTACTGAGCAGCGGAGGTAGTGAGCATGCCAGGTGAGTCGCATTGTAGGAACTAGTCTGCTTGATCCTGCCCCAGCCCTAACGCAATGCTAGTTATCTTGATTTAGACCACGCCCCTACTTGAATTGGCCACACCCCTTTAAGTGGTTTGCCCTGCCCATTTTAGAGCACCCCCAGTTTTTTTGCCCACTTAAAGCCCTGGTATTTGGGATGCTCGCTGGGTGTGCAATTTGTTGCTGGTGGGTTTCAGAGTTGTGGATGAGGGGTTGCTTGAGTTTTGGAGGGGCCACGTGGTGGCAGCCGGGGCGTGCAGCAAAGTTTGTTGTTTGGTGGATTTGATGCATTGTCGCGGAGGGGTAATAGAGATGCGACTCTCTGGCTCACTTGGCTGTTTCTTGGCTCAATTATCTGTCGGTGCGCACAGCTCGAGTGCAGTGTGTTGACCTGGGGTGTCGGTTGGAAGCTTTGTCCTGCATTTTTGGTGCCTCTACGAGACGATGGTCAGGACCGCGGCGGGAAACTGGGTAGATCTGTAGACTGCTGCGATATGCGGGGGGCTTGGCCATATGAGGAATGGGGTGGCAGATTGGTGTGGATAAAGTATTGGAGCATCGTCTCCGGCCCGGGCCGGTGTTTTGCGCCTCAGCATACGCGCGTAATATATATATAAAAAAAATGGATTGGAATTTGTGGCAGCTTAATGCATCTTTTTTCCATGACTCGATAGCAATTGTTCTGTGCTTTCACACTGCAATGTTTTTGGAAAAGGTATAAACGATGTATAGTTTTACAAGGGATCAGCTTCATTTATTGCACTTAATGCAGGAAATGCTGTCATAGCACGCTCCATCACTTAACTACAGGAATCAGAAACATATTTTGAATAAGAACCCTGTACAAGCAAAGCAGCATACAAAATGACTGTTAAAAAAAAACCTGACAACTAAAGTAGGATAGATGGCTGCTCACTAAAAGCACATGCTGTCTTGAATCGGAGGCCTGTGCTTCTAGCATACACTGCTATGAATGCATGTGGGTATTCCGTGCTTTAAATGGAAATATTGAAGGGCTGGTACTCACCATCCAGACTACCTCTTTTCACATGAGAAGGTCAGGTACTCTCCCATTAAATGTGTTGCTGCAGTGCAGAGAAGTGCATGCACTCTCTCTTTCACTATAAAGTACTGGGCCCTGCCCATTTTAATACTACCACCGACTGGAGACATATGGCCTCTTATACTTCATTCGTAAAGCACAATTCACTTCATTGGCAGAGGAAGTACATTAATAGACTATTCAACTACCACTCTCATTCCCATGCAGACAACGTACAGAGTTACCTGGGAGTCAAATGTCTTCCCATTCAATTGTAAGGATTGTACCTGTCCTTTAGGTATTCAAGTAGGGATTAGAGGCTGGTCTCCTTTGGCAATATGTATACTGTGGGCAGGTGGTAAGTGGCGCAGATGTGGTAGAAGTCTTTTGAGACTAGGTGTTTAACATATTGTCTTTTGTTTTTGGCTAGTAGGTTTGAGCATGGTACCAAAGCGCACACACGCAAATCCCAGAAAGTCTGCATCCCAGGAGACATTCCTTAAGTAAGCTTTGGAAGGTGGCAAACAGCATGACATGGAAGCAGCGCTGCAGAAGTTGGCAGGCAAGCCAGAGCAACAGGCAGACGATGGGACACCAAAGCGGCAGAGAAAGGTCCCGGTTCGTTATAGGGAGGCGCAACAGGACAAACCTTGCGTGCAGCCTGAAGCAGTAGCCGCAGTGGGGGGTGAGTCAAATGCTCAGGGCATGGCTGCTCGCAGCTTGGATCAGGTGGCGCAAGGGCCAATATTTAACTTGAGTGTGGGTGCAGGTAGGCAGAGCATAATGGCTATTTCAAAAACAGCGGCATCAGTTGCGCTCACCTCAGGTTGGGGGAGCACCAGTAGTAATGCTGGGAACGCTGTGGCCCACCAGCCCCCAGAATTATCGGGTGGAGGTCAGTGCCACCTCCTCACGGTCCAGGCATGGCGACCGGAGCACAGGGGGGGTGGCAAGTGGCGGGGGCCACTGGCACCCACCAGTCCCCGGTAATGATGGGGGGTGCCGGTGCCACCTCTATTCGGACAAGTTTTGGTGATGGGAGCCCAAGGGGGGTCAGCAGCCCAGGTGTGGGCACAATCCGGGGGGGGCACCTGCAACGGTGGGGTTGGGTGTAGCTCAGCCTTCGCCCACACAGGCGCAGGGGGGGCGACCATAGTCCAATCGCCTCTTGTAGTGACCCTATTGATATTTGGGTCTACCTCCCTAGTGCTGGCCCCTCCTCCTACAATTTCTTGGCATGTTCCGGCTGAGACGCGAGAACGGATTCACAAGGGGTAAATTGTAAACGTCTTTGACTTTATCAATGCGGGGGTGGTCCCAAGTAGGCCGAGAGTAGGAAAGGAGAGCGAGTTAAAGCCATAGACGGTGTGGGTGGTGTGGTCCTTGAAGAACTGGGTGACAGGTTTCTCTATTTGCGTGGCGATTCTGACTCACAAAACACCAGCGCTAGCCCCACAATTATTTGGGTACATGTCCCTCATACACGTGGCGGTATCCGAGTTCCAAGGGTCATCGTGGTTGCAGTACGACATTAAGTTCAGGCAGATGAAAGTGGTTAGGCCAGAAATAGCATGAGACCTGAGGGAGATCAATATTTGGCATGCAGAGTTCAATATGCCTCAAGCAATGGAGAGGGTGGCTCAGTCCTTTCGATTTGACAGAAGTTTGGGAGATAAAAAACTGGCCTGCTGACAGTACAACAAGAAAGAATGTGGCAAGGGGTCAGCATGAAAGTTTAAACACATTTGCTCTTCTGTGGGGGTAAGGACACCCGGAGTTTAAGTGTTTTAAAAAAACATGGCAAGCAGAGAGCAAAAAACCCCTAAGAGTCCATTGCCCAATCAATAGTGCGAATCTCCCTTCCCCAATTCGCCTGCATGTTCTAATGCATCTACTCAGCAAATAACCAAACAGCAAGGAGGCACACATGCTGTACTATGGCTTTAGGGAACGGTTCTGCATTCCTTCCAAAGCGGGGTGGCGGGTCCTTTTAGTTCTCCACCTTGCGCATCCTTGGTGTGTTCGCCATTGGGGCTGGTTCCAAAGAAAGAGACTAGCAAATTCCACTTAATTCACAACCTCTCTTACCCCACTGGGCTATCTGTCAATGATGGGTTGGACCAGACATTATGCGCAGCACAGTATACAAGCTTTGTCGAGCCATTGCAAAAGTACAGAGATTAGGCAGGAGGGCCTTGATGGCCAAGTCAGACAGAGGCGGCCTTTTACCTGTCCACCCAGAGGATACTCGTTTGCTAGGTTTCACTTTCGAGGGTCAGTACTTCCTTGACTTATGCATGCCCATGGGGTGTTCCATAGCGTGTTCGGTGTTTGAGACATTCAGCAGATTCCTTGAGTGGGCAGTGAGGGACTTGGTGTCATCGGACAATGTGGTGCATTACCTGGACGACTTCCTGGTCATAGGGCCCCCTGGTGACAGGGCATGTGGGAGGGCCCTGCAGGGATTCTGGCAGCTTGCTCAGGCTTTGGGGCTCCGTTGGCTGAAGACAAGATGGAAGGCCCCACCACATGTTTGTGCTTCCTGGGTATTGAGATCGACTTGGTGGTTGGGGAGTGTAGGTTGCCGCAAGAGAAGGTGAGAGCATTCAGGGATGTGGTTAACGCCTGTTTAGTGGCCAGGAAGATTACACTGCATCAGCTGCTGGTCTTGGTGGGGCAATTAAACTTCTCCTTTGAGAGTGATTCCTATGGGGTGAGTTTTTTCAAAGAATATAGCAATGACCGGCATACAGGCGAGGCATCACCACACCAGATTATCTGCAGAGGTCAGAGAGGACTTGGAGATTTGGAGGGGGTTCTTAGATAATTTCAATGGAACACTATTGTGGCAGCAACCAGCCCGGAGCAGCAGAGAGATAGCCCTCTTCACAGACGCGGCGGGTAGCATTGGTTTCAGGGCAGTGTTAGGTTCTAGGTGGTGCATGCAGCATTGGCCTGGGGAGTGGGTTGTGTCTTGGCTCAGACACAAAGTGATCTTTCTTGATTTGTTTCCCATCATTGTCACCCTACACATTTTGGGGCATCAATAGTGAACACGAGAATAGTTTTTTGGTCAGACAGCATGTCTACGGTCATGGCCATTAATAACCAGAGAGCGAAATGCCTTTGGGTGCTGCGGTTCCTGGAGTATCTTATATGCCTATTCTTTTGCATAACGTGCAAATTTCAGCCAAACATGTTCCGGGTGTAGATAATGCAGTAGCTGACCCTTTGCCTCGATCTAAGTTGGCAGAGTTCAGGGCACGATGGCCACAAGTGGATACAGTGATGGCAGACTTCCCAGAGGAGTTGTGGATGCTTGGTGCCCCACTGCCTCAGACCTAATTGCAGCGGCGCTGGCACCCAAGACAAAATCTATGTACAAGAAAGCTTGGGTGGTGTACATCGCAACGTTCAGATCAGTCTCTCAAGTAGACAGGATCATCCTGGAAGGTGTGCTGGGCTCTCTGGTGAGGCAGAGGGATAGGGGAAATCACTGTCGCTATTATGCCGGCAACTGTCTGCCAATGCCTTCTTTGCCGGGTTGCAAGGAGTCAGAGATCCTACCAAGGACTTTAGGGTACGAAAGACCATCGGAGGTTGGGAACGCATGGTACCAGTTGGACAAGACAATAGGTGACCTATAAACATGGAGAGGCTGGGGAGGCTTATGGGGGCCTTACAGTAGGTGTGCCGGTCCCAATATGAAGTAGAGCTATTCAGCCTTGCATGCGTGCTAGCCTTCTTTGGGGCCTTGCGCATCTCCGAGTTGGTAGCTTTGTCAAAGAAGGGTGAAGGGGGGCTAGGTGTGGTGGATGTCCGCCTGGAGGTAGGGGCATCCATCTTAGGATCTAAAGGTAAAAAACAGATTCACTAGGGAAAGGGACATGGGTGAAATTGCACGCGGTGCACAACGCCATGTTCTGTCCGGTGGCATTGGCAAGGGATTACCTCAGGGGGTGCCCAGTAGTGCCCTCAATCAGGCTTCTAATATACAGGGAATGGGGGACCAATGACACAATACCAGTTCACTCGGGTGTGTAAGCTGGCGTTGGCCTACCTGGGCGAGGATTCAACACAATTTAGTTCCCATTCCTTTCGCATAGGGGCGGCTACCACGGCTGCGGAGATGGGCCTGCCAGCAGAAGCAATCAAACGGGTGGATTGATGGCTGTCTGCATGTTTTGAGCGGTATGTGTGGCCGAATCTAGTGTAGAGTGAGGCATGATGCCCGGGGGCCAACCAGTTTTGGTGCAAAACAGCAATTCTTTCTCTCTTTCAGTTGATGTTCGCAGCCCAGTACGTGTATGTTGGTGTGGGCATTCCTTGATTTGCAGAGCGGAACAGCAATTCCATGGGTCCAGTCTGGAGGAAGCACAAAAGGCTGCTGGTTTTGCACACTATGGGATTGGGGTGGGGGGTCTAACATTTCAGGATCAGTTTGGTTGGCTGAACAAGCAATAGAATCGAATGCAGTTCCCCGCCCGGTCATTGCAGTCATTCACACTGGTGGGAGTGATATGGTGCCACTAGGCAGGCGAGGGGTGAGAGGCTTTGTTTGCAGCCATGTCTAGGATTAGGCAATACTTGCCAATGGCCTCAATTTTGTGGTCAGTGGTAATACCACGGGCGGTATGGGCTGGAGGGGCTCCGGTAAAGGCTATGAACCAATCTGTAAAGAAGCTGAACCATTCGATCAAAAGTGTTTTAGCGGGATCCACAATGGGAACAATTCGGTACAACTGGCTCCTCCCCAAGGAATAGGGAGTTTTTCCATGCAGATGGGGTGCATCTGTCAGCAAAAGGGATGGAAATCTTTATCCAGACTATTCTGGGGGCTATTGTGGAGGCCAATCAGCAACGGGGGGGGGCGAGTGCGCCAGTGAGCTTCTCACCCTGTGGTGGAGCGCTAACAGGTAACAACAAAGGGGCATGCACAGCATTGGAGGTTCAGTGACTGGATGGACCCCAGGAGGGGGTAGGATGGAAGTGTGCAGAGGGTAGGCAGTGAGGGGGAACTGACTTACTGGTGGTCCTAGACTCTACTGCCCTAACCCGCAACGTATGGACTGAATCTTGGGGTGGCTGCCTGTGTTCAGGTACCCCGGTGGGGCCAGTGTGCTATGCGGTGCCCTGGATTTCAAGTAATGCAACTGTTGGCTGTAGAGCGTTAGGGCCTGCTGGCACAATGCGCGCAGCAGAGTTGGCCCTCGGGGGCCGATTGGGCTAAATTCAAGTTCAAGTGTACAGCCAAGTTAAAGTTCAAACGTAATGTTGTGCCTACTTTCTTTGGCAACTAGATGTTGCTAAAGTGTGATGCTGCGAATATTATTATACATCCAAGTAGAATACTTTTACTCTGATAGTGCTTTGTGGTGAATTATTTGGTTCAATGTTAATAAAAAGTCTACACCTTGGATAACATAACCTGATTCTGAGAGTTCTTGGGCTCGGCCGGGGCGGAAAGTGGGCAGAAGTGGGGGAGGAGCAAGTGTTTCATTGTGCGCGTACTATGAGTAGGCGCCCACGCCTAGGGGAGGGGCGCCCCATAGTAGCGCCACGGAATTGAGCCTCCTTCAGGGGGCTGGATGAAGAGTGGGATCACTGGTGATGTCACTGGGAGTACGTAAATGAAACAGAAACCCAGTGTAAGCTATTTAAGGCTGCGTCCCAGGGGTCTCGTCCTCTTTGTCTTCTTGAACCCCAGGGAAGACGCAGGAGCGTCATCACCATCCACCCACCCGGCAGAAGAGCAAGGCGGAGTGCTGATAGTTAACAACAAAGCGGCATGCACAGCATTAGAGGGGGTAGGATTGAAGTGTGCAGTGGGTAGGTGAAGAGGGGGGACTGGCCTGCTGGTGGTCTTGGACTCCACTGTCCTCACCCACAACGTATAGACTGAGTAGATACTTGGGAAGGCTGCCTGTGTTCAGGTACCCCGGTGGGCCAAGTGGTATGCAGTGCCCTGGATTTCAAATAATGCAACTGTTGGCTGGATGGCTTTGGGGCCTGCTGTCACAATGTGCACAGCTGAGTCTGTCCTCGGGGGCTGAGTCGGCCAAATTTAAGTTCAAGTGTACGGCCAAGTTAAAGTTCAAGCGTAATGTTGCGCCTAATTTCCTTACTGCCTTCGGCATGTGGATGTCGCTAAAGTGTGATGCCGTGAATAATATTATAAATCCAAGTAGAATAATTGTAATCCCGTAGTGGTTTGTGGTGAATTATTTGGTTTGATGTGAATAAAAAGTCTACGCCTTGGACAACATAACCTGATTCTGAGAGTTCTTGGGCCCGGCCGGGGTGGATAATGTTGAGTTTTTACAGGGTTACGCCCAAGTAAAAAACTACCCGGCCTGGGTCAGTAGTACGGTACGTTTATAAGTGGTCGGAGTAGTTGAGAACATTCAAATATACATCAAACATGTGAACATAAGCACAAAAAGATATTATCACCATACGGTCAATTCAAAAAAAGAAGACATTTTTAATTCTCTTTCAATCTGCATTAGATGCAATTGTAAATCAAAGCATTAAATGGGTAATTGTGCCTTTTTCTTCAAAAAGGGTGTAGGAAGTGACACAGCGAAGAAATGGGGAAGTGATGGTGAGGGACAGGGTAAAGGTGTTTGTGACATAGATAAAATACGCACTATATACAAGTAAGCCTTTCCAGCCTGTCAAGGTCAATTAGTTCCCTAATACATTGCTCATCGGTACATTTTTAATAATACATTCTGATCCATGAGCATGTGAAGGTGTGGTAAAGATGGTCTACGTTTCGACCCCCAATGAACAGGAGGGTTATTGATGGCCTCACAGCGGGATCTTCATCAGGACAATGGAACACCTATGGGTAATGAATACGGTTCAGAGTCTAATCTACTATATGTGGTGAAATATCTAATGTAAGAAAATGGAAGTGAACTTACTGGTCTGCAGGATGTACTGGCAAAGTTAGATCCTAAGCGGGCTTCAAGGTAGCTCCAGTAACACTGTTAAGGAGACATGGGCGTGAGTCAGCATGTCAAATGCAAAAATTACTGAACAATAGTAATTAGCATGGGGTTAAATACTCACATCAAAAAAGGACAATTCGGGGCATGAGGATTCAATCTCCCATGGTCAGCGGAATAATCCGATACAAAAGTCTGAAATGAGGAGGGGGCATGATGTCACATACCTGGGTTCACAACATAATGGTTGCGTCTAATGTTAACATACAGGAAATGACGGGCTTCCGTTCAAAACAGATTTGGGTTAATGCACATAGTTAGAAAAAAGTCTACTGAATCATAGAGCCCCATGTGTCTATAAAATACCATCGAATGTAATGCTAATTGAGGATGAAGCGCGAAAATGCGCTCACGCAAGGTGGAAGGACCTGGCGGCGAGTGACAATCTAAAATGAACAAAAGCGGCAAACACCGCGGTAATTGAATAGAAGAGGCTCGACTACTCCAGATCATATGAGCGGGGGACGCCTGTCAGAGATTAGATCTAAAATGCCAGGAAAGGCATCAAATGCGCTGCTTACCTCAATCAGTTGGCGGCTGCAGGGTGAATGCGGCTCGCCTTTCTCCACACGTACAAGTAGACTCGTTAACGCACGTGCACCGTGAGGTGCAGCCGCTCGATGGAGGCAGAGGGGCTCGTCTGGCCTCCACCAATGGGTGTAAGGCAGGGCATGTCCAAGTTACGGAACCGGCTCTGGTAGCGGCCGGTGTGTGTCTGCGTGACAGCGCAAGGGATACAGCTATTAGTAAGGTCCTTGACACAGGGGATCATTAGATAGTGGAGGTGAATATTGCGACCTCTCCAGTATGTGGGTACTGTCAACAAAGGAAACACCCATGAACAACATTACAGGGGTTAATTGGAGAGACATGCAAATATAAAAAAACTGTTGTAAAAACATTGCATATGAACGATAAACAATATAATGTGGCATACCACATATGTGTACTCATAATCTGTTCAGGGTAGTATATCTTTAAAATGTATATATTTTACATCTTGAAGGGGATGTTAAACCAAAAAACATGATATATACATTTCTTGGGACACTGTTTGATAGTACAATTAGTTGTGTGTGTTGGTCTACACTGTTGTAAAAACATTGCACATGAACTATAAAAAATACAATATGGCATACCACATATGTGTAGTCATAATCTGTTCAGGGTAGTATATCTTTAAAATGTATATATTTTCATCTTGAAGGGGATGTTTAACCAAAGGACATGATATATACATTTCTTGGGACACTATTTGTTTGTACAGTTAATTGTGTGTGTTGGTATACACTACATAGTGTCTGCCCTGAGTTATTCGGTATGTAGGCAAGCCATTTGTGCGTGGGTAGAGTCTTGTTCGTTGAGTCCATTCAAGACACTATTAAAACGGTGCATCCACTTGCATTCTCTTATATTTAGGATTTGGGAAAGGTCACCTCCCCGTTGTCCCAGAGATACCTTCTCTAGTGCCCCCATTTGATGGATTCCGGGGTGTGGGTAGCATCCATAAAATGTTCCACTAGTGGTGCTCCAGCTGTTTTGCAGCAAATCCTACTGCAATGTTGTAGGATTCGTGTCTTCGCCTTTTGTCTGGTCTGGCCCACATACATTTTATTGCATGGGCATACAATGGCGTAAATAACGTTCTCTGTGTTGCAGTTAGTGTGATCTTGAAGGGTGATGGTGTGTTGTCCATGTGTGAAGGTCTTAGTTTCTATACACATGGGGCAGGCCTTGCATTTAGTGCATTTATAGTGTCCCAGTATTTGAGGTAGGTTCCACATTGTCTGGATGGTCTGTTGGTGTGGGACATCAAGTAAGGAGCGTACCACTTGGTCCTTGATATTTTTGGCTTTTTTGAAAGCGTGCACCTGTGGTTCATGTACTTCTAGAGTGTCCGCGATCAAACCCCAATGACCATTGATTATTCGTTTGATGTCATTACTTCTTGTGCAGAACGTAGTGACACATATCACCCTGTCCAGGGTGGTTTCGCGGTCTCTGGGAACAAGTAAAGTCTCTCTGGCATTGTACCATGCCCTCTTGCGCGATCTCTTGACTAGTCTTTTGGGATATCCTCTTTCTACGAGGCGATTGATCAGGTCTTCTGATTCTCTAAAAAAATCTTCTTTCAATGAACAATTCCTTCTGATCCTGAGAAACTGTCCAAAAGGGAGATTATTCCGAAGTCCTCTGGTGTGGTGGCAGGTATACCGTAGCAGCGTATTGAGTTCTGCCGGTTTCCTGAAAAGGGTGGTATACAGGTGGTTATCTTTGACTTTAATGCTGATATCTAGAAAGTCAATAGTTTTTTTGTCATATTGCATTGTCCTGATGAAGAACCCGCTGTGAGGCCATCAATAACCCTCCTGTTCATTGGGGGTCGAAACGTAGACCATCTTTACCACACCTTCACATGCTCATGGATCAGAATGTATTAATTAAAAATGTACCGATGAGCAATGTATTATGGAACTAATTGACCTTGACAGGCTGGAAAGGCTTACTTGTATATAGTGTGTATTTTATCTATGTCACAAACACCTTTACCCTGTCCCTCACCATCACTTTCCCATTTCTTCGCTGTGTCACTTCCTACACCCAGGAACACTATTTTTGAAGAAAAAGGCACAATTACCCATTTAATGCTTTGATTTACAATTGCATCTAATGCGGCTTGAAAGAGAATTAAAAACTTCTTCTTTTCTTGAATTGACCGTATGGTGATCTATCTTTTTGTGTTTATGCTCACATGTTTGATGTATATTTGAATGTTCTCAACTACTCCGGGGTGGATAGTGGGCAGAAGTGGGGGAGTAGTAAGTGTTTTGTTGTGCGCGTACCAAGTGGCAGACACCCCGGAGTGCAAACAATTAACATAATCGCCACAAGTTGTCTCTTATTTCCATAGCATTCATAATCGAGCAAAATAGAGGCACAAAATTAGTTGAGGATTTCAATAATATTAACATCAAAAAGCTAACAGCCTGTTTGCATTCAGTCTGGGTTTTAGTTTGTTGAGGGTAAGATTGGACCCTTGGGGAGACCGGAGGTCATCTGACCTCTCTGGAGAGAATCACTACTTTTGGGGTAGAAGGGAATAGGAAATGGGCTGGAGTCAGGGACCTTTTCCGAGATTGATTGCTACAGGCACTATCCACATCAGGTGGGCAGAGCCTTACTGAGTGATTGTCGTGATCAAGCTATGCTGCTGCAACAAATAAACAGATCCAAAAAAACTCAAATGGTTCTCAAGATTTAATCAGTTGGCCAGTGGCGAGGCTCACACTATGTGAAATACTTCTTAAGTGTCAGTTATATTTACAACGCCCGCTATCTTTCTTCTGAAAATGCTACTCCAGCCTGTGAAGCATGCTATGGAAAGTTCCTCTAAAAGTTGTGAAGTCACCCAGTATGTAGAAAACCACACTGAACGGGTCAAAACTCCCATATTTCATATTGCACTGGAGCCTTGCATTAGGCACATACTAAATTACATGCTAAACATTATATTTGTTTTTTTCAGAATTTTGTTGATTTAAAACATGGTCTTCTTAAACCAGGGTAATCACTTTATTTATCTTCCCTTCAGTGGCAAAATCATGAAGGTCAATTGCATTCAAGAGTTGAGAACAACAGCCTCCCCCCCAGTCACTATTCATCCTGGTGGTGCCCCTCATCCCAGCATTCACTGGCGTTTAGCAAGATATCAAGATGCCCTGACATGGGGATTTATTTTTAGCCCTCTGTAGCGTTTGACACCATTAATCATATAAGGAGAGCTGACAGTGAGATTCAGTGACTCAAAAATACAATAGGTAATGCTACTGTGTAAATGTAATATTGTGTTTTAGTGATGATTAATACAATGCACTAAGTCTGAAGCCCTGGTTATTTGTAAGCCACTCTTTATTTGCATCCTTTTCAATATTTATGTGTAGGGACAGAGGAGTCCCTCAGGTCCCTGGCATAGGCATCCATCAACATAAAGGTACCGTGCAGTTGCATGTGATGCTCTACAATATAGCCAGCGTTACCATTATTATGCATTTACAACTGTATGAGTCAGCCCATTGCTGAGTTGATACAACAGCTGCAGTGGTCGGGTTTACTTGCAAGTCTCAGATTTTAATAATGGCAAGGTAAACCAGTCATTTATTTTTGGAATTCAGACAATTAATAGACCTTGGATAGAAATAGCAGCTATAAGAATTACTGCTATGTGCCTATTTGAAAAAGGAACTTGCCTTAGCTGTTCTCCATTATAAGTCGGTGTTTGTGTTTGAATTCACTTTAAATGGGGACTGATGATGATGGTAACACAATCAAACACTGGTTGGATAAAACTTTATAACACAGTGGTGGTTGCTACTGTGTAGTTGTAGTGAGGTCACACTTTCCACAGGAGGAGCATTTTTTATTTTGCTAATAACTTTGGAGCCTTTTGATGACTCTTCGGGAAAGTTCAAACAAAAAAAGTTCATCCACTGCAGCTGCTTCCTGAAAAGATTCGTTGGTGATCTAACAACGGGGGAACCAAGAAAAAGGGGGTGTTCCAAAATGTATTTTTCTCATGCAATTTCTCATAGAAAATGTGGGAAGTGATAGAAAATAAAATGGCTGATTGGAGTTACACCGAATTTTGTTGAAAGCTAGTGCCCAAACTTACTAAGCATTTGCATTGTCCTTGAGTCATGCAAGTTGATACGAGGCAATGCAAGTGTTTAAGTGACATTTACAAAGCAATGCAAATCGATAATTGCATGGCCGTGCATCACTGTTTACCCACAAAGAAATGCAAGGCAGAAGAGTGAAACCTTCTTTGGGAAGGCGTTACTTTGGTAGAGTATTGGCGTTCCTGTGCATCCACTCATGTATTTTGACTCAAATCCAGATTTACTCAAGTCAATGAACCTGGACTTGCATCGTAATTCCTCTTTGCATGTGTGTGCTGCATACTGAGCATACTAACAAAGAGTAATAAGTCTGTAAGGATTGTGTTGGTGTAGGAATGTATCCTATCCTGCAATGCAGGCAGCCTTGTACCACGGCGTGAGGGTGCCTGCATTGGCACTAGGCAGCCACAAGTGTGCCAGTGCAGAGAGATAACTGAACAGTGTCATATATTTGTACTTATGGTGAAGTTCAGCTCTCCCCCGGTCAAGCAAAGCAGCTTTGCATGAACTGTTAGTAAATCTGGGCCAAGATCTTTACTCAGAAACCATGTTTTTGTGAAGTAGTGTAGATCCGCTCAGCTATTTTACAAAAATGAAGGTTCAAAATATAGTGCAATGTGGATTGTTGGTCTCACCTAGTACCACGGTACCACAAATTTAACAAATAGACAATTCTGTTTGGCTGAGCGGGATTTTATTCCTGTTGGTGCCTTTGGGCCAGCTCCTGTGGCTAACTTTTCACTGCAAACACCCACAAGCCAGACTCAGTGGCCAACCATGCCACAAAGGCAGTGCACTGTGGAGAGGGGAGCTGGCCAACCACACACTGTGCAGAAAGGCTGTGCACTGGGAGCTGGCTGCACACAGGGGAGTTTAGTACAAGGGAAGGACAACCAAGATAGGATTCTCGCTTGACCTGCTCATTGTTTCTCTCGGCCTCGAAGGAGTACCACGATATCCATGGGAGGTAAAATAAATAAAAGAAATATGTTCAGCCCTTAGGTTTGGCCATTCAGGAGCCACTACAAAAAAAAGCTGACACCTTTTAGATTTTGTTGTCCACTGGACTGATATTTAACAGAAACGTTTTTTAATACAAACATTCCAAAGTCCAGTAGCGGCTCGTAAAGGGAGTGCTGCGGGGCAGTCGGGAGGGGCGGGGGAGGAGCGGGTGGGGGGTAGTAAACTACAGAATACGGCCAAACAGAGGTAATTAAACAAATAAATAAATAAAACGAGTTTCATTGTGCGCTCTGCATTGCCAAATGCGATGCAGCGCGCACAATAATTTTATTTGTTTATTTGTTTACTTACCTCTGTTCGGTCGTATTCCATATTTTACTACCCCCCACCCTGCTCCTCCCCCGCCCCACTGCGCCGCAGCACTTCCTCCACGAGCCGCTACTGCCAAAGTCATCATGGCCTGAGACAGAACTGGAGACCAGTAAACACATACAAATGTCTGCTGGTCTCCCGTAAGTGCATCATCCACCACACTTATGCAAGGCCCACCATCAGAAGATGTTGACATCTTTGTGCTCCAAAGCCCTTCTACAGCACTAGAAGAAGCAAGGCCTGCAAAGAAATCACTGGTGCGGCAGTTTGGTGACCTTCCACCCAGTCAGACAAATAATGAGTATACTCTAGGTAACATGCCCTTTCTACTAGAAGGTGCAGCAGAGAGGTAAAACTGGCCGTATTTGACTGGAACAACTAGAATGTAGAAGCACCTGAGGGCTATGCACTAAAACACGATAGTACGGTAAGATGTACCGAAAACGAGCGATTAAAAGACAACTAACTGCTCCGGAGGAAGTGCTGCAACAAGAAGAGGAAGAAAATGATGATATCATTCAGCATTTTGGCATATACAGCAGAATTTGAAAAAAATATTTGCAGCCTGTGGTGTGGTAAGCATAAGACTATATACAAGAGCCATGGAACATCTCCTGCAAAAAGATTCAAAAGTCTTGTGTAAACAAATAAATGAATTAATAACAAAAGCAAAACGAAGTTACAAAGAATGTAAAATACATTTTCAAAACCAGGAGTTAAAAACTTACAAAATAGTAAAAACACCGGAAAATACAATGATACAAAAGACCAATACTTATAAACTGAAATTGAAAAACAAAAAAGTTTTTACAACTTCCATTGGCTGACTTCTGTGTTCAGCAGGGTGTTCGCTGCTTCCAAGGAGTTGGGCATAGTTCCTGGCCAGAGACCAAGCCTTGTGGCCTGCCCCCCAATCCACACACCCGAAGTCCATGTGCGGCAGAGGGTTGCTCACCAACAGTGGGTTGCTGCAAGCTAAAATCCTTTGGCCAACCCTCAGCCGCATAGACCAAAAGCTGTGTTCAGTAGGAGAGCTGGATGAGTGTGATAAACAAAACAAATCAGAAATCCACCCAAAAAAACAAAGGTTAAAATGATGGTATAGTTAGGTATGGTAATAAGATCTTAAGTTATGTAAAAAAAATAATGAAATTGACTGAAAAAAAGGTTATTTGACATTATAATTGTGTAAGGAAATACGATTTTAGCTAATGTTTGAGATCCCCCGAATTTTATTGAAAAACAAAGTGTACAGTGATGCTATAGTTAGGTGTTGAAACAATATAAAAACTAATGGTTAACCCCCCCCCCCCCCCAAAAAAAAACACTGAAATGATCAGTTATAATTAACTGAGCTAACTATAATATATGCCCCGCCACACATTGCTTATGACATTACATCACTCATCACTCATGATAAGTTAAATTACATCACTGCTGAATTCTCAAATGACATACCACAACACCGATGACATCATCCAAGCTACTGCTCCTCAGATGGAAACAATGCAGTTCTAGAGAGTAGCCACATCCCATTCATTATGATATGACTGCAACACCTAACCATAACATCACTTTAACCTTTGTATTTTTCAGTGAATCAATTTAAACAAACATGCATAGCCTTAAACACAGTTAAACACATGAAAGCATATACATATGTTAAAATAACATATGCGAATAGGTTGTATATTGCCTTAATTGACGTATACATATGGCAGCTTGTTTAATCATGATTAACTGGACCAGAAACCTCAATCATGCAAAAACCTAGCTGTTGATTCCGTTAATTCAGAGCTATACATCGACTGACGACAATGGTCCAGAGCTGTATCTATTTTTGACCTTCCTGAATAATCTCAAGAATTAATAAATGTCATGTAAATGTCAAGTTCAGAAAATGAAAATGCTGGCCACAGGACCAATTTGCGTAAATCTGCTGAGTTTTCTCACACCATAAAAAAATCAGAATTGACAGCACAGGCCATGTGAATCGTGACTACACAGTATGATCTGCTACAATAATCGCTACGTTCTGTACACACTTCCTACATTTTACACATGAAGCAGTGGCTCCTGAAGAGGTAGTCTCCTCTTGACAACTAAACATGTTATAACAAGCATCGGCAAAGCCAATATGTCTGGCCTATAACTCCATTTCTAGAATGATTTTGGATTTTGTTTTAGTTCTGTGTATAAGTGAATGGGGGTTTAATAAAGAATGGAAGCAGTCACATGATGATAATGTAGTAGGTCACAAGGATTACATTGTAGTAATAATAATATCGAACCCACTACATCGACCTAACAGCTACATTACAGGGTAAATAGATGTAAGTAGTTACAGAAATAGTAAATAAGTACTCTGCTATCTAGTGTTTAGGTTAATGTAGTGGATGTAACATAATATTACATCCACTACATTAACCTACACACTACAATCTTATATTACTGTGTGCTGATATCTTAAACCTCGATATAGTGATGTGCAAACAGTCAAATTCTTTTGTGGTGCTGATGTGATTCGGAGAACATAGATTAGGGATGTTCTAAGGTCTGATGTATCACACCAGCATCTTTCTTCATGTAACATACACATTCAGTGCAGCAAATCTCCTTTTTAAGTGGATCAGCGTGGGATAATGCAAACAGGGAAAGTACTTTTGACAAACCCCATAAAAATTCCTGAACCTTCTGTGCTCGTAAATTAAAAGGAGTGTCCAATGAGACAATACAACCTGCAGGTGTAACTACTGCTAAGGAGAAGAGGAAAATAAGGAGAAGTCGGAAAATTAAACAGAGGGAGAGATAACGTGACAAAGAAGAAGGGGCAAAAATGGGAATGATTGGCAGATGGGGTTACCAAGAACTAAAACTTAGGGAGATGGGATACATTTAAAATTATGCGGGGAAAGAGAGGATAGTGGAGAGAATGAGTACTGGTGGAGAGAAAAATTAGACAAAGTTACAGAATGAAGAGTAAAGTAAAAGAGAAAAGAGAAAAGAAGGGGAAACGAATGGAAACTGGAAGAGAGGCGAGACAGGGAAAAAAGGAGATAACAGGAATAGATGCAGAGTAAACTAATGGAGAGAAAAACATGTGAAGAGCGAGAGAAGACAGAATGGAGAAAAAGGAAGAACAACGAGAGAGGATAGGCCAGGGAGGGAGTGTAAAACTAATGGAAAAGACAAATGGAGAAAACAGGAATACATGGGAATATAGATAAAGAGATGTGAACGGAGAAAGACGAGAAATTATATGTGGGGAGATATTGACGAGATAGGTGCGCGCGAGAAGAGTATAAGGGCAAAGAAGAGAAATCTGAGGAGGATGCACAGTGATGAGTATGTAAGAATTCAGAATGAAAGATAATGATAACAGTAGGGGGAAGCATTGGAGTTACGAGACAGAATGAACGGGGAGAAGAAAATATGGCCATTAAAAAAAAGTTGCCGACAAAAGAATCATATGTGAGAAGCAGTGGTGGAAAACTAGAATTGGGAGATTGATGACAATTAAGAAATTACAGTAGACTGGTGAAATAGTGAAAGAAATGACAGGAAAGTGGAGAGAACAATGAAGATGACACAAGTTGAGAAGGATAACGAGAATGGAGGAAACAGATGACAGCGGGGAAGGGAAGAAACAAAAAAGAGAATGCAGGGAGAAAAGTAAAAAGGAGCTGAGAGAAGGGGGAAGAGGGGAAAACAAGGCGGAAAATACAATCACAAGGAGAATGGGGAACAGAAGGAGTAGAGGGAACAGAATGAGGGAAAATAGTTCAGAAGAGAGGCGACAAAAGAGGAGAAATATATAGCGAATTGGTTTGGAGATGAGGAAGCTGATAAAGGGGGGGCATAGAGACAGTTTAGCAAACTGAAAAAGGAAGAAAAGAGAACAAAGGAAGAAGAGAAGTTGGACATCTTGGCTCAAAATGAAGTGCGCACTGAGGGGCTGTGACCCCAGAGGGTGAAGCAAGCACAAAGAGGGAAGATAAAGAGGTACTGAGCTAAATGAAAAATAATGACAAAGCTGAGATTAGGGTAGAAGATCGCAGATGTGGGAAACGTCAGAAACATAGGATAGAACGGAATGGGAGAGAAAAATAATTTAAAGGGGTAATAAAAGGACAACGACAGATCAAAAAGGACATAATGCATGTAAAAAGAATGAGAGGGAAAAGCTCAGACTGGCAGGCAGATGAATATACATTGCATTCACCCTGAGACTTCATGATGATGAAAAAGCAAACGTGTGGGAATTCAGAAATAGCGCTCTCTTAGTTACATGTAAAAACATTTATCCTCAGTTCCACTTTAGTTGCGTAAGACTTTTTTCGTCCTTGATGTGATTCTTAACAACCTGTCCCACAACTTTTGACAGATGACTCTACATTTTCAGGAGCACGAAGAATTATTCTAATACAGTTACCTTTCTGTTAAATATATTCACAGACTCAAGTAAACATAAGGGGCCTTAATAAAGTCTGCCCAACACCATTGCGAGAAAGAACCACCCGACCTCAGGTCGGAGGCTCCGAACGCAGTATTTTGATGCGATTGCCTATGGTGTGATCAAAAACTTCCATTTCTTAATTGGAACCATTTGTGGTGGGGGGAAAAGGCCCGCAGCACAAGCTTCCATTGAGAAATGGAGGTTTTGAAATATCCCTGCACTTTGTGGAAGGCACCATGCCATGTCTGCCAAACGGTGCAAGGATGTTTGAATGGGGCATCGTAGGTGCCAGGGGGACCTGCTTGGGGCACCCAAAGTTGGTTTCTGACGTGGATTGGCTGTCAAAAAACAATATCGTAATCCCGACTGTAGAGCTGAGCCTGACTCCGCCGTCATTATAGGGATTACGATTTCGCTCCTGTTCCGATGGGCTCACAGATCGTGTCCCAAGAGGAGTGGAATTTCCCTGCTGGTTTTGTTCCCATCACCATCATCAAAATACAGTGGTTAGTGGGAAACTCAGGATGTCAGGCAGAGAGCTTCCTACCGCTGGTCAAAGGCTTACTGTCTGACATCCTAATGGGTCACATAGTGTTCTCCAGGTTCAGCCTTCCAATCTAACTACTGATTCTAGATTTCTGTTTTATACCATTCCAACATTTGGCAGGTAAACCTACAGACATTGAATACATACAACTTGACACAGCACATCCTCTACAAAGTCGCTTCTTGAGGGAATGTGAAAGTGGCTATTTTTAGAAGGTGATACCACCAAATATTGGGAAAGAAACTCATTCTTGAAAGGAGAAAAACATTTGATGAGAGGATAACATCCACACACTTGTTTAAATTAAAAACAAATAGGTTTTTTGCAAGATGAACAGGATGACATAAAGCATTAGTTGAGGTATTTTGATACTGGGCTTTAAGTATCCCCATCATTTGTTGAAATGAGCAATGGGTCAAAATCTACATGGGAAATGTGATGGGCGCACTTGTGTTGTGGCAGTTTGTTTTTAAACGCACACACACATGCATACACACACACACTCACTGTATACCACACTCTCAACACACATGCACACTTTTACAATCCCTTACTATTCATCTCCTACAGGTGCTCATCCTCTAGGCCACCATTACCACTTGACTATCCATTGGTGTTATAAACAGTTCAGAATTAAAAGTTCTAAAGCAAATCTTAGGAAACCGTAAGCGGTGCACACTTTTTGTGTCCGCTCACATCTATATGTAGGATGTGGTCTAGTGGATAAGCAGTGGAGAAAGAAACCAGGGAGATAGAATTCGTACATCATCAGCCCGCCTTGACCACATCATGTGATGCTGGGCGAATGACTTTCTGAGCTGAGTAAATAGCTTGCCATTTACAATAAGATCTACCACACGGTACATTGGTGTAGCAAGGATGCTAGGCACCCTGGTGTGAAGAAGGGAAATTAAACATCTTGCCTGCTACTTGAGTAGTAAACTACAGCCAAAGGTGGGGTTCAGTGGGCTCGTATAACCCCGGTGTCAATGCACTTGCTGCACTATTTGTAGCTACACCTCCAACCAGGACATCTGCTGAAGGAAGCACGACGGTCATATTACTAGGACACTGGTGTGTAATCTACCCTGCTTCGGTTGTTTCTGCAGCCCCTGCAGAATGTAAACACAAATGCAGATGAAGCTACACCACCTTAGAACAGTGATGGTGGCTAGAAAGATACTCACACCTTTTACAAAGCAGGACATTCCTGTGATGCATTCAATTTCAATTTCAAAATACTTTATTCGGTTTCCAAATTCACAGAAAACCATAAAAGTTCATAAAAATACAATAATCATAATGTACAATTTATAAAACATGATAGAAATAAGAGGGCTAAAAAGTGTATAAAATACAGTTAAAATTCCCAATTCATCAGTATTCTTAACAGAAGAAACCCAGCTTCCAGTTCCCATTTAACTAGCTGGTAAATACTATTGGCCAAGATTTGCTCTATGCCTAACACAAAATCTCAAAAAGCGGGCAACATTTTTTGCATAGAACTCATCCTCCGCAAATTGGAGAGCTAGAAAAGCTGGGCGACAGGAACGTAGGCCCATAATTCTTAAAATTGGTATTATCCACATCTTTCAGGGCTCTATATAAAATTTACAGAATAACACAATATGTATCGGGGACTGGGAGGAAACATTGTCACACGGACAAGCTAGAAGATTCCTAGACCAGTCGTTAACATGGGGGAATGAGACCAATCGGTAAAAGATGTTGAGCCTAAGACGGGTCAGCAATAGTTTATCATAATTACACATCTCAAATGTTAAGTAGGGCTGAATACCTAAGGTGGTCTGGATATTTAGAATATGCTGGACTGAGCTCTTTCCACTCTCCGAGCTTAATCTTAGCTCGTCAAGGTGTGACATACAGATCTTCTTTAAGGTGGCTTTAGAAACTTCAACGATAGACGGGGGAGACAGATAGTACTTCTCTAATCCCAGATCATGAAAACATTTTTATATAGGCAAGCCAGCTAATTTTATGCTTATTATGTAATAAAAGGCAATCGTTGACAAGAGTTCGTGTTAGGTCATTTTTAGGGGAAGTCCACACCCGGTACCATAAAAAGTATCGGTTGCATTTTGATGATATCTGATATGTATGCCATGCCTAGTTCTACGTGACAACAATAGGATGAAGAACTTTGGGGTAATGCTAACAGATACCTCAGAAAAGAATTCTCTATTTTCTGGAGTGCTTCGACCTTCCCATGGCCCCAAACCCCCGCCCCGTAACAAGCTACACTTAAACATTTAGCTTGATATATTTTAAGCATGTCAGAAGCTGCCCTTTTCCCCAGCCTTTGTGCAAATGATATCATGGCTGTGGTTGCCCTTAGAAATAGTAGTTTTCTAGCCTCTATCGCTTGCTTCCATGACGATTTATTGTCGATTAAAATCCCTAAATATGGGTATGTATGTGTTCTTTCCAGTTTCATACTATCAATGAAGATATCCTTTGCTTTCTTAAACCCGTGACTGCGTACTTAGTAAATGTTTTTTTCATGTTAATTCTGAGGTCCAGCCCTTTCATAAAGTTCCGATACCTCGCTACGTTACGTTGCAGCTCCACAGGGGTTCTGGCTAAAATCACGGCGTTGTCGAAGTAGAGAAGAGCTGGTATCGGACGAGTTACGATACATGGCATGTCCTGGCCCCCTTCCAGCATAGCTTTTTCCAACCCATTTGTATAAAGGGTGAACAGGAAGGGAGCCAGGACAAAACCCTGTCTAACCACTCTCTCCACCCCGAAAGACACCGTGAGTTCACCTTTGAGCCCATATCTCACTCTCGCCGTTGCGCCAGAGTAAAGTTCTCTAAGGAAATTGACCAACGGTTGGTCAATTCCCAATTCTGCAAGGATAGCCCATAGTTTAGGATGGCTTACACAGTCGAAAGCGGCTGTGAGATCAACGTAGGCCATGTATAGTTGGCCACCTTTAGCTCCAAGATATTTCCCCATTAAGAGGGACAAATTAAGCGCTTGTTCCACATTTCCCAGACCCTCTCTAAATCCATACTGTATGTCAGCAATTATATTGTTATTTTCTGCCCAAGATTGGAGTCTGCCAAGAAGAATTCGGCCTGCCACCTTGCCGAGGAAGTCAAGGAGGTAGATAGGATGATAACATGCGGCATTGTGGCGGTCGCCTTTTTCAAAAATTGGGACGAGTATCGAGGCCGACCATGAATCATTTATTGTACAAGCAGCTTCCAGTACCTTAGTCAGAATTGGGGTCCATAATTCTAAGTTATATTTAAAAAAGACCACCGGGACCCCGTCCGGTCCTGGAGCTTTCTCGCCTTTACTAACTATCAGGGCTTCTTCTACTTCCTGGAATGTCAACATAAGAGGGATCGGGAAAACAGATGACTGCCCCTCAAAGTAATATATATCAGTGGTCTCACTAGAATTATGTCCGAAAATCTCAGAATAATGTTTGACCCATGCGGCAGCATCTACTGCGACCTCTATCGCTGGGTGTTCAGTTTTGCCACATAGGAATGGAGCTTTTACAACCTTCCAAAAGTTTACAGAATCCTTCATGACGCAACCTTTATGCAAGTGGGCCCATAGTTCATTTTTTAATTCCAACTTACGAGCCTTTAGTGCTTTATTATAGATATTTCTAAGTTTAGTAATTACTTCCTTGTCCCTGGGTATTTTATGTAATGCGAGTTTCAGTGAGGAATATGCTTTGGTGCAGGTACTGTTAAACCATCCCCTCTTTGTTTGACTTTTCCCCTTTATTTTTTGAAAAAGAGTTTGCTGGACTATCTCAGTGATAGTAACATAACTGGTCAGAATCTCACTGGGCGATGTATCAGGGTTTAGGCATTTTTCTATCGATGGCATTGCTTTCCTCACTATTTTTGTAGACAGCTCAACTGGATTAATCTTTACCCATTTTAATGCAAAGCCATTTAATCTGTCCAACATTAACATCTGTTGTCCCAAGTAACTTAATGAAGTCTGTTTTGGTTGTTTAGTTGGGACCAATATTGTTATGGTGTTTGGATAGTGGTCACTTGTGGCATTATTTACAGTTACAAAGTCTTGGATGCTCGGTTCTATACTACTAGTAACCAGAATATAATCAATCACACTATGGGAACCCCTACCGTTAAAAGTCGCTGAAAAAGGAACTGGGGGAGCCATTAATTCATTTGCAAACCCCATCTCTAAGGCAGCCATAATTTCGTTCAGACGGGAGCCGATAGGTGAGTTAGTGAAATGGGTTAATGTGTTGTTGTGCTCATCCAATATTCCACAATTCCTATTGGTATTATTGATACAGAGGGATAGATTGAAGTCTCCCCCCCAAATTAATTTAAAATTTTCTTTGGGGTATTTATTCTTTTGCTCCTGTAATGTGAACAGAATATCATTCAGGATTATTAGTAATTCAGGAGACGATAAATTATTGTAAAAATTGACCCAAAAATAATTAACGGACTTGTTTATCTTTAAGGTAGCAATTTGGAAATTAGGTTCTAATCTTAAGATAACAATTTTTTTCAATGGTAATAGTATTTGAAATAAAAATTGTTAGCCCACCTCGTGGCCTGCCTGAAATTGACCAAAGAGCACACGAACAGAAGGTTTTATAGCCCTCGAGATGTAATTCTGTGGTCGCCCAAGTTTCCTGAAGGCATAAGATGTTATAATTCCTTGCGAGTTCTAGCCAAGCGTCATTGATTAATTTCGGTCGAAGGCCTGCCACGTTCCAGAAGATAATATTAGGTATCAAGGTATTTGGATTACTGGAGGCTTTTATGAGTTTAGTAGCTGATGGGACTAGACCGTTATTACCAGCTAATAGCAGTGTGGACAGGACCTCTTTTTGAGCTACCACTGAGTCTTCTTTTTTGTTATTGTTTTCTGATAAATTAACAGAGTGATCTAAAGTTATTGGAGAATCAGGGATATTCATACATTCCAGGTCTTGTTGCTCTAAGCCTGGGACTATTCGCCCTTGGCCCATGGTAGTTGAATGGTTGTCAATCAGTCAGTCATTGTCTTCAAGACCTGATAAAGGGTTAAATCTATTGCTGATCGGCATGAAGTACCTCCTTGGATCATTAAATATATAGGATCCAAGTTCTAGGGCGTTATTGTGCGATACGAGAGGGGGATAGAAAAACCCTAAAGGTAGACTATTTATTCCTACTGAATCTAAAAAATAGTTCTCACTAGCTGCTATTATCTTTTTTTACCAGTAACGGGGATGCGAAGCTTAAAACTAAACTATCTCCAGATAATCTTTTTTCCGAGCCATACACCCACTGTACCCTTCGCACCATCTTGAATTCATGGAAAAGTTGATTTATCAAACCTACCTTACTACCCAGCCAATGGAGAGATCTATTTCTCAAAGAAACCCATGACTCTTCCTCTGTATTCCCAGTTTCTGTTACATTTGCCAGAACCACAACATATGGGGTAGCTGCCGGGGGGAGATCTAAACGACTAGTCAAGTTCCTCTGCCCCCCCATATTGTTGTAGTTTAATTGGGGCGTGGCGTCTTAATGTGTCATAAGATTTTGTTGATTGGGCAAGGTCGAGGGCACCTATCCGACTTAGAATGGGGGCAACCTCCCCCTTCTCTTGTATGGAATCTCGAGTGCCTGATGGTTCAAAAACTTGGCTGCTCTTCCCATTCTCGGCAGGAATTTTTTTAGTAGAAGTCTTCTCTTTTCTATTGTCAATTCTTTCTATATTGATACGGGGCCCCTAATAAGAAAGGTTTATTGCTCCCAGCATGAAGGCTCCCGCCCAGGGTCACTGGATGTTGGGGTCACAAGCAACCACCTGCCACCTCCCCTTTAGTGCTATTATTTAAGATAAACTCCTCCACTGTGGTAAGTCTAGACGAAAGTTGGTCCATCCTGACTCTCAGGTATAGATCTAATCTCTCCACCAGTGTAATCAAGTTTTTCATATCTCTGTGTATTTCCTCGTTATCATTTGATATAGGCTTGCCCTTCATTTGGCCCTTGATTTGGGCCCCTCGTTTTTTCCCTTGTGGAGTCTGTTTACCTGATTTATGAATCTTATTCAATGATTGAATCTTTACAGGTTGTCTTTTAGTAATTTGATTATCTGCTACGCCTGGATTTTTAAGCCTCTTTTGAGGTGGTTGGGTGGGGGAGTCATTATCGATAGAGACAATGTCATCAGAGTCGAGATGGACACATCCATTAGACTGGACTACCTTTAAGGTACCCTGGCCTGGTTGAAGAGATTCATCTAGGGGTGCGTTTTCTGAGCTCCCCCAAGAAGATCCTGCTTCAATGGATTCCTCAACAGATGATATCTGTTTGTCGAGGACCCCCACCGCCCGCGTCAGATAATTCAATAACGTTTGTTGTGAATCAAACCCTGCCTTAGCAACTTGTAGACGTTTTGGGGTTGGTAATTTCCTTTTACCCATTATGCTGTATAAATCTGTAGTTGTGATGCATTCATGTTTTCCATTACCCTGTCTAGCTTAGTTTACGCTTGGTATAGCAGGGTTTGGTAATTTTACCAAAGACATTGCTTACATATTGACTACTACGTTTTTTTCTCTTCTACATTCAAGGTATACAGAAAGGAAAGTGGTAGCCCTCCAGAATGTGTTGCATCCTTTTTATTTTCATTGGACACATAGACAATACTAATGTTGCATGTTTGACATGGGTTCCAAGAGGTTAGTCACCCACTGTGCTGCTGGCAAGTAAGCGGAGCGGTTAAAGAGGTAGTTAGAAAGTAAACCTTGTCCTGTCACCAACCCAACAAAGCAGTTTTACAGCTCACAATTTATTGTCTCCTGCTCATTCTTTCCACACCACCGTTAATTATTCCAATGCATTGCTAAGTCATATGCAGGAATTGGCTGGGATAAATTGACAGATACAATTGTGCAAATCGTCAGGAACGTTTTTTCCTCTTCTTTCCTTCTTTGAAACAACTAAAATGTGAGGCAGGGCTGCGTTTTAAGCTTTGAGAGAGGTGGTGGACCCCGGTTCCTTCTTTTGCTTTAAAGAAAAATAGGCAGAGAAAGTGAAAAATGTTTACAAATTCCATTTGATATCTTCTTTTTCATTGTATGTACTGCACTGCTTGCCAAGTTTTAAAAAAAATCAAGGGACACAGACTTCAACTAATTAACGCAAATTCAGAGGATTTGGCCTAATGGCTAGAAGTTCGACGTCGAAACTGGGGGCATATTATCAAGGGGGCGATAGTATTATCACCGCTTAGCGGCCGAAAACGGCCGCTAAAGCGGAGAAAATTGCCTACCACCCTATTAGCAAGCTGTCGCTAACAGCAGTTAGCGACAGCTTGTAGGCGATAGCGAGCGGTTTGGGGCCCGCTTTGCATGTCAGCGATATTTATCGCTAATGACATGCAAAGTGGGCGTACCCAACCTGTTAGCGACTGAAAGTAGTCGCTAACATCGCTATCGCCTATTACCAACACCTGCTCAGACCAGTTCTTAGACATTATATTCAATGGGAGGTGGATATAATGGCTAAGACCTTGTTAGCGATAATGCGTGAATATCGCTGTATTCTCAGCAATATTCACGGATTTTGCCGCTATCGCCGGGAATTTTATCGCTTTTGAGATAAATGTTGCTAATAGCACGTTATCTCAGCGATAAAATCCCGTGATGCGCGGCGATCAAAAAATTGCCGCTAACCCTACTTAACGATGAATATTGCTATTTGTTGGTAATATGCCCCTGGGTTCGAATCTCAGCAGGGACACTTAACATCCTGTGATTCTGTCCAAATCACTTAATCTCCCCGTGCCTAGCACAAATGAATGTGCCCGTCTGTAAGGCGACTGGTGCTTATGCAAAGCGCTCTGATACCTTCGGGTCGAGTTTCCCCAATATATAAGTAAAACCAAAAATCATTGATTAATTGTGGTCTCAATCACTGGTAAGTTATCATAGACTACAGGAAGGGGTTGTTTACAGGGATTTCTTTTTTAAATAGAGCACACATTTTCCATATCAATCAATCAATCACGGCTGATCACCCAATAAGGTATTCAGGCACGCGCAGGCCCCAGAGGCTTATTCGAACAGCCAGGTCTTTAGGGCCTTTCCCAACAAGGAGGGTCAGCTGATCCAACTGACCTCAAAATGAGATCTGATTGACTGCCACCCCATCAACCACGAAGTGGTGGCAGCCATCTTGGGACTGTTCTTGACAGAGTCCTAAGAAAACACAGAAAAAAAATATATGAAGGCAGAGTAATCCTATAGGACCCAGGTGGGGTCCTATAGGGACTCCGCCTGGCGGAAAACACGTTTTTTGAAAATGTTACTGCAAATTTGCAGAGGATCCTTGAACCAGCAGTACAATTCAAAAAGTATAACAAGCACAGTTTCCTGGGCTTGAGTTATAGTTACCTTAAGGGCACAGGTTAGAGTTTCTTGAGATAAGTACAACTATAACTGCTGAATTTTATGGTTTTGTGTGTGTAATCTGAACCAAACTATAATGACCATGTATCCTTAGTTTTTTTAAGTGAATTTCCAAGTTTTTTATTATTTATATTCTAACTATAACATATATATGTATGTGTGTATATATATATATATATATATATATTTATTAAGCATGGGCGTAAAATCGTTCCGCTCGCGGATTTTGCGGATTTTCGGAAAATTCGCAATCCGCGAACTCTCGCGAACTTGCCGAAAATTCGTAAAATCCGTGCGAAGCGGATTTTTTGCTTGGTCGCACTTGCCAACTAGAATTCTATACAATTTCGCGAGAGTAAACACTTGCGAACACGTAGATGCGGCGGGCAGCGACAATCTCGCAATTGCGAGATTGCAAAATTTGCAATTTCGCACAAGAAATCCACCAGCAGGCAGTTTAAACCTTGAAAATTATGATTTTTATCAGAATAACTCCTCAGGTTGACATTTGCCTGCACTTTCTCTTTTCAAGGAGTCCATTTTGGGGGGGGGGGGGAAGGAAGTGCCCCACAGTCTCCAACTTCCTGTTTCTGACCAGCAGGCTCCTCCCAGTGCTTTCTTCATGTGCTGGTCACTTTGATTTGGATCTTGACCTGGAAGGGTTACTTTTTGTGGATGCTGCTGGATATTTGGATTTTTGCAAAACTGAAAGCACTCAGCAGGTGCAAAAGTTCAATCTTATCATTAGTAACCTTTCCCTGTAGTGCTTCCTGAGGGGCCCCTTCAGAGTTCATTTGCATACTTGCAACTATTCTATGACCCTGCTCTGACCCTCACAGCAGGCTCAGAGAATAGCTACAAGTATACAACAAAGGTCCTGCTAAAAAAATTACACTGCAACAGAAAGCAATTACAGACAAAACTGAAAGCACTCAGCAGGTGCAAAAGTTCAATCTTATCATTAGTAACCATTCCCTGTAGTGCTTCTTGAGGGGCCCCTTCAGAGTTCAGTTGCCTACTTGCAACTATTCTATGAGTTAGACCCTGCTCTGACCCTCACAGCAGGCTCAGAGAATAGCTACAAGTAGGCCACAAAGGTCCTGTGAAAAAAAAATTGCACTGCAACAGAAAGCAAATTACAGATAAGGAAGCAGGTGCCAGCCAGACTGGAAGTTTAAATTCAGTGACACATTAATCAACCCCAAATTAATTCATGTCAGTTGAAGCAGGGCAGGTGTGCTTGCTTTTTTTCACCCCCATAATCTACAGTGATAAACCAACCAGAGGGTGGCAGTGATGTACCAGAGGGTGGCATGGGTGTTCCAGAGGGTGGCAGTGGTGAAACAGAGGGTGCTGTGAACCTGTGATGATGAACCAGACGTAGAAACAACATAGTCACGGCCGTTGCGAGCCGACAAGTAAGTTCGCAATTGCGAACCGGTACACAACCCTCGCGAACTGGCAGAAACCCTTGCGAACACACAAAAAAAAATAATCCGCAAATTCGCGAGAGTTCGCGGATTTTGCTGATTGCAAATCCGTAAATACGCAAGTTCGCGGATTGCCAATTCGCAAAATCCTCCCATGCTTAATATTTATATATATATATATATTATATATATATATATATATATATATATATATATATATATATATATATATATATATATATCGCTCAAGCTTTTCAGGGCTCCAAAGAAAAGATGCAGCACTCAAGGAGGGGTACGAAATCACGGAAGGATTTATTAAGCGGGAAAAATGCACAGATGCGTTTCGGCGTGAGCCTTCGTCAGTGTGTCGATCGTAACTTACAAACAGCATGTTAATAAAGTTTCCATATAATCAATGACAGCGACATAGGACTAGACCCTTGAACATCACTATTGGCGCCATCTTGGAGTGTTGTTATGTTCCACATTATACCACATGCGAAGATCGATTTAACATTTGTCAATTATCTTCGTGTTCGTGTTAAAAGGGTATATTATACATAAGCATGTCACAAGATTAAGACGTAAAATAAAGCTGTGGATCGGCTAGTGTCCTATGTACAAGCTGTCTCATTATGACTATTGTATTTACTATTTACTGAAAATGACACCACAATTCATCAAAATTCATCAAGGATTAATCAAAAATTAATCAAGATGTCCACCAAAACATGGTGAGATCTCAATTCATCAAAGATCAATGTTAATCAGTTCAAAATTCAAAATTTGCAAAATTTGCAAAATTTACAAGATGCAAAACTCAGATGAAACACAAGGCAAAGCCGTATAAGACTTGGCTAAATTCATATCAAACAAACAGAATTTCTATGAAACAGTGGAAGGAAGGATTACCCAATTAAACATTAGAGACTGTAGATACTCTACAGCCAACAGTGGAATGGTGAGGGAATGCTTTTGAAAGGTCACTATTTCATCATTAGAAGACGTCATTCCCAGAAAGTGATCAAGTTGTTAAAATGTCACTTTCCTAGATGAAATGCCATTTCCTCTCCACTGTTGAGTCCTCTTGGGTATTTGGTAGAGAGATCTATAATATACCTTGATTCCAACCTGCGAAGTCTTCTCAGACGATCGCCTCCTCTTACATTGGGTGGGACAATGTCCAACCCAAAGAATTGGAGTTTGTTGCGATCCTTTCCGTGCTCTTCAGCAAAATGCCGGGCAACCGGATAGGCGGAATCCACCTTGTCGATTGCCCGAAGATGTTCCAATATTCTTAGTTTGAGTTCCTTAATTGTACTGCCGATGTAGCGGAGGCCACATGGGCAGTAAACTACAAACTGGGAACTGCAGGTTATAAATTTCCTAATGGGCAATGTTCTCCCCGTGTCGGATATGGTATAAGAGAGCACTCTTCTACTACCGACACAGGCTTTACAGCGCTCACAGGGAAAGAATCCCATAATTTGTTTCAAGGTATTACTTTTGGGTATGGGTTTCTCCAGATGACTGGAGACCATCATTTCACCCAATGATCTTGCTCTGCTAAATGTTAATAGAGGGTGAGCAGGTAAATCCTCCTTCAATATTGTTAGACCTGTCAGCCTTAGGGTGGTCTCCCCTACATTTTTGCCCTTTTTGCCTCCCATTTTTATCCTATATTTTGTTGGACTTAGGACTCTGGGCGCCTCACCACTGCTAAACAGTGCTGAGGTGCAGGTGCTCTCCCTTAAAACCTTGTGAGGCTGGCATATGAGCCACAAGCCACTGCTACCGCAGTAAGGCTTAATCCCCCATTGGCTAACATTGGGAACCTCCCCTTATGGACTAACTTCTGACAGGGACCTAATAAGTCTATCATGTTTGGTCTTGTTGGACTCGGGGCGGGGAACCCTTTCCAATGATATATAGGGTTTGGGCATTACTACGCTAGGGATCCCACTTTTATAAAGGGGACTTTTTCCTGCCTACACTTAGATTAGGCTGCAGACTCCCCCCTCCCCTCTGCATACTGATAGCCTGCCTGGGTTGGGAGGTGGGAGTGGTGATTCACACCTTCTTCCCTGGGATGAGCTGTGATGGGCTGCCCACTGTAGCCTTAATGGCCTGTCTCTCGTCACTGTGACAGCTAGGTCAGGGAAGGCAGGGAACATACCAGAACTCCCTGGACTCTTCCAGAAGCCCCTGCCCCCCAGACCCTTCCAGAGACTTCCACCACTTTCTAGCCTAGACTAAAAAGATATATAAGGGAGGGTCCTGGCCTCACATTCTTGTTACACTGCTGGACCTGGAAGAATCCCTGCTGGAGTGAGGACTGCTGCGCAAGAGGATTGCCACTGGGAAGGAGGCTGATTGCTCCAAGGAACTGCTGCCCCACAACCTGCTGAGCTGCCCTACTGTCTGCTGATCCTGCCCTGCATGGGAGACTGCAACATCACCACCAGAGTGTCTCCACAACATCCCAAAGGAACTACTCTTCTTTGAACCACATTTTAAAGAGTCTTCAACCGTTTAAAGATTGCCTTTTTGGGACTGCACCCTTTTTAAGCTAAACGAAACTACCTGTCCTTGGACCACAGCGTTTTAAAGACTGCCCTTTGGAACAGCAACAACACTCTCAAGATTTGCCCTGCAACGCTGTGCCTGCCCTCAACACTGCTGGCCCCGTGGTCCTCCCGAGGGCTCTGTGATTGCCTCTGCTTCTGGCGCAAGCCGACTGAAACTGGCCCTGAGGTCACCGCCACTGGGACCGGAGTGCGCTGTGTAGCGCTGAGAAGCGAAGCGCTGTGTGGCAGCAGGCTCCGTCGTTGCCCTGGACTTGGAGGCACTGTTAAGCGCTGTGCTAAAGGAGCACTGTGTGGTTGTGACCCCTACCTGTGCAGCGCCTGCTGAGCCCGAGGCCCCAGGAGGAGAGGAGCCTCGCACTCGCACCCGCAACCACCACCCCAGGTAACGCCTCAGTGCAACCAGGCCGCTGCGAGGGGGCGGGGTGCGGGTTGGCCAGGTACCTGGAGTGTGAGCTTTGTGCTTGGCTGGGAACCGTCCTTCACTGACTGGCCTACGGGGGCATAATTACTTGGTCATTGACACTGGGGCATTTTTTAGCATTACCAGCAGCGCCTGGGCAGCCGCACTTCCTACGTTGGGAGCATCATTTCTATGAGAGGCACACTTATTACGCTACAAGGGAACTTTGGCCTAAGTACCTTCCCCCAGCGAATTTTGACCATAAGAACCTACCTCAAGTGAACCCTTGCCATCCAAGGACACTGTGAGAAAGACATTACCAGCAGGAGCCCTTGGCGCACCTGAGCTTTTGGTGATTTGATCAGGCCTTGGAACTGGATTCATTCTTATTGATTATTGATCTTGCTTGGAAACTGGAATCCTTTTTTTATTGATCTTGCCTGGAGCTGGATTTACCTGCTTTTGGTTCTCGCATACCTTTTAGATAAAGAAATTCTTATTCTTATACAAAACTGGTGTGGTGTTCCTTTTGTGAGTGTTTTTACTGTGTCATCGCCATTGTGTGTTGCACAAATACTTTACACATTGCCTCTGAAGTTACGCCTTTGCTGCTCTGCGCCAAGCTACCAGGTCGGAAGCGGTGGTCCCTACTTGGACTAGGGTGCATAACCCTGCCAACTAGAGACCCCGGTTCTAACAAATATGCTGTCAGTTTGTAATATATGCCAGTTCTTATGTAGCATTGCTCTTAGGTCGTTGGCACCTGACGAGTAGGGAGTAATCAATCTGAACTTCCCTTTGTTAGCGGCAACTCTTTTCTCTCGACCACCACCTTTGTTTTGGTAGTCAATAATGTTGCCCTTTGTATCCTTCTTACTTTCTTCAATGTTCTATTTAGAACTTCCTCTCCATAGCCTCTAACAGAGAAGCGTGCCAAACACTCTGAGGCAGCCGCCTCAAAGTCTGAATCCCTTGAACAGTTCCTTCGGAGCCTAAGCAATTCTCCGTAAGGAATGCTCTTTATAAGCTGGGGGGGATGGCTACTGCTGGCAAAGAGTGTTAAATTGCCAGCAGGTTCTTTCCTATACAGAGAAGTATGCAGATGGTCCCCCTCCACAAACACCCTCAGATCCAAGTACTCCGCTGCCACCGGACTAATTGAACCTGAGAAATGCAGGTTTAGGTCATTGGTGTTAAGTACCTTGATGAATTCCTCTGCTGTGTTTGTTTCACCGTTCCAGACGATGAATAAATCGTCAATATAACGATGCCAGCATACAAACTCCCCTCTATCTTGTCCAACTGTACAGCTCCTGGGCACCTGCTCCTCCCACCAGCCAACGAATAAATTCGCATAACTGGGAGCGAAGCAGGTGCCCATCGCCGTACCAGACCTTTGGATGTACAATTGGTCCTCAAAAAGAAAGATATTATGAGTTAGACAAAATTCCGTGAATTCGACAATCATGTCATTGTGTTTAGCAAATCTCATCTGGCGCTGTTCTAGAGAATGTCTGACTGCCTGAAGGCCCTGTCCGTGCTCTATACACGTGTATAGGCTGGTCATATCCAGCACCATCAGCAGATACCTCGGGTTCCATGTTAGCTCCTGGATCTTTGTTAAGAAGTCCTTTGTGTCCTGTATATAGGATTTTAATTTTACCACCAAAGGAAACAGAGTGTTATCCACGAAGCGAGACATATTCTCTGTCAAACTGCCAAAGGATGAAATGATAGGGCGGCCTGGAGGACAGTCCATGTCTTTGTGTAGCTTAGGGAGGTGGTAGAAGGTAGGGATCATTGGATTGTTGTTCCTTAAAAAGAGATGCTCATTTTTCCCCAGCATCTGGAGGCTGTACCACTTCTGAATTAATATCTCATATTCTGTGATACTTTGTTGGTATAAAGCAGTTGTACATTGCATGTAATATTTTTCATCTGCTAGTTGCCTCAGTGCTTCCCCTCTGTATTGGTCTCTGCCCATTAAGACCACGTTCCCCCCATTGTCGGAGGGCTTGATCACGAGGGTTTTGTCATTCATCAGGTTTGTCAACGCCAGTCGCTGGCAATGAGTAATGTTGTTCCTTGCAGCTCGATGATCCGCTTTCCTGTACTGTATGAGGTCGTTTTTCATGGGCTCAGTGAATACATCCACGGCGTCCCATGGCGATTGTGGCACGAAAGTTGAAATAGGTTTAAATGTGCTTTCATCCCTCTCCTGCTCCACACCTTGTAAGATTGCTCTCTGTGCGATATTCAGATGACTAGTGTCATGTTCTTGTTTTAATCGCAAATCTTTGAGGGGGATGTATGACGTTACAACGCAGGCTATTACAACGCCTGCCTTTACAACGCGTTTTTACATCGCAATCCATTACAACGCATAGTGCTTTTGGGTGTTGGATAGTGAATAGTTTAATTTACTATTCCAACTCCAGTTCCCGTGGACACTAGGGAAGGTTATTGGATAGTAAATTAACCTATTCCCTATCCTAGAGCGCCCCCCGCGCAATGCGTTGTAATGGTTTGCGTTGTAATGACCGCGTTGTAATGGTAGTGCGTTGTAAAAGTTTCATTGTAAATGTTGTTTACCCTTCGAGGGCCTCAATTGCAGGAAGGTCCCTACTACTGAGGGTATCTGTCGCCGTCATCCTTGCGCCTTTCTTATTGCGATCTTTCAGATGGGGACGCAGTTTAAAATGTTTGTGAAGTTTCAACTTCCTGGTAAAGCGGAACAAGTCTATTCTGGTTTGCGTATACTCCAGATTGTTGGTGGGGCAGAATTTAAGGCCCAGACTTAATACTTCCATCTCAACGTCGGTCAATTGTTTATTGGTCAAATTAACCACTGTTAAATAAGCCGGATGGTAGGGGCCACAGTTCTCATTGTGTGTTATTGCTTCTTGTTCGTTTTTCGATTGGACCAGCGGGAGGTTCTTGCACTGCCTCTGCCTCCTCTTACCGCCACCTGCCCTCCTCGTCCTCCTTGTCCTCCTGACCCCTCTGCATCTGCATCTGGTGGTTTGTTCTTCCCGCCGCGCAGCCATGACTTCGAATTCCTCCTGAAAAGGGGTTCTTTTGGGTCAAGCACCTTGTACAGTGTCGGCTATGTTTTGTCTTCCCGAGCTGCCGGAATCTTGTTGTTCATCTCCAGATTCATTTTCGGTAACTTCGGACTCCAAGGTGACAGTCTCTGTTTCCGGTGTTGTACTAGCACCGAAGCTAGCCCCGGTCCCATTTTGAAGAGCCTTGCGTGGAGCATCATATTTCTTTGCGTATGTAAGTACGCGGCCTGTGAGGTAGTCATTGGCATCGCGCTCATATTTCTCTTGTTTACGCATTCGGATTTTTTGCTCGTATTTAATGAGCCTGGTCTTCATCTGATCCCTCGCCTGTGATATCAATGCTCTTTGTCCCGGATCAGTTTCCTTCTCCAACTCTTCGTCTATTGTTTTAATTTCGATCAACGCCTTCTCTCTGTCACTCCAGGCGTATTTGACCAGAATCTTCAGGGTGCCCTCACAGTAGGATGCTGTGTGCTCGAACCAATCCGTTAGAAGTTGGGGATCTGGATGTTCATAGGAGGGTACTGTGTGGACCCTTAAGCCTCTTGGAACCCTCTGTTCTTCCACGTAGTTGGTAAGACTCGTGGCTTCCCACCATTTATGCACTTCGCGCTCATGGAGCCTTTCCAGCTTCATGAGCGTTTCTTTCAGCTTGTTACTTTGAGGTGCTGGCATCAGCATTGTTGTTGTCTCTGAGAGCGTTTCTCGCCGTTTGAACATGTCTTTGGCTGCAGTGTTCCGTTCAGTGTCTGAGAACATGCTGTTTGTTAAAATTGTTGCTCTGCTTTCGTTCCGGCAACCTTGTAGTGTGTTCTCCCCACTTCCGTGTGAACGTCCCCTCCTTTGTCGGTCTACCGCTCTCATCCGCTACAGTTTTACATATATATGTAATTGAGGAGGCTCACCGTCTCCTGTCAGGGGCCCCAGAAACTCCAGCGCTTTCCTCACGGTTCAGTCTTCTCCGGATTATTTGGATCTTTGCCCCAGCGGTTGCGGCGGTGCGCAGCGTGACTCCTCATGGAAAACGCTCGTCTCCCACGTTAAGCTGCTCACTCTCAACCGGGGGCTGCTGGCGGCTCGTGGGAAGCCGCGTTACATCGCGCTCGAGCTTTTCAGGGCTCCAAAGAAAAGATGCAGCACTCAAGGAGGGGTACGAAATCACGGAAGGATTTATTAAGTGGGAAAAACGCACAGACGCGTTTCGGCGTGAGCCTTCGTCAGTGTGTCGATCATAACTTACAAACAGCAGGTTAATAAAGTTTCCATATAATCAATGACAGCGACATAGGACTAGACCCTTGAACATCATTATGGGCGCCATCTTGGAGTGTTGTTATGTTCCACATTATACCACATGCGAAGATCGATTTAACATTTGTCAATTATCTTCGTGTTCGTGTTAAAAGGGTATATTATACATAAGCATGTCACAAGATTAATATATATATATATATACATACTACCTACTGGCAGTAACCAGTGGTAGTTATAGTTACAATGTAGTTTCCATAGGAAGAGCATTTTTTGTTTTGCGGATATCTTTGGGGCCACTTGATGAATCTGCACGAAACCACCGAACCACTGAACAGAATTACATTAGATTTGGCAGAAAGCAAGATAATGGTCCTGAAAGCGTGCTTTATGTGAAATCTGGGATACCATCACCACCCTCTCTCCATTGATGTTGCCTTCATTAACAAAACAAGGCTCAGTCCCTCTTCAAACCCTGATAGTCCCACTGCAACATCCAACAGCTACAAGATAATACATCAAACCCGCACCAACAAACTCGGTGGATCATCTTTAAGGAAACCATCGATGCATCACCACCAGCACCGACCGCAAACCTCTAATGGAACAACTCAACTTCCAATTACAGACCAATGCAAATACTACAATTAAAGGCACCCAGGTATACAGGCCCTAGGGACCCCAACTGGCTTTCTGCCACAACACTTCCAACCTCATCGCCCCTAACCATCAACCTCGACCCCTATGTCCTACCTTCGACCTCAATTTCCAACTTGGTCCAAACACACCATTGTTCACTTCACCATCTCTGGCACTCAGCACTCCATCACCAAGCATCACAGCTCCTCCCACAAGAGCTGGGGTAAGGTACCAGAGACACATTGGAATCAGGCCTTCAGCTCCATCCAAACCAAAGCTTCATCAAACCTAGAGCAGGCTGTCCATAACTTCTCCGATTGGATCACCAAATGTGCTGACAGTCATCCTGATGAAACCAGAAAATCCATAGTAATAAGCCATGTCTTAACATTTCTGCTATTGCTTTAACACATAGCTATAGTTTTAATTTCTAAATGTTAAAATGTTTTACATTTGAGTTTAAATATTGTGCCTAATTCTCTGATATCTATAGCATAGCATGAGAAAAGAGCACAAATTAATTAAAGTAAAATATAAAATGGATTAAATAACAAAAGATGTAGCATAACAACCACAAAATACTCTGATAAAAATGAGGCTAACACCTAGAAAATACTACGTTTACAGTAAAAGGCATTTCTGTTACATAACAGCAACATTCCATACTCACCTTCACACTAATTCAGTGCTGATAGTATATTACAATTGTCCCCTACTGCCTTCATTTACAAATCTATTTGAAGTTCTACATATTAAAAAGGTGCATATGTAGCATTACTTAACAGTGCAAATTTTAGATTGTGATAAAAAAATGAATTTGCACTAGTAAATGGATTTATCCCCACACATTTTTGTACGAGTGGGGCACATACATCTCAAAGGACCAGGTTGTGGGTGTTCCAGCTTGGCGACTGTCAGCATTCCACTATCCTGCATCTAGAGGTCATTCACAAATGCCCTTTACAAACCTGTCTTTTTATCAGCTTAAGCCAATAATCCCATCTACACTTATCATACTCAGTTTTACTTCCCCTTTTAGTCCAGGTTTCTGCTCTATGTCCCTGATGCATTACCGTCTTTGTAGTTCCATCTGCCTTCAAACCTTTCCTAGATAACGTTGCGGTGGTGAATTTCTGTTCACTGGATTTATTCCTAGATCTTATTGGTACTCTGGTCTCTTTATATTTGTATTCTGGACCCTTCTCTATATTTTTGCTGATCCATACTCCATTCCAGGTTTTCCTATTCCGTCTTCTGTCTCCTGCTTCCCCTGGTCTTCCCTTCTCCAGGTCCCAGTTCAGCCCTCCCTTCATTAGTGGTTCCCTGATTCCCTGTAACTGGTTAAGTCCTTGTCCCTGGGCAGGGTGCAGTGTCTGTGAAAGGCAGGACATGTACTGGTGTGTGTGACATGTCCTGATCGTGAAATACTGCCAATTTAGTTTTTCACTATTTAAAGACTATCTGGCCCATAGGATAGAATGGGAGATACTCTGTAATATCGTACAAGTATAACTTCCCATTGGGACAAGATAGAGAAATAAAGTTTTGGCTCTCTGAATTCAGACTTTAGTAACACATCTTTTAGTAAAGGTGGTTTTTAAATTTTATGTCTGAAAATTCCACTTTTAGAAAGTAGTAATTTTTTTGTTTAACCATTATGTGTGCCTCTCCCTGTTTGTTAATTGACTGTTTGGTTTTGGAGTAACAGGGGCTGGGGATGTGCATTCACTGTAGACAGGCACTGGGGGGTTAAGGTGTGCCTGGCCCGTGCTGAATGACTCAGAGCTGAGCTGCATTTGGAGTAGTGGTAGGAGTTATCCTTGCACCCAAATAGGGCCTGTCTCCCTTGCACTATTCTGTCTCCACCCGTGTAGTCATACTTCAGCAGTGAGGACAGAACTGGTTTGGACTGGGCCCAGAGATTCTTGCAGAAAGGGATCAAATACAAAATGGGATATCAGTAGTAGACCTTAAACCACAGAACTTTTCATTACTTCTGAACTCAAGAGGAACCTTTGCCGAGGAGAAGAGCTGAAGAGCTGTGAGGAGGAGTACTGGCCCTTTGCTGTGTGGGGTTGGCCTGGAGTTACTGTTTCTGCCTACAAAGGACAGAGTCTGGAACTTTGCTGTGAACCTGCTTGAAGGTGAATCTCCAAGGGCCTGTGTGTGCTAGCCTCCTGTTCTGAAGTCTCAGGGACACAAAGACTTCACTCCCAGCTTCCCTGAACTCTACTGCTGAGAGTTATGACCTGTCAAGAGGTGCCTATTCCAGTTCTGGGCATCTGGAGGTTTTCCCTGCTGTTGGGAGCTTGAAGAAACCTGAAGCACTGAGAAATTCAATGCATCACCTTTCTTGTGGGTGTTTTTTCCTGATGTAGCACCACCGTGCGAAAAGAATCTCCACGCACTGTCCCACCACTGCAGAGACAATGCAGCACCTGTCACGGCTGCAAGAACCCACACATTGTGGGATAATGGCTGAAAAACCGACATAGCGCCACTTACAGCTGCTGCATCAAGCGCCAACACATCCCGGATTTCCATGCATCCCACCTGTGCGGCAAGTTTTCCTGCTGCATCACCCGCAGACCAGAACCATCTTGGAGTCGACGCATCACTTCCTCCTGCAGTCCGTATTAGATTCAACTCTTCTCCTGGTTGCAGCAGAACTGTTGCATTGCCTCCAGAGGACTCAGGAACTGATGCATCTTTTTGTTTCTCGACGCTTCCCTTCTCTGCGGCGATTTTGCCTTGTGAATTGTGATGCACCTACAGGTACTTTGTGTAGAATCATGCATCCATAGTTTTCTACGGACCAAGTTAATTGAAGCCTTTGAAAAGTCATATTCTTATTACATGTGTGTTGGATTTTCGTCATTTTGGTCTTGTTGAGTTTAGATAAAGATAATTTATTTTCCCTAAACTGGTGTGGTGTCTATTTGTGGTGTTATTACTGTATTACTGTGTGTTTTGAGTACAAAGACTTTGCAAATTGCCTTTGAGATAAGTCTGTCTACTCGTGCGAAGCTACCCATGAGGTGAGCAGGGGTTAGCTAAAGTGTTTATCCCCCTTACCCTGAGTAGAAACAAGGGTCCCTATTTGGACAAAAGAATATACCATTGCCAACTAGAGACCCCCATTTCTAACACCTCCTATCTGCACTCTTCTTTATCTACCCTGTTTTTATACAGACTCCTTGCCTTGAGTTCTGTGTTCCTGTTGTCTAATTATTGCTGTCTTGCCTTGTTTGAGTAGAGATCTTTCCTAGCCTTATTTCCAGTACTTCAGTCCTATTTCAGATTCTTCTGTCTTGCATTTTTATCCTGATTTCATTGCCTCCAGGGGATCCAGTTAGATTTCAAGGCTTGTGCATTTAGCACAGAGAGCCACCCAGTGCACTTTCTCTATTGGAGCTGCAGGATATCTCCCAGAGCTCAGTGAGATTAACTTTCTCCTAGCTTTTGTATAAGATCTTTTCCCTTCACAGAGATCATTTTCGAGGAGCAGACAAACTATCATTTATGATAGTTTCTCTATTGTTGCCCTCATTTATATTCCTGTTGTTTGGACTTCCTCTTCCCTATTCACTGCCTGTTTAAACCTGCTTCAGTCTCCTGATTCTGTCCTGCTTTCTTCAGGTACTCTCTTGTTTCTATTCCCTTCAGAGACCACACACAAAACCAGTATCCAATCTTGTCTCAGTCGCACCCAGCTAGTCCACTGACGGATCACCCTGCTAGTTCCTTCACAGATACACCTGCAAACAATTGTGAATATTAATAAATCTGCAGATTTGTGGTTACTTTCAAACTTTTAACACAAAGACCCTGATGTAGAGTTTGATGGACGGCTTACTCTGTCAAAGCGGCGTAGAACATCATGCTGCTTGTAATAAGGTGGATGGGATATCCGGCACGTTTGTGAAGGAGTAATCTGCCTGACAAACTCTAAATCAGGCCAATCGTTTTCAAAACTGAAAATGGCTACATGCTAGAGGGAGGGTGGAGAAGGGGTTTATCCAAGGGGCTAAATATTTCTCTTCATGGTGAAACAAACAAAGAAGTAAGGGCAAATTTACAGATTTTGTTACATTCATACAACAGGAAAAAAAAACACTAACTGCATTTATGAATGAGTTGATATTCAATCAGGTGAGTTGCTGGTCAAAGCAATTATATTTGTAAACTGCTGTAAACTATGGGATATCTAGTTACTTGTAAATCTGATCAGAGACACCAGCCATTAGAGAGAACACGTGAACTAAAGAGGAGTCTTCAGGTTCTTCTAAATATTTCTCCAAATATGTCTGTTTCTCTAAAACAAGATCAATTGACCAATCATTCTCTTTCAATAGCAGGAATGAGCTGAAATCTCACTGCTTTTCTTTTGACCCAGGTGGCTGCTCGGTAAACAGGGCTTTATTTCAGTGGCACCACATCCTTCGATGATTGCTTTCTAGATCATCACAAGAACATAAAACCTTGCACAGCTCTCAATAGGAATCCAGTGAAATCTGTGAGTGGTTGGGTTGAAATGCTCCTAATGTATCAGTCTGTTGACCTTTCTAGCAGAAGATTATTTTTCTGAATGCAACACAATAACATATGACTAAAACATATTTATAAAGTTCATATTCACACGTATATACCTTTGCATTGAATAACATATGTTTAATGTTACAGGACTGAATGAAACTAATTGTATCAATGTCAGGAGGAAGAAAGACTGGATTAAACTGCTGGTAATGAAATGTGTGACCATTAAGTCAAACGCAAATGCCAGCATTTTTTACTGAGCCACCAGACCCAGCAGTTCAATACCTATAGAATGCCCCAACAAAGACTGAGTAGCAGCAATCGAGCCGAGAAAATTTATAACACATACTCTAGAAGCCATCTTATCTTCAGTCATGAGGGGTTGCAGCTTATTCAGCAGAAGAAGCTACAGGTCTGTGACAGGGTATTGTATGTTCTTCCATGTGGTGTAGATTATTAAATATCTCCACCAGAGTCCTAACCTTCAGAGAGAGTTAAACTACTGTGGGACCAATTCACAGAACTAATATCAGATAACATCCTAAACTTACTACTTTTGATATTCACAGAAGGCATTTAGTAGTAGTAAAGTTAGGACTTCTAACTTTACTACTACTACTAAACTGAGACAAAATCCTAACTTTACGACTTTCGGTATTCACAAAAGGCATTTAGAAGTAGTAAAGTTAGGAGTCCTAACTTTACTACTATTAAATACCTTCTGTGAATTCCAAAAGTAGTATGTTTAGTATTTTATCTCAGATTAGTTCTGTGAATCGGCCTCTTTATTACCACCTATCTGAGCTCATTTTATTTATCATCAATCCTAAAGGCATCAAGCAACAAATCCAGTCTTACTGGAGTTTAGGGCCAGTCATATCTCCTGCAGCCAAATATGAATTTCATCAAAAACACTAGAGATGGACAGTAACCAATTTGGGGAGCGCTAGCTGCACATCTTAAGAAGAGATGTGGAATCCTATTGTCAGTATTATGGTTGTTTTATCACCATTTTGTCCATAGTGATGAGCAAGTGAATCTCAGCAATACGTTTATAAATAGCAGGCCTGATGGACTCAGTGAGGGCTTTTTATGCAAAGGGCTAATGCTAGACTGCTTCCTAAAGTATTAGTTAACAATTTTAGGGATGACCAGAGTCATTGTTGCAACCATTTCTATGAGCAGCAGGGGTTACCTGGACACTTAGTAAAGCTCAGCCCTTTAATAGAAATCTCAATTTTTATGGAAGTGATTGTAGTCTGTGGAACTGTTTGAACCTAGACTACGAAAAGGTGTATGTAGAAAGAGTTTTTAATGGTGCCTCACGGGGCTTTTTGTCACTATGTGATCACTCTTGAATAATCACCATTTTTCCAACAAAGACATTTTGAATCTCTTGCCGACAACTCAAAAAATCAGCAATGTTTTTTATTGACTTTTAGGATCTTAAATGGCTGCGGTACAGGCATTGGCATCTTTAACCATTGATTTAAAGGAATGGAATGTGTGCAAGACATGCTCCATTTATAGGACAGCGCTGAGCTGGGCTTTTTATTCCCTTTATTCCCTTTGTGAATCCTTTTTTTAGAATGATTGGCTTTCTTTCAGGCTAAAACCAATGTAATTTGTGCTAAGATGTCACCCATCCTTTCAGAAAGGTGGTATATAAATCTACCTACCCATCTACCTGGGAATGGGACTGTGATTTAAGGAACTTTAATAACAGCAGTTCAATTGCTTGATGAGAGTGATTTCTCATATAATGTTTTAAAATTGTGTACCTCCATGGCTTATTTCTTTTTCCCTCATAACCCAGCTGGTACAAGTAATGTAATGTAAGCCAGTATTTATACCGCGCAACTGTCACTCCAAGGAGCATCTAGGCACCTATACTGACCAGGAAGATCTAAGACACTGGTCAGACTGCTTTCAAGGTCCAGCCATGGGCGTTCACACTAGTGCTCTGGTGCAGGTATCAGGGAGATTAAAGATCCAGGTTTTCGGAACTCTGCTTCTCGTTCCATGGCACGCAGATGAGGGGGGAGTTTATTCCATGCCTTTGACCCTGGCACAGGCAAGGATTTACCACCTCTCGAACTGAGTCTGAAGGCAGGAACAGACAACAGGTTAGCATTGGAGGACCTCAAGGCACGCAAAGGATGGTACCGTGAGAACCTCCTTTGAATGTACTTTGGTCCCCGACAGTGGAAGGCTCTAAAAGTAATTAGGAGGATCTTAAAAAGGACCCGTTTAATTACTGGTAGCCAGTGCAGGGTATTTAATGCGGCAGATGCAGAGGATTTCTTTGGCCATTTCAGCACCAGCCTGGCCGCTGCACGTTGCACCATCTGCAACCTGTACGTGACCGCCTTATTAGTTCCCGCATATAGGCTGTTGCAATAGTCAAGTCTCGAGGTTACTAGAGCGACTGCTACCATTTTCCTAGCTGACAAAGAAAATAGGTCAAAGAATTTTCTTAGTCCCTTGATGACATTAAAGCAGGTGCCTGCTACCGCTAATGCCTGTTGTTTGAACGACAAGTGCATGCTAAAAGGCTGGAAAACTGGGCATTAAAAGGGCAACTTGTCTGTGGTAAGGAGACCAACTAGGGTATAACTAGCGTGACGCTTGTGTGCTGACAGGCGTTTTCAGGTCTCTCCTCTAAAATCGCGATAGCGCTTTTTAAATTACCTTTTTTGTGTATTTGTTTTAAATTTGTTTAATTGTATACCCTGGTTTTAAATCGCCCTATACTTGCACTATAATCGGTCATTCACCGCCTTTGGCGGGTCCCCGACCTCGCGTCCCGTGTAGAGCGGCCATTTTGGGGGTAGAAGTGGACGCCTGGCGGCGCCATTTTTGGTAGCGGGCTAGCTGTCACCAGGACAGGCTAGACCTGCATTTAAGGCGGGCATTTCAGCGAAGTTCCCTGGTCAGATAACTAGCACGACGCTTATGTACTGACAGGCGTTTTCAGGTCTCTCCTCTTTTAAATTACCTTTTTTGTGTATTTGTTTTAAATTTGTTTAATTGTATACCCTGGTTTTAAATCGCCCTATACTTGCACTATAATCGGTCATTCACCGCCTTGTGCGGATCCCCGACCTTGCGTCCCGTGTAGAGCGGCCATTTTGGGGTAGAAGTGGACGCCTGGCGGCGCCATTTTTGGTAGCGGGCTAGCTGTCACCAGGACTGGCTAGACCTGCATTTAAGGCGGGCATTTCAGCAAAGTTCCCTGGTCAGATAACTAGCACGACGCTTGTGTGCTGACAGGCGTTTTCAGGTCTCTCCTCTAAAATCGCGATAGCGCTTTTTAAATTACCTTTTTTGTGTATTTGTTTTAAATTTGTTTAATTGTATACCCTGGTTTTAAATCGCCCTATACTTGCACTATAAACGGTCATTCACCGCCTTTGGCGGGTCCCCGACCTCGCGTCCCGTGTAGAGCGGCCATTTTGGGGGTAGAAGTGGACGCCTGGTGGCGCCATTTTTGGTAGCGGGCTAGCTGTCACCAGGACAGGCTAGACCTGCATTTAAAGCGGCCCTGCAGACGCGCAGCATTTGTGCCGTAGTAACGCTGGAGTCACGCCAGAGTCCAGCCCGTCTGCGCCTGTCCGTGCTAAGGACGGGATAATGGACGGGATTAATGGGGAATTATGTAGTTCAGAGGTAGATTTACAGGCAGGCTATAACTATACTATTCAAGATTTGCGTGCCTTTAAGCCATCTCGGCTACCTTGTCATTTCTCCTGCCCTCCTGAGGCATTCCTAAACTCTCCCTGTTGTGGCTGTTTTCAGAGCCGGGGCAGGCTGCTGTTTGGCGACCGCATCAGACCTCCCCTCCCTGCTCGCCTTCCGTGTACCACCAGTTCTATGAAGGAAAGTGGTTTTCTCATCAATGCTAGATCTTTGGTGAGAAACAATATTTCCTTCTATGATTTTGTATCAGCAAGAAAGCCCACTTGGGTGTTTGTAATGGAAACCTGGGCTTCGGACCATTCCGGTCAGGATCTGGTGGTTGCTACACCAGAAGGATATGCGCTGGCTAGGTTGGATAGAGTTGGGCGGAGAGGAGGTGGACTGGGAATTTTTTATAAGACTTCCCATTCCTGTCGCATCTTGGAATTGTCTGGTCCTTCTGACCTCTTTCAAGCCCTTCACTTTTCAATTGGTCTCCCCAGGGCTACCCCTTTTGTGGGGGTACTGATCTATGGGCCCCCAGGTCCTTGGACTGATTTTAGCCAGTCCCTGCTCAACATCTTGGAACCTTATTTTGGTTGTGCCCAATTAACGGTCCTGGGGGACCTAAACTTCCATTTGGATAATGCTATCTCCAGAGATTCTTCCATCCTTCTGGACTCGTTATCAGCCTATGGTCTACAGCAGTTGGTCAAACTTCCCACTCATCAGGCGGGTCACATCTTGGACGGAGTCTTCTCGAACGATCCCGGCCTATGGACAGGTCCTCCTATTCCACTGAGCTGGTCGGACCATTTGGCTGTCCCTTTGGAACGTCAGGATGTTTCTCATAACCTTAAGTGGATAGGCCCTAGTAAATTGGTACCTAGAAGAGACTTTAGGAAGGTCACCAATGCCTCCCTGGCCCCTCTGATCCGGATATCTGCCATTAATTCAGCCAAGGATGTTAACACTGCCACTGCTGAACTGACGAGTGCTGTCACAACAGCATTAGACGTGCTGGCCCCTGTAACTCTGTGTTACTCTGCCCGGCAGAGACCTTCTGCTCCGTGGTTTTCGGAGCCTCTTAGACTCCTGAGGCGGGGCTGCAGGAGGCAGGAAAGGCTTTGGCGGATGAGATGGAATCCCTTAGAGAGGGAGAAACATAAAGCTCCCCTCAAGGAATACAAGGCGGAGGTTATTAGGGTGAAACAAGAGTATTTCGCCCATCTCACGACTACTCTTACCTCCCCGAGAGATCTTTTTAAGATAGTTGATTCCCCCTGTACATTGCAGATGCCGGACCCTACGGTATGTTCACAAGTCCTCTGTGATAAAATCGCAGGATTTTTTCATACGAAGATTGCTGACATTCAATTGGCCCTTGATACACAAAGGGCCTCAATACTCCCTCCCTCTCCTGGTGTTGTTTTTTTCCCCCCTTGAAACGATTGCCCCCGCCACCACTGTGAGTCTATCTAGGTTTCCCCCACTCTCTCTTCAGGATCTTGACTTGCTTTTAAGCAAGCTGAGGTCAGGGTCTCCTTTAGATCCTTGTCCTCTTAAAGTTCTGAAGGATTGCGGAGATACCCTATTGCCCCCGCTCTTAGACATCATGAACAGAGCAATGAGGGATGGTATCTTTCCCGATCAATGGAAGAGTGCTGTGGTTAAGCCCCTCCTTAAGAAGCCCACATTAGACCCTGATGTGCTCAAGAACTTCCGCCCTATCTCCCTGCTCCCTGCCCCTGCCAAGATGCTGGAGTCCCATCTAAATAAGCATCTGACGGAGTTCTTGGACAACTCGGGACAGTTAGATCAGTCCCAACACGGTTTCAGGAGGGCTCACAGCACGGAGACGGCCCTGACGACTGTGCTTGATGACATCCGCACTGAAGTCGACCAAGGCCATACCTCCCTGCTGATTCTTTTAGATCTGACAGCCGCCTTTGATACCCTGTCTCCATCTGTTCTAACATCTCGTTTGAGGGAGATAGGGGTAGATGGCGTGGCCTTGAGCCTATTGGCTTCTTTTCTGAATCAGAGGGAGCAAAGGGTTAAGCTAGGAGACTTTCTATCCCCTCCCACTCCTGTGCAATGTGGGGTCCCCCAAGGGTCGGCTTTAAGTCCGACCCTGTTTAACATCTATGTGGCCCCACTTGCTAGGTTGGTAAGATCCTATGGGATGGAGATAGTCTCCTATGCTGATGACACACAGATCTTGGTGTCCCTCCCCCGTTCGGTGCACGCTCCCATTCATAACTTTAGAAGTTGTATGGAGGCGGTTGCTGAGTGGATGATTAACAACTCACTCAAACTGAATGAGGAGAAGACCGAAGTTCTGGTCTTTGGTGGCAATGTTAACATCTGGATGGCCGAATGGTGGCCTCCCTCGCTGGGAATCTGCCCCACTCCTACCGACTCTGCCAAAAACTTGGGAGTAATTATGGACCTTGATCTCTCAATGGCACAGCAGGTCAACAGAACGATAGCTACCTGTTGGGGCATTATTAAGATACTTCGCAAAATCAAGCATTACTTGTCTCCGCTGGCTCGTAAGCAGGTCGTCGTTGCATTGGTGGCCTCGCGACTTGATTATTGTAATGCTCTTTAAGCGGGGGTTAACAAAGGTCTTTTGCGGCGCCTCCAGACAGTACAGAACGCGGCGGCCAAATTTGTGCTGGATGCTCCTCGACTATCCTCCGCCACGGCGGCCAGGAAAACCTTACATTGGCTCCCTATTGAGTCTAGAATTGTCTTTAAGACACTCTGCATGACCTATGGGGCACTTACTGGTAAGGGGGCTGAGGGCGTGAGGAAATTGCTACATCCATACGTCCCGGAGAGAGCTCTCCGATCATCAACCAAGAGTTTGTTGGTGGTTCCCCGTGTCCGCAGAACCAAATGGGGTGGGAGGGCGTTTTCAGCAGTAGCCCCCAAACTTTGGAATAGCCTGCCGCTTGGAATTAAAACCCAGCCGTCAGTCCTGACCTTTCGGAAAGCCCTGAAAACATGGTTATTCTCCAAGGCATACCTGTAATGCTTGTTATCTGGCATTTGCTGATCGTTTTCCTAGGCGCCTTGATGCCTCCGGGCTTAGTTGCGCATTATAAGACCCTTTCCATTTCCATTTCCATTTCCATTTCCATATGCCCCATGGATGTTTTCATGGATGGGTGTGTTAATCCACTTCTTATCCCTCTCTGTTTCTAAGGAACCCAGGAAATATGAAATATCGTGTCTAATTTAGAGATCTGCCCACAATGTAAAATTTCCCATAGTAAATATTTGCTGACTGGTGCTCATTAGGGAGGTTATTACCAACGAAGTGACCATATCTATAAAGAAAGAGTGGTATACTCTACTACTACTATTCTTACTATAGGGCAAGAATGGAGGGGCATCCACTTCCTTACTAAGAAAATAAGCAGCTGAGTGAGCTAGTTTACCCCTCTCTCTTTCCAGCATTCTCCTGACGATCATCGCATACTCCTGCTAAGTATCACACTTGCACATTCCTAGCAGTGCCTTTGAGATGGAGAAGTGAGCCTACAGCAAAATATCTCCATGTTTCTTTTTGAATGAGACCCACCATGTGGCAATACAGTATATACCCTAAGAACGATAAAGACACAGGCCCAAAAGTCACTGGTAAACTTAAAAAACACTAAACAAGAATGTACTGTAAGCAATAAGTTTACTAGAGTCAAATAGATATCACAACATATATTCATCCACCTTGAAGCCAAAGTCTGGCTATAACAGTTATGTGAGAAATATTATGTTTTATGCTATATTTCTTGCAGCATTACTGTGATACATTGATGTTATTATACACTGACATAAAGTTCTGAAGGAATGCAGATGTTTAGCTATTCAATTAACACTGTGCTTTAAAATGAGCAAAGCAATGATTATTAATAAATGGAGTTGTCATACATAATTTGTGATATGAACAAGCCACGTATACAAGAAATATAGGCTAGTATTTTAGTGGCTTACTTAGATCTGTTGACCGCAATACTGTATACTATAGACCATTTATGCTTAAGCTGAACTGGCAGCTCATGTTATGGAATAGTTTATGCATGAGTAGAATTCTGTCAATACATAACATCTACATACAGCAAATGTTGCCTATCGTTATATTGACCATGATGGGGCATTGCCAATGTTGACTATGTTTTATAGTGTTCGGTACATTTTATAATGACATTGTAAAGTAAAGTGGGAAATGGTATGTAACCTTATGCTCTCCGCCTATTAATACAAAATACATTTGTTCCCATAAAATCTGTTTCTTGGCCCTTAAATGTTACAATGCACCTTTGTGATATACAAAGCACCAGTGCTAGCTAATACAGACAAAATCAGTTTGGATGAAAAACAGACCAAACACTACTGTATGAAATGAGGAACCATTTTGTTTCAGGAGATTATAAAGTGGAATTGAGCAAGCCATAAACTTTCACACACGTCACCACATTAGAAATATGCACACAATGCGTTTCACATACTTTTTTTGAAATAGCTTAATAGCTGTAAACTTCTGTTAGACAGTTAAATCATACGTTTTCTTTGACATTTTACCACCATGCACCAAATCATAATAAACAAATATGAAATAAAAGGCACATATGCAAAATACACACAAGTTTGGAAATGTAGGTAAAATATTTCATGCATTATGAATTTAAAGTATAAAGTTGGGACATCATATAAAATGTTCTGCACAAAGACCTAAGAAAGGTTGATTCAACATTACTTTAGGAATAGCACATCATCTAATATCTCACTAGCTCCTTGTACTGATTTACCAGACAAAAAACTACAACAAAGATGTCTACATATTGCATATAACATTTATCCCAGTTCACAACCTATATCATTTGCTATTCACAATTAGGTATTATATTAGAACTGCCCCCTTTTCAAACATTTAAATCTTTATTGTAAATACCCTGTATGGCATATACTGACTTCTGGTCTTTAAACCGTTTTTGACAGTGAGCCTTTTTAATGTTAAACTGTTAACAAGAATTATCATTGAAAATAGCCCACACTAATATTACATTTGATTGGTGAAAGATGTTGGAACACTTTGAGCATAACCGGTCTGATTGTAGGGTTGCTGAGAGTATCCACTCATTTGACCTAGGTTTGGCTGTTGGCTTATTTCTTCCTGTTGGTTGTACCCACCAGGTGGGCCATAGGTATCTTGACTAAGCCCTCCTTGGTTATATGATTGATTGTAGCCGCTGGGTTGTTTTTCCATGGTTTCTTGAGGGTATCTCTGTCCAGAAGAATGCCATCCAGTTTCCTTGAAAACAAACCAAATATTTCCAGCCCAGAGGATAAAATTCAAGAATCCGAAGACCTATTAAAAAAGAACCAAAAAGGTTAGCATATTGTCTAATATCACATAGAAATATATTTGTGATACATTTGTTATCAACTTTAAAAATATATTCCTTTACTTTGATGCAAACATTTAGATTAATTTTTATCAAGTAAGTTATTTTCATAGAATTTTGAATTACATTATGGCTGGACATACCCATGTGCACAAGTCTGATCATTCGCTCTCCCTCAAGTTCTGATAACCCCTCCTTACCAATATCAAAAGCCCATGGGTCCACTGTGACTTAAACATATCTCTTCATCTCCAAAGAGATTCAGGCAGCACTAAGTGGAGCTGACATCAATTTCAGCAACTCAATTCAATGCCAGAATTTCCTGACTCACTCTTTACCACTTACTAACTGTTTCTTAATGTACATTCTCACTGAGGAAATCAGTGGGCATCTCTCCATAACTGTTGCTATCACTATAGTACTAGTACGTACCACCCGAAAGCATACATTTAATGGCCACACTAGATCAGGCAATGACTTTAATCTGCAAAGTTCTAAGTGTTATGAGACAATGAACACTAATGCACAGAAGGTAACATCTTTGGCTAGAGCTACTCCAGCAGACATCTATATGCAATATTATCAAAAAGCCAATCCAACACTGGGCATAGAAGAAAACCTCTGTTTAATAGTAACTATGGTGGACAGAATGCTAATGACTGTTACTTTGCTCATAAGCAACTGATAAAGGCTTCTAAGTGTTAGGGGCAAACTTAGGATCTGCACACTTTAGTCAAGTAAAAAGACTTCTTACAGGTAATCAAGATGATAGATACTGGCAAAGAAGAAGCAAAAGAAAACCAGTGCTTGGGAAAAATGGATTTTACATAAGCCGAGGCAATGTTTGGATGTATTGAGAATAATAAATGAAGAGCATTCTCCAATTAATTATGAGGAGGACTGATCCAAATTCCTTTCTGAGTTGTATCAGCTTACTTTAAATTTACCTGGCAAAAGTTTTTTTCTGATACATAAGTGGAGGGAAACCTGTCTTTTGATAAGTTATTGTGTTATTTAGTCTCTTAAAGCCAGTTATGCTACATGCCCTGGTAGAATTTTCAATGCCCTACTTGCTCTGCTAGCAATTTGCATTCCTATTTCATGGACCTCTGGTTGTACTTGATACTTGGAATCGTAGCTGTTATTAGCTGTGGCCTGTTAAAACTTACTAAATGTCTTCTTGGAGGAAACTGGGCAAATGTCCAGCAAGCAAATAAAGTGCTACTGACAACACATTCCAATCATATACAGCCTAAAGGAGAGATGTGATCTAATCGTTTGCTATTTGCCTTATTCCTTGCAGATTTTCTATCAACGCTATCTCAGATCGATACCTTTCCTTCTAAAATGTTAATACGCATTTCTATGTATTCTATAGGATCTTGATAACACTCCTTTAGGATCTTGATAACACTCCTAGAGGTTTACAAAAACAACTGACTGTATTACAAAATTATGTTCCAAAAAACATCTAGCAAATCTAGTAAATGTGAGTAAGAGTGCAAAGTGTTTCTACTGTTCACGTTTGGGCAATGAGAAATAGGAGACTTTAAAACTGCTCAGATGTTTAGTTGTTCAATTAAATATCACCCGGCCTGGGTTGGAAATGTCATCTGGCAGCGTCAAAGTCAATGGGTGTTGCAGTGGAACGCCCACCACAACACCCATTGCCGCTAAGTCTAGCGTGAAAGGGGGCCTCATATAGAAGGCAGCGTTAAGCCACGTTAAGTGACTTAACACGTAAGGCGAGGCCCCTATCGCCATCAAGTCACTGAAAGGGATGTTGTGCTGGCGATAGGGGCTTGTAAATATGCCCCACAGTGTCTTCTCTGAAAGGAAGGTGCTACTTCGAATCTATGTTTTGAGGACATTCAATTACTCCCTAATTGAAGGTATATAATCAAAAAGTAATTCCAGCTGCTTTGTACATCTGCCCTCCTTTAATATTGGACTTGGTTACTAAATCAGAATCAGTGCTTATTTTGAGCCAGTGGCTTCTGCACTTACTTGTCAGCACTGACTCTCATGGCTGTCTGCCACATGATGTCGCAGTCAGTCTAATTTAGAGATGAGCACAACAACAGTTTGTGATTAATTTAATCTACATTAAAAACGACTAACACCTGCCACCCAAGCCATTCTAATGGCTTTATGGGCCTGTAATAGTTTAAATTGTTACCCCTGTAGGACTGTGATCGTTTTTTGTTCTGTGTGTATTGTCAGTGCGAGTCCTGGCAGGGGCACCAGGTGGATGGAACAGGCTGCAGTGACCACCTTAACGAGGGTCATGGCAGTTCTTTTTTTTTTTTACAAATTAAGCACTAAAGGATGTTTTAAAACATTTGAAGGCAGATGTTGGCTAAGAATGTTGTGTCTTTCTAAATCTGCCCCAGTGAAATCTACTCAACTGGAAACAGATCAACAAAAGTTGAGTTTTACTCTTTGATATCTGGGACTTACATTTGAGTGCAAATTGATTAACGCGGGTAGTCACACAATAACAGGTATGCCCAGAAGGAATTTTTGTTGAGTAAAAACTATTTGGACAGGAGAAAACAGCAGCTTCTTATTGTTTTGCACCTAATCTCATTTAAAAGATCCCCATCAGTTACCTGGCCACGTTGGGTGCAGTCACTGTCCTCTGAAGGAAAGCTTCCACGTACCGGTGGCATGGTCCACCAAGACTAGAATGAATATTTCGCCCATGGCTGTCTTTGGGTACAGAAGCCCAATGATGTTGGTACCTGCTAGAACTAGGGGTCTCTAGTTGGCAGAGGTAGGTACCTTTGACCAAAGAGGGACCCTTGCTTCTAGTCAGGGTAAGGGGGTACACTTCTAAAATAACCCCTGCTCACCCCATTGGTAGCTTGGCACGAGCAAACAGGCTTATCTCAGAGGCAGTGTGTTAAGCATTTGTGAAGACATACAGTAATACAGTGAAAACACTACAGATGGACACCACACAGGTTTTATAAAAATAAGTCTTCTTTTTATAGACTTAACACAAGACCACAAATGACAAAATCCACAATACTGTATTAAAAATAGACTTAAAGATGGTAGAAATAATTTTGTTCAAGTTGGTGATAAATGCAACACGTTTCTCACAAAAGTACCTTGGAGGCGTAACGCAAAACAAACAAAAGGTCTGCAGGGAGGGTGATGCATCGGTTCCTTGCTTCGGGGGAGGTGATGCGTCACGCCTCAATGCTTGCGCAGAGTAGGGGAAGCATCTGTTCCGGAGAGGAGGTGATGTATTCATTCTCGTACTGCGTTCCAGTTACGATGCGGCAAGATGGCGCCTTGATGCGATGTGACAATCCTGTGCGATGCGATAAAATGGTGCCCTTGATGCGATGCGATGACGTGGAGATGATGCATGCACGCCCAACGGCCTTGCGGCAAACTCTGTAACTTTGGAGCCATGACAGGCCCTGCAACATGCTTCTATGGTGATGCGACGGCGACCCTTGTGGTGGCAACACGCTTCTCCGGTGATGTCACGGCAAACAGCTGTGACGAAGAAACGCTTCTCTGGTATTGCGGCGGCGACATGCTTCTCCGGCGATGAGACGACAACAGCAGCGATGGCGACAAGCTACTTCTCGTTAAGTCGTGGTTTCAGCTCCAAACGACACGCAGGCTTCTTCAGATAGAATTTCCAGCAAGGAAATTCAGAGGGGAGCTGGTGGTGAAGTCTTGTAGCCCTGAGACTTCAGCAGGAGGCAATCACAAGTTCAAACCCTTGGAGAAATATTCTGCAGGATGATGAAAGTTACTTAAAAGTTCCTTCTCCTTTCCTTGGCAATGAAGACACCACTGCAGGCCAACCCAGCCAACAGCACACTGGCAGAGGGGCAGTCCAAACTCCTACAGCATCCTTGGTTCTTCCTCTTGGCAAAGGTTAATCTTGTTGTTACAGAATTGATCTAAAGCTCCGGGGTCTGGGCCACAATATCTATACTGCAAAATCCTTTGTCCTCTGAAGGCAGAGAGTCCTGTACCTAGTCCAAACCAGTTCTGTGCAGTCCTGGAGCACTTTGTTTAAATTACTCCTGCTTTCCTTTGGCAGGGTGGGCCAGGGGCATCAGTCACACCACAGGAGGTGGAGCCAGCATTGTGGAAGGCAGGCACAGTCATATTCAGGCCCAGGTGCTACTCCTCCCACCTCGGTAGATGCAGATAGGAATATTCAGCCCTTTGCTGACTCACCCTGTCTCCTGGAGCCACCCCAGCCCCTGTCACTCACAAAACCAGACATACAATACACAGCCTAGCAGAGGCAGGCTGGATGGTTAGGCAAGAAAATACCTACTTTCTAAAAGTGATATTTTCAAACACAAAATGTTGAAACCAACTTTACTAAAATATGTATTTTATCATCCTGAGTTCAGGCATACTAAATTCGAATTTCAACCATGTTCCCTGGGTCAGTATGAGTAACTCAAATAAAGTGTCTTATCTTGTTAGCGGAGCTGGTGGTGATGAGGGAACCATGGGACACTCTTTGAAGGAGGATTCGGAGAGATTTAGAGGAGTAGTTGTCTCTGTCTCAGAAGGGTTAGAGGAAAGGACAGAAGAGGAGGAGGTTAAAAGTTTTCCCAAATGTGTAGTGAGAATTAATGGGGTTTATATAGAGCTTATGGCAGATTCTGGATCACCATGGATGATTGTTACCATAGACTGTTTTCATCATAAGTTTGAACATTTGTTGTTATGGAACATTTAAATCCATCTGACATTATTGCTGAGACCTTTAATGGTATTGTCATTGACATCATTGGATATGTTGACCCTGATATTCTTTTTAAAGGTAGAGAGGCAATGATTACATGGTATGTGCTAAACCTGTCATACAAACATTACGGTATAAGCCCATTAATGTGAGGGATGAATTAAGAAACATGTTGATGGGAATGGTAAATGAGGGAGCAAGTGTATAGACAGAGACTTCAGAATAGGTGATAGTTTTGGCGCGCACACCACATAATTATCTGAGACTCTGTGTGGACTTGAGAGCTGTTAATGCCAACATTATTGTGAACTGTCATCCTTAGCCCCACATTAATGAAGTGAGTTGCATGCTTAATGGCACCAGAGTATTTTTCACTCTAGATTTGCGGTCAACCTATCACCAGATTGAGCTGACTGAGGATTCACGTCATCTAACAGTGTTCATTACACCGCAGGGGCTATTTCAATTTAGAAGTATGCCTTTTGGATTATCCTCTGTGGCATCTGTTTTTCAAATGACTATGTTTCATCTCTTCGAAAATATAGAAAAACCGTGTAAAATGTTTTCAAGATAATATCTTAATATTTTCAAAAGATTAAGTGGAACATAAGAACCATCTTAGAGAAGTGTGTAATGTTTTGAAGAGAAGTGGTTTAACACTAAAAGGTAACAAATGTCATTTCTTTTGCAAATCTGTTGAGTACCTGGATCACATGGGGTCCAAGGAAGGTGTTGTTCCAAAAAAAGTCCCTGGTTGATGCCATTTTTAAAGCTCCTGCTCCTGATAACAGGGAAACATTATTGTCATTTGCAGGACTTTGTGTGTATTACAGTAAGTTCTTTGTGAATTTTGCTACTAAAATGGAACTTCTCAGGGAACTCACAAGAAAAAATGTGGAAAATCTGTGGACTGACAGGAAAAATCGGCTTTTGAGGAAATTAAGAATGAGATTGCCCATGCTCCTACTCTTAAACCTTTTAGACTGGGCGCACATTGTATTGGAATTGTGGACACATGTATGTATGGTATTGGTGGCGCGTTATCATAAAGGTGTGGTAAGGAACAGTGGAATATTACTTTTGCTTTGCGCACATTGTCAGATTCTGAAAGAAGATATGCAGTTATTGAGAAGGAGCTTTTGGTGTGTTTTTGGGCCACTGAACATTTCTGTAATTTCATCTGGGGGTCATGCTTTATTCTCAAAACTGATCACAAGCCCCTTGTAGGGGTTCTTTCTCCGGGTGGGGGTTGGAATGCTGCTGCTCGGATCGCCAGGCTTGGCTCAAAACTTCAAGAGTATAGTTTGGAAGTGGAATATGTGCCAGGACGAAGTTATATAATGGCTGACTGCTAGTCACATCTTCCTCTATCTTACATGGCAAATGATTTAACTGGTATCGAAGAGGATGTTGTTCTTGCAGTATCTGATTATGTTTCTGATGAGTTTAAGGAGTTACAGAAGGACAAATGGATGAAGGATGATATGGATGATCAGCTTTTGGGTCAGGTTAAAAAGTATGTGGAAGAAGGATGGCCAGAAAGAAGGCAGGTGCAGGAAGAACTTTTTCGAAATGGCCTGAGGTGAGACTGGTTCCTCATACCACATCCAGTGCCATTATTTAATTTTTCAAAAAGGTTTTTGCTGAGGAAGGTTATCCGAAGTAGTGATATCTGATAACAGTACTCAACTTGTGTCTAAAGAGCTGCAACGTTTTTTTCTCTTTTAGCAATATTAGGCATGTAACCACTGCTTTGTATGCACCACAAGGTAATGGACACGTTGAAAGGTTTAAGAGAGTCCTTAAGGAGTGTATTATTTGGGCACGTGGATGTGGTGGTTTGAGGAAGGACACATTGAGAGAGAAACTGTGGTGGTATCTTATTACTCCTCAGACCACCACTGAGGTCAGTCCTTTTAGATTGTTAAGAGGTAGACTACCCATATCCAAGTTGTGTCCTTGGTGGTTAAGGAAGGAACAGTCCAAATTGCAAGGTAAAGTGAGTGTTCAAGAGATCAAGGATAGAGTTCAAATGAAGCAAGATAGGGTGAAGAAGCTGTATGATGAAAAATGGAAACCCATGTGTTACTCCTTTGTGGTGGGTGATAGGGTGAAGGTGAAGAAGCCTGGGCAGCTTACAAAGAGTATGCAAACATTTGGTAGGGTTATGAGAATCATTAAAGTCTATGGCAAGAGTATAGTGACTCAAGATGGGAAGGTCTGGAATGTGAGACGTATGGCTATATGTAATCTAGATTTCAATGAAAAGTTTGATGATGGATCTTTCTTGAGAGTGAACTTGGGAAAACAGGTCTGCTCTGATTTGCAAGGTGCTGATCTAGCACAACATGACTCTTTTAGCACCTTAGCTGCTATGGAACGTCCAGCTCCAGTGCTGGAGGTTCCATTGCGCAGGTGCAGTTCGAATGTTCAACGGCCGACAGCAGCACTACGGAGGTAGTGGTGCCGTCGGCCGTTGGTCGTGCGCAGCACCTAAGGTGTTAAAGATTCAAATGCATCTGATGTGGGAAACTTTTGTGTTTCTCTTGCTGAAGATTCTGTAGCATCCAGAGTTACGTTGGGAATGTGTGTTAAGGGTTGTCCTTCCAGATTTGCTGATTTTCTGTAACCCTTTTTTTCTCCTTATCTTTTATTTTTCACAATAATGGGCCTATTTGGATGTCCGCCCGCCACCGTAACAGTAAGCAGGACTGAACGCCAGAGGCGCGGCGGTCCCGCTATGGCAATTAGGATGCTACCCCAACCCTGGCGGTCGCATTCAGCACATTTTACATTGCAGCGGGTGGTGCCGTCAGCAGCACCCGCCGCAATGCAAAATATGCATTTTGTGCAGTGTGGTGCACAATGTGACAGGCACCACGCTGTGCCTGCCACCTTGTGCATGCCAATGAAGGGGGGCACCATGGGTACCCTCTAAGTGCAGGCATCTACCCCCCAGGGGTCCCACAATGGACCCCAAAGGCATTCTCCGCATGCCTTTCCATGGCAGAGTCTCTGCCATGGAAAGGCATGTCACCACAGGTATACTAATATGGATGATGGTGCCTGCACCATATTGGCTGCCTTTTCTGCCCAGCCGCCAATGCGACCGCCGGAAAAGCAGCACGGTGGCGGCGATCTGCCAGATATCCTAATTGTCCCCTAAGTGTTCTTATCTTCTTTGTATATAGTTTTATTGTTTTCCTTATAAGGAAAAGGTGTGTTAGATCTACGGCTTCCTTGCTGTTTATGCCTATGTCATAGGGTTGATGTAACATGGTTCCCTTATGGAATGTGGGGATGCTAAGATTCATTTCGATCTGCACAGTTGGAGTTGTACCAGGGTACTGTACTGCAAGGAAATAAACAATCTTTCAAGTTATTCCTGTGTGGCTCATTTCTGGATTTACCAAGCAAGTTTTACCGTAAGTGCCTATTAAGTCTCCAGTGTAAAATACAATGATGCTTTAACACCCCGGCACATATACTTGTACGCCCTGTAGCGTATGTGTTTTTGCACCTAGTTCCCACATCAAAAGCAAAATATTGACAATAACATGCAAACACGGGTAGTGACTTGTTGAGGAGGCTCAAATTAATATCCGGTTGTAATATGAAGAAGACACAGTAAATCTTGTTAATTAAACAAATAAAATACCAGCACATTAATACAGAAGTGTATGCGACATTGAAGATTTGAATAAGGAAGGGCGTTTTATAGACGGGAATGCTGCCTTCACTCTATAAACTGTACAATAATAATGGTAACAATATACCATGACAGGTACCATTAAAAAATGTGTGAAATATAGGAAATAACCCCATAAGAATTCAAGTAGAAGCTTAAAAGATACAGTGAAAGGGTAATGTATGCAGATACACATTGACTTGAAAAATGCAGAAACATTTTATTTGGAACAAAGAATATTGGAAACTCTAAGAAGAAAAGATTGATTGTTGAAAGCTCAATCATTAGGCAATTTTAAAGCTTTGATTACAAAATACATGCTTTAGTTAAGTAATAACTGTAAGTGTTCCTGACAGGTTAGGAATGGAGCTGGACACAAGAGGATAGGCAGCAAAGTCAAAGCGAAAGTCAACTAAATCGATCAATACAATGTGAAGAATGAGGAGTAAGAAGCAATTGATTTACCATCTACTTAGTTAAAATGACTGAAGGCCTCATTAGGGTTTGGCAGAGAGGGAGGAATGATGTAAACCAGCGGCCTTACTTGTCCGCCAAAACTGTGGTTCATTCGCTCTATTTAAAGTTGGGGGAACTTCTGCATTAGCATCAGCTTCACTGATAGTAACTGGCTCATAGTGGGCTCATATAGGGCCATATGTATCAAGCCAAATTGACTTCGCAAACGCCGAAATTCGCAGGCGTTTGTGAATGCAATTTGGACTAATGATATGTATCAAGGAAATCTGCTTGAAAGATAAGGAATCGCAAAATTTGTGATTCCTTATCTTGCGATTGCATTTAAGGAATCGCAAATTTTGCGAAACCTTACATGCAATGTAAGAAGCCCAAAAAAATCACAAATTGGCCTTAAGGAATCGCAAATTACCACCAACTTCTAGTTGGTGGTAAGTTGCGCTTTCCTTTCAAAATGCATATTTTTTCATTTTTCAAAGTGCCATGTGACGCACATACATGCCGTTAGGGCATGTATGTGCGTCACGTGCACCCATGCAGATTTCAGGGGTGCAACAGGGTGTCCTTTGGACACCCCTGCACCCTTGAAAATATTCTCAATTTGCGATTAGCAAATTGCGAATCACAAATTTCCCCTTCATTCCTATGGGCCTCCTGACCCATAGAAATGAATGGGAAATTATTCCTTAATTGCGATTAGCAATTTGCTAATCGCAATTAAGGAATTTTAAGAAATCGCTAAAAAAAAGCGAATTTCTACATACATACCATTTTGCGATTTCTAAATAGCGATTCCTTAAAAATCGCTATTTAGAAATCGCAAAAGGAAATGTTGATACATATGGCCCATAGTGTGTATCACTCATTCCCGCCGAGTGTCAGCCATGTGGTGCAATGCATGGGTGACATAGACAGGGAAAATGGTAAGAGGCTACATACACAGGGAGAAACCTCCCAGCACATGTAGAGCATTTATTTTTTGACAAAACCAACTCTCACTTTGGGAGCTTGGTTTCTCTGAATAAAAAGGTTTGCCAATTGGGCTGTTGGAAAATGGCCTCCACACAACAAACGTTCATTGATGTTAAGGGAGCTGACTTGGTGGTAGTTCAATTTCTAGCTGAGGTCCATACCAGGCAGACAGTGATCTCTAAACAGGGAGAATGGTTCTTCACCATGGTGTAAGTCAAGACCTCCATCCCCTGGCAGACGGCCAGAGCATCCTCCAGGGTCTAAGAAAAGCCCTTAGCCTCCTAATGAGAAGCTCTAGAAATAAAGTACAAAATCCCTTTAAAAGACATGTGATCAGGCTTAAAAATATTTATTTATGGGGTGGCCCATATTTATGAATGGGTCCCAAATGTATTGCAGTTAAAATATTAAACGGTATTGCTGAGAAAGGTCACTAAACATTTTAAAACGTACCAATTTAGGGGCAGAAAAGAAGATAACATTAAACAATATGTTTTCGAAAGTTAAATGATATAGAGTCTTATAAAAGAAGAGCATTCCCGTCTAGTGAAATTAAAAGTAAGAGCGTGCCACAAACTATTTAATATTTGCTCGCATTGTTTAAGATGTCACTTGGAGCCCTTCAGTGAAAAATAACCCTGTTGTTGAACCTTCTTGTAAAACTCTGTATTTTGTATTAGCATTAATGTCTGACATGACATCAGGATTCCTTGAGCCACAATGGAGTGAGGAGTAATTGAACGAAATGAAAAATTGATATGAAGATTAGGTGCAAAAAACACAACAGAAACAAAATAAAAAAGCAATAAAAATTATTGGGTACAATCATGGATGAGATGTGATATGGGTGTTATTCGACACATAGATATGAAAGCTACAAGCACCTTTAGAATACTAAATGTATACTTACAACTGAAGTGTTTAAACTTGACATAACAGGTCGGCGGAGAGACATGCACTTGTTTGATTGTTGTTTGCAAGCTGAAATCAGTAGCAACACTTCATCTGGATCTGTGGCACTTTTAACATCAGCCAGGGCCTTTGCCCAAGCAGAGGATCCCACAAGCCACATAAAGGAGAAGATCACTGTCACTATGAAATCCTGAAACATAAAAATAACGATTAATAGTACTGGTAGTGGACATACATGGTGGACATGAAAAACATCTATTTTTAATATATAATCAGCGATACCAACGATGATATAATTTGAAATGTCATCAGTGAGTTCATGCATGATTTCACAAGCATTTCATGGCAAGGCGCAATTTACGATTTGCGTAGCTTAGCATAACTAGCAAATTATTGCTAGTTTTGACTATTACACATCACCATATATTTGATTAAAACCCCTTAATAATTTCCTGAAAAAAATAGTTAAATGGGAGCTATGATTGAAAATTAACTCTGAAAACCCATTGAATTTTGCAAGTTATGGTTAGGATCTATAACTCACACAACAGACCTGCAAACCATAACTTACACACCAGATGCAACCTCTGGACCTCCCCTTAATGTGACAGATGCAACTACGAATTTCATAAATAATCTTACAGATGAGATTACATATCACATTACCCTTAACACTATGTAAGAGACAAATAAGAATAAAGGTCATTTTTATCAAGACTTTGCACCGGTGCAATTCATGCAAAGTGGTGCAAAATTGTGATATGGTATTTACTTTCCAGCAAAGTGCTCTTTTTTTTTAGCTAAAATGCTTTGCTCTCCTTTGCGATGCTTTGCAGTTCTTTGCGTCAACAGGACATTCCATGGGTGTTACCTGCACAAGGGCAACCACCCATTGTTCTTGACAGAAACCCATACCTACTAAAACTGTTAAGACCAGGTTTAGCATCTCAGAAAATGCCCCCCTGAGGCAGACCAGAAGTCGGAGAAATGTTTTGATTTCATACATTGCTTGTGGACTTCATTGCATAAGACATATCAACTGAATGAAATATTTTATAAATTGTCTAAGCATGCCATTTTGTACTGTACCAGACCTATGCTAGTCAACATGCACACAGCTTTGCACTATGGTGAAACGTGAATGTGTGACAGCAGCCTTAAAGAGAACCAGTGCAGATAAGCAGAGCATCAGCAGGCCATAATTTTTAACCCCTTCCCTGCGGGGCATATTCCCCGGCTGTGCTGGGGGTAGGGGTGGCGCGCACAGCGCCCCCATGCTCATGACGAGGTCAGCTCGTAATGAGGCACAGTGCTCGTGTGTCATGACCACACCCGTTTGTGCTCGCGCAGCAGGGAAATTAGCCCAGCATGCGAGCGTTCCAACGGTCATGACGTAAGCTCGTCATGAGCACACGGGCACCGTGGCTCATGACGAGCTGACCTCGTCATGAGCATGCAAGGTGTTAAATATGGTTCTGTACTTCTCTTCCCTAAGCACAACGAAGAGCAGCTGCTTTGGTTTCTGTGCTGTGCTGATCTATTATTTTGTAAATCTGCCCAATCATATTATTTATTCACTTGAATATGTATTGGTATTAAATTGTGTTTGGCTTTTTAGGTCTTGCTACTTTATTGGGATACATATTGCGGCATCATAAGCATTACTTTTGAGGTCACCACCCGAATGTTGCCTTAATTTGACTGATCTAAAAACATTTACTATGAAAAACCCAAAGTTCCATTGAAAAGGCATTTTTTGTCTTCGTTACAACTTTGCCACCCTTCAATGAATCTGCACAAAAGCAACATCTCGGTTGGGTTCCTCGTGGCATTTTTCATGCAGATCCACAAAGTGAAGGGCTAAAATAACAGTACGTTTCCCATTTTAACTCCCGTTCAATTCTTTGCTCCTTCATATAAAAAACACAGCTGACCAGAATTACACCAAGCATGTCAGAACTGTACACAAGAAATTGCCTTTGTTTAGTTTGGTGTAAATCCCTTCAGTAGTTCTTGAGAAATCAGCATTTAAAAAGTGGTCTACCCTGTTTATCAAGAGGTTGCTGGACTACTGTTACGCGCTGTATGTGGGCATGAATAAGAGCTCTGTACATCGTCTGCAGATTGTCCAGAATGCTGCAGCCAGGCTGCTGCTCAATCTTCCCAGGCTTTCCTCAGCTTCCCTGGCCAGGAAAGATCTTCACTAGCTGACCATTCAGGCTAGGATTTCATTTAAGCTGCTCTGCCTGGCCCATGGCACAATTCATGGCTCTGGGTCAGAGGGCATTAGGTCCCTTCTCGTCCCCTATCTCCCCAGTAGAGCCCTTCGGTCCTCCACAAAAATTCTACTTCGAGTGCCCAGCTTCTCCAAAGCCAGATGGGGGGGAGGGCCTTCTCCACTCTGGTTCCTAAGCTCTGGAACTCCCTTCCGTCCGATCTGGTTGCACAACCCTCTTTGGTACTTTTCCGCAGGGATTTGAAAAGTTGGCATTTCCAAAGGGTTTATTCCTAAGCCATGGACCTGGCAACTTTGAGACCTGTGATGTGAAATTTGGCTTTGTCTGGCGCCTTGATGCCTTTGGGCTAAGTTGCGCGTTCTAAATTTCTTTTCATTCATTCATTCATTGCATTCTAGAATTGTAAAGGTATATTTTTGATTTGCCTACAACCTGAGCCCTATATGATTAATGAGGCTACATTTTAGATATGGTAAGGTATATGTTTGATTTGCCTATAACTTGAATACTGTATGATGAATTTCCCTGACATTTGAGATGTTTAGATTAGTCTTGCTCTTTAAATTTGTGGAGATGTGTCAGAAAAGGAGCATTTAATAGGGAGTGTCAATTACGTGTTCATTTGCCAATAACTGTTCCATCATTTGATGAATCCCCATGAAATCTGGTAGACATTTAGCATGCTTAATCTTCTGGGGGTGTGTCATGTTTCATTCACATTCATAAAGGGAAGTGTTAAACCTGTCAACCTTAGTGTGGCCTTCCCTCCAACTTTTAGTCTTCCTCCTCCATTTTTGTCTGACTTTGTTTTTCTGGCCTTAGGACTCTAAGCACTTCACACTGCTAACACGTGCTAAAGTGCAAGTGCTCTCTCCTCTAAACATGCTAATATTGGCTCATACCCAACTGGCATATTTACTGTACTAATACCTCCCTAGTAAAGTGGTAGTATAAGTGAACAGGGCCTTTAAATGTAATGTCAGTAGTGGGCCAACAGCAGTGATTGTGCCACCCACTTAAGTAGCCCTTTAAACATGTCTCAAGCCGGGGCGTGGCCAAGATGGCGAGCTAAGAGGACGCCTTCCTCGCGAGCTCCCGAGACCCCGGAGCCTTTGTGCCGCCAGCTGCTGCTGATCTCCCCCGGATCCAGTGGGAGGCGGTGCCCAACACCGGTGACCGAGCGCCGGCGCGGTCTGGGGATCCCCGGTGCCCTTCAGGACGTAGCGGAGCCGGGTTGGTGGATTCCCGGAGGGGAGGCCTGCTGCCGAGCAGGAAAGCGCCTGCGGGTCGCCCCGCGGAACACGCCGGCGGAGCTGAGAGGAGCCCTAGTGGGGCAGCGGAGACAGACGGAAGGGAGGTTCTCCCTAGCGAGCCGCTACCGGGGCGGAGAGAAAGCATCTCGCGGCGGCCCCGCGGAGAACTGACCGGGGCCTCGCGCTGCGGACCCTGGGAGACCCGACTACGCGACCCCGGGGATCCGGAAGACCGAGAGGCCTACCCTGGGGCGCCGTCTTCTGAGGCCCTCCGCTGCGCCCCACGAGGTCAGGAGGATCGGCGCAGTGCCCAGAGAGCGCTCCCAGACGCCCGGAGTGTCCCGAGCAAGGTACGGGACCCCGCCCCGACACACTTTTCAAGCGGGCCCCGGTGGGCCTACAGGGAGGCGCCGACGCTCAGCTCAGGGCCCTGCCTGTATGGGGGCCCTCCCTCCTGCGCCACACAAGACGCCGGAGCTGGACTGTCCAGCTGAAACCCCCCGGGAAGGCCTTTCTGGGTGATGAGCTGTCAGCCTGGGCAGTGCATTGGGCGGCGCGAGGGCAACGGTGAGAAGTGCCGGCCTCGGAGGAGCTTGGCCTGCGCCATTTCTACAGCAACCCGGTGGGGGCTACCCAGACTCTTCTAAGCGGCTTGAATTACTGCATCTAACCGAGAGGAGCTGGGGACAGACCGGGTGACGCGCCACTGGGGATTGGACACGACGGAGTGGCCCAGCTGCCGCTGGCCCTGGACGCTCTCCTCCACACGGTGTGGCGGGGGTAGTGCCTGGCTGTCGGCGGTGTGCGGCTGCGCCCACCCTGTGGAGACCTCGTGAAAGGCTGAGGGTCCCCCAACATCAGGAGTGCAGCCACGCACATCGCGGCCCCATGGGGCTCGGGACCTTTTCGATACCCTCCACGTCAAGGGACACTCCAGCTCCTACGATGTCTGGCAACCGAGGGGGTAAGAAAGGTGAGCGCACCTTACCCGATATGCTGAGCAGAGCAACTCTAAGGCAAGATAGGAACCAGCCCGCCCCGAGCCCCCCATCCAGCTCTCGAGGGGCGGAAGGAGGGGAACTCCCGGTGACCCGATCATTTCTGGAATCGTTATTCAGCACCCTCAGGGAGGACTTTCAAGCGCTGAAACAGGAGGTGGCGGGAGAGGTGCGTGAGGTGCGTTGGGAGGTCGACTCCCTTGGTGAACTTGTGGCAGCTGTAGAGGAGACTGGCCACACCCGCGATGAGGAGATAAAACACCTGCAGCAGGAGGTTCTGCGGCTCAGGGATCAACAGATTGACCTCCAGGCCCACGTGGAGGATCTCGAGAATAGGTCCAGGCGCAACAACATTAGAGTCCGAGGCGTTTCATCTGGAGAAGAAGGGGAGGACGTGACTGCTTACCTGGGAGATCTGTTTCGCGACATCTTGGGGGAACCGGGAGACTTCCCGGTGAGGATTGATAGGGCACACAGAGTAGGCCCGCCGCGACGGGCTTCGGCGCCAGCCCCGGACATCTTGGCCTTCCTGCCGGACTTCCCCTTGAAGGAACGGATCATACGCAAAGCTAGACGTCGGCAACCGCTGCATTTCCGGAGTCATCAGGTAGCGCTGTTTCAGGACTTATCCACGATCACCCTTCAAAAGCGCAAATCCTTCAAGATCGCCACAGACTTCTTGAGAGAACACGGCACACAGTATTCCTGGGGCCATCCTTTCCGGCTAATCTTCCGCTGGAACGGGACCTTGCACCAACTCCGGTCCCTTCAGGACATTTGCGAGGTGCTGGGGATCACGGCGACGGACACCGACACTCCCACGACTTCCCGTCGACGCACCACCAGAGATGGCTGGCAGACTGTCCGACGGCGCCAGCCAACCGGGGAGTTCTCACACCTATGTCGCTCCCACCTAGGTGATCTCGACATGCATGATCTGTGGAGACGCCTACATCCGAATACTCGGGCCTATTCCTACTACTCCCACGCGCATAAGACATACGCGAGACTAGATCACATCCTAGTTACGGGGCCGATAGCCGCACTAGCGACGGCTTCCGACATGGGGGTTCTCACGTTATCGGATCATGCCCCGGTGACGGGTTCCTTTCAACTGCCGCCGGTGTCACCCTCTCGGGGAGTCCGGCGCCTCAGGGACGCCCTGTTGCATAAGCATGTGGTGGTGAAGCAGATACGGGATGCGATCGCTGACTACCAGTCCCATAACGACAATGAGGATACCACCCGCGCGACGCAATGGGCCGCCTTGAAGGCGGTGCTCCGTGGAGAATTCATCGCCACCTCGTCTGCGGAGAATAGAGAATGACAACAAAAACGGGATGAGCTTACCACCAGAGTGCGGGAGCTGGAACAGATGCATCAAAGAACAGGGGCCCCCAGAGTCTGGTGGCAGCTTAAGGCGGCCCGGAAAATGCTCTCCGCGCTGGACATGGACAGGGCGGAATATGCTGCGGTGCGCCTGAAACATGCGTACTATACCGGTGGAGATAGGTGCGGCCGCCTCCTCGCGAACAAGCTCTGGGTGAAACACCAGCGTCAGCGGGTTGCGGAACTGTCGACTCCCAGTGGAGCGACTGCAACGGAGGACCCTCAGATTGCGGAGGAATTCCGCCGATACTATGCTGACTTATACGCGGGCGAACCGCCCTCAGCATTGGCTGAGACTGATTACCTTGAGTCGATCGAGCTTCCTGCTCTCACCCCGGAACAGGCGGAACACCTGGAGCGGGGCATCCGGCCGGAAGAGGTGATTGCAGCCATCTCCCGTCTTAAACATGGGAAGGCCCCAGGGCCCGATGGGTACACCCCACTCTTCTACAAGACATTCTGTCAAGAACTGGTCCCACTGTTGACGCGTCTCTATAACTCCTTCGCGAAACCGGGAGCTATCCCTCCGGACTTGCTTCGTGCGATGTCTCGGTTATTCCCAAACCTGGGAAAGACAGGTCTGAGTGTGGCTCCTATCGGCCAATCTCGTTGCTAAACGTGGACCTCAAGCTCTACACAGGGATTCTGGCGACTCGTCTAGCGCAATATCTGCCGGGCCTTGTGGACCCGGATCAAGCTGGGTTTGTCCCCGGACGGCAAACGGTGGACAACACTAAGAGAGTGGTACACGTCCTAGAGAAGGCCTCTCACGTCCCTGGGGAGCGCATGTTGTTATCGGTCGACGCGGAGAAAGCGTTCGACCGGGTGCGCTGGTCTTACCTTGACAGAGTGCTTTGCAAATTAGGGGTGGGGGAGAAATTCCGCACCCTCGTATTTAACTGTTACAAACATCCATCAGCAGTGGTGAGGGTGAATGGGTGCAGCTCCGCACACTTCGCGATAGAAAGGGGGACCAGACAGGGGTGCCCGCTGTCCCCACTTCTTTTCGCCCTTTACATGGAGCCGTTTGCCCAGAGGATTCGTCGGAACCCGAAGGTGACTGGAGTCCAGATGGGAGGCTACATTCACACCATCAGCCTGTACGCGGACGACGTGATCCTCATGCTTGATGACCCGGGGGAGGCTCTCCCGGCCTGTATCGCCGAGATGGATGCCTTCGCCGCGGTGGCGGGCTTCAAGATGAACATGAGGAAATCATCCGCCCTGGACCTCTCGCTAACCACTGCAACGAGACTTGAGTTGCAGAGACGCTTCCCCATGAGTTGGTCTAAAGACCTGATCCCGTACTTGGGTGTCTTATTGGCACCTTCCTTGGCCGCCATGGTGACGGCGAATTACGCGGCACTGGGTAAAAAGATGAAGGAGGAATTGTCCCGCTGGAACAAGGGCACATTGTCATTACTGGGGCGAATCGCCGCGGTGAAGATGACTCTTTTGCCGCAGGTCCTGTATTTGTTTCGGGCCTTACTGCTTCTGCCCCCGAAGGGCTGGATCAGACAAGCACAGGCTGACATCGCCCGCTTTGTCTGGCAGGGCCGCAAGCCCAGGCTTAAGAGAGCCCTGTCTACGCTAGCCCCGGAATCCGGAGGCCTTGGCATACCGGATCTCCACAAGTACTTCCAAGCGGCGCAACTAAGGTATTTTGTGGAGTGGAGCAAATGGGAATCTGACAGGCACTGGTTGTTTCAGGACCAGGCAGTGGCGGGCAGAACCTTACAAGAGATACCCTTCATGCGCAGAGCTCATCGCCCCCCCAATCTCTACGCGTCCTTGGTCACGCAAGTTCCGCTCAGAGTGTGGGATGCCGTGAATGCTACACGGGAATTTACCACCTTCCCGTCGCCGCTTACGCCCTTGATTGGGAACCCTGACTTTCAACCCGGGATGGAACCTGGCGCGTTCTCGCTTTGGCAGGCTGCCAGATGCTGCGCTTTGTTTCACATGTATGGTTCTGAGGGGGTCGTGTCGTTCCAGGACCTCAGGCGGGAGTACCATCTGCCTGAGACTGAACGTTTGCGATATCAACAGGTTCGCCACTGGGCGCTGCAGCGGGCGGTACGGGACCTGGCCGACCGGAAACTTACACCCTACGAGATGTGGCTGGCGACACGCTCATCGGATGCCAAGCTCGTCTCGGACCTGTACAAACTGTTGCAGCCCCCCCCCTTCCACATCTATAACCCCGGTCGGAACCGATGGGAACGGGAACTGGGGAGGGAACTAAGCCACAAGGAATGGGACGACATCTCCTACAGCGCGCGTCACTCAGCTTACCACACCGGGCTCACCGAGACTTTCACTAAAATAACCACGTACTGGTACTACACTCCTCAACGACTGCATGAAATGAACCAAAACATCCCGGACACCTGCTGGCGCGAGTGCGGACATACTGGCACACTGACACATATCCTGTGGGACTGCCCGCTGCTAGGTCCCTACTGGGAGGAGGTCCTGGATGAGATTGACCGGTGCTTTGGCATTGAACTGCCTCGCTTCCCCGCCTATGTCCTATTGGGGTTGCCTAACGGGTTGATGTATCCTCTGAGGTCCAGAAGGGGTAGACAGATAGCGATTGCATTGGGTTCTGCGATACAGAACATACTCATTTATTGGCGCACCACTACCACTCCCAACATTATAGGCTGGTTACACAGGTTATGGCACGTTCTGGGTATGGAGAAACTGTCCCTTACGGTGGCGGGCGAGGTAGACAAGTTGGAGGAATTGTGGCAGCCTTTTCTCACCCTACTACAGTCAGAATTTAAGGAAATTACTTGCCCTCGATATCTCAGGCTCATGCGACTGACATCCCTGACTACTCCGCAGGTTTAGTTACTGTGTAGGTATCCGTGATGTGGGGCGAGGTACCAACGCGGAGGTGTGGAAGACGCGAGACATTTGCTCAGCACAAACGGGGGGGGGGAGACACGGAGGGAGGGGGGGAGGGGAGGTAGAGGAGGTTCGGGGGGAGGGCAGGGTGGGGGCAGTTGAGGGGGGGGTTGTTGGTTTTGGTGTTAGTCGTCATTGCCCTTACACCTAGCATATGGCTCCACAACATGTTCTGATTGTAATGTCTGACATTCTGATGGCACTCATGGAACGGAGACTCTGAATAGCACCTCTTCAACGACAAGTTTACATTGTCTGTATTCTTTCCTTGTTTATAACCATGCAATAAAATGCTTTAAACCTAAACATGTCTCAAGCCTGCCCCTGCGGATCCTGTGGGTGCAGTTTAAATTGCCATTTCGGCCTGGCAAAATAAACCTTTTGCCAGGCCCAAAACTTCTTTTTTAATACATATACGTCACCACTAGGCCCTGGACAGCCCAGAGGGCAGGGTGCAATATATTTAATAAGCAGGACATATACCTTTATGTTTTACATGTCCTAGAAGTGAAAAACTCTTACATTCATTTTTTCACTGTTGCAAGGCCTCTATTTAAAATCCTCATTTATGGTGAAGTTAGATTATATAATTACACTTCTGAAAATGCCACTCTTAGTCACATAACTGGGTGTAGTTGGCAGTTGAACTTTGTGCATTCCTCCTAGACAACAACACACAATGGGAGCTTAGGTTTTATTAAGTGGGCCATGGCTGGCATGATGGGAGGGTTGAGCCGGGCCCAGTCTCAATTACACATGATAATACTGTGTCCTGTCACCACACAAAGGATAGGAGTTAGTCTGGAGCCAGGGCAGGGAAGGCAGGACATATTTGCCCTTCAAAAGCTTACATCTAGAAGCTTCTTCCCACTTCAAAGGCACAACTGTGCATAAAAGAAGGACCTCAGACATCACCACCTCAGTACACTTCTGGACCTGTGCATAGTCTGCCAAGAAGGACTGCTGTGATGCAGAAGGACCGCCACTCTGCTGGACTGCACTCTGCTCTACTCCTGCTGTGGCTGTGCTGACTTGCTACACTCTTGCCTGGGTGAGAAAGACTGGATCTGCATCTATTGAACACAGACCCTAGAGTGACTCCAAGGGCTAGTTAGCTGGCCTCCTGATCTGAAGACTCAGGACCATAGCAGGCTTCCAACAAAACTGCACCAGCACCTGGACTCTGTAATCTGTGAGTCTAGCCAGCCAAGAAGTGCCACCACAGTACTGGACCCTTGGAAGGGGGTCTAAGGTGCTTAGCAGCAGAACCATCACAAATTCCCTTCTGAGCAGTGCACCCTCAAGCAGAATCGATGCATCGCTGCTATTCCGTGGATTGGGCTCTGCCCAGAAGGTTTGCACCCAATTCCTTGCATCTCTCGTCAAGGGCAGCTCAATGACAGTGAAAAAAACGCTGCAGCGCAGCTTCACAGCTCAGGGATACTGATGGATTGCCCCAGCTATGCACAGCATCCTCTAAGTCTGGCCTTCAGATTGCAAGCCTCGTTGACATGATCCTCAACAACAACGCAACAGGACATCGCACCACAAGCTTCGCCACATCTCGGAACTGATGCATCGCTTTAACTGCAAGATGCTTCCTCGCCTTGGATCAACGCAACACTCTGCAACCAGGATTAAAGTTACTTTGTTTAGTGGGCCTAACCAGGTTGCTGTAGCTGGCCTGCATTCCATCATGGTTGGTCTGAAATTGTGACTTTGTCCTGGTCCGGCGTGACCCTATACCCTTTGTTGGCGCTTTTTGCTTTTATGCACTATTTTATCCTAAAATGTTAACATTCAATGTCTCCCGTTTCCCTGATTGGATTCTTGTCATTTTGGCTTGTGTTAGTTATTATAATTAATCTTTCTAAACCAGATGGGGGATCTTATTTGTGTGGTGTTTTCACTGTTTTTCTCTTTGAAGTATTGCATAAATACTTTACACCTTGCCTCCCTCTTAAGCCTGACTGCCTGTGTCAAGGTACCAGAGACTGATCACAGGTTAATTTGGGATTTGCGTGACCCTTACCCTGACTAGGATTGGGATTGCTTATTGACCAGGGCTCACACATTTGCCAACAATCTATTTTCTAACAGGTACAGAAAAGCAAGTTCTTTAATGAGGCCTTGTGTGCAAGAAAGACATAGGTTCTAGTTTAACAGTACCTCAGTGGTAGACTTCAGCAGTGGCATAACACACAATGACATGTCCCCTGCAGAATGTTATGAGGGACCGTGGTGTCTCCTTGATCACACAGACATGTATTAATTATGGGCTCAATAGTGGCCCCTGAAGGGTTGGGACCCCCTAGACTGCAGGGGCCTATATTATGACCAGGCCATTGACCTAGGGACATTGGGTACCTTTTGCTGGGCCTCTGTCTGCCAGCAGTATTAAATAAACAGTGTTACTTTTCTGTTCCCTTCTGCTCAGAAGAGCAGAGTGGTTTCACACGTGTTTAAATATTTCTTATTCCATGCCATTGCATGCATACTTCCAGACATGCAATGGCATGGCTTAAGGGTTAGGTGCACCCCGCACCGCTGAGGTAGGTGAGGGGGCCTCCATTATGCCCCTAGAGTCCAGTGTTAGATTAGTTTGGAGGGTCAATGGCACACAGAACGTAGGGCCTCATTATGATGGTGGTCGGACTTTCATCCCTCCGTTTGTAGTAGTATGCCACCGCCTTCAAGCCCATTTCAGTACTTTAAATGGGAGCGCCTGAAAGAAATTGAGCAAGCAGGGGAACACATTCTGTTTAATATAAGAGACAATCTCCCCAACCAGGTAGGTACAGAGATTTCCAGAGTACGATGTCCATTTTAATAGTGCTAAAGAGAGCAGGAGATAATTGGCGGCATAAAGGTAACAGAAATGTGGGGTAGTGAAGACCCCTAAGTATTTAAGGTCTCTGCCCTCGGCCCAGCATAAGGGAAGCAAGATGGTAAGTTTGGTGAACACTTCTAGAGAATGAACCATGCCCAGCATTTCAGATTTCACCATTCACCAAGACTCCGGCATGAGGAGAGTGATAATTAGCTGCCAGCCATGTTAACATGTGTGGCCCCAGCCCGAGGGTCTCCAACACCCTGAAGAGAAAAGCACTATTAACTCTATCACATTATTCTTTTTAGCATTGAGAGAGAGTAATACCATAAAGATTGTTGCATATGAGCATTCTTCAACTTTTGAATGCATGTTTATTTAGGTTGATTGCATATTTATTTGTTTGTGTGCTCTTTCAATGTGCTCCTAAGACCTCTCATGAGATTCTGAGTGTTCTTGGCTAATGCAACCTCCTGCTCCTATTGTCTAATCATGTTTCAATCTATTGAAAACACAGCAGACCTGTTGGTGTGCCTGTGTGCTAAGGCCATAAATTCCGTCAAGTTTGTTAAACACTGGTTTTCCTTTAACTATGACCTTAAAGGTAATTCAATCTGTTCTCACGTAAACTTTTCACCTCCTTTTCATCAGCACAAGTTTTTGGCTGCACTTCTCTTTCACCACGTATAGCTATGTGATGCTCTCAGCTGTTGGACCGTGTTTTCATATTTTATTTCTTCCATGTCATTAGTCCTACTAGATGCAGGCACTGGCAGCCCAAACAAAGTTGAGTGGAACCACCACCCTTGTGGCCTTCCATCATCACTCTACCATGGCCTCGGTGTAGAATTTACGAGGCAGCTCTGGACCCAAGATGGCCACCCAAACCACCTGCAATCACCAAGACTGAGGCCTCAGCAGTATATCGGCCCACACAATCACTGCTGCTTACAGTGGCACCACCAGGGGCCACCGCTTGATAGTCGCCATCTGCTTTCTCCTCCGTGGGCTGATGATGTTCTGGTGGGCCATTGAAGATGTCCGAGCACAGATCTCATGCGACACTCATCAACTTGGCTCGGTTGCCAGCCACGCCCCAATTAATTAGTTTTTCAGGTTATTTTATGAGGTGATTTGTATATCCAAATGTAAATATTTAATCAGAAGGATTTTATACGGTGTACAGATTTTTACCTACATGTAGCTATTTTAGGCTAGTTTGAAATGCTAAGATCTCAATACACATACTTTTTGACTGATTGAACTATGATTCTTGGCTAACAATATCTTTGCCTGACAGATGATTACCTTCTGTTCAGGAAAAAACTAAAAACCACCCTGTTTCCTAGATGCTGATCCGATTCAATTGACCAACTTGCACTGTATCAAAACCCGTCCTAAGCGCTGTGATGTCCCTCTGGATGATTGATGCGCTACATAAACACTAATAAATACAAATACAAATATCTGGGTGGAGTTGGGTAGGCGAGAAACTGGTGAAACCTAATCCATGCAAGGTCTTTATGACAAACAAAAACATTGAACCTCTTTTACCCAGTGCTATGGTGGAGTGAAGGAGTTAATTTCCGCAGAAGAGCTGAAGTTTATCCCAGTGTAACCCAGTCCTGTTGTACGTGATAGTATAAGCGTCTTATTGACCATGGTCCTAAGGTTAAGCCACCTATTGTTTCAACTGTCAGTCAATCAATCAGGGGTTTGTTAAAGCGTGACTACTCACCCGTAAGGGTCTCAAGGCGCTAGGGGTGGGGGGGTGGTGCAGGTTCCATTCCATCAAAGAGGGGGTCTGTCGAAGAGCCAGGTTTTGAGGTTTCTTGCGAAGATGGGGAGCGATGTTGTCTGTCTGAGGTGTAGCGGAAGGGCGTTCCATGCTTTGGCAGCGAGGAAGGAGAAGGAGCGGCCTCCCGATCTGGTCTTTCTGGTGCGGGGGACCACGGTGTAGGAGAGCTGGGCTGATCGTAGGGTCCTTTGGGGTGGGTGGAATTTGAGTCGGCTGTTCAGGTATGCTGGTCCGGTGCCGTGGAGGACCTTGTGTGCGTGGGTAAGCATCTTAAAGGTGATTCTCGCCTCGACGGGGAGCCAGTGGAGTGTGCACAGGTGCTGGGAGATGTGGCAGTGTTTTGGCAGGTTGAGGACCAGTCTTGCGGCGGCGTTCTGGATGTTCTGTAGCTTGCGGATGAGGTTTTTGTTTATTCCGGCGTAGAGTGCATTGCCGTAGTCGAGTCTGCTGGTGACCAGGGCGTGAGTGACTGTCTTTCGGTGTTCGAGGGGGATCCATTTGAAGGTCTTACGAAGGAGGCGGAGGGTGTGGAAGCAGGAAGATGAGACAGAGTTGATCTGGCGGTCCATTTTGAGCTCGGAGTCCAGGATGATTCCCAGGTTGCGTGCGTGGTCTGTGGGGGTTGGCGGGTTTCCGAGGGCGGTGGGCCAGCAGGTGTCGCTCCAGGCGTCGGGGTTTGGGCCCATGATGAGTACTTCTGTTTTGTTGGTGTTTAGTTGTAGGCAGCTGTTTTTCATCCATTTGGCGACGGCTTCCATGCCTTCTCGAAAGTTGCGTCTGGCGGTGTTGGGCTCGTTGGATAGGGAGAGGATGAGCTGGGTGTCGTCTGCGTATGACACAATGTTGAGTCCGTAGGTTCTGAAGATGGGGGCAAGTGGAGCCATGTAGACGTTGAAGAGCATCGGGCTGAGGGAGGAGCCCTGGGGGACTCCGCAGGTGGTAGGTGTGGGGTCCGAGAGGAAAGGGGGGAGTCTGACCCGCTGCGTCCTGCCGGAGAGGAAGGAGCAGATCCAGTCGAGGGCCTTGTCCTGGATTCCTGCGTCATAGAGTCTGCGTATTAGGGTGCGGTGGGAGACTGTGTCGAACGCCGCTGATAGGTCGAGAAGGATGAGGGCTACTGTTTCTCCTTTGTCCAGTAGGGTGCGGATGTCGTCTGTTGCGGCGAGGAGGGCGGTTTCCGTACTGTGGTTTTTTCTGGAGGAGTCGAGGATGTTGTGTTCTTCAATGAATGTGGCGAGTTGGCTGTTGATGGCTTTCTCGATGACTTTCGCTGGGAACGGGAGCAGGGAGATGGGTCTGTAGTTTTTGAGGTCGGTGGGGTCCGCTGAGGGTTTCTTTAGGAGGGGGTTCACCTCGGCGTGTTTCCAGTTGTCGAGGAACGAGGCAGTCGCCAGGGAGCGGTTGATGGTGTGGCGGAGCATGGGTGCGATGGTGTCGGCGGCTCTGTTGAAGATGTGGTGGGGGCAGGGGTCCGTGGGGGCCCCTGAGTGGATTGACTTCATTGTCTTCAGTGTGTCTTCGGTGGTGAGGGCTGTCCAGTCATCAATCGCTGGTTTCCGGGTGCCGGGGGTGGTTGGTGAGGGTTCAGTGTGTTGGTTGTCTTCGTCGAAGTTGTCGTAGATGCTCTTGATTTTGCGGTGGAAAAGGGTGCTGATTTTGTCGCAGAGGTCTTGTGAGGGAGGGATGTCGGTAGACTCGCTGGTGGGTTGGGCGAACTCCTTGATGATGCTGAAGAGTTCCTTATTGTTGTGTGCGTGGGTGGAGATTCTGTCTTCAATCGCTTTTTTCCTCGTTTCTCTGATGAGTTGATGATGGATGTTGGTGGCGGCTCTGAAGTTGTTGTGGGCTTCTGTGGATTTGGTGTTTCTCCAGGCCTTTTCGAGGCGGCGGCATGTGCGCCTGGATTCTCGAAGTTCGGTGGTAAACCATCTGGCTTTCTTGGCATGGGTATTGTTGTTTTTCTTGAGGGGGGCTATGGTGTTGGTGCCATCCGAGATCCATCTATGCAGGGTTCGGGCTGCGGTGTTGGGGTCGTCGTTTTCCGCGATGGTTGAGGTGGAGTTGTTGAGTGAGGAGGTGAGCTGGTCGTCGGTAATTTTGGTCCAGTTTCTTTGTGGAAGCAGGTGATGGTGTCTGTGGATGGTGGGTGTTCTGAAGATGAAGTGGACGCAACGATGGTCGGTCCAAGGGAGTTCGGTGGTGTGGCTGAAGGTGATGGAGTTTCCTGTAGTGAAGAGGGGGTCGAGGGTGTGTCCTGCTGAGTGCGTGGGCTCGGTCACGATCTGGCGGAGTCAATATTGTGGAGGTTGTCCAGGAGGCATAAGGTTTTGGGGTCCAGTTGATTGTCAAGGTGGAAGTTGAGGTCTCCCAGCAGGGTGTAGTTGGTGGATGCGATGGCCTGCGGGGAGATAATGTCTGTGATGGAGTTGGCGAAGGGTCCGCGGGGTCCAGTGGGTCGGTAGATGAGGGTCCTCGGAGGGCGGCGGTGGGGCTGGCCAGTATCTTGAAGTGAAGGTGTTCCATCAGTTCTGAGGACTCTTCAGGGAGTGTGCTCAGGTGGAGGCTGGATTTGTGGACGATGGCGATTCCTCCTCCTGGGTGGGTGGGGCTGATTCACTGGCCTGGTCAAATTGTTTACACTCCCTTGTATGATAAGTTTCTTTCCACCCCTGAATACAATTCTGCAAACCACCTAAGTGGAACTTGTGCCAAACTACCTGTTCAAGTAGGACATTGTTAATGATTCATCCATCCTGTCTATCTCATTGGAACCTTAAAGGTCTTTCTGGAAGTATCAAAGGGATTTCCAAACTGATATCAGCGCCTTCCATTCCAAGTTTACAAGGTTCTGTGATGGAAGAAACAGAGACTTCTTGTAATTATGGAGGAATAGAAATCTGCCGAGAGTTCACACTACCTCATAAATGTTCTTGGTCAGAGTCACCTGAGATTGATGAACAATCAATATGTCATCCAGATACAGATAATCTTAAACATTTTTTATCATTGAGAATTGTAAGTATATGAGTGAAAAGTTTGGTGAACACTACTGCTGACGGCTTCAACCCAAAAAGGATTTGAAACTGCTTCTGATTCTCCCCCAGAAGTGAACCTAAGAAATCTCTGATGCACCTCATTGTTGGGCACATTCAGGTAGGCATCCTGGAGACCTATTGATGCCAAAATGTAATTTTCCCTTACCCAAGGAATTACCTGTTGCATGGTGGTCATTTTGAAATGTATAGTTTTTGGAATAGAGTTCCTGGGGATTTATATACCAAAAGATCAGTGAGCACCAGCTGTTTTATCTCTCTGGTTCTGGAAACTGTAGTATTGTGTTCTTCTCCAGAAGGGATGACACACTCAGAAAAAGAGCTTGTCTCTAGCTTAGATCCCTTGGCCATGGGGTTACAAAAAAATATTTTCTGCAGGCTTGGTTTTAAATCCTGTGGTATAGTCCAAGGAAATCACCTGGTTAACCAAATATCTTCGACATCATCCAGCCATTTCCGCTACACCAACAAAAGTTACCCAGTCACTTGTGAAGAGACACTTATGTTGGCATAGACAGAAATACTGATTCTGAAGTGTGCAAATGTTCTAAATCATTGCTAGTTTGAGTTGTCTGAAACCCAGACACGCTTGTTTCCGGTCCAGGGAAGGCATGGCTTGGCAGTTCGGGCTGGACTGTTCCCATGAGGCACAGGGTCAGACTGATTTGCATATAGCCATGTCTGAACTGGGGTGGCAGAGTGGGCTAAAGAACGGGGATGGATTAAACCCAGATCTTTTGACTGGGTGTGAGTATTTGATTGATTCAGATGCTCCGTCCATCACCACCCCCTTTTGTACCAAAAATTCCCTATGAAAATGACATGGGGAAAAATGTGTTTGTGAACTCTCCTTTTTCTCAGCCCCAGCTTGACGGATTACATCAAAACTTTCTAGGAAGGAGCTGAGGTGGATGAATTTTGTTTTAGAACGTTTTGAGAAGATTTGACAAACAGAGCCAAAGTTATTAGCAAAACCGTAAATGTTCTTCATATGGAGATTCTGACTTACATAAACTACACAGTGGCAACCACTATATATATATATTTATATATATAGTAGTAACATTATGGTTAGGTGAAAATGTAATTTAAAACTTACCATTTTACACTTAAAAAGCCACTGCACTGTACCTGTTATAATTTACTGAGATAACTAGAACTTGTGCCACCTCTATGCCCACTGTTGTCATCAATGATGTAATGTGAGATGTTATCAGTGATGTCATCAATGATGTCATTGAGCACGTCATGAGTGATGCAAACTGTGAGGTCAACAGCAGAGCATGGTGGAGGCTTCAGTATGAATATTCCAAAAAAAAGCTGCCTTCAGCAAGCCTCCACACTGTTGCTAACAAGGCGCGACACCATGGCCAATTGTTATGCAGTCACTAAAGGAACATTGGTCAAAGCATCACTGGCACAGGGGACTCTAGTTACCGCCAACAGTCTGCATACCGAAAACCCTTTCAAGGGAAATGTTTAAGTAGAACCCAGCACCACTCCCTACTTTCCCTGAAAAGTTCTGAACAATATTTTAAAAAAGTGGAACCCTTTTGCACCACTAAAAAATAAAAGAAAAAATCCAAATTAAAAAAACATAGGCATTGAACTTTGGAAAAGGAGTGTCACTTATAACGAGTGCACACAAAGAACAAGATGTATTGTGGGAGATTTCCACTGTAGTAGTTAAAGGGATAGGATGTTTTCAGTATGGACAGAAAGTTAAAGATAGGCGGTTACTTGTTATGTGTGTCTTCACCCAGGCGTGGTCTCAAATTGCAAACAGTAAGGAATGGGGAGAGGAATGTGGATGAGGAAGGTAATGATATGCCTTACTTTGAAGCACTGTCAGTTTAGGGTGTCTGGGGATTCATTAATTGACGCTATAGAGCTGAATCTCTAGATGCTAAAAATAAAATAAGTACAGTTTATTTAGGGATGCCTTTGAAATAAGTTGATTAAAAGGCTAGGGATAATCCCAAAGGCTTTCATACATCGTTCATGCTGGGCTATTAATGTCACAATTCAGAAACTCATCACATGTACAATATTGTGTGCATTGCAACCATAGAGGAGAGTAACACATGGGAAAGATGGGCCATATTATGGCATAGTGAATTGTCCATGTATGTTAAATCATAAACTGTCATTGAAAAAATTACTTACAATTAGAGGACCTCTGTTGTTTTCACGGTACTTGTTCTGGAAGAAAATGTAAACAACAGTGGCGGCCAGAGAGTAGAGGAAAGCAAAGACAGCAATGGTGACGAAGAACTCTGCGGATGAAGAGGAGTCTCCAATGAGGTAGAGGGTCTCTCGCCGCTTCCCTTCGCAGGTGGGGGCATTGAACACCACCTGGTACAACCTACATTCAAAAAGAAGTTCAGATTGAAAGCTTTATGAATTTAAAGCGACCACTGTCTTTAGAAATGCAATGCAGCATTTAAATGTTAAATATATTCTCCTTAATGGCAAAGGCATTAATATGCCCGATGGATCCAGGCTCAACTCATGCACAATGCAGCCTCATTAATCTTGCACTGGAGACCAGAATAACCCACTTTTAATGCAGCAGCAGATATGATTTTAGTTTTTAATCTGAGAATGATGCATTGCCCAGTATTCAGATATTATCTTTGTCTGAAAGTTCTATGTTAAATATTATTCACAAACTGTATCACAGTGAAACACCTTCGTTTGAAAGTATCCCACATCAATTAAAGTGGCATTTTAGATTTTCTATATATTTGTGATATGCTGCCCCATAGATTTGGACACAATGTATTCAAACAATTATGTGGATGAAATGATTGGTCATTTAAAGCATATAACATCTCAACATAAATTACAAAGGAATAGACTGCATCAATATAGCACAGAATCTTTTAAAACAGGAGTTCACAGTAGCGTGTTCGAGTCTGTTTTTTATAAGAAAAAAAAACAAATTGTGCTTTGGTGCCTTGAATGAGGAGGGTGAAGGAGTGGATGGAAAAGATAAGGAAGAATCAAGTGGACATTTTGATTTGCCTCGTCCAACCAGCATCAAAAAGGATGGACGCAACAGCCTAAAAGGGTAAAAAAAAGTAAACAGTTTGCTTTTTTCGAAGTAAAAAATAATCAGAGCTCTAAGTCATTTTGTAGGGTGCGGGTTTTATCCAGAGACCACGCTGTGTGCCCTGTGGCCACAGGGTACAATTGTAGACCGTGCCCTCAGGAGTAAAGCATGTGTGGTAATATCCAGTGGGTTAAGATCGCTTGGTAAACACTGCATGCCATTTGACCACTGGCCCCTGTGGTAGACCTGCATGGTATTTTCAACTGCTCTGTTGAATTCTATCCCCCTTTTCAGATTGTCAATTTCATAAGGAGATTTATGATTCTTTATATGATATTGTGGGACATTGCTGTACTGCTTAGTATTGTGTTTTGTACTTTCTGTTAGATATAATTCTCCTTATACTATAACTATATTTAATATATGTGTTATTATTAAAGGAGAAGTGTACACTCAACGTTTGTGTGTTCATTTATGCTTATGGATAATTAGGTTTCACTATAATGTATTTTATCCTGGTTCATCGTACACACCATTTCTGGAGTTAAGCCACAGGCTACTCCTCCACGTCTAATCAGAGTCAAATACACATAAGTGACCCCCACTTTCCAACACCGTCTGTGTACCCTGACTGCTTACTATTAGCGACTCTGGACTTTTGCTCCTTTGGAGAGCCCTATAAAACAGACTCCTGAAAATTCGGCCTGATAAATGATATCACAATCAGCATGGGAAAAGGGATCAGGTTTCAGCAGTCTGGGCGTATCATATAACTCAAAGCCACACCATGTGCTCAAACTCCAAAGGGACAGAACTACTTCTTTGCCCTTCTCTCTGTGTCCTTGGGAACTGGTAGAAGAGCATGAATTAAGGTCATTCACTTTGGCAATATGGCAATGCTTTTTAGGCTCAGAGAGAAATGGGACAGAGCTCAGAGCCTAGGTGCAGGTTTGACCGTGTGCCCAGAGCATCCTGGTTACAGTCAAAGGAAGTATCAAACAAGCCCTGATGGCAGGGTAATTGAAAACTTTGATTTCATTGGAGATATGATAAGTTATGTAATCAGTCATTTCAGTGATTATGCATGATATGATATCATCTGTAACCTGTGAAGTAAGAGGCAGTGCACTGTGAGAGGTATGCTGTTTAGTTCACAGTAACTGGTGAATTTCAGAAGTTGTAGGTTGTGGATCATAATACTAACCTCGCATCAAGTTACATTTTAGGGGATTATACACATATAAATGACCAAATGTATAATATGGACACTGCTGTTATAATTGAGGCCACTAGTTCCTAACGCAAAAGTACATCAGCTTAATTATCTAGGATTTTGGGAAAAATGGCATTGAAATATAAAGTTGAGTTTCTAATTCAAATTCTCATAAGAATATTTTGACAAGTTACAGATCAAACTCGATTGCCACTCAGTTAAAATTTCATGTATATTAGTCGAATGGGATTGAACTATAGTGGTGATCTAAGAGTAGCCTATCCAAGTCCTACAGGAATATGTGATCTCAGATACACCACATACGTCTGAATAGAATACAATCAATCTCAATGCTACGTTATAACATTTCTCATATAGGCCATTTTCACAATTTGAAAATTCGTTCAGCTGTTTTTGATGTGTTGAAGGGCATTGAAAGATTAACCTCTTGTGTGTTTAGTCTGTTCATTTATGAAATATCCATTAATCCAGATCAAATAGTACAAACAAAAACCAAAATAAAACCCCATCAAACTCTGGTTCTACAATAGATTATATGTTCCTAACTAGTGCTTAATTATCTGTGAATCTGATTTGGATCAGTGGATCTAAGAAATTTAACTGGTTGCCTGTGACTGAACGGTTTTGGTCGTGTGGCTTCTTGGGGATGTCTTCTAGCAGAAAAAACTGGAAGGATATAAAGAGGAAAAGGGGAATTTCCTATTCTCGGAGAGAGGTTAACAGAAGAACAGATCCTACCCTCAAAACTAATTCACTTGCACTACATAGTGTACATCCATGGACCCCCTGGAAAGTCACTGTGTTAATATACTCTGAGGCAGCAAGCCGAAGTCTATAGGAGAACTGTGACCTCACAATCAGTTCATGGACTTTCACTATGCATTTAAAATGTGCATACAGCATTTGATATATGAAAACCATAAATGTAGTGTTTTTGACATGCCAAAATATATAGCACTATAGAGGACAAAACAGAATTGGGATGAAAATGAATGGATTTTGTATCACTAGGTAGGGAGCCAAAGTCGAATGGCACTTCCCATAGAATGAAAGATATTATAAGCATTTTATTAAATGTATTTTTACATTGAGCTGATGGCTTATTCATGTCAATGTGTTTGTATTTAAGGTTAGTGTGACATTTGTTCATGTAAGAAGCAGGAGGTAAAGCGCACGGTTAATTTGAAAGAAGGCATAAATTAAGTTTATCAAAGTCAATAAACTCTGTAAGCAGCTTCCTGAAAGCGAAGAATATGTTGATGTTTTACACAGAGCTGATGTAATTTGAACACTGTGCTTTCATTATTTTGTCTTTCACTTAGAGGTCACTTGGTCAGAAGCCACAGAAGTATGCTGTTGTCAAGAATCATTTAGCAGAGCAACTTGCTCATTAACTGTAAGGCCTTAAACTGAATGCCTGTTGCTGTTGAACGAAATAAATACTGATGTTGCCCTCTTGAAAGTGAAGTGCGTTTGTGGGATTATGATGTCTTAAAAAGGGTTGTGAGTTCATAAACATGGTCTATATGCTAGGGGCACATTACAGAACCATTGACTGACAAGTAACCATGAATGGGCAAATGAAGGACCAAGGAGATTCCCAAGGTGTTCGTACTACAGAGGAGGTGAGAGTGACTGTGTAGTCAGGTTAAGTCAGACTTTCCATTAAAAAGACAATTCTTGGTTTTCTAATTACAATGGTCTGGTTAAACAAATACGTTCATGCATTTTGAGTTGTTGTTGGATTGTTTCAAGCAAATCTGTCAAGCAGGGCCAAAAAAAGTTGGCGTCCCAAAAGTGACATTTTACATTTCAAATCCCATTCAATTTTTGTTCCTCGATACTGAAAAAACTGCTGAATGGAATTTCAGCATGCTTCATGTGTAAGTATAACTTTACTGAAAGAAGTGCCTTTGCTTAGTTTGATGTAAAGCTTTCTAGAAATTAGCCTGTACAAATGTTCTATCTGGGCAGGCAGAGGTTACATTTTGAGATATATCTGGACCGTGAATCTGCAGATCATACATTGATTGTCAAATGCATAGAGGATTTATTAATAAAGGCACACCATTGGATTAGGGAGTGTCTTCTCCATTCATCCATTGTAGAACTACAAATCTGGATTTTGAATCGCTACTCTAATTGGCAGGCCTTTACAGGAAATGTTGGTCATGGCTACAAGTAACCAATGTGGTGCATGGAGAACCGTTTTGGGAAAATAAATAAATGGGCATGTGCCTACTCTGGCCCTGGTCCATGTGTGGGTGGGGTCCACAAAGAGACCTCCCGAAATTAAAATATTAAACAGGAGTTTAATTGTAGGAATTTTGAACTTCATTAATGAACTCTAGACCTTCAAGCACTTCCCTAAATATGGGTCGTACCTCACTCAACAAGACACCAAAATGATAGATCCTTAATAACTTTGATTCACTTTATTGACTTTGCAGCACAGTCGAGAAATAAAATCCAGTGGCAATGAAAGGTTAGCAAATTGTCATGGTGCAGCAGTCTTTTGATCATTCATTTCCTTTTCTTGACTTGGTCATTGCCAAATCTGCATGTCAGCTTATCGATATATTAACAGAAGTTTACAAACAGCTCTTTTATTCATATGTTTACAAACAGTGATGAAATATGAACATTTTGAAAATGTACGAACTTAGATTAGATATGCGAACACCCCTCTCAATATACTAAATTCACATCTCTAGAACACATACTCCACATGAGACACACACTCAACACTTCACATAATACACATAACTAACACACTTCATAATGTCCATTATACATAAACCATTCACAATTCACATATCTAAAACATAGGACAGTCACAATCCATGACACTCAAATACATACTGCATGTGAGGCACACTCTCAACACACATACATATTGTAAACAATTCTGCATACTCCTGAAAGATACACAGTCATGTCTTCTGGCACATGTACTCATAATCACAGACACACACCCCGAGTCTGTATACAATCAAACTGATATAAATGCCCAACACACTTGAGAGATACACACAGGCTGATAGACATGCATGACACATATGGTATTTTCTGTCCAAACACTGTAGATGTTAGCTGAAGACAGAAATCTCAGATTTTAAATACAGAAATTACCCTAAATGTGTTATGCTCAAGAATGTATTACCGTTAATCTTGAAATACACCATAGATCATGAAATATCAACAACAGAATTGACATAGGATTCAGTCATATTTTCTTATAATGAATTAAAAGCATAAGATTTTACTATTGATAACAAATAGTCACAATGTATTAATATTTTCTTTACTCCCACCAGGATGTGTGATATGACTAGAATTTACAAAATGAATAATTTAATGACATCTATGTAAAAAACTCATCAGACAAATGTGTTGGAATTACAATTCAACATCTGAATCCCATGGATATTATACATGTATATAGTTAAAGTTTGTCATTGCTTTGAAGGAGGATTAAAAACGTTACCTGGTGTTGGATAGCTAGCTCTAGTGAGTACAATCATCAGATTTAGATATTTGGATGCCTGATTTCATTATTATTTCCAGAGGTGTATGCATATTCTATTTATGATAATGGAATTGTATGTGATGATAGTTGTTTTTGCCAGAATCTACCTTTCTTACAAATCAGTTACAATTAATTGTAACGGAAAGGCTGTACATTTGTGTGTGTGTGTGTGTGTGTGTGTGTATGTGTAAAGTGGAATCAATCGTTATCAGGATAATGAGAGATCTATGCAGGTGTTTAATTTTGCAAAGCACACATTAGACAACTACCATCTTTACAATGTTACTAGAATGCACTCAGATCTCAAACTGCTGCTATCACACAATGGAAGGCATTAATTAGCACGTTGCTGTAATTCACAAGATCATATGCAATAACTATGCAATAAAACAATGCCTGCCTATACAATGTAAAATAACCTCCACAGTTGAAACGGAGTACTGCACAAATCCACTTTTCCAGCCATTGTGTGTCAAAAGGTTGATTTTAGTGTGTAATGATATAGTTTGTTTTTTGCACATGTATATTAGTCCAGGAAAATCCCTTTGACTCAGACAGAAAGGGTCCGATTAAGACACAGTTAGGAAAGCATTCCCACCTAGGGCCCGATTACAACGTGGTTAGGAAGGGCTCTTAACTGCATTTGCTCCTTCAAAAGCGGATCGGGAACGTGTCTTTCCAACTGAGGGCTCGATTACAATGCGGTTAAGAACATAGGCTCCTATTGAGGTCAATAGGAGTCCAACCACATCGTATTTGGAAACATCCGGATGCATCGTACTAGGTCAGTTGGACTCTCCTGATCTGAGTCGGTAGGAAACCATTTCCAAAACCATTCGGTCGGGAAGATTTCCTAACCACATCGCAATCGTCCCAAAGTGTTGTGTAGCATGTTCAAGTCTTATTTCGACATGTGCCACTCTATAATGCAAAACAGTGACTTCTAAATCCAATGAACATATACCAACGTTAAGGACATGGACGTTGAATCAGCAAAAATGGTACGGAAAATTGAAGTGACATCACACCCTCTTTGACACCAGTGACATCACAAGGAAGATTCCTTGCCCCACTTTAGACTCCTCAACAGATTGCGGTTTCCTACTGAACTGCAAATAGTACAACTTATGAACACTCTTTCCTTTCTCTTTCTCCCAAGGCTTCCATTACCCTCGCAGAGCAGGGGTCATAAAGGGTAGTGCCAACCGACGCTTGATGCAGCTGCAACAACTAGCTACCCTTACCTGACACACATAATCAAAGATGAATGCAAAACTTTAATTTGCATTTTGCAAACACTTTTGAAGCGGACCTCCAAGCGCTTCAGAGCCTAATAAACCCTTTTAACTAAACGAGACATGCACTTCTTTTTCAGAACATATTTAATAAAAAAAGGCCAGCGTGGTTTCACGCTGGGTCTACTGAAAGAATGTTCTCAAGCATAAAAAATACACTTCTAAATCGAATGCCTCATATCAGTAACATTTATAAAATTCATGCAGATACTTCATTAAAAGATACTAAACATGTAAAGTGCAAAAGTAGTGTAATACATGAATAAATAAACGGGTGTGATATTTAGGAGAAAGCTGTAGAGAAAACGACAACAAGGACTATCTCAAGACAAAAACATATTTGTAGGATGAAGTATGTAAATTAGATGGAAAATAAGTAAAACAGCAGCAGTGTGAAATTGCATCATTATGAAGGTTTAAGCAAAAGAGCCTGCATTCCTGCTGTTCGCTCAGCAGTGCTTATGCCAGCCCGTTAGGGTCTCCAACTTTTGAAGATAGCTCCTATTAATTTTAAAATCCGTCCATGAATTATTTGTTAAAAAGCTTGCTTTTGCTTCTCAGTAAAGAGACGAAGAGTGTGAAGTATATGAGGGCCTATTTTGCCCACTTGAGTGTTCCCCATTGACAGAACAAAATACATTGTTGGACCTGTGCATCAATTTAGCGCCAAGAGTCAATAGGTGCTATAAGGCTGCCGTCTTACATCACCATACTGAAGAACCGGTTGTGGTACTGCACATGAGTTCTATTGCTATGGGTTTGCATTCTCAGTCTTCTTGCATTTAGACATTTGTCATGTAATCACTGGTGTAACTTCAACAAAATCCCAAGGAAGGGGAAAGTGTCATCAAGTTGTGTATGGCCGATAAAGACGTCACAGGGTTGACACCCGGAACATAAGGATAGAAACTCAACAGCCACCACTGTGGCTGAGGTAGTAGTGGAAGTCCAGGGAGGGGAAGGTAAACAGGACTTTTACAGGGACTTTTACTGGACAACTGGACAAGTAAAAGCAAGAACCAGTGGAAATAGAGAACAAGGTGGGGCCATAGCTGCTAGGCATCCAGGGTGTTCAGGTGTGCAATTCTCAGGATTGCAGTGTGCCTATGCGTGCCATTCAAGTGTCGTTTGTGTGATACTTCAGTTACACTTTACAGGGGCGTAACACAGGCCCCCGCATCCCCCGCGGTGCGGGGGGGCCTCTAGCTCCAAGGGGCCCCTTGGCACTGCACTCTGGCACGAGAGCTCTTGATTGAGCCCGGAGGGGGCCCCTCTAAGTACCGTGCAGGGAGGCCCCCTCACTTTTCGTTACACCAGTGACACTTTAATGTGAGCTGACCAATGAAGTCATGTCTGCATTTCAGAAACTGTTAGTCCCATTTCTGAAAACGAATGCTCTATAAGAGGCCTTGAAATTGAGAGAGCGCAAACTGATTTAAATGTATGAGTACATCACACTTACCTGTAGTAAGCACAAATCATGAAGAGAAATGCCATGAGTGCTAATAGTATCTGCAAATATATTCAAAAATGTATAGTTAATATAGAGATTTAAGTAGAAGTGGAACTAATACAGAAATGTGTGACATTATATGACTTTATTAGATGTGATTATTTTGAATCCATGTCGTGAAGCTGCTAAAACATAAGATGGTATGTGGTTAAAAGCAGAACGTGGTAGGCCTCAGGGCCAGAGCTGGAGGGAAAGGGAAGATGGTTCTTTTCACGACACAGATTGTATTACAATTTTTGGTCATTGCATTAAATAGGCCATGATTTATAGAAATGTTTACTTAATAATAGAATAAGAGTATTAACATGCTTTAATTAAATGAAGAAGTTGAATGCTATAATCATAATGAGAAATATTGTAGGCCTGAAATGTTTTAGCATTGATTTACACGTACATGTCTGGGCTGAGAAATGTTGCAAGCCTTTTTCTTTTTAGAAGTATATGAGAGTTGGGTTCTTGGCGGCAGATATCTGTCTGCAACAGGAAAGGGGGGATCCAATTATAAATGAATGAATAGAGGTCTGTTCAGTAGACGGCCCAGACATGGAGGAGGGTTCTGGAATGTTTAAGGGGTATCAGCGGGCCGGAGAAGAGCCTGAGAAGCAAGGTCAACTCTAACGTCTGAGGCCCAATACAAAGCATCATGGAAAAAGCCTGAAGCTACACCACGTGAGAGGCGTTTCGCAAGGGGCGTCTCAAATGTTGTTGACTGTTTTGTATTAGGGACAGCACCCCTGGGTGGAGTTAGAGCAGAGACCTGAGGACCCTTTAGAGAGCGGATGGGTAGGCAGTGAGGGGTCATGACTGGAGAACTATAGGTTTTCACCAAGAGACATAGAGTGGGTGACTTCCCTTGGGGGTCATTCACTGCTGACACCTTTGTTAGGTTGGGATTTGGTTAAGTAGGGATACCATCTAGAACAGGGTAGGGACGCCTAACCTGTGTGTGTTTTCCTCCAACCTAAATGAAGGAGAGATATGCGTCTATGCTGATAGCTTTATTATTCTTAGAACTTGTGTTAGTGATTTCTGTTGCTCGTCTGAGGGCTTTTCGAGAGCACATGTATGTAATTGGACCTGTGTATCTCGTGAATCTCATTCTGAGATGCCTGTATTTGCAGCTTATCATTTCCTTACAATAAACTTTTGAAAGCTAGAAGTTGTCTGTGGTCTTTGGGAGTAGAGTCCTTTATTGGGTGAACTAACTTGCAGATGGGTGTACTGTTTTCCTCCAAGACAGGCAACAAAGGTTCAGTCGACCAGATCGAGGTTTAGGTCAATAGATATAAGGTATCGATCAAAATCTCGCCCTTTCAGTTGGTAGCAGAGGATGGTTGCCTTCTTGAGGACGGTGACCTAGGCCAGGTTAGCTTACCCCAAGGCCCCTAGAAATCGATGATCGGAAGAACAGCCCGCAGAAGAAGATCCGGATGACGTGAGACAGAAAAAGCAGCAGTATCGGTCGAGAGTGAGTATAAAGGGTTATGCGTGTTAGATTGCGGTGTTTTGTAATGTATCTATGTTGTAATGTCTGGCGGAGTTGAATGTCTGTAGAGTGACTGTGGAACAGGTTGTGAGCGCGCGCAACCGGTGGAAATCTTAAGTTCAAGGAGAGCTTAAGTGGTTCGGGTGTATCGGACACCCAGAGTAATTGTCAACTAGTGTGAAGGGGGTCATGAGGTACCATTGATCACCCGAGAGACCGAGATAGGGGGAACGTAAGAGTGAGTGCGTGAGTAACGGACGCTGGTCGGAAGTTACTGTGTGTGTAAGCAACCTATCAGAGAGACGATAGACATCTCGTCAGTTGTGTTGACAATTACAGATAGACTGTGGACGTACAGTCGAGAGAAGTGACCGCTTGGTCGGAAGTAGTCATTTTTCGGTGTATGAATGGGACGCATGCATAACCGGGAGACGAGTTGAGAAAGGAGGGGTGCTGCTGCGAAGCGGAGAAAAGTGACGTCAGGTGGTGTCGCGCAGTGATTGGCTGACCGGAGAAAGACCGCGCTGTGATAGGCCAGCTAGCGAACACGTCAGACAGGGTCGCGACGTGATTGGCCGACCGGAGAAAGACCGCGCTGCGATAGGCCAAGCTAGCAAAGCCGCGACAGGATTGGTGGATTGTCATCAGGAAGTAAACAGAGTAGCGAGGCTGGATTTTGTGCGCATAATCATGAAGTGTTTTAAATGGTTGAAAGCGGTGTTTAAAAAAGAGAAGCGGGGATCGTATGAAGGGGAAGAAGCCCCGCCGGAGGGTACGCCAGCTCGTTACATGGCAGTAAATGTTGGGTTGCATACGATCCTCTGGATATCAGAGTGGAGTAAGATTACGGAAGGAAATGAGGAACTGACGTTCCCGAAGTACGGGACGTTCAGATTAGAGGTGTTACATCGATTGAAATCAGTCATGACCTCAAAGAGACCCTTGCCTAGACCAACCCAGTTTGAAGCTCTTGAAGCATGGATTAGGGCAGCGCATGAAAAGAATATGAACAGACGACAAGAAAGGGTGAAACGATCGGTAAGGGCAGTGCAGGATGCCAGGTGGGATGCGGATGCTAAAAGATGGAGAGTGCATAATTTGGAAATAAATAAACTGTACCCAGTGTTAGAGGCGCCCGTAAATAAAACTCCCCTGGAAGAAGATGAGGAGAGCGAAACAGAGGATAGCCTGATAAACAGATTATTGACAGACAGGCCACCCCCGTATAATAGAGCAGGGGGGGAGGTCGAGAAGAGTGAAGGAGAAAAGGGGGGCAATGCAGGAGAGCATAGACCGCTTCCCAGTTCAGAGTGGGATCCTGAGCCAAAGAAAGAGCTGTCCCAGCCTAGTCATGTGCAACAGGTAGTCGGTAGGTTTGTGGTACAAAGAGCGCCGGAAACGGAAAGCGCCACATCCTACCCATTACCAGATGCACTACAGGTACCTGTTACCATAGGTCCTATAATATCGATATATGACCAAGAGAGAGCAAGAGGGGAAGAACGGAAACGGAAAGACAGAGAAAGAGCAGAGGAGGCAAGGAGGAACGATACCACTAATTCCCCAAGTCAGATGCCGATACCCAGAGAGTGGAGTACACCGATGCACACAGCAGGGGACCCAGGAGGGGATCCTGGGGGCCCTAGATGGCCAATGGATCTGAGGGGATCTGGACGAAAATCCTTTCAAGAGCTAAATGAGTACATGAAGCAGTGGGATGAGGCAGTGAAGGCTCAAAAGAGCATCAATGCTGCAGAAGCAGAAAGGGAAAGTCAGGACAGCAGAGCACGGACTCACTGCGGGGCTGGGGAGAGTAGCCCGGAGTGGGACTGTAGAGGGAGTAGGGGAGTCACCCATTGGGCCCGGAATGGAGGTAGAACAGACCTGGAAAACGGGGGCCCTGGGAGTGAAGGGGTGGCGCGCCCAATACTCAGTGAAGGAGAGAGGAGAGCGCAAGAGTACAGAAACAGCTTTAAGTGTCCACACTGTGTGCCTGGCACCAGAGAACTGAATGGGAGTTGCGAGAGGTCGCACCATAGTCCCTGTGATGACGGCAATGAGCGCAGCCCAGGGAATATGGGGAACCAGGAAGGATCGTATCGGATACTGAGCGATACGAGGCAAAGGGAGAGTAGCGACCAGAGGGAAAATAACAGAGAGATGTGCGGTGAGAGGAGAGAAGGAGATGAGAGTGGGCAGAGAGAGAGTGGGGGTAACAGGCCCGTGTTCCATCACCTTCCTAGATCGGATGGCCGAGCATGGGACCTGGAGAGATGGGAGCGAGGGAGACCACCCATTAACTCTCCCGAGCCCAAACGTAGAGCTCGAAGTTGGGATGGTAGGGAGACCAGTGAGCCCCCTTCGAAAGACATATTGCGAGCTGAGATAAAAGCCAAGAGACTCGATGTCTCCAGTTTAAGGTCAGACCTGGATGACATGGTAGATGGTACCCTGCCTTTAGAAAGAATGGAAATGTATGAACAGGATGAAATACTGTATATGGCAAAGGACATTACTCGAAAAGCGAGAGCAGTCCATGAGAAGTTAGTCGAACTAGCAGGCAAATATATGGTGGACTTGTCAAGAACCAAAGCATTACAGGGTAACCACAGGCTGCATTACACAGATCGAGACCTAGATGAGAGGAGAACGATTGGGCTGAAAACACACATAAGGGAACTGATTGCTGGAATAAGGACATGGAGGGCACTAGATAAGTGGGAAGAGAGGTGGTCCAAGAAAGGGACCGGCAGGAGAAGCATGATTGGTATGACACCAGGACAGCAGGGAATAGAAGCTTACCCTTTGCGTGAAGTTGCAAATGGGAACTATGTACATGTCCCTTGGAGTAGGGGAGATTTAGCTGCTTTTACCACCTCTTTCCCCAAGTTACGAGAGAACCCTGTGGAGTGGTACAAGCAAGTCGAGAGGTTTGTAAAAATCTCAAAGGTCCTTTGGATAGATCTGAACACGCTGTTTGACATTGTAGTACCAGGAGATCTGTGGACAGCATGCAAGGTTAGCGCTGAGTGGCCCACAACGGAGCCAGAGAGAGATGCTAAGACTAATGGGCCGTCCGAAATTGTGATGGCAAAATTCGAGAGAGTGATGACTTGGCTGAAAGAAAAAGTGCCAATGCAAGACATAGATTGGGTCAGAATAGACCGAACGAGACAGGAACCCAAAGAGACAGTTCATGAATATTATGAGAGATTGCTGAAGGCGTTTAAACAGTATAGCGGCTTGGATGTAATGGATCCAAAAGACATAGGGCAATTCGTGTCCAAGTTCGTCCTGGGACTGAGACCGGATATTAGTTTAATGATTCAGCAACACTCGATTTGTTGGCAAACTAAACCCCTAGATGAAATACTGAGATATGCCAGGTACTGCTGTGATGAGATAGATTCCAAGGCTAAGAAACTAAAGGAAAAGTTGATGGTGGTACAGATGCAGGCAGCAGGGAAAGGGGGACAACAGCAACAACAGCAAGGGACAGGTACAGGAGGAAAGAAGCAGTATAGTCAGAACAAGGGTAATGAGGAGAGTTCCACCTTTAGACCCAGAATAGACATAGCTACCTTGAAGAAAACGACTAGGTGCCACCAGTGCAACGAGGTGGGGCATTGGAAACGCGAGTGCCCCTACAATGTAGAGATAGGAGAGCAAGAGATAGAGGAGGAAGAGGTCCAGAGCGCACCTACAAGAGGGGTAACGCCATACCAAGGAAAGGTGCTCAAAGGGGGGGGGGCTCCTCCCCGAGCCCAGTTCCCGCAACCTCCTCGAGTAGGGAGTATGGGTAAGACCTATAGACAAATGCCCCTGTTTGTGGAAGGGGAAGAGTGCTATTATGTAGACCCATTAACTGGACAGAGAGTGGAAAGAGAAGACTGCACCCTTGGGGCAGCCTTAGAGGTAGATCAGAGGGGACCCTATGTGGAAGCAGAAGTAGCAGGGTGCCCTACGACATTTCTGGTGGACACAGGAGCCACTAGATCCACGATCAGATCAGCTGCAGTTCCAGACCTGCCTATGTCTGGAGAGACCATACAGGTGGTAGGGGTCGCAAACAGGAGAATAACCAGCCAATTGACAGAACCGGTACAGGTGAAAATAGGGAAGTACAGCGATGAGCACCAATTTGTGGTTTGCGATTCAAGCCCTGTGTGTCTGCTAGGAAGAGACCTGTTGTGCAAATTGAATTGTACTATATATTGTACCCCCCAGGGAGTGGAGGTATTGACTAATGATGATGATGCAGATTTCAAAGTTGCAAACTCAAGAATATGTGTGGAGCTGTACCCTACTTTGACAGTAGACGAGCTTCCCTGGGACTTGAGAGAGACAGTGGCACCAGAGGTATGGGATTTCACTGGGGAAGAGATTGGATTGGTCAAAGGGGTGGACCCAGTGAAAATTGTAGTGAAACCGCATGCTGAGTTCCCAAGAACACCCCAATATAAATTGACTCCAGAAACGATTGCAGGTATAAAACCCGTGATCGAGTCCATGATTAAACAGGGAATACTGAAAGAAATCGTGGGTAGTCCATGCAACTCCCCGATTATGGGTCTGCAGAAACCAAATGGGAAATTTCGGATAGTGCAGGACCTTCGAAAGATTAATAACATAGTCGTTTCGTGTTGTCCAGTGGTACCGAATCCATCAGTGATACTGTTTCAGATTCCATTCCAAGCAGAGTGGTTCACAGTGATCGATCTTTGTCAGGCTTTCTTTTCGATCCCTTTGGACGAAGATAGCCATTTTCTTTTCGCATTTAAGCTGGAAAATCGCGTTCTAACATGGTGTCGTATCCCTCAAGGGTATACAGAGAGTCCATCGATCTTTAACCAGCTTCTGAAGAAAAATCTTGAAAGTCTAGTGCTGCCCCAGAAGTCAGTTCTGGTCCAGTACATAGACGACCTCCTTGTGGCGTCAGAAACAGAAGAAGCTTGCAGGGAAGATTCCATTGCTTTGTTAAATCATCTAGCTGCCAATGGGCACAAGGTGTCCCCGGGAAAATTGCAGTACTGCCTGACAGAGGTGCAGTACTTGGGACACAGAATTGAGAAGGGCAAACGAAAAGTGTCACCAGATAGGATAGAGGCGATCATGAAAATGAATGCGCCTAAGACACAGAGAGAGGTCAGGATGTTCCTAGGGATGGTGGGTTATTGCCGACAGTGGATCGTGAATTTTTCACTGAAAGCAAAGCCCTTGCAAAAACTGACGCACAAGGAAGTGAGCGATCCGGTACCATGGGACAAAGACTGTTTGATGGCGTTCCTACAGCTGAGAGAGGACCTGTGTCGTGCTCCGGCATTGGGAATGCCTGATTACAATAAACAATTTTTTCTTTACTGTTGTGAGAGAGAAGGTTGTGCGTTGTCTGTGTTGGTCCAAATCCATGGGAATGCCCGTAGACCAGTTGCTTATTTCTCGGCTACTTTAGACCCAGTAGCCGCAGCGTTGCCCGGATGTCTCAAATCCGTTGCTGCAACGGGTGTCAGCATTGAGAGATGTGAAAATATCGTTATGGGGCACCCGTTAGAGGTGTGCGTGCCACATTCTGTTGAACTGTTGATGACCAGGACCAAAACACAGCATCTGACCAACAGTAGGCTCACGCGCTATGAGCAAGTTATTCTTGCTGCAGAGAACGTGACTCTCAAGAGATGCTCTGTTTTGAACCCTGCTACCTTGATGCCACTTCCAAATGATATCGATGATGATGATGAATGTACAGACCATGACTGTCTCGATGTGACTGAACTATGCACCAAACCCAGACCCGACATCGTAGATGAGCCACTGACCGACCCAGACGAAGTTTTCTTTGTCGATGGCTCATGTGTAAGAGACGAGGTTGGGCAGTTGAGAGCAGCTTATGCTGTTTGTACAATTGAAGGAGTTGTGGAAGCTGGGTGCCTGGAAGGAGTACACTCCGCTCAGGTAGCCGAGATTATTGCCCTGACACGTGCTTGCTTAGCAGGCAATCAAATTCGAGTTACCATATACACCGACAGCCAGTATGGGTATGGGGTAGTTCATGATTACGGGCAGTTATGGTCTCAAAGAGGGTTCATGACTTCTTCAGGCTCTCCCATTCGCAATGGAGAGTTTGTGCGCCTGTTGTTAGAGGCATTGCAATGCCCGGCAAGTATCGCAGTTGTAAAGTGCACCGCACATACCAGTAATGAGGACTTTGTTTCGAAAGGCAATAGATATGCTGATGAAGTTGCGCGGTATTGCGCGGAACAAGGTTACTCTTTCACAGAGGTGGATGTGGGTGGAATAAATGTAAGAACTGAATTAGCCATGATACTGGAAACTGTTGATACTTGGGATGAACTGTCAACCATGCAAGAAAATGCTCCTGATTCTGAAAAAGAAACATGGGAAAAGGCAGGATGTGTAATGGGTGAGACCCATTTTTGGGTCTCAGCAGACGGCAGAGCAGTGTTGCCCAATGAGATGGTGAGTCCAATGGCTAGGCTCATACATGGTCCCGTACACTTAGGGAGAGATGCTATGCTGAGAGTGTTTAGACAGACTTGGTACAATCCTAAGTTTAGAATAGCAGCAGAAGCAGTGTGCCAGCGTTGTGTGACCTGCCAGCAGCTGAACGTAGGAAAAAGAACACCAGTTGCACTAAGTCACATAGGAAGGTCTGGAGGTCCATTCAATCGAATGCAGATAGATTTCATTGAAATGCCAAGGTGCAACCGCCTCCGCTATGTCCTGGTGGTTGTTTGTGTGTTCTCCAGATGGGTTGAGGCATACCCTACACGTAGGTGCGACACCCTCACAGTGGCCAAGTTACTGCTTAGAGAACTCATTCCTCGCTTCGGGGTGCCGGCCTTTTTGGAATCAGATAGGGGAACACATTTTAACAGCGAGCTTGTGAAGATGATCTGTGTAGCACTAAATATTGACCAAAAGCTGCATTGCAGTTACCGACCAGAAGCCTCAGGAATTGTGGAGCAGATCAATGGCACAATCAAGGCCAGAATAGCAAAAGTGTGCTCCTCAACGACCCTGAGTTGGCCTGATGCCCTGCCATTAGTTCTCATGAGCCTTCGTAGTACCCCAGACAGAAGAACAGGGTTGTCACCACATGAGGTGTTAATGGGGAGAGCAATGAGGCTGCCATCTATTCCAGCTACTGCACTGTTAAATATCACAGATGATATGATCCTGGACTATTGTAAGGGGCTGTCTGACGCCATGCGTTCTGTGTCCCTTCAGGTGCAGGCTGCCGAGGTTCCAGCGTGCCAGGGCCCTTGCCATGACCTGTATCCTGGGGACTGGGTCCTGGTGAAGAAACATGTGAGAAGAAGCTGCTTGGATATTCGTTGGCGTGGGCCCTTCCAGGTCATCCTGATCACAAACACAGCTGTAAAGGTGGGAGGCCTGCCCAATTGGATCCACGCGTCACATACGAAAAGGGTTCCAGCACCTCTGGAAACAGCTCCTCTCTCGGATAGACGTCCAGCAGAGGACCGAGAAGCCATAGAGGGGGCTAGCCAAGCTGTAGAGGTGCCAGCGGAAGCAGGGAACGAGTCTGACCAAGCTGAGGACGGTCAGTACAACAGCGAAACAGAAGACGCTACAGAAGGAGAAAGTAGCTGGGAGTACGAGTCAGACCCTGACAGGTCTGAGAGAGAGCGAGAACAGAGAAGAAGAAGAAGGAGTAGAAGGGCACGTGGAGAAGCTAATTGGCCGCAAAGAAGGAGCTCTAGCCTGAGGTCAACTCCAGAAGCAACCCTTCCTCCGATATCAGAAGACTCAGATCCGGAAGAAGGTGCTCAGGGCGCTGAAGCACCGGACCGAAGAAGGTCAAGAAGAGTGCGTGTGCCTAACAGAAGATACTCCACACCTGAGTGGACATATCTGGCGACAAATGTCTGTGAAACCGGAGACAGGGAGGATCCGAGCGGTGGTGGTGTCCAGTTCTGAGCCCATTATCACCGTGGAAATACGACTGTTGGTACCCGGTGTCGAACAAGAAGGGTCACTAACATTCATGCTCCCCAGACCTCCCCGCCTCAGCAAGTTAAAACATATGTTTCTTACAGAATTGCAATTCCCCGACTTTGGTACAACGATAACAGCACATGAAGAGCACAATCTTCGTTTGGAAATACTGAACTATGCTATTGAAGCTGCAACCACAAATCTGATAGTAGACTGTTAAAGGACTTTGTAAATAAAGCAAGCAGAAAAAAGAAGATTACCTAGCGCCCAGGAAGCAGAGAATTTTAGGGAACTTCCCTTGAGTGGATGGAGAAGGGCTAGGGTTGTCTTTTTGAACTGTTAAAGGACTTTTGCGAAGAAGGTTGTCAGCCTCCAGCTGTGTGGATTCTAAAGACAAAAGGATTGAAAAGAGACTGTAAAGGAACGAGAGGAAAAGAACTTTTTGCAAAGATAAAGAGAGAACTATATTGTCTGACGAAATGGAGGCCGGCACCCCGAACCGCAGAGCTAAATGTATAATAGGTACACTAATAGTAGGAGTGATAATATTAATAGCTTTAGTGGTAACAATTTCTTATGTAAAGGGACATGAGGAAGAGGCAAAGGTAACTGATGTGAATTCTGTAGAAACGCTTACACCCACTGTTGCTGGTGAAAAAGGGGAAAACACTCAAGAGAAAGCGTTATTAGCTGCAGAAGCCCGCAGGTTACATGTAGACGAGTCCCAAGGAGACTTTAGGTCAAATGCTTATGCTAAACTTTTATATGAATACGTGGATGCCATGGAGGTTAAGGATTGCTACGTCTGCATGCAGTTGCCGGCGTCTGTAGATGAAGGAATTCGCTATCATCACCTCCCTCTGACATATGGCATTACATGTAGCTTATTGCTTAGTATATTTTATGAGAGAGATAGTTTTGAATACTATTTCTCTAATTATGATTCAGTGTTGCCAGAAGTCCCAAATTATAAGCAGATGAATAAATGGGATTACTGGAAGAGTGAAGACAGATTGGCCAAGTTCTTCATTCCTTGGATTACCTTAGATACTTCACATGCCCGTAGAAATAACCTGACATGCAAGGTGTCAGAAGTCGAGAAGAAGTTCATAGGGCAGGTGGATGATCGTTATAGAAGACAAAAGATTTTGAAAAAATCAGGACAAGGGAAAATAGATTGGACCGAGGAAGAGAAGTCACACAAGAGAAAGGGTAGTAGTGGTCCAATAGCTTTAGATAAAGCGCAGAGAGGAAAGTTATGTCTTCACAGAGCCAAAACGTATTATGAAAATGTATACGTGGGTGAAGTTGACTGTGAACATGCTTTTAATTTAGAGTACTACACTAAGGATTTCCTGAAGGGAATGCAAGTGATTCCAAATGTGTATTTTGTATGTGGAAGAAATGCTTACGTGAGACTACCTGACAACTGGTATGGATCATGTTACTTGGCAATTGTCTTCCCCAAAATATATCATGCACAAGACTTAGTGATCATTGAGGGTCAGACATCATCGAGGGGAAGGAGAGATGTAGGTGATGCCGAAATGGTTGGAGATGTCTTTGGAGCTATGTTCCCTCTTTTGGGAATAATCCTTAATGATGTTAAAATTAGACGACTGGCAACAGTTGTCGACAGGTTGTCTGCCAGCACTGCTCAGTCCTTAATGCTGGTAGAAGGAGAGATGCAATCGATAAGGGCTATGGTTCTTCAAAATCGTCTTGCATTAGATGTCCTACTAGCAAAAGAGGGCGGAGTCTGTAAGGCTTTGAAGGTCCAGGAATGTTGCACTTACATTCCAGACAATTCGAAGCCCCTTGAGAAAGTTATTAAGAACATAACTAATATTCACAAGGAGATCGAAGACTTGAGTAGAGAAAATGTCTGGGAAAAGGTGGGCCACGGAATGAGTACAGTTGGAGGGTGGTTTTCCACCTTAGGCAAAAGCTTTGTTTGGTATATCCTAAAGCCTATCATCATAATATTGATCTGTGGGATAATATTGTGGGGATTGGTGAGGGTATTCAAATGGTACAGAGCAAGAAGGTCAGAAAGGGCCCAAAGAGAACAGCTGCGGAGATTGGCTGCCATACAAGATAATCAGTACAGGAGCCTGAGAGCTCTGGAAGCGCAGAGAATGCCAGCAATAACTTCAGTTTAAATGTTAGTGATGACCCCGAGAGGTCATCAAAGGGGGGAACTGAGAGAGCGCAAACTGATTTAAATGTATGAGTACATCACACTTACCTGTAGTAAGCACAAATCATGAAGAGAAATGCCATGAGTGCTAATAGTATCTGCAAATATATTCAAAAATGTATAGTTAATATAGAGATTTAAGTAGAAGTGGAACTAATACAGAAATGTGTGACATTATATGACTTTATTAGATGTGATTATTTTGAATCCATGTCGTGAAGCTGCTAAAACATAAGATGGTATGTGGTTAAAAGCAGAACGTGGTAGGCCTCAGGGCCAGAGCTGGAGGGAAAGGGAAGATGGTTCTTTTCACGACACAGATTGTATTACAATTTTTGGTCATTGCATTAAATAGGCCATGATTTATAGAAATGTTTACTTAATAATAGAATAAGAGTATTAACATGCTTTAATTAAATGAAGAAGTTGAATGCTATAATCATAATGAGAAATATTGTAGGCCTGAAATGTTTTAGCATTGATTTACACGTACATGTCTGGGCTGAGAAATGTTGCAAGCCTTTTTCTTTTTAGAAGTATATGAGAGTTGGGTTCTTGGCGGCAGATATCTGTCTGCAACAGGAAAGGGGGGATCCAATTATAAATGAATGAATAGAGGTCTGTTCAGTAGACGGCCCAGACATGGAGGAGGGTTCTGGAATGTTTAAGGGGTATCAGCGGGCCGGAGAAGAGCCTGAGAAGCAAGGTCAACTCTAACGTCTGAGGCCCAATACAAAGCATCATGGAAAAAGCCTGAAGCTACACCACGTGAGAGGCGTTTCGCAAGGGGCGTCTCAAATGTTGTTGACTGTTTTGTATTAGGGACAGCACCCCTGGGTGGAGTTAGAGCAGAGACCTGAGGACCCTTTAGAGAGCGGATGGGTAGGCAGTGAGGGGTCATGACTGGAGAACTATAGGTTTTCACCAAGAGACATAGAGTGGGTGACTTCCCTTGGGGGTCATTCACTGCTGACACCTTTGTTAGGTTGGGATTTGGTTAAGTAGGGATACCATCTAGAACAGGGTAGGGACGCCTAACCTGTGTGTGTTTTCCTCCAACCTAAATGAAGGAGAGATATGCGTCTATGCTGATAGCTTTATTATTCTTAGAACTTGTGTTAGTGATTTCTGTTGCTCGTCTGAGGGCTTTTCGAGAGCACATGTATGTAATTGGACCTGTGTATCTCGTGAATCTCATTCTGAGATGCCTGTATTTGCAGCTTATCATTTCCTTACAATAAACTTTTGAAAGCTAGAAGTTGTCTGTGGTCTTTGGGAGTAGAGTCCTTTATTGGGTGAACTAACTTGCAGATGGGTGTACTGTTTTCCTCCAAGACAGGCAACAAAGGTTCAGTCGACCAGATCGAGGTTTAGGTCAATAGATATAAGGTATCGATCAAAATCTCGCCCTTTCAAAATGAATAAAACTTTTCTGAATTGCCAACCAGCTATATGCTTGTCAGGGTTTGGATTGAGTTCAGATCTCTCCTGGTATAGTCCGACACAAGGAACAAGTGCATTGGCATGTCAGAGCTCATGGTACGATGACTTTTATCCTGTGGTCCACTGACAAGAAGAGTATGCTTCAGATGAAACTGAGAGCCTTTCCTGATGCATCTCTGTCAAGTGTCGGATACAAAAAATGATGACATGGGCAGCTTAGAGTAGAATGACTAGACAGCCTAAAGCATGGCACCAAGGACGGACTGAAGATGACCTGATGCACAGTGTGTCATCTTCTCCATCACTATACTATCCCTAAGTGAAGAGAAATTCTCTGGTGTATTATCCTCCAGGTTAGCACATCCTCAAGGGATCGAAGCTGTCTCCATTTCCCACTTCTCCCTTTTGCATCCCCATCCTCTTCTTGCACTCTGCCACAACCGTCTCTTGCTCCCTTTCCTAATCTCTTATTCTCCCCCTGTCAATTTACTGACTTTCGAGTATTTCTCTCACTTAGGTCTTCTCCCTTTCACATCTTTCCGCACTCCCTCTTTTTCTCCCCTTCATGTCCCTTTGCTTCTCTTGATCTCTCTTCCTCTCTCCTCTGCATCCTTTCTTATTTCCCTCCTATTGCCTCTCCCTCCCTCTTACTCTTCACCCCACACATTGTTTATTTGACCCTTCTTGTTTTGTCACTCGTTTCCCCTCAGAACTAGTTTTCTACTGCTTTTACCCTGTTCCATTTGTTCAACCAAATGCATCCCTGATAAATTCAAACAGTGTGGACAGAAGACAACACTGACAGTAAGAAACTACTTAGGGAGATCCAGACATACTCTTTGTCAAAACATGGCTTTTAAGGGTGCATTGAATTATGAATTACTAACAGGTCATAAAAGGTTTAAAGAATGGTGGTTATCAGAGTCCATGAACAACGTCCAATACAGCCTTTAAAAATTGTTCCAAGTGGTCCTCAAAGGGAAGATGACGCTAACAATTTTTACAGGGATAGCTGCTAGATGTGTTTTTCTCTGATTGGTCCCACCGAATGTTCACGAATATGTGGTGGCTCTGTAGGCCAGCATCAAAGATGCTTTTTATATATCAGTGCACATCAACTTACAGCCAGCCATTAGACAGCATAGAAAACCGCCACAGAAAAAGGACACAATGGGGCTTATTTATGAGCCCTTGCGTCACTTTTGCGCTGCCAGTGTGTCACTTTTTGTGATGCACCAGCAGCGTAAACAATGCACCATGTTGCGTTATATTTACAAAGTGGCGCATCTAGGTAGATGCATCACTTTGTAAACCCCTGCGCCACATTATACCTGCGCCAGGTATAAAGTATGCAGGTTGGCCGTTCTGACACAAGTAAGCCTCGTAGAAGTGATGCAGTGAAATCTATGAGATTTCACTGCATCACTTCAGGATGCAAATGGGTCAATATCACACCCCTGCCTCACAGCAGGCGTAAGACTGATGCAGGAACATTTGAAATGGGACTTGCCCATGTGAAAATGACTCATTGATGGAGTTGCGTCACTTTTGTGACACACTCCAGCAATGCGTAATTTTTGCACCTACAGATACGTCAGAAATACTGACGTATCTGTAACTCCTTGCGACATGATGCGTCATACTGTAAATATGACGCATCCAGCATGTCGCAAAGGGCGCAATGAAAAGTGATGCATCGCTGTTCTCACGCAGAGATGCATCACTTTTCATAATTGAGGCTCAGGATTTTCAGTTTTTCATGCACCAAGCCTTCCCCCTTTAAATGGTTTGGTAATTGAAATTGAGGAAATAACCTCAATATTTTCAGAACATGGCCTGACACCGACTTTTAACCTGTCAGGAGTAAACACACCACCTCTCACTTTTCCATGGTTCATGAACAGATAATTTCCATTTGAGCTCTGCTGATTATTTAACTGGATCCAAACTAGAATGACATAATAATACAGCAATTGCACATACAACCTCCAAGGTCACATTACTACCTGGCTCTTACAAGGCCACCAGAGAATTTATGTGGATTTGTAGTAACTTGATTCAATTAAATTTCCTTCACAGTCTATTTCCTTTAAGAATGTATTTTAATAATAATTTCAGTAGTTGATTAGTATGCCAGGCCCTTTGAAAATTCCCCGTCATACTGTTTCTGCCACCGGATGCCTCCATCCCCCTTAAAATGTGCACAAAATATATATCTTCAAACTTAAGATGGAAAGTTGAGGATGAAAGCCAATAAGTACATCTTTCTCAAATATGTGTGTATTAATGAAACTCTTGCTGGAGGACAGGCAAAAGCATCTCAGAGAAGCACCACATTTTGGAATTATGCTGCAAATTAGGATGATGTGAGCATGAAAAACACATCAAACGCATATATAAATATTCAGGTTTACTTTAGGAACAAGGTCATAAATCTCAAACAAAAAATACAGCGTTAAAATACATGCAGTGGCCATTCAGATGATATTCATCTCCATAATGAAGATTGAGAAGCATCTCCATAGGAGACATGCCTCCAGTTGTGACCCAGGTAGGGAACTCTTTTTTAAATCAGGAGGTGCAACAAAGGTGCTAGAGGTGGTCTGGAAACCTTACAAATGTACACATCTAGTGCTTAATTTGAGCCCATGGTTGGGGTTGAGGCCCACCAGCACTTATTTTTTTATACCAACCAAGAAAGAGTAAATCACAAAAGGAGGATGAAGGGGTACTAGAAAGAACAGAAAAAACACTGATAAATGGAAAAAGCTGAGATTAACAAGAGCATGCAATAGAGGGATAAGAGACTTGGGGCCAAATGTCCTAAGGTTCCTGTTTGCATTTCTTAAATAGCGATTATGTAGGAATTGCTTTTTAAGAAATGCAAAAGGATATGTGTAAAACTTGCGATTCCTACAGATTGAGAATTGCTATTAGGGAAACGCAAATAGGAAATGCCATTGCATTTCTGCCTATGGGCAAAATAGGAATTGGTTTGTATTTCCTAAATTGCGATTTGCTAATAGGAAATCACAATTTAAGAAATGCATAGCCAAGTGTACTTCTGGGCTTAAAACACCCTGGAGGCATCCCAAATTTCCTAGACACCAAATGGTTCAGGCAAGAAAATGCCCACTCTCTAAAAGTAAAAAAAGTAGTGGAACTTAGTTGCACCCCAGCCCAGTCGCACGGCACTGGTGTTCAATAATATTCCAATTCAAAACGGTCATCCATTTTGCTTGATTTAATTCCGATTAAAATTAAAAAAACATCATTACTAGTTTGCCCTGCATCATTCCCAAAAACTACTTTGTACCTCCCTTATTCCTTAAAAATAATACTGAAAACAAACCCTTTCCCTATCTCTGTGTAACCCACCCACCCTATTTAATGAGCTCTACATCGCTCCCCTTTATGCCAAACACTTCTATGTGCACCCCCATCTCGTGATTCTTAGTCTATCCTGTGACACCACCTTCCCACATACTCCAATCTCACTTCCCAACACTGACGAATCCAAAACCTCCATCCTCCAAACTTCCCCTGTTACCCCTTTCAGTCACACTCTATCCACTGCAACTCAACCACATTCATACCCTACTCTCCACGCTCACATCTCCCATTCCAATTACCGATTTATTTCTTCCTTCTTAAATTTCTCCAATCCTCTCTGCTTCAACTTAGCCATACACACATCATTCTCCAACCCCCCCCCCCCATATTCCGATTCACCACCATAAAAGCGAAAACGGGCCTCCCGCTCTCCGCTCAACATCCTCATTCTCACAAATGTCATCCCCCATATGTCTGCTCCGTTTAAATCAACCAACCACCAACAAAGCCACTCCCTTCACAATTCAAACTACAATCGTACATGTTGTCTTGCATCAAATGGTTAATAACACACTATGTATAATTTTGTGTTAAACGGTCATTTTTGGTTAGAAGGCATGTACAATTAATAGTTATAGGTAACATTGTGTTTATGGCAAACCGGTGGGTTATGGGAGTTGTAGTTTTAGCTGTTGTGATTTGAGTTTGGAGAGTAGGCAAAGTAGGGCAGGTGGTTTTTGTAGTTTGCATTGTGAAGGGAGCAGCTTCGTTTGTGGTTGGTTGATTTAAATGGAGCAGACATTTGGGGGATGACATTTGTGAGAATGAGGATGTTGAGCGGAGAGCGGGAAGCCCGTTTTCGAAGGTATGGTGAAAACATTGGGGGTGACCATGCAAAACGAGTCACTTATCACTACTGGTTATTGACACCTCAAAGGATGTGTCAACTGATTTGCAAAGGGGAACTGGTCCCCTGAGAATACTTTCCCTTAAAGTATTGTGTTGGCAGCCCTTTAGGGAGAAGGGAGTGCAGGTAACCACCACCTGCTACCCCTGATACTTTCCCAAAAGGCAACCTTTCATTTTTTTAAAGCAGCATCAGTTTTGTTAAGGAGCATGGGCTGCTTTAAAAAGAGCTTTCCATTTGGTAACACAAACACAGGTATGGTGCATGCTGTCCCTAGTAGGCCACCTACTTGAAGAGAATCACAGGGGGTCGCAAACTGCTATCCGCCTATTTATATAAATTAGGTTAATCATTCGGTGATCCCTTACGGATGGTGATTTTGCAAGACGACCTATTAGAACATATGCCACTTCACAAAATCAGAGTGCCGTCGCCGAAGGTCATTCTGCCATTTGCAGCCACTTTTTGCCAACATACTCCTAGAACCTCTGGCCCGAAGTTCTCTTTGACAATGTTGAAAACTTGCAAGTAACACTAATTGCATTTATCTTTTCAAAACAGATATTACCAATGATTGAGATGAATTTAGAAAGGTTCACAGTGAGTATTCCAGCTCATGAATATCAAAACACATCGAAACATGGGAGATTTATGTTCCGAGTAGGTTTGATTTGATTCGAATTTTTCCCACCAAGAGATGCTTTTATCTTTCATTTGAGCCACATTTTTCATGTCATGTTTGCTTTTTAAGTCACAGCTGTGTAGAGAGCTCTTCATACATAATTACCATAAATAATACTGTAAATGAGTAGGCTCTTGCTATCCATGAGAATCAATCATAGGTAAGCTCTAATTTATTTTCTGTTGCAAGAATCAATCATAGGTAAGCACAAATGTATTCTCTGTTGCAAATAAAGATGTTGTTGATGTAGTAATCCGTGACGTGTCGTGTTTTGGGATAAGTCTCTTTATGGCAAGCTTTGTCGAAAAACTGACACGATCCCCTGCTGCTCCTTTGGTCAATACATAAGGGACTAGTAGAAATCCCACTCTGCAGTTATCCATTTAAAAATTATAAAATTATTCTTAATGTTCTTAAACTTCAAAGGCATTAAATATGGGAATGATTGTGTTCTCCACCTTTGGGACTGTGCACAACGATCAACAGCATTTTATCACATCTCATACTGATCACTGGTTCTCAAATAGATATCTTTATTATCGATGTCAAGCAATTTCAGCCATAATAATAAACAGAACCACTGCTATCATGGCCGGTTAGAATCCAATAATCATATTATATTTTTTTCTTAATTTTTTTACACTTCATAAGGCAAAATAGATTTGAGCGCTCTGGACTAACTGGTACTACAGGGTAATAAATTCAGAAGCATTTGTCAAGATATTTGGTATTGGATTGTCTATTACTATCATATTGTAGTAATAATGGTATTAGTAGTAATAATATTAGCAAAATAATAATAATAGTAACAATAATAACAGCAAAAACAACACCAGCAACAAAGGTACAGATATGCCAAAGTAAATAACAATTCTCTTCACAACAGCAATACACAAAATATATCAGGTACGTATGGACTACTTTAGCTGACGTGGACCAGCATTAAAAAAGAACAAATGTTTTGATCAAATAGTCATGAAAATATTGTTATCTTTCCCTAAAAATATAATTATTGATTTAGCAGATGTAGTACAATTTTATTTCTAATGTTGTTACCGTTTGAATGCCCACGTATTTGTACAGCCAAAAAAGGAAGAAAATGCACCAGAAAATAACCCATGTTCTTTTTCCGGTTAAGCCAAATCCCTTCTATGTTCTTAGAATTTCCAGTTAACACATTGACTGTAAATCATATGAATATTATGCTGCAAAACTACGAGTGTCAACTTCCACTTTTCAGTGGACTGAGTACTAACAGAGAGGCCCAAAAACCAGGTCTTAATCTCTCAGTTTTAGGATGATAGTAGAAGACTATTTAGAGTTTGGTAATAATACACCTGAGCACAGAGAGATACCATAAAGCCTGTGTCTTCTAAATATTGTTTGCCTTATAATAATGATTATCATAGTGAGACCTGCCCTCCATGCCAATTACTTCATGTCAAATGAATGGGCATGTGTAACATAGGTAAAGAGACAACAGAGAGAGAGATAAAAAGTGTCAGTGGGAAAGTCTGAGAGGTTAAGGGTACAAGTCAGTAGGAAGGAAGCTGGTCCTGTAAGTGCAGCTATTGATGATGTTTGTGAATGATCAACTTACTACTGGGTCTGACTCATTCTACCTGCCTCTTTTAACATCGGTGAAAAGATGCATTTTGAGTGCATAGGATTATCTATGCTGGGGTCTGTGGACAGCTGCAGTCACTTTCAAACGTGGTCCTGCATGATCAAGTGATTTCTGCTTTCTGCCTGTTGGGCACTCAGAAAGAAGCTGGAGACTTGGCACAGCTACCCTTGAACAAGCAGTGCAATATGGTACTGGTGGTTTGGTGTGACAGGATGAAAGTGACTTTTGCCTGAAGGTGTCCAGGGCTTGTAGCTCTAAGTGAACAGCCAGACTGAAAAGGATGTCCTATGACACACCGCTCATAACCGGCAGCTGCAAAGTGCCTGCCTTCATTAATTTCTTCTCTCCTTGCAGCTCATTGCCATTCCCTGTTGAATGTATCCTGAATTTCATATTCGTACTTTGCAATCTTATGCAGCTGTTTCTGATTTTGAAAAAGAGACTGTAGTTGTTCACCACAGAATTATCGTTATGCAAAAATGTTGACTCCAGACTACAGACTACCGCTACATCATCAAAGTAAGTATATGTAAGTAAGAATAGGTTTACTACTCATAAATACTCATCTATGCATCTTGAAGATTAGTATATCTCCACATCTATGTACGTTGAAGATACTTAAAGCTTCAGGTATGCAGATGTGGCATTAGGAATAGTAGATCTCTACCTATATATGCTTAACTTGACAACACCCTGGTAGTCGATTTTCTGGAGTGATATTTTTTCCAGACGATATTAAAAACTCGCAGGAAGAAGAATACCCCGCGGGTGTGACTGTTTCCGAGGTAATCTACTCTGTAATGGGAAACAGCCATTACAACACGGCTGTTTCCCCGCAATGCCATTACATCGCAAGCGTAACAACTCATGCGATGTAGCAACGCGTAGCCATTACTATGTGTATTTTTACATCGCATGCGCTGTCACAACGCATGCAATGTAATGCCACCCAACTCGGTGTGAGGAAACAGAGGCTCTTCCGTTTCCTCACAACGACTTGCACCGCAGTGAAGCAGGAAGCAGGAACCAGGAGCAGAGACAGCGACGCTGGAGAGGAACAACGAGGAAAGAGAGGTAAGGGTTTTTGTGCTTGGGGTGGGAGTAGTGTCGTAGTGTTTTAGGGTTTAGAGTAATGTAGGGGTGGGAGTAGTGTGGGTAGTGGTTTAGGGTAGTGTTGTAGTGTCGTATTGTTTTAGGGTTTACAGTAGTGTAGGGGTTGGAGTAGTGTGGGTAGTGGTTTAGGGTAGTATTGTAGTGTTGTAGTGTTTTAGGGTTTAGAGTAGTGTAGGGGTGGGAGTAGTGTGGGTAGTGGTTTAGGGTAGTGTTTTAATGTTGCAGTGTTTTAGGGTTTAGAGTAGTGTAGGGCTGGGAGTAGTGTGGGTAGTGGTTTAGGGTACTGTTGTAGTGTTGTAGTGTTTTAGGGTTTAGGGTAGTGTCGTGGTGTTTGAGTAGTGTAGGGGGTCGTGCTAGGGGTAGTGTTGTAGTGTTTGTGTTGTGTAGTGGTTTAGGGTTTAGTGTAATGTTGTAGTGTTTGTGTAGTGTAGTGTTTTAGGGTTTAGGGTAGTGTTGTAGTGTTTGTTTAGTGTAGTATTTTAGGGTTTAGTGTAGAGTTGTAGTGTTTGTGCAGTGTTTTAGGGTAGTGCCGGGGGGCTTGTGTAGTGTAGTGTTATTGTAGGGAGTAGTTGTGCAGGGGTAGTGTAGAGTCACTTACCCTGCAAACTTTTACCACGAGTATAGTTTTACCATGTATGCCTTTGCGTTGTAATGGCATGCGTGGTAAAAGCATACTCGTGGTAAAAGATTGCGATGTAATGGCATGTCGTTGTCATTGACATCGAGTAGTAACACCCGTGTTGTAATGGCATGCGTGGCATTAGTATGCTATATAATGACATACAACCCTCTGTAATATATGTTCATCACAGCAAAGGTGCCAATTTTTGGAATACTAATTAGCTCACCTTATTTTGTATTATCTGTGCTAGACATAATTTTCTGGGTAGTTTTATATTTGCTATAAAATCTGAAGAAGGGTTTGTCGTATCTGCAGTTTTTTCTTTTTTTAAAGCCAAAAAGCACAGTGGAAACTATTATCGTCCCTTTGACTTGTTCTCTTTTCATGTTTTGCCATTTAAATCCATACAACATTGCGACATTTTGAAAGACTCCTTGAACTGTTCCAATATGACTCAGAATGGCTCTCCTTTTTACAAAGAAGCTATCACAAAAAAGGCCTCTGAGTAAAAATAAATGAGTTTTGAGTATTGATAAATCGGACCCAATATCTGAATATAATGTCTTGAAGGATACACTGCAGAGTAAGTAAGGCACTGAGGGGTTTAAACTGCAGAGTGATATGCAGTGGTTTAAAAGTTTGGAAACCACAGCATACCACTTGGCGCCCCCTGCGCCTATGGGAGGGGCACCCTTAGTAGCGCCACGAAATCAAGTTTCCTCCAGGGGCTGGATGAGGTATGGGATTGTTGGTGACTGGGAGTACGTAAGGGAAACCGAAACCCAGTGGCAAGTTATTTAAGGCGGCTTCCCAGGGGTCTCTTCCTCTTTGTCCTCTTGGACCCCAGGGAAGCCGCAGGAGCATCGCCAAAGAGGAGCGAGGTGGAGTGTGGCACGGTGGATCCGAGGGGGCCATGGCGTAGCAATAACTAGCGTTAGCTTGTGAAATGTCCCGCGACCTTACACATTTTGAAGGGCTGTTTGATTAGTGGAGTATTTGGTATGCTGGCTGAATGTACTCGGTGCTAAATAGGTGTATGAGTTGGGAGCGCAGCAGCATTTGGTGAATTGGTACCTTTAGTACGTTGTCCCGGAGGGGTAATGGACATGCGGCTCAATGGCTCTCTGGCGCAGTTATCTGTTGATGTACAGCATGTTGAATGCGCCATGTGCTCCTCCCTCCTTCTCCAGGACTTAAAAATGTCAGCTTTAAGCTGCTTTAGTTTCCCGCCGCTATAGGAGTCAGGGCCGCGGCGAGAAACTGGCTGGATCTGTACGCTGCTGCGATATGCAGCGGGCGTGGTCGTAGGCGGAATGCAGTGGAAGATGCACGTGGCTCAAGTATCAAAGCATCGACTGCAGCTCAGTGTTATGTTGTATTATTATATATTTTGTGTATTGCTTTAAGGCTCGTGTTGGAGCGAGCCTTTGGAATGCATGTGGCATCATTGATGTTCTAATGTGAGAAAGTCAGTTAGAGCCTGGCTATGTATATGTAAGGTTGTGCTTCCTGGCGCTACCTGTTCTTCTACTGTTATTCTTTATTTTTAATAAAGAACTTAAGGAATCCGACTACTCTCCGTACTTTACAATTGGCGACGACGAGGGAAACGGAGGTTTTAACTATTTTCAACGTCGTGGTGAAACTGCGGACATTTCAGGAGAAAAACGAATTATATTGGAGCATGCTGGCAAAAAAAAAAAACGACGAAAGAGTAATGCCTGTATGATTCTACTTTTCTACACAGAAGCTGTGAGATCGAGCAACATCCTCTGCAAGGTAGGAGGAAAGGATCTCTTTTACCTCATAACTTTCAGTTGAGCGGCGCCTGCCTGCATCCTTTGAGCGGGTGGAAAGTTCCAAGTACGATCTCCTGGCCGGCATTAGAGCGTCCTTCCCCTTTCAACGCTCCGACGTCAATTTCTCCGCTGTGATGAGTTTGCGAGATGACGAAAGGGCGCAAGGTCACGCAGCGTGACCCTGCGTGGCAGCCATTTTTTTTTTTTTCGTGAATAAAATTTTGGATTGTCAGTTTCACACGACGGAGTGCACGTTTTAAACAGAGTAAAGGAGGAACAGTTGGAATATAAATAAAGCGGTTCATTAGCGCTTCATATGAAGAACAGGTGAGACTGTCAGGGCACTATTTTAAGTGGATTGTATTCGTGGATACATTATTTTTTTTTAAATCTATTAGTGTTATCATTGAGCATATTTACAAGTGCATTATTGCACATTTACAAGTGAAGTACAATTTATGGAAACTGGTGATCAGCCTGAGAATACATCAAAAGAAGAGATGGCTCAACAAAGTTTTATAATCAGCCCTCCACAACCTTTCTGGACTACGGGATCTCAGCCAGATATGAAATGGGTAGAATGGAAGGAATATTTCACTAATTATATTTGTGCTATCGATGAAAACGGAAAATGAAGCCAGAACAAAAAAAAAGGATACTTTTACATTCCTTGGGACCAAAAGGGTTAAAAACGTAGTCATGCATGCAAAAAGTGGTCAATGCAGATTTCAGTGAATTTGATAATGCCATTGGAGATATGGACACATATTTCGCACCAAAAGTTTGTATTGGTGTAGTGAGGCTTAAATTCTTTCAGAGAAAACAAAAGAAAGAAGAATTAGTTGATGAATGGTTAGATGACTTAAAAAAACTAGCAATCGACTGTGAATTTGGAAATTTGCATGATGACCTTATTCGGGACCAACTAGTTATGCACGATGATAACTCACCAATACAGGACCGTCTTTGGGTAAATGGTGATACACCCTTGGATGATGTGCTTGCTATAATGAGGAAGTCGGAAATGTCCGGGAGATGTGCCATTGTTGTCAAAGACACAGTAAAAGAATCTGATAAAGCATCATCAGCAGTTTTCAAAATACAAGGGGCAGCAAAAAGCCAAACTAGACAATTTCAAAACAAAGGTCCTAATCAACCTTTCAGAAATCAAGGAAGAGAAAAGAGTGTAGAAGAGAGAAGGTGTTACCATTGCGACAGCAAAGAACATATGGCTTACAGCAAGATGTGCCCAGCTCTAAGGAAAAAATGTGGCGTGTGTCGGTTAATGGGCCATTTTAGCAAAATGTGTCGCAAGCGTAGGAATGTTAAATGTATTTGGAGCGAAGATTTTAGTGCAAATGAGAGTGGTGAGGATGATGAGAGTTGTGTGAAAAATGTGAGGGGGAATTATATGCTCAATATCACTGATGAGGCAATGGAAGGTAAACCAATATGTGAAGTGTCCTTAGGGGGTATAAAAGTAAAAGTATATGCGGATTCTGGATCTCCATACACTATCATTAATGAAGAGATATGGAAGAAGAAATTTACACACAAAATAGGGGATAAATTGAACGTCTCTGATGTTAACCCTGTGAGTTACATGGGAGAAAGAATAGGTTTGCTGGGTTTCAGATGGCTTACCTTTCTTTTTAAAGGGAGGCTGTCAAGAGGGAAGTTATACATAGCCAAAACGGGACCATCTGTCTTGGGGTGACATGACCAGAAAAACCTACATATCATTTTAGACCCAAACAGCAAAGAGAAGGTGCTGGTCTTAGATGAGTGTAGCAAGATAAAGGATGTCTTGAAAAGTAAATTCACTAATGTAGTGGGAGAAAAGTTGGGGAAGTTAAGAGGTTTTGAGCATAGGATCATGCTCAAAAGTGATGAGCAATCTAAAGTACATAAGGTCAGACCTATTCCATTGTTGATAAGGGATGAGGTAAAGAAAGAAATACAAGGCCTTTTAGCTAAAGGTGTTATTGAAGAAGTAGATTCATCAGAATGGATTAGTCCAGTAGTAGTAGCGAGGAAATCTAATGGAAAAATTTGTTTGTGTATAGATTTACGCCATCTTAATAAAAACATTGTCATTGAAAGGTTCCCGTTACCAAAGATTAATGAGATGGTCTCTTCGTTAAGAGGAGCAACTTCGTTCTCCACAATAGACCTTCTGCCGTCTATCACCAGGTGGTTCTGGAGCCGGAATCGAGGCATTTAACGGCTTTTATCACGCCGTTCAGTTGTTATCAATTCAGGAGAATGCCTTTTGGGCTTGCATCAGCCGCTGCTGTTTTCCAGCGGGTAATGCACAAATTGTTTGGAGATATGGAAGGGATAAGTTTCTTTCAAGATGATGTTTTAATTGCAGGCACCAACAAAGAAGATCATGATTCAAAACTGTTGAAAGTGTTTGAAACACTGAATTCAGCAGGATTAACTGTGGAGTTATCTAAATGTAAATTTGGAGAAAGAAGTGTCTCTGATCTAGGACGTGTCATTAGTGAGGAAGGTGTCAGGCCAAAAGTGTCACTGGTGGAAAGCATTGTATCATCGCCGGCACCAGAATCTAAAGAAGAGATTAAGTCCTTCTTAGGAATGGCAGAATACTGCGCTAAATTCATAGAAAATTTTGCTTCAAAGGTGTATAATATTAGATCATTACTGAAGAAGAATGTGAAGTTTGAATGGACGAAGGAGTGCAAAAGGGAGTTTGCAGAAATTAAATGGGAATTACAAAAAGTAAATGCTTTGTCAAGTTTTGACCCCAATTTGGATTGCCTTTTGACAACAGACGCAAGTGATAAAGGGTTGGGCGCAGTACTATCGCAGGTTGGAGGTGATGGAAAAGAGAGAATTATTTTGTTTGCGTCCAGAGCTTTGTCACCTGCGGAAAGCAGATACCCAATAATAGAAAGGGACTTTAGCTTGCGCGTGGGCGTTAGAGCATTTTCGTGCATTTGTATGGGGGAAAATGGTAAACATCAGGACGGATCATAAACCATTAGTCCACATTTTGTCTACAGATGGAACTGCAACAGCTTCAGCTAGATTGGCAAGAATTTCAATGCGTATGAAGGAATACATATACAGAATTAGTTATGTACCAGGAAAAGATAATGTAGTGGCGGATTGTTTGTCTAGACTGCCTGCACCGTTAGAGGAGTGTGTTGATGACCCATGGGGGAACTTCAGTGTGGCTTTAATACAGGATTCTGGGGTTCCTGCCATCAGCAGAGACGAATGGTCTAAGGAACATGATAAGGATAGAGAGTTGGTGGAAGTTTCTAAATTTATTTGCAAAGGATGGCCTAAAGAAAGGTTTATGACAAGCAATTTGAAACCATTTTGGGAATTACATTCTGAATTATCTTTTGAAAAGGAAGTTTTAATGAGGGGGGACAGGATTGTTCCACCTGTAGGATTAAGAAAAAAGATTTTACAAATGTGTCATGAGGGACATTTTGGAATAGTAAGAACTAAGTTGGCAGTCAAGGGTTTGTTTTGGTGGCCGAAGGTTGATAAGGAGATAGAAACTTTTGTAAAAGTTTGTCCAGTCTGTAGTTCGGCTGATAAGTTCTTGAGGACGTTGAGACCGACAATGAGTGAGGGACTAATTCCAAATCTTCCTTGGGAAACTATTGCAGTGGATATTTTTGGTCCAATAGGAGACATGAAAGAATATGGTCTGGTTCCTATTGATCTTTTTACTAAGTGGCCCGTGGTTACATTTGTAGAAAAGGTGGACACTCAAACAGTTCTGAAATTTTTGGATAAGATTTTTATGATAGAAGGGTTGCCTGTGAATATTTTAACGGACAATGGAGTACAATTTTTATCCAAGCCAGCTAAAGAGTACTTTGAGAAGTGTGGTATTAAGCATAAAACAACAGCTTTGTACAATCCAAGTGGGAACGGAACGGTAGAACGGTTTAATAGGGTGATTAAAGGTATTTTGCAGGCAGCTAATAACAAGAATTTGGATTGGAAACTAGAGATACAGACAGCGGTGTGGTCTTATAAAGTCACTTTGCACAATTGTACTGGTGTGTCTCCTTTCGTAATGATGAGAGGTAGATTACCCAGGTGTAAATTTAATCCGGGTTGGTTATTTAAGGAGAGTGTGCAGAAATGGTCACCTGAGGAAGTGAAAAAGAATTTGGAATTAGTTCATTTTAAGAGCAAGGAATACTATGATAAACGCCATGGTGCTAAAGATACAATGGTGAAAGTTGGAGATTGGGTCAGGATCAGGAAACCATATAAGGTTCAGAAGGGTGAGAACAAGTTTGATTTGGCAAAAAAAAGTTGTTGAAGTTTTTAGGAACTCTGTTAAGTTAAGTGACGGAAAGGTTTGTAACCTTAAAGATGTTGCTTTTGATATCTGTCAAGATCATGATGAAGAGGAGATTGTGAGTAAAAGATCAAGAGACTTTGATTGGGTGGAAGATTATTTCAAAAACAGTGAGTTACAATCCCAGTTAGCTTTGGGTGGAAAACAAACTACAGGTTCACTAAGTGGTGGAGATGAAGGTGGTTTGTTACCTCAATTAAGAGAAGGAGAAGGGATGGTTAGTGATTCCGTGATGGACAGGCAGGTTGGCAGGTCCTTGTCAGGCCAAGGTGGTGAAGAAGGCAATGAGGAGAACAAGGATGGAAACAGAGATTCCAATTTCACTGATATAGACAAAAATATAGAGCCTTGCATTGTTAGTGCTGAAGGCTCAAAAAGGAAAAGAGATTTGCCTGGTTGGCTTAAAGAATATGTTAGGTAGAATATCTTAGGTTCTGTATTATTGTATTTTTTATTATTTCATTTTCTTTTTCATTTATTAAGTTATTCCTATGTTTGTACATTTTGTTATCATTGTAAGGGGGGGAAGTGTTATGTTGTATTATTTTATATTTTGTGTATTGCTTTAAGGCTCGTGTTGGAGCGAGCCTTTGGAATGCATGTGGCATCATTGATGTTCTAATGTGAGAGAATCAGTTAGAGCCTGGCTATGTATATGTAAGGTTGTGCTTCCTGGCGCTACCTGTTCTTCTACTGTTATTCTTTATTTTTAATAAAGAACTTAAGGAATCCGACTACTTTCCGTACTTTACACTCAGGTCGGTATTTCGCGCTTCAGGCTGCTTTGTGCTGCATGTTTGGAGCCTCTGCAAGATGTTCGTTTCCCGCTGCTAAGATAGGGCTGAGCCTGTAGACTGACTGGAGTGGTACCGTAAGCTGCCATGACATGCAGGGGCGTGGCCGGAGGCGGAACGCAGTGGCAGACGGGGTGTGGCTCAAGTATCAGACATTGGCTTCGGCCCGGGCCAGGGCTTTGCGCCTCAGCATACACGCGTAAATAACAAACAAAAAAACAAAACATTGGATTTTGTGGCAGCTTAATGCATCTTCTTTTATTTCCTCACGAGTGTATTGGGTGCTTTGAAGGGTAATTTAGAAGTGCTGGTACACTCTTTTCTCCTGAGAAGGGCAGGTACTCTCCCATTAAATGTTTTGCTGCGGTGCAGAAAAGTGCAGGTACTCTCTCTTACACAATAAAGTGCAGGTCTCTGCCCATTTAAGACTACCACAGTCTGGAGACATATGGCCTCTTAATCTTCATTCGTAGAGCACCATTCACTTTTTGGGTGGATGAAGTACATTAATAAGACTATTCAACTGCCACTATAAATGCCATGGAGACAACGCACAGGTAGACCTGGGAGTGAAATGTCTTCCCATTCAATTGTAGGGAATGTACCTGCCCTTTAGGTGTTCAAGTGGGGATTAGCGGCAGATCTCTGTTGGCGATACATTACTGTGTGCAGGTGGTATGGGGCGCAGATGTGGTAGAAGTCTTTTGAGACTAGGTGTTTAACATATTGACTTTTGTTACTGGCTAGTAGGAATGAGCATGGCACCGAAGCACGCAAATCCCAGAAGTGTGCATCTCAGGAGGATTTTCATGCCTTAAGCGAGTTTTGGAAGGCAACAAAGCGGCACAGCACGGAGGCAGTGCTGCAGAAGTTGGCGGGCGAGCCAGAGCTACGGCCAGAAGAAGGGATGCAAAAGCGGCAGAGGAAGGTCCCGGTTTGTTTTAGGGAAGCACAGTTGGACAAGCCCGGCATACAGCCTGAAGCAGTAGCCACAGTGGGGGTGAGTCAATTGCTCATGACATGGCCACTCACAGATTGGATCAGGCAGCACAGAGGCCAGTGCTTAACATGAGTGTGGGCACAGTGGGGCAGAGCATAATAGCAATTTCAACGAGAGTGATCATTGGGCTCACCTCAGGTAGGGGGAGCACCAGTAGTAACTCAAGCGGCAGGGAACGCTGCTGCCCACCAGCCCCCAGTCGGGCATCGGTAACCCTACCTCTTGGGCCAGGCATGGTGACAGGAGCACAAGGCGGGTTGCAAGGAGCGGGGAGCACTGCCATCCACCTGTCCCCGGTAACAATGGGGGGCCACCTGTGCCACCTCTTCCCAGACAAGTTACAGTGATGGGAACACAAGGTGGGGTGGCACGATCTGGGGGGGAGCCAGCATCAGTGGGTTTGGGTGTAGTTCTGCCTTCGCCCGCACTGGCAATGTTGGGGGGCGAGCGTAGTCCAATCGCCTCCTGTAGTGACCCCTTTGATATTTGGGGCTACTTTCTTAGTGCTGGCCACTCCTTATGCAATTTTATGGCACCTTCCGGGTGAGACGTGAGAACGGATTCACAAGGGGTAATTTGCAAACGTCTTTGACTTGATCAATGCGGGTGTGGTCCCAAGTAGGCCAAGAGCAGGAAAGGAGAGCGAGTTAAAGCCAAAGACGGTGTGGGTGGAGTGGACCTTGAGGAACTGGGCGACGGGTTTCTCCATTTATGCGGTGATTCTGCCTGAGAAAACACCAGTGCTGGCCCCGCAATTATTTGGGTACATGTCCCTCATACACGGGGCGGCCTCTGAGTTTCCAGGGGCAGGGTGGTTGCAATACGACCTTAAGTTCAGGCAGATGAAAGTGGTTAGACCAGAAATGGGATCAGAGGGAGATTATTATTTGGCATCTAGAGTTCAAAAACTGGGCTGCTGGCAGTACAACAAGAAGGACTATAGCAAGGGGGCAGCATGTAAGTTTAAACACATTTGCTCTTTCTGCGGGGGGCAAAGACAGTGTTTTAAAAACCACGGCAAACTGAGAGAGCAAATAACCCCTTAGAGTTGATTCCCCAATCAATAGTGCAAAGCTCCCTTCCCCAATTCGCCTGCATGTTCTCATGCATCAACTCAGCAAATATCCAAACAACAAGGAGGCACACATGTTGTACTACGGTTTCACAGATGGTTTCCACATTCCCTCCCATGCACCCACCACATCAGTCCAGCCGAAAAATCAGTTGTCAGTTTTGCAGCAGCATGAACTGGTCCAGGACAAGATTGTGAGGGAGGTGCACGCGGGTCCTTTTTGTACTCCACCTTGCGCATCCTTGGTGTATTCGCCATTGAGGCTGGTTCCAAAGAAAGAGCCAGGTAAATTTTGCTTAATTCACAACCTTTATTACCCCATTGGATTATCTGTCAATGATGGGTTGGACCAGACATTATGTGCAGTGAGATACACCACCTTTGACAAAGCCATTGCAAAAGTACAGAGATTAGGCAGGGGGGCCCTGATGGCCAAGTCAGACATAGAGATGGCCTTCGTCTGCTACCCGTCCACCCAGAGAATACTCACTTGCTAGGTTTCACTTTTGAGGGTCAGTATTTCCTTGACTTATGCATGCCCATGGGGTATTCCATAGCGTGTTCGGTGTTTGAGACATTCAGCAGATTCCTTGAGTGGGCAGTGAGGGACTTGGTGTCATTGGACAATGTGGTGCATTACCTGGACGACTTCCTGTTCATGGGGCCCCCTGATTGCCAGGCATGTCATCGCACTGCACGGTTTCTGACAGCTTACTCAGGCATCGGGGGTTCCATTGGCTAAAGAGAAGGTGGAAGGCCCCACCACATGTTTGTGCTTCCTTGGTATAGAGATAGACTCGGTAGTTGGGGAGTGTAGATTGTCACAAGAGAAGGTGCGGGCATTCAGGGATGTGGTTAACGCCTGCAGAGTGGTCAAGAAGGTTACGCTACATCAGCTACAGGTCTTGCTGAGTCAATTGAACTATACCTTGAGAGTGATTCCCATGCGGAGAGTTTTTCAAAGAAAATAGCATGAGCTATGACCGGCCTGCGGGCGAAGCATCACCACACCAGATTGTCTGCAGAGGTCAGAGAAGACTTGGAGGAGGTTCTTAGATAATTTCAACAGAACTCTATTGCGGCAGCAACCAGCCCTTAGCAGCAGAGAGATAGCCCTCTTCACAGACGCGGCAGGTAGCATTGGTTTTGGGGCAGTGTTGGGTGCTAGGTGGTGCATGCAGCATTGGCATGGGGAGTGGTTTGCATCTGGGCTCACATGCAACCTTTCTTGAATTGTTTCCCATCGTTGTCGCCCTACACATTTGGGGGGCATCAATAGCAAACACCAGAATGTTTTTTGGTCAGACAGCATGTCGGCGGTCATGGCCATTAATAATCAGAGCACAAAATGCCTTTGTGTGCTACAGTTGCTGAAATCTCTTATTCGCCTATGTCTTTTGCATAACGTGCATTTTTGTGCCAAACATGTACCAGGTGTGGATAATGCAGTAGCTGACGCTTTGTCACGATCTAGGTTGGCAGAGTTCAGGGCACGGTGGTCGCAAGCGGATGAAGTGATGGCGGACTTCCCTGAGGAGTTGTGGAGGCTTGGTGCCCCATTGCTAACAGACCTAATTGCAGCAGCGCTGGCACCCAAGACAAAACATATGTACAAAATGGCTTGGGGGGTGTACACCGCAACATTCAAATCAGGTGAGAAAACAGATAGGTTCGCCCCGGAAGATGTTCTGAGTTTTCTGGTGAGGCAGAAGGACAGGGGGGAAATCACTATCGCTTGTCCACCGGCAATTGTCCTCCAGTGCCTTCTTTGCCGAGTTGCAAAGAGTCAGGGATCCTACCAAGGACTTTAAGGTGCTAAAGGCCATCAGGGGTTGGGAACGCATGGTACCCAGTGTGCAAGACAATAGGTGACCTATAAACATGGAGAGCCTGGGGAGGCTTTTGGGGGCCTTACAGCAGGTGTGCCGGTCCCAATATGAAGTGGAGCTATTCAGCCTTGCATGCGTGCTAGCCTTCTTTGGGGCCTTGCACATCTCTGAGTTGGTAGCTTTGTCAAAAAAGGGTGAAGGGGGACTAGGCCTGGCAGATGTCCACCTGGAGGGCGGGGCGATACATCGCCGGATCCAAAGGTCCAAAACGGACCCACAAGGAAAAGGGGCATGGGTGCCGCTCGCAAGCCGTTTTACTGTTGGAGTTCTCCCTGGGACCCTGTGTCATTGCACGGACATTGCCATTGAGGATTGTGGGCATTTGGAGCACAAGCCGACCAAGCCGAGCTAACCGAGGGAAAACCGATAACATCAGCAGGGGCCGGGACTGCGAGATCCACCACCCCAAGCGCTTCTCCAACTCTGCGCAGCTGGTGTCTCTTCCCGCCCCTGCTCCCCCGCAGGCTATTTACGGCTCGCGGCCCCCGCTCCGCGGGAGCCGCTCGCAAGCCTTTTTACTGTTGGAGTTCTCCCTGGGACCCTGTGTCATTGCACGGACATTGCCATCGAGGATTGTGGGCATTTGGAGCACAAGCCGACCAATCTGAGCCAACCGAGGGAAAACCAATAACATCATCAGGGGCCGGGACTGCAAGATCCAGCATCCCAAGCGCTTCTCCAACTCTGCGCAGCTGGTGTCTCTTCCCGCCCCCGCTCCCCCGCAGCCTATTTACGGCTCGCCGCCCCCGCTCCGCGGGAGCCGCTTGCAAGCCGTTTTACTGTTGGAATTCTCCCTGGGACCCTGTGTCATTGCACGGACATTGCCATTGAGGATTGTGGGCATTTGGAGCACAAGCCGACCAAGCCGAGCCAACCGAGGGAAAACCGATAACATCAGCAGGGGCCGGGTCTGCGAGATCCAGCATCCCAAGCACTTCTCCAACTCTGCGCTGCTGGTGTCTCTTCCCGCCCCTGCACCCTCTACTTATCCACGCCCTCTCCCGCGGATAGCGTGACGCGCGCGGGACAGAGCCCGGGCAAAGGGCGGGCCGTTTGAGGCCGTTCGAGCACGGGCGAGACCGGACCGGGCCACCCCCCTTGGCTCTTCTGCCTCACACCCAAACAAACTCACTGGCTGCTGAGAAAGGACCATGTCAGCTAGAGAAACCAGGAGTAAAAGTACCCTTGCCAGAGGTGCCCATACTGGTACTCTGGACAATTATTTTGTAAAAGCTGGCGCTCTCCTGATTGATGAAATTACAGTCCTGGAACGACGTATCTCCCAGGAAATTGAGTGGGTAAGAAGTTCCTCCATGGGAACTATTGCTCAAGCTAGGACTCCCGTAAAGGAAAACGATCAACTTTCACTTGGCTTAGGGGTTACTGGGATTAGGGGGTAACAGCTATGTCAGATGTAGATATCTCAATTTCTTTTAATGATCTACCACACCCATCTTCTCCATCCCAGCATCACACACAATCTAGCCCCCCCCCTCACTGTCAATATTTTAAGCCCCAAAACCAGAGACACCCGCTTGAACCAGGGAGTCAGGGAAGGAGCTATCCTGAAATGGAAAAGAACGACCCAAAATCCAGGTAGTCGTAAGGCGAAAGCTCCCAAACTCAACCCCTTACTGGAGGCAGTCCCCGCAGAAACTAGTAAATCTGCATCAACACTCACTGAAAATGCCCCAGCGATACCTATAGTGGTTGTACCCTTGCAGGTAATGGAATACGCGAGCCCCAAATCTAGTTTGACTGAAGGAGGCGACATTCCTATTAATAATATTGTCGCCCTCCTGAAGTCTCTCCTCAGCCCCTTAGAAGCCCGTTTATTAAAGATTGAGGCCAGGCTATCTTCCATAGAAAAATCAACGGCCCAAATAGCAGATGCCCTCAAAGTTGGAAACAAGGCAGTTAGGGGCGGGACAGATCCTAAGAATTTGAAGGGCACATCAGTTCCAATGGGGAAGGATACTAGACAGCCGTCAAAAACGACCCAACGAGAGCCGCCCACTTCCCATTGCACAACCCCACATCTCACTGAGGGAGCGCCCAAACCGACCCCTTTGGGTTCTAACACTCCAGCAATTCCAAGAGCCCAAGTCACGTCACAAAGACCTAGGCCGCTGAGCCTACCCCCTGAGGCTGGACCTTATGTTGTTATATTGGCTGGTATACCGGAGTTAAAACCCGAATCCAGCGAATCAACAACCTCCTTAAAGAACAAGGTGGCCGACTGGCTTTCTCTAAATCGACCCCTCCCCCAGGGAATAGTTAGCGAGGTTCTCATGGCAAGAAGAGTGCCTTGGGTTGACAATTCACGGAAAACAATTAATGGGGACTGCGCCGTGATTAACTTCAGGGACCCCAGGACTGTATCCCATATTTGCGGATGGCCACACCCTGACCAGGGGACTTCCATCTAACCCTTACCTCTCTCCTTCTTCTACCCACCTAGGATGAATCCGTTTGATGAGGAGGGATGGGAGACAGTCCCCAGGCGAGGTGGTAGGGGAGGATGGGCAGAGGAGATTTCTATCGTCACATAGATAGACAGCCTGCCCAGTTTAACACATATAATAGTTTCAGTTGCCTGGACATGGTTGACTGACATACCCCGAATTGGGGGGGATTGGATGTGAGCAACCCAGGGGTGGTTCGGACAGCAACTTTAATTTTAGCTCCTCAAACGATCTCAGTGATCGAATTACAGAGTCACTGAGACGTGCTGACCAGCGAATAGACCAGGAAGGCCAATATCCATTAATGGGGTTCTCGCCCATCTGTAGGGACCTCCCAGGCACTGGAGGGGACCAGGTCTAGATTATAACATCCCCGGCCAGCCCTCTAGTTGAGAGGATTCTCGCTTTTCCCGCACCCAACCCAGGATCGCATCTTTTAAAGATGCTTTCCTGGAATGTGGCCGGTATTGGAAATAAGCTGGATTGCCCGGATTGGAGCTCTTTTGTGGGAAGTAAAGATATTTGTCTGTTCCAAGAAACCTGGGCGCGAGAGTAACACACCGGCCCAGGCTTCGCAGTATTTTTCACACTCCCGAGATGGGGGGGGCAAGGGGAGGCCATCTGGGGGCCTTGCAATTTGGGTGGCTACACACCTCGGTTGCAAAGTAGCACCTTATCCCACAGCTTCGGATGATATTCTATGTGTCATCCTAGAGTGGAGAAATTCAAGCAAATTGGCACTGGTAAATGTCTACTCCAGGCCGGTGAATGTAACCAGGGAATCAGGCACCATTGAGGAACTTTCCGCCCTTCTCTGCGATTTCCCACATGGCACCTCATTTCTGGTAGGAGGAGATCTAAACTCCCATTTCGAGCACTTCCAGGACTAGTAGATGGAATATCACTGGAGGAGGACGCGTTGTGGCAAGTTCCCTCCACGGCGGCCCCTCCCCCCAGAGCTTGGACACCCCTTGCAGTCCAGATTACTACTCTAACCCTTAATCATGGTATCAGGGCCTGTAATGGACAGACCAAGTCTGACATCCCCCCCAAATGCACATTCAATAAAGTGGGAAGGGAGTCAAGACTGGATTACATTCTGGTTCAGTTGTCTTCCTGGTCGCATATCGAGGACTTCAGGGTAATACCCAGGGAGGATAGCGACCATAATGCGCTAGAATTACTATATTCCCTTCCGGGTATAGACATAGCAAACGGGGCTGCTTCAGAAGTGCCTGACATGGGCTTATCACTGTCAAACAACAGACGGAGAGTGAGGTGGGAAAAGCTAGTAGCGAATCCGGATAAGATCGGGGGGTTGTATGCCCGTGTTATTCCGATACTTGAAAGGGTGTCCGTATTAACATTAATGGCGATGTGCATACAAAACTTTGGTTGGCACATGAAGATCTTATTAAATCCCTGGCAGATGTTCTCTTCTCTATGGGAGGGAAGGGGGGAGTAAGGCCACACCAACCCACTTGGTATAACGCTGCATGTCGTAATGTGAAATCAGAATTATTGACGAGCATTAAGCAGGGCAAAAGTAGAATACTTATACAGGAAAGGAGAAAAGAGTACAAGCGGCTGATCATCCATGCTAAGGCCGAATGGGACATTGATAGGTGGGAGAATCTGGCCAGCACATTAGCTGTCAGGGACTCCCGGAAGTTCTGGTGCCTGGTGAATGTCAGGTCGGAGGATCCTCCTTCTGCGATTGAGTCCAACATTTCAGCCGAGGTCTGGCAAGATCATTTCCAGGCGTTGTACACAGATGGTGAAGGGGCACCAAATGAGGTACTCCCAACCACCGGAGTGCAGCAGGAGGTGGACCTGTTCACAGAGGCTGAGGTACGGGTGGCCATTCTAGGTCTGGCCTCTGGCAAGGCGTCGGGCCTGGACGGGCTCCCGGGCGACATTTTCAAACAGGAGCCGGACATCTGGGCCCCCTACCTGCTGACAATATTCAATGCCATCTTGAGGGGCATGGAGGTGCCCTGTACTTGGCTGGGAGCGGAGATTGTTCCCATTTTTAAGAAGGGATCACCTCTGCTTCCAGCCAACTACAGGCCCATCAGCCTCATAGATGTCTCCCAAAAACTTTTTGGTAGGCTGATACTTGACCGCCTCCAAAACTGGATGGAGGAGTTTTCTATTCTCTCCCCCTATCAGGCTGGTTTTCGAAGGAAGATCTCAACAACAGACCAGATCTTCCGACTCAATCTTCTGTTTTGGAAAACCGCTATAATCGAAGGAGGCAGCCTCTACACGGTTTTTGTAGACCTGCGCGCCGCCTTCAATTTGGTTCCAAGATCTAGACTCTGGACAGTGTTGGCGGAGATGGGCATCCCCTCGGACATCCTGAACATCCTGATAAGACTGCACCTAGACAACTATGCACGGGTTAGGTGTGGTAGAAACGGGAAGCTTTCAGGAAGATTCCCCATTGACAGGGGGATGAGGCAGGGTTGTGTGCTCGCACCCACCCTGTTCTGCCTCTTTGTCAATGGGGTAGTAGATCACCTGACAAGGATAGCCGACATTGATGCTCCGAAACTCGGCGGCAGCAGGGTGCCCGCAATTATGTTCGCCGACGACACCCTGCTGCTGTCTAAATCGCCGATGGGAATCCAACAGGTCTTTGATGGGTTTGAAGCATTTTGCGCTGACAGGGGACTTGAGATCAATGCAATGAAAACCAAATATATGATTCTCAGTCCTCCTCCCCTAACACGCCCCAATCCTACCATAGGCACACTGAGACTAGAGAGGGTTAACACATTTGAATACCTAGGGGTTACCATCAATCAAAATCTGACTTGGGATACACATCGGAAAAAGGCTAATATCAAATTAGCCCAGTTAACGGGTGGTATCTCAAGGATGGCAAATAGATCAACCCACAAACCCCTTGGTCCAGTGCTCCAAATTTATAAAATGCAGGCTCGGGGTGCAGTTACACATGGAGGGGAATTGTGGGGGCACATACCTTCCCAAGATCTGACAATCACGGAGAACAAATTTATCAGGCTGATGGTGGCTTTACCACCAAGTACTCCACTCCTGCCGCTCAGATTAGACCTGGGCTTAAGAACCATCGAGGAAGAATTGGGGCTAAAACCCTTAACTTTCTGGCGCAGAATTTGGAGTACCCCGTAACTCTCGTGCTACAGGACGGAGTTGCAAGAGATTTTATCTCTAGCAAAAGCAGAGAACATTCCCTGGCTGTAATATATAAAACATACATGTGAGAGCCTAGGAAGGCCGGAACTGTGGCTGGATCCAGCCAACGCTTGTAACAGGGTATCCCGTAAATCCTTATCGAAAGATTATTACGAATTCAAAATAACATTATTATTACAGAATTCAAGTATGGGGTCTCTAACACATTCATTCATCAAAACTAAAGACTCCTACCAACGGGAACTTGTCCTCGACAATATCAGCCCTGCTTTGACAAGGAAACTCTTTTTACAGTGGAGGTATGGTACACTTCCCCTCAAAGCATTTGGCTGTACCTGGTCCCATCCCCCGTCCTCAGACTTATGTCCAGAATGCTTGCACCATCAGGAAACCGACTTGCATGTTATTTTCTTCTGTAAGGCCTACCACAAACCGAGAAAGTACTGGCTTGTTCCCCTACTTAAAAATCGGGGGTTCAGGCACTAGTCGTCTGCCTACAGAATAATAAAAACGGATGTATCACCTCCAACTGTGTTTGGGGTAGCAAAATTTTTAACTGCGATGTGGCATATTCGTACCCGCTGTATGCATTGATATAGATTTGGTACAGTTTTAAAATTGTAATATGTATTTCTGATTTTTAAATTGACACTCAATGCACGATGAACGATAGGTAAACCTTTGTTATTGTCTCTTGTGTCCACCGGGATGGGAATTGCAAACTTTTTTTAACTATTGTTGATAGAATTGTAATAATCTTTTGTACTATTTTGTCACTACCTTTTATGATCTAATTGATCGAAATAAAGGAATAATAAAAAAAGAAATTACATGCATTTTGTCCAGTGGCATTGGCAAGGGATTACCTCAGGGGACGCCCCGTGGTGGCCTCATCCAGGCTTCTAGTACACAGGGATAGGGTACCAATGATGTAATACCAGTTCACTCAGGTGTGTAAACGGGCATTGGCCGACCTGGGTGAAGATCCAACACAGTTTAGTTCCCATTCCTTTTGCATAGGAGCGGCTACCACAGCTGCGGAGATGGGCCTGCCAGCCGAAGCAATCAAACAAGTGGGTCGATGGTGGTCTGCCTGTTTTGAGCGGTATGTGTTGCCGAATTTAGTGTAGAGTGCGGCATAATGCCGGGGGCCCAACAGTTTTGGTCATAACAGCAATTCTTTCTCTCTTTCAGTTGATGCTCGCAGCTCAGGTCACGTATCATGGTGTGGGCATTCCTTGATTCGCAGAGCGGAGCAGCAATTCCGCAGGTCATGTCTGGACGAAGCGCAAAAGGTCGCTGGCTTTGCACACCATTGCAGGATATGTTTGATCGCTAGAGGAAGCAGTAGAATCTAAAGCAGTTCCCCGCCTGGTCATTGTAGACATTCACGCTGGCGGGAATTATATGGTGCCACTAGGCAGGCAAGGGGTGAGAGAGGCTTTGTTGTCAGCCTTGTCTAGGATTAGGCAATACTTACCAACAGCATGAATTCTGTGGTCAGAGGTAATACCACGGGCAGTATGGGCTGGAGGGGCTCCGGTAAAGGCTATAACCAATCTGTAAAGAAGCTGAACCATTCGATCAAAAGTATTTTAGAGGGCTCCACGAGGGGTACAATTCTGCACAACTTGCTCCTCCCCAGGAATAGGGAGTTGTTCCATCCGGATGGGGTGCATCTGTCGGCAAAATGGATGGAAATCTTTATACAGACTATACTGGGGGCTATCGTGGAATACGGTCAGCACAAGAGGGGTGGAAGAGGGCGAGTGCGCCAGTGAGCTTTTCACCCTGTGGCAGATCGCTGACAGTTAACAACAAAGGGGCATGCACAGCATTGGAGGTGCAGCGACTGGATGGATGCCAGGAGGGGGTAGGATCAAAATGTGCAGAGGGTAGGCATTGATGGGGGACTAACATGCTGGTGGTCCTGGACTCTTCTGCCCTAACCCGCAACATATGGACTGAGTAGAATCCTGTGGTGGCTGCCTGTGTTTAGGTACCCCAGTGGGCCGGTGAGCTATGCGGTGCCCTAGATTTCAAGTAATGCAACTGTTGGCTGTAGCACGTTGAGGCCTGCTTGCACAATGTGCTCAGCAGTGTGGGTCCTCGGGGGCAGAGTCGGCCAAATTCAAGTTCAAGTGTACTGCCAAGTTAAAGTTCAAATGCAATGTGGTGCCTAATTTCCTTACTGCCTGTGGCATGTGGATGTTGCAAAAATGTGATGCCTTGAATAATGTTATATATCCAAGTATAATATTTTTACTCTTGTAGTGGTTATGGTGAATTATCTGGTTTGATGTGAATAAAAAGTCTATACCTTGGACACAACATAACCTGATTCTGGAACGTGTGGGCCCGCCGGGGGCGGAAAGTGGGCAGAAGTGGGAGGTGGAGCTAGTGTTTCATTGTGCATGTACTATGTACGGGTGCAGAGCGGTTTTTGGCTGCGCTATTTTCTTAGCACAAAATGCATCCTCGCACCATTTTTGGACTCAAGGGTGATTTTTCGCTATGAAAATAGCACCAAATACCTGCTCGGTCCTGTTACAGATTTCTGCTGAATATTAATGTTATTCCCCAAAATGTGGCAGAATCAAACTTCGCCAATTCCGCCCACCCATATTGTCATCCACAGAATACTGTTAGATGTGTGCCACATCACCATGTTAAAGAATAACTGTTAAAAGTATGCCTTAGTCAGGAATTTAACAGATGTTAAAAACCTGAGTTAAGGCTGAGGTAGCAAGACTTTTTTTTATCGCTGCACCTCCTTGTAAATATTGCTAAGCTGCCTTAACAATATTAACATGTGTTGTTTTCACAGCCACGCCTTCTTTGCATCTCTTTCGCACCCGGCAAAGTTTCATGACTTTTGTCATCCTTTAATGTTGCAAAGTGATACCTTTTTAACTTTGGTCAGACATTCCATGAGAAATGAGCCAGGCATCTGGCGCCAACGTTCTCCACTGCCGCTCCACTGGCAGCGGGAAGTGCTGAAGCACTACCCAGTTTTCTCCTGGCGGAATTCTTATGCCATAGACAGGGATATTCAACAGGCACTATATATTATCATCAGGCTCTGCACTGTCAAGACGGTTGATTGGGATCCAATAATGGGGCGGCACTGTCTCTGATGAATAATAGGGTTGTTCTCCTGCTGTTGCAGATTGCTCCATTTTATCACACGTTTTCAAAAATCTTTGCCAGGGTCACTCTTTGCAAAGCTGCCCATGTTTAAAAAATGTATGCAAAATTCTAAACACTAAACTTTACAACTTCTTACATCACTACTTCCTGATATATTTGGTATAGTTTTGACAAATGATTTCCAAAGATTTCCAAATCTTTCTTGTCCGTTCAAAGACTTTGGCAATTATCTAATGTCATCTTTCCATTGTAAAAAATTAACAATGTTTTTGGCTTGCTTTGCATCTGATGAAAAGAGCATTGCTATTGACTTGCTTTCTTCTGGCTCTAAAAGAAAGTGTAACATGTATGGCGGATTCAGGAGAGACAAAACTGCTAAAGCATAACTTTAATGCACCCAGACTGGCACTAATATCATACATCTCGAGCTTGCAATCATGCTTGGGGCCATAACACAGAAATAACGATGTTTTGTATCAGCTCTGCAGCATCATCTTCGTAGTCCAACATAAGCGCTGCATAATTAAACAAGACCCAGCAGGTCACATTTCTCCTGGGGAGCATACTACTTAATGCTGGCCCATCTTTGGACCTCGATGCCATAATTTGGCTACAGCTTCAAATGATGCAAAATAGGTTTGTGGAATGTGCAAACTGAAAAGCGAACTTATTATTATTATTATTATTATAATTATTATTATTATTAGGCGTTCTTATAAAGCGCTGAACTGTCACCCACCGGGCCGAACTTGCCATGTCAAAGATAAAATCATTCCAAACTAGGAATGTGTCCTCCCTGACAGTGTCAAAGTCAGTAAGTTCACTTGGTCTTGTTAGAATGCATCCACCACAGAATTGCTAGTAAGAAAATATTTTACTTTGTTTAGATGATGCCTTAGGTCCAACAATATATACGGCTTGGCTATGGGGTGCACCAGGTACGCCATGATGTTGTTTCCACCCTGAATTGAGAGTGACCCCAATCTTGGTCTAACTATTGTGTTTTCTTGGCAATTCCAGTTTTTAGGTGTGAGTTTATTGACTTGAGAAAATCTTTGTTCCTAATAAAATAAGTGCCCCTTTTGGTTATTGTAACTAAATCAAAGAGCAATTCAGAATTCTCTCATTATTGTACAGGCATAACACAAATACAATGTAGATTTTAGGAAAGATTAAAAAAATTAATACATTCTGAGCCTGATTCACAAAGGTAAAGTTGCACTTTTCTGTAAGTTTACTATTTTTAGGTATACACAAACTACATGTGGGGATTTATGACTCTGCACTGCCTATACTTATGTGTGCGGAGTCGGACACTCGGAGACTCTGCAGCTGGGAACTCCACACAACTAAGTATTGGGAGTGTGGAGTCATAAAACTGCGCATGTAGTTTGAAATACCTAAAAGTAGTAAAATTACACACAAGTGTACATTTACCTTTATGAATCCAGCCCTCAGTATTTGGGCCCATAACAATTCGTGCCACCTACTCATGAGACCCACCGATTTTAACATCATGATTACATTTGCAAGTAGTCCATTATTCTCCAATTCTCCTCTAAAAATTGAAAGGTAAACTGGCATGCTTACTTCAAACAATATGTCCTCTAGGGTAAATCTAATGAAGGCACATAGAAACTGTCTTGGGGGTTGGCAGGGCTTGGACATAATTGTTCACAAGTCAGTTGCTGCTTTCCCTGGGTTTCTTGAACCTCACACTTTGACATGTTTGCTGAAACTCAAGATATGATTTCCTCAGCTTTCTTGAATGGTGAAAATAAGTGCAATCGTAGAATATTATTGCTAGAAATTGAAGTTTGTTGTTGGCAGAGTATACACATTTTCCTAGCAGGAGCCATAATCCTAGTAAGGGTAAGTCAAATGCACACTCAAAATTAAGCTGTGCTCACTTTCTGGTAGCTTGGCGCAGAGCTGCCAGGCTTAACTTAAGAGGCAATGTGTAAAGTATTTGTGCACACTTTAATTACAGTGACACAGTGAAAACACCACAAAAAGACTCCATACCAGTTTGGAAAAAAAGAAAATATTCATCTGAGTAAAACAAGACCAAAAACAATGTAGTTCCAATTAGTAGATTTTGAGATATGATTTTTTAAAGAATAAATCCAAACACAATGCTTAGAAGTCAATAGCGCTTACAGGTTACTTGAGGTCGTGCTGGACCGGGATAAATCCAAAGTTCAGGCCAAACACGATGGAGGGCAGGCTGGCTACAGGAGCCATGCAGTGCTCACTGACAAAGTACCTTGTTGGCGTTGAAGTCTGTAGTGCGTCGGTTCCGATCCATACAGATTATGTCGAGGGATAGGAGCTGTGTTGACATCAAGCCTACCGTAGAGGTCAAAGGATCGGCATTGCGTCATCCTCGAACCTCGCAGTTGGGACTCGAGTCGTCGTTGAATCCACACTGCGTTGAATTTTGTAATAAACGGCTGCAAGACCCACTTCTGAGACCAGGATGGGAGGGGCCACCTCAGGCAAGGGTAGGACTTACAGGTGGCAGAATCCAGTCGCGCCAGCAAATCTGCAATACGTCTTTTGTGTGCTTGAGAATTCAGAAAAGAGGACGAAAGCCAGCAAGTCCTTAGAGAAACCTGGGCTCAAAGATGTAGAGAGCAGGTCCAGTCTCTCTCACTCCCAGGCAAGAAGCAAGAGGCAGCAGGCCAACACAGCAGAGAAGGTAGCAAAGTGGCAGTTCCTCCTATAGCACAGCAATCATCAGGCTAACACAGCAATGCAGTTAGCAAAGTGGCAGTCCCTCCTACAGCACATCAGCTCTTCTTCCAGGCAGAATGTCCTTGGTTCCAGCAAAGTTCTGATTTGGGGGTGTTAGGTGTCTAGTGCTAATATCCAAATATGCCTTTGAAATGGGGGAGACTTTAAAGAGGCCTTTGAAGATCACAAGGTGCCTGCCTTTCCTGCCCTAGCTCCAGACTCACTACAGGGGTGTATGCAGCTTTTTATGTGGGGACTGACACAGCCCTTTTCAAGCGCAAGTGCCAGCTCTTCCCTCCCTGTCGTCAGTCAAGTGGATTATGCAAAGCATCAGGAACACCACCGCTTCCAATGTCAATATATATTCCACAACCATTCCACATGTTCGACGTATCCAGTACCTGAAGAATACTAATGGTATCATTTTGGGATTGGGGGACTGTGATGGTACTGAAAATTGGAAGTGATCCTGCACCACCAAACTCACAGTTCCCACTCCACCTTTAGGATTGAGACAATCTCGGATTGTGCGCTGGGAAGTCTTCACTGGCTTCAGGCACACTTAATCATTGACATCCTCCCTACTATCGGAGGACCCCACCTTTAATGCATCAGAAGCTTAGCTCTATTTAGGGCAGCACTCCTGATTCTTTCCTTGCCAGGTTTGCTATGCAAGCCATAGTGGACCCAGACAGGGAATATCAACATCAGCACCACGTAACAGAGAGAAAAAAGGCCATCAGATTATTTTTGCTCTTCAAAAACAAACCATGCTTTATTAGTTTGTTTCTGAAAAAAAAGAGTGGCAAGTGGGCCTCTATTTGGGGACCCACATAACACTCACCTATGAAGAAAGAATGTCTGGGATGTTGGCAGAAGCACTTTCATCAGAAAAAAACTGCACAGTAAAGGCTGGGCGGTCTTCCATAGGCTGAGAGCGGGTAGGGTTGGTAAAAGCCCCGCATCCTGGAAATGCCTTCAACGGTGATTTAAATGACCATACACACTAAATTATTTTGTGTCCCACACGAAATAACTTTTCTACTTTGGCACTAAAAGGGAAATGCACACAGCAGAACAAAGAATAGATTTCTGAAAGAGTGGATGTGTTCCTGGTAGGAACACCTCTCCTAATTTTATATGGCTATAACTGTCAATGGCCCTAACTGAGGCACATAAAGCAATGTCACTGATATCTAAATTGTATTTGTTACCCTCAATTGGATCTGAGTTGCTGTCATGAATTGGACGGATATAGGCACACATAACAACTAGTAAAACTGTTACAAAGCTTTTTGTTGTGAAACAGGGCAGGAGACAAGTTGTCAGTTGTCACCTATCCTGTTTGTTGTAGCAATGGAGTCAATGGCATGTAGGCCCCGAAATGTGCAACCCCTCTAGAGGTAAAGACTTACACCATATGTGGCATTTGATTTCCCTATGTGCAGATAATGTGCTTTGGAATGTAACAGACCTGAAAGTTGACTTTTCCACATCATGGACATGATATATAGGTTCAGTTCTGTATATGGACTGTATGCTAATTGAGGAAAATCTGTTTTCCATTATGTGAAGGGAACCCCACTGATGAAGGCAAGAATCCCTTAGTATCATTACAGTGGGACCATCTATATTTAGGTAATTGGATATGCAGCTACATCGTGATGAAGAGGACTTAATATTTGCCAATTTGCACATTGCAATGCCAGTGGTCCATGTTTTTATAAAAGAGCCATCATTGTTGGTAGTTGGAAGAAATGTCTTGGTAAAAATGACAGCCTTGCCCAGACATATATTTTTTCCTACCATCTCTGCAGTCCTAAGCCTGTTTTTTATGCATTTGAGCTCCTTGATTGGGAATTAACATGGCTGCTATGAGTAAGTTACAGATGTTTCCAGAAAAACGTGAGCTCAAAATGCCATCTATAGAAGGGAATTACATTGCAGCACAATTACAGTACATATTCAACTGGGTAGTGGAGACCTCAAGCCAGGAAGTGAAAATCTTGGATAGGGTGCTTGCTACTGCAACCATATCAGAGGTAATTCTTGCTGGTGCTAACTCTAAGGTGGACGGACCATCCAGCATTAATAAGGTTACTGCAGCACTTTTTCAAAAAGTTGCAAGCAGTCGGAGAACAATCTCAGCGGTTCGGTTTTGTAGCATTACATACTTTCAAATGGTAAGTAAAATAATTGCAAAGTTAAAGATTGGCAGTGTATCTGACCTTTATGAAAATGCCAATGTTAACATTTTTATACTATTAGAGATGCATTAGTTATATTTGAAAAATGGTGTCCTCACAGTGACTGAATATTCAAAAGCTGCTTTCACTACTCAGGTTTAGGAGAAATTCTTCAAGGATTGATTTAGGAGTAAGTAAATCTAAGAAATGAAAAATCCTTAGTTCAAATTCTTGCCTGGGAAAATGCCGGCAAATTAATTACATTTATTTTCCACTTAGATTTCAAAACCTTATTTAAAGGTGAAATTAGACCTTTGATAACTTCAGGGGAAAAGTAACTTTGTACAAATGTACTTGCTGACTAAGCCATTGTTTGGCCACTCATCTTAGCTCAAGAGGCACACTACACATTGTTTACTAGAACCATCTGGGAAGGGTAAGGAGGCAAGAATAGATGGCAGAAAAAAGACAAGCTAATTCTATTACCTTTGATTTAGAAATGCCAAGTGTACAGGCAGGATCAGTTCTAGATTATTCCCAAGCCCATCCTACACTTCCAGGCACTGATGCCAGCAGTAGGGAGTGCCAGTTTGAAGGCTGACAGTTGGGAGGTTACCTCATCTAAATAGTAATGGGTAGCCATTTTGGATGCAGGGCTTCTGGGAACTTTTACAGTAAAGCAGAAAGAAAGAGCTGCAAATGGAGTTGAGCAAACGGAGAGAAAGTAGCTAGGACTGGATAGGTCAAAATTCTTCAATCAGTGTCTCATGCACAGGATCAGACTGGCACCTCATCACCACATCCTCAAAACAATTCCATTATATCCTATGGAACTTGTGATATGGCAGACCGGATATGAGTCATGTTTGTGATGGAGTATCCCATCCGCCAAGATCATAATCAGACCCAGAGCAGCTGAAAATAAATCACTGCTCTGAGACAGTGTGCTGAAACTCTTGGTCGAACTCTAGTGACTTTTCAGTTGTCCTACTGCGTAAGTGCTAGCTAGGTGAGGTCTTCTTTGACCTGTAGGCACAGGCTACATTAGTGACATCACAGAAGAGGGACTGCTGAATTAGAAAAGCAAGTGATCCGGTTGCTTTTGGGGCACATAAACAGTGGCCCTGGGTGGAGTTACAGAACTCCATCCACTTCAATGGCTGGGGGTGGGGTAGGCCGATGGACAAGGAGGTAGTGGGTGGAAACAATTTGTTGGTCATCACAGAGGGGCAGGCTATAAGGGGGTCACAGGGTGCTGCTCTCCTAGCAGTAACACACGTTTTGTACTTCATTTGCTTTCAATTTGAAAAAAACGTTATGAAGCTGAGCACAACAGAGTGCTCCTTATCTCGACCATAGAGGCCAAAGAGAGTGAAGTAACCAGCTGCGGACAACAATTGCACTTTTGGACTAAGACATAAGTGTGCAGTTAAGCTTCTGCCTCTATCGGGGTGTCATCAACCCTTGCTTTAGCAGCTACAGTGGGTTGGCCTCTTCTGTCTGCAGCTCGGCCGACAAAGGCTCCTAATTACCATGGGAGGGTGAGTGAGTGAAAGGAAGGATAGGTAGATGGATGGATGGGTGAAATGGGGATGAATAGATGCATGGATGAATGAGTGAAAGGATAGACATAGGAATGGAAGAGTGAAAGGGCAGGGAGGGTGTATGAGTGAAAGTCAGGGAGGGTGTATGAGAGAAAGGGAGGCTGGATAAATGGATGGGTGGATGGAGTGAAAGGATATGTTGATAGGTGATGAGAGAAAAATGGAGGAATGGTAGAATAAGTGGAAGGATGGATAGATGAGTCGAAGGATGAGTGGATGGATGGATGGATGGAGTGAAAGTAAGGATGGATGTGCAAAAGGATGGATGAGTGAAAGGATGTATGTCAAGATGGATAAGTTAAACAATATATGGATGAGTGAAAAGCAGGGAAGATGGATGTCTGGGTGGAATGATGGATGGCTGATTGAAAGGGTGAATTGATGGATGATGAATAGATGGATGAGTGAGTAAAAGGATGGATGACTGAGTGAAAGGGTAAATGGAGGGATGTATGAATGTATGGATGGATGGGATGATGGGTGGATGGATGGGTGTAATGATAGATGGCTGATTGAAAGGTTGGAGGGATGAATTAGCCAAAGGGAGGATGATGGATCGATGAAGTGAAAGGATGGATAGATGGAGTGAAAGGGTGGATAGATGAGTGAAAGGATGGATGCTGATTGAATAGATGAATGAATGGATGGCTGGATGAAAGGGGAATGGATATGTGAAAGGATAGATGATTGAGTGGATGGATTGGTTTGATGTGTAGGTGTCCCTGGATCAGTGGCAGCTCTCCTTTATGGGCACCACAGCTACACCACACCCTCCTTGTTTTGTGGTGTATTTTTAGTGTATCAAGAGTGAATAATTATTCTTTCTTAACATAATAAAAATGAAATGCAGACCACTTCGGGTCCAGCAACAAACTGAGGCACCTAGTGACAATGTTTGATTGCTGACACAGGTGCATGAAGGTGCCTGCACCATTCCAGCACTGTGGGCATGTCTGTGTAACTATGTGTGTGAGTTAAAGTGAGAGATAGTCAGTGAAGGAAGGAGTCAGAGTGAGTGAGAATGAGTGACAGGAAGGACCAGTTTGTTTGAATATGACTGGAAGTGAGCGTGGGAGAATAACAGTGAGTGTAACTGTGTGTGAGACTGAGTCACATTAAGACTGAGTATTTCAGAATGATTGAGAAGACTGCAAAGTGAGCAAGGGACCCAGTCTTTGATTTGCTCAAATGCTCCGTCCATCACCCCCTTTGGTATCACTTTGTTCGCCCTATTTTGGCAGGGTATGCCCAGACGTGGGTCCCTTGCTCACTTTACCACTGGATTCAAGCTAGCCTGGCTGATGATGGCTGATTAGCCAGAAATCGGTCCCAAGATCCTTGTTCAGGTCCAGGGAAGACAAGGCTTGGCAGTTCGGGCTGGGCTGTTCCCATGAGGCACAGGGTCAGACTGATTTGCATATTGCCACATCTAAACTGGGGTGGTGGGGTGAGCTAAAGAATGATGATGGATTAAACCCAGATCAGTTGACTGGGGGTGAGTGTTTGATTTGCTCAAACGCTCAGTCCATCATCCCCTTTGGTATCGCTTTGTTCTCACTACTGGAGCATAACTCAGTAGGGGTGGAGTGAGTGGCACTTGCCAGTCCTCCTTTTCTCCCAAATGATATTAGTCTCCATTTGAGCTTGCAGAATCTAAAGAGGTGACCGCAATAATTTGTGGTTAATATAACATACATCTTTTTCTCACTTCAGGATCATTTTCTGGCACCTTTTGCAGACTCCACTGCTAAACTGGATTAATGAACTAATATGTCGGCGTAAACTGTGATCTCTGTGGAATGTAATACTTGCCAGTTTACCATGAGCAAGCTCTTGTCTTCCTTAAAACATCCATTGGAGGAAAAGCTCAGGGTTCTAAATGCTCAGCCAAGACAATTGCAGAATAGAAATTTTTCGAGGAAGAGGATGGTTTTAATCGATTGAAGCAGTAATTAGAAATGGATGAAGTCATAGCAACTATTGTGAAGAGGGCACAGACCAAATTGAGTACCTTAAACTAATGCTTAACGAAATCACGACTTAAAAGCAAATTTAAAAGTATTAAAAAAATGTATCATGAACTGTTCTTTGAATTATTTAGAGTGATTGCTCTCCTTGAGTAACTTAAATTTTTTTGTGTTAACATAAAGAAATATGTGAATTTCTTGAATGAGGCAACTGTCCAATAATACTGTAACCTAACTACTCAAAGGGCTTCCTTTTAATCGTAATCAATAAACATAGCGGAAAGAAAAAAAGAACATATCCTAATAATTTATTATCAAATGTATCTGCAAATTGGTCACTAACTGAAAAGAGTAGTGCAAAAACGAAGCAAAATCTTAGGGGTTTTTGATTATTTCATTGGACTAATTTTTCAGTGACATTTACACTAAAAACTAGTTTAAATACAACATTTGTACTAGCCGACTTGTGCAAATATATTATTTTTATAAATCATTCATACTGCTGAAGTTTATGTGATTTAGGCTGAATAATGTCTTTTTGACTCTAAGTAGCAAAAGAGAGGCCACAATGTGGTAATTTATACAAAAGATGAGTATACAGAGAAATGAGAATCAAATCTCAATTAGTCATTGTTAAGCTATTTTAAGCTGCTTTGAATGTTGACTAGTTGGGAAAAAAACAGGCTTCTGCAGTGTTTGTGAAGTGTGTATATTTTAATAAAATTTGAACTGTTGAACAAAACATGAAGTTCCAACTGGAGTAGATGTGTGAAATATAGCTATAAATTTTTTTCAGAGTAAGATACATGAATCTGCATGTAATTAAGCTTCCTCCACCACTATTTGTCAAATTGGGCACGGGTTAATCCTAAAGCTACCTTGAATAAAAAAGTCGTAAAAAGGCTTAAAAATTCCATGGTTATCATATATCACAAATATTATGAAGGAGTTAGGTGGGGGAGTTTATGTTGGGATACAAATTAATTCACAAATTCCTTCATGAATAGCATGGATGTTATTGTTGAAGCATATTTATGCTTGAAACTGTAGCTCTCTATCTTTAAAAAAAGCCAGGAAAAGTGCTCTCTTGACAAGATTTAGATTAGGCTCAATGTGTGGTTATTTGTCTTTTCCCTTAACACATAATAGTGTCGATTTGATTTGTCTGTGCCCTTGTGATGAATTTTCCTCTCATTATTGATTCCTTTGTTGAAATGTATTAGATGTGGGTGTGATAAATATAGACCTGCATTACATTTTTGTACAGATATTAACAAGATTAAATGCAAAGTGGCTTCTATATTTTCTCATTTGTTCTGAAAATTAGTTTTGTGTGTTGTTGCTATGTGTATTTATACTTTTATGATTATAATCAAAAAGGATTACTGATGACGATGATATTGACAAACTAATGTCCTTCAAAGACTGTCTAGAACACCTCTGCAGTCTACGCCTTCATGTTGACATAATTTTCTGTGATCTGGGTGTTGTCGGCATAATTGTTGAAATAAAACCAGAAAGGGTGGTATGTAGAATGGGAGGTCTTTTAAAACTGCGGAGCTCTAACGTCCATCCTCTGAAAGAATTCAAACATTCCAGCGTTATTCCATTTATATCCTCAGCAAACATTCCAGGTCAGTTCAGTTTCAAAAGATATTTATATTCATTTATCTATTTATTTCATAAGTGTTTTATATAGTGCTATCAAGACCCAAGGCTATCAGAGAACTTTACATCAGTAAATGCTTACATCAAGGTAACAGGATAAATCAGCTCAGTAAATGTTTACATCGAGGTAACGAGATAAATCAACTCAGGTAGGTCAGATCAAGTCACACCAGTACAGGACAGGAGATATTGGAGGGGGAGGTCCAGAGAGAGCTGAAGGTGGAGTTATTGTTTCGTTGGGCTGTTAATGATCCATTATTTCAGATGCCGGTTGATTAGGAGATCTTTTAACTGTCTCTTGAAGCACGTGAAGGAAGGATTGGTCCGGCTATGTATTGGTATGGAGTTCCATATTTTGGGGACATTGCGTGAAAAGGAGCGATCCTGAGTTTTTTTGTTTGTGGGCTTTGAGTGGGATGAGGAACATGGTATTTGAGCTTCTGGGGTTTCTTGTCTGTCTTGCCCTTTTGAGATTAGAGGCTAGGTATGTTGGTTTTCCGGTGTGTAGGCCTTTTTGGGTCAGCCAGGCTGTTTTAAAGCTGCAGTGAGCTTCAGTCGGAAGCCATCTCAGATCTTTCAGGACTGGGAAGATGTGGTCGTATTTTTTGTATTCCTCTTGACCATTCTGGCTGCTACGTTGAGAGTGGTCCTGAAGGGCGCAAGGTGGTATCTGGCAGAGCCTATGACGGTGGCATTCCCGTAGTCCAATCTTGACAGCACGAGCACTTGTGTGGCAGATTTGAGATCTTCCTGCAGTAGGTAGGGTTTGATTCTGTTCAGAAGTTTCAGGTTGTAGAAAGAACCCTTCACATTGTTCTTAATATGATCTTAGATGGTCAGTTTGGAGTCTTGGGTAAATTCAGTTTACCCATTCTAGCATCTGGATGGACCGCTCTGTATTTGATATGAGTAGAGTTTTTAGTCTTGTCTTGATTGAGCTTGAGGTGGTTGCAAAATAGCAAGTGACTTCTTTGAAGGTGCCATTTAATCAGAGAATGTCTTTAAGTGAGGAGATTTCCATTTAAAGCTGGGTGTCATCCGCATATAGACGGAAGGGGATTTTATCTTGGTTGAGGATGGCAGTGAGAGGTTCCATGTAGACATTGAATAGTGCGGGAGAGAGGACAGAGCCTTGGGGGACCCCCCCATGTTATCCCTGTTGTATCAGAGGTCTGATTGTCTATTTTTATTTTTTGAGTGTGGTTATTTAGAAAGGATGCAAACCAGCATAGGATCATGCCATCTGCACCAATTCTTTTTTGTAGGGAGTCCAAGAGGCGCTTGTGGACGACTGTGTCAAAGACCGCTGATTGGTCTAGGAGAATGAGTAGGCAGCATTGGACTATATGCAGAGACTTGTGTAGGTCATCTATTATGTTCGGAATGGCTGTTTCCGTGTTGCATCCTTTTCTAAAGCCTAATTGGAGGGGATCCAGAAGATTATTGTTTTCAATATGTTGGTCAAGCTGTGCGAGACCACATCTCTCTAGAGTTTTGGATAGGCAGGATAGAATAAAAACTGGTCTGAAGTTATTGAAGTTTTTCGGGTCAGCTCCCAGTTTTTTGATTGTTAGCATGACCTTACTGAGTTTGAGACAGTCCGACATCACTCCAGTTTTCAGGAAGCTGTTTATTATCTTAGTCTAGAGGGGTGGTAGGGTGTGGTTGAGTTTTTTGCCAAGGAGGCTGAGAGTGGGTCCTCAAAGTGGGAGGAGGGTTTGGACATGGCCAGCAAAGAAAATATGTCTTCGTCCGTGAGTGGGTTGAATATCTTCCGGCTTCTCTGGTTAATGTGAGGCCCTGGGTTTGGATGCTCTCGATGTTGTCCTGAGGGGTGATTGTTGCTGGGGAGGGCGTGAATTGCGAAGGTTGATTGTTGTCTTTGTTTCTGGGGGTGGGGTCCCCATTGGAGGGCTGATTGTGATTGAGGGAGATCTTGATCTTCGTGATTTAATCATTGAAGAAGGTGCCACATTTTTCACATTGTTCTTTGGATATATGAGGTTTTTTTAGGGCTGGTTTGGAGGTTTGTTGATCGAATGATATTAAAGAGCTCATTTGGGTATTTTTTTGGCCTTATCTTGAGTGTTGCGGAAGAAGGAGGCTTTTTTATTCATTATGTGTTTTTTGTAGTTTCTGCGTTCTCTCCTGAGGCGATCCAGGTGGTCTTTTGGCTACTCTGAGCTGTCTTCTTTCAGTGTTGAGGTTTTTTTTTAACCAGGATCTTGAGGTAGTGTTTTTCACCTTTTTTTTAGTTTCAGAAGTGCTACTTAGTCCAGAAGAAATTACATTGTTGAATTGTATGTTATGTTATGTTATGTAAAAATTGGCTTATAAAGCGCACGTTCACCAAACGGTTTCTTGGCGCTATGAGCAGGACGGGCGCAAAATCAAACAGTGAGTGATAATCAGTTGTAGGCTTGGGCAAAAAAACAAGTTTTGAGTAGTTTCCTAAATTGCGTATAGGAGTCCACCATGCGCAAGTAAAGAGGGAGGGCGTTCCAGAATTGGGGGCCAGGATCGTGTATCTGAGGCCACCGTGTTTCTTCAATCAATCAATTAATCAATCATGCCATTTGTATAGCGCACTACTCACCCGGGAGGGTCTCAAGGCGCTTGGGGGGAGGGGTATGCTACTGCTCGAACAGCCAGGTCTTGAGTTGTTTCCTGAAGGCGAGATGGTCCTGGGTCAGCCGAAGGTGGATGGGGAGGGAGTTCCAAGTCTTGGCAGCCAGGTAAGAGAAGGATCTTCCTCCGGCGGTGGCTCTTCGGATGCGTGGTACGGCTGCGAGGGCGAGGCTGGTGGACCGTAGCTGGCGGGTGGGCGTGTAGAAGGTCAGGCGGTCGTTAAGGTACTTGGGGCCCAGGTTGTGGAGAGACTTGTGTGCGTGGGTGAGGACCCAGAACGTGATCCTCTTGTCGACGGGGAGCCAGTGCAGGTTCCTCAGGTGGCTGGAGATGTGGCTGCGTCGGGGGACATCCAGGATGAGTCGGGCGGAGGCGTTCTGGATGCACTGGAGTCTTTTCTGTAGCTTGGCTGTGGTTCCGGCGCAGAGGGCGTTTCCGTAGTCCAGTCGGCTGGTGACGAGTGCCTGGGTGATAGTCTTCCTGGTCTCGGTCGGGATCCAGCGGAAGATCTTGCGAAGCATACGCAGGGTGTTGAAGCACGATGAGGAGACGGCGTTGACTTGTCTGGTCATCGAGAGGGAGGGGTCCAGGATGAAGCCCAGGTTGCGTGCGTGGTCGGTTGGCTTGGGTGCAGTGCCCAGGGCTGGGGGCCACCAGGAGTCGTCCCAGGCGGAGGGCGAAGATCCCAGGATGAGGACTTCCATCTTGTCCGAGTTCAGTTTCAGGTGGCTGTCCTTCATCCACTCGGCGACGTCTTTCATCCCTTCGTGTAGGCAGGTGTCCGGGTCTCTGGTGAGGGAGAGGATCAGCTGGGTGTCGTCGGCGTAAGAGATGATGTTGAGGTTGTGCGGCGTGCGATGGCTGCGTGAGTTTTCATGTAGATGTTGAAGAGGGTGGGGCTGAGTGAAGATCCTTGCGGGACGCCGCAGATGACTTCGGTGGCCTCGTAACGAAACGGGGGGAGGCGGACTCTTTGTGTTCTTCCGGCGAGGAACGAGATGATCCACTCCAGTGCCTTCTCTTGGATACCGATGTTGCTGAGGCGCTGGATGCGGTGGCAGACCGTGCCGAATGCAGCGGAGAGGTCCAGGAGGATGAGGGCCACTGTTTCCCCCTTGTCGAGCAGGGTCCGGATGTCGTCGGTGGCTGCGATGAGGGCGGTCTCGGTGCTGTGGTTGGCTCTGAAGCCGGACTGCGAGGGGTCGAGGGATCCGTTCGTCTCGAGGAAGGCGGTCAGCTGTCTGTTGACGATCTTCTCGATGACTTTAGCTGGAAAAGGGAGGAGCGAGATGGGGCGGAAGTTTTTGAGATCGGTGGGGTCCGCTGTAGGTTTCTTCAGGAGGGCGCTGATCTCGGCGTGCTTCCAGCTCTCCGGGAAGGTGGCGGTGTTGAAGGAGGCGTTGATGATGTTGAGGAGTTGGGGTGCGATGGTGGAGTCGGCCATGTTGAAGACGTGGTGTGGGCAGGGGTCTGTCGGTGATCCGGAGTGGATGGTGTTCATCGTGCGGGCTGTGTCTTCAGTGGTCACCGTGGTCCAGGTGCGAAGGGTGGAGGTGGGGGGCATTGGTTCGACGGTTGGGTGCGTGGGTGGGGTGCCGAAGCTGTTGTGGATGTCGGCGATCTTGCGGTGGAAGAACGAGGCGAGGGAGTCGCAGAGGTCTTGTGACGGAGTGATGTCGTTGGTGCCGGTGCTGGGGTTGGGGTTGGAGAACTCCTTGACGATAGTGAAGAGCTCTTTGCTGTCATGGGCGTTGTTGTCCAGTCGTTCCTTCAGGGATTTCTTCTTGGTGGTGCGGATGAGCTGGTGGTGCTTGCGGGTAGCGTGTTTGAGGGCGGTCATGTTGTCGGTGGTCCGGTCGAGGAGCCAGGCTTTCTCGAGGGTGCGGCAGGTCTTCTTGGAGTCCTTGAGGTCGTCGGTGAACCAGGATGCCTTCTTGCTTCTGGGTCTGCTGGGTCTGCTGGAAGGGTTCTTTAGTGGCGCGAGGTCGTCGGCGCAGGCGGTCAGCCACTGTGTGAAGTTGCGGGCTGCTTCGTTGGGGTCCGTTGTGTTGGCGGGTTGGCTCTGGCTGAGGGAGGTGGTGAGCTGGTCTGCGGTGATCTTGCTCCAATTCCTGTGAGGTACCTGTTGCGGGTGGTGGTGAGTCGTGGATCTTTTGAAGCTGAAGTGGACGCAGCTGTGGTCGGTCCAGTGGAGTCCGGTGGCGTGGCTGAAGGTGATGTACTTGCTGGAAGAGAAGACGGGATCAAGCGTGTGGCCGGCGTAGTGGGTGGGGGTGTTGACCAGTTGCTTGAGTCCGAGGTTGGCGAGGTTTTCCAGCAGGGCGGTGGTGTTGCGGTCCTTGTTGTTCTCCAGGTGGAAGTTGAGGTCCCCGAGGAGGATGTAGTCAGTGGAGGGGAGGGCGTGCGGGCTGATGAAGTCTGTGATGTCTTCGCTGAATTGTGTGCGTGGTCCCGGGGGTCTGTAGACGAGGATGCCTCTGAGGGTCGTCTTAGGGTCGGTGTGAATCTGGAAGTGGAGATGTTCGGCTGCGGCGAAGGAGTCGTTGGCATCAGTCGTGATGCGGATGGTGTTCCTGTGGACGATGGCGATGCCACCTCCGGTCTGGTTGATGCGGTCCCTCCTGATGATCTTGTACCCGTCCGGGATGGCGATGGCGATGTTGGGTGCAGAGGAGGCGTTCATCCAGGTTTCCGTGAGGAAGGCGACGTCCTGTTGTGTAGCGTCGAGGAGGTTCCAGAGTTCCACGGCGTGTCTGTGGACGGAGCGGGTGTTGATCAGGATGCACTTGAGGTGGTTGCTGCTGGTGTTTGTCTTGGCGGGTGCGGGGCAGGTTCGGAGGCAGGTGAACTTGCAGGTGCAGCAGGTGAAGGGTCCGTGGGTGCGTCTCGGGGTGGCTCGGCAGCAGGCGTGGGTCCGGCCGGCATTGAGTGCGTTGAGAGTGGCGGCGTCGTAGGTCAGTCGGGTCGTCTTGCCTCGGCGGGGAGGGCCAGGGGTCCTGGCGCTGGGCACCGGCCAGGCGCGGACGGGCGCAGACGGGCTTACCTTTGGCGCACCTTCGGCGCTCAATCGGCGCGCCCGCTGCGCGCGTCCGCTGCGCGGTCGCTCTGGGGGCGTCATAAGTAAGGAGCCGGGAGGGAGGAGCAGCTGGGTGGCAGGAGCGGGGCGGCGAATGGAATCACAGGGGGGCGGGGCCGCAGGGAGGCAGCGGCGGGAAATTCCAAGAAGCAGCGGGCAGCGGGAAATTCCCAGGAGCAGCGGGCAGCGAGCGAAGGAATCTGCAGGCAGGAGGCGGCAAAGGCAGGCAGGAGCGGCAGCAGTGAGTGGGGCGACCAAGCCCTGTGGAGGGCTGAGCGGTCACACTCTGTGGTCCCCTATGGTCCCCTTAAGTAAGGAGCCGGGAGGGAGGAGCAGCTGGGTGGCGGGAGCGGAGCGGCGAATGTAATCACAGGGGGGCGGGGCCGCAGGGAGGCAGCGGCGGGAAATTCCAAGAAGCAGCGGGCAGCGGGAAATTCCCAGGAGCAGCGGGAAATTCCCAGGAGCAGCGGGCAGCGAGCGAAGGAATCTGCAGGCAGGAGGCGGCAAAGGCAGGCAGGAGCGGCAGCAGTGAGTGGGGCGACCAAGCCCTGTGGAGGGCTGAGCGGTCACACTCTGTGGTCCCCTACGGTCCCCTTAAGTAAGGAGCCGGGAGGGAGGAGCAGCTGGGTGGCGGGAGCGGGGCGGCGAATGGAATCACAGGGGGGCGGGGCCGCAGGGAGGCAGCGGCGGGAAATTCCAAGAAGCAGCGGGCAGCGGGAAATTCCCAGGAGCAGCGGGAAATTCCCAGGAGCAGCGGGCAGCGAGCGAAGGAATCTGCAGGCAGGAGGCGGCAAAGGCAGGCAGGAGCGGCAGCAGTGAGTGGGGCGACCAATCCCTGTGGAGGGCTGAGCGGTTTAAAGCATGAGAGACCAGCAAGTTTTATTGGAGGAGCGTAAATCTCGAGGGGGAAGATACCGCTGAGTGTTCAAAGCAATGAAAGCAGGACCACGTCCTGACAGGGCTTTATGGATGGTACAGCCCAGTTTAAACAGACAGCACTGGGGTGTGGGAAGCCAGTGGAGGCTTCTCAGCAATGGTTTCACATGGGAGTGCTTTGGCTGCCCAAGAATGAGTCTGGCTGCCTGGTTCTGAACCCGTTGCAAGCGATGTAATTGGTATGCAGGTATACCAACATACAAAGAATTAGCGTAATCTATACGCAAAATAACCACGGCAAGAACCCCTTGGGTCAGGGCTTGGGGAGAAAAAAATCTGCTAATTTTACGAATTCTTCAGAGGTGAAAAAAGCATGCCGAGACCACTGAGCTGACCTGGGCCTTCACGGTAAGGTAATTGCTGATCATGATTCCTAGACTCTTTACAGAGGAGGCCGGGAGTGGAGGGCTCCCCAAAGAAGGAGGCCAAATGTTAGAATTCCACGGGGTTCCCAGACTACCAGTAAGAATCGACTCTGTTTTATCTGGGTTTAGTTTGAGTGGATTTGCATTCATCCAAACACTAATAAAACTCATTATGGATTGAAAATTTGTGATGGATGGAGCAGATGAATTGATGTTAAAAATCAACTGGAGGTGATCGGCATAGTTGAACACAACAACCGTTCTCTTACGCAAGGCCAGAATCAGGGGTAGAATGTACAAGTTAAAGAGTAGAGGGGAGAGGGAGGAGCCCTGTGGGACACCACAGGTCAATTTTTTTTGTTCCGCCCTGAAACTAGCCAGGCGAACAGATTGGGAACGGTTTGTAAGAAAGGAGGTGATCCATTTCAATGGCAGGGGAGCTGCCGACACGGTCAACCAAAAGCTGGTGGTCGTAAAAAAAAAGGGGGGTTTATTTTTTTGTAGGAAACAGGGATTTGATTAGGCGCTCAGCTTATTGACGCAATAGAGTACAATACAACCCAGTAAATGAATATGGTGCAAACTAGGCAAGGGGATATGCCCTAAAACCCCTTATTAGGGTGTAGGAAAAACCCACACACAGTAAACATGAAAACAACACATAAAAAAGAGTAAAGATTGTGTAATCACAATATGTAACAACAAAAGAACAAGTATCTTCGAGATGAAAGGAAAAGGTCTTGAGTGGATCAAGTTGAATCTTTTAATCCTTTTCAAACGTAAAAGCACGGTGGAACAAGCCAGCCAAAAGCTGGTGGTTGACCGTGTCAAAAGCAGCTGACAGATCAAGGAGCACCAGGGCCTGGGTTGTGCCCTGGCTTGCCCCCCTTCTTGGATCATCCAGGACTGCCAGAACAACAGTCTCGGTAGAATGTTCTGGTCTAAACCCCGCTTGGAGAGGATCCAGGTAGTGAGTCTGTTCGACAAAGGAACTGAGGCAGTTGGTAACTGAGCTTCTATGACCTTGCTCAAGTAGGGTAGCAAAGAGATAGGGTGATAATTACCAGGTACCTGCAAATCTAGGCTAGGTTTTTTAAGCATAGGGACGACCTCCCCCATCTTAAATGAATCTGGGACAGTCCCTTGAGCAAGAGAGTTGTTAATGAGCGATAGGGGAGGATCCGGACAGCGTAGAAAACCTACTGAAGAATATGGGCTAGACAGCTGCGCAGAGGGGAGCCAGGACCAACTTTCTTATGTAGACCAAAAAAGGCTTTTTTAGTGACAAGGGGAAATTGATCCAAAGAGGCAGTGTTTGTGTCACAACATACAAGAGGCGAGGGATCTATGGGTTTAGGAATGCTGGCCTTGATGGTAGCGATTTTCTCAATAAAAAAAAGATTACGTGAATCGCACAGGGGTTGAGAGGCAGTGGGTTTTACTGTGACTTGGTCTGGTTTCGTTAGTTCGTCCACTATCGAAAACATTTCCTTGGCTTTATTAGCTGAGTTTAGTATTTTAGAGGAAAAATAATCAGCTTTGGTCTGAAGGATCGAGGTTTTATAATCTTTAAAGGAAGACACAAAAATGACCTTAAGAGCAGGGCAATAATTGCATCGCCACTTGCGTTCTGCTTGCCTCAGAGCTAATTTCTTTGCCTTCAGTTCTGTTGAAAACCAACATTGTGCGTCATGAGACCTCTTTATTCTGACTTTCTTCAGAGGGGCTGCACTGTCTCTGCCCATGTCCAGACAAGTATTGATGTGTATCACTTGAGTATGAAGGGACGCCTCAGAGGCAATAGGGGCTGAAGCGATTATTGAGGAGCAAAAGTCCTTCATATCCACTCAACTCCAATTTCTAGCTAGGAAATTACCTGATGGAGGGGAAGTGTCACAATGGACAGAAGGGATAAGGAAGGTTACCAGATGGTGGTCCGACCATCTACACAGGGCCACTTGTAGGTGGGAGATATCCAAGTTGGTAGTCCAAATCTTGTCTAAGGTGTGCCCATTAACATGGGTGGCGACCTTTATATGTTGAATGCAATTCATTCCCGTTAAGAGTTCTGGAAATTCCTGAGAGCAGGGGCTTTCATGTACATCATTGGGCCAGTAGTTGATGTCCCCAACAATTAAAACTCGGGAATTGTTAACCACCAGCTCGGCTATCTTATCCGCCACCAACTGAGGGAATGTGGGCATATGAGAAGGGGGTCTGTAGAGAAGGGCACAGATGAATGAGAGGTCGTGAGACTCAAATTTTAATAATAGGCTGTCGACTAGAGGGATGCCTAAAGAAACAAAAGAAGTAAATTTATGTTTCTGATTGATTATGACTGCCACCCCTCCACCAGCCTTCCCCGCATGTCTATTAGCTTGAAGGATATGGTAGTTGTCAAGGAGTGCCATGAGAATATCAGGGTACGACTCCTCAGACAAACAAGTTTCAGAGAGGAGAAGGATGTCTGGCTTGACAGTGTCCAGCAAGAAGAAAATCTTGAGCTGGTGTTTTACCATTGAACGTTTATTTAAATAACATACAGAGAGTCCTTCCTGCACCTGGTGTGTAGAGTTAATGGGGGCTGTGAGGCATTTATTGTTTGCAGAGGGCTTTTGGTCAATAGTTTTCAGGGACTTGTCAAGATGGGGATTCCCATAAGAGAAAATCCCAAGTGACTTTAATTTGACCTCAGTACGAGGGCTAATGACTGCAGCTTTATGTAGTTGCTTTAATTCCTACGGGTAATATTTTAGAACAAGGGCATGGTGTATGGCCCCTGCCCCCGGACAGGCTCGGACGGGCGCCGATGGGCTTTCCTTTGGCACGCCGTCGGCGCGCCCACTGCGCACGTCCGCTGCGCGGAAAGGAAAGCATCACTTTAAATAAAAGTACAAGAGTCCACCCTCTCCGTTCTCCAACCCGGAAGAGGGGAGCTGGGTAGTGTCGTAGCCGTTACTCCCTCCACACAACCGGGACAAGGACCCTTGGTGGACCGGGGAGCAGTGCAGTTCAGAGCACGTAAGTAACAATAAGCAAATATTAAGTTTAAAAAAAAAAAGTTTTGTGGCGAGTTTAAAAAGTAACAGGTCACCCCCAGCGAGCAAGATCATACACACAGCTTAGTGATGCAGTGCACGTCCGCTGTGAGGAAAGGAAAGCATCACTTTAAATAAAAGTACAAGACTCCACCCTCTTCGGTCTCCAACCTGGAAGAGCGGAGCTGGGTAGTGTCGTAGCCATTACTCCCTCTGCACAACCGGGACAAGGACCCGTGGTAGACCTGGGAGCAGTGCGGTGCAGAGCAGGTAAGTAACAATAGGCAAATATTATGTGTTTTTTTTTAATTGTGGTGGGTGGTGAGTTCATTTATTGATAGGTTTACTGATTAGGGGGATAGTAGAGATGCGATTTTTTCTTCAAGGTCTTGTAGAGGAACTTGTCTAATGTTTCTCTTCCATTGGAGGGTTTTTTGCATCCGAGTTGGGAGGGGATATACCTTGTTGATGTGAAATAGGATGAGGTGGTGATCTGACCAGTTAACAGGGATTATGTTGTCAATGGTTAGTGTATCTTCCTGAGCAATAATGGCATCCAGGGTTGCACCTTTAATGTAGGTGCTACCTTTGCAATGCTGGGAGAGATTTTTACCGACTAATAGGTCATTGAGGGATTGGATTAGGGTTTTGTTTTTATTGATGAGGTCCACTAGGATAATATTGCGGGAAGTTGAGAATTAGAAAATATGCAATCAAATCTGCTAAGTGTTCGCCAAAGGATAGTGTGTTACTCGGTGGGTGGTAGAGAATGTGACAGTTCATTGTTATGTTCAAATGTATTGTAGGAGAAGGTGTCTGTTTTGCTCACGCTGATGTTGTTTTATGGATAATGGCGATGCCCCTACTACTGCGGTTCTTCCTGCCTTTCCTAATGATCGAGAATCCCGGTGAAACTAGCATGTCATGATTGGGTAGGAGGAATCCTCTAGCCATGTTTCCGAAATGAATGCAATATAAACCTTGGGGGTTTAAGATTTTTCTGCTATTTCTGTTGCATGTCTGGTTGCCGATTTGCAGTTTATGAGCATGCATTTGGTCTCCCTGAGGTTAGTCAAAATTTGGGAGGAGGAAGTCTGTGGGATATTGACAAGGTGTGCTGGTGGTCTGGCCATTGATGTTGGTGTGGGGTTTCTTCCTCGTACCATGATAACCTGGATTTTTGATAAAGGATTTTGCCTGTTTATACCAGGCTGTATGATTTGTCTAGTTCCCCCACCTCACTCAGTGACATCATGGTGGTTGTTTTAGGCATCTGGGCTCTGAGGCTGAGGAGTTTTGTAGTCCAGCTGCCTGGTTGTGTCTTCACTCTACTTATGAGTTGTGTGCTGTTTCATGTAGGGGGAGTAAAGTTGCTTGGTGGGAATTGAACCTATGTTTAGGTTTCTTGTGATGAGATTGAGCCCTTGTAGTAGTCTTTCTATTTGATTTTCCATGAACGTTAGTCGGCCATTTAGTTTGGACATGAACATTATTGGCTTCTACATGGAAGGAGTCTGGGCGGGTTGTTTCTTGTTTTGCAGGGGGAGGCTGTCTCTAGTCTGTGTCCCTGAGTTGGAGAGTCACTTTATGTTGTGGGAGCTGTGATTGATCAGGGTCCTTGAGTCTATGCTGGTGTGAGCTGGAGTCAGAAAGTCAGTAGGGGAGAAGTTGGAGGTGTCCCTTATTTCTTTGTTATTGGTGGTGGAATTGGTAGTTGAGCTGTGTCAGTCTCTTTTGGATGATATCATTAGTGCATTGGTGTAAGCAGAGGGTTGGCAGTGAGGGTTGGAGTCATGAGCAAATTTGTCTGCATTCTGAGAGGTCTGAGGTAATGGACGAGAGTGAGGACTGTGAGGGGGTGAGTAAAGGAAGTGTTGAAGGATTGGGGGTGGGATTGATGGAGGTGATCTGACCTAAGGTGGTGGTGTGATTTGTGCTAGTGTGAGGGTCCATCATATTTTGCGCTCTAGGAGAATTTGTTTGGATCAGTGACCTCCCTGTTATATTGGGTTCTGTCCTGAGTGGGTGGGGATAAGGTGTATTGTTAGGGGGTGAGCTGAATTAGTGGTGTGAGTTGTGAGAGTTTCAGTGAGGGGAGGGTGAATAGTAAGGGAGAGATTGGTGTTCGAGTTATGACTCAGAAGTGTTTTATTTTGTTTTGTGTTCTGTGGGGGAGAGTGGCTCAAGGGGGAATATATTTGCGGCCTTGATATGGCATTTATTAGCAAGGCGAAAATGAATTAAAAAGTGCATAGGTTGGAATCATTGGCTTGTATCACAATGGTCCCGGTTTTGAAGACGGTTGTGGTAGCTTTGCCTTTAAATAGGGTGAATTAAAGATTGTTAATTTGCATCCATGTGGTGTGTTGGTGCCTTCCATAATGTGAAGGTATTGTGCTAGGGTTGTGGTCCATTTTGCAGGGCAGGTAATGAAGAAGATGAGGTCTGTTCTCTTATCCTGTTTAGAATCAATGTGGTAGAAGTCTGCAATGAGTGCTTTAGGGTGTTGCTTAATCAGTTTATGTTTGCGGTTTTTGGCTACTGTGGTAGATGGGTTGGTGAGGGTGATGGTGAAGGAGTACCGAATGTGAGGATTCAGGAGGGAAGGAGGCGCAGGGGAGGTGCAGCGCAGCAGTGTTGTTTGGTAAGGCATCTGGGCTTGGTCGGGGGTGCTGTGCAGTGGTGCTGAGTAGTAGGGCAGCACAGCTGGGTAGGGGTGTTGTGGCAGAATATGGTCAGGTAGGTTAGTCGTTAATCACAGACATCAAGGGCATCAGAAAATTATGGTAAACAATAGTAAACTGGCGTTGTAGGTGTGATGGGGTAAGGAGAGTGTAGTTCTCACCTCTATTAATTATGATAAGGAGGGCCCTTCATAGTAAAGATGAGTGGAGGAGGTTAGGTTTGTATACTATTCGAACCATTTCATGCTGGCTGCTCTAGTTAGTGCTTTGCTTTCAATGCAACTGTGATTTCAGTCCTAAATACTTTTGGCTGCTGGTGCCATTTTGTGAGGAGAGTCCTCATGTCAGGAAAGGGGGGGTAGATCAAAATGGAAGGCAGGCCACTATCGGGTGAATCCTCCAGAGGACCGGGTGCTCCAGCCGCAGCAGGGCGACATCGGCATGTGCGGCAATAGAGAGAAGCAGCATGATTGCCCCCAATGTGGGCAGGGCGGCAGAATGCAATAGTGAGGGGTTTTGATGCTGGAGGCTGTCCTAGAACGTCATGCAGGAGGCGCAGGACATCTCCCGCTACAATACACATGCAGCTGGCCAGCCTGCAACCAGCAGGCTCAGTATCTCTTAGTGGGCCAGTGATGCTGCTATGCATGCAAAAGAACACATCATACTAAAATGTATCAATACATAGACAATCAAAACAACTTAAGAGTCAGTAAACCATCCCAGTTGAACAGCTCCAGTCAAAAAGCATGCATCAGATACAAATTTGCTGATCGAGTAGTCACTAAGTACAGTAGGGCAGGCCTATAATGGGTAAGATTCTACTCTATCAACTAAGAGACTAAAATGTGCATGTGCAATTGCTTATTAAATCCACAAAATAGAATAAAGTACAAAGTATCTTGTGAAGAGATGGGGGTCACATCCTCAGGGAGCTAGTGAAGAAGCAGTAGACCAGCCCTTGTAAATGCAAGAAGGCAATTCATTAAGTTTAAATCGAGTTAACAAGAAATAAAGCATACTTCTTTTAACACACAATAAATAAGGTTCAAGAAGAGGTACAGTTTTCAACAATATAACAGATAGAACAGTCAATCAATCAATCAATCAATCACTTGTAATGCGCACTGCTTACCCATGTGGGTCTCAAGGCGCTGGGAGAGGGGGGTGCTGCTTCTGTTCAAAGAGCCAGGTCTTGAGGAGTCTTCTGAAGGCCAGCAGGTCTTGGGTTTGCCGTAGGCGGTTGGGAGGGTGTTCCAGGTCTTAGTGGCGAAGTGGGAGAAAGATCTTCTGCCAGCAGTCGTTCTTTGGATGCGGGGGACTGTGGCAAGGGTGAGGGCAGCAGAGCGGAGCTGGCGGGTGGGGGTGTAGAAGATTAGTCATCTGTTGAGGTATGCTGGTCCGGTGTTGTGGAGTGCTTTGTGTGCGTGGGTGAGGAGCTTGAAGGTGATCCTATTGTTGACGGGGAGCCAGTGCAGGTCTCTCAGGTGGGGTGTGATGTTGGGGGATGTCGAGGACCAGACGTGCATAGGCGTTCTGGATGCGTTGCAGCCGTCTCAGTAGTTTGGCCGATGTTCCTGCGTAGAGGGCATTTCCATAGTCCAACCTGCTGGTGACAAGGGCCTGGGTGACTGTTCTTCTCGTTTCGGTGGGGATCCACTTGTAAATCCTGCGGAGCATGCAAAGGGTGTTGAAGCAGGAGGAGGAGACGGCATTGACCTGCTTAGTCATGGGCAGGTTGGAGTCGAGGATGACCCCTAGGTAGCGTGCGTGGTCGCTGGGTGCTGGGGCTATTCCCAGTGTGTTCGGCCACGAGGAGTCGTCCCAGGCTGAAGGGGTGGATCTGAGGATGAGAGCCTCTGTCTTGTCCGAGTTCAGCTTCAGTTGGCTGTTCTTCACCCCTTCGGCGTTGGCCTTCATTCATTCGTGGAGGTTGGTTTTGGCAGTGTGAAGGTCATTGGTGAGGGAGAGTATCAGCTGGGTGTCATCGGCGTAGTAGATGATGTTGAGGTTGTGCTGTCGGGCGACGTGGGTGAGGGGTGCCATGTAGATGTTGAACTGCATCGGACTGAGGGGTGAGCCCTGCGGTATGCTGCAGATGATCTCTGTAGCAATGAAGTGGAAGGGGGAGGCGGACTCTCTGTGTTCTTCTGGAGAGGAAGGATGTGGTCCAGTCCAGGCCTTCTCTTGGATCCCGGCGTTGTGTAGGCGTGTTCATAGTGTGTGTTGGCAGACCCTGTCGAAGGCAACTGACATGTCCAGGAGGATGAGGGCTGCTGTTTCTCCGTTGTCTAGCATGGTCCTGATGTCATCGGTGACGGCAATGGATTACTTTCCAGAGATGGGGTGTGATGGCTGTGCTGGCTTTGTTGAAGATGTGGTGAGGGTATGGGTCTAACGGTGATCCGGACTGGATGTTGTTCATGATCTTGCTGGTGTCTTCCGTCATTGATGCTGGTCCAGGAGAGCTGGCGCTTGGTGTGGGTGGTGGTCGTGGGGGGGAGTTCTCAGTGGTTGTCAGGGCGGTCGCGACGTTGAAGCTGTCACGGATGTCGGCGATCTTGCGGTGGAAGAAGGTGGCCATCAAGTCGCACAGGTCTTGCGAAGGTGGGATGTCGCTGGTGTTGGAGCTGGGGTTGGAGAGTTCCTTCTCGATGTTGAAGAGCTCTTTGCTGTTGTGTGCATTGTTATCTAGGTGGTCTTTGAATGATGCCCTTTTGGCAGATCTGATGAGGTGATGGTGTCTTCAGGTGGCGTTCTTGTGGGCTGCGTAGCTGTCTGGTGTTCGTTCGTGGATCCAGTTCTTCTTCAGTTTTCGGCATGTTCGTTTGGAGGCCTGGAGGTCTTTAGTGAACCAGGTGGCTTTCCTAGTGGTGTGACGGTTGGAGGGTGTCTTGAGCGGGGTGAGGGTGTTGGCGCAGTCATCGATCCATTGTCTGAGGTTGCGGGTGGCGGTGTCGGCGGGTGGGTTCTGGGTGCGGGTGTTGGTTAGCTAGTCTTCGGTGACTTTGCTCCAGCAGCACAGAGGCATCTGTTGGGTGCGGTGGTGGGCTTCCTGAAGGTGAAGTGGATACAGTGATGGTCGGTCCAGTGGGGTTTGGTGGTGTGGTTGAATGAGACGTGGGGGCTTGCGGAGAAGATGGGGTCAGTGTGTGGCTGGCAGCGTGGGTGGGTGTTGTCACGAGTTGTCTGAGTCCGAGGTTGGTGAGGTTGCCGATCAGGGTGGTGGAGTTGGTGTCGTTGTTCTCAAGGTGAAAGTTAAGGTCACCGAGGAGGATGTAGTCCATGGAGGCGAGGGCGTGTGTGCTGATGAAGTCGGCGATGGAGTTGCTGAACTGTGGTCAGGGTCCGGGGGGTCTGTAGACGAGGGTTCCTCTGAGGGTGGTGTTGGGGTCAGTGGGGATCTGGAAGTGTAGGGGTTCGGCGGTGCTGAGGGTGTCGTCGGTGTTGGTCGGTCGAGACTCTGAGGGTGTTCTTTTGGACAATGATGATTCCTCCTCCAACTCCATTGGTGCGGTCCCTGCGGGTGACCTTGTAGCCTTTCAGGATGGCTATGGCGATGTCGGGTGCTGAGGCGGGGTTCAGCCAGGTCTCTGTCAGGAAGGCGACATCTGGGAAGGTTGAGTCAAGAAGGTCCCAGAGTTTAACGGCGTGTTTTTGGGCGGAACAGGTGTTGAGGAGGATGTATCTGAGGTAGTTGGGTTCTTTCCTGGGCGAAGGTTTGGTGGGCGGATGCATGTGAAGCTGCAGTTCTGGCAGGTGAATGGTCCTTGGGTGCTGCGAGGGGGCGGCCTTATATGCACAATAGGTTTACATAATTGTTGTATCAATTGAATTTTGTCCATTATAAAAAAGCATGTTTCTTCCAGGTCAAATTGGACATAACAATAACCACAGGTCTAGCAAATACCTCATGATGGCCCAGTTGTAAAAAATGAACTCAATACATCTTAAGCAAGGAATGTTTCTAACTCAATCCAATCTAAAACAATCTCTGATTATTGATTGGTTCAGACTAGTCTCTAGGGTTATGGCTAGTGCTAGCAATGGAAACGAAGAAGCTGATATGTAGCCTTGGCCCAATTCTTCTTAGATAAGAAATGAGGCATTATTTTGTGGGAGGATTAAAAGATATTTGAAAAAAACAGTTGTCCATCATTTTCAAAAAGGGATTACTTACATGTCCCCAAATATCACACCCATATGGGGATTAGCAACACATTTGGCCTGATAGATTTTTAAGAATTGCCTCAGTGGATGTTCTACCCAGGCTGGTATCAGAACCACGAACCACAGAACTTGATCTTCAAACGAAATGTTTCTTAGTAAAAACAAGTTAGCAAACATGACACCAAGGTAGCAAAAACAATTGGTCTGGCTTATAACACAATCCTTAACAGTACCACGTTTTGCCAATCTAGGTCCCCTAATCAATACATCAGTCATATTGTAGATGGCACTAACATCCAAAGAGTCCTTACAGGATGCAAAATAGTATAATAAACATTGTAGACCATTTGCAGTTTTAGCAAGTAATACGGCATAGTTGGCATAAAACTAAGATTGGGCATCTACCCTCTAGAGGCACATCTTAACATTCCCTGGGAAGAGCTTTTTATATAAACCCTAAATAAAAAGGGAGTCAAAATGCATGCTCATCTGATCTCACTCTTTAATAATGAAAAAATAAAAACAAGTACATTTACCCCTTGCTCTATACCTCACAGTAACAGTCAAATTGGGATAAAGATCATGAAGAATACAAATCAGATTAAAATTCAACACAGGCCAGATATAATAGACCAAAATGTATCTCTTCTGGTCCTGTTGAGGTCCAAAAGGGCCAGGTTTAATGAGCACTACTTGGCCATTGTATATTTATTAATAATTTAAATGAAGATTCAAACATTCGTCAAGGGTGCGCAATCTAGGCCGAAAACCGTACTGCAAATCTGTAAGAACATGTCTAGTCTAGTTAGTCAATAAAGAAAATAGTCTGTAATTCCATGGGTCATTTTTATTCAAAAACAGGAACTATATCCGTAATTGTGGAGTGCAATGGGCTTCATCTGCATTGACAGACACAGTAGGAACTGGGGCTCACAGGGAAACAGAGCGTTATAAATCAAGAGGTGCCCCATCAGGACCAGATGCCGTATACTTCTATGCCAAGATAATAACTTCAGTAACCTCCTCGAATGAAAAGGAAATTCTAGGTGTTTGAGGATCGTAGATAAACCTGATGAAAGCTCCCCTGAAGCTTGATAACCCTAAATCATCTCAAAATCCTGTTCCTCCCCCTTCCGGTAAAATATGCGAACATATGAGAGTATTTTCTTTTACAATCTCCCAAAAATCTGCACTATCTCTAAGGGCACTTACTTGAGCTAACTACTCCCAGGCTTCCTCCCTCAGGGTTGTTTATCTTTCTTTCACTGCTTTCTTATAACGAGTTTTGTAAGCGACTACCCTGCCCCAGCTCTGGGTGTCCATTGTAAAGCCAATATTAAATAATGCCAATCACAAATACATACACAATCAAACCACCTACATGCATTTGATGGTTTAGGCTTTCTGTCATTAATCCGATTATCTTTGATATTGCTACAAATGCATTGAAAACAAGCAAGAATATCTCCTTCTGGGTAAGAATCATCCAAACAGACTTGAATATCTGAAAGGCGCCCTATAAGCATTCTTTCTGGGGAAAGCATCTGGTATTACACCATAGCCCAAGGCCCTGATCACAGGCCATCCCTGCTCTCTTATGAGCAAAGACACATTTGATATTCATGTTTCTCTATGTCAGTGAGATAGAAACAAGGTTGTCATCACTGAAAATACTCCAGAAAACTTTGAATTTACTAAGCATTTTACAAAGCGGAGTTGAAAGGAAAATATAATCAATAATAGATGATAATCCCCTACTAATAAAAGTCGGTGGGATTGGCTTGGAAACATAATTGGCTCTCAAAATCATTGTAAATAAAAGTTTAAAATCATGTAATAGAGTGTTCATTCACTTGACGTATATGGAGTGTTCAAAATGTAAAGTACAATTCCAGGCACCAACTAGGAGACTATCAAACCAAAAACAATTACCTTTACAAAAGTGAAGGTTAACATTCCCCAACACAGCCAGAAAAGTATTCATAGGAAACTGATCCTAGTCCAGAGTCTAGGAAAATCCTTAGCCAACCCAGATGTTTTGAGATACTGTTAACAACAATCATATTAGAGTTATATAAATTGACTCATCACAAGCTACATTGTAGTGTAGTTCCTATATTCCCAATAGGCTCTGCGCATTGGAATAGTATATCCTATTGATTAGACGTAGGACTGAGGTCGACTAGGTCTCTATCGAATATACTAGACGTAATTGTGAGTGCCATCTAGCTCAGAGGTCACTAGAAACTTTCTCGAATGAACAAGAAGGTATTCATTTCTGACAACCGCATAAACATGACAACTTTGTTTCCCAAAAATAAGAAATGTATGTCTAGAGTCACGGAAACAATAGATAGTTATTTCACTCAGTCAATCGTGCATGCTTCGCTTTCACCAGAGGTGCAGAGAAATAGAGAGACAGGCATTTTCAATAAAAAGTATTTATTGAACAGTCTTCTTTCTCATGCAGAGGAAATGAACTGCTACAATCGTAATACTGGTTGCAAAGTACAATGCATATAGTACGTAGAGTATTATAAAAGAATACTGTAAAAGCATGATATGGTTTCTAAGCCATAAAATACAAAGAATACATACATTAATAAATAAAGACTGAAAAGTACTCAACTGGTGCTTCTAAAATATGCCTACCCCGGTGTACCTAACCTAGGTCTAGTACAAGCGAAGAAGTAAGTGAGGTGTAGCTTAGTTTCAGTATTCTTTTGCCAAGAACCTATCCAAGAATTCTCTAAGGGTCTAATCAGCTCCGTACCTTGGTTTTAGAATGAAGGAGGTCTGGTATTTCTCTCTCAGGACTCGATTTCCCAACAACCCACAAGGGTAGCTTGGAAACACTGGAGCTGGATTTCTCGTTAAGAGAAAAGACAGCGTCTCTCTCACTGTGTCTACTGGAGGGTCGGCTTCCTTCGGCACTTGCTGCGGCGAGCTGTGTCGTGTAGGTAGATAGTCGAACTGCTCCAAACCACTGTGTGTTTGCCTGGGCAAGTGTGGGCATATTTTTACCTTGAAGGTGCCAAGTTTGACGTAAGGTTGGACATAATAACGTCATCAAAGACTCAGTTCTTTGAAAACTCCATGAGTTCTTGGTTAACCGCATCGCTGCTAGAGAGTTACCCATGCTGTGCTGGACAGCAATAAAACGGGTGTGGTCATGATGAGCTCAGCTCGTCATGAGCACACGAGCACTGTGCTGCATGACGAGCTGAGCTCGTCATGAGCATGGAAGGGGTTAAATCAATATTCAAGCAAGGGGAAGTCCCTGACTGCTGAAGGTGGGTTTTTCCAAGAAATCGTTGTGGATTTTCAGAACTAGTGGAAGTAGCCATGCCGTATTTGGACTGCATAGGCTAAGTCTAAATATGGTTATGATTTCTATACCTATATATGGGCATGAATCTGGAAAATTACACTAGTGTCCTAAATTCATATACAACAATATGAAGACTTGAATGCTATCAAAGTAGCTCTGAGACTTTACAATTTAAGGTTGATGCCATCATAGGAAATTAACCAACCTACACTTCACAGAAACTGTAGGAACAGTGGGTGTAAATGTCAAAGTGAACCAATCCAAGAAAAAACTAGACTCTGCCCAAGATTCCTGAGAACAAATTATAACAAAATCCTTGATAAATATCGAGACATTCAATATAATATTTTTTTAATTTGCTTGCCAGCTGTAGTCCAATTAATGATATTCAAAGCTTTAAATATGTCAGTCAAAATTGTGGTCACAATTTATGTGCAAAAATGTATGTTCCTGAAATGGTGATACATCAATCAATCAAGTGCAACACTGTCACCCCTACGGATATCTGGGCACTGTCCCATAGATTCATCAAGCATCCATTTTGCGATTCCTTATTAACGAAAAATAAGGATTCGCTAATAAGGAATAGCAAAATGCTATGCATGAAGAACTCGCTTAAAAAATAGCGATTTCTTAAAATTCCTTAATTGCGATACGCAAATTGCGAGTCGCAATTAAGGAATACCTCCCCATTCATTCCTATGGGCCTAGAGGCCCTAGCGATTTCTTAAAATTCCTTAATTGCGATACGCAAATTGCGAGTCGCAATTAAGGAATACCTCCCCATTCATTCCTATGGGCCTAGAGGCCCACAGGAATGAATGGGAAGACAATCTCAATTTGCGATTCTCAATTAGAGAATCGCAAATTGAGATTGCAATTTCAAGGGTGCCAGGGTGTCAAAAGGACACCATGTTGCACCCCTGAAATCTGCATATGGGTTCATCTTGCACACACACATGCCCTAAGGGCATGTTTGTGTGTAAAATGGAACTTTGAAAAATGCACTTTAGTGCATTTTTCAAAGTTTTTGCAAATTACCATGAAGTTCAACTTCATGGTAATTTGCTCCCCCTATTAGCGAAATCACTAATTTTTTAACTTTAATGCATTGAATTTAAGGAATCTCAATTTGAGATTCCTTAAATGCAATAGCAATTTAAGTAATTGCAATTTTGCAATTTAAGTAATTGCGATTTTTGCATTTGGGATGATGCATCCCAAATGCAAAAATACCGGTCGCAAAGGGGCAGATTCTGAGAATCTGCCCCTTTCCGAGCGGTGTTTAGCTTGATGCATCTATGCCTGTGTCTCTGTCGAAGAGCCAGGCTCTGAGCCTCTTCGTAAAGTCTACCAGCAGGAGGGCTACGCGGAGCTGGAGTGGAAGGTCGTTTCAGGTCTTGACAGAGATGTAGAAGCAACGCCAATGTTGTGGCTGTGATTGATGCAGGGTGTGTGTGAGAGGGTGAGTGAATAGGAGAGCAAGTGTCCAGTGGATTGGTGGAGGTTCAGTCAGTGGTTGAGGTAGGCTGGTCCTAGGTCATGGAGGGCTTTGAAGGCGTTCTGGAGAAACTTGATCCAGCAACTTTTCTGGATGGGGAGCCAGTGGAGGTCTCTCAGGTGGGGGATGATCTGGTTTCATTTGGGGAGGTCCAGGATGAGTCTAGCTGCAGCATTCTGTATGGTCCGGAGTCTTCTGAGAAGCTGGGTGGATATGCTGGCATAGAGGGCACTGCTGTAGTCGAGGCCACTGGTGACAAGGTGAGTGATGGTCTTTCTGTTGTTAGTTGGGATCAATCTGAAGATTCTGCGGACCATGCGAAACGTGTGGAAGCAGGAGGAGGCGACTGCGTTAACTTGTTGTTTCATGGTCAGTTGACTGTCGAGGATGATGTTGCGTGCGTGGTTGGTACATTTTCCACAAAGAAAAAATTAAACTTCATGGTAACCGCAATTAATGGTACATCTGATCCCGCTTACAAGCAGTCACGAGGGGATGGAGAGAGGTGTGACAGGAGGAATAAAGAAGGTTTTGGAAAGGTGCAGATCATTTGAGACATATCCATCATAGTTGGTGGTTCATGTTCATGTCAGTGGTCTCAAGAAAAATAGGATGTACCTACGCAAATGGAAAATGGAAAAATAGGATGTTCAAGGGAAATGGAAAAAGAGGTCTTTAGACCTGCTGGATCCTTTCCCAAATGGAAATAGCATATCCATCATAGGTGGTGTTTCATGTCATTGGTTTCGAGAAAAATAGATATACTTAAAGGATAAAAGATAAATGGAAAAGGAGGGTTGTTAACCCTTGCTGGAGCCTTTTCCAAATGGAGATACATGTATACAGATATAAAGGGAAAATAAGTTTTCTAGGGTGTAGCCTTGTGGTTACAGAATGCAATATTCAAGACATCTGTGCCTTCTAAGGTAACTGTGCAGTTTGCTTCAGGAGATTGATCTAAAGCATTTGCTACTATGCATGGTGATACACAAGACAGGAGCAAAAAGAATGAAATCATTGGTGCACCCTACACAGGGTTTTAATGTTTCAGTTTATCATGATTCATTGCAGAGTGACAATGGCAAACGTGATGTGATGTGATGTATTTGGAGATTGTGATTGGATGTATAATCAGAAAAAATGCTTGAAATAAAAGGAAGAGTACTTTGCCAGTTCTGTAACACCAATTATGGAAACACACTTAAGGCATTCTCCCCACTGCAAACAAATTACAGAACACAGCATAACACTTTTCCCTCTGGGAGATACTTTCTATACCACCTCAATAACGACATAGAAAGTGTGATGCCTGACAATAGGCTTTCTGCATCATGCCAAAAGGGTTCCATTTACTCTTAATTTGCTCACCAGAGGCACCTCCTTGGATGCAGACCCTATTAAAGGCAGGCTGAGAGCACCCTGACACACGCTGGGGGTCTAATTCACAACATCTTTTCTATGAGTATTTCTTTCTTTCTTCTGTCCAAGTGAATACACCTGAGTTTCCAGACTCCATTTGCAAAGCATTAGCTGTGAGTAATGTTGTTCACTCCAGGCGTAAGTGTGACTTACTCATGTATTTTCAGATATCAAACATGCTTACTCGTGGATAAAAGTCTGTAAGTCAGGTAGGTGTTTAAGCACAGGGTTGGGAGGGTCTGATTGATACTGAGGTGCTTTCAGAGACTGAATCACCAGAACAACTGCCCTTTACCTTTGTGTGGAAACAAGGTTCCCCGAGAGGGAAAGTGTAGTCCATAAGTGAATTTCATTGAAAAGGGTGTCAACCTTCCTCCCTCTCAACACGTACATCTCGATGTGGCATCAGTGACACAACAACACAGATGATACTGAGTATCCAGCACCCATCAGGTGCTGCAGAACTCTGGTGCACAATAATGAGCATGCTTTGGTCTTCTTTCATCAGGTGTACAGAAGAAAACGAGGTACCGAGTCCTTAAATGTACTACCCATTTAATGTGCATACTTTTTGACTTGTGATTCAAATGGTGTGGCCTCTGCATTCTAATTGGAAGGCATTTCCTATTGTTCTAATTGAAGAGCACTGAAAGTATTGTGTTATTTTCAAGAAATTCCTCTTATCATGGCATCACTTGTAGGACAATTTTCAAGGGCTCTTGTCATGCGTGGTGCCTTGGAGAACCAGTGCTTTGGACAGAGTCACACCTTGATACCACAGTCAGCAATCCATACACAGATAGTCTCTACCCATAAACTGGCCTCAAGATAAGTCTTAAAGCACAGTAAACTTATAATAGATTTATAAAGGAAAACATAATGAAATTAGTAAAATAAGGAGGCAAAATTAATATGTGTCGGCTCCTACACATGACAAAGGGCACACATTGGACCTTCGTGCTCAGCATAGCACAGAAGCTTCACTTTTGGTGGTTATAGAGGAGCTTAAAGCTCTTCTAGATAATTGAGGTTCTGCCGCTATCCTACCGCTTGACATGAGTGCAGCATTCAACACCGTTGATCATGCCCTCTTGAAAGATAAGAAACTAGGAATTCAGAATAGAGTGATGGATTGGCTCATCTCTTTCCTGGAAAACAGATCTTATCAAGTTATGGAAAAAGCCTGCTATTCAAACATCCTGCCAACTATATGTTGAGTGTCACAGGGATTGTCACTCAGCCCTACCCTGTTTAACATGTAAGTTCGACAGTTTGCCTCTATAGTGCAGGAGTTCGTCATCTTGGTGGTCTCATGTACAGACAACACCCAGTTGGTTGCCTCTCTGACAAATAGTCCCAATTCTGAAAACCAACAATTGGTACCTTGCCCGGATAGAATGGTTTAATGGATGTCAGACTGTTGCTTAAAGCTAAACGGTGACAAGACAGAACTAATAATACTAGGAAACTTGGCCATACCAGACCATTGGATAGCTGGCCAAATGGTATGGGCAACCCTCTTGACCCCAATTCTTCTAAAAAAAAAACCTTGGGAATTTGGATGGATAGAGCCCTAGTAATGGATCATAAAGCAAACAGTGTCTGGAATCTGCTTTGGGCTGCTCAGAATGATCAGGAAGATACTAGCTCTGTTTCTAGATCATTTAAGAAAAACTATGACTCAGTCCCTCATAGTCTCGCATTTGGACTATAGCAACTCTCTTTATGTGGGCTCACCTAAGTATGTAATGAAGAGACTTCAGGTGGTACAAAATGCAGCAGCACGGCTCCTGCTAAAGGTACCTAGCTACATTTGAGTAAGAGAATCCTTAAACAGCTCCATTAGCTGCCATTTGAGGGAAGAATCAAGTTCATATCCCTCTGTATTGCACACAGGACCGTAAAAAATAAAGGTCTAGTAAAGTTCAGCAATCTTGTATGTACAAATGTTCCAGCCAGCCTCTTAAAATCCTCTCAATTACATCTCCTCAGCATGACCGGAGTCAAAAGGACAATATGGGGAGGAAGATCATTTGCACAATTGATACCTAAGTTGTGGAATGATCTCCCACTTACAGAAAAAAGACAGTCCCTGAATAGCTAGAATTATTTGGAGAAGAGTACAGGGAAAGATACACAAAGCAAGCAAACATGACTACTTCTCCAAATCTGCATATAACAAAACAGTACGTTTATGAGTTACAAATATCATAAGTCAGACGGGTTTAGTTAATAATTTATTCATCTTGAGAACAAAAGATTTTTTTTTTCCTTTTTTCAATTTAAATAAAGTTCCAAAGCATATATTATTGTAATATTTAATTAGCACTATATATATATATATATATATATATATATATATATATATATATATATATATCCTGATACTTGGGCAAAAGAAGCATCGTACCAATTTTTCAACCTGATACTTGAGCAACCGAGTGGTTCGGTGCTTTTTTTCCCTAAGTATCGGGATTCAAAAATCTCCTATACACGCTACGTTCGTCTTATCGACAAACGTAGCGCGTATAGGCGATTTTTTTTGTAGAATAAATAATCAAGCTTATTTACTTGTACTATAAAGCCAACCTGAGTCACCGAAACAAATAGCGTGTGATCTTCTTATTTAAGAACACAACTGTTGGGTGATTCATATATTCATTCCCCATATGTCACCAATGGATAAATGCCCTCGCATAAGTTAGAACAAAGGGAAGTTCAGAAATACATTGTGACAATAATAAACTGTCACTATACATGATCGCACAAGTGAGAGTGGAAACTTGTCCCCTCTATATGGTATTGTTGTAGCTAAACACTGTCAGAAAAGGAGATTACCTGTGATAGCCCACCTGTCTATACCTTGACAAAAGTGTTGGGAGAAATTAGTAGTAAAGCCTGAAGAAGGAGGTTGGACATGTGTATGCCTCCAAAACGCGTCGCTTCTTGGACTACTTGTAAATAAAAGTTTTCGTGAATCATATGGACCGTTGTGGAACATATGAAAAGGACAACAAGATTTAATGTTGAATTATTGCCCATGATTGTCTTTGAACTTGCACAGACTGACTTGCACGTTTTCCCATATATGTGATTTTAATGTTTGATATTCCTGTGGGTATTGTATTTTATATATTTTAGTGATTACCAAAAAATCAAAAAGAAGGAAGAACGTTTTTAAACCAACCCAATAAATATTTTCGTATTGGATTTATTTGGCTACTGTGATATTAATTTGGTGAAATTTCAGTGTTGCATGTGGTGTGGCAGTAATATGGTATGCAATTGAAGTATCCCAAAGGAAGTTTATTTGAGACTTTGTATTTCTTCTTTAATGCATTAGTGGGCACAGTTACTCAGTTCAGCACTCACCTGTGCGGGGAGGCCCTCAGGCATCCATGTACTTTATAAATCCAAAACATAAACAAAATTGCAGTTCAGAGCTGTAAAATCATATTTAATCCACCAGTAATTTACATGTATGCACACAGAGGGAATTTCTGTCTGCTTTCTGGATATGTACAGCTTCCCACCTACATTCAGCTGTCAAAATGAACATGAAATGCAGCAGAAGGTCATCTTGGTTACTTAATGTAGCATTATATGCATATTGCTGATTACCAAAGGTATATAAATTAATAGGTTAATTTTAACACTTTAGATAGCCAAAGGTGTTTACCTGAAGGGGTATGAGAAGGGTACATCGATCTTGAGGTCGCTCTCACTCTTGTTTGCACAAGCCACGCTGAGTCTCAGTTCTCCAGAGTAGCCACCACATGTTGCAAATGCAAAGATTGCAAAAAGCTGTGAAAAAGCAAGAATTTTAATTCACATGAAATACGATTTTTTTAACATTAACTCACGTTGTGCTCTTGAGGACCATGTATTTTTGGTAAATTTGTTATGATCATGTTCTGCACTCAGAAGATATAGTACTTCTTAAGCGGCATATTGGGAGTGTCCTTTGTGATGTAATTTATTTTTGCATCAAAGGGACAATGTGGAGCAAAGCACCTGAAGAATTAGTCACCAACTTCAAATCATGAAATCATGAATATATCTTCCTTAATAATAAGTCAAAGATTCTCAAATGTTATTCTACCTCAGATGCAATCAGTGGGCTGTATCCTCCTGGCTTCTAGTAATTTAGCTGTAAAATTTATAGCCTGTGAAAACTTGTTCAGGAGACTTCTAGGTCTAGAGTACTGAAATTGCATCGAAAGTTCAAAGAGCCTTTTTGAGCTTCTTTGGCAATTTAAAATTTAATTAGGTGTTGCAAGCATCTTTGCATTGTATTTCATCATTCATGTAAACACCCCCTTCCCTGTTGTGTATTGTCGGATGGGTAACACGCTATAGCGTAGGGAATGCGTGATTGACAGTGTTGTATTTGTTGTGATCCGGTGTGGGAGGTAAGTTTGTGTTGTGCGTGAGTGACCAGAACGTTGCCCTTATCTTGCCTTGGGGTTTGGTGCCCAGCAGTGTGATGGAGGAAGCAGTGTGAGTGATTGCAGCCTTTCCTGAAATAATGTCAGCAGTCCTGCTCTGTAAATTAGGTATTCCCTTGTGTGCATGTCCTACGCTACTTAGGAAGAGCCTTGGCCTATGTGTCAGGGCTTTATAACATGTACACACACATGCACGATAAACACGAGCGGAACGTGCTATCGGTGATCCCTTGGAGATGGTGCGCCATAATAACAACCACTAGTATGGTCGTACATCTGGCCCTAAATGTCTGGTCTCTCTCATTTTACAGAGAGCTTCGCTTTGCACAGAAGCTGCACAGAGTTTCCTGTTGTGCATACATGACTTACTGTAAGATTTCTAAACCTATAGGGGTATTATGAAGATGCATATTTTTATAGAAGCATAGTTAAAAAAATGTGTTTTTTATGTGCTCCAGCATGCAGATACATTTTCATCCTACGCTGTTTAAAATGCGCCAAGACGCCTACGGGCAAACGCACGCGCTCTACAAGTTGTATTAATAAATAAATAAATAAATAAATAAATGATTTAATTACTTCATACCCAACTTTAGGCGTTTGTTTTTTGCGATATAATCTCTACAGTGTTGAAAGAAGGCATAAAATACAGATTTATTACTGAGAACCTAAAACGACATCTCCCCATAAAGGGAATACTTCATAAAGGTGTATGTCATCATGTCATTTTTCCCAAACCCCATTAACAATACACAGACTTGAGATGTTATGCCTCTAATGGCTGATGTGAAAGCACCAGTGATAAGCTAATTCACGCTATCTTTAACATCTAAATTTTGTTAATTTTTCAGCCTCTTATAAACCACAATCATCAATTCACCACTAATGCCAATTTACCACATTCTGAGAACACATTAATTAACTCTGCAGTTCAGATGCTACATAATTAGTTGCAGATTACTAATTAATAAGATGATAAATGAAAGCTCTAATACACACACTTATGTCTAAATAAACTAAGAAGCTCTGTTTCTCATTCAAATACCATCTGCATACTACTAGAGGCATTTAACGAAATCCATGTTTATTACCTTTCAAGCAACACTCGGTGTATTGTGCTGCAAATGTATTCAAACAAAAAATGGTTTCTCTTGAACTCCCTACCACGAATTGGAGAATAGGAAAAGAGATAGGAAATTCTGGGCCAGATGTAGGAACCCTAATACCGGTCAGTAACGGCAGAAATTACCGAATTTCGGCCGTTACGGACTGGTGTTAGGCATTTGGGATGTAGGTGGCTACATTTCAGATTCGGTAATTTACCAACCGGTACTTAGGAATTCGGTAAATTACTGAATTCTTAATTACCGATTCGGTAAATTACCGAATCTGAAATGTAGGAAGCACTCAAGTGAGTGCTTTTCACCTGTAAGGATTCGTTATTTACCACCAACTACAAGTTGGTGGTAAATAACGAAAACCGTTAAAAAAGCAATTTTGTGCTTTTTTAACAGTGCCATGTCGCAGACATACATGCAGGGCATGTATGTGTGCCACATGTGCACCCATGCACTATTCAGGGGTGCAACTGGGTGTCAATGTGACACCCTGCCACCCTTGTAGGTCTTCCCCCCTTACTGATTCGGTATTTACCAAATCGGTATTCCCCATTCATTCCTATGGGCCTGGAGGCCCATAGGAATGAATGGGGAATACTGATTCGGTAAATACCGAATCGGTATTTACCGAATTTTACACATTCGGTAAAAATTACCGAATTAATACCTACATACCATTTACCCATTCAAAAATACCGAAAGGGTAAAATTCGGTATTTTAGAATCGGTAAATGGTATTTACCTACATCTGGCCCTCTATATCTAACAAAGTAATATCTCTCCCAGAAACACACACATCAGAGAATTCAACTAAGGGAATATTCATATCATAGAAATAGATATAGGTTTCAATTCTTCGGTAACATAAAAAACAGCCACTAAATCCACAAGCCTGGCAAAGTGGAAGCAATAATTCCTCAGCTGCCCAGGCCCAATAAATCAGACAATCTCTTATTCAGCAAGACAAAGTAAATCAGGAGTGACAAAAATAATCCTCACATAGAAACCCAGAAACGCAAAACAGAAAATACCCGTCTTGATTACATTTTAATAAACAAAAAAGCAAGCATAACGCATCAATCCCATACTCACTGTCACTCTGGGCAGTCAACAAAAAAGTCATGAATGGCCAAAAGCGCTGATTGTACCCCAGCCACAGCCAAAGTGAACTCTAGCTTTCAAACAGATTTAAGGAATGTACAGACATTATGGGTGCTGATGACCTCTTCCAGGGGAACAACTTGGTTGGCATTAGTAGCTTACCTCAGACCGCAGAAACTGATCAAACCTCATCTAAAAAACACCCCTCAGCAGACAGCCCAGGTACCCACAGACCACTACTGCATACACCTTTATAACTAGAATCCTAAAGATAAATTCTTACTGCATAACTCTCTCCTTTGCCAGATATTACAGTCTCTTGCAGGACTTCCAACAAATGTTCGAAGACAGTAAAAATAAAGACAATCTGCTGTCCGATACCTGAACAATAGCCAAGCATTCAATGTTATTCTAAACTGTGATTTCGTTTGCTCTAATATTAAAGGTGGATATAATCAATACTGCCTATTTTTTAAACATGTTGCTCTATTGAGTTCAAAGTCTGAAGTTGCTCACAGATTGCTCAATTCACATCAACTTAAATAGGAAAGGTACAACAAGAAGTGGCAAAAATCTACCTGTGGACCGAAATGCTTAATGAAGATTCCAAATTATAATATTTGTTTTCCAGAACCATTGAGAAATTACCAACAGTGGCGCGGAAAGTTCACAACCTAATCTGGTTGATAAACATGATAATTAATATGCTTTAGATACATTGCATACAATCTCAACCAGTAAACGATATACAGAATTGTAGATAGTGAATATTGAGATATATGTTCTCTGAGGGATTCTCAAAAAGACAATAAGATCAAAGCTCGAATTGCTTAGAATGTCACCCAGAACATTCACGTTATTTACTTTTATCTAGCTACAATGTTATGTTATGCGTGGTCTACTGTAATCAACTTCACTTTATGTTTTCGTTAGCAATGTGGACATGATATACAACGTGGTATGCTATAAATAGATGTATACTGCTGTCTTATATGTAACTTTCTTCAGAATTTCCAGAAGACATGATTACTCAAAGATAAAACCCTGTGGAACCAAGTATGTAGTACACAGCTAAGTTTGATGTAGTACATAACTTGAAAGAAATATATTATGACTTATAACTTAATATGCATATGGAATTGAAAACTAAGGCATACATAAGACACAACATCTCATTGTCCCATAGAAAAAACATTCCCAGTCAAGTCCTTAGGGGTGCCGCCACTACTATAATATGGCCCCCACCATGTTGAGATCAATGCGGTGGAAAGAGATCTTTTATGCACTCTATTTACATTATCAGGGTTCCCCGTTCTGCACAGGGTACCAACCACCCAACAAATAGGCAGCAGATACGACCTTCATCACAGAACATAGTAAATGCTGATGTTTTGAAGTGTAAGGTGTATAGCAACCGGCGTGATCTTTTTTTTTTATGGGACTACTGTAAGTAGTATTTTACATTGTTTTCCAGCACTGCTAATTCAGTAATTTAGAGTACTTTGCCCCAGAGCAACTTGATTTTTCCCAGACATTATTCAGCTTTTTTCCACAGAAATAATGCCATTACCAAAATGCTGCTAATTCTAACTATTTCAGTTTTTTCAAACAAGTAACGTATTGTGACTACAGCTATTTATTTGTGTTTGCTCATCGTTTTGCCAAGCTTTCTGTTAGCAAACATGTCTACATCAGAGTGGCGGTAGTGAATTACTCTCTACCTCACACTTCTAACACAAATTTGGCTTCAATAAGCCATGTGATTGAATTTAAAAAGAATTGGCAGGTTTTTAGATTTGCACCTGATGCTGGTTTTCATTGTATTTGCTGCCACATATTTTAAACCACAATCCGGCTGGAAGTACCCAGGAGTTAGGTACCTAGAAACGACAGGGTGTCACCCCACTTACAAATCAGAAATCCACAACACAGATAGACCTTTTAATTCAAGAAGCACTTGACAGTCCAATATCTGTGAGCATTTCCAGCATGTGCGTACCTCACCTTGGGAGACCTCCAATGAATGGAGCCAATGTTCTCTCGGCCAAAAGCACAATGCGCAATAAAAAATACCAGCAAACATCTAAAACTGCTTTAGTCCTGCAATAACAGCGATTTTACTTAATTTATGTTGCATTGTTTACACGACTATTTGAAGCAACATATTCATTATAATTAAACAGACAATCATTGGCAAAGCAAGTAAGTCTAGCCTTGCCAATATGAGGTGTTGGATCCACTTTTCTTAATTGCTCATTGCATGCATAAGCCACAAAAATATAAAGAAGCACAAAAGAGTATGCTACTCTTTGAACATGGCACCCAATTGCTTTATATTTAAAAAAAATAGCTATCGCATATAACTTTCATAGAACATTATGTGTGCTTTCTAGCAGATAGGTGTGCTTAGAATAAGTACAGAAACCATTTAAAATTGTAATGTACATCAATGGGGAAATATTCCTTTTCGAGCAGTTTGCAGACATAGTTTAAACACACAAGAAAGAGAAATACATTATATAAGGCTACATAATAGAAAGAGAAGTCATTCAGAAAGTCAAGCATTGTCACACCAACCCTGGCACTGAAGTGCATTTTTTTCTAGTCTAGGACATGGACAAGCCAAATACAGGCACTCACAGTGTAAGACAGCCAATTGCTGAAGTCGGTTGATCCATTACCAAACTGTGTAGGATGTTGTGGGTGGAAGCCAAATGTGAATGACAGTTAAACAGACCGATGTATGTAGTATATATGTATTTAATTATGATTTCTTTTATTACATGAGACTAAATGGCTGCTACCGCCTCTACACCAAACCTAAGAAAGAGCCTTATCAAAAAGGCTAGGGCCCACATGCATCATTGTTACATTTTGCACTTCCTAATTTGCGAAAAATAAGGAATCGCAAATTAAGAAGTGCAAAATGCTATGCATCATTATTTTCGGTATTCATTTGGGATTCGGTAAAAATCGCAATTTTTACCGAATCCCAAATGAATACCGAATTCTTAAGTAAATTTTCGCAATTCCCATTGATTCCTATGGGCCAAAAGGCCCATAGGAGTCAATGGGAAGGCATCAGCAAATTGCTTAGAAAATTAGAAAATGTATTTTTGTAATGTATGAAAATGTATTTTTCGCATCATGTTTCACACACACATGTCCTAAGGACATGATGCATTGCTTTTAAGAAATCGCACATATGCGACTTCTTAAAAGCACCCACAATTTTAGAACTCGCAACAATGTTACGAATTCTAAAATTGCTTCATGCATCCCAAAAAGCACTTTTGCATTCGCAAACGGCCGATTTTAAGGAATCGCACCGTTTGGGACTACAAAAATGCTTGATGCATGTGGGCCTAGGCACTTATCCAATAGCCGAACCCTTAAAATACAAATTCAGTTGGCTAGAAGGACTGGTACAATTTCTTTTAAAGGATAATTGCTAATTTGATAGATCGAGTGGATGAATCTAATCTAGATCGCAGTGTATGGAGTTATGTGCTGAAAATCAGGTGGATGCCATCTCAGCCTCATGCTGGGAGGGTGGCAAGGTGGGTAAATGTCTGAGAGGAATATTGTGTGAAACCGCAGTAAGGAACGAGTAAGCTAACATCATTAAACCAGAACATCGGATAATTCCTACTTTAAAATGTAAAGGTTTAAACGACATTTCAACACAGAAGCAATTTCCGAAGATGCAGTCAAAAATAGCCAACTTAAGAAAAGGAATGCCTCTAAATTAATATATGCCACGTGCTTAAAAAGCTCACGTGCTACTCCTTTCTTTGAACTATTCATGCACCTCTCCCTGGAAAATGGTGTGAAGTGAATTACGAGTGAACATTGCTGCCTAATGAACCTGTTAATTTTGCGTAATTATTGGTAGGCGTTGGGAGCTATAAAGAGAAATGGCTCCTGTAGGACGAGGAGGCGTCTTTTTGTTAGGTCCAAAAATGCTATTGTCTATGTTTCCATTAGTATCTTCATATCTTTTCCAAAATGTGCCACACGCCCTTCCTCCTCCTCATTATCATATCATGTGAAGAAACTGGTAGCTGCCAAAAGCAGAGCTGTCAGGATGTAATAGCTAATCAATAACATCACAATTTATGTAGCACTTTTGTTACAAAGAAGACTGGAACAAAGGTAAGTCAAGATAAGACTTTATTATGGTCTCCACTCTACCACCAATAAACAGCTCAGGTTACAGGGCGCAGCGTTCTCTTTTCTCCTCTCAGTCAGGTTACCCACCTCAACATTCTAAGGCAGCCTCTGGCCCTACAGCAGGGTAGTACCAACTGGGAAATGAAGGAGGGGGGAACAAAAGGAAAGGGCAAGAGGGGACATGATTCTCTCAAGGATTACATAAATGTGCGAGGAGTATAACATGAAAGATAGAAGTACTAGAGAATATAACAACTATATATGCGTAAGACTCATGCGCTGTGGCTCAGGAAATAGAGAAGGACACATATTAGAACACACTTGTTTTGAGCACCATCGTAAAGGGAGATGTTGGTCCAAAGTTCCCAATTGATCAGTTAGCTTATCCTGATATCGCTGTCCACATTGGTAACGTTTTTCTTTCTGATCAACTCTATTTAAATGCGGTTCGCTTGATCAGACCTTACCCATTAGTACTCAGTTCTATAAAGGGGCCTATGCACATGGAAAACAGTCCTTAAAGGAAGCTGTGCCTATAATATAACATTATATCCATCCATGTTTCCTTCAACAATTCGTCAACACTATACAGGCGGTATAAACATGGATGAAATGAAGTAATTTTTAGATTATTGTGATAAATTCAACCTTGAATGACCACTTTGGTCATAAAAAGATTGTCTTATGGTAACCTCTGCACTTCGTTCATAACAGTCCTAGGGGTATATTCACAAGAATGTGTGCTAAACATCACCAAAAAATGTTAACGCACACTTTACACATCACAGCCCACAGCCTTACCCATTAGTACTCAGTTCTATAAAGGGGCCTATGCACATGGAAAACAGTCCTTAAAGGAAGCTGTGCCTATAATATAACATTATATCCATCCATGTTTCCTTCAACAATTCGTCAACACTATACAGGCGGTATAAACATGGATGAAATGAAGTAATTTTTAGATTATTGTGATCAATTCAACCTTGAATGACCACTTTGGTCATAAAAAGATTGTCTTATGGTAACCTCTGCACTTCGTTCATAACAGTCCTAGGGATATATTCACAAGAATGTGTGCTAAACATCACCAAAAAATGTTAACGCACACTTTACACATCACAGCCCATCGTGGGAAATAAACCCCTGTTAACATGGAATTCACAACAAGGTGGTAGCATGCAATAGTCTGGCAAAAACACTGCCAATGTCCGCAATACAACCACCACAACGGAGATAAAAACACAAACGACAATGCGTAAAAAGACGCGATGTGCCCAAATGCGATAAGAAAACAGTGACAACCAGCGAGATGCCAGCAATACCCACATGGGAAAAAGCACAAGAACAGCAGAGGAAAATGCCACTAAAAAAACGACATCAACTGCTGAGTACCACGGATGCACCCTGATCCACTGCAGAGGACAACATGAACCCCACAATTCCCACTGAGGAACACACTGGGCCTGTGGAAGGCCAATGAAAAGAGGATGAGGAAGACAGGGTACAGTCGCCAGGAAAACAAGATTATCGGCACAGATGAGCCAGAACACTTCCAGCAACTGTACGTCACCTCCAACGTGTCATTGGCAACAAAGAGGCAAAGATGGCACACCACCTCGGACCATGTGAAGGCCATCTCATGGCAGAGGAGGAGAATGGAAAAGCACATGGGGCCCTGGACTGATGTGAATGGCAAATCCAAGCAGAAACTTGCTGCCAACACAGAAGCAGCAATGCACTCCGGAGGAGGGGGCCAGCAGAACACCAGGAGCTGAATGACATGGAGAAGATGATGGCCACACCCACCAGGCTGGAGACGATGACAGGAGTCGGGGATCCGGACACTGTCCAACATGACCCGACACCACATCAACAGGGTGCACACCGACCAGGGGGTGGGTGGACGGGGGGAGACAGGCCCAATGGCACACATGCACAATTAAGCAGAGAACACTGCACACCCACAATGAATCACAATCATGTCCCTGATCCCACGGGAACACCTCAGCACACACACAAACACCAAGTAGTCCCATGTACACCATGTGCCCAAAGGGGCACCCACAAAACACATCAACAAGCCGACAACCAACACATACAAACGTGTAAAATATAGCAAACATGCATATACGTCAGCCACACTGACAATGCAAGAGACACCACATGACGAGAAGCATGGCTGCTGTCCACGATACTGAGGTGGTTGAGTGCGGACCACAACTGGAAAGGAGCAGGTCACACTCGGACACAACCACCTGCACAAACAACCTCTGACGTCAATGACACATCTGTGGACAAACCATGCCCAAGAGTCACAACTCGACAAAGAGTACAAGTTACCCAAGCTCGCCACATCCCAGCACCATGGAAGCACAGGACTGACAGTGGCAGACAAATAAGAGCCGCAGGAGCGAACCAACCACTGTGCAGAATATGCACATAAGTAGAAGTGTACCTCGACATTGACAACATCCCCGTATAAACAGCAACACCTCCACAACAGAACAAAGGACACTACTGGTGCCGAAAATATCACAACATTGCAAATCACATCTGGCACAGCAGGAAACTGTGACATTACAATGTACAAGTACAACCTGTAACCTGCAAATATCTTTTATTCACACCTACTGTATTTTTGGACATTTTGTACTGTCCTATGATTGCCAGGGACAGCCACAATGTCACGTGCTCATGAGAAGTAATTGTCAATGATGGTGTTCCTACGGGCCATTCCTGTCGCAGCTACAGTGGGATGTGGGCCACCTGCCCCATCGTCCCTATCATCATCCGGTACATCTGGAACTGGGTTCCATGGTGCATTGGTGCATAATCAATCAATCAATCAGGAGTTTGTTAAAGCGCGACTACTCACCCGTAAGGGTCTCAAGGCGCTAGGGGTGGGGGGGGGTTGGGGGGGTGCAGGTTCCATTCCATCAAGGAGGGGGTCTGTCGAAGAGCCAGGTTTTGAGGTTTCTTGCGAAGATGGGGAGCGATGTTGTCTGTCTGAGGTGGAGCGGAAGGGCGTTCCATGCTTTGGCCGCGAGGAAGGAGAAGGAGCGGCCTCCCGATCTGGTCTTTCTGGTGCGGGGGACCACAGCGTAGGAAAGCTGGGCTGATCCTAGGGTCCTTTGGGGTGCGTGGAATTTGAGTCGGCTGTTCAGGTATGCTGGTCCGGTGCCGTGGAGGGCCTTGTGTGCGTGGGTGAGCATCTTAAAGGTGATTCTCGCCTCGACGGGGAGCCAGTGGAGTGTGTGCAGGTGCTGGGAGATGTGGCAGTGTTTTGGCAGGTTGAGCACCAGTCTTGCGGCGGCGTTCTGGATGTTCTGTAGCTTGCGGATGAGGTTTTTGTTTATTCTGGCGTAGAGTGCGTTGCCGTAGTCGAGTCTGCTGGTGACCAGGGCGTGAGTGACTGTCTTTCGGTGTTCGAGGGGGATCCATTTGAAGGTCTTACGAAGGAGGCGGAGGGTGTGGAAGCAGGAAGATGAGACAGAGTTGATCTGGCGGTCCATTTTGAGCTCGGAGTCCAGGATGATTCCCAGGTTGCGTGCGTGGTCTGTGGGGGTTGGCGGGTTTCCGAGGGCGGTGGGCCACCAGGTGTCACTCCAGGCGTCGGGGTTTGGGCCCATGATGAGTACTTCTGTTTTGTTGGTGTTTAGTTGTAGGCAGCTGTTTTTCATCCATTTGGCGACGGCTTCCATGCCTTCTCGAAAGTTGCGTATGGCGGTGTTGGGCTCGTTGGATAGGGAGAGGATGAGCTGGGTGTCGTCTGCATATGACACGATGTTGAGTCCGTAGGTTCTGACGATGGGGGCAAGTGGAGCCATGTAGACGTTGAAGAGCGTCGGGCTGAGGGAGGAGCCCTGGGGGACTCCGCAGGTGATAGGTGTGGGGTCCGAGAGGAAAGGGGGGAGTCTGACCCGCTGCGTCCTGCTGGAGAGGAAGGAGCAGATCCAGTCGAGGGCCTTGTCCTGGATTCCTGCATCGTAGAGTCTGCGTATTAGGGTGCGGTGGGAGACTGTGTCGAACGCCGCTGATAGGTCGAGGAGGATGAGGGCTACTGTTTCTCCCTTGTCCAGTAAGGTGCGGATGTCGTCTGTTGCGGCGAGGAGGGCGGTTTCCGTACTGTGGTTTTTTCTGAAGCCGGATTGGGAGGAGTCGAGGATGTTGTGTTCTTCAATGAATGTGGCGAGTTGGCTGTTGATGGCTTTCTCGATGACTTTCGCTGGGAACGGGAGCAGGGAGATGGGTCTGTAGTTTTTGAGGTCGGTGGGGTCCGCTGAGGGTTTCTTTAGGTGGGGGTTGACCTCGGCGTGTTTCCAGTCATCGGGGAATGAGGCGGTCGCCAGGGAGCGGTTGATGGTTTGGCGGAGCATGGGTGCGATGGTGTTGCCTGCTCTGTTGAAGATGTGGTGGGGGCAGGGGTCCGTGGGGGCCCCTGAGTGGATTGACTTCATTGTCTTCAGTGTGTCTTCGGTGGTGAGGGCTGTCCAGTCATCAATCGCTGGTTTCCGGGTGTTGGGGGTGGTTGGTGAGGGTTCAGTGTGTTGGTTGTCTTCGTCGAAGTTGTCGTAGATGCTCTTGATTTTGTGGTGGAAAAAGATGCTGAGTTTGTCGCAGAGGTCTTGTGAGGGAGGGATGTCGGTAGACTCGCTGGTGGGTTGGGCGAACTCCTTGATGATGCTGAAGAGTTCCTTGCTGTTGTGTGCGTGGGTGGAGATTCTGTCTTCAATCGCTTTTTCCCTCGTTTCTCTGATGAGTTGATGGTGGGCGTTGGTGGCGGCTCTGAAGTTGTTGTGGGCTTCTGTGGATTTGGTGATTCTCCAGGCCTTTTCGAGGCGGCGGCATGTGTGCCTGGACTCTCGAAGTTCGTGGTAAACCATCTGGCTTTCTTGGCACGGGTATTGTTGTTTTTCTTGAGGGGGGCTATGGTGTTGGTGTTGTCCGAGATCCATTTATGCAGGGTTCGGGCTGCGGTGTTGGGGTCGTCATTTCCGCGATGGTTGGGGTGGAGTTGTTGAGTGAGGAGGTGAGCTGGTCATCGGTGATTTTGGTCCAGTTTCTTTGTGGAAGCAGGTGCTGGTGTCTGTGGATGGTGGGTGTTCTGAAGGTGAAGTGGACGCAACGATGGTCGGTCCATGGGAGTTCGGTGGTGTGGCTGAAGGTGATGGAGTTTCCTGTAGTGAAGAGGGGGTCGAGGCTGTGTCCTGCTGAGTGCGTGGGCTCGGTCACGATCTGGCGGAGTCCAATGTTGTGGAGGTTGTCCAGGAGGGATGTGGTGTTGGGGTCCAGTTGATTGTCGAGGTGGAAGTTGAGGTCTCCCAGCAGGGTGTAGTTGGTGGATGCGATGGCCTGCGGGGAGATAATGTCCGTGATGGAGTTGGCGAAGGGTCCGCGGGGCCCAGGGGTTCGGTAGATGAGGGTTCCTCGAAGGGCGGCGGTAGGGCTGGCCAGTATCTTGAAGTGAAGGTGTTCCATCAGTTCTGTGGACTCGTCAGGGAGTGTGCTCAGGCGGAGGCTGGATTTGTGGACGATGGCGATTCCTCCTCCTGGGTGGATGGGGCGGTCCTTCCTGGAGATCTTGTATCCTTGGGGGATGGCGATGGCGATGTCCGGTCCCGAGGTGGTGTTGGTCCAGGTTTCGGTGAAGAATGCTACGTCTGGGGTTGTGCTGTCGAGGAGGTCCCAGATTTCTGTGGCGTGTTTGTGGAGGGATCGGACGTTGAGGAGGATGCATTGCAGGGTCTTCAGTTCGGTTGTGTTCTTGTGGGCGGGTTGTGCTGGATCCGTATTCTTGGCGGTGCTGCAGGTGTGCCGGCAGCGGTGACAGCTGAAGGGTCCATGGGTGTCGGCTGGTGATGCTAGCTTGCAGTTGTTGTTGCAGCCTGGGTTGAGTGCGTGGAGTGCTGCTGGGTCGTAGCGTTGGTGGGGCGGAGGTCCAGGGTTCCTGGTGCTGGTCGCGGACGGGTCGCAGACGGGCGCAGACGTGCTTGCCTTTGATGCGCCTTCGGTGCACCAGCGGCGCGGCCGCGTAGTGGCCGCCATTAAGTAGGGGTCGGGGAGGGCTGGACAGCTGGGAGGCGGGAGCGGGGAGGGGAGCTGGATTGGGCCGTCGTGCTGGGGGGGAGGGGCCGCGGGGGCAGCAGCGGCGGGGAAAGGTAAAGGGAGGAAAGAAGGGATAAAGAAAAAAGGGAAAATAGGCAGAAATAAGGCACAAAAGAGCAGAGATACAGAAAAGAGCAGAAAGGTGAAAGATAGAAAGGGTAAAAAAACGAGTGAAAACGAGAGAAGGAGCAGAGGGAGAGAAAGGGAAAATGGGCAAAAATAAGGCACAAAAGAGCAGAGGTGCAGAAAGGTGAAAGATAGAAGGGGAAAAAAACGAGTGAAAACGAGTGAAGGAGCAGAGGGAGAGAAAGGGAAATGGGCAGAAATAAGGCGCAAAAGAACAGAGGTGCAGAAAGATGAAAGATAGAAAAGGGAGAAAAACGAGTGATGGAGCAGAAAGAAAGAAAGGAGACAGAGGTCCACTGGACCACCCGGGATGAGGCGCAGGGAAACCTGCGAGTGGAGGAGGGCCTCGATCACCAACACTCAAGAGTGCAGGGGCAGGGGCACCTCACTTAATGGTGGAGCTGCGAGGGTGGGAGAGCAATTTCACTGACAATGAGTCAGTGGTCTTGCTCGCCTGTCCCCGCAGTGGCCGCCATTAAGTAGGGGTCGGGGAGGGCTGGACAGCTGGGAGGCGGGAGCGGGGAGGGGAGCTGGATTGGGCCGGTCGTGCTGGGGGGTTAGGGGCCGCGGGGGCAGCAGCGGCGGGGAAAGGTAAAGGGAGGAACGAAGGGATAAAGAAAAAAGGGAAAATAGGCAGAAATAAGGCACAAAAGAGCAGAGATACAGAAAAGAGCAGAAAGGTGAAAGATAGAAAGGGTAAAAAAACGAGTGAAAACGAGAGAAGGAGCAGAGGGAGAGAAAGGGAAAATGGGCAAAAATAAGGCACAAAAGAGCAGAGGTGCAGAAAGGTGAAAGATAGAAGGGGAAAAAAACGAGTGAAGGAGCAGAGGGAGAGAAAGGGAAATGGGCAGAGATAAGGCGCAAAAGAACAGAGGTGCAGAAAGGTGAAAGATAGAAAGGGGAGAAAAACGAGTGAAGGAGCAGAAAGAAAGAAAGGAGACAGAGGTCCACTGGACCACCCGGGATGAGGCGCAGGGAAACCTGCGGGTGGAGGAGGGCCTCGATCACCAACACTCAAGAGTGCAGGGGCAGGGGCACCTCACTTAATGGTGGAGCTGCGAGGGTGGGAGAGCAATTTCACTGACAATGAGTCAGTGGTCTTGCTCGCCTGTCCCCGCAGTGGCCGCCATTAAGTAGGGGTCGGGGAGGGCTGGACAGCTGGGAGGCGGGAGCGGGGAGGGGAGCTGGATTGGGCCGGTCGTGCTGGGGGGTTAGGGGCCGCGGGGGCAGCAGCGGCGGGGAAAGGTAAAGGGAGGAAAGAAGGGATAAAGAAAAAAGGGAAAATAGGCAGAAATAAGGCACAAAAGAGCAGAGATGCAGAAAAGAGCAGAAAGGTGAAAGATAGAAAGGGTAAAAAAACGAGTGAAAACGAGAGAAGGAGCAGAGGGAGAGAAAGGGAAAATGGGCAAAAATAAGGCACAAAAGAGCAGAGGTGCAGAAAGGTGAAAGATAGAAAGGGGAAAAAAACGAGTGAAAACGAGTGAAGGAGCAGAGGGAGAGAAAGGGAAATGGGCAGAAATAAGGCGCAAAAGAACAGAGGTGCAGAAAGGTGAAAGATAGAAAGGGGAGAAAAACGAGTGAAGGAGCAGAAAGAAAGAAAGGAGACAGAGGACCACTGGACCACCCGGGATGAGGCGCAGGGAAACCTGTGGGTGGAGGAGGGCCTCGATCACCAACACTCAAGAGTGCAGGGGCAGGGGCACCTCACTTAATGGTGGAGCTGTGAGGGTGGGAGAGCAATTTCACTGACAATGAGTCAGTGGTCTTGCTGCGTACACAGATGTTGTGCAACACACAACATACAACGATCATCTTGCACATGATTTCCGGGCTGTACAGGAGCTTTCCACCTGTGCCATCCAGGCACCTGAAACGTGACTTTAACACGCCAAATGTGCGTCCAATGATTCCCCTGGTGCTTATGTTGGCTGCATTGTACTGCCTCTGGGCGGGTGTGTTCGGGTCTCGGAGGGGTGTCATCATTCAAGGGCAGAGTGCATATCCTTGATCACCTGTTAAAGTGCAGGGAGAAAAGAGTCAATACTTGGTTCGGAAGGATGTGATGTCAGGCCCACTAATCCAGTGATGCCTCTGCTGGCTGTGTGTTGGTTGGCTGTAAGCCAACCCTCAGTGAGTAGCTGGTGCTGGCAAAAACTCCAACAGTCATCAGGCACTCAGAAATGCAATGTCAGAACAACAAGGGGGGATGACTTGAGTCGTACAGGGTTAGTGGCCCCGGATGCACAGCGGTCACATGGGCCCACCGCCATGGGATGCTGACCTGCGGGAGACTGAGGTAGGGTCACAAGTGCAGAGCAGGTGTATGTAGATGTAACAGGAGTGTGTCAAAGAGTGTCTCGGAAGACAGTGGAAGTTGTACCCCCAGGGCATGATGCAGAGGGCATATGCTAGCTGTGTCCAGCAACATGAAGGATATGGATGCCACAGACTCATGCCAGACACCAAGTCCGTACCTGCCCATTGCTGATGATAACCCCCAGGCCACAGGCTCAGACACCAATGATGTTCCGCCGGAGGATGACGGTCACTCACGGCACACAGGGTTAGTGGTCTCACGTGATGACGGTCTGCCATATTGAATTTTGCCTCACTGATCAAAGTGTGTCTGGTGCTGTGGCTGCTGCCATGGACTTGCGGTCACTGCCATTCAGGACTCAGGACACAGTTCCACATGTGGGACCTACTGTGACAAAGGGGATACCAGTGGGGTATGTCCATGAGAAAGGAGTGATGTGGCCCAGCGTCGTGGGGGCCAGCGATGGTCTGCGGAGGCTGCAGAGCTTGCGGGACTGGGACTTAGACTTTGCCCCAGCACATGGCGGGCCCTCTATGACACACAACGGTGTTGGCAGGTGAGTAGTGCAGCCTTGGGGCACTAGGTCGCAGGCCCCGGTGCCCACGGCATCAGCCTCGTGACGGACAGCGAGGCACCGCCCTGTCAGTGACGTTCGCCTTTCTAGGAGAAAACCACGCTCTGCGCCACAGGGTTTTGGTCCACACGCCTGAGCAGCCCTGGTGTATTCGGGGCCCACCCACTACGCTCATGCACACAGGGCGGGAGGCAGCGAACAACATTTACGCTATCTGAGCCACAGCCTGGTGTGACATGATTGCGTCCACTGTTCACTGCTCTCCAGTCACCAGCAGTTGTGGTCTGCATGGACATATCTGTGGTTTGCCTACCCATGTCTGTCATGCACACCCACGCCTCACTTGTCGTGTACATTCCCATTCATGGGTAACTTGCATCCTTAGCACATGGCTGCATTCTGCATCTACTCACGTTCAGCTGTTGTGTGGCTGTGATGTCATGATTTGGTTGTATTGTGTGCAGGGTAGCCCAGGATCACCATGGAGTGGTGTTGTCGTGTCTTGTAGGTGAGCATGTTGATTGCCATGTTGTATGTGGTTTGGTCACGTGTGCATTTCCACAGTTGTGCGTTGTGTGATGGTGGCTTTGAGGTGTGTGGTGTGTTGACGTGGCACTTACCAACGAGCTGTCCAGTTCCATATGTGCCATCCTGGAAGCGCTGGTTGATGATGGACTGTCGGAAGATGTAGGAATTGTGCACTCTGCCGGGGTAGTTTGTGAAGACATTAGTGAAGAGTCCCCGGTGGTCCACTCTTGCCTGCACATTGATGGAATGCATGTGCTTTCTGTTGTGGTAGTGGTGTGCAGTATCTGCAGGGGGCACTAGTGGGACATGTGTTCAGTCTATTGCCCCCAACATGGCTGGGAATCTAGCTATGGCGTAGAAGCCTTGCTTGGTCTCCTGCTGTTCCTGCGCAGTGTGGGGGAAGTGAAGGTACTGGGGTATGAAGCTGAGGATGGCATCCAGGGCAGGTGTGATGAACTTTGATAGGGGTGGCTGTAAGACCCCTCTGACTCTGGCAGTTGTTGGTTGGAAGGTACCAGAGACCAACAGGTGCAGCACAGGCAGCAGCTTTGTCTGCGGAGGGATGTTGGTTCTCCGCTGTGTTGGAACTGTCAACCTGTGGGCGATGTGGGTCATGATACGGATGATGGTTTTCCTTTTGAGCCTGTAGTGGGCAATGACTTCTTCGGGTGTTAGGTCTGTGAGACTGGTGCGTTTTCTGTCGGTCCATTATCTTACTCTGCGCTGCCTCTGCGGTGGTCCGATGGGGTGGTTACTGGGGGTGGTGGCAGTCCAGGGGGTGGTGGCGGTGGATGTTGTGGCCCTGTTGGGGCTCCGAGCTGCATGATGAGTAGCTCCATGGCGTAGTTTGTTCTTCGGGTGTGGCTGTGTGCGGCGCTTCATTGCCTACTGCAGGTCGTCATCCAGCTTTACACCTGGAGGAGGCAGGTGTTAAATACCTGCTGCTACTGCAGCTTATCGTGTCGTTTTGGTTTGCATCGCAGATCTGGCATTTCATTGTGAAAGTGGTGTTTTGGTTTTTTCATGTGTTTTTGCATGGGAACGCCTACTCTGCATCTCATTAGGGTTAGTTGGTGGTGTCCACCGTGGAGATACATTTTGGGGTAGTTATCACAGGAATACAGGCGATGTCTGCAGTTTGCACCAGCTTGTGAATGGGGTGTTCAAACTATCTCTACTTTTGATGCGTTAAGGTGGAGATAAATCGGAGTTGAGTCCTTGTGAATATCCCCCCTAGAGGCATCGGGCCTTATTTCCTATGTTTTTGCACGGTGCAGCGTTCCATGAAAGGGATCAAGCAGTACAGCCAGATATCTATTTAGATGTGGCGATTTTCTTCTCCTCCGGGGCTGGTGCACGTAAGGCTGCCTCGCACCAACGCACAAGGAGCAAGAGTGTGTGCGCGTGATTCCGAGGATAGGTTTGGTACTGGACGGAAAGCGTAGCTTTGCTAGAGTTTAATACTTTCCCCAAAAGGGCCTGATTACCAGTCAGATGTTTTTCTGACCTGAGTGTAAACCCCTGTCAGAATTACAAGTTCAGTGTTATTTTACACATACGTTATTTATCAGATGTGTTTAATAACTCAACCTTTGTTAAATCTAGGCAGGTCAAACCTGCTGAAAAGTAACAGGGGAAAGCATAAGGTATTTACTGTAGCATGCAAAATTTGGTGCCTTACACTCCAAAATCTGCATGCTATTCCCCATAATCTTTCAATAGGTGTTATCTATCACAACCGATAAATAACTTACCCCTTAGTATCTTTTTTTATCAGGAGCAATAAATAAAGCCTCATCTTGTCATCAGGCCTTTTGTGTTTGTGCTATACAGTGCACCACACATGCAAAGATGGAAAGGTTTTGAGAACAGACATTTATTTCAAACTTTACAGCCACCGCACGGAGGAGTAGATTTCTGGTAAAAGTGCCTGCCTCCCAATGTTAGCATGTTATGTTATGTTATGTTAGGTTTTTTTTGTAAAGCGCACGTACGCCCATGGGCTTCATGGCGCTGTAGAAGTAGGAACCTAACACAACAACTTACTGATAATAAGCCTGTCTGAACAGCCAAGTTTTATAAGAACGTCTAAAAGTTAGAAAGTCTGGGCTGAGCCTAAGGGAAAGTGGTAGGGAGTTCCATAGGACAGCAGCTAAGTAATGGAAACAGCTGCCGCCCTGACGCTTTCTCCTGTAAGAGGGAACAACCAGCAAGTCTTTATTGATGGATCTAAGATTGCGAGTGGGCTTGTATTTGGAGACCAACTGATTGATGAACTGAGGCCCTATGTTTTGTAGACTCTTGTATATGATACAGCCGGACTTAAACATGATTCTTTGAGATACAGGCAGCCAGTGTAATTGTTCTAGGCCTGGCCTGATGGAACACCGCCTAGGTTGTTTAAGAACAAGTCTGGCTGCCTGGTTCTGCACTAGTTGGAGTCTTTTTAAAAGGCCAGATGGAAGGCCCAGGTACAGACTATTAGAAAAGTCCAGCCTGGAGAGTACCAGTGCAATGGTGACCTGGATAAGGGCTGAGTATGTCAGAAATTGTGCAATCTTTTTTATTTTCCTAATCTGGTAAAAACTAGCAGAAACACCTGCTCCGACTTGAGCTTTTAATGAAAGATCCGATGCAAGTGTAACACCCAAGCTCTTCACTGAAGAAGCAGGGACTGGGGCAGGACCAAGGCTCAAAGGCCAATAATGGGGGCCCCAGCTGATACTGCTGTCCCCGGGAAGAATTAACTCGGTTTTACCCGGGTTGAGCTTGAGGTGGTTTAAGCTCATCCAGCGTTGTATCATAAGCATAGTTTGGTGAAAGTGGGCGACTGAATCAGGAGTATTCAGAGGGAAAATTAGCTGTAAGTCGTCAGCATAATTAAAGATTGTGACATTGAATTGTTTTAGAAGGTGAAGGAGGGGGCGCAGATACAAATTGAAAAGCAAAGGGGAAAGTGAGGATCCCTGTGGGACCCCACAAGTGGAGGTGGTTCTTGAAGCAGTGAAAGGCCCTAAGCGAACCGCTTGAGTGCGGTTCGAGATAAAGGAAGTGATCCACTCAAGGGCAGCGCCCCTGAGGCCCGCCTGCTCGACACGGCTAATTAAAATAGAAAAATCAACCGTGTCGAACGCGGCCGACAAATCAAGGAGAACCAGTGCCTGGTGGATGCCTTTATCCGCATTTGATCTTAATGTGTTTTGAACGGCCAAAATGACAGATTCCGTCGAGTGACAGGGACGGAAACCTGCTTGGTTAGTTTCAAGATAGTCACTATCCTCTATAAATTTGGAAAAAGATGTGGAGATGTGCGCTTCCAATATCTTCGACAAATATGGAAGTAGAGAGATTGGTCTATAGTTGACCAAGGCTTGAGGATCAGCCCCAGGTTTTTTTAATAGAGGAATAAGGAGGGCCTGTTTGAATCGGGGGGGGACCATGCCACTCACCAGTGAGGAATTCAGTACAGATAGAATAGTTTGAGGCAAGGTTTGTCCTATTTCTCTATATATATATGGAGGACAAACATCCTCAGGGGAGCCTGATTTAACTCGGGTAAGCAGTTGGGACAGCAATTTGTTGTCAATTGATGGGAAAACTTCAAGTGTGTGAGGATTGAAAAAAGCGTCCTCCAATGAAGGAGGAACCGGGGAGTTGATAATGCTTTGTTTTATATCCAGAATTTTATTGATAAAGAATGTGTTTAAAGAATCACACATATCTTGAGTGGAGACAACAGGAGGAACAGTTCTATCGCTGTCACACAGCTCGTTCACCATCTTAAAGATATCTTTGCTTTTGTTTTGCGAATTTGCAATAAGCTCAGAGAAATAAGTGGTTTTCTGTGACGAGATGGATTTTTGATACTCTTTGCGAGCAGCGCGGTAGTTCTCCCTATCCTGCTTAGAATAGTTAGATCTCCAGATCCGTTCTTTTTTACGGACTGCAAGTTTTTCCGCCTGCAATTGTGGGGTAAACCATCTGTGTGTGTTATTCGCGCGGGAGCGGGGAGGGAGAGTCCATGGGGCGTGCAGATCTGCAGCACCTCCAATCCAATGGAAAATAGATTCCTCCATCTCGTCTGGACTACCTACAATAGAAGGTAAGATTGTAGTTAGCGAGTGTAGAAAATCAGGAGTACTGATACTCTTCCATTTCCTAATTTTCCCCAGTTTCTGGGGTCTCAAGGCCTTGTCACAGCTCGCCAAAACGGTGAATTGGATGAGGTAGTGGTCTGACCAGATACATGGTTCGGCGACCAACGTGGATATATTAAGGTCAAAGGACCATACCTGGTCAAGGCTGTGACCCTTCCGGTGAGTGGAAGACTCAATGTGCTGGCATAGGTTAAGGTCGACCAGGAGGTCTTTTAGTTCTCCTGCTTGAGCATCTACTTCTACTGCGTCAAACCAAAGGTTAAAATCCCCTAAGAGAAGGGTTTTAGAATAAGTTGTAACCAGTGGGGCAAGTTGCTCCGCTAGGGCTGAGGGAAAAGCAGGCATGGAAGAGGGGGGACGGTAAATTAAAACAGTTAAAATAGCGCCACAGTCCGTATCAATTTTGAAGACAAGGTTTTCAATGCCTGGCAATTCAAGTGAGGGTAACAGTAGGGGTTTAAGGGAGTTCTTGAAAATGGCGGCAACTCCGCCACCTCTCTTGCCTGAGGGGCGGTTCACAGCAAAAATATAGTAGTCGCCAGGGAGAGTGGCCAGAATATCAGGTAGGGAGTCCTGGGTTAGCCAGGTCTCCGTCAGGTACAATACATCCGGTTTTTCCTCTGTGAGTAATAGAAACAAATCTGTTTGATGTTGTACCATAGAGCGCGTATTAAGGTACATACAATTAAGGGTCTTGGTGAGGGGCGTAGGTGGAGTTTTGCCGACATGCCGGGGGGTTTCGGGGGGTAGCTCAGGCACTACAAATGTGTGCGAGGCAATGCCGTAAGTGCTAATGCGTTTACGTACATAAGGGACAACGATAGGGCATAGATGGTCGGGTGGTCTGAGAGCCTGAAGTTGCAAGCTCGAATAAGCATATTTTTGGGCATGGTGCCTGGCCCCTGGCTCCGGACGTGTGCGGACGGGCGCAGACGGGCTTGGCTTAGGCGCGGCTTCGGCGCGCAACCGGCGCGCCCGCTGCGCCAGCCCGCTGCGCCGTCTGGTCCCTAGGCACATTATATAGGTGCGAGGAGGGCGGGAGGAAGGCGCGACTAGAGCGCTCCTCCTGCCTGACCAAAGGTGGCGCCCACCGCCGCCGATTATCGGTCCAAGGCGGCTGGGCAAAGTAAAGAAGAGGTGGATAGAGTGTTAGTGTGCCTGGCAATTATTATTTCCCCTAATCTTCAGAAAAGCCCCCCAGAGTTCAGAGAACACAGAAATGCTCCGCAAGTTAAAAAGTTAAAAATAGTACACAGCAATAATTCGGAACAGGTAAAAGCAGTTTAAGTTGTAAAAGCAGTTTAAGTTGTTCGAAAGGCTCGCAGCCCTAGGTACTCCCTCTAGGGAGAGCTCATTAGCATATAAGGATTGGCATCAACACCCATGGATGGTTGCAATGTTTGTGCTTTAGACTACTTTCCAACACAACTTTGCATTGGGATTGCATTGATTTGCTTTGATGTGAATTCAGCAAGTATAGGATGATCCAATATAAGGTCCCCAAAGTGTACAAAATATATAGGTTTCAATGCTCCATGCGTGCATGAATTAAAATCGGTATAACTGGAATGGCAAAGTAAAACTTTAGCTCTTAAAAATCTGGTGATTCCCAAATCTCCAGCATTTATTCAGGATCTCTTTTATCTTATCTTATAAAAAACGAATAGCAAATGTTATATAAATTGTAATCATCATAACAACGAAAGCTTCAAGCTGTAGTTTACATGTTATAGAACATTTCAAAAGAATAACGTAGGAATGCCCTGTAACAATCGGTAATCACAATAGGCCCACATATAAGAAACCTCAAGAAGTCTCTGAAACCAACTCTTGCACTTTGGGTGGGGAAATTGTCTCTGGTTCACGTAGTACTGTGGTAGATCTTACAATGGGAGCCTCTCCTGTCAAGATTGAAGAGAGGCAAATTGAGGGTAGGTTGAGTGATACAGGGAAGGATAGGGGGGGTGACGAAGAATTTCTTAAAATTGTTTGGGGTACACTAAAACAGCTACTCACCCCCTTGGAACTTAGGCTTTCCCGTATAGAGAATAATCTACTTGAAATGGACAGGACTATTGTCACTTTGGCTAGTCTTAGTCTAAAGGAAATGGAAGCAAAGTTTCCCCAGGGTGAGGATTTTACCCCACAGGCTCAGGTGCCAGAACCCCCGCTGGTGCCCCCACCAATACTTAAACCTTTGCCCGAGCCCCCCCTAATACCCAAACCTATACCAAAGCCCCGTACCACAGTCTGTAACCCCACTGCTACTACTCCAAGATTCACAACATCAAGCACTCGTCCCCCCCAAAGTATAGCCCCGTCCAAACAAAGATTACAAGCTGTTCCACACCACCCTAAACAGCCAGAATCTGTGAATATTCTACCTCGGCAGCCCAGTCGTCCAAATTTTCGTGGGGGTTTTATTGATTTGCCACCAGAAGCTGGGCCCTATGTTATTGTATTAGCTGGAGTACCTGTACTGGGTCCGCAAACACAAGACAACCATCATTCTCTAAAAAACAAAGTTATTTACTGGCTCAACGAAAATAAACAGCTCCCTAATCATCAAAGAAGTCGGGTACTAATGGTACGTAGAGTACCCTGGGTAGGCCCTACACACAAGTCCATTGCTGGGGATTGTATAGTAGTATCTTTTGCAGATCCTCATCCAGCTCAGCATCTTTGTGTATGGTCTTCACGAGACGCTAACCCTTCCATTGTTGTCAGACCCCTTACTTTTTTCTATCCACCACGACAGCAGTTTGCGATGGAGGGGTCTTGGACAACAGTTCAAAACACCAGATGGAATGGTCGAAGGGATGGTGGCCAAAGTCCACATAATTGGTGGCAAGGCGTGCCTACTTCTAATATGTTCGGTTGTTTGGATGAGGTTGACTGACTTGGGGGAATTGACGCCATAATGCACACTATGGAACCCGCTCTCCCACAGGTGATTGCTACACCCACCTCCTTGATAACCTGTACAGATTGTTTAACCTCTCCCAAAGGTTTTGGTCTAGATTTGGACCCTGTTAATATCCCTATTAAGTCCAGGACAGGGGAGTTGGGCTTATCGCAGACTATTCCATCTAGTAGTCCAGAGGATACAATCAGGGTGGCCTCATGGAATATTGCAGGGCTAAGGGGTCGCCTGGACAACGATGACTGGGTCGATTCTATTGACTCACATGACATCATCGTTTTCCAGGAAACATGGACAACTGTCCCCCTATTTAGAGTAGGCTACCTGAATTATCATAAACCGGCCATACAGGGTCCTAGGGGTAGGACCTCAGGAAGACTTACGGTGTGGATTAGAAATAACCTGGGATTCCGTGCCAAGGAAAATCTGGTAGAGAATGCTGACCTCCTATGTATTAGTCTGAGTAAAGATAACACCAAGGATATTCTCCTAATTAATATCTACGCCCGAGGTTGTCAGGGTGGGAGGAAGCAACCAGTTCTGAATGATCTAGAATATCTTCTGAAGAAGTTCAAAGGCGATCATTTTGTCATAATAGCAGGCGACCTGAATAGCTCATTCGAGCCCATTCTTACTTTGGCAGAAGATGTGGGAATTGAAGAGGATACTGCTTGGAATATTCCCTGTTAACTATTAGCAAGGGTGTTAGGGGTACCGAGGTAGCATTACACTGGTTAGGTTTATGCCTGGAGTGGGGTCTTCGGGCAGTGAATGGCCGCACTCCGTCTGACAACTTGGGGACGCCAACCTTTGATAATGGACTCAGTACTAGTCGCATCGACTATATATTGGTCAATATAGAATCTTGGTCATACGTAATGGATATGGTGGTAGAGACTAGGCCAGAGAGTGATCACAACCCTCTCTCTTTGGGGCTCAGGGTTCCTGGACTGGGTGATCGTCAATTGGAAACAACTTACTTAACGTCTGACTTAGTCCTGTGTGACAACTGACGACGAGTCAAATGGTCTAGAGTTATAGACGACCCTGTGCTCATTTGTAAAATAGAGGAGTTGGTCCTTGACGCAAGGGGTAGGATGACCACATTATCCCTTGCTGGTGGGGTTGATCCTTTAATCATTGACCTTCATGAGAAGTGCTTCACGGATCTTAAAAACTTCCTCACCAAGCCATCAAATAATAAGATTGTTAAATTACACAAAAGATGGTATAATAAGAGCTGTAGAGATGCTCACACCAAATTAATAGCAGCTGTCAAATCTAGGATCACTTATGACATTAGGAAAGCTAGGCAGCTCTATAAACAAGTGCTTTGGGCAGCTAAGCGGGATTGGGATGATTCCTATTGGCTAGATCTCCTCAATGTCTGTGCGTCATCAAATCAAGCGAAATTTTGGATGACAGTTAGAAGGGGCAGGGACCCGGACTGCCAAACATCGGTTAACCATGTTTCTGCTCTGGACTGGGTGGAATTTTTTTCAACCCAATTCAAAGACACTAGTGCCGAGCATGAACTGTTAACCGAACCTGTGATGAAGGCAATACCTATAAATCCGGGGGATAGACTCACATTTTCTGCCTCAGACACGGTACACGCCCTAGAGTCTGTCCAGTCTGGTAAAGCTCCAGGTTTAGATGCTATACCAGCTGACCTTTTTAAATTAAATCTCGACCTATAGGTCCCTTACATTACGCTATTGGCAAATAACATCGCAGCAGGGGCAAGGATTCCGCAATCTTGGAAAGGGGCCGAGATACTGCCAGTATATAAAAAAGGGGATTGCTCAATGCCAAATAACTATCGCCCCATAAGCTTGATAGATTCGATTAAAAAAATAGTATCAAGAATGGTCCTACTAAGAATTCAGGGGTGGATCGAGCAGAACAATATACTTTCCCCTATGCAGGCAGGATTCAGATTAGGCACTAGCACCATAGACCAGGTGTTTCGACTCACCATGCTCTACTGGAAGGTGGTTTTTTTGGGCGATGGAGTTATCTATGCCGCATTTGTCGACCTCAAGTCGGCTTTTGACTTAGTTCCAAGGGTGAAACTGTGGGAGGCTCTTAGACTAATGGGTCTTCCCTTAGAACTGTTGGAATTAGTCAGGCGTTTACATGAGGATAATTTCGCTCAGGTAAGGTGGGGGAGACAGGGTCAGGTGACCGACAGCTTTCCAGTCCAACGAGGGGTGCGCCAGGGCTGTGTTTTGGCTCCTACCCTGTTTCTCCTCTTCATCAACCAGGTAGTCCAATTTTTTAATAACACACAGACTGATGCACCTATCCTGGGCGGCTTAAAATATCCTATGTTAATCTGCGCCGACGACACCCTGCTCCTTTCTAAAACTCGGAGCGGGTTACAGGTAGCCCTGAATAGGTTTTCAGAGTTCTGCAAAAACAACGACTTACAGATCAATGTTGACAAAACTAAATTTATGGTCTTTAGTAAGAAAACCCCTCCTAAAAGTTCGGTTACTTTGAATGGTGTCCCAATCGAGCAGGTCAGGGTCATGACGTATCTGGGTGTGACCCTTGATCATCAACTTAGTTGGAACCCTCAATTGGAGACATTAAAACTCAAATGCATTCGCCTCACAGGCTGTTTATTGCAGGAACATAAAAAATCCCTTACCAAACGCATCACTCCGGCACTAAAAATTTATGAGGCCAAGGTCAATGCAGCAACCTTGTATGGAGCGGACATATGGGGTTATAAGGACTTGTCAGTTTTGGCCATTGCACAGAACAGGTTCTTTAGGAACCAGGTAGGGCTTCCACAATCCTCACCTATTAAACCACTGCTATTAGATCTTGGCTGTAGACCTCTAGATGAGCTGGCACAGCTCCGTCTAGTGGCACTATGGCGTCGGCTTTGGACGACTCCAGAGCTTAGCCTTTTTGCTCATGAATTAGATGAGGTCAAATCATTGGGGGGTGCTTATAAAATCCCATGGCTCAGGGAAGTCAAACATATTTTGTATACAATGGGCCTGCCCGAGCTATGGACAAACCCTGGGGGCTCCAGTTTTCCATCAAAACTTGAGTTTAAGGACCTTTTTTGGGCCACGAAAAAATCTATACTGGTCACCCAATCCTCGGACAAAAATTTAACTGGACTTTTTTTAACACATAAGGTAATTCCATCTCTTGAGCCCTACTGGGATTTGATTTGCAAAACGCTAGACCGTAAACTGTATCACCAGTTTCGTATCGGTACATTGCCTATCAATTCCTTTACTACAAAGTGGGCGATGAATGCAAGCAACAAATGTTTTTGGTGTCCTGACCAGGTAGAAAGCATTGGTCATTTATTTTTTGCATGTCCAGCATATCGTTCCCCTCGAATGAAATGGCTGAAACCCTTATGTGCATTTTTGGATTGTGGGGGACATCGAGAAGCCCTGCAGAAACTACGAGATATTAGGTCCGAAATGTTTGTGATTTGTGTAGCCAAATTTCTGGGTTGGGTGTGGCTGATCCGCACAAAGAAATCGAACATATTTTCAAATTGATTGTTATGATTACATGTGTTTGCTTGCCATATTCTTTTTAGTGTAATGGGGATATGTCAGTAGTAGTTTTTAATTGTATTAGTACTGTATGTCGTCTTTTATGAATTTTATTCGAAATAAAGATTTAATGATGATGATGAAACCTCAATTACACGTATTACAAATTTGGGTTACCACAAATAAAATGTATTATGAATTATATTAAACTGTTATACTGAGTAAAGTGTTTCAACCATTTAATGGTTAGATTACCAAAACTCCCGAGCTAAGCAGGCTACTGCTGTTGTAGATAAATGCTTACAACTCTTGAAGCTACCAAGCATTCCACTGCAATACATTCAGCGGTTTACTTAGCCATACATTGAATGTCCCACAACAGTATAGCAAGATAGAATTTATCGAATTAAAGTTAAAGGATGATTGTTGTTTCTTTCATAAACTAATCTTTTGTATTTTTCCAAAATAGTCATGAAGGTCATCAGGTCCACCAAATGTGTTTTTACTACCTTAATCAATATGAAATCAATCTACCACTTATGCCAACACTCTCCTCGGCCAATCCTAAGTATCTTTGTTTTTCTATGAAGATAATTTTCAAAGTTGTAGGTATGTAAACTACTGAACTATTAGCCTTTTGGCTTTTGACAAACACCCTATCTGGTTTCTCACTACTGTTAGGTTGCTCCTCTCATAGGTTTGCATTGGGAGTTTCCTGATAGGTGTTCAGTGGAAATTTCTGATCTGGAAGGAGTAGTTTTGCCATGTTTAGTATGTTTGGAATAGTGATGATAAATCCTCCTTATTGGTGAAGGTAGATTTTTCATTACTATTTTAGAAATGGCACTTTTAGAATGGGGGCATTTCTATGTGCTTATGACTCTTTGTGCTTTACGGCCTGAATCCAGTTAACATCTGTTTTAGACTTACAGGGGCCTGTTTTGTGCATTCACTCTAGACAGTCACAAAGGGATCTGAGGCGTGCCCTGCCTATCCTGATCGGTCTTCCTGAGCTAGAGTGGTGGGAGGAGTTGTCACTAACACCTGAATAGGGCTGTGGCTGTTTTCCCACAATGCTGTCTCCAGCCCCCTGTAGTGTGTCTGGAGCCAGGTCTGGGATTGAATGGGGATGCTGTGCGCTTCTAAAGTTTGTTTGAAGTTACCTCCCGATCAGAGACATTTTGTACAGGGGCTCTGGCTCCATGGTTATAGACACTGCGTGGGACTTGTAACCAGATGCTGATGGCTCTACATGCTGCGGAAAGGAATGTCGGGCTGTCAGGAGAAGCTACCACTTGGACTTGGCTTTGATGACCTGCTAAGAAGGACTGCCTCTTCACCTTCCAAGGACACTGTGTGTTGGCCTGCCTGTATTCCTGCCTGTGTGCCCCAGTGACATCCCAGGACTTGGTAGCCTGACCAGTGTTACTTGAAAACCTAGCGCTTGCTGAGTGCTTTCCTTTGTGGGAAGACTTACTGTGTGGTGAGCGCACTGATCTCGCTTGGTACTGGGACTGACTTGAACAAGGTGGGTGTGGTGCTTTTTCTAACCCAGCACATGGTGAACGTTTTCGGCTTGATATCTCAAGTGCATGATGCCGAAACTGCATTTTGTATCCAGTGCAGCTCACCCCACAGCAGGAAGAAGTGACGGGTCCGAGGATATGGCCCAACCCACCTGAACAGCTCAGCATGTGCCAGGAACCCTGTAATCTGGACCAGTGTGCTGCTTTGAATTGAAGCGACTCCAGAAGGTACTGTCTACCACAGCCACCCCACACTAACTAGCAGGCCGCCTTGCTTATCTTTCCACGTCCGGAAGGACCGCAGGAGGTCTCTCTCCCACCTGCATCCAGGTATATTTTCTGTGCCTGCAGCAGCTGCACAATGTGGACACATGGTGCTGTGCTTTCCCATTTCTCTCATGCGGAGGACCAAGTTAGGTCTCTTGCCATCATATGAATGTGTATGCCCGCCTCTTGTGACCTACCTAGGGGGAAACGTGCTCTGTGATATAGCCTTATGAGATGAAACCTCGACGGAGGCCCATGTTCTATTAGGAATTTTGCCACACCCACAGAACCGCCAGAATTACGTTAACTCAAGCAGTATGTGTGCAGGGGTCCCAGCAACCTACTTGGTGTGCAAATTACAGTATAATAGTAATAGAAGCCAAGGAGTACTGGGCTCTGCCGTTGATGGTGATTCCTATGTGTGTATCCATTACCTAACAGCTTCATATTTATGCCCTGGTGTTTTTATGTATGATGTTTTTTTCTCACAATGCCAGGACTTGCAGAGTATACCCAACAGCTTTGAGTTATGTATGATATAACATGTATTTCAGGCCCTGATGTTTTCAAATGTATGTAATTTTTGTCTTGCATTGTCGGGATAACATGCATTATTTCAGGATTAGGTTTCTGTGCGCAGCAAATATAGTTTTTTTGTATGACGTGTGCAACATATAATTCTTTTTTTTTATATTTAATTTTTATTGCAGGTTCATAACAAGTCAGTGGCAGACACTCAGATACTTCAAACAAGCGTTATCAATGGTAGATCCCACTGTCAGTAGATGGATACACAGCCATTCAGCCCACACCCCGGAGGCCAGGCGGCAAGTTTTGGTAGAACGCATAAGGTATATCCAATATACATTTCTGAGCATCTAGGTGGTGTTCTAAGTCCCTGCATGTTCACTTTCGTTGAGCCCCCCCTCCCCTCCCCCCATAACCGTAAAACATATGGTATTGTCGTCCATTGAAAAACTTACAAAACCACTGCAGCATTCACACCGTCCCACCCACTCCCCCCCTCATCCGCGCCAAGAACACATTCCATAGTCCTGAGTCACAAATCGTAGACACCCTATGATAGTCCATTAGTACAGTAGTGGGCGACACCCTCCCAGCGCCAGAGTCCCATTCAAACTGGTGACCCAACCCAAGCTCATCAAGGAAGGCTCACCCTCCCAGCCCCTCATCCAGCCCATGGTAAAGCCTCCACTTAGACCACACTCTACGGAATTTTTTGGGACACCCTCTGGCCTTATAAGTTACCCTTTTGGCTGCCATGTAGAGATCAAGCCCTGTCCTCCATTCCTCCAGGACTGGGGGCTCTGGCACCCCCCAGTGCTTTGCAATGTCTCTTTTCGCCACGACCAATGCCAGAGCCAGAAATATAAGAAGGGGTCGTGTCAGATCAACCTCGTTGGTCATGCCCAACAGTGCTAGCTTAGGATCTTGTATGAGTGGGGCCCCGAGGACCTCCTCCAATTCTTTGAACACCTGGGTCCAATATGCTTGTATAATACTGCAGGACCATATCGTGTGGTAGAAATCCCCCACCCCTTGATGGCATCTAAGACAACCTGGGTCTTCCACTTTTCCCATTCTACACAGCCTCTGCCTGTCATAGTAAGTTCTATGGAGTACATTGAACTGGATCAGTCACAGCCGGGACTTGATTGCCACCTCCCGGGGATGCATGAGTACCATGTCCCAATCCAGATCCTCCATCTCGCCTACATCTGCCTCCCAGGTAGCCCTGAGCTTAGCCAGATCCCCCAGCATATGGTTGGTTAACGTTTTATACGTCAGGGAGACCGCCTGTCTCGATATCTGCTCTTGAAGGAGCCTCCCCTCAAGAGGTGCATATTCAGGGATTTCCGAGAGTGCAATGTTTTGGGCCTTCCAGGCGTGTCGTAGTTGTATATATCTAAACTTTTGTGTCATGGAGTCCGAATTCTGACTGAAGGACCCGGAACGATTTGAGCCCCCCCTTGGCAATGACATCCCCTATAGTAGAGATGCCAATGTCGTCCCATCTTCGGAAACCGCGCAGTTTGTGTAGTTCTGCCAGCCATTGGCAATGCCATAATGGCGTCTGTCGTGTGGGTTTCTTATCCCATTCCATGCGACGGTTGGCCTTCGTCCATGCGGATATTGTTATAGCCGTAGCCGGGAGGAGGGAAGACCCTCGCAAGGTCCCATACAGAAAGCATAGTAAGTTTCTGGACGACATTTGCGCTCGTTTAAGAGCGTACGTCGGGTGTTCCGCCGGAGCATGGAGCCAGTCATTTATTGGCGTTAGGTGCTCCGCCCAATAATAGGCCTCTAGATTAGGGAGGGAGATCCCACCACTATATTGATTCCTCTGAAGCGTGGCCAAAGCCACCCTGGCGTGTTTGCCTAGCCAAAGGAAGGATCGTAGGTCTGCATGAATCCTACGAAAGACCGCCGCCGGCACTGGGTAGTACTCGTTTTGCAGCGCGTACAGGAATTTCGGTAATAGGACCATTTTAAACATGGCCGCCCTTCCTAGGAGTGTCAGCGGGAGCTGTCTCCATCGGTTCATATCCGCCACTGCGTTAAGTATGATCCATTCTAAGTTTCTATCGAAGGAGAGAGTCGCACTTGCGGTAATATAGATCCCGAGGTACTGGAAGCCCTCGGAGGTTGTCAGTAGATCTTTTGGTAGTCTCCCCCATCGGTTGCCTCCCCCAGGGTCGTAGAGTACCGATTTGTGCCAGTTTATTTTATGTCCGGCCATCTCGCCATAGCATCCTATTTCCCGGAATAGCTCTGGGATCGAGGTGTCTGGCTCAGTGACATAGAGCAGGACATCGTCGGCATATAGCGAGATTTTTTCAGGCCTTAAGTCGGCGTCACTGCTCGTAAAACCACGAATGTCATCGTTTTTCCGGATCCTGGCGGCGAGCACCTCTATTGTGAGTGTAAACAAGAGGGGGGACAGAGGGCATCCCTGTCGAGTACCTCTCTGAATCTGGAACTCGCGCGATAGAGTACCGTTCACTCGTATCCTGGCTCTCGGGTCTGTATAGAGGAGCCGTACCCACCGGGTGAAATTTGGCCCGAAACCTAGTTTACACAGAACTGCAAAGAGGAAGGGCCAGTGCACTGCGTCGAACGCCTTTTCGGCGTCGAGGGAAAGGAACCAATGGGGGTCGCTGCGGTCGCGCACTTCTTGCAGCCAGTTATGGGTTCTTCTGAGGTTCAATTTAGTGGCTCTATCTGGTAGGAAGCCTGACTGGTCCAGATGAACCAGGCCTGGTACAACTGTTCTCAGGCGGGTTGCCAAGATTGTAGCTAACAGCTTCACCTCCGTATTCAGTAGGGAGATTGGTCGGTAAGAAGCGCAGTCCTCCCGGGGTCTGCCTTCTTTATATATCGGGACAATCGTGGCTCTGGCCAGGTCTGGGGGTAGCTGTCCCTCTTCAAAGGCACCCGTAAAGAGGCCCTTAAGGTGGCGCGACAGTAAGTCCGCCGTACGTTTAAAAAACTCCGCCGGGAAGCCGTTAGGACCCGGGGTTTTGCCTGGTCTCAATCCTGCAATGGCCTCAGTAATTTCATCCATCGTTATGTCCACCTCTAGGGAGGCAATGGATTCGGGCGGTAGGGTCGGGAGGACTGTTGTATCTAGATACTGTAGCACCTCCTCATGAGCGGCAAGATCACGTGCTGCGTAGAACGCCTCAAAATGCGTGGCGAAAGTTTCGGCAATCTCTGTGTCAGTGTTGACAGTAGCACCTGTGCTGGTTTTAACACTGTCAGTCCACCTCGCCGCCTGCTCTTTCCTACTGAGCCATGCTAGGAGCTTCCCTTACTTGTCTCCCACATCGTATAGCCTGTGAAGTGTAGCAAGTGATTGGGTCTTCGCTTCGTCAGTCACCAGCTCCCTGTATTGTTTCTGAGCATCTAGGAGCCTTCTAAGGGTTTCAGTGTTTGCTTGGGCTAAATGGTCTCTTTCCCTCTGTAGGATATCCTGTTCCAGGGCGGCCACGTCAGCCTGGAGTCTCCGTCTTTCTTCACCCAACCTAGAATTTATCCTGTCCCTAAGTACTGGCTTCAGGGCTTCCCACAGAGTAACACTGCATTCAACCGTACCCACATTTTCAGCCAGATACACCTTAATATCAGCCCGTATGCCTCTAAGTATGTTTGCGTTTTGTAAGTCCCAGGCCGCCAGACGCCAGGCTCCCGGATGTCTACGCTGGCTCTGTCCTACCTTAACATACAATGGCGAGTGGTCCGATATGCCCCTGGCCCTGTACTCTGCAATATCATCTGCCCTCAGGTACTGGCGGGACATAAAAATATAGTGGAGTCGTGAGAACACCTTGTGCGCCCTGGAGTAGTATGAGTATGCCTGTTGTGTCAGGTGAAGCCACCTCCAGATGTCCGTAAGTCCTATGGCAGACATCTGACTACATAGTGCGGTCTGGTGTTCACTTCCGGCCAGGTCACCGGACCTGTCGCGGCCGGTGTGCATGACATCATTAAAGTCCCCTCCCACCACTTGTATCGTATCTGAGGTCTCCAGTAGTATATGGGTAAGTGCTGTGAGTGTACGGGACTGCAATTTGGGTGGTGCATAGACCGAGACAAGCGTGTAGGTGCGTCTCTTCCAGGTGCCCTGTACTCCTGCGTAAGTTCCCTGTGGGTCAATCCAGGTGCGGGTGATGCAGAATGGGGAGGTTTTTCTGACGATGACTGCCACCCCTCTAGAGTCAGAGGTGTATCCCGCATGTGCTAAGACCCTGTGTCTCCCTCGAGCGATAAAGGTGCACAGGGTACCCTTGAGATGTGTTTCTTGCAAGAAGGTAAAGTCTGGGTCCACCCCTTTAATGTAGGCATTCACCAGGCCTCTTTTGATTTCAGAGCCCAGACCATTTACATTCCACGTGCAACATATAATTCTTGACCTCATTGTACAGTGGAGAAGTGTGGCTCAATGGTTAGAGCAGGCAGACCTTGATGCAGAGCTCTGGCCAGGGACCAGGGTTCGATTCCCGCCTCGGCGGATCTCCGGCTCATTAATTCCCCTGACTTGATATTCTCGCCTCAGTGCCTGTTCTGATCATGGGTCCCACGCTGCAACTCTGGGCAATAGCTTGCTTAGTCTCCACAACGGCCCCAAAAGCGCTGGGATGCCTGGCTGCACCTGGGGGGTGCCCAGGAGTGGACATTTCCCAGGAAAGCCAGGAAGGGTTCCTAAGCGATATACGGACAGCGCCGGGACACCTCCGGTGGAGGTTGCTGTGCGCTTTACAAATTCCGACATTTACATTTAACAGTGATATGACAATTGACTAGTTGGCAAAGGGATTTATGGTTTATGTCATCTTTGGTCTATATTATATACAATATATGAGATATTTTTATATAATATTGTGTGGGGTCTTCTTTTTGGTGTATTTACATTTGTGTGTGTGCCTTGTGCAAATACTTTACTTATTGTCTCTGGGATAAGTCTGACTGCTCTGCCAAGCTACCACGGGGTTATTTTGGGTGTGTAACTCCCTTACACTAGAGTGGTGGGTTCTACCTGGCTTCCCCATCTTTAACACTTACTGTAATGGAAAATGTTGTGGATTCAAGATATTTCTTCAGATGCTATGGCCATGTAATTGATATGAAAGGAATGGGGTAGAGTCCTGGGGTTCTGTATATTGCAGGCTACATTTAAAGGGATACAGAAAGAAGAACTATTGGGGAAGTCTTCCAGAGCAACTCACACTGTACAGGAATCTAATCCAATGCAAGAGACGATTCACACAAAAAATCCAATTGAGACATGGATTAAACATCTTGGGATATATGTAAGTGTACATTATGAACAATGCACAAATGTGCAAACAGATACATATTGTTGAATTGATATATGTTTGTGTAACATATGCAAGATATGGATACATTTTACATCGTAAAATTCAACTACGTATGACAAAAATTGCCATTTTTGGTGCAAACCCAAGGAAATGCAGTGCAAAATCATGTATTGGAAGTGAGCCCAAATTCGATTCTTGGACACTTCCTTTTGGAAACCAAGCCACTGAGAGGTGGTGATGATCCTGTAATCATGTCATTCTAGACAAACCCTAGTGCAATTTCAGGAAAAGGGACGTCAAGGGCCCCACAAAGGTGAACAGCAGAGGTGTGGAATTTAATAAAAAATCTACTTGTTCCTGGGACATGTTGCTTCATAAATGTACTTGTCCTGTAATAAAATCCACTTGTCCCTTTGGTGCCATGTAGTGACGACAAATTATGGCAGCAATCTCATTATATAAGAGCTCTGAAAATAGGCTCTCTGATTATGCCAGCGTCTCATACCATTGTAGGGTTTAAACACTAGCATTTCCCTTATTTTACCAACTTTCCAAAGATCTACATAGTGGGGCTGGAGGTAGTGGTAAGCAATAGTTCCCCATGGTTAGAGTGCCTTTTAAATCTGTGCAAACCAACCATCTTGCATTTTTTTTTGTGTTTTTATGAGCTTGTCTCAAATATTTTCCTATACAGAGGAAGGCTTGTAATATACTCCTGACAAGGGCAGAAGTAAAACTTCTTCCAGGGTTGAGAAAAAAAGTGGTTGATGGGAGTGTGAAAGTATTACCGCTCAACAGATTTCTGTATGGACAAATCTACACATGTATATTTGCTTGTGCTAAAATGCAATTCACAAATATTTCCTAGGAGCACAATTTCCTGACCTACTTCTGTAAAATCTTGTGAATTCATAAAAACTTTACATATTCACTAATGCAATGCCATGGATGCACTTTCGTGACTCTCTTTCAGAATTTGGCCCTTATTTAGATCTGTAATTGCAAACACAACAGTGATGGACAGAATGTGGATCAATGTCACACATTCACCCCAGTCCAAAGATCTGGGCCCAAATCCATCGTTTTTCCACTCCACACCACCCTGGGTTAGACAATGGCGATATGCAAATCAGCGCTGACCCTGTGCCCCATGGGAACAGTCCAGTCCAAACTACAAAAGCCATGTCCTTCCCAGAACGGAAACAAGCATCCGAGGACCGGCCCGGTTTCGAGGTAACACCTCTCATCAGCCCGGCTAGCTTGATTCCAGTGGTGTGGAGTAACTGGGACTCACGTCTGAGCATCCCCAGCACACTTAGAGCGGTAACTGCAAACACAACAATGATGGACAGAATGTGGATCAATGTCACACATTCACCCCAGTCCAAAGATCTGGGCCCAAATCCATCGTTTTGGTGTGGAGTGGAAAAACGATGGATTTGGGCCCAGATCTTTGGACTGGGTTGAATGTGTGACATTGATCCACATTCTGTCCATCATTGTTGTGTTTGCAGTTACCGCTCTAAGTGTGCTGGGGATGCTCAGACGTGAGTCCCAGTTACTCCACACCACTGGAATCAAGCTAGCCGGGCTGATGAGAGGTGTTACCTCGAAACCGGGCCGGTCCTCGGATGCTTGTTTCCGTTCTGGGAAGGACATGGCTTTTGTAGTTCGGACTGGACTGTTCCCATGGGGCACAGGGTCAGTGCTGATTTGCATATCGCCATTGTCTAACACAGGGTGGTGTGGAGTTGAAATACGATGGATTTGGGCCCAGATCTTTGGACTGGGTTGAATGTGTGACATTGATCCACATTCTGTCCATCATTGTTGTGTTTGCAGTTACCGCTCTAAGTGTACTGGGGATGCTCAGACGTGAGTCCCAGTTACTCCACACTACTGGAATCAAGCTAGCCGGGCTGATGAGAGGTGTTACCTCGAAACCGGGCCGGTCCTCGGATGCTTGTTTCCGTTCTGGGAAGGACATGGCTTTTGTAGTTCGGACTGGACTGTTCCCATGGGGCACAGGGTCAGTGCTGATTTGCATATCGCCATTGTCTAACCCAGGGTGGTGTGTAGTGGAAAAACGATGGATTTGGGCCCAGATCTTTGGACTGGGTTGAATGTGTGACATTGATCCACATTCTGTCCATCATTGTTGTGTTTTCAGTTACCGCTCTAAGTGTACTGGGGATGCTCAGACGTGAGTCCCAGTTACTCCACACCACTGGAATCAAGCTAGCCGGGCTGATGAGAGGTGTTACCTCGAAACCGGGCCGGTCCTCGGATGCTTGTTTCCGTTCTGGGAAGGACATGGCTTTTGTAGTTCGGACTGGACTGTTCCCATGGGGCACAGGGTCAGTGCTGATTTGTATATCGCCATTGTCTAACCCAGGGTGGTGTGGAGTGGAAAAACGATGGATTTGGGCCCAGATCTTTGGACTGGGTTGAATGTGTGACATTGATCCACATTCTGTCCATCATTGTTGTGTTTGCAGTTACCGCTCTAAGTGTACTGGGGATGCTCAGACGTGAGTCCCAGTTACTCCACACCACTGGAATCAAGCTAGCCGGGCTGATGAGAGGTGTTACCTCAAAACCGGGCCGGTCCTCGGATGCTTGTTTCCGTTCTGGGAAGGACATGGCTTTTGTAGTTCGGACTGGACTGTTCCCATGGGGCACAGGGTCAGTGCTGATTTGCATATCGCCATTGTCTAACCCAGGGTGGTGTGGAGTGGAAAAACGATGGATTTGGGCCCAGATCTTTGGACTGGGTTGAATGTGTGACATTGATCCACATTCTGTCCATCATTGTTGTGTTTGCAGTTACCGCTCTAAGTGTACTGGGGATGCTCAGACGTGAGTCCCAGTTACTCCACACCACTGGAATCAAGCTAGCCGGGCTGATGAGAGGTGTTACCTAGAAACCGGGCCGGTCCTCGGATGCTTGTTTCCGTTCTGGGAAGGACATGGCTTTTGTAGTTCGGACTGGACTGTTCCCATGGGGCACAGGGTCAGTGCTGATTTGCATATCGCCATTGTCTAACCCAGGGTGGTGTGGAGTGGAAAAACGATGGATTTGGGCCCAGATCTTTGGACTGGGTTGAATGTGTGACATTTATCCACATTCTGTCCATCATTGTTGTGTTTGCAGTTACCGCTCTAAGTGTACTGGGGATGCTCAGACGTGAGTCCCAGTTACTCCACACCACTGGAATCAAGCTAGCCGGGCTGATGAGAGGTGTTACCTCGAAACCGGGCCGGTCCTCGGATGCTTGTTTCCGTTCTGGGAAGGACATGGCTTTTGTAGTTCGGACTGGACTGTTCCCATGGGGCACAGGGTCAGTGCTGATTTGCATATCGCCATTGTCTAACCCAGGGTGGTGTGTAGTGGAAAAACGATGGATTTGGGCCCAGATCTTTGGACTGGGTTGAATGTGTGACATTGATCCACATTCTGTCCATCATTGTTGTGTTTGCAGTTACCGCTCTAAGTGTACTGGGGATGCTCAGACGTGAGTCCCAGTTACTCCACACCACTGGAATCAAGCTAGCCGGGCTGATGAGAGGTGTTACCTCGAAACCGGGCCGGTCCTCGGATGCTTGTTTCCGTTCTGGGAAGGACATGGCTTTTGTAGTTCGGACTGGACTGTTCCCATGGGGCACAGGGTCAGTGCTGATTTGCATATCGCCATTGTCTAACCCAGGGTGGTGTGGAGTGGAAAAACGATGGATTTGGGCCCAGATCTTTGGACTGGGTTGAATGTGTGACATTGATACACATTCTGTCCATCATTGTTGTGTTTGCAGTTACCGCTCTAAGTGTACTGGGGATGCTCAGACGTGAGTCCCAGTTACTCCACACCACTGGAATCAAGCTAGCCGGGCTGATGAGAGGTGTTACCTCGAAACCGGGCCGGTCCTCGGATGCTTGTTTCCGTTCTGGGAAGGACATGGCTTTTGTAGTTCGGACTGGACTGTTCCCACAGGGTCAGTGCTGATTTGCATATCGCCATTGTCTAACCCAGGGTGGTGTGGAGTGGAAAAACGATGGATTTGGGCCCAGATCTTTGGACTGGGTTGAATGTGTGACATTGATCCACATTCTGTCCATCATTGTTGTGTTTGCAGTTACCGCTTATTTAGATCTGGCGTCAAACAACATCTTTCTTTTTAATTAAAATTCTCTCTCTTTCTTTCTCTCTACCAGCTGACTTCACTATGAGTGACAGCATTCTGCTCTATCACAAGGAGAATATCGGCATGCAAAGTAGTTGTGTTCAGTGTCTACCTGACTATTGTGGCAAAAGTGGGTTGTTTGAGACAAAAATGTTTTTTTGCTTTTGCCAATGTTTGTCAAAACGAGAAAAACATTGACAAAACCAAAAGGCTGCCCACCAATGTCATACTTTTGCCAATACTTGTTTATTTTCATGTTTCATGTAATTTTGTTGAAACTGGTTACACTGATTTTCCTTTATAAATTTTTGGGGAAATACTACCATGCATTAACATATTTTACTAAACCGTACCTCAAAGAAATAGTACCAAAAATGACACAGTAGTTTAGCAAAATGTTTTTTCTAGTTGCATTTTTGTAAAAACGTTTTATTTTGAAAGCAAAAAATTCTCACTCTTGCTTTCAAGCTTTTGCATATATTTGCATCTAATCAAAGACCATCCTGAAAGCATTATACATAGTCTCAAATGGTTAAACTTTGCAAACGTGTGCAAATTTCTATACTGGAACCACTGTCAAAAGTGCAGCCTGAACTTGAAACATTTCTTTAGAGTGGACATCCTAATAATAAAGGCTTTGCATTAATGAATGATAAATACAAGTTCAGGCAGCATTAACACTTCCACACACTTTGCCTGCTTTGAAAGGCGTTCAGATGGATCCCCATCGAATCCAGAAAAACAGTCTCCCAAGCACTCATCAGTAGCAGACTTGTCTGCGACAATGCACTCTATGTTGGCCTCACCTGGAAACTCCTCCGGAAACTACAGGCCATTCAAAATGCTGCAGCCAGACTGGTGCTTGACAACACCTCCACAGCCACATCAACGAACACCTCCGAGAACTCCACTGGCTCCCAGTCAACAAAAGAATCACTTTCAAGCTCTTGTCACATGCTTACAAAGCCCTTCATGACACAGGACTGGCATACCTGCACCACCGCCTCTCATTCCACGTACCTACCAGACACCTCCGCTCCACCCAGCTGACCCTGGCCACCATCCCTCGGATCCACAAGACTAAAACTTGAGGAAGATCCTCCTCCAAACTTGCAGACCAAGACCTGGAACACCCTGCCTCTCTACCTCAGACAATCCCCGTCCCTAACCCAATTCAGGAAGGATCTCAAGACCTGGCTTTTTGACTGAACCACGGCGCTCAGATAGTTCAACAGCCCCCCCATTCCCTCCCCCACACCTTGAGACCCTCACGGGTGAGTAGTCATGCTTTTCGAACCCTGATTGATTGATTAACAGATAGATATAAACATTACCTTAACTGCAGAAAATGCCCTTCCCTGATTCATAACTTGGTACTGTAATCTGGCAGCCAAAGGATGCGGACTGCAGGGGGTTAGGCATACTTGTCTCAATGACAAAATAAACATGAAATACTTGTTGGCCTTGACCCCAAACAATATTTCCTGGGCGTTGGGTATAGGAATTCCTCTTCCCTGTGAAAAGGTAAATAAAACAAATGTCTACATTGGGATGGAAAGTGCACGCCAATCATCATTTAGCTCAGTGCACTTGAAGATTGCTGACACTTGGACAGGACTCCCTGGAACTTAGCCAGCACTTCTGTGTGGTGTAACGAGTGGTATAGAGGTTCTTGGTGCTCTGTGACAAAGTTTCTCAACTCTTTGGACCTCCTTGAGACTGTTGAAGAGCCCAGTACAGCAATAGACCAGACCACCAGATTCAGGTTTGTCTGAGGCAGGTCAGAGTTCTACTTCCATAAAACAAAGCAGGAGGGTCCTCACAGTAAAATTTAAAAAATAAAATAAGCACAAAATGTCAAAGATCAAATCAGTAGAACTGGAGATATTTAGTTTTAAAGTTTTAAGTAAAAATAGCGCCAAGAAGCAGAAAGTAGTCATTGTGGGTATCTGTTCGAGCGAGTCCTAGACAAAGTCACATGTTCATGCTAATCGCAATGGAGTTTGCGACCGACAGAGGCGCCAAGGTAGTCCCGCTGAAAAAGTTGACTTCTGAAAGTCCATTGAGCAGAGTTCAAACTTCAGGATTTAAGAGTAGGAGCCCAACTGATGCCAGCCAAGGGTCCAGGACCTTGGGAAGTGCCTTTTGGGGATCAGGGTCTCACTCCAGGAGAGGCCAGCAGGGCTCAGGCAGGTCCAGATGCATGTCTAGGTTGGGCTAGCAGCAGGACCAGTTGCAGTAGGTCAGCCGGGCAGTTGCAGGGAGACCTGTGGGACTTGTTGAACTTGTGTCCCTGTAGCTCGGAGCAGGAGGTCAGCCAACTGACCCTTGGAGTCACTCTGGTAGTCTTGAGTTCCAAGAGACAGTGGACTCTCCTTCTAATAACAAGGCATGTCTCAAGCAACAGGTAAGCCATCTGAAGAACAAAGCATGCTTCAAGCAGCGGGGCAGTCCTCTGGAGAACAAGGCAGGCCTCCAGCAGTAGAGCAGTACTCTGTTAGCAGCAGTGCAATCCCCTGAGAAACAAGGCCTGCTTCGAGCAGCAAGACAGACCTCTGAGAAATAAGGCAGGCCTCAAGCAGCAGGGCAGTCCTCTGAGAAAGAAGGTAGTCTTTCTGAAGACTTCCACAAGTCTGGGAGTGTAGTGAAGATTTGGTGTGAGGGTCCACTGTTTATACCTGGTGCCATCTCTGAAGTGCGAACACACTCATGGAGTTTTCCCCCCTACATATGGTTCTGGAATATCCTTCCTCCCTGCCCAGGTGACAAAATGTTTGGGTTGACAAAAACCTGATGTCAAGTTATTTGTGAATGTGGTGAGGCAGAGTCTTTGAAATGTAAATGGGACAGGGAACAGTTCTGCCCCTGCCATTCTGGCAGATGGCTCTCTCTCAGCTACACCCAGGATCTAATGTTTACTGTCTGGGCCCAATGCACCTTTCTGATGGGAGAGTAACTAACAGGCACAGACAGCTGGAAATTCCTAAAAGGCCTCAGAAAATTTAGGGCAGGAAAATGACAACTTTCTAAAAGTGGCATTTTCAAAATTATAATAAAAAATCCAAGTTTACCGTTAAAAAGATTTTAAATTACAATTCATGTGATTCAAAAGTTGATATTTCAACCTGTTCCTAATCAAAAGATAGGACTTATTAAATGTAGTAAGGTAACCCAATGTTATCCTATAGGAGAGGTAGACCTCACAGTAGTGAAAAACAAATTTGAGATTTTTTCACTACCAGGACATGTAAGTACATGTCCATCGTTTTAAATGCACTGCTCCCTGTCCTACTTTAGGAGTGGCTTAGTGATATTAAAAAGAAAAGTTTATGCCAGGTAAAAGGTTTATTTTGCGAGGTCGAATTGGCAGTTTAAAACTGCACAAAACCTACAGGCCCACTAATAGCGTTTAATTTACAGGCCCTGGGTACATGTAATACCACTGTACTAGAGGCTCCTAAGTAAATGAAATGTCCCAATTGGGTGTAAGCCTATTTTATAATGTTTTAAGCAGTGAGCACTCGAACTTTAGCACTGGTTAGAAGGGGTACATTGTACAGAGTCCTAAAAAACAACAAAACTGGATTCAGAAAACAGGAGAGGAGAAGGAAACATTTTTGGGGGTGACCCTGCAGAGAAGGTCAAGTCCAACACAAGACAATTATTATGGGGTTTTGAAGCTGTGCTGACCAGAAACAAAATGTGTCTCCTAGAAGCTATTCTCACTTATTAACAGTGAACCTAAGATCCTATCCAAAATTATCATCAACCACCTTCTCAGAGCAATTCATAAACTGCTTGAACGCAACGAAAGTTCCTTTATGCCTCATAGACCCTCCAGACTTAATATCAGGAGGTTCAACAACACTTTTGCACTCTCACATCAGCATGATCGACCCTTTGTGTTGTTGCCCGTTGATTTTGAAAGGCTTAGTTCCTGATTTTAAATGCTCTTAATTGATGATTATCTTTTTTAACTTTGCTTTTTAGCTTATTTATATTTTTTAATGGATTACACTATACGATGTTACTACTTAATTTACTGCTAAAAATTGCCCTCAACTGAGATGTCAGACTATGCCCAATGTTCATGGGTGTTAATTACTAGAGGAGGCGTGACCTTTTCCATATTGTTGCTCTCTTGTCATTTGGGGTTCAAATGTTGGAGTTTAACTATTGAAATTGTTTTTAAACTTTAGTCTGTTATTTCAAGCTGTTGCATTTATAAACAATATATTATTGTGCTTTTATGGCAGTAATTGCCGAAATAAAGTTTTTTGACTTGACTTGAAAGGCTTAGTTGGTACTACCTCTTTTCTCTGCTTAGAAATATTAATGTCAGAGCTAACTTTGTGGCTTACATTAGCTTTTATACACCAATTTTACAGCTAAACTGTGAATCAATTTTTCTCTTTATCCCGGCATTCACAATAGAAAGGGGCTTCCATCAGCACCTTGTCATCTCTCCATTACTTTTTCCACTAGCCATTGAGCCCTCCCTCGAATGGCTTCACTGCGATGCATCATCAACGGGCTTTCCTTGGTCACTGGAACTGTAAGTCTCACTTCATGCAGGTGACCTTCTTGTCTACCTTTCTCACTGGATGCACTTAAATATTTGAGTTCACACTGTGCACTCCAAGTTATCTGGGGGAAATCATGGGTAATCCCTCTTGATAGCCCCAAGGATGTCGAGGGAGAATTCTCATTTCAAATTCTCAACATGCCTTTTAATAATTTGGCATGCATATTTCGCTCTCCCCTATGAAAGCTTTTGGCCAAAACATAGCCCACATACTTGAACACCTCCATCACGACCTAGACTACTGGAATTTACTGCCCTGCTTTATTATGGGCAGTGCGGTAATCAACAGCAGAGTAGAGGCACACCCCGATTCTGAGGTCTGGGATATACTTGGGGTATATGCTGGGTATTTCAACCTTAGGGACAGCCCTATCATATTCCACTTTTAAGTCCTCTGCAGAGCTAAAAAAGGACTTTGGTCTATTTCACACTCCTTTTTTTATAAATTCCTCCACTCTCGACATGCTCTACTTATTTACAAGTAGACTCAATCGCAGACTTCCATCCAGAGGCTAAGATCCTGATGGGCGACTTGGGGCACACACACACAATCACCTGCTTATAAACATCCATTGTTATCATCAGTCCGGATACACTTAACAAATTAAGGAAAGCCTGGGAATCAGATGTTGGCCTCTTAGAGGTTTTAGAATGGCTGGAGGCACTGGTTGCACAAGGAGAGATCTCAGGGGCATATGTATCAACATCCATGTTTGCGATTCTCAAATAGAGATTTTTTAGGAATCGCTATTTGAGAACTGCAAAAAGGGATGTATGTACAAAATCACATTTTTTTGCGATTTTTTAGTTTTCCTTAATTGCGATTAGCAAATTGTGAAATCGCAATTGAGGAATACTTTCCCATTCATTTTTCTGGGCCAGGAGGCCCATAGGAATGAATATGAAGTCAATCTCAATTTGCGATTCGCATTTTGAGAATCACAAATTAAGAATAATTTCAAGGGTGCAAAGGTGCGATTCCTTAAATGCTTACGCAAAATTAATGAATCGCAAATTTTGCGATTCCTTAATTTTTCGATTAAGGTGCAAGGATGCAATTCCTTAAATGCTTACGCAAAATTAATGAATCGCAAATTTTGCGATTCCTTAATTTTTCGATTACGGTGCAAGGATCTGATTCCTTAAATGCTTACACAAGATTAAGGAATCGCAAATTTTGCGATTCCTTAATTTTGCGATGCAATTTCCCTACTACATACCATTTTATGAATTTTCAGTCGCAAACGCTGCTTTTTCTGAATTGGGGTGGCAGAGTGGGCTAAAGAACGGTGATGGATTAAACCCAGATCAGTTGACTGGGGGTGAGTGCTTGTATTGTCAAAGCTTCGTCCATCGTTCCTTTGGTTTTTCTTTGTTCTCCATAAGTATGCTCAGACGTGAGTCCCTTGCTCACTTTGCCACTGGATTCAAGCAAGCCGGGCTGAAGAAGGCTGAAATGCCAGAAACCGGTCCTCGGTAGCTTGTTTCCGGTCCACGGAAGGCATGGCTTGGCAGTTCGGGCTGGACTGTTCCCATGAGGCACAGGGTCGGGCTGGACTGATTTGCACATGGCATTTAGAGTGGGCTAAAGAACGGTGATGGATTAAACCCAGATCAGTTGACTGGGGGTGAGTGCTTGTATTGTCAACGCTCCGTCCATCATTTCCTTTGGTTTTTCTTTTTGCGAATAGCAGCATTTGAGACTAAAAATTGCGTTGATACATCTGCCCCTCAGTCACTTCTGGATTTCGCTCAGTTTGGTTGCCTACATTGGATTTTATCACGAGAGAAATTGTAGTGTATTAAACAAGACTGATCTCCTCAGTGTCTCCAATGCCATGATGCAGTGGGAGAGCGCTTTCACAAGGTCTGGCAGTGCACCTCTCTACATGAGATTTGGGGGAGGGGAAAAAGAACAGACTTGTTACGCTGTGCTTTGCTCCTAAACTGCCCCAGATCCTCGCTTGGCATTACTACAGATATCTGAGTACTTTGGCCTCTCCAGATAATAAAAACAATTTCGGGGGGCGGGCCATGATCACAGGCTAGCAGGCTATTATATCACACATAAATTACATGCTCATACCCCAACAAGTATTGCGAAATGGAAAGACGGTCAACATGAGTCAAATGTGTTGGAAAAGCCATTTTATGAAGCAAGAGGGTGCACACACAACAGTCTGGGATATGAGAGGATTGGGCCCAATACATGGCAAATGTGGACTAGATGGCAATGGTACTCTGTCAATCAAAGACAATAAACCTGGCACATTTGCAAGGTTGTTGATACATTAGAGATGCTTGCAGGTGCTAGGAGAGACCTTTTTCTTCTTTTTTTTCTTTTTATGAAGTGCTGTATTCATTGTACTGGTAACGTTGTCTGCTCATATTATACCTTCCCATAAACAATGATGCAATTAGCTTGTGCTGTTATCATGCAAAATAAAAATACATTTATTAAAAAAAGCTATTTATACCTTGTGCTGCCTTGAAGTTTGGAAGAGTGGTTGGGCTATTCTTCCCTCCTGTTGTAGTAGTTATCATCGCAAATGGAGTGAGAAAATGTGCTTTCCCATGATATTAAAAGACAGGATAGCTGCCAATCACAGGAACTTACCTGGGATGGGCCAACGTGGGAGTGGAGAGAAGCAGAAGGTAATGCCAAAGACCAGGGAAGAGGCCTGCCTTGTGGCAATAAAATGCCACAATGAGGCTCATGCGACAAAAACCTTTCATCCAGAGAACAACAAGGGAAACATGATCCAAATCAAGAAAAGGCGTGATGCCTCGTTATCATAGTGCTGGATTGGGGCGGAGACTTTGAGAACCCGAGAGCGATCCACGACTTCTGCCTTCTTGAAAAGAAGCATTTGGATCGATTTTCACATAAGCAAGCCTTCTTTTTCCCACCTTGAAACTAGAGACTAGAGACTGGAATGCTCTCAAAAAGTCAGATGGTTGTCTTCTTACAAATGCCCCAGGGATGCAGCCCTGGACTTTAATTGATTCTGCGCTGTTTCATGGCGATTTGTGCCAAAGATCTTAATACATCTGTAACTTTGATTCTCTTAATCTGCTTTTCATCTTTTTTGACAATTTCTTATTAAATTGATCTTGTTCTTTCCACATTGGTTTAGAAATGTTGTTGTGTTGTGTTCTGGCTTTAACACTATTTGCTAATGCTTGGACCTATCTGGAATTTCTCATGGCAATAGTCGGCTGCTTGTGCCAAAGCTTCCAGTAGTTGAGCAGAATATTCCCAGTGAACTGTGCTGTAGTCTGATTAAGTCATTGGGTCACCTCTTCACATATTAATAACCCACTGTCTCATAGAGAGGAGCTATTGTGGCGTGGCTGAGCTGCCAAAGCTGGAACTTGGGAATCTTGGTCCTAATCCTGGTTTTGGTACATAAGATTGTGTACAAATAAACTAATTCCCCTCTACCTAAACAAGGTGTAATATGTGAAATGGTATGCACTTGTAAACAGAAACTTTAATGTAAGTGGATTAATCAAAATGTTCAAATTCCAACTTCTTCTAAATGATCTTGTATCACTTCCAATCTTCACCCCTCCCATTAATAAGCATCACTCCCAAGCTGTGTATCTATGTTTGCAGTATATAAACGGCAACACACAAATACACTGATAAATACAAAGAAGTAGAGAGGTAAAAAAGAAGTGAGGAATTAGCTGTTCCTGTTTTTTCTATGTGAGCAGTAGCCATCCTCAACCAGCTTGCTGTGCGTGCAACAATGGCTTGCACGCATTAGCCTTGTAATTTTTCAGTCCTGTGGAGGAGGAGACAGGTCTGTCATGTTCCATCCCAAAGGACCATGACATTTCTTTAAATAGGCCTGTTTTAAACTGCAAAATTTACGTTTGTAACATTTTGCAAACATTATACAGTTATTTGAAATTTCAAAAAAGCAACTTTTACACTCATGGGAGCACTAAACTGGAGGTGCCTTTATTAAAAAGTTACATAAAATAAAAGCAAGGCAACCGGCAGAAGGACAAATTGTCCTCGGCAAAACATTGTCTTCCCAAGCCAGTCTCTCTCTCGCTAAGAAGAATAATGCAAAATTGTGCACAATTTACATTTGCAAATTTTGAAAATTTCACCAGTCTGAATAAAAAGATGCGAGTGACTCCTTAGGTTTACTTTTACTGAGGTGCACAAGCAATCCTTGATTACAAAAACATGGAATTAGTGACGGATTATGCAGGAGGACCTTTTTTACAACGGGCTGTCGTGTAGTCTATGGATCTTAATCCTGCTGATTAATATGGTCCCCTGACTGACTACGACCTGGGGAATCCCCAGGATTTCCCCTGGGCTGCCATGTATGCAGGGCAGTTTGAGGGGGATTGTGGTACTTTCACGGCCATTTAAATGTGAACCACACTCACCACTCTCCCCTCAAAAACTGGCCAACCATATAAATGGTATTATTACTGGAGCACATGGCAGAAATTAGATATGGGGCTTCTGCTCAGGCCTAAATAGAACAGAGCAGAGGTGTGTGTAAGGGCACAATTTGGCCCAATTTTGTTAGACTATGGGGCATATTACCAACGATTAGCGGATATTTATCGCTAACTAGGCTTAGCAACAAATTTTTTATCGCTAAGCATCGCCGGAAATTATCGCTGAGATAACGTGCTATTAGCAACGTTTATCTCCAAAGCGATACATTTTCCGGCGATAGCGTGAATATCGCTGACAATACAGCGATATTCACGCATTGGCGTCAAAATGCTCTTAGCCATGTTATCCACCTCCCATTGGATAACATGGCTAAGAACTGGTCAGAGCAGGCGTTAGTTTTTCGTGATAGCGGGAATATTTCCTTCGCTATGCCTGCCTTGCTAATAGGCGATAGCGGCGTTAGCGACTGCTTTCAGTCGCTAACAGGTTGGGTACGCCCATTTTGCATGTCATTAGCGATAAATATCGCTAACATGCAAAGCGGGCCCCAAACCGCTCGCTATCGCCTAAAGCTGTCGCTAACTGCTGTTAGTGACAGCTTGGTAGTAGAGCGATAGAAAACGGCCACTAAAGCTGTGATAATTGCCTATCGCCCTGCTTGGTAATATGCCCCTATATGTGTTAGATATTTTTAATGGACTGCACATATGCACTGGACTTTACAACTGTGTGTAAATATCATTCCTATGTGTTAGCTGAGAATAGATAATGTGCCCTTTGGGCCTGATTCTTCAAAACAGAAAGAGCCCCATTCAAACAGGAGGCTCTCATTTTTAGTGCGGGTCTAAATGCACAATGGGAGTTTTGGTCAAGTTGAGGGACAACTATAAAGACAGAAGCTGTGCCCACTGGTTCAGGTGTGCCCCCATTTAAATTAGAGAAGCTGTAGTGGTCTCACTGCTCAAATATGCATTGTCTTTAGTGAGCCAGATACCTATAGTGAATGTGGTCCACCTTTGTCAACAGGTTCCATCCCCTGCCATCATGTCAACCATAGGAGCACATTAGCATTCATGGGGCCAGATGTACAACTCTTTTTTGCATCCACAAATGGGAGATCGGCCTGTTTGCGACTGCACAAAAGGTTCCAGGCATGTACAAATGCTATTTTGCAAGCCACTGACTCGCAAAATAGCATTTGTGACTCTAGCTATTAGGAAGGGGCGCCCCTTCCTAATAGTGACTCAACATGCCATTTACTGTTGTTTTGCGACCACATTTGCGGTCGCGAAACACTTGCAGTTTACCACCTGCTTGAAGTAGGTGGTAAACCACTCACAGATGGGAAGGGGTCCCAGGGACCACTGCCTGCCCTCAAAAAATGAAACTGAAAAGTTTCATTTTTGTTTTTTAAATGCATCCTGTTTTCGTTTAAAGGAAAACGGGCTGTATTTAAGCAAAAATGACCTGCTTTATTTGAAAAGCAGTCCCAGACATGGTGGACTGCTGACCCCAGCAGGCCACCATCCCTGAGGATGCTAGCCATTCCCATTGGGGTAGCACTTGCGCTTGCCTCATGAATATTGATGAGGCATGCAATTTGTGACCCCCACTAGGAATCGCAAACAGTGACTGAGACACTGTTGTACATTGCATGTGCATTTTGTGACTCAAAATGCAATCGTCGTACATCTGGCCCAAAGACTCTCAAGGGAAGGAACATGTTAATGTACTAGCTTGAAATTCTACTTAAGATCATACTAGTAACTTTGAGATGGGAATGTAATTCCATACTCCTGCTCTCATGCGCTTCAGGAACAGGGGAGAAACGTTTATACAGTGCAGTCAGTCTACCATCTAAAATCAGCTGATTTATAACTGCTGCAGATCCGAGCATAGACCTTTGTTACTGATAAATGCACTGAACTATTCCCCTTTCCATTCTTTAATATGACCCTCAGCACATATTGTGTGGTAGGCCTGCTGCGAATATGCAAAGTAATTTGTACACATACAGTTTGTGCACATTCTTGATGAAAATGAACACATTTGCAAAACTCACATGTTGGCTATGGACTCAGCATATTTATATCAGGAATTGACTACTTGATGCGTTTTCATTTCCAATAGTCGTGTACTGCGTAGACACTTCTGTTAATGTATGCATTGTGTAAACTAAATGTTGAAATCTATGAATGCAAATCAGCCATAAGGAGCTAACGTTTTACTTAAGGCCATAAGGAGCTAATTTTTTACTTAAGGGATAACCAAATTACTCCAAATAAACTCTTAGCAAAATGTCTAAGCACAATAAATGAATTGGATTTTCTCCACTTATTCCATGTTTTCCAGTAATACAGGTTTGGATGCAAATAGGAGCTTGAATCCGAATCAAGATTATTGAATGTCAAACATCACACACAATCGGGCACATGCATCATTGGTTTTTGCATTCGCAAACGGTGCGAATCGCAAAATTCGGCCGTTTGCGAATGCAAATCCAATTTTTGAGATGCATCAAGTTTTTTTATTTTTCGCAATTTAAGAAATCACAATTTTTTTGCGATTTCTTAAATTGCGATTGCATTTAAGAAATCGCATTTTTGCGATTTCTTAAATGCAATGCATCATTTAAAAAAAATTGCGAATTCGCACATTAGAAGTGTAAAATTAGCATGAAGTCAACCTTCATGGTAATTTTAGAAAAGTTTCAAAAATGCACAAAAGTGCATTTTTGACACTTTCATTTTACACTCACACATGCCCTTGGGCATGTATGTGTGAAAAATGGACTGTATGTTACATTTCAGGGGTGCAGGGGTGGTCCTTTGGACCCCCCCTGCACCCTTGAAATTGCATTCTCATTTTGCGATTCCTTAATTGCAAACCGCAAAATGAGAATGCCATCCCATTGATTCCTATGGGTCTCTAGGCCCATAGGAATCAATGTAAAGGGATTCCTTATTTGCGATTCGCAAAATTGAGAATCGCAAATAAGGAAAAATAAGGAATCGCAAAAATATATGCAAATTTTTAATGCATAGGTATTTGCGATTTCTAAATTGCGATTCCTTAATTTTCGCAATTTAGGAATCGCAAATACCAACAATGATGCATGTGGGCCAATATCACCACTAAAAACTTGATGAAATGTGTGCTTAGGAAAAAGTCCAAGATTCCACATGTTGCACCTCCAAATGGGGGTAACATGCAATATTGTCAAGTCATCCCCAATTCTGACCAACGTAATTTATAAAACGTGGTAATATCCCAAGGGAGCATAAAAATACCACATGATGTTCCATGAGGTATTTCTGCTTTATTTTACTGGTACAATTGGAATGAGTCCCCGGGTACTGAAAACACGTTGACAAGAGTAATACTCCAAGGGGCATATTTGCAAGAATTTAACGCCGCCATAGCGTACATTTTTTGATGTTACAGCGGCTATGTTTTTTTTATCACCTTATTTACAAGTTGCCGCTAACTGGAGTTAGCAACACTTTTCTGGTGAAAATGTCCAAATATTGCATGAATTTTTCGCTCGAAATTGGAGGGATTGCACCCAAGATACAATGCAATGAAGAAATAAGGATCATAAAATGAATGGATGAAAGGTGCATGTAATCAATGATGACTGGCACAGGAGTCAAGTTCCCTTTCATGATGGATTAATATGGACATTTCACGTTTGGTAATTCGAGGAAGGAGAAGTAACTATTTTTTACAAAGACAAATCTTCTTTTAATATGAGGCCATCACAAACATTATTGTTGGGGGGTGTGTATTTTTGTTTTACTGTTATTAGTTACACCGATCGTTTTGTTTTAAAATATCGGAGGGAAGATCAGGGACCAAGATTAACACCATGTTAAGCGGGTTAGTGTAGTATGCATTCTGGGACGTGTAGTTGTTTTTTAGGGGAGAGAATGGGTGGGTTGCATACGCAGTCCGTCGTTTTTGCTTAGTCTAGAGGCTGGTTATAGATAGATGGAGTGCACCACCTGTGAGCAGTTAACGAGGGTGGAGAAACTTAAAAAAGCTCTTCACCAACTGATTTAGTTTGCATTTAAATGAGACATGGGCACCTCGGCACGCCATAAAAGAGGAATATTGCATGATAGAACTCGGCATGTTGTTTTAAAGAAAGCCAGCCTTTCCGAAATTGTTTTTAGTGGAAGATGACGCACCATATGTCATGGTAAGAGTGATTATGATCAGAGTACTTCTTAGCACTAATCAATAGGCTAGATTATTGAATTTGACAATGGGGCTGGATTCACCAAGGGTTAATTTGTTGCTTAGAACATTTAACAGTGGCATGGGTGTGATCAAATGGATCGATGCTATTTCTTTGGAAAATTCATTGTAACCCTCATGGCAATGGCTACATTAATTAGTAGCGGATTTTTACCTCTTATGTATTATAAATGTATTTTGTTTGTGCATTCAAGTTAAGATGATATATGATGGCTTAAATATAAATGTGTTTGTATTTTAGATGCCTCTGACAAAGGGATTTCTTCCCGAAATGCATTGGGTCGTGTGAAATAAACTCATGATATGTGGAACCTATTTCTGCTCCTGGGCTTATGTGAACTTCGTCATAAAACTTTGATATGAATAAAACGAGTTGAACGAACTGTAAAGAAGGATGACAAGTTTTGAAAAATACGTTTAAAATAGAAGATTAAAAGTTGGAATTTAGTTCATTAGATTCATTCAGTTTTGTGGCTGTGCGACTTGGTGGAACCATAGCTGGTTCCCCCGTGATTTGTTAAATGTAAATATCACCACATTTCTCTGAGATGCAAGGTGGGCGTTCTTGTGAAAAAACTGCCGCTAATCTGACTTCGCAATATTTACGAGGAATTCCTTGTAGGGTGCAAAACCCAAAAACTGCCTCTAAATTCAGTTGGAGGCAGTTTTTAAAAGACCAGAAAATAGCTTGTCTTATAATTGGTGCAAACATTTGGGGCCTCCTTTTAGAGGTTTTTGTGCTGGACAGCACAGCAAAGAATATTGCTGCGCAATATGGTACAATACCACCACAACTCCCAAACACAAAAAACACAGCATACTCCAAAGAAAACAATTGCAAATATGTACTATTATTTCACTTTATGTTACTGTATTATTCTGCTATCTTTTATAGATCTAGTTGATGCGTTGGTGTGTTTTGATGGTGTTCTGAATAGGGATCTAGTATTGTACAGGTATCGTTGAGCTGTAGTTTCATACTTTGTTCGCATGCTGTATTTTGTTGTATTGTATGTTTGCTGTTATGTTGCTGGTACACTGATTTGTTGCTATGCTGTGCGCTGTATTCCTATTATTTTGCTAGGTTATTTTTATGTGGTGTGTATGAGTGTGGTTGCTGTACCTCTACTGCAGTCTACCTGCTTAAATGTGCATATATATTATTGTCACACATTATCACCTCCATAAACCTGCTTTGATAATAGGGTGGTAAAACCATGGCTTTATGTAACACATGTAACAGAAAAGGACAACACAGCTTTGTGCTATGCCCCTTGACTCTGACATGATGAGGTTACTTCTTCTAACTCTTCGCTCCATTCTTGGGGTCGCCCATTTTTTGTCTGACGTTTTTTAAGCGAGCATCAATGACCTTAGCAGGTGAGATTTGGATACATCTCTACATACAAGTTGGATCTGTTTTTTTTATATTAGATACTTCGCTAGTTTATCTTTAGAAAAACATTTCTCGTTACCTCCCCACAATAGCTCTTTTTCCCTGTGACTTCTAACTTGTAGACTCACCATTTTAAAGGTTTTCATTGAATGTTAAAGTGATGTAGGGCCTTTGCCTTTTCTGTTTGCCTCAAGCATGTACAATGTCACGTTTGATCATGTCCTCTTAATATCAATGAACATTGTATTCGTTGTTGAAATACAACCCAAGCATTAGGATGTAGCTGCAACCTCCCTAAGCATCACCCTTCCTCCAGTCTTCCACCTTAGCACACGTCAGTACAAGTCAGCTTCATTTGCGCATCACTGCATCAGTTATCTTTGCAGAAGTAAAGAAGATTAACATGGTGCAGATTTCAGAGAATGGAACTGTACACAGAGCCTGGCTACTGCTTTCCTTGCCCTTTGTGGATTTTTATGCGCATCAAATAAAAGTCAAAAAAGGAAACACCTGAACACAATTTTATTCCCTATTTATTCTGGATGCTCAGTACATGAAGAGAGATCTGGTGAAGAATGATGCCATTGGAATCCCTCATCACCGCTCTCTTGAGCTGCATGTCACATCACATCATTTGAGTCTCTTTGTCGAGAGCCAAAGAGAGAGAGAGATCGAGAGGGAGTGTAATGCGAGTGGATGAAAGTGAGTGAGTGGTGACCAAATGCATCTCTCCTAAGGTACTTGAGCAACAGGGCAACACCCCCGGATCGCTGTGTGAGCTAGTGTAGAGCTACTAACCACTCAACAGAGTCATACAAATAATTTGAAAGATCTAAACAAAATTTAGTTAAAAATATAACAATCTTATATGTAAAAAAATACCAAACAAGGAACACAATGGCTATGTGGATATGAAGGGCTTTGAGAAATAAGACATATACCATGGGATGACAGTGAGAAAAGGCACTCAGCAATCGTCAGTGGGAAATACATGAAAAAGGTAGTTAAAACAGACAGTTGAGAAAAAAGTCTGTTCTATTAATAGCTTTCACTGACTCTTGCTGAATTGGAAAAAGTTGTAAAGTGTTCCCCAGAACTAGTAAACACCCACCATATTTTTCCTATATGACACCAGTGAACCAACACCTCCAAAGGAAATACAAAAACAGGTCTAGTTTTTTACAACACCCACCAGGCTAAATGGAGAAAGAACCTAGCAAGCCAGCTTTGAGGTGCGAATGTGACCAACATCCCCCACGGCCAAAAAATGCAGATTTCCAAATCACCCACTTTCAAAGGTGATGCCACCATAACATTATAAAGAAATGGCAAAGTCATGGTCCAAGCCAACAACTTTAACCTGCACCAATTTGCACACATCTTCCCTGGGCTTTGCAACTCCATTTCTAGTCCCCCCAACTATCCAACCACTACCCAACCTGCCCCCCAGAGCTCAACAAAAAAAATAGCGCTCACAAAACCTACCACAAGCTCAAAACTCACTGTACACCTTAGACCTAAACTCGATCGCTATGCCATGGGCCCCCACACACTCCACCCATCCCTCTCGACTCACCCCTTCCCCAAGACACTGCTCCCTGTTTCTACCCCTCACCCCACTCAAAACACTAACCTTGTACTACCGACCCCCCATAACCCCAACATAAGCCTAATCACCACCCAAACCACAGCCAAAAAAGCTTAAGGACACAAGCTAAACACACTCCCCACAATCTGCTCAATGGCGGCCACTTGGGTCACCTCTACCCGCAGTCCAACCACCCCACAACCCCTCCCAGCCCAACCAACAACTCCAAATTAAACATCCCCTTAATTCCCCTCCCTCTCCACCCTGAACCTAGTGTTGGCGGCCGAATTAACCGAATGTCTAACACGTGTGGAAAAACAACTTGAGTCTCTCTTGCCATAGAACCCTATGCCCAATATATCTGTAACTGAAAGCCGTACCTGCCTACAAAGCCAACTTGACATAATCACTCAGGGCATAAACAAAATCCTCATCAACGCCAAAACCTCCACTATCCCCACCCAACAGTCGCAACTCCCCTCCCACATACACATCAGTGAAGCCTCTCCGCTTCCCAAATCCCAACTGAAAAGCTAGCACACTACCCCTCTCAACAACCAACATCACAGGCCAAAAAGAGTGAGTCCTAAGATGTCCTAGGGAGAAGTAATGAATCTTGACAAGACATATGACCTTAGGAAAGCCCAGGCCCCCAACCTCTAACATATAGGTGATCACCGGAATTGGCAGAGACATCAACTCCCCTAGGATTAAAAGAACAATATCACAACGCATGTAATACCTTTGGCTTCCCCTCCCAAAATCACACCACCATCTGCAAAGCACACTGCATGCTAATAAACTGTAGACCAGCAATCAAGCATAAAACAGAGTTGGCTGAGTCCATTCTGAACTATGGCATTGACATTGCATTTGTCACTGAAACCTGGCTCAATGAATCATCCTATTTGATCCTTGACCTCCCAGTCCCCCAGGTTTCCCTATCATTGAAAAGGACAGATTAGTCCATCATGGCAGTGGCATATCCATCATCCATAAGAATCGCATCAAAATAGCTGAAACTAAAACCCTCTCCTATTCAACAATCTAATACCTCACCATCAACCAAATACAAAAAGGCAACAAAGTAACAAAATGCCATCTGATCTACCAACCTTTATGAAACACTCTCACGTTCAGGAAACAACTATCTGACCTACTAACACACTGATTCCACTCTAACTCCGACAACATTATCCTAGGTGACTTCAATCTCCACTGGAATAACAAGAAGGACACATTAATACAGTCACAAAATAAGCTCCTATTCAGCAAAGATCTCACCTAACGCTGCAAGGGACAACCCAGCAACAAAGGCTCTACCTTTGATGCCATCATAGCCAAAACTGAAATAATGAACATCAACAACGTTCTCCCAATTGACTGGTCAGACCACCACTTCATTCTGTTTAACATTAGCCAAGCTGCAGCGCCACCAAACTGAGCATGTTTACCCATCGATGGGGTAGAAACCTCATTCATATCCCTCTCTCTGACTTGGAAGAAAAAATATAATCCCTACTCCTACCCACCAAAGACAACTTCAATATGGATGAGCTCACTACCCTTCACACCTCGACAATGAAAACTGCCCTTGACCAACTAAACCCCCTGAAACACAAAAGAGTCAGCGATACCCCATCAATAGCCTGGTTCAACAAGGACCTCAACTCTGAAAGAAGACAAGTCAGAGCTGCTGAAAGACTCGGGAGAGCAAACCCACAGCCAACATCTTCCAGCTCAGAAGAGAATGCAGGAACTACAAAAAACACATCCTCAAAGATAAAGACACCTTCTTCTGGAATGCCCTAGACAAAGCTAAAAACCCCCCCATAGACCTCTTCAACATCGTCCAAAATTAAACCTCCAAACCTGCCAAAAAGAATCCCCCTGCTTCAAAACTACAATGTGACAACTTGGTCTTCAATGAGAAAAAAATCTAAATCGACTCAATACAGCCAACTCATTACCCAAAACAGAGATAAACCCAACCCTAGTTCACTCCATGATCTCCAAAACCTAGACTCCTCCCCCACTGACTGTCAAAATAATCCAATACCCAAGACCCTCCTCTACACCCAAGTGTTGGAAGGACTTCAAACCTCTCTCAGAAGAGTACATCTCCATGGCGATTACCAAATCCAAACCCTCACCCCACTATGCAGACCCACTACCTGCCTCCCTGGCTAAAACCCTCAACCTCATCTTAACCCCTCTATGGACCAAGATCATTAACATATCCTTGAACAATAGGCTGATGTCCGACTGTCTAAAACAAGGCCAAGTCACCCCCTGCTAAAAAAACAGATGCAGACCTGAATAATCCCAAGAACTTTAGACCCATCACCAACGTTCCATTCCTAGCAAAAATTCTCGAGAAATGTGTTCTCTCCCAACTCAACCAACACCTGACCTCCAACAAGCTACTCGACTCACACTAGACAGGTTTCAGGAAGGGATGCAGCACTGAAACACCTATACTGAGCATAACAAATTACTTTCACAACTCCTTTGACTCAAACAGAGGCTGCCTACTCGTCTTCCTTCTGAAATGGTTGTCTTCGTTTCTACATAACCGATCCCCAAACTCATAAAAATCAACAACTCGATGTCCGACATCTCTCCCATACCCCAAGGTGTCATGCAACGCTCAGTCCTTTTTCCCACACTCTTTAGCATTTACATGGAACCCCTCACAACCATTCTAAAACAAGCAAATATCCCCTATCACCTATTTGCCAATGACACCCAACTACCTAGAATTATCCTCTCTTAACTAAATTCACCTATTTAATTCCACACTCTTAAAAGTACAAAACTGGCTATCACACAACCATCGCAAACTCAACCAAGAAAAAATAATAATTCTTGTCTTCTCGGATCACAACCACCCCCCACAGATCCAAGAATGGATAAATAACCTGGACTTCCGAAACTGCAAGCTTACTTTAGCTGACTCAGCTAAATCTCTAAGGATCTCTTTGGACTCCAACTAAACATGAGCTATCATATAAGCTCTACTGCAAAGGGTGCTTTCTACAGCCTAAAACTCCTCAACAAAATCAAGCATTTCCTTCCATCTATTGACCTAAAAACTGCAAAACAGGCTCTAGTTCTGTCCAGACTAGCCTATGGAAATGATACACTCACTGGAGCACCTAAAGCACATGTAGCCCCCATGAGAGCCACCCTAAACGCAGCAGCAAAAATGGTCACAGGAGCCATGAAACACAACCACATTGCCCACGAGCTGCAAAACTTAAAGTGGCTTCCAATCGAAGCACGTTGTTTCAAAACACCCTGTCTCACCCATAAAGCCTTAAACACTGGCAAAACCGATTACCTCACTGCCAAACTCACAAAAGCAGGACAATCAACAAACCTATGAATCTCCAATGTGCTCCTTCTCATCCTCCCCAAAATAAACAAACAAAAAACCCTCTCATGCTCTTTCTCAGGCAACACCCTTAAAATCTTGAACTATCTCTCCAACTGGATAGCAGAGCCAACCCCTCCTTCACAAGCTTCAAGAGACAATTAAAAGAATTTCTCCTCAACTGTCATCTCTATCCCTCCTGACAATATCCGCTCTGTCACCTCGTAAACCCCTACTAATGATGGTTACCACTGCCGCAAAGTTTCTGGCTGATCCGATCCTCAGCTCCTCAATCGATCTTCTCCACTCTGTCTGAACAGAACTTTTAGTACATTATATTGAATTATGAACTAACTAGAACCTCTGCTTATTACTGTACTGTGACTGTTTATGATTCTGTTGTGTATGTTGCTGTTAAGTGCTCTGATACTCCTTGGGTTGTGTCAGCGCTATATAAAACTTGTAAAATAAAAAATAAAATTAAAGTAATTCCCCAGCTGATTTGCAGACTTCCTCCGCTCTAGGAGCATCTAAACTTCCAGGCACCTCAGGCTGTAAACTCCATATAATAAAAAAACTATTTCACTGGTAGAGGTTTCACAGCAGTATGTCACAGAGTTCTGCTGCATGCCTCAAGAACAAGAACTGAGGCTAAAGGTTGGACAACTTTCCCAATTATTCTTTACCAGGTGAAGCAGAATCTTCTGTAAACAGATTAAATGCACTGTCAAGTGTTCTCCTTCCCTGCCTTGTTCTGAGGAGACGTCATTGGTGAGACAAATACCTGTCACATTTCACTGTGGCAAACAGTGCCACATCAGGCATATTAGGCTGTTGTAAAAAATTATCCTTAATACATACAATACACACAGATGGATTACATGAATATATTCCTCTCAGGCCATTATCCTGCCTACCCGTGTCCCTTCTCACAAGCACTCCAGTTAAGCAGAAGCGGTTCTGCACTGCAAAAACTGGCTGTGCTTCGACCACTGCCTTGGCGGTTCCCCTAGGGGTCCCCATCACCCTAGAAAAATTGGGAGTCTGAACTAGGCACTGTAAAAGACAGGTCTAATTTTGAATAGTTTTTTATCTGGTTCAGCTAGGAACTGGAATTTGGACAGGGAGAAAACAGTTACTAACATGTATTTGCATGGGCCATGCCCTCTGCAGCTGTGGACCCACAGGTTTACTAGTATTGCAATGGCTCTATTAAGCTAGTAACTATTAGAAATAGGGGTCTCTAGTTGGCTGTGGCTTGCACCCTGTCCAAGTAGGGACCATTCCTTCCTGTAGCTTGGCATGAGCAGTCAGGCTTATCTCAGAGGCACTGTGTAAAGTATTTGTACATAACACACAGTAACGCTGTAAAAACACTACAAATGGACAGCACCCCAGTTTATAAATATAAAGTATATTTATGTAAACCAAACAAGACACAAATAGCAAAAATCCAACATAGGCAACTCAAAATACAACTTTTAAAAGGTTTCAAGCTATTCTGTCAATAGAACGCTATGGATGTTGTGATTTTACACAAAGTAACTCAGATGCGTCAAAATCCACAAGACAAAACAGCCGCAGAGGAGGGAAACATAAGAAAACACAGCAATGCATCGGTTCCTGGGTGCAATTCTTCCAACCGCATAACAAGGACTGTGTCGGAATCAGTGCGGGGGTCTCGGACTTTAAAGACATGGTGCGCTAAACTTGGAATGCAGTAGTTTCTTTGGCCGGTGAAAGCCACTGCGTTGATTTCTTTGGCTAGCCGGCGGCTATGCTGTGCTGCATTGGGAAAAAGAGCAGCTAGTGGGCAGAAGCATCGATTTTTATGTTTTTAGGTAGGTCTTTGCAGCAGGACCAACCTGCAAGGGCCCAGAACTGGGTTTGGCACCACAAGGCAGGTCAAAACTCCCAGCAGTGGAGTTCAGGGATGCTGCAGATTAAGTATTTGATGGTCCTGAGACTTCAAACAGGAGGCAAGCACAGAGAAGCCCTTGGAGAAACCTAGCAAGCAGGATACAAAGCAAAGTCCTGTCCTTTTCCTCTCCAAAGCAGTAGTAGCAACTGCAGGCCATGCCAGCAAAGCAAAACACAGCAAAGTGGTAGTACTCCTCTCCACAGCTCGTCAGCTCTTCTCCTTGTTGAAGGATTGTCTTTGTAGTGCACAAGCTATTCTGCTTGGTCTTGGCTCCAGACACACTCCTGGGGGAGCGTGACATCCTTGTGAATGGCCAGGTACAGCCCAATTCAGCGGCTGTTGATAGCTCCTCCCCCACTCTAGATCGCCAGAGTGATGGGCCATCAGGAAATGCAGGGCACACTTCAACTCCCTTTGTGTGGCTGTCTGGAGTGAATGCACAAACAGACATTGATTCCACAGGCAGGCAGAGGCACAAAATGGTTAACTATCTAAGAGTGCCATTTTCTAACATACAATTTAAAAAACACCTTCACTAAAACATGCATTTTAAAATCCTGACCTCAGAGAGCCCAAACTCCAAATCTCTAGCTGTTCCCGATTGAAAGTTACACTTGTAAAATGTTACAGGGCAGCTCCAATATTAGCCTATGGTTGAGCTAACCTTTGCAGTAATGAAAACTAAATTTGCAGCATTTCACTATCAGGACATGTAAAACACACCAGTTCATGTCTTACCTTTCACATACACTATACGCTGCCCACGGGGGTAACTTGGGCCTAACTTAGGGGTGTCTTACATGTAGTTAGAGGGAAGGTTAGTGCCCTGGCAAGTGGGTGCGCTTGACAGGTGGACATGGCATTTCATAACTGCACTCACAGACACTGCAATGGCAGGCCAGAGACAGGTTTACAGGGCTAGTCAAGTGGGTGGCACAAACAGTGCTGCTGGTCCACTAAAAGCATTTGATTTACAGGCCCTGGGCACACATAGAACACTTTGCTAGGGTGTTACCAATAAATCAAATATGCTAATCATGGAGAACCAATCGGAATTACAATGTACACAGGGAACACTTGCACCTTAGCACTGATCTTCAGTGGTAAAGGGCCCAGGGTACATAAATCAGCAAAAACAAAGTCCAGGGCAAAGTAAAAAATACCGGGGATAGAGGCCAAAAGATAAGTGAAACCATGCCCGAGATGCTAGGTCTGACAGTAACATTGGGAGTCATGCCTGTAAAAAGTGGTCACCATAGCTTAGTCGCTGCCTTCCACCCTTTATGCAATGAGTTTCTTCACCTCTAGTCCAGCAGATATAATTACATTTTTTGAACCAACAAACTCTAGCTGTATGCACAATGTGTGTATTATGATCAAACATCTGGGTTAACAGTTTGAGGAAAACTTCCCAGGAAAACAAAAAAAAACCTTACCACAAATGCAGGGTAAAGAATTGTCAAAAAAGCAATGCCCGTTTAAAACACGTCAGGAACGAAAACAAAGGTATTGGAAATTTGGGTTATGTATTTCTAAGACTACACTCATACATGATCATAGAACATGTAATGTATTCCTAATAAAAATACAATTTTCAGCTGCATATCCTCTTCATTCGAATACGTAATAAACCAATATAGAAAAATATGTATTTGCATATTTAGCCAAGGGACCAAGACTGTTAGATGTATAAACAAGAAGCATCCCTTGTAAATCTAATGATAAGTACATGGTTGAAATGCCTTTGTACTTCTGCATCTTGGCAGTTATAGATCCCTAAGGAGAAAAACATGCATCTTTTTAAAAATTCCAGTTGTTCACAGGAAGCAGATATTGAAGGAACACATTCACTAACGAGTGATTTCTACTACAGACAGACCTACTTGGTATGCACTATAATCAGAGGCAATCAGATTAAGAAATAAATAATATCTTAAATAAATGAAGCTCAAACAAGAATCAGAACACAGACACATGTATTTAAAGAACTGCAATTTATGTTTAACGTGCCAACGATGCATGAAGAACTTCACAGAACGACTTCACGCCCAACACACACACCGTTCTAATGCAGTGTTATAGTATTAAAGCCAGTTAAATCAAGACAGTCATACAAGTAAGCACCTCACAGAATACAAATGCCATAAAAAAAACTCATGTTCAGATACACAGTGAGAAAGGGGGTGACTTAGACCACTAAAACATCTCTAAAAAACCTACCTCCGACTGAGGTGGATCAAAGAGATACGATTTAACAAACCAGACATGCCAATAGGTCTGGCTTTTACTTTGAAGCACTTCTTTCGTGATTGCCGAATAAAGCTGTGTGTTTTTTACTATGTCAGTGTCTGGGTGCAAAATCTGGTCAATGGATGGAAGAAAAGACGGACAAACAGGCGAGTGGATAAGTTAGTGCACAAATAGTGCAAGGACAGAATGACCACACTTATACGACAAAAACATGCATAGCCACAGACATGGATTTACCCCTACCAATAGGCAGTGACAAGGGAGAACAGAACAATTACAGTGACAGCATTCACTGGCATACTAGAACTTCACAAGGGCCATTATTGTGAGAACCTCAAGGGTCCTGATGGAGTTTGTGTTTGAATCACGATTTCCAGGTTTGTCAAAATTACCTCAAACAGTGTTTTTCCCCCATAACATTTCTCAAGATAATACCTGATGCCATGTTTGCAGGCAAAAATTTCAATATTCGGAGTTCTGTACATCGGAATAGGGGAAAACATAGCAACAAATGACGTTGCAATACTCTACCAGTTAATACTGCACCAATCTGCATCGGTATTTATCAGATGCAGTACTTCCTTGGAGGTAAGGAGGGCATTGTATTGCAACCTTATAAAGTGTAAAAAATACTGCAGAAGAAGTAATCTTCACTGACAGTAAAAAAAGGATGGGACATATTATCAAGAACGGCGATAACATCATCGTCGCTTTAGCGGCAGGAAACTGCCGCAAAAGCGGTGATAAGGGACTTGGTAATATGCCCTAGAGAATTCCAATAAAAGTCCAGATTTGATGTTCTTGACACCAGAACCTGGGCTTCTATTGGAATTCTCTAGGGCATATTATCAAGCCCCTTATCGCCACTTTAGCGGCATTTTCCTGCCGCTAAAGCGGCGATAATGTTATCGCCGTTCTTGATAATATGGCCCGATATGTTTTGCTTAAGCTGTTTAAGCTGCATTCATGTTCTTTGCTTACACTGTAACTCAGAAATCACACAGAGAAGTTTGAACTTCCTGATTTATGGTTAGAGATGTGCATAGCTTGATTAATTGCCTTTAGCGTTATTACACATAGTTACCACAACATTATGTAGAATTACTCCAGCGTAATTAATATTTCTCCCAGGCCGAGATATGGGTAATTTTTCGAGTAGTGGAAATATAATTCAATGCACCATGAAGCATAAACAGAGCAAGGTGACACAGTAACCATGTGATTTTGATTACATTAATCTTCGAAAGATAACAAACTTACTTCCAATTATCACTGTTTTGAGAGAAGCAATAACAGTATACATTCTGAATGATTACACCATTGTGAAAAATGTAATGTTATAAAAGTCGCACCACGCCACCTCAATGGTTAAGGCATTCGACGCTAACAGTGACAGTCACACATGTTTCGAGGGATTCAATTATTTCATCTAGGATGGAATATGAGGTGGATGATTTGGTGTAGGCACCCAATGTATGCAGGAAATTGAGGGGCTTATTTTCAAGCCCGTTGCTCTGCAGGTGCATCACTTGTTTTAACGCAATGACACCTGATCCAGCGGCCTATAGAAAATATATCATAAACAACGCTACCCAACTTCATAACCTATAAACAAAATTCTATACTAACTTATGGACCCATTTATAAACATGACATATTTGGGCCTACTGAATCGGGTGGTCAGATTAAATCTATATACACCTTATTTACAAACTATATACAATTTATACATATCTGGAAGGAATATTATCATTATAACAATTCCTAACTATTTAAACGACCACCATTTGGCGATGGGATCTAGCTAATAGTAACCTGCACTTCTGAATAATCAAGACCAGCTTGTTTGTCAAAAGTAAGATTTATATTTACTAAATTATGGTATTTCAATGTAATTTATTATTGTAATTTTATTAGCATTAAAGTAAGCATATTTGAAAAGTTTCATGAGAAAAATACAGTTTAAGTAAGAAATTCAAAGTTTAAGTAAAGTTTTAATAGTTTAGCATTTCTAAAGTCTAAATCCCTAGCTAAGCTAAATAAATGGAAAATAAAGTAAAGTTCTTTGAGGATTCTTACGTGCTCCACGCAAAGTCCAGCAGCACTTCACCCTCATCAGAAAGTCAGAAAGCAGCAGCCAGCCCATCCCTAAGGGCATGACTTTTTATACCTTTCTATGCTAGCTAATCTAAGCGAAGGAAAGTTTTCATAAATCCACGATGTCCCATTGGATGAGTGACAAGTGACATGTCATCCATATTTCAAAACTTCCATTAGGTCACATTTCTTAAAGACCATTGTCTTTTCCGAATGCAACCAGGAGCTTCCTTGGTTTGCAACAATTGTAAAATAATATTCTCACAGTGTTCATTTCACTTCCGCGGGTGCCAAGTTAGAGCTGACAAAATTGTCCTTTATCACCGTTTTCCGACCTTGGCCACGTCCGACAAAATGATGACAGCACGTCAGATTTGCTTAGTGAATGCAGCTTTGACGAACACTTTTTCAGAATGGGCATCTCGTGACTTTTGCAGAAGTAAAATTCAGCTTTAGCAAACTCGAGCAAACTAGGCCCAAAAGCAGGCAACTTATGTTTTCTAGTAATAAACAAACACAAGAAAAGTATTAATGTAAGAAATAATGTTGATTCTGTATCCACCCTAGGTTTACTAATTAATTAACCCACCCGATTAGTCTAATGTTACCTAGCAAATGCAAACATATAAAGCAGCGTTTATATCTACCAGTCTTCATGAATCCATGAAAAATTATGTGCACCTAGAATAGTAGAAATAACATCACATAGACAAGGAAAAGCAAAATAAGCACATGCCTCTTTTAGGTTTGCTGCAGTTAGTAATAACAAAAACGAAAACAACAAATTATTTTATTATTTTGCACGAACAAAAAGATGCAACACTTATGCACGTTTATGAGCACACATGTTAGTCCCCCCATGTGTAAAGTTTAATCTAAATTGAATTAGCACAATACATCACAAATCATTAATATTATTATTCATGTTATGGGAATGTGACTTTGCGAGTTTAAACAAAATTCTGTTTTATATCTCGCTCCATCAACTCCCTCATCTGGTGATTAACAAATCACCACACCACCACCCAAAATTTGGTAATTTAAACTTCCGAGAAAATGATTCAAATTCATTTGTGTCAGTAATCCTAAAAACCTGTGTCTGCATAATCCTCGGAATTTGCATAACGTTCTCTGTGTAACTCCTGTAACTCAATCTCCCTTTCTTCTTCTTTTCTAAGTTTATAGATCCTTTTCTTTTCTTTCAACTGCTTCTTTCTTTTATGCAACAAACAACCTATTTTTGTCAAAATAAAAATGAATATTATTATGATCAAAGGTGCCAAAATCTTGCCAAGAATTGAACTACCAATATCATGAAACCAATTTTTAATTGCTTGGAATCTTTTTGAAAGTTTCCCTGTAAAATCATCTTCTTCTAAAGGAATTATTTCTGAATGAATTTGTGTAATGTTTTTAATGTACATCTCTATATTCTTACTTTCATCAGGTATATATGTGCAACAATGTTGTACATGTAAAATGCCACAGACTCCTCCCTCTTTTGCTAGGAGTATGTCTAAAGCAAGGCGATCTTGAATCACCATGGATCTGATTGCAATTACCTCGACATTCACTAATTGGAATCCATCGGCTGTGTCTGTTGACAATCTGTCAACAATTGTGGACAATTTTCTGATTCTCCCTGCATTTAGGGTTATACCAACAAAAGGTATCACTGCTTGAAAAATATCTCCCAGTACTTCTGTAAAAGTTTCTCTTTTGACTCTATTTACATAATTATGAATTTTGAACAATCCTTCTGAATCTCTGTCAACATGAAACACTTTAGGAAATACAATTCCCACATAAGTTCCATACCAATGGTCTGGAAGGTTGTAGTAGGCTTTGTCACCACAAACAAAATAAATCCCAGGGAAGATTGGATCTTTTCCACCTTTAAATCCCCAACCTCCCAATATCTGATAAGTATCTTCACAGTTACTTGCACCTACAAAATAATTATTAAAAAGTGTATTATCTCTTCTAATACAAAGCTTTCCACTAACTGGTTTGTCTATGTGAATTGCAACATTTTCAAGCATTTTGCCATTTAACTTCTCATCCTCTTTTTGCCAAAATTTTGACTTAGTCTGCTTGACTAATTCATTTCTTTTGTAAATTGCTCTTCTCTCCTCAACTAGGTTCAAAAATTTCTTTCCCTCAGCACTCAATTTGCAGGTTAGATTATTCTTGTAAGCATACTCGTAAGAGAGTTCATTAGTAACAAGGAAAAATTCTCTCATTTGTTTGGCTTTCTTATGCTTATTTAAAGCACCATCAATCTTTATATTCGCAAAAATCTCGTCAAAATCTGAATAGTAATATTCTAAGCGTCCAGTCTGATAAAATAAGCTAGTTAACACACTACATGTTACACCATATGTAAGAGGAAGCATATTGTATGTCACTCCCTCAGAAACAGAAACGGGTAACTTGACGCAGACATAGCAGTCTTTTGCATCCATTACCTTGACATATTCACTCAAAAGCTTTGTGAATGTATTACTTGAAAAATCACTAATAGATTTATCTTGATGAATGTTAGGTTGATGATCAATAACTTTTGCAGATGCACTATGTTTAGTTTGACTAACCAAAGCTTTGCTTGTCATGTTAACTTTGTGTAATTCTCTATTCATCTCTAATGGGATGATCACAGCTAAAACTAACCAGAGCAGAATTAAAATGAGCAGACACACCAGAGTCATCTTACAGCATCTCTTAAAAACAGAACACCTTGAAGTGCTCTCTTTAACATAAGGCATTTTTGGTTAGTTTTGCCTCAAAATTTAAAAACAAAATTTATTTTAAAATTTCTAAGAAATAAACTCTAATTTATTTATACCCCCCTTTTAAAATAATTTTATTTTTAAAACCCTAAACAAGATTTCTTCGACCTTATGTCATACATAAGTTTTCTTCAACTAAACAGTTTTTCTTCGACCTTATGTCAGCTAACAAATTTTCTTCAGCCTTTTGCCAAATTAAAATTTCTGTACTTCAATCATTGTCACTAATTTCTTCTATTTCGTTTTCTTCTTCACTACTACCATAAATGTCAATAACAGGTGGAATTACTAAATAAGTCCACTCAGGAGACTTGTATTTCTGGTTTGGTCTTACTATTCTTTTTCCTTTTCTCGACACCACTTCAATTTTCCTTCCAACTCCCACTTCCTTTCCAGGACTCTTTTGACTACTGATTTCTTCAACTTGCTCTTTAGGTTTCTTGATCAACCTCACTCTCAATCTTCCACCAGGCCAGTAGTCTGCTTTTCTCACGTATTTCTTCTTTGGTTCAGAAGCATTTGATTCTGACTTCCAAGCCCTTTTCTTTCTGTTTTCACTTTCACCATCCACGTCACTTTCTTCAGTTTCGTAGTCTGAAATTTCAATTGACTCAGGAACTTCTCTATTCGGCAGTTTTACTCTTTCAGGAACACCTCTCTGATTTCCAATACTGGTACTTGGTAATTCGTCTTCTTCTTCTTCTTCAATTACCTCCAATTTCCCAGACTTTGGATTTCTGTTCCTTACTCCAGAGCTTGTTTTCTGCTTTTCGATACTCTCCTGGTCTGAAACTTCTTTTTGTTTTGCTTCTCTGTCTTTAACAGAAACAACTGAATCCTCAGTTATCTTTCCTTTTAACAGATTCTCTTCACCTTCAGAATCTATTTCAATAATTTCCAAGTCTTTTCTTGTTAAATTGTCATTCACAGGCACATGTTCCAGATGTCGACCTTCCTGTCGATCTTCAGAATCTGGATTTGTTTCACCTTCTGCTTCAGAATCCGAATCATCTGTAGTATCACTTTCAACATCAGAACTCTCAGGAGTTGGTACTGGAATAGTATGACTAGGATGAATCCAACGTTTCAATCCTTTGCATTTTACAGCATTAGTAGTGATCAAAATTATTTGCCTAGGCTTCTGCCATCTAGGAGCCAGACAATTTCTTCTTCGATGTACTTTTGTTCTGACCCAATCACCAGGCCTCAGGTCATGTGTCAAAACCTTTTCATTTGATTGTGCTTCAGTTCCCACCTGATTAGACACAGAAGTCACTATATCAGATAACCTTTTACAGTAATCCAAAATAGCACTGTCATTTATGCTCAACAGTTTACCTACAGGTACAAAGGCTTGTCTCATAACTCTTCCCATTAAAATTTCATGAGGACTCAAACCTGTCTTTTTATCTGGTGTACTTCTTAATGACATCAAAACAAGTGGAAGAGCATCTGTCCATTTTACACCTGTTTCAAGACACATTTTTCCAATTCTGTTTTTAATTGTTCCATTAATCTGTTCAACTACCCCAGATGCCTCTGGTCTGTATGCACAGTGTATTTTCTGCTCAATGCTCAAAGCTTCACAAATTAACTTCATCAGTTTGTTATCAAAATGGCTTCCTCCATCACTCTCAATAGTGACTGGAAAACCGTACCTCGGGATAATTTCTCTGAGCAGTAATTTTGCTACTGTAATTGAATCACAGTGTCGTGTAGGAAATGCTTCTACCCATCTTGAAAATAAACAAACAATCACAAGAACATATTTTAAACAATTGTGTAAGGGCATTTCAATGAAATCCATCTGTAACCTGGTAAAAGGACCACCCTCTCGACCAATTATTCCTGTCCCTACCAATGATTTTCTGTTTGGATTCATTTGTTGGCATGATAAACACCTTTGACAAAAAGATTCTGCAATTGTTCTGAATTTAGTATTGAACCAAGTCTCTCGGAAAAGTCTGATCATAGAATCTCTTCCAAGATGTGCCGGACCATGATATAATCTGGCCATATCAGCAATCAAACAATTTGGTAAGACTACTCTGCCATCTTTGTAAACCCACACTCCATCTTCATCACGTGGTCTACAATCTGATCTTAACCACAGATCTTTTTCTTCATCATCTGCTTCATTTTGTAAGTCTCTAATCTCATGCCATGTTTCTACAACTGTTGTTAGCATTAATGAATTTGAATCAGTTTCTTTACTCCTTTCCCGATTGTATGCATAACCTTTTCTTGCACAAAATGTTGCCGTTTCATCTGCGAATGCATTGCCTTTTGAGATATAATCAACTCCTTTAGTGTGCGCTGCACACTTGACAATTGCAATTTCTTTTGGCAATTGTATTGCTTCAATTAATCTCCTAATGAAAACTGCATTTTTAATCGGTGACCCTGCTGATGTCATATAGCCTCTCTGAGACCAGAGTTGTCCATAATCATGTACAACTCCATATCCATACTGACTATCAGTAATGATGGTAACTCTTATATCCTTTGATATTTCACATGCACGAATTAAAGCAATCAATTCAGCCACTTGTGCTGATCGAACTCCTTCAAGACATGATGCTTCTTCAACGTCTGCAACTGTGCAGACTGAATATGAGGCTTTCAAGACACCTCCTTCAGATCTCAAACATGAGCCATCTACAAAGTAGACAAAATCTGATTCAGATAAAGGTCTATCTTTGATATCATGTCTTGGCTTCGTGCAGAATTCCATAACATCTAAACATTCATGTTCTGTTTCAATGTCATCGATGATCTCAGAATCAGGCAGTAATGTAGAAGGATTCAGATTCAAACATCTTGAAATCGAAACATTATCTGCTCCTAGTATGATTTTCTCATACTTTGTTAATCTGCTGCTTGTCAAATGCTGAGTTTTACCTCTTGTCAGCAATATTTCAACTGAATGAGGCACAAAAACTTTCACAGGAAATCCCATAATGATTCCTTCACTCTGTTCAAGACTAACACTTGTAGCTGCAACTGCTTTCAAGCAACCTGGTAATGCTTTTGCAATGGGATCAAGTACTGCAGAGAAGTATGCAATAGGTTTCTTTAAATTCCCATGTCTCTGAATTAATACAGACAATGCACATCCTTCTCTCTCACTACAGTACAGTTCAAAATCTTTCTCATAATTCGGCATACCTAAAGCAGGAGCTTGGCATAAGCTCTTTTTTAAGTTCTCAAAAGATTCCATCTCAACTTCATTGAGAATAATTGGATCTTTTACATCAGACTTTGTCAGTCTTTGTAGTGGTTTTGCAATTACTGAAAATCCACTTATCCATTGTCGACAGTAACCAACCATTCCCAAGAACATTCTGACCTGTCTCTGTGTTCTTGGAGGTTGCATTGCTTGAATCATTTTAATTCTCTCAATTGTCACTTGCCTTTTTCCCTTTGCAATTCTGTGACCAAGATATTTTACTTCTTGCTTGCAAAACTGCAATTTTTCTGGAGACACTTTATGTCCCTCTTCAGCAAGGCGATTTAACAGTATTATTGTGTCTGTCACACAATTTTCTCTTGTCTTTGCAGCTATCAACAAATCATCAATATACTGCACCAACGTAGACCTACCAGGTAAGTCCAGGTTTTCCAAAGACCTTTTTAACAATTCATTAAAGATTGAAGGACTTTCTGTATAGCCCTGAGGGATTCTTGACCATCCGAGGGTCTTACCTTGGAATCTGAAAGCAAAGATTTCATAACTGTCTGGATGTAAAGGAACAGTAAAGAATGCATTGCAAAGATCAATGACAGTATACCATTCAGCATCATGTGGAATCTGGTACAGAATTACTGCTGGATTTGGAACCACAGGACAACATGGAACAACTATTTGATTAACTTTTCTCAAATCTTGTACGATCCTAAATGCTCCATTCGACTTTTTAACTCCCATAATTGGTGAATTACAAGGACTACTCTCCATTTCTTTTAACACACCTTGTTTGATTAATTTTTCAATTATAGGTGTAATACCTTCAATTGTTTCTGCTTTCATTTTATACTGTGGAATATTAGGAAATTCTATTCCCTGTTTCAATGTAATTTTTACTGGATCTACGTTTTTCATCAGACCCATCTCATTCCCAGTAAAATCCCATATATCAGATTTCACTGTTTCCTTGAGCTCTTCAGGCAAATCTTTCTTTTCAAATGCAGGAAACAATTTTGTTTCTTCTGCTTCCATCATCATCATTGTCATTCTGTACAAACCATCTTCCTCCATTGTTTGTAACTCAACTCCATCAGGAGAACAATATATTCTGCAATTCATTTTACACAGAATGTCTCTTCCTAATAAATTTACTGGACTACTATTACAAACCACAAATCTGTGTTTGTCTCTATAATTTCCAATTTCAACTGGAACTGGATCAGTTAAATCAGTTTTAATTTGTTGATTACTTACTCCAACAACTTGGATGGTATCCCCAGAGAGAGGTAGGTTTTCAATTTCCACTGATCTAACAGTAGAACGGGTAGCACCAGTGTCCACTAGAAAAGTGATGTCTACATCGTTAACTTTCCCGTTTACAAATGGACCAGACTGGTCAACCTCAAGAGTGGCTCCAACAACACACTCTTCCTCCTCTCTCGGGCACCGTCAGCAATAATCATCAGAATCACTGTCTTGGCTTTCTGTTAACAAAAATTGTTGTGAAGCATTTTGCATTTGCACCCTTTGTTGCTTTTGCTGTTTTTGCGGTTTTATTACCTGTTCATTTCCCTGAAATCCCACACTTGAATTATATTTTTGAACTCCCCCACAATTCGGAAATGGTGGTTGTGGCAATTGATCCTGACGGTTATTCACCTGTTGCTGTTGCTGTCGCTGAATGTTTAACTCGTTTAACCCCTGTTGCATCTGTAGCTGTTGCTGCAGGTCAACACCATTCTGCATCTGTGGATTTAATAAGGGATTCTTTAAGTTTTTAGGAGGTTTAGGACACTCGTCTCTCCAATGTCCATATTCGCCACAATTAAAACAAGGTAATCTTTGTTTCATCTCCTCAATCTTTGGGCTAAATTTTCTTGGAAAAATATTACCTTTAAGCTTTCCTTGTATCTGGTTCGTATTTCCAGTTTGAACAAAATTTGTGTTCTTATTACCCATGCTGGCAATTTGTTGCTCAGCCACTTTTACCTGAGCCCACATGGCTTTCTCCCTGAGCTTCTTTTGTCTCACCTCCAACTCATCACTGCAATACTTAGCTTTTCTCAGAATATCATCCACAGAAAGTGATTGCCATCCTACAATGCTATTCCTGATCATGTCTGCAATTTCAGGTTTTAGTCCATAAACGAATCTATAGACAAAATGACTCATGTCCTTTTCATCCAATTTTTCATAGCCACTGTATTGTTTAAAAATTAACAGTAACCTCTCATAAAAAGAATGAACTGATTCTTTTGTTTCCTGATTTGTCCTTTCTATTTTAACCCAATCAACTTCTTTGGGTGGAATTTTGTTTTTCATCCAAACGATCACTTTTTCGTAAAAATCCATTACAAGAGGATTTGGAGCACCTGTTTCTTTGATTCGCTCAGGTTCTGTTTTTGGCCAACTTATTGATATTTTACATTCTGTCCAAAGATCTGATGGAACGACAATGTCGAAAAATCCATCTAAATCAATCCACAGAACTTTTGACACTTTGATAAACCTATCCACTTGTCTATACCACTCTACTGGTTTCTCCCTCAATTTTGGAAAGTCATTTGTGAATAGCAGTATGTCCTGTCTTGACCAAGGGACATGAACATATCCTCCACCTGCAATCTCTCTCATTGGAAATTGTTTTGACAATTTTTCCAATCTTTCATCTTCCTTCTTTTTCGTCCATTTTACTCTCCACTTATTGAGTTCTCCCAGCTTTTTGATGTAAACAATTAAATCTTTTATATGCAGTATTCTTCCCATTGAGTTCAAACTCTCAATGTCACTTTCTGAAAAGTCTAGTCTGTAATGCTTTGCAAAATTCTTTTGTTTACTCACATCAATTTCAAGTTCCGCTGCTAGTTCCTCTAACTGATCATATTTATTTTTAGTCTTCCACTGAATACTTTTACAAATGAACAGTAGTTCATCATCTCGATAATAATTCAAACTATCTGGACCAATTGTTCCAATTATTAATTCTTCAATATTTGCTTTTAATTTAGCCACATCAAGTTTCGGAGTGGTCACCCTAACTTCAGGACTCCCTACATCTGAAATAGCACCCATTGGTGTTTTTGGAGATAAATCCTCATTAAAAGTTAAATCTGGCATCCTCGATCTCGAAGAGCTTATTTCAGATATGTCTGAGTAAAATTTTTCAGCAACCTTTTGAATTTCTGCATTTAAAGGAATAGTTAACCCTGTCTTGTTTGATTCTCTTTGGTCAAATACAGGCTGAACAGGACCAATTGTTACTGGAACTGTCACAGATTCCATTCTTTTTGTCATTCGTCTAATTAATTCTTCCTTAGATTTTAAATATTCAGCAGAATCAGCTGTCTCAATATTTCTTGTTTCCCTTGCATAGTCTTTTGGAGCTTCCCTTGCTCTTGGAGTCATTGCAAAATGTCTACCTTCATTTCGAGCATTATCGAATTCTGGTCTTCTTGGAGTTTCAATAATTTCACAATTATTTGGATAAAGTTTTGGAGTTTCATTAATTGGAGGTGCACTCGGTGAAGTTTCAGTAGAAACTACCGGAGTAGACCATGATCTAGGAGGTCTCAAAGGTTGATTCTTTCTAGCTGTAGTGTATATTTCTTCCATAACTGCATCTTCAGATTCACTTTCTATAGATTTCCCAGCAGGAGTACCCATAACCATTTCCTGAATTAAATATAATCCTTCACTCATGTTTCCCTGCCTCCACATTCTCAACCTGTCTTCATGAGTATCTCTTCTCCAAGCTGGAGGTTTAGTAGGTCTTTTAATTCCACTAGCTTCTCTTTGTAACTGATACATTTCATCTTCCCACTCAACTAAAGCTTCAAATTGAGTTGGTCTCGGTTTTGGAATAAGAGCATTCATTTTCTCTCGTAAATTTCTTAAGACTTTTACATTAAATGAACCATCATCAGGCCAAGTTAAAACACCGTCGTTCTTTGTATAGCGTTTCCAGCTATCAAACCATAAAACAGTATGATATCCATATTCACCTTCCATGTACGCTGCAGGCGTTTTATACTTATGAAGTAATTTACCACCTCGCGTTTCGATCTTATCAGGTGAAAATAAATTTTTAAATTTCTGAAATAATGTTGGCTTTTTCTCAACATGCTTAAAATGATAACTCATTGTTAAGAGTTAAATCTAAATCACAAAATCGTTCGTAAAATATTTCCGGGATGTTCCGCAAAGCAACCAATCCGTGCGCGAAACACACCAACAAACCAATGATAGTTGAGCTACGTCACTTTTCTGCTCAACAAATAAAAATGGAGTTTTTCTGAAGGACCAATCTGCTTACAGGTCGTCAGAGACTTAAGAGCCAATCAGAATATAATTTGTGACGTAGGTTACCCAATCCCAGCGCGGCTCTGTGACGTACACAGCAGCTGCGGTTTCTCGCTTCTCACTCCTAGCGCTTACCCCTACTTCACAAAATCTTTTCACAGCGCCATTTTAAGAACACTTTTCAGTGTAAATTAATTCTTAAACAATGACAATAAGGACTCATCTGTTTGTTTCACTATTTAGGATAGTTTACATACATTCAAGTATCCACACTTCGGAATAGTCGGCGCTATTCACACTAAGGATAATTCTCAATTGTCAGTAGAGTAACTCTTACCCCACCCTTCTAACACGTAAAATTATGAACTCGTTTTCCTCTGAACGCACCGCGAAGTGACAGTTCTAAGAGTTCCACTTGAACATAAATTACAAATCAAACTCGCACTTTCACACGGAAAATTCCCTAAATTCAAACACACATGAAATCCGTACAGGACTCTCACCTGTTTATAGAAATCATGCACCGTTAGCAAAATAACGACGTTATCCGTACAGGACTCTAACCTGTTTATAGATATAAAACATGTATCCCTACAGGACTTTAACCTGTTTATAGATAATCATGTACCGACGCTACTCTGCCCTTCACTCAAGCTCGGATATAACTAATACTCTTATCACAGTGAGTTTTATGGAAGGCACTTTGTCCCTATTCTCATGCTGCTCTGATTTCTTAGAAAACCCTCACTATACAAGATTCACACCTAGCCCTAACACTGTGCTGCACGGCGACAACACTATGGTACACGGCGATACCAATTGTGATACTCGGCGATATCACTGCAAACAGAACAGATGACTTGCGTGACTAATTTCTCGCCACACAATCTATACCGGTATAGCTTACAGATAGCACGAAAAACAAACTCAACATGTGTTAAAACATCGATCCTATTTCCATACCATAACACTTTAGTAACCCTTAGCAACCAACATATTACCTTGGTTACCCTTAGCAACCATCAATTTCTGCTACCAGAGAATTGATCCAGCGGCCTATAGAAAATATATCATAAACAACGCTACCCAACTTCATAACCTATAAACAAAATTCTATACTAACTTATGGACCCATTTATAAACATGACATATTTGGGCCTACTGAATCAGGTGGTCAGATTAAATCTATATACACCTTATTTACAAACTATATACAATTTATACATCTGTGGAAGGAATATTATCATTATAACAATTCCTAACTATTTAAACGACCACCATTTGGCGATGGGATCTAGCTAATAGTAACCTGCACTTCTGAATAATCAAGACCAGCTTGTTTGTCAAAAGTAAGATTTTTATTTACTAAATTATGGTATTTCAAATGTAATTTATTATTGTAATTTTATTAGCATTAAAGTAAGCATATTTGAAAAGTTTCATGAGAAAAATACAGTTTAAGTAAGAAATTCAAAGTTTAAGTAAAGTTTTAATAGTTTAGCATTTCTAAAGTCTAACAGCCTGATTCATGTAGCCATTAGCGCTCGCAAAAGGGCCAGATTCTGAGAATCTGGCCCTTTGCGAGTGCGATTTTTGCATTTGGTATTCATGATACCAAATGCAAAAATCGCTATTTAAGAAGTCGCAAATATGCGAGGAATAGCATTTAAGGAATCTCTATTAGAGATTCCTCAAATGCTATTCATGACACATCAAGAAATTGCGATTTAGCACTTTTGGGGCCGCTATTTACCGAGAGGTCAGACCTCTCGGTAAATAGCAAAAACTCAGAGAAATGCTTTTAAAAGCATTTTTCTAAGTTGCATGTTGCACACACACATGTCCTTTGGACATGTGTGTGCGCAACACCTGTTCAAATGTGCTTTTTAGGGGTGCAACAGGGTGTCCTTTGGACACCCCTGGCACCCTTAAAATCGCTATCTTATTTGCGAGTAGCAAATTGCTACTCGCAAATAAGGGATACTCCCCATTCATTCCTATGGGCCTCTTGGCCCATAGGAATGAATGGGGAGTTTTTGCGAGTAGCAAATTGCTACTCGCAAATAAAGAACATGTAGGAATCGCTATTTCATTAGCAATTCCTACATGAATGCCGTTTTGCGTGTCCTCAATAGCGAGTCGCTATGATTCGCTATTAGAGCCACGCAAAACGGATTGTACATGAATCAGGCTGCAAATCCCTAGCTAAGCTAAATAAATGGAAAATAAAGTAAAGTTCTTTGAGGATTCTTACGTGCTCCACGCAATGTCCAGCAGCACTTCACCCTCATCAGAAAGTCAGAAAGCAGCAGCCAGCCCATCCCTAAGGGCATGACTTTTTATACCTTTCTATGCTAGCTAATCTAAGCGAAGGAAAGTTTTCATAAATCCACGATGTCCCATTGGATGAGAGTGACAAGTGACATGTCACCCATATTTCAAAACTTCCATTAGGTCACATTTCTTAAAGACCATTGTCTTTTCCGAATGCAACCAGGAGCTTCCTTGGTTTGCAACAATTGTAAAATAATATTCTCACAGTGTTCATTTCACTTCCGCGGGTGCCAAGTTAGAGCTGACAAAATTGTCCTTTATCACCGTTTTCCGACCTTGGCCACGTCCGACAAAATGATGACAGCACGTCAGATTTGCTTAGTGAATGCAGCTTTGACGAACACTTTTTCAGAATGGGCATCTCGTGACTTTTGCAGAAGTAAAATTCAGCTTTAGCAAACTCGAGCAAACTAGGCCCAAAAGCAGGCAACTTATGTTTTCTAGTAATAAACAAACACAAGAAAAGTATTAATGTAAGAAATAATGTTGATTCTGTATCCACCCTAGGTTTACTAATTAATTAACCCACCCGATTAGTCTAATGTTACCTAGCAAATGCAAACATATAAAGCAGCGTTTATATCTACCAGTCTTCATGAATCCATGAAACCTTATGTGCACCTAGAATAGTAGAAATAACATCACATAGACAAGGAAAAGCAAAATAAGCACATGCCTCTTTTAGGTTTGCTGCAGTTAGTAATAACAAAAACGAAAACAACAAATTATTTTATTATTTTGCACGAACAAAAAGATGCAACACTTATGCACGTTTATGAGCACACATGTTAGTCCCCCCATGTGTAAAGTTTAATCTAAATTGAATTAGCACAATACATCACAAATCATTAATATTATTATTCATGTTATGGGAATGTGACTTTGCGAGTTTAAACAAAATTCTGTTTTATATCTCGCTCCATCACACCCCAGATTGTAGATCCATAGCACCTGAACACAAGCTGGATATAGAACAATTGGACTGAGGTGTCTGAACCGTGTGGTTGGTTTTGGATGCTCATGTGTGGATTATTGAGACGTGCCTACCATTCTAGATGTCATTGTCCCCTTGCAGTGAGGGCCAAGGACTTTTTAAAAAAAAAAATCTTTTATTTATGCGTTTTGATATAGCGCAGACTTAACCCGAAGGCGTCAGAGCGCTTCACAATAGGAACAGAAAATTACAAAAGAACAAAATTACAAAAGCAGATGATAAGTTACATGAGGTAAAAGTGACAATTGTGAGCAAACAATACATGAGGTAGCAAACAGTGCAATACAGGAGGAAATAGTGACAAGTGTGCAAGTTACAAGTACAATTAGAGGTATAATACTGCAATATATGCTAGACACAGACACAAGAACAAACGTTACGTAGGCAATGGTGGTACTTGTGCAAGTATCAAAAGCAAACAAACTGTGAGAGGTAGCAAACAGTGTGTTACAGGAGAAAAGTGACGAGTGCAAGTTACAGAAGGGTACCATACACGGTACAAGGATAATACTGCAATAAATGGTAAACACTCAAACTACCAGAACACACTGGGAAGGCACTTCCATAGTCATGGAGAATAGTTTTCAGTAATGGGAGGTCTTCCTTCAGATAATAGAGAGGGCATGAATTACATTTAGAAGTGTCTGTGAAGGAGGAGAACTTTGAGGTCCCTTTTGAAGGCCTGGGTGGAGGCGGTGGTCCGGAGCTGAGGCGGAAGTGAGTTCCAGATTCTCACTGCATTTCCTGAAAAGGATTGGGCCATCGATCTTTCCTTCTTGAAAGTGGGAGGTTCAAGCAGTAGATTTTCTGCATTACGTGACGTACTTCCTACTTGCCCTTCTGTATTGTAGGATGCTGGTTCAGGGGAAGTACCAGTGGTCCAGTGAGAGAGAACCTGGAGTCTTGTGAAGTGCACAAAGTACTGCTTGGGGTGGGTGGCACATAGGACCTGAAGCTTGGCCATTCTCTTTGGTGTTAGGTGGGTTGATAGCCGAGTGAAGCCTCCTCTTCAGGAGCTCCTTTCCCATTGTCTTAGTGCAAATTTTATCAGAACATCTTTTTGGTTGCTTTGTGCTGGATGTGATTGTGTCTGGTGCTGCCCCCCCTGCTAGGGCTCATGGACTCTTTCCTTGCCCTCTTGCTGTGTTGTCCACTTTTGGGTCATATTAACTGTTGCTCATCTGAGGTGACTGCACAAAGAGCGAAAGCTCATGCACACACTTGTTGTGGCTGAGTCTGGGACCCACATGTTGCATTTTCTCCTGGGCCTTCAATCCTAGGGAGCTTCCTTCCTTTATGGGGGTACACACCCAGCAGCTTCTTGGGGGACTTTTTCATAGACAGCAAGGAATGCATCATTATTTGCTACTTCTACTTGAGTAAAGGTGGCCCCGTAAACAAAGTGTTGATGTGCCATGTGCTTCTGATTCAGCACAGGAAGGTCCTGTCACACTGACAGGATGCTGAGACTGGAGTATGCCAAACTTCAGGCATGATCACCACATCAAATGAAAGAGTGCACCTCTCCTATGCAGACATTTCCAACTAATGTACCAAATTAAATGGGTGTATGGTGGTAAAGAGGAATAACTTCATATATCATGACTGCGATGTACACCTCCCAATTATGGGCAAAATTAGAGGTATTGTGGGCAAAATGTTAATGACTTAAAGAATCTTACTAATTGCCCTTACTCTCTGCTTATTGTGTATTAAAGCCATAAACCTGGGCAGATTGCTGACCCTCTATATATCGCATATTGATGGTATAAGCCTTGGCAGGCAATTAGAACAGTCTCTAGCTGGATCTCAGGTACCTGAAATACAAATCCTGATGAGCAGTCAATCTGCAAACTCAAGAGGTACAAGTGCAAGAAAGGCATTAATTTTTTTCTTTTGAAGGTGTCGCTATGGCTACAACGACAAGCTTAATGCAAATGTGTGAGTTTTGCAACTGGTAAATGCTGTTCAAGGCTGATTATTTTTAAATGTTTGTATTCAATAATTAACCAAGCCTTGATAGATAGCCCCACTGTACCCCTCAATGCAATGTTGTAAGCTTATGTCTGGCACTTAAAGGCAGTAAATTTGTAGCTCACATGGAAAAGGGTTGTATCTGCATGTGACATCCTGCATGGAGCCATGATAAAGAAGACATCCCCTGGCCATGGCTGGGCAGTAGCCAGGAGTTGAGGTCTAGTTTCTCTGTACATTTCCTGTTGAGATCTGCTGAAAGATTGCAGGAGTGAACTTAGATGGACAGAGCAACAAGAATAGTGGAACTTGAAGCATCTGTTGTTGGAGAGGGACTTCGCAAGTCTCCTGCAGCATACGCGCAGCAGCAATTGTCAAAGCCCAGTCTTTCCTGGAGTGTCTTTAAAAGTAACCACAGGTCACACCATGGAAAAAAGAGCCAAGGAATGGACAGTGCTATGAGGTGGTTTTGCTTACTTCCTGGAGGACAACCCTCTGTATATATGTATGTGTATGGTATTTCTATAGCGTAAACAAAGCCAAAAGGTAGTGGACTCCACAGTCTTATCTCCTGTGACCATCATAATAGAAGAATATAAAAAAATTATGCCTTTACAAAGTTGACAAAGGAATAAAACAGTTAAAAAAATAATGGTTTTGTGGAAGGCGGGATTGGACTTTCTTATGGGCCTGGAGCTGCCGGTCTTTGAAGCCCGGGGGTGTCCACGCAAACACTACAAAATATGGAAGCGGTGGGCGGACTACAGGGGCCTGACACTTGACCCCCGATAGACATTGACGTTGTCCCGTCTCCTGATGTGGATCCTGTACCCTAGACTGTTGGCCTACGCTGCCATTGCTATTCATCTCATGTTGTTAAGCTGATCACGTGCACCGGGTTAGGGTGGGATAAGGGGTGGGTAGTTGGGGCTGGGGTGGGGGGCGGTTTTTCTGCTTGGGGCTGGGTGGGATGGGGGGGGATTGTTGGGGTATGTCATTTTGAAACTCTGGGTTCACTGCCATGCTTTTACGCGTGAATCATTGACAGTCTTCTCCTGACTGTGGAGGGCTGTACCGAATTCTGCTTGAACTCTTAATAAAAACGGTTTTGAAAAAAAAAAAATAATGGTTTGAGAAAAATATGGGGAAACTGTAGCATGTGTTGCAGCACGAGTAGTAACATTTTATGTTATGCTTACTCTCCTTACTACACTAACCATACTGGACCCTTTACAATAAGACAATCTGTAGCATTTCCATTTACCACAAAGGCAATGATCCTCTGATGAATCTATCTCCACCGATTGGTGTGATGGAAATTAGTGTGGCCAAATCACGACGCTAGCTGTCCGGTGAGGATTATTGATTGACAGCCAACTCACAAATTTGAGAACAGATTTAGGTACACCACTCTCTAGACCATGCTGCAGAAATAAAAAATAACAGCAGAAAGACCCTACCTCCTGAAGAAGTTAAGTTGGACTAGAATTATGCAAACCAAAAGCTCTGCAATAGCAACATAGAACAGAAGTAATGCTCGATGTTCTGACAGAAGTCAGAATATGTGTTAAATCGCACAGTATAAATCTAAGAACCAACAAGACTTAATAATGGACTCAGGCAGGTAATAGATTAATTTGGTCATTGTGTTAAAGGTTCAAAATCCATAGCAATAGGCAGTCTTTTAAGAATTTCAGTTAAGAATATCACAGCGTGCATAAAAAATTGCCAAACATTTAGGCAAGGCTTTATCGGATGGTTATTATAAGAATCAATTTTCAGAGTTACAGAGTCCCACTACCATTAAAGGTGGAAGGAACGTTTGTTTGTCTAACAGCTCAAATCCTAAGAAGGGGAAAGGGTTCAGATTTAAAGTCCATTAAGGGTGAGCCCATTAGCATAGAACAAAAGAAATAAAGAAAAATGAAATTGAACTGGTTCAGCAAAGAAGGTTTCATTCCATCTTCTACTGACTGTAGCTTCAGAAAAGCAGTCCAAACGTAAGAGGACAGTTCTCAGTAATCATCAAAAATCAATCTGCATAGCATCCTCTCGCAAGGGGAAAAGAAAAAGGATGGTGTTGCCTCAAAGTAGTAAAATTCTGAAAGGTGTTTGTCAAGAAGCAAAAATCAAGTAGCATCTGTGTTACCCCTCTTTTGGGATTCCTTCTTCTAAAAGTCTCTAACAAAATCCCAGTGATGTTGTATCACACTGCCATTGAAAGACTTTCAGATGCTCAGATTCACACAATTTCCCCTAGAACACTCACAACTTTAAGCTGCTTTCTCAAGGTAGTAATTAGAAACAAAAAAGTTGAGAGTCCACATCGGCCTAACCTTGGTACAAAAGAAATACAAATGATCAATCTTTAGTAGCTAGTGAAATCCTGTTCCCACTGGAATAATTCACTGTGTACATTGAAGAAACATTTCGGAATGTAGAAAGCTACACGTGTACTGAACAAATAGAGCAACATTTCACTAGTTGTAAAAGGACCATTCTATTAGGTAAGGGGAAAGGTCATCAGCATTAGAGAAAAAGTATATCTGAAAGAGCCTTTAAATAGCCATTGCACATTTTAAATGAAATAAACTCTAAAACAATCACAAATGTAATGCAATAAGTTGATTCACATAAAGAATATGAAGAACTTTCACCAGACATTATTACATGGAAACAGCTAATGTTAGAAATACCCTATTACCACAATGTTTCTCAATATTCATATAAGAATATCATTTTCTAAATTCACACTACAAAATTTATTTTTCACTTTTCACAAATTATAAGACCTCTAATATTATTAGGGGAAATTTCAAGGTCGTACCTAGTGTCTATGCATTTTTGCACTGAGTTTTCTAAATGGTGCATTCTAACAGAAGGCAATAGAAACACTACGGGGCATATTATCAAGGGTGGCGATAGGGAATTCTCGCCCCTTTAGCGGCCGTTTTCGGCCGCTAAGCGGTGATAATTCTATCGCCCTATTAGCAAGCTGTCGCTAACAGCAGTTAGCGACAGATTTTAGGTGATAGCGAGCGGTTTGAGGCCCGCTTTGCATGTTAGCGATATTTATCGCTAATGACATGCACAGTGGGCGTACCCAAACTGTTAGCGACTGAAAACAGTCGCTAACATCGCAATCGCCTATTAGCAAGGCAGGCGTAGCGATGGAAATATTCACGCTAAGCGCGAATATCTCCAAATACTAACACCTGCCCAGACCAGTTCTTAGCCATGTTATCCAATGGGAGGTGGATAACATGGCTAAGAGCATTTCGTCGCTAATGCGTGAATATCGCTGTATTCTCAGCGATTTTCACGCATTTCGCCGCTATCGCCGGAAAATGTATCGCTTTGGAGATAAACGTTGCAAATAGCACATTATCTCAGCAATAAATTCCGGCGATGCTCAGCGATAAGAAAATCGTCGCTAAGTCTATTTATCTATTTAGCGATAAATATCGCTACTTGTTGGTAATATGCCCCCCGCTATTTTATTAATGACAAAATGTCATCTGAAGACGTAAATAAACAACATGTTTATAAGAAATACATTAGTGCAACTCATTTCTGTGTATAAGTATTACTTTGTGTGTATGTTTTCTTCATCTTACATTTTAAAGCACTCTCCTACTACACTTGTCTCAGTTTCATGTGTCACCATGTCTAACTGGGGCAAAGTGCACTTTCAGCTTTTCCTGTCTTTAATCAGTAAATGTGTTGTGACTGGGCCTGTTCCACACTATATAGAACTGTAAATACATAAATAAGTGGGATGTGCATATTCATCATGGTATGGTATACCATTTATACGAGTTATCCATTTTCTGTGCTGTCACACTGCTGCCATCCAGTGGTTAAGTTCTACAGGTTTGTGTTATGGCACCTTTATAATGTCTATACGGTTTGGAAAGGTCATCACGCACTATTCTCCACAAAGGCAAAGTGTGTTAATACACAAATTAACCAAAAAGATGGTAATGTCAGTAGTTGTGTCTTCTCTTTGAAAGTCTATGACACTAAAAAACACAAAAGAACATGTAGGATCTACAATAACATTAAACTGGATATTACTTTGCACATGAAGTCAACTTATAATGCAAATATTGCTAATATGTTTTGAGCATAGACCAGGAATGTTTCCCACTGGTAGCTCATGTAAAAGGCGAGTCAACCACTGGAAAGGCTAGAAAGACATGAAGTGAAGCTCAGGACAGTCAGAAACGTATACAATAAGAAAGATAATGGAAAAGCAAATCTTTATAGCTGTACTCTGGTAAGGTCATCCTCAAGTGTGTTGATAGCCAAGATTGACCAAATGAATACAAGGAGGCAGTTGCACTCTTCATGGCTAAACATGTTTAAGCCTAAACGTGTACCATTTTTATGTGGCGGTCGAAGGCATGGGAGAAACATGCCAGAAAATGAGTTGCATAAAACTATAACAGTACCTAACTTTCTAAATTTCTGATAACCTCATGAAAGAAGTCACTAGAACACAAACGCGGTAATTTCAATCTGCAAGGAGACAACTCCCTGCTACTGTTTCCTTTAGACTTTACGGCCTTGACTAAATGATGTACCCAGCAATCCGACACTGCTTTGACAACTGCTCTCCGCACGAAAAATAGTGTTTGGACTCTCTACTTGATCACTAAAATAGGAGGGGGGAACTGGGGCTATTCGAAATGTGCCCCTTTAACCGGTCTCCAGATCTGTGTTAATACCCCATACCACTTCAACACAATTCTGCCTATGATTCACCTTGTGTTACATGCAACAGTGAGACTATCGGAAGTACTTTTCAAAGATTACTTCAAATCATTGATGGAGGCCATGAAAGGTACTCACATGAGTGAATAAATCACTAAGAGAAAATCAAACATTAAGGCAATACATGGAAGCACTCTCAGATATAGAGAAAGAACTTGAAGGTTCAAAACTAAGATAATGCTCCCAAAATCACATCCTCTTGGTGTGGAGCAAAGGGAATATGGAGCGTGAGCGCAGGTAACTAATATTGATCTATTGATGTCCATGTCAAAGAAATAATTAAAGAAGCTCTCTTACTTGTGCTTACCTCTTAGCACTCAGGGAAGATGTAATTTACAGAGTATTCTCTTAATCTTGATAGCTTAAGTCTAACTCCATACACACCACTGGTTAAGACGTCTTGTTTAATTAAGTCTCAGTTAGAATCAATAAGTCTAGATTACATAAATTATACAGATCTGTGATTTCAATTTGATGTTTCTCTGCTGATGTGTAGATATGTAATATGCATTTGAAAGGCACTGTGCTTGGAAGATTTGTTGAATGAAGAGAGATCTTTATTTGTATGAGGTTATCTCGGGCAGATGCCTTTACAGTTGAGAGTCAACACCTTTCTCCTCGTGTAATATTGGCCAGGATGTGTAATTGATGTTTTGACAGAGTTGAATAGACTCCCAATGTCTTCAGTACTGAGTGGTACTGCGAGGTACAAAGTGTTTTGTTTCACCCCTTCCAAATATAACTAGCTTACTTTTGTCCTCCTTCACCACCCTTTCCCTTTATCTCCTTTCCTAATTTTATTAAAAGACTTTCCATCCACCCTGTTGGGCTTGGCCCTTTCTGCAGGATCATCCCTGAACTTTTTGCTTTCCTCCTAGTCTTTTTTCTGACATGGCATTGGTGGTTCTAGGACTCCGGGCACTTTAGCACTGCTGTCCAGTGTAAAGTTCATGTGCTCTCTGTGGTAAACATGGTAAGATTGGTCTACACCTGTTTGGCATTTTTAATTTACCTGTCAGTCCCTTGTAAAGTGGTATCTCATATACCCAGGGTTGGTAAATTAAATGCTACTGGTGGGCTTGCAGCGCTGATTGTGCCACCCACCAAAGCAGCCTTTCAAACCTGTCTCAGGCCTCTGCCATTGCAGGGCCTGTGCGCGCAGTGTTACTGCCGCAGTGGCGTGGCACCTAAAGTGTGTGCCATGTCTTTGACCCCCCTTTTACTACATGTCAGTCCCCTCTAAGGTAGGCCCTAACTAGCCCTATGGGCAGTGTGTATTGTAGGTAAAAGGTAGGACCTGTACATTAAGTGTGTGACATGCCCTGGTAGTGACAAACAGCCATTTTGGTTTCTCACTGCTGTGAGGCTGCCCTCCGATCAGAATGCATTGGGTATTCCCTGATAAGTGTTTCAGTGGTAATTCCTGACATGAGAGGAGCAGCGTGGTCAAGTTTGGATAGTAATAATAAAGGCTACGCAATGGTGTGCGCAGATTTATTATAACTATTTTAAAGAAATGCCACTTTTAGAAGTTGGCATTTCTGTGTGCCATGTGTCTGCCTGCCTGATGTGGATTGCATGTCTGACTTTGGAGTAGCAGGGGCTGGTGAGGTGTGTGTGTCTCCAGGAGGGGCAGGGTGAGTCAGCACTAGGCTGAATGGGACATCTGCATTTGGAGTAGTGGGTGTAGTAGTCCCCTGACCCTGTAGAGGTCTGTGTCTGCCTATGTGAATTCTTGCTCCGCCACCCTGTGGTGGTCTGATGACTGAGCCCCAATCTAACAAAGGAGGGTGTGAGCACTGTACACAAATTGCTTCAACACCTCCCAGAACCAGTTAGGACTAGTTCTCCCCAAGCCCTGTGCCAGGGCATACAAAGAAAATGTTAGTATAAATATTGGGGCTGTGACCCCATGAAGTGGTTGTGCTTTTTGGTGCTTCCTGGTGACTTGTTGCTGTTGGGCCCCAGGAAGAACCACCACAAGGGACTGCCTCCCTGCTGGAGGGCCCTGTGAGCAGGCCCAGCCTTTGCCCTGGACGTTTTTGGAGCATAGCGCCTCATGAGCGCTATATCTTTAATTCCAGGAGGGAATCATGGTGCTCTGCAGTACTGCACTGCATTCCGAGGGAACCCCGGCATGGGATTCCCCTGAGTTGTTGGTGGTGGAGTGGGACCCCACCCAGCATTTCCACATTCCAGTAGAGCAGGAGCCCACCCCGCATTGTTGCTTCTTTTTAGCGGGTGCCCACTCCGCATCTGCCCAAGAGGAGAGGAGCCGCGGCTGAGCGCGGTGACCAGGAAGCAAGGCAAGTTGCCTGGAGGTAGGCGGGGCCAAGAAGAGGAAGTTGCCAGCCGGCTGGAGACTAGGCAGCACGTCACAGATGACTGGCCGCATCGTGACTGAAGGAGGGCGGGAGCCTACCCCGCCTCCATGTCCAAAGGGGGCCAGAGAAGACTGCAGTCACACTGGAGACCTCCCTCTGTGGCTTCCAAGGGTGGGGGTCAGGCGGAAGGAGCCTGACTGTGGGCGGGGCTCTCATGTCCACGAGGAGAGCCCCACGTGAAACTGTAGTCCCCTGTTTGAGTGGAGGAGAGCGGCGTCCCCACAGCTGGCAGATACCATTGTCCCGACAGGTGGAGGAGCCTGGAGCTTCGTGGCCTGGTCCCTGAAGAGCCCCGGTGAGTGGGGCTCAACTTGGCTGGGGGGCTGAATTCTCCACAGTGGTCCTGCCCGTTGGGGGGGCGTTGCAACATGGGAGCAAGTGGTGATTCAAAGCCCCAGAGGGGGCTTCCAGGGCACAGTGGTTCCGGTGCCTAATTTTCCACAGATGCCCCGCCGGACAGCTGCATCGTGGGGGCCATTTTGATGTAGAGCCCGAGTGGGGACTTGGGAGGCACAGTGGTGCTAAAGTCTAATTTCCAGCTGCACCACAAGTGAGAGCAGACAGCTGCAACCCGGGGGCATTTTGTTTGTTGCCTCATAATAAGAAAGGGGTGAGAAGCACCCCACACCCCCAGCGCATTGCGCACTTTTGCTTTAGCTGCAAGTGGCAGCTTAACGCCCTGATATTCTGGACAGAGGGCATTTTGAGCCCAAGTGAAAGGTCAGTTGGCCTGGGGTCAGTTTTTAAGTTGATGTATGCACATGGTCAGTGTACTGTGGTGCACTGCATTTTATTGCGTAATGTGTTTATGCTTGTGATGCCTAATGTCATGCTATGATGTTTTTGGATGATGCCTATTGCGTAATGTGTTTATGCTAATGAGGTTTGGGCCTAATGTGTTTTATGCCTACTGTGATGCAGACATAATGTGTTTATTTTGCTAGATATAATGCTGAGGTCATTATTGTGCCAGTAGTTACTGGTTGTGTTTTACATTTGCTACTTGTGCTTTTGTGATGGTTCTGACAGTGACCCGATTGGCCCTGTTATTTATAAAGTCCCCTGTGAATATTCCCTAGTGCCAGTTGGCACAGTGTATGTGTGTGATTATGATTCTAATGTGTTTTGGATAATACAAAGGCTATTTTTATATAACCTTGTGTGGAGTTTCTTTTGTGGTGTGCCTATTGTGTTGCTGCTGTGTGTGTGTGTTGCACAAACACTTTACACATTGCCTCTGGGATAAGCCTGACTGCTCGTGCCAAGCTACCAAGGGGGTGAGCAGGGGTTATCTTCAGAGTGTAACTCCCTTGCCCTGACTAGAGTCGTGGTTTCTGCCTGGCTTAGGCGCTTGCCCTAGCCAATCAGAAATCCCATTTCTAACACACCCATACCACCATCTCTTCAATCATCCTTTACCCCAGCCTTAGTAGAACTAAAAATACCTGACCCCCTGCCAACATCCCCCATCATCCAATATGTATTCTCTCCCCCCGGGCACAGTGCTGACCATGATCTCCTGTCTCCTTTGTCTCTGTGGACACTCAAGAGAGGCAAAAGAAGTTGTTTGAGACCACCAGCTGCATTGTGCTAACACACTAGGACCGCGGGAGACTCGAGTACTGAGAAAGAAAGCATTTACCAAAATGATGTCAGAGCAGGTGGAAAATAAATCTGTATGAAGCAGTGATTAATCAGATTCACTATCTGGAATTACACTACCAGTCTTTTCGTGAACCACAGTTAACATATAGAATTATAGATGGATAACAGTGAATTATGGGGATGTTTTCACCAAGGTGTTCTGAGTGACAAGAAATAGACAACAAGTTGTCTATGATGTCACTCAGAACCCCGAGGTGCGAAACATCCCCGTAATTCGCTTTTAACCGATCTGTAATTTTATGTTATGTATGGTCCCTCCCGCCCAAGTCATCTACCCCTGATTTCGACTGCTACGCAGGAGCAGAGGATGAATGGGAGAGCCACACATAACATGGCCTGTCCTCCCTGTCCCAAATATAAAAAAATACCTGACATCCTGTCACCCAACCCACCACTCTCTGTGTCTTTCCTTCAGAAGCTGTGCTCCCTGTATTCCAGTGCTGCTCTGAAAGGCTCTTATAGACCCCTGCAACAACAGCCTGGAATTCCTTTATGACCAAGTGACAGTGAGTTATGAGATCTGTAACCCACCGTCGCTATGTCATAGCAGCAAATTATCACAATTAGAATATTTATGTTAATGGTTTTCAGTGAGAGCCATACATACCAATATGATAATATACAGTAATACACTATGTAACACATGAGAAAAGGTGAAAGAGAAAGGCGTTCCGTGTTATGCACCTCCCCCTGCCCTCTTATGGAAGAGATAATAGTACATGGAGAATTATAGCACTGATAAAGTAGACTATTACAATACATAAAAGAAACCACCCTTACAGTATAACAAAAATAGTAAATTTTTTATCCTTAGTGTTCCCCACATGCTGACACAAAGAAGGGACACTGTCTTAAAATGTCTCCCTCCGATAATTACCATAGTAAAAAGAAAATCCTTCCCAATAAAGGCTAATTAGCTGGGCCCACTACATTTCTGGATGCATTATCCCACTTGTCTCTACACTGCTTAGGGATGCTTGCCAAGAAAATAGCACAAAGCACACCACGAACCCAGACAAAACCCAACAATGTTCAGTTAAGTGCTGTTAGGTCAATATTTATGTAAAACTGTGGGCGCTATAGAGCTAAATGGAGAGTGCCTCAAGTAATATCAGTTTGACTCTCACAGATGCTGTATTAATTCATCACCAATGTTGGAAAGTAATATCTAACTCTGCATACTAAAATCTCTGTTACTGTTACCAGAAAAACAGGGCTCTTTCTGCAATTTCAAAAGTATACTTAAGCAATCCTGAAGAGAATGAATTTCAACTTTTTGCTATAACAATTTATTTTGTATCGCCACTGTTTTGGCCCCTGTTCATACACAAGATCTGCTGTCATATTATACACGCCAAGATTAATATCTCCCCAAGCCTCTGAATGAACACTATATCGGCGCAAGCACTGTCTGGCGGCTTTTCTTCAATTTAATATTTGATTTAATCAGTGCCAACTTGTTTATGTAGCCCCTTCTGGCTATTTCTTCCCTTGTCTTCCACTGTTCAATGTGCAGAAAAGGAAAGCATTCTTTAAGAGAAAGTACCATTGCTACCTGTGAGACCAACTTCAAAGGCAGAGTTTAGAGATATGTGAGCAGGCGAAAAAAATATACAAACTGTGCTTGGTTTGCCTGGAAGGTCATCGTGACTTTCAAAGAATATTCTTCTTAAACTGAAAGCAGGCACGTCTTGTGCAATGAAAATTGAGGCTGCAGTATGTATCAGTAAATCATTTTCATCCACAATATATACTGGTCTTGATCAATACATAGCAGACACTATTCCTATATGGTAAACAAAATACCATAAAAGAGTAGTGGCAGAAACTGCTGGTAAGGGTAAGTAGTGTTTGAAAAAATACAATAATTGTGATCACCGGCTGGCTGCAATCAAACATTGCTAAAACACAGGATTCACAATCCTCACAACAAAATGATGATACTTTCAGCCAGTGATGGTTACTGTTTATAAATGAATAATCAGAAACACATAAAGCAAGACAATACAAAGCAAATAAGGGACAGTCATGGTACCAGGTAATATGGAAAAAAGGGGAAGTTCGAAAAGTGCTCAAGGTAGGTAAACCTATCTATCGTCTGGATTTAGGGTTAGTGATATTGGTCACCCAAAATAGGCTTTCTGTAAAGACGATCTCAGTCAGATGTTTCTCAATGATGGGGAGAGGACCTTCAACGATTATAGGAGCCGACCAATGTCTTTAGAAGTCCATAGGTACAAAGTCCTTCTCTGAGGACACAAAAGCTTCACAACAATAGAGCTAGCTTACAAGCTAACCAGGTTTGGCACTGCACCACGGTTCAAGGAGAACAAAACTAACAAAAAGGTAGTCCAGCAAGGGGGTGTACTCACACGACCAAGGGCCTAATTTAAATAATGGTGGGTGGCCCGTTTCTTTGAGACGGAGTTAATTACTCTGATGCCTTGATTGAGGTGCTGCCCACCAAATTTAGAAATAAAAGCCAAGCTGGTGGTCATTTCTAATGTAGTGGCAGGGCACTGTGGTTCCTGTCAATCCTGATTACAGTTTAGTGCAGGGCTTGGCCAACATGACAGAGCCCTGCCCCAAACTATTTTCTTTTTTATTTGAAAAAAGAAGTGGGATTTTCTTTTTCAAAATGAAAATGCTCCCCTCACTTTGAGTCCTATTACATGGCGGGCGGAGCATTTAGCAGTTTCTACCACTCCTTACTGCCAGGGCTTTCCTGGCTGTGAGAGGCAGTGAAAACTGACATCTAAATTAGGTGGGCAGAATTAGATGTCTTCATCTGATGGCCCTTACTCCTCAAGGAGGTTGGAAGGGTTTAATCAAGGAGGTGACAGTCGTCTGCACCGTGATTGTACATAAGTTCCACCCAGTTTTGAATATGGTGGGCAGACCTTTAGCTTGGCAGTATAAGTTCCACCCAGTTTTAAATATGGTGGGCAGACCTTTAGCTTGGCAGTATGTATACTCTGCTGCCATTGTAGTGGAGTATATATACTGCCAAGATATAAATCGAGACCTAAGCCTACACTCTGTTCACTTTAACTTGTAGAAGGAAACTACTTGAGCAGAACTGTTTCTTGAGAAGGGCAGAGAGACGTTCAAGACCCTGTGCTTGTACCTCTATATTCATTACCTTGGCTATCGGCTACCAACTATGCACAGTCAGCCGCAAGTGAGGTCACAAGAAATTCAGCAGATGCCTTCACTTTTATTCCCAGCATACTGCAGGTGGGCAGCATTCAGCTCTTTCTGTTTCCAAGATGTATTCTTCTTCAACAAACTAGGGGGAGGCTGTGGGTAATACTATTGCCAAACAGGGCGTCAAAAACAGGGTCATACTGTGACAGAAACTAAGCCTGGGCACCAACATAAAAGAGGCCCCCATTAGGGACTAGTGGCCCATGTTTGCAAATTGGGGACATTTGAGCACGCTGCCTGCAATGTTAGTTTTAACGTCAGGGTAATATGTAGTAAACACTGGCCCAGCAGACCATAAAACAGCCCACTAACAGCCAAAAAATCCCACACACTGACCTGTCAGAGCAGCCCTTTGGGGACTGCCTGTTTGACGTATAGGTCAGTCCGACCCTGGTCAGGGTGTATCAAGGGACCGGGAAACAGTAGAGTGGAGACAATCTGCATTGAAGTCAAAGACTGCAAAAGACTATTACACCAGAGACCAAATATAGGGAAGTAATACACTGCAGGGCAGCAAGAGAATGCCAGATAAGCAGGCAGTGCTAGGGAGCCAGTGATTGTAATGTTGTTAGGTGATTCGGACAGTGACAAAGATAGAGAAACAGGGGGGTTCAGAGGATACAAAAGAGAACAAGTCAGTTGATTAAATCAGGACTCAATGAAAAACAAATCTAGCTAGCTTGAGTGCTGCAAATCACAGGTGAGATGAACAGATGAAGGTGTTTTACCCAGCTGCCAACCCCAGAATACATGAGGGGGTGACCCCATGCCACTCCGAAGCTAAGCTCATGGGCATCACTCCTGTACTATCCATCAGGGGCAGCTCCTCCAAAATGGCGGCACTGCGTTGCCCCACTGCTTTATCGCAGTGCAAGAAGCAGAAACATAAAATGGTAATAACTTGGAGTTATTACCATTTTATGATTGGTTGCCGGCGAGAGGGTGGGCGGGGCTTTTCTGCAGCCAGGGCAGGGAATAAGTGGTGTGCCTGACCACCCTGAGTGCACAAAGACTGTTTGGTCGCCCCCCTGGGGAAGTCTAAACCAGTCATGCATACTCTGCCCTTCTCCATGTAGGCTGCACTGCAGCCTGCATGGAGAAGATGGCCTCCCCATAGGCCGCTGGCTGGGCGGCACCCCGACCAATCACAACGCTGCTTGCAGCGTTGTGATTGGCCCAGGGGAGGGAGCCTTGCTGCCTGCGTCCTGTTCCTGCCAGAGGCAGGAAAGCAGGAGTTCAGGAGCAATGAAGATGCAGGACCCGGCCGGCGGAAAGGTATGTTTAATTTTTTTTACAATTATTTTTAAATTAAACCCCCTGTGCTACCTCCCCTCGCGACCCCCCCACCCTCCAGCCATACCGGCAGAGACTGCTATCCATGACACAGAAGACATTTAGAACGATTGTATTCATTGCATACTCCTGTACTGAATCCTAAACACACCCCAGTAATACTTGTGATATCTGTTATCTCACCTTACGCTCTGGTACTCATCATATATAAGCCTTAGTACACTCTATCACTGGATTCAAGATAGCCTGCCTGATGAGGATTATGAATCCGAAACTGGTCCCAGGATGCTTGTTTCCAGTCCAGGGAAGACATGGCTTGGCAGTTCGGACTGGACTGTTCCCATGAGGCACAGGGTCAGACTGATTTGCATATGGCCATGTCTGAACTGGGGTGGTGGAGTGAGCTAAAGAATGGTGATGGATTATACCCAGATCAGTTGTCTGGGGGTGAGTGTTTGATTTGCTCAAACGCTCCGTCCATCATCCGCTTTGGTAACGCTTTGTTCGCCCTAAGTTGGCAGGGTATGCCCAGACATGGATCCCTTGCTCACTCTACCGCTGGATTCAAGATAGCCTGGCTGATGAGGATTTTGAATCCGAAACCGGTCCCAGGATGCTTGTTTCCGGTCCAGGGAAGACATAGCTTGGCAGTTCGGGCTGGACAGTTCCTATGAAGCACAGGGTTAGACTGATTTGCATATGGCCATGTCTGAACTGGGGTGGTGGACTGAGCTAAAGAATGGTGATGGATTATACCCAGATCAGTTGACTGGGGGTGAGTGTTTCATTTGCTCAAACGCTCCATCCATCATGCCCTTTGGTATCGCTTTGTTCGCCCTAAGTTGGTAGGGTATGCCCAGATGTGGGTCCCTTGCTCACTCTACCACTGTATTCAAGATAGCCTGGCTGATGTGGAATATGAATCCGAAACCGGTCCCAGGATGCTTGTTTCTGGTCCAGGGAAGACATGGCTTGGCAGTTCGGGCTGGTCTGTTCCCATGAGGCACAGGGTCAGACTGATTTGCATATGGCCATGTCTGAACTGGGATGGTGGAGTGAGCTAAAGAATGGTGATGGATTATACCCAGATCAGTTGACTGGGAGTGAGTGCTTGATTTGCTCAAACGCTCCGTCCATCATCCCCTTTGGTATTGCTTAGTACACCATGAGGCGGTTCTGCCATTAGGAATGCAGAATAGAACTGTTACCAGATTATATTTAGCTTTACCTTTTAACTACAGTTCCTGTTTTAATTTTTTTTTCCGGAAATTCTCACCTACCCATACCTTCTGCACTATTCCAATAATTATTGTGAGGTGAATGTTTTTGGCAAACAGAGAACTAGGCAAATATAGTTGATTAATACTTTTTTGAGGTTCACTCCACTTTAGCGCCCGTTGTCTTTCTTTTTGATAACATCACTGAAAAATAGTTGATTGCTGACTGCATCACTACTTACAAAACCATTCAGAGCAAACTATTTTTAGTGCAATCTCATTATACAGTGATCTATTCCAATAAGACCAGAATAGCAAGAATGTCATCTCAAAACTAGAATGCTAAATTATTTTATTGATCATTTTATCAAAACATGTAGCCTAATGGTCTACTAATGCTGAAGTTTCATTAAATATTAATTCTATAAATCAGGATTACGGTATGAGTGCATCAGAAAACAATTAACATAAAAGACAGTTTATGGTTGACTGACATTTTGTGGCTTTTGCATTTAATGTTCCAAGTGACAACATGGTAAAGCGTTTTTCGTCTTTAATGTACCAAATGTAACAAATAACGATATGTTCCACACTGGTAACAGGTGATTCACTGTTAAAAGAAAAGAAACATGTCAATTTCGAATTTTTAATTTCATAATTTTTTTTCAAGCTTCAAGTACGTTTCTATTTCACTCAATGTTCTTATTATTGTTCTGATTATTGCTACTTGACACAAAGCACAAAACAACCCTTTAAATTCATATTCGGTTTAAAAAAGAATAATTACGCAATTATTGCAATGCACGGGTGTTCACTTTGTAATCATAGCGATGATTAAAATGTGTAAATGTTAAGCATATAAAAAACTTTTTTTGGTCCCCCATCATAGTCTAAACGAGACCTTGAATTCACTGCTGGGAGTCCAATGGTTGTCATCATGCCATCAACAATTCCCTGTAGTGATTCCCAGCTACTGCAGTGAGGAAGTGTTGGGGATTTAAGAAAGGAAGCTCTCGCCCCTTTCAGAATAGGAGCTGCTGTCAGTATTGCCGAGCTGCTGTCAGTATTGCCTCAGGACAGCTTATCACCTCATCACACCCCAGGTTCCCATAAATACCAACATTCTGAGGGAGGTTTTGTAAAAAAAATCTGAGAAATGGTTTTCCCCTTTGAGTTACATATAAGAGGAGGGGATTTTAGAAGAGAGACACGTAAAATAAAGACATTTTGGCCTTTGTGAGTCTCCTGTCCGAATCGGGTATGTATTCCTGCCGTCAAAGCCGGAAGGCTAAGCAGACCTGGACAAACAGAAGGCTAGCATGGTCGGTGTTATTTCTGAATAACCCTACCAACCTGTGGCAGGCAGGGACCATCCTGTCAGTGATGTACCAAATGTAACCTAGACCCTAATGCAGAGCCACTAGAATTATAGGGTAGGGGAGGATCAAATTATTTGCCAGGCAGCAAGAAAAGGCAAATTATGTTGCTTAATGTGACACATTTTGTAATAGCATTGCTTCATTGTGTTGTTTTTACGCATAAATACACTGTATGGGTGAAGATTGCATCTCATTGGTACCAGTTTATCACCCCTGACCAGCAATCCTTTATGAAAGGCCTTGCACTGTGTGGTAACACTTATCGCTACTGTTTTAGTAACTTTTGTTCCATTTGAGCTAGAACCATTTGTTTTGTAATCTACAAATAATGCAGCAGATAACCGATAATGTGGCAAATGCAACAGATCTTAATTATCTGGAAGACTCTGCAGTCACAGAATCTCATAATCCCAGTGTTCCTACAGTATTTCAGCAAGAGAAAAGGGAATGGTTTGATTGTAAAAAAAGAGCTATAATTTTGGTGCAGTGAGCTTCCTAGACTCATTGGCTGTGGTGCCACTGCACCTGCTGCAATATGGATAGCTGTGTGACCTAAATCCTGTTGCCAATGCGTCACAAGAATGTTGAGAGGACAGATTAAATTGGGTCAATCTCAGCACTGCCAAGCTGGGAAGGAGCGGGCAAGAGCAAGCACTTTAATGCAAATACAGGACCAGGGCTGGGGAGTGAGACATAGTAGAAAAATATGCCAAGTGAAAGGTTGCTCCCCTCATAGCCTTATTGCTTGTGCTGTACCACGGCACAAGCCCAGCGGAAATGCCTTCTCAAGTTGAGCCAATAGTCCCGTTTGCTGGGAAAAAGTTTGCTGGGAGCACGGTGAGTGTCTCCGGTGGTGGTCAGGGGAGTGAAGGGCCGCCGGGCATTGCAGACAGATGGGATAGGGCTTTGCAATCGCTATCGGCAATACTGCTGTGCAAAGAGACACATTTTTTGAGCGAGCGGGACGGTTCTTGAGCAAATGGGCTCGTTCGTAAACAGCCCAAAAGCTTGATTTAAAGGGTCTGTAGTGCAAGGAACCAACTTGTGAGGCCAAGGACTGGAGGGGGCTCTTCATGCAAGGGAAGGATTCACAGATGGCAGAGTCCAGCAGCACCAGCAAAGTTGCAAGAAGTCTTTTGTGACCCTGAGACTTCAGAGAGCAGGAGGCAAGCTGACTAACCCTTGGAGAAACTTGGGTTCAAGGATGTAGAGAGCAGGTCCTGTCCTTCTCATTCCTAGCCAAGAAGCAGCAGGCAGCTGGCCAACACAGCAGAGTTGGTAACAAAGTGACAGTCCCGCCTAGAGCACGGAAAAAAGCAGGCAGCCGGCCAACGCAGCAATGCAGGTAGCAAAGTGGCAGTCCGTCCTGCAGAACAGCAGCTCTTCTTGCAGACAGAATGTCTTTGGTTCCAGAAAAGTTCTGATCTGGTGGTGTCAGTGGTCCAGTACTTATACCCAAATACGCCTTTGAAGTGGGAAGACATCAAAGAGGCCTTTGTAGATCACAAGGTTTCTACCGTTCCTGGCACCAGACATACTACAAGGGTTATCCAGCTCTTTGTGAGGGGACAGGCACAGCCTTATTAAGGCACAAGTGTCAGCTCCTCCCTCCCAATCTACCGCGGGAAGGCCCATCATCCTGGTGATGGTCCATCAGGATGCAAATGTCATACCTCAGCTGCCTTTGTGAGTCTGTCTAGAGGGAATGCAGAAAGTCCACCTGTCACCCTAACTTCGACATGTATTCAGAGACAGGCGAAGGCATAGAATGGGTAAAGTAAGAAATTGCCACATTTCTAAAAGTAAAAAGAGCAATTGGTGGACAGAATACTGCACAATGTCAAACATTCACCACAGTACAGAGATCTGGGCCTAAATCCATAGTTGTTTTGCCCCCATGCCATTCCAGTTCAGACCCAGCCATATGTACTTCAGTCTTGACCCCGTTCCCCATGGGAACCAACCAACCTCAACTGCCAGGCCAGGTCCTCCCTGGACTGAAACAAGCATCCTGGGACCGGTTTCGGGGAATTACCCCTCATCAGCCAGGGAGCATGGTCAAGACTGATTTGCATATGGCTGGGTTCAAACTGGAATGGCATGGGGAGCAAAAAAACTGGATTTAGGTCCAGATCTCTGTACTGGGGTGAATGTATGAAATTGTTCTGCATTCTGTCCATCCATTGTTCTTTTTGCAACTTTTCTGAAAGTTGAATTTTCAGACCTGCCATTTAAAATTCAACTTTCCTAAAAGATGTGTTTTTTAATTGTGAGTCCAGAGACACCAAACTCCAGTTTTCTATCTTCTCCCAATGGGAAAATAAGCTTAAAATATGTTTTAAGGCTATCCCCATGTTAACCTTCGAGAGCGATAGGCCTTGCAGTAGTGAAAAACAGATATGGCAGCTTTTCACTACCAGGAACACACTAAAACTTAAAAGTACAGGTCCTACCTTTTAACTACACTGCACCCTGCCCATGAGGCCACCTAGGGCCAGTTGAAAAAGGGGAGTGCAGTTCCTAGAGGGGGGATGAAGGGGCAAGGGGAAAAGACTAAACTTTTGTCATGTTGCCCTCACACACCCCGAAAGGTGTCATGCTTCATCATTGGGCCTTGCTCATCTTCGGGCCGGCGCTGCAATGCTCCAAAGGCTCACCATTTCCGGGGCTCTTTGTCGGAGAATTTTTTATTGAACCCGTTAGGTGTGTGCCGGTGTGGGGACCGTGGGGGGTTGTGGTTTAAAATAGGTCAGGGTCAGTCCTATACTCAATAGTTTTAATGGTTGAGGTAGATCCTGCCTAATTAAAAAGTAGGAGTGGATGCCCTATGGGAATATGATATTCCTGGCAGGCAGTCTTTAAGGTGGGGCTACCTAGGGCCTACATTAGGGGTGAATTACACGTAACAAAAAGTAAGGGTTGGTTCTGGCAAGGAGGTTAACTTGCTAGGTCAAATGGCAGCTTAAATTGCAAAAACAAGCTCTGCAATGGCAAGCCGGAGCCATGTTGAAAGGACCACCAAGTGGGTCGCACAATCAGTGCTGTAGGCCCACTAGCAGCATTTAATTTACAGGACCCGGGCTTGTGCTGTAAACTGAGGCTTTTCCACTGGGTTTCTCTTTACAGGGTTATTTCTAAATGAAACTCTAAAGAGGGCAGTATATTATGCAAACATCCACACTTTCCAGCCTCCCAAGATACTTTAGCCACTGAAAATACTATTCGCCATTTGTACACACACTATCAGTGAGAAAATCATGATGATGCTAAAATGGAAGCTATTCTGACAATTATTTATCCTTTCTAATGACTTATAGTTCCTCAATTAGTCGAAAAAGTTCATGTCAATTTACCAGTTATAGTTTACTGAGCTAACTACAACTTGCAGCTCTGCCATGCACTGCTTATGACCTTACATATTACATCACTCATGATGTGCTAAATGACATCATTGATGACATCGCTGATGACATCTCACAAAACATCATTGGTACATTGTTTTATTTAATCATGCAAAGTTTTATAAATGGGAATCACGGTCTTAAAACTCTGAATGGATATACATTTTAAGATGTGCTATGACAGCTCATCTAGTCAATGTAAGGTCTAATTTTTGATGAATTTTCCAATTATGAAATTAGTTTGGCAACATTGTTCTCCTTAATTAAGTCAACTCTAATTCACATTGTCATATCTTTGGTTGCCTTACATATAAGTGTCCTTATGTTAATGGATCTTTCTAATAAGGCTGATTAAGGCATCAATATTACTCTCACAGTAAAAGTCAATTGGGTTTCAGAAATGGTGAATTGTTGCAGCAGTAACATACGCACAAAGTGGGTCAGTAATGTTTGCACTGGGAAATAGTCTTTTACTTATGTTTTGGGCAATGTTAGTTATGTTTGCTGCTTTTAATACCATTGTGTCATATTTTGAGATGCTGTAAAATCTCTTGGTAGGTATTTAGTTATATAATTCAGCCTCCCATTTTTCAAGAAATCTGCAGCCTTTAATGCAGGGTAGGAGAAACAATCTCCTTTATTTGCTTTGAATGCATTTAGAGATAGGCCTCCAGAATTTAACACGTAAAGAGTCAACAGAATCTTCTCAGATTTACCTTCTAATCTGGAATTAAAATTGATGTTTAGATCTTCACAGTGTTTGTCTCAGTTTCCCCCATTTATAAAAGAGTTATGATTTCAATATAAAACTATTGAGTCTAAATTCATACTGGTGACACTGAATTTCAAAATTGCATTTTATGTGCGTGGTTGCCCCAAGAAGTTCACCAAGATTTGGACCCCATGGCTGACACACTATGGTCTAGAAAAAGGGAGTGATGATAGTGACAATAGCTGCACCCAGGATTGAGTCAGACACATGAGAGGGAGAGGACCTGGAGGTTGCCCCTCCGCCGGCTGGAATCCTCGAGGTGGGAGGGGAAGGGTGGAGGAGGCCCAGTTCCTGTTTTCTTCCCTGTGAATTGGTGGAGAAATATGCTAGTACATATTGCTGCTCATGAATGGTTTAACTTTCGCTAAGACTGCAAATTTGCTGTGTGCCATGTATTTTTCCCAGACTATTAATACCTTTTGTATAAATAAAAACAGTTTAAAAAAAAAGTGTACTTTATAAGGTGTTAAACTGTTGATGAGGCTAAACCAATGATTAAAACCTGGTAGTTGCCCATTGCCTGTGGATAACTTTTAAGGTGATGCAGCATTGCAGGAGAAATTAGCTATTTATATGTTGTGAAGGTTCAAGCAATTTTGGTAATCTTAGGAAGTGAGCTATAGGGGCTTAGCAATTCCAAGTCAAAACTCATGTTTTTAAACAGGCCTCAGATGAGAAAGGATTAAGGCAAAATTAAGCAAGGGTCAGAGTTGATATCTCAAACTACTTAAAATCACAAAATAGGAAGATGTTTTTCCCTGCACAGACACCAAACTCTACCTACTGAGTTTGAATCAAGGAGATTTTTGGGTTTCTCTGGCTAAGAAGAAAAAGAGGTGCTCTAACTTGAACCTAAATTCTCTCTGGATACAACGTGCCTGAATATAGGGCGAGAATGCCTGTCAGTCTCCCCTATCTGCTGTTTTTGCACAAAAATTCCAAAAAGTCAGATCTGCTGGTCACTGTAGCATAAAAAAGGATATAGGGAGCCATTGTGAATGACAAGGTAGCATTTGTTTGGGCTTTCAAATTATAGTGATCCATGACGTTCCTCCTCAATGTCTGTATCACTCTTGGACAGGGTGAGGAAGACATTGGAAGACACATGACTAGCGGTGTTGTGCTACTTGATCCTACAGTATCCAAATTGAATACTGAACATTCAGGTGCCGAATTTCTGTGAGTGGAATCAAAGTCCTGAGTCACTACCGTAGTTATGATGTTTTTTTCAAGACACATAGGAAGACTCAGAAGAGATTCCAGTTCCAGTCAGATAATGATGCAGTCTACAAACTTTCACCAGTTCTTTACTATTCTCCAAGAACGTCTATGGAGCTCCTACTAAACCTGTTTTTGTGGAGCCCTTATTGAATACATCTTTTAGAGAACTGCTGCATGAGCAGATCAAGATACAAAAAATGCCCAAGCCTCAATGTGACTTTATATAATGAGCCAATCGGCACTATCCACTATCCAACACTTGCACTCGAGCCAGCTCGATTTGGCAACTTTCCTGTTAACAAAATAACTTACATTTTTCCAGCTTTATAAGTGAACAACACTGACTTCTGTATTAATGGTTTGCCTTGTTGACAAGGTGAAAATATTTGAAAAATGTTGAACCTATTTTTCTCTATTTATATCTATCTGATTTTTTTTTCTGATGGCTAAGGAGCTCATTTAGCCCTAAGTAGGGATGGCACTATGGAGCTAGGGGGCAAACATCCTTTCTCCATCAGCCCACCAGATCATGACGCAGTATTTAAAGTCCACTGCCATGTTGGTGAGGAATTTTTAACCAAAGTGGCCTGCACACACAATGGATGAACCTTCGCAGAAAATGTCCTGCTGACCAAGCAACTCATCTCCCGCCCTCAAAGTAAGTTACCACCAGGTTCTGTAAGGACTTCCGCTGCCCTGTATTGCCCACTGCCTGTTGTGACCCGTGTCTAACCCGCGGATTTAAATATTTAATTGCAGATTGTGCGATCGCGCACTTCTATGGATTTGTTATCACATCCTGCAGGTTGGACTCCCCAACCATCACGGTAATTATGTCCATTTTACTTTCCCGCCCTCCTGTGTGCCGCCGCCTCACCACGAGGGCACCGGCGTTCTAACTCCTTCCTCCTCCTCCCCATCAGGTCTCTTCAGCTGGCCCACTGCCAGTACTGAACGCGAGCCATCGCGCCCGCCCATGTTTTTGACAACTCCACTGTAAGTACCTCACCACTCACCTGTGCAGGATTACGGCACCACGTTCACGTTATTTTTCACGTTTTGGCTTGATACCATAACCGGTAGCGTATATAATGCATGGTTCGCTGTAACATGTTTCCTCATCCGTGTTTTTATACTGGTCGCTGCGCCCCCCTTCAAACGGCCACTCTGTAATAGGAGCCCTTCCGGCAGGCCACACTTTCACCGGTATCTCCCCTAGACACTACAAAATTCTGGTCGAGGGCCACTGTGCCTTCTTTTTCACCCAAAATTGGAATTATTTCTCTTCCCCCAAATGGAAATATTATCTTACGAGTAGGTCTACTTTTCTTGATATCGCTACAACTGCACCTTTAGTACTCTGAGCACTTTTTAGCCTGCGCCGCCGTGATTAGGACCCACTTATTCACGCCACTCGCTGGTTTTTAATCTCCCTTCCACCCACACAGCTCGTCGAGTTTTAAACTCACCAAAGTCACTGATCTAATGTGCCTAGCAGACCTTATGTTCATCAACATATGTTTTCTTTTTTCCTTTTCCTCTATTTTCCTTGTGTCCATTATATGTACAGTAATGTGATAAAGGCATAGTGTAATTGTAATTCTGAAGACAACAATGTTTGTTTTAATTGTCCTGAGGATGATGCCCGGTATCTAGCGCTGGCATCGAAACGTCGTCGACACCCAAACGCCATACGCAATATGATTAAACAATATTGTAATGTGCAATGGTGTACAAAATAATAATCTAAGTCTGTAAGATTTCAAATACGAGTGTGCAGACGTATTACCCTCTTGCCCTTTGGCCATTCTATTTTCGTTGTTTTATCTAAGTGTTCTGTGGGTCACGGCTGTGTCCACTTGGCATCAAGTGTTTTAAACAACTCCTTATTTCTGCACATATATGGAAAATAAATTCTTGTCCGGCTGGACAAAAGACATACTAACTATTTAGAGTATGATTATTGTCGGAATGTTATTTCTCCTTCCAAAATAGGGACCATTGTTCTCTATATTATGATACTGCCCAAGGTCCCTATGCTATACCTTTTGGGTTCCCTTGTTTCTTTGTAACAGACCATGCAACCATGTCATGGGCAAACTGGCTGGCATTTTGATTTTACATAAACAAAACAGAATTGTGTCTGTTAAAAATAGCAATTCCCTGTGTACTGTGAGTCTTCCTCCACCTAGCAGGGGGTCATTGTTGAGTTTTCCTTTATATAAATAGGAAAAGCAGTCTCAGAAGGTCCTCCACAAATAGGGTGTGCCTTCCTATATTGTAAAGCCAGTACCTCTGAGGAGGATGGGCTTCAGCAAAGGGTTTCTAATGCTGCTATCCAGTATCTAAGTAAGGTAGTGGAATAGAGAGCAGGGATGATATGGTATCAACAGTTTTTGGGGGAGATGTCCTATTATTGACCCATTCAAAAAGACCATCTGAGCCTGAAGCATGTCTCATGCTGCTAAGTGATATAAAAGCGCAATTTTCGTGCCTCTGCCAATCTTTCCTCCTGGCAATGGCTTTGAGAAAACAAGAGCACATACACATTTCTTTACAATCTCTTCCACATTACCCTGTTAGATGAATCTTTTACATTAGAATTGCGTACTTTAGAATCACTACTGAATGTTAGAAAACACGCTCTGCAGCAAAGATGGCCGTCAAAGCAGTCTGATGGGTTTAAGAATGTTTTAGGTATTAAAGGAGATACAGCCCACCCCTGGCTCCCCTAAACAAAAAAGAGCTATATTTGGTATAAAGATCAATAACTTGGTAATTTGTTTTTGTAAAAATTTTGAATGTGAGGTGCTCTTTTGTGCTTGGAAAGTGATTTGTATTATGACATTTTAAGTTGTTGTTGTGTGATGAAAATCAAACGGAATTATTTGTTTTAGTTCTGCAGAAGACAATTACTGACAGAGTTGGTACCCTCCTTTAGAATGATAGGAAGAATGTTAGGGACCAGGTCCCATGAGCCTGGATGGGACTCGAATGGATCTGGTACATGAGGAAGTTTAAATTCATTTAAGCGTTGGCGTGAACAAAGTGGAATGGATGCTGTGATTCAGTTTTTGGGAACCAAGACAAGGGTTGATAGAGAAGATTGAAAGGCAGTGATTGCTCAAGGACAATAAGCATTAATCAAAGAGGGTGATAGATTCACTGGCTCTTGATGCAGGTTTAGGAACGGTATTAATGGATGGGCTCTAGGAATTCGGAGATGGGTTGGGAGTTGGCTTGGTCTTCCAAGAGACCTAATGCACATGTTGATTGGGTGAGAAAGGTGCATAAACCGAGTAAATTTGAGAAAGATGTTAGAAAGTTTTCAGGGGCTAATATATTTGCTTCACAATCATTCATTTAATTGAACAGCAAATTTTGCTTGTCCCGGTGAGCATAATCAAGACTATCAACATCAAAATATATCACAGACAGAGTCGTACGTAACACATGGCCATGCATCCCCCACAGAGCATGGAGGGGTCCTCAGGTTCTTGTCCTGGGGAGGCCCTCTGACCAACCTGCCATCTTTTCCTTGCACGGGCTATAATTCTTTTAAAATGCGTGTGTCAGGAGCCCTCTCTCATTTAGTTTATTTAAGCTTGTCAATGTGAATGGGCCTTCCACGTACTTTGCGGGGGTGGGGGAGCACTGGTTTAGTTATGCCCCATATCATATAAAACAATGAGTGGCCAACTCAATGGAAATGATTCGCGCCAATGGCAGGCAAATAGCACATTTAGCTTGGGCCATGAGGTGAGAGGCTCTCATGTGTTAAATCTACTGAACCATATAATACGTCTTAAATAAATTACAAGACATGGGACCGCACACAATATTTTATTGAAAACCATGTAAGGCAGACATTTGTCACAATATCCCTGTGAAATAAATTTCCAATAAAAAAATGATATCTTGAAAACATTTCGAATAAAACCGTAAAGACTGATAGAATGAAATAAATAAAATAGCGAGCAACATAAAATAACTAACACAAATATAATATCTTTCACAAACAGTGCAGTAGTGTAAAAACCATGGTGGCGGGAGAAAGTCCAGATGCCACACATTCACCACTTTGCCTCTGAATTATAGCCTGGGCATCGAAGGGGAAAGGAAGCACAAGTACTCGTCCAACTGCGCTGCAGTTTTGGATGAAAGCATCACGAAAATGTGAATACATAACCTACAAAATACCATATCCCAGGGGGGGCCAAAGCCAAAGACGCTGAGAGTGTCAGAAATAAATCACAACAGGGCCACTCGGAAGTTAATTCTAAACATGAAAGGAGAAAACTAATGACATCCTGGAAGAAAGAGAACAGAGAGCAATCAAAGTGGATCACGTTTTTTCTCAACCTACTTAACTCTGATTACTGACTGAATTGCATTCACATTAACTCTGTTAGGGTTGAAATTGAACTCCTAATATTGATTCACATAAGTGTTTGTTGAATTATGAATGGAAGTGTTGTAAAGCACTTTTTCCTTTCACACACCACTGCTCAGTTTTACCTCAAGTCATATTCAGAATTGCCCACATTTCTTACAGTTCAAGCTATCTGTGTGCTCATCCCACACCAGAAATGGATTTAATGCTGTTTCACACAAATACGCATGTTTATTTGGTAAATGAAATACCTGTTTAGAAAAAGTCTTTAAAATGTTTTCTGTTATTGAAGCATATTCCTTACCATAAGCCTGTTGCCTTTCTGTTGGTTAAATATGATAAAGACAGGCTTCCCCTTCGCCTTCATCTGTCATTGTAAATGAAAAAGCTCCATAGTCTACTGCCTGTAGAAGTATTCCACTTTATCACAGCTATCTCACTTGGATTTCTAATAAAGCGACTGTCCCAAAATCTCACCATTTGAAGGCTATTCTTTGAAGAATATTTTATTGTAATGAAAATAATGGAATAGAATGAGTGCATACACTATATGTCTAATAATTGCTGTAAAACACAACATATCTCTATTTTTAAAGCCTTCAAGGAACAATAACAGACTTTCTCTGCATGACTGCAACACATTGATATGCTATTCATGACAACACACACATTGAGCAGTGATGACAGTTTTTGGCTGTGTCTTAAGTGGTTAAAGAGTTGGAGCAGTGCTATTTAACTACCTTAGAAAGTGGTAAATAGTTGCTTTCACATGAACTTTCAAGGCAGATGGTGCTTTTAACTGGAAATATAGCAGTCCAAAGGGTATTAATCTTTGGATTTCTGCATTGAAAGTTAATACAATCCATCAAAATCGATATTTGATTCTAAATCAGAACAAAATGTGAATTAGAATTGCAATCACAACAGTAATAACAAAACAAGCGTGTTCTATAAGGAAATTCTCTAAACAAAATTAATTTGGGATAAAGGTGGAAAAGGCGTCAGATCAGAAACTCATTTAAATGCTCTGATGAAAAAGAGAGAAATCAATGCTCAAGCAGGAAGCCTTTGCATTATAGCTGGAAAGTATTCTCAGCTCAAAGATTTTTGCAATCCATTCATTAAAATCTAAGCAAGGCAGTCTCTCATAAAGAAAAGTCATCAGGAACCCAGAGTCGGGCAAGGAATATGTCCTACTCTAAGAATGCACACTAATATAAACACACATATTCTATGTTGCAACATTGTTTTCTTTCATCTTCTTCATCCTTCAATAGAATATCATCAAACTCGTGGGAATAAGCCTACTCCCCATTATCCTAGATGAACACAATAGGTTTTCAGACATTGAACTTGAAAAGTTATAGCATTGATTTTTTGCTGTGCAGGCAGTTCTTTCCATTAACCATTTTTCTGGTCATCTCCTCTTCTTTCGGGTGAGAACTCACTATCATTTGATGAATACATAACATATGCCTATTCACTAGCTAACAGAAGGCTCCTGGAAACATTTATAATGAAAGGAAAAACATGGTCCACAAATAATATTCAATGTAAAAACAGGCCTTCCAGGGTTAATGTATTTTTCTTCGATTTAAATGGCATCTACAGTTAAGTTAACTTAAAACAGCACTCAGCCCTTATATTTATTTGCGGGCTTACAACATTTAGGTATGATTACCTGCTACAAATTGTGCATTTTTGCATATGTCATATTTAAACATAAGCTTGTGCACATTAATAATAAAAGCATTTTGACAGCGAATAACATTTTTGGCAGTATTGGCATATCTAAAGTAAACAGCTAAATTTATCACAATAACATACACAAAGGAACATAATAGCATGATTAAAACATTACAGGACACATTATAACAATACAATCAAAACAGAATGCAACACAACAATCACACTACAACACAACAAAATCATATGCAATAAAGCATCACAAAAACACAGTGGCACAAAAAACAAACACAATAATAATAAGAAGACAAACAATAAATGTGTGCTGTTGTCATACATTCTCTACCAACTTCAAAATTCTACTTTCGTAACGTAGTGATAAAAGGTTTTTGGGGCAAGCATTGCCTTAAATTACCACCAAGAACATGAAGCTGCCCTACTCAAAAATGTTTGTGAACTGGCGTCTTCTATTTGAGTTCTATTGGTACAAGAGTCAAGACTTGGAAAATCTGCGTGTCGGTTGATGCCAAAATGATCCTAAAGTTTTTCAAGATGTATTTCTACAAACTTAAAAAGCATTCAAAACATAAATTTCTAATTCATTATCGTAAAATCAGCTAAAAGCTATGCACACAACTTTTGAGATAGCAACCTCAACTATCATTTCTTTTATATTTTTGAATTTTTTTGAATGTTGAATTTGCTATTCAAGTATGCCATAGAATGTTCCATAAATTTTAAACATGAACATTTTAGAAGAGTCGGGGGGCGCTAGAGGGCGCGCGAACTGAATGGCCGCACCTTAGTGAGGCTCCAGCAGCCTGGCATCTCTATCCGACATTGATCCTTGTATTTCTGCTCCCACCCGCCTGAAAATCCCCACGAAGGAGCGGCGGGCGACACTGCACACTCGGTGCAAGTTTGAAGGCTTTACCTCCTTTGGTCACGAAGATAGCGCCGATTGAATAGACGGCCGGGGTGCGTCCTAGCACGGTGAAGCCCGGCGGCGGCTACAGGGACTACGCAAGCCCGGGGATCGCCATGAGGCACGCAGGCCTGCAGGACATGGGCGGGCAGCGCTGCTCGTCCCGGTAGCGGAGGTGGACGCTGGCTGACCCCGGAGGGACAACCGGTGAGGGACACTGTGCGTGTATTGCTTGCGGCGCCTGGGGAGGATCTGGGGCGCCGCTGACGATGCTTCACCCCTGCGGCCTCGGAACTACAGTTGCGACAGGCGCGAGCTCATAGTGCCGAATCGACCTGCCACGGCCTCCATTAAGTAAGTTCCGAGCCCTGGACTGCCAGTGTTTCATTTCCGAAAGTACAGGCCACGATACCTGTTGCTGCCATTACTCCAGGCCTACGCTGTGGAGGCAGGCGCTCCCCCCAGGGCCAGTAATCCTGTGGTGGACCTCGGGGCACTACCTCTTGTCCTGTACTAGGGAGCTTGCGGCGGCGCACTTGACTCGAGCGCCTGGAGCCCCGTTGACGATACTTGCCCTGATCCACGCTTTACTCCCCCGTGGATCTCCACAGTGGACACCTACCGGATTTTCCCTTCTACCATTGAGGCACGTGCGGGGTGCCGAACCTACTGGATAGCGCCACATCAACAGTGAGTAGCCCTCTTCACCTCACACTCCACCAGCCAGGGTGTGCGTAGCGTTTGAACGCACCCCGTCTCCTTGCCGCCATGGGGAAACCGGACAACCGGCAGCCAAAGCTGCAGTTTGAACCTGCAACGCAAAAGAAAGCGACTAGACACACGGGCGACAGTGTGCAACCCCGGAGTCCAGCCGCGGAGGTTTCCACATCAGCCCACGCAGCCCCGGACATTGCCACGATGCTGCAGGAGATGCGCCAGGGCTTTGCCACCGTGGTTGACAAGGTGGATAGGGTATCCGCTAGAATGGACGGCATAGTCCAGAAAATGGATGTCCATGAAGAGCGCATTATGGAGGTGGAGCGCCGAATATCCGAAAATGACGACACCACGGCGGCGCATACTTCACGACTTTCCAGAATGGATAATGTATTGCGGGTAATTGCCGCCAAAAATGAGGAATTGGAAGCGAGAAGTCAACAGAACAACATCCGCGTCACGGGCATTCCAGAATCGACCAACACTGGGAAGATGGAGCTATACATCGAAAAGCTACTTACAGCAGCAGTGGGGGCGGAAGCTCTCTCGAACCAGTTTATTGTGGAGCGCGCTCACCGTTCGCTTGGTCCCCAGCCCAAGCCTGGCGCCCCGCCACGACCCATCATTGCGTGCCTGCTCAACTATCGAGATCGCCATGCGGCGCTACGGGCGGCCCGGGCGAACCAAAACCTCACATATGATGGAGTGTCCTTCTCTATATATCCTGACTTTACCCCGGTGGTTCAAGAACAGAGGCGGAAGTTCCTTACTGTTAAGAGAAAACTTCGAGAACTGAACATTGATTACGCCCTTTTGTACCCGGCCAAATTGAGAGTAACCCACCAAGGCACGCAACATTTCTTTCTCAACCCCCAGCAAGTTGAAGACTATATTAAAACTTTGCCTAAACGTGGTAGGCGACCTGCGGATGCTGAAGGCCTACATGACTCTAGTACTGAATGAATGATCAATGGCCCTGTGTTGTTCTAATTTTGCGGTTTACTGGATTATCATCGCTGTCTCACTGCATGGCGAAGGCTATCACGGTGTGCGGTGGCTACGACTGGCTCCTGGGGTGCCATGGACGGGTGCCGGACTGCAGGTGGTAATGTATGCCAGGCCCCCACCCCCCCTACTCCCTCTCCCATCCGGAAAGAGACGCTAAGGGTGGACTTGCACGGAGCGGGAGGACTGGGGGTGGCCGGACGTGCACCTCTGATGACCCCTACTGGGTGTACCCCAAGGACCTTGACTCTTTCCCTGTTGTTGTTCAATTGTTTGGGTTACTATGTGGGTGGGGGGTGGGCTTGGGATACTGGCGAGTTGGGGAAGCTTCAGTGGGAGGGGGGTGGCGGGCGGGAGACTTTGCATAGTAGGAATGCAGCTAGCAAAGAGCGGCTCACTTTAGCGGTGCCGGGAGGGTTAAGAGGCCATGATTGGTTGCTAGATGCTACTGGTATTTCTGCATGCCTTGTCCCTTTGTTGGGATTCGTTGGGGAGGGGTGGGAGGGGGTTCGATTTGGGAGACCTGTTTGTTTTCGGTTCACAACATGTGCGTTAGGTATCAAAGAATTGTTTCTACGTCTCTGTGGGGGGTGGGAAAGGGTCCACTTTGGGACGCTTGTTTGGTTTCGGTTCATAACGTCTGCACTAGTTCTCGTAGAATTTCTTCGATGTCACGATGGGAGACGGCTGGCTAGTGGCCAGGAGAGAGATGGGTCTACTTTGCGATATGTGAAATGTATGTTGCTGAGACACAGTACTGGTATCTGGGGAGTTGCCCCTGGGCGGCGGCTCCCATTTCCTCCAGGTATTACAGAATTGGCGAGATTTGGGAAGGGTATGCACCTTGCTGATTGTGGTTACGCCTTGTTGGATGCCTTGATTCCTAATCTATATATCCAATTGCACCCATGGGGGACACACACCTGAATGTGCTCACATGGAACGTGAGAGGGCTGGGAGATCATAGAAAGAGGAGACAGATACTGGGGTATCTGAATCGCCATAAAATTCACGTTGCTTTCCTACAGGAAACGCACTTTGCGCCTAATAGACCACACTCTTTTGGCAACAGGTGGGCCTCATATACTGTCTTCTCTTCATATTCCTCCTATGCATGGGGTACGGCTCTTCTTATCAAAAGAAATACACCCTTCTATCTAGCGGGCTCAAAGGCGGACCCACAGGGGAGATATTGCTTAATGTGGGGCAGGCTGGGACGTATGACAGTGACGCTCGCCTGCTGTTACGGGCCTAACATAGACGATCCGCAGTACTTCACTGCATTATGGGCAGCGATAGTTGAGACGGGGTCACAACACATCATATGGGGGGGTGATTTCAACATAACCTTAAATCCCGCCTTAGACAGATCACACCCCGCCCCACATCATTACACTACTGGGAGGGGGGGTCCTCCGTGCGACTATTGATGACAACCACCTCATAGATGCATGGCGATCTCATTGTGGGGCAAAAGGGGAAGGTACTCACTTCACCGCACAGGCAAAATCATGGGCTAGACTTGACTACATACTCCTGACATCTCACCTCTACACATCACTTATACACGCAACGCACCTCCCCAGAACATATTCTGACCATTCTCCGGTTCTTATCACATTGAAGGGCGCTGAATTGGGCCCCCCTGTGACGGCATGGCGCATGCAGCCCTCGATGCTCCTAGACATGGAGTTCCAGGAGGAGCTTCGTGAGGAATGTCTAGACTTCTTTAAACGCAATAAGGACTCAGTTCAGGATGTTGAAACTATATGGGATGCATTTAAAGTTACGCTTCGAGGCCTCTGCATTTCGAAGGGCTCGGGGGTACTCAAGAGCATACTGAATAGATTGAGGTCCCTGGAAGCAGACCTCGGGCGTGCAGAAGAGGCCCTCCGAGCGAACCCGGGGGGCAATGCATTGGCTGAGATACGGGAAAAGATATCGGAGTATACTGATGAGGCTGCCCGGGAGGTGAAATTCAGGAACAAACACTGGGTGGCAAGACGATATGGGGAGGGCGAGAGACCTGGGAAAGCCCTGGCTACTACAGTTAAACTTCTGCGGTCGCCCACTGTCATACTTGAGTTAGAGACTGCTGAAGGGTTGCTACTTAGGGACTCCACGCAAATACTGAATGAATTTGTACGACATTATAGTACACTTTACTCCTCAACCAGAACAGGGGAACTGACGCTAGAGGACTACTTGGCAGATGTATCATTGGGATGGCTGAGCGACTCGCAAAGGGCATTTTTGAGTGCCCCATTCGAACTTGATGAAGTCAGGGAGGCTATCATGCACATGACATCGGGCAAAGCCACTGGGCTGGATGGCATCCCCATCGAATTTTACAAGACATATATAGACTTCATGGCGCCGGTACTGCGTGAAGTGTATGAAGATGCGCTGAAGGTTGGTCACCTTCCCGCCTCCATGAGAACTGCTCTCATCACGTCCCTGCTTAAGCCTGGGAAGCCCGCTACACATTGCGATTCCTACAGACCCCTATCATTGCTAACTTGCGACGTGAAGATCCTCGCTAAGCTAATTGCGACGCGCATTAGTCTCCTACTACCAGACCTTATACTTCCTGATCAGGCTGGATTTGTCCCAGGTAGAGCGACATCACACAACCTTCGCACTTTTTTCTCGGTCTATGATTCTGTCCATGAAGACTTGCCAATGGCGGCCATATTTTTAGACGCCACTAAGGCGTTCGACTCGCTCGAGTGGGATTATGTATTCCGGGTGCTGGAGCGGATGGGCTTCCCTATTATTTTTATCTCCTGGATCAGATTGCTATATACACGTCCTGTAGCCAGAGTACTTATTAACGGACAGCTGTCCTCGGAATTCCCGGTCTCCAGGGGGACTAGGCAGGGTTGCCCCCTGTCCCCGCTCCTGTTTGCCATAGCCACAGAACCCCTCGCAGCTAAACTACGTCAACATCATCGGGATAGTGCATTGCGGTGCTTTCAAAGGCAGATACTCATTTTGATGTACGCCGATGATATTACACTCTATGTTCGCCACCCGGGTGAGAATCTGCACCCCATACTTAGAGAATTCATTCGGTTTGGGTCTCTCTCTGGCGTCCAGATTAACTGGAGCAAGTCATGCCTTTTTCCACTCACTGCCTCGACACATAAAATTCCACAGGAATATCCACTTGCCTGGTGTGAGGGAGATTTCAAATACCTGGGTATACATATAGAAAAGGATAGGGAGGCGCTTATTCGAGCCAATTATGGCACGGTGATGGATAAAATCAGTGATAATATTTCCAGGTGGATAACCCTTCCCTTGTCCATGGCAGGGAGGGCCTCGTTAGTTAAGATGGTGATACTCCCTCAACTTCTGTATTTATTTCTGAACATACCATTTCATCCCGGAGCATATTTTTTTAAGCTACTGCACTCAGAATTGCTCAAACTGGTCTGGGGTGGGAAAACGCCCAGGCTTAAGTGGGAGGTCCTTGTCAGACCTTACTCGCAAGGTGGTTTTGGGATTCCGGATTTCGAACTCTATTACCGAGCTGCCCAGGCCCACTTCGCCTACTTCTGGGTAAGACAACCTAGATACATGCCCTAGCTGGCGGCTGAACATTGGCTAGCGCACCCGACACCGATCGAAGGAGCGCTCTACTCCCCAGTAGAAGGTAGAGATAAAACCCCAAATACAGTCCTTAGCACGGTGACGGCATGGAATCATATTAGTTCGAAACTCGATCTACGATTGATATACGCCCCACTACTTCCCTTGACATACCACCCGCAATTGCCGCTACTACAGGAAGCTGGCTTTCAAAAGTTATTGACGAAAATCCATGTTCGAACATGGGGAGATTTGTACAGAGAGGGCACCTTCCGTACCAAAGACCAACTTTATGAAGGGATACAACCGACGCCGCTAGAGGTATTTTACTATATAAGGCTCCGACATGGTTTGCAGGCAGTTACACCGGATTTCCCACACGAGCCTCCTGTACTTCTCCCTCTACAACACATTCTTCAACTCGATAACCCCAGCAGGCTGGTGTCTACGCTTTATAGGTCGATCCGTGTCAATATGGAATACGCTGAGTTGCCTGCTAGGGAGAGGTGGGACCAGGAACTAGCCATAGCCCTTACTGACAAACAATGGACGTTTTGCCTGCAGCAAACTGAACGCATTTCATCCAGCAGTAGATATAGGATCATTCACTATAAATTCATTCACAGATTATATTATACACCTGTGCGTCTGCACAGATTCCAGCTACGGTCTTCTGACACTTGTGACAGGTGTGGGGCTCCTGGGGCTGATTTCCTGCATCTTGCATGGGGGTGTGCTCAGGTATACCGCTATTGGGATCAGGTCTTTCAGGCACTCTCCAAGATGATAGACATGGCAGTGGAGCCATCTCCGTTACTGGCACTGCTGGGCTATGTTGAACCATTCCATGCAGCCCACCGCAAATATGTGGCGATGGCCATGCTATTGGCCAAGCGTAAAGTAGCCTGCAAATGGGGAAGGGGGAGAGCACCCAAATTTAAGGAGTGGATGCGAGACATGGTGTACTGCCAAGAACAATTACATACTTACTCTGAACTGTTGCCTCCCACTTCCAGGCCCACGGACATATGGGCCCCGCTGCACTGCTATTTGATAGCGGAATCTCCGATTGCTGCCGAGGATTAAGGTTGGAATGCTGGGACGTTGCTTTGATGCTCACTGGACGGGGGATGGTGTGAGGTTGTATCGAGCTGCTGTGGGTTCAGTTAATAATGTTATAGACACCCCCCCCCCGATACCCCAGCCGGTGGACCCCTCCAGTTCCCCACTTGTTGCCCTACCTTTGTGGGTAGCGGTATAGTGCTAACTGCCCTTTGCCTTGGCCGTAGGGGTTCTTCTGGCCATCTCATGAGGCGTGATGCCTTAATACAGCTTGATTGTAAACCTCATTCTATGTACTGCAAGTTCTTTTTTGTCTCTCCTTTCCCTTTCTTATTCTATGCCGACTATTGGGGTAGACAGGCCATCATGCTGGCGCACGTGACTCTCCCTCTATGTGACTGGGTTATCGCACATGTTGAGGTTACTAAAAAATTTTAAAAAATGTGAGACGAACTGATATGCTTATGTTTCGTTTGTACTTGTCAATAAGTTGATGTGCTCTCTACACAGAAATACGTAAGCCAATTTTCGTATGACTTTTCTTATCCTGCTGCTTTGCATCAAATAGCGGCCGGCCTCAGGGTTGTAGGCATAACGCTGTGTATCCTTGACAGTACTCAATAAACGTCTTGCACCAAAAAAATAAAAAAATAAATAAATGAACATTTTACAAGAGTCATTTGAAAAGTGGGAAGGAAGAGTGTTTTTTTGAAGTTCTTAAATACACTCTACTAGGAGGTTGAACTCATAGGGTGCTGCTTATGGAGCTTTGTTTGCTCCTATTTGTTTGCAATTTATTATTAATAATCTTTTTACACCACAGCTGAAAGACATTCTAAATTCATTAGCATGACTTATTGAAGGTCTAATGACATTTACCCATATCACACCAACTCTTATGGGACTACACTAGGTCCCATGCGAAACCCACAAAATCTTAAACATAAGGTGCATCACAAACAAGGCCATCAGAATTACACTGTTCCATACCTGGCAGGGAAATTGCCTCTATCAGGCGGATATGCCTCACCAGATGTCAAAACACCGCCAGAGTGGAAACAAAAAGATGCAAGAGCGAGCAAATCCCAAAACAAGCCTTCAACAGCTATGTCCCCAACATCCGAAACAAAAACTCCACCAACATCAGAACTGCCTAAACGTTAATCAATTCACAAAGGAGCCTTAGACCAAGCTCTTCAGGCAGCACTTCATCTCTTTGACAGAGGTTTCACCACCAAGGAACATCCTGCTTCATTGTAAACTGTCCTGACTCGTAACTTAGGGCTTCTGTCCCTGTTCAGCACTTACTCACTCTCTAGCTAGGTGGATGATCTAAAACTATTTAAATGTAAAAATTGGATTATTATTTGGGGTGGGTGACTATCCACCTCAACGAATAATCACAACTCTTGCCAAGGTGAACATTTAAATCACCAAATTAACGTTCACTTCTGGTAGCTATGGCACAAAGCAGACAGGCTTATCTTATGGCAATGAGGATAAGCATTTATGCAGCACTAGAATAGTAATGAAGTCAAAATGCTGAACAATACATTTTGCTGTACTTGTGTTCCTTAAATGTTCCAGAATTAAATAAACAAACTGAAACCAAAATGACAAAATCCAGATATACATTTTAAAAATTTTAAGAAGAAATAGTGCCAAACAGAGTTAAACACCAATGCTCCTATAGGGTCATGGTACACCGGGCCCAAGGCGCAATTTCAGACTGACTGGTTCTTACTGGTCAAAGATTTTACCCTTTGACTTGGGGCCTGAATTTGAGTTTGACGGAAGGGTTACTCCATCACAAACACGATGGATAGTCCTTCTGCCATATTACAAGTGCCTTTGGAAATAATGTACTTTTAATACAGTGGACGGGAGGTAAGTTATGCTTGTGATGGAGCAACCTGCCTGCTGAACTGTAAATCAGGCCCTTAATCTTTTATGTCCTAACTTTTCAGGGGTTTTGGAACAGCTCCTCTGGGTCTTAGAACCTCAAGAGCAGCACTAAGTGACCTGGACATACTCCAACAGAGGCCATCAGTAATGTACAGGCAAGGCCCAGTTGCTACTGGTCAAATGGGCAGTCCAGGAAAATGGCCTCTTGCAGCTTGTCACCCTGTAGCTACACAGGAGGTCATCCAACTGACACTTTGAGTCCCCTGCTTTGTCCCGGTCCAGTCCTTCAGTAGTCCTCTCATGTCACAGACAGCAGGTGCAGTACTCTTCCAATTTTCTACAGGGCAAGAACGTATTCTGTTGTGGGTACCTGGAGGTGCCACATTTATGCCTAGCACCAGAAGATGGATGGGGTGACTCCAGGGCATTTCCTAAATAAAGGGGTACAAGTTCCAGGTCAACCATATCCACTTTTTCAGTAGTTCCAGTAGTTCCTGCCTTACCACAAACAATCCCAAAATGCAGTGTGTCAGGTTATTTTAAAGGTGGTAAAAGTCTCCCGCCACATTAAACATAAACTGTGAGGGCCCTGGTTGTGTGGGAGTGTGTCACAAGTAAATCACCAGTGTCCTCCCACATCTAACACTAAAATCAAATGTGAGTTTGAAAGTCTTTCAAGCTGTGGCATCAAAGGCAGGAGAACAGAACATGCTTTTTGGATTCACATAAAAGCTGCTCAATTTTTATGTCAGCAACAATGGTGAACTGCATTAATTGTTATTTTAGTTTAATTTAATACTAGATGGCTACACTCGCTGAACAACTGTTGTGGAGTCTATAAGTTCTGAAAAATATTATTAAGTGATATGTCTGAGAATACATTCTTGTTAAAAGTTGAGAAAATGAAATAGCAAACAGAATGTAAACTTGTTAACAAATAATACATAGTGTGTTGTTACCTTATTAATTTAAAAACAGTTTCTCCTTTCCACTTAATAGACTCTAAGAATGGCTAGTATGGTACACATTTTGGCGAAGGGATGCATAGGTGAAATTATGCTTATAATACCTGTAAGAAAATAATTTTGTTACAGGTTGACTGGGATGTGAGCCTGGTCAAACAGGACTTCAGTCTTTGTCAGGGTAAGGTCAAGCAAACCCCAATTTAACCTGTACTCAATCCCACGGGTAGCTTGGCACAACTTAGAGACAATGTGGAATGTATTTTGTGCAACAATTAATACAGTAAAACAGTGAAAACACCACACAAAAGCAGTCCCACACCAAGTTAGAAAAAAAGTGCTGAATTTAATAAACAAACCAGACCAAACTAACAAAAGTCCAAACAGTAGAGTCGGAGTTATGAATTTTTAAGCAATAATGTGTAAAATAGTGTCTAAAAGCACAAATTGCTAACCGCAGAAATCTGGTCACGCTTGTCTGGGTCAACATCAAACATTCAGGCTGACCGCAACAGAGGGAGGGTCAGATAGTGTCCCAGATTAGTCCCGCTGAAGTTCCACCTTCTCTAGATCTGTACCAAGAATCCCATTTGTATTGTAGCCAAGAGGATCAAGGAGAACATCGCAGGACGCTGTTGGCCTGGCGCAAAGAGCAGAGAAGCATCGCAAATTGGTAGGCTGGGGCTTCATGTGGTGGTGCCCTGTGGGCGTTTGATGCTGCAGTGCAAAGAGATGGACTAGCGGTTGCTCACAATGGTTTTTGGTGCAAGCAGCGTGGCCTCGGTGCAAATGGGTCCATTTGCGGTCTCGAAGAGCCCAAAAGCTTCTATTTTCTATTTAGGGGGTTTTATATAGCGCTTGGTGACGCACAGCTGCGTGTCCCCGCGCTAATGAGCTAATTCCTACCAGAGCTGACCAGTGCAGAAGATTATTGTGAGAATAGAGCAGTCTTCAGCTTGGCTCTGAAGAGTGTTTCTGAGGGTTCCAATCGCAAAGCCATAGGTAGCTTGTTCCATCTGGATGCTGCGAGGAGCCTAAAAGATCCTCCACCCATCCGGGCTCTGGACACCTTAGGGATTAACAGGAGTCCTGAACCGGAAGATCTCAGAGAGCGAGACGGCTCATATGGTGTCAGCAATCCTTTTGCAATCCTGTCAGCTTGATTTAAGCTAGCTGAACCACACTCAGGGTCCAGGAACTGAGGGGCACCACTTAGGGGTCAGGAACTCGCTGCAGCTTGGTCCAGGAGCTGGTTAGGGAGTGTTATATGTCCCTGAGACTGAAATCTGAGGCCAGAAGACTAGCCCTTGGAGTCACTCTGGGGTCCAGCGTTCAAGATGAAGTTGGAGGGGCAGTTCTTCTTCACCAGGCAAGAGGGCAGCAGGTCAGCACAGCAGGGCACCAGTTGCTTTAGAGCAGCAGTCCAGCAGAGTGGCTGTCCTTGTAGCAACACAACAATCCTTCCTCCCTGGCAGAGTATCCATAGGTCCAGAAGTGTATTGAAGACTTGTTGTCTGAGGTCCAGTATTTATACACAGTACTGTCTTTCAATTAGGGAGAAGCCTTTAGAGGCATGCCTTTGTTGTGCACAGATGCCCTGCTTTCCTGGCTCCGGACTGACTACAAGGGGTATGCAACCCTTTGTGTGGAGGTAGAACACAGCTGATTCAAGTATAAGTGGGGCTGGGCCCAGCTCCTCCCATTCATGCTGCCAGTGATGGCCCATCCAGTCACATCTAAGCTTCCCTATGTGTGTGACTGTCTAGGAGGAATACACAATGTCCAACTATCATTTACACCTAGTCATGTGACCCAGAGGCAGGCTGTAGGCACAAAAGGCCATAGCAAGAAAATGGCAGCTTTCTAAAAGTGGTGTTTTCAGAATAGCATTTTAAACTCCAATGTCACCACGAGTTAGGATTTTAAATTCTAATTCCAGAGGCACCAAACATGAACTGGAGTCTATCACAATTTGTAAATGACACTTATAAAATGTAATAAGGAAACTCCAATGTTATCCCATGGGGAAGATAAGCCCTGCAGTAGTGAAAAATGAATTTAAGAGCTTTTCACTACAAGGACACTTAAAAGTATATGTCCTGCATTTAAAATACATTGCACCCTGCCGTCTGGGCTGTTCAGGGCCTACCCTCGGTGTCACTTGTACGTATTAAAAAGGAAGATTTGGGCCTAGCAAAATACTTACTTTTCAATGTTGAAATGGCAGTATAAACTGTACACACAGGTCCTGCACTGGTAGACCTGAGTAGACCTGAGACATCTTTAATGTGCAACTTAAATTAGTGTCACAACCATAATCAATGTTGCAGGCCTAGTAGTAGTATTTAATTTAAAGGACATGGGCACATGTAGCACCAGCTTACCAGGGACTTACAAGTACATTATATATGCCAATTGGATATAAGTCAATGTTATCATGTTCTAGGGAAAGAGCACAAGCATATTAGCACCAGTAATAACAATAGTAAACTGTACAGAGTCCCAAAGCTAGCAAGAACCAATTCACCAAAGACAGAAGGTCTGAAGACAAAAAGTTGATAGCACTCTGTGGATGCCAGTTCTAACAATGCCATTTCCCTACACCCTAAGCCTGAAAAAGCAGGAATTGTTCCACATAGTTCTCTTGTGTTCTCAGAGGGAAGACTAGCTTTAAATAAACTTTAACCTGATGGGGAACCTGAACTTTGATATTTCATCTTAGGCCTAACCCAAGTCGATTACCATTTAAGACCTACTGGAGACCCTTTTGAATCTTCAAATTCCTGATACTTAAGCGGTGCTGGAAACCAGGATAAAGGATTTGTTTTTAATACTCAGTTACTTATAGTCGGGGTATACTAGAATGGGTTATTGACATTTAAACACAGACTCTCTCTCAAAGATAAGCCCTGTAACTCTTGACTGAATAGTAGTTGCTGATCATGTCACCAAGTCAAAACGGCTTAAAACTTGAGGAAGACAGAAAATTAGGCTCTAACTTTTTATAATGATAAAATGACATTATATCTCTTCCCCCCATCATGAGGAGATTAATCAGAAAATGAGCAATTCTTGAAACCAAATTAATAGAATGGAAAAATCAATTAAAAGATTTAAACCTTATTCAGGAGGCCCAAACCTTTATTTGTCACCCGCTTATCATGGTGTTCAGTGCTGAATAACCCCCACAGTTGATTTACTCAATAACATAGCTGGTCAGATTGATTAAATCATTTGCGTTGCCATGGTATCCTACGCAGATGATACACAGATTATTGTCTCCATTTCAAACAATATCCAGGACATAGCCCATAACTTTCAAGCCTGCATGCAACAAGTGAGTGGATGGGTGCTAGAGAACTGCCTCAGGTTAAACTCAAATAAAACTGAAGTTTTACTTTTTGGCAGAGATCCGTCCTTCTGGTCCTCTGACTGGCGGTATCAGGAATTAGGTCCCCTTCCTCTTCCAGCCACTAAGGCAAAAACCTTGGGAGTCATCGTTGATGCAACTCTGTCTTTTTCCCACCATGTGAAGGTGCTCATTTCATCTACGTTTTCCACTCTAAAAACTTTGAGAAAATGTTTTCCTTTTATGCCTCCAGAACTGCAAAAACGGTGGTTTCGGCACTAGTGTTATCCAAATTGGACTATTGCAATGCCCCACTGGTCGATATACAAAAGGGACTTCTTGTCAAGCTGCAGGTTCTTCTAAACCCTGCGGCTCATCTGCTCTTTGGCATTCCTAAACACTCCTCAGCCAAGCAGGCCCTTAAAGCCTTGCACTTGCTACCCGTATAAAAAATTATATATTTCAAGGTGCTATGCATTGCTTTTAAGGCCCTTCATAAACACGGCCCAGACTCTCTGATTAATCGATTCTGCTGGTAAGTCCCTTCCAGAAATATTCGGTCTTCATCACACAAGCTTGTAGTGCCCAACCCCGACTTTCGAACTGGAGTGGTAAAAGCTTTGTAAACATCACAGCCAGATTGTGGAAACATCTGCCTGTTAAGCTTAAACACTCGCCTGATTTGCTCTCCTTTAGGAAGGGTCTAAAGACTTGGCTATTTACCTCATAGTGTCTCTTATTTTTGGTCTTAGTCTCTCAGTGGAATCATGTGGTTTGATGCCAAGCGCTTAGGTGCCCTAGGGTATTAGTTGTGCTATACAAATAAATAAATAAATAAACATACGGACAATTGTGCTCAACTAATTTTTAAACTCGGGCCATATTATACATAGTGCTTCAGGGGCACAACAGGAACTTGTGCTTGCTTTTTCCAAATGAGGCACTATGGTATTACAGAAGAGGCCGCAGAAGCTTGTGTGGCCCTTTCTGTAATGTTGAAAGTGCTGGTGCACATGCAGCGCCAGCGCTATCTTCTGAGGGCGTTCCCTCATTAGCATGGGTAATGGCTCCATGCAAATTATGGAATCACTTTGTCTCTCTGCCCATGAGGTTTTACAGATGCCAGTGCAGAGGTAAATACATCCATAGAAGGTGCACTGAAAGTGCACCACAAAAGGTTGGCACACTTTTAGTATGTCACTTTGCGCCCAGATGGCAGCCCTCTCGAAGAAAGGTGGTCCCATGTCCTATCCAGATATCTCCCTACAGATAAGTGCACTAACTCACTGCACTCGCCTGAAGGTATCTCCAACCCCTCTTTAAGGTGCTGGTGGGTTGCTGCCTCTACATAGAAACAATGGTATCTTTGAAGCAGCTGATCCGTATTTTATGTAATGTGCTTCCCTCAGTGCACAACAAGTTCATGGTTGCTCTGGGGGCAGCACATACATTTTTATAGGGTGCAGTGTTCCTCTTTGTGCTGGACTACTGGCTTAAAAATGCTGCGTAGAGCAAACAAGGACAGTGCACACGATATGTTATAAGGGCCCTGTAGTCCTTTTGATAGAATATATGGTAATGTGTTTGTTGAACTAAAGTGGAGACCTATTTTTTTATTTATAGATTCTGACATTTTCTACAATATCAACAAAAGGATTTAATTCTCTTGCATTCACGAGCAATAGGGAAAATGCTATATATACACACATGACCTTACCAGACAGCAATATTGTTAGCATTACACACATCTTTGTGCACTAACAATGCCTAAAATATACCTACAAAAACAATGGTGATGTACAGGGCTGTCAGCGGAATTGAAATAAAGTGGGTTTGAAGTCCCTCATTAACCCTCCATGCCATCCTCTGAAATTCCAAGAGGATCTACAGGAAAGTTGTGAAAGAGGTTAAAACCTCTTACATCAAAATCCAAATTGATTCAACGGCCAAGTAGTCAGCTGGCATTACTCATAGCTTAAAAAACCCCGATAACTTTATAATTTGCAATTCTCATTCCTAACTACTCTACTGAACCTGAAAATGCTTCAAAGCTCCATTCAGCGCCCAAGTTTTCAATATATGTATGGAGCAATCTAGTTAACAGCTGCAATATTCAGGTGTCTCATATCACCAATAATTAATGATACACAGCTATATCTTGAAATAACTTTTGAATCCAATATAAATCAAGTCTTACAGACCTTTCAAAACTAAATCCCTGGCTGCCAATTTACAGCTGAAACTCAAATCACGAAACTGAGATTTTGCTCATCTGTGGGAGGCCTCCAAACTATCAAATCAGTCGAAATGATACTTCATTAAAATCTGCTGTTGAATGTCATACCACAAACATCTACAACCTGGATTATGATGACTGAAGTGTAGGAAGTCTAATATCACAAAATCTAACTTCAATGTTAAATTAGATTATGGAAAAATTGATATCACTTCTCTTCCTAAAACCCATCTTGACTCTCAAAAGGGTTCTCCACACTTCATATTATCTCATTACTAACTCAAGGCATATTGTGCACCTCACTCTCTCATTACTCACCAGTCAGTGGGTCCCTGTTGATGTTATATTCACCTATAAATCATTTTCCCTATCCCAAAAGTATTTTACTCCATACAGATCAGGAGCTGAAGAAACATTACCACCATGCAATAGGAACATAGATCTTACAGAATTCTCTGTAAACAACGATGACTTCCGCCAACATTTAACTCTATTTTGCTTTCAAACAAGTTTTGCACTATACACACCAACAAACACCTTCCTATGTAGCCTGTACTGAAGGGTAAAGATCCATCCACAGTACAGAAATCATTGTTTTAAAGTCCTTGGAGAAGAAACTTAACAGGTCCCGGGCTTCTTTTGTTTGCACACAAAATGTGGAACTTACTTCACTAGATCGTCACCTGTTTTACACTTAGGGCCCGATTACGACTTTGGCAGTGTGTGAGCGGGTCCACCACGCCGATGCCCCACTCCCACACCGCCAAAGCCCGTTAGCACTGCCCACCATAATACAAGTTTTCTCATGTCTGGTGGGCGTTTCTTGGCGATACCACTGAAAATGGGCACTGCAATGGGAGCGCCAAAGGCAGTTCCAGCAAGGCATTGACTATGAAGTCCAAGCCTTGCTGGAACTAGGGGTGCATGCAGAAGGTGGGCAAGCACCAACATGCATGGGGCAAGTGGGGCCCTGTAAGCCCCCCTTTGTTTCCTCACCGCCAGAAGTTTAAGGGGGAAGGAATCTCCATGAAACCGCTGGCAGTCATGCTGGCAGTCATGAAACTCGTAAAAAGCATGGCGTGCCGTAGCTGCAAGACCAGAATATTGTGAGCTCCCTACTGCTGCGCCACCAACAGGAAATGTGGTTCCCTAGTTGTGGTAAATAAATAAATAATACCCTATTTTTGACTAGGCATAAATCATAACAGATAGCTCAATAAAATAAGAGTCAAGATTCGAGGTAGTAGGAGTTTCTGCAGGTTTATTACAGCATAAAGGACAGGATCAGGACAACCTGCATAGGAACAGAATGGCAGGGCTAGAGTGGCCCGGCAGCTGCCGGGGCTAGGTCTGGGATGAGCGCGCTAACTTTTAATAACAATACATGAGCATTTATACATAGCGTGAACACATAGCATTACATTGCAGTAGGCGTAGCAGTGGGTGGAGCAGAAGGCGTGACGCGTAGCAGTCGCGAAAGATAACAGTAAAAGTGGGTGTAACTGGGCGTATACATAGACATGTGGTGCAAACGTAACAGAATATGTCATGAATGGGAGGAATCATTGGAGGGGGCTACCTAAGGAGCCGGGACCTCTAACCTGATGGTGCGCGTAAACTGGCAATGACGTGTTACTAGGAGAAGCTGGGGGCTATGAACTCTGTGCTAGGAGCAGAGACTAAAGTCTGGAGGGTCGGAGCGACATGTACCTAAACCCTATCTAGTATCTGATGTTTAGGGAACATGTTGATATAAACTAGAAGTCATGAGGGGAAAAGCTAACTTGACTCTAAGACTGGACCATGCATTATTCTACATGTAGTGCGTGATGAAAAATACTAAATGACCATTAAATACAGTATTTCTCTTAACATGGAGCCGTATAGGCTAAACAATGACGGAAACTATTGATGCAGTTCAGTAGCTTAGGAATGCAGAGAAGGAGGACTGAACTGATAACTGGAATCATAACATACTTTTGGCAGACTCAGAGGCAGAGCCGAGCTGTACCGGGCACTGCGAGGCAGGAAGTAAGTGAAAGGTCGAGGATACAGGTGGGGGCTGTATCGCTCCTTAACGAGGCTTCAGGAGACAGGAGCTGAATCTGTGGTCCGGGCCCTGTTGAGGCCTAGAAACGGGGACTTTACAATGGAATAATGTGCACACTGAGAAACGTGGCAACATTACTTTACATAGGCCTAATATTCGTAGTATTCACGAGGACTGGAAACTGGCATACCAGAGGTGGACACAACTATAATTGCGTCATTAATCGGACATGGGGAATAACATATGCATATTGGTCATGCACACATAACATATGATGGATGAGGCGTAGGGACACAGAACATGGCAAAATTTACTTTTCCACATTCCCTCCTTGTCACTACGTTTCATCAGGAAACATCAATATTCATGATACCATCTATCATTTCATACAGTACCATTTGTTCATCTCGAATTGTCTTGGAACGGGATTTAGAACGGGGCTTGGGACTAGGAATACAAGAGGTAGCACAAATGCCGCAAATCGCAGGGCCACATTGTATACAGAGGCAGCAGCTAAATATGATCGCTACTGCAATACCTAGAAAGGACAGGACTTTCCATCCCCATGCGGAAATTATATTCCAGAACCAACCGGACCATGTCCAGGTGCCTGGGTCTTGATGTAACAGATGGGCAATTTTATGAAGTCTGGTTATAGCTGAATAAACAGACGGCGCGTTATTTGGAATGAAAATGCAGCAACTAGATCCGAGGACTCTACAGGCCCCGCCCCTATCGGCCAGTATGACGTCAAGGACGAGACGATTCTGTAAAACGACAATTCTCATAAAGGATTGCTCTTCGGTTAGGTTACTTAGGGCAGAGGCAGTCTCATCTACTACAGCTTCAAGGGTTCTTGTTAACCTACGGATTAGCTTACTATTTACAACTGTACCTAAATAAGGGAAGACACCTTTATCAATATCAATAAATTGCTCTGCGGCGGTTTCAGTATAATCGACAATCGGGAGGTTTCTCTTGTGTCTAGTGTGTACTAGATGTGTGTTTCTATGATAGTCAGGTGGGGCTAGAAAAACAGGTGGCAGTAGGAAGGCAATGTAACAGGTTCCCTCCCAATCGAGGGGCAGATGAACATATGCAGTTTGACCACAAACAAAATAAGAATGACGTGAGGCTTTAAAAATAGATTTCCCACTGTCACTATACTGGATAACAGTAGTACATTCACTATGGCCTACTTGTACAGAACCCTTATTTCGGACACATAATTCGCCTTTGACTGGTAGTACTGAAATAGCAGGTGAGTCTGGAGTAGTATCAGACTGAACATTCAGGACCATGAAATTCGACGAATAATTACCTAAATTATAAACTTCATTTTCTAGATCTAAACCTGTTCTGTGGGGGAAACCTTGCTTGTCTGGGAAACATGTACTGTTAAGAAAAGACATATCTGTGGAGGATGACGTTAACGTGGACCATGCTCCACACGAACCATTATGTGAAAATGGATAAGGAAAGAGTGGCAGAACTCCCTTCGGTGTCTGGAAAGGGGGGAGTCGACCACACACCCAACAATTAGTGGCATTGCTGGTCTGGTGTGAGTAATGTAACATACGGATAAATGAATTATTACGCATAGCGAGGCGGTATGAATATTCGTGAGGAGGCAGATCACTAAACGTGTGCTCTACTGTAGCATTAGCAGACTTATTTACATGAGGAACTGGAAAACACAGGAAAAGTGCGTAACTAGTGCAGGAAATCATTATGCTGAGAAATAATATGAAACTTAGAAAAACGATACATTGAATTGAGTTTTGACTGACTCTCTCACTATGGGGGTCTATTTTATACATGTCAGAAACAGTCTAACCGTTTCACCTAGGGGAGGACTTATACAATCAAACTGACTGACTTATTTTACTAGACCTGAGCTTTAACTTATACTCCTGTTGCGGAGTTTTCTCTAACAGGGAAGGGGTTGTAACAATGTCTTTTGTGGGACAGTCCTTTAAAACAATGTCTTGGCAGTCTTTAAAATCCTGGGACTCCTTGGAAATGTTTTTAGAAACGGGTTTCAATCCATTGAAAAGTTTTACATGAGAAAGGTGGACCCACCCCTTCCTGCCTTCCAGCTTGACGGCAGTACGGGTGGTCAAGAGGACCTGACGTGGCTCCTTCCAACGAGGTTCCAGCGGACTTGATCTGTCAAAATTCCGGACCATCACAAGGGAACCTGGAACGATTTCATGCGGTGCCACCTCGGTATTGTCTGGAAATGCGGCGGCAACCTGTGAACGACATGAGTTGAGGGCAGACATCAAGGAAGCTAGGTAATCTGTCAACATATTACATGAAACATCGGTAATACTTCGGGGTCTAGGAGTACCCCACATGTTAGGGGGGCGGCCGAAAACGACCTCATACGGGGACAGACCTGATCTGGAATGTGCGACCATACGCATATAAAATAAAGCGACTGGCAGAGCTACTAGCCAGTCCACACCCTTATCTTTACAAACTTTTGCAATACGGATTTTCAGGGTCTGATTATGTCTCTCGACTAGACCGGCTGCTTCAGGATGGCGTACACAATGGAACTTCCACTGGTACCCTAACAACAGGGAAACATGCTTCATTAACTCTGAGGAGAATGGCTGACCGTTATCAGAATATACGACTCTAGGGAGTCCATATCTAGGGAAGAATTCACGAACCAACTGCTTGGCAGTGGTCGCGGCTGTGTAATCTGGGACTGGATATGCTTCTGTCCACCTGGACAAAGCGCATACAACTACAAGGACATACTTGAAACCTCGACATCGCTCCATTTGAATATAATCCATCTGGAGGACCTCAAAAGGGTGGTCAGGGGGCTGGAAACCACCTTGTTCCACCGGGACACTTTTACCTGGATTAAACTGACAACATATCATACAGGTACGGACTTTCTGCTTGGCTGCAGCTCGTAAATGCTTGTTGAACCAAATGTTCTGGATACTGTCTAACATAGCTTTTTCTCCTAAATGTGCTGGACTATGTGCGGTATTAATAATGACTTGAACCATAGAATCGGGGAGAAACCATGTGGCTCTACCCTTCGTTAACCATCCTTGATCTGTCTGGACCCCTCCTTGTTCAGACCATTTCTTGATTTCCTCAGGAGTAGCATGTAACTGGATATCTATGACATCTTGTGTAGGGTCCTTAACTGTCATGCATGTAGTCGGATCTGGAGTATGTGTCTGATTAACTGGAATGTCTGGAGTCTGTGCTGTAAGCTTGGCTGTGCGGTCTGCTAGATCGTTACCTTGGGAAATAATGTCAGTAACTTTCGTATGTGCTTTGCATTTCATGATAGCAATAGATGTCGGTAAATGTATGGCATCTAACAGAGCTTGAATAAGGAGACCATGCTGAATCTTGGTTCCATGAGAAGTCATGAAACCTCTCTCCTGCCAGAGCACTCCGAAGTCGTGTACAACTCCAAATGCGTAGCGTGAATCTGTGTAAACATTAACTTTCAGGTTCTTGGCGTGTATACAGGCTTGTGTCAGAGCAACTAGCTCTGCTGCTTGAGCGGACAGGGTATCAATACGGTGTGTTTCAATAACTTCGGTGTCAGTAGTCACTGCATACGCGGCGACTAGTTCTCCTGTACTAGTTCTCATACATGAACCATCCACATAAAGTGTCAGGTCAGGATCTGGTAACGGAATGTCTGTCAGGTCTTGTCTTGGCTTTGTCGTAATGTTAACTATTTCCACGCAGTCATGTGTGTCAGGATTTGAATTAACTGATGGTAACAGTGTAGCAGGATTCAGGATGTTGCAGCGTCTGATTTCTATGTGTGGCTGAAACAGTGTCAATTCATAACCTGTTAAACGTGCAATTGTCAAGTGCTGAGTTTGTGTTCGGTTTAAAAGAACTTCTACGGAATGTGGAACTTGTACTGTCAGGGAGTGTCCTAAAACTATGGAATCACTTTGTCTGATAGCTAGTGCTGTGGCTGCAACTGACTTGAGGCACGCAGGCAACGCCTGGGCGACTGGATCTAGTGTGCTCGAAAAATAAGCACAGGGCTTGTATTGTCCTGCTTGATCTTGTGTGAGAACAGATAATGCTGTACCTTCACGTTCTGTAACGAAAAGTGTAAAAGGCTTACTGTAGTTCGGTGTAGCTAGAACTGGAGCTTGGCATAGGGCTTTCTTTAACTCGTTGAAACTAAGTGTGTGTTCAGATGTCCAAGGGAGGACAGTCGGTACGGCTGCCTCCTGTGTCGTTAACTGTATCAGTGGCTTGGCTAAAAATGCATACTGGGGGATCCATTGTCTACAATAAGAAGTAAGGCCAATAAAGGCACGTACCTCCTTCTGGGTTCTGGGCTGGGGAAGACTCGCTATTAACTGGATACGGTCTGGTGTCAACTGCCTACCCCTCTTGGACAGCAAGTGTCCTAAGTATACCACTTGCTGGACACAGAATTGAAGCTTCGAAGGTGACACCTTGTGCCCCATCTCGGCTAGGAAATACAGAACTGTAAGGGATGCTCACTCGCATGCACGTTCGGAACGGGCTGTGATCAGTAGATCATCGACATACTGGAGCAGGGCAGTGTCAGTTGGCATGTGAATATTGTCTAGTTGTCTCTTAAGTGCTTGACTGTAAATACTAGGACTTTCTGTGAAACCTTGAGGAGCGCGTGTGAACATATAGCTCCTTCCATTTAAACAAAATCCGAAAAGAAACTGGCTGTCTGGATGAATTGGAACACTAAAAAATGCGTTCTTGAGGTCTATGACAGTGAAGAACGTGGCTTCGGAATCAATGGCTGTTAATAGTGAAGAGATATCTGGGACAACTGGGTACTGAGGAATAATACATTTGTTAAGCTCTCGTAAATCAATCACTAATCGATATACTGGGGGTGCATTTGGATCAGTACGTTTCATGACTGGAATGATCGGAGAATTACATACATTGGAGTCAGTTTCTACAACTACTCCTTGAGCCATGAGCTCGTCAATAATTTTGGATAAGGCTGCTACAGCCTCAGGTGGCAATCTGTACTGTCTGATTCGTGGTAACACTACACCTGGTTTGAGAGTCACACGATAGGGTGTGATTTGCATATAACCTACATCAGTTGGACCTTGCGCCCGTAAATGCTGCGGAACATTAGACAGTCTTGAATCAAAATCTCGTAATACATAGTGACCCTTAAAGTCACGTAGGAACAATCGTATTCCCTCTGGGGAACAACATATAACGGCACCTAACTCTTTCAGTGTCTTAATGCCTAACAGATTTTCTGGACATGACTTAGTAAGTAACAGATCAGTAGTGCGGGACAATGGACCTACTTCTAGAGTGACTGGCTTTGAAATCTCATTAACTATTGGTTTTCCTGAAAATCCAAGGGAAACATTTCTTGAGCCTGAGAGCGGAGCCCCTGGAACTTCGGCATGACTAATTGTGGTCCTACTTGCCCCTGTATCAATCAAAAACTTTCTGTCTTTCCCTAATACTTGACTGTGAACATAGGGACCTTCTTGATCTACAGGTATCTCGATGAGAGGCAAGCCTACCTCCCTCTCTAGGCTGTTTCATGAATATGGCTGGTACTCTGGATACTCGGACTGTGCATACTGGTACATCTGTGATGTGACATGCTGTGTTGCAGCAATAGGCTGCGGTACTGTAACTGTCTGTTGTGCATTCTGTGACTGAGGAATCTGTGAAACTTGTTCTTGTCTAGGCGGACGTGGTCTTTCTTTAGTCTTACCAGTAGCTATGTTGTGTTTCAGAACTGCACACTCGTTTATAAAATGACCTGGCTGTTTACAATAATTGCAGTTCCCTTTAACGGGAGCTGCAGGATGACTGGCTTGATTCGGACCCCTCTTCTGGCTGTCTTGAGGAACAGATTGTGCAACTAGCACTTTCATTTTCGTGTCTTTCATACGTTTTCTTTCGTGTTCTTGCTCTTCCCTGATTCTGTTCTGGTGATACTGAAGCATCTGGAGCATCTGGGACGGAGTATTTGCTTGCCAGGTGCTTTCGACTTTCAAAACTCGATTTTTAATTTGTGGACTTGAATTCTCGACTAATTTAGTAACGAAAAGGTGAGGGTATGACTCACTACTTGTCTTGAGACCACTGTTAATACTGAAACATTTTTCAAACCTAGAATAAAAATCACTAATATCTTCATCTTGTTTCTGTTTACAGGCTGAGATTGCATCCCAGTCTTCTTTTCTCGTTGTTAATAATCTGGGTAAAACTTGAATTAATAATTCTGGTAATTCTTTACATTTATCTCCAAGACCGGTACCTGGTACTCGTGCCTTGTCTTCAGCTTCTAGAGCTTCCCAATCGATCTTTTTCTCTCCCACCTCCCATTCTTTTTCCTTTAACTTTTCATACACCCCTGCGGGTAACAGGACCTTTAACATTTTAATGATATCTGGGTAAGTATATTCTCCCATACGGAGCATGTCTTTTAATTCTCTATGGAACCCTGCTGGATCTTTGTCATGACAGGGAATTAATTTCTTCATTTCAAGAAGTTCCATCTTTGATATTGGAGTGTATACAAACACTCGTTGCATTTCGCCACCCGTCCCTCTGACTGGGTGGACTTCTCGTAACGGATTCTGTCTGTCTATATAGAATGATTTACTTTCTGGGGGTGAGACATGAACAAAATGCGGGTTCAGAAACGTTCTATATTTGTGGCGCTGCTCTAGAATGACACTAATTAAATCGGTACCTAGACCTCTCCATCTATACTGGAGTAACTCGTTCAGGACATCATGTAACGGGCCTGGATCAGAATGTTGACCCTCATACAGAGTAATGAGGTGCTGAATCATATACATACCCACCAGTCGCTGCTCGGCTGGGGGCATTTTCAGAAACATTTGTGCCACTATTTCGTCTGGAAAAGTGGTAGAATCAGTAATCCATCGGACTGCTGATCGGGCTAGTTCTTGTTCATGCATAGTACTTAATTCACTGTAACCGATTCGTGATTTCAGAATGTGATCGGTAGCTTGAAATACTTGTTCTAGAGAACCTTGTTCTGGTGCTGGATGACGGAAAATAGACTTGTGTTCTAGACGTAAATGGCGATCTGGAAATCTAGATTTTCCTACATACGCTATTCTGGCGGGATTCTCGTCCTCTTCCTCTTCAGGATCGGAGGTACTTTCTTTCTCGCTTACTTGTGCTGCTTTACGCTGTTCGTGTATCTTTATTATTTCTTTACGGATTTTCTTGTACATACTTTCCATGGCACCGACGGTCTTGTGCTTACCCTCGGCTATATTATCACTCCACCTTGTCAGGATTCTCATTTCGGCAGAATCTTTAGACGGGTAATCTTGTTCTCTTATTAGACAATTGATCAGGAACTTTAATATCATGAGCTGGATCTCGGCTTTCCTTTGAGACATGGCCTCGCCAATACTTTCTGGATCATCCCCTGTACGGATGAAACGATATATTCTGTCTAGGTCTTCTTTCATATTTGGTAGGGTGACTAGATACTCGGTCACCTTTCTTACGCGGAATGAATATAAAACCATATTATCCTCGCCTGGGACTGGATCATAGCAACATTCGGCAAGGGATTTTCTTATTTCTGCTACAGTCTGATGTCTAGGCGTACGCTGTGATGCTTGTGCATGTAATTCGGCTAACGTTAAACGCTTGTGTGGCGGCGGGGTTTGAGGAGGACCTCCTCCTGCGGCCCCTAGACTGGAATCATCGACGGACATTCTTCGTGGCGGAGCGGGAAGTTGAAATGCTGGCTGGACCGGGGGTACCGTAGCAGGTACTCCGGTGTCTGGAAGAGCGGGAAGTGCCTGATTTACAGGGACTGGCGGAGCGCGAACAGGATTTGTATATTCTGGGACTGTGTCGTCCAAATAGGACGAAATAAAAATATCAGCTGCGGTCGGTTTGTGACGTAGCTTGGTCGGAACTAATGGTGGCGGGAAATTACTGGATGCCTCTGGGGTCGCTTTTGGCAAGCCCTCGGCAAGAAGAGGATACATACCCTTAATAAGGGCATGCCTCTGTCTGTCTGACTGTTCGGCTTTGACTTGTTCACCTATCTCGATTAATTCTCTTTCTTGGGCTCGTTCCTGGGATTCTCTACTTAACTCTGACTTTCTGACTTCCTTTTCGGTTCTTCTATGAGCTTCCTTGCGCCATAACTCGATGGCATCTTTCTGTGACTGTCTGGCTTTCTTTTTCCATAATGCTTCCTCTACTCGCATGATACATTCGGCATCCCATGTACCCGATACGGGCCATCTATACTTTTCATCTAACTGTTTGGTATACTCTACCCATAAATCTAAATACAATATGGCACTTATGCCATGTTTCTGATACATAAAATGACCTGGACTGTCCCTCGGCGGAACAGGAACTGCTGCTTCCAGCAGACCCTTTCTAGTTTTTAACTGACGTAACTTGGAAAATATAGGCATGACTGAACTGTAATCTGGACACAATACAATACACAATAAACACGAAATCACGTCACACTCATACCACAACATTAAAATACATGAAGAACATTATAAATAACAGTTTGAACAGAATATTACCTGGAATACTGAGAGCAGAAATACAAGAATTTTCTCGAGAACGGAACAGACTAGAATTACTGGATGCACTGCTGTAACAGTACGGAACATACCGGTCCCATAAAGGAACGCATCAAGACCCGTATCCACCTAGGTGGACACTTCGTTTGTGAGTCTGGGCACCACCAACCCACGGACCAGGAGTCAATTTAGATTGGTCCTGTCTAGATACTACCCCAGCAATGGTACTCACCGGGCAGCACGGAACGGAAGGCCTTGGACTGGACTGGACTGCTACGACGACGGACGGACTTCGGACTTCAGTTACGGGTGGGCCTCCGGATACCTCGGACCTTGGACTCTCGGCTTGGGCTCTGGTCGGGACTCGCCGCGTTCCTCCACCGTCTCGTTTGGATGCTGGACCGCCTCCTCCGTCTCCTCCGTGGGCCTGAGGGATACTTGGAGCAGAAATATCTGCCAGTGCACGGTATGGTTCCGTCACGACTGCAGAGGGTCAGGGGGTCGGCGTGGCTTCACCGACGCGTGGGGAAAGGGCAAGTCCCTATTCGGGCGCCATTATGTGGTAAATAAATAAATAATACCCTATTTTTGACTAGGCATAAATCATAACAGATAGCTCAATAAAATAAGAGTCAAGATTCGAGGTAGTAGGAGTTTCTGCAGGTTTATTACAGCATAAAGGACAGGATCAGGACAACCTGCATAGGAACAGAATGGCAGGGCTAGAGTGGCCCGGCAGCTGCCGGGGCTAGGTCTGGGATGAGCGCGCTAACTTTTAATAACAATACATGAGCATTTATACATAGCGTGAACACATAGCATTACATTGCAGTAGGCGTAGCAGTGGGTGGAGCAGAAGGCGTGACGCGTAGCAGTCGCGAAAGATAACAGTAAAAGTGGGTGTAACTGGGCGTATACATAGACATGTGGTGCAAACGTAACAGAATATGTCATGAATGGGAGGAATCATTGGAGGGGGCTACCTAAGGAGCCGGGACCTCTAACCTGATGGTGCGCGTAAACTGGCAATGACGTGTTACTAGGAGAAGCTGGGGGCTATGAACTCTGTGCTAGGAGCAGAGACTAAAGTCTGGAGGGTCGGAGCGACATGTACCTAAACCCTATCTAGTATCTGATGTTTAGGGAACATGTTGATATAAACTAGAAGTCATGAGGGGAAAAGCTAACTTGACTCTAAGACTGGACCATGCATTATTCTACATGTAGTGCGTGATGAAAAATACTAAATGACCATTAAATACAGTATTTCTCTTAACATGGAGCCGTATAGGCTAAACAATGACGGAAACTATTGATGCAGTTCAGTAGCTTAGGAATGCAGAGAAGGAGGACTGAACTGATAACTGGAATCATAACATACTTTTGGCAGACTCAGAGGCAGAGCCGAGCTGTACCGGGCACTGCGAGGCAGGAAGTAAGTGAAAGGTCGAGGATACAGGTGGGGGCTGTATCGCTCCTTAACGAGGCTTCAGGAGACAGGAGCTGAATCTGTGGTCCGGGCCCTGTTGAGGCCTAGAAACGGGGACTTTACAATGGAATAATGTGCACACTGAGAAACGTGGCAACATTACTTTACATAGGCCTAATATTCGTAGTATTCACGAGGACTGGAAACTGGCATACCAGAGGTGGACACAACTATAATTGCGTCATTAATCGGACATGGGGAATAACATATGCATATTGGTCATGCACACATAACATATGATGGATGAGGCGTAGGGACACAGAACATGGCAAAATTTACTTTTCCACATAGTGATGGTGACAGTCCAATGGTGGTCCAACTGCCAAAGTTGTAATAGAGTGGTGAGACCGCCGGTGCGGTGGTGGCCAGAGCACCACCTTAGAGCCACTGTGAGTTTGGCGGTCCACAGACCCCCAAACTCCTAATCAGGCCCTAATTGTATAACCTTAAATCAATATGGCCCGATGTCCAAGGACTGATGAGTTTAGGTGAATTACTTTTTCAGTACTTGTGGCTTACCCATGAAATTTGGGAGTAGATTAGAAGTAAGTCACCCCAAAATCATTTAGAACTGGCCCTCTAGCACATATCTCACAAAGACTGAAGCATGAATAAGCATGAATTGTTCTTGTAGTACTCCGAACTTACTTGTGAACTTCAGCAATCAACTATGAGTACTCCTGTCTCACTCCAGTTTACTTCTGGAATTCAGGAGTACTGCAAGACTGAGTTTCTTTGCAATCTTTGTGAATCTGACCCAATCTGTTTTGCTCGGCTTGTCCGCTCTTAATCTTCCCCATTCTTCACACTCTGGAGAAAGTGATATTGACTATTAACCCGTGATGCTAAAAATATAATGTAAATACCACATATTTGTTCTCTCTCTGCTTAAGCAGACCACCCCTTGACTTCTCCCTCTGTTCCTCCTCTGTGACCACCTCCACAACCATCAGCATATGTTTGAAAGCCATCCCATATTCTTAAATTGAGCCCCTACTATTAATACATTGTAACAAATTGTCGAGCAATTTTTACGATTACTTTTATTGACACTCAAGTCTGAGTAGAGTGCTAACACTTTCTTGATCTAATGTTATCATTTTTCTCAAGACAGTGCAGAAGCAAAAGATCTAAGCTCCACCTTTAAACTTTCATATTTTCAATTCTGGTGGCGTATTGCTGCTCCAGTCAGTGCCTGAGATAAAAAAGCAACTCTCATTATAAAAATCTTAAAAGGACAAAAAAATCATATTTTTCAGCACGATGGCAATGCAGCAGAAAACTGTCTGTTTCAGTTGTTTTGGTGTCGGTCCTGACACATTCACTGTAGACGGATAACAAGCTCTTCAACTGACTGCCTTGGAACTGGATTAAAACAAGATAACATATACAGGAGAAGGGAACTGAAAGGTAGGCTGAGAAGAAAGCAGCTTCATTTGACATTTGCTGTAAGAAAAATGCAAACAATATATATTGTGAAAGATATGCATTTTTTATCATGCTGAAAATATCAAGACATTTTGACTTCAAGCAAACATAGCAGCCTTTATTTCTGTGCAGTCACACAATTTTTTTTTTTAATCCAGATATCATGTGTAGAACATCCCAAAGTGGCCCAAGGTATGGCATGATGCTTCGTGATAGAATGGGGACTAAGAATTCGCCTGGGTTTTCTTCCATTCATTGCCTTCAGTAAACAATTACTTTAGACTATTCATTAGGAGGGTTGAGCATGCATAATGAACATTGCTACATTTTTCTCGAATAGTTAAAAATAGACTCCAACACCGCGATCCTTTAGCCTTCTAATACATTCAGAGCACTGCAAGCCATTTCACGAAGCACCCTTTGGAGATAAAGTACAACCCTGAGTGTAACCACAAACAGTAAGGTAGGAAGAGTTAAACAGTGATGAACAAACAGTGTTACCCACATGACATACCTAGATGCTTGGAAAATGAAACTTGACTGCAGTAACAGGTGAAGCTAACTGAGCATTTTATTGGTTTCCCATGCACACACACCTACTATGGGTGGGCAAAATCCAAATATATTCAACAGAACTGCAGAGAAGGAGTTTCAATGGCTCTCATCGGCTCATCATTTCCCTACAGTGGTTTTTGCTACCAGAATCCAATACAGATGTACTTTTTCAAATTGGTAAAAATAATAATATAATAAAATAAAAATATAATATATCATGACTGATGGTCAAATTCAATACAAACATTATTGCACAATATATAAAGTGTATCTTTCTAAATATCCCTACAATCATCCCATTCACTTTTCTATTTTGAATTTCGTTTTCTTCATTGTCCTTTTATTGATATTCTTTTATCGAGTGTTGACTACTTTGCAGGTTTGGCAATGTAAAATGTTGGCATTCAAATGCCAGGTCCTTTAACAAGTACTTTGCAATTCCACACTTTTGGGATTGGCCAAATAAAAGCTGAACGCAACAGTCATGAGTCAGTAATGGAGTTTATTTAGCCTGTGCATCTGCAATTTTCATTGGTGGAGCTAATAAAAAAGAAATATCATTGGCCTACAAGCGGAAAACATGTAACCCAGTGAATATGTGTTGGAGTTTTAGTATCAGATTGTTCCTTTCAATGTTCAGCAGCTCTGAATTGCCCATATGACAGGCTTGTTAGAAAGGAAACTTCACATATATACTAAAGTTCAAATATAAAGCTCTAAAGACTTTAAGAATAGTAAAACATCTCAATAGTATGTTGGAAGCTACATAATGTCAAACCAGCAGAAAACACCTTTTATAACAAGAAATGATTATTTAAATTGTAAGTATTAAAGCACAGTATTAGTGGCCCGGCAATATTACAAGTAAGTTTTTCATTGCCACTGGCAAATCTGCCCCAGTACTATGCAGTTAGAGGTTCAACCCCATGGAATGGGGATAAAACCACATAGAATTCCCAATCCCATGGGGTTCAACACATATGTTCACTACCTGCTCTGTTTGCAGGGACTTTGGTTTGCGGTGGGGAGTCAGCTAGGGGGAGTAATAGAAAAGAAAGGGGAAATTTATTTTCTGTCAGGGTGAGCATTGAAATGCTGTTGCTGCAGCCAAAGTTTCATGCAAATTTACTGTGTGGAATTACAGCACGGTAAAATCAGCTTCTGTTCTCCCACATCTGGTTAAAACTAGTGTAGAAACTGACCCACTGGTTGGAGCGGAATTCCATGAGGTAGTACTGCTCCGCCTAACTTGTAATGAGAGCTGAAATGTTTGTTTAATATATTCTACATTTGGTAGATGCAATGCTCATTGTTTCACTACTTACTTACCATTCCTCAAGAGGATGCAAAATTTCTGATGGAAAAATTATTAGTAGCTAGTCAGTGCTAATTCAATTCTTGGTGTCCCTTTGAATAAATCTAGTGTGTAATGCAGACTTCACTGTTCATGGCCGTATATTCCTTCTCTTTGTTGCAATAATCACCTGTATGTAACTACACAGTTGACTTGGCATGACCATTATATCTTTGGCCTTTTTCAGTTAATCATGCATAATCATTTCTGCCAAGCGTTTGGAACAATAACCAATTAATCATTTATCCTCATTCCTTCTGTCTTTTCATACCTCTGTTTGTCTCTTCATCTGGTGCTTGTCTTTATTTGGATGCCTGCCTGTTTGTTTCCTGTGTAGTTGCATGTATGTTGTGTTCAGCTCTAAATAGATCTTCAGGTACATTGTCTGTGTGTTAGCTTGTGTGCATGTTACCTGTATATTATGCCCTGTGCGTATAGTTGCTCTGTGTTTGATGAGGTTGAGTGTGCGTAGGTGGTTGTTCAGAAGTACCTGTAATTTTGTAATGTGCGTTGTGGGGGCTCTTTGTTGGTGTGCCAGGATGCATAGATGGTTTGTGTGATCTGTGCGTGTTTGTCTGTAGATGCTCTGGTTTGTATGTGCTGGGTGGCTGTATTATTCTGCCAATACGCATGCATGTTTGATATATAATCCTGTGTGCTTGAATGTCTTATGTCAGTTTGCATGCAACAATCAAAACCTGATCTGATCAAAATGTTGGATGGAGAAGTTCATAATTACATCAATACTTAGATCCACAGATACGAGAAGTTCAACATCAGACTAAACAAATCTCTGATCTGTTATCATTATAATGGAACTTGAGATAGTTTTGTATGTTCTGCTCAGCCCTATTTAGTCTCCATTGGATATGAAAGATCTCTTATCTACATCAGCCACGTGAATGGGTTGCCGGCACAGAAAACCCAGGACAATACTTTATGTAGTGGTGGGGAGCTGCATATCACAAGGAGGATAAAGTTAAGGAATACCATGGTGCCATTGCTCATGGGGCCCTTTGGGTACCCAGAATCCATCCCAGCCTTCTCTTCATGCAGTTACTGCAGAGGAGCCCCAGAGGTTACGCACGCCTGCTGCAAGGATGGATTCCACCAAGCAGCCCCTCAGGGCTAGGAGACAGAACATGGACATCACAGCTGTTATATTCTCCTAAAGGTTGTGATATGCATAGAAGGAGGCAACACCTCCTTGGGAATATTTACAAAACCAGGACATTCATCTGTTACCACCAGGCTAATGGTCCGACTGATCTATCCTCATGACTACATCTGTCACTTATAAGCAAGACCTAAAGCAATTATACGTACGTATGCATTATTATGGAATATTTTACACCACACAATACAAATTAAGTGGGTAGTTCAGAAAGAATGATGAAAACATAAGACATCCATGTATAGTTTATTTCCACCTATGTGTTTGTGTAGCTGTCGCACATTTAAGTGCATCGTAATCATCTCAAGTGGTCTACACGGCAGTCTGCTCGAATGATGCATTTCTCTATATGCTCCTACTGTCTTATACTTACACCTGGGGCATGTCCACAGGAGCAGGTGTGGCTGAAATGTACATTTGCATATATTAACCTCCATTAACAGAACTAATTATGCTCCCCTGAATCCACAAATATGAACACACTGCAACTGTGCTCTTTCCATGCAAATCTATTGCAATATGTTCCATGGGTCACAATCACTTATAACCCCAGTGTGCCTCAATTCTGATCAGTGTATTTTCAGCCACGCGTCCCCTGGTTTCCTTCAGAGACTCACTAAAAGTGCTGTTTCCCCAAACCCCCAAAAATATAACTCCCACCTCCAAGCTCCCAGTGAAGGACAGCAATTTATAGTCAGGCATGTATAGGTGACTGTAAAAGATTTCCAAGAAAAAGACTCTTCAACATAATATATATATATAGTCTTTGGTCACACTGTGAAAGTACCCATGACAACAACATCATTCATCTATTAGGAGTTTTTACACAATCAGCATGTATACTCAAGTATGTTACTGCATTCATGGATAACATTTAGAGCTAATGAAATGGGCTTGCTAGAGCATAGTGCAGTACGACAGCTCCCTGGGCAGTAACTACTGACCACCGAAGGAGAATGAATGTCAGCAAAGGTCCAAGAAAAGTTATTCACAATAGACCCAACAGTAAAACTTTCCACTTTGCTTTTATATCCATTTCCTATAAAGACAATGTTTTATTTAAAAAGGCTCGCCAGCTGCTAATAAAATATTTAAATCGAGGGTAATTGCCAGATTAGGAGATTCGCTTGTTGAAAAACAATCATCAGACTATTGCTGCTAACAAGCCTGTGGATTCCAATGCATTAATGCAACCTTAAACTTATTTTTTGTCTTAGACTGTTAAAAAAAATTACCATTCCCCCTGATGATGTTTGGATTATACCAAGTTTTGAGTACTAAACAACATCTGTGGTCGAGTTCTGTTACATTGGGACATCTAATATCTCCATGTGACTTCTTCCACTGTATAGTGAAACCCAGGGAAATGCATACAACACAGTGGATCTTTAATCAATAAAACTACTTGTTATCTAACCATCGCCAATCGTCTGCCATTCTGATTGATAGTTTTGAAGTGACTTTTCGACGGTTTGTGACCCATCTGTAGGTTGTGTATTGTAACAGTTTGTAGGGTATAATAAAGCAGGCACACAGACTTGTTCAATATCCTTCATCAAAAGAAGTGTGAAACATGTTGTGGCAATCGACTTACAGGAAAGCTACTTCACAAAAACTACACAATTTTATCAACCATAATCATTAAAAAATGACATTTTCCCATGATTTATTACTCTGCATACCGATCAATATATTATTCCATCCTAAACCAGTCTCACAGTTGGGAAATATGTGGAAATGTGTTTTGCTGGAAAGCGAATAATTCTGCAAAAAGAGCAACACTTCTTTTCTGGCGAAAGAAACAGCGTAAGTGCTGAGTGAAGGCAACAATACCACCGACTGTGTGTTTCCCTTTGATGGCTCCAATTATTAATTTTAGAACACCTGATTGAACTAGCACACAGAAGAACATATTCTTTTAAAATTACATGCATAACCATTAGTGGTTGAACTAGCACACAGAAGAACATATTCTTTTAAAATTACATGCATAACCATTAGTTAGTACAAAAATAAACCTCTCTGCCTTTTAATACATAATTTTCCTACACCATACTTATTCCAAATAGTTCTACAATGTGTCCCTGAGCAGGAAAGTAAAATCAACAACCGCTACAGTAATGCACTTTAAAATTAACTTCTTTCAAATGATTGCATTAAAGACAAGGCTGCACGGTAGGAATGTGCCATCAAACACCTTTACAAAAACAGCCAACTCTTTTTAAACCACACTGACTACATCATTTCGACTTTTCAAACGTATTCAAACCAGCTTTCAGCATTCAGAAGTCAAAAAAATAAAAACTTTACAACAACCTCACAAGGCATGTACAAAAAGAAGCTTTCACAATAAAAGCTCAGGCATTGGCAAGCATATTATTAAAATAATCTGGATGGAGTAATGTTCTGACGTTCACTTACCGGAGCAAATATCACCATACACATTTACACAGGACTTTAAAATCCCGCTTCCCTCGCTTGAAATCGAGCCCAGATTGTCTCATGCTAGAGAGGCTCTGGGAGGCTTCGGGGCGCAGTCTGCCTCTCACCGTCCTCGTGAAAGAAGAAAGGCAGCGCGAGGAGATGCTGGCAGACAGGGCGATGCTGCGCGAGCAGGAGCAGCCTCAGTGGTCCATGCAGGGGGATGGCAGACTGTTCCTGTTACAGACAACGGCTGCACTGAGCTCGCTGTGCTGTGAGTAGGGGCATCTGGTACAGCCCACCGGTGAGCTGCGATAAGCCTGACTGTTGCGTGCGACCATGGGGGTTCTCCGAGGGAGCTGATAAGGATGGGCTGCCGTGGCAGGGCGATATTAATTATATTCCACTCTCCACTGCAAAGGTGATGCCCAATTCTATTGAGTTTGATTACAATTCTAAGGATGCATGCTTAATAACTTCATTGTGTAAGGTATTTAGCATCTTAATATTCAGAAAGCATTACATTTTGGCTAAAGTAGCATTCACATGCCCCTTTCTACTCGCCCGCGGGAAACATCCATCACAACGCAACTTTTACGACGCACTACCATTACAACGCAGGATTTACAACGCAAGTCCTTACAACGACTTGCGCTGGAGGGCGCTGTAGGATAGGGAATAGTTTAATTTACTATCCAAAACCTTCCTTACTATCCACGGGGACTGGAGTTGGAATAGTAAATTAAAGTATTCCACTATCCAGCGCCCCCCAACGCAAGTCGTTGTAACGACTTGCGTTGTAAAACCTGCGTTGTAAAGGCATGCGTAGTAAAAGTATGCGTTGTGATGACATACATCCCTCGCCCGCGCATCCTTTCAGCAGGGATGGCACTAGCAGGGACACTCCAGATTCCCCCCAAAAGTCACTGCACAGGTACCTTACAAAAGGGGCGATGGTAGCCATCTACTGAAGTGCAAGCCTTGCAAAACGAATAGGACACATGAAGATGCCTCCAACGGTTGGAGGAGTGGCCTTGCGGTGGTCTCATTCAGGGGATGGTCTGCGCGTCAGCCTACCTGTGGTCAGGTGGGGTTCATTAGACTCCACCCACACAGACCAGTGAGGTCTAGTGAGCTCCTCTAGTACCCTCCACAAACAAAGCCTGGGATTAGATAATCAAAAATCTGATCAATCTTCACTTCCTCGATGGCCTGCGATTGAAATGGGGAAAGCTCCTTCCACTGCTAATTTTACACTGGTTTGTGCCTTCAAACCTCTCAAGTGTACCCAGCCTATCGGATGGTTTATGTGTCAGTAGGTGTATGACAGAAGATACTTCATGAAGATGTATTCACTGAAGGTTCTTTGCTATGGACTACAGTGGAAAGCTGTATTAAAGAGCCTTAGCAGGAGGGATAGCTGAGTGAGCGAAATGTTTGCCACTACAACAAAGCCGCAATGAGCCGGCCACAACTTTGAATCCCAGCAAAAATGACTCAGTATTCTATCCTCCCAAAGGTTTGTCAATTGAAGACCATGAGTGGGTAGTAGTAACATCTATCTTTTAAGGCACTCAAAAAGCATAGTATGAAGTGCCATATAACAAACATAGTCCTCTAGGTGTTAATGGCCTGGTTACTTAATGATACTCTACATTACTCCGAGTTAGGCCTTCCTCATTACAGTCCTTACCTGCATGAGATTTACCCCCATTACTCAGCCTCGCTAATATCCAACCAAACATCTATAATCATAGATACTGTTAGTCCCATCAGTTTTGGGCTGGCTAAGACACATCAAAGCCTGTCAGAACCCACAGTTCCAAATAGAATGAGTATGATACACTTGTTCGATAACCTTTGCTCATCCTCTTGTACCTTATCACAGAGCAGCCAGGCTTATCCTCAGGGCTCAAGTGTAAAGCGTTCTCACAACACCCCGCTTTGCAACACATTGCATTTGCCATAAAAAAAGACTCCACACCGCAGGTATAAAAACACTTGTCTTTGTATTACACACATACCCTGAAATCAAAACGAGATACACATTGTATATACACTCTACAGGTATACACAATTGTCAAACTTCTCTTGAATCGAAGCAAAGCACACATTGTATATACACTCTGCAGTTATATGAAATTGCTGGACTTTCCCATTGCAGAAAGGTCTAACAGCCACTAGTCTATGACTATGCCTTGTGACCCAGACCCTCAGTGTTTTAACTCTACCAGCCAGTGATACACCTTGCCCCTACTGGAACCCTGTTGGCTAGACAGTCAGAACCATGTAACATGGAAAGAAACAGTTAGGTTTGTCCATCCGAATCCAAACTCCAGGCAACCAACTGCACCTGCATGAGGGTGAGATCGGTCTCCCCTCATAGACAAAAGGTTGTGACCCAGGAAGATGGCGCATTCCCCATCAGAAGAAATGTTTTCCCCTCAAGCGAAGTTATGACCTGACGTAGATCCCTGGCAGTAGCCTTCTGATGCCCACAAGGCAAAACAAAAACCCTTGGGTCTCATCACAATGTTTCCAAAAACAAAGCACCATGTGGCGTAGCTCCAGGGAGAGGGAGCCAATGACCTCGGACAGAGGTGGCATTGTCAGGCACTGCTGTCCTTTCAATCTGGAGGCCTAGGACAGTCTCAGCTCCAAGCTCAGGTTCCCCCAAACACCCCTCAGACACCACACACTGGAGAACAAGCGAGCACAGGTCCCCTTAGTTGCAAGCATGCGTCCTTTTCACTCTTCAAACTCCCCTGCATTCCTCAAACTCCTCACTTCCCGCCACCTCAGATGGTTGATCTTTGCACACACACACTCCTCTTGCATAGCTAGATGATGGAGTATGCCAGGAAGGTCCTTGTCCAAACCATGATCACTTCCCACTGTCTCCACCTCACCCAATGCAGTCCTTACGATCTCCTGGAGACAGTGAGATCCTTTGAGTCCCAGGGGTCTCGTGGACAGGATGCCAGCTCACCAGTCTTCAGGGAGTACCTCAAGCTCCTGGCCACAACAGGTGGCACTAGCTGCAGACCAGAAAGGTTCAGGCAAAATCCACCAAGTGATAGTTCCATTCTTAGAGCACAACAATCTCCAAGTCACCACAAGTCTATGGATAATCTTGTTGCAGTCCCTCCTGCCGTAATGATTCCTCATGTCAAAGCCCCAGTATCAAACCAGTGTAGTATGGTTCTGAATTCAAAAGTGTCTCTACTTTCTGAGGCTGAAGCCCCAGTAGTAATACCCACTATGGCATTTGAAGATACAATCAGTTCAAAAGACTAATGTTGAAATGCACAGGATCTCTTTAAATTGTGTCCTGTTCTGCAAACCTACCCTGGGAGGTTTGATCACAATCTATAGTGGGGCCCAGACAATGCCCCTTGGAATGCAGGTGCCAATTCTACCTCTATGTAACCATCCCAGAAAGGCCCTTCAGAGTCAGAGGCCCACAGTTTCCCATGAACGACTAGTTTATGGCCCTCTTTCAGGAATACACAGATGTGACTATCCCCCTGGCACTCAGCTGTGAATTAGGTGCCAGGCCACCAAGCACATCGAGCTACGCACATCGAAATGCCCACTTTTCCAAAGTCACATTTCCATCACCGTTATGTAGAACCTACTCCCACTACGGAGCAGGATTCGCCATTACAACTCATAGATACCAAGCACCATACTGCCAGACAGCCTTTCTCTACATCCCCCGGTGCTAATCCAATATGAGAAGCAGGCCCCATCATACTGAACACATCATTCTGTGTTATTCATGACTCTTGCAGGTAACATATACACACACCTGCCCAACATCTTCCCAACAACACACCCTGTCACCAGGGAGAACTACAATATAGCATGAGACATGCAGAACCTTGTCACACAGCTCTATAAATGCCCAATCGAGTAACAGTGACCTGTGCACACAGGTCTCACCAGGGCAAACCTGTGGCACTATCAATCACCTACCTCCGTGGATGACACAACCAGTGTGACAGGCCTAAAAAAGGCACATTCGAGATGCATGCCCTGGGTATTACCTCATGACAAGGGACTTACAACACTGCTGAGCCCAACGATTTGACAACACATGGTAGTGCAAAAAGTGCACAAGTCCTAAGCTAGCACAAACGCCAGCCAAAACGGTTAGGGGAGACCACACTAACAAAGGCCAGGTCTAACAGATGCCCTCTATTTCCTCTTTATGGACATAAAAGAGAACTACTTATGAAGTGTTTCCTATAAAGCCAAATACTCAACATAATATTCTGCCAGTTGTTTCTCCTCTAGCTCCTTCAGGAAGGGTGATATGGGGGTGGAAAATTGAGGACTGTGGACAGACCTGGACTTGGAGCAATGATTACCAGTAAGTAACTGGGCCATTACCTCCTCACCCATTTCCTTGTGCTCACCTGCAAGAGTAACTACTAAAGCACAAAGTAAATAAAGCAATGCAATAATAAGGTGAAAACACATCACAATTAAACTTCCAAACGGCATAAAGAAAAGTAGAGGACATTTTATTCAATAAAATGACACAAAAACAACACAATTCCAATAAGGGGACCCAGAGATATGACATTTGTAATATTTAAATATTAATAATGCCACCCGCGTTCAACTAGACACAGCAGACCAGGACCTAGAAGCGATTTGAGTCCAATCATGTTGGAACATTGATTGGATACAGAACCAGGCTAGAACTGGTCATAAGTTTTACCTTGGGACACAGTTGAAATTTGAAAAAACTTTAGCAGAACAAAAAAGCAGGTTGTAGCAAAACAGGACTCCACAAGGATTTTGCATTTAGAGATGGTTCCTTGCTGACCTGTTACTTTAGCTGCCTTTGCCCAGTCATGATTTCTGCATTCACACTTAGGGCCCGAGGATAATGCAGGTTGGAAGGCCTCCTAACGGCATTTTCTCCATCCGAATCGGATTAGGAATGTGTCTTTCTGACCGAATCAGAAAGGTTTCCGACTGACCGAGTACTATGCGAGTTAAGAGTTAGAAATATCCTATTCTGAACCCGATGGCATTCAGAATGACCAAGCTGTACGGAGCAGACTTGTACGTCTCTACGGGCTGCGTTTTTGAATGACTGAGTACGATGCTGGATTTGGACAGCCTTTCTGAATCATGCCATCTGACTCAAATCAGCAATCGGAATCAGACTTTGGGGTCCTGTAGCAGCGCCCCCATGCACTGGGAGCCTTCCCAATCTGGTCCGTGGGGGTTCCCATGGATTCCCCCTTACCAGCCATGAACAGTGTGGCAGGCACCAGTGGGGGCCCGCCACAGGGTGCACGATTTTCCCCAGCCACCCCTTTCCTCAGTGGGCGCCTATGCGTTTAGTCAAAACATAGGCTCCCATTGAAGTCAATTGGAGTCCACCCTAATCATATCTGGAAGCATCCGGATGCATCGTACTCGGTTGGTCAGACTCTCCCGATTTGAGTCACTCGGAAACCATTCCCAAACCCATTCGGTATGGATGATTTCTAAACCACATCATTCACAAGCCCTAAATAACTTTTTCAGCCCTCAGAATCATTCAGTGGGGGAAGACTGCAGGCTGTAACTGAAGCGGGCTTCACAATGCCTGATACATTCTCAGTGAGGTCCTTCTTTTTCAAATTTGATGCTGCAGCGAAGTTCTGTGCAAAGAAGCCTGATTCTTTAGCTGATTGGTAATGACCCAGTAGGAGTGGCTTGGCAGGTTTGTTCGATCTTCCAGAGGTCATTAAGTTAGAATAGTTTCTAAGTCCCAGGTTTTTACGGGTAGTAGTCAAAGTCCAGCCAGACAAATTCAAAGGTTCCATGACCTTAGAAACAGCACTGGGAAGTCAAGGCATGCTCTAGCAGAGGCCAGCTGCAGGTTTCAGGCCAGGTCTAGTTGGAACTAGTCAGCTTGGCAGTTGCAGGAGAAGCCGCTTGCAGCTTGATGCACTCCTGTAGCTTGAACTGGAGGTACGCCTAATGACTCTTGGGGTCCACTTAATTGTCCTGGGTACAAGAGGAAGCAGGCCAGTCTTTCAGGACACCACCAGGTCACAGTCAGCAGTCCAAGCCTTCTATGGTTGTTCCTCAGGTCTAAACGGTGGTCTGAGGAGGACACCAGAGGAGGTCACATTGGTGCCTGGAAGTAGTTTGTAAGTGCTGGTGACTTTTTTCCCTTCCCTAAACAATGGGATACATGTTCCCAGGGGTAACTCTACCCAAATTTGCAGCGATTCCTGTCTGCCATACTGCAAACATTCCCACAGTGCACCTCTCTGACCAAATCCAAGATGGAGGAAACTTTCTCCCCTTGTTCAAAGCCCATGTGCCCACCTCTATGTGTGGCCAGTGCAAGATGCAACTTCCTCTATGATCACTAAATACCAATTCTGAGGGAGGCTCTCCTCCCGCTGGGATTGGTGCCTGGGTGACACGGGAAACAAACGAAGGGGTATGTCCATGTGTCATCTGACATCAGCTTGTGACAGAGGAGGTTGCTTTGAAGTAAATTAACTATCTAGGAAGAGTCCAAATGGTCATTATGCCAGAGAAACAAAAACAACTCCCCACCCCTAGCCCTTTGCCTCAGCTTTAGGAGCAGTTTCCATAACTCATTGGTGTTTGAACACTCAGTGGGCTGCGGTTAGAGGTCAATGCAAATCAGCCTCCTATGGCTTTAGGCAGTGAAAAGGTAACTTTCTAAACGTTTAATAAAAGTATAACAAAAAAGCTGACTAAACAATGAATTTTAAAAGAGTTATTGAATCCAACTTCTAGTTGTTCCCTACTATGAGATAGCATGATTAATATTTATGTTTAATACTTGTTCCCATTGTTTCTTTATGGGCCAGCCAGCCTTCATACAGTTGAAATAGCTTTTGGATGAGAGCCACTGCAAAGATATGCTAGCATTACATTACTATTTTTAGGTACAACAGTCTGTCTTGGGAGCTACAGGGACAATTTAGGGATGACTTGTTAATATTTAAAATATAATAAATAGACCTATCAAAGGGTTTTTTTGTCTGGCGAAAGTGAAGTTTTACACTCCTTTAGTCAGGGTACAATGGTACACCTGAAGCGCTGTTTGCACTGACGATAAGTAATTTAAATATGCCAATTAGTATTAAGACAATTCAACAATGTTTAAATGGGGAGCACAGACACTTTATTACTATTTAGCAGAGGTAAAGTGCAAAGAATTTTTCATTCAGGAAAAAGTAGAGTTCAGAAAAAAAGGCAGAAAATCTAGGGTGACCATGCAGAAGAGGCAGGTTTACCTACAATAACTTCATCCAGATTCCTTTATTTTTCACTTTTGAATGACAGACTTGGAAAATGAAATATGGTGGCCCAACTATCAAGATATCTGTACTTTCTTTTACCACATTTAACACATAGTGTGTTGGCCTTTTTGCAAATCTGATTAACTCATTTATAATAAAGTAAAAAAGAGATTGTGGTTTGGACCAGGCTATTTCTCATCATGCATATTTGGTGAAAATCCATCCTGGATTGTTTGGAGTAGATGCACCATAGGTGTTCCTATGGGAACTGACATTGAAATTTCAGTATCAATTTAAAATCAGCAAGTTATAAATAAAGACATTTTTTATTTAAATTCCAACATTAGCTTTTTATTAGGGATTGTTTCCCTTTTAGGAAATGATATATATTTGACATGTGTTTACAGAACTCTGTTATGAAGGATAGATGTATGAGGCACCCTATTCCTAAATACAAGGATTGTATCCCAATAACAGATGAATAATTATAAACAGAGTTGACCTCTAGAATGTCTTAGGTGTTAGATAAAAAAGGTTCAAAAGCTTACCATGTGCATGTTTGGGTATGGTAAACCCTAATGTGGGTTTGTCAATTACTTTGGAAATTCCTGTAAGTAGGGCAGCTGCATGTTACGGTAGTGGTAATGTGTGCTGTACACTCAATGGGTAGCTAGTTGTTAATAATGTAAACATCTCAACATTTCAATAGTAACCAGAATATGTGATAAAGGGAAAATAGTTGTTATTTAGACCAAATGAATTTAAAAGAGTGAGGCATGATTGTTAAAATAATTTTATGTATAATTTATTCTGAAATAAATTTTGAACTCTGGTATAAATGGACTAAAATAAACTGTCAGTTTAGAAGTACTACAGTATTAGCTATGACATGTTATCAAAAATATTTTATTTTAACGGGTAATATTGGCTGTGGTTACTAATTTAGCAACCTAATGTATTATCCCTTTATACCTGTCAAATTAAATACCATAAAAGAGATATGTATCTATAAACTTTTGATATTAAATATATTATTTAATACTTTTAATGATCACCAAAATTCTCATTTCATATCTAATGTTTCGTAAACTTAGGGAGATGCTGAAGGATACTACTAGCCATTTTCATGTATGATTATTATTATTACTATAATATTAATATTATTATTAATATTATTGTTAATAATATGGGTATGATATTAAGAGATGATAAAATCTGTCTAGTACATATATGCTTAATGTATTCTTGAATTACGAAAGAAGTTTGGCATTTACTATGAGCTACGTAAAAGTAACAGTGGCATTAAAAAAACGATGTTTTATGTATGAGAAATTGGATCATTCTATCTCATGAGAACAGAATGATAAACTTACTATACAAATAGGTGTAATGGGGATCAACGGTGTTGACCTTAAGTATTAGACAATTGCCTGATCTTCAGAAATTATAGACGTTAAGAGCTGAATCGTAAAATCACTCTTAACGATAGTCAATCAAATTCTAATGATTATTAAAGTGATATTAGGATCCCATATTGATCTTAATTAAGTGGTTTGTTTCAGGAAACTTTCCATAATGTGTGATTTTCATTGTATTGATTGAAAACATGAGTTGATGAATCTAACTAAAATAACCAAAAGATGTATTTTTCTCTTTTATTACAGTTTCCTGTTGCACAACTGAATGAAACATTGGGGATGCATCTTCCAATGTGGAGTGCAGGTAATACGGCCAGGACAAACTCTGATTACCCACACTTTAAAAAAAAAGCAAATCATATGTTATTGTAAATTCTTTTTCCATTTGCCATCCTCACCAGCTGTTCTAGGTTCTCTTCTTAAGCTTTGCTCTCTTGGGTTGTCTTTCTGTGCACAAATATGCATTAAATACACATTACTGGACAAGATGTTTTACATTTAAATACACAATTCAAAATATAAATGTACTGCTTCTTACCAAAGGGATTCCTATTACTTTACAAATCAGTGCTTAATTTGTGTCAGTGTTTACCAGTACTCAGCAGCAGCATTTATTTTGTAACACAGGTACATATTCATGAAACTCCACCACGCAGCCAATTCCTGTCAATCTTTAAACAGAGCACATTGCCACAACATTTATCAACTCAATATGTATTAAAAAAAATAACATGTCAAACATATCTGGGCCATTCTTATAGCTTTGTGTACAAGTGACATTAAAAATTGTAGGGTTAGTTTGCAGCACAGTTTACTAGCATCTAGCAGTGAAAAGGGGTGTAGTGGAATAACTTTGTGGTCTGGCACTTGTGTATTTTACAAATGAAGTGCAAATTTAGATTGCTCTATGCATGTGTACATATTATTGATAATGATTAATATTAGCCTACAAGATTGATGGTCATCTCAAAACAAACATCTTGTTTAAATATAATTTCCCCTCAAGCATGGAAAAAATTTCTTTCTGTAGTACATAATTGCAATCATAAAAGCTTCAGCAATACATTCTATGTTTGGCAGTGTTGGCAAATAAAAACAGGAATGTTTTCCTAAATGGCATAGTGAAAAATGTTTGGTAATTTCTAATAAATAATTACTTTACCTTAACATTAGTTACCCATTTACATGACAATAAAGCTACCAATTACATTCAACAATTACTGCACAGTAAATTCTAAAATGGCATCACAAGAACGCCAGTGAATATAAATTCATCTCAAACTTTTTTGGTTTAACATTCTTGAAGAGAATACAGTCTAATTACTGTCAAATGTATCTTAAGTTTTCAGATGTATAGTTAACAGCAAGGTATTATTAAAATGTTGCATAATTGAGCTCTTCAGAATGACTCCCACATAAGATTCATTATTTTCCTCTGCCTAAACTTGCAATATTGTCTTCATTACATAGCTTGTCACTCAAATTACAGGAGTTCTTTTATCTAAGTGTAAGTTGTTTTAATGTCCTTCTGGTTTGAATGTCTATCTCCTTATTTGAAAATACAGTTTAACTTAGCACTTGTTTTGGGAGTCTTCAATTGGGTTTGCAGAGATTCATGGAAGAAATTCAGCCTGCAGGAGGGCTTTCAGTGCAAGAGTCAATAGAGGAAAAGTGGAAGCAGTTGTTATATAGAAAGCAGTGAAAAGGGCGATGTATGTGGTACCAATTTACAAATCGCTTCATCAAGAAAACACTGAATGGTCAAAGGAAATGCAATATATTCTAATAACTGTTTAACACAAAACAACTACATTGTGATTCAAAACAACACAATTTGTCAAGCCTGAAAAGGAAAATATCTAAGTCATATGAAAAAACCTGACTCATTAGAAATTTGTTTAATGCAACCAATCACTGTATAATTATCATTAACAACATTCTAGCACTGATAGCAGACAAGGTAGTTAAACAAGGTAGCTGAAAAATAACATGTATGCCTCTACTGGGCCTACCAGCTCCGCCTGCATAATATATCGTAGAATTCTTACAAAACCACTATTCTCACAACATACACATATTCAATGTTCCCCTCTCATGCAAATAGTCCACAGTTCCCTCAAGCATGCCAGCATCAGCTACTCCTCCATAGTGATTGCTGATTCCATTGTGCTAAGCAACAACCCACCTATTTCAAAACACTCCGTCATACTACATCAAAATATTTCCTTAGGGTTTCACAGCTTCAGGGCCAAATTGAAATATAACCTGCAAGGAATCAGAATAATACTGGCAAGCACAGACATTGCAGAGGGTCAACTCATCTGCCTAGATAATGGCAAACATGCACTATCCTGCTGAAACTGGTTTAAGACACTGAGCTAATCTGAGAGGTTTCCTTAGAGTGGATACAATCATTCATCAATACTGCAACTAATAGATGGAGCTTTTGCTCTGCATTACTGGCACCAAAATGTATATGATAGCACCGAGTAACAAGGAAGAAAAGACAATTAAATTTTTGTTAAAATCAAGTCTGCAAAGTCTTCCTTTCTGATGCAGAAAGTAATGTAACTTAGACCTAAATACCCCACCCCAAGTGAATGAAATATGTTTGTGTGCACATGTGTTGCAAAGACATCCTGTGCCCTGGGCACCCCCATTTTTGTATTACTGGTACTGGTGGTAACTGACTCTGAATCTCCCTGTGCTCTGTCTAACCAGGCCTAGGACCAGTGCTATCCTGCAAACACACTTAGAAGACAGTAAAAACACCTACATACACTTGGGTAAACTATGGGATAGGGTAACCCTATGATTGGCTTGACTTCCCCTAAAAAGCGCTAGTACAAAATAGGTCAGGGGGCTCAAAACTACCTTCAAGTTCCTAGTGTGTAATAGAGCAAGGAGGTTTTGAGGCCAGCAGCCCTTTCTGCACTTGCATGTGTGCACTGCTGAGGCCTGACGTCAGTTTAAAAACAGCCTTGTGTTGCAGGACTGCTTTTAACATTCAAGCTGTGTCCAAAATCAACTTTGGTGTTTGGGGCACCTACTCATTATTAAACTACAATATTATGGCATATGAGGTAACCTCAGGGTCTCTCTTAGGTGTTCCAGTGGGGGAGGAGGGGTCATATATTTCTAAGGAGAGGTTTTATAGGCCTTGGGTTTAGTGAAATTGCACATTTCTCTTCTCACATTGTCGTACAGTGTTTCCCAAAATAGGCTTTTGTGCTAATAGCACTGTGGCATGAGGATCTGCATTACTTTTACATATTCAGAACCCCTGAAGTCTCCCGTAGGTGTTCCAGGGGTAGGGGTAGTCCTATAGATATAGGCAGGGTCCTTATAAAAGATGTGTCATAAGCCCTGGTGCTGGAGAAATTGCCCATTTCATTTTCTTCTTTAGTAGATCCCCAGCCACATAGGTTAACATGGCAAGAAGATATTAATCAATAATTCTTACCAGGGAAACCCTCAAAAATATCATTCAAGGTATTACTAGTATGGTATTGATAAGTCCAATAATAATCTATTGTTGAATTTATCTTAAAATGTACAGACAAGAAGTTATAAGACTTTCTTATCTGTAAGCCAAAATTCGGCCATCCAGTGATCTTCCATGATTGGTCAAAGGTAAGTGGATTAGCCAGGCTGCTTTTATGAGGTGATAAGTAGCCCCTGGGGTTAGAGAGCCATTCTGGCAGAAGAGGATTCTGCGATATAGGAATGCCCGAGCAGGAAGAGGGGTCATAAACAATGATCTTAAATAGAAGGAGGAGACAGTCAGAAGAAGCCAGTTTGAATTACACCCCTACTCTTCGAACTCAGCCAGATGGCAGGCTTAAGAAAGGAATGTGCAGATGCCAGGGGAAGGAGAACACGGAGATGAGGCATCCTAGAGGTTGGTTTAACCAGCTGTTGCCTCTCAGCTGGAACTTCAGCCATATTGAATTTTGGAGAAATGGTAGCTGCCTGGAAGACCACTGTGGCACACTTTGAAAGAAATGGTCATGTTCTGTGGTCTGCCCTGCACCTCATTGGACGGAAGTGCCCTCCTGCATGTCCCCAGGGAACACTGAATTAGTATCTGAGAGGGGCTCTCAGATCTGCTGCATGAAACTAAAGGAAGAAGAAGGTTCTATGCTCGAAGTTTGATTTTCACCAACCAGGTCCAGCACTCTTACTGACTGCACATGCTGCACAATCTGGAACTAAAACCCTGTGGCTTAAACCTGCTACGAAAGGAGGAAAGAGTGGAATCCCTGCAAGCTACAGGTTAGCAGAACTCACCTGGACAATCACCATCAAGAATTCCAGCCCGGACTACAAGCTGTAGATATGAAAGGATTTTGTCCAAGTGAATTGTGGGAATGGAACCCCCAAACTTTCAAGGACCTTATGGAGCTCCCAGACCCTTGGTGTATGTTTTGGACACTTTGGAACCCTCAAATGTAACTTTAAAGCAACTTTGGAAAAAAGCTCCATAAGTGGACTAACTCAGCCTGGACAGCCAGGCAGGGGATCCTGAACCGCGAGTCGGCCTACCCTCCAAGTTCGTCCCACTGGAAAGCTCTGGAGGTCTGACTTCAATGAGTCTGACTGGGAGCTTGTCGCAAGGCAAGCCAGAGAACCTTTCCCGAATACGGACTGGCTGAAAGCTTTGAGGGACCCGGTCGGCCTGAAACTTTGACTATGTCCCGGTCTAGCACGATTCGATGTTCCAATAGGCATAGTAGGTTTTTATGTGCTGTATAGTGCTAAATCTTTAAAAAATCATGTCTCCTGTTGCCTGTATTGAATTATATTTGTTTTGATGTCAATTTAAATATAAACGTATTTCCTATTTTTGTAACTTGGTTATGGATTTTTATTATGTGTTGTGTCTTAATTAATTACTAAATGGGTGTTTTTAAATGCTTTACATACCTGTCTTTGTAGTTAAGCCTACCTGTTCGCAGCCTAGCAACCAAGGGTTGAGCATGGGAATAATTTACTGAGAACTATTGGGAGCGTATATTGTGGTATTGGCTTTATTGCCAGTGGTAGATAGACATTTACCACTACTAATAACCCACTTTCCAACAACATGGACTAATGATATTTTATCTACACTGGTATTCAAAAAAGAACTAATTGAACTTAAAAAATTGGACACCTCAAATGACCCTCAACACTCACAATCATAAATCAAGAAAACGTAACCAAAAACAACACTGTAGGCCGTTAAGGATTAATAAAAGCATCTCACTCCAATGCAATGTGTTTACCGGACCAAAGGGTCGGGGTTACAACCCATGCCGGTCCCCCTAACAAGCATAGTCAATCTACCAACAGAAGTTCAATTGGCAAAATATTTAAAAGAAGTTGTGGCAATGCTAATAGGTCTGGCTTATGAAAGCACTTTCAAGCCAGAGCTAAAAATCTAGGTATATTAATGACTGCCCTCCTCCTGTCTGTGCTGCTGCCAGAGAGAAAAGCTTTACATTTTCTAGTTATCTGAGCCATATTAATAGCATTGCAATGGCATATGTGTGCCCATAAATGTTTATGCTGAGGCAGCTGGATAAACAAACAAAATGATCACAGCTGTGTGGAGAAGAAGCTCTTTTTGGGGAAGCACACAACTTCCGCATGTCCAGTCGAAACACGTACTCCTGGCTCCCAACATGTGGGTGGAGCCAAAGCCCCTCTCCCATTGACAGCCAAGCCAGACCATAACTAATGGGTAGTCAAATACATATTTTTAAAATGAAGTGAAAAGCCAAGCAAAGTGAGCCTGCCCAACTCCCCAAACAGGGAGATTCTTGTCAACTCCTACACAAGACACATTCTGAAAACAAAAACTTTAAAACATTATAAACTTTACATCACAATTTTCAGATTATTTTACAATTCTTCAAAGTGTATAAAGCACTGTGCATAGTTTAGTTTTACGTTTTGAACCAAATGCCCCCAGATTGGCACAAGGAAGTTTCTGTCATGTTCTAAAAACATACTGCCATTCTACCTAAAAATAACAAGTTTAATTATGTCCTCAATCAAAATACTGGGCCCGATTCACAGAACTAACTTAAGACGAAATCCTAAACTTACTACCATTTTAGTATTCACAGAAGGCACTTACTCATTTTGGTATTCACAGAAGACACTTACTCATTTTGGTATTCACAGAAGTTAGGAGTCCTAACTTGAGGACTCCTAAATGCCTTCTGTGAATACCGAAAGTCTTAAAGTTAGGATTTTTCTCAGTTTAGTAGTAGTAAAGTTAGGACTCCTAACTTTGGGACTCCTAAATGCCTTCTGTGAATACCGAAAGTCTTAAAATTGGGATTTTCTCAGTACTTTAGGACTTCTAAATGCCTTCTGTGAATACCGAAAGTCTTAAAATTGGTATTTTTCTCAGTTTAGTAGTAGTTAAAGTTAGGACTCCTAACTTTAGGACTCCTAAATGCCTTCTGTGAATACCAACAGTCTTAAAATTAGGATTTTTCTAACTTTACTACTACTAAACTGACAAAAATTCAAATGTTAAGACTTTTAGTATTTACAGAAGGCATTAAGGAGTCCTAAAGTTAGGTGTCCTAACTTTACTACTACTACTACTGGCATAGGCAGCATGAGTGTGCCTTTTGGGTTCATGTGAGTTTAGTGTCGGGCAAAGGATGAAGCCTGAGGGGGCCATTAGTCACCCATAATTGAAGAGCTGCATATAATACTAAATTGATAATACCAGACCAAAAAGTTTCTTCAGAGAGTGACTAGCACCATCACAACTGGGGTAACCCACTTTTACAATCCTATGCCACCATGTGAATTACCCACTATCCTCTGTGTTAGCACCTGACCCACCTGTAACCAATGATGATTTGTGGTATTTCAAAGTGGTTGGGCATAAATATCAAATTCCACAGAGCAAAGGTGCAGAACTCACCTTTCTTATGTAGTGCCTGGGGATCTACCCCAAGAAAATTTAGAAAATAATCAGTGGCAAATGATTTGTACAGTAAAATTTTCACATAAAAAGATTGAATCAAGAGTGACTGCAGGAGGAAAAGAAACCCTGAAGGACTTCAACGGGGTCCGCTGGACACCAACAGATGGTGAAACCACTGTCTTTGATGTTAGCAACTTGCTCATCTCTAAGCAATAATGACAGGTGACCTTTTTTAAGCGGTGGAGTTTAAACAACTGCTTGCACGCAAGCAATCCTCACTATTTTTAGATTTTGTAAAAGCAGTGCCAAAATTATACAGACAGGGGGCGTGGCTTGGCGCGCGGCAATGGCGGTCGCAGCTATCTAGAGCTCCCGCTTGCCCGCTACTTATCCGACAGATTATCCTGACCCCCGGACCTCTTACTCTCGCCCAAAGTGAGGCGATTGCTGCTGCTGTTGCCTGGTTTCTCCCGGCGGGGTCGGCGGAGCCTCGGGTGCCGGATCGCGGCCGGGTGGAGACGAGGAGTGTGCGGCCCGGCGCTCGGCTTGAAACCGGGGGACTCCATTTTGGCGCACCCGAGGCTAGTGCTACCGGTGTGGCGTGGCCGCCCAGCCGCTTGCCTGACGCGGACTTGGCCCAGCGGGATACCGCACATCGGGCGCGGCCCCCCCGAGAGCCCGGCGGGGCACTTTGAGATCCTGAGGGCGTGGGCTCGCCCTGCTGTGTGCTGTGGCCTTGTGGAGCCGGCCGGACCGGGGCCTCGGATTTCGCGACTCCCGCCCGGGGCTCGCTGTGGGCTGCTGCGGCCTCCGGGGTCGGACGGGGCCTCGTCGCTTGGCCTGGCGGAGATCCTCCCTGCTGCCCCTACACGGCGGACGGCCTGGAACGCCGTGGGTCGACGGCCTGGGGGCCCTGTGGTGATTTGTGAGTGCCCGCGCCTGTGCATGGCGCAGTGAGGCCTGGCATTCCGGTGGGGCGCCGGGACCTCGATTTTGGCGGACACCGGCTGGGCGGCCTGTGGGTGGGTCGGCTGGCCCGCCGCCGGACATTGGACTTTGGCTGTGAGGAAGGCGATTTTCTCCTCCTGGGACCCTGCGAGAGGAGAGTGTGTCCTGGCGCCGCTGCGCTGCCTGCTCCGCTGGGGAGCCGAGTGATCGGACTGCGGCCGGGGCTTGGAGGGCTGCGCTCCCCCATCGATTGGACCTGCACCTTCACTACTTGGAGCCTGGTGGTGCTCGGAGCTCCCCTGCCCTGGGGCTCTGGCAGTGGCTGAACGGCGGCGGACAGATCGAGACGTCTTGGCTTGCCAGGAGCCCGGAGTTGATCCGTGAGTACCCCATCCCCCTGGTCCCCGGGCCCTGTTGGAGTTCGGGCGGACGCTGTAGGGGGCCCTGGGGCAGTTTGGAGAGGTCGCCTGGCGGCCTGGGGGGCTTGGAGGTCCCTGATTGTCGGCGGGTGGAGTGCGGGCCTCGGGGCCTATCTAGACTTTGCTTGGCCAAGGGGCTTCATCACAGAGACAGTCCACTGGGCCCCGCTAAGTGCCCTACTGCCATCGTGTGGCCTTCCTCCCCTGCTATACTTGGTGAAGGGGCTGGGGGTCCCTGACGGCCATTCCCACATACGTGGTTGATATTGCACGAGAGACTTGCAGCCATGACCAGAGGGGGTGGCGGTCCCGCCAAGCAGGTGACAATCGACAAGTTCACCGGGCCGAGTGGGGGCCCTGGTCCTTCGGGAGGTGGACAGCAGCAGGGCGGTGGACCCGACAACGCGGCACTAATGGCGGCCATTACCCAGTCAAGGGATGCGCTCGATGCCAAGATCGGAGCGGTGGGCGCCGATGTCACCCTCTTGCGACAGGACTTGCGGAATGCTGTGGCGAGGATCACAGAAACTGAATCCAGGGTGTCGGTTGTGGAGGATGATGTCGACACGCTTAAGAAGAAAATGGCGGCGGTGGAGGCGGCGCAGCGGGGCCTGGCGCTTCGGGTGGAAGATGCTGAAGGGCGCGCGCGCCGCAATAACCTTCGCTTCGTTGGCTTTCCAGAACGGTGTGAGAAGGGCATCATGGAACAATTTCTCAAGCAGTGGCTGGAGTCCTGGCTGCCCCCGGAAGCTTTATCTAATTGCTTTGTAATTGAACGCGCGCACCGCGCCCTATCGCAGATGCCGCCAGAGGGTGAACGTCCTAGGGCAGTGATTGCTAGGCTGCTGAACTACCATGATCGAGATGTCATTCTACGGGAGGCGAGATCCAGGGACTCTCTCCTATATGAGAATCGTAAAATAATGATCTTCCCTGATTACACGAAACTGGTACAGCAGCAGCGCCAATCCTTCATGCACGCCAAGGCGAAATTGCGTGGTCTTAAACTTCAGTACTCTCTGTTGTACCCAGCGCGCCTGAAGGTGATTTTTCAATCTCGTACTCTGTTCTTCGATACTCCAGAGGACCTCTTCAAGTGGACCGACGAGACAGTGAGGGTCCGGCCGAACCCCCAGCCGGGGCTGAATCCGGGGCCCTCGAGGGAGGTCTCACAGGAGAGGACCAGACCCAAGAGGCATCGACGATCCAGGTCACGTAAGCGCTCGGCCTCCCTCAGCAGTGTCCGGGCCAGTGGTGGGACAGCAGATTCCGACCAATCTGAGGTGGATAATGGCACGACCTGATGGTGTTGCGCTCCTCTGAACAGTGGTGACTGCAGGTTTTGGCCACAGGAGTACGAGCACTTGAGGCTCGATAGACTGGTGGCGTCAGTACTGCCTTGAGATTGCTTTGCGGCTGATCACTGAACGTGAAAGGGGATTGTGAGTGGGGGGTTCGGGGGTTACATATAAGGGGCTACTGTTCTCCTGCGAATGTGGGAGTTTGAGGGGGGGGAGGGTTGTGACTACTAGTTCTGGGGGTGTTGGGATCCATTGGCATGGCCGGCTCAGGGCTCCCTGTTCTGGACCCGGAGTCGCCCATGCCGCGACAGGTACTTCATGGTTTTTTGAGGTATAGGGTGGGGGGTGGAAGGGTGCGGGTGGCTGGAGACGGGGCCACTGAGTTGGGACTGTACTTTGATAGTGACTATGATGACATTCATTTGATGGTTGGTTCTGGGGTTCAGGGTGAGACGGGAGTAGCTCGTCGTGTTTTTTGGGTGTTTTGGGGTGGGGGGGTGGGTCTGCACGTGTGTTTTGCTGCGGTGTTATTTCCTGTGCATGATGGGAGGCAATGGCAAGGACACTCTATTGGATGGGTCCCACTGGACTATGGCTGAAGTGACGCATGGCCTTCCTGGGGCATCTCTGCGGGTGATCACTTGGAATGTCAGGGGGATGCTTGACAAAATTAAGCGGGGGGCAGTGTTGCGATGGGGGAAAAATGAAAGTGCTGACATCTTATTGCTCCAAGAAACCCACATGATGGGCTCCAAAGTGCTGGGCCTGCAGAGGTTTGGCTACCACCAGGTGTTCCATGCTGGTTTTTCCCGGGGATCTAGGGGGGTGGCCATTTTGATTCATCGCCGGGTGGCGTACGTCCATGAGAAACAGTGGGTTGACCCGCTGGGTCGATTTATTTTTGTCAAGGGCATGGTGGGCACTGAATCTGTGGTTTTTGGGAGTGTCTATGCCCCCCCTCCCCTGCAATGGGCCCTGGCTGAGAAACTTTTCGCGGTGTGGGAGGACATTCCTGATTCCTTGGCGATGATTGGTGGTGACTGGAACGACGTACTGAATGCTAATATGGACCGCCGGCGGCGCCGAGATGTGAATGTTGCTGCCCCCCCCCCCCTGTCCGCACCAGACTGCATGCTTTGACTGAGGGACTGGGTTGGTCGGATGCCTGGAGGCACATGCATCCTACCGCGCGTGAATATACATATGTCTCCGCTGTGCATGGCTCCTATTCAAGATTGGACTGTATGTTTGTGCCTAGTGGCTGTCTGTGTAGAGTGAAGAGTGCTGTCATTTTGCCTAGGGGTCTGTCCGACCACTCCCCAGTGTCGGTTAGGGTGGAACTCCGCCGACAGCGCCAACCGTTTCGGTGGAGGATGTCCTCGTGGCATCTACAGCAGCCGGCCTACGTGACACACTTAAGGGAAGCGCTGGATCTCTATTGGCGAGAGAATCTTGTAGGGGACGTGGATGCCGGGGTGGTGTGGGAAGCCATGAAGCCCACTATCCGGGGAGTGGACATTGCGTGGTGTGCCGCGGCGCGTCGGAAGCGGAGGGAACTGATTACGGACGCGGCCGCGCAGGTGGCAACTTTAGAAGAGCAGAACCGAATGGGTGGGGGTGAGGCCGGGTTGCGACTCCTTCTTCAGGCTCAACAGGCCTATGCATCCGTCCTTCTGGATGAGGCTAGACAGGCGTGGCTGGCTACGCGTAGTAGAACATACCAGTGGGGGGACAAATCATGTACAAAGCTTCATAGACTCTGCCAACGCCATCTCCAGCCGCTTGCGCTGCTGGGACTCACGTCTGCCGACGGGGAGGTCATTACTGATCCAATCGAACTGGCGGCGAGTTTTGCCGCTTACTTTGCTACCCAATACGCCCCTTGCGACCGCCTGTCCGCTGACGAGGTGATTAAATTTATTGAGGACCTGCCCCCCAAGGCAGTGTCTGAAGAAACTAGGCTGGCGTTAGATGTACCCCTTACGGCTGAGGAACTAGGCGATGCCCTGGGACAGCTAAATACTGGGAAGGCCCCTGGTCCGAGTGGCTACCCGAGTGAGTTCTTTAAAATGTTTCATGTACAGCTGGGGCCCCATTATCACCGCGCGCTTGAGGCTGCGCGTGAACGGGGCTCTCTGCCCCAGGACTGGAGGCACGCCGAAATTGTGGTCTTCCAGAAGCCGGGTCGACCCCCGGAGAGGCATGACTCGTATCGTCCCATTTCTTTACTCAATCTTGAGGCTAAAGTTCTGGCCAAAGCTCTGGCGAATCGCTTGTCCCCACATATCACAGATCTTGTTCATCCGGATCAGGCCGGGTTTATGCCCCATAGAGCGACGCGACATAACATCAGACGCGCACAGGCGGCGATTGACGCGGTGGGAGCTACGGGGGAGCGAGCGGCTTTGTTGCTCGCGGACATTAATAAGGCCTTTGACTCTGTCAGCTGGACCTACCTCTTTGCGCTGTTGCCCCGACTCAATCTAGGCCCTGTTTTCCTGTCCTATATCCGGCTACTATACACTGATATTACGGCCTCGGTGCGGGTTGCGGGGGCGGTGTCGGAGACTTTTCCGATTGGTCGAGGGACTCGACAGGGATGCCCACTCTCCCCCTATCTCTTTGCTTTGCTTATGGAGCCACTAGCTGCCTGGGTGCGCATAGATGCGCAAATGCGGGGGTTTGTATGGAATGACAGCTTGACTGATAGAATTGCGCTGTACGCGGACGATGTCCTTTTCTTTCTTACTGATCTGCAGCGTTCGGGACCACGCGTACTGGACATTATGCGAATATTTGGAGAGGTCTCAGGTCTCTTTCTGAACCTGCGTAAATCTATCCTCTGGGTGCTGGATGGAAGTGATGTGGCGGATCCTTGGGCGCTGGATCTACAAGTGGTTACACACGGCCTGCAATATTTGGGAGTATTCCTGTCGAAATCGACCGACGTTGCTTGGGAGCGTAATGTCGTCCCGGTTTGGGATCGAGTACAGTCGGATGTCAAAACTTGGTCTCGGATGCCCCTCTCGATATTTGGCAGGTCCGCCATTTTTAAGATGGTGGCGCTTCCACGTCTCCTGTACCAGTTGCAGAACCATCCGTATCCGATTGCACCCCAGTGGTTCCGACAGGTTAATTCGATCTTAGGCCGTTTTCTGTGGGCTGGGGGGACGGCCAGAGTGGCACTTCGTACGTGCTTCTTGTCCACCTATTGTGGTGGCCTGGCCACCTCGGACCTGTTGTCCTATTACCAGGCCGCACATCTGCTTATCCTGAACGACTGGTGGTACAGTGACAGGGGGGATCCGGCTTATGCCCTGGAACGCTCCTTGATGGGCGACAACCCACTCCACACAGTGCTTTACTCGGCCCGCTTGCGGCGGGATCTGCCGAGAGTGACATGCCTTGTTTTTGCCATATGGAGACAGGCCTTGCGCCGTATGGGCTGGTGGGGTCGCCTGACCGCGGAGACGCCGCTATGGCGTAACGGTCTATTGCCTGAGTTGTCGGCGTTGACGGGATTCGATGGCTGGGATGCGATAGGGATTTCGCGGCTGGGGAATGTGATGTCCGGTACGACGCTCAAGTCCTTTCAGGCACTTAGAGCTGAGTTCGATATGCCCCAATCCCAATTCTTTCGGTATTTACAACTGCGCCATGCATTGTGGCCCAGCATCGCCAACTTGGATTCCCTCCCCGACTTTAGTCCCATCGAGGCGAAGGTCTTTATGGGGGATCTGGGAGAGAAAAAGGTCTCTCGCATCTATCAGACTTTGGTCACTCATTGCTCCTCCACCCTTCTTCCGTTAAAGGCGACTTGGGAAGCTGATGTTGGCCCCCTCGATGAAGATGACTGGAGGGAGGCTCTGGAGTCCCCTAGGGGAGCAGCCATTGCTATGCGGCTTAGGCTCATTCAGTTCAAAATTCTCCATAGGGCCTACTTCACCCGTGAACGATTGTGGAAGGCTGGCCTGATTGAGTCCCCGGAGTGTTTGCGCTGTGGAGATGCCGTGGGCAGTTTGCTTCATACATTATGGTCATGCCCGAGGTTGGTGGGCTTCTGGAGCGGTGTGTGGGACTGCCTGTCGGAGGTATTGGGTTGGACTCTTCCTCGCACCCATCGCCTGGGCCTGCTCCACGTTTTAGAGGGAGTTGGTGGAAATGTATATAAACGGCACTTGCTGCTCCTGGGTCTGGTAGTGGCCAAGAGGGACTTGGCCCGAGCCTGGAAGGATGTGAGGCCCCCCCCCCTGGGTGCATGGAGGGCCGAACTGGACTTTTGCATGGGCCTGGAACGGCCGATCTTTGAAGCCCGCGGTTGCCCCCGCAAACATTTCAAGATATGGAAGAGGTGGGCCGAGTATAGGGGGTTGACTCTTGACCCTCCAGCGGCACTGGAAGAAGACCTCTCGACTTGTGTTGTTGGCTAGTTCTTGCATTGTGCTACAAATCTTATTCCATGATGTGACACAGCGGCGATTAATACACACGTGCTAAGGGGTGGGGTGGGATGTTGGGAGGGAGTTGGGAGGAATGGGTAGTTTGGGTTTGAAAAGGTGGGGGAAGGCATAATAATGTTCCTTTATATCTGTCTTTTCTGGATTGCTTAGCTGGACACTTGGTTCTGTATTAAAATGGAGAATTGATGTTTGGTGGTGTTCTCCTGATTGTGGGGAGCCACGCAAATTGCTTGCTTATTCCTACCAATAAAAAATTTGTTGTGAAAAAAAAAAATTATACAGACAGGATATGAAGTAATTCCAGCTGTGCTTTAATGAAATACCCAAACTCTCTTGTGATATGTCAGGCATGCCTAACCCTCCCCAAAAAGTCTTGTTCACGACACAGTGTTTGGCCAAAGAGCTTTATTCATTACACACAGTTAACACATTAGATTATTCAACTTCACATGGTCTAATGCTAATTAAATTAGCAATTCAAGTCACAGGAAGGGAATGTCAGAAGGCATTGAAATATCACAATCATCTGCCAAGAATAGCATTGCTAGAACAGTCCTTCCAGCTCACAGAATAATGCTACTGGTCAATCACCTAGAATGTTCAGGATCAGAGGCCAACATTTACTCTCAACAGAGGTTCTAATGCCCCTATACTAGCGCAGGAAATAGGTGCTCTTCCTCCACCTCCAGCAGCAGCGACAATCAGGTCATCATATTTCAGACGTCTAATAAAGTCCATACATAATTTCAGCTTACTGAAGGTGTTGGTCTGAACCTTGTGGTTATTCACGAATTTACAAGGACGAAAAAGGTCTGAAAGAAACCACTGTCCTGTGAATATTGGCAAGGATGCTTTCCGTTATGTTTTCAAGTAGCACGGGTGATATCCTGTTTGTAACAGAATTGGAAGGCTTCCCAGATAAGTTGTTTTAATTCCTTAACAAAATGTGGGTCCTCCATCTGCAGTAGATATTTCAGAATTGGTATTATCATGACTCATGAACAGGTAATAATAGGATGAAATGAATGAACAGTCATATCCAGCGGATGTGTAGGTTGGCCATCAAGGGCAATAAGGCGAGTCATGCTGAATATTCTACAGATACAGTTCTGATGGTATCTGGCTTTGTCCAAATGCTCTGCACCTAGATGAAGTCGACAGATTTAAAGGAAATTACATTTTCATCCTCTGTATGCTTGCTAAGATTTTCAGCTACCTTAAAAAGCTTTTCTCTGCCCAGTATGAAATTGTCAATTGAGCGTAAACGGTTTTGCACTTCAGTGTATCTCATTCATAAAAAGTCAACAATTTCTCAATTTTTTGAAGCTTTTACTTGTTTTCGTGATTCATATGTTATGAGTAATGCGTCTTAGTTAGATCTAGGTATTTGGTCAAAGAGAATTGATCTTGGGTCTTTTTAACATTTGTGTCTTTCTAATGCTAATGAGATGTCCTTTCTCGAAATACATTTGAAGAGTGACATTTGTCATTGGGTATCCAAAGGTCGTGAGTAACTTTCAGGTAAAGTAATTGACTATTACAGCAGAAATTATATGACAAGATTGGAAGCTGCTGCTCGAGATTAATGCACAGTTTGATGTGCAACTATAGCAGTAACTGTTGGTTTACCAGAAAATATACACCCTCAATAAAGTGCCAGAAGAGTAAAACATCGACAAATAAGATACCGCACTACCAAAAAAAACACAGATGCAAACAAGCATTGAAGCAGTACTATATAGTAATTTTGGTATTTCACTATTGATGGAGGAACTACTGCTCTTGATATGGGTCACAATATGCTGACATAATTGGTGGATAGGTGGTGGTCATGGGAGTTAGGTGTTGAAAGTATGCACCAAGTTTATCATGGAAAATTCTGTACCGGTGAATTCCCTGCTGGAACCACACAACAGGCACATGTCTTGACATGTGCCTGCAAGGCATAATGAGGAGGTTCCGGGAAACTGCTAAGAATTCACTGCCAGCAGCAAATGGCAGTGAGGCCCAGGTAAAGAAAACTTATAAAGTGACATATTATGTTTTTTTGTTTGAATGTTTTTATTGTTATTTCAACTTATAGTAACAATACAGAGCTGTACATGGTGCAGGGCGACACAGCAATGAGCAATAGGAACCACAGCTAGGAGTAAATACAGTGAGGAAATTGTATCGTGCCACCAGCACGAGGTTTATCCAGTGTCTCTGTGGAGAAAGAAGTTGGAGGGTATAGGGGAGGAAAACAGTGGTAGTTACACAGAACAGCCTCACTCTGCATTTCCCACCAGTACATGCCTTTCGCATCTGCGGTCTCCCCCGTCCACCCACCAGGGCAATGGAAGCCTCCGAAGGCCGAGGCAGCAACACCTGCGTATGTTAATGTGAGTGTGGATCTGCACTGGTCGCAGGGGCGCGGCCAGTGGGGTGTCATAGAGGAGGGGCGCCATCGAGGGCCATGAAGTGCGCAGGTCGGGCAAGTCCCGGACTGGTCAACACGCACCAGCGACTTGTGGGGAGGAGGAGTGCAGAGGCATGTCCCACTAGTTTCCAGTGCATAAGGAGGTAGGCGAAGTCTCGGTGCGCTGTGTGTTGTGTCCCTCATTGCCACTCGGCAATCCGCTTTGTGGTCACTGCAATGTCATTGCCGTCTCATGTGCTCCGTTACATGAACTGGCGAACAGGGGAGAGAGAAGGGGGGGGAAGGGGGGGAGGGGCTGGGCGCGGTCAGCAAGGTCAGCCATGTGTCTCACGTGGTGCCATGAGGATGGCGCAGCAAGAGCGGGTGTTAGGGAGGGCAACTATCGTGTCGGCCGGTGGATGTCTGTAGTGTGTAGTGGGGGGGGCGTGGGGAGCCCTGCGGGAGGCGTGAGGCGCTGGAGTGGTATGCAGGTCATCCTCTCGGTAGTCAAAGTGCGATCTGGCTGGTAGCTAGTTGAACGCCATTTCAGGGGGGTGCATGAAGGGCTGAGCAAGAGACGTCAGGGCTGTCACGCGCATCGGCTTGCTCCGCTATCGTGTCTCCGCCTCCCTCAGGGGAGCTGGCGGGTGTGTGGTCTCCCAGAGGGTGTCTGTCGCTGTGAAAGGCGCTGAGCATGTCATCCCACAGTGTTGCTATTGGGAACTGTCGCAATCTCGCCGTTTCCTCGTTGTGTAGGACTATGCTTTCCGCCCTTGCCCAGGTGTCCAGAGAGGTGCGCCAATGTTGGGGCAAGGGAGGGGTCGCGCGTTTCCAATGCTTAGTGAGTAGTCTCTTGGCTGTAATGAGGCCCAGATCCCAAAAACGGGAGGGGACTTTGTTGAGGGCGGTTCTCTTATAGAGGCCCAGCAGGCATGTCTCCCATGTGTGTGGTAACGGCATAGCCGTGCAGCGGTCAAGAACCATTAGCACTGATTGCCAGTATGGCCGTATCCGAGGGCAGAGCCATAACATATGTAGCAGATCCGCACCAGTTAGTGCGCATCTTGGGCAGCTAGCCGAGGCACCCGGGAAATATTGGTTGAGCCTGTCTGGTGAGAGGTATGCCCTGTGCAACACATAAAATTGTATCACCTTGAAGCGTGCGTTACGAGGGATGTTTTTGGGGCTGGCGAGTACCATCATCCACTCCTTGTCCGTCCAGTCCCTCCCTCTGTCGATTGCCCATTTAGCACGCAGGGGCTGTAGGGTATGTTGCGTGTGGGTCAATAAGGCCTGAGTCAACCAATGTACCACGTGCGTACAATCCCCCATGACATGGAGGTGTTGTATCAGCTGATGCGTGGGGGGCTCAACTGTGATGTTACCCCATCTTCGGGTGTACGCCGCTACTATGGATGCGTGTTGTAAGAATTGGCCCGCGGGAATGCCCGTGTCGTCAGCCAGTGTCTCAAAGGGAATCAGGGTGCCATCGGCATATAGGTCCGCCATGGTTTCAATCCCTGAGCTCGTCCAGTGTTCCAGCGCAGCTGCCGTGACTATGGCAGTCGTTTTAGGTGTGCCCAGGAGTGGGAGTGCTGGAGCGTAAGGTGTGACATGTTTAGTGAGCCGTATGCTTCTGTTAAAGCATTTCACCGCTACGTCCACATGTAGCTGTGGCCTGTGTTTCGTACGTGCTAATGGGTGGAAAAACGAGTGAATTTGCAGGAGGGTGAGCGAGTCCTCATGTGAGGTCGTGTCCGCCAGGTTCCTGCCCGAGAGCCAGGCGGTCACTCACTGGAGCTGCGCCGCTAGGTAGTAGAGCTCCAGATTTGGCACTGCGAGGCCGCCCGCCTCAATTGGCGCGTAGAGCTTATTTAGCGCCACCCTGGGTCGTCCAGCATTCCAGACCAAATCCCGGAGTATAGACTCCAGGTCCTTAAATGTACGGGCCGGGACATACTCTGGTATGTTGGCAAAGTAATAGAGAAGCCTGGGCAACACTCATCTTCGTCAATGTGATCCTGGCCGGGACAGTGAGTGGGAGAGTCTTCCAAAAGGATACCTGCGACCTGATGGATGTGACGGCGCGTGTCAGATTGCCATCTAGGATTTCAGGGTGTGTTCTGTATATATAAATTCCCAGGTATTTGAACACAGTATCATGCCATGGCAGTAGTTCCCCCCCGATGCCAATTCCTGGGTTCGGGATGTCGGGCGCAAAGGAGTATGCTCCCGACTTCGCCCAGTTCACCCTGAGTCCAGACATGGTCTCAAAGGTCCGGAATATTTCCGAGAGGTCCCGTGGCAAATTCGTGAGGTCCCTGAAGTACAGTAATAGGTCGTCAGCGTACAGCGAGACCGCATGTGTGCCGTCTGCTAGCGGTATACCCCAGTTCGCCCCACTTCCGCGCAGTATCTCAGCGAGAGGTTCGATTGCCATCGCGAAAAGTAGCGGGGACAGCGGGCATCCCTGTCTGGTTCCCCGTCTGACTCTTATAGTGTCCGAAAGCAGCTTGCCCGTGCGGACGCGTACTTCCGGACTCCTATATAGCAGGCCGACCATTTCGATGTAGTTATCGCCCAGGTCAAATTTGCTCAGTACCTCCCGTAGATACGGCCATTCGACCGAGTCGAAGGCCTTTTCGAGATCGAGAATTAGGCACCCCGATCTCGGCCAGTCCCGTACCGCATATTCCTGCACCCGGAACAGCCTCCTGATGTTGTGGGATGTGCACCTAGTGGGTACAAAGCCGTTTTGGTCGCTGTGCACCAGGGATGGCACCAGTGGCGCCAGTCGCCTTGCCAGGGAAGACGCTAAGATCTTATAATCCGTATTTAGGAGTGCTAGAGGCCTGTACGAGCCGAGGAGCGTGGCATCCCGGCCGGGTTTGAGCAGTGACACCAGTGTCGCCTCGTTCATGGATGTGGGCAGGGCAGAGTCATCCAACGCCGCCGAGTACACTCTTATGAGCTCCGGGATCAAGATGTCGGAGCAAGCCTTGTAGTATTCAGCCGGGAGGCCGTCTGGTCCGGGTGCTTTACCGTTCGAGAGGGCAGAGATGGCGTCGCGCAGCTCATCCGCCTCAAATGGCGACCCAAGGTCGTCTTGCTGGTCTGCCGTAAGGGCGGGAAGCCTGAGCCCTTCGAGGTAATCGGCAATGTTTGGGTGCGGGGTCGAGAGACGTGACTCATATAGCGCTCGGTAGTGCACTATAAAGGCGTCATGGATCTTCGCCTGGGTGTATACCGCGGTGCCAGCGGGCGGGTGTATCGTAGTGATGGGGGACGTTCGTTCCTCTCGTTGAATTAGCCAAGCTAGCAGTTTGCCAGGTTTATCCCCAGTGTGGTGTGTGCGGGCCGAGTGTGCTGCGTAGTTAACATGTTTCAGGCTGTCTATGAGTTTGTCATGCTCCGCGCGTGCTGCCAATAGTTTGGCATCATCACCGTCAGCCGCTTCTCGCTCAGCCTGCAACAGGTCTGTTTCCAGGCATTTAAGGTCAGCTTCTATGCGGCGGCGTGAGAGGGCTTGTGTGCCCAGACAGTGCCCCCTGAGGACCACTTTAAATGCGTCCCACTCTATCTGCGGGGACGACGCCGTGCCGGTGTTGTCCTCAAAATACTGCGCTGTCTGTGCGCTAATGGAGCTTCGGAAATGGCCATCTAGGAGTAGGTCAGGCTGGAGCCGCCAAGTGGGCGCCGGGGGTCGGGGGCAGTCCCATGCTATGCTCAGGGTATGGGGATTGTGGTCGGAATGTGTGCGGCCCATGTAGCAGGTGTCTACGATGTGCGGCAAAATGTCTTCAGTGACCATGTATCTGTCTAACCTCACATGAAGAGCGTGTGCCCCAGAGTAGTACGAATAGGCCCTGGTGTGGGGGTTATGGCTACGCCAAGCGTCTCGCAAGTCCCATTGCGTGGACCATGCCTGGAGGGTGTCTGCAGTAGTCTGTGCATGTGAGTTGGGCGGTGGGGGATGCGAACGGTCAAGGGTCACGTCCAGCATGCCGTTATAATCCCCACCCAACACCCACGGGACACCATGCCAGGGAGTTAAAGTGGTGGACAATTGTGCCAGGAAAGCCGCCAAGCCCGTGTTGGGTGCATATACCGAGGCCAGCACCAGTGGGTTCCCGTCCAGCCTGCCATGGACCACCACAAACCGTCCTCCGGGATCTATGTGCATGTCTGACATCGCCCAAGGTGTGCCCGGTCTGACCCACACTAGTGATCCCTTGGCATATGACGAATGGCGCGTGGCGTATAGTTGCCCCCACCATCGGCGGCGCAGTGTGTTGACTTCCGAGTCACTGAGGTGCGTCTCCTGTAGGAGAGCTATCTGTATGTGATGGCGCTTGAGGTAGGAGTATATTTGGTAGCGCCGGGATGGTGTGTGCATGCCCCTGACATTCCACGTACATATCTTAATGGCAGACATTACAGCAATCCAGTATCAGTCCTCGTCCCGCCTCCCCGTCGCCGCCCCTCGTACCCCACATCATCGTCAAACAACTCACCCCAGCGCCACACCACATCGGCCTCCCCGCGGCCACAATTCCCAGCAATGGAAGGGGGGGGGGATAAGGGTACATAAAAATGGGGGAACAGTGAATTCTCGAACTTGGTGAACATGTAGAATACCAAAAGGTCGGGTGCGGAACGTGCTCCCGTCCATACTCTCAAGGAGAGTAACCATATCTAAGACTGAAGAGGGTAGGTGTGCAGATCGCACCCTAATCGTGGTAGCAAACCAACAATGTCTGTCCATGGAGACCCTCCACCCACCCGGCGAATGTCCGGCAGTACAATAAAAAGGGAAAGAAAAAACATCTATGCAAATGCAAATGCAGGCCCCCATGCACACATGCACCAAATCACTACACGTTACGTATCCCAGGGTGGCAGTATTCAGGAGCAGCTTCTCCGGGTGTGTGTGTCAGCCGGGAATGGGCGCCAGCGACACGCCCGGGGGTCAGTATCGCCACAGGGGTCTCCGGGTGCGTATTCACTCCTCAAGCAGAATGCAAGGCCAACACTCTCACCCGGCATGGGGTGAGTGCATGTCAATCCATCCCTCCACTGCCGTGGAGGCGTCGTCCGAGTCGTGTCTCTCATCCCTGTGGCGCACTCAGCTGATATAGTCCGCCGTCTGGGGCGTGACGTCCGGTCTTTCCTCCGAGCCTTGTGAATTCGGTATGCCATAGATGGCTTCGTCGTCACTGGGAGGGTCTTGCTGGCTGCCTCCCGCTGTCGCACTCTGCATTGGGGAAGAGCTCACTTCCATGACCAGGCGAAGGGCGTCTTGCTTCTCCTGCTGCCGAGCGTCCTCCGGGGGGGCCGTCCTCGCCGTTCCTCGCGTAGTGGATCGTGATCTCCGGCGCGGTCTGCGTCTCCTCCGGGCGTTTCCGTTCTGCCTCCTGGGTGCAGGACCAGCCATGGTCTCGGGGTCTGTGCCCACGCCTCCGTCCAGCCATGCCTCCACCTCCGTCGGGTCAGTGAAGAAATGTGTGCGTTCTCCAGCCACCACCCTCAGTTTCGCAGGAAACAACAGAGAGTATTGCAGGCCGTTTGATCCGGGTCAGAACCCTTCCCGGATTTGTCCATCTTGACTTTGGGGATGGTTCCGCTGTTCCCAGTGTGGTTCCTGGTCCCAGTAGACATCTGTGTTAGGGCGCGAGTATTACCTCAGCAGTGAGGGCTGTGCCAGTGGGGCGCGATGGTGTTCAGGTCCGTAGACGCACTGGCAGGTCACGCTGCGGTGGCGGTCTCCCGACTTCAGGCCTCAGCTCGCGGGCAGCACAGGGTCCCGCCTCAGGTGGGCCGTTGCTGCTACTTGGAAGTGGAGCGTAGGTGCGTCGCCGCTACAGGCGGCCTCTCGGGACCCGGTACACCTCGTGTGCAGCCGTCAGCTAAGGGGGTGTCATGGGCGTCTTGCTCGCTCGCCCATCACGGTGGGGCTATTCCCGGTCCCTGGTGGTCGGGCCCTTCCTTCGTGGCCCGTCGGAAGGTTTACGAAGTTTCACCGAGGGCAGCCGCCAACGTTCCCGACCTCAGCCACCTCAAGCGTCCGTGCCGCCCACGCCCCCCCTCCAGCTACTCGGTCCGTCTGTTCTGTCCACGGGTCAGGGGACGCTCTTGTGGAAAAGTAAATTTTGCCATGTTCTGTGTCCCTACGCCTCATCCATCATATGTTATGTGTGCATGACCAATATGCATATGTTATTCCCCATGTCCGATTAAGGACGCAATTACAGTTGTGTCCACCTCTGGTATGTCCTTTCCCAGTCCTCGTGAATACTACGAATATCAGGCCTATGTAAAGTTACGTTGCCACGTTTCCCAGTGTGCACGTTATTCCATTATAAAATCCCCGTTTCTAGGCCTCAAAAGGGCCCGGACATCAGATTCAGCTCCTGTCTCCTGAAAGCCTCGCTGAGGAGCGATACAGCCCCCACCTGTATCCTCGACCCTTCACTTACTTCCTGCCTCGCAGTGCCCGGTGCAGCTTGGCTCTGCCTCTGAGTCTGCCAAAAGTATGTTATAGTTCCAGTTATCAGTTCAGTCCTCCTTCTCTGCATTCCTAAGCTACTGAACTGCATCAATAGTTTCCGTCATTGTCTAGCCTTCTCGTCTCCACGTTAAGAGAAATACTGTATTTAATGGTCATTTAATATTCTTCATCACGCACTACATGTAGAATAATGCATGGTCCAGTCTTAGAATCAAGTTAGCTTTTCCCCTCATGACTTCTAGTTTATATCAACATGTTCCCTAAACATCAGATACTAGATAGGGTTTAGGTACATGTCGCTCCGACCCTCCAGACTCTAGTCTCTGCTCCTAGCACAGAGTTCATAGCCCCCAGCCTCTCCTAGTAATACGTCATTGCCAGTTTACGCGCACCATTAGGTTAGAGGTCCCGGCTCCTTAGGTAGCCCCCTCCAATGATTCCGCCCATTCATGACATATTCTGTTACTTTTGCACCACATGTCTATGTACACGCCCAGTTACACCTACTTTTACTGTTATCTCTCGCGACTGCTACGCGTCACGCCTTCTGCTCCACCCACTGCTACGCCTACTGCAATGTAATGCTATGTGTTCGCGCTATGTATATATGCCTGTGTTTTGTTATTGAATGTTAGCGCGCTCATCCCAGGTCAAGCCCCGGCAGCTGCTGGGCCCCAGTTGTCCTGCCGGGCCTTATTGTCCTATTCCTATGCAGGTTGTCCTGATCCTGTCCTTATGCTGTAATAAACCTGCAGAAACTCCTACTACCTCGAATCTTGACTCTTATTTATTGAGCTATCTGTTATGCTATATGCCTAGTCAAAAATAGGGTATTATTTATTTATTTACCACATAATGGCGCCCGAACAGGGACTTGCCCTTTCCCCACGCGTCGGTGAAGCCATGCCGACCCCCTGACCCTCTGCAGTCGTGACGGAACTCTTCTGCGCAGTGGCAGATATTTCTGTTCAAGTATCCCTCAGGCCCACGGAGGAGACGGAGGAGGCGGTCCAGCATCCGAACGAGACGGTGGAGGAACGCGGCGAGTCCCGACCAGAGCCCAAGCCGAGAGTCCAAGGTCCGAGGTATCCGGAGGCCCACCCGTAACTGAAGTCCGAAGTTCGTCGTCGTAGAAATCCAGTCCAGTCCGAGGCCTTCCGTTCCGTGCTGCCCGGTGAGTACCATTGCTGGGGTAGTATCTAGACAGGACCAATCTAAATTGACTCCTGGTCCGTGGGTTGGTGGTGCCCAGACTCACAAACGAAGTGTTCACCTAGGTGGATACGGGTCTTGATGTGTCCCTTTATGGGACCGGTATGTTCCGTACTGTTATAGCAGTGCATCCAGTAACTCTAGTCTGTTCCGTTCTCGAGAAAATTCGTGTATTTCTGTTCTCAGTATTTCAGGTAATATTCTGTTCGAACTGTTATTTATAATGTTCTTTATGTATTTTAATGTTGTGGTATGAGTGTGATGTGATTTCGTGTTTTCATTGTATATTGTATTGTGTCCAGATTACAGTTCAGTCATGCCTATATTTTCCAAGTTACGTCAGTTAAAAACTAGAAAGGGTCTGCTGGAAGCAGCAGTTCCTGTTCCGCCTAGGGACAGTCCAGGTCACTTTATGTATCAGAAACATGGCATAAGCGCCATATTATATCTAGATTTATGGGTAGAGTATACCAAACAGTTAGAAGAAAAGTATAGATGGCCCGTATCGGGTACATGGGATGCCGAATGTATCATGCGAGTAGAAGAAGCATTATGGAAAAAGAAAGCCAGACAGTCACAGAAAGATGCCATCGAGTTATGGCGTAAAGAAGCGCATAAAAGAACGGAAAAGGAAGTCAGAAAGTCAGAGTTAAGTAGAGAATCCCAAGAACGAGCCCAAGAAAGAGAATTAATCGAGATAGGTGAACGAGTCAAAGCCGAACAGTCAGACAGACAGAGGCATGCCCTTATTAAGGGTATGTATCCTCTTCTTGCCGAGGGCTTGCCAAAAGCGACCCCAGAGGCATCCAGTAATTTCCCGCCACCATTAGTTCCGACCAAGCTACGTCACAAACCGACCGCAGCTGATATTTTTATTTCGTCCTATTTGGACGACACAGTCCCCGAATATGCAAATCCTGTCCGCGCTCCGCCTGTCCCTGTAAATCAGGCGCTTCCCGCTCCTCCAGACACCGGAGTACCTGTTACGGTACCCCCGGTCCAGCCCGCCATACAAGTCCAGCCTACAGTTCCATTTCCCACTCTGCCAGGACGTAGAGCCTCAGTAGACGACTCCAGTCTAGGGGCCGCAGGAGGAGCTACTCCTCAAACCCCGCCGCCACACAAGCGTTTATCGGCACTCGAATTACATGCTCAAGCATCACAGCGTACTCCTAAAAGTAATAAGTCTGTCACAGAAATCAGACAAGCCCTTGGCGAATGTGTCTATGACGCAGTTCCAGGCGAGTATAATATGGTTTTATATTCCGTACGCGTAAGGAGGGTGACCGAGTATCTAGTCACCTTACCGAATATGAAAGAAGATCTAGACAGAATATATCATTTCATCCGTACAGGGGATGATCCAGAAAGTATTGGCGAGATTATGTCCCAAAGGAAAGCCGAGATCCAGCTCATGATATTAAAGTTCCTGATCAATTGTCTAATAAGAGAACAAGATTACCCGTCTAAAGATCCCGCCGAAATGAGAATCCTGACAAGGTGGAGTGATAATATAGCCGAGGGTAAGCACAAGACCGTCGGTGCTATGGAGAGTATGTACAAGAAAATCCGTAAAGAGATAATAAAGATACACGAACAACGTAAAGCAGCACAAGTAAGTGAGAAAGAAAGTAACTCTGATACTGAAGAGGTAGACGACGAGAATCCCGCCAGAATAGCGTATGTAGGAAAATCTAGATTTCCAGATCGCCATTTACGCCTAGAACCCAAGTTTATTTTTCATCATTCAGCACCAGAACAAGGTTCTCTAGAACAAGTATTTCAAGCTACCGATCACATTTTGAAATCACGAGTCGGTTACAGTGAGTTAAGTACTATGCATGAACAAGAACTAGCCCGATCAGCAGTCCGATGGATTACTGATTCTACCACTTTTCCAGACGAAATAGTGGCACAAATGTTTCTGAAACTGCCCCCAGCCGAGCAACGACTGGTGGGTATGTATATGATTCAGCACCTCATTACTCTGTATGAGGGTCAACACTCTGATCCAGGTCCGTTACATGATATTCTGAACGAGTTACTCCAGTACAAATGGAGAGGTCTAGGTACCGATTTAATTAGTGTCATTCTAGAACAGCGTCACAAATATAGAACGTTCTTGAACCCGCATTTTGTTCATGTCTCACCTCCAGAAAATAAATCATTTTACATAGACAGACAGAATCCGTTACGAGAAGTCCACCCAGTCAGAGGGACGGGTGGCGAAATGCAACGAGTGTTTGTATACACTCCAATATCAAAGATGGAACTTCTTGAAATGAAAAAATTAATTCCCTGTCATGATAAAGATCCAGCGGGGTTCCATCGAGAATTAAAAGACATGCTCCGTATGGGAGAATACACTTACCCAGATATCATTAAAATGTTAAAGGTCCTGTTACCCGCAGGGGTGTATGAAAAGTTAAAGGAAAAAGAATGGGAGGTGGGAGAGAAAAAGATCGATTGGACAGCTCTAGAAGCTGAAGACAAGGCACGAGTACCAGGTACCGGTCTTGGAGATAAATGTAAAGAATTACCAGAATTATTGATTCAAGTTTTACCCAGATTATTGACAACGAGAAAAGAAGACTGGGATGCAATCTCAGCCTGTAAACAGAAACAAGATGAAGATATTAGTGATTTTTATTCTAGATTTGAAAAATGTTTCAGTATTAACAGTGGTCTCAAGACAAGTAGTGAGTCATACCCTCACCTTTTTGTTACCAAATTAGTCGAGAATTCAAGTCCACAAATTAAAAATCGAGTCTTGAAAGTCGAAAGCACCTGGCAAGCAAATACTCCGTCCCAGATGCTCCAGATGCTTCAGTATCACCAGAATAGAATCAGGGAAGAGCAAGAACACGAGAGAAAACGTATGAAAGACACGAAAATGAAAGTGCTAGTTGCACAATCTATTCCTCAAGACAGTCAGAAGAGGGGTCCGAATCAAGCCAGTCATCCTGCAGCTCCCGTTAAAGGGAACTGCAATTATTGTAAACAGCCAGGTCATTTTATAAACGAGTGTGCAGTTCTGAAACACAACATAGCTACTGGTAAGACTAAAGAAAGACCACGTCCGCCGAGACAAGAACAAGTTTCACAGACTCCTCAGTCACAGAATGCACAACAGACAGTTACAGTACCGCAGCCTATTGCTGCAACACAGCATGTCACATCACAGATGTACCAGTATGCACAGTCTGAGTATCCAGAGTACCAGCCATATTCATGAAACAGCCTAGAGAGGGAGGTAGGCTTGCCTCTCATCGAGATACCTGTAGATCAAGAAGGTCCCTATGTTCACAGTCAAGTATTAGGGAAAGACAGAAAGTTTTTGATCGATACAGGGGCAAGTAGGACCACAATTAGTCATGCCGAAGTTCCAGGGGCTCCGCTCTCAGGCTCAAGAAATGTTTCCCTTGGATTTTCAGGAAATCCAATAGTTAATGAGATATCTAAGCCAGTTACTCTAGAAGTAGGTCCATTGTCCCGCACTACTGATCTGTTACTTACTAAGTCATGTCCAGAAAATCTGTTAGGCATTAAGACACTGAAAGAATTAGGTGCAGTCATTTGCTGTTCCCCAGAGGGAATACGTCTGTTCCTACGTGACTTCAAGGGTCACTATGTACTACGAGATTTTGATTCGAGACTGTCTAATGTCCCGCAGCACTTATGGGCGCAAGGTCCAACTGATGTAGGTTATATGCAAATCACACCCTATCGTGTGACTCTCAAACCAGGTGTAGTGTTACCACGAATCAGACAGTACAGATTGCCACCTGAGGCTGTAGCAGCCTTATCCAAAATTATTGACGAGCTCATGGCTCAAGGAGTAGTTGTAGAAACTGACTCCAATGTATGTAATTCTCCGATCATTCCAGTCATGAAACGTACTGATCCAAATGCACCCCCAGTATATCGATTAGTGATTGATTTACGAGAGCTTAATAAATGTATTATTCCTCAGTACCCAGTAGTCCCAGATATCTCTTCCCTATTAACAGCCATTGATTCTGAAGCCACGTTCTTCACTGTCATAGACCTCAAGAATGCATTTTTTAGTGTTCCAATTCATCCAGACAGCCAGTTTCTTTTCGGATTTTGTTTTAATGGAAGGAGCTATATGTTCACACGAGCTCCTCAAGGTTTCACAGAAAGCCCTAGTATTTACAGTCAAGCACTCAAGAGACAACTAGACAACATTCATATGCCAACTGACACTGCCCTGCTCCAGTATGTCGATGATCTACTGATCACAGCCCGTTCCGAACGTGCTTGCGAGCGAGCGTCACTTACAGTACTGTATTTCCTAGCCGAGATGGGGCACAAGGTGTCACCTTCGAAGCTTCAATTCTGTGTCCAGCAAGTGGTATACTTAGGACACTTGCTGTCCAAGAGGGGAAGGCAGTTGACACCCGACCGTATCCAGTTAATAGCGAGTCTTCCCCAGCCCAGAACCCAGAAGGAGGTACGTGCCTTTATCGGCCTTACTTCTTATTGTAGACAATGGATTCCCCAGTATGCATTTCTAGCCAAGCCACTGATACAGTTAACGACACAGGAGGCAGCCGTATCGACTGTCCTCCCTTGGACATCTGAACATACACTTAGTTTCAACGAGTTAAAGAAAGCCCTATGCCAAGCTCCAGTTCTAGCTACACCGAACTACAGTAAGCCTTTTACACTTTTCGTTACTGAACGTGAAGGTACAGCATTATCTGTTCTTACACAAGATCAAGCAGGACAATACAAGCCCTGTGCTTATTTTTCTAGCACATTAGATCCAGTCGCCCAGGCGTTGCCTGTGTGCCTCAAGTCAGTTGCAGCCACAGCACTAGCTATCAGACAAAGTGATTCCATAGTTTTAGGACATTCCCTGACAGTACAAGTCCCACATTCCGTGGAAGTTCTTTTGAACCGAACACAAACTCAGCACTTGACAATTGCACGTTTAACAGGTTATGAATTGACACTGTTCCAGCCACACATAGGAATTAGACGCTGCAACGTCCTGAATCCTGCTACACTGTTACCATCAGTTAGTTCAAATTCTGACCCACATGACTGTGTGGAAGTAATTAACATTACGACAAAGCCAAGACAAGACCTGACAGACATTCCGTTACCAGATCCCGATCTGACACTCTATGTGGATGGTTCATGTATGAGAACTAGTACAGGAGAACTAGTCGCCGCGTATGCAGTAACTACTGACACTGAAGTTATTGAAACACACCGTATTGATACCCTGTCCGCTCAAGCAGCAGAGCTAGTCGCTCTGACACAAGCCTGTATACACGCCAAGAACCTGAAAGTTAATGTTTACACAGATTCACGTTACGCATTTGGAGTTGTACACGACTTCGGAGTGCTCTGGCAGGAGAGAGGTTTCATGACTTCTCATGGAACCAAGATTCAGCATGGTCTCCTTATTCAAGCCCTGTTAGATGCCATACATTTACCGACATCTATCGCTATCATGAAGTGCAAAGCACATACGAAAGTTATTGACATTATTTCCCAAGGTAACGATCTAGCAGATCGCACAGCCAAGCTTACAGCACAGACTCCAGACATTCCAGTTAACATGACACATATTCCAGATACGATTACATGTATGACAGTTAAGGACCCTACACAAGATGTCATAGATATCCAGTTACATGCTACTCCCGATGAAATCAAGAAATGGTCTGAACAAGGAGGGGTCCAGACAGATCAAGGATGGTTAACGAAGGGTAGAGCCACATGGTTTCTCCCCGACTCTATGGTTCAAGTCATTATCAATACCGCACATAGTCCAGCACATTTAGGAGAAAAAGCTATGTTAGACAGTATCCAGAACATTTGGTTCAACAAGCATTTACGAGCTGCAGCCAAGCAGAAAGTCCGTACCTGTATGATATGTTGTCAGTTTAATCCAGGTAAAAGTGTCCCGGTGGAACAAGGTGGTTTCCAGCCCCCTGACCACCCTTTTGAGGTCCTCCAGATGGATTATATTCAGATGGAGCGATGTCGAGGTTTCAAGTATGTCCTTGTAGTAGTATGCGCTTTGTCCAGGTGGACAGAAGCATATCCAGTCCCAGATTACACAGCCGCGACCACTGCCAAACAGTTGGTTCGTGAATTTTTCCCTAGGTATGGACTCCCTAGAGTCGTATATTCTGATAACGGTCAGCCATTCTCCTCAGAGTTAATGAAGCACGTTTCCCTGTTGTTAGGGTACCAGTGGAAGTTCCATTGTGTACGCCATCCTGAAGCAGCCGGTCTGGTCGAGAGACATAATCAGACTCTGAAAATCCGTATCGCAAAAGTTTGTAAAGACAAAGGTGTGGACTGGCTAGTAGCTCTGCCAGTCGCTTTGTTTTATATGCGCATGGTTGCACATTCCAGATCAGGTCTGTCCCCGTATGAGGTCGTTTTCGGCCGGCCCCCTAACATGTGGGGTACTCCTAGACCCCGAAGTATTACCGATGTTTCATGTAATATGCTGACAGATTACCTAGCTTCCTTGATGTCTGCCCTCAACTCATGTCGTTCACAGGTTGCCGCCGCATTTCCAGACAATACCGAGGTGGCACCGCACGAGATCGTTCCAGGCTCCTTGGTGATGATCAGAAATTTTGACAGATCAAGTCCGCTGGAACCACGTTGGAAGGAGCCACATCAGGTCCTCTTGACCACCCGTACTGCCGTCAAGTTGGAAGGCAGGAAGGGGTGGGTCCATCTTTCTCATGTAAAACTTTTCAATGGATTGAAACCAGTCTCCAAGAACATTTCCAAGGATTCCCAAGATTCTAAAGACTGCCAAAACATTGTTTTAAAGGACTGTCCCGCAAAAGACATTACTACAACCCCTCCCTTGTTAGAGAAAACTCCGCAACAGGAGTATAAGTTAAAGCTCAGGTCTAGCAAAATAAGTCAGTCAGTTTGATTGTATAAGTCCTCCCCTAGGTGAAACGGTTAGACTGTTTCTGACATGTATAAAATAGACCCCCATAGTGAGAGAGTCAGTCAAAGTTCAATCAGATGTATCGTTTTTCTAAGTTTCATATTATTCATCAGCATTATGATTTCCTGCATCAGCTATGCGTTCTATCTGTATTTTCTAGTTCCTCATGTAAATATGTCTGCTAATGCTACAGTAGAGCACACGTTTAGTGATCTGCCTCCTCACGAATATTCTTACCGCCTCGCTATGCGCAACAACTCATTTATCCGTATGTTACATTACTCACACCAGACCAGCAATGCCACTAATTGTTGGGTGTGTGGTCGACTCCCCCCTTTCCAGACACCGAAGGGAGTTCTGCCACTCTTTCCTTATCCTTTTTCACATAATGGTTCGTGTGGAGCATGGTCCACGTTAACGTCATCCGCAACAGATATGTCTTTTCTTAACAGTACATGTTTTCCAGATAAGCAAGGTCTCCCCCACAGAACAGGTTTAGATCTAGAAAATGAAGTATATAATTTAGGTAATTATTCGTCGAATTTCATGGTCCTGAATGTTCAGTCTGATACTACTCCAGACTTACCTGCTATTTCAGTACTACCTGTCAAAGGCGAATTATGTGTCCGTAGTTATGGTTCCATACATGTAGGACATAGTGAATGTACTACTGTTATCAAGTATAGTGACAGTGGGAAATTTATTTTTAAAGCTTCACATCATTCTTATTTTGTTTGTGGTCAAACCGCATATGTTCATCTGCCCCTCGATTGGGAGGGAACCTGTTATATTGCCTTCCTACTGCCACCTGTTTTCCTAGCCCCACCTGACTACCATAGGAATTCCTTCCTAGTACATACTAGACACAAGAGAAATCTCCCGATTGTCGATTATACTGAAACCGCCGCAGAACAATTCATTGATATAGATAAAGGTGTTTTCCCTTATTTAGGTACAGTTGTAAATAGTAAACTAATCCGTAGGTTAACAAGAACCCTTGAAGCAGTAGTAGATGAGACTGCCTCCGCTCTAGGTAACCTAACCGAAGAGCAATCCTTTATGAGAATTGTCGTTTTACAGAATCGTCTCGTCCTTGATGTCATACTGGCCGATAGGGGCGGGGCCTGTAGAGTTCTCGGATCTAGTTGCTGCATTTTCATTCCAAATAACGCGCCGTCTGTTTATTCAGCTATAACCAGACTCCATAAAATTGCCCATCTGTTACATCAAGACCCAGGCACCTGGACATGGTCCGGTTGGTTCTGGAATATAATTTCCGCATGGGGATGGAAATTCCTGTCCTTTCTAGGTATTGCAGTAGCGATCATATTTAGCTGCTGCCTCTGTATACAATGTGGCCCTGCGATTTGCAGCATGTGTGCTACCTCTTGTATTCCTAGTCCTAAGCCCCGTTCTAAATCCCGTTCCAAGACAATTCGAGACGAGCAAATGGTACTGTATGAAATAATAGATGGTATCATGAATATTGATGTTTCCTGATGGAAACGTAGTGACAAGGAGGGAATGTGGAAAAGTAAATTTTGCCATGTTCTGTGTCCCTACGCCTCATCCATCATATGTTATGTGTGCATGACCAATATGCATATGTTATTCCCCATGTCCGATTAAGGACGCAATTACAGTTGTGTCCACCTCTGGTATGTCCTTTCCCAGTCCTCGTGAATACTACGAATATCAGGCCTATGTAAAGTTACGTTGCCACGTTTCCCAGTGTGCACGTTATTCCATTATAAAATCCCCGTTTCTAGGCCTCAAAAGGGCCCGGACATCAGATTCAGCTCCTGTCTCCTGAAAGCCTCGCTGAGGAGCGATACAGCCCCCACCTGTATCCTCGACCCTTCACTTACTTCCTGCCTCGCAGTGCCCGGTGCAGCTTGGCTCTGCCTCTGAGTCTGCCAAAAGTATGTTATAGTTCCAGTTATCAGTTCAGTCCTCCTTCTCTGCATTCCTAAGCTACTGAACTGCATCAATAGTTTCCGTCATTGTCTAGCCTTCTCGTCTCCACGTTAAGAGAAATACTGTATTTAATGGTCATTTAATATTCTTCATCACGCACTACATGTAGAATAATGCATGGTCCAGTCTTAGAATCAAGTTAGCTTTTCCCCTCATGACTTCTAGTTTATATCAACATGTTCCCTAAACATCAGATACTAGATAGGGTTTAGGTACATGTCGCTCCGACCCTCCAGACTCTAGTCTCTGCTCCTAGCACAGAGTTCATAGCCCCCAGCCTCTCCTAGTAATACGTCATTGCCAGTTTACGCGCACCATTAGGTTAGAGGTCCCGGCTCCTTAGGTAGCCCCCTCCAATGATTCCGCCCATTCATGACATATTCTGTTACTTTTGCACCACATGTCTATGTACACGCCCAGTTACACCTACTTTTACTGTTATCTCTCGCGACTGCTACGCGTCACGCCTTCTGCTCCACCCACTGCTACGCCTACTGCAATGTAATGCTATGTGTTCGCGCTATGTATATATGCCTGTGTTTTGTTATTGAATGTTAGCGCGCTCATCCCAGGTCAAGCCCCGGCAGCTGCTGGGCCCCAGTTGTCCTGCCGGGCCTTATTGTCCTATTCCTATGCAGGTTGTCCTGATCCTGTCCTTATGCTGTAATAAACCTGCAGAAACTCCTACTACCTCGAATCTTGACTCTTATTTATTGAGCTATCTGTTATGCTATATGCCTAGTCAAAAATAGGGTATTATTTATTTATTTACCACACTCTGGGGCAGCGCGTGTGCCAGTCGTTCAGTGCCGGTCTCGGTGGGGGACCGTCCTCTCGTTCCTCGGGCCTCAGCTCCTCCACCAGTGTCACGTGGCGCCGGGGCCAGCAGTGGGCAAGGGTCCAGTGTCCACAGCAGTCGGCGAGGGGTTATATGGGGCGAGGCCGATGTGCGTGGCCAGTGCCGCAAACCTGTCGCTGAGGCCTCTCCCTCAGGCCTACCAGTGCGCACGGAGTCTCAGGTTGGTCAGAGCACTGTTCGGGCACTAAGGCAGTATGTGCGGCCCTCCGGCAGCTGGTCCGGAGCGCCGGTCACGGTCAGGCGCGGTGGGGCACCCCAGACGCCGCCCGGCCCCGTCAGGCGTCACTCTGTGTCGGGTGGTCGGGCCTCTCCGCCGCAGCAGGCGCCCCCGGCTCCCGTCTTCACTCCCGCACAGGCCCCCGGCGCCCCCCCCCGCCGGCCGTCCGCACAGCGGCCACTCCGCCGATGAGGCTGATTCCGCCGACCCCAAGCCCCGGCTTCCTTACCGGTCCCTCACGGTGACTCAGCGCCGGTCAGCTCCGATCCGTGCAGGTCCGGCGGCCGCAGTAGTGGGGGGGGGTGCAATGCGCAATGTCCAGTGCTTCCGGCGCCTCGTGTGTTGGTTCACCGCGGTCAGCGCCGCTTGAGTGCTCCGTTCCGGCCCTCCGGGCCTAGCTGTAGTCCTGGAGCCCCAGGCTGTCCTGGGCGCACGCCGGGCGGGGAGGCGGCCTGCGCGGCTGCTTTTCAGCGCTGTCCCCGGTGCAGGTCAGGTGCACCGATCGCCCCCAAAATTGGCAGGGGGACGGATGACCACACTCCACGTCGGCGCCGGCAGTTTCCGCCGGTCGTGGTCCGTGCTGGGCAGGATAAATGCGCCGGGTGGGGAAGCTCAGTGCGGAGCTCTACCCGGAGGCGTCCATGTCGTTTGCGTGCTTAGCCACGCCCCCAAGTGACATATTATGTTGAAGTGGATGATGGTGACCATGAGGAGGCCCAAGGAGCAGGTCCACTGTGAGGCATCCTTCATTCACATTAGAGCACCCAGAAGCAAATTGAGCAAGCTGCAGGCATAAGAAGGTAATTAAACAATACAGTACTTGTAGAGAGGACAAAGCAGTCCTACCACAGTTACAAGGCAGAAACCTTGTACAATGAATATCAAATATATAAAAAACACGGGAATTCCCTACTGGAGAAGCATGGTAGTAAGTATCTCATGCTGATTTCACCTAGAATCTTTGTAAGAGAGAATGCATTATTCCTGGTCTTTTAAAGGGCATGGTTTGCCAAATGTGTCTTGACACTGGATTTCAGGATCCCACTCCCACACATACACCACTCCCTGCCACAGCCCCAACAGACTTTCAACTGACCCCCGTATTCGTCTGCCTAGACCTGAAAATGAACACTATACTGGATAAAATCTCCAGTACGCAATGTTTCTCTTCAACATGCCTCCTCTTCATACATATATGGCAAACATTGATCTGGCCAAAAGCAAGCACTATAATGTCCCATCCTCTATTCCATGGCAAACACTCCCATACACTCATTACCAACTCAGACCTAGATGCACCACAACTGGAATGTTGCAACAGGAAGTTGAAATGCTGAGCAATACATACAACAATGCTCCAAGCAAATCTGACAAGATCCTGGCCATCCTGGGCACCAGTAGGATCCCTGCTACCACTCGCCCACCCAGGCTGCCTGCTCAATTAACTACCATCCAACTCCATCAGTGTGGTCCTAAATCATTTCCTACACTATGTTGCATGCTATTAAACTGTTGGTAAGCAGTCAAGCTTGCCACTAAAATAGCTGAAACCTTCCTATGACACAAAATTGACATCTGCTTTCTGACTGAAACCTGGCTGAAAGACAACTCATCCTCTATTATCGATCTCCTCAAGCCACCAGACTTCTCAATCATTCATTGCGACCGTAAGGATCATATTGGTGGTGGATTAGCCATCATACATAAAAAATATCTTTGCCTAACCCTCTTCTACACATTCAAAGACCCTACCTTTGAATATCTCTGAGTTCATCTCTCCTCTAAATGCTCCAATCACATCAAATCTCATGTCATCTATTACCCACCAGGTGAAAAACCTCAATTCTTGGAAGACTTAACAGACCTAATAACGCAAAATTCCCTAAAGGGCAGCACAGAAATTATACTAGGAGACCTAAGCCTACACTTGAATAATGCAGAAGATTTAATAGTACAAACTTTATCCGCACTTCTTGAAGCGAATGATCTCTTCTAATGCTATAGCAGTATGCAAACTCACAATAAAGGCTCTAACCTCAACATAATCATTTCCAACAATGAAACCATATCTCTCTACTCCATCCTAAACTCCAACTGGACTGACCACCACCTAATTCCTTTCAATCTCAATGCTAACCAACCTAAGGCCCACTCCCAAAATATCCGTCCCAAGCATTGGGCGAGGAACACACTTCGAATACCCCAGGCAGAGCTAGAAGCAATAGTCAGCTATCAAATTCTACCTCTACCTCACCTCACCTCCGCTGAGTCATCAACTCCCACTACAACATAAAAATGTCAGAACTCCTCGTCATAGACGGCCCTCTGAAATTCAAGAAATAAGGAAATATTCCATCCAGATCCTGGATCAACAAAGACCATAACAAAGAGAGACAATGATTTAGACTGGTTGAAAGAACATGGAGAGAACACCCCTCACTGACCTATCTCCCACTCCTCTGAACTGAGCACCTAAAATACTAAAAACACATCTTCAGAGAAAATGCATCATTTTTCTGAGCCCAACTTGACCACTCTAAAAACAAACCTAAAGACCTCTTCAACATTATCAAACAGCAAACGTCTTCTTTCCCACAACACACAATCACTGACTCTACTAAGCGCTGTGAAGAGTTCACCACTTTCTTAGCTGAAAAAGTAACAAACATCAAACTCTCACTGGACTCTTCCACCTCCTCACCCTGTACCAAAGATACCTCCATCCAACAAAAAGGGTCCACCCAATGCCTCACCCTCAACCAAGGGTGGTCCCCCCAAACTCACCCTCTCAGTGATCTAAAACTCTAACCCTAACTTGTTGCTACTAAAAAACAATGCAGCCTGGTCTGAATAATTCGACAAAATCTTCGAAGAAGAAATCCTCAAAATACTTGCATGCCTGAAGGGAACATAGCACCTTTGTGACCCCTCCCTACCACGCTTGTCAAAAATCTCAGGCACATCATCTCTCCTACATGGACTAAAATCATTAACCACGTCTTATCCTGTGGCTCCATGTCGACTTCCCTTCAACTTGGCCAAGTCACCCCCTTAATCAAAAAGCCAGACGCAGACCTATAACCAACCTGCATCTCCTTGCCAAATCTATTGAAAAATAAGTGCTCTCACAAGTCAACAATCACATTGAAAAATACAATCTGCATGACACCTTCCAAGCTAGATTTAGCAACGGATGAAGTACAGAGATGCCAATACTGAACATCACTGACGACCTACACAGATCTCTTGATGATGGCATAGCCTGTCCTCTTCCGGTGGCCTTTTATACCGTCAACCAGGATATTCTCCTAAACACCCTCTCAGAGTGTGCAGGCATCAATAGTATATTCCTTTAGTGGTTTGCTTCCTACCTTAACCATTGCTCTCATCTAATCAAACTCCATGTCAACAGCAGCATCCGTCTTACAAGAAGTTCCCCAAGGGTCAATCCTATATCCTGCCTTATTCAACCTTTATATGGAACCCCTTACAATGATCCTGAAACAAGCAAGATGGCCTACCATCTTCATGCAGATGATATCCAGCTCTACATCAAAATCTCATCACATAAATATAACCAGCACATAAACAACACTCTCTCCATGGTACAATCATGGCTCGACAACAAACTCCTTCTCAGGTCAAGGAAAGGATGAGCTACTGTACCTCAGATAGTATGGAGTCTGTTGAAGGGGAAGCTGGGCAGTCCAAAGTAAAGGGCATTCTCATCACCTAACAATGAGGAGAAAACGTTCTACATGGATATGCAATTGCCTCCAGGATGGGGGCTTGGAAGAATGTTTCTGAGGCTTTTCATTGAAAGTAAGCACATTGCTGCAATAGTACTCATTTGAGAGGCACATCACAGAATCATTGGTTATTCCCATATTACGGAGGGTATGGAACAGCAGAGAAGATGGTCGATGGTCACTAGGCAGTGGTCCAGACATAACACAGCTTCCCAGAAAAAGGTTCTGCACCTAGTCAAAGTTAAGATTGAATAAATTGGCAGACATCCAATCAGCAATGAGACCACGCTGGATTGGAAAACTGTGATATCAGATTTGAATGAAAGCAGCACAGACCTACAAAAAAAATTGAGCATCTTCTCCTTAACAGCAAAATGAAACATCAAAGCTTTTAATAAAGGCTGACAATGGGGCAAAGTAGGCATTAACACTGATGATATTCCACAGAGGAGATGTATGCATTGCAAATGAAATGAGGGTGAGGGGGACAGTTTGTGTTTGCTCAGGAATCAAGGATAGCTGGATAGAGGATGGTGTCAAATGGAGCTGTCAGATCAAAAAAGATTGGAGCAAAGACACTGACACAATCCAACTCTAGCCTGATGTCATCCATGGTGATGAACAGAGTTTTCTCAGTCCTGCAATCCAGGCAAAGCCAACCGCACAAGATCAAGGGATGAATCTCCTGAGGTAAATTGGAGTGCTAGGAATTAACAGTTTTTCAATATTGTTGCGAACTGATGAAGGGAGAAAGTGGGCTGTGGTGTCAGCAGATGATGTTTTCAGTAAAGGTACAAAGATTGTCAGCACAGGGCAGGTGGGAATGATAGCTAGGAATGTAGACAGGAAATATAAGATCAAGAAAATGGTCAGAAATATGTGTCAGTCGAAATCAATTCCTCGCGATACCCTTGTCTTAGCTTTGGGATTATGCATCATTTAAAAATATTCATCATTCTCCCCTGGCCATAACTGAGAATTAAACAGCCAAGAATGGACATCGAAATATATGTCCCAGTACAATACATCATTTGTGGCTCCACATTCGGTATTATAGCTGCAGCCGGAGAATATATCTTCTTATAGTAAGCCATTACATTAAATACGGTTTATTTTCCAAATGAAAGAACAATAAAATACAACAATCGAACTACGTATTATGTTCATCAGAGAAATGTATGGAAAATAATTCAATTATACATGTCTTTATGCACATATATTGTATTCATAAATGAGCACTCCTGTTCCAAATCAAGTTGAAAACTTTTGTAGGTGATCCTTAGATGGATGGTCTGTAAAAAGTCCTGTGGCTGCTCATCTCTGCTCACAAAAACATCCCTAAGCACCCAGACCAGGGGAAACTCCACAATAAGGACAGCATCATGAACAAACAAAAGAAATGCTCCGAGTGTAATAATCACACGGCAGGAGGAGCAGCCTGCAAGAACATCTGTGATAGCCTCATTACCTCATCATTTTAAATTATATACATTTAATGCTCTCTTGACTGACTTCACAAAAGCTTGCAAATACCCAAAGGGGGTATTTTTGCAACATAAAGGAGAGTGAACCTAACGAGAAACAAAAATTAAATCTACTTTGCGTGCTTTGTTTTCAATTGCAATCCAAACGAAAAAAATCAAGTTGATTCTCTAGATCATTGCTTACTGTATTACATTTCACAAGAAATAATTTTGTTTGGGCTAAACCTTACAACCACGAGGCCACAGTCAAAGAGTCCAATGAACCAGATCAAAAAATGTATTTGTCTGGTTGTGTTTCATACCCTTGATGGTACGTCAAGACAATGGGCCTTATTTATGAAGGCCTTGCGCCACCGGTGCGTCACTTTAAAAATGGGAAAAAGTGACGCACCGGTGGCGCAAGGCCTTCATAAATGAGGCCCAATGTATTTTCTGTTACTCTATTATGCTCTGTTGTATACTTTAGTGATTTCAATAAACACTGCTACATATACGGGCAAATATGCACATGCCTTTAAAGTTTCAATGACAACCAACCATTTACAGCTGCCCAAACTGGTAAAATAGCACTGCTTCAGATCTTCAACAGCGTAGCTTTGCCAGTAGGATTGGGGGTGTGAGCTTCAGATTTTCCCAACAATCACAATGGCATATAATGTTAAAATACATTATAGGACAAGCAGGGTGCATGCGAGGGGCCTAAGGGGCAGATTGATATTAGTACTGAGTGAGAGAAAACACAATATTTTGTTAAATAACCAACATTTTTTGAGGACTTTCAAAACAGAGAGGGAGAGAGTATATCTGCTTTTGTGTCTGTTTGTTGGTAGAAAATTCGTAGTGAAAACTGACAATCACCTCACCATACACGACTGAAAGCACCTGCACCAAACTATTTATCAAAAAATAAATTTATTAGGGGGGGTGTAACACCCCACACACCCCCTCACGCTATGCCCCTATCCATTCAGTGGTATGGGAACAACTCTGGTACGGCACGTCATGGAAATGTGTTTAAAAGGTGCTATCTGTAAATAACTAATCTCTAAAGATTTAATCATATGTTATCATGCTTGATTAATTTTTGTTTGGCTGTGGTTGCCAGTGAGTAGGCTATTACAATGATTCATAACCTTATGATTTACATGGACCCCAAAGGAATTAGTGTGAATTTGTCTGAGCACCCAGAGAAATAAATGGAGCAGTTTTTGGACGGTTCTGATGGATATGTGGACGTTGTTCCAGATCCTGGGAGCATAGATGAAAATGTACTCTTGCCTTGCTTTTTTAATTTTTCCAGTTTTTACTCTTAGCCTGTAGTCCTATGGACTCTTGGTTGCAGGTTTCGCCAAGAACACCCTGAGATGGAGAGCTTGTCTGCAAGATATGTGGGGGGGGGGGGGGGGGTGGTCATGATGGCTTTGCAAATGATGAAGGTAGTTTTGAAGATGGTGTGGGCTAGAAATGGGTAACAGGCCATCTTTGTTTTTAGGCAATATGTTCCTTCAGGGTGATGCTGGTGTCCAGGGTAAATGCAAGTGGCTTGACAGTCACTGATAGTTTGGGTATGAGGCTGTCAAGGTTCATGTAATTGAGGCAGGTTTGTACTGTTTTTTTGTTTGGTGTTCCTGGCAAAAGACAGGAATTCTCTCTTAGTTAGGCTGAGCTGCAGGTAGGTGCTGGACATTCAAGTCTGTATGATGTGTAGGCAGTGTTTGAGGGGTTGGTTGTCTGAATCAGAGGATACTTCGTAGCAAAGTTGTGCATCATTGTCAGAATGATGAATCTAGATGCTATTATCTGTGAGTAGAGCACTAAGTGGCTCCATATAGAGGATGAAGAAGAAAAGATACCGTATGGAACACGGGTACTCAGCGGGTGATAAAAATCTTTTGGGACAAAGAAGTGCCCATGTAAAGAAATTGAAGTTGGTTACCAAGTGACGAAGGAAGTTTGCACAGTCACCTTATGTAAAACAATTAGCACAGAGGAAACTACAGCAATCATGAAGACCATTCCCTCCATGGCCCCAGTGTACACCTCCCCGACAACTCCTTCGACAAAGGATTAATCCTTATCAGCAAGGCCATCAACACTTACCTCAATATCTCCATCAGTACAGCCACTTTCACGGTCACCATGAAAACAAACTGCCATCACTGTCCTCCTAAAGAAACCTCATCTGACCCAACCTAACTCATCGATTACCGACACAATATCCCTCCTTCCCTCGCTCGCTCAACCCAATCCTCTTCAGGATCTACATGACCCTGCTAGACAACGTAATTTGAGCTCACATAAACATCCTTACTTACGCTGACCCCACACAGCTAATACTGTCCTTCCCTGACAAAACACCCATGCATGACAGAAGTAGCCACCTGGATGACATCCAATTCCAAATTGAACTCAAACAAGACTGAGATGGTAGTCTTCTGGAAGAACGCCTTGCCATGGGACTCCACCTGGTGACCCACAGACCTTGGATCCAACCTCACATCTTGCTCGCAATCAAGAAACCTCAGATTCATCATAGAAAACAAACTGGACATGTTAATTAGTAAATGTTGAGTGTACCTACCCACAATTTGGAAATAGGCCGTAATCTTGTACAATCTTGAATGAAATATTCTTCTTGTTATCACATTTTTTCCCAAATAAAGTTAACAAGTTTTGTAGTTTTTTTGGGAATATCTGTTATTTTTGATTCTTCTCAGAAGTGAACACGAATCACATCACGTTGTGTACAGTTTTAGTTAGGAACTTTCTTCTCTAAACCTTTGGTCAATCATGTCTTGTGAAAAAGTGTGCCACTATCTCAAAAAACGTACACATTTTAAATGTGATTGAGTTCTTTAACTACTGATCACATAAGCTTTTCTAAGTATCTTTGTAAACTAATTGCTTTGTGTAATTTTTATTTCTGTATCTGATTTTTTGATTTAATCCTTCAATGACAGTCCACTCACCTTCATAAATACAAATAAAATGTCATCAACATCACATGAAAAAATGCATACAACTATTCCCAATAGCTTTTAAAAGTCTTAAACTACATCTAATAAAGAGTCAACATCCTTCCCACAAACACAGTAAAACAAATCACACAATTTTGAATAAAGCAAATAGATATATTCCAATTTTCACAACATCACAGAACCGCACACCCAATCTACTTTCAGTGCATTTGCATATAGATTGGATATGCTCTAATGCAGACATACAGCGTTTTTCAATGCCTAATCAAAGTGGCGTTTTCCAGAGTATCTGTTTCTGCCCATAGTATGTAATTTGTTTAGGAAGTGTGAATTAACGTTTCGGTTTCCACAATATTTTATTTCAGCTCTATATAACTATATATCTATTGGTTCACTAATTTATTTATGACCCATTATCCCATTTATATATTAATTTAAATTTCCCGATGTTAGGTTTTTCCCTAATCCCTGCCATTAGAACACCAACAGTGAAATGCAAGTAATCCCCACTAACCAGAAAACTGTGTTCATGGTCTGCAATGGAAAGCTGGCCTCTTCAGCCTCATTGACTCTCTGGGTAGCTGTGAAGGAGCTGTCAAGTCTTAACTCAAAGGAGGTTGAATGTGGAAACTAAGTACAGAAAAACACAATTATTACAATACAAATGAAGATGGAATGTCAGATATGGGGTATTGTAAGAAATTGAGTTACTAATTTGGAACCCTATTGTAACACATGACACTCTTAGGGTAGTGAAATAGAGCAGTCCAAGACCTACTTGGGGAAGGTGGTGTCGGAAAGTAATCGGCATTCCTGGTATGCGATAATAACACTCAATAAATGTATGTCCAGTCAGTGCTTTTTCTTTGCTAAATGATAAATACATGTATCTCACAAACACACTAATAACTACTGCACATTAATTAAGAAATATATACATCAGGCAGATGGGGTTACCGTTGGTGACAGTCTGAAATCACATTTGACCCCTAATATGTCAAGACACCAAACAATCAAAGTACCCTCCGCCCAGTGATAACAGATAAAACATCACAGTCTGGGGTATCACTTAAATTAAATGTCTCACATGAGCTTACAATCATTTCATACTTTCAAACAAACTTCTTTTTTGGGAAGTTTTGTTACACATTCCATTATATGAAGTGTTTTACACTTATTGAAGTAATATTCTAATGTTAAGACTCTACAGTCAGCAAGTGTTTCAGTGCCATGCCCTTACTCAAGGCTCTAATATAAATGATGCATCCTGATTCATAACTTTGTAGCGTGATATCCCTTTATCGAGGGGGATAAAGATATTGGAGCAAGGCAATCGAGATATTTGTATTTGTATTTATAAGTGAGACATCTTCAATTGCAAGATCAAATAATTGGTAATCCTTATTAGGATTAAGATTAAAATTAGAAAGGATTCTATTTTTTTACAACTTTTATATACATATTTGTAATTTCATTAAACCTGATGGTTGGCTTGTTTGAAGGCTTTTAACCAACACAGTAGGTCTGAGTTTGCTCTGGTGACAAGCCAGTGATCAAAACTAAAGGCCTTATTGGCTCAGTAGGAAAATATATTTCTGATGCCACAGATCTGATTTGTTTATTATGAAAAGTTATGATAAACTCAGTAGACCTGACACATTGGTTGTGAAACACATATGTTAAAGGTTATCGGTATTAAGGTTGGATTGTTATTTCTCTGAGTTAAAGCCTATAGACAGGTATTTTATTACATGCAATGTCACACAGTGCATTTGTAGGGAAGGATTTTGATGTTGGTTACCACCTTTGACAAAACCTAGGGGGAAACGATTTGGATTTGCAAAAATTCTTGCTAGAATATCTTCTTGGTTGTGTACCAGGATGTTGTAACAAAGAAAAGCATTACATATTACATATATTGACACATAGAAACACATATCTATATAGGTACATGAGGGCCTCTGGGTCAGAGACGTTCAGCCATTGGTCTGTCTTAGTGTCATTTATACTATGCTTCCATCCATGACAGTGTACTGCATGGGCTAATGGTTCAGCCCACAAGTCACTGGGTCTCTTGTCCTGTGAATGAAGGCATTTTCTGAGCAGATTCACGCACCCACCTAAAAATTAGTGTGCTTCTGTGTCAGGGCTGGCTGGCTAGTCATTTAGTTTTAAATTATTTCCTTTCATAGCTCACTTTTCATTTCATTGATTCTACTCTTTTTATTTTAATATATTAAGATGATACTACAGCTCCTGTATCCCATGTCGCCACTTCCTGTAAGTCAACATAGCATAATATTGTCCTTATTGCATCATTGTTTTATCATTCCAAGATTGCAAACACATTGAGTCTAAATGTAGCAGCCATGCTGGAACTTCAAAACATTGATATAATATTTACAATACCTCTGCAAGACGGATACCTGGTTCTAAGTTTAGTTTTGTTATTGCATGCATATGCCTCCGTGTGTAGACAGCAGCATGTTTTCTTTTTTAAACTTGTATTCCTTTATGTTATTGTGCATATGCTGTTGAATTTATGTGTTTTATTGCGATTGTGTCTGAGGGTAAATGTAAAAATGAGTCAGTGGATACATGAATGAGTGCAATGATGAGGGCAGAGTACATTTATGAGGATCTTTTAAGTGCGGAAACCCATTAGAGACACCAGAGGCCCTGTCATTCATAATCTGGACTTATGGACATTGCCAATGCTTCTTTTTAATTGTACATGATTGTGTGATGTATTATATGTATTTTAGCTGTCCATTCATATCAGATGAGTAACCAAGGGCCAGATGTATCAAAGCTTAGCCACAAAAAGAGAACACTGTTGATGCTGCTGTGAAGGTGGGTCCTAGAGGAAGGGAGGGTAGAAAAGGAAATGGGTGAGTATGCACCCCAATTCCTTTGATTCTGCCTGATTGAAGCAGGTGATGGTGATCTACCTGGAATGGTCAACGAAAAGCCAACTCGTAATTTCGACAGCAGTGAACTTGTCTGTACTGCCTTCCGACAACTGCTTTCCCCATGCCGTCGTTGAAGCAGTTGGCAAATGGCTAGCCTGGCGGTGATGCTCCGGCTGTCTTTCAATCTGTGAACAGCTAACATCGTAATATGGAGGGTGGGCTGCAATCTAGGTGGCGAGGTTTCCAATAATGTTTTGACGACAATCCCTTACCGCCAAACTCATAATTAGGCCCTTCGTTTTTAGCCCCACCAGCATGCTCCTGTATTGTGTTAACCTCCTCACATCATGCAATTCTACTTTTGAAATAAGGTAAAATCTCACTCTGATTGGGCACCTTCTATCTTGCGTGACCTAGACACTCATCCCAAGTTTCCAGAAATGCCGACTTGTACAGAGGTGAGATTTTGTGCCAATATGACAAATGTGTACTAGTCTGGCAGTTTATCCATTGTTACATTTTTTCCTGTAAACATATGCATGAAGAACAACTGATGGACAGAATGTTGAACAATGTCAAACTTTCACCCCAGTACAGAGATCTGGGCATAACTCCATTGTTTTTTGCTCCCCATGCCATTCCAAGGAAGGGGCCTTGGTGCTGGGTGCGGTCCAGAGGAGGTCGGATGAAAACAGGCTTGCCTTTGGCGCACCAGTGGTACGCCCACTGCATAGGGCCTGCCATTAAGTAGTGCTGCGGGGGGAACTGGACAACTGGGAGGCAGGAAACATGTGAAAGAACACTGGAGGGGGCGGGGATGCGTGGGGGGAGCGGGGGTTGCAAACATTTTTTTTAACTCTTACCTCGAGGCCGGGTCCCGTGTCTTCTGTGCCGCTGCTCTTCTGAGTCTGCTTCCAGTAACAGGAAGCAGGCAGCCAAGCTCCCTCCACTAAGACAATCACAAGGCTGCAATGGGGCATTGTGATTGTTTTTGAGCGCTGTGACAAGGCATTCAGCCAGGGGCTGGAGGGGTGGGCATATTGTCCATGCATGCTGTAATGCAGCCTGCATTGGGTACAGGGAGGTGTGCATGACTTCTTTGGGCAGCCTGAGAGGGCCGACCAAACAGTCATTGCACTCTTAGTTCTGACCCCTGCTCAAACTGCAGTTTACACAGGGGTCGGGAAACAATGACCCAATCATAATAAGGCCCTATGAGCTTTACAGACCAAGTTCCAGGCAGAACAAGAGGAATGAATGAGTTGACACAATACCATCAATAAATCTGTTACAGTTTTCAAGAAAGTCTATACCAACAAAAGTAAGATCATGCATGGCCAACATGAGATCCTTGAATATGTGTACAAGTTGATGAATGGGCAAAATTATGTCTGTGCATGTAAAGTGTCCAAAAGTTACATGCAAAGCAAGGAGAGATCACACTTAGGTACTGAAGGGCCATCAGAGTATCTGTGCAGATGTCAAGCCCACATGGGTGCTGTACAGTTGTTTCAGTAGTACAGAACAAGGGGAGTCCTGAATTAGGCCATGCAGCACCACAGTTAATTCTATAACAACAAAATGGACGACAAATTCGTTTTAAGGAGTGGCACTGAAATCAGTGCATGCTAACAAAAGTGTGAGTGAAGTGATGCAGTAACACCATGAGGTCCAGCAGATGGAGATGTGTGGAAATAACAGCAGACCAGTGGTGACATTTAAAATATTGTCAACTTAACTGCAACTGCTGCAGCCACATTTCTGCATGCTAAGCTCTGCTTCCAAGTTGTGCCTGTCTCTGATGAATAAAGCCTCTCTCTCATGCCTGTCATCGTAGGAAAGAAATGTTTAAATAACTTGCTCAGTGCTGATATTTTACATTCATGTTCTGTTTAAAGACTGTTTGCACACTCTGTCATGACTTCAAATTCTGCACTTGTGTAATGACTTTATTTCAGTCTCATTACATAATCTTAATTGCGGTCCTATGTAAGAAAGTATACAAATTTGTGTCTTGTCCCTGCTTGGATGGCTCTACGCCCACTGGGGTGCTAGAAGGTCTCCTTATCCTTTGAATCACAGATTAATTTTTCTTTTGTTAATAAACACTTGCAGACTTCAAATTGGTGCAAGATCAGGTTTTCTCTAATAGTCTGCGATGAAGTTAGTGCAAGTAAAGTGATGTTCTTTTTTTTAAATGTAGTTTTCCCTCATCATCATCAGTTGACTCCCCACCGCCCGCCCTACTGCTCTTACCTGCATGGGCTGCTCCTGTTAACGGACCTAGGGCCATATTATCAAGAAAGGGCGATACATTATCACCGCTTTTATCGGCAGGAAACTGCCGATAAAAGCGGCGATGATGGGCTTGATAATATACCCTTGTGAATTCCCATAGAAGCCCAGGTTAACACCATAATATGGCCCCTTGTGTGTAGGTGCTGAAAGGTGCCTACACTTGACAAACAAAGAGTATGGCTGGACCAAACTCCACACAGCCCCAGGTGCTAAAGGTAATGATGTATAAGCAGTATTATTTGACGTTTTACATGTCACCCTGACACAGATGACGGGAGGACTCAGAGTGCAACAATAATGTTAGTTGGAAGTGGAGCAGCACCTGCAGTGCAACCAGTCAAAGGAGAATCAGCAAATGAGGTGCAAGAGAGTACAGTGGATGTTTTGAATTTGGCAAATGCAGCACTTGTGACAGGCACTGAAATGAGGGTGCACCGTATTCAAGGTGATAGATATACTCCACAGACACCTTCACCGAAGCACATACTCTTGCCCAGCATTCTACTGTTATAGTGCCCAATATCAGAGCAGCAAGGGGTAAGGCTCAATTATAACCTATGATAACCCAAGATAGTCTAAGACACAGGGAACGGTGGAGAGTGAAAAAACTTTAAAAAAGCATTCAAAATGTCCAACATACCTCCTCCTTAAGTGACATAGAAAATGGCAATTTCCAGACTGCCCCTTTACAACCCACAGATTACCTCCTGCCCTTACAAAAGTATTTCGGTCTAAGGAACAAAGATTGGGTCAACATGGATGCCCCCTTTCATCTGCTCATATAGTGAGTATAAAACAATTATTCCCCAACACCAGTCTTAATCCCAAAAAGGTCTGTGAAAAATTACCGACTGTATCTGAATGTTTCAAATCTATTTTGGCTGATGTGAATCAATTGTTATGTCTTATTTTATTGAAGGAAGATAAAGATAATTTGATTGGAAAGAGTACTTGTCCTCAAGAGGCCTCTGATGACACAGTCAATCTCACTCTGGAGAGAGAGGCATTGATCTATGTTTTAATTGATGTGTGCCCAGTTAAGACTGACTGGACTCAAAATTAGTCATTGTAAACAAAATAAGGGTTTATCTCATGTTGAGTTTCTTGATTGTTCTTTAACAATAGTCTGGTAGTGCACGAGCTGGACTAAGTGCAGGAGGATGCCTGTGTTGCTTTAGCCCCAAATTTTTTGCGCAAGATACAGGAGTAACTTCATACTATCTGCATCTAGTAGAACACCAAAAATCAAGTGAATCAAAGCTGATGCAACATTTAAAAAAACTGCTACAAGGGAAAGCCAGGGACTCAGGAAATATGTGTGAGACAAAGCCAATCAAGGAGGGCAGAGACCAAATTCTGGTGTGCATGGAAATGGGAGATCGGGGTGAGGCCCAGAGAGGGATCAAGGAGACATGGCTCTGCCCATTGGCTGTTAATATTTTAATTGCGGATAGTTCAGACTTTGGAAATGGGATTGCCTAGCACCCACCACCAACCCAAGCATCCTAAATGTACCAGTTTGTCCCAAAATTGGAATCTCGCCTATTAGGAAAGCACAATAAGAGAGGGTTGTGCTGTAAATACTTGGAATCCTGTATGTGAGGATTGGCTGTAAGTGCAATATGTTCTTAGTAATGGAAAGACTCCTGTCTTATTGATACTGGTGCTTGCAGTTAAGATTTAAAATCCTCTGAATTCCCTTAACTCTCTTGGGCATGTCCATTGAAGCAGTTGGATATCATAACACCTGTATCCCACATCCTATCACTAATCCCATATCCATAACCCTGGGCACCATTACATTAGGTCTTGTTCAGACGTACCTCTCTTATGGAGACATCTTTTGGTAAATTGAAGAAGTGATGATGTATATTTGAATGTACCTACAAGCAATGAAAACAAAGTTGGAGCCGGTTGTATGAAGCTATTGATTATACTGACGGTGTAAAATCTAAACATTGCCAAAATGTATCTCAGTTGTACGTGAACTAGTACCTTCTACCTTATAAACTGAACCTGCTCATGATGTTGATTGCATGCTAATAGGTGAGTCTGTACAGATTAAGGTAAATCCAATAAGAAACTGTTATGCTCTGAAGCGGGAGCAGAAATCAGACACTTTATTAAAACAGTTCCTAGTGTCCACTCTGTGTGTAACCAACAGCCCAATCCCAATTGTATTAATCAAAAAGCATTGCTAGTGCACATGTACCACCTCTGGCATAAGTGATTAGAAGTCTCCTAGCTACTTGATTCCTTATGATAAGAAGTCTCATAGCTACTTGATTCTCCAATTGGTTTTGCTGGGATTCTTTGCTGCAAGTCTTGTTAATTTTCAGACTGTGAGGCTATGCCTAGTACGGCCTGGTGGTAAGCGCCCAGAAATCAACAACACTCTGCCTGCCACCCGCCTTTGATATCAAAAATACTTGAACAGTGTAAGCCCCTTCTTGCACTGTCCGGATCACTGCCAACACAATCTTAAAATCATCCCTTGCTGGGTTTAAGCACACTTGCCCACCAATGCCAGAGGGAGTATACCTATGGCACACATTCCCTTTGACAAAGAAGAGTCATATCTTTACTTGGATTTGCATGGCACTATCCTGATGAAATCAGCAATATTTCTGACCTTTTACCCATTTCAACTGGAAGTTTCTATTTCTCTAACCAAAACAGTAACCCCCACTACTGGACACATTGCTAACACTGCCTATAGGATGGATTGCAAAAACTAAAACAGCAGCATCGCTATGGGCCACAGAGTCTGTGTTTTATCACAGGAGTCCTTTATTCCCATAACTGCTCCCTGGAGAACCTGATACTAACTTTGTTTTTTGGCAACTATCATACACTTAGTTACTGTTGGAAATGGCTCTTTCCTTCAATTTTTTGCTTTTGCCCTTCCTAATTTTCCGCTGATCTATGTGCTTACCTTGGGACTTTGAGAGCTTTTGACTCTGCCATTCAGTGCCAAAGCCCTGTGCTTGTCATATAGATAATGGTGATTGAATACATGATTGGCTGATTTGTGTTAGCTGTAAGCATCTTGTCCAGGGGTAAGACATATACCAATGGCATGCAAATCAAATGCTTGTCTGTGGGCCTGCAGCACTGGTTGTGCAACTCATGGAGGTTGTTCTGCAAATGTGCCACAGGTTTGCCTGGTGGGGCCTGTGTTTGCAGGTTACTGTTACTCGGCTTGGCATTTAAAAAGCTTCTTGAAAAGGTTCGGCATGTCTCTCGCTATATCCGAGTTCTTCCTACTGACAGGGTGTGGTGTTGGGAAGAGGTTGGGTATGTGCATGTATGCATTACATGCACGGGTCATGAATGGCACAGAGTGGTGTGTTCGGTACAATAGGGCCAGCTTTTTGCATTGGATTACGATGAGGGGACTAGTGGAAAGGTTACTGAGTAGTATTTCCTATGTGCAAAAGTGTAGCAGTATAGTGTCAGATATGAATGAGTTAGTAATGGTGAATCCTCGCCAGTTGTGCAAGTGGATTCGACATTACTAATGTGGAAATGTCACTTTGGTAAAATGGGCCTTTCTGTGCTCATGGCTCTGTATGCCTGTCAGCCAATCTCCAATCCACATCTGGACCCTAGGGGGACAGCTACATCTGTGCATTCCTGAAAGAAGGCCATAAACCAGGGGCTCAAGGGAAACTGCAGACCTCTGACTCTGAGGGGCCTTCCTAGGACGGATACCAGGGGGTGGAATCCGCACCTGCATTCCAAGGGGTAGGATCTTGACCCCACTAAAGATATTGTTCAAACCTCCTAGGGCAGGATGGCAAACAGGACAACATTTAGAGAGGGCCTCTGCATTTTAAAGGTGGCCTTTTTGAACTAATCTCATCTTCAAAGGCCATTGTGGTTATACCTACTGGGGCTCTGCCCTCAGGAGTTTAAAGACGTTTTTGGGATTGTAACCATACTACGCTGGTTTGACGCTGGGACATCAGCAAGTGGAACCAATCTGACAATAAGGAGGGCAACTGGATTATCCACAGACTTGCCTGAGGCTTGTCGTGCTCCAGGAAGGGGACCATCATTTGGTGGATTTTGCCTGGATGTTGCTGGTCGGCAGTTAATTGCCTGCTGTCACGGCTCGGGTCCCTAAGTACTCTCCAAGGACCGGTTGGTTGGCCTCCAGTCCCAGGGACAAGATCCCAGGGACAGAAAAGATCTCTCCATTTTCATGAGATCATAAGGAGTGTGCAGGGTGTGGCTAAAACAGGTGGACGGGATCGTCGATTGGGACAAGGACTGTACTGACGTACATCATAATCAAACTGTGCAGAGGAGTGTGCTCATAAAGATCAGCCGTCCAACTGAGGTGCCGGAACATGATGAGATCGAGGAGTGCAGGGGAAGTTTTGCCAGGTCTGAGGGACCCGTGCTTGCAACCGGCAACCTGTGCTCACACTCTGTAGCATGTGGTGTCCGAGGGGTGTTGGGGGAGGTCTGCCAAGTCTGTGGAATCCAAGCTGGAAGCCTAGAATGTCTTTGACCTCCAGATCGGGAGGATGACAGTGCCCAACATCGCCTCTGTCCGAAGTCGCTGGCTCCCTCTCCCCGGACTCACACCACAAGGTACTCTGATGTTGAGAATATTGTGACTCGATGCAAGTGGTCTTGTTGTGCCTTGTGTGCACCCATGGCTTACTGCCTAGAGCACCTGCAGCTTGCACCTCCGCCTGAGAGGAAACATTTCTCCAACTAGGATGCTTGCCAGCTTCCGGTATCACAAACTTTTGCCTACTGGGGGGGATTGTGATCCCACACTCCTAAATGTGCCGCAGGGCGTGTGAAGGCCAAATCTGGGAGAACAAAACCAAGTAACTGTATCCTTCTCCTCCAGGTGGTCCCGACTGTAGGAAGGTGGAAATCTGACTATGGTTACCCCCAAACTTTTTGCCTGGTGTTTAGCTGGTTTTTGACATAGTTGGCCTGGGATCCTGCTATTCAGGGCCCCAGGCTAATGGCTCTCTCCTTAAAATGGACTCCATGTACTTTAGGTGCATAACGACATTGGAACTGGTTCACCTTATTGGCCCCTGTAACAGTGTACCCAGGTACCCAGGGCATAGGTGCTTCCAAGGCCTACCAGGGGCTGCAGCATGTATTATGCCACCCCTGGCCTGGCCTCCATATTTGACACAACTGGCTGATCACTCAGCTGGGGTAAGTCGGTGTAACCACCCCTTACTTAGGTGTAGTATGCCTATACCTAACCTAAAATGGACACATATGTTCCTATCAGTCACTCCTATGGAAGGCCTCATCAATCCTGGAGGCAGAGTGCTTGGAAATATGTGAGATAGTGCCTGGCATGAGCTGAGCCTGTCTGCAGCTTTCGGAACCATGTCCTTTAGCTGTTTCATGATACTGCCATACCATATACTCTTAAGTGCATTATGAACTTCGCGGTTAAATGCTATCTTGGGTTTGGCTTTATCAAAACATGTCGAGTAAGGTGTCATACGAATTGGAATACTACCCCCTCACCAGTTCTGGCGACGGGGGTAGCATTCCACCCTTCTAGAGGGACACGACATGTACCTAACCTGAACCCCGGTTAAAGTTAAACAGAGCCTCAGCATCACAAGAAGGATGCTGCCACCGCAGACACAAGTCTGACCTCCTGCTGCTGCGAGTCCTTCCAGCGAGGGCAGCTTGGACAAAGGGTTTCCTGCCTTGGGAGGTGCTAGCACCACCCCAGACAGGACTTTGTGTATTGGGTAGGACAGGGCTGAATAGAATCAGACATGCCTGGGGCACACAAGGTGTCCCTGTGCATAGGCCAGTTCAAACCGGTGCTGGGGCCTTCCGGCCCCAGTCCTGGCGCGAAACTGGACAAAGGAAAGGGGGTGTAACCACCCCCCTTCCTGGTTCCACCCAGAGGAGGGACCTAGTAGGTGATCCGGCCCCCCAGATTCGAATAAGAGTGGGAGCTGTGTCCTGAGACTTCAGATCATCCTGAATCAACTTGAAATACAGGAGAAGACTTGACTTCGACATTCTGCTGCTCAGAAGACGGAAGAGAATCTCCCTTGTGGCCAAGGAGTGACCACCCTGTGAACACAGGCACCAACCAGCAACTCAACGTCTGCTTTGCCGCCGCCTCCCACCGGAGCCCGAGCCCAGAGCCTGACAAGACCCAGACTCCCAGACTTCTCACAGCCCGATCCACAGTCCCTGCAAAGAAGGGACCCGTGGAGGCACCGAGAGACGTGGGACCGGACCTCTTGAAAGACCCCCGAGAAGCTGACTGCGCAGCACCTGAGGCACCCTCGACGCTGTACTTTGGGGTTTGAGAAGCCCCAACATCGAGCAGCCCTTGCACCGAAGATCAGCCCCCCAGCATCTCCACGATCTGCGTGGGGCCCTTTTGCATTGTGCCACTCGACGTGCCATCCCGGCCACTTGCCACGTGGCTAGTGGCCATCTTGGCGACGAAAACGACAAACTACACCGCTGGTCTGGTTGCTCCAGACTGACCCTTGCTCCCCTGAAAAGGAGCAGCCGCTCTGACCTTGCTGGTCCGAGTAAGAAGCTTGAATCACTTCCTGCGTGGCTTGCTTTAGCCAAGGCCTGTTTGCTCCAATCAAGTTGCCGACACCGCCATCAGCGAGAGCCTACGTGGGACAGCTCGTGACCGACTCCTGGACGTCCTTGACCTCTTCGTGTCCACGTGGCTGCAGAGACAATCTTCACGACATCACCTGTTTGCACCCGACATCGCCTGGTTCCGTCCTGGTTCCACGGTAGTCACTGGCTAGTGACTTTGAACATTGTCCCCTCTGCTTTCAGGTCTTCACCTCTTCAGATCCACCCTTGGATCCACCGGAACTCTTCACATCGAGCCGCCTGCAGCATCTTCAGCTCCAAGCACCATCGACCTGCGTGACGAAACCCGACACTACTTCGACCCTATGCACCTGCTTCCTGTGGGTGAGGTAGCTCAGCTCCGCCGGTGTTCCCACACTGGTACACACCTCTAGTGTCTGTGTCTAAAGTTTCATCCTTCTAGGTCACTCGGAAGGTTCCTTAATAACTAACTTTGTAACTTTTACGCACCGTTGACATTGCATTGGTATTGCGTGCGCTTTCCGCACTGCACCCGAGTCCCGCGGGCCTTTCCCGACTTCTTCACTGCTAGTCCCGATCAGCTCCAGCGATTCCCCAGGCCCTAGGCCTCTTCACTTTCCCCATAGTGGTTCTTATACCATTATTTTTGTATATGGTTTAGGTGGCCCCTAAGGCTCATCCATATTTGTGCAACTTTTATGTATTTAAACTATGTTTTGTTTTAACGCATTTGCTCCTGTGCTCATAAAGAGTATAGGGGATATTTGTAGAAATAAATCTATATATATTTTTAATATATATCTGTGTGGTGTCCTTGCATTTGGTATTCAAGGGGATTGTGTATGGTAAAACAGCTTGCTTCACATGCCTTTACAGAGTTTAGCCTAAGACTGCTTAGTCCTTGCTACCCCTAGGATAGCTTGTCTATAAGGTCGACTTTACAACCTGCACCATAAGGGTTGCTTGGCATGGTACAAGGTGATCACTAGAACTAGTGAGCAGCATATACCAGGCCAACTTCTCACACCGACAATCTAATCAAAGTGTCACCAGTGGGTTCAACATCTAGCGTTGGCTGGTGTCATTTAAATGGCTGTGGGGTGGGTCATGAGGCGTAGTCAAAACCTGTGATTTCTTAACCATACAACTGTACAGAGTATGCAATATTGGGAATGTTTTATTGTATGCTAATGTGCTAGCAGAAAGTGGAATACCTCCAAACAGCCTGCATATATGCTTCTAATGCTTTTCATGTGGGAGAGATTATTTGGATCGTGAATACATCGGTGAAGTACACCCATGGGTTAATGTTGCTTACAAGACTGAGGGGATAACGAGGCACGTGGAGACCTATAACAAGAACATATATGTTCATGCCGTTCTGCTGCTAATGGGAGAGTTTGACAATTGCATATAACTGTAAACCATATTTACAATGTGTGTGTCGTTTTAATTTCAATGTATTTGTAATACAAAGAGAAGTGATTTATACATGCAGTGTAGATTCTTTTTGTAGTGTACTCAGTGTGTTGCAAGGGTGATGTTGTGCCAATACTTTTCACTCTGACCCCGTGGATAAGCCTGACTGCTCTGTGCCAAACAACCCAAGGGTGAGCACAGGTTAATGGACAAGTGTATTGTACTCATCCTATCTAGGAAGGTGGATTCTGTCTGGCTTTGATACATCCCAGCTGGCCAGAAACCTCTGAGTCTAGCAGTTACCCAATGAGTAGCCTGGGTCCTGTTACGCTGCTTATGTGGCCCCAATGATCCAGAGTACTCCTGCCAGATCTCCATAGCGGAAAAGACTACCAGGGTAAAATATACAAACTCATCTGCTTCTTTGCTATTCTGTTTCCAATGTGCAGAATAAAATTGTTAATACAGGAAATACAAAACGTGGTTTAGAAAAGGTTGTCAAATCCACTGCTTGTCTTGGTTGAAGGGCATATTCGGTGGCTTAGAAATAAAGGTAATAGACATGATTTTGGTGGTCTTCATACTCCTCATACTCAGATGCTTATCAGTTTCTGTGTTTGTTCCATTAACCATTTTACTAAAAATAAGGAATTTTCCTTTTCTTTTACAATTAGGGTACCTGAAGGTGACGATGATGTAGATGTAAAGCCTAATAATAGATCATTGGAATATGTCAGCAAGAATTTATCCCAAATAGTAAATCTCCTAATGCGTATTGATTTGATTAGTGTTTTGTATGATTACAGAATACAATTGTGTAAAATGACAGGATTGTGGAATTCTAATTGTTACCTTAGTGTAAGTGTAACTACTGCCACTCCACTCAGTTCCAGCCAATGCCTACAAAATGTGCACGTCTCTGGCATATGATGCCTCTCTCTCATGCCTGGCGTTGTATGCAAGACATTTTTTAATAGTTTGCTCAGTGCCTATAAGTTTATATTTCTGTAATACTATGAATCCCACATGTACACTCTTTATTGACGTACTCTCCTGCGCCTGTTTAATACATTTGTGTGGTCTCCATTTGAGACCAGTATATGGAAATATAAAGATTTGTGTTGTATCTTTTTGGGTAGTTTTGTAGTTTCATTTTGATGCCAGGAGATTCCCTTCTCACTCAATTCTATGATTTAAAGAGTGATTTTTCTGTTATTATTAAACACAAACTAAGAACTGATATGTGAGCATATTTCTTTAAAACAAGAATGATATCATCGCCAAGAGTAGTCATGAGTGGTTCAAGAGGTAGGCATGTGCCAGAGTTGGGTGTAGGCTGCCACCTTTGAGTTGTCAAGTTGGTGGCATGCCAAAAGCATTTCTCCTCAATGCCTCTTTGTGAGCAGAACCTCAAACACCAAAATCATAGACAACCCAAAATATTACTTTCAGAGATTCTGCTACAACACTTGATCTAACATTAAAGAACACCCTCCTCATCATCAGACCCAACATTACTTTAGCAGTGTAATACAATGGTAACTGAGACCCCTAAAAAAATTAAGTTCTAGATCATGGAAAAGTTAGAGGGTTTTATTAAAAAAATCCCATATTAAGCCTTACAGAGACATGCAGAATATGTCTTGAAAGTCAAAAATCTGAATCATCCCAAAATCAGAATTGTACCTAATGAACAGCAACATTACAAAAGGGATGGGTAGAGTCTCAAGAGGCAAAGGAAAGTCATCTGGCTCACTCCCAAAACCAGAGGTTTATATGCACATTTTATGAATAGGCAAAGAGCAGAAACTGCAATTTCTGCATGGCATGACTAGTGTTAACACATATTGGACAAATCAGAAACAAGATTATCATTGTCACACTAATGCACTTAATGCTAACCCATGTTTAAGTAATTTGCCAGCAGCTTTTGCACTGTTGCCATCAGGAAATGCACAACACAATATGAAACATTTTTCAAACAAAGACCCATACACCAGTTTATTCTACCAGGCCAATATAAGAACTGATGTAAAAATGTTATTGGACTTTTGACACTTTTGGAACAAAAATAGATTTTTAATCACATTAAAAGCTCTCTAAGGAAAATAACCAGCTATGTCACAGTGTCATGTGTTCTGCAAAGATTGGGAGGAGAGAAGATGCGTGGGGGTCATTGATTGGGAGGGGGAATGAGCAGGAGCAAGATGTCTAGATTTGTCATAAAAATCATTAGTCCTCAAAAATAATTTATCACCCAAAATTGCGCATTAGAAAAAAACTTTTACACCATACTGTGCTATGCAGCTGAGGTGAACCTGCCATATACGTTATCAGTACTATACTATATTGAAGCTACGAATAAATACGTGAGAAGGATATATTTATATATTTCTGCCCATAAAGTTAGTAAAAGTAATTACTCTGCCTCTGAATTAATTGCTTCATTATGAACGCACAGGTATTCGTGCTATTTTTGTTGTGTTGAAGACTTTCAAGCTGTGTCATATCTCTCGGAAAAGACCACAATAAATTGTAGTTGCATCATGTTAGAAGACATCCTGCCTTTACCTAATACGAAACTGAATATAATAATATTTTCGCAAACCGTTAAGTCGGATTATATTTTATTTTAACTATAAACAGGGAGCAGTTGTAAGCATTTCAGTAGCTTCCTCAAATAAGCAAAAACAGCTTAAACACAATAATTATTATATCCTGGTGCTGGGATCTTTAGTTGTCACCAGTTTGTATGAACCATCCTTTTATGATGTCTATATTAGATTCGCTACCTGCTGAGAAAAATAAGCCGTTCTGGAGCTTGAGGTGTTACTTGTGACCTACATGCAGTCAGTCAAGACTGACTACAACAGACTTAGATAGGACATAAGGAAGTTCAATAACTTGTGTTCTTCTGCGACCAGGGGAACACATTTAATGAGCAGTCACAACACAAGTGGTGGTGGTAACCTGTATGTCGTGTTTTGGGCTTTTGCTAATAACTATTTTATTCACTCGCTATTTAACATTAATCACAAGAGAAGGCCTGAATTGAAAAAAAAATAATGTCGCTGGTATGTTTTTGAAATTTTAAGAAAAAAAGCTCTGACTTGCCGCCAAAAGTGGGTCTTGCAGCTCTGAAAACGACAAAAATAAATGAAATAATCGAAGTATATAGGTCATGAATGAATACTTAAAATTATAGGAACAGCTGTCTTTTTTAGTCGCAAATCTAAAGTTACCGAATTCTGTTGATTGTCAGTCCAAAGTAAAATATCTACCATGAGATAGATGAAAACCTTGTGCAAAATCAGACACAAAGTTCACATGTAGTAATGCAGTTTTCGATTAAGCAAGGCAATGTTTGAAAATTCAAATACATGTGAGGGTACGTAATACAGACACAGATTATGGAATAGTTTTAAAAAATTATTCCTTTCTTTACATATTTAGGTTTGATGGCATTCAAGTGCATTAACCTACACACTTACAATTTACACAGCATCCCCAAAGTTGCTGGAAGTTGGGTTGAGGGAGGTGCTGCAGGTCCCCAATATAACTTCTTTTAACATGGTAATGGAGTTTGCTTTTCTTCCTTTGACTGCACCTCCACTCTGAAAATTGTTCCAGCACAAAGACCTCCTACATTTTCCAATTTCCATGTGTGACTAGCACTGCCAGCCCATGAATTTTCGTTGAATCCCAGACTTCTAATTCTGATTCCTTTGCTCAACCCTTGGTAGCTGGCTGCGAGCCTGCAGGCTTAACTTAGGTGACAGGTGTGTAAAGCATGTAAGAACACAAATACATTAAATAAGTAAGACACAACACACAATAAAAATCCAACACAAATATATAGAAATAGGAGATGGCGGTATGATTATCAAGACAACAAAATGATAAGAATCCAACGTAGGGAACCAGAGATTTGAATTTTTTTAAAAGAAACACTTTCTGGTGCTTAAAAGGCAAATGCCCCAACTAGGGAGATCTGGTTGTGCTTGACCAAGACTAAGTCAAAGTTTCAGGCTGACCGCGATGGAGCGTGGATTGGATACAGTGAGCGGTAGGTCCCGGTCAAGTTTTTATCTTGTGACTTAGTTTTAGTTAACCACTCCAAAAGTAACATTATGCTATGCGGAACTAGACGCATCAATGGGCTACAGAAAATTTAAATTAGTCATTGACGGCATATAGTTTGGTCTAGTACCAACCTCAGGTACATGGGCACTCAATTTACTAGCATAGTTTGTCAGCAACACAGCTTTCAAATCTTTAAGATAGCACCTTGGCCATGATAACGAGTTTTAAGAAATTGGTGGACAAGATGGGGGGCTCTGATTTTACAGGCATATGTAATGTTGTCGAAGCTAACCTTAACCTATGGCTCATTTATATTTAAAGACAGTCCCTTGCAGTATGGTTGGACAACGCGCAAACCAATTGAGACAAGTAATTGTTCCATTTGCCCAAATCCACTCCATCATCCCAAATACGATTAGAATTTGGACTGTACAAACAATCAGTCATGGCAAAGGCATGGTTCCTGGGTTACTACAGCAAATTTAAGCCAGCTCCCAGAGGATCCTGTAAATAATTGATTTGGCAAGGTACCCAAGATCCTAAGCATCAATGGAAATCCTATGTGACGGGCTCAATAGAATCTTTGAATGCACAGGGCATCATGGAAAAAATCTGCAGCCAGAGACAACCTTAAAAACCTTTGCTAAAAGTGCAAAAATAACATTGGGAGACCTTGCACGAAAGGAACATGCAGATTTATCTTTACCAAAGCCTGGGTAAAGCCTCATATCTCGTCAGCCACATGAAATTGGTCTTTAAAAAGAACTAATGAGGCTCAGATGTAGACTAATACCATTAAAAGCCTATACATTTGGGTGCCTAAAAGGCTCCTCTATCCATAATTGCTAACTGTGTAATTTTACGCAGGAATCTTTGATGCATATTGGTTGTATTAGCCCCTGTCTGAAAAGCCTAAGGTGCTTCTGGTTAAAGCCAATATTTAGTCGTCCTGGCATCTATCAATGTAACTAGGCCATCCTCGCTAGCTTGACTGGTGCCGATGCACAGCTTTCAGTTAGATGCATGAAATTCCTTAGGGCGGTCATTAAGATTCTGAATTTGGTCCCTGTGGATAGCTAATGGGGTCGCATGAAAGGTGCTACCTGTCTCCAGTCTTAGAGTAACTACCTATGCCTAAGGCTACTGCACCTTGCATGAAGCACTTTACTTATCAGCCTGCAGCACTACCATGCCACTCTGACTAGGATCAGTGGAGAAGAGGAGCACCGCAGAAAGTTAACATGGCTGTTTGAACACTGTCACCAGACTCTAACCCTAGATCAACTACCTAAGACAGAGGTAATTGCACTTTGCACCATGCACTTTACTTACCAGCTCAGAGTCTTACTTTGACACACCCGGATGAAGATCAGTGGGGAAGAGGAGCCTCGTAGGTCATCCTCGGAGAGCCACCTAAGCCTGAGGTCATTGCACTTTGCATCATGCACTTTACTTACCAGCTCATAGTCTTACCTTGACAACCTTTCTATGGACCAATAGGGAAAAGGAGTTCTGTAGAGAGCTAACAGGGTAACTAAAAAAATGTCATCAGATCATAGCCCTAAAACAGCCATTTAAGTCTGAGGCTATCCGCATGCTGCATCATGCACTTTACTTCCCAGTCTTTAGTCCAATAATCACACTCTGTCTAAGTTCAGTGGAGAAGAGGAACTTTCGGTCTAGGATGAGGGTAGAGTGGACTCAATAGGCCCCTCAGTACTGCACAAAGCACCCTCGTCTGAAATGTCATGTTAGGTGCACTGGCATTAATGGCAACACAGTTGCTTACCCAACCTGCCCGTCTTCAACTCATGATTACATATCTATCTATCTTCTTACTTATTCAAATTTTTTGAGCTTTTTCTATCCACATTGGGCGGTTCTCCTTGGCAGGCCGGGTTTGGGTTCGACAACGGCGGCTTGCTACACCTGGAGGCCTCGTTGATTTCTGGAAGTCTTGTTGATGATGAAAAGCTCTGGAGCTTCAGCGGGGCAAACCTGAATTTCATGCCAGGTCGTAGTTCAACGTCGCTGGCTTGACACTCAACGACGGGTCGGTCATCTTATAGAGTGTTTTGGTCAAAATGCTCTAAATGATTCCAAACTTCTGGAGATGCCTCCAGAAGGTCTTCTTGGGTTCTGGATGAGTCCACAACACCCAAATACGATTAGAATTTGGACTGTACGAAGTTCAAGTTCAAGTTCAGAAATTTATATAGCGCACTACTCACCCAGAGGGTCTCAAGGCGCTTGAGGAGGCGGGAGTATTTACTTATCGAATATCCAAGTTTTTAATTGCTTTCTGAAGGAGAGGTGGTTCTGAGTCTGGCGAAGGTGGGTGGGGAGAGAATTCCAGGTCTTGGCTGCTAAGTAGGAGAAGGATCTTCCCCCCATGGTGGATCTGTGGATGCGAGGAATGGCGGCGAGGGCTTGGTTGGATGATCGTAGTTGGCGGGTGGGGGTGTAAAAGGACAGTCTCGTGTTGAGGCATTCGGGTCCTAGGTCGTAGAGGGCTTTGTGTGCGTGGGTAAGGAGACGGAACGTTATTTTTTTGTTGACCGGGAGCCAGTGGAGATCTCTCAGGTGATCGGAAATGTGAGCTTGACGAGGGATGTCCAATATAAGTCTGGCTGATGCGTTTTGAATGCGTTGAAGTTTTTTCTGTAGTTTGGCTGTGGTTCCGGCGTAGAGGGTGTTTCCGTAATCCAGTCGGCTGGTGACAAGTGCGTGGGTGACCGTCTTTCTTGTTTCCGTGGGGATCCAGCGGAAGACTTTTTTGAGCATGCGTAGGATGTTGAAGCAGGATGATGAGATGGCATTGGCTTGTCTGGTCATTGAGAGGGAGGAGTCTAAGATGAATCACAGGTTACGTGCGTGATCCGTTGGAATGGGTGCGGTTCCCAGGGCTGTTGGCCACCAAGAGTCATCCCAGGCCGAGGGGGATGATCCTAAGAAGGACTTCCGTTTTGTCCGAGTTCAGTTTTAAGCGGCTGTTCTTCATCCACTCGGCTACTTCTTTCATTCCTTCGTGTAGGTTGGTTTTGGCGGTGTTCGGGTCTTTGGTGAAGGAGAGGATCAGCTGGGTGTCATCTGCGTAGGAGATGATGTTGAGGTTGTGTTGGCGCGCGATGGATGCGAGGGAACTCATGTATACGTTGAAGAGGGTGGGACTGAGTGAAGATCCTTGTGGTACGCCGCAGATGACTTCGTTAGCCTCTGATTTGAAGGGGGGGAGGCGGACTCTCTGGGTTCTTCCGGTGAGGAACGAGATGATCCAGTCCAATGCTTTTCCTTGTATTCCGATGTTGCTGAGGCGTTGTATAAGGGTGTTATGACAGACTGTGTCGAAGGCTGCGAAGAGGTCAAGTAAGATGAGGGCAACTGTTTCTCCGTTGTCCAGTAGTGTTCGGATGTCGTCTGTTGCTGCGATGAGGGCGGTTTCGGTGCTGTGTTTGGCTCGGAAGCCAGATTGTGAAGGGTCGAGGGATTTGTTGGATTCGAGGAAGGCGGCGAGCTGACTATTAACGGCTTTCTCGATGACTTTGGCGGAGAAAGGGAGGGGCGAGATTGGGCGGTAGTTCTTGAGTTCGGTGGGGTCTGCTGTGGGTTTCTTCAGAAGGGCGCTGAGTTCGGCATGTTTCCAGATTTCCAGGAAGGTAGCGGAGTTGAAAGAGCAGTTGATGACATCGCGGAGATGGGGTGCGATGATGGAGTCTGCTTTGTTGAAAATGTGGTGGGGACAAGGGTCAGTTGGCGATCCTGAGTGGATGGAGTTCATCAGGCGGATGGTGTCTTCGGTGGTGATTGGGTTCCAGGTGTAAAGGATGTTAGAGGGCGGTGTTGGATCGGAAATGGGTGGAGTGGACATGTTTTCGGGCTGGTTGTCAAAGCTGTTATGTATATCGGCGATTTTGTTGTGGAAGAATGAGGATAGAGATTCACAGAGGTCTTGGGAGGGAGAGATGTCGTTAGTGCCGGCGGTGGGGTTAGTAAATTCTTTGACGATGTTGAATAGTTCCTTGCTGTTTTGGGCATTGTTGTCAAGTCGATCCTTGAAAGCTGATTTTTTGGTGGATCGGATAAGTTGGTGGTGTTTGCTGGTGGCGTTCTTGAAGGTGGCTAGGTTATCAGTGGTTGTTTTTTTTTTCCAGGTTTTCTCGAGAGTACGACAGAGCTTCTTGGATTTCTTGAGGTCATCGTTGAACCATGGTGCTTTTTTGCTACCTTGCTTGATTAGATGCTTTTTCAAGGGTGCGAGTTCATCTGCGCTATGGGTGATTCATTGGGTGAGGTTAGTGGCTGCTTGGTTAGGGTCCGATGATTTGTTGGGGGGGTTTTGGTGAAGCGATGTGAAGAGTTGTTAGGTGGTGATTTTGTTCCAATTTCAGTCATGGCAAAGGCATGGTTCCTGGGTTACTACAGCAAATTTAAGCCAGCTCCCAGAGGATCCTGTAAATAATTGATTTGGCAAGGTACCCAAGATCCTAAGCATCAATGGAAATCTTATGTGACGGGCTCAATAGAATCTTTGAATGCACAGGGCATCATGGAAAACATCTGCAGCCAGAGACAACCTCCAAAACCTTTGCTAAAAGTGCAAAAATAACATCGGGAGACCTTGCACGAAAGGAACATGCAGATTTATCTTTACCAAAGCCTGGGTAAAGCCTCATATCTCATCAGCCACATGAAATTGGTCTTTAAAAAGAACTAATGAGGCTCAGATGTAGACTAATACCATTAAAAGCATATACATTTGGGTGCCTAAAAGGCTCCTCTATTCATAATTGCTAACTGTTTAATTTTACGCAGGAATCTTTGATGCATATTGGTTGTATTAGCCCCTGTCTGAAAAGCCTAAGGTGCTTCTGGTTATAGCCAATATTTAGTCATCCTGGCATCTAGCAATGTAACTAGGCCATCCTCGCTAGCTTGACTGGTGCCGATGCACAGCTTTCAGTTAGATGCATGAAATTCCTTAGGGCGGTCATTAAGATTCTGAATTTGGTCCCTGTGGATAGCTAATGGGGTCGCATGAAAGGTGCTACCTGTCTCCAGTCTTAGAATAACTACCTATGCCTGAGGCTACTGCACTTTACTTATCAGCCTGCAGCACTACCATGCCACTCTGACTAGGATCAGTGGAGAAGAGGAGCACCGCAGAAAGTTAACATGGCTGTTTGAACACTGTCACCAGACTCTAACCCTAGATCAACTACCTAAGACTGAGGTAATTGCACTTTGCACCATGTACTTTACTTACCAGCTCAGAGTCTTACTTTGACACACCCGGATGAAGATCAGTGGGGAAGAGGAGCCTCGTAGGTCATCCTCGGAGAGCCACCTAAGCCTGAGGTCATTGCACTTTGCATCATGCACTTTACTTACCAGCTCATAGTCTTACCTTGACAACCTTGCTAGTGACCAATAGGGAAAAGGAGTTATGTAGAGAGCTAACAGGGTAGACAAAAAAAAATGTCATCAGATCATAGCCCTAAAACAGCCATTTAAGTCTGAGGCTATCCGTATGCTGCATTCTGCACTTTACTTCCCAGTCTTTAGTCCTATAATCACACTCTGGCTAAGTTCAGTGGAGAAGAGGAACTTTCGGTCTAGGATGAGGGTAGAGTGGACTCAATAGGCCCCTCAGTACTGCACAAAGCACCCTCGTCTGAAATGTCATGTTAGGTGCACTGGCATTAATGGCAACACAGTTGCTTACCCAACCTGCCCGTCTTCAACTCATGATTACATTTACCAAACCCTGTCATTCATTCATATAGTCCGTAAGCCTGCACCATCAAAGACTTTAACCCGACTATTGATAGGCTCCTTGGCAAAATGGTACCACACTAGGGGTTCCGGCGCTAATGGAATCTAGAGGTTTTACCTAATTTTGTCCTCTTTATAAATTTTTTTAAACACATTAACCTAACTTTGAGTACATGTTTTATCCTGAACGCCCTGTTTGATTCTTTGGCAGAATTGTAATACATCATAATTGTATATTGACGGGAGCAGATGTAATTGATTACGGAGCTGCACTATGTATTGTGTTTTGACAATATATGCCTTTGTTTTAACAAGCATTTCTGCTTTATTTTCTCTAATTGTTATGGTTTTAAATAACTAGAAACAATAAGATTTGTATCTATCTATCTATCTATCTATCTTCTTACTTATTCAAATTTTTTGAGCTTTTTCTATCCACATTGGGCGGTTCTCCTTGGCAGGCCGGGTTTGGGTTCGACAACGGCGGCTTGCTACACCTGGAGGCCTTGTTGATTTCTGGAAGTCTTGTTGATGATGAAAAGCTCTGGAGCTTCAGCGGGGCAAACCTGAATTTCATGCCAGGTCGTAGTTCAACGTCGCTGGCTTGACACTCAACGACGGGTCCGTCATCTTAAAGAGTGTTTTGGTCAAAATGCTCTAAATGATTCCAAACTTCTGGAGATGCCTCCAGAAGGTCTTCTTGGGTTCTGGATGAGTCCACAACACCAGGCAAGGTTTCAGAAGCTCTGAGTTGATCCATGGAGAGGTGGGACTACAGTTCCCACAATGCACCTGGACAAATCCTTAAAAGCACATCTGAAGGAGGTCTTCTGGATTCTTCTTGGTGGAGGTAATGACGGAAGAGCTATTTTAACCAGTTACATTCAGGGAGTACACTCCTTAAACCTTTAGTGCTAGGCAAAGTCCTTCTTTGTCTGTAGTTCCAAAGTGTGCAGCAGGTGCTGTCATTCAGAGTGCAGGCCACTTGTAGTCATTCAGAGTGCAGTCCTCTTGGTGCAGGTCAAGGGTTTCAGCAGTATAGTCATTCTTCTTGTTGTTTCTTCAGGCAGGGATCTGAGTTGCTGGGCATCTCTCCCATATTCATCCATGCTTCTGGGGTGACAAGCAGGGGACAATCCCTGGTCAATGCGGTACAGAGTGCCACACTCAGGTATGACAACTTCCTTGAAAGTGTGGCAGATTTTGGCAGGTTTGTTGTCAAAATCCAAAATGAGAACATCTCTGCTGGAGCGTAATGTCTTGCTTACCCAGCCTACTGGTGTCGCTAACTGTCCCTAACACTTCCCTCCCAGCCCCTCTGCTACTTCAGGGTCTCCCATCTGGCTGGGTGTGCAGGAAGTGGGGGTGGGCCTGGGTCCTATCCTAAGCATCTTTACCCCTTTGAAGACCAGTTTGGCTACCCAGACCCCTTCCTACCTGTTGCTCTGCAGCTTGCAGATCTCCTCTCACCAAATGCTCCTTGTTTCCTTTCAGGCCACTTCACACTTCATCAGAGAAGCTTGGCTCAGCCTGTTAACAACTGACTTATCAGGAGAGGCTACTGTACAGCTGGATTTAGGCACATCAGAAAAACAAGTTCTGTAACTTATTTTCTGTCATAATTATAATAAATCAAATGTTGGCAAGTTTCTGGATTTATTCTAACTGTTATTTAGACACTTTGAAGTATCATTTTAGCTCACTTTGGTCAATAGTTAGACTTTATTTACGTTTAATAAATCCATGCCATGATAGTATATGGAGCTAATGTACTACACTGGGGAAAACTAATTTGGCAGTTCTTCCCTCACCAGGTCATATAAAACATATGTTATAATATCACTGCTTATAGTTACAAGGCACCCTATCCATGGGGCACTTAGGTGAGATCTTATATATAACAACAAGGTAGTTTAAGACTTTTGAAGTACCTTTAATACAAGTTGAATTTGCATATCATTTTAATTTAAAAGCAGCCTGCAAATCAGGGATGACTTTTAAAATGACAGCAGGTCACACAGCAGTGCACACTTAAGTGCATTAAATCTTCTGGGCCTCTCACCGTACATGCCCTACTATATACTAGGGGCTTACACGTAGGTTGCCAAACCAATTGTAATTAGACCTAATTACCATATACCTTTTAACCAAAGCACTGACACTGGGCCTGGTTAGCAGATCCCAGGGCCCAATCAGTCTCAGTAACCACCAGTATAAGTCAATAAATTGGGATGATAAGGGTAAAAGGATGACTTTTCATGCAGCCCAGTCTACCCTAAACTAAAGGTGATGGTTAACTAACATATACCCTGGTAGTCCTCATCAGCTAAGTGGAAATACCTGGACAGTCCATCTTAATTAGCATAGGCAGTATCAGATTTGTGTTCTACTGTGAAGTCCATCCTCAGTAGAGACATGGACCACCTCAACAGTTTAGGATTCTCCCCCTCATCTGCATGGGCCACCTGAGAGTTCTGTGGAGTATGGATTATGTTTAAGTACTTGCTTTAAAAGTTATGTTAGTGCCAAGGTGTTTCATGCCACAAACATGTCATCCATCTTAAAATATATCAATATTGTGTTTAACCAATGTGATCTACCAAACAAACAAACTCAAATATGTAGGAGTCTCTGGCTTGACTCAAGAGTGTCAAACCTGCTAGTGACATTAAGTTCTGTATTCCTTAAGTACCATCCACCTGAAGCTAAAAAAAACACACTCAAAACACTCTTACCAATTTTTGGGATTGATTTTATGCCACTGACCTGTGTAAAGCGCCTAGCAATGGCCAAAGACCTAATCAAAGCACCTAGTACTGGTAAAACCAAAACAACCAGAGGTTTAGGGTACCTCAAAAAATACAATCTCCAAAATAGGAAATGAAAGTCAGGGAAGGTGTCTTTTTTGTACAGAGATGTCCAAATAACTCAAGTGTTTTGATACTCTTTCCCTTTAATGAGATCCTCCCAGAACACCAAGAGTCCTTCTTCATGTTTTGCATATTTTATGCAATTTGCACTAGACTTCTCTTATGTGCACATTTAAAGGTTTTAGGAAACAAGGCAAATATCTGGTAACTAGATTATTACCCAGTTAACCAGTTTCAGCAGATTAACAGAAAAACATAAAATTACATTGCATCATGGAAATATATTGACACGTTTTAGCTAGCAAACTTCTGGAGGAAAAAAAAATACAATTAAATGTTTACCAATGTGTAGTAACCCTGTTACCACAAAGTATTGTTCATATATTCACCAGCAGCCCTAAATACAGAAATAATTGCATGCAATAATGACATCACTGCATTTTGGATTTGCCACTGGATTTAGTGTAATTGCTCTAATTACTAATGTGTGTGTTCTTGAGCTATCAAGAAATATTGGGCCTCATTTATGAAAAGTGACGCATCGCTGCGTGAAAACAGCGATGCATCACTTTTCACTGCGTCCTCCTTGCGACACCAATGATGCGTCATATTTACAGTATGACGCATCATGTCTCAAGGAGTTACAGATACGTCAGTATTTCTGACGTATCTGTAAGCGCAAAAGTCACGCATTGCTGGGGTGTGTCACATATGAAAGGGCTTGCGTCAGTCTTACGCCTGCTGTGAGGCAGGCGCAAGATTTTGACGCAACAGCGTCCTAAAAGTGACGCAGTGTAATCTCATAGATTTCACTGCGTCACTATTACGAGGCTTTTTGCGGGGGAACGCCCCCTCTGCATACATTATACCTGACGCAGGTATAATGTAGCGCAGGGGTTTACAAAGTGACGCATCTGCTTAGATGCGTCACTTTGTAAATAGTGCGCAACAGGAGGCATGTTTTACGCCGCTGATGCGTCACAAAAAGTGACGCATCGGAAGCGCAAAACTGACGCAAGGCCTCATAAATGAGGCCCATTATATGGTAAAATGGATCACAGGATTCTGATATACATCACTCATGGAGACTTTGAATATAGATTGTGTACAAGAGGACACCTCTGCAAATCATACATTTGTAGTTTTCGGAGCTAAAACACAATACCAAGTTAGAACAATGAAATCAGAATAGCACAGAATCAGACTTGTCGGTGCCTTCATGTAAACATTGTCTGACTCAGACCGTACTCTGACCTCTATGTTACATAAGACATGTTTATATCGTTCGCGTGTACAGGTGCTTGCCCTTCACCAGCTCTGCAAAGCATTCCTCTCGTTTTAAAGCATGAGTAATACTCCCAAGAGAAAAAAAACTATATCAAGAAATAAAACCTTATGTACTCTGCAGTGTAATGCACCTGAACAGTCCTCAGAGGCGTGATCCTCGGGAAAGCTTTTTAGGCAGTTCATTTTCAACTGCATTGTGATTTTCAGGGTGATGGGATTGGATGTTGTGACGTATGTATCCATCCCAGACAAGGTGCTGCTGCAGGTCCAGAATGGAGCCAATAACATCACAGTGGGAAAACGCTGCGGATATATTTTTTACAGTGGGACCCGGAATGTATTGCCGGTTTTCCAGTGGAGAATGCTATGTCCAAAGGTTCAAATCTCCAGGAATGGTCTAATCCGCCATGTTTAAGATGTGGGGTTCCAAGCACAGCAGAATGCAAGTTAAAAAAAGGTTCTCTGTCGTGCTGGTCAACTAGTATTCTTTCAAGGATGTAACAGCTCCCTTACCTCAAAACAATGTTGCAACCTCCTATATGAATGAGTAGGCAACTGTGGCACAACTATTACCCCCTCTTTCTCACTATTCCATTTTACGATGATTGAGAGATGTATACAAGTCTATCGAATTTTATGGCGGCTGTGAGAAGCACTTCTGTTTCTTCATAGACCCTGAATGCAGAAAACCCTTTAATACATAAAGTCCAAACATTACTTTTCGGATATTTGAAAGCAACATTTAGCTAGAGTTTAGCACTGCTTTTGTGGATTGTGTACTTCCACAAACCACGTTTTTGGTTGTCCCTTCTGGTATTCATAACTATGACAAGGATCCATATAATGCTGGACGTATAGGCTCATTTATTTTCTTCTACTGGTTTGAAGGATATCAAGGCCTTTGGAAGACGCATATGTATTTGCATTTGTATCCGTGTTTATATTTATGGACTTCCATACTATATATATATTGTGGCAGAGTGGATTATTAGATGAAGTGGGTGGCAGTCCTCTTCAAGTACTATGGCACTATTCCAGAATAGGTCAAGTTTGGTCTCAATAATTTAAACCTGAGCACAACTCTGGGTAGTGGTAGCACAGAGCAGACAGGTTTAACGTAGAAGACATTTGTATAACATTTATCAGTATGAAAACAGTTAAAAAACTAAAAGCAGAAAAGGCAACACAATAAACAGCAATAAAGATGAACTGGAGATATGACTTCTCAAAGTTGTAGATGTTTCCAGAGCTAAAAAGTGCTAAGCCCCAACTGTCGGTATCTGGTCGCGATAGACCAAGTCAAGGTCCTCAGTGAGGCAAGGCCGCAAGCTGTGGCCAAAATGGATTCCGCAAGGCCGGATAACTGTGAGACGAAGTGCTGGTGAAGCTGTTGACCTTTGGAGGGAAAGTTTGAGTGGGATAAAATCAAAATTTGCGTCCAGGACGGTTACTCACTGACCCAATACTTTCAGCATCTTTTCATGCTGAAGATTTCTATCTTCGAGCTCAAAAGCTTTTTGGTAGTCATACTTGTTTCAGCAAAGCAAACCAGCCTGTTGAATCTGACTATCGAAGCAATGTCAGCAGCTGCAGCTTGCCGGGAGTCTGATGGTTGTCCTCTCATTCTTTTTGAAAAAGTTTGGAAAAAAAGTTCTAAGTGTCCAGTTTTGCAGTTCTTTTTGGGGAGAGAAACCAATCTTCAACAGCCAATCATCCAGGACCTTTTAGCACTCCTCAATCTCTCAGAAGCCACTATCAGGATCCAGGGCAAATCCAGGTGGAACTGGCCAGCTGGGCTCTACAGAATCTTGGGCTTCTTGCAGCTTATGTGCCCCAGGCATTGTCTAGGAGGCTAGTCCGCTAGCCCTTGGAGTCTACTCTTCAGTCCTGGGCTCAAGTGGAAGCAAGGCCAAACCTTTCCACCACAGGTTACAACATGAGCAGTCCTCTTTCCCTGGCAAGGGTTCTGCAGGTGCAGTCGTTCTTCTGTCGTCCCCAGTACAGCAACGTTCTGAACAATATATCCAGTGCTTCACGTTTTATGCCTGGCAAAAGCTTGTGGGTGGGAATAACTCCCGACACAACAACGTAAAGCTTCCCAGGGGCAACCCTACTCAATTTGACATAATTTCTTGGGTGATGGCCCTCTCCAATGTCAAGATCCAATTTGGCAGAACCTTTCTTCCCTTGGTCTGAGCTCTGGGCACACTCCTGAGGTGTGTCTATGGAAATGAGGAACTCCCCAGCAAAATCAGTTCTGGAGTAGTTGTTCCCCCCAGTTGGATTTGTGCCACTCTGGCAACTGGAACAATGGCAGGGGCGGGCCTAGGTGTGAGTTGCATTTACCTGTGACAGGGGCTGCCCCTTTAAAGCTTCTACAGTTAGAGTCCACCTCCCACAGGCCATCCTGTCAGCAGGGATTCACATCTTCTCCGAGCCAAGGCCCTTTTGTTTCCTTTCCTATGAGCAATTCATACCTCCCAGCAAGCTGCCAGGTGACAGCTGGGGATTATCTATGAAAGGGTTACAAGAGGCTTTTAGGGAGAAAAATGCAAACTCTCTAAAAGTGTCAAAATAGTCATTTAAAATCGGACTTTAAAATTGGATTACTTGTTAAATGCCTATTAATTTGAGTGCATACATCATGGTTATAGCTGTTCCTCAACAAAAGTTATAACATACATATATCATACATATATACAGCATTATATGCTGATATAATGTAACCCCGAGATTTTATAGTGAAGAGGCTGCCTAGCGAAAAAACTACTTTGGAGTTTTTTCAATGCCAGGACATGTAAAACTTAGATATGCATGTCCTACTTTTTTAAATACCATGAACTCGGCCCTATGGACATTTACAGCCTAGTTTAGGGATGACTTACAAGTTTAAAAAGAAAGGTTTAAGCCAGGCAATAGGTTTATGCAGCCAGATCAAATTTGCAGTTTAAAACTGTACACTCAGGCTGCAGGGGCAGGTCTCAAAATACGCGTTGCACTGTCACTTTAGTGGTGGCTCAGTAGGGGTTGAAGTCCACTAGTGACATTTAATTTACAGGCCCTGGGTACACAGAGTCCATATACTAGGGATTTATAGGTAAATTAAATATGCCAAATCCCCGATTAGACAAATGTAAATGCTTTGAGGGCTCAGAACACATACACTTGGTGGTGAACTGCAACTCTCTAGAGTCCTAAAAAGCCCATACACCAGCAGCATCTGTTGAAATTTGGGAGATGAACATACAAAAAAGTGTCATTCTCTTACACAAACAATGCCAGAAAGAAAATCAAATTTTGCGGTGTTAGGTACCAAAGTAATCAGATTGTCCTGCAATTTGGTAAATTGGCCATTTTGCAGGATATCTGTGGCACTGCAGCTATCAGGTGTGGTCAGAGAAATGTGGTCTCTATTTTCCTTCCACAACAGAGGTAGCATGATGTGGTGATTCACTCCCTTGAGGCTGTTGAAGAATTAGGTGCAGTGACCCTTTCACAATATGACTCTGGAAAAGTTTGACTTTGTTCGACTTTTACAACCTAAACAATGTTCAGATGGCCTATGACAAAGGTGCAATATTGTGGCTAGGTCCCCAAGAGTGTCTGTGTGTATAGGATTGTGACAGCATGTGACATGGTGTTGCTCATCAATATGCTAAAAAGAAAGTTAAAATAATCCCAAGAGATATGGCGTGTACACCAGAAGGTGACGCTTTTTTTGTGATGATCTCCTGAACTTCAAAGTTGAGATGAGGATTTTTCAGCAAATCCTTATTATTAAGCCAAATGTTGTGAATAGAGCAGACTGTGAATGCCACTCATATATTTGGGGGCCCATAGCCCCACCAATCTGACCTCGCTACATGATGTAAACTTCCAACTTTCCTACTGACTATTAATGAAGTAATTTCCTGATAACATAGGCTCATGGTTCAGCCAAATTACTTCTGTTAAAAAGAATGTTCCCCTGCATTCTATTAGTTTTCACTGTGTTGTTAGAAATAGTGCTATGTGACCTATGTGGCGACTAAATTTATATGTGGAAACACTTGGGCTAGAATTTTACAGAAGACCCTTACTCGCCCTAAAGCTCAAGGAGGATATTCAGTACCAGACATCCTTCTCTACTAAATAGAGGCAACACTTTGTAAGGCAATCAGCAAAGAAGCAACCCAGTATGCCCTGCAGTTCAAACAGCACATGAAAGGAAAAGCGTAAAGCAAGCAATAAACATAATTTACTAAACAAACTTCAAAACCAACAGCGATGAAGAAAAGGACTCAGTGAAAAAAATTATATTGATGACAAATAAATCTGAACTTCAAATGGACATGATCAACATTCTGATGAACCCTGAAGAGGGGCATTCATCCTTTTACACACTATTAGAAATTGAGGTCACACGCATTGCTCGAGAGATGGTTGTACAGGAAATGCTCCAGGAAAACAAATGAAGTTGTATTTTCGAACATCTGAAGCAATGATCAGTGTGCACCTCCATAGACTAAATTAAATAGGAGAAAATTCGTACTTATAGTTCTGCTTTAAATATTTCCTATTTCCACTTATTGGACTGTTTCCCACATGTCTTCCAGCAAAGTGAAGATCAAATAAATATCATGTTTGTATACAGTGTAACAGTTGATATTCATAGACTCGCATAGAACTTGAAGGGAGAAATGTCACATCTATTCAGTGATGACATTTATAATAGGGATGGTTATGTAATGTTTAATTCCACGAGTAATATCATTAATGATATTACTTGTGAACCACCTGCCATGTCATGTTTTCCCTATGGTTATTGGGTCCACTCCTTGGCGTCAACCAACAGAAAACAACAAGAGTGTCTGTTGGACGAGGCCCTCTCTGCAGGGTCACACCCAAACGTTTTGCCTTCACACCTCCTATTTTTGATCAATTCGTTTTTGTTGGCTCTAGGACTCTGTGCAATTTACCACTGCTATCCAGTGCTATTTAGGCCCTTGGCAGCATATAGGGCAGGATGCATTGTAGTTAAAACATTGGCCATGTACTTTTAAGTTTCAAAAGGCCATACAGTAAAAAACTTGTTTTTCACATGCAGCTAGCTTGGAACCAGGGCAGAGGAATCATCAAACTTCAAGCAAAGGATTTCCTTAGAAACTACTCCTAATTCAAAGAAGGCTTTATGTATAAAAAGGGGACCCCAAACCCACTCTTCAGTACACCTGTGAAAAACTCAGAAGGACTGCTGCTCTGTCCTGCTGCAAGAAGGACTGCTACGCTGTTGTCCTGCAGCCTGAGTGAAGGACTGAATCTGAATCTTGAACCCAGTACTACACTCCAAGGGCCAGATGGCTGGCCTCGTGATCACAACCTCAAAGGCAGGAGAGGTTTTTTGGTCTGCTATAAATGGTAAACACGTTCTTCCTCTGCTACCTGTTGAATACTGTAAAAAAGAAGTGCAAGCCCTAATTTCGATTGGACTATGTCAATGTCCTGTATCTGGGCTTACCGGCATATCTTCTCAATTGGCTGCAGGTTGTTCAGAAAGCCGCAGCCAGAGCTATTGTTATGATGAATCCCAGAACGCATATGTCTCCCCATGAAGGCATTGCACTGTCTCCTGGTCAGAAAGAGGATTCAGTTTAATGTATGTATGTATGTATGTATTGGTACTCTTTTATAGCGCATGTCTGTCACCCAACGGGTATCCTGGCGCTTTGACTAAAAGGAACCTGCTTCGCACCATGCTGACTTAAAGGAGCTAGTGTATCCCAGCCTTAGGAAAAATATGTGTTTTTAGATTTTTCTTAAAAGAATTGAGATCGTTCATGCTTCTCAATCCTAGTGGAAGAGCATTCCATAACCTGGCTGCCGTAAAGCTGAAAGATCGGCCGCCCAGTCGCGATCTCAAAACTTTAGGCACCACAGCAAGGTAGGCAGAAGCCGAACGAAGGGATCTGGACAGAGTATACCAATGAAACATATTCTGTAGTGGCACTGGGCCTTGTCCATGGAGGGCCCTAAATACAATACATAATGATTTAAAATCAATCCGCTGAAGGACCGGTAACCAATGAAGGTCCCTTAGTGCCTGGGATGAAGAGTCAAAACGGCGACGAGCCAATGCTAATTTAGCTGCAAGATTCTGCACCCGTTGCAGTTTTCCTGTCAAAGTAGATGGTGCTCCAAGGAAAAGGGCATTACAGTAGTCCAAACGACTTACAATAATGCTTCTCACCACCTCTGGCCTACTGTCCAAGGGAAGCATCGGAAGGACCTTCCTCAGCATTCGAAGTAGTCCCATACAGTTACTCACTGTTTTGTTAACAGCTGCATCCAGTTGGAGGTTAGACCCAAACATCACTCCCAGATTACGGACCGAGGTGGCAGACACAGACGTGCTCTGGAAGGAAAGCGGCCAAAAGTCCGACGGGAGAGGTCTAGGGACGCGATCAGTAGTGCAGTGTAAGACTTCTGTCTTAGAGCTGTTAAACAACAACGAATTCTGATTCAGCCAATCAGCAGTTGCGAGCATAAAGAGTTTAAAGCTCTAGTGCTGGCCTATCGAGCATTCCATGGGGGAAATAACCTTTACAACGCAACTTTTACAACGCACTACCATTACAACGGAACTTTTACAACGCAACATCCATTACATAGCCTGCCATTACAACGCATGACACTACAATGCATACCATTACAATGCATGTCATTACAACGCAGTCATTACAACGCATACCATTACAACGCATATCATTACCATCCAACACTTACCCTACTGTTGCACCCCCTGGAGTTAGAATAGTAATTTTTACCCCTACACTATCCAACACTTACCCTACTGTTGCACCCCTTGGAGTTAGAATAGTAATTTTTACCCCTACACTATCCAATACTTACCATACATGCAATGTAATGTTATGCGTTGTAATGGTATGCGTTGTAAAGGTAGTATGCATTGTAATGGAATGCGTTGTAAAGGTAGTTTTTAAAAATTCGTTGTAATGGCAAGCGTTGTAATGGATGTTGGTTGTAAAAAATGCGTTGAAAAGGTGTGCGTTGTAAAAGTATGCGTTGTAACGTCATACAACCTTCCATGGTACTGGTGCTGTTTATCTGAGAAGGAGGATCCAACAGTACGAGCCCCAATGGGTCTTGAGGGCCTCAGGGCATTCCCTCATGCTCATCCCCAAATTTGCCAGCTCTCGGGCAGGGGGCCACTCCTTTCAAGTTTTGGCAGCTCATCTGTGGAATGATCTGCTTTTGCATCTTAGACAGGTCCAGGACTTGCAGCTCTTTAGGAGACTACTAAAAACGTGGTTGTTTCAGCAATAGTACACTGGTAGGCAATGTTTGAGCTAATCCTGTTTGTGGTTTCTGGTGGTTTAGCGCCGGGAGACTCTATGTGTGTAGCTGTGTGCTTTACAAATACCTATTTTCATTAATTTAATTTCCAAAAACCATGAACCAGCACCTGGGCGCTGTGACTCCTGTTTCCCTAAGTGGTATCACCCCAGTCCTAGACCCTTGGATGTGTGGCTAAAGGTGCTGTGCCGGCTCACCTGTGGTGCTGTGAGCAGAACCAACACAGTACAACCCATTTCTTCACAGCTGCATGGGAACCGCTGCAGCGCGACTCCTCCCTGATGCCAATCTTGCATCACAGTCTCAAATCGCCTTGAAACAGCTGCTGCGCGACACATCTCCGATGAAGGCCTTCACATCGCAAGCCTTTTGTCAGCGGTAGTCTCTAAGAAACCTAAGGATTTGCATCGAAGGCCCTCAAGCTTCTTCAGAACTGTGGGTATGTAACAAAACTTCAATGCAGGACTTTGCATCGCAAGCGCCTCATTGACTGCATCCTTAATGATGACGCAGGACTCCGCATTGCAGTCTCGTAGCTCCTCAGATCCGCGGCTTTGCAGCGCAACCTAGAAGCAGGACATTTCAACACTCTGCAAACCAGGATTGAAGGTACTTTTGTTCAGTAGGTCTAACAAGGTCCCTGTACCTGGCCCATGCTCGATCGCCATCAGCCTGCATTTGTGACTTTATCCTGGTCCACCAGGACTAGATAACCACAGGTGGTGCTGTGTGCTTCTAGGCACTATTTTTACTTAAAACTTTGAAATTGCATGTTTCAAGTTATACTGATTGGATCTTTCTCATTTTGGTCTGAAATAATTTATTTAAATGTACTCTAGTTTTCTAAATCGACATGGTGTTGTTCTTGGTTTGTGTTATCCCTTTATTACAGATTAAGTGGTGCATAAATACTTTACACATTGACTTTAAGTTAAACCTGACTGCTTCTGTGGCAAGTAACCAAAGGGTTAAGCACAGGTTACTTTAGTGGCTTTTTGTGGTTACCCAGACAAAGATTGTAGATGTTGCTTGAGTAGAATTTCACTCCCCTCAAACAACAACCCATTTTATCACAAGGAGGAAAAGTAAAAGCAACATAAGACGTATTACCAAGAACTGTTCAAAGCATATAAGATTAAATTCAGAAATATTAACCGTTAATCATGCTCAATATACAAAGGACAAGCATACGGAGATAGTTCCAATAACCATGTCATATCGAAACCAAACTCCAGATAAGCAAAAGATCAACAATAAAGCAATGTTGGGCATAATTTTTGCATAAGAAGAATTTGAGAAAGTTTGCCTTACAGAAAAAAATGCAAGTTCGTCCAAAATAGATAATGTTATGATTCTGAATTATCAAATCCTTCACAAACATTGAATAATATCAATTGTATCTCACAAATCATTGGAATTATGGAACATTGTCTGTTGAATAGGCAAAATATCCTTTGTTTATTGCATTTGCATCCACAATGCTAACGGGAATTATCCAATAGCCATAAGACACACGGGTGACCACAACACTGCCAAAGCTTCTCATCCACTCTGTTTAGAGGGTTAAGAATAATGTTTCTCAGAGAGGCATTGCCAGACAGCTGCGCGATTCACGCGCCTCACCCAATCAGCCGCTCTCCCCAGACATTGCCCAGGAAGTATTGCCCGAGGCACACACAGTACTTAACGAATCTCGCCTTGCAATTCAGTAATATGTGGGACTCTCGAGGAGGAGTGCAAAGTGAATTGGAGGATGAGACACCTTAACGTAGAAAGTTACGGAAAAATGGGGAACGGCCACATGCATATTACCATACTACAGTAACCGTGGGAAGTTTAAGGCCTTATCCTTATCTGTGATACTATTCTACTTCTAGAGTGTGATGACAGGGTCCACACCCTCGGAGCCACCCATGGAGTGAGGAAATACGACACTACCAGTAGGTTCCTTTTTGGGTTACCTACTTTTTGTGCCAGTATGTCAAGAGTTGTATGGACATGTGTGATGCAAGCACTATATTAAGTTGCCATAACTCCCACTATAAGGCACAGTTTGGCACATATGTGATTGTTTAGATGCATGTTTGTGATGTAAGCATGACTTCCATGGTAAAGAACACTTTGCCACATATCCACAGCACGAGTTGCAGTACTTTACTGTTATGAAATGCTGAGAGTTCCAGTATGTTCGGGACATAGTGCATGACCTGTGTGTGCCACTTGTGCTATGCCGTTTGTTCCTTATATATGATGCTATCTACATAACTGTTGTATCTTTCTCATTCCCATTACTTTACAGAAGTAGTTGCAAGAAGTGATTATTTTCATGTAGAAGTAGTCACGGGAAGTGACCATTTCCATGTAGGCTTGTAAATTCAAGCTTACTTTGCATGCCTTAGGGTGCATGAGATTTTCTTTTCTGGTCCTGAAGAAAGCCATATTGACCCCCAAGGGGCACTTAGGAGAGATTGCTGAAACATGTTGACAATGATTAAGGATACAAAAAATCAAGACAATCTCACAGGTATCCACCACTGTTTTTATAATTTATACAGGGCCTGCACTATTAAAATACCCCTTGAAGTAGGACACTCTGAGTCAATTTTAAATCACGTACACTTGCAGGACACACACTAAAAACAGCTCCACTGTAATCAGGCATCGCAGCACACCCTGGAAGCATTTGGCGACCAGGGTGGAAACCCAATGATGAAGCATGCCACCAACTAGGTTGGTGAGTGAGGGTTTTAAAAAAAAAAACGTTGCCCCCCCTTTTCCCTTGGGTTTTTGAGCTACAGACCTCTCAAGTTTATTGTTTAAGTAGGCAAGGAGCTCACCCTTGTTTGGTTGATTTTAGCATAGCTAGGGACAGGGAACGAGTTCCCTTTGTCCTCTTCCACTTCTTTGTTGATTATGATGTTTAAATTGAGCCAGATCTCATATTGCAATGGGCCCGGGCCAAGAATCTGTGCTGGTTCTGAAAGGTGATTCGAATGCATGGAGTAATTATCTTATCCTCAAATTACATACTTTTACAAAACAGGACAAAAACCCAAGTCCAGGACAGGGAGCACTGCAATTTCACTACTACCAACAGATCACCTCCTTAGATGTGACAGGAAAAATCTTCACAATATTTATATTTGAACATTTACAAGGCTGGGCGTTTGGGAACCATTATACCTAGAAAACAATCCGGTTTTGGATCAAAGCACTCAGTCATGGACACATTGTAATTCTGCAAACACTGACTAACAACTAAATAACTCTTGAAAGAGGATGATGCGATATGTATTTCTTCATGACTGTGAAAAGTAATTCGACCTGAATTTACAATTTCCTCCAACTCAAAGAAACTGACCAAATGGTAATCCATCTTTAAGGCTTTTCGGATGGTGACTCTTATATTAGAGTGGAGTATTCCAGGCCCCAGTTTTAGTGTATCACCTTTCTGAGCCACAGGTTTAGTGTATAGCTTCGTTGCTAACTTTCCTTCACGGGACATGGTTGTTAAGTCTAAAAAGTCAATCAATTTGTTACTTGACTGAGATGTGAACTTCAAGTGATGTGAGCAATTGTTAACCACATCGCTGCTAGGCATATTTTCCTCCTGTGCTGAGGACCAATACTACTGGGTGTGGTCATGACGAGCTCAGCTCGTCATGAGCACAGGAGCACTGTACTGCATGACAAGCTGAGCTCGTCATGAGCATGGAAGGGGTTAAGCCACTCAAGAAAATCAGCAAGTGCCACACTGTTTCCTTTCCAAAGAAAAACAATATCATCAATATATTGGCTCCAATGGCATATATTGTCAAAGAAGGGATTGACGGCACTGTTGTAGATGTATTTCCTCTCAAAACTATCAACAAACAGTATGGCAAAGTTTGGTGCATAAGAGGACCCCATTGAAGTCCTCTTAGTTTGCAAATAATAGTGGCCATCAAACTCAAAATAATTTTGTGTTTGTGATATTGTTAATAAATCAATGATAACCTCAGTTGGGACAGTGACTGGGCCAGGTCAGGTGCTCAACACATCTTTTATCAAACTGGTACCTTCAATTTGTGGGGTGTTGGTGTACAAGGACTCTATGTCCAAACACAACAACAATTCCCCAACAGGATTTAAGTCAATGTTCTCAATCTATCTGACCATGTCACTACTGAAATGGACATAGTTTTTAGTGTTCATAGAAACATCTTTAATAAAACCATCAATATATTTGGAAAAGGGATCAAGTACATAGTCACACCCAGAAACAATGGGTCTCCCTGGGGGGCACAACAGATGTTTATGCATTTTAGATAGCGTACAGAGAACAAAAGGCCTAGGTGATTTTGTGTTTAGGTATTAAAACTCACGTGAGCTTACAAATATAGAATTCTTCGCTTTGGCAGTAGTATCCTGACTCATCTTTTGGATCTCAAATAAGGAGTTGTAGTTGAGCCGAGAATACTGGTTCTGGTTCAAAACTTGCCATTGTATTTCTACTTTATAAGTTGTTATTGTTTGAACTACAACTCTACCCCGTTATCTGCAGGCTTAATTATCAGATCGTTGTGGCCCTTGAGGGCCATCAAAGCTTGTCTTTCCTCTGATGTAATATTGTATGGAATGTATTCAAATTTGATTTAAGTTTAGTCACTTTTTTCATGACAATACTTTCAAATGCAAGAAGCTCAACTGGCATTATATTGCTTTGAGGATTAAAGGAAGAAGGAGGTCTCAGTTTTGAGGGATTAAAAACCTCAGGGGAACAATTATCTATAAAGAAGTCTTTCAATAGCAGGTTGCCAATTTTTTTTAGAAGTTCTACTTGGGTGTTAAAAAGTGGAACTTCATTTGGCACAAAACTCAATCCTTTGCTAAGTAATGATATTTCTGACGAGGAGAGAACATAGTCAGACAGATTGAAAATGGGAATAAGATCAGAGCCAAAAGTCTCATACATTGGGGAGGTCCCCATTGGTAAAACTTCCTGTGTGTCTGCTTCTCTCTGGGTTGAAAGTTACATTGTTGTAATCTGCCTCTCCCCCTGCCACTGCCTCAACCGCACTGCCCTAAAAAAAAAAGGTGGCAGCCAGATGTTTGAGGTCCAGTGCGAGGGCCTTCTCCTGCATCTGACTCCTCAGTCAAGCTTACAGAAAACTCAGAGAATGTAACAGCAGTATCACTGAAACCATTACGGAATCTGGGGTCATCAGTGAAAATGACAGAAACATCCCGTACTTGTAAACCAAATGGATTTGTATCTTTTTTTAGGTATTCAGTCATCATAAGCGCATGGAATCTAATGCCATATGTTTTTTCTGACATTTCTATAGTTCATCCAGCAGTGATTGTGCTTCACCCACCACTGGTGGAGAAGTTGAAGGTCCTAATAGAGATGGGCCACTCTACAGTTTTTCAATATATTCTTCTGAATATACAGAGACAACACGATCAGTCATGCTGGGTTAGACGTGTTTGAGTACCACCTATAAGCTCACACAGCAAACCTGCTGCACTTTAATGGTTACATACAACAGGGCAGCCTTATTACCCAGAACCTAGGGCATTAAACAATATTAAAGCTACAATGGTTCGGGAACCAATACTATTTCAACAACATAACAATTCAATTAAGTAAAGAAAAAAGAAAGAAAATATACCCACAAAGAAATGTATTCAAAGCTAAAAGGTTTTTTGAGTGTTAAAGTGAAACATATTCCATCTAACATACAACAATCAATAGATGAACAAACTCTTTTTGCTTATATTGTTACACTAAACAAACACATTAAAAAAATAAACGGTGTAAACAGCAAACTCATTTACTTCAAGGAAGCAGTTCTTGACCTGCTTCCTGGGTACCCCTTGGGATCTGCAATGCCTCCTTAGAAGGTCCATGGCTTATTGGAAAATCAAATATTATTAACAGATTAATAAAGTGTATATAAATAAAGAAGCAAAATGTAAAATTTGAAGATGTTCAGTAAATGGGAAGGAATTTTAAATCAGAGGTTAAAAATTAAGTTGACATCATCAGCTTGATCTGTGGAGCACTGCAAGTGCATCAAACAGAATATGGTATGGGTGGCTTAATTGAATTTAGAAAAGCTTCAACCTTTCCATTAAATTTTGATTACATTCAATTTTGTTTGTCAATTAAATAAAATATTTCATAATTTGTGTATTTGTTTTATGTATGCTTGTTACTGTAATTTTGTATACTGTTTTGTGGTTCACTCAACAAAATTGCCTAGGCCAAGGTCCCAGGATTCAAATAAGTACTCAATGGGGCTCCCAGATTCCAAAAACGAATCAGGGGGGGTTGCTGAATTCCAGGTATGATTAGGTTGGAGTCCACAGAAGTCAAATTGTTAAGAACAACTGCTCCAGGATTCAGACATAAAGTTAACACATTTTAACAATAATTTCTGATCAGTTGTTAATGTGAATATACACTTTTATTGACATTAAAGTGATAAACACATGTGAAAAAGAAATTAACTATTACACATGATACATTCTCTAAGTTTGTTAAACGTATTCAGTTTTATTGGCAATTAGATACAATGCCTAAAATGGCAATACTATGGCCCCCATTAGGATGGCGGGCGTACTTTGGCCGCCATCCTCACGGTACCAGGGACCACTGACCATAAGGGCGATCTGCCTGCCATCATAATGGCCCCCTAAATCTTACCAAAACTTCTGCTATTTATATGAAAAACAAAAACAGGACCAACATACAACCCTGCCTCGGATGTACGTCGTTACAACGCATGCTTTTACAAAGCATGCCTTTACGACGCAAGTTTTACAACGACTTGTGTTGGGGGCGCTGGATAGTGAATAGTTTAATTTACTATTGCAACTCCGGTCCCCGTGGATAGTAGGGAAGGTGTTGGATAGTAAATTAAAACTATTCCCTATCCTAGAGCACCCCCCAGCGCAAGTCGTTGTAAAAGTTGCGTTGTAATGGTTGCGTCGTAAAGGTACTTTGTTGTAAAAGTTGCATTGTAAACGCTGTTCCCCCCCTGCCTCAAACCTTTAGGGTATACATTCTTCTAGCTAATGCACCACTTCCACCCAATTCCACCCTAGTCCATGAGCCTTCATGTAGTTGAATAATCAATTTGAAGAGGCCTTGTGGGCCTGGTGGGCACTCCAATTTCCCTGGTGAAACTCCAAGTACTGGTGCAGGATACCCAGGATACTTTCTTTCCCTGTTTGAAACTCATCATTTTGGTATAAAAATCTCCCTTCAACCTGATAAACTTAGAGGCCTCTTCATTTAGGAGACGAAGGTTCAAATATAAATTGGTCCATTGCACTTCAATAGTTACAAACAGGAACCCATACTCTTTATAATATTAACAAACAAAGCTAAAGTAGAAAGAAAGAAACATATATCTTGCACACAAATCTATCCCAAGAGGGGGTAGACTAGACAACAGAGGAAATACATTCACCGCACCAGCACAATACACTCCTTAATGGACGTCTATGTAGTTCAAAGCCTGGTAAAATGAGCTAGCAATCCACTATTAACAGTGGTTGCAGCTCGATATCAGTTCCTCACTGGGCGACCGCGTGATTGGAGATGATTACCTGTGCCGCATGGTGGCACTGTATGTGTTGTCAGATCAGGAGTTCCCCAGAGTGAGGCAAGAGTTTGGATAAGCCATTGAGTGAATTTCGAGTGACGAGCATTTACTAGTCTTCATCATTACATCCACTAAGGCATGTGACATGCATCCCACCCACACGGCAGCATCAACATCACAGTCCTTGTCGTTGAAAGAAGGACACATAAATAAGCTGGGCCATAACGCAGGCCCCTACAGTGCAGGAGGTCCCCAACCATGATGAAGCTGTCATGCAGACCCAGGTCTATCCATATCTGTGTGGTGCGTGTGGCTCAGCCCTCAACATATTATGCTGCGAGGGGCATCATTTTGTGTTATACCATGGTAAATATGTTTAATTTCAGTGTGAAGACATGAGTGATGTCATCAACAATGCAATCCATGATGTTATCTGTAAAGTCAGTGCTATTCCTCGAGCTACCCCATTACCAACAAGCATTTGCAATGCAATAGGTCTCGCATTTACGCAAGACCTATTGCATTGAAAATGATTGCCATCATGACAACGGGAGGGAGGGCGGGCCGGAGGGAAGGCACGGACTTCGGGATGGCAAGCGGGGGAGAAGGTGCAGACAATGGGGAGGGAGGGAAGGCTGGTGGAGAAATTTTGAAGGCTCGGAGAACGGGAGGGTGGGGGACAATGGGAGGGAGGGCGGTCGGGGGGAAGAAGGCACCAAAGCACGTCATTGCTGCAGTCGGAGAACCTCATTAACCAAAATAGTGCTCATAGTCAAAATAACAGTACCGTGTAACACTCGAACTTAAGGGGCCAGTCGTCATGGTAGGTGACAAATGTAGAGGAGGAGGCACTGGTGTAACGAAAATTGAGGGGGCCTTCCTGCAAGGTATGTAGAGGGCCCCCCTCCGGGCTCAATTAGGAACTCTCTGGACAGAGTGCAGTGCCGAGGGGACCCCCTGGAGCTTCGGGCCCCCCGCACCGTTGTGGCTGCGGGGGCCTGTGTTACGCCCCTGGGAGGCGGTACTAAGGTGGGACTAACAAGCCTATTAACGAATCAAAAGCCAGCATTTAGGACAGACAATGACACAAGCCAATCCCAAGTATGGGCAGAGAGTGGGCAGAGCTTCTATTCACCTACTCCTCTACAATAAGCCTCGCAGAGCAGCACATGGGCGCTGGCTCTAGGATCGACTTAAAAAGCAGCTGGCGGAGCTCTTTTCTTGAGTTAGGAGATGCGTGAGTGTATGGTCATAAGGGAGGAAGGCTTCCCTTCAACATGTGATGCTAGAAGAAAAGGGGTCAGGTATGAGCGTAAGTCCATGGCATGGGTAATAGTGCACAGACACGACTTTGAAGGGAAATAACTACATGCCATGTTTAACTCATGGCAGTTGGGGAATCTATCATTACCACGCTATAACAAATAACTCGTGTTAACTCTAGGGCACTACATGTGAAATTACACAGAAATGCTGATTTCCCATTCAAACTAACAATTTGTGGCCTATACTCAAAATATCTCACCGACTCTTAATGAAGGTTCAAATAACAGAAACCCGTCTTCAAGAAGACAGTTAACGTTTCTGAGCAAATACTGATACAATTAGCTAGACAGCAAGACAATGAAAGGTGTACAAATGTAATATGGCAACGTATTAAGTAAACAATGTTAAATTCATGATGACAGTATATCTGTGAGATTTTCTATACGATTAAAAATTATAGCCTACATGGTACAGCATACCAGAAATATGTGTTCACTAAATCTCAAAAGCAGATAAAAACTCAAGGCTTGACTTGCAAACTTGGGGGTAGATTTACAATAACTGGCGCATCCCCAGGGATGCGCCAGTTATTGTGCGCCGCTGCTCCGCCACCCATGGTGGGCCGCATTTACAATGCGGCGCACCATGGGGCAAAAACGGCACAGATGCGTGACGCATCGGTGCCGTAAACGTGGCGCATTGCTGGAGTTGCGTCGCGCTCGGGAGTGCCCTATCTGTCCAATGCTGTGCCAAGCCTTACGCCTGCTTCAAGCAGGCGCAGGGTTTTGACGTAGCATTGGCCTAAAAGTGACTGAGTGAAATCTTGTAGATTTCTCTCAGCCACTTTTAGGAGGCGTTCCTGCGCAGGAACGCCCCCCCCTGCGCCGGAACGCCTCCTTATGGCGCAGGGCTTTACAACGTGACGCATCTCCCAGATGCGTCACGTTGTAAATAGGGCGCATTGTTTGCGCCGCCGTTGCGTCAAAAAAAGTGACGCAATTGCGGCGCAAAGAGGCGCAAGGGGCTTGTAAATCTGCCCCTTTGTGCTTTGAACAGTTCTTCTGTTATTCCTGAATTCCGGAAGTGAGTTAACAGTACTCTTGTCTTACCCCAGGAGTAAGCCAGACTTGCTACAAAAGTAAGTCACAACTACTAAAAGCTGAAAATGTGTTCTTTGGTCTCTTAGACTTCCCATATGTTTCTTTCAAAAATTATTTTCATTTCACATCTCAACCCATCTGAAATACACATATGCCCTCTGCTGGAATGATCCGAAATTGCACCTTATAGATTTCTAGGGGGATTTTATTCTTGATGTGGAAATGAAGACAATAAAACAGAGGACACTAATAGGGTACTATATCTAGAATCAAATAAAAATGAAAATCTCATTATTATGTCAGGCCTTTTAGCGTCGTAGAATATAACTTATCAGTGAAACGCTAAGCAAACCAAAAACGTTCGTAGCACAATTATAAATTACTATGTCAATACACGGATTTTAATAGCGCTTATTAAAATTCACTACAAAATGGAATGTAACTCAAGTACACAAAATAAATCTCAAAATAAAATAGACTGTATATGAGAATAAAGTGTGCTGAGGTCAGTAATGATTAAAATACATGTTACAGTTTCTGGGCTCTTTGCATTTTCCATTGCCGAAAGCCCAGACAACAACTATTAAAATATTTCATTCTGCACATTTTGCAGTGCAGCTGAATCTTTGTATGAACAGTTATCTCTCCAATGACTAGGCTTATTATAAACAGGATCACTTCCAAAGTTGCCAAACACTGTGCTTCCTTACTTGCACTTGTTTTAATATTATGGTAAATCATTTGTAAATAAGCATCACTATTTTTTTGTGCATTGATTGCAAAGAGCTGCGACATTACAATTCTGCTAACAACCTGTTTCCACATGATATCCTTTCTAAATGATGGAAATAACACATGCAACTATTATCCAATTTAACAGAACTCAATTTACGGGACCTCAGAATATAAAGGGCTGAATTCGGGATTGAACCAATGACTTTCATAGCTTGTATAAAATAGTTATGCAGTACTAAAACAGTAATAAAGTAAAAACACCAAGCAATAAAAATACCAAACCAAATGTAAAACAACAGAGTAAAATATAATACACAAAATGACATGAAAATGACAAAAGTCCAAAATGGTAGAACAGAGGTATGAAAGTAAAAATAGCACCTAAAATCACTAAGGGCTAATGATAGTCTAAGGAGCGATTAGACCGGGACCTAGGTTTGATTTGAGGATGAGTGCGATGGAGCGCGGGTCAGATACACCAAATGGATTGGTCCCAGTGAGAATCTGGAAGTCAAAAAGTTTTTTAAAGCTTCCACATCACGCTTCTGAATGGAACTTGCAGAATGTGACTTTGTGACCTTTTGGGAAGAAAAAGCCACTGTACTTGGGATGCTGATGAAACTGTAGCTGCCGCCATGGACCTGAATGCCAGATACCTGAAGCAGGTTGATCCCGCAGGCCTCCTGGAACTTTGGAGATTTCTCGCTGAAAGGTTTCTGAGTCCTAAAGCAGAATAGGAGTTTGTTGTTTATTTTTTCAGAGGTGCAGAAGTCTCCTTGTGGGTTGTAGATAAAATTCCATCCGATGCTGTAGAACTGCTCTTAGGATACTTTTCTGGGTGACTCCCACTGATGCTCTGAAAATCTGAAGGAAAAGTTTTCAAATGGTTCCACATGACTTATGGTGCCAAATCAACCACCACAGGATACACTTCTAGGGTCCTCAGAGCCTCAGGGAAGTAACTTAGAGACTCTAACTATGTCAGCAGGCAGAGGTCAACAGCAATGTCCAATCAAAATCCAATTGACATTGGTTAGCTGGGCACTTTAGGAAATAGGCCTATTTCAGCTTGTTATGTCCCTGTAGCCACACAGAAAGTCAGCCAACTGACTTTTGGATTCACTTCTTTGTCCTGGTTACAGAGGGGAGCAGGTCTAGGCCTTGGGGGTTCCTCTTGGGTCACAGATAGCACGTCCAGTACTTTTCTGATTTCCCGTAGGCCCAGGAAGTGTTCCGTGAATGGTGCCTTGGGGTTCCACATTTATTTCTGACACCAGCTAGTGGGTGGGGAAACTCTTGGTTCTTCCCTAACAAATAGGGTAAACGATTCTAAAGGCACCCCAAACTACTTTTGAATCAGTTCCAGATTGCCCTAAAGCAAGCAATCACACAGTGTATCTTATTCCCAAAATTCAAAATATGGAAAAGGTGGACAAGAGGCTGATTTCTCCAGGTCTTTGTTTACATTTACTTCTGAAAGGACAGATTCATTTTCAGGTAAACAAAATTCCGAGGTCCACACTAACTAGTCTTCATGAAATAGAAGAAAAACCTCTTCCCAGACCTAGGCCATTGTCTCTGGTCTTGGAGCATTTTCACATCTCATTCAGGTTAAGCACATTCTTTATTCAAAGCACAACCTTGTTATACATTACAAATATGTTGGTAGGTATTTGAGAAGACAATCATGAGATGTTATTCATAAATGTATACAATAAAAGTCTTCCAATAATCCGTTTTCTTCAATTCAATTCTTTATTCTTTAGCTTCAGAGCCAACACGTGCTTCGTCGCTGTAGGTGTAACCCTGCAACTTCGTCAGGGCTGTCCAAATTTGTTGAAGGCAAATCAAATCTTGTGTCCGGTTATACTTCCATCCCAGCCCATCTCTAATAAAGTGACAATGTACTCTTGGTATGAGTCACTATTGTCAAGTCACCAATTTAGACTGAGTATGCAGCACCACTACGACGATGTCTGGTCTCCGAATTCTGTTTCGTGCCCTCAAGGACCTGTATCTATGCAGAGAAAGTTTGAATGGTATGTACCTGTGAGAAGCCTACTCTCCTCTTCGGCCAAACTGGTGAAAATACCAAGATTCAAGAAGATAAATTCAGGAGGCAGAGCCTTTGGTGTATCGGCCGCCAGATTATGGAATGAGTTCCACTGGAACTGAGACAAGTTACAGACCTTCTTCCCTTTAAGAAGAGATTGAAAACTTGGCTGTTCCCTAAAGTTTAAATTTGTTGTCAGCTCCCGGACGTTCCTTACCCCAAATTGTGCACTCTTAATGTTAGCGCCAGGATGCCTGTTAGGTGACAGAGTGCTTTACAAGTGTGATAAATAAATAAGTCGGCAAGGAGTGTTCCTATATGAAGAGAGAGACCAGAAGAACTGTGCATACTGCTCTGAAGCCATACAGAGACTGCACATCAGAGATAGCAGGAAGCTCTGTCCTATGACCAGCAATGAAGTGCATGTGAGTATTGACTATAGACCGATTCACTGCACCAAGCTGTGATATTCTGTTACCTGTAGGAATTCCATCATTTTCCATTCCCAGGTACCTTCCCAGCCTCTTTGTAGAGTGGAAAATGCTTTCATCCAACCATCTGTGGGTATCAGTGCCAGAACAGTGTCCCAGAACCATGATACTGGTCTCTTTGTCAATGCAGGGTTGTACAGTTTTCAAGCAACAGATGGAAATCTGCTCCCCAGGTCCAGAGTTTACTGCATTGGACCATCATGCACATTCAGGTTAGATTACAATGTGCTATTTGGTGTTGGAGCTGTTAAAATATCATACATTTTCTCTTCTAGGTATCCCCCTTCTTAAATTATATATGTTGTGTGCTTAGGTATAGATTTCAAATGAACATGCACACTTATTATTGGCATTACGTTACTCAATGTGACATGATAATTAAGTCTACTCGAATATAGTCTTGTTTTTCTGTATGGATTGTTTTGCCTTCTCCGCTGATTTCTCTTAAAAAGTTAACATGGTTTCATAGAAACTGATATCTTCACTTCTTATTTATTGTTTTTAAATGATAGGCAAAGTTTCACAGAATGTAAGTAAGCGAAAGGCTACCAGAGCCTTTCTGTTGATTGTTTATTCTGAAAATGTTCAACAATGTTCAGAAACAATACATAAACTAAGAATAAATGGATTGAGATAAAGAGGAACTTTGTACCAGGGACTTGAGACTGAGGGTCATACGAAGTAGTAACTACCTTATTGTGCTGACAGGGAAGGCATATCTAGCCCTCATTTGGCAAGCTTATCCACCTGCCTGCAGATGCAGGTGAGATTAGCAGATGCAGTGTGTTTGCTGCAAGTTGTATGTAGTTGTGAACCAGCACTGAATCTCAAAGTATGCCTCTTTCGGTTTCTAAGTTTAGCTGAGTTAGCTGAGATGAAGGAGGGTTTGGAGATACTGAAAAAAGAAGCTTTATTGTATTATCATGATGTTATAATATATTTAATATTCAACCTCCTGATAAGTATTATTGCCTCTATTGTGCTTGTTTTTTATGATAGCTGCTATTCATACTGTATGAGCAGTAGTAGGATAATGATTTTAAATAAAACGTGAAAATATATTTCTGATTTCTTAGTGCTCTTGAGTGTGCCTATTAATGATGAAAGAGGGTTTGGGATCTGCTCACAGGATTGATCATTACCTAGAAAGAATCTCACTCAAGGAATACTCAGTCGGTTGTAGGGTGGTTGCAGTATTTCAGGTTTTCTCTCTCAGGTGGGTACACTGACTAAGTGCTTGGTATCATTAGGTCTAGAATACCCATTTCCGGGCCATGTTCTGAAAGGAAATCCAGAAAACCAATAAATGGTGCCAAACGTGGAGCCCAATCTTCTAGATCTTTGAGTAATTTTGTTCAACACATTCCAGATACCAATATTAAAATAAACAGAGATGTTCTTTGTAATATTGATTACTTCCTTCTATCCAGAGAGGTGCTTGCTTGCTATTGTAGATTATCAGGTGCTTTATTTATAAAAGGCTATTCTCCGTTTTAAGTTCAGTTTTCTGTCTCATGACTTGAATCAGTTTTATGATAGTCTCAACCATTTACGATGGGGGCAATTTCTGTGCAATAGTTACACAACACAACATATCGGGTGTGCGGTAATATTTTTTGTAAATGCATACACTTTTTAAATATTTTACTCATAGGTGGAGTTTGATGCAGTTGATCCCAATACGGGAGATTTTCATGCAGACAAAACTGCTGCAGTTCTGTTACATATGAACCCTATCTTGACTTAGAAGTCCCATTAGAATGCCAGGGACATCAAGCATAGTTTGGTGGTCAACTATTCCATGCAAGTCAGAATGATGCATGGCCGGACTGGCCGAAGCGAGCACCAGGCATTTCCCAGGGGGCCGGAAAGGTGGGGCCGTTCTTGTTGCTGGGGACTGGTTTTGCAGCAGTGCTACAAAATCTGCCCCTTGTAACTAAAGCAAAAGCCCAGCATGATGTATAGCAGCAGTGTTCCAGCCCTGGCAATTACATGCGACTGCCCATCCCCCCTCAACCCCGGTCAGGCCGGAAGTAATTGCCAGGGCTGGTTTGCGATCCCAGTCCAGCCCGGGTAGAATGGGTCCTTTGAGTAATGATGGGACTACCTGAGCAGTACTGACTGGGTATATACACCCTACACTGGCTTAGTATATCTAACAATTGCAGAAGTAAGACACATACTAAACCAGATAGTAGCCGCTATGCAACTTCACAGTTTGTTTTACAATCAACTACTGTGGAGAACATTTGTACACAGTTTTTAACAACAAGAGCATCCAACAGTGCAGGTAATTAGCCTACGGACTATTAATGCTATCATGCACAAAGAGCCCACCAAATGAGATGAGATTCCATTTTGCATTGTACATAAAACTAACCGGCTAGAAGTGGTGTACAACAGGATGTTAATTATGTGTGTTCCGCTCGGTATGGTACCACTTGCAGAGACATGAACTACTTGGGTAAAAACATTTGTGATTATTATTTACACTACTAAGTGCATCCTCACTAGCGATGCCACTAGAGGTTTTCAATATAGAATGTACCCGGAGTTGTAACTACTCATGATTTGAATTAAATTAATAGGTAATTATGAGAAAGTTACTCAAATGTTCTGAATAACATTTGAGGAGAAGCTGGAGTTCTGGCAGTGTGCCAGGGGTTGGTCAAGACTGTGAATGAGAGCTTACAAAGATTATTTCAGAAACGTATCCCTCTATAGGTCATGATATTTTAGGATATTGGGGAGACAGCCATGACAACGCGGGCTTTACACCGCGCTGCCATTACGACGCTGCCATCACAACGCTAGTTGTTACAATGACTTGCGCTGGATGGCGCTCTTGGTAAAGGAATAGTTTTATTTTCTATTTCAACACCTTCCCTACTGTTACGTGTGCTGTAGTTGGAATAGAAAATGAAACTATTCCACAATCCAGCGCCTACAGCGCAAGTCGTTGTAACGACTTACGTTGTAATGGATGCGTCGTAATGGCAGCGCGGGGTAAAGCCCGCGTTGTCATGGCATACATCCGGATATTGAGCTGCTACACCACTGGGTTCCAGTAGGGATGGATATAATTTGAGGCACCACCATAAAATTAGAAAGGATTGATATTAGTATTTTGGTAGCTGATTTCCATGTTGTTTTATAGGATTGACTGGGTATCTGAGAAAGGACGAGCAGTCAAACAGGAAAGTGAACCTAAATTTGGAATACAGAAGGAAGAGAAATGTTCAGATTCAAGGACTCGCTTTAAGAAAAAAGAAAGTAACCTAGTTTAACAAAAAGCATGCCTTGGTGGTGACAGACACTTTTCATTCAGGACCTGGCCAGCAGCACTTCTTGGTTGAGCAGCAGAAGTGACAATATCATGCCAGACTCTTGAGAGTACCTGCTGGGGACTCCAACTGAAGAAATTATACCTATCGAGACACCTGATGAAAATGGAATCCCTGCAGACAGGGTTTATGATGTACAAATAGAAATTGAGAGTAATATATCACATACAATTGAGGCTGCATTCTGGTCTCACTTGTTGACTGATTATTGTTAGACCGTACAGCCTTAGGGTGGTCATTCCCCCAACCTTTTGTCTATTTCTTCCACTTTTCTGACCTTGTTTTTGCTAGCTTTTAGGAGCTTGAGCTCTCTCCACTAAACATGGTAGCTTTGGTTCATCCACATTTGGCATGGTTAATTTACTTATAAGTCCCCAGTAAGGTGGCACTCCCTGTATCCTTGTCCAGCCAAAGCTTCTAGTGGGCCTTATACTAGTGGGTTTGCAGCACTGATTGTGTCGCCCACAGAAGTAGCCCTTTGACCATGTCTCAGACCTGCCAATGCAGGGCTTGTGTGTGCAGTTTACACTGCCATGTCAACCTTCCAAAATAAACCTTTTGCCATGTCTAAACATTCCCTTCGTATATATTAGTATATATAAGTCACCCTAAGGTAGGCCATGGACGGCTCACTGACAGAATATCGCAAGTCGAATATCGAGCTACAGAAATATCGACACAAGAATATTGATGTCCAGAATATCGAAGTACTATCTACATTGTGGTAAGTATAACAATATAGAGAAAAAAATATCGATGTCAAAAATATAGTTACTAAAAATATTGTTTTTAATGTTAAAAATTAAAAAAAACATAGTTAAAAATATTTAAATTGTTTAAACAATTATAACTAATACATATAATGTAAAAATAAATGAAACATATACATATAAAATATAATATATGTACATACTTAATAATATTAATACTTAATTATTTTAATAACTAAATAGCTAAAAAACATTTTATAAATTATAAATACATATAAACACATACAACAATAATATAAATACGAATATAAAAAATATATATAACAAATTAAAAAATTACAATATTATTGATCTTTTTAAAATAAATTGTACACCACATTAACAAAAACAGTAGAATAAATATTGGATAGTGGAGGGAATAAAATTACTATTCCCACTCCAGAGAGTGTATCAGTAGGGAAAGTGTTGGATAGCGTAATGGTAAAAACGTACTATTCCCACTCCAGTGAGTGCAACAGTAGGGAAAGTGTTGGATAGCGAAGGTGTAAAAATGACTATTTCCAATCCAGAGAGTGCAACAGTAGGGAAAGTGTTGGATAGAGAAGGGTTAAAAATTACTATTCGCCCTCCAGTGAGTGCAACAGTAGGCAATGTGTTGGATAGCGTAGGGGTAAAAATTACTATTCCCACTCCAGAGAGTGCGACAGTAGGGAAAGTGTTGGATAGCGAAAGGGTTAAAAATTACTATTCCCACTCCAGAAAGTGCAACAGTAAGGAAAGTGTTGGATAGCGTATGAGTTAAAATTACTATTCCAGCTCCAGAGAGTGCAACAGTAGGGAAAGTGTTGGATAGCGAAGGGGTAAAAATTTCTATTCCCACTCCAGTAAGTGCAAAAGTAGGGAAAGTGTTGGATAGCGTAGGGGTTAAAATTACTATTCCCACCCCAGAGAGTGCAACAGTAAGGAAAACGTTGTATAGTGTTGGGGTAAAAATGACTATTCCCACTCCACTGAGTGCCACAGTAGGGAAAGTGTTGGATAGCAAAGGGGTAAAAATTACTATTCCCACTCCAGTGAGTGCAACAGTAGGGAAAGTGTTGGATAGTGTTGGGGTTAAAATTACTATTTCCACTCCAAAGAGTGCAACAGCAGGGAAAGTGTTGGATAGCATAGGGGTAAAAATTACTATTCCCACTCCGGTGAGAGCAACAGTAGGGAAAGTGTTGGATAGTGTAGGGGTAAACATTACTATTCCCACTCCAGAGAGTGCAACGGTAGGGAAAGTTCTGTATAGCCAAGGAGTTAAAATTACTATTCCCACTCCAGAGAGTGCAACAGTATGGAAAGTGTTGGATACCGCAGGGGTAAAAATTACTAATCCCACTCCGGAGAGTGTAACTGTAGGGAAAGTGTTGGATAGCAGAGAGTTTAAATTAACATGCTTATCAATTATTTAAAAAATAAATAAATAACCAATTAATAATAATGTAATATTACATTATTTATGAATACCAATAAAATAAAATGTATATTTACTTTAATAAAAATTTAATTACTTCCCACCGTATTCCCCTATAAACCCACAACCCACTCCTAAAATAAATTAACAAAATTAATATAATAAACAAATAATCAATTAATAAAAATGTATTACCAATTATTAATTCATTAACAATACATTAATTATCAATACCAATAAATAAATATTGTTAATCACTTTATTATAATTAATTTACTTCTCACCCTATTCCGCTATAAACCAACAACCCGCTCCAAAAACAAATGAATACAATTAATATACTGATCAATTAATAAAAAGTAATTACCAATTAATAATTAATTTACAATGAATACATTATCAATACCAATAAATAAAAATGTATAATTACTTAATTATTATAAATTACTTCCCACTCTATTCCCCTATAAACCCACAACCCGCTCCTAAACTAAATTAACACAATTCATATAATTATCAATTAATACAAATTAATTACCAATCAATATTTAATTGGCAATAAATCAGTTATAAAAACGAAAAAATAAAAAAGTATAATTATTTTGTTATAATTAAATTACTTCCCACCCTATTCCCTTATGAACCCACAACCCGCTACAGAACTAAAATGCAAAATGTAATTAAATATAATTAATAATTTTTACAAATTATTATTTAATTTACTGTAATTAAATTATTTCCGACCCTATTCCCCTATAAACCCACAACCCTCCACAGTACTAAAACATAACGTACTTTAAAGAAAATTACTAACTTCTAAAAATGTAATATAGATATTTAAAAAAATACAATACATAACAAAAAATATAAAACACATACATATAAAATACATACTAAAATACATTACACTAATAAAAACATTGATATTATTAACGATATTACTGACTTCGATATTAACAAAAACAATATATCTTACTTTCAGGTTGATATTGTGGTCACCGATATTCTTGATGCCAATATTCTGTCCCTTCGATATTTACAAATTGATATTTCTGTAGGTCAAAATCAAAAAGTCGATATTATGTCTGTACGCCGCCCTGGACAACCAAGATGGCAGGGAGCAATGTATTTAAAAGGCAGGGCATGTACTACTAAGTTTTACATGTACTGGTGGTGAAAAACTCCCAAAGCTGTTTTTCACTACTGCAAGGCCTATCTCTTCCATAGGATAACATTTGGGATTACCTTATTACATGTTATATGTGTGATTTCCAATTGGGAAGAGATAGGACCCCACCCCCCTAAGTCTGGTGTTAGTGAAATCCTAATTTAAAATCCTAACTTATGTTAACGTTGGATTTTAAGTTAGAAATCCGAAACTGACACTTTTAAAAAGTTGACACTTTCTTACCATAGCCATTTGGTGCCCGCTGCCATTCTCTGATCAGTCTGGGGTGGATGACAGCTGGGCTTTTGTGTATTCCTACTGACAACATGTTTAGAGCATGCATGATTTCCAGAGAAATTATATTTCTACACAAAACAGTATAGAAGACAACACATGGCCTTTTTGTCTTTTAGAGATGATCCAAAGACACCATCAATTGCAAAGATTCGTGTGAAACACTTTTCAAGATGGAAATGAAATGAAACATCACCAATAGTGAGGTAACTGAAATGGTATAGAATGGAGCATATCATTTAAGAATGTTCAGCTCAGATGGAATAGATACTAATGTATATTTAAACAGAATCCTATCTGAAGCTGCTGTATAAGTGACAAACAGACCAGAAGCTCATTATAAAATTACTCCTCATTGATCTAACTACGTACAGAGGGGTCGATTAGGATGGCGGCGAATCCGCATCCTCTGGGCCGGTGGAATTCACCGCCGCGGTTCCTGAAAACACCACCCGCCAGATTAGGATGACGGTGGGATCAGCGGCGGACGGCAGGTCCGTCCACCGCTGATCCGCGGGGTGTAGACCGCTATTTGGTGGCGGTGTCTGCAAGATACCGCCAGCCAAATTAGGAAGCGTGTGTAAATATGCTTTTCCGCGGCGGGTTTTCCGCTGTGGAAAAGCATGTGGACCTTTGCTTCTGGGGGGCCTTTGCGGGCCCCCAGGGTGAAGGGGGGGGGGTGCACATGGGGGGTACCTATGGTACCCCCTGCATTTGCATGCACAATGCGTCAGGCACCGCCCGGTGCCTGCCGCTTTGTGCATGCAAATGCAATGCATTCATTTTTAACATTGCGGCGGGTGCTGCTTGAAGCAGCACCCGCCGCAATGTTGAAGATACAGGATGTGACCGCCAGGGTGGCGGTCACATCCTAATTGGCATGGAGAGAATGCCGCTGCCCTTGCGGACGGTCCCTCCACCTCGGGGGTGGCGGACGGACGCAAGTCCGTCTGCCATACTAATAGGCCCCCTAGTTAGCAAGTTATGGTAACAATGGTTGTCTCATTTCATCTAAAATGCTGTGAAGGGACACCTGTCAAAGCTCCTTGAAGGCATGGATTTCAGAGATATCCTTCAGGTCCTCATCCCATAAAAAACAAGGGTATATACCTAATATGTGCTGCTATAAAAGAGCAAGCATTTTGTGAAAAATGCTGGCAAAAAAAAGCAGAAATGCTGACAAAGAAATATTGCCAAGCACATTTACAATTATTGAGAACGTTTTTGAATACTCTCTAAATGCATATCCACATTTTCAACCATTATTTTCTAAGCTCTCATACTTTTGTAGCAGGGGAGCACTCAAATGCGAGCAATAGTGCAACCAAATTGGACTTTGAAATTGTATAGAGTACCATGGCAGATCATAAATGAGTCCACACTGCTTAGTCTCTATAACTTGACCACAAAACAGGCAACAATTCCTGTTGTCAAGAGAACAGATAGAGAGCACCCAATTTCCTATAGCAGAAGATCCACATCTTATGTGGCACCTGTGTAGTAGAAATGATACGGATCTATATTGCTTGTTTTTATAATAGTTACTATTCCTATTCTATGCACTAAGATAGGATTTTGCTAATAAATATATCTTGAAAATATATTCTCAGTTTCTTCATCGCTAACTTTGCCTAGAATACATCTCACTCTAATAATATGGGTTGCTGGGTGGTAACAGTCCATTGCGGTTTTGACTCATGTTGGAGCATTGACTAAGTCTTTTGAATCAAAGTGTCTGAAAACCCATTCCAGGGATGTGTTCTGGAAAATAAATCCAGAAAACACATTTGAGGATACCACAGCTGGATTATATACCTGTATGGTTCAAGTTAAGAAATAGTTGGCAGAACAATTGCTTGAAATTGAATTCAGTGAAAACTGAGGTGCTACTGTTTGGTAGCAATACCTCCTTCTGGTCACCGAGCTTGTGGCCCCAAGAAATGTGTACTCTTTCTACCCCAGTGGAGTACAGTTTCATAGTAAGCTATCATTTGAAGGTCACATTAATACTGTTACTACTTCCTCTTTCTTCTTGCTTAGGATCTTGAAGAAGGTCCTTAATTTTATATCATCAAATCTACAGAAAATTGTGGCTTCTTTTCAGATCACATCCAATTTGGATTACTGAGATGCCCTTTTTTACAAACATACAGAAAAGTTTTTTTTTTTTAAACAACAGATTCTACAGATTGCACCTGCTCGCCTGTTGCTTGGAATTCCGAGACACAAGTCTGCTTCTCAGGCTCTAGGTCAGCTCCACTGACTCCCAGTAAAGAAACACATATACTTTAAAGCCCTATGTATCACTTTTAAAGTCTTGCCAATCTCTGGTCCTGACCATCTGACTCAGCGTTTGTAGTGTCCTATTCGATCTTGAATCCTTCACTTTGGCTCAAACTTCAACCTAATTGTTCCAAAGATCCAACTGGGGTGGTGAGGCAGGAACTGTGAGACCTGTAAATCCAAGCTGTGGAACTCCCTGCCCCTTGAAATCAAAGGGAAACCTGACCTTTTTGTTTTTGAAAAAGCCCTAAAAAGCTGGCTTTTTAATCAGTAATACCTTAAGTTGGCTCCCTCTCCATCTGTTTGCTGGTGCCAAGCTTAGCCCCTAGACACCTATGGATAGTAGAGCACTTTATATTTTTATTTTCATTTAATTTCCATCCCTATAAAGGACACTGGGTCTTCTTGTGTGAATTTGTCAGCTGAGTTCGGTATTACAAATGACACAGCAATGTTTAGCTTTGTGGTCAAGAACTCTAACAATAGGCCACCTGGTATCCAAGCAGCAGGGTATTAGGACGTTTTCAGCCACAACAGAGAGGTCACAATATATCATTTCTGTTGCCTATATTGGCTGGTACATACTGCAAAGTATGGGAAGCCTAAACATAAGCATTGTCCCCCAAACAACCACTTCATAAATTGTAACAATAAAATGGCAAAATGCACATTTACACGACCATGGCCGGATTATCATTTCTCCTAAATCCATCAGGAGCTGCTATGACTGATCTTTTGTCTAAATTTGATTCATCTCTTATTTGGCTTCAACTGAATATGAATTAGGCTTTGTTGCTTTAAAGTAGTTGGAAGGAGTTGAGACTTTTTAGAGATACTTTTAGAGATACTTAAAAGTACCTCTCCCAGAAGAACCTTCTGACTTAGATAATATTGCCTTTCATCTCCAAAAGACAGTCCCAGAACAGCTCATGTTAAAGACTCTCAATCTGTTGGGACAGCTCTAAAATGTGCCTTGGTACCAAACTCAAATGATAAGAACTTCTCTTTGCTTGCCATGAGCATCGTTCTGTCTCAACAAACCCAGGAAAAGAAACCAGTATCAATCCATGAACCGCAGGAATCTAGTTTATTATATTTTAAGCTAAACACCTATGTGTGTGTGTGAGATCATGTTTAACTGCAGCCTAGTGTGTTTGTGAAAGCATGTGTGATCTAGCTTTCCTGCATTATAGTATTCATCCCCTCTGGAATTATGACTTTTTGTTTTACTGAGGCCTACTAAGCTGGCCTCAGTCCCATGTGATCTGAAAAAATGGGATGCCATTGATATTTGGGTGCAGCTCTGGCAGTTGGGCCGACTTTACTCCATATTGGAGCCTGAGTCTGAAACTTTAAAATGATAAACGAATACTAGCTAGCCCATTGTAACAATATAAGGGAAGGCCACCCTACTTGTTGCATCTGGAATTATGGTGCAAGATGTTTTTTCACACAAAAAGGTGCATTACACCAAGTTATAAAAACAGCACACCCCAAAATAATTATATCAATCAATTCATAATTTGAATTTTGAAAATGCAGACTTTTTTTTAAATCACATTTAGCTTCGGTGTTACTGGAATACTTAACACACATGTTCCTGGAATACACTTCCTACTTTGTGCTATTACGACCAGTGGTTCAACTCAGTCTGGTATACAACCTTTACAACAAAACTTTTACAACGACCTACCATTACAACGCAACTTTTACAACGCAAACTATTACAACACATTGCTCTGGGGGGCGCTCTAGGATAGGGAATAGGTTAATTTACTATCCAATAACCTTCCCTACTATCCACGGGGACTGGAGTTGGAATAGTAAATTAAACTATTCACTATCCAGCACCCCAAAGCGCTATGCGTTGTAATGGTATGCGTGGTAAAAACCGCGTTGTAAAGGTAGGCGCTGTAAAAGTATGCGTTGTAACGTCATACATCCACTCAGTCTTTCCAAGTGAAACTGCATTTTGGCCAAGTAAGATAGAAGAGAACTAATTTGGTGTGAACCCTCCCCCATAATATTAAACCAGATTGTCATAACTCTTCTGCCATGCTCGTAGCTTTTTCAACCAATGATCAGCATACACCTACTTGTTTCTTTGCATATCTTGCAATTCTGGAGCGCTGCTTAATACAGCTCCATTTGGTCCTACTCAACATTTGTTTGCTGCAAATCTAGTGTTCCAATAGCAGAAATCATGACTAAGAGCAGCAACTTAACTTCACTTTAACTGCATTCACTAATGGGTCAGCTACTTAAGGAGTGTAATCCTAGTAGTACTACTGGAGAACATAAGGATGTATTGGAATATTTTACAATGTCCATTGGTTTTAAATTGCATGCCTTTTTAATTTGTTCTCCATTCAAACATTTTACTTTTTTGCATAACTTAAATTTTTTCTGGAGAGAAGCCCTACCATTGATACCAGTCGTTAAGCCCAGGCTTTCTCAAAGTAACCGTGCTTTGGTCTAGCAAGATACTTGATTCCTAATTTTGTGGTATCCTTTTTGTCATATTATTAAACAAGAATCTCACAGTCCCTTGCCCTGCTAGATCTTTGTATGGATGCAGCACCTTGTTTAATCCCACTTTAAAGAAATTGGGATTTTAGTTGCAAAGGATGTGAGTCCTTCATAAGTAAAAGGTCTTTAAAGTTCTCTTAACTAAGAACCAAGGGCCATATTATCAAGCAAGGGCGATACATTATTGCCGCTTTTATCGTCAGGAAGCTGCCGCTAAAGCGGCGATAATGGGCTTGATAATATGCCCTTGTGAATTCCCATAGAAGCCCAGGTTCTGGTGTTAACCTGGCTTCTATGGGAATTTGCAAGGGCATATTATCAAGCCCATTATCGCCGCTTTAGCAGCAGTTTCCTGCCGATACAAGCGGTGATAATGTATCGCCAAGGACTCCATTGTATCATTTGACTCTTATAGGGTAACAAAGCACAGCAGGCCAAGGCCTGCTCAGGGGAGGTGGTGTTGGTTACTAACCCTAGCTCACTGGTACACAACAAAAACACTCAATAAATCAATTTCTAGTCAGTTTTCTTTCTTTTGAAAAGGAAAATTACCTTTATTACACACCCCTGAAAATTACCTTTAATACATTGTGCGAGTGTCACCCCACTAGTAAAAGCCGTAACATGTTACATTTCACTACTGCAACACCACTGAAATCAATGAGAGCAGTGACAATATGTAAGACATGTGATAACTCACCACCGAAGTCAATATGGATAGTACCAACATTCAAAAGCATTCATTATACAGTGAAACCCTGCACTGCCAGCTATCATTATAGTTAATAAAGCATTTAAATGAAAGCATGCGTGCCACCACATCTTGCTTTTATTTTCACTACACTGCTACTGCAGTAACACAACCAACCAATAAAGGTCCCTGCCTACCTAAACCCAAGTGCAAAAGCACAAGATAAGGATGAGCTTTACATGCAAACAAAATCTCTCCTGGGGTCATAATAATAATGCCGTACGAGACTTAGAGCAAATGTAGTGGTTAAACTCTGGGGGGCTGCTGCAACCTCTGCGGCAGACAAAAACACGCAAGATTCATCGATTGTGCCCCTGCCCGTTTCTTGAGGCACCAACGCAAAGCAGATATGTAAATTGAGCCAACGCAGATGCTTATGTGGCACACCTCAGCATTGAGATGGATAAATAATAAGCAGCTTTGCTTCCCATGACTTCCTTTCTAACCGACCTCTCTCTGCAACCTCTTTTTTATTTCAGGTGCCCCAGTCCCACCCAAGGCACCAACAGCCTTATTTTTCATTGGGGGGCACAATGGGAACCCCAAGGTTTTGAGGTCCCATCCAGTTTAGACACAGAACAGTCACTGTGTGCCTCACAGATCCAGCATCCTAATCCTCCTCCCCCACACATGTGATTTACATCCTAGGTGGAAAGAGACTGTGCTGTGGTTCCCACTGTGGGCAGGAACCATGTTGCTGGCGTGCCTACAACCCCCAGACATTGTCACAAGGGCAAGAAGCCCAGCCTTTATGACTAGGACCCAGGGGATGTGGTCCCCAGGAGAGTCTTTCCAGTGCACCTGTCACTGAAGAGTACGGGCCCCTGGAGAAACAACTAATTTCCACACCCCTCGCCCAAAGAGGACCAGAAACAATTGTCCTGACCCCCATTGGCTTGTTTCTCCCAGGAGGAATTTCAAGCCTTCAACAGTGGTGGCTACTTGCTCTGTTTCACGATTGCCCCCCTCCCCATGTGGGACGGGTATTTAAATGTTGTTACCTCTGGTTCCAAAGGGCTAGTCTTCAAGATGTTGGCTCACTATGCACAAAGTGGTCAGCCCCAGTTATGAGAGGAATGCTATAATCAATCTAAGCCAATACTAATTGCTCTGGACCACAATAAGGTCCATTGTGCTTTTTGCTCACTGTGCCACTACTGACAGGGAACAAAGACATGGGCCAGGCTTGATACCACCCCAATAGAAAAAGTACTGCAAAACGTCTAAGATGTTTGCCCTCTAAATGGAAACACAAACAACCACTGACAAGTTTAGGCCTTGTTGGACTTCTTCTTTGAGTTGCAGATATGGACTTATGGAATAGTATACAAGGAATCGAAGACAATGAATATAGTCTGCACTTTGAATTCAAACACGCATTGGCAAAGTCAGTAGGTCAGATGTGTACAAATGTGCAAACACGTGAGCATAGACTGCTTGCGGCTCCTCTCTGTGCACTGGTTCTCTTTCTGTGCCTTCTATATGTATGCCTCGTGTTGTATTCCTCAAGGTTTTGGTGCTACATATTGCACATTGGAGCATGCTGCGTCGGCATCATTTAGTGCATTAAAGCCATGCCTATTCGCTTCGGCAATGATTGTTTCATTAAGGCAGCACAGACTAAATTCAATTTACGCGTCCAAAGTTTAGTCAGTTCTCCACTCTGCTTTGCCCAACAAAGAGAAAGAGAGCTGAGAATTATCATCGACCCTAAAATCGCCTGGAGGGCGCTCTCGTTACGGATTAAAGCACCATACGGAGTAATTAAATGGGAAGAATCTACAATGACTCTGAAAAAAATCCAACATAAATTAAAAGAATTCCTATTGAAGTATTAGATAGTCATGCCTCACATTCGTCCAAAAATTGCTTAGCACACAGGCATAACAGCAACAACAAAGGGAGCTCTCCATTTGTTTTAATTTATGTTAATTTGCCTCTGCACACACATTTGCTGTTGCAGTTTAGAATTTGGCAGAATATTTGCCCATCAATATGGCGGACAGTTACATCGTCAAGCCAATCCGTGACAAAGCTGCACGTTTATCTCATCTGCAGCAGTGATGCCGCACCACAGAAGCCACTTTAACTTGTCTGTTTTTATACGTAATGATACCACCAAATGTTATTTTCTTGATGCTTCATCGCACTTTCTTCACACTGTCTTTCCTTGTAATTAGTATCCGGTGTTCAGCATACTGTATGCAAATTATAATAATGAGGCTAAAAGCTTTTCCTGAAACAGACTGTGCCTTAGAATCATTAGCTGAATGACAAAAAGGGGATGTAATCTCTCTGAAAATTACGGTTTCTTGTAATTACTTTGTGGGAATTCTGGGTAAAGCTAGCATGTCTTTTTTTCAGAGGCTTTGTTGGCATTCTTTGATGATATTTCAGAAAAGTGATAAGTTAATTTATTCGCTGTTACTCTGAAAAATGTCTTGACCAAGGAACACTGTCTAATAAGCAATCCTGTCTTCTAATGATGTTCTCGCAGTGCACATTTACAACTGGTAATACACCGAAGTCTTGTTAGACATTCCCTGCTGTCACAGTGAGCAAAAGGTCATGTTGTTGTCAGTTTATATATTTTCTATTTACAGTGTCATATAGACCTGAGGCCAATTGCTAATAAAAGTCATAAAGCCTACGTGCACCTGTTTGTGAAAGTTTAGCTCAAACATCACTCCCTCTCTCCTGCCTTTTGTGCAGCTACTACAACTTGAACAATGCAAGCAGATGCAGCAGTTCGTTTGTACACGTTTTCACCTTCATTTACACACGAGCGGTAGCAAGTGTGATTACACCTACTATTCACTGGGCACACACGCCTTTGTTGTATTAATGCTGATGTGTATAACGTTTTTCATCATTTGGGGTTCATATCTTCCCGAAATAAGAATGTGGGAAAATATTGTTTGCACTCATTTGAAATACTGGTTGTCAACCAGACAACATTTTGAAATGCTACATCCCTCAAGAAGACTTTTATAGATAGGTGTTTCAATATAAAAATTATTCTGAATGGAAATGTGTAAAATTTTACATGATTGATAAGCATTGACTTCAATAAAGATAAAAAAGTAAACAGAAAGTGACTTTTGGAGTATAGCGAAGTGATTATTTGAGTTGTGTTTTGCAGACACAATGTATACCTAAACGTATGCAAACTATTTTTGTCTATATTTTCTACAATATCAAAACAAAAAGAACAGGTTAGTTATAAGGGACACACCTTGACCTAGATTTTAGGTGGATGTACCCGGAGAGTGCACTGCCTAGGAAACCCTAGTAGGTGACATGCTTCATCATAGGGTTCCCACCCTGGTCACCGAATGTTTCCAGGGTGTGCTGTGACACCTGATTACAATGGGGCAGGTTGTTTTTTTGGGTGAGATTGTGATCAGGAGGGTAACGTGTTCATGAGATGTGCTTTTAAAATTGGCTCAAATACTCTCTGTTTTTTTAAAACCCTCATTTTTATTGTTGAGAGTATTGGTCAGTGTTCAAAAGGTGGCAGATATATGAAGGATATTATTTTGATCCTTCTTATCCTGTGAATAGTCTACATGTTTCAGCCATGTTCAAATGTGCCCCTTAGGGTCAAAAGGCTTTTGTCAGGACCAATAGAAGCATGCATGCACACTAAGACATGCAACTGTTGTGTGGATTGTACGTACCACCCACTAGAAATCCTCTGTGTCGCTTTTAGTTTTCAGCGACAGTGGCTACTTGCCACCTGAGATCAGCCAAGGGGGTGCACCCTGTAGTCACACTTTCCACATGCGGGATGACTGAGGAAGATTAGGTATTGGAGGGTGAGATACCTCATCAGTAAGTTGGACTATGGGAACACCCTCTAGGCTAGGATTGCCCAGCAACTAACCAGCAGACTATAAACCATCCAGAACCCTGCAGACAGACCCCCTCAACCTCCCACACAGAACACACATCACACCACACCTCAGGGAGCTACACTAGCTCCAGATACACAAACACGCTCAAATCAAACTCCTCCGACACACACTAAACAACTCAGGCTGAACATACCTGATCAATCACATATTTTTCCACCCAACATCCAGACAACTCTGTTCCACAAGAGTCTTATTTGTAAACATCGCAGGCATACACAGAACCAGATCAGGAGGACCAGTCTTCTCTTACATTGCTCTTAAAATGTTGAATGACCTCCCACTTCAACTCAGAGCCTCCTCCTCTCTTCTTGAATTCTGCAAAAAACGAAATACCTGGCTTTTCAATTAACCAACATTCCATAGGCAGGACCATGCACTCACACCTGCTTAGCGCCGGGACATCCTCCCTGGTGATAATGGACTAGATGTACTACGCTTTTTAGCGTGCGCAAACGGGTTTTAGATGAGTTTGCGCTTGCTAAAAAGCATGTGCCCATGTACAAACAGTATTTTGCGACTCGCAAATAAATTGCAACTTGCAAAATTCTGCTTTGTGACTCGTTATTAGGAAGGTGCATTCCATTCCTAATAGCTACCGCAAAGCTATGCACCAACTCGCAAATTACCACCTACTTCAAGTAGGTGGTAATGCATTCGTAAATAGGAAGGGGTCCCCAGGGGACCCCGTCCCCATTGCAAATACATGCAATATTATTTTTTAAGGGCATGCAGTCCTTCAAAAATTAAACAAAAATGTTTTTTTTTTTTTTTAAATGCATCCTGCTTTCCTTCAATGAAAACGGGCTGCATAAAAAAAAAAGCTGCTGTATTTCAAAACTGTCCCAGACATGATGGTCTGCTGAGCCCAACAAGCCACCATCCCTGGAAGGTATGTCACTCCCAATGGGCTCGCAAACTGTGAGAGGCTCCTTAATATTCATAAGCCTTGCAATTTGCGACCCCGTTGGGAATCGCAAACAGTTTTAAACACACTGTTGTACACGCCAAATAGTGCTTCGCAAATTGCAAGTTGCAAATGCAAAGCTATTTGCGAGGTGCTATTTGGTAGGTCATACACCTGGCCCAATGTGCTTTATAAATACAAACACACACAAATAACATGACTTGAGAAAGGATTACATGTATGGCCTTGTTGCCCATCCTTCTAAACAGCAAAGCTAATGGGTTTGTTGAAAGGCATGCAGGGCGATGAAATGGGTAGGTAACTTGATGTAAATTATTGGGGTGCAGTGCAGCAGTTGGTATGAAAAAAAACTGTGTATGCCATTGATAGGGTCACGTTGAGACTTGCTTTGAATTGATGTTGGATATGACCCTTCTTCAACCTACAGTTGCCATATTCCAGACAACTGAAGTAAGTCTTAAATCTTTTGATTTTACTAAAGTACAGATGAGCATTTAGTGCTCTCAGATATGAACAAACCTAAGCGCCCTCTCGACCAATATCTCAAACTTTGTCTCTTGCACTTAAGTCATACCATTAACTGGCTGTTACTTAATGTAAACATTCTTGTTGAAACACATTGAGAAAATATCTTCTGCACATTTTTTGGTCTTTCCTTAATGCTTATACTGATGCAGTGGAAATTTGCGTTAATATGATTATTTGCTCTTCCAGAACTGAAAAGGTGATGCTAAGTTTGGCAAGTGTATTTGGAAACATCTCTTGGTTCTTTTGAATTTTGCACATACTTGATTTAAGATGCATGTGACGGGGTGCTGGGTGAACCCCGTAATGATCTGGAGTGGTGGTCCGCCGCTCCCCTCTCACCTTGCACATTGTCCCCACAGCTACCCGAGACCGAGTGGAGCGAGAAGAAAGACGAATACTGGACCCCTCCTGAAATGGGACCCGGCTCCTTTACTTGGAACGAGCCGAGTACGTTAGCCACGCCCCTTCTCTACGGAGCAACGTCAAAAAGCGGAAGCACTGTTTCCTCGGCGGACGGCGTTTCCCTCGAGGAGGACTGTTTGCGGACCGGAAGGAGCAACGCGAGTGAGACCGGGAAGGAGGACGAGCTACAGACGTGCCCCGCTGTGGTCGACAAGCCAGGAGGCCAACGTTGCGGCGCTTCGCCCTGCCACGGTCCCGAGGGAGGAACGTGGCTTGACAAGGTACGGGGCCGGGTAGCAGGGTGGGTTGGACGTAGTAGCGTCCATACTGAATAGTTACCGCCTCGGAGAGTACCTTGTATCCCTTGTGCCCTTACCCTCACGAGCACTACGAGCACTGCGCCACGTTAGAGGATTCACTTGCACTTGACTTCCTTCACCCCCCCCTTCCTAAAAGCTGTATATATTGGACGTCCCAGTAACCTTAGTCTTCTTGCCTGTCTTTTTGCTTTTGGGTGCCGGTGGACCTGTCGTGCAACGCCTTTCTGCAACGGGGAGAAGAAACCAGTCCGAAGCCCCATTGGTCCTTTGGTGTAAACGGCGGATGTGTCCCAAACCCCACCTTTATTTGGCTGAACTCTTTGAAAGACTGATTTCCCATACCGGATTGCTACTTCTGTTATGCAGAAGAAGACTTATATCCCAATAAAACCTTCTTTAAAGTCCTTACTCAAAGCCCCTACGTTTGTCTTTACTCCTAACTCTGATAGAATAGAAGGGCTGGAACAACAAGAGGAACCCCCCCTGGGACAATGCAATTCATGAAATCACGGGGGGGGCACTAGGTGGCGCACTTGCAAGATGGCCTTATGTAAGTGAGGCTTCTGCCGCCTGGTGATCTTAATCCTACAAATATCCTGTTAATGGATTCATCTGCGGCATGTGGCACCGCAGATTGAAAGAGCTGACCCGCCTGCTAGAATACAGCGAAAACCAGGAGAATCGGTTGCCCTCTGCCCGCGCAAGACGCTACTGAAGTTAGACCCGGGTGCGGCGATAGCGCTGTGGGGAAGCGGGCCTCGGCTGCAGTGATCACTACAGCCCGCGGCTGCACACAAGGCACCGAGGCCGCGCGGAGCGCTGTGACTGGTGAAAGTGGCGGCGAGACCCCTGGCCCCCTCTGAGTGGTGGTCAGTATAGGCAAGGGCTGTGACCGGGGGCATTAATCCTGTGGCGGCCGCGCCGCGGCAGATATCGTGGCAGAGTAAAAAGTGGAGACGGTGAGTGGGGAAGCTTGCATGGGCCTGTCAGTGCGGGGGCCGGCTGACGATCGACCTGTGAGCTGAGGCGGAGGGGTGTAGAGCACTATGGAGAGGCTGTGCAGCAAAGGAGAATAAATGCAATTGCCCTCCCCTTCAAGAAATAAGGAAAGTCGGGACCTGTTGACTGTTTGGCTGCACTGCCCGTGGTGATAGTGGATGGCAAGTAGTCACCGGCTACGACACCTGCGACTAACAATCTTGGAGAGCTGTACATTAAGTGCTGGCAGGAGACTTTGGCACCAGAACGGGATGTGAAAAGCACCGGAGGGTACCTGCAGACGGTAACGAGCACCATAATGAGGTGGTACCTGTAGAGTGTATAAAAGGGGATACCCCTATATGGGTGCACTGCCTGGACGCCGTCAGAGGGAAATTGGATGACTAAGGAAGCGGGGAACCCAGTGTGTCTACGTCCGAGCGGCTGCGAAGATGGCCCTCCTTGCCCAGACAGCGCACTGAATAGACAGTTCCCCCCCGGGGGCTGCGTAGCCCTGGGAGCACAGCAGTGCTTGGATTACGGAGATGCTACTGTGCTGCCACGAGACGGGGGCCCCTGTGGAAGGCAGCATAGCAAGGAAATATCGATATTGCTGCTGTGCCCGGGCTCAGGGAATAGCAAGTGCCATCTGTGCACCACTTATTATAACTGAGATGGAACCCTACTGCACATAAAGAGGGAGCAGCCGCGCCGGTGGTCACAGAGAGGGACAGAGGATTCAGCGCGCAGCAATAGTACGCGAGTCTAGAAACAACATGGGCAAGCCAGACACTAGGCAGCCGATGCTAAATTTTGACGCAGCAAAGAGGAGCAACCGATCTGCGCAAGAGGACCAGGAACAGGCTGGGAGAAATAGGACTCAGGAGGAGACCGCTGGACAGTCCACTGATGTGCAGGACATCTTTCGGGAGGTCTGACAGGGGTTTGCCACCATAGTGGATAAGGTTGATAGAATGTCGTCGTGGATGGATGCCATTGCGCACAAACTAGACGGCCATGAAGAGAGGATCAAGGAAACAGAAAGATGCATCTCCGACTCGGAAGACGCGACTGCCAGACATGCGACGCAGCTCACCCGCATGGATAACCTATTAAGGATCATTGCTGCGAAGAATGAGGCCTTGGAAGTACGCATTAGGTGCAATAACATTCGCATTTTAGGGATACCAGAAATGACCAACACTGGACGAATGGAAGACTATGGGCCTGATTCACAGAACTAACTTAAGGCAAAATCCTAAACTTACTACTTTTGGTATTCACAGAAGTTAGGATTTAAGACAGACTTAAGTTAGGATTTTGTCTTAAGTTTGTCTTAAGTCTGTCTTAAGTTTGTCTTAAGACAAACTTAAGACAAAATCCTAACTTCTGTGAATACCAAAAGTAGTAAGTTTAGGATTTTGTCTTAAATTAGTTCTGTGAATCTGCCCCTATGTGGAGAAAATGCTTCTAACGGTGATTGGCTCAGAAGCTTTTTCCAACCACTTAATTGTAGATCACTGGGACCTAGGCCCAAACCTGGCAACACCCTGAGGCCCATAATAGCGAGACTTTTGAATTATAGGGACCGAGATGCGGCCCTGCGGGCTGCGAGAAGCAAACAGACCTTATCATACGATGGCAACTCATTCTCAATTTATCCTGACTTCACGCCTGTAGTCCAGGAGAACGACGGAAATTCATAGACGTCAAGAATAAGCTGAGGAAGGCCCAAATTGACTATGCGCTTTTATATCCGGCACGTCTGCGGGTTACGCACCAGGGCAAACAGAGGTTCTTCACAAAACCGCAGCAAGTGGAGGATTTCCTCAAGCCAATTAAAAAACTGTGAAGGTGGCTCAGAGGACCACCGACGGTCCCCGATGGCAGGGGCAGAGGACGATACGCAGTGACGCAATCCCTGAGAGGCGTGGACATGGTAAAACATTTCTGTATTTGAGACATGTGAGTTATGTGCTGGCGGGTAGCTCTGTTAGAAGATGCCTGATCTAGTTGAATGATGAACCATAATGTACTAAACAAATGCTCACCGGGCATTCTCTGCCCGTTAGGGCCTGCGGCTTCGGCTGCGGAGTGCTCTATGGGTGAAGGGTCGCTGTGATGCCACCTAGAGATGGCCCCCGAAGGGAATCACCCCGGGCTTGTCTGCTGCATATGGTTTGCAGGGACTACACTGTTGTTTTTGTTGGGGGAGGGATGGGGTGGGGACGGTGGGCATAGAATGCTGGCCCGTTGGGGATGCTTCAGTGGAGGGAGTGGGTAGGAGGGGGAGTTGAAAGGGTGTTGGTTAATTTGGAGAGGATCGAAGGTCTTGACATAGAGATCACAGAATTAACAGATAGACCACGAGTAGAAGGTACGACAGGCAACATTACATTATGCACTGTTCACATATGGTTCCAGGGGCGAAGTGCTACAAAGACGTGGTTTGACCATTAGAGGATATGGGCATATGACTAACTTAGACATGACACAACTAAATATTATTACGTGGATCGTGAGGGGACTGGGGGACCCGAGGAAAAAACGACAAGTCCTAGCTTATCTGGACAGGCACCGTACACATATAGAGATGCTACAAGAGACTCACTTCACACCCCAGAGGGCCTCTGCATTTGCATCTAGATGATTCAGAAAAGGGGGTGGTGATGAACAGAGTGCCTGAATTAAGCAGACCACTCTTACCCAGTCCAAAGATCAGGGCTTGATCCATCACCGTTTTTTAGCTCACTGCACCATCCCAGCTCAGAACTTGGCTATATGCAAATTAGTCTGTTCCTGTCCCAGTGCATGATGGGAACAGGGCAAACCAAACTACCAAGCCAATTCTTGAACTGGGAAGGAAACAAGCTTCCGGGGACCGGTTTCTGCCATTTCAGGCGTCGTCGGCCCGGCTTGCTTGAATCCTGATGGTGCAATGAGCAAGGGACTCACATCTGAGTATACCCTTCCACGCTGATGGTGGACAAAATGATTCAGAAAAGGGGGTGGTGATGAACAGAGTTCCTGAATTAAGCAGACCACTCTTACCCAGTCCAAAGATCAGAACTTGATCCATCACCGTTTTTTTAGCTCACTGCACCATCCCAGCTCAGAACTTGGCTATATGCAAATTAGTCTGTTCCTGTCCCAGTGCATGATGGGAACAGGGCAAACCAAACTACCAAGCCAATTCTTGTACTGGGAAGGAAACAAGCTTCCGGGGACCGGTTTCTGCCATTTCAGGCGTCGTCGGCCCGGCTTGTTTGAATCCTTATGGTGCAATGAGCAAGGGACTCACATCTGAGTATACCCTTCCACGCTGATGGTGGACAAAATGATTCAGAAAAGGGGGTGGTGATGAACAGAGTGCCTGAATTAGGCAGACCACTCTTACCCAGTCCAAAGATCAGGGCTTGATCCATCACCGTTTTTTAGCTCACTGCACCATCCCAGCTCAGAACTTGGCTATATGCAAATTAGTCTGTTCCTGTCCCAGTGCATGATGGGAACAGGGCAAACCAAACTACCAAGCCAATTCTTGTACTGGGAAGGAAACAAGCTTCCGGGGACCGGTTTCTGCCTTTCAGGCGTCGTCGGCCCGGCTTGCTTGAATCCTGATGGTGCAATGAGCAAGGGACTCACATCTGAGTATACCCTTCCACGCTGATGGTGGACAAAATGATTCAGAAAAGGGGGTGGTGATGAACAGAGTGCCTGAATTAAGCAGACCACTCTTACCCAGTCCAAAGATCAGGGCTTGATCCATCACCGTTTTTTAGCTCACTGCACCATCCCAGCTCAGAACTTGGCTATATGCAAATTAGTCTGTTCCTGTCCCAGTGCATGATGGGAACAGGGCAAACCAAACTACCAAGCCAATTCTTGTACTGGGAAGGAAACAAGCTTCCGGGGACCGGTTTCTGCCATTTCAGGCGTCGTCGGCCCGGCTTGCTTGAATCCTGATGGTGCAATGAGCAAGGGACTCACATCTGAGTATACCCTTCCACGCTGATGGTGGACAAAATGATTCAGAAAAGGGGGTGGTGATGAACAGAGTGCCTGAATTAAGCAGACCACTCTTACCCAGTCCAAAGATCAGGGCTTGATCCATCACCGTTTTTTAGCTCACTGCACCATCCCAGCTCAGAACTTGGCTATATGCAAATTAGTCTGTTCCTGTCCCAGTGCATGATGGGAACAGGGCAAACCAAACTACCAAGCCAATTCTTGTACTGGGAAGGAAACAAGCTTCCGGGGACCGGTTTCTGCCATTTCAGGCGTCGTCGGCCCGGCTTGCTTGAATCCTGATGGTGCAATGAGCAAGGGACTCACATCTGAGTATACCCTTCCGCGCTGATGGTGGACAAAATGATTCAGAAAAGGGGGTGGTGATGAACAGAGTGCCTGAATTAAGCAGACCACTCTTACCCAGTCCAAAGATCAGGGCTTGATCCATCACCGTTTTTTAGCTCACTGCACCATCCCAGCTCAGAACTTGGCTATATGCAAATTAGTCTGTTCCTGTCCCAGTGCATGATGGGAACAGGGCAAACCAAACTACCAAGCCAATTCTTGTACTGGGAAGGAAACAAGCTTCCGGGGACCGGTTTCTGCCATTTCAGGCGTCGCCGGCCCGGCTTGCTTGAATCCTGATGGTGCAATGAGCAAGGGACTCACATCTGAGTATACCCTTCCACGCTGATGGTGGACAAAATGATTCAGAAAAGGGGGTGGTGATGAACAGAGTGCCTGAATTAAGCAGACCACTCTTACCCAGTCCAAAGATCACGGCTTGATCCATCACCGTTTTTTAGCTCACTGCACCATCCCAGCTCAGAACTTGGCTATATGCAAATTAGTCTGTTCCTGTCCCAGTGCATGATGGGAACAGGGCAAACCAAACTACCAAGCCAATTCTTGTACTGGGAAGGAAACAAGCTTCCGGGGACCGGTTTCTGCCATTTCAGGCGTCGTCGGCCCGGCTTGCTTGAATCCTGATGGTGCAATGAGCAAGGGACTCACATCTGAGTATACCCTTCCACGCTGATGGTGGACAAAATGATTCTGGTGAAGAATTGGCTTGGTAGTTTGGTCTGCCCTGTTCCCATGATGCACTGGGCCAGGGACAGACTAATTTGCATATAGCCAGGTTCTGAGCTGGGATGGGGCAGTGAGCTAAATAACGGTGATGGATCAAGCCCTGATCTTTGGACTGGGTAAGAGTGGTCTGCTTAATTCAGACACTCTGTTCATCACCACCCCTTTTCTGCATCTAGATGGGCAGCACACAGAATATTCTCCTCTTACTCTAACTACTCAAGGGGGACTGCCATACTGGTTAAGAGACAAGTGCCCTTCCACCTGGCTGGAACCTTCAGCGATGACCAGGGGAGGTACTGCCTGGCTTGGGGACGCCTCGGTCGGAGTCGGTAACTCTGGTGTGCTGTTATGGGCCCAACATAATGCTCCACATTTTTTTATCTCGTTGAGGGCAGTGATCAGGGAGATAGGCTCTAATCATATTATATGGGGAGGAGACTTCAATGTTACTTACGCTCAGGGCCTTGATAGGTCTCATCCTGCCCCCCACCATCGCACCAAGGCAAGCATGGTCATGCAGGATATTATTACTGACGACCAATTAATAGATGCGTGGAGACACATCAATCCCCTAAATTGTGAAGGGACTCATTAAACAGCACAAGCAGCGTCGTGGGCAAGGCTAGATTATTGGATTATATCTTGGGGACCGGGGCCGGCGATCTGTGAGGTGCAGCACTTAGCTAGGACATACTCAGACCACGCACCAGTTAAACTCATGCTCTCCCCAGCAGACTTTAACCCCCCATGAAGTGCTTGGCGGCTTAACGCGTGCAAGCTTTTAGACACGGTGTTCCAAGAAGAACTGCACATAGAAAGAAATCCAGTTTTTTTTTAACGAAATAAGGGTACAGTACAAAGTGTGGAGACCATCTGGGAGGCATTTAAAGTCACACTTAGAGGGTTTTGCATATCTAAAGGGGTGGAGGTGTTAAAAGATATCACTAATACACTTCGCAGATTAGATATAGAGCTCAAGGCACTGGAAGCATCATTAGCGCCCAGACCGGATGGAGCTATGCAGCGTGAGTTCAGAGCAAAGCTACAGAATACATGGATATGGCACACAGGGAAACACGTTTCAGAGGCAAACACTGGATGTCCCGCAGGTACGGGAAGGGAGAAAGACCCGGTAAAGTGTTAGCGGACACGATTAGAAGGCCACGCTATTCTTATTATGTGGTGGAATTGGAAAGGTCGGATGGAACACATTGTTGGGACACTGCGAGCATACTTGAGGCTTTTACACGCCACTACACAGATCTTTATACCACTACCAGAAGGGATGATCTAGATCTGGAGGCATACCTTGAGGATGTCACTCTGGGCTGGCTGAGCGACGTGCACCGTGAATTTCTGTGTGCTCCCTTTGAATTGGACGAGGTTCGAGAAGCCATCATGCGCATGCAATCAGGAAAGGCCACTGGTACGGATGGCATTCCGATAGAATTTTACAAAACCTATATAGATCTGATGGCCCCAATCCTACGGGATGTCTACGAGGAGTCATTGGAAATGGGCTCCCTCCCACCGTCTATGAGGGAAGCTCTCATTATTTCACTTTTGAAGCCAGAGAAGCCACCCCACCAGTGCGGGTCCTACCGACGGCTCTCCCTTCTCAATTGTGATGCCAAGAATCTGGCAAAGCTCATCGCCAATCGAATAAGCTTGGTGTTAGAACACCTGATTCTTCCAGATCAGTCCGGTTTCGTCCCCAGAAGGGCCACTTCCCATAACCTGCGGACCCTTTTTACAATTTTAAACAACGTGTCCCCAGACTTACCTTTGACAGCAATCTTTCTAGATGTCACTAAGGCTTTCGATTCTATGGAGTGGGATTACATTTTTGGATTAATGCTCCGGATGGGGTTCCCACCACTTTTTCTGTCTTGGATTCGACTGCTGTATCACCGACCAGGGTGCCCATAAATGGGCATGCGTCTCAAACCTTGTCGATTACTAGGGGTACCCGTCAGGGATGCCCGCTGTCCCCCTTGCTGTTTGCCTTGGCAACAGAACCACGGTACGACACGGTAGAGACAGTACCATAATGACAAGGCTCTGCGGGGTAACATGAGGCAGATATTGATCTCCATGTATGCCGATGATATCACCTTATATGTGAGAGACCCCCAACATAATTTGAAACTTCGGGAATTCATTGTATTTGGGAAACTCTCGGGGAGCCAGATAAACTGGAGGAAATCCTGCCTCTTTCCACTGACGGACTCGGTAGTGCGCTTTCCATTAGACTACCCATTGGAGTGGTGCGATGATTAGCTGAGATACCTGGGTGTCGGTATCACTGGGAATAAGGAGGAACTTATGAGGCTCAACCATGGGGTTGCGCTGAACCGCATAACAGATAGCGTGACCCGCTGGATTACACTGCCGATCTCCATGGCAGGGCGGGCGTCCCTAATTAAAATGGTGGTACTACCCCAATTGCTTTATCTATTTTTAAATATTCTGTATTACCCGGGAAGGCATTTTTTAAAATCTTTTAAAACAGAACTGATTAGATTGGTGTGGGGAGTAAGCAACCTAGGCTGCAGTGGGCTGTCCTAACAAGGGCATATTTGTCAGGGGGGTTTGGTATTCCAGATTTTGAACTTTATTATGTAAATGCGCAAGCCCATTATCTATACTTCTGGATAAAGAAACCCAAATACATGCCACAACTAGCAGCAGAACACTGGCTTGTGCACCCGATCCCGATAGAAGGAGTCCTGTACGCTGCTTTAAATACCAAAGAGCAGACGCAGAACACTGTCTATGCTACGATCGCGGCATGGAGGCGTATTGAGCACCTACTGGTGGCCCCCATGATTTACTCCCCGCTCTTTCCACTTGTATATCACCCGAACATGCCCCTTCTCCAAGGAACGCTATTTCATAAATTTCAGGACCGAATGACTATCAGAACGTGGGGTGACTTATATGAAGATGGACAATTTCGGAACTCGCAGAGTATATTTCAGGGTGTGCGGCAAACCCCGTTGGACGCCTTTCTGTATATACGGCTCAAACAGGGGTTCCGATCTCTAACCTCGGACTTTCCGGCTGAACCCCTGTCACTTGACCTACTGCACTTGATCCTTCAACAAGCAACGCCCAAAGGCCTAGTCTCACTGATCTATCGTACGGTCCACACACAGCGAGAGGTAACAGCATCACAGCACCGCACACAATGGGGAACTGGACTGGGATTCGCACTGACAGACGACCAATGGGAATATTGTTGCTCACAGACCAAGCGGGTCTCTTCCAGCAGCAGGCTGCGTATTATACAATATAAATATTTACATAGATTGTATTACACACCAGTTAAGATGCACAGATATCAGTTACGTAACACAGACAGGTGTGATAGATGCCATGCGCCACAAACTGATTTTTTGCACTTCGCCTGGGACTGCCCAGGAGTGAGGGAGTACGGGGGACATGTACTTGAAGCCCTGACTCTGATGACCAGCACGCATATTGAGCCCACACCGCTACTGGCCTTGTTGAGTTACGTTAAAAATGTGCCTGGAATGCCAGTACATAGCCCTTGCACTGCTAATGGCCAAGAGACAAATAGCCTGTAGTTGGGGCAGGGGGAGAGCATCCAAATTTAACAACTGGCTCAATTATATGATTTATTGTCAGGAACAACTCACCAATTATGCCGAATTGATACCTAGCGCATCCAAACGCAGGAATATCTGGTCACCGCTAACATCCTACTTACTGACGCGGCCCCGTGGGTCTCCGGAGCACACGCCAACAGGTCTGGCCCCACAAAACACTCAGCCGGAAGAGTGCAGTGTGGAGGGAGTGTAACCACCTATAGAGACCCACATGTAAGGTGTTCTGTACTGGCTGTATTAACAGACATAAACATGGGTACGTGTCACTGATGGGCCTGTTTAGCCAATACCGTTTAAAGTGCACTGGAATGAGAGACGACTTGGTGGGAGACCGTGAACCCTCTGATGGTTAACAAAAATTAGTATTGTCATACGTAACGCACTACAGTGTAATAAGTGTTGTGTACTCGCTGAAATGTATACATGAGCCGAATGTACCAATGTGGTCAACAATAGAGCTTCTCTGGTTGTTTGTATTAATACTTTAAGAAGAATACAAGTAAATTCAAAACCAACTGATTCACTTGACGAGGCCGGCCCGAAGCGGTTGTAGGCGACTTGCTGTGTATGTATATGTTGCTATTGATGAGCTTTAATTGAATGATCACTACGCTGCCAGCCGGGAAACGCTTGTAGGCACCAAGCCGTTTATAACACTGTATGCTACTAATAAAGGTCTTGAAGTTATAAAAAAAGAAGAAGAAGAAACTTATGCAAACCCCCTATTCTCACTTTACTAGAGAGTTGTTCAAACCTGGTGAAATGCTTGAGAAACCTGACACTTTCTCCTTAATGATAAGTAACCGGTTCTAATTTTACCACTGAAATCATGGTTATGTAATGAAATTCGATAGCCCCATGGTGGTTTTCTAGTTTGTGTGCTAGAGTTTGTGACGTGGGACCCACAGGCATCCATTCTAGTACAATACAGCTAAATTTATCCACAGTGTCAAGTTTTATTCTGAGGTGAGTGACAGTTTGCTGTTATCACACATTTGCCAATATTGCTTATGTTTTCAGTCATCACTATTTTTGGTTTCTTTGTGCCCATGCCTAGTGGATAAGGGGTGTGAGGCAGTGCTCTGCCACCATCATCATACACTATCCATAGGAAGCAGCTGCTCTCTATTTCTTCACCCAGCAAATATGAAAATATACAAACATACAGATTTTCTCGGCTAGGCTGCACATTGCAGTGTAATGTGTAAATGTATGCACGAAAACAGAAGGGGGTCAATATGGATTCATGGATTGTGCCTGTGATAGGGTTATTACTTTTTTGTTCTCTCACGCAGACTTAATCTAAAGCAGTTCGCCATGTCACTAGGAGTATACCCTATGAGCACTAGGACACAGATGTAGATGATGGCACAACTTTTCCTATTTGCCCACTGCTCTCTCAGAAGCCGTGATCGCAGGGGCAGGACCTACAAGAAAAGCAGGGTCAGCGCCCAACCCTAACCTGACTCCTGATATGTTGAGCAGCAGATTCCCAACTCAATGAGAAAAATTATCCTGGAGGCTTTCCAGTCAAAGGAGACAAAAGCAACCTTCTAGAATCCCAGGGAATGTGTGTGCCAAGCAGGAAGTTAAATGAAATGGGTAGAGGAAGGTAAGAAACGTGGGTCTGTGAATGTAAGAGGCAGAAAGAAGTGACTGTGTGGGTGCTTGACCAATGAAAATCTTAGTTTGGTTTAGTGTAGGGACTCATGGTGCCCATCCATGACATCTTGTATACCATTTTAGTGGAATTCTAGTTAACCCTGGTAAGAATGTTCTTTGTTGTGGACATTTCGATTGAAAAAATGGTTATATCTGGCAGTATCATGACTCCCTCCATTACATTTTGTGTTATTTTGGAGATATTCAGGCTATTCCTGGCTAACTAGTGGTCCACCTCTGAAATGCGGAGGTTATTTCTGGCTAGCATAATGGAGGCATCTTCCATCACATACAGTTGCCATTTTTAGTAATGCTGTGATTATTTCTGCCATAATGGTGGTCACACCGTGACATATTATGTGTACTTATGATAATATTCTAGCTCATGCTGGCATATTAGAGCCTGCGCCGTGAAACACTGAGCATACAAGATTCCACAGCCCTAGCTTACTGCTGACATTTTCTGACGACAATATGTCTATCCCAGCAATTATAGAGGCACATAATTGACGTAATGGGGCCATCTTTTTTGATATTCCGGTTATCCCCAGCATAACTCATAGTCGCTCATCCTCAACATGTTACCGGCTTTGTTGGCAATATTCTTGATATCTGTGGAATGTGAGAGGCCCATTCTTCAAAAATTATGGGCCTGACAACATTTTAACTAACCACAGCATAATGCTACCCATCTTTGACATAATGTTTGTGGTCTTGATATAACTGTGACTATCGGTTGCTTAATGTTGACTGTGGCAATATTGATACCATTCTTGCTATGTTTGCTATCCCGACCATAATGGTGGTGAAAATCTTGGTCATACGTTGCGCTTCCTTGTTATATGATAATCATGGGCATGAAATGTAGAATTTGTCCATGTGTGGGTGCTATGTGAAAATGGCAGGTTATATCTCGGAGTGTTTGCTGAAAAATAAAAGTTTGTTATTTCCAGTTAAAATACTGCTTTTTCTTATGCAAGCTCGCAGGAGAGAAGATAATTTACTCATGAGCAAGGTACTAGAGCATGGAACCTGGTATCACTACCCGATTTTAAAAGGCTGCTGGATGAGTCCAAACCTGTAATCTCAAATAAGGCCGATGAGAGTGATCAAGCCATTAAGTGTTGCCTCTTGAAAGCGCTGAGTCTATAGCTCCCTACCAAGAAGGGGATGAATGCGCGTTCGGCCCGATGGTTCTCCCAGGATTTAACCCTTGAGAGAGCTGCTTGTAAAAATTTGGAGAGAGTGTGGCGTCGCCTCTATCTAAATGAGGATAAATTACATTATGAAGTGGCCTTGAATATTTTCCATAATATTATAAAAAAAAGTGCACTCCTCATTTCATCAGAGAGGCCGATAAAAATGGCAAGGAGATTTTTTTAATTCATTCTAGCTTCACAGATCCGAAAACAACATCCCAGAATCCAATTATTCACTTTGTGCTGGATTAAATGACTTTTTTGAAGAAAAGTTCTTCAAAATCCAGGTCAGCATGTAGAACTCCTACTCACTGGCCGACGCACCAGATTTTGGTGACATTACAGGCCCATCTGCTAAGACAATGCTGACACACTTTTTGTAACCCTCTTCAGAGGACCTGAAGAAGCAGTTTGCTTTCTGTAAATCAGGATCCCCGAAGATCCTCTTCCACTTCACTTATTGGTGGCTGTTACGGACAATATAGCTCCAGTTTACTAGGAACTATTCTCAGTTTCACTTCATTCAGGCACCATTCCTGATTCTTGGAAGAGAGCCAAAGTGGTTCCCCATCTTAAAAAGACCAGTGCAGATTCCGAAATACTGCCTAACATTTGTCTGGTCACATTATTGCCAGCGACTGCTGGGATTTTAGAAAAATCAATAAATCAGCAGCTCACCACTTTTTTTTAAAGATAACATAATACTACATCTCTCCCAGTCTGGCTTTCATTCACAACATAGGGCCTCATTATGATGTTGGCCGGAAAGCCTCCTCCCGTCAGTCGGGAATCTCCTTGACCATGTCGAAACGCTTCCGACCGACTCAGTCGGTTTACAATCCGCCCGTCCAATTACGATGTTTGTAGTCGAATTGTAAACTGCACGGTCATTCCGAATCAGTTATGACCAGCTTTTGGAGTATTTGTGTCGGTCAGAACCGCATCGTACAGCTCTATGGACAGTATTTCTGACTAAGTGATTACAATGCCGATGTCCAACAGCCTTTCCGCGTTGGCCTGTCAAACACAAAAAGGCTGTCAGAAAGTGACTTTTGGGGCCCTTGTCATGCCCTACCTTTATTCTGTGGCCATCGGTTTGGGCCAGAGGGGGTAGCTAAGGGATCCCCCCTGTACAACCCTGCACTGTGTGGCTGGCACAATGGAGTGCACGTGAAAGGGTGCAGAATTTTCTGCACCCCCCATTTCCCCATAGGAGCCTGTGTTGTCGGGCAGAACACGGCCTCCTATAAAAGTCAATAGGACTCCGACCGAACAGCAGTCAGTCGCGTTGTAATCGGTTGGGCGGAACCACAGACTGCGAGTCCTGAACCCGAGATGCTGTTGGCTGGAAAGTCCCTCCCGACATCATAATGAGGCCCATAGTTCGGAGACAGCTTTGCTAGTGCAGTGCCTGAGGATTAGCAAAGTACTGTATTTAAGACTAAAAACCCAGTTTACTGATTGTGTCCCTTGGGATATCCTGATAGCTCTTGAAAGGCCAATGGACCTTTGCGACCATTTTAGAATGGAGCTAGAATAGAAACATGAACTATGTATATATCAGCAACCGCCAGATTATTAATGTTGAGTCAATGATGAGAGGTTGATGAAGTTTCCCACACTTTTATTTATCTTAAAGGATTAGTATGGTTTTGTCATCTTTATGCAGATTAGTCAGTTTACAGAAATATCAATAAAAGATTGATTAGTGACAGCATATATCAATACAAAGGGCCTTATTACGATGTCAGTCAGACTTGCATCTGACTGACATCGTAGTGGAAACGGACCACCCGACAGTCGGTGGTTCCACTTCCACAATTAGGATGTGACCGCGTTCGTGGCAGTCACAAAGTTGTGGGTTGCAGCACCAGTCTCAATAGAAAATATACATTTTTAAACCATCCCAGCACTGTGTGGCAGGCACTTTCTGCCACACAGTACAGGGATGTTTACAGGGACACCACAGGTGCCCCCCACCAGCCTCTTAATGGAAGCTGTGGGGGGACAGAGGCCTTGCTAGGGCTCCCCCGAATAACTTTCCAACAGCCTTTCCATGTCAGAAGCCTGACATGTAAAGGCTGTGGGAAAGTGACTTCATTATCCCCACGGCAGAGCTGAGGCTGGCTCTGCCGTCATTATGGGATTATGATTCCTTCCGATGCTCCGACGGGCTCCTTGAGGCTGCCAGAAGCACTGCAGAATCCCCCCACGGGTTTTCCTCAGACAGCCAGGGTTGTAATATGGCAGTCGGAGGGAAACCATCAATGTCGGATCGATTGCCGCTTGACATTGAAATCGGGCCCAAAGTGTTCCATAAAGGAAAATTATCACTAAGTTCGCTAAGAACCTAATGTACCCTAAATAGAACAAAAAAAGAGCAAGAATTAGAATAAGAGAGAACCTTCCCAAAAATAGTTTTTCTGTAAACTCAGCCGAGTTCGCTACAGTTGCAGTTGCACCCATCAACAATAGTATGATCTTTGCAGTAACAATGATAAGAAAAGGGTCTTTGAATAAAGTAATCTTTAACAGCAGCTTTCAGCAACAGAAGCAAAGGACTATCTCGCTGATAGAAGAGGTGCAAGGCAGGGAAGAGAGCTGGATCAGAGTCTGAGAAAGTCACCTTCCTAACTCGCAAGGAGCACTTATTATTATAAAATCACACAAGAATGTATTGAAACTTGTTAGACATTAGCTCCTTTCATCCAAAGCAAACCACTCTACCGATGGTGTGGTCAACTTCCGATGCATCATCTCCCAATTTTTATGGTAAACATTCACGCTGATATAGTGTAAAACACAGTTTCTGAATTTTGTTACATGAAGGAAAGTTCCATGAAAACCTTCATGCCTAAGCTAAAAGATGCCCACTGTGAATGCAATATAATTACAAAAAGGGGGTGGTGATGGACAGAGTATCTGAGTTAATCAGAACACTCCTACCCAGTCAACAGATCAGGGCTTGATCCATCACCGTTTTTTAGCTCACTGCACCATCCCAGTTCAGAACCTGGCTATATGCAAATTAGTCTGTCCCTGGCCCAGTGCATCATGGGAACAGGGCAGACCAAACTACCAAGCCAATTCTTCACTGGAAAGGAAACAAGCTTCCGGGGACCGGTTTCTGGCATTACAGCCGTCTTCGGCCCGGCTTGCTTGAATCCTGATGGTGCAATGAGCAAGGGACTCATGTCTGAGCATACCCTTCCACACTCATGGTGGCAAAGCAAATCGGGTATAATGGGGCAAACTAGTATTAATTTTTTGTGAGTCATTCATAAAATATATATCAAATTCATTATTTATGCCAACAGTCACAGCAAAGCTTATTGTATTAAGATAGGTGATCTAATTGGGTGTCATGAGACTAAAGAAATGCTGGCTTGAAGTCAGCACAGTCTTAAGCAAGTCGCTGGTGCTAGGCAAAATGTTCTAAATAAACGTCTATTAAGCTATGACCAAGAGTTGAAAGAAAAAAGACTCTTAGGCCTAACTGAAGAGGCATGTTTTAGAATAAGAGCGTGGTACAAATGTATTTCTACATAATTTCGTATACACTTTAATATGTTATGTTATGTTATGTTATGTTATCTTTATTTGTTATGCGCACAGCTGCTCCAGCTAAGGAGCGTCCTGGCGCAGTGACAAGGTAGGACAATAACACAACAAGAACAGAAAAGGCGTATGGAGTAACTGGGTTTAAAACAGAAAGGTTTTGATTGCTCTCCTAAAAAGCATAAGGTCCTCCATCTGGCGAATATCTGACGGCAGAGAGTTCCAGATGGAAGCCGCTTTAACGCGGAAGGAGCGCCCTCCCGAGCGGCTAAGCCTGAATCTAGGGACCACGGTGAGGGCCTGACCTTGAGAATGAAGGGCACGCGTGGGTACGTAAAAGGACACAAGGCTGGACAAAATTTGGGGGCCAATACCTTTCAAAGTTTTATATGTTAAGCAAAGAACCTTAAAATGAATTCGCTTCCTCACTGAAAGCCAGTGAAGGGAGCGGAGAACATTGGACACCGAGCAAAATTTGGGCAAGCCAACGATTGCTCTGGCCGCCGCATTTTGTACCCGTTGTAGACGGGTAATTTCCGCCTGATTGGCTCCAACCAGGAGAGAGCTGGCGTAATCCAGGCGTGAGATGACAGTGGCCTGGATCACCAGCTGCCTTGTAGGAGCATCAAAGTATTTGAGGACAGGTCGTAATCCTCGCAGCAAGCCGAAACAGCAGGCGGCTGTTTTTTTGGTGTGGTCGACAAAGGTGAGGCCGGCATCCAGCCAGACTCCCAGGTTTTTCAGCTCAGAGACCGGGGTCGGAGTTGGTCCCAGTTCCGGCGGCCACCATTGGTCCCCCCACAAGTCCACTCTCTTCCCGACGACCATAACCTCTGTTTTGGTGGCATTGAGCTGTCAACCAGCTGGCCACCCCCTTCAGTCCGTTCTGAAACCTGGGGGCATCTTGCTCCGCGTCCCCGCTGAGAGTGACCGCTAGCTGAGTATCGTCGGCGTAGGAGACCAAAGTCAGACCCCACTGCCTAGCGACCTCAGCCAGCGGTCTCACGTATAGATTGAATAACGTGGGACTCAGCGAGGACCCCTGCGGAACCCCCATGGCCAGTGGCTGGAAATTGGACTTAAAAGGAGGGATGGCCACACAGAAGGAACGGTCGTCAAGAAAAGAGCGGAACCACTGCAAAGCCCGGCCGCTAACGCCACTGTCCTCAAGCCGGTGCAAAAGGATGGTGTGGGAAACCGTGTCGAAGGCGGCGCTGAGATCTAATAGTATCAGCGCCGCCGTCTGACCAGCATCCAGCACCGCTCGGAGATGTTCAACCATCACAAGAAGGGCAGTTTCCGTGCTGTGACCAGCACGGAAGCCATGTTGTGTGGGGTCAAGGACATTGGTCCGGGCGAGATGTTCCGACAAGGCGATGTTAGCATGGGCCTCCGTTATCTTTGCCGGCCAGGGTAGCAGTGAGATGGGGCGATAACTTTCCGGTTTTGAAGGGTCCAGGGTAGGTTTCTTAATGATTGGGGACACCACCGCCTGCTTCCACTTAGTTGGAACCACACCTAACTCCAGCGAGAGGTTGACTAGGGAACGCACAACAGTACGTCCCATAAAAGCCTGATCTCTGAACAAGGCAGGTCTTACTGGGTCCAAAGGAGATCCAGACTTAACTCGCAAGGCAAGTTTGTCAAACCCCTCCGGAAGGAGTGGAGGAAATGAAAGCAGGGGAGGATGGACTAGGGCCCCATTCTTATTTTCCAGGTCATTCCCTATACTGGGGAAGGCCCGATAGATGTCCTGGACCTTTCCCAGAAAGTAGGTGGCAAGGGATTCACAATGAGCGGTGGAACCCACAACCGCAGAGGGAGGCCGTTTCGCCAGGAGGTCCTTCATAGCCCTGAAGATAATCTTTGATGGGTTAGAGCTATTACAGATTTCGGTAGCATAATATGCCGCACGCGCTCGACATATTGCCCGATGGTAACTCCTGACGGAGGCGACATATGCAGCTTTTAAATCAGCCTCATAGGTCCTCCGCCAAGCTCTTTCCGCCCGTCTACAAGCTACCTTCAGGGCATGAAGGGCGCTGTTATACCAGGGACTTGGGTCTCTAGAGCTGATTTTACTAGATACAATTGGTATCAAAGAATCCAGAGCCCTGGTTACCCAAGAGCAAAAATGGTTGTAGCCCTTTTCCACGTCATCAGATGGATTTGGCGGTTCTACCGCTAGGAGGCGGTGGAAGTCCTCAAGTCTAAGTTTGTTCCAATGCCTCCTAGGTACCCGTCTGGCCAAAGAGATGGAAGAGGCCGCGGGTAGGGGACATTGGATGGTCACCAAGGAATGGTCTGTCCATACTAACGGGGAGACAGATATAACTTTAGTCTCACCCAAATTAGTAAAGAAAGGGTCCAGGGTATGACCCCCTACGTGAGTGGGCTGAAGAACCAGCTGGGAGAGCTGAAGGGCCTCTAAATCTGCAGAGATGCTACGTACCGCCAGGTTAGAAGGGGTGTCAAAATGAACGTAAATTGGGGGCTAACTGAGATTTTAAAAGAGGCACTCTCACACCCAGCTATGTTGAGACCACTCCATATGCAGGTGTAACAAGTCCTGACTATGAGGGCAATACCACCACCTCTTGATGATCCCGCTACGCTAGGGGAGGAGCGTTAAATAGGCGTTCCCTCTTTAGCGCATGCGCAATGAAGCGCTGGCGGAAATAGCCGCCTTTACCCCAATCTAAGATGGCGCCCACCCCAGGCACCGGACCCGCCAAACGGCGGTGGAGGTCACGATCTACAGTGCAAGTAAGGGGGGTTTAAAACGGGGGTCCCAGCAGACCTGAAAAAGAAAATAAACAATTTTAAAATACGCTACTCAATGAGCGCCCAGAACGCTCCTGGCAGCCGTGCGCTACCTTGTCAGGGGAAGATCGACCAGGGACTCGCCTTAAATAGGCGTTCCCTCTTTAGCGCATGCGCAATGAAGCGCTGGCGGAAATAGCCGCCTTTACCCCAATCTAAGATGGCGCCCACCCCAGGCACCGGACCCGCCAAACGGCGGTGGAGGTCACGATCTACAGTGCAAGTAAGGGGGGTTTAAAACGGGGGTCCCAGCAGACCTGAAAAAGAAAATAAACAATTTTAAAATACGCTACTCAATGAGCGCCCAGAACGCTCCTGGCAGCCGTGCGCTACCTTGTCAGGGGAAGATCGACCAGGGACTCGCCTTAAATAGGCGTTCCCTCTTTAGCGCATGCGCCATGAAGCGCTGGCGGAAATAGCCGCCTTTACCCCAATCTAAGATGGTGCCCACCCCAGCCACCGGACCGGCCAAACGGCGGTGGAGGTCACGATCTACAGTGCAAGTAAGGGGGGTTTAAAACGGGGGTCCCAGCAGACCTGAAAAAGAAAATAAACAATTTTAAAATACGCTACTCAATGAGCGCCCAGAACGCTCCTGGCAGCCGTGCGCTACCTTGTCAGGGGAAGATCGACCAGGGACTCGCCTTAAATAGGCGTTCCCTCTTTAGCGCATGCGCAATGAAGCGCTGGCGGAAATAGCCGCCTTTACCCCAATCTAAGATGGCGCCCACCCCAGGCACGGACCCGCCAAACGGCGTGGAGGTCACGATCCACAGTGCAAGTAAGGGGGGTTTAAAACGGGGGTCCCAGCAGACCTGAAAAAGAAAATAAACAATTTTAAAATACGCTACTCAATGAGCGCCCAGAACGCTCCTGGCAGCCGTGCGCTACCTTGTCAGGGGAAGATCGACCAGGGACTCGCCTTAAATAGGCGTTCCCTCTTTAGCGCATGCGCCATGAAGCGCTGGCGGAAATAGCCGCCTTTACCCCAATCTAAGATGGCGCCCACCCCAGGCACCAGACCCGCCAAACGGCGGTGGAGGTCACGATCTACAGTGCAAGTAAGGGGGGTTTAAAACGGGGGTCCCAGCAGACCTGAAAAAGAAAATAAACAATTTTAAAATACGCTACTCAATGAGCGCCCAGAACGCTCCTGGCAGCCGTGCGCTACCTTGTCAGCACATATATATATGTATATATATATATATATATATATATATATATATATATATACATATATATATATATATTCACTGAAAAAACCATAGGTTTCAGGCCTGATATAGTTAGGAATTAGCATTTAAAAAACCTTAGAAATTCACTGAAAAAACTGTAGATTTTAGGGGTGTTATAGTTAGCTGGACATTTCACCCATACAATCCACTGCTGTTGATGTCACATATTACATCATTCATGACATGGTCAGTGACATCACTGATGACATCTCAAATGACATCACTGATGACAACATCCATTAAATGTGGTTTGCTTTGTTATTTAAATATGTATTATATATATAGCAATATATAAATATAAATATCTGGATGGAGGATTTAGAAGCAGTGTAATTGACTGTTTACTTGACTAATTTAAAGTGTCTCTCTAAATATATTGGATAGTGACTAAACTGTGTGAACATCTGTATCAATTTGTCAGTTGTTGTAAAAACTACTTCTCCAGTTGGTTACTAGCTATTTGAAAGTCTATATTAGTTATTGATTAGTTAACTAAGTATTTGTATGGGAGAGTGAATGTGTGTGTGGGTTGGTGGGAGGTGTGTGACTGCCCAAAGATGTGTGAATTGTTGATTTAGTAGGTATATGACGTTAAGACTACATGTTATAACAGTTGTTTGGGTGAGTGAATTTCTTTATGGGTGTGGTGATGAGCAAATATCTCTCTTAATGGTACATGTCCAACAAAGTGGAAAAATAAAAGGCAATGTATGTGTCAGTTGTTGTTTATAAATAAGTATACGTAAGACTCACTGATTGTATGCGTGACTGTATAGATAACTGTATACTTGTAATAGTGATTTTATAACACACTAAGTATAATTTACTATATACATATGAATAGATAAAGTGGTGATTGTATAAGTGTATAGCTAAGTAAATGTAAGTATGATCCATTGTTTGCATAAGTGAATAGGATGACTTTATAAGTGAATAGGATTTGTGCTGGTGTGTAATGTCGATATAGGTGTATAAGTATATCAAGTATATTTGATAGTGTTCTATTGATCATTGACTGCATGTATGAGTGAATCTGTAGGTAAGTGATTAGATGTGTGTATAGATCTAGGAAACACTGAGTGGTTTTTTAGAAACTTGTATCGGTGTGTCAATTGATTTAAATATGGTACTCTGTATTTTACAGTGAGTGACGAAAGGTTATACTAGTGTATGATGAGGTGTATCATCACGTGGATGATGTCATCAGTGATGTCATTTGAGATGTCATCAACAAAGGCACCTCTTTGTTTCCCCAAGTCAGTCTTACACCAAATCCGTTGGCGGGCAGCTACACCCAGAACTAGTTTTGAGTAACCACAGAAGAGGGCACTGCTCATTAACCTGGGGCCACCCCTTCTTGGGCAAACAAGTTTTGCACAAGAGAGGAAGGGTCTCTATATCATGAAATTTAGGGGAAAACTGCACTGTGGGATTGTCTGCAGAATGGGCAAACAGAAACAAGGAATAAGTGGGTTGATTTGCCCCTCGGAACTCTTACCCTATTGGTCAGAGAGGAGCAAGGAGACACCACACCCACAAGCTAGTGCCAAACATAAATGTGGCTTCCCCATGGCACCCTCCTCAGAACACTTCTGGATCTACAGAAGATCAGAAGATGTCTGTTTGTGCCCTGAAAGGCAACCCGAAGGACTGCACCTGCACAGTCTTGTACACAGGCCAAACAAGTGGACTCCAGGCGGTCAGGTGGCACTGTGTGACTGCAGGGACACAACAAGCTACCTTTACTGGAAATGGCCAGTTGACCAGTACCAATTGGGACTGGATTGGACCTTGCTGGTGGACTCTGCTGAAGTGAGTTATGGCCCTAAGGTCTTGGGAATCTTGGAAGTGTCCGTGAGTAGCTGTTCCAGATACTCTGAAAAGTTGGGACTTAAAACATGTTTTGACTGCTAAGACCTCCAGAGCCCTGAAGGAGACTCTGTGGCAAAGGTGTCCGGTTTAATGCATTGTCTTCAAATGCAGCTTCAGGTTTGCCCCACTGGAGGATTTCAAAAACAGTAAAAAACACTAAGGGCCTGATTTCGTTCTTGGCGGGACTCCCATCACCCCTTCGTGGAGTCATTTACAAGTACTCCATTAGGTTGATGGATTCCTGCCCTCCTTATTTTTATGTGGGCTGGCTGATCCTCTGTCTGCATTTACTGAGTGTTTTTGGTCGCGTAAGTGGCTCACCTCCGTCAATGTGGTGGACTCCTCTGCTGGCTAACATTACTCCGTCGCCGTTAGAGTGGCCGTATTGTGCCGAGCTCAATTAGATTTCTTAGTTGTGCTGGCATTGCATTAATGGCGGATTCATGATGGAGGAACTCCGTTGCAATACATGTACAACATTGTATTCTTCCTGTGGCTTTTGGATGGATGCTAGCATCCCACACCTGATGTGTTTTGGCTGATTGTTTTCACCTGCATATCGCATTATAAAACACAATCCATTTCAGACCATGGTCCTTTGGTATTCCACTGCAGCAGAACATTGTTCATGAGCACTTATTCTGTGGTCAGGCTTTTTTTTGGCTTTCTGTGTTTATTTATTTATTTTTTTATTGACTGATGAGAGCATTATCTAAATTGAAATAAATAAATAATTTTACACGGTTTGTCCTAACATTATTATTCACTTACAATTCATTGATTATTAAAAATGTTAAGGATGAAAATATATAATACATATTCTTACTTACATTTATAACAGACAATATAAATGATTTTTTAAATCGCATATTTGTAAAGTCTAAACATTAGAAAAAAAGTAATGGACATAAAAATTTCAGTGCAAGCATTCATCATGATAAAGGGCACTTACACCCAAAAAATATAGTTTTTTATCATTTCAAGTGTTAATACAGGTGTGTACAAACAAATACGCATTACACCTTTAAAAAAAGAAATAAAATGTAATAAAATACAGAAAATGCACTAGACAAGGGGAAATGTTACATAAATATTTTAAAAATATGATTTAAGTTTAGAACTAGCGTTGATTTTATATTATTTAAAAAAAAAATGTTTTACCTTGTCTAGTACAATTACTGAAATATGTTACATTTAAATTATTCATAAAATGTGTTATACATATGTTTACAATTTGATAGTGTATGAAAAATTATTAAACACAGCTGTATGAATCCATGTTGAATTGTGATTAATATCAAAGTTTGTGTAAGTGTGCCTTATGATGGAAACAAGCACCAAATTTGAAGAAAAAAAAAATACAGGTGTGTTTCTTAAAAATTCTTAAATGACAACATTACACACATATGCATTACACATTAGAAAAAAATTGCTAGTAGAGAAATAAAAAAATGCATGAGTCCAATTCAAAAGAAAACAAGAAAAAACGAAGATTACCATTGATTCCAGTGACAATAGGGTTGATTTGCTTTGAGGTCTAGTAGCAGCAGCAAAAGAAGTACTTGGACGATCGGGTTCATGATAGAAATGGAAGTGGAAAAAAGAAATAAAGGTACATTTCCACCTTATAACCCTTCAGAAGTGCCAACTCTGGTGTAGAGGTTTACCCGCCACAGTAACATGGGCCCGAGGATATATTGGCTGAACTCCCTCCGGCAGCCACTTTTGTCTATGATGCCGTCAACACAGGAGGAAAATTCTGTCGGAGACTATGGTACTCAGTTGGACTATTTTCCAAAGACCAACCAGAATCTAAATTGAGAGGGCGGACTACCTAGTAAGCAGGTGGATAAACTGACATAAAAGTGATGGCGGAATCAGATCGGCCAAGGTTTAAATCAAGCCCTAATTTCATACTGCACCAATACTTGCCAAACTGCCCTAAGATTAGCCTGTCTATTCTGTGCCTTAGCTTATGGGGTTTGAGCTCTGGTTAAATTAGTGAGTGACATTTACTGTAGCAAGCACCCCAAAACATATCATCAGAGAGTTTTCATCGTCCATAAAAGTTCATCTTCTTTTATTCTCAGATGCTCTTATGGAGCATGTTCTAGCCAGTCAACACTGTTAGACCTGACATCATTGGCGTGAGTCTCCCTTCCATTTTTGACGGATTGGCTCCTCTGTTTTGATATGTTTTTGCTGGATTTATGCTTTGGGCACCGTGCCATTGCTAATCAGTGCCACAGTGCAAGTGCTCTCTATGTTAAATCGATGTACTGATTGGTTATTCCACAATTGGGTTCTTTGATTTACTGTCAGCTCCTAGTACAGTGCACCATGTGTGCCCAGAGTTTGTAAATCAAATGCTGCTGGTGGGCTGGCAGCACTGGTTGTGCCACCCACAGAAGCCGCTTGTAAAGAATGTCTCAGGCCTGCCATTGCAAGGCCTGTGTGTAGTCTAGCACCCTCAATGTCGACTTGGCCAAGTGCACCCACTTGTCAGTCCCTAAACCCTCCCTTTGCTTCATATTAGACACCCCTATGGTAGGCCCAAGGGCAGGGTGCATTGTAAGTATAAGGTAGGACATGCTCTGATGTGTGTAGCATGTTCTAATAGTGAATTACAGCCATTTTCGTTTTTCACTATTGAAGGCTACCTGTTCTCATAGGCCGGAATGGACAGTGAGGATTATTACATTCTTATAATCCTAACTGACTCAGGGAACATGGTAGAAATTCAAATTTAGTATGCCTGAACTCAGAATAATAAAATACATCTTTTAGTAAAGTTTATTTTAATATTCTGTGTTTGCAAATACCCCTTTTAGAAAGTAGGTATTTGCTTGCCTAACCATTGGAGCCTGCCTCTGCTGAGTTGTGTATTCCTTGTCTGGGTTTGTGTGTGACAGGGCTGGGGAATTTCCAGGAGACAGTCTGGGACAGCCCAGTGGTGAATAGGGAGATTAACATCCAGATGGGAGGGGGAGAGTGCACCTGGGACCTGAATAGGGCTCTGCCTTCCCTCTACAATGCTGGCTCCACCCCCTGTGGCTTGCCTGATGTCTCTGCCCTGCACATTGAAAAGAGAAGAGGAATCCTGTCAACAGAGTGCTCCAGAGCTGTATCTTCCATCCCTTGTGCTGGCTCCACCTCCTGTGGGGCGGCTGATGTCTCTGCCCTGCACAGTGAAAGGAAGAGGAGAGTCAGGTCAACAAAGTGCTCAGGAACTGGTTTGAACTAGGCAGGCCACTCTTCCTTCAGAGAACAAAGGATTTTGGGGTATAAATGTTAATATAATTTATACGGCGCCCAGCTGCCCCAGCGAAGGGGCGTCCCGGCGCTAAGGCACCAACAAGCCAGCTACCAGATGGAAAGAAGGGTAGCAGTGGCAGGTACAGAGCAAAGACTTACAGAGCAAAGATTAGATCCTAGGTGCATCTTGAGAGCCCTTCTAAACAGAAGAAGGTCGTCGATAGCGCGGATATGGCCTGGTAAGGAGTTCCAGAGCTTCGCCGCCAGGTAGAGGAAGGAGCGCCCTCCAGCTCTGCAGCGTTTGAAGCGTGGAACCATAACCAGACCTTGACCTTTGGACCTCAGTGAGCGTGAGGGGACATAGGGGGTCAGTAGATTCTCCAGGATTTTGGCAGTGGATTGTTTAAGGATTTTAAAGGATAGGCACAATGTCTTGAACTGTATCCTTTGGGCCATTGGGAGCCAGTGCAACTTCCCTATGGGTTCCTTCACTGAGCAAAACCTAGGAAGGCCAACCAAGGCTCTGGCTGCAGCATTCTGTATGCGCTGCACCCGGGTGATTTCCGCCTGATTAGCCCCCAGCAGGAGGGAGCTGGCGTAATCCAGCCGGGACAAAATGGTAGCCTGAATTATGAGTTGCCTGGTAGGTGCATCAAAGAATTTCAAAATTGGTCTGATAGCCCGTAGGATGCCAAAACACGTGGCTGCCACTTTTTTAGTGTGGCTAGAGAAGCTGAGGACGGGGTCTAACCATACCCCTAGATTTTTTACCTCTGTCACCGGTATGGGTGTCTTACCCAGGACCGAAGGCCACCACTGATCGCCCCACAGATCAGTGGTGGCCACAGGACCCAGTCCCACAGACTTTAGAACACTTCTGGAACAAGAAACTTTTCTGCCAAGGAGAAGAACCAAGGAAGCTGCAGGAGTTTGGACTACCCCTCTGCCAGTGTGCTATTTGCTGGGTTGGCCTGCAGTGGTTGCTTTATTGCCAAGGGAAAGGAGAATGAACTTTGTAAGGACTTTCAACTACAGAATATTCTCCAAGGGCTTGATCTGTGCTTGCCTCCTGCTGAAGTCTCAGGGCCAAAAGACTTCCCCTCCAGCTCCCTCCAGAATTTCCTTGCTGGGAATTCTGACTCCAGTCACTTGCGCGCTGCTGGGAGCTGGAAGCGCGACGCATCGAGAAGAAGCGAGTCGCCGGCGCAGCTGAAATCGTCGCAACACCGGAAAAGCGAGCTTTTGTCGCATCTCGCTGTAAGCGTGTGTTCATCGAAGCTGCCTGCTGTCGCATCACCGGAGAAGCGTGATGCCATCGAGAGAGTCGCCATCGCATCGCCGGAGAAGCGCGTCGCAGGGCCTGTCGCGACTCCAAAGTACAGAGTCGCCGCAAGGCTGCCAGGGCGCCACCGTATCGTCATCGCATCGCCGCATCAAGGGCGCCATCTTCTCGCATCACAACTGGATCATCACATCGTCATCGCATCGCGGCGCCATCTTGCGCAAAGCAACAGGTCTAGAATCTACGCATCACCTCCGTACTGGTAAGGCTCACGACGAGCCCCCTACTCTGCGCAAGCATTGAGGAAGGATGCAACCGTTCCCCCGGGTCACGGAACCGACGCATCTCCCCTCCTGCGAGTCCTTTTGTTTAATTTGCGTTACGCATCCAGGTACTTTGTTGAGAACTTTGTAGCATCTACCATCAACTTGAACAAAGAGACTTTAATCATCTTTTAAGTAATCTTAAGTATAGTATTGTGGATTTTTGTCGTTTGTGGTCTTGTGTTTAAGTCTATATAAAGAATACTTATTTTTATAAAACCTGTGTTGTGTCCATCTGTAGTGTTATCACTGCATTACTGTGTATGTTCACAAATGCTTAACACACTGCCTCTGAGATAAGCCTGTCTGCTCATGCCAAGCTACCAAGGGGGTAATCAGGGGTTATTAAGGAGTGTAATCCCCTTATCGTGACTTAGAAGTAAGGGTCCATTGCCAACTAGAGACCCCCAGATCTAACAGCCACTTAGTGGTAACGCAATGAATTTACAGGGGTTTATTAGCATTTATTGTTTTGCATGAATATTAATTCAGAAGCTCTTCATATCAGGTGTATGGTAGGAAATCAAGTAAAGACAACATGTGAGATTGAATGCAAAAGCTAAGGAGCTAGAATGGTATCCAGTCGTGTGTCTAGATACGGAGATTTCTCATGCATGTAATAATCAACTTTCTTACAGTCACAAAATTGTCTACTCACTTTTGCATACTCTGGGGTCGCACTATGCATTAGTGGCCAAACAGTCTTGCAAGCTTTGGAAACTGTTAGTCCAATATGATAAACAGATCTTAGACAGCTCTGGCAGGAAATTTACCATATACACCACACCAACGGTAATGGAATGAACACCTCCTAACACCCCAAAAAACCCATTTCTTCTACATCAATCTATACTCCTTCCTAGCTCCTAAAACCCAGGATTCAGAAATGAGTTTCAAGACATTTGATAAAAAGCCTGGCACCTTCTATACTCACCAGAAAATCTCAATGCCAGCATGACCAACTGACCAGAATTCACTAGATTGTGGAGCTTCCCTAGAAAATCTACAAATAAACTGTGAAACCATGGAAGAAGCAACAGGCAAACCACTGACAACTCAAATATGACCAGAAACAAGGCCTGCAGCCATCAAAGTGGAGTCATCACCCCTACTGCCTCTGTCCATGCTGAGACAATAATGTCACCCTCATAATCAGTGCAAATGTTGAAAATATATGAAATATAAATATACAAGGGCTTAGTACTTTCCAGTCCTAAAGAAATGTGTTCACACCTTCTACTTCCTGGTCCGGCTTCCAGCTGAAAAACCTCCCTACTTGAACTTTCATTCTGTTTGCAAAAAGCTTTACCACATAAAGACCAAACATCTCCTGACTCCTCAGAACATCAATCCGTCTAGTCTCTACTAGACGAGTCAGGATATCACACTCATGGTTTACATTAACTCAAAAGTTGTGGAAGGGGTACCAAATGTCAGCAACTTCACTGCTTCATGCCTTGTAATGTAATCTGGAGGAATCATGTGGTGGGTTTGGGTCTGGCCTTAGACTGTCTTCTTGGAGCAAGACCAAGTCAGATTTGTATGTTACTGGTTCTGATACTGGGTAAAATAACAATCATACTTAACAAAGTGCTCTAAAAGGAGTCACTTATAACATGCTTCTAATTTTGACAGTATTCTAATCCAACTGTATTAATTAAATCATAGAAAGTAATAAGGCGTATCAGCATATTTTTCTTTTTTACAGAAAGGATGTTTACTTTTTTCCTCAATATATCAAATTTCCAATATATAATCAGTATTCTTAATACAAAGTTTTTAATAGCACTACCGACTGACACTGCGAAAAACAATAGATTCTGTTGTATCACCAACTGAACTCACACTCTATCTCCTACTCTATATCCTACTCTATATCCTACTATACATACAAGTATATTTCAGAATCCTCCACACGTAAGGCAATTAATTCCAAATGCAGTCCCGACAAATCAACCTGCCTGGTTCCTCATCTTCAGTAGGAATCACCTAAGTTAAGGTAAGTTGGTGATCTTTCAGGGGACTTTCCGTTCTGGCTTTGTTACATGACTGAGTCTTGATTATGGTCTCATGGACTGATTTGCCTCCAGAGACCAAAAGGCTGACACATTATACTCTCTAACAACACTCAAACAATCAGGAATGGACACTTTTTGGTTGAAAATGCATATTTTGTTAGGTGGATATACCATTCCCCATTGACCATTTTGAATTCAACAGAATCTATTTGTTTGTTCAGTGGTTTGTTCAGTGTGGATCAGTAGTGCTGTTGTAAACTTTGTATTAAGAACACTGATTGTATTTTGGAAATGTATTATGTTGTGTTTTGTTACGAAAAGGTAATAAAAGGAGACACAGGAAAAAGTAGAAATCTTTTCTGCAAAAAAGGAAACATTTTATGTTGGTGCATTTTATTACTTTCTGTGATTTAAGTCATACAGTTGGATTAGAATAGCAACAACATTAGAAGCATATTATAAGTGACTCCTTCAGGAATATATTGTTAAATATGAGAACTAATTGCCCTAGCTGATTGGAAGGGGTAAAATAACAATTAACTGGATTGTGTCCCAGAGTAATTGCCAGGGCTGAGATTAATTCAAGCAATCCACTCTTCATGTTTTTTTCTGCAGTTCTTCCCTTGGCGTGCTCTGTTCTATTAGCATTCATCTTGTCACTTCTCCAGTGCTACCAATTGTAAATTGATCGTGAATTGCGCCCATGCAGAGGCCTTCTTTAGATGTATAAAGTATTGCTCGGTAGGTACCAGATCATCTAGTAACAGTTTTCTTTACATTTTGAGACCATTATCCTCTTTTTTCAAAAATACAGTTCAGCTTCTTCCACATTGGTTCTCAATGAAGACTTTATGCCCATTGTTCAAACATAACATTTAATTCCTCAGAACTACTTGTTTACGCTCCAAACTGCATGGGCTCTTATACCTCTGATGTAACTTTGCAGGTTTATTTCAAGGTACAACTGTGGTGTCTACTGGGTCTTTATGAAAGTGTATGTTGTTATAAACATTACAGTGCTAGATGTTTGTGCAATGCGTCATTCATTGCTTAGATGTTCATATCGGATCACTGAAATAATATCGAGGGACAGAATATCGACCAACAAAAATATCGTTGAGAAAATATCGAGAGACAAAATATCGAGTTTCTATCTACAAACAGGTAAGTACAAAAATATCGAGTTAAAAATATCGTTTACAAAAATATAGTTGTAAAAAATATCGACTTTAATAAAAACAATGTTTAATTACATTAATATAAAAAATTAATTACTAAAATATACTTAACAATACTTAAAATAACTTTTAATAATTAAATAATTAATGAAAGTAAAAAAATAATATTTTTTAATCATATTTCTTAAAACATATATATATATATAGTAACAAAATGTAATTAAATAATAGCCAATATTATTAACGTACAAATACAAAAGAGTAAAAATTACTATTCCCACTCCAGTGGGTGCAACAGTAGGGAAAGCGTTGGATAGCGTAGGGGTTAAAATTACTATTCCCACTCCAAGGAGTGCAACAGTGGATATATGACGTTACAACGCAACATTTACAACGCACTACCATTACAACGTAAGTATTGGTAAGTATATAATAATTTTTATAATTTAAATGATTTACAATTAATTTAATATAATTTAATTTCATTTCATTTCATTTCATTAAATTCATGTAAATTTAATTTTACTTTATTTTTACACTGTACCCCTGTACCCCAAAAACCCAAAACTGACCCTGAACCCTAAAAAAAACCCTTTACCCAAAACCCCAAAACTGACCCTGAACCCTAAAAATACCCCTTTACCCAAAAACTAAAAACTGACCCTGAACCCTAAAAATACCCCTTTACCCAAAAACCCAAAACTGACCCTGAACCCTAAAAATACCCCTTTACCCAAAAACTAAAAACTGACCCTGAACCCTAAAAATACCCCTTTACCCAAAAACTAAAAACTGACCATGAACCATAAAAATACCCCTTTACCCAAAAACTAAAAACTGACCCTGAACCCTAAAAATACCCCTTTACCCAAAAACTAAAAACTGACCCTAAACCCTAAAAATACCCCTTTACCCAAAAACTAAAAACTGACCCTGAACCCAAAAAATACCCCTTTACCCAAAAACTAAAAACTGACCCTGAACCCTAAAAATACCCCTTTACCCAAAAACTAAAAACTGACCCTGAACCCTAAAAATACCCCTTTACTCAAAAACTAAAAACTGACCCTGAACCCAAAAAATACCCCTTTACCCAAAAACTAAAAACTGACCCTGAACCCTAAAAATACCCCTTTACCCAAAAACCAAAAACTGACCCTGAACCCTAAAAATACCCCTTTAATTTAACATAATTAGCAATTAATCAATTAAATTAACTTAATTACCAATTACATTTTAATTAATTAACAAATATTTTTAATTAACAATTAATTAAATATTACTACCAATTATTAAATTTACATATTTAAATAATTATAATTAAATTACTTCCCACCCTATTCCCCTATAAACCCACAACCCGCTACAGGAAATGAATTATTTAAATTTACACAATTAGCAATTGATCAATTAAATTAAATTAATTACCAATTAAATTTTAAATAATTAACAAATATTATTTAATTACCAATTAATTAAATATTACTACCAATTAATACATTTACATATTTAATTAATTATAATTAAATTACTTCCCACCCTATTCCCCTATAAACCCACAACCCGCTACAGGAAATAAATTATTTTAATTTACATAATTAGCAATTAATCAATTAAATTAAATTAATTACCAATTAAATTTTAAATAATTAACAAATATTATTTAATTACCAATTAATTAATTATTACTACCAATTAATAAATTTACATATTTAATTAATTATAATTAAATTACTTCCCACCCTATTCCCCTATAAACCCACAACCCGCTACAGAATAAAATTACACAATAATTTAAAAAAAATCATTAATTAAAAATAATTATAACATAAAATGACACTTTTCACACATATTATAACATAAAAACACTATAAATAATTAAATATTATTTAAAAAACGATATTTTTTACTATCTAGATAATATACTTGGATATTCACTTTCTATATTATTTACAGTCGATATTACTTCACTTACCTTAAAAACGATATTTTGACTGTCGATATTCTGTCCTGTCGATATTTTGTCCAAACTATATTTAAAACTCGATATTCTGTCCAAACGATATTTTGGAGTCGATATTATGTCTGTGCACCGTTCATATCATCTGGATTTGAAACAGATGTCTTTAAAACAAAAACCACATAAGTGTTTAGAAGAATTCATGCAAGGAGGGTAACAGCAGAGTACCAGCCCTATTCCTATCATGAGACCTGCGTAAGCATGACATATTTGTTTAATTTCATCCAGAGATTTCGGTTGCTAAAGGTGTGGCTTAAAACAGGAATAGCTACAAGGGGAATCATATCTACACCTACCAATTTCCTTGGAGGTGGCCAACTTCAGCATCCTGGGCAACCTGAATCTGCATCTGGACTGCCATGACTCCTGGGATATTGTTAATTTCCTGGGGGACTTGGAGGCCTGCCAGCTTATGCAGATAATGGAGGGCGCATCCCATCTTACTGGCCACCTGCTGGACCCTGTGTTTTCTAACATCCAGCCTGTCATCGCACATGCTCCTCTTCAACTAGCCTGGTCTGACCATTTTCTTATTCTGTCTTTTGGCTGCAGAGCCCCCCAGCTTTGGAATCTGCTTCCATTTTCTCTTCGGAGTACTGCCAATCTGCTCCAGTTTAGGAGGGGCCTGAAGACCTGGCTTTTTAACTCCTAGTCTGTTTTTAACTTCCCACTGTTTCTGCATTGTTTTGTTGTCTGTTTTTTAGCTGTGTTGTGTTATTTCCTATGAGTTGAGGGTGGAAAGCGTCGGGACACTCCTTGTGAGTAGCTGTACGCTATACAAAAACTGAATAACATAACATAACATAACATAACATAACATATAAGTTTAGATCTCGCAGACGCCCCTTTTCAAGTCGTCCAGCATTCCACTATGAAGCGACCATGGCATAAATTGGATACCTCTGGCTTTGTGTCCAGCCTTAAAGCTTCCTGCCCTATCTAATCTAACGATCTGGAAGAAGCAGACAAGGCTCATAGGAGCTGGCTTAGCAGCACATTAGACCACTGCATCCCAAAAAAACTGATCTGCACTAAGCATACAAAATCCCATGCTTGGTACAATGAGTATTTAAGGCAGGAAAAACAACACTGCAAATCCCTGGAATGCTTATGGAGACGCTCCTACGACCCCTCAGCAAAACTACTCTACAGACGGGCGATCAAAGCCTATCATAAGGTTGTCCAAAAGGCCAAAGCCGCATATTATACCAATTTAATCACTTCAAGTGCCAATCCCTCCAAAACCATATTTTCCCTGGTCGATGACATGACGAAGCCCATAGCAACCACTAATAATATCATCTCCTCCAACCAACAGTGTGAAGAGCTAGCCTAATATTTCATCAATAAAATTGATGACACCTATACTACACTCGAGGTGCGTAGGGCGACACCAGACTCTTTGCTTTCTATCATCACCACAGACTACTCTCCCCATCTCCAAGCCCTACCCCCCTATCCTGTAAAGACATGGACAACATCTCTAACAAGGTGAAATCTGGCTCTCCTGCCGACCCGGTCAAACCTGATATTTTAAGGAAGTTGAAAGATTGCCTCCTGACTGCATGGAGGGTGCTGATTAACAGATCACTCCAGTCAGGGGTGCTCCCCAAATCATGGAAACACGCTAAGGTCGTCCCATTCCTAAAAAAGCCTACATTGGATGCCTCTGCTCCTGAGAACTTCCGGACCATCTCTTTGCTCCCTTACCTGGCAAAGGTCATGGAATCCCATGTCAAATACCACCCTTACCAGGTATTTAGAGGAGAAGGAGATTCTGGACAAATCACAAAACGGGTTCCGGTCTAATCATAGCACGGAATCTGCCTTGCTGGCAGTCACAGAGCAGCTGAAGGCGGTACTGGATAAGGGTGGCACCACTGTTCTGGTGCTGCTCGACCTGAGTGCAGCCTTTGACACGGTCTCCCATGGGATCCTACTCCATCGACTCAGGGAGATCGGGGTCTGCGGCACGGCCTGGGCCTGTTTTGCATCGTTTCTATCTGAATGTTCCTTCCAGATTCATGCCCCCCTCATCAGTCCAATATCCATCCTCTCAACTGCGGTGTCCCACAGGGCTCTGTGTTGAGCCCTACACTTTTTAACGTTTACATTCGCCCTCTGGCCCTTCTGGCCAAGGCCCGTGGGATTCAGATGTTATCTTACGCTGATGACATGCAGGTGTTGTTCACCTTCACTAAAGACCCTGGCCTAGATAAACTGAGGTTCAAGGAAGACATTTTTGCAACCTCAGACTGGCTAGCAGACAACTATCTCCAACTTAACGCCTCTAAAACGGAGGTGCGCCTGTTTGGGAGAGACTCGCATAACTGGGACCACCAATGGTGGCCCGCTGAGTTGGGTCCTCCCCCTCAACCAAAGAACGCAGTAAAAAACTAAGGGGTCCTAATGGACAACTCCTTGTCCTTTGAACTGCATGCAAAAAAAGTGGCAGGCACCTGGTTCGGTCTCCTACGTGGGCTGAAACCCATCCTAGGATTCTTTACTGCCTCCATCCGTCAGACGATCATTCAAGCAGTAGTCTTGTCTCGTCTGGACTACTGCAACGGACTCCTACTGGGCACTTCTAACATCGTTACGAAGAGATTACAACAAGCCCAGAATGCTGCTTCCCGTACTTTGTTTGCCCTCCCTAAATACTGTCCCACCTCCCATCTCCTGCGACGCTTACACTGGCTCCCGATTAAACAGAGAATCCACTTCAAAACTGTATCCTTCATAATATCTTATTCAGCCAGGGCCCTCAGATTTTACAGGGCCTTTGCTCATTGTATGTACCCACACGGGCTCTGGGCTCCGCTGACCTGCACCTGGCCTGCACTCCTAGAGTGCGCAGATGCAGAGCAGGAGGATGCTCTTTTAGGTCTCTGGCCCCTCTCCTGTGGAACTCTATCCCGATCGTGGCCCGCTGTTCCTTAGACCACTTAGCCTTCAGAAAACAGATTAAAACCTGGCTGTTCTCTTCCATCTAGCTGGGCTGCCTTTTAACCCTGCTGGGCCTGCTCTGCGGGCTTCTGACTCCTTAGCTCCCTCTTTACCTCTGACGTGCGACCTGCTAGCGTTGGGACGCCCCGTTGCTGGGGTAGCCATGCGCTCTATAAAATTTGTTAACATAACGTAACATAACAATGCCTCCTTTTGTAGTGGCTTCTCAGGGCCCAACTTGTATTTCCTCCTCATATATGTAACTCTGGGGTGTGGACAGATCTCCCAATCGCCAGGCTACTCATAACAAAGTCTTTAGTGTTTATTTTATTAGCATATTCAGCGGTTCCATTTTTGTAAAAGGAACAAGTGTGTATTCTTACAATAATTAACATCTTTCAGCTAAACAGATGTTCCTGGTTTTCAGATTAGGTTGTATGTTACTAATTAGAACTCTTTCAAATTAAAACAAGTAGCTCTGTTGCAGGTGCATTTTAAATACTGTGTAGTTTTGATATCTACAATAAGAGATTCAAATGAGAGGGATGAGAAACAATACCCTACATCAAGTGTGCAGACTTCTCTGATAATTACCTATACATATATATGCACAAACAAAATCTTCTTTATGATGAATAATTAGCAGTGAAATAATACCATAAAATGCACAGAATAGAAGCAGTGGAAATGATACTTAATGTTATGTCACTAATATATGACTAAGCTTTTATATTGCTTAATGGATGATTATATGAACCAGGATCGGCAAAATCTCAATTGATATAAACTAATCCTTGAACTGCATTTGCATCCGGGTCTAAAGCGCAGACTATATGGCTAAGGAGGATTTAGAGTCTGCAATATTTGTGGTGTTGCCTAACAGACATATATTATTGACAGGTAAATTGATAATGTGAAGAAAAAGGGTCCATTTCTTAAATGTATTGTGTATATATATATTTATTTTTTTCACTGAAAAAACGAAGTTTAAAATAACATTATAGTTAGGTGAATATGTCAGCGATAACAATAATGTTTAGAACTAAAAAAAACACAGAAATTCAGCAGTTATAGTTAGAAGATTTAACTGTAACTGGTGCCCCTGCCATGCTCTGCTTATAATCTCACACATTACATCACTCATGACATGTTCTATGACATCACTGATGACATCTCAAATTTCATCATTGATGGCAAAACGGATGACATCATCCAATTAGTGTTTTAGCTGTTGTATAGTTTACAAAGTGGCGGGAACTACCATAGTACTTAATTTTGTACAGCCTGTGTCTATCTAATGGGTGTAAGCGTTTATTACAACACAAAAGACTCGAGTCCTGTAATGGCTGCCAGACACAATTTTCTCATGTTACTGGCAGCCAATCAGAGATGGCCCAAGGAAAGAAAAAGCTCTCTGGGCCCATCAGAATGCTCTATTTTTTAAATTAGGTTTGAGGGACTCTCACCAGAGTAATTCAAATCCAAACGTCTAGATATACAAATATGTTTTTACCGTATTTTCTCAAAAACAGATTTATCCCAAATCACAAAAAGCACGCTTTCTTGACCAAACTCCAGCTTTCTGAAAAATGTGGTGCAATTCTCTTCAGCAGTTTTTGTAGTAACAATTTCTAAAAAAGGGATTCGAATTTTGTAGGCACTTCTGAATTGCTGCCACCATCATCAATAGTCTCAGAGGCCTTTAGGGACCTCAGGTCCATCGGGCACGGTCTCCTCTTGTGAGCCAGCAGGGCAAACGCAAGGATTGCTGCTGCCTTTTTCTTTTCATCAGCCAAGACTATCTTTTTCTAATCAAGGGCAAGGGTAGCCAGCAGTAATTTTCTGGCCCTCTCCGCCAGACTGCCCTCAGGTTTTGCTGGGCACAAGCTTTGAGAAGGCATATGCTCTGGATAATGCAGGTGATGCTACCCCTTGAGGAGAGGCGCATCTTCAGGCACTAGGGCCTCCTCAATGCCATCCATGTTTTCTTCTTCAGCTTCATCCTCATTCTCCACTGAGGTGGACTGTAGATAAAGGACCAGAATGCAATGTTGCAATCTTTCTTGGACTGCTTCTTCAGTTTCAGACCTCATTGCTTGCACATGTTCCTCAGCACTGCCATACTAAGGCTCTCCACATTGACCAGCTACACCTCCATCTTCCCAAAAACATAAGGTACAAAAATTGAAAGTAGGAATAAACTTAGGAAAAATCAAAAATGACCCATATAAATCTAAAAGCCAATTAAAAATCCATAATGGCAATCAATTTTTGCTATCAATTTAAAAAAGGATGTTTAATTTCAACTTAAGTCACTGTGTGGTACTGCAAAACACAAGACCAGGATCCCATGGCTAAACACCAAAGTAAGAAAGCAGGTTATTATTTAGGGTGGGTGACTGCCCACCTCATGGAAAAATAACACTCCGTTTCAGGGTGAATCCTAAAAGTCACTAAATTAACCTGAGCTCAACCCTCTGTTAGCTATATCTCACAGCTGATAGGCATAATTAAGAGCAATGTGTAAAGTATTTAGGCAGTACCAAAACAGTGATAAAGTACAAACAGAAACACAAAAAAACCTAAAAATAAATTAGAAAATAAAGTTTAATAAACAACATGACACCAAGATGATACAAAATCCATCAAGAGGAACTTACAAAATTAATTTTTAATGTTTTAAGTAAAAAAATAACACCGAAAAGCATTCTACGGCAATGATTGTCTATGGAAGTGGTAGACCAGGACCTAGGTGCGATTTGAGGTTGACCGAGGTGGAGCACCAGTCAAACACATCATGTTGGTCCTGGTGAAATTCTGAAAGTCAATAAGTTTGAAAAAGTTTCGGAGTCCCACCACAATGCGGGACTGTTTCAATTTTTTGAGAGAAAAGCATTGAAATTTCTTCTAAGTTCCAAAGCAGAAGGAGACTTTGCTACCTTTTAAGAAAAAATTGTGACCACTGAATTTATAGCAGCTGCTGTGAAGCTGAAGGCTGGATACATAAAGCATTTGGCCCTGTTCAAGATCTGGAGCTTTGGAGATATTTTTTAGAGGTGCGGGGACCTTTCAATGGGACAAAGTTGCAATGCAATCGGATACTGGGGAACTGTCAGTCAAATACCTTTCGCTGCAGGTCCTGCTTTACCTCTATGCCTCTGGAGAAAACATTTTTATAAGTTCTCAAACTTTTTTTGAAACCCAGACAACCACAGGAGTAAACTTCTAAGACCTATAAGGCCCCAGGGAAAGGCACTTAGAGATTCACAGGGAGCCATGCAGAGGCCAACAGCGAAGTCCCATCCATGTTCAGTTGCCACTGGTCAGCTTAGCTCCTCAGGGAAAGTCCTCTAACAGCACGTTGTGTCCCTATTGCCACACAGAAAGTCAGCCAACTGACCCTTTAAGTCCACTTCTTTGTCCTTGGTGCAAAAGGGAGACGGTCCAGTCCTTCAGGGCTACTGTCAGGTAACAGTTAGAAGATCCAGCCATCTTTTGAGTTCCAGCATCCATCCCCCTCTTTAGTTCTGTAGGCTCTAGGAGTGCAATGCCCTGCCAATCTGAGCCATGAGAGAAGAGTGTATTGATATCACGTTATACTGTTGCACCACCAAAAAGAACTCTGCATATTGGAACTTTTGTACGGATGAGTCAAGCTCTCTCGCTCTCTCACTCTCACTCTCCGTCTCGTTAGCTCTCCCCCTTTTCCTGTGTGAATTATCTGTAACGTTGTGTTACATTATTTGTAGGTGCCATATTTGCAAAGACTTTGCATCGGGTTTGCTTTTTTGACCCAAACGCTATGCAAAGTGTTGTGTTGATACTTACAATCCAACACAAATCACAATTTCCATTGGATTGTAACCAAAAGCTATGGAAATCAGTGCATTACGCTGACCTGTGTTACTGAGCATACCATGGGCGGTATATAGGTGTTCCCATGCCACCATCCATGAATTTTTATGCAAATCTCTATCTACATTGAAGTATTACCTAGGATTTGTACCAAAATCCTGTGCCTTCTTGAGATGTCCCCTCATTTCCCCCCTTTGCATGTGTGCTGCACATTTCAGAACACATTTAAATAGTGAGACACCCTAAATTATAGTTTTTGTACAGAAAGGAACTCTTTTCTGTATAAAACCTTTGCTTACCCCAATGCAGATACCCTTGCACCATGGCAGAATTGTGTCTGCATTGGGATGTGTGATAGAGGCATGCATGGCTAAACCATGCAAGCCCATGCATGCCTCTATTGCACAACCTAAACCACGAATACATCTTAACCATGCATTCCTTTACCACACATGCCTTTACCACGTAATCTTGTGGTAAAGGCATGAATGGCTAAGGGGTATGGCTGTCTCAGGTCGTGAAGCCCCACCCTAAGCTGCAAACTCTCTATCTGCCCACCCCCCTGCCCTGAGGTCCAAGTACCCTGACCCGACCCCTCCCAACCGCTAAGCTGTCCCTAACCCTTAAGTAACATTACCCGACCAACTCCCACCCCCCTGCGCTGTCCCTAAACTACCCCAACCCCTTCCACTGCCATTAGGCCTAAAACCCAAACCCCTATTTTAAAAAAACTACCCGACCCCCCTGAGCCCTAAACATTACCCCGTCTACCCATTCCCCTCCCCCTGCACTGAAGCCTACCACCCTGTCACTTAAACACTACCCCAACCCCCTCCTATGCCCCCACGCTAGCCCCCACGCAACCCCTTTCAATGCCCTTAGGACTAATACCCTAAGCCCATCCCCGAAAACTAACCCAACCCTCCCCCAGTCCTGTCAATGTGTCCCCGGCCCTCTCAGCACAGAAAACTACCTCCGACCCCTATCCCAGAAAAATACCCAGCTCAGCCCCACTTACCTCACCACAGCTCTGTTTCCGGTGAGGTCTTCCTGCTTCAGTCCCTGCTGCAGCCAGCAGCTAGACCACAGACATCCTCAACCACAAGTATGCGTGGTTAAGGCATATGCATGGTTAAGGCAAGAGTGGTTACGCTTGCGATGTCGGAACACGGCGGCTGAGGCCGCGGTGTTCCGACTGTTTCCCTCTGCATTGGGCATTGCAACATAAAGTGCTCCCGAGCAGGGACAGAGCATAACAGCACCATATCTTAGTAAATATGATGCTGTTCTGCTCTCTCTAATTCACACAACACATGGCAGAAACTTCACTTGCTGCCCTCTGTTTTGGGGTTTGTTTGTAAATCTGCATGCTGGCACTCAACTTTGTCTTCTTGTGCTTGAGTGGTACGAGTCTCCCGCATGCACTTTCTGTTCTTCATCCCCTACACAATTATTCCCCTTCACACCTCTTCTCAATCACTCCTGCAGCGTTATGGTACATCAAGAGCATTATGAGGTGACCAGAGCACATATTTGGTCCATCACGCCCAATCTGCCTCACTGTATCACGAAACCACAGCCGTCACATCCATGGACACATGCACTTGACAGACAAGATAACAGCACTTTATCACAACACTAGTGGTAGCAATGCATCATATAAAGGCTATGACAAAGAATGTATACTTGATGAATGGGTAAATGAAGAAATCTGTCATCTGCCTTCGTCATTCCAGCAGTGTGTACTCCTTGTCTTACCTTACGCCAGACTTCTCCAATGAGTAGCTTTTGAGACAATGGTAGCTCTGCCGCTACCTATAGGTAGCTCTCCTGTGTGTAACCCAGCCTATGGGTAGCTCTCCTGTGTGCACCCAAGCCTACTAAATTAGAAGTATTTTCTTGGTTGACATAATATATGTATAACATAATTTGGAGTGTGCATCTGAGACGAAAAAGTGTGTGTTTTCAGTAATCATATGCTGATGTTTGGAGAAAAATGGCTGAATTTCCAATACATATAGAAAGCTGATACTTGAGTGGCACATCATGTGGCATTAGGGAGACACATAACTAATATCGTTACCTTGGTTCCAGAGGAATTGCAGTTATGGCTGCTAAGTATTACCCATATAGAGGCTTTCAAAATTGATAAAACCCGTTCTAGATTACTGCCTGCAACCCTGTCCGACTCCATGAGGTGATCGATGCTAGTAATCTTGCATAAGGTGGCACTAATGTAATCTTGTCTGATGTAGCCACTATTACAAAACTGATATTAGTAGCTCAAGATGATTTTCATTGAACATGAGTACCTGTTATTACAGAAAAGGTTGGAGACCCCTGCCTTACGCCCTCTTAATATTATCGGTAGATTAACATTTTTTAATTTTTTTTTAACTGAAATTCAGAATAGTCTTATTTTTACATTTGGAAGTACTAACATAAAAAGCGAGTTTGAAATTGGTAATTCTTCAAAGCACAACGCTTTCTTTTTTTTTTCAAATCAAGGGAGCTGGCATCGCATTTTTGAGAAGCAAATCTGCCACATGCTATTTTCAAAAATACATATTCACTGCATTCAAATCATTTAAAATATTTTCGTTTCTTACAATCTCTACGGAGAGTGTTCAGTCATTGTTGCCATCTGGTGTGCCTCACTGAAGTCGCATGCAGCTGCTCCATTAGAGCTTGCAATCAAGGCTTTCACATTAAAATTCAACCTAAATGAATGCAGCGGCATTACATGACACTGCGAACAGCAAGGCGAGGGAATGCATTCTTTCTGGAAATAATGATGAGACTTGAAATGCTTCAGTTTGGATCAGGTTGGAGACAGGAACTGTGCCCATCGAGTGGTTTTGATGGTCAGAAACTGCCAAGCTTGTCATTTGGCAGGTTCTTGTTATAATGATATTCATTCTCCCTCCTAAAAAGCTACACGCCCATTGATTTCTCGGATGCCACCCTCTTTGCAAGCCTGCATTATCTTTCATCATTTTCATGTTCTTCCTCTGTTCACTCTAATGCGGTCACACTTTTAAATATCTGGCCTCATCCTCATTCAAGACAGTTATCGTAATTGTAATTGCATTTATAAAGTGCTTACTACTCCAGAGGAAGCATTGAAGTGCTTTTTGGCGAGTAGTACACTACTCCGGAACTCAAATAGGATAAGTGGCGAGTTTGTGTAGGGAAATATGAAATGTATTTGTGTGATGGACATATGAGTCTGCTATTTGGGGTGAAAAGAATAGTGCAGAGATCGAAGAGGGAGGGGTTTGTGTTTATATTACGCCTGGTACCCCTGAAGAGGCAAAGCACTTTTCCAGGAGTAGCACAGTACTCTGGAACCCAAACAAGATTAGTGGTGAATTAGTATAGGTGTTAGAAATAGGATCCCTGGCTGGCCAGGGCTTGCGCCAAAGTCAGTCAGAGACCACCATTCCCACGTCAGGGCAAGGGAGTTACAAGCCAAGAAAACCCCTGCTCACCCTCTTTGTAACGTAATACGAGCAGTAAGGCTAAACTCGGAGGCAATGTGAGTTAAGTGTTTGCGCCCGCACCCCCAGCAACAACACCCAATGCCCACCACAAAGGAAACTCCACACAAGGTTATATATAAAAATAGCCTTTGTATTACACCAAAACACATTAGATAAACACACACACTTTACAATGTGCCAACAGGCACGGACAGAATTTACAGGGGATATCTACAAAACAGGGCCACATGGACCACTGTCAGGAATATGCACTTTTGGACTTAGTACTTGGTAGAATTAGCACTTGTAGGAATAATAATTAGCACATAGCACATATAATAATAATCACTGTAGCACAAAATAGAACATAAAGCACACAACCAGTAACCACTGGTAACCGGTAAGTACCACCTATGCAACCCTAACCACCTTAGGAAAATATTGCGCAGGGAACCAGGACCTCCCTAGCAACCCCTGTACTAGGAGAAAACAACCACCTAAGTATCACCATACATTTAGGTGTATAAGCATAGCAACATTACACATGATGCATCATCACATTCAGAGGTGTAGGAAGGAAAACACATGATGCATAAACATACATTCAGCGGTGTAAGGACAAGGCCCATGATGCATCAAAAGACATTCAGAGGTGCAGGGAAGGAAAACACATGATGCCTAAAAACATTCAGAGGTGTAGGTAATAACAATTGCGCAGAAATCACATTAGCAAGTAAATCACAATTTGCGCAAGGTGCACATAGGCACAACACCAGAACTGTCCCTCAGGCCAACTGGCCTCTCAAGGGCTCAAATGCCCTTAGTCCAAAATGTCAGGGCAGGCTGCGCAGGCAGCCAAGAACAAACCTAAATGTGGCAACTGCCCACTAAGTGCTGGGCAGCTGTAAGGCAATGGGAACACACGCGAGGGAGCCTCGCAGGCTCTGACCAACTGACCGGTGTCCCCCAAGAGCCTCGCTGGGCTCTAAAAAGCAGAATGGTACCCTGAGCCTCTCTCGGGGCTCGACAAACAAATGGGGCGACGTGAGCCTTTCTGGGCTCGGAATACAACGGGGACGCCTTGAGCCTCTCGGAGCTCTAAATCACAAAATGCGGGCGTGGAGCCTCGTGGGCTCAAAAACAGAAATGCCCCTGGGAGCCTCTCTGGCTCTGAAGCAATGCCAAACAGTGGTGGAGCCTATCAGGCTCGAAATAATAATGCCCCCCGGAGCCCTCGTGGCTCTAAACAAGAATGCCCCTCGTTGGAGTCCTGCTCGGGAGACTCGTGGGCTCAAAACAACAAGGCCCCTAGGTTGGAGTCCCCCCTCTGGGGACTCGAAAATAGCAACTGCCCCCGGAGCCCTTCTCAAAGGGGCTCGCGATTACCAATAGGCACCCCTGAGCCCCAAGCGGAGGAGCGACCCCGGGGACGCCCGCACTCACCGGCTGTCTGGGGAGGCGGTGGCTCCTCACGGCGTTGGCTCCTCTCCGCTGGGCTTCTCCGGGTGGAGGCGGCGGGGCTCTCTCCTCGGGAGAGCCTCACAGGGGGGACGGTTTCTCCTTCTCGTCAGTCCAGGAGCGCGGGGTGGCCTCCCGTCCGCTTCCTGGTTCCTCGGCTTCCCTCAGCCAATCAAAGCGCGGCGCTGGGCCCAATCCCAGCGCGGCGCTGCTCGTGACGCTGCAGGCTGGTTTCCCTGGGGCTGGGGAGAGCTTGGTGCTTGCGGCGGTGATTTTCCTTCACCACTGCAGGGTGGGCACCTGCGAATTAACTCCTACAGCGGGGTGTGCACCACATTTTCGGAAAAAGAAATAACGGCATATAAACGGGTCAAATGCCGTGTGGGCACCGGCTGAGAACAAGTGAGCGCTCCCAAGCGCTAGTAGAAAAGATAAAGCACTCCCAAAGCGCTATAAGTGGAAATCGGGCGCTAGCAGCACATGAAGCGCTCCCAAGCGCTAGAAGTATAAATTAAGCGCTTCCAAGCGCTGTGGCATCAGGAAGATCCCCAAGAAGCGCTCCCAGCGCTAGGGCAAACAAAAGTCCAGCAAAAAGTCTTTTAGGTAGGTAGGGGGGCCAGGCTGGGCCCAGAGCCAGCTCACTGGGCCTCCAGGCAGGCAGGCAGTCCAAGTGGCGGTCCTCCTGGCGCCCAGCAGCAGCAGCAGCCCCCCTCAGATAGGATCCTGGAAGAGAACGACCTTTCTGGGGACACAGCCCCTTTTTATACAGTTAAACCCTTTGCCTGTAGGTGCAGGGTGGGGGAGAAAACAGTCGCAGCTGGTTTTGGAGTACTTTGTTTTCCCCAGCCACCCTTTCCATTCACCAGGCAGGCTAGGGTCATCATTCGCACCACAGGGGGCGGAGCCAGCATTGTGTGGGGAAAGCCCAGCCCTATTCAGGTTCCAGGTGCACCACTCCCTCACATCACACATGGTAATCTCAACACTCACCACTGGGCAGACCCATCATGACTCATGGAGCCTGGAACCCCAGCCAGCTCCAGCCAATCACACGCCAGCACCTTTACAGCACACGCACAGCCATGTCTAGAAGTGACACTTCCACACTAGACACATACACGCCGCATACATCATTGCGCAGCATTCAATCACACGAGTCCGCACATACCAGACTTGAGCCTGCACACCCCACGCATCAGGAACTACCAGGGACACATACATTCCCCATGCATTCCTATGGGAGGGCAGGCCTATCTCACCACATGCACTCAGAGTGCGCACGCACTTTCCACTGGGACACAGTGAAAGTGCGCAGAAACAAAAAATCACCATCATCAGGTCACCATTAAAAGCAAAAAGTTTAGGGGTGAACCTGCCAGAAGGGCCAAGTCCAACAATAGGGAAATAAGAAATTATTTTGAACGGTGGGCGTGTGCGTCTGTTACTTGTATTGGAAAGAATAGTGGAGGGATAGAAGAGGGAAGGGTCTAGACGTGTTTATTTGGAGATCATAGCAGGAGCAGGTTTGGAATGAGTAGTTTAAACACCGTTGGTGGAATTATACAGTGAGTCACTGCAGTATGAGGGTGTCAGGAAGGGCCAGACTGGCCATAGCGGGCACCAGGCATTTTCCCAAAGGGCCAGAAGGATGGGGGCCAGTTTTGTACCAGTGGGAACCAGTGTTGTTGCTGGGGGCCGGTTTTGCAGGGCTGGTTTGCGATCCCAGACCGGTCCTTGCGGCGGGGTACCTAATGGCTGCTTTTTCACTGTGAACCTAGTGAAACATGATATAGGGCCAGATGCATCATGCATTTTGCTCCTCGCAAATGAGCCGAATCGGAGAATCGGCCCGTTTGCGATTGCAAAAAAATGCATTTCCGATGCCGCAAACCCAATTATGTAATTCGGTAACCTGCTACCAAATCGCAAAATGGGTTTGCGTTTCGCTATTTGGAAGGGGCGTATTTAGGGCGTCCCTTACAAATAGCGAATCCTAACGGTATGCATGAATGTTTTGTGACTGTGAATGCAGTTGCAAAACATTCACATTTTACCACCAAGTTCAAGTAGGTGGTAACCCATTTGCAAATGTTAGTGAATGTTAGTAAATTCATTTTTTAAGAGCAGGCAGTGGTCCCACCACCATTAAGGAAAATGGGCTGCATTTTACAAAAAAAGAGTATTGCTTTATTTAAAAGCAATTACAGACATGGTGGTCTGCTGAGCCAAGCAGGCCACCATCCCTGTGATTTGTGCGATTCCTAGGGGGTCGCAAATTGTAACATACCTCATTAATATTCATGAGGTAGGTTATTTGCGATCCCCTAGGAATCGCTAAAAGTGTTAAACACACTTTCATTAATTCCATTTTGAGATTTCCTAATTGCGAATTGCAAAGATTCGTAATTAAGAAATTGCACAACAGGGCCTTCATACGTCTGGCCCATAACTTCTTCATTCTGCAGTAGCCTTGGTTTGTTAGCACCGTGGGGAATGACAGGCGGGTCACCTACTTTTACATCAAACAAATTGTTATCGCCCCAACCTACTCAGAGGAAGGCTCAGGGTTTTGGCACGGGATGTTTAAATGCACTTCCATTTTTATTGAGATGGATTTTTCCAGTTATGGGCAGAAGCTGTCCTTGTGCCCATTATTGAAACAAGCAAGCACTTTTGTGATTCTCAGGAGCAATTTATTGAAACATACATAATTTAACTTACATTTATCATTTCAAATCAAATCCTCACTGCATTGGGCGTATCTTGGCAAAATAAATGATTAGGCATTGCATTCTTTTAAGAACGTTTCTCCCAAAGTAAGGATCTGCTTACTGTTGTGAAAAGTGCAGAATAGTTCATTACAATCGTTGGCAAAGCCAATTAGTCTCACTTTATATTAGGAAGCATTGGCACTGGTATTCACATGCATCTGTAAAAGTAGCAATCTGTCCTTTCCCGATGCAGACTGCTGTACTATTGGCTTCTGGAGTCAGACCCAAATGTATGGCTGAGAAAGAAAGAGTCAACACATTGGAGAAGTCAAAGTAAACAGTTGGTACCTCTTGTGTTTTTGTATAGCGGCACTAGGGAAAGGAGACTGATACAAAGTAACAATAGTTCTTGGCAAAAGTAAAACACAATGTATAGCTTATTCTAATGCAGAAGTTGCTTCATGTTGTGTGGGGGTCACAGAAATTACCTTTGAGAGTGCTTGAGAAAAAAACAATTTTCAAAGCAACACAATGCACCAATAGATATGCAACACTGTAAACAATATGCTCTACTTTTTCAACTGTATGCCATTTATTTAGGAGTAGTACGTTGTCCAATCAGTGGTGTCAGACTGACTCTTAAAATATTAACTGAGTGGATTACCATTGTACTCACTACAATACGTGAAAGAGAGCAGCAAGTGGAAACAGATCAGAAGAAATCAATCAGCTCCAACTCAGCTGGAATGATAATTAATGGATGCTGCCTTCCACTACAGTATGCTATAGAAGGTGCATTAGAGAATGTAAGTAACTTATTCTTTCCAACTTGTGAATCGATTCGAAAGCAATGCACGTTCAAAGGAGGGGTATCTGAGGGCTGGATATTAAGCCACAAAGTCCTGCAGAACCGTGCAGACTTTGCTACTGGATTCAAGCTAGCCTGGCTGATAAAGGGTGTTACCAAGAAACCGGTCCCAGGATGCCTGTTTCTGGTTCAGGGAAGACCTGGCTTGGCAGTGTCAGAAAAGTTTCAGCACTCTGTCCATTATCTCCTTGTGTTTGCTTTGTTCACCCTAAGTTGGCAGGGTATGCCCAGACGTGGGTCCCTTGCTCACTTTGCCACTGGATTTAAGCTAGCCTGGTTAATGAAGGGTGTTAACCAGAAACCAGTCCTAGGATGCTTGTTTCCAGTTCAGGGAAGACCTGGCTTGGCAGTTTGGGCTGGACTGTTCCCATGGGGCACAGGGTCAAGACTGATTTGCATATAGCTGTGTCTGAACTGAGGTGACGAAGTGAGCTAAAAAATGATAATGGATGCAACCTAGATCTGTGACTGGGGTTGAGTGTCTGAAAAGTTTCAGCGCTACGTCCATTATCTCCTTGTGTTTGATATGGCCTGTTGAAATGTGGAGATTGATTTCATGCTGTCCTTCTCTTATGAAACTGTACCGACTGATAGCTGTCTGGGTTGAAGATGGTGGGAGGGGTGGGGATTTGACGTTTACTGTTAATGATAATGTCAGTGATGCCAATGCCCAGGAGCGGTCTGTGCAGGTAGGAGTGGTGGATCGGGGTGGGGAGACTCAATAGATGACAAAGAGGGAAAATTAATTATTTATTTAATTTTCCCACGTCAACATCTGTCCCGTCCTGCCACACCCCTCCTCCCCACCCTACTGCTCTTACCTGGATGGGTTACTCCTGCCAATGCTTCTATATCAAAGGTGTACTTATGGTATCCTGTGCCGTATCTTTCTGAGATATTGCTGCACTACTTTCACTGCAAAATTAAAATGAAGATATTCATAAAAAAGAAGATACTCAGGACACTATAATGTTGCCATGTAATATTTAGGTCACAATCTTCTGGAACCCTACCCTTCACCCGTTGGCTTTATCACCAGAGCCATTCCCATTCTGAGGCAGCACACAGACAGCTACTGGTATTTCGGGTGACAGGCACTGTCAGTGCCTATTTACATGTAATTGTGATTTGGGATTGGGCTGCACAATAAACAAAGGAGTCCACTATTCCCCTTGTGCTGAATACAAGATGCTAGGGCTGCGTTACCACCAGCTTCTAACCAAGGGAACCGATAGTACTCCCAATTGCTTAGCTTATTATAATTTGAATGAATATATCACTTTTTCAGGCTTCTACTTTTAAGAGGACAAATTATTCACATATAAACACAGGTTTATTCTATAAACTTCACAAAGCTTCCCACATTTAGGGGGTCATTAGGATGGCGGATTTCCCGCATACTCCGGGCCGGCGGAAGCCACCGCCGGCCCGGAGTATGCGGGAAATCCGCCGAGGAGGCCTGAAAGACCCACCGCCAAATCAGGATGGCTGGTGGGTCTCCCAATCCATCCGCCGCTTTTCCGCCGCGGTCGGAAGGCGACCACGGCGGAAAAGCAATAACATGGCTGGCGGTGTCTATCAGACACCGCCAGCCATATTAGGATGCAGGGTGAGTCATGCTTTTCCGCGGCGGCTTTTCCGCCGTGGAAAAGCATACGGACAGTCACTTTGGGGGCCCGTTGCGGGCCCCCTGGGTGAAGGTTGCGTGGGGGGTGCACATGGGGGGTACCTATGGTACCCCCCTGCCCTTGCGTGCACGAAGCGGCAGGCACCGCGCGGTGCCTGCCGCTTTGTGCATGCAAATGCACACCTTTCGTTTTTTGCATTGCGGCAGATGCTGCTTCAAGCAGCATCCGCCGCAATGTAAAACATACAGGATGTGACCGCCAGGGTGGCGGTCACATCCTAATTGCTATGGAGGGACCGCCGCTGCCCATGCGGACGGTCCCTCCAACTCAGGGGTGGCGGACGGACGCAAGTCCGTCCGCCATCCTAATCGGCCCCTTACTGTGGAGTCAGGGACTTCTCCAATCTAGTTGATATCCTGTTATTCTCAGCACTTCCTGAAGCTTGTGGGTATAGTGGCTAAAATTTTTCGGCCTCTTTACAAAGAAAAACATTGTCCTCAGACACCCTTTCTGTATGGATAGGCGTAGCCCTCCCAGTACACCAAAGTTCATTGTGATGAAATGGTGGCTCTCCAACTAGATATGGGCAGCAGTTGTTGCTGAACACATGAGTCATGAGTTTTTCTTTTGGTGAAAACTTTGCTGCCTAAATCCTGCTTGCAAATACTTTAACCCTCCAACTAGGTAGATTACTTCTTCTCCTGCTGAGCTGAAATATAATATTTTTTTATTTATAAGGGAAAGCATGCATATAATTGGAGTAACAACTACACTGTAACTTAGCTGGAAAATAGAACTTATAAAAATAAAAATATAGGGGCATATTACCAAGCAATAGCGAAAATTATCGCTATTGCTTGGTTAGAGTCAAAATTTTACCGCTGAGCTGCGGCGATTTTTATCGCAGATAAACCTTGGTATTACCAAGGTTTATCGCAAATGCGATAAAAAACGGCCGCAATGCATGAATATCGCTGAAAAGTCAGCGATATTCATGCATTACTGAGCTAATGCTCTTAGCCATGTTATCCACCTCCCATTGTATAACATGGCTAAGAACTGCTCAGGGCAGGTGTTAGCTTTTGGAGATATTCGCGCTTAGCGCGAATATCTCCAAAAGTTGGTAATAGGAGATAGCGATGTTAGCGACTGTTTCCAGTCGCTAACATCTTGGCACGCCCACTTTGCATGTCATTAGTGATAAATATCATTGACATGCAAAGTGGGGCCCAAGATGGTCGCTATCTCCTACTAGCTGTCGCTAACTGGTGTTAGCGACAGCTAGGTAATAGGGAGATACTTTTATCTCCGCTTTCTTGGCTTTTAAAGCCAAAAAAGCGGAGATAAACCCCCTTGATAATATGCCCCATAATTCTTCCAAGTATTCAGTCAGCTAAAGATATTTTAGTAACACCTGCCATTTACAATGCTTACGTCCTGATATGGCACTAAGTTTTGATGACTGTGCAAACTCCTTGACACACTTGTTTAGGCAGAAAAAGGTTTGTTGGCGACAATCCCTGGAGCAGCTAGCTTCCTCTCCACTAGTAAGTAACAAAACTGAAATAAAAAAGAGGAAACCAATAATAATACTATATCCCTGCTTGCCTAAAAATAAAGATAAAGGGGCTTATTTCTATGCCGATCAGACACTCATTCGGCCGGCATCATGTCAGAATGGAAACCGACCGACTAGTAGTCTGTGGCTCCATCTGACAAATTAGGATATGAGGTGGTCGGAAACACCCATTTTTTCTTTGTGGCTTGTGCTGCGGTCGGATAAGGGGTGCGTTTACAAACAGCCATGCACTGTGTAGCAGGCACCAACACAATGCATGGGTATTTTATGGCATGCTAGGGGTCCCAAAGTCCGTTTCCAACAGCCTTTCAATGGAGATCGGACCACCATTGAAAAGCTGTCTGAGGGACATCCTAATCCTATGGCAGTGCCTAAGCAGCCACCACCGTTATTGAATGGAATAACATTCCGCCATCAGAACCATCGGTCAGTCCCTCCGCCATGCCTCTGACTGCCGCACATCTTAATGCGGCAGTTGGACTGCGACATCAGATGTCGTTTGGATCGCAACCAATGTCTTGTCGATTGCTATCTGACTGACATCATAATGAGGCCCCCTGTTATATAATGACTTAGTCCACATGGGGCACTCCAGAAAATTCTAGCCCTTGTAAATGTGATAATTTCTCGGCACAGGACACTTTGCACTTTATTATGTTTTGCGAATACTATGCGGACATTAGGAAGAAGCTTTTGTTCCCAATTTTGAGGGAGGCAGGGTTTTTACAGGTCAGGCCTGCCCTCCTGTATTTACAATTGCTAAATAGCCCCGTATTATATTCCATGTTGCAAGTTTTTTAGTAGCTGGTGTGCGGATTAAAAACAAGAGCATTTGTGCCCCGTCTATCTTAGGCTGACTTTGATTGGAATTAATTCATTTTAGACTTACGGCACTAATGTAGTATCAAATTGTAATTGAGATTTTTGTATTTTACTAGTGATGAATTTTTATCAAATTTTGTCTGAATATTTAATATGCATAATTATTGTTGTATATGTTATTTGAATATAAATGTACCTCTGTCTTTTTATGATATTAATTTATCGAATAAAAGTAATTTGACTGACTGACTGACTGACTTAGTCTAGCAGAATTTTATGCAAGATTTGTGCAGAATTTTGCAGACAGTACGCAAGAAACTCAACAACTTCTTATGAAAGATGCAATCTTTATATTTAAACACAATTTGCAACTGAATGTAAACACCATTCCCACCAAAATAAGTAAAGCCATACCCCTAAGTGGTTTTGACCCCTCCCTTGCAGTAGTAATGACCACTGTTGCCAGCAACAAAGGTTATATCAAATTAACATATATGAAAAAGTTATCACCATTACCTTCTTCACAAAATCAGAAGACTCTTACTTTGTTATTGAGAAGGGCATTTTGGCATTTGTATGGGTCGTAATCTATTCTTGACAACTTGTGTGCCTGCATCCCATTACAGTGAAGTCGATAATCGACATGAGTGATTTTGCAAACTCTTCAACTTTGCATCGCTACACTGGAACTGACGCCTCACTGCCAACGCCACCTAACTTCACCTGTCTAGATTTAATGCCTCACCTCCTCACAGACTCAGCGCCTCACCTCCCCTCCCCCACAGCAACCAGGGAACTGGCTTCACCTCATCACCAACGCCTCACCTCCATGACGCCGTGCATCGTCCATAGACTTTGTTTCCATGGTACTGTTTTTTGGGAGTCCTTGTGGCTCTGTGACCGACGACGCGCACCTTGCGGTCAGCTCCGTACTTTAGACTTATGCCTTTCACAATGTAGTGATAGCCCCAGGTGGAGCTATATTGTTCCTACAAGTTCTATTTTTTAAATACATGTTCTAAAAGTATATCTTCATACCTGTATGTTGGATTTTTTTTTGTTTTGGTCTTGTTTAGTTTAGATAAAGATACTTTATTTTTCTAAACTGGTGTGGTGTCCATTACTGTGTTTTTGAGTACAAACACTTTACACATTGCCTTTTGGATAAGCCTCTCTGCTCGTAACAATCCACCAAGGGGTGAGCAGGGTATATCTGAAGTGTGTAACTCCCTTATGCTTACTAGAAGGAAAGGTCTCTACTAGGACAAAGGTGCATACCTCTGGCAATTAGAAACTCTCATTTCTAACACTCTATGCCATTCCTAAGTGTAATGAATCATGGGTGCTAGATATCACAGGTGTGAACAGTAATGACATAGAATTTGAAATGTTGACACTTTTTAAAAATCTTGGTGAATAAATCACGAAATGATTCACTTTTTAATGTTTTGTAATTTTTATGAGGGTCCCAGAAAGTCTTTTATAATTCCTATTCTTAAAAGAGCTGGCTTTAAGAGGGTTAGCCCAGTTTTTATTTGTTTACAACTTCTGTCAAGTGATTCTGTATTCCACATGCTTAGCTTTTAAATTGCTGTTGTTAGGCTTAGAGCTGTGATTAAATATGACAGTGGGACCTATTTCTTCTTACTTCTGTAACTAAGGTTTTAGAAAGATTTTGCTGTATCATTTTCTTTTGATACGTGTGTTGGAGTTGTATGATGTATGTATGACCTTTATGGTTTTATTTGATAAACTGAATAAAGTATAAATACATTGAATTGAATTGAATAATTCAAGTGTAACACTTTCTGGTTCTAACATACTGCATCACAAATACCCTATGTTTGACTAACAATGTTGAATAAATAATTTGTGCATTTGTTATTACACTTGGGCTTGGAGCTCTGGAAATTATCCTTTGCTTCTTTATACTGGATGCGAAGAGTTTGAACATGACCATGCTAAACACCCACCCGCATGCCACGTAGGTGTCCACGTCATCCTCTTTACACTAGAAAGTCGTTCAGCGACACGCACGTATCACATATTGACATATTTCTGTCGTGGGTATGCATCTGAAATAGCACTGCTAAAATGTTCTACTTAGTCATCTTTTGCATCTGTGATGTCTTCTCACATACTGTTCTAAAAATACCTAATCAAAACTGTCAAGAGAACCAAAGACTGCTACCAATCTGTCTTGCCGTGTTTCCGCACCCCCTTGGAGAAATAATTTATTAAATAAAATATAAATGTCTTATGGTTGCTTCAAATAAAAGAAAGCAGTTGAGATTAGATAACTTCTAACAGGTAATATTCCATGATAATTATAGTGATGTTAACCTTTTGACGGTGTATGTTTAGGCTTTTGTTTAATATTTATGCACAGCAAGAGTAATCAATGTCTATCATTTAATGGTACTGAAAATTTTGAAAATTCAATCCTCAAGCAGATGTTTTATTATTCATTACCTAACCATTTGTACAAATATATAGATATATTTCAGTAATGTAAATACAGTGGTGGTTGATGGACATCACATTGGTGAGGGGCAAAAAATATATACAATACATATATATATATAAATACACACAATACACGTAGCATATACAATTACACATAATAAATACACAATAATAGACACACTAACATGAATATACACATAAAAAAATCACTTACCTTACACTGCCGCTCGATATTCTGCAGTACAGTGTTGCTGTTCTGCCGCATGTCCTCTGAGCGTGAAGCCTACAGCGAACTCTCTCATCCAATCAAGACACTGTTCTAAAGGGCTGGATCTGGCTGGCTCCATGCTCCAAAGGCACTGTAGACCTATGCATGATCTCCCACCCACCTGTCCTAGACAACAGGATTGGAGAGGTGTGAATTGCGTAGGTCGATTTGGCAGTAGCAAGGTAATAGGCCAAACCAACATGCGCAATGCAAACTTAAGTGGCCACCCCTCACTGCTACCAATCATTGGCAGTAGTGATGTAAGAGTAATTAAGAGCAGGTTAGACGATGTAGTGGAGAGCGGGGGTGGAGTAGGCATTGTAGTAGGCACAGAGAAGATGAACTGCAAAGATGGGGAGCAAGGAAGTGAAGGTGTGTTTATGAATATATATATATATATATATATTTATATATATATATATATATATATATATATATATATATATATATATAATAGATGTATTAAACATCATTCATTAAAATCATTGCACATGCAAGTATTGTGGCATGATCTAAAAACATCACTAAAAACTATACCAAAATGCGTGAGTCTGGTTGCTACAATCTCTTAAATGCATTGGAATTATATGCCTCAAGTCTTGAGCAGGCCTCTGATTTCTATCAGACACGTTTTTTGAACAGCAGAAGAGAATACAATATTGCTTACAATAGTTGAAAATATTCATGATTTTACACATTTTAATTGATCATTGGAGCAGTTTCTCTGCCCAGAGCTCACATTTTGTAAACCAACAATTGAGGACGGTTCCAGAGGGGTAGAAGCATGCGATTATTACTCACCTACAAGAGCGTGTGTTTTGCACATTAAAAGCTGAAGTAATACCTCTCTCCAATTCTTCATGAGAGTTTGGCATATGCACACATGATGGATCAAATCCTCTTTAGCTGCAACACAATATGGAGTTAATGCCCTCAGTGTTCATTAGCCAGGGTAGAGTCTAGTCAAGTGAAGGAAGGTTGCCAAACTGAAGGTTCATTAATTTTCATTTCAAAAAAGGTTTATAACCTGCCCTAAGTTATGGTTTTGGGCAGGCGTCTGCTGCGACGCCTGCCCGTGCTCCATGGCGATCCTCGGGGAAGCTACGGCGGCCTGCAGTGGAGCATGATAACGAGTGCCTGAAGTGGGAGCGATGGTGACCCCCCCCCTCCACCCATAAGCAAGCCTGAGAGCCCGTGGGATTCGAGGCGGCATTGACACACAGCTCGCAGCCCCCGCGAGGCAGCTGTGAGTGGGGGAAGGGTTCAGCAAGCACCCATGCCCGCATCAAAGACCACATAGCAGGCGCCCGAAGAGCGAGCCTCCCGCAGAGGCGGGAGACGCAGATGTGGGCAGATCGTTATAAAGGCAGCACGACCGACCATAGAAATAGTGAGGGAACAGACAAAGGCTCACGTGCAAGCTCAGCTGAAGGCCGTAGAGGAGGAACCTGCACTCGACATGGCCCTTCGGAGCTGAGGATCCATGGCAACCCCGTTTTTCCAGCCTCTTGAGCGGTTCCCCCTTCCTTTGGTCATAATTTCAGTGATGCTTTTACAATTTGGCAATGCTCTGGCTGAGCCCTGTGACAGATGCCTGACCTCAAAATGGCACCTGCTGTGAGGGAGCATCGGGAGGCTCAGAGGTGCCCCCGGGGGCTCCCCTATGCACAATGCAGCTTGGCTTTCTATACTCTTGGCGGGGACTACTCGGTGGAGGGCACAAGGGAGTTGCTGTTCACCTTCCTGCAGCTCTCCGTGATTTTGTCCTTGTCCTCCAGAGAATGATTGAGTCCCACTGCTTCTGCCCCACGCTGTCCTGAATGCCGAGACCTGAGCAACATGGCTGATGACCGGTGGAGCTGCTTGACAGCTAATGAGGAGATTGGCCCTAGTTTCCCCCTTGACCGTCACCTACCCAGCCGGACATTGGGCATAGTTCCTCCTCGCCTCCCTGCTATTACTCCTTCCTCCCCTCCCTCCTACGAATTATTGAAACATTGTTTATGTGCACTGCACCTTACTATGCTCTTGTATCTGATGTAACTTGTAATGCAACAATCCTAAATGTAAAGCGCTCTGATACCCTCTTGGGTCAAGTTCGCGCTATATAAAACTTTATAAATAAATAAATAAATAAATGGATGTTTTCGTTTGGACAGTGCTACCTCTGCCAATGAAAGTTTTTAAATAACATTAATTAAGTTTTATTAAAAGAGGTGTGTGTGACTGACACACACCATAAGGATTTTATCTGAAGTGTAAGTAAAGAGTTTTCCATGTCCTTCTTAGAAGGTGAGTGTTCAGAACCATTTGCTATTTCTGTCCACAAGATCTGATTAAGAGATAGCTGAGTTGTTGGTCTCAATATGTTGCAAAATTTTACAAAGGCTCCCTGCCTGGCTATTGTATGCTTCAGTATGCCAAACACCAGGCATATATCAGTTGTGGATCTTTTTCTCGGCAGGGAGAAAAGGTACCTGTGTGTATTGGAAACAGTGGTATCCATAAATTAGGGTTGGTAGAAATTTGGCAGATATTACTTTCAAAATTGGGGCTAATATGTGCCAATGGGTGTTTTATATAGAGTATGAAATGTCTCACATCATAGAGCAGTCTTTAACTCTCAGCTGCCTAATCTGTTGTTGGAAGGAAACTTTAGAGTTCACAATCACCCTAAGGTACAGGTACACATCCATGTTCCCAATTTGACCTCCCATCTATGGGTTTTGTTTAGTTTGTTGTCAACCACCAACACCTAAATACTCACTGAGTTTATTGTCATTATTAGGTGTGGACTCTGCTAAAATATTAATAAGCCTTTGCAGACCCACTTTAGTTTGACTTGCTAGAATTACATCATCTGCATATAACATATTAGATATAGGGCACCCGCCTATTATTGGCTGGAGAGAATTTACAGAATACTGTTCAGCAGTCAAATTGTCTAGAAATAAGTTAAGAAGTTGAGGGGCCAAAAACACAACCCTGGTTCAAGACTACTTGGGTTTCAATCTTTCTAGAGATACGTGAATTAACACCAGTCTCAATTCTTACCCAGGTGTTAGTACAGAACAACTGAATGGACCTCACAAGACAAGGCAGAATTTCCCACTACACAACTTTTTCCCATAACTTATTTATCTGTACACGATCATTAGTGGCTTTGAAATATACATAGCAAAGATGTAAAGGTATTTGCTTTTTTAACTGCGGGTCGATAATCAGTGAGAGTGTTGGGATGTTAGTTGTGGTGCATTTCCTCTGCAAAATTTCAACTGATTTATAGGAGTTAATTTCTCGTCATTTTCAAAGGTTCCTAATTCTTGCAGCAGCAGAAATGCTAAGTATTCATCATCCTTATAAAGATGCATTACTATTCTATAGCTTTCTCGTGCTTATCTTTGTGAATTGGGTTTATAATAGAACCTCTCCTGGAGCCTAGTATTGCCTCACACTAGAAGGTGTGGTCAGAACATTTTTGCAGCCCAGAATAAAGGATTCTTTCTAAAGATGGACTCTAGAATTCCATTTGGGTTCCAGAGGGCTCCATCACAATGTCCTTTCACCATAACCATCACAACTTGGGTGGTTGAATATGACATAAGTGACTTGACTGTTTTCATTCATGGAAAAAGTTTGATTAAATGTTCATTAGATCTTTTTTTACCAATAGTTGAAGAACTTTCTGACATTCTGAGAACCTTGGAGGATGAAATTCATAATGTCAAGGCGAAACTATCCAAACAAATTCAAGATGATGAGTGGAAACATTTTTGGGAAGAGGTCAATAAGAAATTTGATAGATATGCCAAAGAAATACATGACTGTAAAATTAAAAAATTCCAAAAATACACCATAGACTACAAACTAGTTGAAGTCTACACCTGGGCCGAGGTGTACTCACATAGAAGATGGCAAAGGAACCCCAACACAAAAAGAGTCTGGCATCTGATACAGACATAGCTTCTGATAGACCGCCAATCTCAAGTTAAATAGAGTATCAGCATAACCATTGACAAGTGCAGGTGGACAAATATTCCCTAAACTGGCTTTTTTAGCCATAAGTCCAGCGGCCAACAATCAACAGGAAAGAAACATGGAAAAACTAGGAGACGTAAAGGAGACAGAGCAAGAAAAAGAGAGGAGAAATTTACGCTGAAAGACAAAGACTTACTAATAAATATCTCTACAGTCAAATTAACCAACGTCCAAATAGGTATTGAAAGTAACATAAATTTTTTCAGGTTCATGAGAGCAACACACTTAGAATATTGCTTCAGGACCATGGTATTTTCCACTGTGATCACACAAGAATCAGAATATAAAGAATTTAATGCAAAAAACACATTCCTTGCTCCTATTTCTCATAAGTCTATAGAACCATTTGAAGGATTAGTGAAATATGATATCAAATGTATCAAGTTTGAAGCCACACAGTCTAGAACTCTCATAAATGAAGAGTGGAACACATTGGATGCACTAGCAAATGAGAAAGACCTCACATTTCAGCTTGCAGACAAAGGAGGGCCCTTGTGGTCATGTATACAGAAAAGTATGATCATTAACTAAATGCGCATGTCTATGATACCAACATGTACATGCATTTATCTAATGACCCACTCAAACTTTTCAAACCATTTTAATGCAAATTCTGACTAAGGGCACATACATGGAATGGACAAGTGAATTCACATGCAATTACCTATTCGGACAAGTGAACGCACATACAATTACCTATTCACTGAATATCCACAAAGGTCTCAGTATTATATGTTACCTAAGGTCCACAAATATCGTACAAACCCCCATTTCAACCTATAGTATCTGCCTGTGCGTCGATCAGCGAACCCATTAGCAGATACCGTGACTTCTTTCTTCAACCCATTGTACAACAGTGGCAATCATGTATTAAGGATACTACAAATGTTTGTAATAATATCACCCAATTGCCTACAGAAGACTTGGCAGACTGATGACTTCTCTCCACCATTGATGTCAACTCATTATAATGATCTATTCCTCATATTAAAGGATTGGAAGCAGTGAAGTGGGTCCTATTAAAACCAGAGGCAATTGATGCCAGCAAAGTATTTATTTTGGAGCTATTACACTTTTAATTATTTCACAGTTCCTTCCAGTGCAAGACAGTTTTTTCCTCCGGAGCAATGGAACGTGAATGTTTTTTTCCGGAACTCCATTCTACGCGAATATCTTCATTGCAAAATTTGAAAATGATTTTGTGTTGTAAGATGAGAACTGGCAGCAGCACCTAATAATGTATGAATGAGCCATATTAGAACTAAATATAGGTATGCTCAACCAGTGTAATGAACACATAAAATACATTAATCAGATCAACAAATAATGTATCTGTTTTCTGGACTGAATAATTGTGCCAGAAATGTGTTGTGTGTCAACAGATTAATTTAGGGAAATGAACTCCAGTGACATTGAGCCATATAAAAAGATCAGGAGGATCGTTAAACAGTGCCTGTGTGCAACGGGCTGAGATATGTCCTAGTGATTGTGTGCATCTTCTCACGCTGGGTTGAAGCCTACCTAACCAGAAGAAATAACCTTGAGAAAATAACATTGAGTCAATAAAAGATCAGGAGGACCATTAAACAGTGCCTGTATGCAACGGGCTGAGATATGTCACAGTGATTGTGTGCATCTTCTCGCGTTGGGTTGAAGCCTACTAACCAGTAGAAATAACCGTCTTACAATAGCTAAACTGTTGTTGAGGGAGCTCATATCAAGGTTCAGTTGGCAGATTTTTCTTGTGTTGAACTAAGGGATTAATTTTAATAATGCAGTCCTGAAAACGTGTGCAAAGTTGCAAATGGAGTAGAAATTGCTTTGCAGTTTTAGGCCAGAGGCTTCTGGCATTGTGGAGCAGGTGATTGGCACGTTGAAAGTACAATTAGCCAAAGTGTGTGCATTAGACACTTTGCCTCTTGTGCTGATGTGTCTTCGCAGTGTTCCTGAATGAAAAAAAGGATTATCTCTGCACAAGATAATCATAGGGAGAACAATGACACTGCCTGCACTGCCCGTAAATGCGCTTGTGAATATAACAGATGACATGGTTCTTGACTATTCCAAGGGACTGGCTGACTTGGTCCTTTCTGTGTCCCACCAGGTTGAAGCTGTTGCCACCTCTTGATGTCAGGAACAGTGCCATGACCTCAGACCCGGCGACTGTGTCTTGGTGAAGAACACGTTTTGAAAACGTGTCTCTAACCTAAATGGCGAGTAAAGTGGAGTGTCCTCTTGAAGATGCAACAGTATCTGTGCCTGAACTGCAACCCACAATTAAGAGACAACAGGAAGAGGTTGCCCAGAGTACTGAGACTCAGCAAGAGTCTATGACAGCAAATCTTCTGCCTGAGGAGGATCTTGATAAACTGACAGTTGGAGAGTCGTGGCCTTAACACCTACCTGAGCAGGACACAAACCTGAAGAAAATCTGCTTACTGCAATTTCCTACTTAATGGTCTGTTTCTCGAGAAGTCATCAAAATTGATCAAAATAATAAGCGTAGGTTCAATATAGCAGGTTTATTAATAGATGTGATTGTAGTACTAATTGTTTGGCTTGTAGGATTATCCTCCCATACTTCTTTCACAGTAGCCGAGATAAAGCATAGTGTTGCCCCTCAGACCATGACTTCTAGTGTTGAAATGGGTTAATACGATGTCAATGAATACCATGATATCCACAGGCCCTACAACGGCAATGCTAAAATCTAAAATATCAATGCATGCCATAAACTGTACCCGCAGGATTATGCCAATACCCTTCAATATAATATCATTGTCTTTCATAAGCTGTACCCGCACAATGGCGCCGACTGCGGCAATAATAAGACTAATGTATGTCATAATCCATGCACAAATGATGATACTGTTGCTAGTAAAAATAATGTTGATGTACGTTATGACTTAAGCATACTTAAATAACTGTGTCAATGCCAGTAAGAACAATGACAATGTACGCTATGACAACTGTACACATAATGTTGAGAATGTCAATAAAAATGATATCAGTGACTGCCATATTATTTTCAGGAGTTCCAGTGAGCTTGTATTATTGCTGTTGGATTCACGCAAGGTGACCTCCCCTTCAATCCTGAACCAAAAACACATGATTAGACAAGTGCTACGACCCACGCCCTCGCCTATCAAATGCTAGGTCAAAGGTAGGGTTTCTTTTAACCTATAGACAAGCGCCCGCCTAGCGAAAACCCTGATCGATCCCACACCCAGTTGCACCACAAACAGTTCTAATGAAATTGGAACCAATAAAACATGTTTGGCCACAGGTTCACGTTCCCCAAAGTACCACAAAGGTAGATGACCACATGTAGATACAAACACTCAACCAATCAGGACACAACATGCACACCACATGTAGTAATCATGCATTCCTCATGCTGGACATCTAGACACACACACACTGGCCCATACTAGCTCTCCCTGAGGTCGAGAGCCATCTGTGTCTTTATCAGATGCCTGTGCTTGTTGATTTACAACTGAGCCTCTTTTTGGAATGTAGAAATTGTTTTATTGTACCTCCCTCACGAATTGTATATAAAAGAGGTCAAAACTTTGTACACGAGAGACTTTGAGCAGATGCACTCTGGCCGCAGGCTTTAATTAAACCAACTTGTTCCTGTTTTGCCAAATGGCTCATGTCTTTTCATTTATTTAAGGTAAACTCATATCCGACCAACACAACTGATAACATTTTACACACATTAGATTATAAGGCTTTGCATGTGGATGCATCTAGAGGAGATTATTCTTCAAATGTTGGGTCTGTTTTATGGAAAGGGACAGTTCCAATATTATTTTTCAAATAACGATTTGGTAATTTCGGAAGTTCCTCTGACATCTCATACTAAGACATCCTCATGCTAAGATGATGGATACAGTACACAGTCTGCTAAGACTGAAAACTAAATTGGACACCACCTATGGTCACAGACACAATCTGATTCCTTTGATACATGTAAGGCAGAAGTCTGGTAAATGCTTTTAAGACTTGTGAAACAATGGAACACAAAAGCGAAAGTTATTTCAATGCCTAATATTTTCTAATTCATTTACTGGCTGTCAATTATCGAGCTGACATGTAATTAAGGAGAAGTACATGAAAAAAGTGCTATCAGTGACTTTGTTCACATAATGGCTGGGTCTACACCTGGGGTGGCATGGTGAGCAAAGAAAACGATGGATTTAACCCAGATCCCTTCACAGGGGGTGAATATATGATTTATGCAGCATTACGTCCATCATTTGTTTGTGTAGCACTTTTCACCCTAAGTGGGATGAGTATGCCCAGATATGGGTCCCTTGCTCATTGTGACACTGGATTCAGCTAGGTTGTGTGTGAGTAGGGATAAATAGACCCTTAATACTAAGAGCCTGGGGAAAAGTGATTGTGATCATATCTTCGAGTATATAGGAGCATGGTTTCTGTTTTTGGCAGAACAAGATCCCATTATTTCTGGAGTTTATATAGGAGCATGGGTTCTGTTTTTGGCAGAACAAGATCCCGTTATTTCTGGAGTTTATTTTGTTTGTGGGCAACATGCTTCCTTCAAATTGCCCAGGGGATATGATGGTACAGCTCTCCAAAGATGTATTGTGTAGAACATTTGAATGAATCTTTGCGGGGAACAAAATTTAGAACTAAACAAGATAGTAGTGGTGCTGAAAGTGTGGGAGACACTTTTTGTGCCATCATCCCACCTGGGGGGTAATCTTTAATGATCTCAAGACAATAGCAAATTCCTTCTTGGCTTTAGATACTGAAATTGTAGCTATGAGATCCATGGTTTGGCAGAATTGTCTTGCTTTAGACATTCTCCTCAGGAAAGTGAGCAGAGTTTACAGGATGTTAAAGGTCCACCAATGCTGTACCTACATTCCTGATGAGAGCAAGAAATTAGAAAAACATATTAAGAACATGACTGACTTGAAAGGAGAGTGAAAGGAGTTAGAAACTACAGTTGCTTGGGAGCAATTGACAATGTTTTATTGGCTGCAGTAGGCAAATGGTTTGGAAGCCTTTTTGTTATAATTGCCCGTTGAGGTCTGAGAAGAGATTCGTGCAATATCTCTGTTTGTAATTTTCTGTTTGTAATTTTTAAAAGGCAATTTTGAAGAGGTACAAGTACTTGAAAGCAAAAGGAGAAGCACAAGATAGGAAAGGTTAAAGGGAAAGGATGTGAAATTCAGGAGAGTCAGTGTAGATTTTAGGATGACATGAAACATCTGGAAAATACTAGACGAGAGTTCTTAAAAACTTCAAGATATTGTTTTCATCTCATCTGTTAAGAATTCACATGTGTGTTATTGTGGTGGCTAACATTGCCATCTGAGTGGGATTGGAGGAGCACAATTTAGACTCCATCCGTGCACAATGCACAATTTGGATTTATATTTGATATTATATCTACTGTGTGCCTTAATAAAGATTAACATGTGTGCACATCTAATGCAATGAAATATAACCCCTGAGAAACCCCAGAGAAACTGAAGCTTATTTAAATGTGTGCACTAATGTTTATTTTACCATGCAAATTAATTCTGAACTCATGTTACATTTATACTTTAAGTCACATCTGCATATGTTTGGAAAGTCATATTCAAAGGTGAAATCATGTATGCACTTGATCACGTTTGCATTTACTTTGAACTATGTGTGCATCAGTATAATCATGTACTTGAAGTGCACGGTAAATGCTTAGCTAAAGTTAGCCTGGCACGAGAGAAAAAGGCCATGTGACTTCGAAATATGCTTTGCTTGGTTAGAATGTTCTTTCCTTTGCAGGTGCTTTCTTATGGTTTTATTAGCTAGAAAAAAAGGAGTATTGTTGTCTGTTTACATTTCTTGATAGCAAGGACAGAGAAGAGAAATCATGGGAAGAAACGGGAAAACCAAATGAGCAGATGAAACATCCTATTCAGCGTGTATCAGGAGTGGAGAGATTTACAAGGTTACAGCATCTGTCCAAACTCTGTGGGATGAGAAAGTCCACCAATGTTGCATTTGCACAACATGAAGATAGAGACAACTGGTCTCTGGAGGGGTGAAAAGAGATACAAATGTTGCTGAAGTGTCTATTTGTTTTCATTAGTGTTCACACTATAAGAAGTTGCATTGGACTTTGAAAGGTACAGACCTTTCTGCTTCACTCCTTTATATTTGCTATTGTGAAGCTTCAGGCTAAACACTTATCCTATTGAGAGGACTTTTACTGAAATCTTCACTATGCTGACACCTTCTCTAGGCTGACAATTTTCTTGAGACCCCACTCCAGAAATCACCCTTATTATTAGATGACTCTAGAACTTATTCATGTTAGGAGAGAACTTCAGAGTTTCTTTATGGAACATCTATTTCTGATTTTCTGGTTCTCTGTATTGTTGTGGCTGTGATTAATTCATACCTTATCATTCTAAGACTGAACCTGTGGGAGATTCCAGATTCCTGTATCTTTCTAATATTAGTCTAATATTCGTATACATTGGTTTGCATGTTAATGTGCAATAAACCACTGAACTCCAATCAACGATTCCTAATCATTATTATGGGGTCAAATTGGCTACATACAAGTTGAATTGTCTTATTAATGTTAACTTCCTTTTCGTTTCAGCCAACTTAAAAAGATCCGTCAGATGAGAGATTTTAAATCATGCTTCTGTGTGTTCTCACCTGTATATATGTTCAAGGTGCGTATATGTGTAGTTAGGAATAAGAAATCTATATGCACCTTTCGAAATTTGGTTTTCGAAACTTTTTCAATGATGTTCTTACAGGACGATCAGCCTAGAGGAAGCAAAAGACTACGCTATTCATTCGCAATCTTTAGTAGTTTGGAACTGGCGAGGCAGGACATATTCCAATAGAATATACGTAACAAAAACAACTGGCACCAACCCAACTACTCCAAGCAGCTAGATGCTGTGTGGAAATAAAAAAAACACCAAAATCCATTGACAGTGCACTTATTAAAAATGTGTTACTTAGGCCAATACACATTTCAGTAAACCTAAATGTTTCTCTGAATTAACAATGGATACCTATTTTCCATTTAAATGTCATTATTTATTTTAACAGAAATAAGCATTTTAACAGATATAAGTCAACTCTATTTATCTATGAAAGCATGAACCGAGTCTCTCGTTGAGAGATCAAACAGTCTTTTTCAATCATGCCTGCAGTATGGAGTGTGGGTGGATATCTGCTCATCAGCAAAGCCTAGATGAAAAAGTTAAGCAAAGGCCCAATCCGCAGCATCATTTCAATGAACAACGTTATGGTTGTCTGTTTAATTAACACACGCGCTATAGCTCTTCTCTGAAGTCGAATAACAAAGATCATGGTAATTTCTGTTTTTTGCAAGACACGTTTTGCTTTTTTCTAAGCTATCAGACAACCTAGATTTGCAGCCACATTGTGGCATAACTGTGAACGTTTTAATGATTGCACTAGGTGGAAAGAATTCCCTTACCTGAATTTGAGTGAGGAGGATAAGTATAATCTACACCAGAAATCTTTCAATAAAAAGCACTCGCCCCAAAGCCCAAACTATTGAATTATTGAGATGTATGGGTGTTAATGTTCAAAAGAAATGTCCAAACATGCCTCTTAGACTGTAACCGATCAAATTTCTTTTTGGCTTTGCTATGTGCAGACTTTACTGGCTTCATTTGAATATTGCTAATGAAGGAGGTAGGTTTCATAAGGAATAGCATAAACACAGTTCATATGAGCACGCCTCGGTCACAACCGCACCTCTCTTGTTCTATGCAGATGTGAAAGGAGCAGTGCAAATATGAAGCACACTTGCATCTAAGCAACAAATGGAGGTCGCTATCACAGTGCACCAGCCAGTGAGCCTTCCATTTGGTCAACACAGTAATGACCGGCCGGCATTAAAAAGTGACCGGCACGTGTTTTATTGTTGTCATGTTCCCGTTTTTATCAACAAAACCTGGGTTTTTTTTGCAAGTCAGAGGTGTCAGTTATCTTCCCTGGGCTTATACACACTATCCTGATGGTAATGTGTCGTGGCCTATATTTGTAATAAGTTTGTGCATGCCTCTAACTGTGATGCAGCCTCTGGATTTCAGTGTACATCATATATACTTATACATCCTTGGGAACAGTAGAGACAGTAATTGTAGAGCTGGTCTAGTGGTGGCTGTGCAGTTACATGGTGGATGTATTAAAGAGAACTGAACATGTTTACTGTGTATGTGTTCTCTTAACATTGGCAACGAGTTAAAGCATCTACCAATGAACCCAACAAGTTAAGTCTGACCGACTTTTGTCGATACCAACAGTGAGAAGGGCTGTGACGATTACTGCGCAGTAAGTTTGAGTCTGCAGTGTTCATGAGGCAAATTCTTCTTAATTATATTGCCGCTAACCGTGTTCTCAGGCGCTAGGGTGCACATTGGTTAAAAAACTTGGAACCACAATTTCTGAGCGCTACTTTCTTAGCACTGACTTTAGCCCAAGAGTTTGAAAGATGCCATTGCCCGGACCCCGGTGTTAGAATAGAACACTTACAGCATGCTGGCTGCACCACAAGTCTGATAAACCCAAGATCAGCGCATGTCCCTCACGTTGAAGTAGAAGCCTGACGTTGTAGCTCACTGGCGCATGAGTGAACGCACTGGAGAGTAATCAGGAATTGATTCTCTGGCACAAGTGAATACTAGAACGCTAACCATCGTTGTGGAGACGACCGGGCAGACTAATCCTGGAGGACGTATTGAAGAAGTATGTGTTAAAAAAACAGGAGTATCCAGAAGCAGTTGAACAAGCGCTGTGGTCACTGAAACTTACAGGGCAATCTGTGGATTCAGGGCCATAACATCTACGAGAGCCTGGCCGAGATCACTATGGGAAATGCTGAAGGGGAATCTAGGGACACTTTTGAGATGTCCAGGTTGATGTCAGTGAAGCATTTTGGTCCCAGGATGAATGTTATCATGGAGAGACATAAATTCCTCACAAAAGTCCACAACAAAAAGGAGAAAGTGGGCAACTATATACCTTCACTTAAGAGTTTAGCAAGTACATTTGAATTTGGAGATTTGACGGAGTCTTTGATTAGGGACCAGCTTGTGCACTCTACTGATAATCCTAAAGTGCAGGAGAAGTTACTCATTAAGAATCCCACTCTAAAAGATGCAATGGATATAGTGGAGGGTATGGGACACATGACTGGGTGGAACAAAGAAATGCGGGATTAACCTACCAGTTTTTAGGTCTCGTGACCTTAAATGCGTGCAAGCGCATTGAGGAACGAGAATTCAAGTGCTCAAAATGCTCATGAAACCACCAGCTTTTTGCTGGCGTTTTCATGCAGTTCATGTGAACCACGTGTTCAAACATGAACGCGCATCAGCCTCCCTCCATTTGCCGCACAGCACATCAAAGGGCTTTGCCCAGCGTGCGCTCTGCGGCTTCTCGGCTTCTCCTCCCCTAACTTCCTTGCATTTCTCCTCCCCCTCCCCAGCCAGCTTCCCCCAGGCCGTGTTCCCTCATCCCTCGCACCCCCTCCTCCTTCAGCTTATCACATTCTTTAAACTAAAAATGCGTCCCCGCTTGTAGCATGCAGGGGCCTAAAGTGATTGCATTAACCAAACTAGTTTTCCTACTCAATTTTTTTTCCCGACAGATAAAGGTAAGTTGCATTTATATTTTCCATTTAAGGTATGTGCGTTGTATTGTGTATGTCTGTACGTAAACATCTACCAAAATCCCCCAGGATCAGAGTTCACTTACTTTTATTTATGCACTTTGACTGCTGCCCAGATCAGTGATGAGTGCTTGGCAAAGAATAAATAGTAATAATAAAATACATTTTCATGCAGATTTTAATATTGCTAATCAGTAAGTTGCCACATCAAAGGCTCTGTGCCACTTTCACCCACACAGCAACACTTACAGACACGCAACGCCGCTCACACCCACGCAAGCCCGCTATCATCCACGCAACACCACACTCACCCACGCAACGCCACTCACCCAAACAACGCAACTCATCCACGCAACCCCACTCATCCACGCAACCCCACTCATCCACGCAAGCCCACTCATCCACGCAACGCCACTCACACACGCAACGCCACTCACACATGCAACGCCACTCACACACGCAACGCCACTCACACACGCAACGCCACTCACACACGCAACGCCACTCACACACGCAACGCCACTCACACACGGTCTCGCAGTAGGAAAGTTGGAGCTATTGGTTTTGTAAATGACAAAGCCCTTTATGTTTTTAAAATGAAAACAAAAATAAAAGGCATTGTTATTTGCAATTGTAATAGCTCCAACTTTCCTACTGCGAGACCTATTGGCAACGCCAGTGCTTGATAGATGAGCGTCAGCTTTTTTCTTAGTCTTCAATAAATTCGAAATAAATCAACGTGTGAAATACACTCAGGTTATTTACACTTTGTGTGCGAGCTAGTCATACGCACCAGCTTTAGCTTTACAATAAATTGTGCAAACAAATCCAGTGTCCATATAAAAGCCAAGAGGAACAAGCATTGGCATGGCCAATAGGTCTCGCATTTGGGACCTTATAAGTATTTAGTTATGCAGCACAATATCCCTGGTGCAACAACATCAACTGTTGCGTTGCTAAACACTTATAAGGTCCCAGACACGAGACCTATTGGCTATGCTAATGCTTGTTGTGAGAGAGCGGTTCACCTTAACTTGTACACCGAGGAACATGATGAATGTTGCTCTTCAGTACATAAAGTGGGAGCTACTAGCTCTGAGGGATGTATCATTAATGCCAAGAGTAAAGGAAATGTTGTTGGGGATACACAGGATAAAATGAAAACAAGCAAAATGAAAAAAAAAATGTTTTAGGTGTGGTAACCCCATTCACTTATCCAACAGTCCCAATTGTTATGCCAGGAATTTATTTGATTTGTAGGGGGTGTGCCAAAATAGGACACCTGGCTAGGGTATGCAAGACTACAATGGTGCAATATATTGCTGACCAGCCAGAAGTGCACCAACACCATGCTATACTGTGTATCACAGGACCAAACCAGTGGAGTGAATAAGATAAGTAGGTGGCTGTTGCTTGTGTAGCAATGCCTGAGTGCCAGATACTAGTGAATGGAAAGGAGATCATGGTTTTGGCAAGTCTGGGTTTCCCATTTACTCTTATAGGCAGCAAAACTGTGAACGCATATTTGGAAGTCAAAATATAAAGCTGTGTGCCCCTGATATTTTACCCTAGTGGCTATGGTGGTGTGAAAATGTACCTAATTTGTTACACCATAAAGAGTATCAATTTCAAGGGGCATGAAACTGTAGGTAAAGTATATGTGGCCAAACATGGGGCAACCTTTTAACGTGGAGACAACAAAAGACTGTGGGGATTGCACTAAATCCCAATGCCACAGACCTGGTTACGCTCATAGCTAACATCAGTGAAGATGAGAACTTGGTAAAGAACTTTCCTGAAGTATTCAGGGAGGAACTGGGATTACTGCAAGGATTTGAGCATACGATTGTCCTCAAGACCAATGCCAAAATTGTAGATCATAAGGTTTGGAAGGTCACAAACCTTATGATTGGTCCCTTGAAAGAAGAGTTGTACAGAATGAAAAGGTTGGATGTGGTGGAAGAAACTGAGTTGTCTAAGTCGTTTTCCCCTGTGGTGTTCGCACCCAAGGACAATGGGTCCAAGTTGAGAATGTGTGTGGACCTCAGCAGTGTATTTGGTTGGACCAACAGCCCCATCCGAATATAGCGGAAATGTTGTCTATGCTAATTGGGTTTGGTGTGATTGATCTTTCTGCAGCTTACTGCCAGGAGACGCTGCACAAAAATTCCTGTCATCTAACATATTTTGTAACATCTGTAGGAGCCTTCAGGTTCAAAAGAATGCCTTTCGACCTGGCTTCAGCAGCTGCATGCTTTCAGAGACTAATAAAGGGAGTCCCAGATGGGGTCAGCACTGTACTGTTTTTCCAGCATGACATTCCGGTTTACGGTAAGGACAGAGCAACCCATGATGTCATCTTGAGGCAGGTTTTAGAGAAGTTAAGGGACAGTGGGCTCACGTTAAAGCATGACAAGTGCAGATTCAAAGTGGGCACAGTATTGTACCTTGAACTTAATCTCTCGGGGGAGGGCATTAAGCCCAAGGTGAATTTGACGGAGTCCATCATGAAAGCCCCAGCTCCTGTAAACAAGGATGGTGTTCGGTCATTTCTTTGACTGGCTGAATACTATTCAACATTTGTAACGTGGTTGGCTAGCATAGTGGTCCCTCTCAGGGCCATGTTGAAGAAAGGTGTCAAGTTTGAGTGGTCAGCCAAGGAGCTTTCTCGAAATGTAAAAAGATAATTGAAGAATGCCCAGTTTGAAACATTTTGATGTTACAAAAAAGCCACTTTAAAGGCTTTCTCTGTTTACCCTTTACATAGAGGTCTGACCACAAACCCTTAGCACAAGTTTTTACATGCAAAGGTTCGGAGATGGCAACCCCCAGAATCAAGAGATGGGTAGAGTGTACTTGATTTTAATTTCAAGGTGGAATATTTACTGGGCTTCGTAATGCTGTGGCAGACTGTCTCTCCAGACTGCCACTGGGGGATAGGGTGCTCTCTGAGACTGACATCCTCACGATGTTGGTGATTAAGCCAGTTTTGAGTCAGCTTTGAGCAAAGTGGAATGGAGTGAAGAATGGGATACGGATGCAACTTGGGCAGAAGTGATGAAATATATTGAAGAGGGATAGCCTGATCGCAGGTTCCTGTCAGAAGAGGTAAATACATTCTGGTATGTGAAGGAAAAATTAAGTATATTGGATGGTAAGCTGCTCAGAGGAGACCGCTTAGTTTCACCGGAAGGTTGAAGGAACAGGATAATGATCGTGGCACATGAAGGACACATGGGCCGAAATCTCACCAAAGCAAGAGTATGGGAGAGTTACTGGTGGCCCGTCCTTGACAGACAGACAGAAGGTCTAGTTGTGTGCAGGCAATGACCAATCCAAGGTGGTCAGAACAGCACCTCTGTCCCCAGTGCAGGTACAAGAAAAGCCTTGGTACAAACTAGGGTTGTACATTGTTGGGCCTTTTAATTTTCTTCCTCCTGGGAAAGGTATGTGTTTGTATTGGTGAATTATACATCTGTTGGAAAGTAGGATCTGCTTTTATGGTTACCCCCACTTTTTGCCTGGTGCTATGCTGTTTCTGACTGGGATCTTGCTAATCAGGACCCCAGTCTCTGTGCTTTCTCCCCTAAATTGGTTATGGTAAGCACGTAGGTACATCCCAAATTGCATACTGGTGTACCCTACATGTCCCTAGTATATGGTACGGAGGAACCCAGGGCATAGGTATACCAGGGGTCCCCCATCGCCCCCACCCCATAGGCTGAAGCATGTATTATGCCACCCATGGGAAACCATTCAAACTGTAACTACAGATCTGCCATTGCAGCCTGTGTAAGCTGATGCGAGCACCATTTACGACATATATAGGTTTCCTTATATCTAGGTCACTGCACTTAAAACCTAAAAGTTACATCTAAAGCAGGCCTTACATTTCAGAAGGCATGGTGCAAGTGTGAGGGTGCCCCTGCATGAGCAGGACACCCCTACCACCTTCAGAGTCCGCTCTCCCGGGTTATAAGTGCATCAGCCATTACGATACATAGAGTGGCAATGCGTCATTAAGCAATGACCATCTCTAAACCACTTGTACTGAACCCTGTCATGTTTGGTATCAAACATATTTCAGATGGTAAGCGCTAGAACAAAAACTTCCAATTTTTCTGAGGTAAAGTCCATCCCACGCCAATTAGAACAGCATTCTAGAATCTTTTATTAATTCTTCACTGCCTTCTTGCATGCTCTGTCCTTACTATTTTGCATCATCAGCAACTTATGAAAAACTCTTAAGATCTCCTCTTACTTAACTACACCAGTAATTAAATGCTCACTCCAGTTTTATTTTCCCAATAAATGGAGATTTCCAAAGTTGAAGAAAGGGGAATTTATACACTCTATAGAGCTGTTTCTGCAACATTCTTTATGCAGGTCTTCAGTGGGCATATCTGTATCCAGGGTGGTGTTTAGACATAAAACCTTCTCCTGGAATAGTTATTTTAGCCGAATGTAGCAGCTCCTGTATTTATTGTTCTGTTAGAGCCATTAAGGAAAGGGAGGGTAGCGCTTGCCATATTTGCCCTTGGCTGAGCAACAACGAGCTCTGAATATTTTTTCAGGAAAGGCATAGGCTTGCCTCCTGCGACCTCAAGTACATTAGAGTTGTTAGGCAACGGGCTTTGCCTTTAATAGAGCATACTAGAACTGTATTATTTTCAATTGCACACATGACTTTACACACTTTATTTCATAAATGGTCATTCGTTAAAGACAACATTTCAAAATATGTGATCACTTTAAACATAATGAATAAGGGAATGGCCATACCTTTGCTCCCACTTAAAAAACGCGTGTACACTTTACATTGATATGCAGATCATGGTTACTACGTGTCACATTCCCACATGAATCACACCCACCTTAATCCATAAGTGGAAAACGTCATGTCAAAATGATGTGCACAGCAGAACATTTGTTGTCATAACAATATGTGGAATTAGTTATGTCTCCATGGCATCTAGAGTAAATCTTGTCAGACTGATATGCGAGGCACATCTTGTGTCATTAAGGAAAGGTTCACTACTTGAAAGCTTCTTTGCAAGAGAATCTAGGCCTATTCACAAAGATAAATATACACATGTTTATATACTCACATATACATTTACTGCTACAGCTATGTGTAACACGTTTTTGCTATTCACCATTACTAAGTATAGTTTTACACCTACGTGTAGATGTACATGTCTCCAACCCCTCAAACCAGGGATGGAGACTCCTACATTAGGGTTTATAAATGTAAAGTTACCAGTAGCTACTGTGTTCACAGAGATGAAGATTTCTGCCAATGTGGTGAAATGTCTGTGTGGGAAATTATATGGAAAATGATTAAAATGTATTATTCTCAAAAAGATACGAATATATATATATTTTCCTGTTAAATATAAATGTAAGTCAGCTTAAATATTTGTCTTTAACCTAAAACTAATACAATAAAAAGTTAGAGCACAATGACTCAACAAATCATTAATATTTGTATTTTCAGTTGTAGTAAGTGCACATAAAATGGTGTTTAATTTAAATAAAATGTAAACATTTTAATTTAATTTAACTTTTGAAATCATTATTTAAAATTGTATATCATTTTTAATGTTAAAATATGCATATGCATATTAATGTTGACAAATTCTAGCAAATGTCTAAATAATTATTGCTGAACTGGTTTGGAATTGTTTGGAATTGTTACCAAATCCCCAAGATGACAATATTAGACTATATTACACATTACCCAGGATATATTTTTTACATTACTACATTAAATGTTTTTTGGGGTATTTACCTTAAAAAATCTGCTTTCTTCAAAGAGCAGCTAACAGTGTGCACTGACTGGAATCAGTATGTTGAGGATATGTTTATCTTAATTGTATAACATGCTGATAAATCAATAGGCAAAGTGAGGTACAGTTTGTTTATGTGGTTATGTGACTGCAATTTGTACTGTAAAAAATATGGATTTTGCATATTTGTTACATAATTTGGCACATCATTTTCAACATTTTCATATTTCACAAAACAAAATTCTAGCTCAAATGAATGAAAATAATATTGGGACAGAATGTACCACACATGGTTCGATTGCTTTTTTTTGGCCTGCATATCTTACATAGCATTGCGGCATAATTCGGCCCACCATACTGGGTAACCCTAGCTGTCCTGATATGTTGAAACTCTACCAGGCTGTTTAGGGGCTAAAATTATAACGAGGAAATCCTTATTTCATAAGTAACTGGGAAATATTATATATTCAATATAGGATTACTCCAGTTCTGAAAATTAATCATCCGGCACTCTGAGAGAAGTTTTGGTCACTCGATCAAGTTTATTGTTTAGACGAAATCACATCAACGCGTTTCAGCAGTCTCACGCTGCCTTGTTCATGATGCCTGAGCACCATTACATTTTCATTAAAATACTGAAAGCAGTGAATGACATTGAAAAGGGACTAAGGGGCACATGCATCAATGGAAATTGAATTCGCAAATGGTGCGAATCGCAAAATTCGGCCGTTTGCGAATTTTAAGCGATTTCTTGATGCATTGCAGTTTGCGATTCCTTATTTTTCGCAATTAAGGAATCGCAAAATGCAATATTGATGCATGTGTACCTAAATTCACAGCGATCACACAGTGCTCTACTGCTCGCAAACCGGCCAATCTTATTCTATGCAGCCTTCAATTCAGCATATTTCTTTTTTTAGACCTTATACTAGAATAAATATTCAAATAGTAATATCAACACAGTACATTCGTAATTTCAATAATCAAATACTCTGGATTTTTATAATCAGCAGAAACCTCGATTTCTTGCATATCTCATCCACTATTCATCGATTATATTTAAAATTGCATTATTTTACATGATTTCAATTATTATTTCATTAGATATATTTCAATTTCATCCTCATAGGAGATTAAAGTGCAAGTGCAAAAGGTACATTTCCACCTGTTTTGGGCTGTAGCAACTTTAGAAGTGTAGTTGGTGAACAGCAAATAGTCGTACTGTTTGTGGGTATGTTTATGTATGAGTATGTCCCTTCTTATTCTCTTCCTTAACTTATCATAGTCCCTCCCATTTAGCATAAAATAGTGCCCATTTTGAAGCCACTCTGCCTTACCCCTCCCATATTTACTATAGAAATGTTAATCTGTGTATGCAGATATTGCCACACAGAAATGATATGAGAAGACAGATGCGAAGGTCTCTACACACAGGCTTGTGAATACCATTCTGCATTATGTGAGCTGTACTGCTGTATTACTAGTTTATGTACTACAAAATGAAAGTTGTGAAAGATATATACATATATATATTCACTGAAAAAACCATAGCTTTTACACACGTTATAGTTAGGAAATAGCATTTACAAACCTATGAAATTCACTGAAAAAAACATAGGTTTGACACCAGTTATAGTTAGCTGGAAATTTTACTCGCATAAAACCAATGAAATTCCCACGTTATAGTTAGTTGGACTCACTATAACTTGCGCGTGCAATGCACTGCTGATGATGTCACATATTACATCACTCATGACATGGTCAGTGACATCAGTCATGACATCACTGATGACACTATCCAGTGAATGTGTGTCTTTTTAAAAAATAAATATGTGTTATATATGTATATGTAAAAGTTGATGGAAGAATAAATGTTTAAATAAGTGATTACTTGGATGTTTAAAAAAAAATTGATTGGTTAACTGGTTTATTAAGTGTATCTTAGTGAATACATATATTAGAGAGTAATGTTTAAATATTTAAATATATGTATTAGTGTTTCACTTTGTGTATAAGTGGTTGCATGGGTTGGTGAGTAGCTACATGTGTATGTATATGGGTTATTAGATGTTTTTGTTAGTATCAGTATGAGTGTTTGTATGGTTTGGTGAGGGTATTACTTAACACATAGATGCATGAATGACTGACTCTCTCTTTGTATGTGTTTTGAAGACAGCATATGTGCAGGACTGTATGGGTGGAAGAGTGTGTATATGTGTGTGTTAGTGAGTGAATGACTGTCTCACTAGTGTCTTTATCAGTAACTACATATGTTTTAATCTAATATATGTGAATATTGATGTATATAAGTGAGTATATGTGAGAGAAAGAGATTGTTAGAGTTCCTGTTTAGATAAGTATGTGTTTCTATAAGTGATTGTTTAAGAGAGTAAGTATGTGTAAGTTTCCATAGAAGTAAGGTGGTTGTGTGTGTATAGCTGTATATGCAAATAAATGGATGTTCAATAGTTTATTTGCATGTGTGAATATGTGTGAGAGTATCTTTTGGATGATTGTCGGTGTGTAACAGGATGTATAGGTGTATCACTACATATCATGAGTGAGTATATGTACGAGTGAATATATAGAACTGTTGATCAATGAGTGGATGTGTATATAGATGGTGGAATTATTGAATTGGTTGTTGTAACTTGTATGGGTATCTACATTTTTTTGAACATTTTAGTTTCTATTTCTTAATATGTGTTTCAACGGTTACATTACAGTGAAAAGAGGTCTGTCACTCTGTAACAAGGATGGTGTCATCAGTGATGTCATGACTGATGTCACTGACCATGTCATGAGTGATGTAATATGTGACGTCATCAGCAGTTCATTGCACGCGCAAGTTATAGTGAGTCCAACTAACTATAACGTGGGAATTTCATTGGTTTTATGCGAGTAAAATTTCCAGCTAACTATAACTGGTGTCAAACCTATGGTTTTTTCAGTGAATTTCATAGGTTTGTAAATGCTATTTCCTAACTATAACGTGGTAAAAGCTATGGTTTTTTCAGTGAATTTCATAGGTTTTTTAAATGCTACTTCCTAACTATAACGTGTTTAAAACCTATGGTTTTTTCAGTGAATATATATATATATATATATTACCTACTGGCGGTCGCCAGTAGGTATATATAGTTAGGATTTTTTCTCTATTGGATTTTTGAAAATTCTATGTCTAATAACTTTGGCGTTTGTGGACGGAATTGGCTGAAATTTTCAGGAAAATGGAACAGTTTGTTTCTGAGCAGCCCCTGAAAATTTGGGGGGGGTTCGTCAAGGGGGGGCCGAGAAAAAAGGGGGGTCCCAAAACGTGTTTTTAACATTGAGTTTTCCATAGGGCGGTTGGCCTCACTTTTAGCCCGAACGGCTGAATGGATTTGCACGAAACTTGGCAAAATTGTAGGGACTGGTAGCCCGATGTGCCTTTTGTAGGTCTCAATATATGTGCTCCAGTGGATTTTGAGAAATTAACGTTTAAAAAAAGATATATATCTGTAACAGCGGACCGGGCAGCGCTCCGGTTCGCGGACTTTTCGCGCAACGGAGCTTTGTGAAGCGAAGCTGATTGGTTCTCCGGCGTCTGTCAACATTCCAAACAGTCCGTAGCGGCAGCCATCTTGTCTCTCGGTAGGATTGAGAGACAAGAGGAGGCCAAAACAAAGGGGGAAATAACCATAAGGGGGCATAGTAGATCCTCCCTGACCCCCTAGGTTTAATGTGGAGGTTTTAAAAGGGCCCCGCGGGGCAAAAAAAAATAATATTTTTTTTGTTTTTTTGCGTGGGTAGCGCCCGGTCCGCGAACCTTAAGCGTTACGGGAGTCTGTCAACATTCCAAACAGTCCGTAGCGGCCGCCATCTTGTCTCTCAGTAGGATTGAGAGACAAGAGGAGGCCAAAACAAAGGGGGAAATAACCATAAGGGGGCATAGTAGATCCTCCCTGACCCCCTAGGTTTAATGTGGAGGTTTTAAAAGGGCCCCGCGGGGCAAAAAAAAAATAATTTTTTTTGTTTTTTTTGCGTGGGTAGCGCCCGGTACGCGAACCTTAAGCGTTACGGGAGTCCACCATTTTGTGTTTCAGTCGAATTAAGATACAAAATGGAGGGCAAATAATGTTCAGAATGGGTAGAAGGGGGCACGGTAGACTTATCTTGACCCCCTAGGTTTTGTGAGGATGGCTGAGGAGGCTTATATGTGCGAAAAAAACATTTTTTTTTTAATTTCGCGAGGTTAGCTCCCGGTTCGCGTATCGGGTAGCGCCCGGGGAGCGTACTTTGTTGAAAATTAGTGAAAAAAGTTAGAGTAAAATAATAATTGTGAGTGATCAGATGTAGGGTAGCTCTGAGAAGAGCTTTTGGGTTTATGGTACATTTAGGTACTTATAAGTAGGTACCAATGCACATTCTTAAATTCAGAATGAAAATTCTGTTGCCCTCATCTGAGAAGTGAACTCCATCTCCTCTGTAGATATCTTGCATGTAGTAACGCAAGTTATTGTTGTACAGGGAGCCCATTCCATGGTCTCTCATGTAAGCTGAAACAGATTTGTTTACATGCTTCCTCGACTTCTCAATTTGTGGACAAAATTGGTTTGACCACCTCCATTTCTGTCTTTGGCATATATTTGAATATACCAAGGCAGTCTGAGGAAAAAGTGCCATCAATTGCTCAAAGGTGTCCTTTAAAAGCATTTCCAGACCTACCCCAGTCAAAGTGCCCAAATTATTACCTCCACAGTGCACAATTAACAGGTCAGGTTTGGGCAAATGCATAAAGGTTTTCACGAATGGTATCAATTGGTGACATTTTAATCCTCTGTGGCCAAACCACTTAATTTCCACATCTTGTAAATTGAGGTTAGGTAATTTTCTGTTCTCAGCATACCTGTGAGCCCAGTGGATATAACTATGTCCAACAATCCAGACAGAAAACATGGTGAGAGAAGGTTCTGCTGCAGTCAGATGAAGTGTGGCAATGAAATGGCAGTTGAAAAAATGAGAGTTTAAAATGAAAAAAACTGTGGAGTTTCTGTGTTAATGAAGCAGTAACAGTGATTGGTGGATTTTGATTGCTGAAAACAGAAAGTTAGGGTGCATGGGTGAGTTCTTTGAAAGATGTATTTTGAATGGTCAATAAATAATCATTAAATGAAAGATTGCAGTGGATACGCAGGTGCACTGAGAGTTCAGAGTTCAATTGCAACATTGTTGTGTGAACTTGCAAACACCAGAGGTCTTGCAAGAGGTGGTTGCTATGCAGAAAAGGCATGAAATGGCAGAGGGGGGAAGGGTTTTCATTTGAAAAAAAGTGAGGGAAGAGTTTTGATTGGGTGACATGAGAGATATGTGTGAAGAATTACAGCATTTCTGTGCTTTTGATAGCTGCAGACTCTGGAGTGCATACCTTTTGCTCTGCTGAAGACAAATTGGTGTGTTTCTGAGACTGTTTTCAAACTCAAAGTATTTGCTAAGGTGAGAAAATATTTCTTTAATTTAGATAGAGAATAGTGTGCTTTAAGGAGAAAATTATGAAGAAAGTTGTGTTTTTCAAATGTTGCTTTGTCTCAAGTGTTTTACAAATAGATTTTGTTTCTTTGAGAAAATGTAATTGGAGAAAATGTGAAGTATTAGTACTGACAGGGTGTTTTTCTGCATAGGAGCTGTGGAGTCTTTTCAAATTATGACTTGAGAATCGTTTTTGAGGAAGATGAATGGTTATAATATTTCTGAGAAGGACATAATGGTGTATGCTTCTTTATAATGCAATTGAATGTCTCTGATGTTATTTTTCCCATTTTAAAGTAAGACTTTTCTCTGTGGCGCAAATTGCTTGTAAATATGCTCCCACCTGTGCATGGTAAATTTTTGTTTTGAATGTTTGTGTTACATAGCCATGTTAAAAGTGATACAAACATGCTGCAAAGGCAATCAAAAAACGCTTTTATGTGTCTTAAGGACATTTAAAGTAATTTTCCCATGTGCAGTGTTTTGAAATTATGATTTGAAAATCGTTTTTGGGGAAAAGGAATTGTTTTTAAAATTAATAACAAGGACATAATGGTGTATGCTTTTTTATAAGGCAATTGACTGTCTCTGATGTTATTTTTCCCATTTTAATGTAAGACCTTTCTCTGTGGCGCAAATTGCTTGTAAATATGCTCCCACCTGTGCATGGCAAATTTAGATTTTGAATGTTTGTGTTACATAGCCATGTTAAAAGTGATACAAACATGCTGCAAAGGCAATCAAAAAACGCTTTTATGTGTCTTAAGGACATTTAAAGTAATTTTCCCATGTGCAGTGTTTTGAAATTATGATTTGAAAATCGTTTTTGGGGAAAAGGAATTGTTTTTAAAATTAATAACAAGGACATAATGGTGTATGCTTTTTTATAAGGCAATTGACTGTCTCTGATGTTATTTTTCCCATTTTAATGTAAGACCTTTCTCTGTGGCGCAAATTGCTTGTAAATATGCTCCCACCTAAGCATGGCAAATTTAGATTTTGAATGTTTGTGTTAAATAGCCATGTTAAAAGTGACCCAACCATGCTGGAAAGGCAATCAAAAAACACTTTCATGTGTCTTAAGGACATTTTAAGTCATTTCCTCATGTGCAGTGTTTTCAAATTATGATTTGAAAATCGTTTTTGGGGAAAAGGAATGGTTTGTAAATGTATGACAAGGATATAATGGTGTATGCTTCTTTATAAGGCATTTCTGTGTCTCTGATGTCATTTTTCCCATATTCTATTAAAAGACCTTTCTCCGTGGGCCACATTCATTGTAAATATGGTCACACTTGTGCATGTTAATTTTGGTTTTTACTGTTTGAGTTACATAACCATGTTAAAAGTGACCCAAAAAAATTGCAAAGGCTTTCAAAAAACACTTTCATGTGTCTTAAGAACATTTTAAGTAATTTCCCTGTGGGCAGTGTTTTCAAATTATGAATTGAAAATCGTTTTTGAGGTAATGGAATGTTGTTAAAATTTATGTGCGCCATATGCCCCCAAATTTCTTTTTCAGGGGTGCAGCAGGGTGTTCTTGAGACACACATGCACCCTTGGAAAAATTCCTAATTTGCGATGAGCTAATTGCTAATCGCAAATTGCACCTTCATTCCTATGAGCCTCCTAGCCCATGGAAATGAATGGGTAATTTGCAATTAGCAATTTGCTCATTGCAAATTAGGAATGGTAAAGAATTGCTATTTATTCCTTAAAATTTGCTATTTTGGAAATGCAAAATAGTTATATGATACATATGCCGGTTGATGTCTAACAAGATAAGAAGCTTAGGGATACATTTATGATGACTGGCGCAATGAAGTGGACATTACTTACTTCATTGGTAGAGCTTTACATGTATTATGTCCTCTGTATTCTTCATCAAGCGTAACTTTAATCTGCAATCCTGAGTAGGCCTCACCTTAAACAAACCTCTGGATAGGCCACACCTTATCGTCATCCTGAATTAATCATTTAAAATGCTAGGGACAGATTTATGATAGGTGTATGCCTCTTTTGCGCCACTTACAAAACACTGTCCACGGGGAAATGACTTAAAATGTGCTTAAGACACATGAATGTGTTTTTTTAAAGCGTTTGCAATTTTTTTGGGTCACTTTTAACATGGCTATGTGACTCAAACAGTCAAAATCTAAATTCACCATGCACAGGTGGGAGCATATTTACAAGGAATGTGCTCTATGGGGAAAGGTCTTATAATGTAATATGGGAAAAATGACATCAGAGACAGTGAAATGCCTTATAGAGAAGCATACACCATTATGTCCTTGTCATAAATTTGCAAACCATTCCTTTTCCCCAAAAACGATTTTCAAATCATAATTTCAAAACACTGCACATGTGGAAATGACTTAAAATATCCTTAATTCAAAATTTGCTATTCCTTATTTTGCGATTGCACTGAAGGATTTGCAAATTTTGCGATTTCTTAAATGCAATGTATCAAACAAAAAATATGTAAAAAATGACATTAAGGATTTGGAAACTACCACCAACTTCTAGTTTGTGTTAATTTGCGAATTCTTTTCAAAAATAATTTTTTTTTTAAAAACAAAAGGTGCCACATGACGCCAATACATGCCCTTAGGGCATGTATGTGCGCCATATGCCGCCAAATTTCTTTTTCAGGGGTGCAGCAGGGTGTTCTTGAGACACCCATGCACCCTTGGAAAAATTCCTAATTTGCGATGAGCTAATTGCTAATCGCAAATTGCACCTTCATTCCTATGAGCCTCCTAGCCCATGGAAATGAATGGGTAATTTGCAATTAGCAATTTGCTCATTGCAAATTAGGAATGGTAAAGAATTGCTATTTATTCCTTAAAATTCGCTATTTAGGAAATGCAAAATAGTTTGATGGTACATATGGCGGTTCATCTGTAACAAGATAAGAAGCTTAGGGATAGATTTATGATGACTGGCGCATCACCAGGGATGTGCCAGTCATCTTGCGCCGCTGTTCCGCCACCCATGGTGTGCTGCATTTACAATGTGGCGCAGCATGGGGCAAAAATGGCACAGATGCGTGACGTATCTGTGCTGTAAAGGTGGCGCATTGCTGGAATTGTATCGCAAGTGCGATGCAGCTCAAGCAAGGCTCAGGGGTGCCCCATCTCCACAATGTTGCGTCAAGACCTATGCCTGCTTAAAGCAGGCGCAGGGTTTTGACGCAGCTTTTTCCTATCTGATTGTAAATACGGCACACCATGGGTGGCAGAGCAGCGGTGCATGTTAACTGGTGCATGCCTGGGGATGTGCCATTTAACATAAATCTGCCCCTTTACATTTAAGTATGTGCAGGGGACACAGAGTTGGTGAGGCTTATCCAAGGTTAAGAAGAGATGAGTCCTGTTCACTGAAAAATTAGACATAGGCTTCACCTGCTCAGCATCGCTGGACATGGCTAAATAATAGCTGCAAAATGTTACTCTTGTTAAACAATTTTACTATTATAATCTCTGAGATTTGTCTCTTACTCTGCAACATCTCATTGTTGTTATCTTTCTTTAAAGATAAAGACAACATCAACATGAGCGACAATCTGCAATCAGTTGATTTTGACCTCATCATTGAACTTGTAATTGAAACATCAGTGGATGTTGATCCCTTGGATGATTTAAATCCTGAGGATGAAGAAGAGCGTGATGAGGATGCAGATTTGTCCGAATTATATGAGATAGGGTGGGAAGCTGACCTGCTTGAGCCTATGGAACTATAAACATTTATTTTTAAAATTTATAATAAATAAAAAGTAAAAGTGTAAACCGTTTAATTTAAAAATAAAGACACCTTCAAAAACAGGTTATGTGTAGTGTCTTCAATAAAATATTAAAATATGCTCATAAAATTAGATCAGATTCACATATAAAATAGCACAGGTAACATGAATATAAATTCCATTTCTTTTCTGCTATTTCTGTATTGTAAATTTGCCAAGGACTAAAAAATCTTCTATTTAAAATGTCAAGTAGTGTGTTAAGTTTTTGATCACTGTTATTGATTTACTGTTTGGTAATAGTGGTTAATAACATTTTTTAATATATTTTACCACAGATTCAACTGCAGATCATTTCAACATTTCACCATGCCAACGAAAGAAAGAGAGAGAAAGGCTGCAAAACGTCAAAGACAGCAGGCCAATCAAAAGAAGCAGCAGTCCTCTAACAAAAAGATTTGTCAAGTCACGAAGAAAGCACCGGGTAAGAGTACAAAAACATTCATAAGAAATATGTGTAGTAAAAAAAATATTACTACAGAAAATGTTTCAGTCCATAAAAAGAGAAGGAATTCAAATGGAAAGGAAAGGCCAATCAAAAATGTTACTGCTAGAGCAAGAGATAACTCTGTGCATGATAGTAGAAGGAAACAACAGTTTAGGGACATTCGTAAACGAATGTTCCGTAACAGGATAATTGGCAATTTGTTAAAAAATATTAAGAAAGGTCAACAGAAAGTGGTTTTTTATAAGAGAAAAAAAAAAGTTGAGAAAGTTATTGATCAGGCATTTGAAATTAAACGTAAGTTATTTATTTTGATAATCAATAGAATTAGGAAGCTAAAGAAGGCAATTTATGATTTCAAAAGAAATAGTAGATGGAAGAGAATAGTTAATCGTAGTAATTTTTGTGAAGTTTTTTCTGGAGAATGGATGCATAGTTCAAGCTCTGAGGCATTTTTTAATGAGGAGAGTTATTTCCAGGATAATGATTTGGTGCATGCAGTTGACACCAGTGGTCGTGCTTATGAAGTGAAAGATGGTTGTCCAGTTGAAAAAGAAAAACTTGTGACAACAGAGACAGAAGAGGTGTTAGGTAATGAGGTTTTAGGAAGACGTGCTAAGGGTCCTGTGTACACCTGGAAGTGTAGTAGTATTTGTAGTGTGCGACAGGATTCCATCAATTTGCTTTGTGATTTTGTACGGTCATTTAATAAGAAAAGTTTGAAGCAGAAAATGATGTTGTTGCAAGAATTAGATCCTTGCAGAGTGAGAGAAGTGACAGGTTTGCATGGTCATTCACTGGCTTGTCTTTCCAGGAGAGTATGCCAGAGTGTTTTTCATCATTTCAGGATGCTAGCAGTGCATCATAATAAAGTGAGGAAATTAGTTAGAATGTTGTATTATGCTAAGAGTCCAGCAATTATGCTTAAACAATTATGCGCTGCTCTTTTGCATGGTTCTGAAATAGATGTGAAGAATATATGTGAAGAAATTGAGTTTTGTTACTTTGGAAGTAAAGAGGAGAATGTTGAAATTGACCAAGAAGAAGCGGGTAATGTGGAAGATAGTGTACAGGTTTCCAGTACAGATAATTTCCAGAGGGAAATTGCGACGTTTCAGGTCAAATCAAGTGAGAGGCCAAATTTCATTTGTGTGTGTTGTCGACGCACTTATTATAAGAATCAGACTAAGTTAGTGGATTTATATGCAAAAAGTGAAAGGGAAAATAATAGTGAATGGAAGGATTTCACAACATACTTGATGGTAGAAAATTGTTTTGATTTGGGATTGGATCAACGTGTGTGTACTTATTGTTGTAACAAATTAAATCAAAACCAGATGCCTGCTAGAGCAGTTCATAATAATCTGGAATTGATTGAGATTCCTTCTGAATTGAAGGATTTAAATACTTATGAATTTATTTTGATTCAAAGTATCCATCCCTTTCAGGCTATTGTAAGAATGGAGCCAAAGACAGGGAAATTGCCTCCATCAGATTTACAGAGAGGATTAAAGGGAAGAGTTGTTTATTCGCCTCTAGATTTGAAGAAAAACATTAACACAATTGGAGTAGAAAAAGTGGACGAGGAACCTCTGGTTATCTTAGTTAATGGGGTTCCGACAAAGAATAAGAAAATATGGCAAGATTTAGTAGATGTTAGGAAAGTTAAAAAGGCAACATTGTATTTGAAAAAAAATAATACATTCTATAAGAATGTATATGTTGCAGAAGAGGAAGTAAGTGAGGAAGAGGATAGCGATTTGTGTGCTGGTCAAATTGAGAAAGTAGAACCCTCTACTAGTGAAGAAATATATGAACATTATAGTGTTCATCCTTTGCATTCCAAGGAAGTCATGGGGAATGCTATTGAGTTGTTTCAAATGAAACAAGCCAAAGGGAGTCCCATTAGTGTTTGGGAGGAAAGTTTGGAAGCTCGGTGTTTCCCACAGCTTTTTCCAACAGGTCAGGGAGGAAGATATGATGAGCGACCTCATCAAATTCCTGCTTCTGAATACCGGACTTTGCGATTGTATGCAGGAGATGCTAGGTTTCGACAATGCATTCCTTATTTGTTTCATCTCCTGTTTGAAAGCGATCTGTCTGGACTGTCATATGCAGTGAACCACATCTTGAAAAGTGGTATACACATGCAAAACATCTCGGCAAGTGACTTTATGGATAAAGTCAATGTCCAAGACAGTATTTTGGATTCTCACCTGATTAATCTCATGGCGTGTCAGCGTGGTACTAATGAGTACTGGTACCGTCGTCATGGTGATTTAAAATGTATGCTGAGGAACTTAGGTACTCCCACATGGTTCCTCACTCTGAGCTGTGCCGAGTATGGCTGGGAAGACTTACTTGAATTTCTATGAGAGGCAAATGCTAACGTAGATAACATCGAATTCAAGACACCCGGAGAACTGTGCTCTTTGGATCCAGTCAATGTATGTAGGTACTTCAATCATAGATTTGAAGCTATGATGTCTTTCATCATGAATAAGAAGAATCCACCTCTTGGAGAGGTGTTGGATTTCTTCTGGAGAAAGGAGTACCAAGCAAGAGGTGCTCCTCATATACATATGTTGTTGTGGATCAAGGATGCACCTAAATTTGGAACGGATCCAGAAGACTCAGTGATGAGTTTCATCCAACAGTATTCTACGTGTGCTGTTCCAAACGCAAAGGAGAAGAAAAGCCTAAGAGAAAAAGTTCTGCGTTTCCAAAGCCATCGATGTGGAAAGTACTGCCGTCGTAAATTCCGAAACAAGGACAAGTTCTACACCAAATGTCGTTTCGGCTTTCCACGACCGGTGATTTCTAAAGGAAGAGTAAACAGTTTGATGTCTTCGCTGCGACATAATGTGATGAAGAAATCACCTAAAAACACATACAATTTGAAGAGGAACGAAGAGTCCAAGTACATCAACGACTACAACCCGGTGATTTTGTCCATGTGGAATGCTAACATGGATATACAGTTTGTGGCTGATAACTGTATGGCTGTGGCTCGGTATGTGACATCTTACATCACCAAAAAAGAGAAGACAGAATTGAAGGATATGTGGGAGGACATTTCCCATGAAAAGAGCCTCAGCAAGAAGTTGTACAGTTTCAGTCTGAAGATGTTGTCGCATCGAGAAATCGGAGCTTACGAATGTTCTGACCGGTTGTCTTCAGCAAGTCTCTATGCCAAGTCCAGGAGTATCGTTTGGGCGAGTGTTGGTCTTGCTGCAACGCGTAATCAAGTTCTGAAACCTGTGCGGGAAATTGAGTATTTGGCGGAAAAGGAGCCAAACAGTACCGACATTTTGAAGAGCAACATGTTGGATACATATTATCCAAATCGAAGCAGTCACCTCGAGAATGTTTGTCTGTATGAGGTTCTGCAAAATTACATATTCAAGAGGAACATCAAAGAAGATACTGAGAAAGGAGTGTATGCTGTAATAGGAAGTGAGGGATGTCTGGTCAAGCAAAGAAAATGCCACTTGATAAACCATCGAAAATTGAGTGGCGAATCTCCTGAAAAAAAGGAGTTTTTCTATTTAGCACTTTTGCAACTTTTTAAGCCATGGCGTGCAGAAGAGGAACTGCTTGGAGATTTCCTTTGTTACGAAGACTCATTCAATGCTGCCAAGGAGACCATAGAATGTCCTGCTTTTCCCAAATATGTAGAAATGTTGAATGTGGAAATTGAGCAGGAAGCAACGATTGCAGCCGAGATTGCCAGAGACAGTTCTCAGGACAGTCAGAGTTCTGCTTCATTGAGTCAGGATCCACTAGGAGGACCTCTTATCGAAAATGAAGCTGCCACTGCTATGAATGAAGTGGAAAGAGCCATGGCACATGCTCAGGAGGATGCGGTTAACTTAGAAGAGTTGGAAAGACAACTCATCGTTGAGCAGAGGAAAATATATGACGAACTTACCATGCAAATTGATCATGGATTAAGTCATGACAAGAAAGAGTGCTCATGTACGTCGTTGAAGCCTGTCCGACTGTATGTGAGTGGAGAAGCAGGAACTGGAAAAAGTTTCCTTATTAAAGCAATTTCATGTTATTTGCAGGAAAGGACAGAGTCATCGCTGTCTTGTGTTGTCACCGCTCCAACTGGACTGGCAGCACATAACATTAAAGGGATTACTTTACATCGTTTACTGATGCTGCCAGTGGAGCATGACAACAAATTAGAATATCACAAGCTATCTGGAGATGCTTGTTTTGAAGTTTCAAGAGTCTTGAGGAAAATGAAACTTCTTATCATTGACGAAGTAAGCATGGTTTCCAATGTCATGCTTGCCTTTGTGCATTTGAGAATGCAAGAAGTTCTCAAAACAGAGTATGATGTGTTATTTGGTGGCAAACACATCATTGTTTTCAGAGATCTTCTGCAGCTGACACCAGTGAAAGGGCAACCTGTGTTCAAAATGCTCACGCATGAAGATACCAGGAAGTGCTTAGGGAGCATTGGCAACGTCAATATATGGTTAAACTTCAATTATGCTGAACTGCATGAAAATATGCGTCAGGCAAAGGATGAAGTTTACAAGACTATTCTACAAGATGTTAGAATTGGAAAAGTGACCGAGCATGGGAAAGAAGCTTTACATGCACGATTACTGACAAATTTATATCCAGACGAAGATGTTGTGCCTGAGAATATTTTTCAGAAAGTTACTGAGAAAAAATCTGGAATATGTTTGATGCCAACTCTTGCAGAATGTGCCAAATTCAACAACAAAATGTTGCATTTAGAAAAGCAAGAGATTGTGAAACTGGAAGCTATTGACAGAGTAGAGCATATGGGATCAACAATTATTTTGTCTGAGAATCTGAAAACAAAATTGGATTCATTAGAGAAGAGTATATCTAAAACTGCGGGTTTTGAAAAGACTCTGAATGTGTGCTTGAACTGCCGTATAATTTTAAGAAGGAATTTACATGTTGAAAGAGGTCTGGTAAATGGATCAATGGGTAATGTTGTTGATTTTGTGAAATACAGAAATAGAGATGGAATTGAATTTTTAAAAATTAAATTTGATGGCATTGAGGAAGTACAGCTAATTGCTCGTTGTTCTGCTAGATTTTTGCTTGTAAAAGACTTATATGTTCGTCGTAAGCAGTTTCCTGTTTGCTTGGCATATGCGGTGACAATCCATAAATCGCAAGGTTTAAGTGTAGACTGTGCATTGGTGAATATTGGCAGTTCTGTGTTCAAGGAGGGTATGGCATATGTGGCATTGTCACGAGTTAGAAGTTTATCGGGATTGTACTTGATTGAGTGTGATGTCACAAACATTTGTGCGGATCTAGATTGTGTTAAGGAATACAATAGGTTAAGAAGAGAGTATGCGCCACATTTGCCTCAGTATCCTTTGTTTGAGAAACGTGTGGTAGGCCGGAAACGAAGAAATGTGACCAATACTGGGGAGGTTGTAGCAAAAAGACGAAAAGTCGATGAACCTGAAATTATAAGCAGAAACAAAAAGGATTCTGTTGAAGATGTTGTTGGTTTTCAATTTGAAAACAGTTCTGGTGTCAACTGCTATGCTAATGTAGTGGTTAATGTTTTGTTTTCTCTAGAAAATGTAAAAGAAGAGATTGTGGTCAATTCTGATCAAAGATTTTGCAGTTTGTTAAATTCTGTGTTAGAGAAATGTAGCACTGATAGAACAAACATAGAAAGTGTGTCTGAAATTCGAAATCTGTTAGACAGATGTTCAGGCCAAACACAATTCTCTCAAAATAGTCAGCAAGATTGTCAGGAGTTTTTAATGTATATGCTTGATGTATTGCATGATGAAGGTGTAGATGTAGATCACCTGTTTGGGCTTTCTTATCAATGGCAGCATGACTGCGAGAACTGTAGGGTATCAAGTACTACTAGTGTAGACTCAGAAAGATTTATATATTTAACTTTGCCAGACAGTAAATCAGTCTCTTTTAATAAGCTAGTAAAAGCAGCTGATCACAACATGGAGTGTAGCCAATGAAAATCTGAAATGATGTCCACATTATTTATACGAACATATGGCCAGTATGTCATTTTAATGTTCCAACGATGTAGGCCTGATGGAACAAAATTGACAACTTTAATTAAAAATTTTGTGGCTTCACAGTTGTCAATATCAGGAAGGACTTTTGTAACTGTAGCAATTATATATCATGATGGTCCTTCAATAACATCAGGACATTATACTGCTTATTTAAAGTGTAGAAATGGCTGGTCATTCTGCAATGATTCTGTTTTAATTTTCAAAAAAAAATTGCCGTATGACCTTAAAAACTCTTACCTGGTGTTTTTAAAACCAAAATTTTAGGGAAAGAATCTTGGGATGTGCTCTGAGGAATTTCAAGAAGTTCTAATGGCTCCTACACGATTTGGCCTTGAGGATAAGTGTAGTACAGAGACATAAGTTCTTACCATAACACTGGACGTCATGGAGAAATACGTGCACTTTGAATGAGTTCAGAAAAACTGTTTCTTTTTATAAGCTAATTGAAGCAGCCAATCAAAACATGGAGTAGAGGGAATGTAAGTCTGCAATGCTGTCTACTGTTTTACATTGCTTTGTCATTAAAAGTGATGTAGAGAATTAAATAATTGTACTAGTCATAAAGGTAGTGTAAGTCTGCTTCATAGTAAGCAGTATCAGTGTGATAGGAAATGTAGAACATGATTGAGCAAGAAGGGGAAGATATTACTAGTCCAGGATTGTGAAAATGATCTTCAACATTTTAATTGTGAAAGTTGCGGAAATACAACATGACGGGATTGGCTTAAAAGAATTCTAAGAGTTATAAATGGCTCAGACACGATTTGGCCTTGTGGAAACGTGTGGTAGAGAGCGAGAAGTCATTTATTGTATGTAACATGTTTTTGAAAACGATGGAGGTTTTCTTTCAGAAAGTGGCGGGTTGAAAGTAATAACAGCACAACAGAGTGTAAGCTGTTCATAGGACATCCTTGGCCGTCATGGAAAGTAAGTTAACTTTAAGGAGTTCTGAATTCTGATTTGTTATGTTGTATGGGTTTTTTAAACACAATCATTTTGATTGTGTTTTTTTTTCCCCGCTGTTATATGATGAATACCTTCAAGTCACTGTTTTAGTGAAATTTGATACATTCTGAGAACAGCAAAAATAAACCATTTAACATGTATAATTAATTCTGTTCTGTTTGCATTTATGATGTACATGTAGAACTGTGTAGGAGGCATGGAGAAGGTGAGGCTTCTGCAAGTGTCAAAGTTGTTGCATACAGTGCTCATATTCTACGTAGTCTTTTATATTTCATTACTTTCACTGTTTCTGACTGATCTAAACATTTTTTTTTAAAAAGAACAGTAAGTATAAGGGAAGGAAAAAGACAGTTATGTTAAAAGAAACACAGCTATAGGGAATAAACTAGGTATACTGTTACCCGCAATCCTCTGCTGATTATGTCACTGAGCATGTCATGAATGATGTAATATGTGACATCATCAGCAGTGGATTACGGGTAATAGTATCTCTAGTTTACTCCCCTATAGCTGTCTTTCTTTTAACATAACTGTCTGTTTCCTTCCCTTATACTTACTGTTCTTTTTTTAAAAAACATTTTTTTGGTTCGCTTCCGGTTCGCGTACCGGGGAGCGAACTGGGAAGCGAACTAAGAGAAATAGAGGTTGGCACAGTTCCAAATATTGTACCAATTTTTTAATAACGGGGAGGTAGTTCTGAAAAGAACTTTTTTTTAAATTGTTTTTGTTGTTTTATATTTTTTTTATTATTTTTCTGAACATTTTTTTACTTTTTTGAATTTTTCTGAACAGTTTTATATTTTTTTTGTTTTTTTTTCGGAGGGGGCAACGAAAACGATTAATTGTAAAGGGCTCAACAGGAGCAACAAAACAAAAAAAAAGAATTTATTGTTTGGGGCGTTTCGGACAAACATGAGCATGATTGTCAATAGCTCTGTTGATCAGAGTGATGCTACTTTCTCCGTAGCAAATGAATCCACTGCAATGTACGCAGACTTGTTTTACTTCACAAAATCTCGTTTGTATATTTGGCACCATCTCCCTGCCCTCTGGTCCCGTTACTTCCGGTACAACAGATCTTCTGGCCATAATAGGGAGATTATCTAGGTCGTCCTGTTCCTCTTCTTCCTCTTCTTGCTGAATTATAACTTTAGCAGGTGGTCCACTCTTCTTGGATGTGGTGGAGGTGGTGGGGAAGCACCAGCTGAAGCTACTAAAGAAGCCATTGCTCACTGGTAACAAAGGGTCTTTCTCTCACAATGATGAAAGTCAGAGTGAGGAAAGAAGGAGGGATTTTCATCATTTGGGAAAAACAATAGTTCTCAACCAATGAAAAGTGTTCATTTTAGATTATATGACCTAGTCTTACATCATTAGGAAACCAAAAGTGAAATGAACCAATGAAAAGTGTTATTACCAAGTCACATGACCTGCTGTGTTTACGTTACGCGCTTTGCAGGGCCTCCCGGTTTGCTTCCAGAAACCTGTGCTTTGCGACTCGGTAAGCGTACCAGTTCGCTAACGTAGCACGTCATATGACGTATCACGCGACAACGCGAAACGTCATGCGGACTGGAGGCGTCACGATGTTGTTTTCTAACGCGGCAGTTGCGGTAAAGAAACGTTTACCGGCTCGCGGTCTATTTCGCGGCATCAAGGTCAGCTAACGGGAAGCTTCCCGATTCGCGAAGCGGGAACGAAGAAAAAAAAATATTTAAAAAAAAGTTATTAATAAACATATAAAATATATTTTTGGATTTAAAGAAGAATACATTTTACAGCTACAGATATTAGCTGTTAAAAAACCAATGAAATTCACTGAAAAAACCATAGGTTATAGACCATATATAGTTAGGAATTAGCATTTACAAAACCTTGAAAATTCACTGAAAAAAACATAGGTTATAGACCATATATAGTTAGGAATTAGCATTTAGAAAACCTTATTTTACTCACACAAAACCATTGAAATTCCATATATAGTTAGTTGCACTAACTATATATCGCGCACCCGCAATCCACTGCTGATGATGTCACATATTACATCATTCATGACATGGTCAGTGACATCACTGATGACATCACTGATGACATCTCAAATGACATCACTGATGACATCACTGATGACATCTCAAATGACATCACTGATAACATCTCAAATGACATCCCTGATGACATCACTGATGACATCTCAAATGACATCACTGATGACATCTCATTTGACATCAATGGTCACATCACTGATGATATCATTCATGTGACAATACAATGCATCTCCTCACACTTTAATATAACCTCTGTTACACCCAGTGTTAAATACAGAATATAATTTTTTAAACCATTGACACACCAATACTAGTTACTACATACGCACTCACTGATTCCTATGTCTACACACACATTCACTCATTCACCCATACAATCATTCATACATACAATCACTCATCTTTACAACACTATCATATGCACTCATACACCTATACAGACACTCAGACTCTGCCACTGATCCATGGAGTTACTCACACACCTAGTCAGTCCTGTAAAGAATCAATCACACTTCCATTTTCTAATCTATACAGTTAAACATAGAGTACCTTACATTTTCAAACATATACTAATACATACTTACTCTCTTATACAATCATTGATACAAGAACACATTGATCTGCACAGAGTCAGACATCTCCCAGCCAGCCACACACACACTCAGTCTCCCATACAAATACTTGGACAATCAATCAATAACCCATATAGTTACTCATATAGCTACTGATCAACACATGCAGCACTTTACAGAACAACAGACATAATGATGCACAAATTAAGACAGTTTAGTCACTAACCCATGCACTCAGTGAGACACATTTAATCACTTACTCATTCATAAAGTCAGTCACGCACCTACTAAATCTTTTATTTAGGCACTTCTACATCTACTCATTTTTCAATATGTAAAACATATTTAAACTTTACAGAAACACACAGTCAATGGATGATGTCATCAGTGATGTCATCAGTGATGTCATTTGAGATGTCATCAGTGATGTCATCAGTGATGTCACTGACCATGTCATGAATGATGTAATATGTGACATCATCAGCAGTGGATTGCGGGTGCGCGATATATAGTTAGTGCAACTAACTATATATGGAATTTCAATGGTTTTGTGTGAGTAAAATAAGGTTTTCTAAATGCTAATTCCTAACTATATATGGTCTATAACCTATGGTTTTTTCAGTGAATATATATATATATACAATTTCTATGGCAAAATGAAACCCCTCATTTTGTTCCTTTTCAAATTAAATGTATTAAGTGTTACCACTTTATTCCAATCAAGATGACTTCAGGTGTGCCATACTTTGTCATAAGTAAGACTGTTAGCGTTCTAGTTGTTCTTTAGAACACTCTGGGACATTCTGTCATTGGGCTATAGTTGGGCTACATCTGGCTGATATTTGGGCTACATTTGGGCTCTTTTGTCACTGGTGGCCATCTTGGGAGACTGCATATCAGAATTCTTTTAATGAAATATAAGAGGATTTGAGAAGTCACTCAAAATGTGCCCTAATTGTTCTTTCTTCAGCACTAATCATAATTTCTATGGCAAAATGAACCCCCTCATTTTGTTCCTTTGCAAATTAAATGTTTTAAGTCTTAACACTTTATTCCAATCAAGATGACTTCAGGTGTGCCATACTTTTGTCATAAGTAAGACTGTTAGCGCACTAGTTGTTCTTTAGAACACTCTGGGACATTCTGTCATTGGGCTATAGTTGGGCTACATCTGGCTGATAGTTGGGCTACATTTGTTTATTTTGTCTCTGGTGGCCATCTTTGGGCTACATTGGGCTACATTGGGCTACATTGGGCTACATTTGGGCTCTAACATATATATAGCCCAATGTAGCCCAATATATATTTATTCAAAGTTAATTTTCTCAGCAACTACTGAACAGATTTACACCATTCAAAGAAAAGCGTAATCTGCGAGCCGGACTCTACCTTTCTACCAAATTCCTTATAAATCCATTCAGCCGTTCGAGCTGTAGCCGTGTCTAAACGTCCTCTGGAAAATAACATGGGGAAAACACGTTTTGGGACCCCCCTTTTATCTCAGCCCCCACTTGACAAATCCCCCCCAAACTTTCAGGGAAGGAGCGGAGCGGAGCAGGCCATCTTCTTTGAGAAATTCGCAAAGATTCGTCCACCGGCGCCAAAGTTATTCTCAATAGAATGTTGCGGATTTCCTATGGAAACTAGGTCCTAACTACTGTCATTGGGCTATAGTTGGGCTACATCTGGCTGATATTTGGGCTACATTTGGGCTCTTTTGTCTCTGTTGGCCATCTTGGGAGACTGCATATCAGAATTTTTTTCATGAAATATAAGAGGATTTGAGAAGTCACTCAAAATGTGCCCTAATTTTTCTTTCTTCAGCACTAATCATAATTTCTATGGCAAAATGAACCCCCTCATTTTGTTCCTTTGCAAATTAAATGTTTTAAGTGTTAACACTTTATTCCAATCAAGATGACTTCAGGTGTGCCATACTTTTGTCATAAGTAAGACTGTTAGCGCTCTAGTTGTTCTTTAGAACACTCTGGGACATTCTGTCATTGGGCTATAGTTTGGCTACATCTGGCTGATATTTGGGCTACATTTGTTTTTTTTGTCTCTGGTGGCCATCTTTGGGCTACATTGGGCTACATTGGGCTACATTTGGGCTCTAACATATATATAGCCCAATGTAGCCCAATATATATTTTTTCAAAGTTAATTTTCTCAGCAACTACTGAACAGATTTACACCATTCAAAGAAAAGCGTAATCTGCGAGCCGCACTCTACCTTTCTACCAAATTTCATATAAATCCATTCAGCCGTTCGAGCTGTAGCCGTGTCTAAACGTCCTCTGGAAAATAACATGGGGAAAACACGTTTTGGGACCCCCCTTTTATCTCAGCCCCCACTTGACAAATCCCCCCCAAACTTTCAGGAAAGGAGCGGAGCGGAGCAGGCCATCTTCCTTGAGAAATTCGCAAAGATTCGTCCACCGGCGCCAAAGTTATGCTCAATAGAATGTTGCGGATTTCCTATGGAAACTAGGTCCTAACTACTGTCGTTGGGCTATAGTTGGGCTACATCTGGCTGATATTTGGGCTACATTTGGGCTCTTTTGTCTCTGGTGGCCATCTTGGGAGACTGCATATCAGAATTTTTTTAATGAAATATAAGAGGATTTGAGAAGTCACTCAAAATGTGCCCTAATTTTTCTTTCTTCAGCACTAATCATAATTTCTATGGCAAAATGAACCCCCTCATTTTGTTCCTTTGCAAATGAAATGTTTTAAGTGTTAACACTTTATTCCAATCAAGATGACTTCAGGTGTGCCATACTTTTGTCATAAGTAAGACTGTTAGCGCTCTAGTTGTTCTTTAGAACACTCTGGGACATTCTGTCATTGGGCTATAGTTGGGCTACATCTGGATGATATTTGGGCTACATTTGTTTTTTTTTGTCTCTGGTGGCCCTCTTTGGGCTACATTGGGCTACATTGGGCTACATTTGGGCTCTAACATATATATAGCCCAATGTAGCCCAATATATATTTTTTCAAAGTTTATTTTCTCAGCAACTACTGAACAGATTTACACCATTCAAAGAAAAGCGTAATCTGCGAGCCGGACTCTACCTTTCTACCAAATGTCTTATAAATCCATTCAGCCGTTCGAGCTGTAGCCGTGTCTAAACGTCCTATGGAAAATAACATGGGGAAAACACGTTTTGGGACCCCCCTTTTATCTCAGCCCCCAATTGACGAATGCCCCCCAAACTTTCAGGGAAGGAGCGGGGCGGAGCAGGCCATCTTCTTTGAGAAATTCGCAAAGATTCGTCCACCGGTGCCAGAGTTATTCTCAATAGAATGTTGCGGATTTCCTATGGAAACTAGGTCCTAACTCTAACTACCTACTGGCGACCGCCAGTAGGTAATATATATATTTCCCTGCTGGCACGATGTTGCTGGATGTTTCAGCGCTCTGTTGCGGTTCGTAAACAACTCTCTGTAAATATCCTCAAGCTTTACAGATGTAAAGAATTGGGTCGCACTCACGGGTGGTTTATGATACCTTTTTATTACAAATTCATGGTTAGTTCCAGAACCAAATTTTAATGATGTCCCAACACGTTTTGGTCTTGCAGAGACCTTGTTCATGGGTATGTGATCCTCATCACAGGTGTCTATTACGTATGTCATACATATTACTCATTTCCTGTCATGCCTCTTTGGCTTTCTTGGAAATGTAGTGTGTTAGTGCAAAACAGTTCAAATTATTAAGAAGATTGTGCACATTTAAAAAAAAAACTAGTGAATAATAAACTCAGTATGGGCTATCTTTCATTTAGCTTGTTTGCGGCAAATTAATTGTTTTAACAAATAATCAATTCATATATATGTACATGATATTATAGTCCATTTCCTTGAACTTTTCCAATCTAAAAAACATCCTCACAATACCCTCTAGGGCGTCTAATCATATATTCTTAAAAGTGATTAAATCTCATCATCTTTGACTGTTAATGTAGCCATTATTTTCCTATTAATATCAGGTGATTAGGAACAGAATTCTAAGCTCATATATTGCCCGACATATATCTAAACTGCTGCAACAATTAACACCCACTAGAGGGTGTCCTTCATACCGATATAAGTGCTTGTGAATATGTAGTTTAATGGTTAAAACTATTTCAAAATTACTTCAAAACAAATCAAAAAAAGATCAAAAAGAAGCATCACTTTAATTTCAGAGGTATATGTAAAATTATTTGTCGTGATTCAATCCATGCTGTGTAAGGGTTCCCAAGTCCAGAATGTAAAACTGGAGACCTTTAGGAAGCACCCGGGTATACCTTTAATAGGAATATGTTAAACGCCTTTGAGGTTTCACAATGCACAGTCGCACTTTTATTAATCTGTCCTAATGCGGCAGTACTTCTGAGCAGAGGCAAGATGGCGGCCGCACGGACGGCCGAGTGAGCTGCTCTCCCCGCTTTCCACCTCTGACCTAACTGTCCGAACAATGAAGGACGGTGCCGTATGACCGTTCTGCCAGAGAGAAGCTGTCAACGAACAAGGAGTAATGGAGTACCCTTACCCGGATGAGCTGGCGCCTGTGGTTTCCGCTGTGGCACACCCCGCACCGGTGTCATCTGGCATCCTGGTCCCGACCGAATCCTGCACTCGCAACAGTATCCGCTCAGCCTGCGGCGCGACTCACAACAATCATGCCGCCAAAGGGTTCTGCCAGCAGGGGCCACGGTACAACAATGCCGAGGTCAGGAGCTGTGGGGAAGATCACGGCTACTGTCTCTAACTCCAAGGGTCAGGAAACTGACGGTTTACAGCTAGGGAATGCGGTCTTGGCCGGTAAGAGTAGTAATGCTGGCCGCAACAAACAAACTGTTCTTTCATTGTTTAAAACCCAGTCGGTTAAAAAGAATGCATCTGTTAGTTCTCCTGCCGTGACAAGGAGTTCTGGCCCCGTAAGATCTCCGTCTTCTACCGTTGTATTGGCAGCTTGTACAAACGGGGGCGGCGGGGGGGGGGCTCCTGCCTGAAAGTTGTGAAACTGACTCTGGTGTTCAGCAAACCAGCTGCATGCTGGGTAATGGAGTCCCTTGGGTAAAGAAACAGGATTTAAAGGATGCAGGGCTATCTGAAGCAGCATTATCAACTGACCAGATGGATCTAATGCAGGACCTAGAGCTTAATAAGGAGGACGACCCAGCAGATACATTTTTTTATCTATCAGATGTGTCAAACTCCTCCGAAGAGGTTGTCCAGGGCAAGGATTGGGCCGGTGATGACAGCGATACCAGAAGCTTTCACTTGGATGTTGAAGGCGATCAATCTCAGCTGAGGGCAGAGACGGTCAAGAAAGTTATTGCAGTCCCTGATGGCCCTATTCAGAACGGGGGGGACCACGGGAGGTATGTCTTGGGATTACTTGTATTAATCGAGCCTGCTGGATAAATGGGACATTGGGGACAGCGCAGCATCTGGCAGTAATAGTGCAGCCTTCGCCTCTCCTGAGAAAATCACGCTCTCCACCATATATCAGGTCATGTTGGCGCACAAAGAGGAGTCAAGGGTCGAAAGCTCCCGGACACAAGGGGCCCGTAGGAAACTGCAAAATTCCATCCACAGGATTGCGAAGACGTGCTCAGACTTCTCCTCCAGAATTACAGAGGCGGAAACTAGGATCTCTCAACTTGAGGATGACCTTGCTGTGCAGCTGTCCAAGGTTGAAAGCATACAGTCAATTAGGGATGACACTGTGTTCAAACTAACTGATTTAGAGAACAGGGCCAGGCGCAAAAACCTGAGGATTCTAGGTAACTCAGAGGGTCATGAAGGCGCTAACGTCTGCCAATTTGTATTTGAACTATTCGAAGAAGCCTTCCCAAATCTCCCGCAGTGGCACTGGAAGATACAAATCCAGAGAGTTCATCGCTTTCTTTCTAACCAACGGAGCTCAGGTGCTCAGTCTGACAATCATCCTTGGGCCATCCTGATCTCTTGAATAACTTTTTAGCCCGGGAATTCCTGTATGATCTGGCGAGGCCGGACAGTAAAAGAACTAGGAAAGGCGACAGTTTCTTCGTGTGTCCTGACTTTTGTCAGAAGACAGTTGAGCTGCGCTGGCATCTCAGGCAATTGATCCCAGAATACCAGGCAAAGGGGGCTCAGGTTTTCCTCTTGAAGCCTGCCAAGCTAAAGGTGATCTACAAGGGGCAAACTCATTTCTTTCACACAGAGGTTCTGGCTAAGGAATATCTACTTACGCTGACGAAAGAGTAAAGGGCTATAGATGGCTCCGGTAGATCTTCTTGGACTATGACTACTATGTGGGATTAGACTGACTCGTCTCTAATGCCTGCTTAATTACAGATTGATTTGAGTATATTTTAGGTGCAGGGGTGGACTGAGCGAGGGTTTGCCGCTCCACATCACCAGAACAGTAGGTACCTATGCTTTTGAAGGTGGGGGGAGGTAGGGTGGGGTTCAGGAGTGGGAAGGGGTCAAGGGGTGGGGAGATTGGGTTTGGGGTTGGTGGTGTGTGGTGGAGGGAGGCTCAATCTTTTTTCTTACAAGATGGTTATGGCAATGTACATAAAAGATTTTTCAATTTCTTCTTATTCAATCTCATTGTAGGTGTTCTCTTTAGCAGTGACATAGGATCATTGGGTTTGGGTAATGCTGGGGTGATCAGGATTGCTTTTTTTAAGGATGGCGGGTAGGCACAACCTTATTCGAATCTGCTCTCTAAACTCTTGTGGCTTAAATGATAGGAGAAAGAGGGGTGTGCTAGCTAAAATGGTCAGACATTGGGATATAGACGTATTGTGTCTGCAAGAAACACACTTCCCTTGGAATAACCGTGCTTGGTTGAGGGAGGTGGGTTTTGATTTGATTGCCTGCTCCCGGCAAGCTACTACTACGAGGGGGGTAGCTATAATGGGCAGGCGAGATGTCTGTGTCGCCAAGCAAGCTAAGGTGGACAATTTTGGACGATGGGCTCTTGCTGATATAATGGTTAGGGGATCTCCATATAGCGTCTGCTCATTGTATGGATCTAACTTGGATGAGCCCTCTGTCATGCATTTTCTGAGTTTTGAATTTGCCCACTGGCCCTCCCCCAAAATCTTGTGTGGTGATCTCAATATTAATTTGAATTCAAACTTTGATTTAAAAAGTAATGACCCATACACCGGGAGGAGAAATAAGACATTTAAGGCTGTTCAGGGGCTTTGCCAGGAGCATGCATTGGTTGATGTCTGGCAGAAGCTGTATTCGGTTGATCTCGGCTTTACTTTTTATTCAGCCCCCCACAGTAAATGTGTCCGCTTAGATTATTTTTTGGTTTCAGACTCGATTCTCGAAGGAGGTAGGTGTGAGCTGCATCCTAGAGTAATTTCGGATCACAACCCACTGATCTTACAACTTCCGTTTACTGGGACAAAATCACCTCGGTCAGCCTGGACTTTGAGCGGAAAATATTGCTTGATTAGGAGTATTGCAGTCATATGTCTGAATGGATAAAAGATTTCTTTCAGTGAAATAATGGCTCAGCCCCTGTGGCAATCGTTTGGGAAGCCTATAAGGCAGCAGTCAGGGGGGAGACTCTCAGTTTTTCACTACACCGTCAAAAGATGATTAAAGAGAGGATCAAAAGTTGGAATGATCAGTTGCGAGAGGCCGAGGAAGCATTAATTAGAGATATTACTGATCAGGCAAAGAAAGAGGACTGTCTTAGGCAGATAGCTATCTGCAGGAATATAATTTTATTAGCACTTTGGGGAGGAGCATGCAGCTAATTTTATTCAGTATAAAACAGAGGTCCATGAGTTTGGCAAGAATACCGGCAGACTGCTGGCTAAAAGGCTACATCACAAGGGGGTTCTGAATCGGATATGCTGGATTAAAGACAGCACAGATCAGATTCAAGACCAACCAGATAAAGTCCTTGAAGTATTTTGGGAATTTATAAGGCCCTTTATTCCTCTGAAGAGGAGGATGAAGGTGATTTGGCGGAAGAATATCTGGTTGAGTATGCAACTGCGAAGGTGACACCGGAACAGTCTGATGTTCTTTCCTGCTCGATTTCTAGGGAGCAGTTAGAACTAGCTCTAGTGTCACTGGCAGCTGGTAAGGTGACTGGGCCCGACCTCATTGCTCCTTGAGTTTTATCGAACATTTAGGAATACTCTACTCGGGGAGCTAGTATCACTATTTACACTTGCCCAGAGTGGCCAGACCCCTGATTCTTGAATTAAGACCACTATTGTGGTCTTTAGAAAGAAGGACAAACCAGAGCTTAGCCCTTCCTCCTACCGCCCGGTTTCATTAATTTGTGTGGATAGTAAGATATATGCCAAAATCATTGCACTTAGGCTAGGAAAGGTGATTGCCCCCTTGGTTCTAGCCGCCAACATGGTTTTATACCTGGCCGGGACACCACAGATCACATCAGGAGGGCAATAGCATTATTCGACTGGGCCCAGGTCTGCAAACAGCCTATGGCAATGATCCTGTTGGACGCCGAAAAGGCGTTCAACACGGTCTCCTGGAGCTATTTATGGCAGTTATTAAAAATTAAGGGATTCCCACAAGATTTTATTAAGTCCATACAAGGCTTATACATCTCTCCAGAAGCCTCAGTTCACATTTCTGGTCAAGAATCACTTCCCCTTTCTCTTAGCAGAGGAACTCGACAGGGGTGCCCGTGCTCTCTACTTTTATTTTCAATTTATATAGATCCCTTTCTGAATAAACTAGATAGCAGTCTAAGGAACAAGCCAGTTTTGGTTAATGGTGTAGTTTACAAAACGTGGCCATTTTCACGAAGGAGGCAGGCTCTGCTCTTGCGGCAGTTTATGACCTAGCTAAACAATTTGGTGCAGTTTCTGGTTATTGACTGAATGTTGACAAAACACAAGTTATACACTCAGATTTTCTGAAACCTGCAGGGATTCCAATAACCCCGTCTGCCACCTATTTGGGAGTGAAGACCACACCGTCAGTGGAGGATATACCAGAAATCAATGGGTCACCGATTGTTAAACAGGCAAATCAATCATTGGAGAGACTGGACCATCTCCATCTCTCACTCCATGGTCGCTCCAATGTAATAAAAATGCTAATACTGTCAAAATTCCTATACTTATTTCGCGCCATCCCTATTGAATTTCCAATGCATTGTATCGTGAGTGCCGAGAGGGCTTGTTTAAGATTTCTATGGGGGTATCATAAAGCAAAGAGAGCGTCAAAGTGGTTAATACTCCCTAGGCCAAGGGGTGGTTGGGGTATGCCCTCTTTGCTGTTATATCATTGGGCTGCACTTTTGTAGCATATGGGAGTGTTAGTATCAAGAGGGAAGACGGTGGTGCCAGAGTTTGCCTGACCTTCAATTTATGAGGTACTCCTTGGGGGAGAGGCTTGTAATTGCTTGGTTAGTAACATCGAACCAAGCTATTACAAGAAAGTTAAATTCAAGATTATACAATCTTCCTTTTCGGTCTGGAAAAAAGTTCGTAGACGATCTGGCATTCCAACCATTAATGCATATACTCCTCTGATCTCCTACGGCCTCTTGCCTTCGATCTTTCAGGATTCAATCACTTTTAGTTGGGGTACTCGTGGGATTAAGGTTTTGGGGGATTTCTTTCTGGGGGGCCAAATCACTTCTTTTTCTGATCTACAAGACAAGTATGGCCTTTCCACTAGACATTTTTAAAATTTTTACAAATTAGAAGTTATCTCCCAAAGCTTGTAACCGTTAGAGCAGATATGTTTGAGAGTTTTCTGGTGGTGGGGCACATTGAGAAGAGATCCAGAATTGGGTCAATATATCACACACTCATCTCTGATCTGCCTGATGATCTGACTGCTCAAAATGACAAGTGGAACAGGAAATTTAGTCAAGAAGGGACCGATCTAGCAGTCTCTCTGGAGTTGGCTGGCCAGATGCTAATCACTGGCAGCTTGAGATCCCAACATTATATGTCCGTCTTAGATTTATATTACACTCCCGGCAAAATCGCCAAATGGCCTAATCCCTGTGGGAATTTATGTAGCAGATGCGGAACCTGGGCTGCGGACACAATACATATGTTCTCCTGTCCCAAGTTAATCAAGTACATTGAAGGTGTTGAGCTATTTTTGGTTCAAATCACTGGCAAAACCTTGACTCTTACACCGGTTATTTGGTTATTTTGGGGGTCTATCAATCACAGAATGGCGCCTTGCGCAGTAAACCTGAGCGGGGTTTTCTGTTCAGTGCAATGTCAAACTTTAGGGCATGTATAACGCTGCAATTGACTAGTCCTGACTCCCCCACCTTTATTAACTGGAGGGATCGACTATTGGCAACATACAAAATGGAGTTAGCTGTGTATAGAGTAAAAGGCCGGAGAAGACAGGAGTTGGGTTGCCGAATTTGGGCTCCTGTCACAGACTGGATAGGATGAAGTCGCTATGTTTGGTCAAGGTCTGCCTTTATTGTTGTTTTCTTTGTTTATGAATCTCCATACTGTGCACCCACTTATGCTAGTTATTTGTATATTTTTTGAATTATGTAATGCCATACCTTTCTGTTGCTATTTAAAGGCAAAAAAAAAATAATAATGATAATAATCTGTCCTAATGCGAGTATAGTAGAGGTTCGACGCCGATATATAACTCCAATTCAACTAAAGTATAATGCTATCTTGGTCCAAGATTTAATTTTGTTGTGTAACTCTCCAGTCAATGAATTTGTATGCCATAACTTGTTAAAAAAGTTTTTTGAAGCTGTTCTACACACAATAGTAAGATTTTATTTTATTTTACAGAATGTTATCTAAGCAGGCCATAAAATATTATCAACTTCCATTTTTATAGTGTGTTTTAAAAGTGTTACCATTTCAAATATTTTAAACTCAATAATAATAATTTTATATCTGTATTTGTTGATCTCAGTTGAGGGCTGCCCAAATAAATAAAATTACTGAAATTACTGACAGGATTCTCTTTGTCTCAGTTTCCGTACCCAGTCACCACCTCGTTTATGCCGGGTAATTGGCTTGATCAAGGAGAATTTAAGTTTTTCCAGTCCCCTTCATTGTTTAGTTCAATATGTTTTGCCACAGCATTTCCGCAATCTTTATTTATGGTTGCCCTCACATGTTCCAGGAGTCTTTTTTTTTAGTTCACAAATGGTGCTCCCCATATATTTTAGGTTGTATGGATATTTCATTACATAATCAACATATTGGCTCTTACATGTCAAGTGTTGTCTTATTGTCCATTTTTTTTTGTTGCTATTGTGATTTGGTTTCTGTTGATGGCTATTTGACATATCTTGCAATTGTTACATTTGAAGTGGATTGTGTTAGCCAGCTGGTAGATTTACTCATTTTTTTTAAATGGCTGTGCATCAGGTTGTCTTTCAGATTTCTAGCTCTTTGAAAGGTTATGTTCGGGTGGTTGCCCATTAGTTTAGCCGTTGGTTCATCTAATTGTAAATCTTTCTTAAGACCTTTCTGATTCCCTTTGCCTCTATTGAGAACGTGGTTATTAGGTGTATTACAATTGTTTTTTCATATGAATTTTTCTCTTTTTTCTTTAGCATGTCAATCCTTGATTTTTGCTGCATTTTGTTTAGGTCTGTTGTGATAGTGTGTTGCTTATATCCTATTCTTTTGAATCTGCAAGTTTTTTCTTCAGTATATTTCATCAATTCATCATCTTGAGAGCATATTGTACAAACCCTGAGGAATTCCCCGTAAGGGATGCTATTGATTAAAGTTGATTGCTGGAAACTTTGGGCATGTAATAATGCATTATTTGCAGATTCTTGTATATGAAGGGTGGTGTGGATTTTCTTTGATATACATTTCTATGTCCAAGAATTTTGAAATATAGTGTGAATTCCTCTTCATTTCCATCACAGATGATATATAGATGATCTATATATCATCACCCCATAGTGATCATTTTTGGATTGCCTTGAGACCTGTTGTTCCCACCAACCCATGGTGAGGCATGCGTAGCTTGGGCTACAGATGGCTTTGGCCAATATCATCTCTTTCACTCCATAGTGTGCAAAATTCACCAATATGGTCCTAGAGTATTTAGCTTGGTCAGAGGGTTAAGCTGGGACTCTATGTGCACCCATAATTTTCACACCCTGAGTGCACTCTGGAAATATGTATGATTTAATTAAACCTTCCACCAAGGAGAAACAGCCACACCATCCTCTTCATGTTCTGGGTTTCTGGTAATACGTGAGTAGGAATGCCCTGAGAGGTTTTCCATTTGCTCTTGTTTGTTTTCTAGCCACAATATCTACTTTTTCAAATTGTCATTAACTTTTTCCAGCACGTATACCTTATCCCTGCACTCAGATATTCCTTTTCCATCTAAACAATTTGAGATGAGAAGTGACCCAGCTGTGTGCACACATGATCCATCTGCATCTTCAACTCATCAGCTATCCCTTTCTGAATGTTTTAGATTGTTTTAACCTCTTTCAACATCTCTTCTAGTATACCTAGCAGAACACTTGTGACATCATCCACTGGGGTCACTCATTCGGCATACAGGGTCTTGCTGTTCCAGCTTTTCCTCCTGTGTCGCAATTACTGTGGGTTATGCTCCAAATGGATTTCACAGTCCATCCCCCTGGACAAGGTCTCTTTAGCTGATATGGTCTCTTCCTCCATCCACTGTGCCGTTAACAACATTTTTTACCACTGCTTTTCTGGCCTGAAACAGCAGGTAAACCTGGCTCACACCACCTTTTCCTTCTGCATCACCAGAGGGGGAGCTTTCCTCCTCTCTATTTTCTGGAGAGTAGTTATCTGACATCTCCATAGTTTTCAATTGTACTAGCTGTGTCTTTTGCTTGAAATACACTTGACCCCTACTGACCCAGAAATTAAAGGTTGACTGCTCCCTGTACTCGGGAATGCTGTTCCTGCACCGTCTCTGGGACTTTTCTGGTTTCCGCTGGGGAAGGTTTTTTTGCAGAGGTTTATAGAGCAAACTTGACCCGAATCTGGGATCAGAGCACGTTACATAAGACCAGTTACTTTACATGAGGACACACATTCATTTTTGTTAGGCACAGGGAGATTAAGTGATTTGCCCAAAAATCACAGGATGTTCAGCGTCATTGCTGAGACTCGAGCCCGGTTACCCAGATTCAAGGTCGACCACCCTAGCCGTTAGGCCAACTCCTCTCCCCTGAGGTTGAAACTAGAACTGTAGTGTCAATTAAGCCTTCCTAGCCTTTTTCCATAGGCCTTGATATTAAAGCCACTACTGCTTCAACATACTCCAGGGAAGCTTTCCGTATGCTCATTGAAACACCTAGTGGGACCTTCCTTCTTTCAATCAAGTGTTTGATTGTTTTTAATGTCTCAGCTAACTTAGCTGGTATTGCCAGATAGGGTATCTGTGTTGCTGGTGTCTTGGGGTAGTGTCTGCATATTCCGTAGTTATGTCCACAATTCAAACATTTTACGGATGAACCAGACTCAGGGATGGGATAAAAAGAGTAGCAAACTCTTCGAACTCCAATCTCTTTCCTTTAGAATTAAGGTTAATCTGGCAAAAAACTAACCCCCTCTTTTGTCAAATACTAAGCTAAGGGTCAGTATACACACTCTACTTGCCTTCACAGTCATTTTTTTGCCACTCCAAAAACACCAGCTGAGTTAGGAAGATCAATATTTCAATATACGCTGCTTAGCGTCTCTCAGGTCAACAAGCTGCTTGTACAGTTTCCATCTGGCCCTTACCAAGATAACTGCGCCACTTCAACGCCCCTCCATCTGCAAAGCCCGGAGGAGCCTTAAAGTCTATGCAAAGCTGTACTTACTCTGTACAGACAGGCACCTTCTCATCCTCACAAGGCTCCACTTAGCTCGTGCTTTAAAAAAATACCAAATAGTGTGGAGCAACATTTTACCCCAACCCAGTCGCACAGCCACAGATAAGTTCACACGAATTATCGAATCTCGTCCTTCATTAATCTTCCTATATCTTGATGCTTTATTGCAAATGTCCGGAGTACTCTTGTTTTTACTAATCCACATGCAAGATGTCATGTTGTTTTTATAAAGGTTCAAATATACAAGATGTGTCTATCCAGACCTCCTCAAGAACACAATAAAAACACGTTTCGTTCCAAGCAATTTTCTTGCCACTGCTATTATTGGAGCTTAAGGGGCAGGAGGCATAAGAATGTCCTCCGATGCCAAGACACCCACACACATTAAACTGCGGCTTTCAGGCAGCTCTCCTACTCCATTGTGAGGACGTCATGTAACCTGGTGGGGTGAGTAAGACGTGGGCCGGAATTCAGGAGACAACAGCATCATCCCCCACCCAGTCAGGCACCAAAAAATAAGCCAATATATTATTGAATTTTCTTCAAGTTTTACTTTTTCCTGGAGATGTTTTATATTTATTTCTGAGGAGCACTATTTTTACCTGTGAATGTGTTTTTTGACACTTTGAATTTTTGCATTTTGTGTGCTTTTTTCTTTCTATTTTATCCGGATTTTTTTTTTATAGATTACAGCTAGATCATAGACAACTGTATATGATATTTTATTTGAAATTTATTTGGTGGGAAATGTTTATTGCTTCTAAAGTAGTTTTAATATTTTGGTTTGTTATATGTACGCAGTTTGTCGCTAATTGGTTTTAGGTGCTGTGTTTTTAATAGATGATATTTGTTGGGTTAACTGTATATATTTATTGAACTCTTTATCTGAATAGATTTTGCTCAAATATTTTGACAGATTAGTAAAGAAATGTAAAGTATACTTCTTTTGTATAATCATTGGAATGCAAATATTGAATTTTGCCCTCTGCCTATTTGATTTAACCAATCCATGGTTATATCTATGTGGTTTTGATTTTTAGAAAACCACTCCAAGATGGCGCCTATGGTATTGCTGAGGGTCTAGTCCCCTGTTGATGTTTATGAATTAACACATGATTTTATTTAAGGTGTGTTTTGGGATTACGGGTTGTGACACCGACGAAGGCTTTTAGCCGAAACGTTTGTCTGTGCTAAATAAACTGCACGCTGCTGAGTAATTCCCCTGAGTGCTGCTCTTTTCTTTTCGTACCACGGAGAAGTTCTTTGAGCGTTATATATATATATATATACCTATAGATCTATAGATAGATAGATAGATAGATAGATAGATAGATAGATAGATAGATAGATAGATAGATAGATAGATAGATAGATAGATAGATGGACAGATACATAGATAGATATCACTTTAATTTGTTTTGCTATATACATTCGTATTTTAGTTTTAGCTGGAATATTTGGAAATTTAAAAATAGAATTCTTGCTATGGATGGTAGGCCTTGGTTATTAATAAATATTTGCATTGCAGTATTTCCTACATTTCTTTTGTTTCTTTTGCTTAAGTTGGGGATTATACTCTTCTATTCTAAGTTGCTGGTAATTTTGTTCTTTTGTTAAAATTTCTAGGAATTTTGTAGGGTGGCTTTAGCCTAGAGTACTTTGGAAGACATAATCATAATAATCTTTATTTCAGAATTTAAGCAAATCTAATAAAAGATCATAGTCGTACAAAACATAGATATATTAACCTCATACATCAAATTGTCATCTTATTTTAAGAGCACCAATTGCAATCAGGAAGTTAAATAACATATACATTTATCAGTCAATAATTGTAAAACATCAGAGCTGGAAGCTATTGATTAAAATGTAACTCCTTTTAAAGTGGAATGATGAAATCTCTTTGAGGCTGAGCATAAAACCACAAAACATGAGTCACTAGGGACCGCATTATGCATTTTTATTGTTTGTAATGGGCGTACCTATTAAAAGGTGTGCCCGGTGGAAACAATGAAAGTGTGCCCTATTATGGTGAATATGCTGCCCCCTGGTTGCAGCGCATTAATGTGAAAACAGGGAGTGGCTGCTTGTAGCTGGTCAATGTTTTCACAGTGCAGACAGCATCCACAGGTGAACATAGATCCCCTTGCTGGCGGGTGCAGTCAGTGAATGAACCTGCCTGCAAGGGAATGTCTTGGGTGTCCATAGGACCCCTTTTCCCCAATTAAGAGGGCTGCTCTCAGAGGCGAACTCACAGTGCACAACGTTTTAGGTATTGCACCTCTTAATTTGCATAGGGCACGCCCCTCTATCTAATGAAGGGGACAAACAAGTGTTTTCACCCCCTTCTGTAATACCAAAGTGCCACGAGGGCACGCGAATCTGGTGCAAAAGCCCTTTGCAACCCCAGGGCATTTACTGTAATACAGACCATGGTCAGAGTACCAAGGTCCTAGGATTTTACTTCATTCAAAACCTTTGGGACCACTAGCAATAAGTGCAATAAGTTCAACCAGAACCATGTAGTGATTGCTATTTGTTACAGATCTAACACAAGGCTCTGTATGATGCATTGTTCGAGTTTAGATAATTCCTGACCCTCTCTTCGGCCAGGTGCAGGGATTTTTTTAAATTCAAGCCAAATTGGTCTTTGTAATCATTTCAGCCTCTCAAACAAGTCACGGTAGCACACCAATGCAAACAAGTTTTCAATACATTTTAATCATGGATTGTGCTGTGCTTTATTAAGGGCGAGACAGTCCAGCAATATTTCCCAGTTCAATTCATTCTCAGACATTGTCCAGATTGTAACTCATCTCAAAACGGGGACAGAGGTCATCAGATAGATAACTTAACACAGTTTTTGATGCACTATATAGGAATGCACTAGGGAACTCTCAAGTGATGACTTGTAAATTGATATTCAACTCTGTGTAACAAAGTAGTAATGACATACCCTTAAATATCACTACCATGCATTACCACATACACACTTTCGGTTGGATTATCTTTATCAGAGGTTTTTATCCCAACCTGGAAACAAAATAATGAAACTGATTCATTAGCCCTTGAAACAAATCTATCATATATAGATCTGGTTTGGCTACTGCACATCTGTTGATGGGGTTCAGATTTAGGCACTGATCGTTTGTGACCCTACCATGTCTAATGCCATATTTCAAATTTGAGAGAATGTTATTCTCATCAGTCCAAATTGTTAATCTGTTAAAAACCACCCGCTCAAAGACCTTTACATTAGAGTCAATTAATGATATTGGTCAATACCACTGGAGTTTATTCTCCTCTCCCTTTTTTAAAACAAGTACAATAATTGAGGATGAAGACGACATTGGGAGCCTCTCAATTACTACTGCTTTTTATGGTCTGGGTAAGTAGTTCAGCCCAAACTTCAGGCTCGCTGACATTAAGTTCAGAAGGAAATCTTGTAGCTTTGTTGTTAGACAATCATAAAATACATTAATTTAATTTCTCCAGTGTGAAAACTAGTTTAGAAGCATCACCACCTGAGGGCAAAACGTCTCTGAAGAGATCAGAAAACGTATAAGTATGAATTCCTCGAAAACGTCACACCCAAACTTCGAGAGAGATATGGAACCAGTTAGTCCTGCTGCTCAAGTAAGCAAGAATAGAGCCAATAATGATTTCCCAGAATAGGGACTATCTTTTTATCCCAACCTGGAAATAAACTACAGAAACTGAAATACTAGCCCTAAAAACAAATGGTTCTTACCACAGAGTCCAGGTACCCACAGAGACAAACAGGATATGAAAAGGAGGTGATCGAGATAATTCATGATCTTGAACTAGAAAAGTCCTGGTTCTGGTGAACTGAGGCCTGACCACCATGACATGGTGGATAGGTCCAGGTTATCCATAAAGGTGTCAAAGGAATCCAGGAGCTTTTGTGGCTCTACCACAGTTCTAGCTAGTAAAGTAAAGGAAGTCAGGAAGGGGGCATTTTCCTACATAAGTTGTTTAAATAAAGAGTAAACAAAATGGGACCAAAATATACCCTTGACGAACTCCTCTTTTGCCAATGATGCCTTGGACCAGGACCCATTGTTGTTATATAGGACAACATCGGACATATTCATATGTAAATAGGCCAAAGTGAGATCCATTAAGACCGTAAGGATATACCTGGTTTTGCTACTGTGCACTTGTTGATGATGTTCAGATTTAGGTACTTATCATTTGTGCCCCTAGCAGGTCTAATCCCACATTGAAAATCTGAAAGAATGTGATTCTCATCAGCCCAATTTGTTAATCTGCTAAAAACCACCTCCCAAAGACATTTACAACAGAGTGAATTATTGATATTAGTCTATAACATTGGGGTTTATTCTTCTCTCCCTTTTTAAAAATTGTTACGATAATTGAGGATGACCAAGACTATGAGAGTTTCTCAATTTCTACTGCATTTATGGCCTTGGTAAGTAGGGGAGCCCAAACGTCAGGCTTGTTGTCATACAGTTCAGTGGAAATTCAATCAGGGCCTGGAGGTTTGTTTTTAGATAACTATAAAGTACCCTTGTTTATTTCCCCCATTGTGAAAAGTAGGTCATAAACCCCTTCACGTGGGGGCAACACATCTCTAAAGGGATCAGAAAAGGTATAGGTATAAATTCCTGCAAAATTCCTCACCCAACTTTCAGGAGTTATATGGAAATGGATAGTCCTGCTGTCTGAGTATGCAAAAATAGAGCCAATAAAGATATCCCACTATAGGGAACTATTATTTAGACAACTAGCTTGAAGTAGTTGTTCCTACACACATCCACCTTTTGACCTCTAATTTATAACTAGACTAACATGTAGCTATCAGCCTTTTATCTCTTGGTTGGGTCTTTAATGTTCTATGCTTGTTTTTGTGAGCTCGTTAACATTTGTCACCAAGTGATCTAGTACTTGTGAACTGATGTTTGCATTTGGTACTGACAGGAGGTCAAATATGGGATATAGTGGCATTGGGCTGCATTTCCAATGCATAATTTGTTTTGACTTGCTGTCCTACCATGCCGTTATATATATGGTACACCATGGCATGCGATACTTTTATTGTGTCTGTGACTGGAATAGAGCAGATTGCCAACCTATGTATCTTCAAAAATAGTCCATTAGGGGACCTAGTTTATCTGTTTGGTAGTGGATTGAATCTCAAGAGGCTTTAGTGGTTTGCTACTAATGTCACTGTGATCTATGCTAGATAAATTATTGTTTATTTCATAGGCTAATTGTCCTTTGATGAGTATTCTACACTTTGTGCACATTTTTAGAGGTGTCTCCATATACTCTGGTTAAAATGATAATAACAGCCCTATAAAGCTGTATGTGGGTATATTTTTAAATGGATCATTGCATGTTCGAAGCCACTGGATTTGTTTTGTGGATAGTAGTAGTTATTTGGGGATTTTATTTGAGTTAGTTCTTCATGGTATGTTGCACTTTGTTTGTCAGGCAAAAGTACGTGCAAATGTATGTTTGCATTGTAATATTCAGAGAGAATTTTTTATATTTGTGTCTATGATGATGGCAGAATTTAAATGTACCGCCCATTATTCACTTGTTGCTTTGTGTTAATTTTAGGAGGTTGTTTTCTGTTGCATAAATTATTATTCTTCTGTTATTGTTAGAGTTGTCATACAAAGGAAAGGGTTCCTTGCTATGCTAGTCATTTAATTATCCGGTATATTTAGCTTTTTCAATTTTTTGGGGGCAGCATGGGTTTCAGTTGTGGTTTTTCTGGTTCTCTGTTATAAACGTTTCTATGTTTGGGATGCCCTGAAGCTGCCTTGTATTATAGTGAGGATTTGGTATATTTTTTGAGAGTTCCTGGGATTTCCTGAGAACTAGTGCTGGCTTCCCTAGAGTCTTGTAACACGTTTCTAATTTTGATTTCTGTACCATAAGGTAGGTGACTATACTCTCTAACATTTTGTACAATTTTGATTCTATTCATAGCCCTTCCCATAACATGCATCTGAATAATATTGACTGTAATTCTTGTGTACAAATCTTTGTTGGGATCCTTGTTTTTGTTTGAATGCTGCAGGACAGAGCTTGATTTTGTGCCGGTTTAAACAAATATTTGTTGGAATGATGAGGTTACTTTACCTTTATTTTTAAACTGTATAGTGTTTTTTGTTGGCTTACGTTGTTATATTACTTACTTGAGTTCAAAGTTTCTGGCATTACTGGACTAGTGTTCGCTATATAAGGGAAATGCAAATAAGAAGCATTATATTAATTTTTAGATTTAAGTTACATGTTTGGATATTAAGTTATAATTTATTTATTTCATATTGGTAACTTTTTTGAGTTTTTTTTTTTTTTCTTTGGTGTTGGTTTCTGGAAGTGGTGGCCTTAATGCTGGAAAATAATACACATTTTGTATCCTTTTTATGAGGGTTAATTAATTAGTAAAGTGTTAGTAATGATTTGTATGTTAAAGTCTTTATTTTATCTGACGTTTTTAAATTATTTAATGGATGTAATTAGTGTTTATATTTTGATTAAATATATGTGTTTGTGTGTTTATGTGCATGTGTATGTATATTACCTACTGGCGGTCGCCAGTAGGTAGTTATAGTTAGGACCTAGTTACCATAGGAAAAGCATTTTTTGATTTGCCAATATCTTTAGCGCCCAATGACCAATCTTCGTGAAATAAAAAAAATTAAAAACCACAGGGTTGGACCGCTCAGTTTGCGTGTTAAAAGTTTCGGGGTGAATCGTCAAGCGGGGGCTACAGCCCAAACTGCTGAACAGAATTACACCAAATTTGCAAAAAAGTAGGTCTTACTCTGTGCCCTTTTTGTTAAATGGAGTAAATCTGTTCGGTAGTTCTTGAGAAATTTAAAAAAGAAAAATATCGATATCTGAGCACCGAGGAGGGTTCGCAAACCCTCCCAGGCACAAGCTGCACTATGATTGGCTGCCAACACTCCAAACCAGAAAGTATTGGCAGCCATCTTGTGACTCACAAGAAAACTGTTGAAATGAGGTTAAAAAACAAGAAAAGGGGTCAGAGTAAAAACACCTTGACCACTAGTCCTGTTCAGGGGTGTCCCACAAGGACCCCAGGGCCAAAAAAAGCATTTAAAAAAAAGAATTTGCGCTGGGGTCACCGAATCTGCCCAAGAAAATAAAAAAAAGGAAGCGCTTGCTCCCGTGCTTCATTTAATTGAGCCCCCAGTGGGCCAGGTCCCGGGGGAATGACAAAATTATATTGCAGCCCCAGGGACCGCTACCTCACCAGGGCTATGCAAATTGTATGTGTGAGGGCATGTGGCCCCCCCGCAACCACGGGGTCCGCCACCTCCCCGGGGCTTGTTTAATAATCTGTGGGGGGCCTCCTATGCCCTCCCCAATCCCCAGGGACTGCCACCCCCGGGGCTTTACTTAAATATGCACAGGGGACACACTGCTCCACCCCCTGCTCCGGGGACTGCCACCTCCCGGGGACACACAGGCACAAATTTGAGGGTGGGCTAAGCCCTGGGACCACTACCTCCCCGGGGCTGTGCAAATGATGAGAGCGGGCCCTCCTCCAGGAGCCCTTGATGGCCCTGGGGACCGCCGCCACCCAGGGCCAGCTCCTGCAATGTCCCGGGGGGGCCACCCCCGTACATTGCTGTTTACTATTGCAGGGCAGGAGCATGGCTCCCACCCTGCCATAGCAAACCCTGCTTTGCTTAATTGAAGTGAGAGCAGAAAATCCTGCTCTCGCTTCAATGAAGCAAAGTAGATTGCTTTTGAGCAAGGGGAGCTGCATGTCAGTAGCTCCCCTTGCTGAAAAGCAATGCCGGCTCCCGCAGGAGGTGGAGAGCCAGCGGGACCGTGGGGGCATTGGGGCTCAAGTGAATATAGAGGCTAGGGACGCTACCCTCTAGACTGGGCTCTCCGGTAATAACGAAAACAAAGTTTTCTCATTGAATTATTCAAGTTTATTCCATTTCGAACACTTCACATCTGTTCATTTAAACGTGGTGTTTGTTGCTCTTGTCAACATAATACAAAATCTTATGTTGTGTGATACATCATTATGTTAATCCATGTTTTCAAAATACCCAATGCATTTCGGGTCAAACAACAGCCATGACCCTTCGTCAGGGGTCTAAAGAAAGGAAATCAAACAGGACCAAATTAGTCACCCGACACAATAACCAACAGTCTAAAAATATACCATGTCGCACCACTCTTAATCTCACTGCATGAGAAAGAAAACGCGAAAAACGGAAAAGTCGTGCTCGAACAAGAACCCAAATACACCAGATCAAGGATACATAGCGCCTGGCTTAAGGATGCGTTCATGAGCAGAAGAATGCTCCACCTTAGTGCTGTAAGAAAAACAACATGCTGTGAAGAAATCATAGCGCTAGCCGCTGCCACTAAACAAAAACGCCAGTGTTACAAGGCAAAAGATAAAAACTTACACGCTTATGCTCGCGTTCGCGCTTCCATGGATTTCAGCAAGTTTACGACTAGCCAACTATCCTTGTTCTCATAGGATAAAGCGTGTGTCACGTGATCGCGGCTGCAACCAATCGCGTTGCAGAACCGTGGTCACGTGAGGGGGGTATGCTGACTTCAAACTAACCCTGCAGTGATAAAATATTTCGAAACTCTCGCACAAAAATAAAACTACGCTCACGCAGTTAGCCCTAAGAATAAGTAATGACATGTTATTCAATATCAATGAAAACTCAAAAAAGGTAAAATGAAACATCAAAATATTCGTGATCAAACCTTACTGCATGCAAAATTCATCCAATTACATATGAACACATGTTGAGGGGAACAGGACCTGGGCACAAGTCAATAACAGTGTTAAGTGAGTCATAAGACCCACGCATACTCGATACGATCGTTCAAACCCATGGGCTGGGAAGAGTTCCGTTTTTTAACCCATTGGAACTCAGCTTTAAGTCTTTGTTTCATTGGATCCATGTCTGGGCGCTGATGGATAACCTCGATCACCATGAATTTTAACTGTGATATTTGGTGATTCATTGCTTTCCAATGGCACGCTATTGCTGACTTGAGATTGCTAAGTCTAATATTGCTTTTATGTTCCGTGATGCGGATTTTCACTTTACGTTCTGTTTGCCCGACGTATACCTTGCCACATGGGCACTTTATCAAATATATACAATTCGCTGTGTCGCAATTACCAGAATACTCCAATTTGATGGGAAAGCCTTTGGTTGGATGCATCATAATGTTTCCACAGATAACGTTATTGCAATGAATGCAGTTGAAACACTTAGACATTCCTTTCCATGTTTTTTTCTCTTTACTTGGAGTGTTCAATACTTCTTTCAAATTTTTGGATCTTTGATATGCGAAGGTCACATGATCGCTATATATGTCTTTCAAATCAGGTTCATTTTGCACCAAGTGCCAATGTTTCAGGCTACGTGCGACGACGAGGGCACCCACCAGGAAATTTAAAGTAAATACTGTTGAAAAATTGCACAGAGTGCTCAGGATAATACTATTTGTTGTCACGGCATTGGGGCTCCCCCATGGTCCCAATCACTGAAGCCAGCTCCCGAAAGATAGGTTCCCCGGGGCTAAACGTGGCCTGGAAGGGGGGCCAGGTAGCCTCCCTCCCCTCTAATAAGAAAAAAAAGGCCAGCCATGGCTTCTGCTGCACTGCTGGTGGGGCGGTGAGGTCCTCTTGTGTCCTGAGGACCTCAGGACACAAGTGGACTTTATCCTCCGAGCTCTGAGCTACAATGCGCCAAAAGCCGCATTTGCAGCGTGGTGTAAAAAGGGCCATGGACTCGGAACACTTCTCTGCAACGCAGCTATGTGGCACTTACTGGAGTTACCTGGTGGGCTAGTTGGCCCCCAGGGACTCTTAGGATGCAAGGGGACTTAATCCCCCAAGTTACAATGCACCAGAACACGCGTTTGCACAGTGGTGCAGGGACGAGCGGGCCTGATATAACAAGTGTGCAAGCCACCCACTGGTGCATTGTAGTCCCCTTCAATCCTGAGGGTACCTGGGGGCCAACTACCCCACCAAGTTCCTCCAGTAAGCTCCACAGAGCTGTGTTACAGAGAGGTGGTCCGAGGCCACGCCCCTTTTTACACCACTCTGCGAACGCGGCTTCTGGTGCACTGCTGGTAGGGTGATGAGGTCCTCTTGCGTCCTAAGCACCTAACTAACTATAACTCGCGCCCCTGCAGTTCACTGCTGATGATCTCATATAGTGACATCACTTGACATTTCAAATGACATCACTGATTACATCATCCATGTGATAATCTGATGCACCTCCTCACTGCCTAATAAAAACTTTTATGCACCCACTCTAAAATGCAGACTACCAATATTGAAAGCATAGACAGACCAATAGCAGTTAGTACATACCCACTCAGTGATTCCTAGGTCTACACACACACATCCCCTCATTCAACCATACTGTAACTCATACATGCAGTCACTCATCAATACAACGCTATCATATGCACTCATACACCTATACATACACTCACACACCACCACTCATCCATAGACTTACTCACACACCTACTTAATCATGCAAAGAATCAATCATACCCATTTACTCACCTATAAAGTTATACACTGACCACCTCACTCATTTATACAAATACTAACACATACCTACTCTCTTATACAATCACTGATACCAGCACACACTCATCAATACAGCCACTCTCACAATCACTCACTCTCACGTATAGTGACTTATATATTCCATTACTCACATATACTGCCATTCACATATGTAGTTACCCACATATATATCACTGAGATATCCATTCACTCACCAACACACCCATAAACACACTCACCCAACCATACAGCCCTTCACAGATGCACTCTTGATACCATACACCCAGTGAATCACCTTCTCACAAATCTACGTACAGAGTCACCCACCCACTCACAAAGACACTCAGGCACCCATATAGATACTAAGACAAGCAATCAATAACTCAAATAGACAGTCATGTAGCTACTCACCAACCAATGCAGCCGCTTATACACCAACTGACTGACTGAAACAGACATTTACACAGTTTACTCAATAACCCATGCATTCACTAAGATACACTTAATCAGTCACTTACACAATCAGTCACACACCTACTAAATCAGCCATTCAATCACTTATACACCCACTCTTTCTTCAAAACACCCTGGCATAAATATATATACGCGTTTCGTAAACACCGTTTACTTGATCACGGTTAATGATGCGGTGCCTGCCACATGGTGCAGGGATGTTTAGGTCAGATGCATGGTGGATAGTCTCTCCACCAGCCCACCATGTGCCCACCATCGTAATGTGGTGGGCGGACCTGCAGGGGCACATGGCGATGGGACCGCCACCAATGACCTAATGGCAGTGGTCCCACAACCATCATAATTGGGCCCTAAGTCCCACAACAAAATAATACAGGGCTCCTCTTTTCCCATCTTATTACGTTATCACCCAGTGGAGCCAGATACAAGGAACGTGTTACGGCCTGTTCACACATTTCTTCTGTTCATATCTCTTTATTTGAGAGGTAGAACTAATCCTAAACCTGTGCCTGCGTGTTCTCTTAACAGAAAACATTTTATGCTAGTGCTGGTGGTTTCTACACTCCACCGAGAATACGATAAACCAACTCACTGGATTGAATAATCTAAATGACGTGGGCACAAAGCAACATTTGATGTCCTACAAATAACCAAAAAGGTCACAGCAGAGAGCAAAGATTCTTCAGTCCCTTCAGGTGTTATATATAAAGGCAATAGAATATATTTGTTTCAGTGGATAATTAAATAGGCAACATTGTTCTCCAGCTTGGATTTAAATTGTGATAATATAAAAATAAAGGCATACATTATGTCCAAAAAAGCATGATTTTTAAAAACATATCAGCTCTTAAACTGACTGGGTTAAAACATTAACTGATGTTTGCATCATTTTCATTCAAACAGTATTAGAACAACTTGAAGGCAAGAACTCCTTGTCTATTTTAAGAATGTATCTAATTATGTCCAGGGGGTTGATAGAGTGCCATAGCAGTTAGATAAAAAGAATGACAGTGGAAAACGATTGCACAGATATTTACATGTTAACAATGTATTGTTTTCCATTTACCTTTTTCCATACCTATTTATTTGAATTATCATTAAGTATTGTGAAGACAATGCCCTTATAATCAAGGTCTCTTAATCCAACCCCCTCTTCCTCATGGTTTATACCCTTTCTTCCCATCCACTCTAGATAATCTTGCTTACTCACATAACATTCTGAATGATACATGCAGATGTTTTATTTATTTATTTATTTTTTTACTGAGTTTTATAACGCGCCTGGTTACCCTTGGGCATCCCCGCGCTCATCCAGAAAGAAACGCCAGAACAAAAAACAGCAAGAGTTAGGCGGAAAACAAGTGGGTTTTTAAAAGTTTACGGAAGCGCAGGGTGCTCGTTTCCAGACGCAGGTGCAGGGGGAGGGAATTCCATAATGTCGCCACATGTATGGAGAATCTCCTACCACCGGTTCTTGCCTTCCTAACCCTCGCGACCTGTAACAGATAAAGATGATCTGAACGAAGGGCACGAGAGGCCTTGTAGGGTTGAACCATATCCCGCAGGATGGGTGGGCCTTTCCCCTGCAGAATTTTTTGGGCCATACAAAGAGCCTTAAATTTCACCCTTTCTCGTACGGGGAGCCAATGTAGTGCCTTCAGCGCAGGACGAGCTGAGTGGCGCTTAGGGAGATCTGTCAGGAGCCTGGCTGCCGCGTTTTGCACCTGCTGCAGTTTGTTTAAAGTCGATTCTGGGGCCCCAAGAAACAGCGCATTGCTGAAATCCAACCGCGAGACAATAAGCCCCTGGATAAGTAGTCTCCTGGCGGCCATTGGGAGGAGAGGTAGAATCTTCCGAGCTGACCGGAGCAGACCGAAACACACGCCTGCGGTCTTTTTGGCGTGTGTCTTGAAGGAAAGGTCCTGCTCCAGCCATACCCCCAAGCTCTTAATCTCCTGTTTGGGGGTGGGTACAGCTCCCAAGCAGCTAGGCCAGCTACTAGGTGACAAGGAGGGGGAGGAGTTTCCCAGCATCATCAATTCCGTCTTTGAGCCATTGAGTTTGAGTGCTGAGCTACACATCCAGGAAAAGATATTAACCAGACACGTGTGGGACCATCACTGATGTGGCTAGTTTTATTCTTTTTGCATATCTTTGGACAGTACAGACATCCAAGGGTTTTACAGTTGGTTCAAGGTTACCGAGAAAAATCTCATCAGGAATCTATTTTTATTTTCTCACTGCAGAGATCCGTTGGTTAGAAGTTATAGAAGACCCAGGCAGCAATGGGACTTAAAGGACTATTGCAAAACATTGCTGGGATCCTTTGAAGTGGATCACTAGTGAGTACTAGAGAGTATACATAGGGTCCCTTTGTGATATAGAGTAATACTGTGTCCCCTTTCTGTTGTGTTTATACCCAAATGTTTTACCCAGAGTGGGAGAAGGTGTTTAGCATGCTTGTGCTTTAATTTTGGCCCTCACTTGTTAACTCTAATCACGTTCTTACTGATACAGAGGACAAAGGCTGTAGCTTGACCTGGCTATGAAGAAAAAATAAAAGCCACGAACCTCCAGAAATTGGTGACTGTGTTGGTTTTGTTTAATATACAACCTTTGTAAGCAAATGGACCATGTGGCAGGAAAACCCATGGAAGGTGTCATGATTTATCATTAACCAGATTCTGGTGCCCCAGAGCAGTGGAGATCAAGGAACCTGTAAACTCTGAATCTTTCCAGTAAGAGCCACTTTGACAAAACTAGACCCTGAATACTTGAGAGGGGTGCTGGTAGTATTTCTTTCAAAGAAAAGGATGCATGTCAGAGGACTACTTCTGGGAGCTGTGCACGATCAGCAGAACAATAGTTCAGTGTAAATTAGAGAAGGGTATGCACCACCAAGGCGAGTGTAGAGACCATCTGCAGTGTGCCCTATAGCAGAAGGAATCAGTTAATGTAATTCTAAAGGTGGGGCAGTATATCCTTTTCCCCTCAATGAGTGGTGCCTGAGATGCAGTAAGAAGTGAGCCCTGGAGACAGGTTCACCTAAGAAGTGCCTTTGACAGCTTTGCACTACATATGCATTGTCACTGCGCTCAGCACTGCCATCAGCACCTGTAACATCTTCACACTAAAGAAATCATCCAAGCTGTGACCCTGGGTGGACTCTTTGATTGTGTGGGTAGTGGGTTTGAATTTAGGGCTGAAAAAGTTCCCATGGCAAGGCCCCCACCCACTGATGAGCAGACATGACTGTGCCCTGCATCATCATGTGTATGCATCTCACTCGATGTCATGACTGAAGTCATGCATCAGGATATCATTAGAGGCAGGGGCTTATGTTGTCAGGGCTTGGACAGGTTCTGTGTGGCTGCTTCTGGCATTTATTTGGGAGTGCGCACAGTAGTTGAAGGTTGTCCTTACTGACTGAGCCTGGTGAAAACCCATTCTATCGAACTACAAGAAAAGTACAGTGTGAACGTAGAACTTTTAGGGGAAAGCACCAAACACACGGGGACAATTAAAAAAGGATGACCAGTTCAGTCTGATTACAAAAAGAAAGTGTATTAACTACAGACATAAGACAGGCTTGAGACTAATGCACCAACTGCTTTATTGTGCAAAGATTGTGTCACCAGGACACCCCTTACAAAGAAAAGTTAGCGGCAGACTTGGATTCTATTGGCTGGTCCCCCCATGCAGCAATACCTTCCCCAAGTGTAACTATATGCACCATTGTGCCCTCTCATAACAGTGTACAATATTGAGTTTATGATGTCAGTACTTTTAAAAAAAAGCATTACGTGGGCACTCATTTCTTAACCACTATTATATGCTTTACTAGGTTTATAAGTATCTAACACTACTCCACAATGCAAAAATAAGATTTGGACGGCTCAACCTCGCTACCCATGGGTAACGGTAAAATTCGGGTGGGCGTCCCAAACCTTCACACAAATATAACCCAAGAACACAGTGTTATATGTCCTCATATTATAATTTGTGGGAGACATGAGTGGATAATGTAGAAATATGAGACACAGGGGCTTGAAAAGGAACAGATGATCATCCAGGACCTCGCGGGCGAGCTGAGCATTTGGGAAAAACTGCAGGTAAGGCTATAATGGGACAGTAAGCCCAAAGGCAGTGTGACGGAACTGACTGAGGCTGACTGCAATGGTACAGGTATAGAAAGTGAATCATGCATTCCAAATAGTGGGGCAAGTATGTCACCTCATAAAATGTTGTGATCCTACCAGCTTTTCCAAGAAAAGGCTAGGAAGAGCACTAGAATGTCCAGAAAATGTCCCGAAGCACAAAAGAAGCATTAACAGCCTACTGGAAGCAAACAGTAGCAACACCAGCCACCTAGAGCTAATACCTTACAAAATACCATTGCTAGACAACATAACTGCTTTCCGACCCTCCTTTAATACTGAGAAGTATGCTTGAGTGTGTCTAGTCACCTACTACTACGGTGCTCTCTCTCTCTCTCTCTCTGTATATATATATATAAATCCACCATAGCTTTCAGGGGTGTTATATTTAGCTGCGCATTTCACTCACACAAAACCATTGAAATTCCTCCGTTATAGTTAGTTGTACTAACTGTAACTCTCGCGCCCGCAATCCACTGGTGATGATGTCACATATTACATCATTCATGACATGGTCTGTGACATCACTGATGACATCTCAAATGACATCACTGATGACATCACTGATGACATCATCCAGTGAATGTGGTTTGGTTTGTTATTTAAATATGTAATATATATATAGCTATCTGTATTTAAGAATCCGTGGATATATACCTATCTTGAGGGAGTATTTAGTAGGAGTGTGATTGACTGTTTACCTGACTAATTTATAGTGTCTCATTAAATATATTGGATAGTGACTAAACTGTGTGAATATCTGTATTACTATGTCAGTTGTTGTGTAAACTGTTGCACCAGTTAGTAACTAGCTATGTTAAAGTCTATATTAGTTATTGATTAGTTAACGGACTGTTTGTATGGGAGAGTGAATGTGTGTGTGGTTCGGTGGGGGATCTGTGACTGCCCAAAGATATGTGAATAGTTAATTCAGTAGATATATGACGTTAAGACTCCGTGTTATAATAGTTGTTTGGGTGAGTGAATATCTTTATGGATGTGGTGCTGAGCAAATATATTTCTCAATTGTACATGTCCAACAAAGTAGAAAAAATAAAAGGCAGTGTATGTGACAGTTGTTGTATTTAAATAAGTATACATAAGTCTCATTAATTGCATGAGTGACTGTATAGATAACTGTTTACTTGTAATAGTGATTTCATAACACTCTAAGCATGAGTTACTATCTATAAGAATAAATGAAGTGCTATTTATATAAGTGTGTAGCTGAGTAACTGTAAATATGATACATTGTTAGCAAAAGTGAGTAGGATGACTGCATAACTGAATAGGATGTGTGCTGGTGTGTAAGCACCTTCAATAGCTGCATTATGTGAACTATGATAACAAACAATGTACAAGTTTGCACCAAAATGTACCTCCACCACCAGCAATACCAAGTACCTCTGGGGTATCACCCTCAAAATCGCCACCAGACATACGTCCCCAATTTGTGGAAGTTACAATGCACTGCGTGAAGAGGAATTGTGTAATTTGTTATAAGGAACAATCAGTACACCTTGTTTTCACAGCAATGATAACCATAGATGCTAGTTTTTTCCCCCCCTTAAAGAAAGTTCATATACACCAGCATGCAACAGAGAATGATTTCAGTGCAGCCCGTTCAGACCGCGCATCATCGTAGGGTGAGCACACGATAAACACCAGACGTACCACTAACTTAGTACAGCGTAAGTAATAGCCACGTGCCTTTGTAAAGCAAAATTCAATAGTCAAAACACATTTTTACCAGAGCGGTCTGCCTGGACCACGCATCATCGCAGGCTCCACACAAACCACCCCTGCCTCAGTGCACCACAACTCATAAACACTTTACGATAGAATCTTCTGTGTATTACTTGACATACAATGCTCCTACCTTTGTACAGCAAAAGTCATAAACCGTTTATGATTAATTATCTGGATATGATATCATGATTACTATTCTACTTGTTACCAAAAACAACGTAATAAAATGGAGTCGAGCACACGTGCCTGTACCCACTTCAACTATCTATCTGTGTCTGTGTATTTATTGTGTTTGTAAAATGCTCCGCCCTACCATATTATATTGAGGTATAAACAGCATATGCAACCATCTTACCTCTGACAGTAAGTGTGGGTCGTTCCTCCTTTTCTTTTGTTTTTAGCATATTTATATAGCGCAAAATCAACTCAAAACTAATACATTTTCAGGCACGCGTACATTACGTCATTACTCCACAATAACAGTATGTGGATGCAATTCCGAGGCTCGAACCCTAAATTACAGTTCTACAATGTACCTGAATAACCACATCCGTATATATATTAGCTGCCCTTCATGTGCCACAAACTGCAACTTAAACCTTTCACAGCCCTGTACAACAATCCACTGAGTGTGTAACAAAGATTCATAATCGCAGAAATGCGTCATGTCCACCATGTTTTATGTATGCAACTATGAACGAATATAGAGTCAGTGATACTCCGTACCTTATATGTTGGCTAAGTTGTGGGACTTTATAGATATAATGACACATTTCTTGTTAAGACCCGGGTGACGTCAGCACTACAAAACAGACACCCAAATCACTTGATTTCTCATATAGCTCACGACGGGACCACACCCATAGCTCCGGAATCATGGTTCAGAGCCTCGCGCATCTCTGGCATACGTCAGGCCAGCCCACTCCACTTACGCTTCCAGGAAAACATAACAACAAAACATTGCCCAGATTTAATTGTTGTGATTTCTTACTTGCAGGCCTAGTTGTGAGAATGGCACACACACACTCCCTCATGACTGGTATACACCCACACCACACCCATCCACCGCATCCGTCACTACACACGTGACCGTACCAATAAAAAAGACGAGGCTGTACAAAAACCGTTATATTAATCCTGGATCCTCTACAAGACCAAAAAGGAAAGCAAACTAAAACAAAACACTGTGTACAACCCCATTGTACCACTTTTGCGTCCAAGGCCCACCCAACAAAATTAGAAGTGTGGGGGCCTCAACGACCCCCCTCAAGCCCCGGGAACCACCATCCCAGGCAATTTGTGTATTGTGAGAGACAGACTGCGTGACCCTATTACTAGAGGCCTCGAGAGCCCTGGAGACGGCAACACCCGATGGCCGGCTCATGCAGTGTCCCGGGGTGCCTACCGCCGACACACTGCTGTTTGCTTTGAGAGGGCGGGAATCTCAAGGCTCCCACCCTCCCATAGCAGACTTAGTTTGCATTTTGAAAGACAAAGCAGAGAAATCTGTTTCAAAATAAAAAGCAGATTGCATTTCCACATACATGTTAGCATCTCCCCTTGCGGTACTGCAATGCCGACTCCCGAAGAACGTGGGAAGCCGGCGGGACCGTGGGGGCATTGTAGCTCCCCTCATGGTCACCAACATTTGTTATAAGACCCGGGGGATAGGGTCCCCAGAGACATTAGAAATTACTAATAGGGGCTATTTTTTATGGTAAAATTACAAGTCTGGTGTGCACCCTCTGGATGCACGACTCATAATCTGTATGGTGCGCAAGTCCAGCGCCTTTAATGCTCAACTTGTACGTGTTTGGGACTTGGCATTACTTTTCCACATCACAAGCTACCAACATTCAACTCCCCATGTGGAAAAGCAATCTGAATTTGATTTTGAAAGAGAGAACAGATTTCCTTGCTATGGAAGGGCGGGAAGGACACCCCAGGACACTGCAGGAACCGGCCCTCCCACAATACATAAAGCCCCGGGGAGTGGTGGTCCCCGGGGCTTTGGAGACCTTACAGCCCCCCTCCCTAGCCATACTTTTTTTTGTAGCCCCAGTGAGTAACGGGCCCTCAAGTACTCCAGAAGGGGAGCCACGAAGTCCCCCTCCCACAATATATAAACCCGCGACGGGTAATGGTCCCCTTGGCTTTCAGGACCCCTCCCCCACCATTTTTTTCTTTTTAGCCCCGGGCACTGACGATCCCCGAGGCTGGGGGTCCCCTCTAGGCCCGACATAAAATTTAATAATTTTGCCCTCGGAATTTAATCCCCCGGAGACAGATTATTTTTTAAAAAACCTCCTTTTTATTTTATTTATTTTAAGGCACAGTCCACGCACCCTACACGCATCCCGGTTGTTTTAAAAAAAAAAGAAATGTGGGCCCTTGGGGTCCACTGGGTAACATTATTTAAACCCTACGCCATTTCTCCGCTTTGAACACATATTCCACTGACTTACTCAGCCTCGCTTCTACCGAGGTACAAAATGACTGCCAACAGTTTCTAGTTTCGAATGTTGACAACCACTTGACAGCTAATTAGCATTCAGCGCGTGATCGGAAGGGTGCACTTATGGTACGATGACAATGCGTGCAGTATCTGTATTAATGTTTTATGGGAAGAGACCCGCGTGGCCCCCCTTCCGTGGCCAATTCCGGGCACCGAGGACCCCATCCCCCGGGGCATGGCCAATTAATTTTTTTGTTTTCTATGGAGGAGGACTGCATAGCCCCCCTCCGGAGGCGGGGCTATGCAAGGCCCCGGAAAGCCCATTCCCCGTGGACAGACTTTTTTTTTAGCCCCGAGGAGCCAATCCCCCGGGGCTGTCCTTCACTGTTGGGGACCGTGGGGGGGTCTCCAATCCCCCCACGGTCCCGCTGGCGTTCTATCGATATACGAACCCCATCTGTGTGTGTACCCCCTAGGAGTTGCCTTCACTTTGCGTATGCATGTTTGTGGTAGCGCATGCATGTTAATGTTGTGCATGCGCACAATTCGTCCCACCATCTGGCCGTGTACCCCTAATGTATTTCATTTTATTTGCACATGCTCAATTACAACATGCCCAATCACAGCTCTCACACCCAGTGACATCATGCTCTACCAATCATCGTTCTGCAAAGCATTTATAATCTTCCAACTTTCTCAAACTTTTCTTATTTCGCAGTCACAGCCATAGATAGTGTTAGTATCCACTTCTTCGTAGGTGAGCACTTTTTTAAGGATAATTAAGTTAATTAATCTGAACAATCTTTAAGTACAGCGTAAATGCACATTTTTGTTCGATTTGGCAATGTTGTTTTTAAGCACACTTTCCTGCTTTTTTTATCGTTAAAGTTGACTTCGTAACCTTTGTTTCTGTGCAAATCACTTAATCCTGCTGTGTTTCTTTAAGTTGCCAAGCGCCACGTGGCCGTTCCCGCAGCAGTGTGCTACGTGCTGTTCAAGTTAATGCGATGTAGCTTTTCTCATGTAAGTAGTGCGTCACGTGCCCCATGCATTGCAAAAGTAATGGGTTCGGCAATAGTGTATTTTAGCACGGTTTCCAGCTCTTATACGTCGAATAACTTGCCTTGGTAGCCGATGTTTCTGGGAAATCACTTAATCTTGCCGCCTTTTGGGGGAGGAGCTTTGCGGGCATCCAAGATGGTCGCGTGAGCACAGAGCTCCTCGGACCCACGCCGCCCTTCACGATTATCCTGGCAACATCCTGATTTCGAGGACGGGCTTTTGTTCGCACATCCTTGCTGATCTTCGAACACTTTGAAAAATCGAATTTGGACGCCGGGGTCCACTTTTGCATCGTCTCTACTTTTTGAGGCCCACCCCGAGGTGGACCGGGGGCTCGGTTACTTCGCAGGCCGTGGAGTAGTTGATCAACAACGGCTGCAGGGGTCCCCTCTGGTCGACCCCTCCTGACTTTCGGTTTCGATTTCTGCTCCCGGCTTTGATGGGCAGGGGGGAAGCCTTTCACCACCTTCGGCTGGCCTGTTGTCTCCTTTCTGTTTGGTACTGGCACGACTACCTGCCTGCAACTCGGCCCTTTTGTGCCTACTATTATCGGAATTTGTCTTGTTGACTATCCGGACACATTGCGCCCGGCCATTTTCACCAGGTTGCAAGGACCCCTTCGGGGTCCCTTTTCCAAAATGGCCACCGGATAGCCTCTTGAGAAGCGCAAGACTAAGGCACCTCTCCGTGGCGGCCAAAATCAGACTAATATCATGGACCACTATTCGCAGGTCAAGGGGTCGGCCGGCGCTGCGGGCCGCGCTTCGGATAACCCTAAGACCCCCTTTTCAGCGTCTTCGGACCCATCCTTGCATGACGTCATGGGAGCCATCGCCAGCATGCAGGCCTCTATGGGACAGCAGTACGAGGCCTTAGCCTTCAAGATCGACACGGTGGCCGTCGACATTACGCTGATTAGAGCGGATCTTTCGAAGACCAATGAAAGGGTCGAGTCATTGGGTTTGAAGACATCTAGTCTTACTGCGGATGTCGCAGAAGCCCAGGCTGAGATCGGCAATCTGCGTTCCTCACATGACCAAATGGCTCGCCGTCTGGAAGACTACGAAAATAGGGCCCGTCGTAACAATGTGCGCCTTATTGGTGTCCCGGAGAATCCCGAGACTATGGGGGTCGACCTTTTGGTGGAGGACTTGATTGCCAACTATCTTTCTCCCGCTGGACTCAGCAAGTTCTTTGCGGTTGAGCGCGCTCATCGTGTTCCCGGCGGGAAGGCTAAGCCGGGCGCACCCCCGAGGCCCATCATTGCCCGGTTGTTCCACTTCAGAGACCGGGACGCTGTTCTGCAGGCCTCGCGGGACAAGGGCCCAGTGAACTTTGAAAATGCCTCCGTTTCCTTTTATCCGGACTTTTCGCCGCTTGTCCAAAAACAACGACTTGGATTTCAGGGTGTTAAGAAGCAATTGCGGGACTTGGGTCTCAAGTACTCCTTGTTGTTCCCGACCAGGCTCCGGATTGAATATCGGGAACGTGTATTCTTTTTTGATTGCCCTGAAAATGTCAGTGACTGGCTCGACTCCCTGCCTATGACAAATGAACATACTGAGCACCCCGGAGGCGCCGACGGCGGTGTGGCTGAATGAGGGCTTCACCTGTGGATCCCGGCGTCTGACCTTTTATGCTGTTTCAGCTGAGTCTGGACTTGGGTCTTTTATTAGGCCTAGATCAGCCTGGGGGTGGCGGGGGTAAATGGGTACTCTTCCTCCTCCTGGGTACTTTGCGTAGCTTAGTTTAGTAATGGGGCGACTGGCACACTGCAAGTTGGGGTGGCTTATTAGTCTTACGCAGGGGTGCAGGGTGGGGGGAGTAACGGGGTCAAGTTGGGGGGTGGTGGGTGTGTGTGTGTGTGTTTCTGTTTACTCGCAAGGCATCGTATTGTTTTTCTCATCTGTATTGCTCGTGGGGTTCTGTGTGGGTCCGGCTCTTTCTACTTTTCGGGGATGGGGGGCGGCGAGTTGAGACTGTTATCCTAGAATGTCAATGGATTAGGGGACAGAATTAAGCGTAGTATTGTTTTGCGATTCCTTAGGCGTCACTCCCCCGATATTGTCCTCCTACAGGAGACGCACTTAATAGGCAAAGCTTGTCAGGCAATGAATAGGCGCGGTTATCGTTTGGTGGCCCACTCGGGGTTTACTTCTGGGTCCAGGGGGGCTGGTATTCTCATTCGGTCCTCTCTCCCTTTCGCAGTTGACGAGGTGAGACTAGACGACAGGGGGCGCTATGCTGTGCTCACTGGCAGGTGGGAGGGGAAGACATTGTCCATACTGTCAGTCTATGTCCCCCCGGGTCTGCAGGCTTTAACTTATGCTGATCTGAGTCGCGTCCTTTTGGACCTTCCCGAGGGGCTTCTGATCCTGGTTGGAGATTTAAACTCGGTTGTCTCTGGCACCTCTGATCGTCATCCTCCCAGGGATCAACCCCGGGTGCAAAGGTGGTTGAGTGATTTGCTAGAGACCTTCGGGCTTGTAGACGCCTGGAGGCTACTACACCCTACACAGCTACAGTACACTTTCCACTCTGGGGCACACGGCAGCCTTTCTAGATTGGACTATTTCTTACTGCCGGCGGTCCAGTCCTCCTCCATCAGAGAAATTCGTCACCTCCCTAGGGGTATTTCCGATCACTCCCCCTTGTGGCTCCGATATGAGGTAGGGGCAGGCGATGAGGGTAGAGTAGCTCCTATTAACCCGTGGTACTTTCATAACCCCAAGACCCGCACGGACCTTGTGAAAGCTATTGATCATTATTTTGAAGACAATGTGGGGTCTGTTTTTTTCTGCTGTTTCATTATGGGAAGCATTTAAAACTGTTATACGTGGTCAGTCTTTATCCTTGATTGTCACTGCTAAAATGGCTGCAAATGTGGACGTTGTGCGCATCGAATCCGAGATAGCCGCTTTGGAAGACGATCTTCGGTTGGGCGTCTCCAGTGCCAAGTTGCACTCCCTTTCTTTGAAACAAGCCGACTACAAGGTCCTTGTAACGGATGCTGCGAAAGTGATGTATAGGGAGCAGCAGGGAAGACTGTATGATGTGGGTGATAAAGCGGGTAAATTGCTAGCGAGGTTGGACAAGACGGAGAGAGTGAATCTCTGGTCCCCGTGATTGAGAGGCTTGATGGTGAGTGTGTCACTGACCCTGCTGGGATCGTTCAGTGTTTCGCGGATCACTTTGAGACAGTGTACACCTCCGTTTGTGACAGGGATGAGGAAGACTTCCGTTTGCTGTTGCGGAACATTGCTTTGCCTCGCCTCTCTGACTCTGACAGAGACCTCATGGACGCTTCGCTTACAGTTGATGAAATCGTGGTTGCTATTCGTTCCCTCCGCTCGGGTAAGGCGATGGGCCCCAATGGTTTGCCCATTGAATTGTACAAGCTGCGACCCGACTAAATGGCGCCCTATTTATGAGACATGTTCCTCGAGGCTCTGGAGTCTGGCTCCGTCCTCTTGGACCAACGACTTGCTACCATCGTCGTCATTCCCAAGGAGGGTAAGCCTCGAGATCGTTGTACTTCATATAGACCCATCTCTTTACTCAATGCCGAACCTAAAATTTTGGCCAAACTGTTGGCTAATCGCTTGGTGACTGTTATCGGGGACTTGATCCATCCAGATCAATCCAGTTTTATCCCGCACCGCAACACTGCTTTGAATCTGCGCAGACTCCACGGGGTCCTCGCGAGAGCCGAGACGCTTACTGAACCGGCCATTTTGGCGTCTCTCGACGCCACCATGGCCTTCGACACTATTGAATGGCCCTACCTTTGGGCGGCCCTCTCGAAATTCGGGTTTGGGCCGGGCTTTATAGCCTGGGTGAAACTTCTTTATGAAAATCCCCTGGCCCAGGTAGTTGTTAATCGCAGGGTGTCTTGCGTTTTTACGCTTGGACGGGGCACCCGTCAGGGCTGTCCGCTCTCCCCTTTGCTTTTTGCTCTCGCTCTCGAGCCCTTGGCGTAGTGGCTCCGTTGGGAACCTTCTATGCGGGGTATCCGATGGTCTCCTGATTTTGAGGATCGAGTCTCGTTATACGCGGACGATATCCTCCTATATCTCACCTCCCCTAAAAAGTCCCTTAATGTGCTTTTCGATGTTCTTACTTCTTTCGGTAAGAACTCCGGTCTTGTCATCAATTGGGCTAAATCCTGCGTCTAAGTTTTGGCAGGATATCTCCCTCCACTGCCGCGTAGATTTCTGATTCACGTGACGGAGACCGGGTTTAAGTACTTGGGGATTTATGTTTCCTTGGACCCCTCCAGGCGTTATGAGCTTAATTTATCGCCCCCCCCTTCAGCGGCTTAAGCTTGATGTGGCTCGCTGGCGTAGGTTGCTGCTGTCGCCCCTCGGTAGAACGGCGCTTTTCAAGATGATGTCTCTGCCTTGATTTCTGTACGCACTTCAGAATTCCTTTGACCCGATTGCCTCGGGCTATTTTCGTGAAGTGGAGAGCCTACAGAGACAACTGGTCTGGGATGGGCGTGCTCGTATTTCTCTTTCTAAACTCACGCTTCCATGGTATGATGCCGGTATAGCCCTCCCGGACTTCAGACGTTACTATTGGGCATCCCAGTTAAGTGCGATTAATCATGCGACCTACGCACCGGGCCCTGCCCCGGCGTTCTCCATGGACAGATTTATTTTGCCTGGGGGGACCTTCAGCAGAGCGTTGTATTCTGGTAGTCTCCGTGGAACACTGACCGGTCCCACTAAGATTGCGGTGAGAGTGTGGCGTGATGCGAATGCGGCCCTGGGTTGGTGTGGCAGGTTTACTCGGGCCACCCCTTTGTATGATTCGGAATGCTTGGGCCATCTGTGGAAAACGAAAGGTTTTGATAAATGGGACTGATTGGTATCAGTAGAGTGGGTGATTTGTGGTCGAAGGGTACTGTCATGTCCTTTGATGTGCTGCGAGTGGAGTATAAGCTTAGTGACAATGAATTCTTTAGATACGCCCAGATTCGTCATGCTCTGTTGTCTGTATTTGCTGCGGGTGCTGATATTCCTGAATCTTCCCCTTTGGAGGACCGCATTTTGGATGGTCATGTGCCCGACAGCACGATCTCCTTGATTTATAAGAAACTCATCAATAACAGAGCTGACTTGCTGGTCCGCCTCCGAGGTGCATGGTGTGCAGACGAACTTGAATTGGACGATGAGGACTGGCAATCTGCTCTGTCCTCGCCCAAGGAGGTCGCCATTCCTGCTCGCTTGAGGTTCGTCCAACTTAAGATTCTCCATCGAGTGTATGTCACTGGGCCTTGTCTGGTTCGAATGGGTTTCTCCTTGGATGGGTTATGTAAGTGTGGCTGTGGTATGTCTGGTTCCTTTCTCCACATATTGTGGGAATGCCCGGAGATGGTCAGGTTCTGGTCCCGAGTGCATGATGTCATGAAAAGTGTTACGGGTGTGTCCCTGCTGCCCGAGGCCAGGCGTTGTTTGTTGAATGTCTGGGAGCCTAATGACTACAGCTCAGCACAGATTATATGGGCGACCCTTGGAAATATGGTCGCGAAGACGGACATTGCCCAGCTCTGGGGTTCACATGGACCACCTACCCTATCCAAGTGGAAAGAAAACATGGACTGGTGCATGTTCCGGGAGAAGACTGTGTACCTTTCCCGGGGACGGCCCAGGAAATGGGGTAGAATCTGGTCCCAGTGGAATGCTTATCGTGGTAATATATGTACCCCCCACAGGATGTGACCATTGATGTGTCTTTGTCCCCCTAATTGGCATTCACTCGTCATCTATGGTTAATGATTCCGCTTGTTTCCTTGTCCGCCCCTGCCCCCGTTCTATCTGATTGCATTGTATTCCTTTAGCCTTTGAGCTTTGCCTGCACGGTCCCATGCCAATGTATTATTATGTCTCTGCCTTGTGAGGTTTGGTTTGTTTATTTGTATGTCTGTTTTTTTTCAATAAAAACTTTCTAAACATAAAAAAAAAAAAAAAAATCTTGCCGCCTTTCATTTTTTAAGTAGTGCGCCACATGTTGCTTCCTCGCCATGTACTGCGCATGTAATCGATTGGTCAATGTTGTATTTTAGCATGCTCTCCATGTTTTTTAATAACGTCAAACTTGATTTCTTATCCGTAGTTCTGTGCAAATCACTTAATCCTGCCACGTTTCTTTAATTTGCCAAGCGCCACATGGCCGTTCCTGCAGCAGTGTGCTACGTGCTGTTTAAGTTAATGTGATGTAGTTTTTCTCATGAAAGTAGTGTATCATGTGCCCCATGCATTGCAAAAGTAATGTTTTCGGCAATAGAGTATTTTAGCACGGTTTCCAGCTCTTATACGTTTTAGCTCGTGTAAGTAGTGCGTCAGGTGCCCCATGCATTGCAAAAGTAATGTTTTCGGCAATAGTGTCTTTTAGCATCGGCTACCGGCTCATATACGTCGAATAACTTGCCTTGGTAGCCAATGTTTCTGGGCAAATCACTTAATACTGCCGTCTTTAATTTTTTAAGTAGTGTGCCACTTGTTGCTTCCTCCCCATGTACTGCACGTGTAATCGAAATGGTCAATGTTGTATTTTAGCACGCTCTCCATGTTTTTTAATAACGTTAAGCTTGATTTCTTTTTGCACGTTTCTTTGATTTGCCAAGCACCACGTGGTCGTCCCCGCAGCAGTGTGCTACGTGCTGTTCAAGTTAATGTGATGTAGTTTTTCTCATGAAAGTAGTGTATCATGTGCCCCATGCATTGCAAAAGTAATGTTTTCGGCAATAGAGTATTTTAGCACGGTTTCCAGCTCTTATACGTCGAATAACTTGCCTTGGTAGCCGATGTTTCTGGGCAAATCACTTAATCTTGCCGCCTTTCATTTTTTAAGTAGTGCGCCACGTGTTGCTTCCTTTCCATGCAGTGCACATGTAATCGATTGGTCAATGTTGTATTTTAGCACGCTCTCCATCTTTTTTAATAACGTAAAACTCGATTTCCCCCTGTTCTAGCTCATTATACAGATGTCTCAACCATGGGACGTACTGGTCGCCACAAGCTGTTTATTCCTGCCCATGCACTATCCCAGGTGGTGGTCAACAACTTGACACACCAGATCCACTTACTGCTCTCCATATACTATCAGCCGAAAATTGCCATGGACCTAATGGAGTTATAAGGTTTGACTTTAACATTTCATGATAGAAAAGCATTCTGAGATAAGCTTTTGTGTATTTAATGTGTTTGCAGACAGATAAATGTGCTGTTGTCATGTTTTGGTAGAATTAGTTGGCATTCTAGTATTATCAAAATGACAAAAAGCATGTCCTCATGAACAATGTGTGAGTTATAATTTTTCTTGCTTCTATAAATATTTTTATAAAATGTAAATCTCCATTGTGATAGTCTTATAGACGTTTGTTTTTGAAACCCATATGCTTCTCATTTAAATGCTCGTTACACAGTTTCAGCCTGCACTTGAGATACAAAGTGAAAATATTGTTTTGAATTTTTTTATTTGAAGACATCTCTTTCAATTTTCCTTGATGTTTATTTCTCAATTTCTAGATCATAGAAGTCCAAATAGGGTTCTATCAGATCAAGGCTATGAGTTTGTGAATGAAGTGAGTGACCAATGTCGTCCTAACATTTGTAAAATTCAATGCTATTTCCTATTTTGCTTGCCAAATATAATTATACCTATTTTTTTAGGTTAATTGAGAGTTATCTAAGCTTTTACAAATAGAACGTTCTGTAAGTGGAACCTATCACCCACAGACAAATGATTTAGATGAACATACTAATATATAAGCTGTACACCTTCAGAGAAGGAGAGTTAGTACTTCTGACAAATTGCAAGCGAACAACAAGAAAAGGACACATTTTGGAGCATAAGTTTACTGGACCGTACCGTATTGCCGATATGCAAGAAAAGCTTGTAAAATTAGTCAATAATGCTAGCAAAATGCCTTTGCGTACAACTTATAATCTCGACATGTTGAATGAAAGCGAAATATTTACATAACCATTCGTATATTTTGAAAAGGTTTTCCTACAGATATTGAAGCGTCCCGAATATGACCAATGGCAGTTAGTGATAGAATCTAACCAAAGATAACAGGACAGCTACAATTGTGGTGTTTTTTGCATGCTGGTAATGATACTTCCAAAACTATTAATTTGTTGAAGATACATTACTTTATGTTATTTTATGTTAGTAACTGTTTTCGTTAGAATAGTTGTAAATAGGAAAGAGTGCTTTTAGGGATGACACTTATGAACGCCTACCGAGCGCGTCCATAGTGCCCATCGAAAGCATATTGGTATTCGCATATGATTTTGTCTAACCACTATTATGGTCCTAACGCAATTGGTTTGAAACCTCTGATGATTGCTTTTCAACCTCAATCCTATTGAGAACAATTTTTTTATGTACAATAAAATTAAGCTTGGACATTTGTACAACATATACATTTTTAACTCTTTTTTCATTTTGCAGAATGTTACATAAGTCAGCAGCCAATTGCCGAGATTGAAGAAAGTATATCCTCCTCTTCTAGCTCATTACACCGATGTCTCAAACATGGAACGTACTAGTTGTGAGAAGATCAATGAAAATTGCAATGGACCTAATGGAGTCATCAGGTTTGACTTTAACATTTTATAATAGAAAATGTATAATAACCTAGTGGTGTCATAAACTTCATATAACTTGGTACTTTCTTTTGTCTTTCAAATTATTTAATAAAAAGGCACAGCTTAAAATTTGAACATAGTATAGTAAGATATTTGCATTAACACCTTTGCTGCGGCGGCTATTCCGCCGCAGCGCTAAGGTGGCGGGGGGCCGCGTGGCGCTCACACGCTGGTGACGGAACCGCTCCGTCACCAGCCTCGGGTGAGCTGTGCTGATGACGGAGCGGTTCCGTCATGGCCCCGCCTGCTATATTTAGAGTCTTTCTCTAGTGTATGGAACCAAAAAGATTCACAAATTTTTAACGGATAGCGTTAAGGTAAATACTCTCAATATGACTAGTCGATGAAGTTAAAAAGTAATGGATATAAGTACTTGAGGGTTTTTTGGTGGCAGATAATATCCAATTCACACTTGTACGGATGTGCCTGATACAGGGTCCCTTTCCGTATAACTAATGGATGATTAGGTATTAGGATGGCATACAGAGCTCCCAACCTTCTTACTTTTTCTCTTAAACGGTTCCAAATTAGGGTCCTATATTAGGCTGTGCAGTAGAGGTTGACGGTGTTGCTCCACTGGTACTTGGGCCTTCTCATGAAGCAGGAGGAGCCTCTCTCAATCTCCTTAACTCTTCCCTTGCAAAGTTGACCGCATGCTTGATCTGCAAGTTCTTCCGCATACTTGCAGTTCCACACCAGTACTTTTTATTGGGGTCTCCTCTTGAAAGCAGTTTTGCATATGCTGCAAGTAACTTTTCTTGCATTCACCTTTTTTAAGACTTGTGGAAATGAATTTCAAAACATTCAATATTGTTGTAATGCACACAGCCAGACAAGAATGAACACTGCAACTTAAGTGCATTACAGAAAGGTAGCAAGCATGAAATTAGATGATTGTGTATTAGGATGGCATACAGAACTCACATATAAAATGGTTTCCAAGCCTTCTTACTTTTTCTCTAGAAGGCTTGATAAGATCTTTCCAAGAGAATTTGAAAGGAGAAAGTAGGAGATCAAGAACAGAGGTAGGACGTAATATCTCAAAGTGCAAAAATGGATAAAAAGGGTGGACCAAAGTCTGTATGTACAATGGCCAATGGAACTGTTTTGAGAGCGTGTACACCCAAGGTCAAGTGAAGAGATTTGATTGATGAGGCATAGCAAAGGAGGTGGCAACAACGGGGAGGAAGGTCCATGGGTGGTGGAGGCTTGGTTTGTAAATCTGCTCTATCTATAACTTTCTCTCTCTCACAGTTTTAATGTCGTTTTCTCTATCTTTCTCTCTGCCACTCACTCTCACATTGTTTCTCTTTCTCTTTTAAAGATATGTGCCCTGCTGTCCACTCTGATGTGTAGAACCAAGCTGAGTTGAGTTTGTGAACTCTGTTGGTCACAGTGTTTACACAACGGCCTAGATATACAATACCTCCGATTAAATGCATTCGAAATGAAAGTGCTTATTTACAAACCCCTTTTGCGTCACTTTCAACATGAGAAAAGTAACACAAAAGTGGTGCAAGAGTTTTGTAAATAAGCCCTAAAGAATATTGTCCTGCATAATGACTTGATCTCTCACCTAATTCTGTCTCATCGCTGAATCATTTTAAAGACCTGTTGATCTGTAATGTAAATATGAAGCAGTAGGCACTTCTATACAGACACCACTTTAACACAAGCCTATAAGACAAGTGAAATGTATCTGGCACACTGCACATGTAAAAAAAAAAAGTAAATATTGTCAAGTGTTACTTTGACTTGTGATGTTTTACCTCATTTAGTCACATCGATCTCATTTTAAACACGTATTTTCTTTTTGTGTTTTGCAGATTACCTACCATACTTCTATTGGAGTCCATATCACATTGTGTTTATTATATTGTTTTGTTAAAGGTATGGTTCTAGTTATTTATTGTATTGTTATCTTTTAGTTATGTTTCCAGTTATTTATTGTTTTAATAAAAGTTAATTAAAAAAACTTATATACGTCTTTTTTTTGTTGGGGTAGCAGTCCACAAAAGAAATGATATTTATAATTTGAAGTATGATTCTGAGGCTAACTCTTTACCAGATCTTTACCAGAGTCTATTGCTACAACGTACGGTTCCTATGGAAAACTTTTAAAACTACAACACCATTAGCAACATAGTGTGGTGAACTTCTAACATCTGTGCTAATTTAAGTGCTCAATGAACTGTTACTATGGTAACAGGCAGAAGCCATTTGGGGGTAAGGTTGAAAGGTACTGGCTGTACAGAAACCGTTATGGATCCTCTACATGACAGAAAGGAAAGCAAAGTAAAACAAAACACTGTGTACCAAATTTACAATCCCCCTGTACCACTTTCTCATCCAACCCCCACTACAAAATTAGAAGTATGTGGGCCTCAACGAACCCCCTCATGCCTCGGGAACCACCTCCCCGGGAATTTGTGTATTACGGGAGGCAGACTTTGTTGCCCTCCGCCTGGTGCCTGGAGGGCCTTGAGTACCGCCGCACCCGACGGCTGGCTCCTGCTGTTTGCTTTGACAGGGCGGGACTTTTTTAAAAAACAGAAACATGCACCCTAGATTTCAGTGTAGAATGTTGTAAAACAACCAATCATTTCTTTTCTGTTTTTCACCACAGCATCTTATCCACCATTTTAGAAAAATCTTACTTATCAAACTGCCATTTTATTTACAGAGACCATCTGAGGGCATCGAGACCTCCTTTCAAGATGCCTAGAGTGTGAATTGCGGGACACAACTATATTTTCTTGAGCCAAAGAGACTATAGAATGGGGTCCATTTACCACAACAATCTGCGGTTCAATATGCATGGCATCTATAGGAAAGATACTGTACATTTTACAGATGAAGGGAACAGATTCTTCCTCATGAACTTTAGACTCTGCATCGGTACTTACTTGTAGGTACTAAAATCTCTCAATAAACACAAGGGCTCTTTTTAGAGCCACCCAAGATCTAAACACATAAGCTTGATGTATATCTCAAAAATACATTAGATTATATATATATATATATATATTGACTGAAAAAACCATAGGTTTCACACCAGTTATAGTTCGGTGGAAATTTTACTTGCATAAAACCATTGAAATTCCCACGTTATAGTTAGTTGGACTCACTATAACTTGCGCGTGCAATGCACTGCTGATGACGTCACATATTACATCACTCATGACATGGTCAGTGACATCACTCATGACATCACTGATGACATCTCAAATGACATCACTGATGACAACATCCTTGTGACAAAGTGGCAGACCTCCTATCAGCATAAAATAACCTTTGACACTCACACACATCATTCAAAAATAGAAACTAACATTTTCTTAAAAAAGGAGAAACCAATACCAATTACAACAACTTATTAGGTAATTCCAACATCTACATACACATCCACTCATTCACCAACAGTTCTATATAGTCACTCATGCATGTACTTACTCATCATATGTACTCATACACCTATACATACTAATACTCATCCATATAGTTACTCACACACAAATTCACACATGCAAATAAACTATCAAAAAAACATTTACTTGATTATACTGCTATATACACACCACTACACATACTTCTACAGAAACGGAAACATATTTACTCTCTTAAACAATCAATTATAAAAACACATACTCACTAACCCACCCATAAACACAATCATCCACCCATACAGTCTTGCACACATGCTGTCTTCAAAATACATACAAATAGTGAGTCACTCTTTCATGCATCTGTAATCTAAGTAATATCCCCCACCGAACCATACAGACACTGATACTGATACTCAAAAAAACAACTAATAACCCATATACACACGCATGTAGCTACTCACCAACCCATGCAGCCACTTATACACAAAGTGAGACACAGATACAGATATTTAAATATTTAAACATTACTCGCTAATATATGTATTCACTAAGATACATTTAATAAGTCAGTTAACCAATCAACTTTACACAAAAAAAACATCCATTTAGACAATTATTTACCCATTTGTTCTTCCATCAACCTTTAGATATACTTATATAAAAAATATTTATTTTTCAGAAAGATACACATTCACTGGATGATGTCATCAGTGATGTCATTTGAGATGTCATCAGTAGCAGCCCAACTATAGCCCAGTGACAGAATGTCCCAGAGTGTTCTAAAGAACAACTAGAGTGCTAACAGTCTTACTTATGACAAAAGTATGGCACACCTGAAGTCATCTTGATTGGAATAAAGTGTTAAGACTTAAAACATTTAATTTGCAAAGGAACAAAATGAGGGGGTTCATTTTGCCATAGAAATTATGATTAGTGCTGAAGAAAGAAAAATTAGGGCACATTTTGAGTGACTTCTCAAATCCTCTTATATTTCATTAAAATAATTCTGATATGCAGTCTCCCAAGATGGCCACCAGAGACAAAAGAGCCCAAATGTAGCCCAAATATCAGCCAGATGTAGCCCAACTATAGCCCAATGACAGAATGTCCCAGAGTGTTCTAAAGAACAACTAGAACGCTAACAGTCTTACTTATGACAAAAGTATGGCACACCTGAAGTCATCTTGATTGGAATAAAGTGGTAACACTTAATACATTTAATTTGAAAAGGAACAAAATGAGGGGTTTCATTTTGCCATAGAAATGTTATATATATATATATATATATATATATATATATATATATATATATATATATATATATATATAGATATATATATATATATATATATATATTACCTACTGGCGGTCGCCAGTAGGTATATATAGTTAGGATTTTTTTTGAATAGGGAATTCTATGTTGAATAACTTTGGCGTTGATGGACGGAATTGGCTGAAATTTTCAGGAAAATGGCACATTTTGTTTCTGAGCGTCCCCTGAAAGTTTGGGGGGGCTTCGTCAAACGGGGGCCTAGAAAAAAGGGGGGCTCCAAATGTGTTTTTAACATTGAGTTTTCCATAGGGCGGTTGGACTCACTTTTAGCTCGAACGGCTGAATGGATTTCTATGAAACTTGGCAAAATTGTAGAGACTGTTTGCCCGATGTGCCTTTGCTAGGTCTCAAGATATGTGCTCCAGTGGATTTTGAGAAATTAACGTTCAAAAAAATATATATATCTGTGACAGCGTCCCGGTTAGCGCCCCGGTTCGCGTACCAGACGCGTAACGGAACTTCGCGAGGAGAAGCGGATTGTCTCTCCGTTGACTGTCAACATTCTAACCAGTCCAGAGCGGCCGCCATCTTGTCTCTCGGTAGGATCGAGAGACAAGAGGTGGAAATAAACGAAGGGGGAAATGAATGAAAGGGGGCAAGGTAGACCCCTCCTGACCCCCTAGGATTGATGTGGGGGCTATTAAAGGGCCCCGCGGGGCAAAAAAATAAAATTTATTTTTTTCCGATTTTTCGCGGTGGAAGCGCTACCCGGTACGCGAACCGGGTAGCTCACCGGTAGCGTAACGGGAGTCCGCCATCTTGTGTTTCGGACGAATTTAGTCACAAGATGGAGGATAAACAATGTTGGGAATGGGTATAAGGGGGCACGGGAGACATATCCTGACCCCCTAGGTTTTCTGAGGGTGGCTGAGGAGGCCCATATATGTAAAAAAAACCACCTTTTTTTTTCAAATTTTCGCACGGTTAGCGCCCGGTCCGCGCACCGGGTAGCGTTCCGGAAAGCGTAACAAGGGGAAAACCAAGGGAAATATTAAAATAATATTTTAGAGTGCTTTGAGGTAGGGTAGCTCTGAATAGAGCTGTTGTGTTGTGTGGGTGATGTAAGTACCAACATGTAGGTACCAATGAAGAGTCTAAAATTCAATGTACACCGTCTCCTCTGTAGATATTTTGTATGTTCTAATATGGGTTATTTAAATGTAAATGTGTGGAAAAGCACTTCATGCTTTAAAGCAATTGTATTTTTGAACTGATTGTTCTTTCCTCTTAGTCCTCCTCTTTGTTTTTTTTCCCTACACTCTTCTTCAGCATGATAGTTGATAAATTCGTTCACTCAAAAAATTTATATACATAAAAAAAATTATATTAAATACATATAAAATATATTTTTCCTTTAACAGAAGAATACATTTTACAGCTTTTGATATTTGCTATTAAAAAACCATTGAAATTCACTGAAAAAAACATAGGTTATAGACCATATATAGTTAGGAATTAGCATTTACAAAACCTTGAAAATTCACTGAAAAAACCATAGGTTATAGACCATATATAGTTAGGAATTAGCATTTACAAAACCTTATTTTACTCACACAAAACCATTGAAATTCGCAAATATAGTTAGTTGCACTAACTATATATCGCGCACCCGCAATCCACTGCTGATCATGTCACATATTACATCATTCATGACATGGTCAGTGACATCACTGATGACATCACTGATGACATCTCAAATGACATCACTGATGACATCACTGATGACAACATCCAGTGACTGTATGTTTCTGTAAAGTTAAAATATGTCTTACATATTGAAGAATGAGTGGATGTATAAGTGTCTGGATGAAGGATTTAGTAGGTGCATGACTGACTGTATGAGTGAGTGATTAAATGTGTCTCACTGAGTGCATGGGTTAGTGACTAAACTGTCTTAATTTGTGCATCATTATGTATGTTGTTCTGTAAACTGCTGCATGTGTTGATCAGTAGCTATATGAGTAACTATATGGGTTATTGATTGGTTGCCCAAGTATTTGTATGGGAGACTGAGTGTGTGTGTGTGGGTGGCTGGGAGGTGTATGACTCTGTGCATAGATGTGTGAGCAGTTGATTCACTAGATGTATGGGTTCAAAAGTGCATGTGGAAACAGCTGTATGGGCGGTTGACTGTGTGCATGAGTGTATTGGTGAGTGAATGGATATCTCAGTGCTACATGTCAAAGTAAGTACATATGTAAAACACAGTACATGTGAGAGTTGACATATATAAATAACTGTGCATAAGAGCCAGTGAATGTGTGAGTGGCTGTATGGATCATTGTGAACTTGTATCAGGGATTGTATAAGAGAGTAAATATGTGTTAGTATATGTTTGAATAAGTAAGGTGTGTATAACTGTATAGTTGAGGAAATGGAGGTGTGATTGATTCTTTGCATGCCTGACTAGGTGTGTGAGTAACTCCATGGATGAGTGACAGTCTGTGAGTGTCTGTTTACACTGAGTGTATCTAAGGTTATATTAGAGTCTGAAGAGGTTCATCGTATTATCACATGAATGATGTCATCAGTGATGTGATCAGTAATGTCAAATGAGATGTCATCAGTGATGTCATTTGAAATGTCATCAGTGATGTCATCAGTGATGTCATTTGAGATGCCATCAGTGATGTCATCAGTGATGTCATTTGAGATGTCATCAGTGATGTCATCAGTGATGTCATTTGAGATGTCATCAGTGATGTCATCAGTGATGTCATTTGAGATGTCATCAGTGATGACATCACTGATGACATCTCAAATGACATCACTGATGACATCTCATTTGACATTACTGATCACATCACTGATGACATCATTCATGTGATAATACGATGAACCTCTTCAGACTCTAATATAACCTTAGATACACTCAGTGTAAACAGACACTCACAGACTGTCACTGAATGATGTAATATGTGACATGATCAGCAGGGGATTGCGGGTGCGCGATATATAGTTAGTGCAACTAACTATATATGCGAATTTCAATGGTTTTGTGTGAGTAAAATAAGGTTTTGTAAATGCTAATTCCTAACTATATATGGTCTATAACCTATGGTTTTTTCAGTGAATTTTCAAGGTTTTGTAAATGCTAATTCCTAACTATATATGGTCTATAACCTATGTTTTTTTCAGAGAATATATATATATACATATGTATATATATATATATATATATATATATATATATACATATATATATATATATATCACAACTTGTCCTTCATCAAATAAAAAACTGAACTGCCCTCCTCGTAGTCTTCAGTCAAGGTTTATTCACATAGCTGATTTAAACTGAAAGCGTCAAGCTCCAGATGGTTGGACTTGGTTCGCAATTCTGGCTTCAACTCTAATGTAAAGCCTCCACCTACCATTGGTACAGGCTTCTTGCTGTTACAAATCGAGAATAGAATGGCTTGATTACTTATAAGTAATCTTTATTACTCCTTGTCCATGTCTTCCTGGCACAGCCCTTACAACTGGAGGAGTGGCCCAAAGCTGAGACAGGCTATACTTCTATTAATAATTATTAACACTGTATAACTATAGGCGAACATCAATATTAATCTCTCCCCATTCCATTACCCATAAAACCAAGCACTTCCTTTCTAGTCAACCTAAGTATACCAACCTCTGAAATAGCTTCATTAGCTTCAATGGTGGTGGAGTAAAGGAGTAAGACTGTGATGGGAAATTCTTGAATTACGGTTAATGAAGATTATTGGATAAGTAATCTAGCCATTTTCGCCCATCTTACCCATTACAGTCCCTGTAGCTTGAGGTATGCCTACCTTCAACCTAACCTACGTAACTGAGTAGAAATCAAATCTAGAATTAAGTACCTCTGTTTGTTAAATATTTTATGTTTTTTTGTTATCATTGATTAAGGTACAAGCAAGTACACTTTTCAAAAAGGTACAGGAAGAGTCAGGTACAACATCCAATTTGTTAAGTTTGAGAAAAGTATCCTGAGAAAGCCATGTAGAGTATCTACAAATTTCCACTGAAGAAATTATTCTTGTGTCTGCCCATGACGCTGCCCCTCTGCTGGTAATATTCCCCGGATACCAAAGGGGACATTCTGACCTAGGTATTAATAGGCAGAAATGATAACACATTTGATCCATATGCTATTTGTTTAATGAATTGCACCCTCCGGAACAGTCCCCAAATTCATTAGCAATCAACAAGAATACCTAAAAGTTTCTGTCCTCTTGATGTAGATCTCAAAGGGGCCGATTACAATGCCGTAGGAAACAGCTCTTACCCTCGGTCAGAGCAGTTTCTATCGCATTGTAATCACTTGTTTGGATTAATTTTCGACCGACCCATTTTGATGGAGTCGGCCAGACATGAATCAAAACAGGATTTCTGAATGGCTTATGACGGGCTCTGAAAGCCTGTCCATCGTTCGGAAAAGGACCTGTAATCCCAAGGGCGGCTCTTACCACCCGAGGGATTACGATGGCAGATTCCCACAGCCTTTCTGTGCCAGCATTTCCGACACCGAAAGCCTGTGGGAATACGAATTTGCGGGGCCCCCATGGGTGCCCCCCTGTTGATTCCTGCACCCGGTGGCGGGCACCTTGAGGTGCCTGCTGTTGGGTTCAGGGATGAACTACACCTTTGCTCTCTACAATGGGAGCATTCTCATGTGTTCAGAATGCATGCTCCCACTGTAAAGAATAGGATGGCTACAGAACAGTGTTTGGTCGCATCCTACTTGCTAGTTTGGGACTGCCGACAGGAGGTCGGTCGGTCCCAGTTCCAGATCAATGTCGGACAAACTCAGGTCTGTATGACATCAAAATTGGCCCCTAAGGCTCTCTTAATATTAAACTCATGCAAGATCTGAGGATGTTGAAAAAATACTGGTAGAACAATTTCTTGTTTCAATGAAAATGTGATTTAGCCTTAGAAATAAAGCTTGATTCTTAGAGTTACTTAAGTAGGATTTTATTTGTTAAAACGGGTCATATATAACTAATGTTCTTTTTTTCCCAATCTCCCACATGAAGTTATTTGCAATAAAAATGGTGCCTCGTAAGTTAGGACTGTTAAAGGAATCAAAAGGTGAATTTGTTGGAGCCTTCAAGACTAATGGTAAATTCCATGATGAAACTGGTATATGATATACTGGTGTCTCTATGTGAAGCATCTCAAGAGACATGAAACACATTCATCAGTAGACATGAAAGAATTAGTGTGATGCCTGAAAGATGTTATAGCTTCCCACTTGTTTTTTAATGCTAATACATATAGTTCAGTCAAAAATAGATCACCAGAAACTCAAAAATCTGACAAGGAAGACAACATACTGGATGTAAACTACTTGAGTCGCACTGAGAGGAAAAATTCCTCAAATACCTAGAAAAGAAGACCCTTGAGACAGAAGGTCTCCCTGCTTGTTGAGAGTGTTGATATTGACAGGAAGAGGAAAATGAGGTACATCGACAAAAGTGTAACAAGTGGGGCTCAAGGGGTCATTAGCAAGATGGAATCAAATAGAGCAACCTTAGTCGTCTCCCTCTGATATATCCTAAGCACCCTGTGGTGGACAGGAACTGGAGGAGATGAATCAATAGCCAAAGTCTCCACTAATGGGTGCCTCAAACAGAAGCCTTTAAGCATTATATTGTCTCTTGTTTCAAAGAGGTCTGTCTATACAAGTCATGCACAAAATCATTGTTATGCTTTTTAAAACATTCAGATTTCATTGCAGATCCACTGAAAAGCAAAGTGACAATTCAGCCAATCTGACAATACATTTTCCTCCCCTTTCAGGTAAGATGTCTTCAGAGATACTAGCTGAACTGCTGCCAATATCACTAAATCCTGAGATTCTTGAGCTACACTGATACTTCTTGTTCCATCTTTCATTTTATATAGGATCTGGTAAACCGATTGCCTGTTTGAACTAACTTGGCTCTAATGGTGGAATCCGGCTGCTAATTCCCCTCTCATGCCAACTTGCCATAAATTGTCTGTGTTCCAAAGACCCCACCCAAGCCTATAAAACTGGCATATAGAGTTCTTTCCATTGGATCTGGTGTTACCAACAAAGGGCCCCTACGTAAATAATGCTTCATCAACCACCAAGTCAACTTTCCCCTTATGTCCTCTGACAGAGAGATTATAGATCCCTGTGCTCCTTGGGCTGAACGCGCTGAACGCGCTAATCTTTGCACCTCTCCTGTGTCCCTGCCTGCTGTGTGCCGCCCCTCCTCACCGGACCCGCTTCGCGGGTCCCGCTTCGCGGTTTCTCGGCAGCGGCAGGTTGTGTCAGACGGGCTTTACTTTACCGGCAGGGCTGCGAGGGTAGAGCGGGACTCCACGGACCAGGAGTCCCCGCGCGCCCGTCTCCAGCTGGGCTCCTCTCCCTGCCGGCACCGCCCCCAACACCAGGTGTTTAAAATCACCCTAAAGACTTTCATCGTTGGAATCCCTGTGCTCCTTGGGCTGAACGCGCTGAACGCGCTAATCTTTGCACCTCTCCTGTGTCCCTGCCTGCTGTGTGCCGCCCCTCCTCGCCGGACCCGCTTCGCGGGTCCCGCTTCGCGGTTTCTCGGCAGCGGCAGGTTGTGTCAGACGGGCTTTACTTTACCGGCAGGGCTGCGAGGGTAGAGCGGGACTCCACGGACCAGGAGTCCCCGCGCGCCCGTCTCCAGCTGGGCTCCTCTCCCTGCCGGCAACGCCACCTTGGTGTTTCCTATTCATCCCTTCAAAAGAAGGAAACCCTCCCGCAGGCGCGGGAGCGCGCGGGAGAGCGCCGGGAGAAGCCCGGGACAAGGGCGGGACCGTCTGTGGCCGTCCGGGGCCGAAGGAGGCCGGGCTGGGCCACCCCATTAACATCTACAGCCCAGGTATTGTTCCACCGACTGATATATTAACTGTCTCGTGATTTGTGGATTCATCGGTGGGGTAAAAGGGGGGTTCTCTGCACTATGGCTTGCACAACAAGCACCTCTACACTGCTGCCTCCAATGGCAGAGGCAGAGCCGGCTGTCATGGGCCCTCTTGATTCCTACTTCAAACGCTTGCCACAGGATATTGACAAAGAGATTGCCCTGGCCGAAAGACGAGCTGGGCGTAGGCTCTCGATTGAGCTTTTGAAAAACCCGCCTGAAAAAAATCAAGGTCTGAACTTTCCTGCGCTGGTTACACCACTGTCATCTATTGTTCTACCAGTCACCCAGGACCTACTATTTGATATACCCTCCCATACTGAGTTAGTTGACATTTCTTCATCAGTCACTGTAGTAACTAGTCTATCTGTTGAGCATTCTGATGTACTCAGTCAATTATCTAAAGAGAAAGTAGTTTTGGAAAAACCCTGTGTGCATTTGGATGTGCTTAAACCTAAGCCTGGTGTTAAAAGGAAATGGGGAGTTACTGCTAAAAAACCCCAACCACAAAAACCTGTGAGAAAGCATAGGAAGTTGGGTTCTAAACCACTCCTAAGCCATGTCCCTGCAAAGAATGACGTAGTAATGCCGACTGGGGAGGATATAGTAGCCCAACTAGAAGTGGACCCTATAATTATGGTGCCTTCTACAACATTGGCGGTTCCAGCCACAGATCCAACTCTTATAGAAATCCCGGGGTCACTATCTCCAAATCATGATCTCCTGGTAGAAGTGGGAAAAATAATGCGTTCCCTTCTACATCCCGTAGAGCTTAGACTGCAAAAGCTAGCTGAACAACTTGACCATCTAGAACAAGCTAGCTTAGATAATTTTTTTTCTATTAAATCTTTAATTAAGTCTGGCAATAGAATGGGTGAGATTGGGAAACACCCACAGATAGCTGATAAAGACCAAGGAGTCGCGTTGGTAGACCTACAATCCCCGCCTGTAAGTGTTACTCCTGTCCAGGAAAACAAAGGGGAGAACAGTAAGAATGTATCTAATCCAATGTCCACTAAAATTATTAGTAATAGTGGGAAAACCAATTCCATTAACACTACCAATAGGGGTTGTAAGGTTAGTGTAAAAAATCCGCCCACCATAACTGGTAAAAATGCCACACTTTTGCCGATCGGACCGGGGAAAATTATGGCCAAAAGGCCAGGAAATGATAAAATCCCTTCTAGCAATGGCAACGGGAATAAGGTGGGGCCTACGACCCATATAGCAATGAGTGGTGGTCCCACGAGGGATGCCCCTAGTATCGGGAACGGGACTAATACTGTTGTGGCAGTGGAAAACATCCTTACACAGTGCCGTGTTCTCCCAGAGCAAGCACTAACTAAACCCAATACAACTAAATTTCTGACTAGGATCCCCACAGTACAGCTCACCCCAGACTCCTACCCATATGTGGCCATACTCACCAATGTTCCACCCCTAATGGAGGGCCAAAGAGAAACTTATGACACGCAAAAAAACAAGGCCATGCATTGGCTTCGTGTCAATAGACCCCTGCCAGGGGGAGTGGATGGCCTGATAATTGGGGTAAGAAGAGTCGATTGGATAGGGAATACCCTAAAAAAGCAGGGGGGTTAGTGTATTATAATTAACTTTCAGGATCCAAGGGTTGTGGGGCTGATAACGGGACCTGGTTGGAACATTAGCATTGGTGGGATTGGGGTTGTGGACCTAACTTTCTTTTATCCCAGACCGGTCATCTACCCAGGGGGTTGTAGGGAGCAATTGAGATCCAGTCTCTGTACTGGGGTAGAGGCTGGCCCCACTGCTGTGCCCACTTTAAGAACAAATAATTACTACATACCGGCATTCATCCCCCAGAATGGGCAGGGACAGATGAGGTGGGGATATTGACAGAGTTCAGATGAGCAATTACATCTGGAAGGGGAAATGGTTGGGGGAAGTAACCCCGTTGAAACAATGATAAACAATGAAGAGGTAATGAGTTTAACATCTGAAGTAGTGAATGTGAGTGATGGGAGTATCATTGCAAGTTCGGTGGGCTGTGTGGGTGAACTAGCAATCCCAACTACTATTTGCATGAAGGAGGGAATAGTTGCTAATTGCATAAACACTGTTATAGGAGAGGATTGTGATTATGGGACGCTGGATGATCTGTTATCCATGGTATCTATCGAAAAGGGGACTTGTATAGAAAACACCCTGGAGAGATTTTTGTCATGGAATGTAGCGGGGCTGGGGGCTAGACTGTTGTCACAGTATTGGATTGATTTTGTGAGTGGGTTCGAAATGTGCCTATTCCAAGAGACGTGGGCTTGCGACCCAATATATTTCCCAGGTTACTTAAATTTTTGTATACCAGCTACGAGAGGCCCCAGGGGTAGACCTATGGGTGGCCTCGCAATTTGGATCAAGCAAAACTCAAATGTTAAAGTAAAAATGATTGATCTAGGGTGCAAGGATATACAATTATTAAGACTATCTGTAGGAAAGGGTGGCTTGATAGACATTTATAACATATATGCTAGGGGCAAGTGTCTTGGGAATTCTGCTACCCTAGAGGTCTTATCCGCCTCCCTCGAATCCCAGTCACTTGGAAACAGAGTAATTTTGGCTGGTGATTTGAATAGGACATTTGAGCCTTTAGAAAATACTGCATATCCAATAGGAATGGAGGAAGATGCCCTTTGGGGCATCCCAAATCTAAACCTCATACCTGTGAAGCGGTGGTCAAAAGATATTCTATTGTTGAATGCGTTATGTCTAGAGTATGGTTTGAGGGCCCTTAATGGCAGGACAAAAAGCGACCAAGGTGGCAATTGTACATTCGACAATGGACATAATAAAAGTAGGATCGACTATGTCATCTGTAGTCTTGAATTATGGTGTGGCGTGGGTGACATGGAAATTGTGGGGAGAGTAGAAAGTGACCATAACCCCCTCTGTGTCTCCCACTCATGGTGGAGGGCCGCACGAACTAACTCTGTGTCAGGTAGTGGGAGCGTACCTGTTATGACTAATGACTCAAGACGGGTGAGATGGCCATATGTCCTGGCCAATTTGTCCACTATGGAGTCCATTAAATTGGAGACAGACAATGCTATTGCCGCCATGATGAAAGTAGATCCGGTAACACAGACTCTGTCCAATTAACTGATATACATGACACATTCTTCTCCGCGATAAAACCGCACTTTACCAAGTCATCAAAGACTAACAGAAAAGTACCAATCACTATGGCGACCTGGTTCAACAAACAGTGCAGGGTAGCCAGACTGGAGTTGGGCAGAGCACTCAAAAGCAGGGTCAAGGCCTCGATTAGCGCCACTAGGAAAGTTTATAATGACAGTATCCGTAAGGCAAAGAAGTTGTGGGACGAGGAGTACTGGGAGGAGCTACTCGAGGCCTCAGGGCAAAAGGATTCCAGACTTTTCTGGAAAATTGTGAAATGGGGAAGAGGGGGCGCCCCCAACAATCCCGACAACAATGTCGATGAGGCGTTGTGGGTCGAGTATTTTAAACCCCAGTATGCTGAGAGTAGGGATATTATGGCCATAGAACCAATCCCTATGGTATTCTGCAAGTGTGATTTATTTTCATCCAAGGACGCGGAACTCGTAATAGCAAGTTTGCAGGGGGGGAAAGCCCCTGGGCTAGATGGAATCCCCTCAGACATTTTCAAATACGACAAGGCCCAGTGGGCAAAATACGCGACCTTGTTGGGAAATGGTCTAGCGAAAGGGGCAAAAATCCCAAATATATGGAAGGGGGCAATAATAATACCGATCTTTAAGAAAGGCGATCGGTCACTCCCGGCAAATTATAGACCAATAAGTTTGTTGGCCACCATGCAAAAAGTGGTGGGGAAGATGTTGGTTGACAAACTTATGGCCTGGGTAGATGACAACAATGCTTTATCCCCCTTCCAGGCAGGATTCAGACGTGCAACTAGTACGGTCGACCAAATTTTTCGCTTCACCATGCTGCGGTGGGGGACTGTACTCCTGGGCAAAGGCAGGCTCTATGTAGCATTTGTAGATCTAAGGGCCGCCTTTGATCTGGTGCCCAGGCGCACGCTGTGGGAGGTTCTGTACAAAATAGGGGTCCCACCTGATTTGCTCACGCTGATAATGCGTCTGCATGAAAGCAACTATGCAAAGGTTCAGTGGGGGAGGAATGGGGAATCCACCACCAACTTCCCAGTCGAGCGGGGGGTCCGGCAGGGATGTGCTATGGCACCCCTGCTGTTCTCCCTGTTCATTAATGGCATTGTAGATAGGATACTGGACGCAATGGTTGACGCACCTTCGTTAGCGGGCATCAGAGTTCCAATTCTGATGTTCGCTGACGACACTTTGATCGTGTCTAAAACCCCGTCGGGTCTCCAGCGAGCCTTAAACATTTTTGACTCATTCTGTAAAGAACGGGGTCTTGAGGTTAATGTAAATAAAACCAAGTTGATGGCCTTTGGGCAAAAGCGTCAATCTCGACCCAATGTGTCTTTGAACAATATCAAACTAGAGTTGGTAAATGTTTTTACATACCTTGGGGTCGAGATATCAAGTAAACTTGGTTGGTCAAGACACATAGAGAAGGCGGTGTTGAAACACCAGCAGATTTCTGGAGCACTCAGGGTCGAGCAAGTAAAATCCAAAACCAGGCCTATAAAACCTGTTCTCATGGTTTATGACGCAAAAGCCCTGGGCGCAACCCTTTACGGGGCTGAAGTCTGGGGCTTTGAGAGTCTTACCACCCTTCAAAGATCTGAGAACAGGTTTGTGAGAGGGATAACTAGTCTCCCTCAAAGTACCCCACTGATACCGCTTGGTTTAGATTTAGGTAGAAGATCGCTTAGTGACCGTGCCCGACTGAGGCCTATCCTTTATTGGAGACGGCTATGGACAACCGTGGAAATAAGACACTACGCTGAGGGGTTCTTAGCATTAGCCAAACTAGATGTTTTCCATAAAATTACATGGCTAAAAACGTTAAGGGATGTCCTTGCAGAGCTTGGGCTCTCCAAATTGTGGGAAAACCCCCTTGGGGAAGTATTCCCTAGTAAATCCAGTATTAAAGAACTATATTGGAACCACATTGATCAAAAACTTTGGAGGAGCGTAACCTCAGAATCCATGGGGGGTAGATTCATGGAAATTAAACAAAGACCATCCTTAGAAAAGTATTGGGACAGTATAACTGTCCCAATAGATAGGAAATTATTTTTCCAGTTAAGGGCAGGCTCTCTCCCCTTGAGGTGTATGACGTCCAGGTGGAAAACTGGAGGTAGCGCGTGTTGTCCGTCATGTGGGGCCCCCAATGAAAACATCGCACACTTTCATTTTTTATGTGTGGCTTATGTAACTCCAAGAAAATCTTGGTTGGCTCCAGTTTGTAGGAACCTTGGTGTCCTAAGTGGTGTTGAGGGGCTGAGAATTATTTGTTCCTCCACTGAAATGTCCATCGTAGTCGGAACTGCCAAATATCTGGGGTGGGCATGGTCAATAAGGAGGAGGGCTCTATCCACTAATGTGTTCTGAATTTTACATATTCCTATGTATGATTTATCTTTGCAGATAGCAACTGGGAGACATATATGAATTTTAACTTTAAAATGCGGCTAACACGTATGGTATGAGTTTTTATTGTATAAACTCGGGAATGGTCCGTAACGCGGAGGTTTCTATATTGTAACATGCATCTAGTTTCCGCATATTATGAAAAAGCTTATTTTAATTCCTATTGATAAATGAATTTTATGTTTATGTATTAGGTATTTTTAACCACAAATTACTTGTTATAGAATGTTTGATGTTTTTAAGAAATGTATGAATTTATATGTGTGTGCTTTTATGAGTGTATAACTCGAATAAAGCTTTTTCTACTACTAAAAAAAAAAAAAAAAAAAAAAAAAAAAAAGATGCCATGTCCTGGCTAGCTGGATTCTAGAAGACTCATAAATGCAGAACTAATGGACTAAGAGGCAGCCTGGCTAATGGAACTCTGCTACAGCAGAACAGTTCGTACTTCACTCATTAGAACTGCTCTGCTGTAGCAAAGTCCATGCTTAATTTATGATGCTAAAGAGTCACAATCACTTCCTCCAGTAGGAGGACCTACTTTTGAAGTTATCTATACAACTGTGTGAGTTAATGAGATGTGCATTTGAAGGGGGTTGCTTAGCTTATCTCAAATAGCTAATTTCAGTGGATTTGGATTTGAACAATAACACCTGCCACAAAGGTTTTATTAAGGGGAATGTTACTGCTTTCATTTCAGTTTTGCTTTGCTGTTTATTAATCAAGAACAATATCTTAGACTAATAAATATTTTGGATTCAGTGAAAATTAATAACAAGTAGTAGTATGAAGATGCACAGATGGTAATATGCAGCTTTTTAGAGTAGTTGAGCATGGTGTGTGTGATGCCCATCCCCTACCTTACCAATGCTGTTTAACGGTCCATAAGTGTTGCATGCAATCCTATCTTCAATGTGTAGTAGGTAGAAAAAAAGGTGATTAAAGAGAACAAATACTCAGCTTTTCAAAATCTATCTAGAGAGAAATAAATCAGTGAATACGCCTTGAGAATGTAAACAGTGTTTTCTTCTGTAATGTCACTGTAACATGCAATCTGAGTGCAAGTAAGCAAATTAATTAGGCTTTACAATACCAATGACAATAATTTGACAAATGACAACACTAATGAGAAAGAAATCGACAATTGCGCTATTGTGATAAAATACTTTTTAGTACACATATATTTTCACTGTCATGACACATTTATATAAAAATCACACCTTTGAAGTATCTCTTTTCTTTTTTGTAGGTTTATTGAATGCTTAAGTTACAATACAAACATTTCGCAAGCGAGCCATCAACTTTGCTTCATGGGAATCAATGCAAGCAATTTAGAGTGCACAATGTGCCAACGAATATATGAGGCAAATATGTGGCATTCATCTCTTTTAACACCAAAAAGAACTCCTCCCCACTCCCTCCCCCTTGCACTATAACAATATGACACAAAGGAACAAAGCATCCCCCCTCCTAGAGCTACACATTTATAGAGGTACATTGATGTGAGTCTGATAACATCAGGCATCATCAGTGTATGAGTGCAAATACGTGGTACCTTACAAGTCAGGATGACTCCGGAGGTATAAGCCCAAAAGTCTTTGGGTCTGGACGATTCAGGCAGTTCTTCTGCACACACCTTTGAAGTTAATGTTGAAATCACACTTCGCAGGAAATCCCATTTTGCTCACTTAAGGTCTGATTTATTGTATTGTTTCTTTTCTCTTTTTGGAAGGGTGGCAGATGACATTGCATCAGTCACCCTTATGTACGTAAGACGGTGGTCTTTGTAGCTTTAGAGGAACTGGTGGTTCCCCTGATAGTATAAAACATATGGTGGATAGCTCCCCTCAGTCTTCAGGGACAACCTATAAACTTTCAGCTCTCCAATTGGGGGTCATTAGTCATCCCTAAATAGGGAGGACTATGCAATATCCCTACTCCATCAGCCAGCATTATGCCAGGCCATCAGACTAGCGTATCATCAACAGAGCCAATGAAGGCACGGCTGACAGAAAGCGTATGGTTCACCTGACTCTAAAAAGAGTGGGAGCACTGACAGTTTAACCAGCAGGGTACTCCATCACAAATGTGATGGAGTATCCTCTCTTCCAAACTCTAAACCAGGCCCTAACTATCTTTGCCCCTATGTCATGGTACGCTTAAGTAGGTCATATATTGGAGAAGAGGGTTGAAATGTTAAAAGAGGTGTGACATTTTGCACTTTTGTAAATATCCTGAATATAGCAATAGGGAAGTATCTCCTCAAAAAATGTAAAAGTGCACCACATTCTATTGACTCTGCTGGCAGTCCCTCATCAGTGCATTTGTGTGACTTGTTAAATTTTAATTCAACCATTTCAGAGATATCAGTAAAACTTTCATTGTCCAAAGCGCATGCAGAAGAGCTATAGGCTCTGTAAAAGACCACAATCATCAGTAAAATATGCACAGTACATTGAGTTAATGAAAAGTCGGGTGTATATAATAAGGAACTGAATTATTAGTCGGGGTGCATGATAGTCCACCACGAGTAGCAAAGTCACAAGCCCAAACGTTTTGTGACAAAACCTGAGCCCAACCCATGATAGCAATGGCAAAGAGCAGCCAGGCTAAACTTAGTGAAAAAGTTTAAAGCATTTAAAAGTACCAAAACATTTTAAACATTAAAACAACAATACAAATCCTACTCCAAGTTATGAAAATATGAAAATGTCATTAGCAAAATGTCATTAAGATGACAGAAATCCAATAAGGAGAAGCAGATATATGATTTTGGATAGATTTATGAAAAAACAGGCCAAGAAAAAGGTAACTGCCAATAAGTAGTCACTGTCTGAAGGTGATCGAACCTAGGCCTGGTCAAAGATTGTACCTTAGCACCCCGTCATGATTTCTACATTCTGATTTTGGCACTTTTTTTAGCTCAGGTTCCTCCAGTGGGGCATATTTGCAAGGCTATACTCAAGAATATTACACTGAAGTCAGTCTTGCCACAAGAGTACAGTAGGCAGGTTTGTCAATCAGCAAAAACCTCTGAGTGGGACTAATGTGCTCTTCTTACTCACCAAGGTCACACCTTGGGTGGATTGACCTGATTGGATGATCCCAGTCCTCATCGGGTGTGGAAGTCCAAAGCATTTTCAAGTCCAAACTCTTCAAAGATTTCAGAATAAGCCCTCCTGGAGACCCCTAAGGCTGCCAGGGCATCAGGGACAGCACTAAGGAGTAAGGGCTCATTTTTTTGCAGAATCCACCATCAGGGTTCAGCCCTCTTCCAGTTCAAACTGACCATGCCAGGAAAAAGGCCTCTTGCCCTTTTTCATTTTTCTGTAGCCAAAAATGAAATCAGTCAACTGTCCCTTGGATTCTACTTGTTTGTCCTGGATACAAGTGGGAGAAGGTCCAGCCCTTCAGGTCTCCTGACTTGTCTCAAACAGCAGGGGCATTCCTTCTTCTGTTCTTCCACATGTCCAGAAATATGGGCTAAATGTTCCCAGATGCATACCTACCCCCTTACTCAGCAGTCACTGAATATCTAACTGCAGAGAATCCCACAGTACGCTTTAAAACTATACTCCAAGACAGGGAAACCATTTCTCACTTGTGCAGAGCCTGTGTACCCACCCAGAGGTGTGCCCAGGTAAATGAGTAGCCCCCTCCTTTCTGGTCACTCAAAACTGGTTCTTGGATAACTTCTCTCTTACTGAGTTTGGAGCCAGGATGATGGTTCACATTTTAAGATAAAAAAAGTGTTGAATGGAATTATACCAAACTTGTCATGAAATGTGAACTTTTCTTTACACACATTTGGAGTGTGAGCCATGATTTGCAAAACTGCTGTGTAAGTTATGTCCTTCAGAGCTATCTGTAATGAGCAAATTTTAGTAATTTGTTTTAAATTTTAACCACAACTTAATTTAATTATACGTTTTATAAAGGAAGTTTAAATATGAACTGCAAAATGCAGTGACAGGCCTGTGGCATGTTTTACAGTGCTTCCTTAGTGGATGGCACAATGGGTGCTGCTGCCCACTACCAGCTTTGATTTACAGGCCCACGTTACATGGAGTACCATTTACTAGGATTGTACAAATAAATTACATGTGCCAATTAGGTGTAGGCCAATTTAACCTTGTTTAAGGACAGAGCACAAGCACTTTAGCGGTGGTTACCACAGGTTAACGCAGTGTCCCAGTGCTAACAAAAACAAGTTCAGCGAAGTAAGAGAGTGAAGGCAAAACATTTTTAGGAATACCACGCCAAGGATGTCAGGTCTAACACACTAAGGGCCTGATTAACATAGATAAACGTACACTTGTGTGTAAGTTTACAATTATTTGGAAATTGCGAGTGGCATCTTTACGAGTGCGGAGTCTCTGGAGGTAAAAAGACCTATGTTTTCTTTGTGTGGAGACTCCACACTCATAACGATACTACTTCTAAATCCCTTTGAGAATAACAAACAATTGTAAACCTGCACAAAAGTGTAAGTTTACTTTTGAGAGGCAGGCCCTAGAATTTTACTCCAGTTTGTGTTTTGGTTTGGTGTAAATCCACTGAGTAGTTTTGTGAATTAGATTTTTTTTTAAACTTGCTGGGAGAGCTTCAAAGGGTTGAATACAAATATTCTGACTGTTAATTGGTGAATCCTCCATGAATTTCTGAACTGTTAAGGATCTTGTCATTCATTTTAGACTTGTGGATCCAGTTGCGACTCAATGAAACTGTGCACTGTATTTGTTGATGTTGATGCTGGTAACAACAACTTTGATCTTAACCATGAACAGTTTTAGTCACAATAGATGCACTGATGCAAAGATGTCACCATAACACTGTAACAATATTAAATGGCAAGAGCAGTCAAGGGACATTATTTAAAAATCATTTGAAAATACTTCATTATTAATGATGGAAATCAAAGTATGTGTGCAAACGACTCAAAGAAAACACTGCAGTGGCTTCATATTTCACGAATACACAAAAGCAAAGATTCACAAAGGGCATCTTTTGTGACCTAGAGGCCCAATTCTGGATGCTTACCTCATAAAGGCATTATATGGTTAATATTCATAGTATACATCATATGCATTGTTTTATCACTAGTTCAAAACTGCTGGGTTACCGGTACAATGCATGTCATCCTGGCATATTATTGTATTCCGTTATAGTGGCGGAATGTTTTTATTACTTAATGGAAACATGCATTTTTACTGCATTTGGTGTTTCGCACACACACCACTCAATAGATTTCAGTATTCAAGGCCAAATGCGCTTAAGACTATAAAAAAAAACACCAATATTAATGTCTACTAAATCAGGATGTATAATAGTTGCATCTTATTTTGCTTCTCTATGTTCTTCCTACTTCACTTTTACATACCAAGAGCAGTGTGAGAAATGTGCAAGTGCATTTCAAATATGTCATAAGCTGCAGCATCTAGAAAAAATAACAGCATAACTAATAATACCACAAGCTTCACAAACCATTAGTTTGCAGAAAATGTCAAATTGTTTTCATAACAGTCTTAACCCCAGCAGTTTCCTTGGTAACAGGATCAAGTGATGCATCAGCAGCTGGGCAGTTATTGTAACCATGGTTTGTCAGATAGCCACCCAGAGGGGACTTGACTAAAACCAAGGAAACATGTTTTAGAAGCAAAGTACAATGTAATAGAAATGTAAAATAAATATGCCCCTAATTAAAACAATGTCATCCCTAATCTATGACAAATTGCGCAAAATAATTAACATAGCAGCCGCAGTGACCTGTCTGTTGTGATAATTAAAAGTGACATTTACTCTGTTAGCTACATGCCCTAAAATATTTTGAGCTCTAAACACCATTATTATTATTATGCACGAAATCCTGTTAGCTTCTTCAAAGGTTGCTGTCGACAATTAAATCATGATTCACAAAGAAAATGTATTTTGAGCAGAATAAATAATGTGTCAACTTGTTCCTGAGCAGATGAAGTAAATGCATATTGCAGTTAATTCAAAGGCATCCCCATTTGCAACTACAGGATGTGCAGAAAGAAATGCGGTTAAAACGTGGAAATGTGGCAATTTTCTTACAGGCATCCATCTCATGGCAATGTAATATTGAGCAGATGGATTTCCTTCATCAGTACAATATTTGTATATATATATATATATCATGAAATTTTTAAAACTCGTGGGGCCCTCCGGTCCACTCCCATCCTGAAAGTTTGGGGGTGATTCGTCAAACGGGGGGCGAGAAAAACGGGGGGTCCTATGTAATTTCCCATAGGAACCTTTAATTGCAGCTACAGCTGGAACTGCTGAACGGAATTACACCAAATTTGGCAAAGAGGTTGTCCTTGGTTCAGACTCATGCCTTGGTGTTAAATGGTGTACATCTGTTCAGTAGTTGTATAGATATTAAAGAAAAAATTACCTACTGGCGGTCGCCAGTAGGTATATATAGTTAGGATTTTTTCTCTATGGGTTTTTTGAAAATTCTATGTCTAATAACTTTGGCGTTTGTGGACGGAATTGGCTGAAATTTTCAGGAAAATGGCACATTTTGTTTCTGAGCAGCCCCTGAAAATTGGTGGGGGGGGGTTCGTCCAGGGGGGGTCGAGAAAAAAGGGGGGTCCCAAAACGTGTTTTTAACATTGAGTTTTCCATAGGGCGGTTGGCCTCACTTTTAGCCCGAACGGCTGAATGGATTTGCACGAAACTTGGCAAAATTGTAGGGACTGGTAGCCCGATGTGCCTTTTGTAGGTCTCAATATATGTGCTACAGTGGATTTTGAGAAATTAACGCGTACTTTTCGCGCAACGGAGCTTTGTGAAGCGAAGCTGATTGGTTCTCCGGCGTCTGTCAACATTCCAAACAGTCCGTAGCGGCCGCCATCTTGTCTCTCGGTAGGATCGAGAGACAAGAGGAGGCCAAAGCGAAGGGGCAAATGACCATAAGGGGGAATAGTAGATCCTCGCTGACCCCCTAGGTTTGATGTGGAGGTTTTAAAAGGGCCCCGTGGGGCAAAAAAAAATAATAATAATAATAATCGAACGGCTGAATGGATTTGCACGAAACTTGGCAAAATTGTAGGGACTGGTAGCCCGATGTGCCTTTGCTAGGTCTCAATATATGTGCTTCAGTGGATTTTGAGAAATTAACGTTCAAAAAAAGATATATATCTGTAACAGCGCACCGCTTCGCGTACTTTTCGCGTTACGGAGCTTTGCGAAGCGAAGCTGATTGGCTCTCCGGTGTCTGTAAACATTCCAAACAGTACGTAGCGGCCGCCATCTTGTCTCTCGGTAGGATCGAGAGACAAGAGGAGGCCAAAGCGAAGGGGCAAATGACCATAAGGGGGCATAGTAGATCCTCGCTGACCCCCTAGGTTTGATGTGGAGGTTTTAAAAGGGCCCCGCGGGGCAAAAAAAAAAATAATAATAATAATCGAACGGCTGAATGGATTTGCACAAAACTTGGTAAAATATTAGGGACTGGTAGCCCGATGTGCCTTTGCTAGGTCTCAATATATGTGCTTCAGTGCATTTTGAGAAATTAACGTTCAAAAACAAGATATATATCTGTAACAGCGCTCCGCTTCGCGGAGATAAAATTATATCTGTATTACCTAGCTGTTGCTAACACCAGTTAGCGACGGCTAGTAGGAGATAGCGACCATCTTGGGCCCCACTTTGCATGTGAGTGATATTTATCACTAATGACATGCAAAGTGGGCATGCCAAGATGTTAGCGACTGGAAACAGTCGCTAACATCGCTATCTCCTATTATCAACTTTTGGAAATATTCGAGATAAGCGCGAATATCTCCAAAAAGTAACAGCTGCCCTGAGCAGTTCTTAGCCATGTTATCCAATGGGAGGTGGATAACATGGCTAAGAGCATTAGCTCGGTAATGCATGAATATCGCTGAGTTTTCAGCGATATTAATGCATTGCGGTCGTTTTTTATCGTATTTGCGATAAACCTTGATAATAGCAAGGTTTATCTGCGATAATTTCTGACGGTAAAAAAATCTTTGCAATGCATCGTTAGGGATAAATATCGCTTAACTTTGGTAATATGCCCCAACGTCTGTTAACGTTCGATTCGAAGGAAATCAGGAAGTGTTGAAAAACATTGTCTGCGCCATCTTGTCTTTTTTCAAATGCCACACTTTTGTCGTGCACGGCAGCCATTTTAGATGCCTTGACCAGACCCACTCTGTGCACGCTGTCGATCCTTAGCATGGCTCCCCACCCTCGCAAGCATCTCCCCCAGGCAGTGGTCTCCCCCGCTCTCTGTCTTATGCATGGGTAATAAACCTCCCCCCATCTGCGCTGCTCTTCCCTGAGAATCACACCCTGTGCCCGCCCGACACCTCCCTTTCGCCCTATTCACTACCGCACCCTCTGACACTCCTTTTCCTCTGTGTCCGATTGTCCAGGCCGGTCCTAGGCTATCAGCTAGCCCTGCAGATGTAGTTTATGGCCACAGCTGTAAAGAATCACCCCTCTTCAAAGGAGTTATAGTAGATCAAGGCCCACACTCGATGAGATCCGTCACAGCAGAAGCGTTGCTATTATCTGAAAACCATCCTGTATTGTGATTGGGGAGGGGACCGAGCGTGAAGCGGAAGATTCCAGGGATGACTCTTTGTACATCAAAGTTTTTACAATTATTTGTCACATTAAAAATATATAGCACTCCGACAAAGTAGTAAGATTATAAAACTTTAATAATTTATAAATATATACAAGAAAACAAAAATAGTAATAACATATAAACATTTTTAGGGAAAAACAACGAAGTAGCGGTCGGCTGTGCGAATAGTCCCAACGCAGCACAACGTCCAGATTTCCGGCGTGGGGCATCGCGGGGGGTGGGTCATCAGTAGCAAACTGTTGTGCGAATAGTTCCAAGGCAGCAGAACGCGCCGAAATTTAGATGACACGAAAGTGATGTCTAGTAAGTTGCCACCCAGCAAATAACGGCGTGGGGCGACGCGGGGGGTGGGTCATCAGTAGCAAACTGTTGTGCGAATAGTTCCAAGGCAGCAGAACGATGGCACCAAGGTGATGTCCAGTAAGTTGCCGCACTGGTTTTGGTATCCTACAATGCTGCTCCGAATAACGGCGTGGGGCGCCCCGGGGGAGGCGGCGTGAACGGGCCTCTCCAGGTGGAGTGTCATCTGTTGTAGTGGGGCGCCCCTTTACCGTTTCAGTTGCCATTCCGTCCGTTTTTGGTCCACTGTGTCAAAAGCCGCAATTCAGCTGAGTTGCGCCCACTCTTGCGGTGCAGCGATAGGCGGCTGTCACAGGACTCTCAAAATGGCGACAGGCTCTTTCCTTTTTGGGCCTGGTCCACTGAAATGGCCCTGGGACACCTTGGAAATCGGACGCTTGTCTGCTAGGTCTTGGACCCCATTCTCGAAAGCGTCCCCTCCGCCTTGAGAATTCATCAAAAGTTTTGGGGGCCCCGACTCCTGCAGGCTTCTGGTGGGGAGCGGCTGCCATGATTGCTCGCGGAATGACCACGACGGAGCTACGAGATGGTGGTGCTCTCATGCTGACGCCAGTTTAGTCTGAAACATCCAGAAACAAGGTGGGGCTTTCATCGTTTGGGAAAAAAAAAAGTTTTCATCCAATGAAAAGTGTTGTTTTTAGGTCATATGATCAAGCCTTCCATCATTAGGAAACCAAAAGTAAAATGAACCAATGAAAAGTTTTATAAACAAGTCACATGACCTGTTATGCGGCATAGGGTATAAAATGCGGAGAAAATACGTTGGCACGTTAGGCGGCGTCAGTAGCGGACCGATGTGCGAATAGGCCGAAGGCAATACAACGCGCCAAGATCCGGATGGCACCGAGGTGGTGTCCAGCAAGTTGCAGCACTTGTGTGGCCATCCTACAATGCTGAAAGTCGGCGTGGGGCGCCCCGTTGGTCTGTGAGTTTGTGTCAGTAGCGGACCGATGTGCGAATAGGCCGAAGGCAGCACAACGCGCCAAGATCCGGATGGCACCGAGGTGGTGTCTAGTAAGTTGCCGCACTGGTGTGGCCATCCAACAATGCTGAAAGTCGGCGTGGGGCGCCCCGTTGGCCTGTGAGATGGCGTCAGTAGCGGACCGATGTGCGAATAGGCCGAAGGCAGCACAACGCGCCAAGATCCGGATGGCACCGAGGTGGTGTCTAGTAAGTTGTCGCACTTCTGTGGCCATCCTACAATGTTGAAAGTCGGCGTGGGGCGCCCCGTTGGCCTGTGAGATGGCGTCAGTAGCGGACCGATGTGCGAATGGGGCCAAAGGCAGCGCAACAATATTTTTTGTATGGAAGATACCACTAGGCGTTGAGATGCCAAGATTCGGATGGCACCGAGGTGATGTCTAGCAAGTTGCTGTACTGGTGTGGTCATCCTACAATGCTGAAACTCGGCGTGGGTCGCCCCATTAGCCTGTGAGATGGCGTCAGTAGCGGACCGATGTGCGAATAGGCCGAAGGCAGCACAACGCGCCAAGATCCGGATGTCACCGTGGTGGTTTCATAGTTGAGAGGCACTTCATCTGCAGTGGGGCGCCGAGATCCGGATGGCACCGAGGTGATGTCTAGCAAGTTGCTGTACTGGTGTGGTCATTCTACAATGCTGAAAGTCGGCGTGGGGCGCCCCATTAGCCTGTGAGATGGCGTCAGTAGCGGACTGATGTGCGAATGGGGCCAAAGGCAGCGCAACAATATTTTCTGAAGAGAAGACACCAAAAGGTGCTGACATTCCAAGATCCGGATGGCACCGAGGTGGTGTCAAGCAAGCTATGCAGTTGAGTTGTGTGCGCACTTGCGGCGAATAGGTCGAAGGCAGCATAACAATGTTTTTTGAATAGAAGACACCACAAGGCGTTGAGATTCGGTTACCACCGAGGTGATGTCTAGCAAGTTGCCGCACTGGTGTGGCCATCCTACAATACTGCTCCGAATAACGGCGTGGGGTGCCCGAAGGGGGGGGAGCCGGCGTGAATGGGCCTTCCTAGGTGGAGGTTCGTCTGCTGTAGTGGGGCGCCCCTTTACCGTTTCAGTTGCCATTCAGCTGAGTTTCGGCTGCTCTTGATGCTACAGCGACAGGCGGCTGCAAGAGGACTCTCAAAATGGCGGCCTGTTCTTTGGATTTGGGCCTGGTCCACTAAAATGGCCCTGGGACACCTTAGAACTCGGACGCTCGATTTTTTTTTCCTTTCCTGTACATGCAAAAAAAGGTAAATGCCCGGTACGTTACACGCTTCATCTGCCACGATGAACTCTCCAGAGGAACCGAAAAAAAATATAGTTGTGGTAACTATACCATGCATCGTCATATGGAGAGGTGGCACCAATTAATTATAGTGCTGCATAAAAGAGAGATTTGGAGGAGAACCCCTGACCTGCTAGTACATTCATCAAAGAAGTGGCACTGAGAGCTTCAGAGGCAAGGGAAACGGTCCCAAATATTTAGAAGAACTTTGGAAAGATTAAAATGACATGTTTAGATTGTGGCAAATTAATTTCATGTGGACAGATGAGTTTTACTCTAATAAATACAGCATATGAACATCATCATAGTCGATGGTTGGTAGAGACATTTTGACTATATCCTGGACCTGCACGTCCTCGCCCAAAATGGCGCCGGAATAAATGGGACTCGTAACTCCTTGTTGTGTACTGGTTGCAGAACCTTGAAATCACGAGATACGTATGCAGTTTTGAAGCACATGGCGGGCGGGGACGAGAATTGATTGACTATTTCGACATCCCTATTGATATTAAGTTCTGATGTGTTATTGATTACTGTACTGTTGAAAGTTCGAATTAACGTCACCCATGGTACTTGCCCGCAAATGTATATCTAGATAATTTTATTGTAACTGGCCCTGTCGTATTTTAATTATAAAATGTACGTCCACCGATTCCGTAACTGTTAGACACCTTAGTTCTTGCAACCTAATGGCCCGCCCGTTACGTTCCTCTACAGTGTAAATGTCTATTCATCATATACGATTACAGTTTGCTCTGTGGCAGGCCCACGTGGTTATAGGCTCGTATTTGTATAATGAAATTTTCACAATAAAGGTTTTTAAAAGAAAACATGGTAGTAGTATATACATTGGTAAAGTTTTTAATAATAGTGACTGTTTTAGAATCATTAAAAGGCAAGTGAAATAAAGCAGACCAATTACATGAAGGGTAAAAGGTATAATACGAAGGAACGCAGTAAAGATAAATGGTCAAGGGCTGTTGTGTTTTCTTTTCCTGCAACATAAAGTGATCGATAAGAATCTCATATTCAGGCGTATCGGCGACTAAGACAGCAGGTCGACCCTCTTTTGCTCAACGGCTCCGTCATGGGACGAAGAAACGCTCTTTTTCTCGAAAAAAGAATATATTTTACTTGCAGGACAGTTGTAAAATTTCCGGGAAAGTACATTAGCCTGGAACATTATAACATATATTTAAGAAAAAATAATGTTCGGAAGTAATGAAAAGCGTAATTTTTAGGTCATATGACCAAGCCTTTCATCATTACAATAAGAAAAGTAAAATGAACCAATGAAAAGTTTTATTAACAAGTCACATGACTTGTTATGCTTACGTTACGCGCTGCGCGCCCCGGATGACTTCCGGATGCGCTAACGCGGCGCGTCATATGACGCATTACGCGACAACGCAGGTCCAGAATATAGTCAAAATGTCTCCACCAACCAGCGGTCGGAACACAACCCCTTTCAGCAGGCTAAATAGTTCTGTTAAATGACAACAGAAGGGACAGGCAACAAGAACCATCAGTCAAAGAGGGGAGGGCTAGTTCTTCTCTACCGGGTTACATTGGGGCGCTACCGGAACTGATCGAATTGGTAGTCTACAGTGTTTCTGGATGTTTCAGACTGAAGCTGGGGTTAGCATGAGAGCAGCACCATTTCGTAGCTCCGTCGTGGTCATTCCGCAACCAATCATGGCAGCCGTTCTTTATCGTTATTTTGGGCGGGGTGGGTGGCGGAGCCGAGCTGTTTTGCAGCCATCATTGTGTGGAGTTCAGTTCATCTCACTAGTTTTGTATTTGTCATGAGGGGTTGTTCCTAATGTTTCTATTTTAGCGAGGTCAAAAAGAGATCCCATTAGTGGCCTACAGATTTTGCTCGATTCCTTTTCTTTTTTTTTACACGATTTTTCGTTATCTGCAAAGACTAAACAGAGTATTGCGACTCTGTGTTTGTTTGTAAATAGAGAATGAACCAAAGAGAACTAATTCTAAAACAGTAAATACTTGGATAACAATCAATCAAATGGAGAGAGAAGCAGGCACGACGGATTACAACGGGGGCAAAGGCCTGCGTTAACTACCTTTCACTATCTGCAAAGAGAGAGTACTCCTAATAGAAATGAGGGGGGGGGGCACCATTCAAAGCAGATCAGTGTGCATAAACACGAAAATGTTTTCACTTACCACGTACTTGACATTCGACAGCTTATGATATTTGCCATTAAAAAACCATTGAAATTCACTGAAAAAACCATAGGTTATAGACCATATATAGTTAGGAATTAGCATTTACAAAACCTTGAAAATTCACTGAAAAAACCATAGGTTATAGACCATATATAGTTAGGAATTAGCATTTAAAAAACCTTATTTTACTCACACAAAACCATTGAAATTCCATATATAGTTAGTTGCACTAACTATATATCGCGCACCCGCAATCCACTGCTGATCATGTCACATATTACATCATTCATGACATGGTCAGTGACATCACTGATGACATCACTGATGACATCTCAAATGACATCACTGATGACATCACTGATGACATCTCATTTGACATCATTCTTGTGCTAATACGATAAACCTCTTCAGACTCTAATATAACCTTAGATACACTCAGTGTATACAGACACTCACACACTGCCACTCATCCATGGAGTTACTCACACACCCAGTCAGTCATGCAAAGAAACAATCTCACCTCCATTTCTTCAACTATACAGTTAAACACACCTTACTTATTGAAACATATACTAACACATATTTACTCTCCTATACAATCCCTGATACAAGTTCACAATGATCGATACAACCACTCACTCATTCAGTGGCTCTCATGCACAGTTATTTATATATGCCAACTCTCACATGTACTGTGTTTTACATATGTACTTACTATAACATGTAGCATTGAGATATCCATTCACTCATCAATACACTCATGCACACAGTCAACTGCCCATGTAGCTGTTTCCACATGCACTCTTGAACTCATACACCTAGTGAATAAACTGCTCACACATCTATGCATGGAGTCACACACCTTCCAGCCACCCCCACACAAACTCAATCTCCCATAGAAATACTTGGGCAACCAATTAATAACACATATAGCCTCTCGTATAGCTAATGATCAACACATGCAGCAGTTTACAGAACAACAGACATAATGATGCACAAATTAAGACAGTTTAGTCACTAACCCATGCATTCAGTGAGACACATTTAATCACTCACTCATACAGTCAGTCACGCACCTACTAAATCCTTCATCCAGACACTTATACATCCACTCATTCTTCAATATGTAAGACATATTTTAACTTTACAGAAACATACAGTCACTGGATGTTGTCATCAGTGATGTCATCAGTGATGTCATTTGAGATGTCATCAGTGATGTCATCAGTGATGTCACTGACCATGTCATGAATGATGTAATATGTGACATGATCAGCAGTGGATTGCGGGTGCGCGATATATAGTTAGTGCAACTAACTATATATGGAATTTCAATGGTTTTGTGTGAGTAAAATAAGGTTTTTTAAATGCTAATTCCTAACTATATATGGTCTATAACCTATGGTTTTTTCAGTGAATATATATATATGTATCTGGGCAGAGTCTGACACATTTCATCGTGAGATCTGATTGCCTGTCAGCACTTCATCCAAGAAGTGTTGGCAGCCATCTTGGGATCAACATACATGATAGCACCTCATTAAAAAGCATTGCAGTTAATAGACGGTTTTAAGACTTTATTTACATTATAAATCATTTGTTGATGGTACCATACTCATTTTAGGAATTATGGCGTGTTCTAAGGTGATTTTAACATGTGAAAAAGCCTTCTGCTGGGATATCATGAATCATGTTTAAGAGAAAACTATGTTCTCATGCTTTTTCCACATAGGTTTGGAAGGTGATCTATAAGCTAAACTGAGGGCATATTTTCTGTAAATTCACATTATCTTTCTCAGTCATGTGAGAATGAAGCCTGACAGTCTCAGTAAAACATGTCTTTGCCCAACAAGGGCAGAGACTGTCAGTTGATTCCTCTGTGTTCTACTGCAGCTTACCAGAGTGTTCTAAAGAACAACTAGAGTGCTAACAGCCTTATTTATGACAAATGTATAGCACACCTTAAGCCAACTTGATTGGAATAAAGTGGTAACTCCTAAAATATTTATTTTAAAAGGAACAAAATGAGGGGGTTAACTTTGCCATAGAAAGTATGATTAGTGCTGCAGAAAGAAAAACTTAGGGCACATTGTGAGTGACTTCTCAAATCCTCTTCTATTTAAGTAAAACAAATTCTGACATGCAGACTGAAACATGTACTTTCAATACAAGCAGCAGACTTCCCTGGTGAGCATTAGCTTTATTACAGTGATCTAATGAGCAACTAGAGTGCTAACATTCAGAATTCATGGCAAATGTGTGACACATCTGAATGCCTTCTTGATGGAACCAAAGTAAAAAACTGAAAGTATTTCCTACTGAGGAGACTGTGGTAAATGAGGAAATTAGGAAACTTTATAACAAATAAGTCTTCCAAGATGCTCGCCAGAGACAAAAGAGTCCTAATGTAACACAAATATCACCCAGATGTAGCCCAAGTATAGTCCAATGTCAGAATGTCCCAGAGTGTTCTAAAGAACAACTAGAGCGCTAACAGTCTTACTTATGACAAAAGTATGGAACACCTGAAACCATCTTGATTGGAATAAAGTGGTAAGACTTAAACATTTAATTTGCAAAGGAACAAAAGGAGGGGCTCCATTTTGCTATGGAAATTGTGGTTAGTGCTGCAGAAGAAAAATTAGGGCACATTTTGACTTCTCAAATCGTCTGCTATTTCATTTTAAAATTCTAACATGCAGACTGAAACATGCACTTTGAATACCAGCAGCAGACTTTCCTGGTGAGCAGTAGCTTTAATACAGTGATCTAATGAGCAACTAGAGTGCTAACATTCAGAATGTATGGCAAATGTATGACACATCTGAATGCCTTTTTGATGAAGGCAAAGTAAAAAACTGAAAGTATTTCCTACTGAGGAGACTATAGTAAATGAGGAAATTAGGAAACTTCATAACAAATAAGTCTCCCAAGATGGCCTCCAGAGACAAAAGAGCCCAAATGTAGCTCAGATATCACCTAGATGTAGCCCAAGTATAGCCCAATGACAGAATGTCCCGGAGTGTTCTAAAGAACAAATAGAGCGCTAACAGTCTGCCTTATGCCAAAAGTATGGAACACCTGAGGCCATCTTGATCGGAATAAAGTGGTAAGACTTAAAACATTTAATTTGAAAAGGAACAAACTGAGGGGGTTCATTTTGCCATAGAAAGTATGATTAGTGCTGCAGAAAGAAAAACTTAGGGCACATTGTAAGTGACTTCTCAAATCCTCTTCTATTTAAGTAAAACAAATTCTGACATGCAGACTGAAACATGTACTTTCAATACCAGCAGCAGACTTCCCTGGTGAGCAGTAGCTTTATTACAGTGATCTAATGAGCAACTAGAGTGCTAACATTCAGAATTTATGGCAAATGTGTGACACATCTGTATGCTTTCTTGATGGTACCAAAGTAAAAAACTGAAAGTATTTCCTACTGAGGAGACTGTAGTAAATGAGGAAATTAGAAAACTTCATAAAAAAATGGGTCTCCCAAGATGGCCACCAGAGACAAAAGAGTCCAAATGTAGCACAAATATCATCCAGATGTAGCCCAAGTATAGTCCAATGGCAGAATGTCCCAGCGTGTTCTAAAGAACAACTAGATTGCTAACAGCCTTACTTATGACAAAAGTATGGATCATCTGAAGCCATCTTGATTGAAATAAAGTGGGAAGACTTAAAACATTTAATTTGCAAAGGAACAAAATGAGGGGCTTTATTTTGCCATGGAAATTGTGGTTAGTGCTTCAGAAAAAAAAAGTAGGGCACATTTTGACTTCTCAAATCCTCTTCTGTTTCATTAAAAAATTCTAACATGCAGACTGAAACATGCACTTTGAATACTAGCAGCAGACTTCCCTGGTGAGCAGTAGATTTACTACAGTGATCTAATGAGCAACTAGAGTGCTAACATTCAGAATGTATTGTAAATGTGTGACACATCTGAATGCCTTCTTAATGGAACCAAAGTAAAAAACTGAAAGTATTTCCTACTGAGGAGACTGTAGTAAATGAGGAAATTAGGAAACTTCATAACAAATAAGTCTCCCAAGATGGCCACATGAGACAAAAGAGCCCAAATGTAGCACCAATATCACCCAGATGTAGCCCAAGTATAGCCCAATAACAGAATGTCCCAGAGTGTTCTAAAGAACAACTAGAGCGCCAATAGTCTTACTTATGACAAAAGTATGGAACACCTGAAGCCATCTTGATTGGAATAAAGTGGTAATACTTAAAACATTTAATTTGCAAAGGAACAAAATGAGGGGCTTCAATTTCCCATAGAAATTATGATTAGTGCTGCAGAATGAAAAATTAGGGCACATTTTGACTTCTCAAATCCTCTTCTATTTCATTAAAAAATGCTAATATGCAGACTGAAACATGCACTTTGAGCACCAGCAGCAGACTTCCCTGGTGAGCCGTAGCTTTACTACAGTGATCTAATGAGCAACAGCAGTGCTAACATTCAGAAATTATGCTAAATGAGTGGCACATCTGAATACCTTCTTGATGCAACCAAAGTAAAAAAACTGAAAGTATTTCCTACAGAGGAGACTGTAGTAAATGAGGAAATTAGGAATCTTCATAAAAAATAAGTCTCCCAATATGGCCACCAGAGACAAAAGAGCCCAAATGTAGCACAAACATCACCCAGATGTAGCCCAAGTATAGTCCAATGACAGAATGTCCCAGAGTGTTCTAAAGAACAACTAGAGCGCTAACAGTCTTACGTATGACAAATGTATGGCACACCTGAAGCCATCCTGATTGGAATACAGTGTTAGCACTTAAAACATTTAATTTGCAAAGGAACAACATGAGAGGGTTCATTTTGCCATAGAAATTATGATTAGTGCTGCAGAAAGAAAAATGTGGGCACATTTTGAGTGACTTTTCAAATCCTCTTCTATTTCATTAAAAAGAAATCTGACATGCATACTGAAACATGCACTTTGAATACCAGAAGCAGACTTCCCTGGTGAGCAGTAGCTTTACTACAGTGATCTAATGAGCAACCAGAATGCTAACATTCTGAATTTATAGCAAATGTGTGACACATCTGAATGCCTTCTTGATGGAATCAAAGTAAAAAAACTGAAAGTATTTCCTACTGAGGAGACTAGTAAATGAGGAAATTAGGAAACCTCATAACAAATAAGTCTCCCAGAGGTGGGTCCTGTGCTCTCCATGCCACTGGAGTCAAGCGTCGCGTACCGTAATGTGCATGTGTCGCGAATGCACTGGAGCAGGAGTCATGGACTGGTCGCATACCAATTGCGCACATCATGAATATTCAATGTGTATGATGTAACTGAAAAACACGCAGCTGTTGCACACCATACTTGGATCCTTCACAACTTTTCTAAAATGGCAGCTAGAATCCGAGCACCCACTGTGATGTGTACGCTTTGGGTGCGCGGCTCAGAAAAAAAATTGTAAAAACTATTTTTTTTAAAGAAAATAATATAAATATATTAAAAGAAAAAAATATCAAAAAAGTAAATAATATTTCAGTTTGATATTTAATTTTTTTGTGTGCAATTTTCAGAAAAATATATAATGCTATTTAATGAATAAAATATTTATAAATCAACAGTTAAAAAACTGTAGAAGATCAGTACAAGGAAATTGGTATAACTACAATTACACTTAAAAATTAGCATTTAAAGAACCTTTGAAATTCACTGAAAAAAACATAGGTTTCAGAGACATTATAGTTAGAAATCAGCATTTAAAAAATCTTAGAAATTCACTGAAAAAATATAGGTTTCATGGGTGTTATAGTTAGCTGGACATTTCACTCGTACAAAACCATAGAAATTCCTCCGTTATAGTTAGTTCTGTTAACTATAACTCTCGCGCCCGCAATGCACTGCTGATAATGTCACATATTACATCATTCATGACATGGTCAGTGACATCACTGATGACATCTCAAATGACATCACTGATGACATCATCCATGTGACAATCTGATACACCTAATCATACACTAGTATAACCTTTCATCACTCACTGTAAAATACGGAGTACCATATTTGAAACCATTGACACACCAATCCCAGTTACTACATATCCACTCACTGATTCCTAAGTCTACACACACAAATACCCATTCAACAACAGAATCACTTATACATGCAGTCACTAATTAATAGAACACTATCTAATGCACCTATACACATATATAGATTTTGACATATCAGCAGTCATCTTAGTCAGTTATGTAGTCATCCTACTCACTCATGAAAAAAATTAATCACACTTACATTTACTCACTTACACAATTATACACACAACACCTCATTTATTTAAACTCATAGTAACTCATAGTTAATATGTTAAAAAATCACCATTACAATTCTACACTCATTCATATAGTTACTCTTACAATCACTGACGCTTACATATACTTATTTATATACACCAACTCTCACATACAATGCCTTTTATTTTTTTATTTTGTTGAAGATGTACAACTAAAACATATATTCGCTCACCAACACACAAATAAATACACTCATTCACCCAAACAACACATGCACTCTTAAACCCATACACCTAGTCAATAAAAAATTCACACATCTATGCATAGAGTTACACACACACCATCCATCCACACACAAACTCAGTGTCCCATACAAATACTCACCCAACTAATCAATAACTAATATACACACTCATGTAGTTAGTGACCAACTGATGCAGCATGTTATACAACAACAGAGACAGTGATGCACACATTCACATAGTTTTGTTACTAATCCCTGTATTAAGTGAGACACTTTTAATTACTCACTTAAACAGACAGTCAAACTGCTACTAAATCCTCCATCCAGACTGTTATATATCCATTCAATCTTCAATACAGATTGGTATATATATAATACATATTTAAATTTCAAACTAAACCATATTCACAGGATGATGTCTTCAGTAATGTCATCAGTGATGTAATTTGAGATGTTATCAGTGATGTCATCAGTGATGTCACTGACCATGTCATGAATGATGTAATATGTGACATCATCCCAAGTGCATTGCGGGCGGGCGAGTTATAGTTAGCAGAACTAACTATAACGGAGGAATTTCTATGGTTTAGTATGAGTGAATTGTCCAGCCAACTATAACACCCCTGAAACCTATGTTTTTTTCTGTGAAATTCTCAGGTTTTTTAAATGCTGATTTCTAACTATAACGTATAACGTCTCTGAAACCTTTGTTTTTTTCAGTGAATATATATATATATATATATATATATATATATATATATATATATATATATATATATATATATATATATATATATATATATAGATGCATGTATGCGCTCTTGTATAATATAAACTGGTTTTCATGTGCTATATAAAAATATATATTAGCTAGGCACAGAGAGATTATGTAATGTGCCCATAAATAGAGGATGTTGAGCCGATATCGGTACTCGTACCTGTTTGCCCAGTTCTGTAGACAAAAACGACCCAGATCCTGGATAAGATCATAATAATGCAGACGCAACATTTGGTAGAACACTAACCTTTTCTTGAGCCCTATACAACAGACATGACATTCTCAGCACTCTCTTTTCTATCTCTTGCAAATTAGTCCCAATAACCTAATAAGACATACATGTCCTGGGTATGACTTCCTACTTATGCTTAGTCAGTCCTAACAATGCCACCCACAATGCTTCCATCAAAAGGATCCACCTCACTGCCAGTGCTTCAGGTTATACTCTTGAGCAGGTCAGATGCACCCTTACAAGCTTAGACTAACAGGTCAAGAAAGGCCCTTTCCTCTGAGGTCCATCCACAATGGCATGCAAAGTCTGGGAAAGTTTTTCTTTTTCCCCATCCTCTTCAACATGTCCATGTCCAAAATTCTGACCTTCAGCCAGGGACTCACTTTCCAGTTATATGCCAAAGAAGCTCAAATCCACAGTACAGTCAGCGGTCTGAGGACTTTTCCGGAACCTGGAGCAGGCCTAGCTTCCTGAGCAATGTTTGTAATTGTAAATACATTTATATAGCGCATGCTACCCCTGACAATGCATTGAAGCACTTTTCAGTGAATTGCATGCTACCCCGGAACCTAAATGGATTAGTGGTGGATTAGTATAGTGATACATTTTAATTTGGGCACCGGACATGTGAGACTGTTCATTGGATATAGAAGGATATAGGGGGAAGAGTCTAGAAAGTGTTATTTGGGAAAATCTTAGGGGGAACAATTAGGTTTGGGATGAGTTAAAGGAAGGATAGAGGGAAGAATATAGAAAGTGTTACTTGGGGATTATAGTAATAAATGAAGGTTTGGGATGAGTCAAAGGATGGATAGAGAAGGGAGGAGTCTAGAAAGAGTTACTGGGAGATAATAGTAGTACAATGACATTTGGGATGAGTCAGATTGGAGGAAGAGGATGTATTGATAGAGGTATAGGATGAGACATAGTAGTGCACTGAAGGGAGGTTTTTTCTTTTTTCGGCAGTAGGAGTAATGAAATATATATATATATATATATATATATATATATATATATATATATTCACTGAAAAAACCATAGGTTATAGACCATATATAGTTAGGAATTAGCATTTAAAAAACCTTATTTTACTCACACAAAACCAATGAAATTCCATATATAGTTAGTTGTACTAACTATATATCGCGCACCCGCAATCCACTGCTGATCATGTCACATATTACATCATTCATGACATGGTCAGTGACATCACTGATGACATCACTGATGACATCTCAAATGACATCACTGATGACATCACTGATGACATCTCAAATGACATCACTGATGACATCACTGATGACAACATCCAGTGACTGTATTTTTCTGTAAAGTTAAAATATGTCTTACATATTGAAGAATGAGTGGATGTATAAGTGTCTGGATGAAGGATTTAGTAGGTGCATGACTGACTGACTGTATGAGTGAGTGGTTAAATGTGTCTCATTGAGTGCATGGGTTAGTGACTAAACTGTCTTAATTTGTGCATCATTATGTCTGTTGTTCTGTAAACTGCTGCATGTGTTGATCAGTAGCTATATGAGTAACTATATGGGTTATTGATTGGTTGCCCAAGCATTTGTATGGGAAACTGGGAGTGTGTGTGGGTGGCTGGGAAGGTGTATGACTCTGTGCATAATGTATGGGTTCAAAAGTGCATGTGGAAACAGCTGTATGGGTGGTTGACTGTGTGCATGACTGTATTGGTGAGTGAATGGATATCTCAGTGCTACATGTCAAAGTAAGTACATATGTAAAACACAGTACATGTGAGAGTTGACATATATAAATAACTGTGCATAAGAGCCAGTGAATGTGTGAGTGGCTGTATGGATCATTGTGCTCTTGTATCCAGGATTGTATAAGTGAGTAAATATGTTTAGTATATGTTTGAATAAGTAAGGTGTGTTTAACTGTATAGTTAAGGAAATGGAGGTGTGATTGATTGTTTGCATGACTGACTAGGTGTGTGTGTAACTTCATGGATGAGTGACAATCTGCGAGTCTGTGTTTACACTGAGTGTATCTAAGGTTATATTAGAGTCTGAAGAGGTTCATCGTATTATCACATGAATGATGTCATCAGTGATGTGATCAGTAATGTCAAATGAGATGTCATCAGTGATGTCATCAGTGATGTCATTTGAGATGTCATCAGTAATGGCATCAGTGATGTCATTTGAGATGTCATCAGTGATGTCATCAGTGATGTCATTTGAGATGTCATCAGTGATGTCATCAGTGATGTCACTGACCATGTCATGAATGATGTAATATGTGACATGATCAGCAGTGGATTGCGGGTGCGCGATATATAGTTAGTACAACTAACTATATATGGAATTTCATTGGTTTTGTGTGAGTAAAATAAGGTTTTTTAAATGCTAATTCCTAACTATATATGGTCTATAACCTATGGTTTTTTCAGTGAATTTTCAAGGTTTTGTAAATGCTAATTCCTAACTATATATGGTCTATAACCTATGGTTTTTTCAATGAATTTCATTGGTTTTTTAAAAGCTAATATCTATAGCTGTAAAATTTATTCTTCTTTAAATCCAAAAATATATTTTATATGTTTATTAATAATTTTTTTAAAATATTTTTTTTGTTTCGCTCCCGGTCCGCGAACCGGGAAGCTTCCCGTTAGCTCAATTTGATTCCGCGATCCGGTCCGCGAACCGGTAAGAAATCAACATAGTGACGGTATCGCGTTGCCGCGTAATGCGTCTTATGACGTACTGCGTTAGCGCACCCGGAAGTGCCCCGGGGCGCGAACCGAGGCGCGAAACGCAGCTCCCCGGAAGCGATCCGCGGCGCGAAAGCGCGACGTATCGCGTTGCCGCGAAATGCGTCTTGTGACGTATCGCGTTAGCGCACCCGGAAGTGTCCCGGGGCGCGGACCGGGGCGCGAAGCTTAGCGACCCGGAAGCTAACCGGGGCGCGTTCCGCAGCGCGTAACATGAGCGTGAGAGGTCATGTGACTTGTTAATAAAACTTTTCATTGGTTCATTTCACTTTTAGTTTCATAATTATGGAAGGCTAGGTCAGGTGACCTAAAAATAACACTTTTCATTGGTTGAGAAGTATTGTTTTTTCCAAATGATGAAAACCCCTCCTTCTTTCCTCACTCTGACTTTCATCATTGTGAGAGGAAGACCTATTTTGCTTGTTGGAAGACCTATTTTGCTTGTGTGAAAATGGCTTCATTGGTTGCTTCAGCTGGTGGACCCCCACCACCACCTCCACCTCCTCATGGGAAGAGAGGACCACCTCCCCAGGTGATTACCAACACTGAGGAGGAAGATGAAGAAATGGATGAGGAGGGAGAAGAACCACAATTCCTGGAAGAGTTGCCCCGGGTTTCCAGAAAGAAAGCCAGTTTCATCTGGCAGTTTTTTTCGATGCCTCGTGGACAAAAAAAAGTCAACGCGAGGTATGTCACCTGCCTCATATGCAAGGAACAATTGTCCAGAGGGACGGACAAAAAATACAGTTATGGTAATCACACCATGCATAGGCACATGACGAGGAAACATCCCCTAAATTACAGCCGGGCGGAATTAAGGGATATGCTGGACAATCCTAGACCAACTCCTGTGGCCAGACCAACAATACCGGTTTCTTTAACACCAGAGGAGGCACGGGAAACTGTGCCAAATATCCAAGAAAATTTTGGGCATATGATACATTTATGTATGCACTGTCGTGCATTATTAGCTTGTGGCAACATGAGCATCAATGCACTCAACCTTTCATATGAACACCATGATTGCCCTAACCGCCCCCAGTAATTTTTTTTTGCTCCTGTTGAGCCCTTTTCAACGCCTGTTTTTTGTTGTTTCCCCCCCCCCCAAAAAAACCAAAAAATCTATAAAATCGTTCAAAAAAAACAAAAAATGTTCAAAAAAAAAAATATATATAAAACAACAAAAATATAAAAAAAAAGTTCTTTTCAGAACTACCTTCCCTTTCAAAAAAAATTGCTACAATGTTTAGCACTCTGACAAGCTCTATTTCTTTTGGTTCGCTCCCGGGTTAGCTTCCCGGTACGCGGACCGGGAGCTAACCAAAAAAATTTTTTTTTTTTTAAAAAAGTGTAAGTATAAGGAAAGTAAACAGAGAGTGATGTTAAAAGAAAGACAGCTATAGGGAGTAAAGAAGAGATACTGTTTAATAGATCTATTTACCGAAGAAAAGACAGAAGAGGGTATAATTGTGAAAAACAAAATAGATAACGAAGTGAAAGAAAAAAAAAGAGAGTATAACATTAACAAAGAAGAGTTTCTTGGAGAATGTGAGTGAATGTTCAAAATAAGATTAAAATATGGGGAATAACAGAGAGAAAAAATAGAAAACAGAAAACAAAAAATAACAGAAAAAGATTAATTGAAACAGCAAAGAAATGTAAGTAACATAGAGCCATATCATCAACATAGGCAATAAAAGTTTTGCAGCTTTTATTGGCAGAAATGTGTCGCTAAAGCCGCTTTTGCGGCAGAAAACTGCCGCTAAAACCACTTTTTAACCAGTTTTCTGCCAATAAAAAGAGCAATAATTTTATTGGCTGTGTTCATAATATTCCCCTTAGTGTGCTTCAACTACACAGAGAAAGCATTATGAACAAGTAGTGATAGAGTGATCAGTCAAAGACACTAAGAGTAATAGAGACGGAGTGAGTGAACAAGAGTGAGGAACTATGAGAAGAGAGGGACTGAGAAAAAGAGTGGAAGGAGTTGAGTAAGTAGATAATAGAGAAAGGAATGAGGGAAGTAGCAAAGGCAGGAAACTGAGGGTTAAAGAAATGAAGCAGTGGAACTAATAGAAGTTCAATGTGATAGAAATGTAACGAAAAGAGTACAAAATATTTACCTTATAATTGTCGTTAAATTACTCACTTTTTGTTTTTATACTTTCAATCTGTGAAAGAGAGAACAAACATTTGAAAAATATTAAAACATGTATTTAAAAATTACAAAAGACAAGGGCAAAGATTGAAGGACACACAGTTTTTCAACAACTTTGACACTTACAGAAGCTTCTGCTTCTCCAGGCCCCCTACACAGTCCTAAAGATATACATTTTAAACTAACAGTATCTTGATGCAGATGAAGTGAGGCCTATCTTAAAACATGGTGCATATTTTGCATTGCTGTTGTTTCAGAAAAGTGTCGCAAGACACTAAAATTTTAAATAATTGCTTCAGGATGCCAATAAGATGTCTACTATCCAGAGTTTTGTTTCAGATGAGGCCTACTCAGGGTTGCAGATGAAATTTCGAGTTGTTGAAGAGAATAGAGGACATAATACATGTGAAGGTCTACCAATGAAGTGAGTCATGTCCACTGCACTCTTCAACAAAGTCCAAACCTCCTATGTTTCCCTGGACAGACCTAAACTTGATCTGCACAATGTGATTCGTAATGATAGGAAACACAGGTGATCTAATTGAAATACATGCAATTTATTTTGCTCATTTCTCAATCACATCACTTGCGTTTCCTTTGCTTAGGTATCTCATTGTGCAGATGTAGTCTAGCATATGAAAGAATACGCAGAAGTGCAGCACTGCATGCAACAACTTTGACACTTACAGAAGCCTCACCTTCTCCATGCCTCCTACACAGTTCTACATATACATCATAAATGCAAACAGTACAGAATTAATTATACATGTTAAATGGTTTATTTTTGCTGTTCTCAGAATGTATCAAAATTCACTAAAAACAGTGACTTGAAGGTATTCATCATGTAACAGCGGGGAAAAAAAACACAATCAAAATGATTGTGTTTAAAAAACCCATACAACATCAGAAATCAAAATTCAGAACTCCTTAAAGTTAACTTACTTTCCATGACGTCCAAGGATGTCCTATGAACAGCTTACACTCTTTTGTGCTGTTATTACTTTCAGCCCGCCACTTTCTGAAAGAAAATCTCCATCGTTTTTAAAAACACGTTACATGCAATAAATGACTTCTTGCTCTCTACCACAATTTTCCACAAGGCCAAATCTTGTCAGAGCCATTTATAACTCTTGGATTTCTTGTAAGCCAATCCCGTCATTTGGCATTTCCGCAACTTTCAGAATTAAAATGTTGAAGATCATTTTCACAATCCTGGAATAGTAATATCTTCCCCTTCTTGCTCAGTCATGTTCTACTTTTCCTATGACACTGATACAAGCAGACTTACACTACCTCTATGACTACTACAATTATTTAATTCTCTACATCACTTTTAATCACAAAGCAATGTAAAACAGTAGACAGCATTGCAGACTTACATTCCCTCTACTCCATGTTTTGATTGGTTGCTTCAATCAGTTTATAAAAAGATACAGTTTTTCTGAACTCATTCAAAGTGCACGTATTTCTCCATAATGTCCAGTCCTATGGTTAGAAGTTATGTCTCTGAACTACACTTATCCTCAAGGCCAAATTGTGTAGGAGCCATTAGAACTTCTTGAAATTCCACAGAGCACATCCCGAGATTATTTCCCTAAAATTTTGGCTTTAAAAACACCAGGTAAGAGTTTTTAAGGTCATACGGCAATTTTTTTTTAAAAATTAAAACAGAATCATTGCAGAATGACCAGCCATTTCTAGACTTTAAATAAGCTGTGTAATGTCCTGATGTTATTGAAGGGCCGTCATGATATATAATTGCTGCAGTTACAAAAGTCCTTCCTGATATTGACAACTGCGAAGCTACAAAATTTTTAATTAAAGTTGTCAATTTTGTTCCATCAGGCCTACATCGTTGGAACATTAAAATGACATACTGGCCATATGTTCGTATAAATAATGTGGACATCATTTCAGATTTACATTGGCTACACTCCATGTTGTGATCAGCTGCTTTTACTAGCTTATTAAAGGAGACTGATTTACTGTCTGGCAAAGTTAAATATATAAATCTTTCTGAGTCTACACTAGTAGTACTTGATACCATACAGTTCTCGCAGTCATGCTGCCATTGATAAGAAAGCCCAAACAGCTGATCTACATCTACACCTTCAGCATGTAATACATCAAGCATATACATTAAAAACTCCTGACAATCTTGCTGAATATTTTGAGAGAATTGTGTTTGGCCTGAACATCTGTCTAACAGATTTTGAATTTCAGACACACTTTCTATGTTTCTTCTATCAGTGGTACATTTCTCTAACACAGAATTTAACAAACTGCAAAATCTTTGATCAGAATTGACCACAATCTCTTCTTTTACATTTTTTAGAGAAAATAAAACATTAACCACTACATTAGCATAGCAGTTGACACCAGAACTGTTTTCAAACTGAAAACCAACAACATCTTCAACAGAATCCTTTTTGTTTCTGCTTGTAATTTTAGGTTCATTGACTTTTTGTCTTTTTGCTACAACCTCCCCAGTATTGTTCTCATTTCTTCGTTTCCGGCCTACCACACGTTTCTCAAACAAAGGATACTGAGGCAAATGTGGCGCATACTCTCTTCTTAACCTATTGTATTCCTTAACACAATCTAGATCCGCACAAATGTTTGTGACATCACACTCAATCAAGTACAATCCCGATAAAGTTCTAACTCGTGACAATGCCACATATGCCATACCCTCCTTGAACACAGAACTGCCAATATTCACCAATGCACTGTCTACACTTAAACCTTGCGATTTATGAATTGTCACCGCATATGCCAAGCAAACAGGAAACTGCTTACGGCGAACATATAAGTCTTTTACAAGCAAAAATCTAGCAGAACAACGAGCAATTAGCTGTACTTCCTCAATGCCATCAAATTTAATTTTTAAAAATTCAATTCCATCTCTATTTCTGTATTTCACAAAATCAACAACATTACCCATTGATCCATTTACCAGACCTCTTTCAACATGTAAATTCTTTCTTAAAATTATACGGCAGTTCAAGCACACATTCAGAGTCTTTTCAAAACCTGCAGTTTTAGATATACTCTTCTCTAATGAATCCAATTTTGTTTTCAGATTCTCAGACAAAATAATTGTTGATCCCATATGCTCTACTCTATCAATAGCTTCCAGGTTCACAATCTCTTGCTTTTCTAAATGCAACATTTTGTTGTTAAATTTGGCACATTCTGCAAGGGTTGGCATCAAACATATTCCAGATTTCTTCTCAGTAATTTTCTGAAAAATATTCTCAGGCACAACATCTTGTTCTGGATATAAATTTGACAGTAATCGTGCATGTAAAGCTTCTTTCCCATGCTCGGTCACTTTTCCAATTCTAACATCTTGTAGAATAGTCTTGTAAACTTCATCCTTCGCCTGACGCATATTTTCATGCAGTTCAGCATAATTGAAGTTTAACCATATATTGACGTTGCCAATGCTGCCTAGGCACTTCCTGGTATCTTCATGCGTGAGCATTTTGAACACAGGTTGCCCTTTCACTGGTGTCAGCTGCAGAAGATCTCCGAAAACAATGATGTGTTTGCCACCAAATAACACATCATACTCTGTTTTGAGAACTTCTTGCATCCTCAAATGCACAAAGGCAAGCATGACATTGGAAACCATGCTTACTTCGTCAATGATAAGAAGTTTCATTTTCCTCAAGATTCTTGAAACTTCAAAACAAGCATCTCCAGATAGCTTGTCATATTGTAATTTGTTGTCATGCTCCACTGGCAGCATCAGTAAACGATGTAAAGTAATCCCTTTAATGTTATGTGCTGCCAGTCCAGTTGGAGCGGTGACAACACAAGACAGCGATGACTCTGTCCTTTCCTGCAAATAGCATGAAATTGCTTTAATGAGGAAACTTTTTCCAGTTCCCGCTTCTCCACTCACGTACAGTCGGACAGGCTTCAACGACGTACATGAGCACTCTTTCTTGTCATGACTTAATCCATGATCAATTTGCATGGTAACTTCGTCATATATTTTCCTCTGCTCAACGTTGAGTTGTCTTTCCAACTCTTCTAAGTTAACCGCATCCTCCTGAGCATGTGCCATGGCTCTTTCCACTTCATTCATAGCAGTGGCAGCTTCATTTTCAATAAAAGGTCCTCCTAGTGGATCCTGACTCAATGAAGCAGAACTCTGACTGTCCTGAGAACTGTCTCTGGCAATCTCGGCTGCAATCGTTGCTTCCTGCTCAATTTCCGCATTCAACATTTCTACATATTTGGGAAAAGCAGGACATTCTATGGTCTCCTTGGCGGCATTGAAAGAGTCTTCGTAACAGAGGAAATCTCCAAGCAGTTCCTCTTCTGCACGCCAAGGCTTGAAAAGTTGCAAAAGTGCTAAATAGAAAAACTCCTTTTTTTCAGGAGATTCACCACTCAATTTTCGATGGTTTACCAAGTGGCATTTTCTTTGCTTGACCAGACATCCCTCACTTCCTATTACAGCATACACTCCTTTCTCAGTATCTTCTTTGATGTTCCTCTTGAATATGTAATTTTGCAGAACCTCATACAGACAAACATTCTCGAGGTGACTGCTTCGATTTGGATAATATGTATCCAACATGTTTGTCTTCAAAATGTCGGTACTGTTTGGCTCCTTTTCCGCCAAATACTCAATTTCCCGCACAGGTTTGAGAACTCGATTACGCGTTGCTGCAAGACCAAGACTCGCCCAAACGATACTCCTGGACTTGGCATAGAGACTTGCTGAAGACAACCGGTCAGAACATTCGTACGCTCCGATTTCTCGATGCGACAACATCTTCAGACTGAAACTGTACAACTTCTTGCTCAGGCTCTTTTCATGGGAAATGTCCTCCCACATATCCTTCAATTCTGTCTTCTCTTTTTTGGTGATGTAAGACGTCACATACCGAGCCACAGCCATACAGTTATCAGCCACAAACTGTATATCCATGTTAGCATTCCACATGGACAAAATCACCGGGTTGTAGTCGTTGATGTACTTGGACTCTTCGTTCCTCTTCAAATTGTAAGTGTTTTTAGGTGATTTCTTCATGACATTGTGTCGCAGCGAAGACATCAAACTGTTTACTCTTCCTTTAGAAATCACCGGTCGTGGAAAGCCGAAACGACATTTGGTGTAGAACTTGTCTTTGTTTCGGAATTTACGACGGCAGTACTTTCCACATCGATGGCTTTGGAAACGCAGAACTTTTTCTCTTAGGCTTTTCTTCTCCTTTGCGTTTGGAACAGCACACGTAGAATACTGTTGGATGAAACTCATCACTGAGTCTTCTGGATCCGTTCCAAATTTAGGTGCATCCTTGATCCACAGCAACATATGTATATGAGGAGCACCTCTTGCTTGGTACTCTTTTCTCCAGAAGAAATCCAACACCTCTCCAAGAGGTGGATTCTTCTTATTCATGATGAAAGACATCATAGCTTCAAATCTATGATTGAAGTACCTACATACATTGACTGGATCCAAAGAGCACAGTTCTCCGGGTGTCTTGAATTCGATGTTATCTACGTTAGCATTTGCCTCTCGTAGAAATTCAAGTAAGTCTTCCCAGCCATACTCGGCACAGCTCAGAGTGAGGAACCATGTGGGAGTACCTAAGTTCCTCAGCATACATTTTAAATCACCATGACGACGGTACCAGTACTCATTAGTACCACGCTGACATGCCATGAGATTAATCAGGTGAGAATCCAAAATACTATCTTGGACATTGACTTTATCCATAAAGTCACTTGCCGAGATGTTTTGCATGTGTATACCACTTTTCAAGATGTGGTTCACTGCATATGACAGTCCAGACAGATCGCTTTCAAACAGGAGATGAAACAAATAAGGAATGCATTGTCGAAACCTAGCATCTCCTGCATACAATCGCAAAGTCCGGTATTCAGAAGCAGGAATTTGATGAGGTCGCTCATCATATCTTCCTCCCTGACCTGTTGGAAAAAGCTGTGGGAAACACCGAGCTTCCAAACTTTCCTCCCAAACACTAATGGGACTCCCTTTGGCTTGTTTCATTTGAAACAACTCAATAGCATTCCCCATGACTTCCTTGGAATGCAAAGGATGAACACTATAATGTTCATATATTTCTTCACTAGTAGAGGGTTCTACTTTCTCAATTTGACCAGCACACAAATCGCTATCCTCTTCCTCACTTACTTCCTCTTCTGCAACATATACATTCTTATAGTATTTATTATTTTTTTTCAAATACAATGTTGCCTTTTTAACTTTCCTAACATCTACTAAATCTTGCCATATTTTCTTATTCTTTGTCGGAACCCCATTAACTAAGATAACCAGAGGTTCCTCTTCCACTTTTTCTACTCCAATTGTGTTAATGTTTTTCTTCAAATCTAGAGGCAAATAAACAACTCTTCCCTTTAATCCTCTCTGTAAATCTGATGGAGGCAATTTCCCTGTCTTTGGCTCCATTCATACAATAGCCTGAAAGGGATGGATACTTTGAATCAAAATAGATTCATAAGTATTTAAATCCTTCAATTCAGAAGGAATCTCAACCAATTCCAGATTATTATGAACTGCTCTAGCAGGCATCTGGTTTTGATTTAATTTGCAAGAACAATAAGTACACACACGTTGATCCAATCCCAAATCAAAACAATTTTCTACCATCAAGTATGTTGCAAAATCCTTCCATTCACTATTATTTTCCCTTTCACTTTTTGCATATAAATCCACTAACTTAGTCTGATTCTTATAATAAGTGCGTCGACAACACACACAAGTGAAATTCGGCCTCTCACTTGATTTCACCTCAAACGTCGCAATTTCCCTCTGGAAATTATCTGTACTGGAAACCTGTACACTATCTTCCACAAGACCCTCTTCTTCTTGCTCAATTTCAACATTCTCCTCTTTACTTCCAAAGTAACAAAACTCAATTTCTTCACATATATTCTTCACATCTATTTCAGAACCATGCAAAAGAGCAGCGCATAATTGTTTAAGCATAATTGCTGGACTCTTAGCATAATACAACATTCTAACTAATTTCCTCACTTTGTTATGATGCACTGCTAGCATCCTGAAATGATGAAAAACACTCTGGCATACTCTCCTGGAAAGACAAGCCAGTGAATGTCCATGCAAACCTGTCACTTCTCTTACTCTGCAAGGATCTAATTCTTGCAACAACATCATTTTCTGCTTCAAACTTTTCTTATTAAATGACCGTACAAAATCACAAAGCAAATTGATGGAATCCTGTCGCACACTGCAAATACTACTACACTTCCAGGTGTACACAGGACCCTTAGCACGTCTTCCTAAAACCTCATTACCTAACACCTCTTCTGCCTCTGTTGTCACAAGTTTTTCTTTTTCAACTGGACAACCATCTTTCACTTCATAAGCACGACCACTGGTGTCAACTGCATGCACCAAATCATTATCCTGGAAATAACTCTCCTCATTAAAAAATGCCTCACAGCTTGAACTATGCATCCATTCTCCAGAAAAAACTTCACAAAAATTACTACGATTAACTATTCTCTTCCATCTACTATTTCTTTTGAAATCAAAAATTGCCTTGTTTAGCTTCCTAATTCTATTGATTATCAAAATAAATAACTTACGTTTAATTTCAAATGCCTGATCAATAACTTTCTCAACTTTTTTTTTTGTCTTATAAAAAACTAGTTTATGTTGACCTTTCTTAATATTTTTTAACAAATTGCCAATTATCCTGTTCCGGAACATTCGTTTACGAATCTCCCTAAACTGTTGTTTCCTTCTACTATCATGCACACAGTTATCTCTTGCTCTAGCAGTAACATTTTTCATTGGCCTTTCTTTTCCATTTGATTTCCTTCTCGTTTTATGGACTGAAACATTTTCTGTAGTAATATTTTTTTTATTACACATATTTCTTATAAAGTGTTTTGTGCTCTTACCCGGTGCTTTCTTCGTGACTTGACAAATCTTTTTGTTAGAGGACTGCTGCGTATTATTTTTCACCTGCTGTCTTTGACGTTTTGCAGCCTTTCTCTGTCTTTCTATTGTAGGCATGGTGAAATCTTGAAATGATCTGCAGTTGAATCTGTGGAAAAATATAATAAATAATGTTATTAACCATTATTACCAAACAGTAAATCAGTAACAGTGATAAAAAACTTAACACACTACTTGACATTTTAATTAGAAGATTTTTTAGTCGTTGGCAAATTTACAATACAGAAATACCAGAAAAGAAATTACATTTATATTTATGTTACCTATGCTATTTTATATGTGAATCTGATCTAATTTTATGAGCATATTTTAATATTTTATTGAAGACACTACACATAACCTGCTTTTGAAGGTGTCTTTATTTTTAAATTAAACGGTTTACCTTTTTACTTTTTATTAATTATAAATTTTAAAAATAAATGTTTATAGTTCCAAAGGCTCAAGCAGGTCAGCTTCCCATCCTATATCATATAATTCGGACAAATCTGCATCCTCATCACGCTCTTCTTCATCCTCAGGATTTAAATCATCCAATGGATCAACATCCACTGATGTTTCAATTACAAGTTCAATGATGAGGTCAAAATCAACTGATTGCAGATTGTCGCTCATGTTTAGGTTGTCTTTATCTTTAAAGAAAGATAACAACAATGAGATGTTGCAGAGTAAGAGACAAATCTCACAGATTATAATAGTAAAATTGTTTAACAAGAGTAACATTTTGCAGCTATTATTTAGCCATGTCCAGCGATGCTGAGCAGGTGAAGCCTATGTCTAATTTTTCACTGAACAGGACTCATCTGTTCTTAACCTTGGATAAGCCTCACCGACTCTGTGTCCCCTGCACATACTTAAATGTAAAGGGGCAGATTTATGTTAAATGGCACATCCCCAGGCATGCACCAGTTAACGTGCACCACTGCTCTGCCACCCATGGTGTGCCGCATTTACAATCAGATAGGAGAAACCTGTGTCAAAACCCTGCGCCTGCTTGAAGCAGGCATAGGTCTTGACGCAACATTGTGGAGATGGTGCACCCCTGAGCCTTGCTGGAGCTGCATCGCACTTGCGATACAACTCCAGCAATGCGCCACCTTAACGGCACAGATGCGTCAAGCATCTGTGCCGTTTTTGCCCCATGCTGCGCCGCATTGTAAATGCAGCACACCATGGGTGGCGGAACAGCGGCGCAAGATGACTGGCACATCCCTGGTGATGCACCAGTCATCATAAATCTATCCCTAAGCTTCTTATCTTGTTAGAGATGAACTGCCATATGTATCATCAAAATATTTTGCATTTCCTAAATAGCGAATTTTAAGGAATAAATAGCGATTCTTTACCATTCCTAATTTGCGATGAGCAAATTGCTAATTGCAAGTTACCCATTCATTTCCATGGGCTAGGAGGCTCATAGGAATGAAGGTTTAATTTGCGATTAGCAATTTGCTCATCACAAATTAGGAATTTTTCCAAGGGTGCAGGGGTGTCTCAAGAACACCCTGCTGCACCCCTGAAAAAGAAATTTGGGGGCATATGGCACACATACATGCCCTAAGGGCATGTGTTGGCGTCATATGGGACCTTTTGTTTTTTTTAAAAAAAGCTTTTTGAAAAGAATTCACAAATTACCACCAATTTACCACAATAGTTTCCAAATCCTTAATGTCATTTTTTACATATTTTTTGTTTGATACATTGCATTTAAGTAGTCACAAAATTTGCAAATCCTTCAGTGCAATTGCAAAATAAGGAATAGCAAATTTTGCTACTCCTTATTTTGCATCAAACTTGTTTGATACATACCATTTGTCTAATTAACATTCGCAAAGGCCAAAATTCGTAGAATTTTGATCTTTGCGAATGCTAATTAGCTTGATACATATGGCCCCACGTGAGGCCTGTCTTACGACATGGTGCATCTTTTGCATCACTGCTGCATCGGTTTCATGTGGTACGTTTTTTTTACACCATGACATATCTGCCTAAATGCATCAATTTGTAATGTTGTCGCCTCATAGCAAATCTTTTGCACCACCGCTGCATCATAAAAGTGACGCACAGTGGCACAAAAGAGGCATACACCTATCATAAATCTGTCCCTAGCATTTTAAATGATTAATCCAGGATGACGATAAAGTGTGGCCTATCCAGAGGTTTGTTGAAGGTGAGGCCTACTCAGGATTGCAGATTAAAGTTACGCTTGATGAAGAATACAGAGGAGATAATACATGTAAAGGCTTACCAATGAAGTAAGTAATGTGCACTTTATTGCGCCAGTCATCATAAATGTATCCCTAAGCTTCTTATCTTGTTACAGATCAACCACCATATCTACCATCAAACTATTTTGCATTTCCTAAATAGCAAATTTTAAGGAATAAATAGCAATTCTTTACCATTCATAATTTGCAATGAGCAAATTGCTAATTGCAAATTAGCACCGCCGTTGCATCATAAAAGTGACGCACAGTGGCACAAAAGAGGCATACACCTATCATAAATCTGTCCCTACCATTTTAAATGATTAATCCAGGATGACAATAAGGTGTGGCCTATCCAAAAGTTTGTTTAAGTTGAGGCCTACTCAGGATTGCAGATTAAAGTTACGCTTGATGAAGAATACAGAGGAGATAATACATGTAAAGGCCTACCAATGAAGTAAGTAATGTCCACTTTATTGCGCCAGTCATCATAAATGTATCCCTAAGCTTCTTATCTTGTTACAGATGAACCACCATATGTACCATCAAACTATTTTGCATTTCCTAAATAGCAAATTTTAAGGAATAAATAGCAATTCTTTACTATTCCTAATTTGCAATGAGCAAATTGCTAATTGCAAATTACCCATTCATTTCCATGGGCTAGGAGGCTCATAGGAATGAAGGTTGCAATTTGCGATTAGCAATTAGCTCATCACAAAATAGGAATTTTTTCAAGCGTGCAGGGGTATCTCAAGAACACCCTGCTGCACCCCTGAAAAAGAAATTTGGGGGCATATGGCACACCTACATGCCCTAAGGGCATGTATGGGCGTCATATGGGACCTTTTGTTTTTTGGAAAAAAATGCTTTTTGAAAAGAATTTGCAAATTACCACAAACTAGAAGTTGGTGGTAGTTTCCAAATCCTTAATATCATTTTTTACATATTTTTTGTTTGATACATTGCATTTAAGGAATCGCACATTTTGAATTAAGGACATTTTAAGTCATTTCCACATGTGCAGTGTTTTCAAATTATGATTTGAAAATCGTTTTGGGGGAAAAGTAATGGTTTGCAAATTTATGACAAGGACATAATGGTGTATGCTTCTCTATAAGGCATTTCAGTGTCTCTGATGTCATTTTTCCCATATTACATTATAAGACCTTTCCCCATGGAGCACATTCCTTGTAAATATGCTCCCACCTGTGCATGGCGAATTTAGATTTTGACTGTTTGAGTCACATAGCCATGTTAAAAGTGACCCAAAACAATTGCAAACGTTTTAAAAAAACACATTCATGTGTCTTAAGGACATTTTAAGTCATTTCCCCATGGACAATGTTTTCTAAGTGGCGCAAAAGAGGCATACACCTATCATAAATCTGTCCCTAGCATTTTAAATGATTAAATCAAGATAACAATAAGATGTGGCCTATCCAGAGGTTTGTTTAAAGTGAGGCCTACTCAGGATTGCAGATTAAAGTTACGCTTGATGAAGAATACAGAGGAGATAATACATGTAAAGCTCTACCAATGAAGTAAGTGATTTCTACTTCATTGCGCCAGTCATCATAAATGTATGCCTAAGCTTCTTATCTTGTTAGACATCAACCGCCATATGTATCATATAACTATATTGCATTTCCAAAAAAGCGAATTTTAAGGAATAAATAGCGATTCTTTACCATTCCAAATTTGCGATGAGAAAATTGCTAATTGCAAATTACCCATTCATTTCCATGGGCTAGGAGGCTCATATAAATGAAGGTGCAATTTGCGATTAACAATGTGCTCATCACAAATTAGGAATTTTTCAAAAGCTGCAGGGGTGTCTCAATAACACCCTGCTGCACCCCTGAAAAAGAAATTTGGGGGCATATGGCGCACATAAATTTTAACAACATTCCTTTACCTCAAAAACGATTTTCAAATCATAATTTCAAAACACTACACATGGGAAAATGACTTAAAATGTCCTTAAGACACATAAAAGCGTTTTTTGATTGCCTTTCCTGCATGGTTGGGTCACTTTTAACATGTATATGTAACACAAACATTCAAAATCTAAATTTTCCATGCACATGTGGGAGCATATTTACAAGCAATTTGCGCCACAGAGAAAGGTCTTACACTAAAATGAGAAAAATAACATCAGGGACAGTCAATTGCCTTATAAAGAAGCATACACCATTATGTCCTTGTCATGAATTTAAAAACAATTCCTTTACCCCAAAAACGATTTTCAAATCATAATTTCAAAACACTGCACATGGGAAAATGACTTAAAATGTCATTAAGACACATGAAAGCGTTTTTTGATTGCCTTTCCAGCATGGTTGGGTCACTTTTAACATGGCTATGTAACACAAACATTTAAAATTTAAATTTACCATGCACAGGTGGGAGCATGTTTACAAGCAATTTGCGCCACAGAGAACAATCTTACATTAAAATGGGAAAAATAACATCAGGGACAGTCAATTGCGTTATAAAGAAGCATACACCATTATGTCCTTGTCATAAATTTAAAAACAATTCCTTTACCTCAAAAACGATTTTCAAATCATAATTTCAAAACACTGCACATGGGAAAATTACTTAAAATGTCCTTAAGACACATAAAAGCGTTTTTTGATTGCCTTTCCTGCATGGTTGGGTCACTTTTAACATGGCTATGTAACACAAACATTCAAAATCTAAATTTTCCATGCACAGGTGGGAGCATATTTACAAGCAATTTGCGCCACATAATTCATAATTTTCTCCTTAAAGCACACTATTCTCTATCTAAATTAAAGAAATATTTTCTCACCTTAGCAAATACTTTGAGTTTGAAAACAGTCTCAGAAACACACCAATTTGTCTTCAGCAGAGCAAAAGGTATGCACTCCAGAGTCTGCAGCTATCAAAAGCACAGAAATGCTGTAATTCTTCACACATATTTCTCATGTCACCCAATCAAAACTCTTCCCTCACTTTTTTTCAAATGAAAACCCTTCCCCCCTCTGCCCTTTCTGTCTTTTCTGCATGGCAACCACCTCTTGGAAGACTTTTGGTGTTTGCAAGTTCACACAACTTTGTTGCAATTGAACTCTGAACTCTCAGTGCACCTGCATATCCAGTGCATTCTTTCATTTAATGATTTTTTATTGACCATTCAAAATACATCTTTCAAAGAACCCATCCGTGCACCCTAACTTTCTGTTTTCAGCAATCAAAATCCACCAATCACTGTTACTGCTTCATGAACACAGAAACTCCACAGTTTTTTTCATTTTAAACTCTCATTTTTTCAACTGCCATTTCATTGCCACACTTCATCTGACTGCAGGAGAACCTTCTCTCACCATGTTTTCTGTCTGGATTGTTGGACATAGTTATATTCACTGGGCTCAAAGGTACGTTGAAAACAGGAAATTACCTAACCTCAATTTACAAGATGTGGAAATTAAGTGGTTTGGCCACAGAGGATTAAAATGTCACCAATTGATACCATTGGTGAAAACCTTTATGCATTTGCCCAAACCTGACCTGTTAATTGTGCACTGTGGAGGTAATGACTTGGGCACTTTGACTGGTGTAGGTCTGGAAATGCTTTTAAAGGACACCTTTGAGCAATTAATGGCACTTTTTCCTCAGACTGCCTTGGTATATTCAAATATATGCCAAAGACAGAAATGGAGGTGGTCAAACCAATTTTGTCCACAAATTGAGAAGTCGAGGAAGCATGTAAACAAATCTGTTTCAGCTTACATGAGAGACCATGGAATGGGCTCCCTGTACAACAATAACTTGCGTTACTACATGCAAGATATCTACAGAGGAGATGGAGTTCACTTCTCAGATGAGGGCAACAGAGTTTTCACTCTGAATTTAAGAATGTGCATCGGTACCTACTTATAAGTACCTAAATGTACCATAAACCCAAAAGCTCTTCTCAGAGCTACCCTACATCTGATCACTCACAATTATTATTTTACTCTAACATTTTTCACTAATTTCCAACAAAATACGCTCCCTGGGGCGCTACCCGGTACGCGAACCGGGAGCTAACCTCGCGACATTTTTAAAAAAAATTGTTTTTTTCCGCACATATAAGCCTCCTCAGCCACCCTCACAAAACCTAGGGTGTCAAGATAAGTCTACCGTGCCCCCTTCTACCCATTCTGAACATTATTTGCCCTCCATCTTGTATCTTAATTCGACCGAAACACAAAATGGTGGACTCCCGTTACGCTTAAGGTTCGCGAACCGGGGCGCTCAACGGTTCGCGTACCGGGTCGCTCCCTGGGAAGCGCACCATCAAAAAAGGTGGGAAAGTAGTTCACAGAAAAGCCACTGGAGACAATTTCACCAAATATAGATTAGCTCATACTACATACCAATCCCTACCATTTTCACAAATTTGATTGGAATTCCATTTAGTCATTTAGCCTGTAGACCTCTCTAAATACCCTGAGGTAAATTACTTCACAAAACACATCTGAAGTGTTGGAATTGACAACCAATGAAAATGTTACTTTCATTTTCTATTTTTTTTACCTGACATTTCATTGGTTATATACCTGAATATATATAAAGGAAGAGAAGAAAACACAGCCATTTTGACTACTACTTCTTGCTGTACATTTCAATAGTATTTTCACTAATTCCTTCAACTTCTTTCTAAAGGTAAGTTTTTATTTTTAAAACTGAAGTATATTGTGCACTATAAGTTAATATGGTAAACTTTTTCTGATAGATATATACTATCCCTCTGTAGTAGTTATAGATTTAGAGAGACTTCTCTGTTATAGTTATGGATGGAGTTAGGCTTCTCTTGTATAATTATGAATTTACTTACGTTAAATCACATACACATTTTTATATTCCTACTTCCACTCTGATACTATACACTGCCCAAAGATAAATTCACTGATAAAAAATGCCTATCTAAAATTATTCCCAACATTGCCCTATCTCTACTAATATATATTTTTTTAATTCAAATTTCAGGCAAAATGGAAGGCGAAAACCAAGTTTCTTTTGAAATGGACCTGCAAGAGAGCAGCCAAGAATTGATTGATACAATTGATCAAATTGACATTGAATTTTTCGATGAAACTTGGGACAATGAACTACTGCAATGTGTACAAGCAGTAGATAACCTCCTTGCAAATGAGGACATTTTACACCCTCAGAGACTACAATGTATATTCCATGATAATTATGAAATTTCTGACAATGAAATGTTAGAAAGTTTAATAAATTATGAAACCCAATCACATTAAAAAAAATGCTTAAAAAATAAAGAAAATAAAAAATAATCAACAAAAACAACAATCAATTAACATACAGCATTTGAAAAGTCTATCATTCATTTTTCATTGCAGTACGCTGCCCAGAACGCTTCCCGGTTCGCGGACCGGGCGCTCCCCACGCAAAAAAAAAAAAAAAAGTTTTTTTGTTTTTTTTGCCCCGCGGGGCCCTTTTAAAACCTCCACATTAAACCTAGGGAGTCAGGGAGGATCTAGTATGCCCCCTTATGGTCATTTTCGCCTTTGTTTTGGCCTCCTCTTGTCTCTCAATCCTACCGAGAGACAAGATGGCGGCCGCTCCGGACTGTTTAGAATGTTGACAGACACCGGAGAGCCAATCAGCTTAGCTACGCGAAGTTCCGGTACGCTTAAGGTCCGCGGACCGGAGCGCTGCCCGGAGCGCGCTTACAGATATATATCTTTTTTTAAACGTTAATTTCTCAAAATCCACTGGAGCACATATATTGAGACCTAGAAAAGGCACATCGGGCTACCAGTCCCTACAATTTTGCCAAGTTTCATGGAAATCCATTCAGCCGTTCGGGCTAAAAGTGAGGCCAACCGCCCTATGGAAAACTCAATGTTAAAAACACGTTTTGGGACCCCCCTTTTTTCTCGGCCCCCCCTTGACGAAACCCCCCCAAATTTCCAAGGGCTGCTCAGAAACAAAATGTTCCATTTTCCAGAAAATTTCAGCCAATTCTGTCCACAAACGCCAAAGTTATTAGACATAGAATTTTCAAAAATCCCATAGGGAAAAAATCCTAACTATATATACCTACTGGCGACCGCCAGTAGGTAATATATATATATATATATAGATACTGAACTACATGGAAAAGTATATGTTTATATGGAAAATAAGGTCCACTGACAAAACGTTGTTTCTGGAAATATCACCATACCAAAATATCGTCACATAAATATTGTTGTCAAAAATATCGTCATCATATATTGATAATGTGAATGACAAAAATATCAAATTACAATTTCGTTGTCATTTATATAATTGTACACAATATAGTTTTTTTAAATATAAATATAAATATTAAACATGAAATATATTAAAAAGTGAAGCTAATATAATACAAATTAAATATATGTAATTAATTTTTAAATACATATAAGTATTATACTTATTAAAAAAATGTAAACACACATATATTTATATATATATTTAGGTATATATAATTACAAATATTATTAAATTAATATTTTCAATTGATATTTTAATAAAAAAATGATTTTAAATGTAATACTTTTATAAACAAACACACATATATATTATATATATATATATATAAAACCTACGAGATAAATAAATAGCAATTATATTACAATTAAAAAGTAAACAACATAAACTATCAATTTACTAAACATGAATTTTTGTTAGCAAATATAAAAAATATGGCCATTTATAAATATTATAATTTTAAATATGCTAAATCATAACAATTTAATTTGAAATAAAGTAAAGTAAACTAAACTATAAAATTCTATAAATAATGCATATTCTAATAATTGAATCTAGGAGGGGTACAATTTACTAATCCCATTCCATGCAATGGAACACTGTGGGAAATTTTCAATTGTGGGAGGGTAAAATGTTCTATTCCCACTCCAGTCAGTGCAACAGTAGGGAATGTGTTGGACTCATGAGGGGTAAATTTAACTATCTGCACTTCACGCAGTGCTACAAGAGTGCATGTGATTGCGAAGGGGTAAAATGTATTATTCCCACTCCAATCTATACAACAGTAGGGAAACTCTTGGGTTCTGGAGGGGTAACATTTACTATTCCTACTCCAGACAGTGCAACCGTAGGGAAAGTGTTGGATTGCATAGGGGTAAAATTTGCTATTCCCACTACAATCTCTGCAACAGTAGGGAAAGTGTTGGATTTTGAGGGGTAACATTTACTATTCCCACTCCAGTCACTGCAACAGTAGGGAAAATATTTTATTGCGTAGGGATAAAATGTACTATTCCCACTCCAGTCAGTGTAACAGTAGGGACAGCGTTAGGCTCAGAAAGGGTACAAATTACTATTCCCACTCCAGTCATAGCAACAGTAGGAAAAGTGCTGCATTTCAGAGGGGTAACTTTCACTATTCCCATTCAGACATTACAACAGTAGGGAAAGTGCTGGATTGCGGAGGGATAACATTTACTATTGCCACTTTAGTCAGTGCAACAGTAGGGAAAGTGTTGAATTGAGGAAGGATCAATCAATCAATATTTAGCTTTATTCGACCATAATATTCATAGCCATAAAAGCACATAACACAATCAGTAAAATTGAAGTTGAAAAAGATTATTATAATACATAGATTAAGAGAAATAAAATGCACAGTCCACATTTAAAAAGTTACATCAAATAGTATCCAACAGCATTTCAGATCCCACTATTACATCTAGAAAGGGGCCTCGAAGGCCTCAAATAACATTCTTTTCCTATGCCACAGGACCGTTTTTAAGAACTAGGAAACCCTCCAAGCCACATGCTCATTCTCTAATAATTGTAAGTGAACAAGAGCTGGGCGGCATTGCCTAAGGCCTTGCTGTCTTAGAAGCGGTAGTGACCATATTTTCCTTAATTCAAAAAACAGCTTACAAAAAAGGAATAGCTGAATAGTGGACTGCTCTGAGTGGGAGTCGCACACACACGGGGGTAGAGGTCTTGACCAGTCATTCATCTTGGGTGTCGTCACTAGTCTGTGTACAGTGCCTAGTCTAAATCTGGTCAAAAGCATTCTATCATATCCACTAGGGACAAAGATTAATTAAGGTTCCATAGCCAGAGAAGTGAGCCTTAACTGATGTTGCATAACTGTTGGTTTAACAGCTTTATCGGCTACTCTTAATAATCCCAACGTAGCAAGGCCCTCTTTCTTCAAAGTTTTTCTCGAGATTCCAGCCATAGAGCTAGGGTTTGTATAATAATCTGAGTGGCCAAGATATATCATAAACCTGTGAACGTACATAAACCAGGGGATCTTGTGCGCCCATCCAACCCAATATAATCGCTCAGGATATCTTGATTTAAATGGTTTTGTTCACTAACCCATTTCGTGTGCCAAAGGAGGATAGGCTCCAGTTTATTGAGGTCCGTTAAGTACGGTAGGCCCAGCTCCTCATGACACAGAAATGAGGATGTGCCAGGAAGAACTGAAAGAATATACCTGAGGAAGGCGTTTTCCATGGTTTGTAGAGGTAAAGAATAAAAAAAAAAAAAACAGCCCCATAAATCACTGCGGATATACACTGCACCCTATATATTTGCAGGAATTCGCCCGGTGGCTTCCTGCCCAACTTCTTCGCAAAGATGGCAAGGGCACTAGTAGATCTAATAAAGCCAGGTTTTTTTCGACTCCATTGAGCGGGTCCAAGTATTGTTCTGATTAAAAAGGACACCAAGATACGGGAAAGTTCTTGTTGATGCTAACTTCCTAACATCCAGACAAATGTCCCTGCCCTTAATCTTGTGTGTCCCTATACCACAACTCATTATAAAAGTCTTTGAGAAATTGACACATAAACCCAAATCACACATAAAAGAGTTAAAACTGTCCAAAACCCTTTGTAAGCCATTTTGTGTACCCTCCATTAACACCGCGTCATCGGTATAGCAGGGCCTGCTTGAGGGAAATCTTGTTCTCTCTTTAGGAGTGCCTTGGCCAGCCCATTAGTGTATAGATCAAAAAGGAAGGGGGGCAGGACACACCCCTGCCTAACCCCTCTTCTTACAGGGAATATTTTTTTGCACTAACGCTCCAACCCATATCTGACGATGGCCGACGCTCCCTCATAGAGTCGCTGCAGGAAGGCGATAATATTGGGCTCCACACCTAAGTCTACGAGGATCTCCCAAAGCCTGACATGGATTACGGAATCGAATGCTGCTGTTAGATCCACAAAAACTAAATAAATCCTCCTTTTTTTAGCTCTTGTGTATTTCTCTATGAGGATAGCCAGGTTTAAACTCTGTTCAATTGTACCCAGCCCCTTCCGGAAACCGTACTGAAAGTCTGACAGCACCTGATTTTCAGCTGCCCAATCCTGTAAATAGTGTAGAACAACTCGTCTTGCCACCTTCACCATGGAATCAAGGAGGGAAATTGGTCTGTAGCGGCCAGGATCTTGACGATTTCCCTTCTTGAATATCGGGACAATGATAGACTCTGTCCAAGTCTTTAAGAAGGTAATGGAGTTGCTAGCGTTAACCAATTGAGTCAGGAGTGGGCCCCATAGCGCAACATTTGCCTATGGGGCCCCCTGGCTAGGAGCAAGAGCTAAATCCATTTTATCCACCGTTACATGAAGGTTACCATGGAGGATAGGATTAACACCCTTAGATTGTTGATCATCATGAAGGGCTGGACCATTATAGAGTGCAGAAAAATTATTTACCCAGTCTCTTTTTGAGATCGCAATCCAAATGGCAGGGCCTCCAGCCCCACTCATGGGGGGTGCTCTTAAGACCTTCCAGAAGGCCGCGGAATCCTTCGGTTGGGCTGCTGCGTGGAACGACTCCCAGGGTTCCTCTCTCAGGTACCTTTTTCATTTGGAAATTGTCCTCTTATAGAGTTCTCTTGCCCTCCCTATCCCCTCACACAATCTAGGTTGTCTATGGAGCTCTCGCATCAAATTAGAGTGAGCTTTAGTACAGACACTTATAAACCATCTGGGAGTTGTCAGCTTATTACAGCAGCTCTTAACCTCCTTGGTTATCTCATGAAAGGAGTGAAAAATTTGTTTAAGCAGATGTCAAAGGCAGGTTTACATGTTAGAATGGGCTGTTTAGTCAATGCCTCTGAATCTACTTTAGACCCGCTAAGGGCATACCCATTTGTTTTATTTAGCTCCAGGGTACCCATCACCCGGTTCACTGGATTCTTCCCCACTGGGCTTTAAACAGTTAGATGTAGCTTAAGGCATGGCAGATAGTGATCGCTCAATGCAATGCTGCCTATCGCAAAGGAGCGAAGCCTAGAGGCAAAAATATGTGAGACCAACATGAAGTCAATGGTTGACAAAAGACCTCTCCCATTAAAGGTTGGGGACATAATCACTGGAGTAGGAACAAGTTCATTTGCAAATCTCATATCAAACCGAGACATTAAATCATCGAACAGATCCCCAGCCTTTGTGTGTGAGAAATGACAGTTAAGGTTCCCATCTTCAATATGGATACCATATATTTTTGGATCAACCGATTTGCACAATGCTCAGTTAAAATCCTCCAAGAAGATAATTACAGTGTCCTTTGATCTTTTATTACAAATGGCATCCAGGGCCTTGCCAATCCTTATAACCTCAGCCTCAAGCTCCCCCGCAGGAACATTGTTATAGAAATTTACGAGAAGCACTCTCTGTGAGTGCTTCATATGTAGTTGGATAACATGATAGTAGCAGTCCCCTGCACAAAAGACGATCTTATCCACCACTAGCATGTTAGAAATGTATGTACACATCCCTCCCTTGGGCCTTCCTCCCAAACTCTTCACCGCAGGAGTGTTAAAAGTCATATAACTGTTAATATGTATAGGATCCAACTCCCATGTCTCTTGCAAGCAGAGAATGTCAGTGCTTGCAATGAAATCACACCACAGCGGATTTTGAATTATCGCACGCAGCCCTGCGATGTTCCAAGAGATAATGCTAGTTGCTGATTTTGCTATAGTTGGAATAGGACTCACTTGTGATGTAGAAGGAAATTGGCTTGAACTATACGGAGTTCCTGTAGTGACGTAAAGCACAGTGTTGTTGTTTCTCAGATCGTCTGAAGTGGGGTCACTACAAATAGGCTCCCTACGTTCGCCCAAGTTTGAGGGGGAAAGTAGATTAGTGGGAGTGCTAGGGCTTACTCTCCTACTGCGCTGCGTGGCAGGGCTAACCACAGGCTTGCCAGACCCCCCCTTTGCTCTTAAAATAGGCTGCATAGGGATCGCAAGTCAGTCAACCTCTTCCAAATTGTGAAGTGGTTCAAAATAATTGCTCACAGGGATGGAGTAAGAGTAATAATGCGGGCCACCAGAGAAGCCCTCTGGATGATGTTGGCAAGAGTTTACGGGGTGATAAAAGAAACCCAACGGTACAATGCTGACCCCCTTAATTCTGGCTGGCCAGTTGCCCACTCTATTCATGATGGTGCGGACAAGTGCTTAAGATGCAAAGGAAAGAACTACACAATCTCCTGGAAGAGACTTAACAGAATGACACACCCACCCTATCCTGTGTGCCATTCTTAATTTGGTAAAAAGCTAATTTGACAACACAGTTTTCCCACTTAGATAGTGCAAACATTTATTGCGGAGAGTTGACCAGTGTTCCGCCTCCCCTTGTGGTAACGGAGGGACGTTCAACAGGACTATTGTGAGTGGTGTCGCTTCTAGAGGAAGATGAAAAGTCTTCAGGCCCTTAGCTCCCCCCCCAAACCACTCGGGGGTCCTGAATCTGGGCAAGATGAAATTCCCGTCTTTTGTGGGGGCTGGTGATTAGGGTTAGATGTTAAGTTGGCTGCTCTTTTCTTGCCCTGCTGCCAATTCGGATAGGTATACACCGAATGACCTGCCGCTTTTTGCAAGAAAACAGCACCATTAGGAACAGGATGTTGTTCTAGGCTGGGTTGCAGTCTATCGCCTATGGGGGCCCCTAGGGGTAAATAGGTCTGATTCTGTACGCCATTCGAGGAGAGATTGCAAACCGGGACATCTGAGGAATTAGGTAGCACCCTCATAACGAGTTCACTAGAACTTTGTAAAGTTACAGAAGGGTGGTTCATAAGCCTTTCCAACTTCGCTAGTCTATCCTCTATTTTGATGAGGGTGGATTTTAAGGGACTCACAACCACTGTGAGGATTTCCTCCAATTTCTGCCAAAACTCTCTGGAGTGTGGAATTGTAGGGCAGGAGGAAGCCACCTCTGTGGGAGATATTGACTCAGAGGTCGACACATGCAGCCCAGTATTCGCCACAGATTCCGAAATTGTGGCTTGTTTGCTATTTTGCCTAGTAATATTCATGCGCTTTCCTTTCTTCCTTAGGGGTTTTGGCCGAATTGGTTGGCTATATTTTGCTTTTTGGGCCCTGGTAAAAAGTCGTGTTGGTGGGGTACTGGCGAATCTGTTAAAAATGGCTCCGATGAAGGGGATATCATAGAAGAACGACCAACCGGTGAGTTAACTTCTTTAGCAAGCAATGGAGGATGTAAACCAGCTGCCATGGGCTCTAAGGATAACCTTTGTTCTGTTATCCCTATTTTGTGCTTTAATGCTGACTCAGCCCGTGACAAAAAAGCATCTACGGTACCCACCACCCCCTTCCCTGTGAGGGACTTTCTCTTGGCCATAGTGGAGAAATCCTTAGATGTAAATAGAACAAAAAAAGGATATATAAAGCCGAGACTGCTATGACCAACAGGTTATAAGTCCCCGTTCACACAGCGTGGTAGACACGACAAATTATAATGCTTCACAAAGTCTCACCCGCTAGGTGCATTTGGCAGTATAGGTCAGTCAGTATATGTCATTCGAGTGGCCCAGCCCGTCCTCTTGCGGCCCCTGATGGGCACAGCCTGACAGAGAGGCCACGCTTTATGTGCGATGTCCACACCTCCACCTGACCCGCTGCAGCTGTAGGCAGAGGGTTGCACCCTGGGCGTAGTAGTGCCCTCCCAAGGTGACGCCAGCAAACTCTGGAGGTAGGTGTAGATTAACCCTGGGACCTCGACCCACCAGGAAAAAGCTCAGCCGAAATACAGGACAAGCAGCATCCACAGGCAAAGGCAACAGGATCGATGTGACTGGAGTCAGAAGGTGGCTTTTGATAGTGATGGTACTTCGGAGGCCAAAGTGAGCTAAGCTGGGGGAGCAGAGTACTAGGGGGGCCACTTCACCTTGCTTACACTCAGTGATAACAAGAGGCAACAAGAACAGCGGTAGGAGGCTGGCGGCGCTGGATTGCAGGTAGGCGCATTTTAGTGCGATGGTGGGTCCGCGGCTGCACGGTCAGCAATCCTCCGTAGGGCTGTGCTGTGAGCAGGCACTGTAAGGAGAAAATCAGCGGGGCGACTAACAAGGACCGGTGCCACACATGTTTGGATTTCGGTGGCAGTGGCTTTCGGGAACACTTCGGGAGCACTTTTCGACACCCTCATGTTCCTGCTCCTGCTCCTACTGCTCCTACTGCTGCTATGGTCGGAACAAAGACACGGTCAATTGTATTATTCCCACTCCATGAAGTTCAACCGTAGGGAAAGTGTTGGATTGCGGAGGGGTAAAATTTACTATTCCCACACCAGTCTATAAAATTCTAGGGAAAGTATTGGATTGGGGAGGAGTACAATTTAATATTCCCACTACAGTCAGTGAAACAGCAGGGAAAGCATTGGATTGCAGAGGGGTAATATTTACTATTCCCAGTGCAACCACCATACCCCTACAAAACCTACAACCCGCACCTAAAACTTAACATTTAAAAGAATGTATAACACAATTCGCATGCTTAATGATCAATTAATTAACATTAATTTATAACTATATATTCATTAAAATGAATTTACTTCCCATCCTACACCCCTACAAAACCCACAACCCACACCTGAAACCTAACTTTACGAGAACATTTATTGCACAATTAACATAAATATTTATGAATTAAGTAATTATTATTCCCTAAAAATGATTTATTAATTAATTACAATTAATTTAATTCCCACCCTGTACTCCTATAAAGCCCCCAACCCGCTACAGTACTAACCAACACAAAACACAGCTAAAAATGTAATAACTATATCAAAAAAGAATTAAGAATACAAAACATTTATTACATATACGTTTAAAAAATTAAGCTAAAATACGAAACAATAATTAAAAAATGATAGTGTAAGCAACTATATATTTGTAAACGCAATTTTTGATGTCAATATTTTCAAAATCCACATTACTTATCTTAAAATCGATATTCTTGTCTACGATATTCTTGCAGACGATAATTCTACACCACGATATTTTAGACACAATATTTTGGTATGATGATATTTTGTCTTCGATACTTTGACGGAATGATGGAAATTAATAAAGTGATATAAAGTTGTATATATAAAGTCCCATATGTACATGTATGGAAAAATAGTCAGAGCCTTATTATGAGTTTGGCGGTCTCGGAGCTGGACCGCCATGCTGACGCTCTGGTTTGTGACTGGCAAAGCCATTAAAGACCCCCTCCCACAGTGCGACTTATTTTTACTCTGGCGGGCAGTTCTTTGGAGATCCCACTGCGTACCTTAGGAAAAGGCACTGCAATGGGATCATCAAAGGCAGTTCCTGCAGGAACTGCGGGTGCACGCACACACGGGGGCTCAACATGTGCCTCCCAGCAGATGTAACAGGGTGCACCACCATGAACAGTGTGGCGGCAAAGAAACTCCTAATATACTTGGCAGTGGAGCAATGGCACCACCAGTATATTTGGGGCCTCAGACCGTATTGCCACCGCCAGGGATCGTGGATCCCTGGTGGCAGCAGAAGTCCTGTGGAGGTCCAACCGCTACAGTCCTAATGCAACGGGTGGGCCACCATACTCATAGTAAGGGCCTCCGAAACTCAGATTTTCAACTGCTACTATATATAAAGTTAATTTAGTGTGTATACATATTAGTTATTTTTTTGGGGGTGGGGAATGTTATGCCTTTGGTATATTTATAATTGTTCCTTTTTATGTTATATTTTCCCCAATATTTCAATAGTGTAGCACTTACAGATACAGATATGATCATATTTACACATTGTGATAGATAAAATTAAACACATTGTGATAAATTAAAATAAATAATACATACATATTCTAACCATAAGTAATCTATACATTTGTTAAGCAGAGCTAAAAGAATATCAATATATTTTTAAGCTATAATTGATATATATATTTAGAAATGCACACATCTAAGTAGATACATATAATCAAATTATACATACACATGTATATGCTGTACATTTGTGTTTTGAGTATGGTGGTCATGTAGGAAAGAGCCAACTCTTGATGAGTCTTCTAAAGATAAAATATTTATCCATGGATCTGATGTTTGAGAGATCTGAATCCATAATGTGACTGCTTGAACAGAGAAAGATGTACCACCCATGGCGTTTTTCTAGTATGCTGGTGTTCCAAGGCAAGGTGGCAATCTGAAGCGGTGGTTCCTTTGCTGTATGTAATGTTTATTCCTGATGTAAAATGATCCTGTTCCATGTATTGCTTCGTGGGTAATACAGCAGCTTGAAGGTGAATTTTCTGGCAAACAGAAATCACTGTAGTGCCCTTAAGGCAGGGGAGATGTGGGCAAATGGCTTTACATGTAGGCGTATTCTGGCCGCAGAATTCAGAATTTGCTGTAGTCTTTTAAATAGATGATCCGTGGCAAAGGCCATTTGTGTAATCAAGTTTAGACAGTACAAGAGAGATAGCAGCTAGTGTATTTTGTGGAAATTCTAGGTCTTGCAGAGTTTTCATAGTATTGAAGGTTGACATTGCAAACCTATCCACTTGGGCATTAATAGATTGGAGTTCATGGAAATTCCAGGGTTTCTTACTTCCTTGGACACATTTGGAGGTGGTCCCAGAATGTCAGGCCAGGCAAAGAGTGGGTCATAGTATTTCCAATCGCAACATGTGAGTATTTCAGTTTTTGACACATTCAATTTGTGATGGCTCCATGGCATCCACTGATAAAAGGTTCTGAGGTGACTGAAGATTTTTGAGTTTTCAGTATCTTTGGGGCTTTCCAGCTAAAGAGGTATTTGTGTATCATCTGAGTAATTATATAATGTGAGCTGAAATTTGTTGATCATTGCTGGTAATGTTTATGTAATTTTTGAATGGCACGTGTGAGATGAGAGAGCTTTGAGGGACCCCTGCTTTTGTGAAGTACTGTTTTGGATGAAAAGGGGGGAGTAAGGATAACATTTGTTCTGTTTAAGGAAGGACATGATGCAGTCAAGAGCAGTGCCCACCATGCTGGCTTCGTAGAGTCTTTGGATTAGACTCATGGGTACTCACAAACAGTTTGGTCTGTGATGTGACCTAGGGCCACATTAATGCCTGCAGGGTGGTGGCAGGGGGGTGTGGGTGAAATGTAAGCAAAACCAAAAAAACCTAGGATTAATTCCACCTTCCCCACTTAACCAATTGACGATTGAGAACGGCGCACCAGTTCAATAGAAAGTCATGCAAGCAGAACCCACCAGCAAAATCAATCACTGGGCATGCGAGCCGCGGGAGTCCATCCACGAGGATGACAAAACCAATCAGACTAGTTGCACATCACACGTGTTAGACCGGGTATCATTGGTGTGGGTCTCCCTTCCATTTTTTCTGTTGCCTCATGTGCTTTTGCTCATGTTAGATGCTTTAGGCACTGTGCCACTGCTGTCCAGTGCCACAGTGCGAGTGTTCCCTACTGTAAATTGATGTTTTGATTAGTGGTTCCATGATTGGATGTTTGGTTTACTTGTCAGACCCTAGTACAGGGCACTGAGTGTGCCCAGGGCGTGTAAATCCAAATGCTGCAGGTGGGCTTGCAGCACTGGTTGTGCTACCCACAGAAGCGGTCTTGTAAAACGTGTCCACGGTCTGCCATTGCAGAGCCTGCATGCCGTCTGGTACTGTCATGCTGACTGGGCAAGTGCACCCAGTTGCCAGTCCCTAAACCTTCCCTTTCCTTCATATCAGTCACCCCTATGGTAGGCCCAAATGCAGGGTGCATTGTAAGTATAAGGTAGGACAAGCCCTGATGTGTGTTGCATGTCCTAATAGTGAATTACAGCCATTTTCGTTTTTCACTATTGTAAGGCTACCTGTTCTCCATAGGCCAGAATGGGCTGTTAGAATTGTTACACTTTATAATCCTAACAGGCTCAGAGAACATGGTAGAAATTCGAGATTAGTATGCCTGGACTCAGAATAATAAAATACATCTTTTAGTGAAGTTTATTTTAATATTCTGTGTTTGCAAATTCCACTTTTAGAAAGTAGGTATTTGCATGCCTAACCATTTGAGCCTGCCTCTGCGAGGTTGTGTATTCCTTCATCTGGTTTCTCTGAGTGACAGGGCTGGGGGATTCCAAGAGACAGGCTGGGGCAGCCCGGTGGTGAATAGGGAGATCTGCATCTAGATGGGAGGAGTTGCACCTGGGACCTGAATAGGGCTGGGCCTTCCCTCTACAATGCCGGCTCCACCCTCTGTGGTGCGACTGATGTCTCTGCCCTGCACACTGAAAGAAGAGAAGGAAGACTGTCAACAAAGTGCTCCAGGACTGTACTTGCCTTCCACAATGCTGGCTCCACCTCCTGTGGGGCGTTTGATGTGCCTGCCCTGCGCTGTGTAAGGAAAGGAGAAGTCTAGTAAACAGAGTGCTTCAGAACTGGCTCGAACTGGGCACAGGCCCCTCTCCCCTCAGAGAACAAAGGATTTTGGGGTATAAATATTGGGACCCTGATCCCAAGAAGTTAGATCACTTCTGGACTTACAAGACGAGACCTCTGCTGAGGAGAAGGAACCTGAAGAAACTGAGGAGAGACTATTCCCAAGCTGAAGTGCTGCTTGGGGGATTGGCCGGCAGTGGTTGCCTGACTGCCAAAGGGAGGAGAAAGAACTTTGTGGACTTTTCTTTCAACTTGTGCAAAGATCTCCAAGGGCTTGGAAGAGAGCTTGCCCCTGACCGATGTCCCAGGACCATTGAACTTCACCAGCCTTTGTGAATTGCTCCTGGAAACAAGTGGCTACAGAGGCAGGGAGCGGTGACCAACTCTCGCGACCGGCCCGGTGTCCTGTAGGCACCGCATCAAGCAACGTCCGCCTCGAACAACACAAGCTCTGCACTCACCGACTCCGTCCTGATGCCATCACCGAGCCGTAGCCTGCACCACGACTGGTAGATATCGCGACGTGCAACGCCTCACTACACCGAATCGAACTGGTCTGACCGACGCGGTCACTGCTGCTGACTTCGAGTCCTGTGACCGCTCCGGAGTTACGCACCACCTTGTATGATTCGCGACGCACCACCTGGCTCACACTGCTGTCCGGACTGATCGACGCCAGCTCCTGAACTCCGGCTCGTTCGCCCCACCGCAAGCTGCAAGCACCGCATCGAAGCACCGTTTCGCCCTGCAACGCAAGCCTTGGATCCACCAACTCTTTCAACAGGCCGCTGCCTGCACCAGATCGAGGGAAAACGCATCCTGCAACGCTTCTTTTCTGTACCGCGACGATCACCTGAACCGGCTCGCACGTCCGTGCCTGCCGCCCCAAGTAAAAGGTACTGTGACTGAGTCTGTCGACATTTGAGTGGGCCCGTACCGACACGATCCGCTGGATTTGCTAGACTCTGTTTTTTTCAACAACGCTGTAGCTCATCCAGGCTACCGACTCGCACAGAACCTTGATTTAAGCCTTTTTAACAAGAACTCTTGAAAGCTAATAGTACTGTGGATTCTTTTTGTCGTTTATTTGTCTTGTGGTAACTCTATATAAAATATACTTATTTTTTATATAAAACCTTTTGTGGTGTCCATATGTAGTGTTGTCACTGGGTTACTGTATGTGGTCACAAATGCTTAACTTACATCACCTCTGAAATAAGTCTTGACTGCTCGCGCTACGCTGCCTATTGGGTGAGCAGGGGTTATTTTAGGAGTACCCCTGTAGGCTCCCATGATTCTGGGCTCATAGATCGTCCCCTGCCAGCAGCTCCAGTCCTTTTGTAGTTCTACCAAGCTCTGTCTCAGTTCACGTCCCATGCTCCCACATCTTAACTCTGGTGGAGCAGAGTTTACCACCCACCCCTAATTCTATCCCCTTCCCGGACAGAATCTGTTTGAAAGTCGGAAATTATGGAGTTGTCTTCAATGAGTTGTGACATCTGGGTGAATGCTGCTCTTTCTATCAGTTTGCCCAGGAAAGGTCCATGTATAATCGTTCTAAGTTGTTTAGGTCATGTGGATCCAGGTTTGTTTCTTTAATAGCATATTTTCTTTATACCGATCAAAAACATTAATTCAGAATGAATCAGTATCAAGCAAGGCACTTCTATTCTTAGATCTCCTCATGTATACCATGTTTGGTGTTGATCCGATAATGTTTTAGCAACATTTGCACAGCTACAATGCAACCATGTTTGGTGTGCAACATCTTCAGGCAGTCTTTTTTTTAGCAGCATTTGAATTTTAACAGTATTTAGACCCATACCAACGATGTTAAAAACAAAACTTCATGTTCAACCATGCAATTTGATATGAATAGGACACTTTACCCTGCATACTTTTACTCTGCGTGGCATTACCCGCATTTTTTTCCAATGCGGGGCTTTACAAGGCAATCCATTACAATGCACCCCCTATTACAACGCAATTTACTATTCTTCACCGGGTGTTACTTTGGGGAATGTGTTGTAATATTTTGCGGCTTAAAGCCATGCTTTGTAAAATATTGGGGGGTGTAAAAACTGCAGGATAATGGCATGCAGAGTAACGCATGCGAGGTAAAGGATGTTTCCCATTTGACATCAGCTCAAAAATTGGACTTTACGAATGCATGACACGCAAACTGTGGCCACTTGACAGCTATGAAGAAGAAATTGTTGATAACCGAATGGTAAATGGAAACCAAGAACTAAGAAAGTTAAACATGAATGTTGATTCTAAAGTGGGATCATAACCGAGAATGTGTGCAATAACTGGGTACAGATATCCTTGAGGAAACCCCATTAGTACTTTCAAAACCATTATCCATTTATCTTTGCAAAGATCCATAAACATTGTTTTACGTTTTTGTTCTGTCCCCTCTTCTTCATCAATTAGACCATCATTAAGAGCTGCCCAATTAAATGTGGTATGCACTGTAGCTGCTGTTTCTGTCTGGATACCCTCCCAGATGAGTTGTGCGCTTCATAAATACATATAACAATAGCGCAAATGTGAGTTTTGTGATAAATATCGAGATGTCAAACCTGCCAATATATTATTTGCTGTTCAGATAAGGTCATACTTTTACAAAATCATCATCTTTTCTTCTGATTAGCTTTCCAGGTCTTGTTGGATCCAATTAATGTGCAAATACATTTAGCATTATTGACCCAAATTAAATTAAATGAAAGAACCTTATAAATCAAATGACGGAACCTTATAAATCGCCCGCGCTAAGAATTTCGTAGCGCGAGCTGCATCGCAGTTTGCGATGCAGGGTGCGCTACGAAATTTGTTTTGTTCATTACATTGTTTACTTACCTCCAATTATCCATATTCCGGTTTTTAGCACCCCCAACCCTGCCCCTCCCCCGCCCTGCCTTTCTGCCCCACCGCAACTCCCTCCACGAGCCGTGGCTGACTCCTAGTAAACCGGATTCAGTGCTATGCTCATCTGTGAATCCAGCCTGGGAAGGGTGGAGGGAATTCTGCGCTACTACAAATAAAGTGAGCTGGGTGTTTGCATGCTTCGCCAGTATTTTGGGGTGAATGGGCATCAGAGAGATGGGCCTAACCTTGGAACAGATGGATGGGTCCAAGTGTTTTTCTTTAATTCCATTTGGAATATTTACCACATCAACTTAATTACTGAGTCTATAATCAAAAAATATTCATGGGAGGGGTCAGATTGGTTATACACCCAATAACAATCCTTGTGATTATATAAAGATGCTAATGGTGATTGCCAGCTGGTTTCTATAGGCTTTCAATTATTAAATGTGTATATTGCTTTTCATGATTCATTAACAGTAATCTATGAAACAAGTGGGGAAACGGTCATTACATTAAATGGTTTGTATTCCGATGAACTGCATTAGTGACTAACTACTAATCTATTTCTAAAGGTATTTTGAAGTACATAAAGTAGCACTCTTGTAGTCACCATTAATATTCATTTAAACTTAGTACAAATAAAAAAGACTATCAGCCTGATTCATCAAGGGGCCGTTTTGCGAGCCCCTAATAGCGAATCATAGCGATTCGCTATTGAGGACTCGCAAAACGGTATTCATGTAGGAATTGCTAAATAAATAGCGATTCCTACATGTTCTCTATTTGCGAGTAGCAATTTGCTACTCGCAAAAAAAGGAATACCTCCCCATTCATTCCTATAGGCCAAAAGGCCCATAGGAATGAATGGGGAGTATCCCTTATTTGCGAGTAGCAATTTGCTACTCGCAAATCAGATAGCGATTTTAAGGGTGCCAGGGCTGTCCAAAGGACACCCTGTAGCACCCCTAAAATGCACATTTGAACAGGTGTCCAAAGGACATGTGTGTGTGTAACATGCAAAAGAAAAAAATGCACTAAAGTGCTTTTTACACTATTTACGCAATTTACCACCAAGTCAGACCTGGTGGTAAATTGAGACCAAATATTGCGATTTCGCTATTTCTATTTGGTTGATGAATTGCATTTAAGGAATCTCTATTAGAGATTCCTCAAATCCAATTCCTCGCAAATATGCGATTTCGGTAATAGAGATTTTTGCATTTGGGATGATGAATCCCAAATGCAAAAATCGCACTCGCAAAGGGCCAGATTCTCAGAATCTGGCCCTTTGCGAGCGCAAATCAGCTTGATGAATCAGGCTGTTTGTCCTCGTTGGATTTTTACCAGTAGAAAGTTCGACTTTTTGGACCGATTCACAAATGCAAGTAAGAGTTTGTAAAGTGGAAAGTGCTCTGATGCAACCAATTTGGCGATATGCTTTATAACACTTGTTACATAAATAAATACATAACTAAAGAATCTACCTACCAGATTAGAATGATGCAAACTGCTTCTACAACTAAGATGTGATACAAAATCGCTAACATCTGTTAGATGTTTCAATGTAAAGAATACCATACAAATTTAGTATACACAACATAACATTTCCTTCAGGAAAGACCACCCCTCCAGATATTGATTGGGTGGAAACAAATTGCATTTACATAATCTTGGTTCATTTCTTGGGAATGTTATCCCATACATATCTCAGCTTATGGAACAAATATAGAATAATAGAAAATTAATCTCTTTCTAGTAACAAATCGCTCCTGACACAGAGGACACTATGACCCACATATCAGTATTCAGGAAAACCCCTCAAGGGCAACATTTTCTCTCTAAGCATTTTATACAGAAAGCAAATAAGTGGCAGCTGATCCTCTCCAATGTATGTTTTTTCAGGCATAAACGTGTTTTTTTATAATGAATAGAAAAAACACTTGTCTCCTTCTTTTCCACTACAGTTTGGTAAAACAAAATAATCCAGTGTGACAAGTTTATTTTGGGAATGAAATAGTTCCTGAGTATATAAGGTTGAGGTTGAGAATGGGAAACGCCAATGATAATGCACATGTATATTACCGCTTCAAAATCTTCAAAAATTGGCTTTACAATTTCAGCAGCAATGTTAGTGTGAGCCAAGTGCAGCAATATGTCAAGCAATTTAATGTTCAGCTCCAAAAAGAGTAAATAGGAAAGATTGTGATGCTACTACAGCAGCATGTGGGGAAATCTGGGTTTTCTACATGGTCACCCCCGATTATTCCACCTTTATCAGCACATTATGTTATCTGGTATTAGGACTGTGTGCCTCGTGATACTGTTATTCAGTACTAGTGTCTTTATGCTCTTGCTCTCAAACGCTGTTGGTAAATTTGATTTCACCCGATTGGTCTATTTAACTTTCTTGTAAGGTCTTAGATAATGGCACAGAAAATGCATTGAAGTTAAACATCATATGTGAATAGCAGTGTGACTTTACACCACCCACATATATAATAGAAATATATGGCTTTCAAGAGTACAGCTGTGCCCTGGCTGGACTGCAGCTTCCGGGCACTGCAGTGGAAAGTGTCATTGCTTTATAAGAAAACCTACTTTTATATATTATTAAGTCACCTCTAAAGTGACTCTTGTAAGCCTACAATGCAGAGTGTCTATTATATAAAAACAAAGAGGTGCCCTTGCAGTCACTAATAGCCTAAAAGCTTTTTTCACTATAAGGTTCATTCGACAAGCCTGGACGTGAATAAAACATTGTACATCTTTGCTTGGGAACAAACTATAGAAGTCATTTATGGTTATTTTCATCTTAGTTTAATAAAAACGTATTTAATGGGGAAATCACATTTTTTATGATATCAGTGGAAAAGTATGTTTATGGAAAGGTTCTTTGGGCTGCCTGAGAAAGAACTAGCCTAAAATCACATGTATCACACCGCCAGAGGCCAAGACACATTGTTGGCTGGAGTTGATGAATTTCAAAGGACAATAACTCCTGAAGGGAGACGTATTGTCAGCAATTGTCAACTTTGCAGAATTAGCCATCTCTGAGAGGTACAGGACAGCTAGTAGATCAAAGGACTCCCTTAACATTTCTTTTCTTGACATGCTGACCCCAAGTGGGCCTGACATTATCTGCTCCTACTTATTCCAAGAGGCCTTGTAGTCTCTTTAGTTTCAACCCCAGCAGGAAAGAGAAACCAAATCTGATCATGACAGAAGGAGGGAAAGCTAAGGGCTGCCTGGAACTCCTCTAGGTTGAAAAATTGACAAATGTGGTACTCTTGGAAATGTTTACACTAAAGCAAAAAAGAAGTGTTATTAAAGGAGGTGGGAATATGGTGAGAAAGTAGACCGAAGTGGGTGGGGAAAATTCTCCAATCAGTAACTAGTGCACAGGATAAGTCTGGCATCTCGCCAATATCTCCTCATAATGTTCCTGGCCCTGAGAAAAATGCACATTAAGTAGATTGCCCTTCTTGAAGTTAGGAGACTTCTGACACCTGCTGGAAGAAGATAATTCAAGAAGTTCTGGCCCTTACTGCCATCGAAAGGCTGGAACTGTTGTCCCAAGGGCAAGAAACTGGCCTCCTGTTTACCTGTTCTAGGGACACAAATGAATGACTTTTGACTGTCTGGAGAGAAACCTAGTGCATAGATGCCTAACTTGAGGACCTAGAGGCTGCAGCTCGAACCAGAAAAGATCTTTATAGCAGGTGGAGAAAAGTGGGACTTAGGGCCCGATTTAATTCTTGGCACTAATCATACTCCATCGCAATGGCGACAGAGTATCTTTACCATCATGAATGTAGTCTGACTGCCAAATTTAGATGAGGATGGACCTTTGGTTTAATCACGGAGGAGTCTCCACTTTATCTTCACCAGGAGTAAACCCCTTTGATGGCCCTGTGGCTAAGGACCATCGGAAGCAGACCTGTAATTCTTACAACCGATTGGATGGGTAGAATTAGAGGTGAGTCACCACCAGGAAAATCCTTACAGTAGAGGAAGTGAAAACTGCTAACTGCTCCTCTAACCATGGGAATCCTCTGTATTTTCTTTTGAGTTTTCAGAAAGTAAAACCTGCTTCTGTCTTTTCTTTTTGAAAATATATAAGAAAACAGTTTGATGCTTAGCGCCATCATGTTAACAGAGCAGTGCACCAAACTTCACAAAGCACTGACAAAAACTGTTGTGACGGCGGTTCCTGCTAATGCTTTAAGAAATTACTGCTTGCTTGGCGGTCATTTCTTAATGTGGCAGGCAACACCTCTATCATGGTTATGGAGTAATTTACTCCTTCTCTGTGATGGAGAGTCGTGCAATGCGTCAATATCAAAATTAAGCTGTTAGTAATTTTTCCATCTCTGGAGGACCTAAACAAAGTGGTGGTGGGGAGGCTTGCTCAGTGAGGTTTAACCGAAGGCAGGTAAGAAAGCACTGACTCTACAGTAGGGAACTTTTTACTACCAAGCAAAAGAGTTTAGCAGAACCTCTTGGGGAAGGTGTGAGCCTTGTGGAACCAAGCATAGCATTACCCAACAGCAGGAGTTTGATAACTGAAAATGTTACGAAGGGCCAGTTTTAAAGTTTGGCGAAGAGAGTGCAGTACGTCAGTCTGGCGGAGGACATTACATCCACAACCCTGATGAACTACTGTCTGACACATGTAGAGATTACTGCTGGCCCAGTGGTAATCTCTGTACCTTGATAGGAACCACCATCAAGGTGGTTTCTGTCAAGTTAGGAAAAACTTTGTGGACAGTCACTAATGGTTTTGAGTGACATTCACCAAACGTTAGCCAAGTGTTTGTTTATCGAAAACAAACTCCCAAAGTTGGAGGTCATTATTGAGAAATAAATAACTAATGACCCCAGATTTCAGAGAGTTGTTTCCTGGGTTTAGGGGGGATGTCATTATTTTATTCTTATCCTCACTATGTACCCCAAATAGGGCAGTGCTGTAATGCCCTTCCTCAAGTGGTCCCTACTCTGTTGCACCTTTAAAGGAAGCATTACGTCAACAGAGCCACAAGGAGCCCTACCAGTAGAAAGCTCATGGTTTACCTGACTCTAAATGAAGCAGGCGGCCGGGAGTTTGCCTGACAGGTTACTTCATCACGTTTATGCTACCTGTCCATCAATCTCTAAATCTTTCCCTAAATTGAATGATAAAACTTTGAATCCGAATGCGGTGGCAAATACACTCCAGTAATGAAGGAATCTCAGGCTATAAAAAATACAGCTTTGACCCCATTAGAACTGTAGGCGCTAAAACCAACCACTTCAGCAGGAGCTCGGTGATGATGTATGTAACTTTAAGGAACCCTGAAAGGATCCTGCCATGCTCATGGATTTTGGCATCCATTTCTGAGACTAAGTAGCTGCTTTAGAGTTAGGGAGGTATGGCACTTTGTTGCAAATGCGCCGCAAAGACAACACAAACCTTTAGTAAATCTGCAAGCCCTTCGTAAATCAGCACTTTAGACTTGTCCTCACAAAGAGGATAAATGCGATCTTTATTTGTTAATTCAGTCAAAAAGAGATGGGAGGGAAAAAAGGGTAAGGGACCTGATTATGACTTTGGCAGTGCGGTAGCAGGGTGGGCCGTCACCGCCCAGCACCGCAAAACTCGACCTCCGGCCACCCGCCAGACTATGAGTTTCCTTGTTGTCTGGCGGACCGTCCTTTGGCGTTCCCATGGCAATTGGAATGCCAAAGCAAGTTAAGTCCAAGCCAGCACAAACTGGTTGTACAAGCCGACAGGGGGGCACGCTATGTGCCCCCCTGCATGCATTCTCATGGCCTGAGGCACCAGGGGGCCCCTTAATTTTCTCACCACCAGCAGTTTCATGGCATGAACACTGCCACGAGACCGCTGGCAGTGAGGAAACGCATAATATGCTTGGTGGTGCTGTAGCAGCCATGCCAAACACTTTGCAGCCTCACACCGCTGCACTACCACCAGGGATTCCAGATCCCTGGTGGTTGCAGCGGTGACATGGACGTCTGATCGCTGTAGTTGTAATACAGCAGTTGGACCATTGTTGCAGCTGTCCCAGCCGTTTCCCCAACTACACCATGGGTAGGGCGGTCCAATGGCCCGATGAACCCGTAATCAGGTGCAGGAACTGCACTTGAAACCACTGGAAATTAAACAGTTGATACATTTGTTTGTCTAAATGAAGTTTCTGTATGGATTTGATATTCAGATTGCTTGCCCACTTGAATGTGGGGAAACATGACACAAATTAAACAGACCTTTGGGTGTGAACGGAAGTAAGAAGGAAATAATACCCTTGCTATGCCAAACAAAATCCTGCATGCAACTTAGGACTCCCTTTCATTATTCACGTTGTTGTAAATGGTTACAATCCTTGTTTATGCGAAATGCCTACGTATGGTAAAGCAAGGGGACGTTAGCTCATATATAAGTAGTTCTACACTGTGAATGAGTGATGTGATAAAAAACAAACTTGTTTAACAAGCCACTTTGAAATATATTTTGATGGATACCTATTAAATATATGAATTACTCATAATTAAAGGGTCCTTTTATAATATCTAAAGAAAAGAGTATGGTATGAACACAAATTTTAATGATGTTACACTAGCAATTTTACTCATTTATTTTCACCTTTTGAACGATTCAAACTATGGTGGGTAACTATTATAAATGACTATGGGGAATGTCATTCTCGTTCACTTTTCAAACAATATTGGGCTATTTTCATATTCCTAAAATAAAACACAAAATACAAATTCAAGACACCTTTCTCTGTGTTTTATGCCACAACTGCAACAATTCCAAGAATATGCTGAAACTACAGCAAAGACCATATGTTTTCGAGGTGATAAGCTTTCAATTTGCTAAGAGACATCTGAAATAGAGCATACAAAGATGAATTTTCCCCAGAGACCTTGGACTTCTTTAACACATTTTCCGCATTTTTATGCCATAATTCGTACAATGTGTTTTTCCTCTTGTTCATGAATTTGTCAGCATGATCCAAACGTTTGGAGAACTGATGTGACATAGTAATCAAACCACATTCCCGGTAGTTCCCCTTCAAAAGAATATAATTTGAAATTTTTACATACATTAAGAATCAAAACACCACATTTATTTATGTATTCATTTATTTAAGTATTTATATGTTTTATTCAATCAAATTTGAATATGAATAACACCTAGCTATGATTTGTTGTGAGAAAGGATTTATTTAATCAATGAATTAATGAATTTAATTAATCAGGGTCTTTAAGGCTCTCTCCGGTAAAAGGGTCCGTTGGCTTCTCTGTGATGAGAGACTCTCCATACTCCCAGACTTTTCCATATGTAAGATTTCAGATCTCACAGGCTATCTCAGCTGATAGAATGCCAGATCTCTCCGACCCTATTGTGACAGGCTGTCTCGAGCGCTCTCGGTGTAGGGTCTCAAGCTCTCCCTGCTGGTAGGGTCTCAGGCACGCTTTGGTGTCAGGGTCTTTAAAACACTGTACTGTGCCAGGGTTTCTAACTCTCTATTTAGTGTTTGAAACTCTTAAGCCCTCTCGAGTGTACATTTTAGGTCTCTTATGCTTTTTGTCTATGGTTCTTTCTGGTAACAGGTCTCAGGTTCTCTCTGGTGTGAAGGACTCTCATGCTCCCTCTGGTGGAAGTCACGCTCTTACTGGTACACGGGTCTGTCCAGCTCACACTGGCTATATAGTCTGTGACAGGTGGCAGAGTCACATAGGCTTTCATGGCTGTTACTCTTAAGCACTCTCGGTCTCTAATAGGCTGCCTCTAGTAACAAGCTCTATCTCACTCTCTTGTTTACAGGCCCTGCCAAGCTCCCTCTAGTGCCTGGCTCTGAGAGGCCATATATGATGATAGGATCTATCTGGATATCTCTGCTAACAGCCCCACTGACCTTTTCTCTGTCAAAATAGGGTATGTCTGAAGTATGAATTTTAGGTCAAGACCCGGAGGCCAATATTATGCAATAATACTTTATTTCGGCCACACATAACGGCTCCCTTCAAGAACATCGAACACAGAAAAAACAATCCAAAGCTAATAAAAGCAACCATCTTCCTACTGTTATTACTGCTGCTCACACAGATTGTCATCAAGATAACGTGTGACAGCTTGGGCTGACTGTTAATAATACTTTTAGTAAGTTCTATGTGGGTTAAATTATTTTGATTTTATGAGATGTGGGGCCACATGTATCAACTTCATATATGGATGAGTTGCACACCTTGTGCTCAACCAATATTCCTCGTATCTTACACGTCCGAATCCATCTTCTGCGTGCTTTAACACTGGTGGTGTGCCTAGCCCAAACGTACGTGTAAGCTAAACATCATTAACATGGGGCTATCTTTTAACCCCAAAACCAGTGGCACAGCCAATGTTGCATTTGCAAATATTCTCATTTCTTCAACGTATATACTTCTTTCAATTCCATGTTTCCTCTTCTTTTTTCATTTTCGCTATAAACCTTTCAAATCCCCATGCAAGGAAATGCAATTTTCTGAGTTTCCCATGTTTCAGTGGGTCATCCGAACCTCTTCTCCAAAAAACACGTACAAAGGCGAAATTCATCAAAAGCAGTTTATTAACACCCAATGCATTTCGAGCCTCTGGGGGCCCTTCGTCAGGGGTAACTGAAAATAACAATAAAACGTACATTATAAAACCTCCAATATATGTACAATTAATCTCATGAAACTGTGCTTATGCACTAAATGTAACATCTTATGCCCTCTGTAATGTTCTAAACTAGTTGATTGTTTTCATTAATCAGTATTACTTCACTATTCCTATTAGTTCGTTACTCCCACTCACTAAGTCAATGACTCCCCTCCACTAACCCCATCACCGAAATCAACCCCCATCTCTATTCCCCATACTTCCATTTTAATGGTGCAAGACCCTTCCAGTGAACGCTTCACTCGTCTCCTCCTCCTGCTTCCCCTTGCTTAACAACCCTCGTTCATATCTACTTTCTACCCCGCTATCTGCCTTTTTACTTGTACCTGTCAGTTAACACACTTCGTAAAGATATCTTACACCTCCGCCCTGACCGTGCTCTCTCAATCGCCACTCTCGTGTTACAAACAGTCTGTCCTATTTGCTTCTCGTATACCTGCTATTGAGTGTTCATCCTCCTCACTTGCTGCAATAAAAGGATTTAACTTTGCTTTACCCGCCTCCTAACATTTAAATTTGATCATCCTCCCCTCCCCCTTCTACCACGTGACATTTTACACCCAAACCAATAGTCATCGTCAACACCCGCCTAAAGCACTCCAACTCCCATAATACATTCAAACTCCGTGCTCAAAACATAACCCTATTAAGCAATTGAATATACAAATCCATGTATTGCTCCGTTTAACTTTTGTTACAAATCCGTACCACTACCGCTTGTAAATATAAACAATTAAAATCGATTGTGCAATGTCCAAAATTTTCAGTATTGATCTGACTTCCAGAAACTAATAATCAGCATGCTTGATGAATTATGTTGTTCCGCCCTGCATGGGACAAACGATAAAGTTTTTTCAATGTTCTTATTTTTATATCTTTGTTTTATAATGGGTGCTAACCCGTTAGGGCAAAAACCGTCGACAACTTCATATATGTTTGCAAATGGGCCGACTCTCAGAATGGTCCCATTTGCGAATTGGAAAAAGCCTTTTGGGATGTATCATACAAAAAGGCCATCACAAAATAGAGAATTGCTAAATTTGCGATTCTCTATTTTGTGAATGCAATTAAGGAATTGCAAATTGCGATTCCTTAAAAGCAATTCTGGAAGCACCAGAAATGTGCTATTTGGCATTAAGGAATTGCAAATTACCACCAACTTCAAGTTGGTGGTAATTTGCGATTTTCTTTAAAAAAAAGCACATTTTTGATTTTTTTAAAGTGCCATATGTTGCGCATACATGCCCTTAGGCATGTATGTGCGCAAAATGTGCACATATGCATATTTCAGAGGTGCAACAGGGTGTCCTTTTGGCACCCTTGCAACCATGAAATTGCATTCTCAATTTGTGATTCTCTAATTGGTAATCGCAAATTGAGAATGTCTTCCGATCATTCCCATGGACCTCCCAGCCCATAGGAATGAATGGGAAGGTATTCCTTAATAGTGAATCTCAATTTGCGATTCGCAATTAAGGAATATGTAGGATTTGCAACATTTGTAGCGAATCCTAGATACATTGCATTTTGCGATTCTCTAGTTGCGATTTGTAAAAATCGGAATTTGAGAATCACAAAACTCTTTTTTTGATACATATGGCCCTATATTTCGACTCATTTTCATAGTGAATCTCTTGCTATGTCTTTTGAGCGGGATGTTCTCCAGTGTGCATCGCATTATGGCTTTCCATTGGAGGCACACTTAAATATTTGAGTCCTTAGTAACAGTGTACACAATCTGTTTTCCCTTCCACGGTTATCAGAGGAAGGTTTGATCTCACGGAGGGATGCCGTAGGAGAGCAGCCATAGTTTGGAAGTGAGGCACAGCTTTCCAGTACAGTGTTGCATGGGAGAGTGTCATCACACTAGCTCTCTGAGCATGAGCATTGTTTCGGGAGCCCTTTTGAAGATGCTTGACGTATACCAGTACCCATTTTGCCGGGAAGGGGAGAAATACGTTTGGTTTTATGGTTAAGGTATTTTGACATTTTGGGATGAAACACACACTTCAGGAGTTCTGTTAGAACGCAATCTTGTGGTGAGGTGTTTGTTGATCTTGAGGTACGGAGGTTTTTGCATCAGCAGATCTGGATGTTTAAATTAAATAAAGCATTGGATAGAATTTCATTAGAAATGTTAAATAAAATGGAAAGGAAATTCGAGTCGATTGTATTGAATAGAGAAATTCATCAGGAAGAGGAACATGTTTGGTCTACAAATAAAGTGAGAAATAAAACAAAGTCAGGGGTTAAAGTTATCAGTAAAGGAAGAGCATTGAACATAGTTCACATCAGGCAAAAAGAAGGAACTCTGCATGGGCAGAATAGAATTTCTTCACAAGGGATGGGATAAATAAAGGCCAAGAGAGCGATGCACTTGATAAGGAAAAAGTACGCAAGCATAAGAGCTGTTTGTGATGAGTCATCAAGTAGTGCTGAGATAGAGATTAGTTGTTCCTCAGATTTTGATTCAGATGATCAAGAGCACACTCTGCAGAGGAAAATTGTTAACGGATTAAAATATATTGAAATAGTTCAAGAAGCATTATCGGATCCTTTGGGTTATTGTATATTTGATCCTTTACTTTTCCTCTTTAGGCAGAATGGGCCCCTTCTAAATATGTGAGCATTGGTTTAGGAAGGAAATGTCTACGGATGTTAAAGAAAGTTTGTGATCAGAGTGTCTAAGACCAGCTTTGCTAGATGCAAAGATTTTGACTTTCATAGGCAAAGGGGGACAAGAGCAACGTAAGGGTTTAGATAGAGGTCTCTGTACTTGTCAGGACAGGCTTTTGAAAGTAATTGGCCCTTTAATAAAGATGTTTGATATGGCAGAAGAAGCCTATGTTTTGCATAAGATGACTGATGTAGAAGAGTTGCATCAGTGGATGCAACATGCTGTTTGGTTATTGTGGAATGCTAAAACAGCATTGTCTATTGAGTGTTGCAAGAGTATTTTTCTACGAATTGACCTGAAGCTGGTGGATCTATATACTAAGGAAAAGGGACCAGCAGCCAAGTTTTTGTTAATTGGTGATGCATTTATAAAGGACTTATCTAAATTTGTGAGAGCATTTTGTTCCTAATAAATATCACAAAGAGATATTAAAATGGACTTCAATGATTATGCTTTTGAAAAGGCCGGGAGAACCAAATGTGAATTTTCCAGATGAGGACAAGGCATCATGAGAAACTCTTTTTCCTGTCGATATAGGCCCCATCAAGGACGGCATCCTTACCAAAGTGAAAGTTTTTTTTCACAAAGACAATGAGCTCTTTGTAGAGGTACTCTTCAGGAAAGGCATAACTGAAGTTCCTCAAGTAAATTTAGGGCTTTTTGCTTTCCCCTTAAAATTGTCTGGCAGACTTGCTCAATTTTATAGGAGCTGGGTTCACATAAGAAAAGATTCTTGGGTCCTGGAAACAGTGCAACAGTTTCAAATGGAGTTTGTGGAGAAACAGATTCAAGGTCAGTTACCAAGAAAGTTGCGTTTAAACAAAGAAGAGGAGAAGTTGGTGGATCTAGAAGTTCAGGATTTGATAGCAAAGAAATATATAACTCAGGAAGAAGAGAAATCAAAGGGCATAATATTAGCCCCCATGTCTTTAATAAATCTAGATGTTCTGCTCACTAGGCTGTGGACAATCTGCATGTTCCCAACCAAGCTGGAGTTTTGCAGTTGAGACATGTAGGTATTTGTAGTAGGGCACATATGCACTTTGGTGGGGATATCTTAGAAAGTAAACAGTGGGTGATTTTTTGTCTTGCAGCATGATGTTTTGTTCTGGTCTGTAACATGTCTACAGGTTACAAGATACTATGAGAAAAAAACATTTACTACCCGTATGGTCATTCCTACTTTAACTTTGCTACACTGGCTGAGCATCAAATAATGGACTGCCTTCAAAAAGCCGGGTCTGGTTCACACATAATTGCATGGCACAACCAGGACCACATACCAAATCTCAGCTTCCCTAAGTAGTCTCACTTTGCTCCTGTCTAAGCTGAAACAGTGTTTGGGAAACATCTGCGCTTTCAATATCTTCTGATAATCTAATCAAGTTCATGTTTGCCACAAACCCAACATGATATCCTATTAAAAGAACCTGAAGACTTTCCTCTTGCTCCAAGTCCTTATTTTCCGAATGACAGTATTACTAAAGCCATTTAGCTTACTTGCCTCTCCAATTCCCATGACACCTCTAGTCCTCTGCAGCATACTTGTTCCCATGTAGGCTCTTCATCACCTGAGTGCACTCTAAAAATTTTGAATAAATAATTCAATACCACTGCTGAAAGTGAGGAGGCTGTGGCAGACAGCATCTTTGAATCACAGCCTTGCTTTGAATTGCAGGTCCTTCATTTTAAGGACAGGGATGTGATCGAAGTTGTTATGTCCCAGAGCTAATAATTAGGAGATATGGATTCTATCCCTTCTTTACTACTTGAACAAAACAGTGTGATCAAAGGCAAAGTTGTTGTCTTGTGCTTCAAAGTTAGGGGTTAGAAATAACAAATATGATCAAATTAGTTATTTTCACCCTTGACAAAAGATTCTGTCAGTTGTCAGTGACAAATTGCCCCATGTCAGGACACAGTACGCAGCTCAACCACTGTCCACTTTCTTTCTCTTTCCATTCTATAACCTTTAGGAGTGTATTTGTACCTGGGAGAAACCAAACCTACAAATGCCAGAATACGAATATCAAATCAAGTCTGGATGGACTTGTGCCTTCTACTGAACAACATTCGGAGGACGGAGTGACTTTATCAGCTTTGAGCTTAAGTACATTTTCCTGGGATGTTTACTCTAGCATGAAAAGTATTTTTTGCAATTAAACCCCATTCAATATGTCTTACTAGTAAGACAGCAGCAGTCAAGTACTAAAGATGATTTGGAAGCTCATCCTGCAACAGGGGCGTAACACAAGCCCCTGCAGCCCCCGCGGTGCGGGGGGGCCCTCACCCTCCAGGGGGCCCCGTCAGCACCGCACTTCTGCTGGGGAGCTCTAGATTGAGTCCGGAGGGGGCCCCTTCACTTACCCTGCAGGGGGGCTCCCTCAAGGTTCCTTATGCCACTGTCCTGCAGCCGAACCCTGTCTTGCCTAATGGTGTCTTTTTTGTGGTCGCTTAGCTGGTTAAAAGATCTGCAATTCACATATAATTCCTTCATCTATATCACTTTCTATTGATGCCTTTACCAAGGTAGTTAACAGTAATTTCCGAGCTGGCCTCCCAATTATATCTGCTGCTATTGTATCCTCTTTCTCCTCCTGTGTCTCTTCTGTTAACAGGAAGTTGGACAATTTTAGGATGGTCATCTTAGCTTGGCTTTACATCCATCTATCAATATGGGGTGAAGGAGAGGTATTCATCACTTCTGCAATCACCCTCCATGTGAAGAGTACCTCAACTGCCTCCAGTGTTACTGCACATGTCATGACAATCAGCAACTGCTTCTAGGTGGGCCTGTAGGCATTGTACATGATGGTTGCTAGTGATGGATGTTGATAGATACCGATGCTCACTGGTTGGTATGTGGATTCAAAGGTAAAGAGGCTAAGCATTGTCATTCAAGATTACAGATGTTCCATGATGGATTGCTGTGGGTGATCCAAAATGTGAACTGCACACTCCATAAAGTATTCCCTGTCGAAGGGTGACCCATTGTTCCACTGTAAGTGTTGTATCCTGTGCAGTTTCAACATATGAATCACTCTTTCAGAAAACAATGGCAAATGATCTAAAGCCGCTCTTTTAGTGCATTATATTATTATTATTCAAGTAATTCTAGAATAATCAATACAAAAATATCTAATCAACAACTAAAAGGTGCATCCGACCTTTTAAGTGTAATAAACTGCTTTGGAGGTTCTGTGTGCCTAGTGGTGAGGCCATTTGTGGTTGATTCCGTGAGTATGAGGAAGCCAGTATCTGGCTATGTATATAAATTAAATTATCATCCTGGCTACTAGAAGCCAAGAAGAGTGATATTACTTACTTGGTACACCATGCTATTAAGCCTAATCACAAGTCAACAGTCCTGTTAGATATCCAACGTGCCTATGATGCTTCTGATAAAGTGGAACTTATTTCTAAACAATTTAATGCATACAAGCAGGCCACATTCTATTGACATTTCAGAATGTACACTTGTAAAATTCCAACTTGTTCTCTTTACAGAAAACTCAGCGATGATAGTAGGATGATCTCAGCACCTGCAGAGCATTACGTGAATTAATTTCACCTCACCTTTTTCTGGTTCCGAGTTGCAATATCTGAAAAACAAAGGACTAACACACAGAAGTAACTGGTTAGATGAAATATATTTATGTTCTTCAGGTGTATAAAACGTGTGCTCGGCTCTATGCTGTACCAGAAAAGCCCATGTGCTCAGCTCTGTGCTGTACCAGAAAAGGCCATCACGATATTGCCCTTGGACCATTGTGGAAGCTGTTTTCTATAAATAGGCTACATTTACTATTCGCACCCAAAGCTGGCTACATTGACGAAAGGGTTGGACTCTAAAGGGGTAATATTTACTATTCCCACTCCAACGTTATCTACACTGGGGAAAGTGTTAGATTTTAAAGGGGTCAGATTTGCTATTCTTATTACAACCTTAGCTACATTGAGTACATTGTTGGACTCTAAAGATAGGGCACTTAACAATAAATACAATTGTTTAAAAACATTTCAAGTAAACACATAATATTATTTATCAAATTACTAAAATATAGAACCAATTTAAACAATAAACATTTACACATTACATTACAGTAGCAAATAAGTAAAATAAATTGTGAAGACAACTCCCACACAAATAACCAATCGAATAATTTTTTTCCCAAAAAAACAAAAATATTTCAAAAGATGAACTAAAAAATAAAATAAATTTAGAAAAATAAACAAATAAGTATAAACAATAACAAAATATAGTAATTAAATAATTAACTAATCTAATTATTTAATAACATTAACAGCCAATACATTAAAGCAAATTAACACATTAGTTAAGTAATTAATTGACATACTAAAATCATTAACAAGTCATATATACTAAAACAATATAAAATGTAAAAACAACTTCACACCCTACTTCCTTTTGGGCCGAATAACCCACCAACAAAATACCATATTAATAATAAAATATCAAATAACATCAATACAATAATGCGTTATTAAAACATATACTTAACAATTCAAGTATTTTTTAAATATGAATAAAAATACAACAAAAACAAACATATATAATTAAAAATACTTCCGCTCTGCTCCCGGCAAACCCAACAACCCACCAACATAAATTCATAATAAAAATCCATATAATCTAAAACTATTAACATAAATAACACAAATAAATTATACAATAAAGAAAAAGGTAAAACAAAAACATACAAGAAACACATATTTTCTGTATTCTGACATTAAAGTAATCAATAATATTTACTACATCAATGTGCTCTACTACATTAGAAAAAACAACATTCTTATGACTGATAAAGTTGAACGATATTCTTGACATCACATTAATTTTTCCTCCATAGGATAGACCAACAATATTGTTGAGTTGATATTAAGGTTGAATTTTCCCAGGTGGCTCTGCCTGTGTAAATTACATCTTGTAGAGGCTTCCGCGCTGCTGTGAAACAGGCTGCTGCCCCAGGTGATGCTCCTATCCCACCTGAAGAGAGGGATAGAGCTAGGACCCAGAGGTGAGATTGAGGGTGTCTCTAGTGGTCAATTGCTATGTGGCTAGCTCTCATTGGTTGCTGTTGAGACTTTCTGCTGACATTGTAGGAAATCACAATGGAGAAAAATGAACACAAGAAAGCAAATCTCTCTTTTACCTGTGAACAAACTCTGAAATGTCAAACAGGATTTAAGAATAACGAGATGCACATGTAGAGGAACAAGATTTGCACATGAAGATAGACATTGACAACATGTATGGTCAATTTGAAGGAGAGAATTTCAAACAAGTGTATTGTATAGATATGAGTAGGGGGTTAGTTTAGACATGGGCACCACTACTGGTCGGAAAAGCCCATCAGAGCAGATAACGTTTTAGAAGTGATCCAGCAGAAAAAAAAAAAATTTGAGACACAATATTTAAAAATAACACACATACCAGGCTTGTTGGAGCCTTCTATTACAGGCAGAATGAAAACATATGTGGAGAAACTGATCACTGATATTTTGAATATGTTTAATCTGTCTTCTCTGTTTAATTTGGAGTGAACGCACTCCTCTTATGCCCCTGGAATAGTCTCCGGGACCCCCCCCCCAAGATAGATTACTGCTCTTATCTTGAATTATAGAGACCAGGATCAATAAATATGAAAGTATATCTAAGAAACTCTTTTCAAACTTTACAATCAGTGTCCAGGAGGCTGGAGGGCCCTTCACAATGATACTGGAGGTTTTCTGCATGGTAAGCTATCCGTGGTTTGGCTGAGTAGTACACACTCCTATGGCACTCATTTAGAGTGGTTATTTTTTTATTACATTTTTGCACGGTGGTGTAATTTCACTGAAAGCTGGGGCACACAGTGTGGGGGGTTTGTATTTGGGAGAGCAGAAACATGAATTCCATACAATGGGGGAAAAGCATGATGGTCTTTGGATACGATGGATGTGTGAGTTGTATGCATCAATACTGAACATGACTGAGGTGCATCTATTAGTGTTTGAAATATACAAGCCTCATTCATATGTTCTCATAAAATATTACGGGACTCAAGTAAAGAAGGCCAGCAGAGTACTGGTGTACCTGACTTGAAAGAAGATAGATTTAGCTTTCTTATAAGAGACCCAACTGACTTCATGAATGGAGGGTGAGTTCACTAGAGATTGTGGGTAGCACTGTTATTTTTCATCAGGCAATACATAAAAGGAAGGGAATTTGATTAGGCAAGGTGTACAGTTTTAACACATTTTCACAAACTTTGATACCAATGGTGGATATTACAGTTACAAAATACTGAGAGACAACCATATAACTTCACTGAACTGATATGGCCCAATTGTCGACTGCTTAGCCCTTTATAATGACATTGTAGGTTCTTGTGGGAGAATGGACCCCCTTTTTTTATTATGGAGTCAAGAGTCTGAAGTTATTCTTAATTTTATTCCTAATGTTACTGCGGATAGATTCACAATTAGTAATAGACTGCTCTCAGCCGATGTGCAAACTCCAGAGCATTATGGGCCAAAATATACATACTTTCCATTATCCATGATGCAGAATCTCGGATTGCCTACCAGCTTTTGTCACAAGATGTGTGCACCTGAGTTTCTGAAGCGGAGCAAGAGCCCTCACACACCCCAATGCTTCATCATAGGGTACCTTCTCGTCGGGCCAGTGCTGCAACGCATTTTGAGCTGCCGCAGTGAAGTGTGAGGTGCTATGTGAAGGTGTAGTGAGTGAGTAGGATGGTGGGTTAAAATAACTTGAGGTGCTAATAAGGCAAACATTTCATGTATGGAACCCTTGATTATACTAAAGCAAATGTAGGCCAGAGTGGATATAATGGCCCACATTGGCCCTAAATACAAGTGTTGGTCAACATGTTTCTTGCTAAAAATGTAACAAAGGATCAAGGCAATTCATCCGGACCATGAAAAGTGAAAAACAAAACTACTTATAGGGAGAACGGTCAGAAATAAATGTGTTACCTAAAGACGTACCAGTCCCAGTGCATTAGAGTATGTAGTATACCTTGGTGTAATCAATAGGTAAACCCACTGCTAATAATGCTGGGCTAAGGCTCCATGATCAATGGTGAAGTCGTACTATGAGAGCGTGGTGCCACGGTTGAAGATCGCTGCGGAAAGCGTGCGACCTACCCCTAGCTCGGCTACTGCTCGTCTGCTAACATTTGTCCTTCCAAACTGGATGATAAGTAACAACACTGGAAATTCCAGTTAAGTGCACTGTTGTACACCAGCTTTAGGAAGGAAGTGAGATATGCTATTGAATATATTACTCTTAATACGGGATCCATATCAAACCTTTGCATTATGCAGGCCGTGTTCAAGGTCTTAATTCTGGGTGTTGTATTTTAAAGCGAGTGAAGGTGTTTAGTCAAACCAAAATTTTTTGGTTAATTAACACCCTAATAATGTTACGTATAACATTTACAAATTGTTAATATATTGAATTACATACATAGTGAGTATCATACCACTGTTCGCAGACACTTGCCAGCAGCCTTACCTGCCGTGAGGGGAACGGCCAGCAACCACTCCGTTTCGCCGTGAGGGAAACGGCTTCAGCGGGACTAGCGGGACCAGACCGCACTACATCCCCCAGCAGCCCCGGCACACCGGCACTCCCGTGACGCTCCTGCTGCGCCCGTAGGCGCTATAACAGTGCAGAGCGCCGAGCGGGGAGTGGGACACTTGCCAGCAGCCTTACCTGCCATGAGGGGAACGGCCAGCAACCACTCCATTTCGCCGTGAGGGGAACGGCTTCAGCGGGACTAGCGGGACCAGACCGCACTACATCCCCCAGCAGCACCGGCACACCGGCGCTCCCGTGACGCTCCTGCGTCTAACATTTGTAGACAAATCAATCAAAGCCTACTTGCAGGTCCCAGTCAGATAAAACGCAAAGGGAAAAGATGGTTTAATAAAAGATGCTCTGGGGCACACACACGGTTACTTAAGGCTCTGAAGGCTACCCCTAAAGATAGAGTCCAAATAGCAAGTTTGAGATCTGCATATAAGAAAGCCATTTCGGACAGAAAAAATGAGCTGAAAGAAGAGGCCTGGTTGCAACTACTAGCTCCTGAGACTTTAAAAAATAGTGGGCAGTTCTGGAAAATCGTTAATCAACCACTATTCTCGGCTGAGGATAACTCTATTCTAGAAACAAATATCCCGGATGAGAGCTGGATTTCACATTTTGGGAAAATGTACTCGACCCCAGACTCAGAAAAACAGCAGATTAATATATTTTCTAGCTCTGAGGGCTTACATGTGATTTTTGAAGAGACAGAGGTAGAAAGTGCGATTGAACAGACCTTACAAAATAAGGCCCCAGGCCCCGACGGGGTTCCCTCAGATGTTTTTAAATGCGCGCCAAAATTTTGGTCTAAAATCCTGTGTAGTGTTTTTAACGCCCTGAATCAAAATAATATTCCGGAGTCTTGTAAAAAATCTATTATTATTCCAGTCTTTAAGAAGGGAGATAGGCAGGACACCTCCTGTTATAGACCTATCTCCCTAATAGACTCCTCTGTAAAAATTCTAGGACGTGTTATTTTGCACAAATTAACAGATTGGCTCGACGATAGAGAAGTTTTGTCGAACCTGCAATATGGGTTTAGATCAAAAAGGAGTACTCTAGACCAGTGTCTCAACCTGCAATTGCTTTTAGATAAATACACCAAGGCTAAAGAGGGGTCAATGTACCTGGGGTTTATGGACCTCTCATCAGCATTTGACCTTGTAAATAGGTCTAAGTTATGGCAAATTTTACTAGACATGGGATTAGACCGGGCCCTAGTTAACCTCCTGGCGGATTTACACTTGGGCTTATTGGCATCTGTCCGGGTCACCACCCAGGGGCGTTGTTCCAGCCATTTTAACTCAGAACGGGGGGTCAGGCAAGGGTGTATCCTGGCCCCCCTTCTTTTTACGGTGTATATTAATGCCCTAAAATCTGTATTAAAGGAGGCAACTCTTGATATACCGCGTATAGGGGAACTTGGTATTCCAGTCCTCCTCTATGCGGACGATGCTGTCCTTCTCTCACGGACGGGGGTTGGACTCCAACGGTTGCTAGATGCTTTCGGAAAGTTTATGGGATCCCTCAATCTTAAAATAAATGCAAAGAAGTCGCAAATTATGATTACAGGGAGGTGCAGCAGGAAAAAACTATCTAAAACCTTTTACTGCTGCGAAGAAGAACTGTGCAGAGTGCCCACGTTCCCCTATCTTGGGATTACCTTTGATGAGAGGGGGAATTGGGGCCCGCAACTCAAAAACAGAAACATCTCCCTTGCTAGAACTACTTCTGCACTCCAGGGATTCGCTAAAAAACTGGGGGCAAGACCTATAGCTGCGTTGATGAAAATATACAAAGCAAAATGCATTGCTACTGCGACTTATGGCAGCTCAATATGGGGCTATAGTGTTTTGGATTGCCTACAGGTGACAGAAAACAAATTTTTGAGATCAGTTCTCTCTGTCCCACAGTCCACTCCCTCTTACACTATTCACTCTGAATTGGGGGTAGGGTTCATTTCTGACATGATAGGAATGGCTCCCGTAATATGCTGGATGAAGACCTGGTTGAACCAGGAAATCTCCTTGAACCATATTATCATGAAAGACTGTCTCTCACTAGAAAATTCCAGTAAGATTCAGTGGTTGACATATATTAAAAATACCTTTTTAAATTAGGGAGACCGGAGCTTTTCTCCTCCCCAGAAATAATAACTTCCAGGGACATCACACAAATTAAGGGACCCATGGCAGAACTGATGTCTTTGGAAAGAGAGGAAATAGAGCTCAGAAAACCCATTGTAAGGGCTAATCTCATTGTTGCTAGTTCACATGGCCCGGAAATGTATTTTAACATGGTGAACCGTCCTTACCACAGGTTTCTTTTACCTCGCTTCCGTTTTAACCTGATTCACCTGAATCTTGGTTATTTTCCAAATTGGAGCACTCCCGATAATGCACTGCCGTGTTCTTGCGACAATTTTTCCACTCGGAACACATTGCATTTTCTGATGTTCTGTGGGCATTTCACGGAACTTAGAAAGAAACTTTTGGTCCCCATACTTAGGGAGGCGGGGTTTCTGCTAGTCAAGCACTCTCTCTTGTACTTGCAATTACTAAAGACCCCCGGACCATTTTTCACGTTGCTAGCTTTTTAGTGAGTGCTGTCAGAATCAAGAACAGGCGGATGATTAATGGTTTATAAATGTTCAGTGTTGTATTTTGCAAGGATGTTTTCACAGAAAAATTGTCTGCTAGGGCAAATAATTTGGTATGTTTTTTATTCTATTTATTGTGATTTGTAACCCATGAAAACACTGAGAACACCTTCTTAATTGGTTTTTATTAATATTATGTGTAAATAATGTATTCAATGTGAGTGTCGTTTTGTACCATTGTCTTTTTATGATATTGATTTATTGAAATAAAGTATTCTGACTGACTGACTGACTGATAAAAGCACATCAGTTGCTTTGTTCTCATTTGAGTGTCTCAAATCATTAAATGAGACAGAATATAGCCTATTACATAAAGGAAGATTACTTTGGGCTCTCTTTATCCATGGGTCAAATAATTAGTTGATCAATAGTGGTCATCTTTATAAAATGCAACAATTCAGTTTTGTTAATAGAAATTAAAATCAGCAACAATTTAGATTTGATAATAGACAATAAATGCAACTAATAAAGTGCAATAGTGCTAACATCATACTGCCATTTGATTAGTGCAAATACTTAGCAAGGAGTTCTAACTAAAGTTCACCCCAATGAGTGACAGGATAGCCAAGGTTAACACTCATATACTCTAGTCTAGCAGTACAGTTCAATGTGCATTTTACAGATCGATCTATGGCAGTTGACTACTAACCAGGGTTCATTAGGGTCATCCTAATTTAAAGTGTACTGCCTTTTCTTGTGACTGGGGCTGAATGTTTGCATTGTCTACCTTTGGTCCATCATTTGTTCCTTTTGCTTTTGTCTCCCTCATTGGGAAGGGAATGTCCAGACTTGGGCTCCGTGCTCACTGCACCACTGGACTCAAACCAGCCTTGCTGATGGCGGTTGATGCCCAGAAACCGGTCCCAGGATGCATGTTTCTGGTCCAGGGAGGACATGGCTTGGCAGTTCGTGCTGGACTGTTCCCATGAAGAACAGCGTCAAGACTGATTGCCATATGGCTCGGTCGAAACCTGGGTGGCATGGTGAGAGAAAGAACAATATACTAAACTCAGATCTTTGTGACTGGGGGTGAATGTTTGCATTGTTCAGCTTCTGTCCATCATTTGTTCCTTTTGCTTATCATGTAATGATAAATATTTAATCAGCTTGTAATTCAATTGCGTGTCAGTAGAATCAAGACTTGTCATTTTGGCAGCCTTAAATTACTTATGCCCCCAGAGTTAAAGCTCTTTTTTAATAGATTGACACATGCCTTTTGTAAGAAGGGTCATATACAAATCAGATGTATAAAGTGCTCCTTCTCAGATCCACAAAGTCTCCATGATGTAGGGCTATTATATTTCCAATATGATTGGTCACCCAGCGATGGTAATCGGCCAAATTGAACCATCATCATCTCTTTATGTCCCCTGAGAATGGAAAACTTATGTACCCCTGAGAATGGAAGACTTAAGTAAGGGGCTGGTTTAAGCCTGTCATGGTATTTAAGCACCATCCAGGTGAGCGAACGACAGCTGAGGCTATTTTTGTCATCCAGATACATGTGTATTATCATGGCCTTATTTACCACTTGGTGGATAGTCGAAAAGGGCAGATTATTGTTCCAGAACTCAGCTATATTTGTCAGTTTTAATGAGTTATAAAGATATTTATTATAAGTTGATTGAGGATCTTTTTACAGGGCTGACCATAAAAATTATTTAATAAGGGTCTTGATATGCCTTAAATTTGTACCATCACCTCATGGTGGTATGCATTCTCCTAAATACATTTGATGAGTAAGCCCAAATTCCAATCAGATTTGCACGAGAGAAATGTTTTAAGGAAACCTGAATGCCGTTTAAACGTGAAGACCTGCAGTCTGTCCAAAAGGGGTGCGTCATTCCCATGCATGGCAACACTTGCATATGCCACGGTCAGAAGCAATTTAGCCATTATTACTGACAGTAATGGCTTAAAAGAGGAGCCATCCAATTTCTTGGAGTGTGAAAAATGCAAAGATCAAGTTGTTTCCTTTTTTGTCATGTACTGTTTCTACTCAAGGAAATTTGCAATACTGTCCATATAAACTCCCAGAAATTTGTGGCTGTTAACTTTCTCCATCATCGTCTCGTTCAGCCAGATATTGACTGGGGACTCAGGTCGGTGCCTAATAGTTAATGTTTTAGTTTTGGTTTTGTTTGTGTTGATTTCACGTTTGTTAGCAATGCCATCGTTTTTCAGTTCAATGACTGATCTTTGCAATCCAAATTTTATTAGACTATGCAATACTGCATCATCCACACAGGATAGGCATAATGATCTTAGGGTGCATAGGCATCGTGAATGTGAATTTACCTGGTCTAACCCCGGTGATTGATCAGATGTGATGTGGCAAAAATACAATGTCCTTCTTTAGGCCTTTTTCCATAGCAATCTACCTTGATAGGCTTGTGCCACCTCCTAATTTCACTTGAATCCAGGTTTGCAGTACAATTGTTTAATAGCTCGTACCATCTTAGCTGGGATGTTCCACTCACTTAATTTTCTTTACAGGATCCCGGGACCAGCAAAGTCAAATGCTGCTTTGAGATCTATAAAGTTGAAACCTTTTTCACATTCACTTGCATTTATCTGCTATTAGGGAAACTGCAAAGGTGGGTATTGACACAAATCCACACTACTCTCAAGAGGTTGGAAACTGAGTTTAAAAATCTTTACGGGGAATATATTAGGTCACATGACCCTAACATGCTAGTAAAACTGAAAGGGGAGGAGCCAACTTTCAAAGCTAAAATATATATATATATATATATATATATTCACGCTCCGTTTGCCCAACAAATTGAGTTGCACTCTGACACAGGCGAATATTTCCAGTATGAGCTGACATCTGCCTGCTGTTTCCAAATCCAGTCTCTCCCGTTCGTAATGCCTGACGCGTTTCTGGAAGATACGACTTCCTTCATCAGAGGCTTTTACAGGATTGATGTGTGCTTTAGGACTCTGTTCCTCTTAATCCAATGCGACTTTACACACCCCCAGATGGGCGGGTTCCTTAACCAGCAAGGCATTGTGGTATACAGAGTCCTGGCATTTCACGCACTATTTCTGGAGAAAACAGTTCGCGCCCTCAGATGGGCCCCCAACCAACAGTGCCAGCTCTCATCCCTAGCCGGTGTCCCACAGTGCGATTCGGCAACTTCCTGGTCGCGTGGTCCCCACCGTTAGTAGGGGTGGTGCAACTCGAACGGGAGAGACTGGATTTGGAAACAGCAGGCAGATGTCAGCTCATACTGGAAATAAAGGTTTGCCACCTTTCGCCTGTGTCAGAGTGCAACTCAATTTGTTGGGCAAACGGAGCGTGAATACTAGGCGGCTGCCCAAGTCGCCGAGTTGCACCACCCCTACTAACGGTGGGGACCACGCGACCAGGAAGTTGCCGAATCGCACTGTGGGACACCGGCTAGGGATGAGAGCTGGCACTGTTGGTTGGGGGCCCATCTGAGGGCGCGAACTGTTTTCTCCAGAAATAGTGCGTGAAATGCCAGGACTCTGTATACCACAATGCCTTGCTGGTTAAGGAACCCGCCCATCTGGGGGCGTGTAAAGTCGCATTGGATTAAGAGGAACAGAGTCCTAAAGCACATATCAATCCTGTAAAAGCCTCTGATGAAGGAAGTCGTATCTTCCAGAAACGCGAAGGCATTACGAACGGGAGAGACTGGATTTGGAAACAGCAGGCAGATGTCAGCTCATACTGGAAATAAAGGTTTGCCACCTTTCGCCTGTGTCAGAGTGCAACTCAATTTGTTGGGCAAACGGAGCGTGAATATATATATATATATATATATATATATATATATATATATATATATATATATATATATATATATATCCACCAAACTCCTTCTTGCGAGAGAGCAGAGGCCCCAACAAGGGTAACATCTTGGAAGCACTTTATTAATGTTTGATGGCGAATGCATTTCGGCATATGTGTAGCCTTCCTCAGCGCCTAAGTATCCAGGAGGTATGCAGCAAGCTCTTGGTAAGTCCTGCCTCCTTTATCTTGCTGGTACAAGCCTGTTCCGCCCCCTGATAGTCCGATCACCTGTGTTAGTTCACGTTGGTTGTGGTGAACTACAGGACCCAGAATCCTTTGTTTGGGGATTCCGGTAGAAGGTGCGGGGGTGAAATTAACGCCAAGTGGTTGTGCGGGGGTGCAGGGAGTGATGCGTGCAATTTAAAACCATATTTTCCTGCTTGTAAGTCTCAACTGAAGTGCCTCCTCGGGTCCTCTCGACCGCCCCAGCCCCAAAGACCAGGTTTCTTTACAGCGGGGGGAGCAGTGACAGTGCACACCGCCCAGCATGAAGTTAATAACCTCACTACCGCCTTCCATCTTCCTGATAGCCGCGGCGGGCCCAGACCAACCAGTACCTTGGTTGGCAAACAAAACTGCCACAGCAGAGCCAGTGACGTCCGGGCCAACTTGAGGAGCGGGTGCCTCTGTTTCGGGTCTCTGGCTGACGCGACATTGTATCCACCAAACTCCTTCTTGCGAGAGAGCAGAGGCCACAACAAGGGGAACATCTTGGAAGCACTTTATTGATGTTTGACGGCAAATGCATTTTGGAATATGTGTAGCCTTCCTCAGCGCCTAAGTGTCCAGGAGGTATGCAGCAAGCTCTTGGTAAGTCCTGCCTCCTTTATCTTGCTGGTACAAGCCCGCTCCTCCCCCTGATAGTCCGATCACCTGTGTTAGTTCACGTTGGTTGTGGTGAACTACAGGACCCAGAATCCTTTGTTTGGGGATTCCGGTAGAAGGTGCGGGGGTGAAATTAATGCCAAGTGGTTGTGCGGGGGTGCAGGGAGTGATGCGTGCAATTTAAAACCATATTTTCCTGCTTGTAAGTCTCAACTGAAGTGCCTCCTTGGGTCCCCTCGACCGGTCCAGCCCCAAAGACCAGGTTTCTTTACAGCGGGGGCAGCAGTGACAGTGCACACCACCCAGCATGAGGTTAATAACCTCACTACCGCCTCCCATCTTCCTGATATCCACGGCGGGCCCAGACCAACCAGTACCTTGGTTAGCAAATGAAACTGCCACAGCAGAGCCAGTGACGTCCGGGCCAACTTGAGGAGCGGGGGCCTCTGTTTCGTGTCTCTGGCTGACGTGACATTGTATCCACCAAACTCCTTCTTGCGAGAGAGCAGAGGCCACAACAAGGGGAACATCTTGGAAGCACTTTATTGATGTTTGACGGCGAATGCATTTCGGCATATGTGTAGCCTTCCTCAGTGCCTAGGTGTCCAGGAGGTATGCAGCAAGCTCTTGGTAAATCCTGCCTCCTTTATCCTCCTGGAACAAGTCCGCTCTGCCCCCTTATAGTCCGATCACCTGTGTCAGTTCACGTTGGTTATGATGAACTACAGGACCCAGAATCCTTTGTTTGGGGATTCCGGTAGAAGGTGCGGGATGTGAAATTAACACCAAGTGGTTGTGCGGGGGTGCAGGGAGTGATGTGTGCAATTTAAAACCATATTGTCCTGCTTGTAAGTCTCAACTGAAGCGCCTCCTCGGGTCCCCTCGACCGCTTCAGCCCCAAAGACCAGGTTTCTTTACAGCGGGGGCATATATATATATATATGCTACCGCTAGACAAAATATGAAAAGATGAGCTCATGGGACGAACACTATCCAGATTATCCAATGCACAGTAGCAGAAGATTCAAGAGAATTAAAATCAAAAGAATGAGTTGTACTGGATGACATTAGTGTCCTATTATGCAGATCAGTTACCTGCTAAAGGACCAGCCCCCAAGGCTGCGAATGGCAGATAATAGAATAGGATCTCACTGGCTGGTTGATCATTCACTGGACCGTTTGGCTCAAACCATCAAACTGATGGCTGGGGGGAAGATCCCTGGTGACAATGGCATCAGAATTCTTTAGGAATTATATAAATATTCTGTCCCCGCCTCTTACATAGATGTACTACAAGGCAGGGGAATCTGGGACTCTCCCACCACTGTAAGAATGACAGCTGTAGAAATTTTACGTCAACCAGGTAAATCTCCTTCTTGTTGATGATGAACAAGGATGTCAAAGTTTTGGTGAAGGTTAAACATAAAGGTTGTGCCTTACTTATTTTTCCTGGCACTAACAAGGTAGTCACACTTCATAGTGGGCTTCTTCACTTCAATAATCTTTTTGAATTTTTCTAACTCCTGCATCGGTTTATTCCTCATCGCACGGTAGTGACATTGCTGTTGGCCAAAGAAAAAAGTGTTCGACTCATTAGAATGTCCATGTAAGTTTATGGTGCTAAGAAGACTAAGCTTGCAAGAGAGCATTATGGGCCGGTTATCCCTTCTTTTCTCTGAACGTTCAAGCTAGGGGTTGAATTAATGGCTGCTTATCGACACCACAGCTGAAAATAATTAGTTGTATCAGAGAGGGGCATCCGTTCTCCCCATTATTATTTACCATTGGAATGGTCTTCCTGGTGTGCACCTTTGGGAACACTATGCCTAAAAAGGTCTCAGAATATAGACCAGGAAAAATGTTGTATCCAAAATTTTGGGTGCTGAGGGAATTTGTGAGATTTGTATTTATATCTGGACTGCAGATAAAATGGAGAAAATTGGAGCTGTTCCCCATCACTCCATATACTGTTTTTACTTTCCCTTGGAGTGAAGGGTAAATTTAGTGTGATATTTAAACGTTAGGATCTACCAAGATGTTGTTGTAATACTTTGGGTAAAACAATTCTCAGTGGTTGCTATAATGCAAGATGCTGTTGTTATATATAGGTCCCTCCAGAGGCCACGGCTCATATGATAGCAATCCATGAGATGCTCTTTAACAGATTGCTATGCTTAATATACAATAATTCCATAGCTGATATACAATTATTTTTCAAAACCTGGCGAATGGTATCTTTTTGTTGAAAGGCAAATTACCTTACTTGAATTCGGAAACTAATGACCGTGTCACATGATGGGGGAGAGGAGGTTCTCAATTTTATATTTTGAGCAAAATTTCTGAATGACGAAAGAAACATTACCTGGGTACCGCATAGCGTATCAGCTGCAGCAGTTAACAGTGGCGGTAGGTGAATATTCTGCTTGCTAAACATATGCCAAAGCCTTTGTTTCAGGTTAACATGTTGGCTTATATGATGCTGGCCAGCACCAATTGACTACCAGTATGGGTATGGATTTGACTTACTTTTCGGGAGTTTCCATTAGTAGACAATCCCTGTCTAGAGGCTACCACAGAAGGTAAAGAAGTGTTACAGATAAACTTTTTAGGCCTGTCTAAACTGGGTGATCAGCTGTAAGGAGCTGTGTGACATAAACCCATTGATTCCCTTCTGTACTTCAGACTCATCCATTCTTTTCTCTGTCTCCCTTCGTGGCATTGCTTTGATCGAGCACGGGAATACCATCTACAATTAGGCGATTGTCAGTTGAGGTGCTCCTATTAGCAAAAAAGGGAGTAGCAATTTGCGGACAAAGGCCTGATGACAACAATAAAAGACTAAATGACATTTAGCATACCCTAATGATAAGAAGACAAGTGAGAATTACAATCTATTTCCACCCATGCACTATATATATATTTGTGCTATAGCGGCTCAGAGTGGTCTGGAAATGGGTACCATTTGTAAAGATAGTTCACACTTGATTCAGTTATGGCTTTTACCTGAAGGAAAAGATGATGTTAGTCATTCAGTTTTATGGAGCAAGAGCTCCACCATGAATTAGATGAGTGCCCAAACTCCTGATTCCTCCTTTATAATCAGAGGTGGGCTACTGCTCAGATTCCCCTGGTGGAACATAAATCAACTATGCTCATGGATATATGTGACCTGTTGCAGGTCCATCAAAGGGACCAAATGACATACAGCCTTTGTCCGCCCACCAATAAACACCACTGTCCTAGGGTTCCTAGGCAAAAACATTTTACATTTGCTGGATTGCATGGAGAAGACTTCATGCACACCAGTAACATTATAATTTTGCTCTGCAGAATGAATCCTCCACTTTAAAGACAGCATTGAGTAGAACAACAATAAATACCAATTGGGCCAAATTAACATGACAGCCTGCTTAGCATTCAGTTATGCCTTGAGGGCATGCTTGGCACCATTGCATGCCCTTATAGCACAGAGATCTTTGTCAGGCAGAAAGGGATCTCAGGATATAGTGGGCCATCCTCTGCCATGTCGTCGAAGGCCATTAGTTTGGTTTGTTGGTGGGCCCATTTTCAATGTCAAAATGAGATTTGGTGTTTCTGACAGTGTATGTAAGGAATGACAGAGATAAAATTGGTAAACTATAACATTCAAGAACAATGACCCTCAATTAGACAATGACATACAGCCTTTGTCCACCCACCAATAAACACCACTGTCCTAGTGGACTACGATCACCATCTTTCGAGATCTCCTTCAGACTGGCACAGAGGACTATGCCTTAAGAGAAGATGCCGTGATGGTGGAACCTCCGAATGCACTGACTGTTTGCTTGCCGGCTACCATGTTTCAAGTGGTCACTCAGCAAACATTTTATTTTGCAAAACAAACTTCCAAAGTAGGGATTTATTTATGTGAAAACAAAAAAAACAATACGACTCTGACACTCTGGGCATTGTTTTACAGGGTGTGGCCGTCATTTTCCTCTTCTTCTCTTTCAATCAATCATAGCATTTATATAGCGCGCTACTCACCCGGAGGGTCTCAAGGTGCTTGGGGGAGGGGGGGTCCGCTACTGCTCGAACAGCCAGGTCTTGAGCTGCCTCTTGAAGGCGAGGTGGTCTTGGGTCAGGCGGAGGTGGGTCGGGAGGGAGTTCCACATCTTGGCGGCGAGGTAGGAGAAGGATCTTCCTCCTGTGGTGGCTCTTCGGATGCGGGGGACGGCGGCGAGGGCGTGGTTCGTTGATCGAAGCTGGCGCGTGGGAGTGTAGAAGTTGAGGCGGCTGTTGAGGTATCTTGGGACTTGGTTGTGTAGGGCTTTGTGTGCGTGGGTGAGGAGTCGGAAGGTGATTCTCTTGTTGACCGGGAGCCAGTGCAGGTCTCTTAGGTGTCCGGAGATGTGGCTGAGTCGGGGGATGTCCAGGATGAGTCTTGCTGAGGCGTTCTGGATTCGCTGGAGTCTCTTCTGTAGTCTGGCAGTGGTTCCGGCGTAGAGGGAGTTGCCGTAGTCCAGTCGGCTGGTGATGAGGGCCTGGGTGACCGTCTTCCTGGTTTCGGTGGGGATCCACCGGAAGATCTTACGTAGCATGCGCCGGATGTTGAAGCACGATGAGGAGACGGCGTTGACTTGTCTGGTCATTGAGAGGGAGGAGTCCAGGATGAAGCCCAGGTTGCGTGCGTGGTCTGTTGGTTTGGGTGCGCTGCCCAGGGCGGGGGCCACCAGGAGTCATCCCAGGCGGAGGGCGAAGATCCCAGGATGAGGACTTCCGTCTTGTCTGAGTTCAGTTTCAGGCGGCTGTTCTTCATCCACTCTGCTACGTCTTTCATCCCCTCCTGTAGGCTGGCTCTGGCGGTGGCGGGGTCGTTGGTGAGGGAGAGGATCAGCTGGGTGTCGTCGGCGTAAGAGATGATGTTGAGGTTGTGTTGGCGGGCAATGGCTGCAAGGGGGCTCATGTAGACATTGAAGAGGGTGGGGCTGAGCAAGGAGCCTTGAGGAACGCCACAGATGACTTCGGTGGCTTCTGATCTGAAGGGGGGAAGGCGGACTCTCTGGGTCCTTCCGGCGAGGAAGGAGGTGATACACTCTAGAGCCTTCTCTTGGATTCCGGCGTTGCTGAGGCGCTGCTCTAGGGTGCGGTGGCAGACAGTGTCGAAAGCTGCGGAGAGGTCCAGGAAGATGAGGGCTGCTGTTTCCCCGTTATCGAGCAGGGCTCGGATGTCATCGGTGGCGGCGATGAGGGCGGTCTCGGTGCTGTGGTTGGCCCGGAAGCCGGACTGCGAGTGGTCGAGGGCTCCATTCGTCTCGAGGAAGGCGGCCAGCTGCTTGTTGACGGTCTTCTTGATGACTTTGGCCGGAAACGGTTTCTTCAGTAGAGCGCTGAGTTCGGCATGCTTCCAGCTCTCCGGGAAGGTCGCTGTGTCGAAGGAGGTGTTGATGATGTCCCGCAGGTGGGGTGCGATGACGGAGTCGGCCTTGTTGAAGACTTGGTGAGGGCAGGGGTCGGTTGGGCATCCGGAGTGGATGGAGTTCATCATGCGTAGGGTTTCCTCGGTGTTGATCGGGGTCCAGGCGCGGAGGGTGGCGGTGGGGGGTGTAGGTGCTGTCGTGGGGTGCGTCGGTTCTGTGCTGAAGCTGTTGTGTATGTCTGCGATCTTGTTGTGGAAGTTGGAGGCGAGGGAGTTGCAGAGGTCTTGTGATGGGGTGATGTCGTTGGTTCCGGCGTTGGGGTTGGGGAGCTCTTTGACGATGTTGAAGAGTTCCTTGCTGTTGTGGGCGTTGTTGTCCAGTCGTTCCTTGAATGCGGTTTTCTTGGTGGTGCGGATCAGTTGGTGGTGTTTTCGAGTGGCGAGCTTGAGCGTGCTCATGTTATCTGGTGTTGGGTCTCTGCGCCAGGCTCTCTCGAGGGCTTGGCAGTTCCTCTTGGAGCTCTTGAGTTCGTCGGTGAACCATGGTGCTTTCTTGCTGCCGGGTCTGCTGGGTGGGGTCCTCAGTGGGGCGAGGTCGTCTGCGCAGTTGCTGATCCACTTCGTGAGGTTGTTGGCGGCCTGGGTGGGGTTCGCTGAGCTTGCGGGTGGGTTCTGGCTCAGGGAGGCGGTGAGCTGGTCGGTTGTGATCTTGTTCCATCTTCTGCTTGCGACCTGTTGCTGGTGGTGGTGTGTCGTGTTATTTTTCTAGCTGAAGTGGACGCAGCTGTGGTCCGTCCAGTGGAGTCCGGTGGCGTGGCTGAAGACGATGTCCTTGCTGGAGGAGAAGACAGGGTCGAGTGTGTGTCCGGCGTAGTGGGTTAGGGTGGTCACCAGCTGCTTGAGACCGAGGGTGGCGAGGTTGTCCAGCAGGGTGGTGGTGTTGCGGTCGTTGTTGTTCTCCAGGTGGAAGTTGAGGTCCCCGAGGAGGATGTAGTCAGCGGAGGGGAGAGCGTGCGGGCTGATGAAGTCGGCGATATCTTCGCTGAATTGTGTGCGTGGTCCTGGGGGTCTGTAGATGAGGGTGCCTCTGAGGGTGGTCTTGGGGTCGGTGTGGATCTGGAAGTGAAGATGTTCAGCGGCTGTGAGCGGGTCGTCGGCGTTGCTCGTGACGCGGATGGTGTTCCTGTGGATGATGGCGATGCCTCCTCCAGTCTGGTTGCCGCGGTCCCTCCGGATGATCTTGTAACCGTCTGGGATGGCGATGGCGATGTCGGGCGCTGAGGAGGCGTTCATCCAGGTTTCCGTGAGGAAGGCGACGTCTGGTGATGTTGTGTCGAGGAGGTTCCAGAGTTCGACGGCGTGCCTGTGGACGGAGCGGGTGTTGAGCAGGATGCACTTGAGGTGGTTGCTGCTGGAGTTCGGTTTGTTGGGTGCTGGTGTAGTGCCGGTCCGGTGGCAGGTGAACTTGCAGGAGTGGCAGCTGAAGGGTCCGTGGGTGCGCCTCGGAGTGGCTCGGTAGCATCCAGGGATCCCGCCGGTGTTGAGTGCGATGAGGTCGGAGGCGCCGTAGGACAGTCGGGTCGTTTACCGTCGGTGGGGACCAGGGGTCCTGGCACTGGGCGCGGTCGAGGCGCGGACGGGCGCAGACGGGCTTACCTTTGGTGCGCCTTCGGCGCACAATCGGTGCGCCCGCTGCGCGTACGCACGGTCGCCATTTATGGCGAAGTGTGAGGGAGGGAGGAGCAGCTGGGAGGTGGGAGCGGGAAGGGCACACAAAGAAAGGGGGCGTGGCCGCACGCAGGCGGCGGGAAGCGGGGAGCGGGGCGGGAGGCGCAGGGACAGAGAGGGGAATGGCACGGAGCAAAGCCAAGGGAAACGGGCAGATTACACAAACAGGCAAACAGGCAAACACACAAACAGGCAAATTACTCTACCATGCGGGGAACAGTACAGTGGGAAGTACAATATGAAATATAACACACAAGTCAATCACGATCACAAAACAGCGGCAGGGGGCGGGGTCGTCGGGGCGGGCTCAGCGAGGCTGAGGGCAGCAGCGGGGGAGGACCGCACACGCAGCAGCTGGTGGCCGTGCGGCGCGGGGGTGTCCTGAGGGCAGGTCTTTGGGACTGCTATCATATCAGCCATTGCCTCTAACTAGGGAGGACTGTATGATGGACTTACACTGAAGGCCCCATGTCCATCAGGCCATCGGTGTAAGGCTTCCACTGGCTTCACCAGTGAGATCACCACCTTTGGAAACATAGCGCTCTGTCTTATTCTGTATAGAATGGGTCGTTTTTAGTGGGCAGGCTACTGAGCCACATTTGTGGTGGAATACTGTGACATAATCCACATCTGATCCTATGCTCGCTGAAGCACTTCTTCATTTTTTCAAATGACTTAGTGAAGGCTCAATACTTTAAACAATATTTTTTGTTATGGTTATGCCAGTGAATTAAATCTCCTATTCCATGAAGGGGTTATTTTCGCAACTCTACAAACTTAGCAGTAATAAAACATAAAAACAAGGGATCAATAGTAATCTCCTAGAGAATGATGTAATGATTGTCCTATGAAAAATGTTTTGGTCGTTTTAATTATAGACAAGACTTGTGTAATGGCAATATTCACCTGAAATACAAAATGCGATAACCATGTTGACTCAAATTTGCCTCAATATCTTGTGTGTAAATGTGTATTGGCTGTATATAATTGCTAAAGTCTGTTTGTAAAGACTATATGCAATTCAAATATTTACAAAATGAAAGCTCAGAAACAACATTTTAGGCTATGCATGAGGAACAGAAGAGTACCATATCTGTTATGACTTTTTGTAAGCCAACGGTTGTAAAATATTAAGTGAATCTCATATTTTTAGGACTCTATTTGTGTTTTCATTAGTAATTAGAGGTTGTAGCCATTGGACTGGTGCCATTGCTCCTTATACAATTGACAGAGAGATACCACTTAAAGTGCTCTCTATTTTGAATTTTATGTTCTGGCACATTGCCAATCATTGCTTTTGGTATTGTCCTAGCTGGCACCATGGAGTTTTTTATATATCGCAGGAAGCAAGAGATTCTGTTGAAAGGATCTTTTTAATCAGAGAGCACCTGGTAGCTCTTGTCCTGACTTTGTAGGTATGTTCACCTTTACAGAATACTGGGTAAATAGTTCGAGTTATGGACTGGTTTCTATAAAGTATTTATCATGTTTCTGAATCCGAACCTTCATTCAACATATATTCAGTTACAAAATAAAATAAATTCATATTTTCTGCCCCCTGCACATCCACCATGCCTCCCATATTTACCTCTCATTCGCTTCTCCCTGTTGTCTTCCATTCATTGTCTCTCAACCATTGTTCCCCTAATGTCTGCTCTTCTCTTCATTGTCCGTTCTCCTAATACTCTTATTCCATGTATTCTTCCCACTCATTTTCCATTTTCAACTGCTCTATTCCTTGTCTCATGTACTCTCTTCTTTTCTCTTGCTAAATTTAATACATTTTCTAAATTCTTATACATACCCATGTGTTACTCCTTGTCATTTTCAGCTCTAAAATATCCTTCAAATTTAACTTCTTTCCAATCATTTTCTCATACCAAACCTTCGCTTGCCTTCTACTTTGTTTTAGATTTTCGTCACCCTCCCTATTGTTGTACTAACTCCACCTTTCTTTCTTCTTCTCTCATATCTCTAGCTCACTTTCTCTTTCACTCATGGTAAGGAGTCACCTGGAAAGTAGAGGAAGGAGAGTGGCAAAAGATTTTAACACAGTTTTGGCTATGCTCCAAAAACATCCTGGCAAGACAATCTTCAAAGAAGCATCTAAAGGGTGTCTGTAATGTATCAATTGTTCTCCAGTGTGAGCTGAGCTACTATTCTAACTGGAGGTATGAAGAATATAGAAGATAATAATACATTAATGAGCATAAAGAATGACAAGTCTAAACCAAGGATGAGTAAATATAGTGAAATTGTATGAACTAATCACCTTTAAAAATTGGAAAAAAAATAAAACATAGAATTGAGTGAAGAAAAAATAACTACCATTAAAGTATGCAGAGTCATCCAAGGTGTCAGAAGAGTTCCCAGCGTACCGTGCACTACTGCAAGAATAGCATGTTTCTGAAGGCAAAATGGTTGAAGATGGGTCTAATGTCAGGCTGAAAAATCAGATTAGCAAAAGGTTGGAGGAGCTGGAACAGACCAGGCGAGATAAAATATATTTTTAAAATTTGGCACAAATGATTTCAAATAGTGCACTCGCTTGTGGCAGATAAAGAAAGATTTTAAAAGAATACAACTGGCTACTGAAACCCGCTGCAGGGATCCGAGATAACTTCATATGTTCTCGTTATTGGAGCTCAAGAACTATGTGGGCAGCCATGTTTTGAATGCTTTGAAGATAACATATACTTTTTGGGGTATTCCACGGTAAACTATATTCCCATAGTCTACTCTCAAAGAGATAAATGCCTGAGTGATTGTTTCCTTGCGGGGAGAGGTGGTACTGGAAGAATTCTTTTCAAAGTCCTAGAAAGCTAGGTGACTATTGGACATCACTTTCCTCGTTTGGGAATTGAAAGACACAGAATTGTCAAAAGTGATTCCAAGGTTCCTTACTTGTCGCACCAGAGTTGTTGGTGAGTTCATGGAAGCCAGCCGCCTGAGGCCTCACCTACTTGAAGTTAATGGACCAAAATGATGGGCCTTGCTTTGCTTGTTTAGTTTGATGAATTATAATTCATCCAGACAACAATATCAGAGTGAACTGAAAATGCGATCAAGATTAGGGGAGTCTGCTGCTAGATGCAATACAAGCACTGTCCTAAGCTGTAGTAAAACAGAACCCCAAAGGATTCGATAAGATGTGCTCACAGGACTTACATAGGCATTAAAAAGTGAAGGACTGAGAGAAGATGCCTGAATTGGAAACAGTTTTGTGCATTAACTTGTCTATTATCTAGGAACGTTTTGAGCCAAGTCAGTTCCTTGCCTCTCACTCTTAACCCATGCAAATGGGAAACAAGATTGGCATGGGAGACAATGATAAAAGCACTGGCCTTCTAAGTCCTTTCCTCTAGTATCAGATCAAAAGAGAAAACAGCAAGTGAGTGACCAATGCTGGCGTATACATGGAAGTACAGCCTGATCGAGAATGTTACCGTACACTTATAGCCCCTATTACAAGTCAAGCAGTGTTTGCGTAGGAGTCGGAATTACAATTAACCTTCCCTTTATCACACCTGGTAATTACATGCTAATTACGGTGTGCAATAAAGATCAAAGGCATCAATAGATTTCAATAGGTCAAACATAATAGAGGAACGTAGTAGAGAAAAAAGCCAGGTAATTAATGGAATAAGCGGGTGTTGGTGTAGTGAGCACAAAAATGCACGTGCTATGTCCATAATATGCGCCATTTCTCACACTCAATAAATATTAATAAACCTTGAAAAAATTGTGCAGTAGACATGTTAAAATGGGGCCAAAAATTCACAAGGGTTTAGGGAAATTTGAGTAAACTTCTCTCTGTGTAAGTGACTCGCCTTAGGTTACAATGTTAAATTTAGAAATATAGTCTGACATCGTGTTAGGACTGCAACCCAAATCCCCATGCAAGCCTAGAAAAATGCACAGTGCTTGCATTTACAGCAGCATGCAGCAGACATCTGTTTTGCGAAATCAATGGATGCTGTTTGTACAGTTAATTCATATTTATGGCACATTGGGAGACGCCTCCAGTTCAAGTATGAAATATGAAAGTTAGATAATTGTGTCTGTGTTCTGTAAACGACAGATTCAATATCATCAGTACAACTCACAGCGAATCAGTGAGGAAAAGAAATTAAATTTTCAGAAGTCATGATTCTCTGAAAGAGAGGCTTCTGCAGTTATAATGAGACCGCGACTCACTGGCCGGCCTTATTTCACTGATGAGAAGAACTTCATTGAAATAGATGCGCACGAAATCTGCCACAACCAATTCGCCACTTCAGGAATCAAGAGATACAGATTGGCAGTCATCCATTCCACAGCTACAGCCTATTTGAAAAATGCATTTGTGCTTCTTAGATCTTCTCATGAAGCCTGCCGTGCCTGGCATATTCAATACTGTGGGAGCATAGAGCTTTTGCTGCCACCTTCATGATTATGGTCAACATTACTTGATAGTGTATAGGGGTGCAACCATCATGGGAACTGTTTCCTGCTGTATAACACAGATTGCCCATTATACAAATTTGAGAGCCAAGAGCTTCTCTAACCTAATTCTTAGGTTCCTGACGCCGAGAATTACTTCGGCGCCTTGCTGCTGGTCGCGCTGGTCGCGCGCTCGTCTGCTTAGTGCAAATTTTAAAAATCCCCGTTTTTGGATTTATTTTTAATTTTAATTTCTGCCTTCTCCCCTGGTCTTAACTGCGGGCTGCCCCTTACCTGCACTGTAATTTGAGGAATCATCACCACTGTTTGGCGGGTCCGGGTTACTGGGAGGTTGTGGCTGTCAGCGCCTTCTTGGCCAGGGCTAGAAGCGCGAACGCCATCTTGGAGCGTCCAGGTGACCTGGGACGCCGAGACGACGCTATTTAGGGCGAGCTGGCTGGGAGGTGAGCCTGCTTAGGTTCCTGATGCCGAGAATTACTTCGGCGCCTTGCTGCTGGTCGCGCTGGTCGCGCGCTCGTCTGCTTAGTGCAAATTTTAAAAATCCCCGTTTTTGGATTTATTTTTAATTTTAATTTCTGCCTTCTCCCCTGGTCTTAACTGCGGGCTGCCCCTTACCTGCACTGTAATTTGAGGAATCATCACCACTATTTGGCGGGTCCGGGTTACTGGGAGGTTGTGGCTGTCAGCGCCTTCTTGGCCAGGGCTAGAAGCGCGAACGCCATCTTGGAGCGTCCAGGTGACCTGGGACGCCGAGACGACGCTATTTAGGGCGAGCTGGCTGGGAGGTGAGCCTGCTTAGGTTCCTGATGCCGAGAATTACTTCGGCGCCTTGCTGCTGGTCGCGCTGGTCGCGCGCTCGTCTGCTTAGTGCAAATTTTAAAAATCCCCGTTTTTGGATTTATTTTTCATTTTAATTTCTGCCTTCTCCCCTGGTCTTAACTGTGGGCTGCCCCTTACCTGCACTGTAATTTGAGGAATCATCACCGCTGTTTGGCGGGTCCGGGTTACTGGGAGGTTGTGGCTGTCAGCGCCATCTTGGCCAGGGCTAGAAGCGCGAGCGCCATCTTGGAGCATCCAGGTGACCTGGGACGCCGAGACGACGCTATTTAAAGCTCGCCTGTAGAGCGCAGCGGTGACGGGCAGCGGTCGCGCCCTCACTGCACCTGAGTCGTGCCAGAGTCCTGCCCGTCTGCGCTCGTCCGCGTCTCGGAGGCGTGCTAGGCGGGACTCTGGGCTACGTCTCATATCTAGCAGGGGCACACCATTGGTCCTAAGGTATGTGCCGCTCACGACCTTCCGGGGTGTTTTCCTACAGCGCGGATGTTTTGATATCCTTGCGCGCTCATCCTTTGGGTTGCAAATGTCTTTTCCCCGGAGGTCGCCTTCTGGGAAAAGGCTGTCCTGTTTGTGGTTGGCGCCCAACGGCTTCGCCAAATCCTGTTCTTCCATCTCCCACCAAGCACTATCATTGTGCTCTATTGAATACCAGGTCCCTGGCTTGTCACTCGACGGACATCTGGAATTTTCTTGCAGACTCCGATATATCATGTCCATTCCTAACTGAGACATGGTTGGGGGCAGGCTCTGAACCGGATGTTGCCTGTGCCCTTCCGTCTAATTATACCATCTTAAGGAAAGACAGATTTGGGGGTAGAGGAGGAGGAGTGGCCTTGATAGTGGACAAGGCCTTGGGTTGTTCCTCTTTTCCTGTGGAGAACATTGCAGGATGTGAAGCTTTAGGCTTTACACTCAGTTTCTCAGCTTCTCAGACGTGCACAGGGATTCTTGTATATAGACCACCTGGTCCCATTGGTTCTTTTATTGAAGACATGCAGGCGGCTCTCTCCGTACCCTGCATGCGTTCAGCACATTGTATGTTGCTGGGTGATTTAAATTTACATATGGACTCAATATCAGACGCCAATGCGTCGAAGCTGCGGGATATTACTGCACTGCTGGGGCTCGCCCCTTTTATTGATAGCCCTACCCACGTTAAAGGACACACGTTAGATTTAATTTTTTCTACTGTGCCGATCGAAGTGTCCTCGCTGCTCCCAGTCCTTTGGTCTGACCATTTTTTAATAAAGTTTGTTATCTCATACGAGACTAGGCCCAGGCAAAGAACACAGAAGGAGGTGACTCGTCAATCCAGAGCATTCCATTTAGTGACAGCAGATATGCTATCGGCTGCTCTCTGTCAACAGCCATGCAAACTTACAGGGAACTTAGATACTGATCTGATTTTGGTTCAGAAATGGCTGCAAACAAGATTCGAGGAGCTAGCCCCAGTGAAGTCAACTAGAACTGCTCCCTGTCCTGATTCCGCTCTTTGGTTTACCTCCACACTACGTATAATGCGCCAAGATTGTAAAAAGGCGGAAAGACTCTGGCGTCGCAAATACGATCCAGTGGAGAAAACAAAGTATCGTGATGCCATAAAACATTACCATAAAGATATTGCCGAAGCCAAAAAGGAATATCTGGAGCACAGGATAGATCGAGCGGATAATACGAGTAGGGAACTCTTTAGAATTGTTAAGGAGTTTGTGGATCCTGCTGCAGGTGCCCTCTCACACTCTCATACCAAAGGGTGGATTAGGCAGCTTGCTGACTTTTTTGTCACAAAGATTAAAACTATTCAGGATTCCTTTCCCTCCGTGGACTCTTCCGGGGTTGCCGACGATTTCGCCAGCAACGGGCCGGTACCATCTTTAGAGGCAGAACTTGAGCCCACACTATCGGTCTTTCCGCAGCTGTCCTGTGCAACATCGCTGGAGCTACTGTCCCGGCTTCAATCTGGCTCACCCCTGGATGCATGTCCAGCAAGGTGCTTGGGCAGGGTGGCACCGGTAGTAAACAGCTTGCTGAACCCCCTGCTCAACTTGTCTTTGAGCTCCGGAGTGGTGCCTCGGGATTGGAAACACGCACTCATTCTGCCGCTGATCAAAAAGCCTCAGTTAGATCCTTTGCTGCTGGCTAACTATAGACCGATCTCCCTCCTCCCTGCTCTGGCGAAGGTGGTTGACAAGCATGTTCAGTACACACTTACCACCTTTATTGAGAATAACAACATTCTCCATGATTCTCAATCCGGTTTCCGTGCTAATTATAGCACGGAGACTGCCCTCGTGGAGGTGACCGACGCCATCAGGGAGACGCTCGATCTAGGGGGAAAGGCTATGTTAGTCATGCTGGGTTTGTCGGCGGCTTTCGACACCGTCCCTCATGCTGGTCTCCTTTTAAGACTCAGGGAGATCGGACTGCGGGGGACGGTGTTGGATTGGTTTCAATCCTTCTTATCGGGCCGCCGACAGGTGATCTGGGCTCCTCCGTTCTCCGCTGAAATGCCATCGCTAGAGGTTGGGGTTCCCCAAGGGTCCATTCTGAGCCCCACCATTTTTAACATCTATATGGCCCCTCTGGCGGTGGTAGCGGAGACTTATGGGGCCCGGGTCATCTCATACGCTGATGACACCCAGCTTCTGTTTACATGCAGCAAAGGAGAGGCTTTTGACGGCGACAGGATCAAAGACTGTCTGAGTGCAGTCTTTGCGTGGTTTCAGTGGCACAGCCTGAAAAGCAACTCGGATAAGTCTGAGTTGCTTTTCTTTGGCTGTGCCCCTGATCCGGGTTGGAAGTCCTGGTGGCCCCAGGATATGTTCCCCCCTGAGAAATCATCCTCCCAAGTGAAAAATCTTGGAGTGGTATTTGATGATGACCTCTCCTTCCATCCCCACATTATGGGGATATCCGGGAAATGCTTCGGCATCCTCAAGATGCTGAGGAAGTTTCTTCCTTTGCTCTCCCTACAATATCGGAAGACAGTAGTTCAGGCGCTAGTGGGATCTAGGTTAGATTACGCTAATGCGCTTTTTGCTGGTCTGCCCAGGTACATCCTGGCCAGACTGCAAATTGTCCAAAACTCGGCGGCCAGAGCTATATTTGGCCTGCCTAGGAGAGCCAGCGCCCAACTGCTTCTAAACAGGCTGCATTGGCTACCTATTTCCAAAAGAATCAGGTTTAAAATCCTCACGCTGGCCTTCAAAGCCCTTCACTCTGTCGGTCCTAATTATATCAGAAAGCGGATCGCTTTCTATGTGCCGCGGAGGATGTTGCGGTCGGCCGATTTGGCTAAATTGGAGGTGCCTACTGCCAAACGAGTTCGGATGGGAGGACGGTCCTTTCAATTTGTGGCAGCTCGCCTCTGGAACGAGCTCCCTCTCTCCCTCCGCAAAGCTAAGAGTCTCTTAGCTTTTAGGAAAGAGCTGAAGACCATGCTCTTTTCCGCGTAATCACTGCGACTGTGGTGTTGCTGCCTTTGTGTTTTTAGGTTTCAGGTCTCTTTGCCAAAGCGCCGGGACACCCCATGGGGTAGCCGTGCGCTCTAAAAGTACGGCCTTAACATAACATAACATCATATCACCTGCATCACAATACTAGCTCTGGACTGGGTGAAATCCATGTGTCATTTTCCATAACTGAGAGATATCTACTGTGGGCTTATTCTTTTGGAGTTAAAATAACACTCCTAAAAGCTGGTAATATTGTTTCCAGCTGCTTTGTAATCATTGAAGCCTAAGAAGGGGGGCTTGTCAGTGAAAATGTATTTTAGGAGCCCCAGCTCATGCCTCAGTTCTGTGGATCCTGGGAAAGTTTTGACAGTGGAGACACTGTTTTTGTCATCATATGACAGTTCTGTAATATTTATGTGTTCCAAACAGAGCAACCCTATTATATCAGAAGCATGGTCTATAGAATGAAACTCTCTAACCTTTTGTAATAGTTGGGGAATAAATGCTAGGCCCATATTGCATCACCCAACCGCAAGTAAAAATCTTGCCCCTCTCCATAGGAAATTTTGTGAGGGATATAGATTTTCCCCACAAGGTATTTTTTGAATGGAGTTAACATAGATGTTTAAACTATATTTTACGGATATATTAGTTAACAAGACTTAGGCTTTACAGTCAGGGTTAAGAGCATTAGTTCTCTGGAGCACCACGCCATGTAGGTTCCTATCCCATGAATCTGCCTAGGTATTGGGATTGTTGCCAATCCCAACAATTATTAGCTGGGGCTTTAGACCAAGGTATGGCACCAAACCAGCTATTTAAAATGCCTGAGACAGACTACTTACTGTGCCAGATGAAGCAGAGTTGTTGCTTCTAGGAATGTTGGACCTGTGAGTAGCAATTGCTTCTGCTGTCCACTCCTTTTTTGTAGGGCAACTGAAGGATTCTGCTGATGGTTCTGAGCATGCAGTAAATTGGTTTGCATCATTTCTTAAAGGTAGGGGCCAATCAGTCAAGCATGGAATCTGTGTCTCCTCCTTCCTCACCATTGATTGCGACATGGCTCAGAGTTACACATAATGGCCCATTTTAAGTAAAATACAGCTACAGCCACTTTTTAATCAGAAGGACTTCAATTTCACTCTTACAGTTGTGATACTCAGGTCTACATGTTGGTAGATGAACACAGGTGGACACATTCGGGAACATAAACACTATCTTTTATCAAAGATGGCAGTTGGCTGGATTTTAATAGCCTCAGGCTCAGTGGTTCTAAAACGAAAATAACAGTTTAGGGTCAAAACACCTACGTCCTGCTCCAGAGTGCTGTTCTCGTCTCCTATTCTCTTGGGTTTGTCCATTCGATTTGCCAATCAGGTCAAAAGCACCAGCATAATTAGGGTTTCCAGCGTGAACCTTTCTCTTGAAATTAATAAACAAAAAAAACCTGCTACTTTCGGTTGAAATAATTACAAAAAGGGGGTGGTGATGGACAGAGTATCTGAGTTAAACAGAACACTCCTACCCAGTCAACAGATCAGGGCTTGATCCATCACCGTTTTTTAGCTCACTGCACCATCCCAGTTCAGAACCTGGCTATATGCAAATTAGTCTGTCCCTGGCCCAGTGCATCATGGGAACAGGGCAGACCAAACTACCAAGCCAATTCTTCACTGGAAAGGAAACAAGCTTCCGGGGACCGGTTTCTGGCATTACAGCCGTCTTCGGCCCAGCTTGCTTGAATCCTGATGGTGCAATGAGCAAGGGACTCATGTCTGAGCATACCCTTCCACACTCATGGTGGCCAAAATAATTACAAAAAGGGGGTGGTGATGGACAGAGTATCTGAGTTAAACAGAACACTCCTACCCAGTCAACAGATCAGGGCTTGATCCATCACCGTTTTTTAGCTCACTGCACCATCCCAGTTCAGAACCTGGCTATATGCAAATTAGTCTGTCCCTGGCCCAGTGCATCATGGGAACAGGGCAGACCAAACTACCAAGCCAATTCTTCACTGGAAAGGAAACAAGCTTCCGGGACCGGTTTCTGGCATTACCAGTATTACCAGAATATGACTTGCTGCATCCATCAATACATGATTATTGAAGATGTACTGTTGATGAAGTGAACACACTTCCAGCAAAAATAAATGTTCTAACAAACAAAGTAATATGCTTAAAAGAACGAATAAAATCATTGACAAGGCAAGTAAATGATAGTAATAATATAACATTAAGAAATGGTAACGAGATCCTCAAGTTAACTAAACACCAAATATTAAAATCTCAAGACGTCCAAGAGAGATTAATGCCGACCACTTCACAACTCTCTGGAACTACTATAATACACATAAACTGGAAAGATCATTAAACAGAGAGAATAGATACACACCTTTAGGAAGATATCCTAAGGTTCCATCTAGACTCCCACCCCACGAAGCCTCAAATCATCAACAGAAAGGAGATACATACACGCTGCAACATTCAATGGGGGCTACTGCAACATAAGCACAGTGCTGAGGGATTGCCCAAAAATCCACGCGAACACATAATTCACTTAATTAACATTCCCTAACTAAATAAACAAAGCAGGGAGGATGGGGAAACCCTCATGAACAAAGTTACCCATTGGATCAAACATGGCCGACAATGCCTATCTGTGATACACTCAGATATAGTGAGCGCGGAATGGCTGAAGAGTGGGTGAAGGATCATGATGTTATTCTAATAACAGTTGCAAACAAAAGGATTCTGGATGTACTGATTGCCATGGACTTGAGAACAGTCATTGTCAAAATCAAAAATAAGGTTTAAGCTTCATAAGCCATTTATTGATGGGTCAAAAAATATTCAAAACCTTGATGGAGAAGACTGCCTATCCCCACATAAAATACTAGATTAGAGCAGTACAAATCTAACCTTCAAAAATGGTGAAGATACAGAGGGGCAGATTTACCAGCCCCCTGCGCCACCAGTATGTCACGTTTTGTGACATACTGGAGGCACATTTCACTTCTCCATACTTACAAGGAAAGAAAAAGCCACTCTCCAAGGCTTTTCCTCTCCTTGTAAATATGACCCCTTCACACGCAGAACTTTGCGTGGAAGAGGCATTCCATGGGTATTGCTGTGGGTGTTCCCACGCAACACCAATGGAACGAGACACCTTTCCAGATTTACAAGCAATCGTAAATCTGGAAATGCGTGTCAATGTTATGCCTCCACAGGGGAGGCGTAGCGAGGCACAACCAGGAGAAATGCTTTCATTTCTCCTCGTTTTTTCTTCTTTCAATGCATGCTGCATTCTACAGAACGCATTGGAAGAGTAAAATGCCTGTAGTGATTGTTTTTGTGCAGGAAGGTGCCCCATGACGCAGACATCCTTGCACCATTGTGTAAGGGCACCTGTGCCGGCGCATGGCTGCAGTTTGTGTGCCAGCGCAGGGGAGAGAACAGGAATACGACATATTATTGTAAATATGTCACATTCCTATGCTTTGGAAGTGCCACAGCGTGGGGCTTGCTGTGCCACTCTGCGGCACTTCCTTGTAGATCTGCCCCTCAGTATGTAAAAGCTGGAAGATAGGATGCAGTAGCGTGCCAAGAAAAAAACTGGGTAAAAGTGGAGAGGCAACTTATTCTATAAAAATAGAGATAGGGTGGGAAGAAAAACGGAATGCCTTGACAGTTCCTAGGCTACTGCCCAAAGAAACGATAGCCATGATCTCATGGAATGTAGCAGTATTAAAAATCAAGCTCCTTTACCCGGACTGGCAAAAATATGTTGAGCAGTTTCACTTTTGCCTCTTGCAGGAGAGTTGGCTGTTAGAGCCTTGTTACAAAAAAGGGTACAAAATGTTCAACAAAAACGCCATTCTTTCACGGAATTCCAGGCCATTCGGGGAGCTGGTTATCTGGGCAAAGAGTTCTTTAGACACAAATGTAAATATCTATCATATTGATTCCCCAGACATCCTAGAATTAAAATTAGCCATGGATGATGGTAAATTGTTACACATGTTTAACATCTATATTAGACCAAGGAGAGCCAACGTGGAATCATAAATCATAAGACAACTGGATACCATCCTTAAAGATATAGATTCCAGTGATACAATAATTATAGGTGGACATTTTAATTGTAGATACGAACAGCTTATAGGCTTGGGCACTATCATTGAGGAGGAGGATATGGCAAGAAGTATCCCCAATTGGAAGTAGGTAACCATATACCGTGCACTAATACATCTCTGCAATTGCCATATTTTTACAACAGAACATGGCCTTCTACACATTTAGTAGGGGAAATGCCCGTTCAGGAATTGATTATATACCACAGAGCACAATAACATTGCTCGATTTAGGATAGATAGGGAAAGGGAAAATAGTGATCATTATCCCTTCACCCTAGAATTGACAGGGCGTAACGCTAAAGCACGAATAATTAATATAGATTCAACTTATATTGAACCTATGATAGGTAACAATTGCAAAACACTTAGAATGCCCTCCATTATGACTAATAGAGAGACCATGACTAAAATCTACAACATCTTCTCAGAGATATTAGAGAAATGTTATAAGAACAGCCATCCTCGAGCCTTGGCAATAGCTACCCATCAAACTCTTGCTCTAAAACTAAGCCCGCTTTTAACAAAAGCATCTGTAAGTAAAACAAGGCAAGAGGCAAGGAGAAGAGATTTATCGAATCCATGGTACTCAGCCAAGTGCAAAAAAGCAAGAAAATCTTACTCCACACCCTTCAAAGTGGTAATGCACTAATGGTAAGAGAGGCAAGGGTTAAATATAAAAAATAAATAATAAACACACAAAAAGATTGGAGGATACAAATTGGTGCAACTTACTCCTAGCAGCTAAATCAAGGGACTTTGCTCAATTCTTGAAAATAGTTGCACATGGCACCAGGGATTAGGGCCCTATGTATCAACACATTTCCCCATAGACACAGAATGGGCAAAACCCTTTGATACATCTGGCCCTAAGTCCCCCCACACAGGGCATTACGTAGACCCAGACACCCAGTAGCGGTCGGCAGTATGGATTACGGAGTATAACAGGTAAGTAAACATTTAAATAAATAAAACAAATTTCGTTGCGCGCACTGCATCACATTTGGTGATGCAGTGCGCGCAACAAAATGTGTTATATTTGTTAAAATGTGTACCTACCTGTTAAACTCCGTAATCCATACATTACTACCCCCCACCCTGCCCCTCCCCCTGCCCACGTCACCGCCCTGCAAACACTCCTACTGCCGACCGCTACTGCAGACACCTGGACTCTGCATTTCACAAATCTTTATCTGTCTTCTAATTATCTAGAACGGGAGGAGCAAATGTGTTTGAGAATTAGGATGGAGGGAAGTGAGGAGAATGAATTGCACTTTAGTCTATCTGAAACAAAGTGGGCCATTGAAGCTATAATACTGAGGAAAGTGCCCGGGTTAGATAGGATTCCTGGGGACCTACTGAAATAGGAAAAAGAAGTGTGGGTACCTTATGCAAATTTGATTAGCAACGTGGTTGCTTAAAGAGCATAATTTCCCTTAACTTGGAATGGGGCAGAAATAGTCCCAATCCAGAATAAAAGGTAATAAGTGTGACCCTGGGAACTATAGGCCGATAAGCCTTATAGATGTGATGCAACAAACCTACGCCTGTCAAATCTTAAATAGTTCGAATTACTGGATCTGCAACAATTATATATTTACAATTTCCCAAGAAGGGTTCACTATTGAGAAGATGTTTAGGCTCATGTGTATTCAATGAAAATACATAAAAAGCAGGGAGGACATGCATATATAGCATTTATTGTTCTAAAGGCGGCGTTTGATTATGTCCCGAGGGGACTTCTGTGGACAACATTAAAGACCCAAGGTGTCCCAGAAGAAACTCTGACCCAGATAATAAGGCTACATCAAAACAACTTTGCAGGAGTACGCTGGGGCGAACTTGGTAATCTTACAGAACAGATACCAATAAGAAGAGAGTGGTCCGACAGGGCTGTGTGATGACGCCAACCGTGTTCTGCCTGTACACTAATGATCTTATTGATCTTCTAAAACAATGCAGTCGTGATTCTCTGAATCTTTGCGGAAATTCGATTCCCGCATCGCTTTTTGCTGACGATACCATCTTGATTTCTAAAACATCAAGGGTCTTCAAAACGTACTCAATATTTTCTCCATCTACTTCACAAAATTGGGACTAGAAATAAATATAAAGGAAACAAAATATATGACAATAAGACCACACAGGTCCTTCAAGAAAAATATTATAGTGGGGAACAGAAGCTGTAACATGTAGCCAACTTCAAGTACTTGGGTATAACACTGGCCTCTCTATATTATCTTGGGAACCTTAGATAAGGAATGGAAAGATGGTACTTATGCAAAGTTCAAAACCAATAATGTGTAAATACTACAAGGCTACCATTAAGGCAGTAACACCTGCTCTCGAGATTTATAGACACAAGGCCTCATCAGCAGCATTGTATGGAGCCAAATTATGGGCATAGACAAAGTAAAATCCCTTGCCACAATGGAAAATAAGTTGCCACAATGGAAAAAAGAGTTTATGAAAGTGCTCCTATGCCTCCCTATAGGTGCACCCGTAATACCAATGTACTTTCATGCAATTAGTAAACAAATAGAACACATTGCAACATTAAGACCCATTCTCTATTGGATCAGAGTATGGACAATGGAGGAACTCTGACATTATAGAGAAGGCCTTCAAATAATTCTGGAGCTAGATACAAATCTAACCTTTCCTTGGTTACAACTTGTTAAAACATGGCTTAACAAACCTGACTTACTAGCATACTGGAACAAACCGCAAACTTTACAAATCATTTTCTTTTTAGAAACAGCTTAAGCTAGTATACTGGGAGTTTGTTACAAATAAATGTCACTGTAACCCAAACCTAGACCGTCTTACATCTCAGTTTCTCACCACAAAGGCTGCATCTGCTTTTGAAGAAACTGTATATCAAATTTTGCTATGGAATTTTGCAAATCATAAAATATAATTCTAAATGGAAAACGAACAATGTGGTTGAGGATGAGATATGAACTTTATGCATTTTAGGTCAGGTAGAAAATATTGCACTGCTCTTGCAATGTTCTTTTGCACTGCTTACAATAAGAAGAGGAAAAATGGATACATCCACTCTGTAATACCAAGAGCTTCAGAAAATGTGAGGAAGCCCTACAAGTGTTAAAAACTGACTCTTCATCCGATATAGATTTTGCTCTTAGCAGGCATTTACTTGCAATTGGATTTGTACGAAAGAAGCTGGGAGCAAAATTCTAAAAAGTTTGAAATTACTATGATGGATTATGCATACTTCTTGCCCTCAGCAGTTAGCTACAGCTGGACCTATATGTAAGAAGATGGGATCGAATTTTTAATACTGTTTTAAATTAGTAAATGGAGTGTCTTATCCTAGTAATAACATTTGAATATAAGCACACCAATGAGACTGGTAATCAAAATCTTCAAATCTTAAGGGTATTCGATGCCAAATAATGAATCCCTTAAATTGAATGTATTTTATATTAACCATTAAGAGAGCAATGGGACTCTTAGATATGTAAATTTAAATTCCTATATCGCCCGAAACAGGAGTGCCTAAAATTAAGGACAGATTTTTAACCATGATATTGTCTAATTAGAGAATTACTGTGGTTTATCCTTTGGAAGTATTAACAGTTGTAAAAGGATTGCATAACAAAAATTAAACGGAATGCTTATGTACATTTTCTTGTAACTTTAAAGGTCTATGGCCTAAATGGTTTATTTAGCTTAGGCACAAACTGTAACTGAATCAACGCTGTGTGCATATCAGCTACTAAAATTCTGAGACTTGTTAACGTGTGGCGATGATTGTTCTCTCTGAGGACATGATAAGAGCATCAAATTTTATGTGAGTTCAAGTTTAGGACCAATTTATGCTGCTATATATCCTATAATTTGCAGAAAAAGCATCAATGGCTATAACAAAGGGAAATGCAGGATCACAATATGAGCGCTAAAGCAGCATTCAAAAAGGAAAACTATAAATATGGCAGCTGCTACAAACAAAAATCTGAATTTGCATTGGATCTTGGCCCGTCAATATCCTGTGAGGTTCATAGAAAGTGCCTGAGGCAATCCTCATTAGAACATTACCCAACATGTCTCTATGGCCTCTTTCTCTAGAAGCTGCCAGTAAGGATCATGGAGTTCCAATGAAGAACTAGAATGTTCACTGTGCTCAAACAAGTTGCCTGATCTGGGACGCATGCTGATCGAGAAGCACTTTTATTTTTCAGAAAGTTTCTTGTGCAAAAGACTGAACACATACAAGAAAATGGTTCTCATCTCAGTTGCTGCAAGTTGCTATTCCCATTACTAAATGTACATTTCTTCTCAAAACATTAATAGTACATGTTCATTTTGACATAGGATATCACAAAAAAGGTCGACGCGTTTCGAACGGGACCCTTTGTCCGATTCTCATCAGGACCACAAAAGGAAATCTGAAAGAGGAAACAAGACATTCCCTTACAATCAACAACCTTATTCAGTATATCAATGATAACATTGAGACAAACCCACCACGAGCAATCTGAGCCCCCACCTTAGTTTTCAAGACCTCGCTTCAATCAGATGAATGGAAGCGTGTACGTCTGTGGGAAAGGTCAGTGACAGATTAGTTTATGCTTATTAGTGCCTGCTGTCAAGCTTGTTTTGGTCATAGGCGTAAAATTTGGGCGTTAAATTTACCTGCCAGGCAGCGTATCTGACGAAAGAGAACAAGTTCTCGATCGTGGTGCTAGGCTGTGGGATGAAGGAATGTATCACTCGTCAGGTGTATTAAATGTTGTAGTTTTTTTTGTGCGGCTGTAAAACAGTAATACAATGTACTAAGTTCAACGCTCAGAAGTCGCAGCTTGTGTAAAACAGGCAGTTACAGCGTCGAGGTGGCATAGAATTACCTTCGATGATAGCCGCTCGACTAGGGTTTTATTTTCCGAGTCAAGAAGGACGGCACTGGCGGCGTCTCATTTCCGACATTGGCGGTGTGAGCAAACGTTTTTCAAATGTCCTGAAAGAGAGACGAGTGACGGGCAATAAATGGGTGGGCCCAATTGTATGGCATATCGGGACAGTCAAATTGGCATTTTCGTGGAGTTCCAACGTACCTTAAGCAGAGATTCGATCTCAAATAGTTCGTACCGCGGCAGGAGTCTGGCGGTGCGGCATGCATCACCCGGAAGTATTCGTGTTCCTGCTAGAAGAGTTGTAATGGAACAATGCGGTTCGATTCGTGGGCAGTCCAGAAGGTCACGTGACCGCGGGGAGTGTCTGGTAGTTGTAGTTCCAAAATATATTGGGGCAAGTCGGAGTTATCATGTTCCCAATATCTTTTGGCTGACACTCTGGAACAGAAGGTGGGGATAAGGTTATTTTCCTGCAATCAGAAGAACAGCCGATAATTTGAAATACACAAAGGACAGGGCAGAAGAACCTAAAATACCCGGAGGATCTCAGAAAATTCATTAAGCCCATTTGTAACCGTATTGAATCTCATAATGAGTTGTACTTCGCGTTGGCTTAGTCTGGCTTCCATATTGCCACCTCTGATGTCAGTTTCCAATTTGGAGAGAACAGTCCATTTTATATCATTCTCTGTGTGTCCTTCAGTCTGCCAATGGCTGACCAATGGTGCATTGGCTACTAGCCTCCGAACTCTAGATTTATGTTGAGTGATCCGCTGTCGGATTTCCTCAGAGGTTTTGCCTACGTATAGTTTAGAGCAGGGACATAAAATACCATAAATGACATTTTTCGTTTTACAGTTTGAAAAAGCAGAGTGTTTCCATAGATGCCTTTATATGAAAAGACGTCTCCTTCCATCGTTTTGTCACAGCACGTACAAGTGCCACAATTGTGATGGCCCTGAATGGGCTGTTGACCCAGCATGCTCCGTAGTGTGGATGTTTCTTTTTTGGGTAATGCTGCCCGCACCACGAAATTGGCAATACTTTTTTCTTTTTTAAAAGCAAAAAGGGGTGGTTGTTGTAGACTGCAATCAAGATTCTTGATCAAGTGCCAATTTTGGTTAATGATTTTTTTAAGTTGATTGGCATTTGGGCAAAAAGTGGTTACGCAAACAATTCTCTGTCTCTTTCCAGAAGGGCATCTCGAGGTGTCCACCAGGCTCGACGTAATGCATGCTTAAGCAATTTCCTCGGGTATCCTCGATCTTTTAGGCATTCAAATAGATTTTGTGCATGTTCAAAGTATTCATCTCTGAATGTGCAATTTCGCCTAATCCTTAAGAATTGGCCAAAAGGTAGATTTTGGCGCAGATTTCGAGGATGATTGCTTGTATAATGCAATGCTTTATTGCGATCTGTGTCTTTTCTGAAGAGTGTGGTTGCCAATGACCTTTCTGATGCATAGACTTTTACATCTAAGAAGGTGATTTGATGTGTTGAAAAGTTTATTGTAAATTGGATGTCTTTTGTACATCTATTGAGCCAGTGCAAAAACTCCTTAAGTTGTTCCTCGGAACCACTCCAGATAAAGAAAGCGTCATCAATGTAACGCATGTAGTGAGTGATACATGCCATGAATGGGTTATTATTGAAGATGAATTTGTCCTCAAATAATCCCATGAACAGGACAGCCAATTCCGGCGTGAAGGGGTAACCCATGGCTACCCCTTTGATTTGATAGAAGAAATCAGTCCCGAACAAAAAATAGTTTTTTTGCAGTGCAAATTTCGCAAGAAGCAATAATGAAATCAGTTGGTACTCTGACTGGTTGTTCTCTAGTGTCTAGAAAATAGGACAGAGTCTCCAGGGCTTCTTCCTTCGGAATCTGAGTATACAGGGCAACCACATCCATTGTGACCAGTAGTTGCCTCGATGGATCATACTCTATGTGTGCCAGTCTGTTGATAAAGGCAGTCGTGTCCTGCAAATGTGCTGGAACTGATGAAATGAGTGGCTTTAAGAAAAAGTCAATATATTTTGACACTGGTTCCAGTAAAGACTCGCATCCCGAGATGATGGGTATCCCGGGGGGATTTGTTTCACTTTGGTGGACTTTGGGGAGAACATAGAATAAGGGAATTCAAGGTTTCTTATTTTGGAGAAATAATGACTCTTTGGGTCCCAGGAAGCCTTGTTCGACCCCTATTTGTATCAAATTGGACAATTGTCCTTGAAGTTCTACTGTAGGGTCTTTTATGATCTTCCTATAACAGTCTGTGTCTCCTAGTTGTCTCATAACTTCAGTTTGATACTTGTCTGTCTGCCACAGTACTACTGCACCTCCCTTATCCGCTTGTTTGATTACCAAAGATGGATCGTTTTAAAGACTACCCATGCACCATACCTTAGGGATGTGCAGTCACATATTGCACCTATCAAGGTGGACTCTCTGCCCCCAGTCAAAATGAGGCAGTCTGACTGCTGCATTGATGTGTGGTTTGTGTATAGCCTGGATCTTTTTCTTGACCCAAACACATGGCATGGCCATTTTAAGTCACTATACTCAGAGGTTATTACCCAACCTATACGTAGTTTTTTAACAAAGGTAACATGTACCTCAGTAACTGCCCAGCACAGTTCAAATACAGTCCCTTATGTTAGCCTAGAAGACACAATGGCGACAATATATGTCATCAAACTAGGGAAAGCTCCTAGCCCTGATAAACTTCCTGATAACCTATTGAGACATGACAACATAGTATGGGCTCCTTACGTATACCTTCTTTGTAAGCTGTGGCAGCCATAGTCCAGTTACCAGAGTCATGGAAAGGGACTGGAATAATCTGAATTTTGAAAAAAGGAACTCAACAAGACCCCATTAATTATAGGCCTATATGCCTGATAGATACCTTATGAAAAATTCAAGCCAAACCGGTCTTATCCAAACTCAACAACTGGATAGAGAGCAACAACATTTTAACACAGTACCAAGTTGAGTTCAGAGCGAGAACGAGCACAATAGATCAGGTCTGTAGACTTCTTTGTATAGGATGGAAATACGTGTAAAAGACAGAGAGGGACCCCTTACAAGTATCAAGGGAAATGAGGTACTTTCAACCAGAAAAGAGATAATCCCCTTGACCAAACAATATTGTCAATATGCAATGATTAACAATACATCAAATTGTAAATACCATATTCAATTCAAACATTTCAAAAGTTTTTATTAAAAAATATAAGATAATTTTTTTAAAACATATGACATCACAGTTATGACCCAATAAACACTTTAGAATACAATACATATAATACAGAGGAAATTGATCGGATGGAAATACAGAAATCTAATGCTTTTGATCTCATCCCTAGAGATTCCCTTTGGGATACCCTCAAAACTCAGGGAGTCCCTGAAGATCTTCTGACACAGATAGTTAGATTGCATGAAGACACCTATGCAAAGGTCAGATGGGGACCCAGGGGTAAACTTACAGAGGCGATTCCTATAAGGAGAGGAGTAAGGCAGGGATGTGTTCTGGCTCCCACCCTTTTCTCACTATACATAAATGATGTAGTGAAGCACCTCCAGGGTTGTAAACATGACTCACCAAGGTTGGGAGTGAAGCCAGTGCAGGCTCTGCTATTCGTTGATGATACAATTTGGGACTGCAGCATTTGTTAAATTCTTTAATGTGTTTTAAAGGGCCTTGAAATAAATTCTAACAAAACAAAATACATGACAATAAGACCATATAAAACTTTTAAGAAAAACATTACAGTCCAAAACTAAAAGTTAGAATATGTGCCCAACTTTAACTACCTTGGTATTACTCTAGACACTAAATTAAAATGGTATCCACATATACAGAAAAGCAAGGATATCCTGCTCCAAAATTCCATGCCAATATTGAAAAACATCAGAATAGTGTAACCAAGGCAGTGTCTTCGGCCCTCGATGTTTATATAAATAGGGCACAATCGGCAACACTATATGGCGCAGAGCTCTGGGGGGGTAACATGACGGAACATGTTTTCACGGGAGAAAACAAGTTCTTAAGGATGTCATTATGCCTGCCTGTATGCACACCCATGATTCCTATCATTTAGTATCTTAATATAACCCAACAAACCATACTGGGAGCTCTGTTATTCTGGGTCCGTCTGTGGACCACAGAAGAATTTATGAATTACAAAGAGGGGCTAATGGAGATTTTAAGATTAGATGGGCAACCACAATTGCAGTGGGTTAGACACGTCCACCTATAATTCTGTAACTAGGTCTAAACCGTTTCTGGGATGCTACCAGCTCCTTCACAAATCTTTCAAAGAAGATCTTGAAAACACTTTTTGGGGATATATGCAAAACAATATTCATCACTGTACAAAACTAGGTAGGATAACATCTCAGTTCTTATTAACAAAACAGCTCCTTTTCTTTGAAAAATACCTAGATGAAGTCCAACTGCAATTGGCCAAGTCCTTATACATTAAGTTTTGCCTCGACGTCTTACAGGTCGATTGCAACACAACCAAATGGTTACGCAATAACAGTGATGACTGAGAAGTCTATTGTCTCTTATGCCAACCCAATGCCATGGAAAATGATTCTCACTTGTTATTCTTTTGCCCAGCAACATTATACCCAGGGAAAAATTGATTTAACCTATTTGTCTGAACCTGAGAATAAGGTCACAATTGGGAGCCATTTGGATTTTTAAATCGGAATACATCCCAGAAAATTGTTTTTAGTGTAAGCTGATACTTATTTGCTGTTAATTTAATACACAAGGGGAAAGGCTTGAAATTCTAAATTAACAGTTGTTGCTAATATTTTTATTTGATTTTAACATCATATATTGTTTGAGTATGTCAAAGCACTTTCTTGCACTTGCACTTTATTAATTACTGCCTGATCCAACGTCATCCCACTTTTAAGAAATGATACAACAGCATCAGTATTATAAATTACTTTTAACAGTTACTATTGTTAGACCAGTTAGTTATTTTATTAACTTATCCACTCTTCCTAAAACAAACAATGAGAATACTGTTTTTTATCGGAAGATTATGGGTGCAGTTTGTTGTTCTTTTTTAAATCTTTATTTTTGTGTCTTTATGGGTATTTTTTATGATTTTTTAACCCGGATTGAATATTAATTGTCTTTTGCGGGTGCGTGTTTGTATTACCATGCCCCTCCCTAATCACCTCCTTTAAATGTCTTAATCCTATGCCACAGGAGTAAATATTCCTCATTTCTCAAGGCACTAACTACCCCTTGTCCTTTCCTTATTCTGCTAAAACCTATACCTATGTGAGAGGAGGTCTCTGTCACCATGGCAGAGATCTCAATAAAGAAAGGATAGGAGAGGCCTAGGTCCTGTCCTTAGTTTTGCGAATAGAACCTTTTAGTGTATGAGGATTAGTAGTGCTACTTTACATTTTGCAAACTGTAAATAGTCTCTAATGTCTTCGACAAATCCCAAAATTGTGAAAGTGGCATAGCACATGAATTTTCAGCATCATTTTTACCTTAGTTTGTAAAATAATATTGCTTTTTGTAAAAGGAAACCCCCACCAGTAACTCATTATTTGTGGCTGTGTCCGTCTACATATATAAGCAGAGGTCAACAACCAATAAACAATTCTAATGATTTTTCTCTGGGGACACTGACTGTTTTTTACTAGTGTGATGGCTCATTAATTCCCAGTGCTGAATGACGGCCCCGAAGCTCATTAATGCCTAGGCCATTTATGCTCATTAGTCCTTAATAATATTGCTATTCATTAGTGTCATGGGCTGATAATCCTCAATATTGCTAGGACCAATGGAGCTCATTAATGCTGCTAAAAGTTATTGTGGATGTTCATTATTGTGTTGTCCGATTATTGCTCATTAATGCATAAGACCAATAATACTTGTTAATAACTGATTGTTAAACATTATTACAGCCCAAGTCTTGATGTTTAAGAAGCCTTAGGCCGCTATTGATGATCAGGGTTATGCTCCTGGCATAGGAACATTAGACGTGTTACTGCCTAATGATATAGATGCTCACAGAAACTCAATACTACGTTGGAGGATTAAGGATCCTTGTCCCCATGATTATTGTCTCAAATCATCCCCGTGCCTTAGTGCAATGTCCAATATGTGCTTATTGCAGCCTGGTGTTATTTTGTTCTACCAATGCACTGGGGTGTTAATGTTTTTTACATGCCTTCCTAATTATTTCTTATTGATCCTAGGGACCACTACAACCAGTGTCTTACTAACTGGACATATTGATCGACATTGAGATGCTGTTAAAGGACTTTACTGACAGTGTCATTAAAACTTACTGATGCATGGGGACATTAAGGTTTGTTCTAGGTAGAGAATATTGGCCCACATGTACTTACTTTCCAATAGATGAAAAATGTGTAAAACACTTTGATAAATCGGGCTATTGCTCCACATTAAAGCCTGTATCTATTGACACTATGGGACTATGGCTTGAAATACAAAAACAAAAGAATACAATTCACCAGAAAATGCTGTAAATAAGGGTTATGAGATAAACGTTCAAAAACTGGAAATATAGCAAATGAGGTAGAGAGTTAACCTTAACTCAGACCTTCACCATTTATACCATTACACATGTTTAGACTCATATAGTGACACTTCACACTATCTATAATACGAGTAAAAGATGTTTACACATGGAAACAGTCACACTTAAAAATGGGTATAATGTGGAACAGCAGTCTGTAGTACCACGGATTAATATATTTTGTATCACAAACTTGAAGGATGTTGTACACAAACTCAATCCAAATCCTTCTCTACATCACTAGTACCAGAACCCAAACTAGAAATAGTTTATCACATAATTACAAACTCACTTAACCACTTCCATGCTAATGACAAGGTCAGCTCGTCATGCAGTTTACTGGAGCTGTGCTTATGACGAGCTGACCTTGTCATGAACAAGGCAAATTTGGAGCTTTCAGCACCCAGCGGGAAAAACCTTATCAGCCAAGGTGTTAATAAGCTAGCTACTCTCAGCTCAGTGAAAACGAAATCTAATATTAAACTAAACACTGAATGGTTCAGAAAAGACCTGTGGTACAAAAGGGAGTGGTGATGGACGGACCATCTGAACCAATCAAACACTCACACCCAGTCAACAGATCTGGATTTAATCCATCACCGTTCTTTAGCCCACTCTGCCACCCCAGTTCAGACATGGCCATATGCAAATCAGTCTGACCCTGTGCCTCATGGGAACAGTCCAGCCCGAACTGCCAAGCCATGCCTTCCATGGACCGGAAACAAGCTTCCGAGGAACGGCTTCTGGCATTTCAGCCGTCTTCAGCCCGGCTGGCTTGAATCCAGCGGCAAAGTGAGCAAGGGACTCACGTCTGAGCATACCCTGCCAAGTTATGGCAAACAAAGTGGTACAAAAGGGGTCAGACTGATTTGCATATGGCCATGTCTGAACTGGGGTGGCAGAGTGGGCTAAAGAACGGTGATGGATTAAACCCAGATCTGTTGACTGGGTGTGAGTGCTTGACTGGTTCAGATGCTCCGTCCATCACCACACCCTTTTGTACCGCTTTGGCCGCCATAAGTTGGCAGGGTATGCTCAGACGTGAGTCCCTTGCTCACTTTGACATTGGATTGAAGCAAGCCTGGCTGAAGACGGCTGTAATGCCAGAAACCATTCCTAGGAAGCTTGAATCTTGTCCAGGGAAGGCATGGCTTGGCAGTTCGGGCTGGACTGTTCCCATGATACACAGGGTCAGACTGATTTGCACATGGCCATGTCTGAACTGGGGTGGCAGAGTGGGCTAAAGAACGGTGATGAATTAAACCCAGATCTGTTGACTGGGTGTGAGTGTTTGATTGGTTCAGATGCTCCGTCCATCACCACCCCCTTTTGTACCGCTTCAGAAAAGACCTGGCCATAGTAAATAGTAAGAAGCTGCTGCTTGAACAAAGATAGTGTAAGACCTTACCTAGCAAGGAGAAGTGTGCAGTGCAAGAAGTAGCACCTCCAATCTAACAAATCCAAAGCCAGTGCCTTAAGCACTACACCAATCAAGTAATCTAATATCACACCTCTTCTTATGACACGAACACATTCACACCAGTGATATGGCTAATTATATCCAATCTCCAAAATCCCTTTCTCCAATGAAATTCTGGAAAAAGGAGTTAGAGAACACACACATAATTATGTAACACAAACCCTCCTTCTCTGGGATGTCTAGTCAGATTTGAGACTCCCAAGAGGCACGGAGACCTCATTGCCCAACATCAGTTCGCAAATCCTTACTTTGATTAATAAATATTGGCAAAGGGTTCTTATATTGCTGCACCCCTCTGCTACCTATGACACAACTGACCCTACAATACAATTTAGAAGTATCCAGGTTTGGGCAGAGATCACCAGGATAGCTGCATATTGGAACAACTCCTACATGTCATTACTGTCGAACAGCAGTATGTCCATTATACCATCAACAATCATATGAATATTCAATTTGACGATCTTCAGGAAAGCTAGACTAAAATCACAAATGTATTTCACCATGTATAACACTGGATGAAAGAAAATGTCTTTGTTTGAATGGAGCAATGCCTGAGATCTTCATGTTTAGCAGAATTGTCCAGAAACCCAACTCACTGCAAACAATTCAGTATCTGGAAAGTCAACCACCTACATACACAGAGGCAAAAAGGCAAAGCAGGGGGAAACAACTTGGATTTTTTTTTTACACAAATCTACATGTTGGTTGGGGCTATCTTTGCTATGAAAGTTTCTGCCTACTGCATAGATTCTGTGGCATAATGACGGTGCTAGTGACAGCTGCCCATTAACACCGTTTGCAAACATGTGATAATTATTAATGTTATAATGAAATACCGCTCACTTCACAGCAAGCAACGTTAAATAACCCCAATGCTTGGCAAAATGGTAGTAAATTGGTCTGATAATTCATGAGCAAATTTGCAAGCCTCACAACATAACTGAGAACTGTTTTATTTTTGCAAACATTACCTGCACCTCTGGAATTTAAATTCAAGTCAGGCAATTAGAATATCCGAATTCATGAATGCAATCAAATTTAAAAAAATTCAAATGTTGATCAGCAAATGAATGATCAAAATATCTCTAATTTAGTCCCATGAAATCTGCCTAACACCTTATTGTAGCGCCAATATTCTATATAAGAATTGGAAAATTCACAATCAAATCTACTCCATATGTGAAAATTCTCTGCAAGAGCATTTATCTTGTTTCACATTGTGTGAAAGTTTCACCAACCTGCACTACCAATCTGTGCAGTGGTACAATGTACATTAGTAACAAAAGCAGAAAACGGTTGGTTCAAAGTGGGGGTCACGGTTGGAGTTGTGTGCGGTGTCGTTAAGGATTTCAGGTTTGGATGGAGATGCCTGGATGTCCGCCAATATATAAGCAGTGTGCAACATTTTTGGACACTCTACTCAAGGGTAGTTAAAGAATTAGACTAGAAATGTGGGAAAGTACATTCACATGTCCACCACTTAATGGAAGTGTATGTATAAGTAGGAAATGAGAGGAGAATATGGGGTCAATCTACCATCTTCCTAACACTGCACATAACTACCGCACAGAGTATGAAAATGTAGAGCTTGGAAAATAAGTGTGAGTGTACAAGTACACTACACAACATATGTAATTTGGTACCCTGTTCCTGCAGTGCAAGCCCCCAAAAGCTATTTTCACTGTGAAAGGCCCTGGCTGTCCCATGCAAAAATTTAAAGTACAGATTAAAATATGGATTCTGCTATCTCGAGTTTGGGACCAGCTAGAAAAAGAACACACACTGTTTAAATATTGATTAAAAACCCAATTCACTGGTGAAGTCAGCATTTTATTACATATTTCGGAAAAGTTACTTTTAGGAAGTTACCTTCTCCATGCCAGAAACTCTTAGAGGCTAATTAACATTAAATCTCCAGCAGATGTCCAGCAATTGCTTGACCGTAATGATGTAGGAAAGCATCCCCAGACCAGGGACAATGACCTGGGTTAGGGGAAGTGTATTTCTCCCCCTGGCAAGAAGACTAGTTTGTGTGGGCCCAGGAACTTAGGGGCTGATTACGATGGTGGACAGATGTCAGTCCGCCTGCCATCGTCTCGGGGAGTGGGACCGCCCGCCTACAAGGTGGCGGTCCCACAAGTGCCATAACGATGCAGCCGCCACCATGGCAGGTACCATGTGGTGCTTGCCAAATGGTGCAAAAATATGTGTGCCCCCAACCCCAAAACCAAAGTACCTGGGGTAAAGAGGGGCCCGCTACAGACCCCCAAAGTCCATCCCCACTAGCCTTCCCATGGAGGGTGAACCACTAAGGGAAGGCTAGCGAGATGGACCATCATAATCCCAACGGCTGTGCCTGGTTGGCACTGCCACCATTTCTGGGTATACGAGGTGGCCTCCGCAGCAAAGGCGGGCTCAAGGAGCCCATCGGATGTGTGGTGGTCGGAGTTTTTGACTGCCACGGTACTGCCCGCCATAATAATATGGCGGGGGGAAAATGGCCTCACAATGGCGGTTCACCGCCATCGTAATCAGCCCTTTAAAAATCTCCGGAGGATCAGGACCAACGACCTAAGCAATCTGACAAGGATTTTCTGGGCTGAAAAAACAGGTTACTCCAACTTGAGGCTTCCTACAGCAGCAAATCCATTTCAGTAGGTACTCAGCAAGAAAGCATCTAGCCTCATACAACTCATAGTCAAATAGATACAGTCTGAAACTTTTTCAAGAAGGAGGATCCTGAGCTCTGAAAGAAAGACTAAGGGCCTGATTTAGAACTCAGCGGATGGGTTACTCTATCACAACAGTGACGGATATCCCAATCGCCGAAATATAAAACCCATCTGCTGAGTTCTAAATCATGCCCTAAGTCTGAGAGAGGTAATCTTGACTGAACAAAGGCACAAAAAGTATTCAGCCATCAAGAGGACTTTTCTCGGTGCGAAATGTTGATTATCCCACACTGAGTTTTCTTGCCAGAAGCAGCAGCTTCAGTAGGACATTGTCCAACGGCTATCTGGCCTTGTGGAAATCTTCTCGGAAACAGCGTGCAATCTTGCCCAGCTGCGGGATTCTGACTCCCTTTCACGTATAATGAAGGTAAAATATCCAACTGGGATGAACCTACTTGGTGTATCTCACACATGCTATGCTACAATGCTGTAGGCCTGAAATCGTGTCTAGATCTGGGTCAACTGTTACAACAGCCTTGGTGCATTTTCACTGACATTTTTCAAAAATCACATCTGCAGTTACCCTTTTTTTTTTTAACTGATATTCCTGATTTTCCCTATTAGATGTTTTTCTATTTTTGTAAATTGGAGTGAGGTGTTTATTGTGTTGTGTTTTCAATTCTTAATAATAATAATTGTTTTGGTACTTCTTAATACTCTACATATTTTCTGTAAGTTAAGCCTGTCTGCTTGCCGCCGTAGCTACAAGGGTTTTATCCCCGAGTGAGGTAAGAATCACTTCCAGAGGATCAGATTGAAAGGGTGTGTGTGGTACCTGTGCCAGTCAGACCATAGTGATGGCAAGGCTAGCTTCCCCAGGACAATATCTGCCAGGACTAGTTTGTAGGGCCAGGAATGTTCTTTGGCAGGAATCTGTCTGTCTGAGCCCCTGATATCTTATGAATGCGAGGTTCTAGTTACACCCAATAGGGTAATTGTCAGTCCTCATCTTCCTCTTGACCTTGATAGTAAATTCCCACAAATGAGAAAACAGTTGAGAGGGGCAGCCACCGATGGTGCCTCAAAAAAACAGGTTTCTGGGGACACTTCCCCTAAGTTAAAAATCTAAGGTACAACAGGGACCTCATTAGAAAGTGGGCAATTCCTTACCAGCCCATGGATGGAAGTAAGGCTTACTCAAAGTGCCCGATTAGAGCATCCATCTAAATGGCCAGGTTTCTGGTTCCTTACAGTGACAGCTGTCAGTGTCCTCTGTAGGTTGCTTGCCTTTTGGGCAGAGCTTGACTCAACTTGGGCACAGAAGGAGGAACGAGGAGAGAGGATGAAACATAACCTTCTTGGTCAAGATGGTATTATTCACCTGCTGAGATACCTCTGAGGGTATGCCAGGGTTAGATCTATCCCAGTTGACATCTACAGATGAGAAGGGTTCTCAATGGATCCAGTTAGTTGCTTGGGCTGAGCTTAACAGAGTGGCAGAACTAAAAACGGTACAACGTCGGGGTAGTACCACAACTGTTGCTCTGGTCTAACTCCACGCAGGGTGTAGACTTGGCAATAGGATGTGAGGCTGGAGATGCTCTGCCAATACAGAGGGCTTTTCCACATCCTGTCTGCCTAAATTAATGAGCACTGCCAAATAAATGGATGTTGCTCTTTGCCTTTTTAGCTATAGATGGCCTTTTTGAAAAGTCATGCCCATTTGTTGCTTAATGTTAAAGCTGTTTAGATTCTTATTTAACTTTCTGATATATCCATAGCATACGGTGCAGTCAATTAATCTATGGCACAGAAAGTTAAATGTCAAGTATGGACTGCAGTACATATTGTTCATCCACTGGTCTGACCAGGAGAGCATGGCTTCAGTATTGCCATGGTAGCCTGACAGCTGAACTTTAAACCTGCAACCTGACAAGACAAAATAACTCTTTTGAGCTGAAAAATCCTCATTTTATTTAAGAAGCCACACGTATGTAAGCCTTGTAGCACACAATGTAGGCGGCATAGTATTTCAAATGGTACATGCAGAAACATTATATCACCCTGTCCCTGCAATGACAAGCCCCCAAAGCTATTTCCAATGGGAAAGGACCTGCCATTCCTATGGAGATGAGTTTCCCTACCTTGGATTTTGGGAGTAAGGTGCACTATGGGATTGTTTGTAGTAAGGCTGACTTTAGCTTCTGCAAAGGTGGGTTGGGTTGTGACAGGGAACAGTTATCCCATTGGTCAGGGAGGATCGAGGGGAGCCAGAAGTCATCTCTACCCACTGGCTGGTGCTAAAAGTAAATGTGACACTCCATGGCATTCCCCTCAGAACACTTTCTGGACCTGTCGAAGGACAGAAAAAGGACAGCATCTCCGTTTTGAGACCTTTGAGAAGGGCTGGACCAGTTCCACTTGTTTCCAGTGCAAAGAAGTAGACTCCAGGGTCAGTTGGCTGACCTCCTGTGTGGCTACAGTGACACAACAAGCTGCAATAGGCAGTTTACCTGATGTTCCCAGCTGGCCAGCAAAAACTGAATCTGGACTGGACCCTGCTGCTGGCCTCTGCCAGAGTACGTTTTGACCCCCTACTGCTGCTGCTGAGTTCCTGTAACACTTAACTGTGTCTAACTAGACTTCCAATGCCTCTGAAAGTAGGGACTTAACAAATGTTGGGACTTTCAAACCTCTGGTGGACTGGGACCAATCACCTAAACCAATCCATCCAAATAGTGACTTTTCTTGGCTAAAAGCAGGTTTATCCCACATGGTGCTTCTCAGCAGCAGCAAATCCATTTTAGTGGACCCTCGGTGAGAAGGTATCCAGCTAAATAGAACTCATCATTTGATACCACCCACAGACTTATCCTTCTATTTCTAGGCTCTGGAAAAGAGACTAAGGCCCTAATTTAGAGTTTAGCGGAGAGGGAACTCTGTCGCAACAGCGATGTACTACCCTTTCTGCCAAATGGTCACTCCAACCCCCTGATATAGATGTGGGTGGACCGGAGGTGTGCCTACAACAGAGTCTAAATAATATCCCAAAGACTTGACAGAGAATGGGATGTTGGAGGGTAGCCATTCAACCACATACCTAATTTAGAGTGGGCTGCCTGATCTCTTTTTTGGCCGTCCTTCACCGCTAGGAATATTTAGCAGTGAGGGACAGTAAAAAAAATAATGACCCACCACACACACAATTTGGTAGGAAATTCCCAGAGTGTGTGGGCCATTAGTTTTATATTTTTTAATAACTCCCACTTTGGGAGTTTGTTTATGGAAAATTTGAAATTTGACAGAGGGCCTTTATTTTGGTGACTCTAACTTTGGTGGGCCATATGTACAGCAGGACGATGGAGTATTTTACTCCATTATCCTGAAAAATGTACGCTGTCTGCCAAAGTATAAATCAGACCCGAACATAGAAAATTACAACAACGGTACAAACATTAGCCAACCAACAAAAGGAATTCTCTGGGACTAAAATAATCCTGCTCTGAGTTTTTCCCGCCAAAAGCAATGGCTTCAGCTGGACCTCGTTCAATTGTCATCTGGCCTCTTGGAACTCTCACAACTTTTCCTCAGTATTTCAACATCTATTTCAGACCCTGAGTCCCACTATAAAATTTCTGACCGGGATGATCCTACTTGGTGTAACCGACACGTCCTTCATCACAGTCAGCCAGAAATCCAGCTTAGTTGCCGCACAACCTGGGCCACAAACTATTATTGGCCCTTTACATTTGCACAGTGTTTTTTTTTCACTTAAGTCTTTAAAAATTCATATCTCCAGTCCCCCTTATTGGGTTTTTGTCATTTTGGTGTCCTTTTTACTTATTACATTATTCTCTATTTATACAGTCAAGTTGGGTTTTTATTGTGTTTTTTCTTAATTTTTACCTGTTTTGGTACTTCTAAATACTTTACATATTTTCTTTATGTTAAGCCTGTCTGCCCTCTGCTACAGCTGCCAGGGGTGAGCTCAGTTTTCATTTATAAAAACCTTCGATGGAAATTTACAGGTTAGACACTTTGGGCCCCATTTTGATGTCAGTGGGACCACCACTGATAGGCCACCTATGGCAGTCCCACCGACATCCAGGCCATTGGTCTGACCCCCGCATTATGATGCAGACGGTCAGAATGCAGCAGTCTGGGGGACAGACCACCACCTCTGAAAGGCTCAAGAAGCCCATCAGGGCAGTGGTCGGACACTAAGCCTTACAATGGAGGCGATGCCTGCATAGGCACCACCATAGGGATTAGAATGTTCATTTCCCACAGCCATTTCATGGTGGTCCCATTGAAAAGGCTGTCAGAATGGGTCTTTAGGGGCCCCAAGGAGGGGCCTGGGGGCACATCTGGTGCCCTCCAAACATCTATGCACTGTGTGCGAAGCACCACATGGTGCCTGACACATGGTACATGGATGTTTGAAAACATGCCTTTTTCTAATGCCACTTGTGCTCCAGCCCTTTTCCAGGCCACAGCATAAGCCACAGTAGAAAAATGCAGTTTCCCACCGCCTACAAGCTGGTCTCATAAAAATAAGGTGGGTGGGACCACTGGCTACTTGTCGGGTGCTCTCAGTCCCCCTATGATGGCGGTCAGATACTTGTCCGGTTGCCAATGGAATGAGGCCCTTTATTTCTTGTGGTGGCCTTCCATCCACCCCAATTAATGATTAACTTTCTTATGTAGTCTAAACATATGTAGTTCAGAAATATCTGCAAACACCCAAAACATTCCAGCAAATAAGAATGAAAAGGTGTACCAATAACTATTGTAATTTAACTTTGAGAATCATCTCGAATCAGGTTATATTATGCAGCTACACAGTACATTAATATTACATGAATTAGAAATAATTAACATGAAATTCAAAATAATACATGCAGACCATATTTGCTCCAACATTATGACAGTAAGTGCAAATACTCCAACAGAATTGTTTTTTTCTTAAGAGGGCCCCTCTTATTTTAATACAATTTGCATTCACTAATTGCACACACCCCTATCTCTTTTCGGTTTCTTTACATTACGTTGACAGTCTCTTGGCATTAATTAATCCAGCAGATGTGACCACAATAGCTGCTCATAGTAATACTGATACTTATCTCACCTTCAATTAATTAAAAATATAGAGCTTCAAATAGCCCCACCTGATATATTATGGAATAATCTTCTGTCTGTTGCTATCTCTGATAAGTCCTGCTCAAACTGGATTGTTAAAAGACTAGTAATTGTTAAGAAATGTTCTTACGGAACTGTAAATGACCAAAAAAAGGCTGCTAAAAGATGACTGGATCATTGATGCGTCACCACTAACAACATACAAAATAACCTTTAAATCTAAATGGTCAACCTACTCACATATGCTTATAGATTTACATAATGCCTGCACATTGGTCTTGTCAGCATCTAAAAATATGCAGGGTTTACATGCTGTCCTTTTGGTTTATTCTGCTGTGATGATTTAAGGCCTCATTTAGAGTTTGGTCAGCAACCTGCCATCTGCCATATTTAGGGATCTCTGCCAGCCTGCAGGAGATCTGTGTGCCTTCAAAGGAATCACCACGTAATATTTGCTGAGTGACCTCTATGTGATATGTGACCTCACAGGAATTTGTTTTTGTTTTACCAAAGCAAAATCCCAAAGTGGGAGTTTGGCATTTGTTACATAAAATACCAATGATCCTATAATAAATTGGGTTATAAGTTTAGTGGGGTGGGGGGATGAGGGCCCAACTGAAGTAGTTTGAAATAATTGTAGTATTTTCAATATTGAACATAGAACAGAAGCTGAAAGTGCACATAAAAAGGAAGTCAAGCCAATACATATAATAACTAGGTAATAAATAGGTTAAAATTAGCTTTCAAATAATACATAAAATAGGTAACCAATTATTGTTAGAAATGGAGGTCTCTAGTTGTCAAGGGTTTGCACATTTGTCTAACTAGGGACCCTTCATCCTAGTCAGGGTACGGGGATACACTTCTAAAATAACCCCTGCTCACCCCCTTGGCAGCTTGGCATGAGCAGACAGGCGTATCTCGGAGCCACTGTGTAAAGCATTTGTGCACACAAACAGTAATACAGTGAAAACTCTACAAATGGATACCACACCAGTTTCGAAAAAAAAAAATCTTTCTCTAAACCAAACAAGACCAAAAGGACAAAAATCCAGCATACAGTTATCAAAATATGATTATTAGAAGGTAAAGACAGTTATGCCCAAAGCAAACTATAGATGCAACACTTTCAACACAAAGTACCTTGGATTCATCACAATCATAAACAAAAACAGCCACAGGGAAGGTGATGCGTTGGTTCCTTATGCCCAGGGAAGGTGATGCATTGGTTCCTTACTTCAGGGGAGGTGATGCGTTAGTTCCTTACTGCCACAGAGGGGAGGTGATGTGTCGGTTCCTTACTGAAGGGGATGTGATGCATCAGTATCTTACTGTGTGGGGAGGTGATGCATCTGTTTCTTCCAGCACCCCCTTTGCTCTTGTAGACTTGGCGCCCCGGAAACCCCCTGGTGCCATTTAAATTACAGGCCTTAACTACATGTAGCACTATGGATAAATTAAAATGACTAATGAGGTATATAATGATGTTACCATGTCTAGAAGGGAGAGCACAAGCACGTTACCACGGGTTATCAAGAGTAAAGTGCACATAAGCCCTCAGTTTCACAGAAAAAGGCAGACATCTGGGCGACCGTGGAGAAAGAGCCTAGTCCAACAGATTCTTACACTCTGGAATTTTATTCCAGTGGGTGCAGGTAATATTTCTTTTTTATGATTGGAACAGTCAAACTTTCCTTGTGGATTGATGTACTTATATTGGTGGCCCATAATCTTTCCAGTGGTTGGTATAAGGTTTACCCAAGTGGATCCTGGGGTTCTGCTGACAAAAAAACGTGATGACCTGCCCTACTCTAATTCGAGCAAGCTGAAGTAAGTTTGCCTGACAGAGCACTCAGCCACGTTTACAGTGGAGTGTCTGGTCTGCCAAACACTAAACATGCTTTAAATCTGTTTTTCCGAATTGGAATGTCTTAGAGGGTATATTATCAAGAACCATAGTCATATAGTTTCTATCTTATGTATTACAAGCTTGTTTATATTATTAATTTATATTGTAAAGTTTAAATGGTCCTTAAATTGTTTTTTGAAACCCAATCCAATGAAGCATTATTGTATTCAAGCTGCTTACAGAGCCACACTTTTGATGCTGGTTTCAATTCCTGCTGTGCTTCCTAACATCTCCTTCCTACCGCAACAAACTTGCTGAATGAGTGATGACAACAATATAACAATGTTTAGTATTGTAGAACCCAACACCCCTCCCCTACTTTAAATAGTGCATTGTGATTTCTGTGTCCCAAGTGCATAGTTTTATAGTTTACTGATTTGAACCTAAACCTTTCTTGAATCACACCAGACCTTTCCCAGTCAACCGTGGTTTTCTGTAAGGTAATGGGTATGCAAATCACCTGCAAACAGGCATAACAATAAGACCACTCCTACTGAAATTTGGGAAAAGTGTGCAAAAGGGAAGGTTGGTAACTGATCTTTATACCATTTCAATTGAAATCCCACTCTCATAAACTCAAATGCATTTTAGGATCACTCTAGCAGTTTATTAAACATGTTCTTGGATAAAAAGTTATGAACAATATAAAACCAAAGAAAAATATAAAAAACACTGTCATAGTATGAACTAGTGGTGCAACAGTGTTGTTCAAGCACACATTCACATTTATGTGTGTGTAATATTCCTGCAGGTTTATCAAAGGACTAGCGCTGCTCATAGATGAAATTGTCAGGTACATACCTCAATTTAGGGGACATTGGGTAGACAACAACTTTCTGAATGTGGTTGGAGACTTTGATTTGTCAGTACGATGCTACCTTGCATAGTGCTACCCAGAACATCTTTTGTCTTGCCTAAAACTTTGTGCTCAAGCAAGTAATTAAGGTTATTCATCAAGGGTACATGGGTATGCAAATCACCTGCAAACAGGCATAACAATAAGACCACTCCTACTGAAATTTGGGCAAAGTGTGCAAAAGGGAAGGTTGGACACTGATCTTTATACCATTAAAATTGAAATCCCACTCTTATACACTCAAATGCATTTTAGGATCACTCTAGCTGTTTATTAAACATGTTGTTGGATAAAAAGTTATGAACAATATAAAACCAAAGAAAAATATAAAAAACACTGTCATAGTATGAACTAGTGGTGCAATCTAAACAGTGCTGTTCAAGCGCACATTCACATTTATGTGTGTGTAATATTCCTGCAGGTTTATCAAAGGACTAGCGTTGCTCATAGATTAAATTGTCAGGTACATACCTCAATTTAGGGGACATTGGGTAGACAACAACTTTCTGAATGTGGTTGGAGACTTTGATTTGTCAGTACGATGCTACCTTGCATAGTGCTACTCAGAACATCTTTTGTCTTGCCTAAAACTTTGTGCTCAAGCAAGTAAATAAGGTTATTCATCAAGGGTATATATAATTCACGTTATATTTGCTCTCCTTTCGTAGTTAAGGTCACCTTCATCCTAGGTCTGTCCCGGACAGACTATGCTTTGATTCAATTTGATATTACCATGAACAATACATTTGCTGTCTCAGTTCCTCTAACTTTGCCAATCATGCCTTTGGTCCAAAGGTGAGATTGGTGAGGCCATTCAAAGATTTGTACAGGGGGCGTGGCCAACTAACATGAGCAATCGGACGTGATCTCGATCAGCTCCGTCCCAGGGCCCGCAAAGATCCTTGAAAAAAGGCATACATTTTACATCTCGGAAGAAGCACAGAGCACCCCCTGAAAGGGGAAAATGGTAAAGAATGGCAAAGGAGCTCTCTGATGCCCCTGCAAGCAGACAAAGATGCTTGGGTGAGCTGATGGTGCTCAGAGTGTTGAACAAGAAAATGGCGCTAAGCATCGCGGTGGACCCAGAGCGGCGTATTGCCTAAGCCCCCGAGACTCCTGCCACCGAGCCGACGGTCTGAACTTGCCCACAGACGCTGGTGGTGGCACTCCATTCGAAGCCCAGATGCCGTACTGCATCCCAACGTAGCAGATGACGTGGCAGGAGGAGATCTTGAGGTGAGAGCCCCGGGGCTGCAAAATGGTGGAACCCCCCGCCAGGATAGCGGGCTTGCTGCGGTACGGAGGAACAATCGACAATGGCACTGATCCCTACCTCAAAGAAGTGCTGGCTCCCTAAATGCAGGTCACACAACCCCTCAGCAACGAGATACCACCACTAAGGCTGCCGAGCAGCAGAGGGGGACGTGACTGCGGTTCCAGTGCCCGGCGGGGAGCGCAACCTTGATTGGCCCGATTCAGCGAGCCCCCTGAGAGAGTGGGGAAGGTCTGAGGAGCCCCCCCACCTGTCAGTGGAAATTACTACTAATTTCAGAGGGCAGCGGGGGCCTGAGACTTCTGAACGCTGCAACTGGCGGGGCGCAAACCCTAGGGGCACCGAGCGATGAACACCCAAATGGCAAGTTCTGTAAAGGGAGATGCAGATGTGTACTGACGGGGTGATCCCAAGACCATGAAGCAACTAGTGGGAGAGACGCCCTGAGGCCCTAATTAAGATGAAACTCAGGATGCCTGGTGCCTGACCTTAACATGGCCGCCGAGCTGTGGACAGGTAAATACTAAAGACCACCAGTAGCACTTCGTGGGGTACCAAGTGAGCCACTCTGCTTATCTACAACTGAAAGGGTGATCTTAGAGGTATACCAGGCCACTGTGCATAGAGAAAACACTGAGGACACCACCAAGCAGACCGCATGACTGCAGTGTCTGGAGTTGTAATCACAGGTGCTTCGCACTGGTTCTGCACAACGAGAGGGGCGGCCAGGAGCTGAAAAGAAAGCGGATCCCGTTATGCCACCCAAAAAGAGCCCCAGCAACAAGTTCTCCAATTACTTTCCCACCACAGATGTGACAGCGGCAGGCGACGAGGTGACACCACCGACAGGGACCATGGCGCTAACTAGAGAGGGCCTCATGTCTTCCATGCAGGAATTGAAAAAGGAACTCCGGGCACACATCAAAGCTGATATGGACGCCTCGTTTGCACTTTCCGTGCAGAGATGAGGGAGAAAATTGTATCCATGCAAGCAGATGTGGATTCAGTGGGCACCCGAACGCTGGATCTCGAGGCAAAACCTCAAGAGCTAGCCGATCGGCTCACACCCTTGGAAGAAGGATTGACGGGCCTGAGTAGCCAGTTGCAAGCCACCCTGCTTAAGTGCGAGGACTTAGAAAATCGCTCTTGACGCAACAACATTCGAGCAAGTGAGCTGGAGGAAGATTGTGAGGGCCCAGACTTAGAGGCATTCATGGTGGGTTTATTCTCTTCGGTTTTGGGGGAGGTTGGCCCTGAGGTCTGGCTAGAGAGAGTCCACAGAGTGGGGCCGCGTCTCCCAGGTGAGTAGGAGACCCCGCGACGTCCTGGCAAAATTCAGTTAATTGAAGATCAAGGAAAAGGCCCTTCAAAAAGCATGATCCACAGACAAGATCACCTTAAAAAATGTCACGTGTGCACTCTACCAAGACGTGGCACAGGCCTCCCTCCTACAGCGCCAGCAGTTCCGCTCACTTACCGATTTTCTAAGTGAAAAGAGAACCAGGTACCGATGGACATATCCCTTTGGAATAGCCTCCCATTGGGATAACAAATATCTACACTGCACGGAGCTGAAAGAAGCTGTGGACCTGCTGTGAATTGAGATCACCCCCTCACACGACCAGACTCCTTCACAAGATAACGAGGGTGAGAGGCGCCGCAGGAGACAAGGCGGAGGCTCATGGCAGACAATAGGATCAGGGAGTAAGAAAACCAGAGCTTGAAGCCAACGATTGGTGAATCCTGTGCTACATAGTACACATGTCTTGGGGGATAGAGAAACCCCGAAATGCCAGTTTGACATGGAGCGGCTGGATGGAGCGAAGGACTTGCATTTACCTTGTCTGAGATAGGTTGTGGACGGAAGGCCTCTCGATTGACCCACTCATCATTTGTCATGACACTCTATCCCACCCTCATGTGGCAGCCAAGGGAGACATTGGAATAGCTGAATGGAGAGGAGGACTTGCATTACTTCAATTAAAGTAGACCCTATGGCCCAAGCTTAGGTCGGGGGCCTAGAACCTGATGCGTGTGGCCAATACACTACATAGGCAAGTGCTGTAGGTTGCTTGTGAAATCCTGAGCTGTTTGTAATTAATGTGGTACAGAAAAATCTGAGGGTGGGGGCTCGGAGGGGAGTGCCGACCACTGAGGGGACACTAGCAGAGCCAGTGGAACTAACATACTTGAATAGTTAATCTGAAAGTGACAACTAAGGGGGGTTAATACACTCTCTCTAGACAAGTGCCTTAATGATGACAAAATAGGGGCTGGGGGAACGGGAATGGTTACTTTCCTCGAGTCAGTTGAGGAATGGAAGCTCCCCTCGACGATGGGGACTTTCGATACTCGGTTTTACTGTTTATGTTGTTTTATTAATATAGTTAGATGTCATGGTGCATTTTTTCTATTCTTCATTTATAAGCTGGGGAGGAGAGAGGAGGGTAGATACAACACCAGCTCATGGGGGGGCGTAACTCAATCTGAATAACTATGGCAGTCCAGATCACATCGTGGAATGTCCGTGGCCTAAACTCCCCTAACATGTGACAGCGCCTTTGGAAATATTTACTTCACCACAATATCCAAGTGGAAGATCTCCAAGAAACCTATCTCAAAAAGTCTGAGGAACATCGTCTGAAACATAAAAGCTTCCCACTCATATTCAGATCCTCCCAAGGTCCACACCGTTTCAATCCCAAGACTTCAAAGCGGACAAAATAGGGAGATATATTATGGTAAGGGGGGAATTACGGGGCAGGCAGTGCACGTTTGCAGTTCTTTATGCACCAAACACGGGGCAGCAGGACTTCAACCTCTCTTTCCTTATGGCTTTGGGAAGCTTTGCGCAAGGGGAAATACTTTTAATGGGTGATTTTAACCTATTCTGGGACAAAGGGCTGGACATGACCCATCCACACAGAGCTGCGGCAGGAGTGTTTGGTCAGGCTTAAAGATCGCAACTCCGACTACTGGGCCTGATAGATGTGTGGCAGGACCATCATCCCCCGATTGTGACTACTCCTTCTCCCACTCCCACTCCCACAGGACATACTCCCACATTGATTACATATTTGGGAGTCAATCCCTGCTCCCCTCAGCCACACAAACACATTTCCACCCGATATTTTGTCTAATCACGCCCCTCTAGAGGTGACCCTCACATGGCCAAATCCCCACTCAAGACACATGCGCTGGTACTTTCCCAACTTCCTCTGTAGGGATCGCTTATTGCGAGATGAGATCAGGCAATCCAGTAAAGATTTTCTTGAGCAGAATAATCCTGATCTCACCTCACATGCCAACACCTGGGATGCACTCAACGCAGTAATCCGGGGCAAGTGCATTGAGCTAGACAACATCTAAAAATCGCTGCAACGGGAGGAGTGCCTCCTGCTAGAAAAAGAACCACTGTCCGCAGAACAGGGCCACAAGACAAACCCCTCAGCCCCAGCATTGAGGAAAGTCATTGCCCTTAGAGGCAAGCTGCAGGCCATATACACGAACAGGGTGGAAACAAACATCTTACGTCTTCAGACCAGGGGATATGAGGGAGGGAATAAGGCGGGGTCCTTACTCGTTCAGCAGCTCAGGGCCAAACAGGAAAGGGAATATATAAAACTCATAATAGATGTGGTCGAAGTTCCACACAAGACAGAGGAGGGGAAGGCTCGAGCCTTTGAAGGGTTCTACCAAACTCTTTATACATCAGAACACCCACGGGCACAGAACCAACAATGGTATCTGGAATCCTTAGATCTCCCACAGGTTCCCCCAGATGCTAATGAGGAATTGGCCGCACCCATTATTCCTGAGGAAGTGCAAAAGGCGATCGACGCACTTAAACTATAAAAAGCACCGGGGCTGGACGGATTCACAGCCCACTTTTACCAAACCTTCACTCCGGAAATAGTCCCCGTTTTAACCACCCTCTTCAACGTCATTGCCTCAACACAGAAGGTCAACCCCACCATGGAAGAAGCGCTTGTGGCAGTCATCCCCAAACCATGGAAGGACCCTGCAGTCTGTTCCTCATACAGCCCGATAGCCCTACAGAACCTGGATGCCAAGATTTATTCCAAAATCCTGGCTACGCACCTCAAATCTGTGCTCCCATGCCTTATTGACCGAGACCAGTCGGGTTTTATCAAGGGTCGGCAAACCCACGATAATCTGCGGCACATCATCCACTTAATAGATAAGGCCCAGAGGAAAAATATCCCAGTAGCTTTTTTCTTGCTTTACGCGGAGAAAGCATCTGACCGTGTGGAATGGTCCTTCTTGTTCTGGGTGCTTCGGCGCTTTGGCTTCAATGAGGCCTTCATCGGGACGGTTAGTGCCAACTTTCACTTTCCTAGCTCAAGAGTCCTGCTTAATGCCGTGGCTTCCTCCTCGTTTGGCCTGGCACGAGGAACAAGGCAGTGTTGCCCTCTATCACCCCTCCTCTTCGCCTTAGAGCCTTTGGCGCACAAAATTAGAAGGAATCTCGACATTCAGAGAATGGGTTTTGGCACAGATGATCATAAGATATTTCTCTTTGCCGACGATGTGCTTTTTCCGGTCATAGAATCTTTGACCACCCTCCCGGCTATCCAAGAGGAGCTGGCGCTGTTTGAGAGAGCAGCGGGCTTTAAGACCAACCTAACCAAGCCATTCTTACTTAATCTGACCCGTTCTCTGGAGGAGTAGCTTTAGGTGGAGAGCTAGTCCCCATTTCACTGCACAACTAAGGAAATTACCTATCTGGGTATCCAGCTCACCCCTGTATCTCAGACCTCTATAAAGCTAACTTCCCTCCCCTTTTACGCAAACTGAATCACGATCTGGGCATACGGAGTGCTGCATATATTTCGTGGTTAGGAAGGATCATTGCCATCAAAATGAACGTGCTCCCCCAGTTGCTCTACCTCTTTCAGGGGCTGCCCCTCCTGGTGGAAAAAGGCCTATTTAAGGAACTGCGCCAAATGATAACGAAGTGTGTCTGGTTGGGAAAAAGAGACAGTTTACCTTATCGCCGGCTCACGCGGTCACGGGGAGGTGAGGGGCTGGCACTGCCAGACTTTCAGGCATACTATAGGGTGGCCCAGTTGAGAGTTATCACAGAATACTTGTAACGAGCTTCAGAGAAGCATTGGCTTCATGTAGATAGGCAGATTACCAGCCGCACCAAATAGGACTTACTGTGGAAGCCAAAACACGACAGACCACTACATGAAAGCTATGGGACGATCTCAATAAGAGGTTGCGGATGACCACCTTTCCCTCTCCTTACACGCCGATACATTTTAATGCAGAATTTCCCCCGGCACTAATGGATGGACCCTTCAATGCATGGTGGGAGGGGTGATGTCTTATTATTTCCCACCTTTTCAGAAAAGGGAGATGCTCACATTTAAAGGATGCATGAAACAATTCTCACTCACCTCACAGGAGGAATTCCACTACCTGCAGCTTAAACACTGGGTACAGCAACCTATGGTGTGGCTGGCCGCTACCAGAGACCTGCTCCGCATAGAAAAGTTTGCACAGTCTGGGTCCTCCTCTAAGGGATGCATCTCCTTTATATATGCTCTTATACAGGCCCTGAGCCCCAATGCGACCCCGTCATTTAAATGCTTATGGGATGCACTAGTGGATACTCCTTTGTTGGACAAAAAGTGGGAATACTTAAGCAAAGACAGAGTGAAAGTTAATTGCTCAATGTACCTATGGGAGGCACACTACAAAATCATATACGACTGGTACTTGTATCCCGATAAGTTACACAAGATCTTCCCTGACACCTCAGATAGATGCTGGAGGGGGTATGGTCTATTGGGCGACTATCGGAATATCTGGTGGGATTGCCCCTCCATGCAGCCATTTTAGAAACAAATCATGTGCCAAATTAAGCTCATGCTAGGATACCCCAACGTTAAACGCAGAATTCATTATGTGTCTTTGCTCCCCCCCAGTGCACTGCTGATGACATCACATATTACATCATTCAGAAAGAGCCAATAGAAGTGCAGAAAGAGGCAGCAGATGTGTAGAAAGAGTTGTGAAGGGTGTAGAAAGAGCAAGAGAAGTACAGAAAGAGGTAACAGAGGTACAGAAAGATGCAAGAGATGTGCAAAAAAAGGCAGAAAAGGTGCAGAAATAGGGAACAGGGATGCTGAAAGAGGCAATAGAGGTGCAGAAAGGGGCAAGATATCTTCAGAAAAAAGCAACAGAGGTGCTAAAAGATGCAAGTGAGGTGTAGAAAGAGGCAAGAGATCTGCAGAAAAAAAGCAACAGAGGTGCTGAAAGAACCAACAGAGGTGCGAAAAGAGGCAAGAGAGGTGTAGAAAAAGATAGGTGGGATTCACAAAGAGGCAAGGGAGGTACAGAAAGAGGCAGGAGGGGTGCAGTAAGAAGGAAGAAAAGTACAGAAAGAGGGAAGAGAATTGCTGAAAGAAGCAACAGAGGTGTAGAAAGAAGCAGGAGAAGTACAGATAGAGGCAAGTGAGGTGCAGAAAGAAGCAAGAGAGGTGCAGAAAGAAGTAAGAGAAGTGAAGAAAGAAGTAACAGAGGTGCAGAAAGAGGCAAAAAGGGTGCAGAAAGATGTAAGAGGGATACAGAAAAAGGCAAGAATCGTGCAGAAAGAGAGAAGAAGGGGGCAGAAAGAGGCAAGAGGGGTACAGAAAGAAGCAAATGATGTACAGAACGAGGGAAGAGAGGGTCAGAAAGTAGAAGAGATTTACAGAAAGGAGCAAGAGAAGTACAGAAAAAGAAATAAAGTGTAGAAAGAAGCAACAGAAATGTCGAAAGAGGCAAGAAAGATGCAAAAGGAAGCAAGAGTGGCTTGCACACCATTATTACCAATTTAACACCCACATTTAGCCATAAGTAACAGGTGACCATTCTAGGTTTTTCAAAGGGTCTTCCACCATGCTGTAACACTTGTCACTGTATTTTTGGTAACGTTTGAACTGTATGAGCTAGAAACAAGTATTTTTTTCTTCAAATCTGCAGATTAGTGATGAATTATGTGGCTAATGCAGAAAATGTATAATTGTGCGAAAGTCAGTGCAGCCAACCTGTCGCATAATTCCAGTGGCCCTGCTCATACCTCTGACAAGGTCCACAAGCGCTCCTCAGTGGTTCCTTCTTTTTTGTGTCTCATGGAGCTTATAGTTTAGCTTCCATGGAAATGAGGAAGACTAAACCTAAGGTTATCACTTCACAACAGAGACTACAATACCACACAATTACTCTCAATAACACATAATCCCACTCCACATAATTCCTATACACTAAATAACACATACTTTCTATTCACATAGTTTCACTGCACAACATACCACATAATTCCACTACACACAACGTACATCCACTCTACACCCAAAAACATTAGTAGAAAAACTTTTACATTTACAACGCCAATAGCTCTAACTCTCGCAAATGCGAAACCTATGACATTGCAAATGTTTCTTTAACTAGTAGTCACGTTTGCAGAGTTGTGGAGAAAGGGTGCTGAGCCTCCGACCAGCGCTCAGGATTCCGCTGCGTAGGACTTACATGTGGTACCAGGAGGACTTCTTGTCCCCACAGTCCCTCAGGAGTAAAGGGGACTTCATCCTCATCCTGTAGTCTGCCAGGAGGTGTCTTTGCAGAGTGGTGAAGATAGGGGGCATGGCCTCTGAAGACGTTTTAGCAATCCCACTGTCTGGCACTTACTGGAGTTAACAAGAGGGGTAGTTGGCCCACAAGGACATCCTTCAGGGCCAACTACCCCTCCTAATACCTCCAATAAGTCCCACACAGCAGGATTACGAAGTTTACATAGCAGGCCATAACCCCTTTGCCCAACACTCCGCAAACTCGCTCCCTGGTGCGCTCTTGGATGGGCATTGAAGTCACCTTCGCTGCTGGGGGTCCTTTGGGGCCAACTAGCCTACCTCTTACCTCCAGTAAGCCCCACACAGTGGGATTGCTGAGAGGTGGACACAGGCCATGCCCCCTTTCTCTAACACTGCAAATGCACCCCCTGGCATGTTCTAAGTTGTGGAATTAGGTCCCTTGCCTGCTGATGGTCCCTAGTGGCCAACTAGCCCACTTGGTACCTCCAGTAAGCCCCATACAGCTGGATTGCTGAGGGAGGTCTGAGGCCACGCCCTCTTTTTACACCACTCTGCAAATGTGCCAGCTGGCGCACTGCTGCTCAGGGTATGAAGTCCACATGTATCCTGAGGTCCCCAGGACACAAGAGGACCTCATTGCTCAACCAGCAGTGCCCCAAGAGGTGCTTTTGCAGAGTGGTGTTAAAAGGTAGTGTGGCCTTGGACCACTCTCAGCAATCCAGCTGTGTGGGGCCTCCTGGCAGTACCTGGTGAGCTAGTTGGCGAGGCAAGGGGAGTTAATTCCACAACTTTAAACGTGCCAGGGGGCTAGTTTGCAGAGTGGTACAGGAAGGGGCGGGGCCTCTGGTGAGATGCTGGCTTTACTATTTTAAAAAAAAATTGTGTGGCAGCCCTTCTTTTATTATTTTTTGGGCCCTGGGGAGCCCATCCCCAGGACCTGAGCATGTTTACCATGCGGCTTCCCTTCACTGGGCCGCTATTGGCCCGGGGACCCCATCCCCCGGGGCATTGACTTGTTTTGTAAAAACAAATAGTACGGGAGGGGGCCCCATGGCCCCCCTTCCCTTGGCCTCTTCTGGCTCTGGGAATCCCATCCACCAGGGCCTGGCCAGCCTGTTTTTTTTAAGAGGGGGGCCACGGGCCCCAACACCATAATTTAGTATTGCCCATGGGACCTGGCTTTTTTAACAAATAAAGCCCGGGAGACCGCGATTAGTTTGTTTTTAAAATTTAGGCCGGATTCCTGCACCCAGCTCAAATTCGGACAAAAATATTTAAAACAATGCTTTTTTGGGGCCTGGGGGTCCTTGTGGGACCCCCTAGGCAGGCCTAGTGGGTCAGGGTGTTTCTACCCTGCCACCTTTTCTTGTTTTTTTACTGTTTACTAGTGACTCGGTTACCGAATGACAAGATGGCTGCCAACACATTTTGGTTTGGAGTGTTGGCAGCCAATCAGAATGAAGCTTGTGCTCAGGAGGAGTCACGACTCCTCCTCCGTGCTCAGATATATTCATTTAAATTTTTTTAATTTCTCAGCAACTACTGAATGGATTTACACCATTTAAAAAAGGGTCACTTTCTCAACCAAGAGCTACCTTCTTGCCAAATTTGGTGTAATCCGTTCAGCAGTTCAGGCTATAGTCGTGTCTAAAGTTCCTATGGAAATTAACATGGGAAAAATTTGTTTTTGGACCCTCCGTTTTCTCAACCCCGCTTGATGAATCACCCCAAAACTTTAAAGATAGGAGCTGATTGGAGCACCCCATTAGTTTTGAACATTTTGCGAAGATTCGTCAAACGGCGCCAAATATATTGGCAAATCAAAAATAGGCTTTACCTATGGAAAATAGGTCCTTACTATACCTACCAGCTGGCAAACACCACCAGGAGGCAATATATATATATATATATTCACTGAAAAAACCATAGGTTATACACCATATATAGTTAGGAATTAGCATTTAAAAAACCTTATTTTACTCACACAAAACCATTGAAATTCCATATATAGTTAGTTGTACTAACTATATATCGCGCACCCGCAATCCACTGCTGATCATGTCACATATTACATCATTCATGACATGGTCAGTGACATCACTGATGACATCACTGATGACATCTCAAATGACATCACTGATGACATCACTGATGACATCTCAAATGACATCACTGATGACATCACTGATGACATCTCAAATGACATCACTGATGACATCACTGATGACAACATCCAGTGACTGTATGTTTCTGTAAAGTTAAAATATGTCTTACATATTGAAGAATGAGTGGATGTAGAAGTGTCTGAACAAAGGATTTAGTAGGTGCATGACTGACTGTATGAGTGAGTGATTAAATGTGTCTCACTGAGTGCATGGGTTAGTGACTAAACTGTCTTAATTTGTGCATCATTATGTCTGTTGTTCTGTAAACTGCTGCATGTGTTGATCAGTAGCTATATGATTAACCAATCCAATCCAATCCAAAAATTCTTTATTTCGGCCACATGGGCCATAAAAGAAGCAGTAAAAATACATATAGATAAAACACAATATATACAATAAAACCAACTGGGCCTGCAATGTTTAGAAAGTACAAGGTAAAATAAGTTAACCTGACATTTTCTTCCTTATTAGCCATGCTGCCATTAGGAATTTAGAAACCGCAAACACAATGTGGCCCAGGGTGTTAGTTTTCAGAACCCTGTAAGCCTGTAAATAGTTCCTGAAGCCCAGGTTCCGGCATAGTGGGGCTAGCCAGCGCCTCCTCGGGCTCCGATAGACATAACAACAGAACATTATGTGCAGATCGTCTTCATCCCTAGCTTTGCAGCATGGACAGAGCTTGTCGCCCCCTGACGCCCATTTGTAGGTAAAAACTTTAGTAGGGAGCGTGCCAAACCTCCATTGCAGGAACAGTTTCCTCGCCAGTAGCGGGTAAATAAAATCCATAAAAGGTTCAAAGGCATACGAATTTTTGGATGCTAAAAAACGCCCCGTCAGGGTTTCGCTGTCATATGCATTGGCCATACCAGCAAGGCTTTCATTCTTGTAAAGTTGTGCGAGGGATTTGCGTGAAATCCTTCTACAGCCCTGAGCAGGATCGTCCCAAAGGTCAGGCAGTTTCAGGCTAGAGCATTCCGACTTGATGTATGCCAGCCAAGGAATCTTACCATTAACGTCCAGCCTCATGATGTGTATAAGGTCCTGCCTGTAGTGGTGCAGCTCCTCGGTGGTCCATACCCGGTGCCACAACTTCATAGGTTTCGACCGTAGGTCCTCTGCAATTGACGGAATGCCCAGGTCAAGTCTTAAAGGGAGGAGTGGTGTGCCCTGCGGGAGAGCAAGTAAGCGTCTAAAGAAACAGTTTTCCACCCCTACCATAGCCTTCTCAGCTTTGTGACCCCACAGCTCACTGCCATACAAGGCAGCTGCCTTCGCCTGGGTCCTGTACATTTCCAGAGCCGGGCTAACAGGTTTAAAAGTAGATCTATTGGACACCCTGAGGAGTGCGCCCGTTAGCTGGGAAAGTTTCAGCCTGGATCTTGCTACCTGAGAGTCCCATGTCAGATTTTCTTGTAGGGAAACCCCCAGATATATAAAAGTGGAGACCCTTTCAAGGCTAGTTCCCCCCAATTTTGGATTGGGTCTGGTTTTGGAAGGGGGGTTGAAGATCATGAACTTGGTTTTATCCGTGTTCACCTCCAGTGTTGATCAGTAGCTATATGATTAACTATATGGGTTATTGATTGGTTGCCCGAGTATTTGTATGGGAGACTGAGAGTGTGTATGGGTGGCTGGGAGGTGTATGACTCTCTGCATAGATGTATGGGTTCAAAAGTGCATGTGGAAACAGCTGTATGGGCGGTTGACTGTGTGCATGACTGTATTGGTGAGTGAATAGATATCTCAGTGCTACATGTCAAAGTAAGTACATATGTAAAATACAGTACATGTGAGAGTTGACATATATAAATAACTGTGCATAAGAGCCAGTGAATGTGTGAGTGGCTGTATGGATCATTGTGAACTTGTATCCAGGATTGTATAAGTGAGTAAATATGTTTTAGTATATGTTTGAATAAGTAAGGTGTGTTTAACTGTATAGTTAAGGAAATGGAGGTGTGATTGATTGTTTGCATGACTGACTAGGTGTGTGTGTAACTTCATGGATGAGTGACAATCTGCGAGTCTGTGTTTACACTGAGTGTATCTAAGGTTATATTAGAGTCTGAAGAGGTTCATCGTATTATCACATGAATGATGTCATCAGTGATGTGATCAGTAATGTCAAATGAGATGTCATCAGTGATGTCATCAGTGATGTCATTTGAGATGTCATCAGTGATGTCATCAGTGATGTCATTTGAGATGTCATCAGTGATGTCATCAGTGATGTCATTTGAGATGTCATCAGTGATGTCATCAGTGATGTCACTGACCATGTCATGAATGATGTAATATGTGACATGATCAGCAGTGGATTGCGGGTGCGCGATATATAGTTAGTACAACTAACTATATATGGAATTTCAATGGTTTTGTGTGAGTAAAATAAGGTTTTTTAAATGCTAATTCCTAACTATATATGGTGTATAACCTATGGTTTTTTCAGTGAATTTTCAAGGTTTTGTAAATGCTAATTCCTAACTATATATGGTCTATAACCTATGGTTTTTTCAGTGAATTTCATTGGTTTTTTAAAAGCTAATATCTATAGCTGTAAAATGTATTCTTCTTTAAATCCAAAAATATATTTTATATGTTTATTAATAATTTTTTTTAAATATTTTTTTTGTTTCGCTCCCGGTCCGCGAACCGGGAAGCTTCCCGTTAGCTCATTTTGATGCCGCGACCCGGTCCGCGAACCGGTAAACGGTCCGTTTGCGCAACTGCCACGTTAGAAATCATTATCGTGACGCGTCGCGGAAGCGTGACGTATCACGTTGTCGTGTAATGCGTCTTATGACGCGCCGCGTTAGCGCACCCGGAAGTGCTCCGGGGCGCGGACCGAGGCGCGAAACGCAGCTCCCCAGAAGCGATCCGCGGCGCGTCGCGAAAGCGCGACGTATCGCGTTACCGCGTAATGCGTCTTATGACGTACCGCGTTAGCGCACCCGGAAGTGCTCCGGGGCGCGGACCAAGGCGCGAAGCGCAGCGACCCGGAAGCTATCCGGGGCGCGTTCCGCAGCGCGTAACATAAGCGTGAGAGGTCATGTGACTTGTTAATAACACTTTTCATTGGTTCATTTCACTTTTGGTTTCATAATGTTGTTAGGCTTGGTCATGTGACCTAAAAATAACACTTTTCATTGGTTTAGAACTATTTTTTTTTCTCAAATGATGAAAACCCCTCCTTCTTTTTACCTCATTCTTACTTTCTATTTCCAGAGAGCAAGACCTATTTTTCACAATGGCTTCTGTAATAGCTGCAGCTGGTGCTTCTCAGCAACCACCACCACCACCACCACCAAAAGGACCACCACCAACACTGGACTTTGGTAGAGAGGAAGATAATGAGGACGAAGAGGAGGAAGAGGAGGAAGAGCAAGTAAGGCAGTTCCTGCCAGAAACACCAAGGCAGAGCCATATTAAAGAGCACTACATATGGCAATTCTTTAAAATTCCACCTGGACAAAAGAAGGTCAACGCACCCCAGGTGTCTTGTTTGATTTGCAAAAATATACTTTCTCGTGGCAACCCCAACAAGAAATACAGCTTTGGCAATCATACAATGATTCGCCACATGGAGCGATGGCATCCTAATAATCTTTCCCAAGCACAAGTAAGGGATCTTGCTGCCAACCCCCCAGATGTCATCCCCAGCACCAACAGGGGACAAAGCTCATTCGCCGGACCTGAAGGCCGAGAAATAATCCCCAACATTCAAGCTCCTTTTGCACACTACAAAATAGTTTGTATATATTGTGGAGGAACTATTGCTTATGGAGAGAAGAGTATTACTTTGATTAACCGAGCTGGAGAAAATCATAAATGCTACAAGATGAGAAAACAATGAATCCTTTTTATTTTTTTTTTGCTCCTGTTGAGACATGTTCTAACCCTGCTTTTTTGTTATTTCCCCCTTACAAAACCCAAAAAAAACACAAAATAGTTTTCAAAAATCAAAAAGAAAATCAAAAAATTGTTCAGAAAATTCATTAAAAAAAGAAAAAAAAGAAAAAGAATAAAAAAACAGTTCTTTTCAGAACTACCTTCCATTTATAACAAAATTGCCAAAATGTTTATACCCTGTCTTTCTTTTCTCCTCATAGTACGCTCCTCGGACCGCTTCCCGGTGCGCGTACCGGGCGCTACCCACGCAAAAAAAACAAAAACAAAAATTGGGGTTTTTTTGCCCCGCGGGGCCCTTTTAAAGCCTCCACATTAAACCTAGGGGGTCAGGGAGGATCTACTATGCCCCCTTATGGTCATTTCCCCCTTTGTTTTGGCCTCCTCTTGTCTCTCAATCCTACCGAGAGACAAGATGGCGGCCGCTCCGGACTGTTTAGAATGTTGACAGACACCGGAGAGCCAATCAGCTTCGCTACGCGAAGTTCCGGTACGCTTAAGGTCCGCGGACCGGAGCGCTGCCCAGAGCGCGCTTACAGATATATATCTTTTTTTAAACGTTAATTTCTCAAAATCCACTGGAGCACATATATTGAGACCTACAAAAGGCACATCGGGCTACCAGTCCCTACAATTTTGCCAAGTTTCATGCAAATCCATTCAGCCGTTCGGGCTAAAAGTGAGGCCAACCGCCCTATGGAAAACTCAATGTTAAAAACACGTTTTGGGACCCCCCTTTTTTCTCGACCCCCCCTGGACGAACCCCCCCAAATTTCCAGGGGCTGCTCAGAAACAAAATGTTCCATTTTCCAGAAAATGTCTGCCAATTCCGTCCACAAACGCCAAAGTTATTAGACATAGAATTTTCAAAAATCCCATAGGGAAAAAATCCTAACTATATATACCTACTGGCGACCGCCAGTAGGTAATATATATATATATATATATATATATATATATATATATATATATATATATATATATATATATATATATATTATATATATATATATATATATATATATATACATATACATATACATTACCTACTGGCGGTCGCCAGTAGGTATATATAGTTAGGATTTTTTCTCTATGGGATTTTTGAAAATTCTATGTCTAATAACTTTGGCGTTTGTGGACGGAATTGGCTGAAATTTTCAGGAAAATGGCACATTTTGTTTCTGAGCAGCCCCTGAAAATTGGGGGGGGGGTCGTCCAGGGGGGGTCGAGAAAAAAGGGGGGTCCCAAAACGTGTTTTTAACATTGAGTTTTCCATAGGGCGGTTGGCCTCACTTTTAGCCCGAACGGCTGAATGGATTTGCACGAAACTTGGCAAAATTGTAGGGACTGGTAGCCCGATGTGCCTTTTGTAGGTCTCAATATATGTGCTCCAGTGGATTTTGAGAAATTAACGTTTAAAAAAAGATATATATCTGTAACAGCGGACCGGGCAGCGCTCCGGTTCGCGGACTTTACGCGGTACGGAGCTTTGTGAAGCGAAGCTGATTGGTTCTCCGGTGTCTGTAAACATTCCAAACAGTCCGTAGCGGCCGCCATCTTGTCTCTCGGTAGGATCGAGAGACAAGCGGAGGCCAAACCGAAGGGGCAAATGACCATAAGGGGGCATAGTAGATCCTCCCTGACCCTTTAGGTTTGATGTGGAGGTTTTAAAAGGGCCCCGCGGGGCAAAAAAAAAAAAAATAATAATAATCGAACAGCTGAATGGATTTGCACGAAACTTGGCAAAATTATAGGGACTGGTAGCCCGATGTGCCTTTGCTAGATCTCAATATATGTGCTCCAGTGGATTTTGAGAAATTAACGTTCAAAAAAAGATATATATCTGTAACAGCGCTCTGCTTCGTGTACTTTTCGTGTTACGGAGCTTTGCGAAGCTGATTGGTTCTTCGGCGTCTGTAAACATTCCAAACAGTCCGTAGCGGCCGCCATCTTGTCTCTCGGTAGGATCGAGAGACAAGAGGAGGCCAAAGCGAAGGGGCAAATGACCATAAGGGGGCATAGTAGATCCTCCTTGACCTCTTAGGTTTGATGTGGAGGTTTTAAAAGGGCCCCGCGGGGCAAAAAAAAAATAATAATAATAATCGAACGGCTGAATGGATTTGCACGAAACTTGGCAAAATTGTAGGGACTGGTAGCTCGATGTGCCTTTGCTAGGTCTCAATATATGTGCTTCAGTGCATTTTGAGAAATTAACGTTCAAAAACAAGATATATATCTGTAACAGCGCTCCGCTTCGCGGAGATAAAATTATATCTGTATTACCTAGCTGTTGCTAACACCAGTTAGCGATGGCTAGTAGGAGATAGCGACCATCTTGGGCCCCACTTTGCATGTGAGTGATATTTATCACTAATGACATGCAAAGTGGGCATGCCAAGATGTTAGCGACTGGAAACAGTCGCTAACATCGCTATCTCCTATTATCAACTTTTGGAAATATTCGAGATAAGCGCGAATATCTCCAAAAGCTAGCACCTGCCCTGAGCAGTTCTTAGCCATGTTATCCAATGGGAGGTGGATAACATGGCTAAGAGCATTAGCTCGGTAATGCATGAATATCGCTGAGTTTTCAGCGATATTAATGCATTGCGGTCGTTTTTTATCGTATTTGCGATAAACCTTGATAATAGCAAGGTTTATCTGCGATAATTTCTGACGATGCTTAGCGGTAAAAAAATCGTTGCTAAGCATCGTTAGGGATAAATATCGCTTAACTTTGGTAATATGCCCCAACGTCTGTTAACGTTCGATTCGAAGGAAATCAGGAAGTGTTGAAAAACATTGTCTGCGCCATCTTGTCTTTTTTCAAATGCCACACTTTTGTCGTGCACGGCAGCCATTTTAGATGCCTTGACCAGACCCACTCTGTGCACGCTGTCGATCCTTAGCATGGCTCCCCACCCTCGCAAGCATCTCCCCCAGGTAGTGGTCACCCCCGCTCTCTGTCTTATGCATGGGTAATAAACCTCCCCCCATCTGCGCTGCTCTTCCCTGAGAATCACACCCTGTGCCTGCCCGACACCTCCCTTTCGTCCTATTCACTACCGCACCCTCTGACACTCCTTTTCCTCTGTGTCCGATTGTCCAGGCTGGTCCTAGGGTATCAGCTAGCCCTGCAGATGTAGTTTATGGCCCCAGCTGTAAAGAATCACCCCTCTTCAAAGGAGTTATAGTAGATCAAGGCCCACACTCGATGAGATCCGTCACAGCAGAAGCGTTGCTATTATCTGAAAACCATCCTGTATTGTGATTGGGGAGGGGACCGAGCCTGAAGCGGAAGATTCCAGGGATGACTCTTTGTACATCAAAGTTTTTACAATTATGTGTCACATTAAAAATTATATAGCACTCCGACAAAGTAGTAAGATTATAAAACTTTAATAATTTATAAATATATACAAGAAAACAAAAATAGTAATAACATATAAACATTTTTAGGGAAAAACAACGAAGTAGCGGTCGGCTGTGCGAATAGTCCCAACGCAGCACAACGTCCAGATTTCCGGCGTGGGGCGTCGCGGGGGGTGGGTCATCAGTAGCAAACTGTTGTGCGAATAGTTCCAAGGCAGCAGAACGATGGCACCAAGGTGATGTCCAGTAAGTTGCCGCACTGGTTTTGGTATCCTACAATGCTGCTCCGAATAACGGCGTGGGGCGCCCCGGGGGAGGCGGCGTGAACGGGCCTCTCCAGGTGGAGTGTCATCTGTTGTAGTGGGGCGCCCCTTTACCGTTTCAGTTGCCATTCCGTCCGTTTTTGGTCCACTGTGTCAAAAGCCGCAATTCAGCTGAGTTGCGCCCACTCTTGCGGTGCAGCGATAGGCGGCTGTCACAGGACTCTCAAAATGGCGGCAGGCTCTTTCCTTTTTGGGCCTGGTCCACTGAAATGGTCTGGGACACCTTGGAAATCGGACGCTTGTCTGCTAGGTCTTGGACCCCATTCTCGAAAGCGTCCCCTCCGCCTTGAGAATTCATCAAACGTTTTGGGGGCCCCCGACTCCTGTAGGCTTCTGGTGGGAGCGGTTGCCATGATTGCTCGCGGAATGACCACGACGGAGCTACGAGATGGTGGTGCTCTCATGCTGACGCCAGCTTCAGTCTGAAACATCCAGAAACAAGGTGGGGCTTTCATCGTTTGGGAAAAAAAAAAAGTTTTCATCCAATGAAAAGTGTTGCTTTTAGGTCATATGATCAAGCCTTCCATCATTAGGAAACCAAAAGTAAAATGAACCAATGAAAAGTTTTATAAACAAGTCACATGACCTGTTATGCGGCATAGGGTATAAAATGCGGAGAAAATACGTTGGCACGTGAGGCGGCGTCAGTAGCGGACCGATGTGCGAATAGGCCGAAGGCAATACAACGCGCCAAGATCCGGATGGCACCGAGGTGGTGTCCAGCAAGTTGCAGCACTGGTGTGGCCATCCTACAATGCTGAAAGTCGGCGTGGGGCGCCCCGTTGGCCTGTGAGTTTGCGTCAGTAGCGGACCGATGTGCGAATAAGCCGAAGGCAGCACAACGCGCCAAGATCCGGATGGCACCGAGGTGGTGTCTAGTAAGTTGCCGCACTGGTGTGGCCATCCTACAATGTTGAAAGTCGGCGTGGGGCGCCCCGTTGGCCTGTGAGATGGCGGCAGTAGCGGACCGATGTGCGAATGGGGCCAAAGGCAGCGCAACAATATTTTCGGAATAGAAGACACCACAAGGCGCTGAGATGCCAAGATCCGGATGGCACCGAGGTGGTGTCTAGCAAGTTGTGGCACTGGTGTGGCCATCGTACAATGGTAAAAGTCGGCGTGGGGCGCCCTGTTGGCCTGTGAGATGGTGTCAGTAGCGGACTGATGTGCGAATGGGGCCAAAGGCAGCGCAACAATATTTTCTGACTGACACCACAAGGCGCTGAGATGCCAAGATCCGGATGGCACCGAGGTGATGTCTAAGTTGCGGACCGATGTGCGAATGGGGCCAAAGGCAGCGCAACAATATTTTCTGTATGGAAGATACCACTAGGCGTTGAGATGCCAAGATCCGGATGGCACCGAGGTGATGTCTAGCAAGTTGCTGTACTGGTGTGGTCATCCTACAATGCTGAAACTCGGCGTGGGGCGCCCCATTAGCCTGTGAGATGGCGTCAGTAGCGGACCGATGTGCGAATAGGCCGAAGGCAGCACAACGCGCCAAGATCCGGATGTCACCGTGGTGGTTTCATAGTTGAGAGGCACTTCATCTGCAGTGGGGCGCCGAGATCCGGATGGCACCGAGGTGATGTCTAGCAAGTTGCTGTACTGGTGTGGTCATCCTACAATGCTGAAAGTCGGCGTGGGGCGCCCCATTAGCCTGTGAGATGGCGTCAGTAGCGGACTGATGTGCGAATGGGGCCAAAGGCAGCGCAACAATATTTTCTGAAGAGAAGACACCAAAAGGCGCTGAGATTCCAAGATCCGGATGGCACCGAGGTGGTGTCTAGCAAGCTATGCAGTTGAGTTGTGTGCGCACTTGCGGCGAATAGGTCGAAGGCAGCATAACAATGTTTTCTGAATAGAAGACACCACAAGGCGTTGAGATTCGGTTACCACCGAGGTGATGTCTAGCAAGTTGCCGCACTGGTGTGGCCATCCTACAATACTGCTCCGAATAACGGCGTGGGGTGCCCGAAGGGGGGGGGGGAGGCGGCGTGAACGGGCCTTCCTAGGTGGAGGCTCGTCTGCTGTAGTGGGGCGCCCCTTTACCGTTTCAGTTGCCATTCATCTGAGTTTCGGCTGCTCTTGATGCTACAGCGACAGGCGGCTGCAACAGGACTCTCAAAATGGCGGCCTGTTCTTTGGATTTGGGCCTGGTCCACTAAAATGGCCCTGGGACACCTTAGAACTCGGACGCTCGATTTTTTTTTCCTTTCCTGTACATGCAAAAAAAGGTAAATGCCCGGTACGTTACACGCTTCATCTGCCACGATGAACTCTCCAGAGGAACCGAAAAAAATATAGTTGTGGTAACTATACCATGCATCGTCATATGGAGAGGTGGCACCAATTAATTATAGTGCTGCATAAAAGAGAGATTTGGAGGAGAACCCCTGACCTGCTAGTACATTCATCAAAGAAGTGGCACTGACAGCATCAGAGGCAAGGGAAACGGTCCCAAATATTTAGAAGAACTTTGGAAAGATTAAAATGACATGTTTAGATTGTGGCAAATTAATTTCATGTGGACAGATGAGTGTTACTCTAATAAATACAGCATATGAACATCATGATAGTCGATGGTTGGTAGAGACATTTTGACTACATCCTGGACCTGCCCGTCCTCGCCCAAAATGGCGCCGGAATAAATGGGACTCGTAACTCCTTGTTGTGTACTGGTTGCAGAACCTTGAAATCACGAGATACGTATGCAGTTTTGAAGCACATGGCGGGTGGGGACGAGAATTGATTGAATATTTCGACATCCCTATTGATATTAAGTTCTGATGTGTTATTGATTACTGTACTATTGAAAGTTCGAATTAACGTCACCCATGGTACTTGCCCGCAAATGTATATCTAGATAATTTTATTGTAACTGGCCCTGTCGTATTTTAATTATAAAATGTACGTCCACCGATTCCGTAACTGTTAGACACCTTAGTTCTTGCAACCTAATGGCCCGCCCGTTACGTTCCTCTACAGTGTAAATGTCTACTCATCATGTACGATTACAGTTTGCTCCGTGGCAGGCCCACGTGGTTATAGGCTCGTATTTGTATAATGAAATTTTCACAATAAAGGTTTTTAAAAGAAAACATGGTAGTAGTATATACATTGGTAAAGTTTTTAATAATAGTCACTGTTTTAGAATCATTAAAAGGCAAGTGAAATAAAGCAGACCAATTACATGAAGGGTAAAAGGTATAATACGAAGGAACGCAGTAAAGATAAATGGTCAAGGGCTGTTGTGTTTTCTATTCCTGCAACATAAAGTGATCGATAAGAATCTCATATTCAGGCGTATCGGCGACTAAGACAGCAGGTCGACCCTCTTTTGCTCAACGGCTCCGTCATGGGACGAAGAAACGCTCTTTTTCTCGAAAAAAGAATATATTTTACTTGCAGGACAGTTGTAAATTTTCCAGGAAAGTACATTAGCCTGGAACATTATTACATATATTTAAGAAAAAATAATGTTCGGAAGTAATAAAAAGCGTAATTTTTAGGTCATATGACCAAGCCTTTCATCATTAGAATAAGAAAAGTAAAATGAACCAATGAAAAGTTTTATTAACAAGTCACATGACTTGTTATGCTTACGTTACGCGCTGCGCGCCCCGGATGACTTCCGGATGCGCTAACGCGGCACGTCATATGACGCATTACGCGACAACGCAGGTCCAGAATATAGTCAAAATGTCTCCACCAACCAGCGGTCGGAACACAACCCCTTTCAGCAGGCTAAATAGTTCTGTTAAATGACAACAGAAGGGACAGGCAACAAGAACCATCAGTCAAAGAGGGGAGGGCTAGTTCTTCTCTACCGGGTTACATTGGGGCGCTACCGGAACTGATCGAATTGGTAGTCTACAGTGTTTCTGGATGTTTCAGACTGAAGCTGGGGTTAGCATGAGAGCAGCACCATTTCGTAGCTCCGTCGTGGCCATTCCGCAACCAATCATGGCAGCCGCTCTTTATCGTTATTTTGGGCGGGGTGGGTGGCGGAGCCGAGCTGTTTTGCAGCCATCATTGTGTGGAGTTCAGTTCATCTCACTAGTTTTGTATTTGTCATGAGGGGTTGTTCCTAATGTTTCTATTTTAGCGAGGTCAAAAAGAGATCCCATTAGTGGCCTACTGATTTTGCTCGATTCCTTTTCTTTTTTTTTTACACGATTTTTCGTTATCTGCAAAGACTAAACAGAGTATTGCGACTCTGTGTTTGTTTGTAAATAGAGAATGAACCAAAGAGAACCAATTCTAAAACAGTAAATACTTGGATAACAATCAATCAAATGGAGAGAGAAGCAGGCACGACGTATTACAACGGGGGCAAAGGCCTGCGTTAACTACCTTTCACTATCTGCAAAGAGAGAGTACTCCTAATAGAAATGAGGGGGGGGGCACCATTCAAAGCAGATCAGTGTGCATAAACACGAAAATGTTTTCACTTACCACGTACTTGACATTCGACAGCTTATGATATTTGCTATTAAAAAACCATTGAAATTCACTGAAAAAACCATAGGTTATAGACCATATATAGTTAGGAATTAGCATTTACAAAACCTTGAAAATTCACTGAAAAAACCATAGGTTATAGACCATATATAGTTAGGAATTAGCATTTAAAAAACCTTATTTTACTCACACAAAACCATTGAAATTCCATATATAGTTAGTTGCACTAACTATATATCGCGCACCCGCAATCCACTGCTGATGATGTCACATATTACATCATTCATGACATGGTCAGTGACATCACTGATGACATCACTGATGACATCTCAAATGACATCACTGAAGCAAGCCGGGCCGACGAGGCTGAAATGCCAGAAACCGGTCCCCGGTAGCTTGTATCCTTTCTGGTGAAGAATTGGCTTGGTAGTTTCGTCTGCCCTGTTCCCATGATGCACTGGGCCAGGGACAGACTAATTTGCATATAGCCAGGTTCTGAGCTGGGATGGGGCAGTGAGCTAAATAACGGAGATGGATCAAGCCCTGATCTTTGGACTGGGTAAGAGTGGTCTGCTTAATTCAGACACTCTGTTCATCACCACCCCCTTTTCTGAATCGTTTTTGGCCACTATAGGTGTGGCAGGGTATACTCAGACATGAGTCCCTTGCTCACTGCTCCATAAGGATTCAAGCAAGCCGGGCCGACGAGGCTGAAATGCCAGAAACCGGTCCCCGGTAGCTTGTATCCTTTCTGGTGAAGAATTGGCTTGGTAGTTTCGTCTGCCCTGTTCCCATGATGCACTGGGCCAGGGACAGACTAATTTGCATATAGCCAGGTTCTGAGCTGGGATGGGGCAGTGAGCTAAATAACGGTGATGGATCAAGCCCTGATCTTTGGACTGGGTAAGAGTGGTATGCTTAATTCAGACACTCTGTTCATCACCACCCCCTTTTCTGAATCGTTTTTGGCCACTATAGGTGTGGCAGGGTATACTCAGACATGAGTCCCTTGCTCACTGCTCCATCAGGATTCAAGCAAGCCGGGCCAACGAGGCTGAAATGCCAGAAACCGGTCCCCGGTAGCTTGTATCCTTTCTGGTGAAGAATTGGCTTAGTAGTTTCGTCTGCCCTGTTCCCATGATGCACTGGGCCAGGGACAGACTAATTTGCATATAGCCAGGTTCTGAGCTGGGATGGGGCAGTTAGCTAAATAACGGTGATGGATCAAGCCCTGATCTTTGGACTGGGTAAGAGTGGTCTGCTTAATTCAGACACTCTGTTCATCACCACCCCCTTTTCTGAATCGTGAAATTACCTTGATGGCATAAATTCGTTTGAGTTTGCAACAATGACAAAAACACAGGATTGAACTGGGAACTGCTTGAATATGTATTGTGGTGATGCCTACTCTTGATCTGGGCCTTATGATGTATAATTATATATAATTATAACTGTCAGTCTCCCGTTTCCGAAGGAAGAAATGGGGAGGATCGAAGTTCGCGACCCTTGCTCCAGTCCTGTGGAATTCCTTGCCTCTAGAGCTTAGATCTCTAACTCTTTACCCTCAATTCCGGAAGAAACTCAAAGCCCATCTATTTTCTAAAGCTTTTAACTAGGTCACGTGTGGCTTTCATTCTCTCCTTCTTATTCTCTGTCACTCCTCCTCTGGGGATTTGTCTGTTACAGCGCCATGAAACCGCTGGTGAAAGTGCGCTTTTATAAATATTTTAAACTCAAACTCAAACTATGCTATCTGTATCTTAATGCCCACTGGGGCGTGATAGTAACATCGTAGACATTTATATACGCACTGGCAACTGATTGGGCCCACTGGGGCATTAGTTGGGTGTTAACCAGTTGTTTGGCATAGTCTATATTAAGGACCATGAGGGCCAATGACAACGCAACTTATATAATCACGGTGCACAAGACCGCAATATTTCATATTGATTGCTGTTACCAAAATGAATTTACTCTGTGTAGAAATTTGCCATTAACTATTACTTGATCAATTTGTATATAAAAACTCGAAGCATTTTGGGATATTAAATCCATTTTGATAAAATATATAATTATGTAATTATGAATTGTAATATATGACAAAATATCGGCAACATGAATGCTACAAGGTGCAACAAGATGGGGCGTATATGACGTACATTAAGATACATTATCTAAATATAGAATGCTCATCGTTGATGCAGTACTTATCCATTACAAGATGTCCTCCGTGTTCACACTGTTTGTCACATGATTAATCACTTAGGGTGTGTTTTGTGAATTTAAAAATGGCCGCTTGTGTTGGTCAGACGAGCGTGAACAAGCCGTAATGGTGAAACGTGTCGTGACTTTTCACTTGCAAAAATAAATTATTGCAAGCAATCTCTGGGTGTCCTGGTTCATTTCTTACAACGAGAGGTAATTTGGAGCGAATATATATATATATATATATATATATATATATATATATATGTATATATATATATATATATAATATAACACTACAGTATTTTGCAGTCGTGCAGCCAGTGAAGAGTGCATTTCCCAATAGAATTCCTGGAGTCTTTTTAAACACAAACAGTATGGGTAACGTACATAAACAAATTAACAAATGCAATAGCTAGGGGACAGGCAGTGCCAGCTTCCTGGAAAGGAGCCGAGATATTCACAAAAAGGGCAGCAGGGAAAAGTCTGCAAATTATAGGCCGACCGGCGCTGGTGGATCAGTAGACTAATGCATCCATTGCAGGGGCCTGTGTTCGACCTTATGGTCACAGGTTCAAATCCCGGCGGGTCCACACAGCCTTTCATCCATCTGAGGTCGAATAAATGAGTACCATTGAGTTGGGTAACAATAAACATTAAGTTTGAGCAAATTTTGTGAATTCGCGATTCGCGAATTTGCAAAAAAATCTGCGAATTCGCGGATTTTCCTGCAAAATAGCGGATTTTTTGGCAATTGCACTATAATCAACTGGAGTACTTTCTACTGGCTAATCAGTAAGTGCTACCTCGTTTGGTAAATGTATCGTGCTTTTCCTACACTACAGCTGCGTTAAGGCCCAGAAGAGTTGTCTCCAGTGACCCCGTGTGTCTGCTACTTTGCCACCGCGCCCATAGGCGCCGAGGTCCCTCGACTGAGCTGTCCATCACAGTGGGGGAAAGGGCGTGAAGAGGTTGCATAGCCTAGTGTGTGTGGGGCCGGGCTTCTGTGCGAGTTCACATGCCTCTTGTTTATAAAGGTCAGAGACCGATCAGCACAGCAGATGAGAAGAAAGCAGCCTCCTGGTCACTGGAAGTACAGGGGGATTGCGCTCGAGAAACTCGTGGATGCCAAGACCTCCATCACGGATTACAGCTATTTGTAGACGGTAGATTTGGGGAGAAAGCACACCTGCCTAGCATCGACCATGCTCACTAGATTCTTGGGCTGATTAATAATGCGTTACAAATTTTGAGCTTCAACTCGGAGACCTGCTTTATTTATATCTGTAAGTGCTTCCTGCTGAGGTGTGACAGGAGCCTCGTTGGTCAGAAAATAGTTGCAAGTAGGCAACGAGGCGCCGCTCAGGAAGCACTTACAGGGTTGTAGCAGGTGCTCAAGTTGAAGTTAATTTCTTTGTAACCCTTTTGTAAATGGTTACAAAGAAATTAGCTTTAACTTGGGCACCTGCTGTAACCCTGTAAGTGCTTCCTGAACAAAATTTGGTTCACTCGCGGATTCGCGGATTTTGCCGCAATTTCGCGAGATTCGCGGATCGCGAAATTGCGGAAAATCCACAAATTCTGCGAGCGGAACGAATTTTCGGCCCATACTTAATAAACATCTGTTTTTCAGTGCCAAGACACCTACAGGTAATCGAGCGCTTTACAAATACACCTGTTATGTTATAAGCCTGATAAATGTTCTACAGAAGGTTTACGCAAAACAGATTTTAACTAGGGTCACTGATTGGTTGACAGAAGAAAACATACCATCATCATGCCAGGCAGGATTCCGGAAAAAACACAAGCACACTAGACCAGGTATTTAGACTGATGATTATATGTTGGAAATATACAAGATTAAGATCTAACCACCTATATGTCGCCTTTATTGATCTAAAGGTGCCATTCGATTCCATTCCCAGAGCACAGCTGTCGGGATCCTTAAACCAACAGGGTGTTTCTGATGAGACTTTAATCCAAATCATGAGACCACATCAAGATAACTATGCAAAAGTGCAATGGGGCAAGGGAGGTGAGCTAACTGATGAGATCCCAGTCAAGAAGGGAGTGCGCCAGGGTTGTATCTTAGACAAAATATGAAGGTGAGCAACCCAATATACCCTTGCGGGCTCGGGCAATACTTGTTATAAGAAAAAAGGCCAGCAAGGGATTTTGTTCTATTATTATTTATCAGCGTAGTTGGGGCCTGTTATGAAAATCAGGATTCCTAAAACTGTTCTTAATCAGTAGCTGTAGTGAATCGTTAACTTTAGGCAAAGAGTCACATAAGATCTATAAATACCACTGTATTTATAGATCTTATGTGACTCTTTGCCTAAAGTTAACGATTCACTACAGCTACTGATTAAGAACAGTTTTAGGAATCCTGATTTTCATAACAGGCCCCAACTACGCTGATAAATAATAATAGAACAAAATCCCTTGCTGGCCTTTTTTCTTATAACAAGGGTTGTATCTTGGCATCGATTCTATTCCTTTTGTATGTAAATGCCCTGGTTAAAAATCTGCAAAATTGTGTACATGATTCACCTAAAATGGGAGGCAATCACATCTGCGCCCTAACATTCGTGGACGACACCATCTTATTGTCCCAAACACCCAACGGCTTACAGAATTTGGTTTACAGCTTAAATGACTACTGTAAAGCAAAAGGTCTTGAGGTGATCCCAACAAAAACGAAATATATAACAATAAGGCCTCATAGAAGTTTTAAAAACAAAATATACTTGAATGGCACAGAACTGGAATGAGTATCTAATTTTGTTTAGTTGGGGGTCACCTTAGACTCACAGCAGTCGGGGACCGTCTGAGCCATGCCTGAGATTGGAATTCGCGCTGCAGCGAAGGTGTTAACACAGAATTTCATCCCCATTGTAAAAAAACTATCTGCAACATCCTTCAAAGTTATCACTCCAGCCCTGGAAGTATACAAGACCAGAGCCCAATCTGCCGCCCCATACAGAGCTGATATTTGGGGAAGTGGAACCCTCAAACCCTTAATAATAGCAGAAAACAAAATCTTGAGAATGTTTGTTGCCCTTCCTCAACGCACTCCATTGACTCCTCTGACCTATGACTTGGATATTAAACGCCTCGAGTATCTGGCAGTTTGGAGAACACTGTTGCTCTGGATCAGAACTTGGACAACACCGAAGCTAACTGTGTACAGAGAATCAGTGATCGAACTCCTGGCACTCAGCACTCAAACCACGTTCCCTTAGTTGATCCACATTAGAACGTGGTGTTTGGATCTAGGACTCAGCAGATATTGGTTGAATCTAAGTCTGCTGACTTCTGAGGTAAAAAACACATTTTGAATTTGTGAGAGACAAGGTAACTGTAAGCGGTTCACATGGAAGCTTAACTACACAATTCCTTGAGTTTAAAACTAGATAGAACCGCTACTGGCAAAGTGTCTATATTTGAAATTTAGATATGGAATTTTACAACTAAATAGCTTTGTTGCAAAGTGGTCAAGGCTACAAATCAAGGAGGGGGACCCTCGTTCTGCCTTATGTCAAATGGTGGTTGATGAAGATATCGCACACATCTTGTTTTTCGGCCCAGCATACAAATTAGCTACGAGGAAATGAATAAAACCGATAGCCAGGTGCCTTAGTGTCAGGAGAATGAATGTTATACTGAGATTACTAAAAACTGACAACTCCGGCCTAATAGTCTTTAGTCTCAGCCGATTTCTACTGGCTATTCATTTTATAAGGAAAAACGGAGGGCAAAATGTATAATTATATGAAACTGGCTGTCAAATCAAAGTGCCTACTTAGATATAATGCTGTACAATTTGGCAGAACCAACTACGACAAAATTCATAGTGAACTGTGTATTATGGCCAAGATCAAAATGAAAACTTAAAAGGAAATAGTATAAGTATTGGTGTAAAAACTGAAGCCTTTAAAATCTACTATATTAGTTTCCAAATTTCTAGTAATAATTTGACGATTTTAAGATTTGATACTTTTTTTTTACAGGCATTTTATGGAATTTTAAAGAATATCTAAATTGTAGTCGTTTTTTTAACAGTTCGATATAAATCAATTCATGATGATGGTCCTGTGGTATAATGAAACAATCTGAACCACTTTGCACCTAATGCACATGCACTTTTGATGAATTTACTATTATCATAGAATAAATTGTGTTTTGTAGCTATAATATTGCACAGGCACTTTATAAGCGATCAAGTTAACAGGGCAACTCTTAGATTTTCAGGAAAAAAAGATGGTACTTACCTAGATCCAATATGAACTGTAATACATTACATGTACATAAATTTGACAATGTGAGCAATGGAGAATGTATTTTAATTCTATTGATGCATGTAGTGTATATTATCGTTTTCTTACTTTTCTGGCCTTATAGGCCGAAATAAAGTATTTGAATATATATATATTACCTACTGGCCGTCGCCAGGAAGTAGTTATAGTTAGGACCAAGTTTCCATAGGAAAAGCATTTTTTGTTTTCCCAATAACTTTGGCGCCGGTTGACGAATCTTTGCGAAATACTCGTGGGGCGCTCTGGTCAGCTCCTATCTTGAAAGTTTCGGGGTGATTCAGCAAGCAGGGGCCGAGAAAAAAGTGGGGTCCCAAAATGTGTTTTTTCCATGTTAATTCCCATAGGAAACTTAAGATATGGCTACAGCCCGACCTGCTGAACGGAATTACACCAAATTTGGCAAAAAGGTAGCCCTTGTTTCAGAAAGAACTCTTTTTCTTAAATGGTGTAAATCCATTTACTAGTTGCTGAGAAAATCAAAAAATAAAAGTTTAGATATATAGAGGCACGGAGAATACGCGCACCTTCCTGACCACGAGCTTTATTGTAATTGGCTGTCAACACTCCAAACCAGGAAGTGTTGGCAGCCTCCTTGTGCATCGGTAACAGAGGCACAAGAAAACAGGGAAATAAAGGCATAGAACAAGAAAATGGGGCAGGGTAGAAACACCCAGACCCCCTAGGCCTGCTCAGGGGGTCCCACAAGGACGCCAAGGGCCAAAAAAAGCATTATTTTTTTTAAATTGGTGAGATTCGCAAACCCAGCGCAAATTTCGACCAAAAAAAAAAATGAAGTGGGGGCTCCTGTGCTTTGTTATTATTCAGCCCCCAGGGGCATGTAAAATTTAAATTGCGGGGGACCGGGCAGGCCCCCACAGCTCCGGGTGCCACCACCCCTCGGAACTTTCATTAAATATTTGCATGGGGCTCCGGCCCCCCCGCAGCCCCAGGGACCACCACCCCCGGAGCTTTGCTTTTATTATATGTTGGGGGGGCCCTAACCCCGGGGACCGCCACCACCGGGGCTTTTAGTAATTATTTTGCGGGGCCCCGGGGGTGGCGGTCCCCGGGGCTTTTAAAAAAAATAAAATCATACACCTGTCGAGCCCCCCACACGCCCTGGGGACCGCCACCTCCCCGTGGCACTAATATTCAAATTTCAGGGTCCATTACGGACCCCCTCCTGGAGCCCTTAATGGCCCAGGGGACCACCACCCCCAGTACCAGCTCCAGCAGTGTCCCAGGGTGCCCACCCCCGGGACACTGCTGTTTGCAGTGACAGGGCGGGAGCCGTGTGGCTCCCACCATGTCATTGCAAACTCTGCTCTGCTTCATTAAAGCGAGAGCAGGGAAACCTGTTCTCGCTTCAATGAGGCAAAGCAGATTGCTTTTCCACACGAGGAGCTGCATGTCAGCAGCTCCCCATGTGGAAAATCAATGCCAGCTCCCACAGGAACGCGGGGAGCCGGCGGGACCGCGGGGGCATCGGGGCTCCCCCCACGGTCCCCAACGGAGAGGGTCAGCCCTAGGGAATGGGGTCTCTGGGGCTAGAAGTGGCCCGGGAGGGGCCACATGGCCCCCCTCCCAAAAAAAAATTATAATAATAATAAAGGCCCTCCATAAAAAAAAATATATATTTATGTGGCCCTTCCCCGAGGGAGGGGGTCCGCGGGGCTGGAATTGGCCATGGGAGGGGGGACAACATGGCCCTCTTCTCGCTCTGTGGCACTTACTGGAGGTACCTGGTGGGCTAGTTGGACCCTAGGGACCCTCAGGATTCAAGGGGACTTAATCCCCCAACTTAAATCATGCCAGTGGGTGCATTTGCACAGTGGTGAATGGAGAGGGCGGTCCTGAGGTGACATGAGTGCAAACACGCCCTGTGGCACAGTTTAAGTTGGCGAACTAATTCCCCTTCAATCCTGAGGGCCCCTGGAGGCTAACTAGCCCACCAGGAACCTCCAGTAAGCGCCAGAGGCCTAGGTTGCGGAGAAGTGGTCCAGGCCACGCCCCTTTTTTACCTCTCTGCAACACAGCTCTGTAGCGCTTACTGGAGGTACCTGGAGGGCTAGTGGGACCCCAGGGACCCTCAGGATTCAAGGGTACTTAATTCCCCAACTTAAAAAGCACCACAGGCGCGTTTGCACAGTCATGAAGGGAGGGGGCGGAGCCTGAGGTGACATGAGTGCAAACACGCCCTGTGGCTCATTTTAAGTTGAGGAATTAATTCCCCTTCAATCCTGAGGGCCCCTGGGCGCTACCTAGCCCACCAGGTACCTCCAGTAAGCACCAGAGGCCTGCATTTCAGAGAGGTGGTCCAGGACATGCACCTTTTTACACCTCTCTGCAAAGAAGCTCTGTGGCGCTTACTGGAGGTACCTGGTGGGCTGGTTGGACTCCATGGACCCTCAGGATTCAAGGGGACTTAATCCCCCAACTTAAAACGTGCCACGGGCTTTGGACGAATGTAATGTCCAACTAACTATAACACCCCTGAAACCTATGGTTTTGTCAGTGAATTTCTAAGGTTTTTTAAATGCTAATTTCTAACTAAAACGTCCCTGAAACCTATGGTTTTTTCAGTGAATATATATATATATATATATATATATATATATATATATATATGTATATATATACATATATATATATATATATATATATATATATATATATATATATATTCACTGAAAAAACCATAGGTTATAGACCATATATAGTTAGGAATTAGCATTTACAAAACCTTATTTTACTCACACAAAACCATTGAAATTCCATATATAGTTAGTTGTACTAACTATATATCGCGCACCCGTAATCCACTGCTGATGATGTCACATATTACATCATTCATGACATGGTCAGTGACATCACTGATGACATCACTGATGACATCTCAAATGACATCACTGATGACATCACTGATGACAACATCCAGTGACTGTATGTTTCTGTAAAGTTAAAATATGTCTTATATATTGAAGAATGAGTGGATGTATAAGTGTCTGGATGATGTATTTAGTAGGTGCATGACTGACTGTATAAGTGAGTGATTAAATGTGTCTCACTGAGTGCATGGGTTAGTGACTAAACTGTTTTAAATTGTGCACCATTGTGTCTGTTGTTTTGTAATCTGATGCATGTGTTGATCATTAGCTATATGACTAACTATATGGGTTATTGATTAGTTGGCCAAGTATTTGTATGGGAGACTGAGTGTGTGTGTGGGTGTCTGGGAGGTGTATGACTCTGTGCATAGTCCTGCTTTGGACTTCTGAAATCATTGAGGAAAGTCCTGCCCCTCCTGCCCACCGAATCCCAAAAGTTGCTTATTCAAGGCCTAATAATCTCGAGGCTTGATTATAGCAACGTGATATACCTAGGCGCCCCAGAGGTGACTCTGAACAAACTTCAGAGAATTCAGAATACCGCTGCCCGGATTCTCACAAATACCCTGCCAGAGCATCGGCCAAACCGGCCTTAAAACTCCTCCACTGGCTTCCCATAAGAGAGCGGGTCAAATTCAAGGCCCTGTGTCTGGCCTACAAACTACGACGAAATCAAGGCCCCCCTGTTCTTAAGAAATTCATCACACCTTACAAATCCTCAAGACCCCTCCGCTCTGACACAGAAAATCTCATTGTTGCCCCCAAATTCAAGAGAGCCCGGTCTGGAGGAAGGCGTTTCTCAGTCCAGACTGCACGACTTTGGAACACACTTCCCCGAGTCCTTCGCCTCGAACCTCAATACCTCCGCTTTAGGAAACAGCTCAAAACCCACCTCTTTCCACAGTGAATCACTCTTGGCCCTTATCTTGTTCTTTCGTTCCACCCTCCCTGTCCTTTTTCCCTTTTCCCCTTCCCTTGTCCCACTGTACTCAGGAGATAGGATTCTCTAGCGCTGGGATACCTCCGGGTGACTACGCGCTCTACAAAAATAAATAATAATAATAATAATGTGTGAGCAGTTGATTCACTAGATGTATGGGTTCAAAAGTGCATGTGGAAACAGCTGTATGGGCGGTTTACTGTGTGCATGAGTGTATTGGTGAGTGAATGGATATCTCAGTGCTACATGTCAAAGTAAGTACATATGTAAAACACAGTACATGTGGTAGTTGACATATATAAATAACTGTGCATAAGAGCCAGTGAATGTGTGAGTGGCTGTATGGATTATTGTGAACTTGTATCAGGGATTGTATAACAGAGTAAATATGTGTTATTATATGTTTCAATAAGTAAGGTGTGTTTAACTATATAGTTGAGGAAATGGAGGTGTGATTGATTCTTTGCAAGACTGATTAGGTGTGTGAGTAACTCCATGGATGAGTGACAGTCTGTGAGTGTCTGTTTACACTGAGTGTATCTAAGGTTATATTAGAGTCTGAAGAGGTTCATCGTATCATCACATGAATGATGTCATGAGTAATGTCAAATGAGATGTCATCAGTGATGTCATCAGTGATGTCATTTGAGATGTCATCAGTGATGTCATCAGTGATGTCACTGACCATGTCATGAATGATGTAATATGTGACATCATCAGCAGTGGATTGCGGGTGCGCGATATATAGTTAGTACAACTAACTATATATGGAATTTCAATGGTTTTGTGTGAGTAAAATAAGGTTTTGTAAATGCTAATTCCTAACTATATATGGTCTATAACCTATGGTTTTTTCAGTGAATTTTCAAGGTTTTGTAAATGCTAATTCCTAACTATATATGGTCTATAACCTATGGTTTTTTCAGTGAATTTCATAGGTTTTTTAATAGCAAATCTTTATAAAAATAATACATTTTAAATCGAATTTTATATTATATAATTTTTTTATTTTTTTAATATTATTGTTGGTGCGCTCCCGGGGCGCGGACAGGTGAACGCACGGGTAAGCGCAATCTTGCGGCGCGCCCCGGGGCGCGTACTAATGCGCGCCCCGGAAGCGCTATTGCCGCGAACGAAAACAACATCGTGACGTATCGCATAGCCGCCACGCCTAGCGTCATAAGACACGTATCGCGTAGCCGCGAGATGCGTCTTATGACGCACCGCGTAAGCGCCCCGGAAGCGCATACGATCGCGCAACGTAAGCGCCCCGATGCGCTTACGATACACGCCCGGGACGCGCCCCGGGGCGCGTAGCGTAAGCGCGTCAAACCATGTGACTTTAAAATAACACTTTTCATTGGTTCAGAACTTTTTTTTTTCAAAATTGTGTGAAACCCACCCATTTCTCTCACTATTGCTTTGTACTTGGAGAGAGCAAGAGCTGTTCTGTCTACTCTGTTTATCTCCTACTTTTCTGATCTCCAGCAATGGCTGCAAGAGAGTCATCCAGCAGTGATTCAGACGGATTTTTAGATGAGGACCCTCCTCAGCAAAAGAAAAAAAACCATTTCATCTGGAAATTTTACGACATCCCTGAAGGACAGAAAAAAGTCAACGCTCCCAAAGTAACCTGCAAAATATGTGGGAGTAGTTTATCCAGAGGCAATCCTCTGAAAAAATATAGTTTTGGGAATGCTAATTTGATCAGGCATGTGAAAAGAAGACACCCTAACAACTTTGCCAGGGAGAGTGTCAGAGAGCTGGCACGGAATGTACCCACAGATGGCGGCAGCACCTCCACTGGTGGAGCAACACCTTCGGGACCAACCCGTGGAAGAATGGTCCCTAACATTCAGCCGGTGTTTGCAGGCATCAAATTTTTGTGCACGGAGTGCGACGAACTGCTCTGCTATGGGGAGCAGAGTGTTGAACTCATTGCCCTAAAGAAACAGCAACACCGCTGCTCTTCCAGTCCCTTAATTTTCAAATTTTTTTGCTCCTGTTGAGCAGTTTTGGAATCCTTGTTTTTGTTTTTCCCTTGACAAAAATCCCAAAAAAATATAAAATTGTTTTAAAAAGTCTAAAAAAAATATAAAACAACAAAAACAAAAAAATATATATAAAACAACAAAATCAATAAAAAAGTTCTTTTCAGAACTACCTCCAATTTATAAAAAAAAGCTTTTTTTTTTTTTAAAAGTCTGTCATTTTTTATCTCCATGGTACGCTCCCCCGTACGCTCCCCGGTGCGCGTACCGGGCGCTCCCCCCCGCGAAAATCGATTTTTTTTAAATTTTTTTTTCACCCGCGGGAGCCTTTTAAGGCCCCCACATCAAAAGTAGGGGGTCAGGGGGGTGTACCCTGCCCCCTTTTGCTCATTTCCCCCCTTTGATTCTTGCCACCTCTTGTGTCTCAATCCTACCGAGACACAAGATGGCGGCTGCTGCGGACTGTTTCGAATGTTTACAGACACCCGAGAACCAATCAGCTTGCCGTGCGCAAGTCGCGTGGCGCGCCTGGAGCGCTCCCCGGTACGCGTACCGGGCGCGGCTCTAGATATATATCTTTTTTTAAACCTAATTTACTCAAAATTCACAGGACCACATATCTTGAGACCTAGCAAAGGCACATCGGGCAAACAATATCTACAATTTTGCCAAGTTTCGTGGAAATCCATTCAGCCGTTTGAGCTAAAAGTGAGGCCAACCGCCCTATGGAAAATTGCATGGCAAAAACATGTTTTGGGACCCCCCTTTTTTCTCGGCCCCCCCTTGACGACCCCCCCCAAATTTTCAGGGGCTGCTCAGAAACAAAATGTTCCATTTTCCTGAAAATTTCAGCCAATTCCGTCCACAAACGCCAAAGTTATTAGACATAGAATTTTCAAAAATCCCATAGAGAAAAAATCCTAACTATATATACCTACTGGCGACCGCCAGTAGGTAATATATATATATATATATATATATTCACTGAAAAAACCATAGGTTATAGACCATATATAGTTAGGAATTAGCATTTACAAAACCTTATTTTACTCACACAAAACCATTGAAATTCGCATATATAGTTAGTTGCACTAACTATATATCGCGCACCCGCAATCCACTGCTGATCATGTCACATATAACATCATTCATGACATGGTCAGTGACATCACTGATGACATCACTGATGACATCTCAAATGACATCACTGATGACATCACTGATGACATCTCAAATGACATCACTGATGACATCACTGATGACATCTCAAATGACATCACTGGTGACATCACTGATGACATCTCATTTGACATTACTGATCACATCACTGATGACATCATTCATGTGATAATACGATGAACCTCTTCAGACTCTAATATAACCTTAGATACACTCAGTGTAAACAGACACTCACAGACTGTCACTCATCCATGGAGTTACTCACACACCTAGTCAGTCATGCAAAGAATCAATCACACCTCCATTTCCACAACTATACAGTTATACACACCTTACTTATTCAAACATATACTAACACATATTTACTCTCTTATACAATCCCTGATACAAGTTCACAATGATCCATACAGCCACTCACACATTCACTGGCTCTTATGCACAGTTATTTATATATGTCAACTCTCACATGTACTGTGTTTTACATATGTACTTACTTTGACATGTAGCACTGAGATATCCATTCACTCACCAATACACTCATGCACACAGTCAACCGCCCATACAGCTGTTTCCACATGCACTTTTGAACCCATACATCTAGTGAATCAACTGCTCACACATCTATGCACAGAGTCATACACCTCCCAGCCACCCACACACACACTCAGTCTCCCATACAAATACTTGGGCAACCAATCAATAACCCATACAGTTACTCATATAGCTACTGATCAACACATGCAGCAGTTTACAGAACAACAGACATAATGATGCACAAATTAAAACAGTGTAGTCACTAACCCATGCACTCAGTGAGACACATTTAATCACTCACTCATACAGTCAGTCATGCACCTACTAAATCCTTCATCCAGACACTTATACATCCACTCATTCTTCAATATGTAAGACATATTTTAACTTTACAGAAACATACAGTCACCTTGACCCAGCTCCTGAGGCGGAAAGCCGGGAGCTGGAGGTACTTTTGTATTTGCAGGCATTTTAGAATTTTTAACAAAAACGAAGCTTTTTAAAATTTGCGTGGTGTCACTTACTTGTTGTTCTTAAATCCAGCACCACTGCCAGAATCTGCTCCCTGTTGAAACGCACAGCCGATCTTAACGCTGTGACGCTTCTGACCATCCCCAGCGGCCGCCATCAGACCAGGCGTGCACGCTGACCACGCCCACTTAGGCCAGGCCCCCCCGAGTGATCTATATAAGCACTGACCACTAGCGCTTCTGTATTCACCTTGACCCAGCTCCTGAGGCGGAAAGCCGGGAGCTGGAGGTACTTTTGTATTTGCAGGCATTTTAGAATTTTTAACAAAAACGAAGCTTTTTAAAATTTGCGTGGTGTCACTTACTTGTTGTTCTTAAATCCAGCACCACTGCCAGAATCTGCTCCCTGTTGAAACGCACAGCCGATCTTAACGCTGTGACGCTTCTGACCATCCCCAGCGGCCGCCATCAGACCAGGCGTGCACGCTGACCCCGCCCACTTAGGCCACGCCCCCCGAGTGATCTATATAAGCACTGACCACTAGCGCTTCTGTATTCACCTTGACCCAGCTCCTGAGGCGGAAAGCCGGGAGCTGGAGGTACTTTTGTATTTGCAGGCATTTTAGAATTTTTAACAAAAACGAAGCTTTTTAAAATTTGCGTGGTGTCACTTACTTGTTGTTCTTAAATCCAGCACCACTGCCAGAATCTGCTCCCTGTTGAAACGCACAGCCGATCTTAACGCTGTGACGCTTCTGACCATCCCCAGCGGCCGCCATCAGACCAGGCGTGCACGCTGACCACGCCCACTTAGGCCACGCCCCCCTCCGGGTTAAATATGTGCATTTACAGGAAGCGCAGCGGACGAGCGCAGCGGGAGCGCCGTTTGCGCGCCGAAGGCGCGCCTAAGGCAAGCCCATCTGCGCCCGTCCGCGACCAGCCGGGACCCGGGGCCACAACCCCTGACTCTCGTACCACCCAGAGCGTGACCTACAGCACAGCGGTCCTATACAACATCGGTAAGACTTCCACACCTCAGTGCTCCCATAGCTACGCTCCAACAGAGCTACCGGCCCAATGTTCAGGCTGCAAACACGTCTTCCGCAAATCCCCGCCGGCCGCGGCACAAACGTACCATATGTACGCGCTAAACTGCCGCTCCTTACCTAAACACAGCTTACAGATTGCTGTGCTGCTCGAGGAGATAAAGCCAGACGCAGTTTTCCTGACAGAAACGTGGCTCACTGCTCACTCTGGACCAGAGGTGGTGCAAGCCTTACCTGTAGGCTACCATATCACTAGAGTAGACAGACCGACAGGGAGAGGCGGAGGTCTGGCGATTATTCTGAAGAACCAGTACCGATGCCGTACAACAGCGGAAACTATCCCTGAGTGCGAGAGTGTAGCATTCTGCATAGAGTTCAATGCAAATAGCTCCTTCTCCGGCACCCTGATCTACCGCCCCCCAGAGCCTGCAAAACGGTTCCATAGGTCCCTTCCAGAAATTATAGCGGAAAGAATTCTTTCGTCCACCAACCATACGATTCTGGGGGACCTAAATCTCCACTTCAACTCCCCCTCTGACCACATTGCCCAGGAATTACTAAATGACCTGGAAGCCCTCCAACTGTCCCAACTGGTTACAGCCCCAACACACGAAAAGGGCAATTTACTTGACCCTATATTCAGTAACTGTCGGGATTTAACTGTTAATCAACCCACCCCCCTTCCATGGTCGGACCATTTTTTGGTCCCTTTTACTTGGGCTAATCACAAAACTCCCCAGACACCGCCCCAAGTCACTACCAGGAGAAACTGGTCAAAACTCCCATTTGAGTCCTGGCTGCTTAACCTGGACTCCACTCGCCCGTCACCCTGCCAAGACCCCAATGTGGCAAACGCCCACTATGAAAGTTGGATCGCCCACTCATTAAATTCGATCCTCCCGCTTCGTAGATCCTCCTCGAAGAGACTACAGAAATCAGCTCCCTGGTTTTCTGACTCTCTAAGACACCTAAAACGCCTCTGCAGGCAACGAGAGAGAGCCTGGCGCCTAGACTTCCTTCCAGAGAAAAAGGCCTCCTACAAAGAGGCGATCAAAACCTACAAAGAAGGGATCAGAACGGCCCAGGCAACCCATTACTCTGAGAAAATACTAGAGGCAAAATCCAAGCCTAAAGAAATTTTCCGAATTATAAAGCAATGCTCCAGTGCCAACACGGCACCCCCGCCTATCAAAACCCAGGATCAATGCAATGAGCTTGCGGACTTTTTCCACAACAAAGTCCTAAAAATTCACTCTACCTTTTCGACAGTAGCCACCAACCCAGATGCAACTAATTTACCTCCCCCCAGACCACTTCCTCACCTAGACCAGCCTTCCCTCGAGCACTTCCCCCCTCTGGATCTCGACACTCTAAGCAAGGTGGCACGACAAGTCAAGTCGGGCTCCCCTTGTGACCCTGCTCCCCCAGAAATCCAGATGCAGGCAAGCGAAGCCACCCTGCCTGTAATCCTGGATCTTCTAAATACATCCATATCCACTTGCTCAGTCCCCACTGCCTGGAAGCAGGCTATGGTACGGGCACTGTTGAAGAAACCCAGCCTGGACCCTAATGACCACTCCAGCTACCGCCCTATCTCACTTCTCCCTTGGGTGAGTAAGGTGTTAGAGAAGTACATAAACGCTCAGCTGGCTCAGTTCCTGGAAGACCATTCGCTATTACATACATCCCAGACAGGCTTCAGACCGAAGCATGGTACAGAAACCGCCCTGTTAGCGGTCACCGAAGAAACTAGAAGGATACTAGACCAGGGAGGATCAGTGGCAGTGATCCTCCTTGATCTAAGTGCCGCCTTCGATACGGTCAGCTACACCATCTTGCTGGACCGTCTCTGTAACATCGGAGTTTCTGGTGACGCTTTAAGGTGGTTCGACTCCTTTCTGTCTGGGAGGTCGTTTCAGATCTTCGACGGAGAGATGAGGTCCTCGAGCAAACCCCTGACCTGCGGAGTACCTCAGGGCTCCTCCCTGAGCCCTGTACTGTTCAACGTGTACATGGGGCCGCTGGCGGGTGTTGTCGAACCATATGGCATCAAAATCGTATCATATGCCGACGACACCCAGCTTGTGGTCTCACTGGCCACAGAGAACAACGGTCACTCCCCAGCCGACCTGCTAAAATGCCTAGAGGACGTCAGGGATTGGATGACCAACTCCTCCCTAAAACTAAATGGAGAAAAGACGGAGCTTATGCTCCTAGGCCCAACCTCTCCTGTGCCTTTCACTTCCTTATGGCCCAGTACACTAGGCCCGCCCCCCATCCCTAAGGAAAGTGTAAAAAGCCTGGGAGTGTGGTTGGACAACAAACTCTCCTTCTCCACCCAGGCCACCAAACTGTCCGCCACCTGTTTTGGTCTACTTAGGATCCTGAGAAAGGTCCTCCCGCTACTCCCCTTAGAGGCCAAAAGGGTGGCGATACAGGGTCTCATCCAGTCTCGGCTGGACTCAAACAATGCCCTATACGTGGGGGCACCGGAGATGACCCTCCGAAAACTGCAGGTTGTTCAAAACTGTGCAGCACGCACCCTGCTGAGCATCCCACGCACCCAGTCAGCCAGACCTGCCCTAAAAAGCCTTCACTGGCTTCCAGTGAGGCAGAGAGTGGCCTTCAAGGCGCTATGCCTGGCGCACCGCGCCTTCTGGAAAAAAGGTCCAGCCATCAACACCGACCTGGTTACCCCCTACCACCCTAGCAGGAACCTACGGTCGATGGAGGCGTTCCTCGCCACTGTCCCCAGAGTGAAGCGAGCCAGATCTGGGGGTAGGCTGTTCTCTTTGAACACCGCCAGGCTCTGGAATGCGCTCCCCATCTCACTCCGATCCAACCCAGACCTCCTCTCCTTTCGGAAAAATCTAAAGACACTGCTGTTTGCTAAATCCGAAGTACCTTAGCCTCCCGTGCTTCCTTGCCTCAACCCAGCGCTTGGACGCCTACGGGCAGCAACCGCGCTTAATAAATATCGTTACAATACAATACAATACAATGTTGTCATCAGTGATGTCATCAGTGATGTCATTTGAGATGTCATCAGTGATGTCATCAGTGATGTCACTGACCATGTCATGAATGATGTAATATGTGACATGATCAGCAGTGGATTGCGGGTGCGCGATATATAGTTAGTGCAACTAACTATATATGCGAATTTCAATGGTTTTGTGTGAGTAAAATAAGGTTTTGTAAATGCTAATTCCTAACTATATATGGTCTATAACCTATGGTTTTTTCAGTGAATTTTCAAGGTTTTGTAAATGCTAATTCCTAACTATATATGGTCTATAACCTATGGTTTTTTCAGTGAATTTCAATGGTTTTTTAATAGCAAGTATCAAAAGCTGTAAAATGTATTCTTCTTTTAAAGGAAAAATATATTTTATATCTATTTAATATAATTTTTTTATGTATATAAATTTTTTGAGGGAACAAATTTATCAACTATCATGCTGAAGAAGAGTGTGGGGAAAAAAAAACAAAGAGGAGGACTAAGAGGAAAGAACAATCAGTTCAAAAATACAATTGCTTTAAAGCATGAAGTGCTTTTCCACACATTTACATTTAAATAACCCATATTAGAACATACAAAATATCTACAGAGGAGACGGTGTACATTGAATTTTAGACTCTTCATTCGTACCTACATGTTAGTACTTACATCACCCACACAACACAACAGCTCTATTTTTCAAATTTTCGCACGGTTAGCACCCGGACCGCGCACCGGGTAGGGTTCCGGAAAGCGTAACAAGGGGAAAACCAAGGGAAATAGTAAAATAATATTTTAGAGTGCTTTGAGCATACAGTCACTGGATGTTGTCATCAGTGATGTCATCAGTGATGTCATTTGAGATGTCATCTGTGATGTCATCAGTGATGTCACTGACCATGTCATGAATGATGTAATATGTGACATCATCAGCAGTGGATTGCGGGTGCGCGATATATAGTTAGTGCAACTAACTATATATGGAATTTCAATGGTTTTGTGTGAGTAAAATAAGGTTTTTTAAATGCTAATTCCTAACTATATATGGTCTATAACCTATGGTTTTTTCAGTGAATTTTCAAGGTTTTGTAAATGCTAATTCCTAACTATATATGGTCTATAACCTATGGTTTTTTCAGTGAATTTCAATGGTTTTTTAATAGCAAATATCATAAGCTGTCGAATGTCAAGTACGTGGTAAGTGAAAACATTTTCGTGTTTATGCACACTGATCTGCTTTGAATGGTGCCCCCCCCCCTCATTTCTATTAGGAGTACTCTCTCTTTGCAGATAGTGAAAGGTAGTTAACGCAGGCCTTTGCCCCCGTTGTAATACGTCGTGCCTGCTTCTCTCTCCATTTGATTGATTGTTATCCAAGTATTTACTGTTTTAGAATTGGTTCTCTTTGGTTCATTCTCTATTTACAAACAAACACAGAGTCGCAATACTCTGTTTAGTCTTTGCAGATAACGAAAAATCGTGTAAAAAAAAAGAAAAGGAATCGAGCAAAATCAGTAGGCCACTAATGGGATCTCTTTTTGACCTCGCTAAAATAGAAACATTAGGAACAACCCCTCATGACAAATACAAAACTAGTGAGATGAACTGAACTCCACACAATGATGGCTGCAAAACAGCTCGGCTCCGCCACCCACCCCGCCCAAAATAACGATAAAGAGCGGCTGCCATGATTGGTTGCGGAATGGCCACGACGGAGCTACGAAATGGTGCTGCTCTCATGCTAACCCCAGCTTCAGTCTGAAACATCCAGAAACACTGTAGACTACCAATTCGATCAGTTCCGGTAGCGCCCCAATGTAACCCGGTAGAGAAGAACTAGCCCTCCCCTCTTTGACTGATGGTTCTTGTTGCCTGTCCCTTCTGTTGTCATTTAACAGAACTATTTAGCCTGCTGAAAGGGGTTGTGTTCCGACCGCTGGTTGGTGGAGACATTTTGACTATATTCTGGACCTGCGTTGTCGCGTAATGCGTCATATGACGCGCCGCATTAGCGCATCCGGAAGTCATCCGGGGCGCGCAGCGCGTAACGTAAGCATAACAAGTCATGTGACTTGTTAATAAAACTTTTCATTGGTTCATTTTACTTTTCTTATTCTAATGATGAAAGGCTTGGTCATATGACCTAAAAATTACGCTTTTTATTACTTCCGAACATTATTTTTTCTTAAATATATGTTATAATGTTCCAGGCTAATGTACTTTCCCGGAAAATTTACAACTGTCCTGCAAGTAAAATATATTCTTTTTTCGAGAAAAAGAGCGTTTCTTCGTCCCATGACGGAGCCGTTGAGCAAAAGAGGGTCGACCTGCTGTCTTAGTCGCCGATACGCCTGAATATGAGATTCTTATCGATCACTTTATGTTGCAGGAATAGAAAACACAACAGCCCTTGACCATTTATCTTTACTGCGTTCCTTCGTATTATACCTTTTACCCTTCATGTAATTGGTCTGCTTTATTTCACTTGCCTTTTAATGATTCTAAAACAGTGACTATTATTAAAAACTTTACCAATGTATATACTACTACCATGTTTTCTTTTAAAAACCTTTATTGTGAAAATTTCATTATACAAATACGAGCCTATAACCACGTGGGCCTGCCACGGAGCAAACTGTAATCGTACATGATGAGTAGACATTTACACTGTAGAGGAACGTAACGGGCGGGCCATTAGGTTGCAAGAACTAAGGTGTCTAACAGTTACGGAATCGGTGGACGTACATTTTATAATTAAAATACGACAGGGCCAGTTACAATAAAATTATCTAGATATACATTTGCGGGCAAGTACCATGGGTGACGTTAATTCGAACTTTCAATAGTACAGTAATCAATAACACATCAGAACTTAATATCAATAGGGATGTCGAAATATTCAATCAATTCTCGTCCCCGCCCGCCATGTGCTTCAAAACTGCATACGTATCTCGTGATTTCAAGGTTCTGCAACCAGTACACAACAAGGAGTTACGAGTCCCATTTATTCCGGCGCCATTTTGGGCGAGGACGGGCAGGTCCAGGATATAGTCAAAATGTCTCTACCAACCATCGACTATGATGATGTTCATATGCTGTATTTATTAGAGTAACACTCATCTGTCCACATGAAATTAATTTGCCACAATCTAAACATGTCATTTTAATCTTTCCAAAGTTCTTCTAAATATTTGGGACCGTTTCCCTTGCCTCTGATGCTGTCAGTGCCACTTCTTTGATGAATGTACTAGCAGGTCAGGGGTTCTCCTCCAAATCTCTCTTTTATGCAGCACTATAATTAATTGGTGCCACCTCTCCATATGACGATGCATGGTATAGTTACCACAACTATATTTTTTTTCGGTTCCTCTGGAGAGTTCATCGTAGCAGATGAAGCGTGTAACGTACCGGGCATTTACCTTTTTTTGCATGTACAGGAAAGGAAAAAAAAATCGAGCGTCCGAGTTCTAAGGTGTCCCAGGGCCATTTTAGTGGACCAGGCCCAAATCCAAAGAACAGGCCGCCATTTTGAGAGTCATGTTGCAGCCGCCTGTCGCTGTAGCATCAAGAGCAGCCGAAACTCAGCTGAATGGCAACTGAAACGGTAAAGGGGCGCCCCACTACAGCAGACGAGCCTCCACCTAGGAAGGCCCGTTCACGCCGCCTCCCCCCCCCCTTCGGGCACCCCACGCCGTTATTCGGAGCAGTATTGTAGGATGGCCACACCAGTGCGGCAACTTGCTAGACATCACCTCGGTGGTAACCGAATCTCAACGCCTTGTGGTGTCTTCTATTCAGAAAACATTGTTATGCTGCCTTCGACCTATTCGCCGCAAGTGCGCACACAACTCAACTGCATAGCTTGCTAGACACCACCTCGGTGCCATCCGGATCTTGGAATCTCAGCGCCTTTTGGTGTCTTCTCTTCAGAAAATATTGTTGCGCTGCCTTTGGCCCCATTCGCACATCGGTCCGCTACTGACGCCATCTCACAGGCTAATGGGGCGCCCCACGCCGACTTTCAGCATTGTAGGATGACCACACCAGTACAGCAACTTGCTAGACATCACCTCGGTGCCATCCGGATCTCGGCGCCCCACTGCAGATGAAGTGCCTCTCAACTATGAAACCACCACGGTGACATCCGGATCTTGGAGCGTTGTGCTGCCTTCGGCCTATTCGCACATCGGTCCGCTACTGACGCCATCTCACAGGCTAATGGGGCGCCCCACGCCGAGTTTCAGCATTGTAGGATGACCACACCAGTACAGCAACTTGCTAGACATCACCTCGGTGCCATCCGGATCTTGGCATCTCAACGCCTAGTGGTATCTTCCATACAGAAAATATTGTTGCGCTGCCTTTGGCCCCATTCGCACATCGGTCCGCAACTTAGACATCACCTCGGTGCCATCCGGATCTTGGCATCTCAGCGCCTTGTGGTGTCAGTCAGAAAATATTGTTGCGCTGCCTTTGGCCCCATTCGCACATCAGTCCGCTACTGACACCATCTCACAGGCCAACAGGGCGCCCCAAGCCGACTTTTACCATTGTACGATGGCCACACCAGTGCCACAACTTGCTAGACACCACCTCGGTGCCATCCGGATCTTGGCATCTCAGCGCCTTGTGGTGTCTTCTATTCCGAAAATATTGTTGCGCTGCCTTTGGCCCCATTCGCACATCGGTCCGCTACTGCCGCCATCTCACAAGCCAACGGGGCGCCCCACGCCGACTTTCAACATTGTAGGATGGCCACACCAGTGCGGCAACTTACTAGACACCACCTCGGTGCCATCCGGATCTTGGCGCGTTGTGCTGCCTTCGGCCTATTCGCACATCGGTCCGCTACTGACGCAAACTCACAGGCCAACGGGGCGCCCCACGCCGACTTTCAGCATTGTAGGATGGCCACACCAGTGCTGCAACTTGCTGGACACCACCTCGGTGCCATCCGGATCTTGGCGCGTTGTATTGCCTTCGGCCTATTCGCACATCGGTCCGCTACTGACGCCGCCTCACGTGCCAACGTATTTTCTCCGCATTTTATACCCTATGCCGCATAACAGGTCATGTGACTTGTTTATAAAACTTTTCATTGGTTCATTTTACTTTTGGTTTCCTAATGATGGAAGGCTTGATCATATGACCTAAAAACAACACTTTTCATTGGATGAAAACTTTTTTTTTTTCCCAAACGATGAAAGCCCCACCTTGTTTCTGGATGTTTCAGACTGAAGCTGGCGTCAGCATGAGAGCACCACCATCTCGTAGCTCCGTCGTGGTCATTCCGCGAGCAATCATGGCAACCGCTCCCACCAGAAGCCTACAGGAGTCGGGGGCCCCCAAAACTTTTGATGAATTCTCAAGGCGGAGGGGACGCTTTCGAGAATGGGGTCCAAGACCTAGCAGACAAGTGTCCGATTTCCAAGGTGTCCCAGACCATTTCAGTGGACCAGGCCCAAAAAGGAAAGAGCCTGCCGCCATTTTGAGAGTCCTGTGACAGCCGCCTATCGCTGCACCGCAAGAGTGGGCGCAACTCAGCTGAATTGCGGCTTTTGACACAGTGGACCAAAAACGGACGGAATGGCAACTGAAACGGTAAAGGGGCGCCCCACTACAACAGATGACACTCCACCTGGAGAGGCCCGTTCACGCCGCCTCCCCCGGGGGGCCCCACGCCGTTATTCGGAGCAGCATTGTAGGATACCAAAACCAGTGCGGCAACTTACTGGACATCACCTTGGTGCCATCGTTCTGCTGCCTTGGAACTATTCGCACAACAGTTTGCTACTGATGACCCACCCCCCGCGACGCCCCACGGCGGAAATCTGGACGTTGTGCTGCGTTGGGACTATTCGCACAGCCGACCGCTACTTCGTTGTTTTTCCCTAAAAATGTTTATATGTTATTACTATTTTTGTTTTCTTGTATATATTTATAAATTATTAAAGTTTTATAATCTTACTACTTTGTCGGAGTGCTATATATTTTTAATGTGACACATAAAAACTTTGATGTACAAAGAGTCATCCCTGGAATCTTCCGCTTCAGGCTCGGTCCCCTCCCCAATCACAATACAGGATGGTTTTCAGATAATAGCAACGCTTCTGCTGTGACGGATCTCATCGAGTGTGGGCCTTGATCTACTATAACTCCTTTGAAGAGGGGTGATTCTTTACAGCTGGGGCCATAAACTACATCTGCAGGGCTAGCTGATACCCTAGGACCAGCCTGGACAATCGGACACAGAGGAAAAGGAGTGTCAGAGGGTGCGGTAGTGAATAGGGCGAAAGGGAGGTGTCGGGCAGGCACAGGGTGTGATTCTCAGGGAAGAGCAGCGCAGATGGGGGGAGGTTTATTACCCATGCATAAGACAGAGAGCGGGGTGACCACTGCCTGGGGGAGATGCTTGCGAGGGTGGGGAGCCATGCTAAGGATCGACAGCGTGCACAGAGTGGGTCTGGTCAAGGCATCTAAAATGGCTGCCGTGCACGACAAAAGTGTGGCATTTGAAAAAAGACAAGATGGCGCAGACAATGTTTTTCAACACTTCCTGATTTCCTTCGAATCGAACGTTAACAGACGTTGGGGCATATTACCAAAGTTAAGCGATATTTATCCCTAACGATGCTTAGCAACGATTTTTTTACCGCTAAGCATCGTCAGAAATTATCGCAGATAAACCTTGCTATATCAAGGTTTATCGCAAATACGATAATAAACGACCGCAATGCATTAATATCGCTGAAAACTCAGCGATATTCATGCATTACCGAGCTAATGCTCTTAGCCATGTTATCCACCTCCCATTGGATAACATGGCTAAGAACTGCTCAGGGCAGGTGCTAGCTTTTGGAGATATTCGCGCTTATCTCGAATATTTCCAAAAGTTGATAATAGGAGATAGCGATGTTAGCGACTGTTTCCAGTCGCTAACATCTTGGCATGCCCACTTTGCATGTCATTAGTGATAAATATCACTCACATGCAAAGTGGGGCCCAAGATGGTCGCTATCTCCTACTAGCCGTCGCTAACTGGTGTTAGCAACAGCTAGGTAATACAGATATAATTTTATCTCCGCGAAGCGGAGCGCTGTTACAGATATATATCTTGTTTTTGAACGTTAATTTCTCAAAATGCACTGAAGCACATATATTGAGACCTAGCAAAGGCACATCGAGCTACCAGTCCCTACAATTTTGCCAAGTTTCGTGCAAATCCATTCAGCCGTTCGATTATTATTATTATTTTTTTTTTGCCCCGCGGGGCCCTTTTAAAACCTCCACATCAAACCTAAGAGGTCAAGGAGGATCTACTATGCCCCCTCATGGTCATTTGCCCCTTCGCTTTGGCCTCCTCTTGTCTCTCGATCCTACCGAGAGACAAGATGGCGGCCGCTACGGACTGTTTGCAATGTTTACAGACGCCGGAGAACCAATCAGCTTCGCAAACCTCCGTTACGCGAAGCGGAGCGCTGTTACAGATATATATCTTTTTTTGAACTTTAATTTCTCAAAATCCACTGGAGCACATATATTAAGACCTAGCAAAGGCACATCGGGCTACCAGTCCCTACAATTTTGCCAAGTTTCGTGCAAATCCATTCAGCCGTTCGATTATTATTATATTTTTTTTTTTTTGCCCCGCGGGGCCCTTTCAAAACCTCCACATCAAACCTAGGGGGTCAGCGAGAATCTACTATGCCCCCTTATGGTCATTTGCCCCTTCGCTTTGGCCTCCTCTTGTCTCTCGATCCTACCGAGAGACAAGATGGCGGCCGCTACGGACTGTTTGGAATGTTTACAGACGCCGGAAAACCAATCAGCTTCGCTTCACAAAGCTCCGTACCGCGTAAAGTCCGCGAACCGGAGCGCTGCCCGGTCCGCTGTTACAGATATATATCTTTTTTTGAACGTTAATTTCTCAAAATCCACTGAAGCACATATATTGAGACCTACAAAAGGCACATCGGGCTACCAGTCCCTACAATTTTGCCAAGTTTCGTGCAAATCCATTCAGCCGTTCGGGCTAAAAGTGAGGCCAACCGCCCTATGGAAAACTCAATGTTAAAAACACGTTTTGGGACCCCCCTTTTTTCTCGGCCCCCCCTTGACGAACCCCCCAAATTTTCAAGGGCTGCTCAGAAACAAAATGTGCCATTTTCCTGAAAATTTCAGCCAATTCCGTCCACAAACGCCAAAGTTATTAGACATAGAATTTTCAAAAATCCCATAGGGAAAAAATCCTAACTATATATACCTACTGGCGACCGCCAGTAGGTAATATATATATATATATATATACATATATATATATATATATATATATATATACATATATATATATATATATATATATATATATATATATATATATATATATATATATATATATATATATATATATATATATATATATATAACATTTCTATGGCAAAATGAACCCCCTCATTTTGTTCCTTTGCAAATTAAATGTTTTAAGTGTTAACACTTTATTCCAATCAAGATGACTTCAGGTGTGCCATACTTTTGTCATAAGTAAGACTGTTAGCGCTCTAGTTGTTCTTTAGAACACTCTGGGACATTCTGTCACTGGGCTATAGTTGGGCTACATCTGGCTGATATTTGGGATACATTTGGGCTCTTTTGTCTCTGGTGGCCATCTTTGGGCTACATTGGGCTACATTGGGCTACATTGGGCTACATTTGGGCTCCAACATATATATAGCCCAATGTAGCCCAATATATATTTTTCAAAGTTAATTTTCGTAAAAACCACTGGAGCATATATCTTGAGACATAGCAAAGGCACATCGGGCTACCAGTCCCTACAATTTTGCCAGGTTTTGTGGAAATCCATTCAGCCGTTCGAGCTAAAAGTGAGGCCAACCGCCCTATGGAAAACTCAATGTTAAAAACACGTTTTGGGACCCCCCTTTTTTCTCGCCCCCCCTTAACGAAACCCCCCCATATTTTCAGGGGCTGCTCAGAAACAGAATGTGCCATTTTCCTGAAAATATCAGCCAATTCCGTCCACAAACGCCAAAGTTATTAGACATAGAATTTTCAGAAATCCCATAGAGAAAAAATCCTAACTATATATACCTACTGGCTATCGCCAGTAGGTAATATATATTAGAACACTACAGTATTTTGCAGTCATGCAGCCAGTGATGAGTGCACCCCAGGGTCCAAAATGAAAGCAATAATTTATTGGCAAGTTATCAGCATTGACAGACGCGTTTTGGCATGTAGCCTTCCTCAATGTCAGTGTAAGTCAAAAACGTTTAAATCATATGTTTCAACATGATCTGGTGCAGGAGCCTATGTGACCGAGAAAAGTAGTAGAGTCAACCGGGCTGGCAATGAAGATTAGTGTCAAGATGGTGCTGAAAATTATGTACTTGATTGGCCCTTACCCAGGTTCCCCCAAGCCCAGCGTGCGATGACTGCCAGTAATAAAGGGCTGATTAGGAGCAGACGCCCTTCTGCACCACTCCACCTAGACACCCAGTGACCCAGATGGTGGCCACAGTGACCCTGGGGATGGGCCCTGACCACCCAGATGTGTGACTTAAAGCTGCCAGCCGAAACAGCTGGTGAGGCCTTCAGACTTTTCACACTTCAGCTTCACGCATACCTACATCCCATTAATGTGATGTCTTGGTCCCCCCCACCATTCTGCTGCTGATGTACAAGAAAATGCGATCACGATACTAAAGCCCACTGTGATCTGCTTTGGGTGCCAATTAGCTGAGGACTGAGGTAAAATCACAATACTTCATTCATCGATCTTTGAGCGGCTAGTTGTACAGTCCCTAATCAGGCCAGAATTTAGGGGTATGTGACCACCTGTACACTTCACTAGGAGGGGGGCCATGTGGCCCCTCCCGGGCCACTTCTAGCCCCAGAGACTCCATCCCCTGGGGCTGACCCTCTCCGTTGGAGACCGTGGGGGGAGCCCCGATGCCCCCGCGGTCCCGCCGGCTCCCCGCGTTCCTGTGGGAGCTGGCATTGATTTTCCACATGGGGAGCTGCTGACATGCATCTCATTTTAGAACTTTAGTTTCCCAGTTTAACTTCTAAGTTCAGGTCCCAAAAATGTGGAGCCAGTTACCACTAGCTCGTCACTGAATCTCAAATGTTTTGTAAAGTACCGAAGACTCACATTTTCTGTTGACAGTTTCCTCTTTTGATTCAACTCCGCAATTCAGTTTCAGAACCAAGACACCCCTGTGAGAATATGTGCTTAAAGTATTTCACTCATCCAATCATTGCTCGATTTTCTTTGCCAAAAACCAATGTAATTGCAGCGTTTGCAACTCTCTGAACTACAGTACACAACAGGCTATGATCTCTGATGAAGGGCTGTGCCTTGGCCGGGTCTGGCACTACACTTTCCAGCATGAGGAGTCTTCTGGCATTGTGGGGGGAAGATCTGGAACAAGAAACTACCTCAAGAATTCAAAACATTCTGCAAAAAACAGAGGCAGTAACTAGCGTGAGAACTGCCCAGTCGTGACCAGCAGTGCAATATACCAGAAGCAGTGTGCTACTGCTCCGTGCCTGCTGCCTAAGAACCTGGATCGTCCTGCCTACACTGACGCTCTGCACATTATTTATATACTGCTTTCTGATTAGACGGATGCCGGGATTTGGTTATTGGTGTGTATCTACTGGAGGAAGCTATGTGATGGACAGAGGCAGCTTAGTAGCTCGGGTCCACAATGAAGAGTGGTCCTGCGATGCTGCTGGAAACAATGCACGTCAGAGCCTGATTGGGCTTACCTAAATGCCCCAAGCCAAGTGTCCTAAGATTGCCAGTAACAGAGGGCTGATTGGAAGGGGCGACGCTTTGAACCAAGTCCTGGGAGCCCTGAAAGTTGAGGCCAACAGTCGGAGCTGCTGCTACGGGTGTAGGAACCCCCTTGTGGAGACACCCCATGCCCAGATACCTGGTGACCCAGCGGTTGCAACAGAGGGTGGTCCCACTAAACCAGAGATTTTGCCCTACCATCTCAGAGGCATGGTTGAACATTTCCAGCAAGAGGTGTGGTGAGTGGGGCCATCAGACTCTTCACCCTCGGCCTCGTGGCTACAATAGCCCATTAGATTCAGGTCTTGGTCATCCCCCAACATTTTAACGCTACTCTACAAGCAAATTTGGTCATGTTACTTAAGCCTACTGTGCTCTGCATTGTCTACCAATAATCTTAGGACTTAGGTAAAATCACAATACCTAGTTAATCGATCTCTAAATGGTAGTGGTACTGCTACTAACCAGGACAGAATTGTGGCGTATCTGATTACATATTCACTTCATTCTGCAACTCATTTAGAGCTTTAATTTCCCAGTTTACCTGGGCGAACCTTTTTCCGTTCTGGCCTCAAAACTGTGGAACTAATTGCCTCTTGCTCGCGGCTGAATCGCAAATCATGCCATTCAGTTTCAGCACCAAGACACCCCTGTGTGAACATGTGCTTAAAAGTACTTCTTGCATTCCTTAATTTATTGATTTACTTCGGAAAAATCTGATGCTGGAGCAATGTTTGTAATTCACTGAAGTACAGTACCCAATAGGCTATGACCTCTGGTGAAGGGCCATCCCTTGGCAGGGTTAAGAGCTACATTTGTAAGCATGATGAATTTTCTGATGTTGTACAGAAAATTCTGGACAAAGGAACTACCTCAAGAATATGGACCATTGTGGAAAAAACAGCAGGCTTTCTGTGTCACTTGGAACAAAGTCCTGCCAGCCCAAAAACTTGAGGCCTACAGTTGGATCCACTGCTGCAGTGAAGAAGCCCCTTTGTGAAGCAACCCTGTGCCGGAATTCACTGACAAAATGGAGAGTTGTCCTGCTGGTCCTCAGGATGGGCCCATCAACCCAGAGGTGTGGCTGAACACTGCCAGCTGGGGCAGCTGGTTAGAGCGGCCTTCAGACCTTTCACCCCTAGGCCTCGTGGCTGTCTATAGTGCATTAGTATTGGTCCTTGGTCCTTACAACAATTCTGCTGCTGTTATACAAGCGGTTTGCCCACCCAGTACCTAAATATAGCATCAGAGGGCTTATCCTGCAACTAGACCTGGGAGGGACAGACTGGATATGGTGATGAATGAGGCACCGGAGTGAAAGAATGGCAGAGCAGTAATCTAGCAGCGCAATGGAGTGTGGGCCCTCCCTGCTTAAAATTGGATAGGGCTTCATTTAGAATTGTAGTTGGACCGACCCTCGGCCAGAGTAATCCTTTCTGTGTCTGTAGCTTTATTGCAAAACAGACCATTTTCTCTCCTCCCCAGCCCCTCGTACTGATCATTACATCAGTCATTGCATGGAGCACATTGGACTGTTTTACTACATCAGGAAGTCCTGTAATAACAACTGTGAAAAGGCTGCTCATGCTGCAGCACTGCCACTGGGCATATAGGAGCTAGGACTGTCTGGTCACTTTCTTCGTTTTTGATCCTGTGTATGTGGCCACCACCAGACTGCCCAAAATTGGCATGATTGGGAATGGAAAAACCCACCCATAGCAGAGTATACTTTAAAAGTTCACTATTATCCTCCCAATCCAATGGGAGGGTACTTTCAAGTGGCGGTTGGCACCAGACCGGAAGAGACCCCAGACCTTGAGGAGGGCAAAAGTTCTACTACTAATGTCATTCTTCATGTCATACAGTCCTCCAGATTTGCCCTAGAAACTAAAACTGGAGAGGTGAGGGTGAATGAGGTGTTCCTATGCCAAGACCATTGCAATACTCTTTCCTGAGTCACAGAGAAGGAAGGCCATATCACTACACTGGAAAACACTGTCTCCACACTATGCCAGACCATCAAGAAGATCCAGAGTTCAGCAAGAGAGACTGCAAGTAGGATGGAAGGACACATAAGGTGTGATAATCTCTGCCTGCTTGATTTTGTGAGGGGAGTGGAAAGTCCACATTCAGAACAATTTCTTGATTTATGGCTCCACTCTTTCCTCCTAGAAGACCAAATAGCCTCCTGTTTTCGGGTGGAAGTTGCTCATAAAGCAGCTCGCAACAGCCCTCTCCCGGGGCCCAGCCACACCCAATTATTACCTGCATTTTAATCTACGGACAGAGACCCTATTCGTCTATCAATAAGGGAGGTGGGTGGTATTAAATGTGAGGCCCACAATATTCTTACTTTTCCTGATTACACTTGCATAGTCCAAACAAAAAGGAAATCCTTTGAACAGGCAAAACAAAAGCAAGAGCGATGGGTCTTAAATATATGCTCCACCACCCTGCATGACTCAAGTTCCTCTTTCATTATAAAGCTTTGTTCTTTAACTATTGACAACAATTCTGAGAATTGGGAAGAAGAACGCTCCCTCTTTGAACCGAGGGGGTTAGAGGTTGGCTGAGGCTATTTGAGAGGTGGTGAGAGGTAAGCAGCAACAGGATGATCTTACTTGCTGCATTAGCTGTTACCGCAGACAGGGGCTTCGACCCCCGGAACCCATGACAACCTCCAGAGATCATGCCAGCTCTGGAACACTAACTCCTCCAATGCAAAGGGTGAGGGAAGACCTGCTTCTGCTCCCTGAACCATTGTAAGTGAGCGTGGTCAAGATGTCTTAGCCAACCTCATGATACATGGTTGGCACTTGATTGTTCCAATGATTACCAAACCCCCACCTCATAAGTGATTTATTTTGTTTTTCAGGTATGTGGGTATTAATGTTCGGGTAACAGATGCTTCTGGATGGGAAGTGTGGTGTGTGGGGTAGTTGGGGGCTGCTGCTCCTAAAGTTATTCTGTTTGTGAAGAATGGCACACAGTAACACCAAATACAACGCCCAAACCAAATGTTTACACAATCAGATTTTCACTAGCAGTTTAAAGTTATAAAGTAGAATGTCAATGGACTCCTGGTTAGAATCAAGGGGCAGTACTGTGACATATCAAACAGTTGGCCCTAGAAGTTATCCTCTTGCAGGCAACCAACATTTTGGGCACAAAAAGAATCCTTAGAGGACAATATGTGTATACCAGAGTATTTCAATATGGTTTTACTAGGGGTTCCAATGGGTTTACGATTCTCTTCCTGTATTAGATCTAGTATCTGTACAGATAGATTGGGCTGTTTTGTATACTATAAGGCTCAGTGGAAGGCTCCTCATGGGTGACATGTAGCGAATAAGCCTAAGATAATAAGCTCAACTTTAAATGTCTTATCTGAAAACCTCCTACAAGCGTTTGTGGAAACATTGATGGAAGGGGGCATCTTCAGTGCTATTCTTCATAAATCCTTAGGCACCACTTCCCCTTATGCTAATTCTAAAACTGCAGCTCTACATAAATGAGTGACTTTGGCACCTAAATGTCAGGGACTTTGAACACTGTTCAACCATGCATCATTGCAGCTCTAGATTTGATTATTTCTTTAGGCCTACAGCCTGTCTCTCCGCCATCACATGAATAATCATCCTTCCAAGACGTGTCTCGGATCTGCTCTGATTGAGATGCTTATGCATAGCCCCCAAATAGGACAGACCAGTATGTGCGACTTAAATGCCTGATGGTTCAGGAATGAGTCCCTGACAGAGACACTACGCCAGGGCATAGTTGTTTACCTTGAATCGAACTTGGATCTGTGTCCTCCCCTATTAGTCTCTCGAAGGCAGTTAAAAGAGTGATTAGAGTTGAGGACTTTTGAAAAATAAAAGGTAGGCAGAATGGTAGGGAGCAGGAGACTGTAGAATGAATTAGAATTACAGATTTAACAACTTGAGCAGCTTTCTCTTCTGACCCCACAGGAGAATCGTATGTTCAATTACATGACCTTTGTCAGACCCTGTAACAGAGACTGCTGGGCCCCTTGCTCGATACAGGCTGTATGAGCTCAACAATAAAGCAGGCACATTTCGGGGCTTGTACTTTCAACACCTGCATGTTTCTCTACCTTGGGTGGTTCAGAAGCCAGCGATCTATGGAGCAGCCTCTGTCCTAACATTATAATGGGGAAACATAATATACATACACTACCCATACTTCCCACAGGGCTCCAGTACCTGACAATCCATTTTAAGATTTGGGCATGCATATCCTGCTAGATCGACAAGAAGCCTGGGATGCAAATATCACTATCATCCTTACTGGAACTCGAATTGATCTGGAATCTTGGACCTCATTTTTTTTTTGTATTACAAACAATCCATAAATTTTTTCCGCTACCTTCTTTCAAGATCTCCAAACATTGATTTTAAATTTCTTTGGCTAGGCAAACTCCCTAGGGTTTCACTTGCTAAATGCACTCTCCTTATGTATGTATGATGGTGGCCTGGGTACCCCTGACATATGGCTTTATTACTGGGCAACGCAACTAATACCAATTGAAGACTGGCTACATGGAGACCGTCATGACTCCTTTTTTTTTTTTTTTTTTTTTATTATTTTCTGGCAGAGGTAATACATACAAGGGCATGACCAAAAAAAGAAATACAAAATCAAACAGAGTTCTTTACAGAAAAGAAATAACCATAATGCGATTCAAATCCAATTATCAATTGGTAGCCATAACTTCCGACCAAAAGTCTTCTTTTTGAGTCCTTTCAGTTTATAAACTGCTTTATCCATTCTATAAACATTTAGCAGCTTTCCCAACCATAACTCAAACGTTGGAGGATCTACATCCAACCATCTAGAAGTGATACAAGCTCGAAAAATAGACATTCCAATAAACAGAAAATATTCTTGATCTATTGTTAAATCCTGAGGAGGAAAATACACACCAAAAATAATAATAGTAGGATGCAACGTAATCCGAACATGTAACAAATTAGACAAAAACTTTTCGATCTTCTCAATATATACAACAAGTTTAGAACAACTATGGAACATATGGATTGAGTCGGCTGCTAAAGTACCACAGCGACTGCAATTGATACCTTTTACAGCTTTCCATTTTACCAGTTTTGCAGGTGTATAATAAAGATCTAGGGTGGACATAAAATGTTGGCTTTTAAGAGAGCTATTAATAAGTGTCTTATTGCTCATCTCAAATACTTTTACCAGGTCAATCCCTTCAATACAGAGCTTCCTCTCCCATTTCCGGGTATGATGATCCAAGTCATTCTGAATCCTGTTATTCATTAACTGATAAATAGTGCCAATACGACTGTTCTTCCTAGAGCTTTCCAGAATATCAATAGTTTCCATAGTATCAGTAAATAAAACATTTTTTTTTTCCAGGAAGCTACGAATCTGTAGATATTTAAAAAAATCATTCCTAGATAAACCAAAAATCTCTTGTAGTTTAGAGAAGGACAAAAGGGGCCCATTTTGGTACAGTTGACCGAGTGAATGAATCTGTTTCATATACCACCGGTGAATTACCATATCTTGAAAAATTGCTGGTAATAACTTATTATCGAGCAAAGGTGTATAGTAGTTCAGTTTTGGGACTAAACCTAAAATTTTATTCATTTGCCTCCAAATTAAACATGCCGCATGGACTACCTTGAACTTTGTTTTTTTATAATAGCTAGGTTCAATGATTTTCACCAAACATTGCCGTGCGTCAGTACCGAGGAGCATTTCAAAGATAGAAGGTGACATAGCTGGATCTAATACACAATCATGAAAGAGCAAAACCCGAAAGGTTTTCAGAGCAATAGCCCAGTAATACATTTTAAAATTCGGAAGCCCTAAGCCGGCACAATCTAGTGGGAGAGTGCACCATTTTAGAGATCTTCTGGCACGATGGTATCCCCATAAAAACCTAGACACCATTCTATCAATTCTATTGAAAAGAGACATTGAAAAAAATAGGGGGATTGTACGAAAGAAATACAAAAATTTTGGGAAGATCATCATTTTGATAACGTTAGTTCGACCATATAATGACAGATGTAGATTATTAAATCTTTCTAGCGATCTATTAGAGGATATAAGCAAGGGGTCTAAATTTAATGCAACAATATCCTCAACCTTGGATGATAGAGTAACACCAAGATAAGAGCCAGTAGTATTAAGTGGGATGTCGATGGGTTTACCCGTTTCTGAATGAATAATCTGGGTCTTGGTAATGTTTAACTTATAGCCGGAGACCTTTCCGAACTCATTAGCCAAATTAATTATTGTAGGTAACGCAGAGGAGACGTCTGAGGTGACAATTGCGACGTCATCCGCGTACGCTAAAACTTTATGGTCTACTCCAAAAAGATGAACTGGTGGAATATTTGGTTCCAAAATAAGTCTACTTAAATAGGGTTCTAAATATAAGGCAAATAAAAGCGGGGAGCAGGGGCACCCTTGTCTCGTCCCTCTCGTAATTGGAAAGGGTCTTGAATAGTCAGTGCCCAGTCTTATAATGCCCTTGGGACCAGAATACAATGACCGTACCGCCTGAATAAATTGTATAGGAAATCCCTTCCCTTCTAACACAGTCCAAAGGAATCCCCAGTCCACTCTATCAAACGCTTTCTCAGCATCGAGTAAGATCACCCCGACTGGGGATTCCTTTGCCTGTGCCCAATCTAAAAGTGTAATAACACGTCTAACATGGTCAGTAGTATCTCTACCTCTGATAAAACCATGTTGAATATTAGACACTAGACTAGACATCACCTGGTTGAGCCTGTTTGCAAGAATTTTTGAATAGATCTTACTATCTGCCGTAATAAGAGATATAGGTCGATATGAACCTAATTCTTTCGGATCCTTATGTTTCTTCAAAAACACTACTATAATAGCGGTGGACCAGGAATCAGGTGGCTTCCCTTGAAATGCAGAATTAAAAATCTTTACCAATTCTGGTTTCAACATATGTCTAAATGTGCGATAGAATTCGAGAGGTATCTGATCAAATCCCATAGCTTTACCTGCAGCAAGACTCAGAATGGCTTGCTCAATCTCTTCCCAACTTATTGGACGTCCAAATGCGTTAGTCTCTTCACATCCCAATACTAATTGATTAGTACCGCAAAGATAATCAACGGGATTCAGAGTCTTATCTACTTCATTGTGAAAGTCATTATACAATGTTTTATAGAACCCCAAGAATGACTCTAAAATTCCTCCCCTAGATTCATAATAGTCACCGTTCAAATCATTGACGCCCTTGATTTCATTAATAGAGGATTTCTGACGTAAACGCTGTGCTAATATTTTACCGGTACGCTCACTATATTCATAACGTTCGGTTTTAAAAAGCTTGAAATCTGATGCTACTTTATCAGCAATATGAGTCCGTAGGCCAGAACGTTCAATTACTAGGCGTAGCTGCGACTCTTCTATACCAACATTATTTTTACAAGCCATCGCTAGGTCCATCTCAGCTAACCTGATTTTATTTAATCTCTCTCTAAATTCTGTTTGTGTTTTTTTCCTCTTGAAGTTTGCAAAGCTAATTGTCTCTCCGCGTATGATTGATTTAAATGCATCCCACACCACTGGGGGGGAGGCTGAATCGTTATTTATTAAAAAATAGTCATTAATAATAGTCGCCATAAATTGTAAGTAATCCTCATCTAATAAAAGGTTTCTCTGAAATGACCAAGATCTACTTGAATTCTTAGATTCTGTAGAAACCTCAATCTCAGCAATTATAGGATTATGGTCTGAGATGACTTGGGGAAGAATTTCAAGACTAATTGTCTCCAAAAACTGCAAAGACGTGAAAAAATAGTCTAATCGGGCAAACTTACGATGTGGATAGGAGTAAAAGGTATATCCAGGATCTTTAGAATACCTTTTATGCCATACATCCGTTAATCCGTTATTCACAACCAACTCCCGAAGGGCATAATAAGTTCTGGGTTTATGACCGATATACCTTCTTCCTGAGTTGATATTCCAGTCGGCTGGCAGATGAATGTTTAAGTCCCCACATATTATAATAGGTTGCGCCCAAATAGCTAATTCTGTGTTAATAATATTAAAAACTTCCGCATCATCTAGGTTCGGCCCATACATACAACATAAAGAAAATTTAGAACAACCAATAATTAGCTCAGCGAGTCCCCATCTACCCCATTTATCAGCTAGAGTTTTCGAACACTTCGCAACTCCCTTTCGCATACAGATAGCAATGCCTCTTTTTATACCCATCTGCTTAGAGACAAGTAGCACCTCCAAACCCAACTTATCCAAAAGTGAGCGTTTGTCCCATGCAATATGAGTTTCTTGTATACATAATAAATCGATAGACAATGTCTGAATTATAGAGCGAAACATTCCAATCTTTTTAAAGTCATTAAGACCATTGATATTAATAGTACATATTTTCACTTTTATCTTCTTTTCCTCCATATTGAGATGATGAAAAAAAAAAGAATAGCAAACCTCAGCAATATATAGTCCTCGCAGCTACAACTTAAATACCAACTAAGATACCAAATGAACATCCTTGCAACGAATACCTCTGCCTTACACCCCCACCACCAACCCTTACCCTTTCCCACCCCCACCCGTTTACCCAGAACCCCTCCCCCCACCCTCCCCATTATAGGAGGCATAGGAACTATCAGTTCCTAGAACATATGGGTGCCGTGTCCCTGGGCCATAGCGTCCAAGAGAAAAAAGGAGAAGAGAAAACAGTTAGATGAAGAGACGAAATTTAGAGGAAAAATTAGAAAATTAAAAGAATAAAGAAGAGAAAGAGGGAGAATGAATATTCCTATTTTAAAGAAAAAGAGAAGAAGAGAAGAAACAAGAAAAAAAACACAATTGCAACAAAATTACTTGAGCTGGCAGCCCTTTTAGTCCTTATATACCATATCTAATTATAATTCAGATAGAGTTCAAATATTCTTTGGCTTTAATCTCTGAAATAAAGTATTTAACTGTGCCTTTGAACACTGTCTTTAGCTTCGCTGGGCCTTGAAGAAAAACGGCAACTTCTTTTTTTTGAAAATCAGGAATCAGTTGTCTCAACCTCCACCGTTGTGCCACTGTAGCCTGACAATAATCTGGTCTTACAAAAAACTGGCAGCCAAGTCCATCCGCTTTCTTGTCTGGTCTCGCTGACACAAAAATAGCCTCACGAGCAAGAAAATTATTAAATGAGACCAGAATGGCCCTAGGATAATTTGCTTAACCTTGACGTGGACTCCGCACAGTGAAGGGGAACCTGTGCGCACGTTGTACTTCTCGAGCCCAGTCCCATTCTGCCATTTCGGGAAAGGCATCCTTCAATAGATTGACAATAAACCGCCGAGGGTCAGATCCTTCTTTGTTTTCGGGAATTCCCAAAAAGCGTAGATTGCTTCTACGGGCCTGATTCTCCAAATTAGCAATCTTATCGGACAAATCCTCTTTTAAGGCCATAAAATCACCAACTTCCTGTCTCTGTGCCATACTTTCTTCCTCCAGAACTGCTATTCTGGTCTCTGCTTCGACAACTCTGTCGGTGGTCTCGGAGCACATCTTGATGGCACGACGAACTGAATTTTTGACCTTGGCACAGGCCACCTGTGTGCGTAGATTTTCAGCCTTACTTTCAGCCCTGTGGCTCATCATAGTATCGTAAATCATCTTCAAGGTTATCTCCTCAGGACCTTCACCATTGTCATGTGTAGCGACCGAACCAGGGACAGGGTCAGATGTAGTTCCCGCAATGTCCGTGACATCAGTGGCAGAGACAGGTACAAAATTAGAAGACAGAATGGAAGACGGTGTATTCCCCCCTTTATGTGGATTAGCATCAGCTTCCTTACTCCCCACACGAAGTGACCGTTTTTTCCAAAGTTTTTTTTTAATGGTAGTAGCTGTGTTAACCTCAGGGCTCCCACTAAATTCAACATCTGAAGATAGGCTCTCACAACTGATCTCAGCCCAATCTTTATGAGCTCCTGTTGCATCATCCGAGGATATTTCTGACAGGGAAAAAAACTTCTCCGAGGCTTCCAAATTAGTATGCAATACAGAGTCTACAACTGTCTTCTGTTGCTCGTTTTCTGCAGATACTGGTACCAATAGCGTGGGTAGCGAGCAAGAACGGGTGATACCAGCAACACCAAAAACTACATCTCCCATAATACCCTTCTTTAGGGGATTAGCCAGCGACAAGTTTGGAGAAATGTTTAACGGATTATTATCAGTTTCCGCTGTGAAAGTCAGTTGATCAGATTGCATTGTCGTCGCATCCATACTTTGCCCAATTTCATCGGTTAATATTTTATTTCTGGCTGCTTGCTTCTCGAACAAAGCAGGCAGAGTCTGCAGCATAGCGTCCTTAACACTCGCGGCCTCATTATGCTTCGTAGGGGGTCTACCAGAGTTCTTACCCTGTTTAGTTATGGGATTAGCAGGGGTTAAGCTTACCGCCTCTGAAGCCTCCGCCATAACAGATCCCTCGACGCCCGGGTCCGTGTTTCTCTCCGTTCGGCCCCCGTCGGTTTTCTTGTTACTGCGGGTGCTGACGGACGAAGGCAACGGTGTCTTTTTTTTCCCCTTCCGTGTACCGCCTCCGCCTCCGCCTCTACCAGGAAGGACACCGCTCTGCGCCCAAAATAGGCAGAGTGTAGCACGCCACAGCGGGGACCGCCGTCTAAGCTCATAGAAATTCAGCAACATTCGTATGTTCTTTTCGAGGGATACTTTGTATCGCGTATCACGTTTAACGCGTCAGAAACATTGACAGCTCCCAAGAGAATCTCCGCAATACTTTCGCCCGCCGCCTTTCTCCACACCACAGAAGCAACCCGGTTAACAGCCGGAAACAGGCGACGCCTCAGGCGGCCTCCGTCTTAAAATGTCCAGCAACGGGAGAAACGCCGATACAGCCAAGTGAGTAATTGAATACAGCCAGATGCCAAATGCAGCCGTGCAAAGCCGCTCACGCCATATATCTCAGAAGCGCTACAAGTCTAAGAATTTTCCTCGTGAAAAATAGATCGATGCTCTCCCCCTTTCTCCCGGACGCCTGGAGCCAGGGAGCAAGCTGCTCACACAGCCTTCCACACGGCAGCCATCTTGCCTCTGGAATCCTAACACGCCGACCGTCATGACTCCTTCTTATCATTAGTTAGAAACAGTCAAGAAGCTGGGGATTTTGAATTTACTGTACAGGGTCCTACTCCATTTTCACTTCATCTAATTAGGAGCCTATCACTCCTTTGTTGGCGGACTGCACTGACTCACATGAAATGGATTAACAGATTTACAGCTCGCAATCCCCTCTTGTTGTGTACAAGGCTTAATCATGTAACGCACCTTGCAGGCTGTCATATCTAGGACTTCCTTGGAGCTTTAGGACATTTGGGAAGTATTTTTACATTTGAACATCTAACCAGGGAATTCCTAATGCACAAATCGTAATTTTCTAGATACCTCCAAATCTGTCATGCAATAAAATCCAATAGAACAGATTTAGTGGGCGTGCCAGAATACAGTCAACTGAAGGCTAAAATATCAATGGGCCCATTGGGTCCGAAGGGTATATCCAGCTATATAGATTCATTTATCTCAATAGCCTAGACCTGTGGTAGGACCATAGCTCAATCTGTGGACATAACATGAGTGAGCTGGATGATGATGACTGGCGAGATGCAGAAATGGCTCCCCGAAAAAATTCCACTCCTAATAATCTCTGACTAATTCAGTTCAAATACTTCCATAGAGCATATTACAGTCCTAACAGACTCTGGAAAAAAGGGAGAGTTAAGTCATTTGCATGTAGAAGATATGTTGACCAAAGAGGATCATTTTACCAGGTAGTGTGGTCCTGACCCCTTTATTGCCCAGTACTGCAAGATATAGCACAACACCTTGGCCAATATTCTCCATACCCCCACAACATTAGACCCCAAAGTACACTGTTAGGAATCATGGTGGGGTGGACTAACTCACTGTCAGAGATCACTGATGACTACTGGCTTCTTTTTTTGGGGCGGGGGAGATTTATATAGCGCAAACTAGACCTAAAAATATCGGAAAGCTTGACATGAGCACCAGTTGCGTTACAGATGGACACATTAATTTGTTTTTTGTTAGGCATGGTGAGATTAAGTGATTTGCCCAGAATCACAGGATGTTGAGCGTCTCTGCCCCGACTCGAACCCGGTTCCCCAGCTTCGAGGTTGACTGCCAAGCCATAAGGCTACATCCTCTCCCCGAAGGATGGTTGCTTAGCAAGACATTGCTTGGTACTGTAGCATCCCGTAACATCCCCATTTGGTGGTTTGGTACTGGCTTCTTGGTTGATTAGCAAATCATTGCTTGTACTGTAGAAACGCGTAACATCCCCCTTTGGTGGTTTGGACCAGAGGTATGGAATACGGCGAGAGGGAAGAAAAGGCGATACATAAAGATGAAACTATGGAGTCCTTGGACTTCCCGACACAAATGCTCCTGATTGGTACTCATCTGCTGTCTCAATTATTTAATATGTATGATGATTATGTGGTTTGTGGTACACCTTTCTTAAAGGAAAATTCATCCCTGCTGTATGTGGTGCATGTGCTACCTTTCCTTTGATGGTGTTTATTTGTTGTTGTACTACATTTAATTGGAATAAATGAATTAAACAAATATTTTTCAAAAAAAAGAATATTGAGCTACTGTATTCAGGTCGGGCTATGTGGCTCTGTGGAGTTGCTGTCACCTTTCTAGGAATTCTTGTTTCTTCAGCTAAGAGCATGATTTCTATTGATGCTAAAAAAAAGTCCTAATTGTCTGAAGGAGTGTCTTCTGTTTGAAATTTCAAATCAATATAGTTATTTATTTGTGTAAGTGCAGTTAGGCTCTGGAAGTGTTATTATTTCGATTTTTGAACATTAGCCTGGCCATTGTTTTAAACTATTTCTTAAAATACACATCTTGTTCTATTATATAAGTATACTTATTGAATGTGCAGAGTATTACCTGGATGTGGCACAAACAAGTGTGGGCAAAGCAGTCTCTGTAGTTTACCGCAGGATATTGTCAGTTACATATCTTTTGATTCACTTTGTGTAATACTCTTGAACACAGTTTGGGCAGATTTGTTTATTCCTTTTCCTAATTTTCTTATTTATATATCTCCTTTCCTCTACTGAAGGTCATCCAAAGCAGTTGAGGTTCCAGTCTGCTCCTCTGCCTACAGGGTTTCACTTTCACCCTTCTCCGAACTACTTCTAAAGATCTGCGGGCAGATTTACAAGCCGCTTGCGCCACTTTGCGTCACTTTTAACATGGGAAAAGTGACGCAAAAGTGGCGCAAGGGGCTTGTAGATCTGCCCCCTGATCTCCAACTTTTATGTGATTATGTTGGAGGCTAAAGATACCAACAAAAGGGCATTTCAAACTATTTGGGAGAAAGTCATAGGGAAGACACAGCGCCCAGGGAATTGGAGGCCCTATGGCAGGATATACACAATTGTTCCCTCTGTCTAAGGAACACATTCATCTTAAGGTGCCAAACAAATGGCAGTATGTCCCAACCAAAATAAACAACATCTTCCCAACACCGAGTCGCAGATGTTGAGGATGTGGAGTCAAAGGAGCAATTTGTTGGATATGTGATAGGAATGTCACAAACAGACCCCGTTCTAGAAAGATATCACCAAAACATTAAAGGAAGTGTTGGTATTCCCAACCTCAAACCTCACAGAAGTTTTTATTCTGGGATTACGCCTCCCAAACATGAGAAACTTTGCAAGGACTTATAGACTCTTGATTGGGCATCGTTTAGGTGCAGCTAAGCTGCCCATTGCTTTTTGGTGGAAACAAAAGGACCCACCATTATTAATTCAATGACATTATTGACTATGGGATATATTAGCGATGAAGTGTTTTGTATGCAATGTTAATGAAGAACATATGAGATCTGAAGAGTACTGGGACACTGCTAAACTATCTGTTCAATGGTCTCCCTACTGTAGCGTTTCCACTGTGAATTAATGCCCTGGAATTGTTTTAATAAAATGGGAACGCTGGATATATGATTGCAATTGTGCAAAATGAAGAGGAAATGAAGCTCACAGAAAGGAACCTGAATTCAGTGGTAAATATTCAATTACCTGTGTTATGTTGTATGGTGACCTATGCAATCAAGAGGTGGGGCTCTATAACTTTAGTATTTGTTACATTGGGGGTAAAAATGTTCTGGCTGATGTCTCTTCCATGAGATGGATAACATATGTTCATATAAAACAAATGCAAGTTCAGGTGCTTCAAATGATCAGAGAGTTGATTTTGCAGTGTAATAAAAGCAACCACCAACAGAATTTGGCTTTACCAAAAAAAACACAGGGGAAGGCCCAGAGTTTTTCCAATGTAAATGCAACCTGGGAAATTACACTCAACCTATAAGCATTTCAACAACCTGTGCTGAAGACTGCGCATGTCTGTCACTATTCAGCTCCTTTCAAACATGACATTTTATTAAAACTTAACGATTTTGGATAGAAACTTGAATGCATGAAAAGAGGTAAATCAAAGTGGATCGAAAAACTATTGAAGATGCAGTAACTCAAGCTGAGTGCATTAGGGTTTTAAAGTAAGTATTCAAATATCTTTTCGAGTGGGTTTGAATCAATGAAAATGCGTATTGGTTGTGCACGAAGCCGGACAGTAGGTGCATTAGAAAGCTGTGGGAATGGAGCCTACGACCAGATGGGCCACCTTGTAGGGCACAGTAAGAAGCTAACAAAACTGAAATACCTCTATTTACCTAGAATAAGACCGATGTGTGCATATATCAAGAAGCAGATACACTGAATGAAACAGCCCCGAATACAAAATTACAGAACCATCTATTTGCATTTTCTGATGTAATATCTATTATTTTGTTTCCAACTTTAGTTATAAGTTGACACTTGGAACTTCCATTTTTCTCTCTCCTCGCTACATTATCTGCACCATTTTACGTAGAAGAGAAACAGGTGATACTGAATTACTTTAAGTGAAGCATTTCTGGCACTGTTTTTAAGCTTTACGGTTATCAGTATAATATTACACCAATGCAGTGCCTAATTAGGGGAGAGGATGTAGCCTTACGTCTAGAGCGGTCGATATCGAAGTTGGGGAACCAAGGGGCATATTATCAAGGGGGCCGATAGGCAATTTTCGCCGCTTTAGCGGCCGTTTTCGCCCGCTAAGCGGCGATAATACTATCGTCCTATTAGCAAGCTGTCGCTAACAGCAGTTAGCGACAGCTTTCAGGCAATAGCGAGCGGTTTGGGGCCCGCTTTGCATGTCAGCGATATTTATCGCTAATGACATGCAAAGTGGGCGTACCCAACCTGTTAGCGAAATGCAGTCGCTAACATCGCTATCAAAAGGGGATGATGGACGGAGCGTTTCAGCAAATCAAACACTCACCCCCAGTCAACTGATCTGGGTTTAATCCATCACCATTCTTTAGCCCACTCAGCCACCCCATTTCAGACATAGCTATATGCAAATCAGTCTGACCCTGTGCCTCATGGGAACAGTCCAGCCCGAACTGCCAAGCCATGTCTTCCATGGACCGGAAACAAGCATCCTGGGACCGGTTTCGGATTCATAATCCTCATCAGCCAGGCTATCTTGAATCCAGTGGCCAAGTGAGCAAGGGACTCACGTCTGAGCATACCCTGCCACACTTAGGGCGAACAAAGGGATACAAAAGGGGATGATGGACGGAGCGTTTCAGCAAATCAAACACTCACCCCCAGTCAACTGATCTGGGTTTAATCCATCACCATTCTTTAGCCCACTCAGTCACCCCATTTCAGACATGGCTATATGCAAATCAGTCTGACCCTGTGCCTCATGGGAACAGTCCAGCCCGAACTGCCAAGCCATGTCTTCCATGGACCGGAAACAAGCATCCTGGGACCGGTTTCGGATTCATAATCCTCATCAGCCAGGCTATCTTGAATCCAGTGTCCAAGTGAGCAAGGGACTCACGTCTGAGCATACACTGCCACACTTATGGCGAACAAAGCGATACAAAAGGGGATGATGGACGGAGCGTTTCAGCAAATCAAACACTCACCCCCAGTCAACTGATCTGGGTTTAATCCATCACCATTCTTTAGCCCACTCAGCCACCCCATTTCAGACATGGCTATATGCAAATCAGTCTGACCCTGTGCCTCATGGGAACAGTACAACCCGAACTGCTCAGACCAGTTCTTAGCCATTATATCCAATGGGAGGTGGATATAATGGCTAAGACCCTGTTAGCGATAATGCGTGAATATCGCTGTATTCTAAGCGATATTCACGGATTTTGACGCTATCACCGGGAATTTTATCGCTTTTGAGCTAAACGTTGCTAATAGCACGTTATCTCACCGATAAAATCCTGTGATGCGCGGCGATAAAAAAATTACCGCTAACCCTACTTAGCGATAAATATCGCTATTTGTTGATAATATGCCCCCAGGTTCGAGTCTCGGCAATGACGCTCAACATCCTGTGATTCTGGGCAAATCACTTAATCTCCCCGTTCCTAACAAGGAATGCTTCCTTGTGTAAGGCAAATGGTGCTCATGTACATCGCTTTGATACCCGATATCTTCGGGTCTAGTTCGCTATATAAAATTCCACAAAAAAAAAAAATAATAATAATTTGAATGGGTGGTTTCAGGTGGGGCCCACCAGCAATCTTTTTTTGGGGACCAGCATTTATTTTTCTCAATAGATTTTGTTCCAGCGCAAGAGGGGAAAACAGAAAAGGGGGAAAGGAAGAAGAAGAGAAAGACGGAAAAACAGTGACAAGACCTGGAATCAAGAACACAAGTTCTTGCTATTTGGCACCCGACAATCAAGTTGTAGCGGTGAGTGGGGGGAGATCCAGGGTCCCTGGCGCTGGTCGCCGTCGGGTCGGGGACGGGCGCAGACAAGCTTACCTTGTGACCGCACAGCGGCCGCCATTAAATAGGAAGGGGTGGCAGAGTACCAACAGATAATATTAAGGAAAAACGAGTTCAGACAATATTACACATAAGGAAAACAATAATAGCACAATGCAGGCAACAATTACGTGAAACACGAAGGACACCACGGATACACGCCAAGACCAGACGGGGCCTTGAAACCTACAGGTGGAGGTCAGCGAGTGAGATGGCGGGGCACAGCACATCGGAGAGAGAGTCAGCCTTAGACCAGAGGCCAGAGGTCTTGCTCTGCCATGGGAACAATGCTGCCTAACAGCATCTTAAGACAACCTGACAATGCAGCCAGCATTCCATATTCTATTGCTTCTTCCTCCTAGTTCCAAAGGTACTTTCTCCTAGAAAGTGTGCACTCAGTTGTCTTTGCATCATCAAGATAGATGATAGTGGCAGCTCTGGGCATAAACAACAATAGACTACCAGCTGATGTCAGATGCACAGTCAAATACAACAAAACAAAACACTGCAAATGAAATGTAGTTCCCAGTAAACAAAGCAAAACTGTGAGCCCCACCACAAGTCCAATTCTAGACTCAAGTAATGAAAGTGATGCATGTGCTAGCAAAACCTCAGTAAAAAAGCACATAAAAACTGTAGAACATATCCACTTGGGTCACATATGTGAAGTAAAATGATTCCCAAACAATGAGAATCGACCAAATTAAGCAATAAAATAAAAGGACAATAGCAGCAGCGCTGGGCACCTATGATAAACACAGATTATGGCATGCTTAACTCACAACAAATGCTCCACTGTTCATACCTATTTAAAAGCATAGAGGATCCTCCTGCCAAAACAGTACTTCAACTAAGCGAGTCTCAATACCTACTCATCGCAATCCCAAGAAAAATTCCATAAAATGCACAGTGTAAAGGATGCACAATGTAGGGAACGAAAACAAGATCCTTCCTGTCGCTGAGTTATAACATCTCAGTGCTCGTGGTACAGAGCTATCAGTCCAAGAAAACCTCTCTAAAATTGTATATCTCATTGCTAAAGGGTGCTAGGAGCACCATATCAATATCTCCATGCCCACGTAGGAAAGATCTTGGTAGTAAAGGAGATCTAAACAGGTTTCTGAAATTCAGGGAAAGTTGAGGTGAGTTCAACAGGCACAAAAGGCATATCCAGGTCCCGCACAAGGTGTCTTTGAGACTTGGGCGCTGGCAAGCAGGCAAGTCACTTTGGGTTTTGGACCTCTGCACAGCAAGAAATTGTCACAGAACCCAACAGGGTGGCTAGAACAAACTTTGTTTTGCACCAAGGCTAGTAGGGTTGCTGATAGGCCTGTGATCAACATGCCACCGGACCATAGCGGAAGAGGCATGGAGGGAGGTCACTGAAGACTGAAGAAGAAAAATGTGGGCATGCAGAGTTAAAAATGCCAACTGTTTACTGTCAAGGTATACCAGTTTCATAATCTTCAAGTTTTTCCACCCAAATCTCACCAAGCAAAAAAAAGTCTGCTCGTGCCTTGAAGTGAAATCCAGAATACTTGTTACATTTATGGTTTGAGAAATTATTTCATTTGTTTTTAAGTGTATTTACAGATTTCAAATCTGGCCTCTGAAGGCAGCACAGCAGTGTACATGGGAACAGAATATGTAGCCAACAAGGGAGGGTACAAGGACATGTGAGTATATTTACAAATGAACTTAGAAATACTAAAGCCGATCAACTCCATTTACTCTTATGCCCTACACCTACCTTTCCCACTACCTTCACCTTTCATGCAACATTTCATCTCTCTGTCTTTTATATGAAGAACTCTCTTTAAATCCAACTCAATTAAAAACTTGATGAAATCACATTCCAGACTCTGTCCTATTCACGGAACAGAAAAAGATCCACCAATCAACCCAAATCTCTATTAAACATACACACAAAAATCAAAACATAACAGAAAGGTTTACTAAGGCCTAATTCTAAGCATTGGTGGTTTGAAGAAAGTAAGGCTCCCGATCTAATTAATCCGGAAATCCTGGTTTGGGTACAAATGGAGTTTGCTCTCAAATTGGTAAATACATTTTTGAATAATTGCATGTAAAACTGTAAAACGTGGCTTAATTTGCGCATGGAAAAACTATGTCATTCTGATATTTACACCCCAAAAATGGTTAAAAAACAAACTTGTGGTACTATTGAGCTAATCACCATTGTGGGGGATGAAACTTGAAATGCTGTGGTAAATACACACCAAGTAGAAAACGCACCTCACTGCGTCTGTATTTATTGAGTGCAGCAATATTGTGGCACTCATAATAAGGGCCCTTGTCTTCATTAGACCACCAATGCCAGATTTAGGTGAGAGTCGAATTTGGAAGTAAGAAAAGAGGCCTCAATCTCTATTATTTTCCTACACGAAAAAATACTTTACAGAGGTAGACTTTCCATTGCAAACATTTCTTAAGAAAGGACACGTCTTGTGTTGAGACCAAAAGGCAACTCTACCATCAAAGTTGTGTTTTTCTTCTGTAGCCTCATTAAGGGGGGAATTACAGGAAAAGAAAAAATGACCTACAGAAAAGCTGTGGACAATAGATTTGTCAGTGTAACTACCCACTAGGCCCCTGGATCCAAGAATTGAGTCTTGAACAGCAAAATCTATGCAATGCACAAAGAAGCAAAAGGATCAAGGCAGGGACTTCTTGCTTGCTGCAAATCACCACTGATCTTAGGACAAAACATTCATTTCTGCGCAACTGAAAAGACATTACTGAAACTGACTACCTCAATAATCAAGAGTCCCTTATGCTGAACATGCTAGCTTCTGCTCAGGAAGGCATCTGAAAGGCAAGCTTGGCTAGAGGCTCCAGCTGAACCCCCTGGATCTCATCTTTTCTTTTGTTAAAGGCCACAGTTCTGTACAGTCCAACTGAATCAGTATTTCCTTTTGGACGAGTGAGAAGAAATGTCTCAGGGTCCTAAAAACTACAGACAACTCCTTCCAATTGGAAAATCATAGGAACACCCTTGCTGAATTTGGGTGGGGCACTTCCTGACACCATAATTGACCCCCAATCGTCATCGATCTAAAAGAGGGGCTTTGTACTCATGGGAACTCTTGTGGACTGGAGGTCCGCCAGACAACAAGTTGTTTCAGAAGTGGCTACATTTAGGAGCATTTCCAAAACACACATGCCCCTAGCAAATGTCAGCCACTGCCTGACATTTCAACATTCTGATAGTTCCATTTTTAGACAGAGGGTTTTGTCCTCAAGAAGAAGCATACATGAGGCCCAGTGATGGTGACATTTGTCATTAAATTGTTTTCTTGTCGTTCTGTAATGGAGACATGATGGTTATGATGGTAAAATGTGTCTTATTCGTATTTCTATGGTTCCATACACTACAATGTGACATCGCACAGTGAGTCAGTGCAAGATCTGCTGCTGAAAAACACAGTGCATGCAAGGCAGATGGAAATTCCTTAGTGACGTCATCCAGCATGGGAGAGACTCTGAAGTAGTCCACTTAACCATGAAACCATGCCATCTCAGAGCAGCAATGAAAAACCAATATAAGTTATTTTCCTTGTTTCAGCCCCAATCCAGCCATAACATGTACGTTATTACTTTCATGTTCTTCTAAGATGCTGGTAGACTGGAGCAAAGACCAACAGTGGTTTCTGTAACTTAGGACCAGATGTAGGTCAAAGCAGTTTAGCGAGTCCTTAATAGCGATTTTTAGAGAATCGCTATTAAGGATTGGCAAAATGCCACGTAGGTAGGAATCGCAATATTTTTTGCAATTCCTTAATATTCCTTAATTGCAAATTGCAATTTGCAATCAAGGAATAGCTTCCCATTCACTCCTATGTGCCTAAAGGCCCATAGGAATTAATAGGAATTGCACACACAATCTGCGAGTACCCAATGGGTACTCGCAAATTGTGTGCGCAATTTCAAGGTTGCAAGGGTTCCAAAAGGACACCCTGTTGCACCCTTGAAATATGCATGTGTGCACATGTGGCACACATACATGCCCTACGGGCATGAATGTGTGCCACATGGCACTTGTAAAAAAGAAAAAAAAGTGTTTTTTTAAAGGAAATCGCATATTACCAACAACTTGAAGTTGGTGGTTATTTGCGATTCCTTATGGCAATATAGCAATTTGCGATGCCTACTAGCATAGCATTTAGGGAATTGCAAATTACAATTTTCTAACTCCTTGCGCAAAATAAGGAATCGCAATTTTTGCGATTCCTTATTTTGTGCGTAGGTATTTGCCTTCCTACATTGCACACAGCTGAATTGTGGGAATGCCAACATTTCTTTATACTGAAGTTTCATGTATCAGAGTTATGACCCTCCTTGTACGTAAGGACAGGAAGGATGACATGGAAAGCCTTTTCGGCCCTAATCCTTAAATAACAAATATATACTCGTAGAATTTAATGAATAGGACATACAGCCAGATTCATGAAGCCGAAAACGGCTCGCAAAGGGCCAGATTCTCAGAATCTGGCCCTTTGCGAGCGCTATTTTTGCATTTGGGATTCATCGTCCCAAATGCAAAAATCGCATTTGTAGAAATCGCAAATTTGCGAGGAATTGCATTTAAGGAATCTCAATTAGAGATTCCTTAAATGCAATTCATGAACCATTTAAAAATTGCGAATTTGCAATCTGGGGCCGCTATTTAATGCGAAGTCTGACTTCGTGGTAAATAGCGAAAACTTAGAAAAATGCACTTTAGTGGACCTGTGTGTGCGCAACACCAGTGTACATGAGCATTTCAGGGGTGCTACAGGGTGTCCTTTGGACACCCTGGCACCCTTGAAATCGCTTCCTTATTTGCGATTTGCTAATTGCTATTCGCAAATAAGGATTGACTTCCCATTCATTCCTATGGGCCTTTAGGCCCATAGGAATGAATGGGAAAGCCATTCCTTATTTGCGATTAGCAATTAGTGCATCGCAAATAAGGAGGCAGTAGAAATCGCTATAATTTTTGCGATTTCTACATGAATCCCTTTTAGCGAGTCTTTAATAGCGATTCCTTAATAATCGCTATTAAGGACTCGCAAAACGGGACTTTGATGAATCTGGGGGCTAGTCCCCCCACAAATGATATACGAACAAAATACAGTTTCCACATCATCATAAGCTGAATCAGACTGTGGCCTGGTACAGAAAATAAGAAATATGTACAATGTCGGAGAACTGCTCAATACAATACTAGGCCATCACAGTGACAGAATGTTGGCTAAAAAACAAAAAACCATGCTTTGGCCTTTTCCCTCAGTGAAATAGTCAAAGGATGTTGACACTGACTCTTGAATGAGGCTTATTTTGGGCTAATACATTGAATACTATATAGACCTCAAAATGTTATGCAAGAGTTATTCATTATCAGTTTCTCAAGGTAAACAGATATTGCGCATACAACTTTTATTTATTCTTATCTCCTATCTGCAGGGTAACTGTATTGTCAATACACATTGTTTTCAATAAACAAACAGCATTGCGTTTATCATATCATATATGCCTCGTGAAATGAACCAGCAAATGCGTATCACAATAATGCAAAAACCAGGTTTATTAAACAAACTATAACACATGATATCAACACATTCAGGGATATGTAGTCATTTGAAAAATAATCACACAAAAACTACCAGCACCTAAAATATACACAGTGAAGACTATCTGACTAATGCCATATGATGGGCAATGAACTTCCAGCTCACGTGGGTTTTCGAGGGTTGTTCAGCCCTGCTGGCTATGGATGTCACTTGACCTGCAGATTTCACTACGAATAAGCATCAGAGAAACAAACAGTGACATTGCGCGACTGGCCAATTATCTTCCTCCTTCTTTGCTCGACCCAAATACGAGAAGGATTTAGACATAAGAAGGAAAAATACTGAGCAGGATGGCCAATGCAAACGTCTAAAGCATCTGTGCATGCACATGACGAAATGCTTGCAGCAATGGCATGCATTCCTGACATTTACAGTCATTTCTGGAGAGAAATGCATAGCCAGGCAGACCCAGACAGCTGAAATACCTCGAGATATGTAACAAACCACTCTACATGAAGGAATTGCAATATTTAGTAAGAATCATTCTGTCTACGACCATAAACATGCAAATGCTTTTTTGGTATGTATTTCCGTTCGCATCTCATTCATGTGGATAATGCACGCGAAGAGATGCAATAACGCCCTCACTTCTCCAAATAGGATTCTGTGTGCATCGGTGCAGAAACCATCAGCGTTACCACATGACCTGGACTGTTTTTGTTTACACCACATCCCTGAATGGCACGTTTGAAAAGTCCCTTTCCCTCCTTTTTTATTCCCGGGCAAATACAGAGCTGGCATTTCGATCTGTAAGGGTGGTACCTTGCCAGGCATCGCACTGAAGCGAAAGGTGTCACCTCTTCAAAGTGAGGGAACATGTAACAGTCAAAGCCCCGCCGTGAACAAGCCCTCTGTAGCCCTCCCCAATACCACCTGCACATACACAAGGCGCGAGCTTTTTAAAGCTCCCCTGCTACGCAAGTGTCTGAAAATAGACCGCAAGTGCCTTCTGATCGACAATTACAACGCGGTAATCAACAGTGCCTAAGCCATTAATTACGGCAGGCGGATCTAGGCGCCAATAAAGTGCCTTCGGCAATCTTCTGTTTTATCACTCATCGTTTTGGCTGCACGCGCGCATGTTTTCTTCCTGCCATATTTCCTGAGCAAATGGTACACAAAACACTGTGCAAAGGGTTTGGAAAACAGCCTGTCCACGGCCATTACCATCACAGTATCATAGACGAGGTCCGTAAGAAGACATTGGGGATTTAAGTAGTTGTTTAAAAACGCATTCAGTTTCGAAACTTACCCATTCTAGGACGCGCAGAAACGCCAGGGGCTCCTTCACCTTTTTGAAAGACCCCGATCCCACCAGCTTTGGAGGCGTGAAAAATAAAACAGAATCCGTTGTTCAGCTGAGAGTTTCTATTTTTATGAAAGCGATTCAAAGCGCCCACTTGCCAGAGGCGAAGAAAGGCTCGTGCAAGCATCATTCTTACCTGGTTCAGAAGATCCATGCCTTTCTCGACCCCTCGAGTCCGAAACAAAGTAGTCCGGAGAGTGTAACAAATGACAGGTGGAGCAGCAGTCAGGAAAACTATTGATGGGGATGCTGAAGATTGCTGTGCAACCGCTGCTGCTGCTGCCGCCGCTGTTTCAGCACAGCCAGCTCAGGCAGAGGAGGATGCAAGTGCTGCCAGCTTCTGAAGGAAAAACAAGCACAATCTCTCTTCAAAAGAAGCAAGAGTAGGCTCAACCTACAACAAGCATTGGCATTGCCAGTAGGGCTCGCCTATGGGACCTTATAAGTGTTTAGCAAGATCTATTGATTTTGCTAATTTGTGTAAGCTATGTTGTGTATCTTGGTGCTGTGCAGCATGTTATAATAAAAAAGTATTATAAACCGTTTTGTTACTTTAAATATCACCAAGAAGACATTGTGTACAACTGAACAACTTCATTCAAAAAGATTTTTTTTATAAAAAAAATAGTTTCTATATTTTTTGTCCTTGCAGTAGTGGCAAATTCTTACTGACTGTTGTAGGTTTTTTTTTTTATATGGAGGGGGGCATAACTAATGGGAGGATGGTGTTTCGGAAATAGTTCCTAAATTATAATGCGAGCAGCAGACGGACAGAAAGGGAGAATGAATAGATGCCATATTCCAAGGGCAGATTGAGCTGCTGGTACTTACTGATTTTGAGGTGGTACTAATGTGATGATGTGCTGAAATGGAGATGATGCTTTGGTGATTCTGAATGATACTCATGTGGTGCTTATTGATGTTGAGGTGGTGCTTAGTGATGCTGAATGATGCTGCGGTGGTGCTGAGTTATGCTGAGTTGATGCTGAGTAATGTTTAGGTGGGGTGCTGTGCTGGTGCTCATGTGGTGCTGTGCTGGTGTGCGCCTGCAGGCCCAAAGGATAATAGTAAACACTTAGGGGCATATGTAGGTAAATCAATTTTTGCGATTCGGAAAATGCGATTTTCTGAGAATCGCACTTTTGGTATCGCAAAACCGGATGTAGGTAAAAAATCGCTATTAAATAGCGATTACCCAAAAATTCGTAGAATTATTCTGCGATTACTCAAATTGCGATTCCTTATTAGCGAATTTGCTAAAAAAGAATCGCAAAAACGGGAAAGAGCAATTCAGGTGCAGAATGATGACATCACAACCAGGAAGTGTGAGTTCCCATGCTGCACCTGATTGCCTGCACCTGTTCCAGAGTCAGTTGCTGGCTGAGAGACAGTGAGGAGGGAGTTTGGAATTGTCTCTGACACCAAAGTTGCAGAAATGGAATCCCAGGGTTCTGAAAAGCAGGGTGGGGACAAGCAGGCTGATGAACAGAGCAGGAAAAGAAAACAAAAAATTTCTGAGAGGGAGCTGGAGGTATTGATAGAGGAGGTAGTGAGGCAATATGACCTCCAGTTTGGGAAAGCCTCACTTCGTGTTCCTGAAGCCAGGAAAAGAAAAATTTGGTCTGACATACAAGAAAAGGTAAACGCCGTAGGCGTAACCCATCGTACTACCGAGGACTTGAGGAAGAGGTGGTACGATATGAGGCAAAGTTCGAAGGAGAGGGTGGCCTCAAGATTGGCAGAAGCTAAGGCAACTGGAGGTGGGACCTCCACTACACCAGATCCAACGCCCCTGGAGGAGTTGGTGGAGGGTACCCTCATGCCTGAGGCAGTGATGGGCATGGCTGACCTTGACAATTCTGACACCAGAGACACCACAGAAGGTACGATGCATGCCAATATTCCTAAAGCATCCCCATCCCACTCAGACCCCAACATCCCCATGCATGAATAGGAATCCGGTCCATGTTTTGAGGGTCACCCAGTGAGGCATTTTGAGAAATGTAGTCCCATGTAATGTAAGTTTGTCCAGATACACATACAAAGGGTACATAGGGAACAGTCACACTAGCAATGTACAAAATAGATAAAATAGACAAGTAGGCATGTCATTTGTAGTATGAAGAACTTTATTGAAATGAGAAAAAAAATTAAATTGACACACAACTCATGTGTGCTATTTTTTGACAGATGGACCAAGAACACAGGACACTGTGGCAGCAGTGGGGGAGACAGCTACAGCAGAGGACCAGGCAGGGCAGGAGACCCAAGGTGCGACACGTGACACACCATCAGCGCAAAGCAAACGGCGCAGAATTGTTCCTGCACTGATACCAATGCCATCCGGGTCCACAGATGCAGAAGATGACAAACAGGCTGCAGCTACTCCAAACACAAGTCAGGGCAGATCACAAACATGCGCATCTAACACGACTGGCAGTGCTGCAAGACAGAGGGCACGGGCCAACACCAGCACAGCCTCCTCAGGTACAGAATCTGTCTTCGCAGGGCTGGAGGGCAACATGTTGCGTGTGCAGCGCCTGCAAAGTAAAGGAATCACATCAATACAGCGGCAGCTAGCACAACACAACCGGCACATGTCGGAGCTGAGACTTGGTGTCACAGCAATAGCACAAGCCTCAGAGGCAAATCTGAGTGAAGCTAGGATTGATAGGCAGGCCCAGCGCAGGGAACAACGGCGGTTACACACACACCTGGACCAGTTTGCAAGGGCTGTCAGCCGGCAATCCACAGCCATATCTATGCTAGCTTGAAGAACTGTAAGCTTGCAACATGAGATGGCACACTGCTGCCAGGACGTCGCAATGAGCCTGGTGCAGGTAACCCATGCACTTGCCCAACTGCGGGCTGTTGTCACTGGGGGAATTGTAATGTCAGGGAGCCTAGACACACATTGGCAATCCAGCAGGAGCACACCTACTCCACCTATTCCTGCAGAAAGGCGTATGAGTGGCCGTCAGGGCAGAGCTGTGGACGACAACAGCGAAGCTACTGCACAGGCTGAAGGAGGTGCATCAGGGCATGCACCCCGGAGGTGAAGGGTCGGCATGCGAAAGGCATGTTGTGAGGCAACACATGCCATGAGGACTACCTAAGTCAATGATATTATGGCACTGTGAGGACATTAACATGTGCTAACTACAAAGTTACAGTCACACTGTGTGACTTTGCATATCCTGCATTTAAGGAAGTAAACATATTTTTAAAACATCAACATTGGTCATTGTGGTCTATTATCTCACCTAGAAGTAGTTCTGTGTGATGTCATCACGTCTCAGGCGCCCAGCAGCTGCCCCAGCTCCTCCTGCACGTCTGCGTTTGGGGGCTGGATCCTCCTCATCGGATGTGTCCGACTCTGTCAGATCCACTGGGGTGCCTTTCTTGGTAGCAATGTTGTGTAGCATTGCGCAGGCCACCACTATCTTGCAACACGTCTCCGGGCTGTACTGTAGAGTACCTCCACTCTTGTGGAGACACCGGTAACAGCTATTGAGGATTCCAAAGGTCCTCTCAATGGTGGCTCTTGTGGCTCTGTGGGCAGTGTTGTATCTCCGCTCAGCAGCTGTGGTTGGATTAAGGTAGGATGTGAGGCTGTAGTCCCTCACAGCATATGCACTGTCTCCTGTAGGGATGAAGTATGTAGATGTTTAGCAACATACTGCAAGTTGAAACATTTCATACTACTGTTTGTGTGTCCCATAGAATTACCTAGCAAGTATCCCTCTCCAAAATCGCCACTTGTAAGTCTGCGATGTAAACCACAGTGTATAAAAATGAAGGAATCATGTGTGCTTCCTGGAAATTTTGCAACTATATCTGTGATGACATGTTTGGCATTATAGACTACCTGGATGTTTAACAAATGGTATGATTTTCTGTTTCTAAAAACATACTCTTTGTGTGATGGGGGACAGTGCGACATGCGTTCTGTCTACGCAGCCAATCACATGGGGGAATTTTGCAATTTGATAAAAATCCTGTTTAGTTTGGTCCAGTTCCTGCTGTGTGTCTGGGACTTTGATGTGGTGATGCATCCTCTGCATCATGGCATTGAGAAATGCACGGAAAAAGCGCGATAGTGCGCTCTGGGACACCCCGCCTACTGTGGGTATTACCCCCTGAAAACTCCTTGACGCTAGGGGGTGCAGTGGGCACAACACCTGTATGTGTGTGGGAATGGTGTGTGCCCTGTATGTGGGGTGCTCCAGCATGGGTGCCAGCTCCTCTATAAGCTCCAGGATACTTTCTGGATGCAGCCTGTAGTGCACATGGATGTCCTCCTCAGTGTGTTGGAAGAGGGTGATGCGTGTCCTGTAGATCCTCTCCTGCCGTCTCCTTCTCTCTTCAGCCTCTTGGATACTCAGCCTCCTGGCTATAACATAAAGCCCAGCCATTGTGAGAAGCCACTGTTGCATTATGGGCCACTTTAAATATTTTGCACCTGATTACCACCTGACCAGAGTTGGTGGTAATTGAGAAGTGCAAAATTGCAATTTTTGCAAATTCGCTTTTTGCTACTTTTACCTACATGGAAAAATGCGATTTTGCAATTTGTGTGACGGAATTTGCGATGTTCCCAAATACTGACACGCAGTTTGCGAATTCGCAGATTTATTCGCAGAACCGATTACACGCAAAATTGCTAATCGCAAATTTTGCGATTAGCAATTTAGCATGGAACATTACTTACCTACATCCCATCACACACTTTTGCGATTGCAAACACCCGGGATTCTGCGAATTTTGGGTTTTGCGAACGCAAACTACCTACCTACATATGGCCCTTAATCTCCCTGAGCCTACCAAAAAATAACCGTGTCCTTATGTAATGTAAGTGGTGCTCATGTATAAGTGCTCCAATACCTGCGGGTTGTGTTCACGCCATATAAAATAAAATAAAAAAATAACAAAAGGGAGATTTTTCTGGATGTAAGAAAAAGCAGAATATAAACAATATTTAAAGCTCCCATCTACTTTAAAGTGGGAGGCCGTAGGAACAGAGGCAAGGTAAAGATATAGCGACTTCATGGTGAAGCAGTACACCACAGTGGGGCTGTTTGTGGTTGCAGTTGTTAATGCTTTTATTAATAGCTAGAGGTGGACTGGAAATAGATGTCGCTTGGCGCCTAGGGCAGAATCAGTGAAATTTCAGCATTTCCAGTGTCTGGCCTCTAGGCTGTGACTGTGACAGTCGTATATCAGGCTCAACTCTAAAATGCCTGTAGGGCATGGGCAGAGTCAGTGGCATGCCAGGTGCCAGGCCCAAAGGATAGTAGTAAACACACAATCGCCCCGATCCCATAAACACTGGAGCACTTTAAATATTACCATCCACTTTAAAATGTGAGGCTGGAGGAACGTAGGCTTGGTAAAGATAGGGCGACTCCATGTAAATTAGTCGCCCCAGAGTGGGCCTGTTTATGTTTGTAGGGACACTGTGGGTCCCTCCCCCAGTCGAAAGGTCTCCAAAAGACAGAAGCACCCGTTCTAACCACAGTAGGCAGGCGAACTCCAGCTGCTGATGCCCTGAGCCAAACTGAACAAAAATAAATTATTCGCCAACAAACACATACATTAACAGCAGAGCGAGCAAATATCTACACAAGGTATACTATATTTATATTAACATTTAAGGAAATAATATTACATATGTAAAAGCTATAATAATGTGATTTCAGAGAAAATAATGAATCTCCCTGTGCCTACCAAAAAATGAATGTGTCCTTATGTAATGTAACTGGTGTTTGTGCAAAACGCTCCAAAAGATTTGGGTCGAGTTTGTGCTATATAAAACTTTTTTAAAAATCCATAACGAGACCCAAAAAGGATTGTTAGAGTAAACTGTCTGACTACAGGCAACTTAGAGCCCAGAAGTCCTCGAGGTCTGAAAGTATTCAAGCTTGCTGAAGAGACAATTTAGGCTTTGAGTTCATAGCTCACAGATTGGCTACAGCAGAAAAGATGTGGTATGACAGAAGCAAACTATCTGTTATCGAGAGAATGATAGGGCAGGCTTCTGGTACTCAAATAGACTAAGGAGCCTGGACTCCGAGCAAGGGTGGGTTTGAAGGTTAAGGGGATAAATGGAAAGAATATATGTCTGACAAGTGCCTCCACCTCAGTCAGCCCTGATTCATTAGCCAACAGCATTGAGAACTCTGGTACTAGTTGTTCAAAATGTCCAATTTCAAAATATGTGCATTTAAGTCACAAGTTGCTTAGTGCTGCTGAGTGAAAAATCAGGGCTGGCTGAAGGTCACCCTAATCACATCGAGCCACTAGACAGTTAAGTGTTTGAGCAAGGAAACAACAATATACACTATCAGTAAACCAAACACTAGTAAGTAAGGGTGTGCAGATGAACAGAAGCACCCATGGTATATTTAGATTTTCAGCCAAGCTGGGCTTCAGACTGGTTAAGGCGATGGCAGCAATTTATAGGGAAAGGGTTTTTTCCATCACAGCATATAGGGCTGGTGTCTGGGGTTATCACAATGGTAAAGCGCTGCAGACGGAGCAAAATGGCTTTCTCAAACGCCTTCTTAGTCTGCCCACTTTGGCTTCTTCTGAGATCACTCACAGAGAAGTAGGGCTTCAGTACCTTACAGACATAGTTTCATCTTGCTCCTTACTGCTCTGGTGTTCCATATGGTCCAAAAAAGAAACTAGTTTTACAAAATCAATCATTTTAGACTGTTTCACTCTGGACAATGTTTTGGCTATTCCCTGGTTAAGTTATATCAATTCTTTGTATAGTAATTTTTTTAAGATGTCAGTCCGTATGAACTTCCTACAAGCAATATCACTTAGCAAGTTGTCTATCAGAGATACTTTTATGAATTATAAGAGTAACGTTCAGCTTGATTGTGAGAGAAGGAAACAAACTGTCAAGCTTTACCTATCACTTACTATAACAGAGGGCTGTCAAGATTATTTAATTTATATTCCCAATCTCATGCACTGTTTTGTACTAGTTAGATTCATATTGGGAATTGTCCACCATTTAGTTGCCTTCCCAAAAATGAAAACCTGTCCTTTGGACAAGACCCCTTGCCCATGTGATGGACAGAGCAAGCAAAGCACTGTGCACTCTGTGATTTTTATTCTGGTTTTAGAAGTTATTACTTAAAACCAATTCTGCTTTGGTCCAGCAATGGATCACATCTTGCTGCTTTAAAATACTTGTCCAAGCTAATTGATGAGAGGGTTTGCGTTAATATGGCACTTTTTATTATTAGTGCAATTAATATAGGCAAAAGTATTTTTGTACCGACATAGTGTTGACCTTTTAATGATTTCTAGAGACTGTACTCCTTTTTAAAACATATTTTAGGTGTTTTTACGTGATTAACTTCGGCCCCATGCTGTATACTAAGCGTTATATGTATTGTTTTTGAACATCTGACACTATTTACGTGTAATGTAATCAGTTTGAATTATATTAACTTTTATAGTTGTTTTATACATACCGAATAATGTTCTTCTAATCAAATCGGGTGTGCAGATTCAGCCTAGGAAAGGATAAGGTGATAAGTCACAGGTCATGCAGAGATTATTTGTAAAAAACATATTGCCCTGACTCCTGCAAGGGGTCTGCCACTTTTTGAATACCATGAGAGCAGGATTTTGTGCTCTCCTCTTGGCTGTAATAACCTCAACCTAGACTCTAATTCTGCTATTCCTGTGTTTCACCACCTTGCCAATCCTGGGCACAGACAGACAAATGCTGAATTCTCTAGACAAAGAAGACGAACAAGCATTTGACTATTAGTACAGATAGCGCCATCTTGGGACGTATGTACCTTTCACCTTCGGAGCAACAGTGAAAGAATTACCACGCTGCCAAGAAAATATGTCCTGAATAACGCATGTTTATTTTATATGACTATCTTTAGCACATTAATAAAATACATTAGGGACACAAAGTTAATTACACGTGATGGAGTAAAGCATATTGAAAGCAAGGTGTTTGGAAGTATAGACAACAACATAATCAAATTACAGTCCATTAGATGCAATTAAAATGTCTGCCAATGGCCCAGTTCCTATTGTTTTTTGTAATTTTAACAAAGCATTGGCACTGTCATGGTTGTCCCTTCTTTATTTCCAGAGCTGGTAGTGTTTCATGCAGCTACACCTGGTTCAATAAAGAATGAACTAGAGTGCTGACTTGCCTTTTACAATGTTTCTGCAGTTGTGTCATGCAGCTTCACAATTCAGATTTAACATTGTTTACTTTCCTCTGCAGCAATCTGAATTTGAGCAGGAAATGGGTTTTCTTTCTGCTGCTTTCCTTTGTAGCTTGGGATTACTACCTTTCAAATATTTGCATAAGAATTTCTGTAAAACTCCCCATACCTACTCCAAACAAGTCCTAAACAAGTCGGGTAGGGGGGTAGCAAAAAAAGCGGCTGCAAGCCTTTCTTTTCTGAACATGGTGCCCAAATTAAGAACAACACAAAAACAGCTCCCAAAGTAAATTTAAAACAAGAGAGTGCAGTGGCTGTGAAGAACGAACAAGCACAGCAAATGAAGTGGCCACAAAACTTTCATCAAGCCGCACACCAAGTAAACAAAACACGAACACTTAGCACAAGCAGAGGTAGCCCAACAAAAAAGAGTGATCTCAAATTATCCTAAATAACCTATAAAGTAAGAACACATGTAACAGGAGCAGTCCTCATGGGAGGATACTAAAGTTCAAAAGGAGGAACTTCTAAGCATATTCACCAAACAAAAGCTACCATTTATCAAGGGCAGTAAGAGGAACCAATGAAAAAATTGGGTGGTGCTTGAAGCCCATATTGTAGATACAACATGTCTCAAAGAGACAGCGCACATGCGCTTCCTAGACGAGACCCAAAGAGGTAGAGGGCACTAAAAATTAAAATGTCCTTTGTTTTTTTATTCAAAATAATATTTAGTTAAGCAGGCTTTGCTTACTGGGGCATTTCTCATGCACTGAAAAATGACTAGTTATTTTGTGACACCATTATGCTGTGCACTAAAACTAACTTACCTATCACCTTATGGAAGAACAACCCTGGTGCCTGGAAAGACTATTGTTCATCAAATCCCCTAGGTTTTCCAGTCAGCAACATTAACTTGGGTCTCCTTTCGGCTCCCAATAATAGAGATTCTTATGATAGGGTGGACCTGTGCATAGAGATGCAACCATGCTCCTTGTCTTCAAAATGCAATATTCACAGTTCCTTACAGGATCCATCTGACAATCTAGATAACTGCCTAGTGATGCCATGTTTACTACTACTAATCCTAAGAAACTATTCAGCTCCAGGCATACGGGCCATTTGCTCAAGTTTTATGAAGCAGAAGAGGTGGGATGTGATACTGAAATGGGAATTTATAGCAAATCTTCTGTATATATGTATAAAATGGCTTTTTTGTCTCTGTTTACTTTAATTGTCAATCAGACATAATTTAGGGAGCTTTTCTTGTTCCTTTTGCTATGTTAACTATGTACTGATAAGGGGAAATACCAGCTTTAGGTCATTTCCCTACTTTTTTAAAGGTCTAATCAGTAAAATACTGTTCATTCCAGTAAAAAAACATGTCAGTAAAAAGAACAGGCCAGATAGCAATCCTGTCCAGGGACTACAGTTATCCTGTGTGTAAGAAGTGAGGGATTAGTTGAGGGGAGTGAGTACCCCCCTCAAATAACTACAATCCTTGTCAGTGTGAAACCTTAAAGTTGCTAAATTAACGTGAGCTCAAACCCCTAGTAGCTGTAGCACAGAGCAGAGAGTCTAAACTTAAAAGCAGTGAGAAAAGTATTTACGTAGAGCTCAAACAGTAATAAAGGCAAAACACAACACAAGGATAATCCGAAATCAATTTAGAACAATAGAGTAAATTCTAAAAAATAAATTGACATCAAAACAACAAAAATCCAATCAGTAGAATTGGAGTTATATATGTTTAAGGCTCAAAATAGGACTAAAAAGCATTAATTACAATGGAGCATGGGTCGGATACATGAATCTGGTTGATCCTGATGAAAAATATTACCGTTGGACTTAGTCTCTAGAATGAAAGTCAAAAATCCACAGTGGTACAATCCAACATGCTGTGGACAAGAGGGCTCCATATGTCTGGATAGCCGCTCAATGAGTCCTCCGTGAAGCTGTTGAATTTTGGCAGGAAAGCACATAGTTGAAGAAATTTGAATTTCACAGCCAGAGAAGGTTCATTGATGGATGGATACTTTTCATGCCAATGAAGACTTCTACCTTCAGACTTAGTCCCTTTTCAGGTTACTCCAGCAGGGCATGGCTGCAGGCTGTAGCTGAAGAGGGCTCCACAATACCAGGTAGCTTCTCCACAGGGTCCTGCTGGGTCAGATTTACCCCTGTGGGGAACGTAGTAGGAGCAAAATAGATTTTTGGCCAGGCGACAAAACATCTTCATCGTACGTGCAAAAAGTAAAAAAGTTTCAAAGACCCCGTTTTCAGATTTGTTAGAAGAGGAGATTAACAGCAGCAGAGGGTCCAGGACATTGAGGACAGCAATTGGGGGTCACAGATAATCCAGCTGAGGCCAAAAATAGGGTCTAGATCAGGTCCAGTTGGAAATTGTCAGCAGGAAATGCAGGCAAATACCTCATGAAGCTTGCTGTGTCCCTGCAGCCAAAACAGGAAGTCAGTCTTATGACCTTTGATGCCTACTTCTTTGTCCTGAAAACAAGAGGGAGAGCAAGCCCAGTCTTATTGCCTTGTCTCAGGTCACAAATTGTCGGTCAAGTTCTCTTCTGCTCAGCCACAAGTCCAGAAAGCATTCTTGGCTCTTCTCGGGTCAAACACAGCAGGTCCAGTCCTCTTCTGGTCTTCTATAGGTTCCGAAAGTGTTCTTGGCTCTTCTCTGGTCACAGGCAGCAGGTCCAGTCCTCTTCTGTTCTTCCACAGGTCCAGAAAGTGTTCTGAGGAGCATGTTGGCGATACCAACTTTATGTCCAGTGCCAGCCTGTAGGCGGGGGAAACTCCAGACCACTCCTTTACCATGGGGTAAAAGATCCCAGGGGCAATCCCACCCACTTTTGCAGAACTTCCTTTGTTTTTTTTTTAATCCAAACATTCCCACAGTGTCCCTCTTTGCAGTCATGTTTTCCCTATCACTGCATTGCTGGCTTAACGGGTGTTGCAGCCCACTGCTGACATTTAACTCACAGGGCCTAGATACACTTTAGACACCATATACTAGGGACATTTAGGTAAGTTAAAGATGCCAATTAGGGGCATGCTAATTTTATTATGCTGAAAGGGCGAGCACAGGCTCTTTATCACTGGTTAGCAGGGGAAAGTTCCACAGAGTTTTACAGCCAACAAAAACAGTCTAGGCAAAAATCTGTGGCTACACAATGCAAAATATGGTATTTAAAATACTGTGTATTGATCCTATTTGACCTTTCCTTTCCTCTAGTCCTCAAACACTATTTACCCTCTAGTGCTAATTGAAAGACTGCCCTTATACATCCATGTTTTCACGGTTTGCTTCTTTTCTGCAAAAACACACCCACACTGGGCCCATTTCTCTCTAGAAGAGACTATCTAAAATGTTACATGCTTTGGGTCCTTGTCCTGTCACCATCACCACTGAACTATTATGTCTCCCCCCCCTCAGACATCTTAGACTCTTGCAAGATTGAATATCACATATATGCAGATGACTCATCGTTCCAGCTCAAGCTTAAAGACAAGCCTAGCAACCTTCTCTGCTTGTCCATTCACCTTTCAACTGTTCAACTTCAGTTGCTAAAAGATAGGCTCTGCCTAAACAGTAAAAGAAAACTGAAATCCCACTCATTGGCCATGTCTTCCCTCTATCTTGGCACGAGGAACTGGACTCTTAGGAAAATCCCCATCAACAGATACTTTAATTTGAAGGATGCTCTTTGATAGTAATCCACAAATTTACCTCCCACACCCAATCGAATTTAGTCTGAAATATAGTATTCCACCATCTTTGACTGTAAAAAGGGGCACTGCTACTGCTCCGCTCATCTTAGAAAATCTCGGTAAGTTGGTGTGCTTTTGACCTGCTTCGATTCTATAGTTTAGACACTGGCCTCCCCAGCAGATCTCTTTAAAAATGCTCACATTTTGTTTGTCTTGGAATGAAACAGTTGCAACACAACATATAGAATCCTTCCTAGTCCCTTGTCAACAAAAGAAAGAATGATATTTAAAACAATGTACACATACACAAGGCACTGTATGGTTGTTCACTGACTTGTCCTGGAAACCTTTAGGATAGTGGGGAGCCACCTCATATATCTATGATCCAGCACTTAGTTATTAAAATATAGCAAAATCTGCATGTATTTTTCAGGTTCTAATTGCATCTTAAAATGCACTCAATTCTGATGGGTTTTAATTGAGATAATATTGATATGCCCTAGGTAACACATTATCCTCTTTTTTTAATTATTTTACAGCCTTGACAAAGCAAAGTGTTCCGCAAACCTCAAGTTGGGTGCTGCCATGAACTATGGCTTAGAAATATTGTAAAATTGGCTGTTACCATGAATTAAGTAATGGGAATTTTGAAATCTATGAATAAAGTGGTGATACCATAGATCACATGGCAACTGTGCAAAGATAATCGAGAAAATAAAATATCCAGGCTGTGATGCATGCAATGCCTTGACATCCTAGTTATCACTATGCCCTCCTGAGCAATAGTAGAAAGTAGCTCAGATACTTCTTTGATGCCTTTAATTACTTTAGCTGTATCTAGGAATCTCTGAAGCACAGACATTATTAAGGAGTAGCTAGAAGTAGAAGCTGCTACTCGTGGCATTCTCTCTGGTGCTCCTGCCAGTGGTCCTGCTTTCGTAGCAATAAGGCTTGTGATGGAGGCAGCAGGAATAGGAAGTGAACAGGTTTCTTAAAGTCCTGTTTACTTCCTAGGTTTCCACTCTCTGCTCTTCTCATACCACCATAACAATAAGAGTCTGCTGATGGGCTTATTGTGGGGGCAAAGGAATGAGACTTCGTTGTTGCTGTGGCCAAAGGATGCGCAATGTCACTTCTGCTTCTCCTTGCATTATGTCGAATCCACTTTCATGCTTTTAAGGGAAAAGCAGCAGATTCTTATAGGTGAATTTCTCAGCGGGGAGTTATAGCAGCATCCTCTAGGGTTGTTGTTAGAATGTTGCTGGTTCATGACTTTGTTTATTTAACCTCTCTCCTGATGGCACCTGAAATTATTGGATCAAGGATGCTATTGTTTTGTCTATTGATTGCTTTTTTCCTTTCTGTAGATTGTTTATAACTTGACTTGTTATATCACTTTGCTACATTATGTAACAATCTTTAGCATGACTTATGCAGTTTAATGAACTGTTAATTACTTTTAGTCCTGGCATCCTTTGTGTGGTTTCCCCCTGACTTTTTGTCTTGCGACCTCCTGTTTTTCCTGACTATGTTTTTTAAGGCATTAGGATTCTGCACACTTTACCACTGCTAATCAGTGCTACAGTGCTTGTGCTTCCTGCTCAAAACATGGTAACATTGGCTTATAACCAATTGGCATATTTGATTTAATTACATGACCCTACTTAGGTCCACTACATGTGGCCAGGGAATGTATAATAAATGTTACGTGTGGGCCTGTGCACACACTTAGGTAGCCCTTTACACATGTCTCAGGCCGGCCATTGCAAAGCCTGTGTATGCAATTGTAACCTGCCATGTCAACCTGACAAAATAAAATTTTTGCCAAGCTTTCCTTTTCAATACACATAAGTCACACCTAAGGTAAGCCCTAGAGTGTCCCAAGGGCAGGGTGCAGTGTACTTTGTTGGACATGTACTTTTAAGCTTTACATGTCCAGGTAGTGAAACCTCCTAAATTCGTTTTTCATTACTGCAAGGCATATTTCTCTAATAGGATAACATTGGAGTTGTCTCATTACATTTTATAAGTGTAATTTACAAATAGGAAAAGATAACTAGTTCATGTTTGGCGTCTCTGGAATCCTAATTTAAAATCCTAACTTATGGTGGAGTCACATTTTAAATTACAATTCTGAAAATGCCACTAGAAAGTTGCCATTTTCTTGCCTTGGATATTTGGTGCCTGCAGGCTGTTTCTGGTCACATGACTGGGTGTAGTTGGCACATGTAATTTGTATATTCCTCCTAGACAGTCAAACACAATGGAAGCATAGGTGTGACAGGATGGGTCGTCACTAGCATGATGGGAGGGAGGAGATTGGCATAGCCTCACTTACACCTAAATAGGATGTCCCCTTTCTCCTGCATACCCCCTGTAGTTTTTCTGGAGTCAGGGCAGGTAAGGCAGGGCACACTTCAATGGCATGCCTCTAGAAGTTTCTCCCGCTTTAAAGGCACAACAGTTTGTAAAAGAAGGACATCAGGCACCACCACTTCAGGACACTTTGTCCCTGTGGACACTCTTTCAGGAAGATGGACTGCTGTGCTGCTACAAGGACTGCCACTCTGATGGACTGCTGCTCCAGAATGAACTGTTGCCCTGCTGTGCTGACATGCTACCCTCTTGCCTTGGGAAAAAGAACTGAACCTGCAACTCCATCATGAGCCCAGGACTCCAAAGTGACTAAAGGGCTAGCCTGCTAGCCTCTTGATCTCAGCAGCAGGGACATTACATGCTCTCCAACATCTCCTGGACCAGTCTTCAGCGAGTTCCTGACCCAAGTGGTGCCTCTCAGGTCGTGGACCCTTGGTGTGACTTTCGAACTCTTAATAATGCGTTTTTGGGCTCTACATGACTATGAATGGGCCAATTAACACTGGAACCGTCCTGCTTGCTCCAAAATAAGCATTTGGAACCACCAGCCCGTCTCTTTGCACAGCAGCATCAACAGCCCGTAGGAGACTGCCAATGCGAAGCTCCAGCGCACCAATCGCTGACACCCGACCTGCTCTTCGCATCACGCTGACTGCCATCTGGAATGCTCCCCTTGCTCCTCAAGACCCTTTCCAATGTGAGCAGTACTCTTGGCCCAAATTTAGGTGAGGTAAAACGTCAGCAGGACTAATCTGGGACTGTATCCGACCTGCGCTCCATCATGGTCGGCCTGAACCTTTGACTTTGACCTGGTCCAGTGTGACCAGATAGCCGTGCTTTATGCTTTTTAGGTGCTATATTGCAGTTTATTCTTTAAAAAAATCAGTGATTGGAATGTTGTCATTTTGTGCTTTTTCTATTTATTAAAAATCACTCTATTCTTCTAACCTGGTGTGGGATCTTTTTGTGTGGTGTTTTCGCTGTTTTACTTTACACATTAGGTATACCCATAACCCCCTGGCACTGGTTGGGGAACCCCGAGGGACCCTGTGGGAGTACCACAGTAGAGTAAAATAAAAAATAAAAATTAAGGAGTGAGGGTCCATGTAGCGATTGGCAAGTGCAGAGGTTGGGTGCAGTATGTGGCAATAAACTAGGCCCTGCAGTAAACGCCCCACTGTGCACAGCTGAAAACTGCTCCCACAGGGGTGTTGGGCCGATGGAGGTGGAGCTGGATACAGGGTCTGGCCAGAGGCCACGACCTGTGGAAAACCTCTCACTACAAATAGCTTAAGGCTGTGCTCTGTGAGAGGTGGCTGCCCTCAAGGGGATAGGTGCAGGACCTGAGGAGAGTCAAATTCAGTAGATGACAAGTGGTTTTTATCACATGTATTCTTTTTTGGTTGTCAGTGATATTAACTGCCTTTCTGTCTTTTTTCTAGGGTCAACCCAGAATGAGAACTGGGTGAATAACCATAAAGTAGAGGCAGTGGAAAGTAAAGTACATTTATTAACAACAACTCCATTTGTACATACTAACAATGAATTTCGTCCTTGCCCTGAAAACAAGTCACACACCCTTTCTACACAATGTTTTTATCTCTGCCTCTTGGCTATTTAGTGGGTAAAAGAGGGTGTGATGCACACATACCTACCATCTTCTTTCAAGGTACATGTAAAACAAGATAATTTCTTAACAACTGCTACATTTGTATTTGTATACCCTAAAAAGGAATTCCTTCCTTGCCCTGAAACTCAGCCACCAGCCTTTTTAACCACCACACTATGTTTGTGTCTCTGCCTCTTGGCTATTTAGTGGCTTGGATTCTTATCTATCCCTTATACTAGTCTGTCTTCTTCCTCTCATTAGTTATGTTAGCCCATAACCAAGTCTAATCCGAATCCACACCCTGGACTAAAGTAGACTTTACCTACCACCCACGTGGTCCCTAGGCCAGGCAACAGTATTGGTTGTACTGTTAATGGATAAGGGACAATGTGTGGCATGGGCATGGAACCTGCATTGCTGGTTTGGAGGCCCTGCATTGGTTACACATGAACACTTGTACACATGCATGTGCACATGCATGTGCACATGTGTGCAGGCTGAGCGAATAATACTGATGAATGACTCAGCCATCTACCTCAGGTATCGTGGTACAGGGAGCCACATCACAGATGGAACTTGTTATGGCTTGGTAAGGCATCATAATTCAATTGGAAATATATAATGAAATGCGCTCTTTTATTGCCTCAAATGTCATACTATAGTGTTTTAGTAATGTCACACTTTGAATAAAATATGCTCAACATTCAAGTTTGGACTAAAACAATGTAGGAATACCAGGCTTTTCCTATATGCTCCAGGCTCACAAACACACATTCATCATAATCTTTTTTAATAGATGTCTGTTTATGTATTTTAAATTTGGAAACATTTTCAGGAGCCAGCCTTAATGGAATTCAGGTTTTAAACTACTCTGCTGGGCCAAGTTCTGACTGGTTGGCAGTTCAAAGGCACCCCTTAAACAACAGTCCTTATCGGTGAGACTAGCCTTCTCTTGGGAGAGGAAGGAGGAAGTCTCTAATAGGGGAATCAGCTGCATTCTCTGAACTGCACTCTCTGACAAGCCTGCATAATTTGTTCCACAGGAGACAAATGAGGACAGGGATACACCCTGCTCCTGTCCACACAGCGGTTTCCTTTAAAGATTTCGAGAGGAGATATCTGTTCTAGCTGGAAGGAGCCAAGCTCAATTGAAAGGCATTTCTCAACCTTAGTTTATTTTCCCAATATTTCAAATTCCCAGACCGCTGTGTAGGGGGATTGGTCAGCCTATGTGCTGCTCCTAGGAAATATTCATGGGTGGAGGAGTAATGTGACTTTTCTTGATTTGTTAGTGGCACTTACAGTCTAGAAAAACATACTTCCATTTTTAAACCCATGCACAAAGGAAGAGACTTTGAGAAGAAAGGAACCACAAAAGAGGAAAACCGAGGGCCTGCCTGCTAATTGAACCTCTGCCTATACTTGGAGTGTTGCACTTTAGTGGATACTGTTCTATACCTAGTGGCACTGTCCTCCCAGCTCCCCGAGGGGTTGTCCTCCTGGGACCCTGAAGATAGGGGATTTACTTGACTTCTGTTGACTGACCCTGATTTGTGGTTCCTTAGGAGGAGATATCACAGCCTACTGTAGGACACACAAGAACCATGCACATGGAGGAAGGATATGCTTGTGTGGGAGTGCAGGTAGGGTATGTGATCTCCTTAAGGACCTGTGGGATGCTGTGCAGGAAATCCCCCAGGTTAGGAGGTTGCCATGAGGTGGGACATAAAAGAACATCCCAATGCCTTTTTCCCTGCCCCTGGTGATGGAAGAAAGAAACTGCAGTGCTATGGGCAAGTAAAAACATTTTTCAATCATCCTATGGAGGACTGGATCAGTTCACAGTTGCCCACTGTCCTGAACTCCTTTTTTGTAGGGTCCTAATAGGAATTCATTATGTTCACCTACCCATGACCAAGAAAAAATGTAGGGTCAATAATAAAGTGCTAACTCTGGAGCAAGGGTGAGGGGTTGTTTGGAAATGTTGCCTCCCTATTCTTGGGTAAAAAATGAAATGAAAAACAAAAATAAAAAAATGAACTGAAATACAGTATTTGTAAAGCGCACAATTACCCGAGGGTGTCGAGGCACTGGGGATCATTGGGAAGATTAAGCGAGCTATTGCAAAGAGTCACATGGTGCTAAACTAAACTGCTGCCGGCACATGGGATTGAACCGTGAACCCCATGGTCCAGAGTCAAGCACCCTGGCTGCTGTGCCACACCTCCTCCGCTTCCTGTAGGATATCCAAACCTTGGGCAAGGCAGTGGAACATAATAACCCAATGCTCAAGAAATGGGGAAGGGATTTAAATTTTTTTTTTTAAATGACTCCCAGCAGTCACTGCACATTATCAGTATAATGCAAATTGAAAAGCCATCGCAATAATGCTTGAATTCTTTTGTACACAAGCAGACACCCCTGTCAGACGCATGCAGAAGCTCAAAAACACTAATTCTAACATGCCATCTACACCCTATGTCACCATCAGATACCCATGCATGGCACTGGCAACACATTCATGTCATAAGATCCACATAGTTCGGTTACACCCTGACAGATACTCAGAAAAAACACAAACTTTCAAACATCCATTCAAACATTTGACACAATGCACACAGCCAGTCACCCATGCACATTGGTGGGTACACATGAACATGGCTGGCACCCATGTACATATTCAGACGCACACTTATGCCCACAAACAACAATCAAATGAAACCCACCCAACATCAGATGCTCCCGCAGACATACCATCAACTGCCTTTACTCTCACCATCAGGTGCCCAACCACCCATAATCATCTGCCTACACATTCAATCATATACACACATACCCATCATTAGATAAAACAGAGCGAATACCATCAGACACAAACACCCACCATATAAGATGTCTCTACTCGTATAAACACATTTCCTTTTTTTAGCTATACGTTAATGTAAAATGAACAGACAAAACCAAAATTTACCATTAAGAGAGATTTTAAGCTGAAGGAACCGCCCATAACTTTTGAATTTCTTAACATTGTTATGGTGAGGTCATTATAAACATATTAGACAATTTTAATTCCCTTTCAATTTTCGTTAAAAAAAGAAACATTTTCGATTTCTCTGGAAATCAATTGTAATATTCTAAGTATGTGTCAGCGATTAGTAATACCTATGCTCGTTTTTGTTGTGGATACAGTGTGCAAACATTTGCATTTGCATTATTTCCTTTGTTCATAGTGCTTTTGTTTTATTTGTTCTGCTTATGTAGGTAACACATTACCTAATGCCATATGTAATACATTCAATGTTTGTATTTTATTCTTTTTACTGTTTTTCCATTAAATAATTACTGTGATATTTGTTGTAATGTTTGTAATGTTCACAAAATGTATCCAATCAAATTAGATCTTTCTTCATGTGTAGCTGATGTGTGTCTGGTATTGTTTGCAAACCTTTCATAGATGTCACACATCATTGTAAGTATCCAATACAAATTACTTTACTTGCTAAGTAGGTCACATAGTGAGAATAGAAATTTTGTTGAGTAATAATAGTTTTTAGCCAGCCGGTTCCAAAGTTTTTGCTTCTGACTACTCTATCTTATTACTAAGAATGTTTTTAAATAACCTCTATTTTGAACTGTGACGATAACTTACCATACTTCTCCTGACCTCTATCGAGGAACTTCCTAGGCCTTCGCGGGCCTACTTAGCAGTATGCTGTAGAGTGACAGGTTAGGTTTGTGCAGATCTTAAGGTAAAATGATTTACATTTTTGTGGTGTGAGATACTGGGCAGTGCTTCAATTAGTGTGTACCTAATGTAAGTATTTTAAAGGTAATTACCGTTATTGTGGACATATTCTAGGATAAAGGTTTTGTTATTTAATGTAGGAACATCTTGCATCTTTAACATGACATGTATACTAATACCTACTTTATTGTTTCATGCATTGTTCATTGTCAAAAGTTGCTCCCCACTACTGGCTTTCATCAAAAGACCGGGCGTGCACAATGCAATATCAATCATGTCATGACTGCATATTTATTAGATTAATCGTTTGGCAGTGCTTACCATAGCAGAATAAGAAATGAGAATCCAGATCTATTTCGCAGTGATGACACTCGAATTTCTACTGGTAATATGTCATTTTATCTAATTTGCAAAGTGTTGTCAAATATACTGTTAAACCACTTCCACTAATATCTCTTCACCAAACCCACCAAACTCTATACCTCCCGAAAGAGCTACCAGTTTTTTTTTACAGTTTTTATATATGTGTAATTGACTTAAAAAACATGCTACTGTTATTTAGGATCAGGCCTTCTATCACACAAGGAAAACATATTTAGTTAAACATTGTCTCTTCATCTTTTAAACCATCTGGTGGCCATAGAATTGGGAATGAGAAATGCATTGTGCACAGTCCAGCAAAATTACGGAAGATTGTAAAAAAGAAAAGAAAATGCAGTCTTTCTACTGTTTATCGGCAATAAGACTGATATTTACGAATGATGATCCATTCTTCACTGCCTCATCCACCTCAGTAGACATGCCTGCCACAATGATCACAATGAATTATGGTAGAACGGAGTTGGTTCCTAACATTTCAAGTTGCTATGATAGAGTGATTTTTAAGATCAGGAGCATTGTTCAGAAGCTTACTTGCACTATGTTGTAAACACATGCATGTTGGGGAGAAGTGGTTTCAGAAACGTAAACTAAACTAGATTTCAATTAACTAAACATAAAACATTGTTCCACTTTAATATTTTGCACTGTACCCTTTACATGTGAGTCCAAAATCGGTTTTATAAGGAAGTGTTTATTACATCATGAATGTATTTCTTTCAAACATCATTTTTCATGTAGAAATTATTTCTGGCTTGTTATAGCACTTACCAGGTTGCCTATACTGGTCTTCGAGTGTGTTGCAGTATGACTGACCTCAGAGGTCCGGTGGCTGATGGAAACAGTAGTGGTGACAAATATTTTCCTAACTCTCCTGTACATAAAGACAGAGCTGTTGGAACTGCTCTGAGTGTTTCTGATATCACCGAACTTAAAAGAAGAGGACCCCATTGTAGGAAGCTGTCTCTTTTTATAGTGGACCAAAAAGAGGTACACTGTGTAAAGAGTCCAAGCAAACCCCGAAGGAATTACAGAGGCACAAATTACACCCCAAATGCTTTATTTTGTGGTAGTGTGGGCGAGCAGAAAGGCATATCAGAGGGTAGTGCTAAGCATTTATTGTATACACAATGGCAGTAAATGAGACACACACTCAATAAAGAAATCCGACACTAACTTATAAAAATAACATTTACTTTTATATAAATTTAGATACCAAGATGATCAGAATCAGGTGAGTACTTTTCAAATTAAGAATCTTTACAGATGACAAAAGTTGACACTTTTTGGGTGCATTAATGTTGTCCTATGGGGGAAAACATGTACTACATTTGGGTACTTCAAAGCGACTTACAGGACTGTTCTTCTGGACTTAAGCTGAGTATGGTGCAAGGTCCAAGGCTACACCAGTAGGTCACCTAGGGGGCTCTGTGGCATCTGGGTGTATCCAGGGGGTCAGAAACTCGTCTGTGGTAGCAGACTGGACTGGACCAGTCAGCTAGCCCACTAGAGGGCTGGTAGGTTTTAGGGGGAACATCTAAGGTACCCTCTTGATGCCTGTATTAATACATCAATCACTGGAATCAGTGTGGGTTTATTAAAACAAGGTGGTTGATACCAAAAACACGTTTCAGTGAAGCCAGTATGTAGCTGGGGAACTTGTGTTCATCAGTGCCCAGTGCGTACCTTAAGATGGCTTCCCTGCTCACTTGCAATATCTAGTAATTGAAATGGATGTCGCTGGGGCACATCTGCTCATGCAGATATGCACTCACATACAATATAATGCACCCAGCCTTAGCGCTCAAAGGCCTGCTGTAAGGGTGACATACATATTAAATGCTGTGACTTTGGCATGACACACAGGAATGTGGCATGTCATGTTTTCACTCATGGTTTGCACCAAGTCACAGCCTGCAATGGCATAAGATATGCTGCAACCCTCAGGGACCATATTTAGCAACCATGTCCTAGGTACCTAGAGTACCATTTACTAGGGACTCACAGGGGTGCTAAAGTCCTCAGCCAATTGTAGCACATTTAGACAGCACCTTGTTTTGGGGAAGGAGCACTGGCACTAAGGTCTGGTTAGAAGGCTTTCATGGACTGTCAGAGTCGAAAATCAGCATCTAGTAGCTAAAAAGGGGGTACAAAGTGGGGAGGTAACTAGTATATATGGTTGCATTTCACCGCACCCCCAAATGTTGAATATCAATTATTGCAATACATAGCTAGCAATATATGTAGGTATATTAAATTGCACTAATGCTTCTAAATACCATTCGAGCATGAAAACACTGCTGCAACACACAGTCACAGCAATGAGACTGTATTCCATGCAGTGTGCATACATATTTGTGTACTAGTGTCAGAAAGTTACAAAACCATGTATATGGTCAGATTGGTTTCAATAAACTGTATCATACTATGGAAGAAGAGATGGTGCTAGACCTTCAACGTTTGTTGCAGACACAGTAGGTGCAAAATTATAGTTAGTGGATCTGGCGAGAAATTGTTCTTCTGCACCAAACGACAACAGTACAGATGACTTGAGTGTCACTGCCTCTGTAGTCTGCAACATCTATAAAGCTAAACTCTGCTCGGCTGTTAAAAATGAAGACAAGAGAAAACTTGTATCTGCAACCATCATTTGTTATAACCTATGAGTAGTAATAGTGAGTAAATTAGTAAAAAGTCTTTGCAGTATAGCTTTTCAGGTAGAAAGACTCCAAGGTCCTTAAGGGCCACCAAATTGGTATAAAAGTGATGATATTTTAAATTTTGTAAGTGGTATGGTGTGCATATCTTTATGTGTTTGTGATCCTCTTATTGTTCTTTTGTGTTAATGAATTGTATGATGCATATTGTGTATATTTTGAGTGTACACTTATTATTCTTAGTTTGCGACCACAGGAAAAGCTTTACAATTGTTGGTGCAGTGCATGTATCTGCTTATGTGTTTGCCAGGAACAAAAATTATACAATAGTCTTTGTTTAAAATAGAAACTCCTAGTGTGCTGGTGTTTCTACTTATAAATTGACTAGCCATGGCTGTTTTGCACACCGACATATGTACATGTGTCGCTTGTCTGTACTTCCACTGTTTGGGAGCAATTAGAATGGTGCAAAGTGTTTTGATGTAGGATAAAACTCCAAATGTCTCATTCATTGGTTATATTTCAGGGGATATGCTGACGGAGGTCGCTGCTCTGTGAGCATGCATACCACTTGAAAAGACTGAAAGCTGCCATTGCCATACTTTGGCTATGGATGGGGCAGGCCATGCCACAGGGTCTGGGAGAATATAAGATCTATGCTAGCTGCATGTGCTGCCCCATGTTCTGTGCCAGAGGTCAAAGTGCGTCGCCATTTAAGAATCTTAAGTACACCTCTAGGGTAGGTCTTCATGATAGATGACTTCTAGAAATAAGGTCCATTTAGGTCCACTGGTGCTATTTGGAAACCTTTCTTCCAGACCAGTGAGATTGTCAGGACATTAGTTCTGGGTAATCATGCCCCTCAAGCCCACCTTTCAGCAGCACTAACTCTGAGTATTAGTACAGCAGGTGATCAGCATGGCTAAACAAGGGAAAGAGTTATGGGGAGCGTACACTAGGAAAGGAGATATGCAACTAAAGTCATTAGATGTTTATCCTCGTTGTTGAGTTGTAGAGTAATCATTACAATTGCCTAGTAAATTGTATTAAATATACCTACAGGAACAAATTGTACCAGTATATCTCATAACAGTGGTACTCTTCTGTTTTCTCTTTGAAAGGCTATTCACTAAAATACAATCATTCTAACAATATCAATAAAAATGCAACCTGTTTATCAAGGACTCACTTACCTTGTCTGAGCAGCAAGATTTACAGTAAGTATCATATTTTGTAGATGAAAGTTTAGTCAAGTATTCTTATAGTCACAAAGTGAGAGGAAGAGGATCTAACTTCAAGCACGCACTCCTTTATTAAACATAAAACCACCATGGATGCTTGAATCTGTAGAATCACTCTAGATGACTTGTACATTTTGTTTATAGTGCTAACTATAAACTTGAGGTCTCCTAAAGATATTGTAGAAGATGCCTCATCCACAACTTATTATGGAATGCTTCATGAAAGCATCTCCGCAACAGAGCTGGTAAATACCACTCTGGAGGTGTTAGACCTGGCCTCCGTGGTGCGGATTCCCCTGACTTTTTGCCCCTGCCTCCTGTGATTTTGCCTGTGTATTGGACTTTGCTTTTGCTGGTTTAAGTGCTTTGGGCACTTTGGCACTGATAATCAGTGCCAAAGTGCAAGTGCTCCCTGTGTAAATTGTCTTTTTATTGGTTCTCCATGATTGGCATATTTGATTTACTGGAAAGTCCCTAGCAAAGTGCACTGTGAGTGCACGTGGCCTGTACATATAATGCTACTAGTGGGCCTGCAGCACTGATTGTCCACCTACACAAGTAGCCTTTCAAAGGTGTCTTAGACCTGCCACTGCAATGTCTTCACAGTCTGTTTTTAACTGCCATGTTTACCTGGCAAGTGCTCCTACTTGCTAGGCCGTAAGCTCCCCCCTTCTTACATGTAAAACACTCCTAAGGTAGGCCAAAGGTAGCCCTGTGTGCATGTTGCATTGTATGGGAAAGGTAGGACATGTACTGGTGTGTGTAATATCCTGATAGTGAAATACTGCACATTTTGTTTTTCACTAAGGCTGTCTGTCCCATAGGTGAACACGGGAGCTGCCTTGTAACATCTTACAAGAGTAACTTTCCATTGGGACAAGATGGAGAAATGGAGTTTAGGCTCTCTGAACTCAGAAAGAATTTAGTAACACACCTTTTAGTAAAGGTGGTTTTTAAATTATGTGTTTGAAAATGTTACTTTAAGAAAGTGAACATTGTCTTGCTTTACCATTCTGTGTACCTCTGCCTGGTTGTGTATTCACCATCTGGTTTTGGAGTGACAGGAGCTGGGGATATGCATTCACATTAGACCGTCACAAGGGTGCTATGGTGTGTATTGCCTTACCTGGGTGACTCATAGCCAGGCTGAATAGACCTTTCTGCATTTAGAATGGTAGGAGGAGTTTTTACTAGCACCTGAATAAGCTGAATCTGCTCTGCATAATCCTGACTCCACCTCCTGTAGTGAGGTTGGACCAGGGAGGACATAACTGATTTTTACTGAGCTCAGAAACGCTTGAAATAAGGACTACAAAGAGAAAATGGGGTATAAGTAGTTGACTTTAAATCCCAGAACTTTAGATCACTTCTGGAATCAAGAGGAACCTCTGCCAAGTAAGAAGAACTGAAGAGCTGTAAGGAAGAGTGCTGCCCCTTTGCTGTGCGTTGCTTTGCTGGGTTGGTCTGCAGTTGCTGCTTCTGCCAAGGAGAGGACAAAGACAGGAAAGGTTGTGAAACTTATATGAGAAGAATCTCGAAGGGCATGTGTGTGCTTGTCTCCTGTTCTGAAGTCTCAGGGACACAAAGACTTCACCAACAGCTTTCTTGAACTCCATTGTTGGGAGTTCTGGCCTGCCAGGTGGTGCCAAACTGCCAATTCCAGTTCTGGGCCCCTGAAGGTTGTTCCTGCAACTAGAAGCTGTGAAAGCCTAAAAATCGATGCTTCACTCTGCTAGCCGCTGTTTATTTCAATGCAGCACCTCATTGCGGGATACATCTCTAACGCACATCCTCGTATCGCCAAAGAAATCGACTCAGCACCTGCCCACTGCCCGAAAAACGACTGCCCGACGACCCTCATGCACCAATCTCTGAAGTCTGAGATCACCACACCGACTCTGACGCAGGCCCTGTTGTGCTGCTAAAATAATCAGCGCATCGTGGGGCCAGAGCTTAAGAAGTTGACGCAGTACCTATGTGACCACTGCCGCATCGATCTCCAGTGCACTCTGATTTCCACACATCACACCTGTGCGCCAAATTTACACCGACGCTGGGGCTGCAATAAGAAATCAACACACCTACCCGGCACTGTAAGTAACAGTAATCTTCTCTACAGTAAGGAACGGACGCATCACCTCCACTGGAGCAAAGAACCAACACATCACCTTCCATGCACGTAATGAGTCAGCGCATCACACTCGCAGTGGCTGTTTTTGCTTGTGATTTTGACGCATCCCAGCTACTTTGTGCTAAAAGTAATGCATCCATAGTTTCCTATGGACAGCACTGGATTTACCTTCTAAAAGTCATATTGTGATATCTGTATGTTGAACCTTTGTCATTTTGGTCTTGTTTGGTTGAGATAAAGATACTTTATCTTTCTAAACTGGTGTGGTGTCCATTTGTAGCGTTTTTACTGTGGGTTATATAAAACGCTTTACACATTGCCTCTGTAGTTTAGTCTGACTGCTCTTAGTCAAGCTGCCAGAGAGTGAGCACAGGCAAATTTATGTGTACACTTTACTCATCCTGATTATAAGGGAGGGTCCCTGCTGGACAGGGTGCAAGCCACTGCCAACTAGAGACCCCCATTTCTAACATGCGGACTTAAACAACTTGGGAGTTCTTATATAATTGCTTATCTAGATATAAGCAGGGATCCAATTAAAAAAATGTCTATGAATAGACACAAAAATATTGTTTTATTAGCGAGTACCCTTGATATGATAAAGAATGTATCTTAGAGGGATTTAAGGTGAAGAACAATGATACACCCGTAGTATTTCTGCCAGATTGGTATTTACCTACTCTGGTGTGGGGAAGATTCCTATGATGAAGCATGCCACGATAAGTTGTGGGTGAGGCATCGTCTTCAAAATATTTTGGATGCCTAAGGTTTATAGTGAGCACTATAAACAAAGCTTAATAGAGTCATCTAGAGTGACTCTATGGGTTGCTCACGTATTCCCCCAGCAGATGAAAATAAGTCTGTTCTTTAGGATTGTTCACCTTCACTGAACTTTATTTTAAATTCACTGAGTACTTTAATTTGCTGAAACCTCTTGACTCTCAATGGTTATAACTGTTTTCACTTTTTTACAAAAATCTGTCTCTTTCCATAAGTTCTATTGGATATAGTTTTTCTTCTGCTCCTTCTGGGCCTTTTTAGTCTTTAATCTTTAATTGGCAAGAACATCAATAATCACCAAGCGATTTATTAGCAATCCTCGCTTACTAGCCAATCTCTAGAATTTACCCCGATTAGGTTTTCCTTTAAAATGTAGTGTAGTTCCTATATTCCCAATAGACTCTGCGCATTGGAATAATATACTCAGCAGTGTAGACGTAGGACTGAGGTTATCTAGGTCTCTACTGACTATATTAGACTTAAGGTTTGCCAGCTAGCTCAGAGGTCACTAGAAACTTTCTCGAATAAACGAGGAGGAGTTTAACCTCCCTGGATAGACAAGAAGGGATTAGCTTCTGACAACCATAAAACATGACAACTTTGCTCTCCCTGAATAAGAGTGTATCTCTAGAGTCGTGTGAAAACAATAGACAGCTATTTCACTCAGTCAAATGTGCGTACTTAGTTTCACCAGAATGCAGAGAAAAGAGAGATGGGCGATTTCAATAAAAGGTGTTATTTATTGAGCAGTCTTCTTCCTCATACAAGAGAAATGAATTGCCACGATTGTAATACTCATGGTAAAGTAAAGTGCGTACAGTAAAAGGAGGATTATAAAATAATACGGTAAAAGCATTGATATGGTTTCTTAGCCATATGATACTTTAAAATAGATCAAATATATACATACATATATACATTGACTAATCGTACTCAACTGGTGCTTCTAAATACGCCTACCCCGGTGTACCTGACCTAAGCCTAATACGTGGGAAGGAGTAAGTAAGTAACAGTTTAAGTTAAGTTTGTTTTGCCAAGAATCTGACTCAAGAATTCTCTGTAAGGGTTTAGTCAGCTCCGTACCTGGGTAATAGAAAGCAGGAGGTCTTGTATCTCTTTCTCAGGACTCGATATCCCAGTAACCCGCGAAGGTATCTGGAAACACCGGAGCTGGATTTCTCGGCAGGAGAAAAGACAGCGTCTCTCTCAGTGCGTCAAAGAGGAGGGGCAGCGTCCGTGGGCTCTCGCATCAGCTGGGCTCTCGGGCAAGTAGATAGCTGCTCTGCTCCAGAATCACCACTGTGTGTTTGCTTAAGGCAACGTTGGTATATTTATACCTGAAAGGTGCCGGGTTTGACGTAAGGTTGGACATAAGACGTCAATAAATATGTCACTAAGAACTGGCTGTTCTTACAGTGCTTTACAGGAGTTCTAGGACGAAATCAAAACAAAAGCAAGGGGGATTTCCCAGGTTGCTGGAGGCTTGGTTATGTTTAGAGAACTCGGTGTGCTTCCTAGGGGGCCGGAGAAGTAGCCTTGCTTAATGTGACAGCATGTGCTACGACTGAATTATGGATATGATTATTATGCCGTTGTATGGATATTATTGATTATAACCGGACAAGGGCATAAAATAGGAATATCGATTCAGGTTTCCTAGATAAAACACTACTCCCACTCCACGAATTAATGTCCATCATTACTAAAACTTAAGCAATAGTAAACATAAAAGGTGCATGTGTATACCAACCCACCCCAAAATACATTTTTGCATTTGAAATGGTGTATGCGAAATACATGAAAATGATTATAGCTACTGTACGCTTTTCAAGCAGTGTAATCATTCATTAAAAAGGATGCATATATATATTGGCATGAATGATTTGCGAAATTTACACATGAAATGGTTTTTAATACAGAAAAAAAAGGTTGAGACCATTCCATCACATATAAATATAGTTGCTGTAAATGTGCTAGAGGCTGACGTGATATATTGTCTTTAGAGTTCCTAAAATAGAAGTTCTGTTCTCTAAGAATAGTTCTACTTCAAGCAGAGTACATGTGCCAGAAAAAGGGTAAATATTTTGGAATCGGGGAAAAAAAAATAATTTCGCTTTCAGGGGAGAGAGAAAAAATATAGTTCCAAATATGTTCAGTAGCTTTTGTTTATCAAAGCCGAAGGCCGAATACAGAGTTCAGGGAACGCTGTGTACTAATTTGCTTAAAAGTTATTCTTTTTGTTCGGGGGAAAACATCATTTCAGATAGACTTTCAAAAAAGTAGTTTACCGCTTCAGGTGAAAGTTCGACCAAGTTGGAAAATGCCACAACTGTGCAGTCGTGAGAATGATTGCAATCATCGATGACAGGATCAGCAATGCTCACAGAAGGTCGTACCTGGGTGATGTTGCTCTCATCTCGTACTTCACTACCCTTTAATCGCAGTGGTGAAGTCTCAACGAATGCCGTCATCAGGATTGGTAACCGCTGGGGACAACATGATGCATGAGCCGTTACAGGACTTAGCAAAGTATCTGTATCCAATGGTACTGCTGATTGTAGTGTAAGACAGACGTACAACACGCATTCTTCTCCGCATAGCATAGATCGAAGCACAGGTAAGATACAATTCTGCCAGATGGGTCTGAACGAAAGAAACCAGGTCATATTCAGATCTCTTAGCCGGGCTAATCCAAGGACTTTAGTTATGCGGTCCCGATAGCGTATAGCTAGGATCGTTTCTTCCATTGTTGCTGGAGTGTTGTCTGCGTTTTGGCTTGCCATAACGAAGCAGAAGTATCAAAAATAAAATGCCTGCTACAAGTCCCAACAGGAGTGGTAGGCCTCCAAAGACAGAATGGACAAAATTAGGAAAAATGCCCAGAACTGTTGTGAAGGGTGTTAACAGTCCCGAAAAAAATTGTCTTAAATACATGTGGGATACCGCTCGTATCAGACATATTTAGGATTTGGCTTAACATTTCTGCGAAATGTAGGGGGCAATTTGTTGATAAAAGTGTATGTATCTCTGCCGTTGTCCTTGCAACTTGTAGATCATACGTTTCTTTTGATGACGTCAAGGGCACAGTTGTCTGCAAAAGGACAGACTTCATTCTGCTTAAAGTATCAATTCGAATAGAAGAGATATTCAAAAAGGGCCAAATTTTTGCCTCCCTGTCTGGAGTGCTGTTTGGAAACAATACTTGCATACAGCAAGTGACCATGGAACTAACGCTCACGAGATAAGCTTTTCCTGGCACCATGCCACAACATTTGTGGTCCACTATTAGAATATAGCTCCCGTTAGAAAGCCGTCTAAAGAATGGCTCTATTCGAGTTGCAGGTGTGCCATGCTGGTGACATGAAAGGTTATTCGAAGTCCCCTCACAGGCCCCATGCAGGTTAATACCTTGACACAGAAGTATACCACTTAGTGACCTTTTACAATTATTACCACTAAGAAATACATTTTGTTCCTTTTCACTATAACATGTGTGTGTGTAAGGTAATTTCCATGATGACTTAATGTACCCTTTACCCAACCTTTCATACTGGCCTGCTGGTATATACTCTTGACAGTTTTTAATCGGAAAGTTGTTATCGGAATAGTTATTATTCCGTGTATTATCCATTCAATGACAGGTCGTTCTGACATTGTCAATGGCAATCTCTCAAGTTTTTCAATGCTCAGAATTGTATATTCCGCTCCTTTCTGTGCCAAACTGATTTGTGTATCAGTAAGGTTAAAGATAGAGAATAATGACGTTGTGTTGATTAAACGCCAAGGCACGTAGCCTGAACGCAGATTTTGTAACGTCCAGCCAAGCTGTACAATAGAACGTAATTGGGACTGACCATGTTGTAACATTAGTAAGTCCTGCTCTATTATATCTATAGCAGATGATACAATACTGTCCAGTGAATATATTCTGGAAGACAGAGTCATTAACCCATTGTGCACAACAGAAAGTAATTTTTCCAAATTAATACGATCAATTTCCCGTATTTTTTCTGCTGTTTCAATTTGCGTTTCTTTCCAAGCTTCGTTGTAAGCTGCATATATACCGGCCGCTATGAAACGTTTTTGACGCTGTTTGCGTGGTCCCATTATGAAATCACGCAAGTCAGAACCGTCTTTAAGTAAAGTCAAGTGTTGCTTAATTTCTGCCAGTGTGGATTTCTGTAGCCATTCGAGTTTTCCTACACTGTATGTTGTAACTGTCCCTGCATGTTGTCTCTGGGAGTATCTAGGGTCTGGCCTGGTCAATTTGAACCCCTGTAATTTGTTCAGGAATCTATCTTGACAGTTATTTGTGTCTGTGGGCCAGATCAACCATTTTTCAAATCAGGATGTGTTCTGTTTTGGTTGAAAATATGTGATACGTCTATCTCAACAGCTGTATTGCTATTACTGTCAGGTGTTGGCTTTGGAATAGATGGTTTGTTTAAGTCTTTAATTTTGGCTAGGCCAAGACAGGTTGTCTGTTGAGTTGTGTCATTCAAGAATATAGTTTGTTCTGGGATCATGCAGGCTCTAAATAATGATTCTATACCTTGGACCTGCCAATCTTTGGTACCCCAGATGGTTTTTGTTTCAATATTGTTTTTCCAAAAATCAAAACCAAATGTAGTCATTTGTTCATAAAATACTTCTGAATAGATTAATTTAGTGTTTGTCAGCATTGTTTTCATTCCTGTCGTATTTAACATTTTGAAATAAAAGGCTTCTGCTTCACTTGTGTTAAACCCTGAGAAGTATGGGAATTTCTCATAAAATGTTTTTGAACTGCCTTTTGGTGGAGTTGCACAATGTTCCCATTGATTATACTTTAAAACATTTCTAGGTTGAGCAGATTTATGCAAATAGTAATGTGCAAAGTGATTGTAGCAGTACATTTGTTCATAATTAGATGAACCCTGCAAGTAATCATGTTCTGTAAATTTTGCTGACATTACTAAATCTGACATCTTTTCATTAATACTTTCAAAGTCCCAATCATCAGAGAATGTGCTCGGTTTTACAAAGTCACTCAATGAAACCTTAAACTGGTGTAGATACTTCAATAGCTCGACCGGGCCATACATTTCGTAATCTGTTTTGTCCCAAGCTACCCCACCGGGTATTGGATTGGCTGTGACATTCACGGATGATAGTTATCTTTTCTCGATGTGAGATGACTTGTGTGGCTTTAAGACCAAGTTGATGTTCTGACTTGCTGTGTCCATTGTACTGTATTTTCCCTCAATGAATTTTCCCAAACAAAGAACCATGATGAGCCAAAGCAGGAGGAAAAGTACACCTAACACAATCCAAACTTCAATCCATGGAGAATTCAGATATGTTTCTTTGAGTTGATGAAACAGTTCTGTTACTTTGTCTTTAAAAGATATTGTTGTTGGCTGTTCTTCAGGTTTGCTTGGATCCTCAGAAAAGTCATCGAAATTGATGAAGTAGCCAGATGCAGTTCTGTCAATTGTTGGAATCGCTTCCGGATTTTTCTTTGCTTTTGGAATTTTCTTTGTTTCATTAGCATAGGCTGAGGCTACATCGTTGTAGACAGGTGTTTCTTGATGAACTGTTGCAATTTGGGTTTCAAGAGGCATACGTTCCATGGCATTGTTGCATAGTCCTTTTTTATTCACTGCAGGTTTATCAAATGTGATTAGTCTCTCAGTTTGAACCTCTTGTATTGTAGCAAACTTTGGTGTTCTGCTATTTTTTGGGAGTCCACTGGGCCTACTACTTATTATTGGCCACATGATTGTGGTTTTACCAGGTCGATGGATACAACTCGGTTCTCCTTTTTACCAGCAAGGGGCGGTAGTACAACTGATCTTGTTCCGTTGACAGCTAAGACAGGTACTGCTTTTCTGTAAGAAGGCCCAAATTCCTTCTTCACCGCGATTTTCTCTCTGACCAGATCCCCAATCTTTGGAATCCAGACAGGTCTTGCTGGGACAGGTGGTTGCTCTTCAGTGGCTGTTGGCTGTTGTTTTAGCTTTACGTTGCTCAGGTCTTTTCTTTTTTCATTTAAGTCCTGTAAAATAGCCAAACGATCTTTGATATCAAAGCATTTTTCTTCTACCACTGATGTCTGACTATCTAAGTCCTGAATATGCATTCTAGTACTGAACAATAGTTCATACGGACTGAAACCTTTTAGAGAATTTCTTGGCAGATTGTTAAGACTACGTTGGACACTTGTTAAATGTTGGACCCACCCATCACCCGTACCTAATACCCTCGCCGTTATAGATTGCTTTATGTCTCGTTTTTTTCTTTCCACAATCCCGTTTCCCTCAGGATGGAAGGGACAAGAGTACCGCAATGCAATGCCCATGCTGGTCATGGCCTCCTTATAAGCTCGAGAGCTAAAAGCAGGACCCTGGTCAGAATGTAGCATGCCAATTGCGTATGTGCCGATATAGACTCGCAAATCTTTTATAACAGTTCTGGCGTCAGCCGAGCGCTGCTGTCTTCATTTTAAGTGAATCTAGTCTTAAATAATATACATTGGGACGCATGTTTCCTGTTTAATCATGCATATAGATCGCCTGGTGCTTTCTATTAGGTGTTCTGGCACTACTTCAGCCGGTTCGCCACTGCGATCTCTGTTGCAGTTTTCACAATTTTTTGCAAATTTGTGACTATCCAAGCTCATTCCCGGCCACCAGTATTCTGATTGTAATTCTTTCAGAGATTCTTTGATCATCTGATACCTTAGACCTAATCCATATGTGCTTCTTGTATTAAGAAGATTCTCCTGTTCGTGTTTGGAATTACTCTATCCCCCACTCCAGGGATTCGAGCAAAAGGAACGGAGTTTGCATCGATTATGTATGTATAATTGAGTGGATAGTTCGCGGGTAATGCTGCACAGTCGCCTTTTGAAGACGTCTTTACCGCCAGCATGGTTTCCCCGTCTATGTATTTTTCTGAACGCTTTTTTGTGGCTACGGAAGCCGGATTGGTTGCTTCCGCTGTGGCTGTCTCAGCCATTGAATTCCCTGCAGCGTGAACGCCAACACGCTGATGACTCAGTGTATGTATCACGTGAGTCTTTTGTAGTTCTTTCTTCAAAAGAACTACTTGTTCCCAAAGCGATTTTTGCTTGATTGTGGCACCTGTGTCATCTTTGTAACCGTTTTTAACCCATTTCTGCAAGTCATTATTATATGATTTGACGCAGGAATGCGAATCGCACACTATTAGTGTCAGGAATTCGTGATAGGCAATGTCGAGCGCCATTTTTAAAGCTATTAATTCAGTTTTTTGACCTGAATTGTCTTTTACAGATTGTGACATTGTTACCAGTGGTCTCAATTTACCTCCGCGCCACCGGCATTTGACAACCTCGCATGTAGCTTTATAAGCTTGTTTTCCCCAAACTGAGGGTTGTGCATATCCGTCTGTATATATTACACAGGCGTAAAGTTGTATGGGCAGAATTTCGATTGGCAGAGGATATTTTTTTTCATACGTTAGATATTTCAATTTTTTCATTTCCGGGTCAAAATAGTATTTCACTTTTTCTGTAGCAAGAGAATTCTCCCATTGTATCCATTTTGGATCTAATGCCACGGTAGTTAAATTACGTGGGCTTGTTAATGCCTCGAAGGCTGATTCTGTTGTTAAAACAGTAATCCGTCTGCCTTGGGCCTGGGCTCTTTCTTTTGCTACAGCTGTTTGAACCGTATTTACAACATTTTCCGCGAGACTGAATGTTTTTTCAGCTTGTGAGTACAAGTATGATTTGTATGCTATTGGTACCTTTTCTCCCTCATTAGAGGTCAGGTACGTGAATCCGCATCTTCCTGGGATGACTCGGATTACAAGGTTTGCTTGTATTATCGCGAGTTTGCAATTTTGTTTTTGCTAACATGTCTGTTTGCAATGATCTCAAAATTTCTGTGTGTTTTTGAGTCCAATTGATTTGTTTAAAATCAGGTTTTATTAGTTCATAGAGAGGTTTAACCCTCTCCGCATAATTTAGAATGTAAGTTCTTCCGAAATTCAGGAAACCTAGTATTGATTTAAGTTCTTCAGCGTTTTAGGTGCTTGGAGCACAGCACACTTCTCTAAGAAATTGTCTGCTAGGCTTTTGCCTTCACTTGATATTTCATATCCTAAAATCAGGACAGTCAGATGGGCAATTCGTGACTTTTTAAAGTTGAATTTGTAACCCACTGCTGCGAACCCAAGTATTATGGTGTTCACTCTTTTCAAGTGAGTATCCAAGTCATCATCTGTTAGATAGATGTCATCGACATAAGATAATGCCTCATCATCATACATTTGTAGTAACTCTGTTACTCTTGCTGAGAATAATCCTGGGCTATTTTTGAACCCCTGTGGGAGTCAACAGAAATTTTCTGCGAGCCCATTATTGAGAAAGCAGTCAAATACCTGCTTTCAGGTGCAATGTTTTGACAAAAAAATCCATTAGAGATGTCTAATGTTGTTTTGTATTTTTAGCGCACGATGTTATTCATTAGTGCTGCACTGTGTGAGTTTTGTACTGCAAATGTCTTGCAACATGAGTTAAGGTGTCTGTAGTCCAAAACTAGACAATATGAATCGTCTGGCTTGGAGACAGGAAACAAAGGATTGTTCATTTGTGAGATGCATGTTTCAATCACCCCTTGGTATTCAAGTTGATCTAAGATCTCCCTGACCTGTTTTGTAGCTTCTTGCTTAATTGGGTACTGCCTTTGTGCAGTTGGTTGACATTTTAATTGGATTTTGTGAGGAGGAGAGTCCTCATCCCATCCTACATGATTTTTATATAATGCAGGAGCTTGGGCTACTGCCCACTTTCTTGCAAGTGTATATTTTGTTATGAATTGGAATGTGATTTGAGAAGGCAGGCATAATCATTTCTTCGCCATGAGGGCACTCCCTGACAAACTCTGGTGGCCAGTCTTTCTCAGCTAAAAGGATATCATAGCCTTTGGAAAGGTTATCCCAAAATAGACCCCTTACTTTCCTAGTCTTATCTCCCTCTATACGTTGTGTTATATCGTATATTTTATGAGTTTTGCTAACTCTGCTGTCTGCAGTTTCCACTTGAATGTATTCATTCGTGTCCACTGTCTCCAGATGATTCATCAGGATCTTGCGAGCTATGGTCACTTCTGCTGCGCTGTCTAGCACTGTCTGGGTCCACTCTCCGTTTTTCAGCTGTGTCCTCAGAATCCTCGGCATGTTTAACTATTTTAATGCTGGCTACCTTCTTTCTTGGAAATTGCAATTTTTTACTTTGATGAGCAGGTTCCTTGTCTTTGGACTTGACGTGCTCTTCCCTTTGTCCTGACCATCCTCTTCTTTCTGATTTCTGAGAGGAAGTCTGAAAAGATCGAGAGGGACGTGTATCAATATCTTGATATCTATCAGGTTTTTTCAGATTATCCCTATTTCTAAGGTTGTATCTTTTCTCAGAGGGCTCCCTCTGGGGAGACTTGTGTCCTTGGTCCGGAGATCTTTCTCTCCGCCGAGGAGACCTTCCTCTGGACTGGAGTCTTTTTTCTTTGGGAGTGGATTGTTTATTTCCATCCCAGCTCTTTTTTGGAGTGTTTAGATTATTTTTTAATAAATATCTTTTCAGGATTTTCAGTTAGTTGGGGTTTTACTGGTTTCCCACCCAAACTATCTCTTCCTAGTTCTTCATAGGATTTTTCTATGATTCTGGCAAGTTCAAATGGTTGTTCTGCTATATCTGTTTCTTTCAATTTCTGGCGTATCGCCACAGATCCTGCTTCCCCTTTTATGTTGGCTAATAATATAGCCGAGACCTGCTTGAAGTCTTTTAGTAATTTCATACCCAGAGTTAAAGCAGGTTCTGGACCGTATTCATTTTGAATCTGTCTTAGCACATCGGGTATTACCGCCATCGACGGAACACCATGCGTTTTTGTGTAAATGGAAGCAAAGACGGTGCCCCAAGTGTCACAGTCCTCTACATGTGGTGCGATCCCCATTGGAAGACAGATAGTCAGAATTCTGTGTTTCTCAGTAGGGGTAGTATCCGGAAATATTGCCCCTATTTGAGTGATTTTTTTGTGCTAACCAGAATGGAATTTGTTCCCGTTTTATGGGTACCTTACCCAGACATGATTGTATGTTCTGAGGTTTAATTTTGTTTGTGTTCCCCTGATGAGGGGTCAGCTGTGGAATGTTAACAGTTGGTTGGACTGTTGAAGTCCGCATTACATATTGGACTAATTGTCTATGTATTTTAATTATTATTTTTAGCTGGACTAAAAGTTCTGGTACTGACATTTTTTCAATGTCTGGATGTGGTGTGTAGCTGGCTAGAACCGGCCACGTTGCTCCTGGTCTACCTAGTGGACCGAGCCTGGTGATGTGATTATTATGTTTTAGGGCGCCTTTAAACCAGAGCAGGTGCTCTTGGTATTTTAATGGGATTTCCACCTCCTCGAAAGGGGTGTACTCTTCCGGAGGTTCCTCTATTTTGTAATAGTGGAATTCGTGTGTGACAGCGTTTGCTGCTGGAAAATTTATCCATGAATAGAATACCTCTGTCTGCCGATATTCGTGTGCCTCAATTACGAATATGACTGTGCTGAGGTACTGGGTTATTCAGAACCGGCACAGACACCGGTAACCCATCGGTGTCAGGGTACACCCAGAGACCTCGGGTTCTTCCTGATCCAGACCACAGAAACTCAGAGTCTTCTAGGTGAAGTCAAAGATCGATTTATTGGCTGCAACCAAGGTAACAAGTGTCCTAGAAGTACAACACACGGGGAAGTATATTCTCAGGAGACTGCTCGAATTTACAAAGTCAGGCTTCTCTGTTTATACAGAATATTCGGCTTCAGGCAAGCATTCTTCGAATTTGCAATATATCATTTACAGGTTTTGGTTACAAAGGAAAAGCAGAGTCATGATGACATGTACATATTTCACGTTGTGCTGCCCACAACAAATCACCCGGCAAGGCCCAACATTTTATCAGATATCGGTGGACCCCCAATAAAACAGGCACCTCCCCACCATAAAGTAAGTGAAGCAAAGAGAGTAGAGACAGATGGGAGCGAGATACGGCAGGTGAGCGCGCTGAAATGGTTTTATGGCTTGTTGAGCCTTGATGCTATCTTGTTCGGCCATTGGGAGGGGAACTGACCTAACGAGTTCGGCCTGGGGCAATGGTTCCAACTTGCACAGGTCATAGGAAAGTCGATTAAGGAGTATGTGTCCTTGTGGAATTGAATTCAGCTGGATTAAGGCCTATGTAAAGGGCAACACATAAATGGAGGCGAAGGGTTTCAGAACGCAAATGACGATTTCGAGGTGAAATCGTCACTCGAATGTGCTGAAATTATATGTACATGGTGTGCTCGTCATTCTCGGTCTTTTGATACCGAATTCGTCATGTTACGACAAAGTTTTAATTCTCGAGTCCAGAACGATTACGGGAATCCAGAATCTTCAGAACCACAGTACAACCTCTCGATGTTAGTCCATTTTCTATAAGTTTAAGAGTTATAGTTTTTCTTATGTTGACCGGAATGAGTATTGCATTCGGGTCATTCTGTAGGAGACTTGTGTCATCCTCTAGGAGTCGAGCTGCTATTCTTGCTGTCTCCCTTTCGTCGTCACTTTCTGGTATTTCTACTGACAGAAAGGTTTTTGTTGCAGATCAAGTTTCAAGGAAACAAAGATTAGGTGCACAATATTTTTGGAACACTGTATCCTTCAACATTGACTAAACCAAAAACTATACATAGAAATCTCTTCCTACTAAGTTCCGGCGGATTTTTAACCTTTTACCCACTCCAGACGTCTTTTGGAGTATTTACGGGAAAAATGGTCTGTGTGAAAAAGCACGACTGAGTTACTCTAACGTCTTGCGTTAGATTTATCGCCTTACCAAACGTTGGGCGCCATGTAGTGTAGTTCCTATATTCCCAATAGGCTCTGCGCATTGGAATAATATACTCAGCAGTGTAGACGTAGGACTGAGGTTATCTAGGTCTCTACTGACTATATTAGACTATAGGTTTGCCAGCTAGCTCAGAGGTCACTAGAAACTTTCTCGAATAAACGAGGAGGAGTTTAACCTCCCTGGATAGACAAGAAGGGATTAGCTTCTGACAACCATAAAACATGACAACTTTGCTCTCCCTGAATAAGAGTGTATCTCTAGAGTCGTGTGAAAACAATAGACAGCTATTTCACTCAGTCAAATGTGCGTACTTAGTTTCAACAGAATGCAGAGAAAAGAGAGACGGGCGTTTTCAATAAAAGGTGTTATTTATTGAGCAGTCTTCTTCCTCATACAAGAGAAATGAATTGTCACGATTGTAATACTCATGGTAAAGTAAAGTGCGTACAGTAAAAGGAGGATTATAAAATAATACAGTAAAAGCATTGATATGGTTTCTTAGCCATATGATACTTTAAAATAGATAAAATATATACATACATATATACATTGACTAATCGTACTCAACTGGTGCTTCTAAATACGCCTACCCCGGTGTACCTGCTCTAAGCCTAATACGTGGGAAGGAGTAAGTAAGTAACAGTTTAAGTTAAGTTCGTTTTGCCAAGAATCTGACTCAAGAATTCTCTGTAAGGGTTTAGTCAGCTCCGTACCTGGGTAATAGAAAGCAGGAGGTCTTGTATCTCTTTCTCAGGACTCGATATCCCAGTAACCCACGAAGGTATCTGGAAACACCGGAGCTGGATTTCTCGGCAGGAGAAAAGACAGCGTCTCTCTCAGTGCGTCAAAGAGGAGGGGCAGCGTCCGTGGGCTCTCGCATCAGCTGGGCTCTCGGGCAAGTAGATAGCTGCTCTGCTCCAGAATCACCACCGTGTGTTTGCTTAAGGCAACGTTGGTATATTTATACCTGAAAGGTGCCGGGTTTGACGTAAGGTTGGACATAAGACGTCAATAAAGATGTCACTAAGAACTGGCCGTTCTTACAGTGCTTTACAGGAGTTCTAGGACGAAATCAAAACAAAAGCAAGGGGGATTTCCCAGGTTGCTGGAGGCTTGGTTTTGTTTAGAGAACTCGGTGTGCTTCCTAGGGGGCCGGAGAAGTAGCCTTGCTTAATGTGACAGCATGTGCTACGACTGAATTATGGATATGATTATTATGCCATTGTATGGATATTATTGATTATAACCGGACAAGGGCATAAAATAGGAATATCGATTCAGGTTTCCTAGAGAAAACACTACAAAAACATATCACTAGTCTTATCAATTTCAACTAAGTATGCCTTACCATAAAGCAGTGGTCTTCAAACTTTACAATACCATGCCCTACCAGTGGAAAAAAATATCATTGGGGCCTCCCTCAAAATATTTTCCCCAATATTTTATTAAACTAGCAATATTTAAATATGTCTAGACCTATTTAAACATTGCAGGTAAATGATGTTACCATTTTAAAAATGCTACCAAATACATGATTGCCAAACATACTATTCTTGTCAGGACGCCTTACTAACCTGTAAAGTATCCACAGTGTGATTTTAGTAAAAGGGGGTGGAGTTTTCAAGAATATTTGGAGTCCCATCCCTTTTGACACCTTCTCCTAGCCAGGATAGAAGGGAGAAGAGATGTTAGTGATGTCCCTTTACAGAGCGGCTTACTGCCGCTAATTTTTTCCCCTCTAAATACAAATCACTGTTATCAGTATAATGCCACTTTTGACAAGAGCCTGGGGCCCCCCTTGGATCACTTGAAGCCCCCCTTGGAGGGCCCACCCCCCCCAGTTTGAAGACCCCTTCCATAAAGAATCAAATCTTATCTTGCTCACAAAGGGGTGTTCTAACTATCCTTCGTCAACACCAACACTTCAGCCTGCTGTCCAGGTCTGAGCTTCTCAACTACTTCCTGCAGTATCCAGAATAATCTGCATTGTTGGTTGGCCGTGTCTTCCTTAAACAGGTATGCACATTCAAAATGGCCATCAAGACTTTCAGTGATCATATGTGAGCTTTTAAATCTTTCAAGAACCAAGATTCAATATAGTAGCTGTACTGTGAACAGTCTCGCAGGATTGGTTTGTGATCTTAGCCCATGAGCCCATTTATTGGCAATATAATGCATACACTGATAACGCTTTATTGTATGCAAGTTGCCTCATAGGCTAGGTTATTTTAAAATAAGTGTTTACTCAGGAAGAGGTCCAAAGTATGTGAAGAGCATGGCCATCCCTGACAGAGATTTAAAACTCTGTTTTAACTTCCAGACTTTCACTGGAACAAATACATTTGGTGTATCGACCCGGGCTCCGGCACAGTCAGCCTGAAATTGCACATAGGTCCATTGACTATCTAGCACCTTACTTCTTCTTGACACCATTTCTAATTAAAACTTTAAACATTTACATCTCCGGTTCCCCCTATTGGATTTTTTATTTTTTGTGTCATTGTGTTTGTAACATTTTCCTCTACCTTTCTAGTTTGGTTTGGAATTTTTATGCTTTGGCATTTTGACTTTATTACTTACTGCTTTGGTACTGCATAAATATTTAGCACATTGCCTTAAGTTAAGAATGCATACTCTATGGAATAGTTACAAGTGGTTTGAACTCAGTGTAAGTTAGAAACTTGAAGGGCTCACACCCAATAATAATCCAATTTCTGACAATGACTGTCGGAAATTGGGTTATTAGTTTTACATGACGTGAGACCTGAACACATAATAGGCCCACAATGTCTCCTTACTGGAAACCAAGCATCCTATTGTAGTGCTTGACCCTCTCAGGGTAGTGAAGCAGAGCAGTCTGAGGACTACTCTGGGGAGATGATGTTGGCTAGTAATCCCCAGTCACTGGCATGCAGTAATAGGACTCAATTGTCTAGTCAGTGCTTTTTGTTTACAAAGGCAAAAGCACATGTATTACACATATACTACTAACTACTATGCATGCATTTACAATTATATACATAAAGCAAATAGAGATACATCGGTGACACTCTGAAATCACATTTGACCCATAAAGGGTAGCAACCCCCAAAATCACTGTAACCCCACAACCAACTTTACCAGACAGCACAACACAATAGAGAGGGGTAACACTTTAAGCAAAACAGGCCCATTAGCTTTGTCAAGGGTCATCACAACAACATAAATGGTGGGCCTATTGGCTTGGTCATAGGTACATCTACACATGCTAAAACCACCACCCTTTCAATACAATCATGTATAAATACCATCCTTAATATCCTAAAGCAATCCAACACTATTTGTCAACATAAAGAGTTAATAAAGATTGCAAATAAACATAACACGTGTCAGTGTCTTTTTTTATACACCTTCATGTCAAATAATATGTAACCATAGAACCAGCTCCTTGAGGGTGCTGCACTACCAGCTGAAGAGTAAAAGCACCAACCTTGTAAGTGTTTGAAATAAAGGAAAAACTGTCTGGGGTCATATATTTCTGCCCCCCAAAAACATAGGGTAGGTCTCCGAATTCACTCGGGGTTGCTGCCTCATGCTGCCCCCGCACAACATCATTGATGGTGCCCATTTGGGGACGTTACATGAATGAAATATATGCCATTTAAAGAAGTTGCGCAGGGCATTATGGTGCGTCCATTGAGAAGCAGTGAATATTAATAAAGCTGCTCCTGCCCCAACCTTTTGCAACTACATGGTCACAAGATGCACGTTTTTTCTTTGTTTTAATTTTCTTTGTCTGGGTTGACTGGTTCCACCCGGGCACCCTGCCTTAGTTCCTCATTGGGGGCAGCTCATGGAGCCCACCCCGCCTGCCCCTGCAGCTTCTTGCGGAGTCTGCATCCGTTTCTGTTGGTCCTGGAGAGAGCAACGTGCTGCTTTTCTACCCACTCTATGTAGGTAGGGAGTTTGGTGTGTTGTGGCTGCCCGCTCACCTCAAAGAAGGTCACGGCGAGTGGGGGTGAGCCTACCACATTTGGGGTAGTGCGCAGGCAGTCTCCTAGTTGTCCATGCATCCGTGGCCTGGGGAGTTGTGCACCAAGTGAGTGGGAATGAGCCTTAGATGTGGGTCTCCCGCATGCCCGCTCCCTGGGTTAAATAAAAAGATAATTCTTGTGCCTACCCCCAGGGCTTGGCGCACCCAGAGGTAATTTAAGGAAGATGCAACAGGGCTCAACGTTATTCGATCTACCCTGTACGTCAAATGTCACCAATGTTAAAAAGGCCATATCTCTACCTTGGAGGACTGATCTGGGTGCCCCTGGCAACATTTTATTCCTGGAGGTGAGCTCTAGCCACCAGGAGCAGTTCCAGCAGGACTCCTGGTCTGGAAAGTGGTGTAGTTTGCTGGAATCTGGTACCCCTGGCTCCCTCTGCCAGCTTTCCTTCTGGTCTTTGCTGCTCTTCTCCTCCCTCTGGGACACAGAAGTCTAGCTCTTCCTCCAACAGGTCCTCAGGAAGTTTAAGGGGACCAGCCTCACTGGCCCTGGTCAATAATGAGCAGTCCTTAGTCTTTTAGGTCATCAGGGGGCATTTCCTTCCAGTTGGCCATAGTTATTGACACCATAATAGTTCCAGAAAAAAGCACTCTCTCTCTCCCTTGGACACGAGTTTTTAAATGGGGGTGGAAGGTTCTAGAAGCCAGTCTTCCCTTGCCTATCCTAGGACACCACATCACTTCCCCACCCCTGTCTCAACCTTCCTGCACATCATGCTGGGGCAGTTTAAGAGGGTGCCGCTCAGAAGTCACTGGCCACGCATCCTCTGGGAGCCTCATCTCTGCACCTTGCTGACATCACTGCCAAGTTCATTCAAAGCAAAATTTCAAAGAGGAAACTCCCCCTGTGTTGGCTCCAGTTGTCTGGGCTTCCTCTTTTGTTTAGTGGCTCTGGACTGTACCCAGCCCTGCTACATTGTGACAGCTAATTACCAGATGCAAACTTTCTTCCCCACCCATTCTTCTTCAAGAGCTGATGGAGCACTGTTAGTTATTCCTTTTGTGTCTGGAGGCCTTTGTACCCTCTGCCGAAGAGCAGACTAATTAACTTGGGCCAGCAGGGTGACAAAAGGCCTGGACTCAGATCCTGAGCTGAGCCAAAGAAACATTAAAATTGTAGATAACCCATAAGATGTATGGTTGTGACATGCATATGTGAAGTCGGTGGGAACTTTTCATCCCCAATTGATATCTTGCTGCACTTTGTAGGCTTAAAGAAGGCAAAACTGTACTCTAAGGCAGATTTCCCGCTGTATGTATAACACAGTGTCACTACAGACAAAACAATAAACCATACTGACTTTACCTATGAGGGTCTACTTATATTATAAGGCCTAACCCAGGTCAATAACTAACCCTGCTGAGGGTGAGAAACAATTTGTGAGATTCACACACAGTAAAATGTCCAAAAGTGGGTGATAAAAAAAAAAGAATAAAAATCCAGGCATACTAAATTGAACCCAATTGCAACAGTGACCCATTACAATCCTGCTTTTTTGACTCTATATCACTGTTTGTTCCTGTCAGATAAGATTTTGTGAGGGAGTGGCCCATTACATTGGACCACACATATCTCCTAGAGCCGAATAAAAGAATATATGCAAACTTTCCCTTTTCTTTAATGATTAACGCAAATTGTTCAAAGTGGGTGGCAAGAAAGAGATTAAAAAAATTAAAACATACAAACTGACTCCTAATCTATCCTCAACATGCACCCTGTTCCTGTGACAAAAACAATGTTAAAGTCTTTTTTCAACGCCTGATCACTTAAGCCCAGTGCTAAATGAAGGAACACAACAGTTGCTCAGAAGGATGAATACCATTCTGCCACCCCCTTCAAAAACTCATACTAGGAATCTACAACAGGATGGCGTGGTGAGAAGGAAGTCCACCATAGATCCTATCCAAGAGGAAATTGGCACCCAGCCTCACTACTTACGCCAGCTGTGTTATGAAGGTTCTTTCCCATTGTTCTTATCACCCAACTGCTCAAGGAGCCGGATTTAGGAAACCTTGGATAGAAGTAGCAAAATAAAGAAAGGTGGCGAAAGAGAGATAGGACGGTGGCAGTTGAAGAAGCCCTCTCCATGTCTCAGGAACTTGAGCAGTTTTAGGGGTGACATCATCTATTCTGTTACTCAATAAAACAACTGCAGAGTTACAGAGACCCCAGTATTTCCAAATTCAATGTGCTTTGTGGCAGACGGGAGAGGGCTGAATTAAGCCTGATGGATTCAGAAGGAACAGTGGAAGAGGTGAGTTACACTATGATCAGCAGATGCGAGGTTTCTACTTTACCCATTCAAAAAGGTTGTAGGTAGCAAGAGGGATTGCTGCTATACCACAAGAATAGAGAAATCATGGACAAGTGTCACTCAATATATTAGCTGAAATGTCCATTGAAAAGGGTTAACTCATACACCCCATCCCGCCCAATCCAGAGTCTCAATCTGAATTGCTGCCACTAGTTGATATTAAAAAATGAAAACAACTAATCTTCACAAAGGTGGTCAGTGTATTAAAGTAAGAAACTCAGAACATGAACCTGCATATTTCCGTGTATCCTGCGCTGAAGACCAGTCCAGTACATGGTAATTCCTAAATGTAGATTGCCCCAAAATAGAGAAACACAAAAGTTGTGATCCTCCTCTTAGCAGATGATGCAATACTCCTAGCCTGACTGAGAAGACATGCCTCACTTATTGAATTTCTTTTAAAAGGCTGTGAAAACAATAAACCCATAATAGATGCACCTGAGATTAAGTTAATGATCATAAACTAAAAAACAACTGGAAATGAATCTTTTAAGAAAATGGAATACAGCTTGAACAAATCTCGGACCTTGATAACCTAAACATAAGGTTTGCACCCAAGGTAATATGGGTCAAACAAAAAGAAAATCAGTGTATATCATTTGTCAGGAAGTGGAAGCTGTTCAGCTTAAAGCAATACTATTTTTGGTCACGCTATACATGAACCCTGCTGCTTAATTGTACTTAAAATATGTCTACTTGATATAATGGGCCTGGAAGGTTCTGGAGAAAAGATTAAATCAAAAGGGTATTGTAACTTGTGGAATGACCCATACACAATGAGAGCAGAGGAGCAGCATAGTCATAGAAGCTAACTATTGCCATCTAAATCAAATCTAATATATTAACAGTACCAGGGAAGGCACCTTGCTACTTGATTATCCAGAAATAAAGAATGTGGAGGACCCTGGACCCCATCTGAATGTTATTTTATGGTACGCTTGAAGAAATTTGGGACAGATGTATGAATTACTGGTTGCAAAAGTTCTATGCACAATTTGTAATGAGTATTGTTGTGACCACTAAAGTATTTATGAACCAATCTATGTACTGATAAGTTGGTCTGTAAAATTCTGCTTTTAAATGAACCATATTCTGACCTACCTTATACATTTTAAAGTGGTAGGTCGTAAATTGCAATGCACTCAGATTGCTGACCATCACACGGACGTTGCCCTTCTAGGGTGAGCAGATCACTATATCTGTAGTTACCTTTAAATAAAGTAAATTTTATATTTGAATGCACACCATTTTCCTTTTTTGAAAGGTTTGTTTACAATTTGGCAGTGGTCGCCTCAAGCGCTGCCAACTCCCCAAACCACTTTTTTTGTCGCCTTCCATTTTGAAAATGGATTTCTACTCCAACACAGGGTCTATAACTACTTTCCAATGTTTCTGAACAGGTTTTTGTCGCAAAACAATGATATATCTTTAATCTATTTTGTACTTGGAGAAGACATCTAAAACCGGCCATTCTAAATAGTGAATCACTATGAGGTTACAAGTCCATTTTAGCATTTGCCAAAAGTTTACCTCATCCCAAACTATTTTTACTACATAAGAAAAAACTATTTTGGGGTTTCAAACTCTGAATCAGTGTGACTGTAACATAGCTTCATACATCTGGTGCTTTTGTTTTAAAATTCATACTCAAAGTCATACTTTTGCATGCCCTTACTATGAAATGGTGCTCTAACAAGGAAACCACTGTTCTCTGCAATTGTGGCCTAGGAGGAAAGGAAATAATTAGCTATGTTATGTTTCTTCATACAAAAAATGTGGGCGGTGGAGAGTTGCTGATGTTCCTACTGTTTAGGATGTATATGTAGAAATTGGATTATTACTAGAGGTAGGTGACTACCATAACATCACTAAATTCACCTATGTTCACCCTAGTAGCTATAGTGCAGAGCAGAAAGGTTTAACTAAGTGCAATAATAAAGGATGTATGCATTACCAAAACAGCAATAGAGTCAACATTCTAAACGATAAAAATCCCAAACAGAATTAAAAAGATTCAATAAACAAAATTACACCAAAATGACAAAAATCCGATCATGGAAACCAGAGATATGATTTTTGTTAAAGTTTTAAAGTACAAATAGTGTAAATGCACACCGCTATTCAATGGTCATGGTAGACCTGAGCACACTTTTTGAGCATGGGTCAGATACACCAATCAGGTTCAGCCTGGTCTAAGATTTTCCATTCTGATATAGACCTTCAAGTTGCAATCCTCTGGAGGAATGCACTTCTAAAGGTGTGCATGACTTCAGCAGCCATACATTGAGGGCCTTTTAGAACGATTTTTATGCACATGATCCTTGTCAGCTGGAGGTGGTCTGGGCATTCATCGGGACCCAATCGACCCCTATTTTACAAAATTACTTGATGGGCCTATCTCCCACAAAGAAATTGCTAAAGCATTAAAACAGCTCCCGACTGGCAAAACCCCGAGCCCGATTGGCCTGCCGGTCGCTTTTTATCGGGTCTTCTACCCTCAGTTACAGGATCACTTGCTCGATCTCTTTAACAGCTTCACTGATCAGTCGGGTCTCTCTCCTACGATGAATGAGGCGGAGATAGTGGGTGTCCCCAAGTCTGGCAAAGATCCAACCCTGCCAGCCTCTTTCTGCCATATTGCCCTGTTAAATACCGACGCCAAGTTATTCACCAAAATCTTGGCGAATCGTTTGGAACACCACCTTCCAGGCCTTATTGACCCCGATCAAGTAGGGTTTATCCGCCACCGTCAAGGTGTGGACAATATTCGTCCGATTGCCCATTTAATGGAAAAGTTGCCTATCACAGCTATCCCTGCATGCCGTCTCCCTCGATACCGAAAAAGCGTTTGATCTCGTGGACTGGGGCTTTCTCCGGGTGGTTCTTCAGAAAGTTGGCTTGGGACCTGGATATAAACTGATGGCCCCCTATGCCAAGCCTACCACTCGCATTCGTTTAAATAGCTCCACCACTGTTCCTATCTCTTTCCACTGAGGCACTCGTCAGGGGTGCCCGCTCTCTCCTTTATTATTCGCACTTGTGGTCGAGAACCTGGCTATTGCTATACGCCGCAACCAGGATTTACGGGGTATCCCTATGGGGGGCACTGAGCATAAAGCTTCCCTCTTTGCCAATGAACTTCTTCTGTCTTTGTCCTCCCCGTCAGCCTCTCACCCTGCAGCGGCTGAGCTATAGGGGTCCTTTGAAGCCACCTCTGGCTATCGGATCAATCTTGCGAAATCCCAGGCTCTTAATCTTACACTCTCGGCCTCGGAGGTCCAGGGATTGCGGGACCAGCTCCGGGTGCAGTGGACTAACGAGTCAATTCACTACTTGGGCCTGGATCTGGCTCCTACGCTCGCATCTTTGTCCTCATCTAATTGGCCTAGATATCGGAAATCTATTCGCGAGGAGATGCATTGATGTGAGGGACTTCCCCTGACGTGGATGAGGTGCCTTAACGCCATTAAAATGTCCCTCCTTCCTAAAGTCCCTCTAACGCGCAATCCTGCATTCCCTCTTGCTTTGCAGCTTCAGGCTTTTGCGGTTTGGACCGTAGAGGTTCGGCGAGTCCTCCAGGATTTTTTCCAGGGCACTGTCCTCCATACTTTTCACCAGGGCAAATAATTTTTTCATCTCTCTGAAAGCGCGCATTTGCAATAATGTCAATTGCACCACTGGCTTAGTTCCCCGAAATATTCCCGGGATGTGACTCAGCAGCTCACCCCCTTTGAGTCATTGGTTCGTAAATTCGAGGGGTCAAGGGGCCTGATCTCTAGAACCTACTCTGTTCTTCAGCACTCTAACCAGCTCCTGCCTCATGGCTATCAGACACGTTGGGCCTCTGATATGACAGCTGACATCTCCCTGGAGGAGCTGGCTTGCTTGTGGAGGGACATCCCCAAGGTGTACTGTAGCATGCCTCAGCACGAATCTGCATATAAACTGATGACACAACGGTATTATCCCCCTACCTGTCTCCATCAGATGTTCCCGAACGCCCCTCCGCTTTGCTGGAGATGCTGGACTGATAGAGGGGACTTCCTACACATTTGGCGGTCTTACCCGGGTCTTACCTTGTTTTGGAAGGATGTCTTCAGTCACATTAAACAGGTGGTGGGTTTCCCAGTTCCTTCTAACCCGTCCCTAGCAATTCTGGCCATTTGGCCCGGCGCGATGAAGGTCATGACTTCGGTGGACTGGTACCTAATTCTTTCACCTATTGGGAGCGGCACGGCAGTCTACTGCCTCCTGCTGGAAGCAACCCCACCCTCCTCCTATTGCTGCTTTGTTCCTCCGGCTGTGGATGTCGGGGCAGATTTACAAGCCGCTTGCGACACTTTTAATCCACCGTTGTGTGACTTTTGTGACACAGCGGCGGCGTAAACCATGCGCCTTGTTGCGCCTTATTTACAACGTGACGCGTCTTGGGAGATGCGTCACGTTGCAGGGTGGGCATTCTGGCGCTTGACCGCCACGTAAAAGTGACGCAGTGAAATCTACATGATTTCGCTGAGTCACTTTTACGGCCATGTTGCGTCAAAACCCAGCGCCTGCTTTAAGCAGGCGTAAGGCTTGACGCACCATGTTGGACATAGGCAGGGTTGGAACAGTGCTGGAGTCTGCAGGATCGCCTTACCCTTCATGGTTAGAGCTCCCTGTGGTAGAAATCATCACAGTGGGCAGGGATGTGGGCGACACTGTCAGGAGGTGGGAAGCAGAGGGAACCCTATTGCTTATTGCCCCCCCTTTTATCAGGGCCTTGTAGGCGTGCTTCAACATGTATTTAGAAATCTTGCAGCAACGGGGACAAAGGCAGAGAACTCTGAGCACTTAAATCAAAAAATAGTGTAACTGGACTCCACAATTCTTTTTGCTTGGCAGCTAAAGCCAAGGGGTAGACAAAAGTCGTATCTAACCTGTGATTATAGCAAACAGCATACCACCAAGCCTGATAAGATAAGATACAAGAAGTTCCTAAACCTCCATGAATTCCTGTATTTTGTTAAACATATTAATATTATTTTCGCTTTTCTTGTAATTACAATGTATATTTAGTATATCTTTTCTTACCTTATATCATACCAGTTGCCAATTTTGCTTATATTTATTCTCAATTTTTGATGTTTCTTTTTGTAGCTTATATTAATACCTTTAATTATCTTGATGTATACTTTTGCTTGTTATTTTCTTTGCCTTACTTTGTAAGCTTATGTCATATTCTTTCAATAACATTTTTCTGAACTCAAAAAAAAAAAAGAAATCTTGCAGCAAGTTTGCCCTGCTTAATAATTAATGATAAGGCAGCTAAATTGTGAAATATCACTAGGTGGGGCCAGATGTTGGCGGAACTGCATTTTCTCTTTTACATGGAGGTTATGTTTTTTTAAACTTAGAAATAGGCGCTTAAGCTACATGGGGCCCCTCGTTGATATTTTTAACGGTGCTTGCAAATAGGACTGACGTGCAACGCTCGGTGTGCTAAACCTCGCCCCAAGAAGAATGGCTAGAAAAGTAAAAAGAAAACGTCAACAGACTTTGCGAAGTTTATTGTCTTAGCCTGACTTCACGGGTGACGTTTAAACTTCGACCAACTAGAACAATAAAAGCCAAAACACAAAAGAGAATTGCAAGGGAATCTTCAATTACTCAGAACAGCGCTTAAACATCGTGTATACATATGGCCTACAAAGCAACAGATTCACTGAACAAAGTTGAAAAAACCCACGTAAAGGGAAAACAAGTCTATGCAATGCGGCACGTCAAAGGAATTAATATTCTGAATAATTTAGATATAGAAGAAATAATGCCCTTGGAAACCACTTTAAAAAACATTTTAAAACCATTTCAGCTTGGACTCAGCTTAAAAAGGCTTCCTTATTCCGCCTTCCAAGGAGACTGCTTTGTCTACTGAATGTATGTCATGGATGTATTTTGCCATGACACTGGTGACAGTAAATGTTATTAGTTCCGTTTGGTAACTCCTTGTAGCAGTTAGAGGTTTTCTCTGATGAGCTTGTACATAAAATTGAACATGCTGTGCCAGTTTTGTCTGGGGATTTCAATGTATCCTGATTGTGTGCGCACCATGATGTAAATTGGTATGCATGGACTTAACCATGCTCTCTAGGGACTTGTTTACTCAGCTTTTAAGCATGATTGCAGAAGGGCCGTGATTATATGTTTTTGCATAGTGAATGTCAAATTGGATGTGTTATCTCTGCAGATGGCTAAGCTTCAGGACAGTTATTCTGCGTGCGTGACAAGCTAACGTTATGTGTAGGGGATGTGTAGGACAACCCACATCTGTGTATCTTGAGGAGCAGGGTGAGATACTGAGAGTGAATACAGTTAATGCATTTTGAACATGAGATGTCGTCAACGTGTTTGAATAATGCAATGTGTTTTTTAATGGAAACAACATTTGCATTGCAGAAGTATGGAATACTGGTTAGCTCAAATTTCTGAAGGCACTCTGAATCTGAGGGGGGATAATGAGGAGAGAAGGGATGATGAGAATTGCTTGTATTTCTCACCCATTGTTCTTCCCACCACAGCTGACTAAGTGCTCCTTAGCTAACAATGCATAATGTGCACAAGAGGTAATTCAACATCACTACATAAGTGGTGGACATTATTAAAACAAGCAGTGGCAAAGCCAATAGGTATGACCTTGTTAAGCTTGCATTGATTTTTTTAATTGCAGTCATGCCATAGGTCTTAAAATGTAAAAAGTATTACAAAGTAAAAATTGTGCCACCTAAAGGTGATGTCCATATGAAAAGCAGAAATTGTCCCTCTAACCTTGATACAGAAGGGGACTACTTTTTTAGGTAAATGTGCACATATACACAATCTAAATGGCATCACTTACAGTCAGTCAGTCAATCAATCAAGTGAATTGTAAAGCACGACTACTCACCCGTAAGGGACTCAAGGTGCGGGGGGAGTTGGGAGGGCTGCGGATCTGTCGAAGGCACTGTCGTTCAGTCCAAGAGCCAGGTCTTGAGGTCCTTTCTGAATTGAGGCCGTGATGGTGATTGCCTGAGATGGAAAGGCAGGGCACTCCAGATCTTTGCTGGGAGGTAGGGGAAGGATCTTCATCGCGCCGAGGTCTTGCAGATACGCGGGACGATGACCAGGGCCATTTGGGTGAAGTGAAGGTCTCTGGTGGGTGTGTGGAATGCGAGTCAGTGGTTGAGGTGCACAGGCCCTGCATCATGTAGGGCTTTGTAGAGTAAAGAGAGCCAATGGCTGAGGTGGGCTGAGGGGGAAACAGCCTTTACAATGAGGTAAATAAATTGTATGACTTTGCCTCGCATTTTTTAGCAAGCATTTTTTTTACAATGATTATGCATTTACATTGCATACCAATACCATGCATTTAAGGTAAGTTGGGGGTCTCTCCCTATAAATACATTGTTTTTAAATATAAAAACAATGTGTGGTATTGGCATGCGATGTAAATGCATAATCGCTCTAAAACATGCGTGCTAAAAAATTTGAGGCAAAGGCTTGCAATGCATTTACCAGCGTTGTACTGTCGTACAACGGGCTGAGGATCTACACTATGCTATATTCTTGGGTGGGTGAACGTTGAAGGACACCTGAGAAGACCAATGGATGAGGAGGGCTGAAAAACTCCCATATAAATACTAACTCTCACTCAGACCTAAAGTACTGTGTGATGTGTAGCTATAGACACAATCAAACAGATGCCAACTATGTCAAAAGCTGATGCAATAGCAACAAGAGAGGGAAAGGAGACAAGCAACAAAGAAGATAAAATAAAAAATCAGAAGATATAAAAACTTAATTAAGTATTGAAATATTAAGAGTTCAAAGGAGAGAAATGGAAACTCCGGTAAATACCATTTAACAGTTTTCTGTGGATTTACACCGGTTCTGCACATACACATGAAAGGAGTCAAACGAGAGTGATAACCTGGAAAGAAACATTTTAAATAGGCTGCTACACATAAACGTGCATGACAACTAAACTTTATAGAATGAGAGATCTATTATGTGTCAAGAGGTACCATTTCCTAAGTGGCTTGAATATAAAGGCTGAGAAATGAACAGGAACCTTATATATGACCACAAATAAATAAACATGAAAGAAGCAATCCTCCTTAGTATTGTAATCTTCGGAATGTACAGCAGCATATACAAATAAGCACTGGAAAAATATATAACTGAAAGGGTTTGTTATTGATCGAAGAGTGTAGATACTCTGTCACTCTGGTATGGATCGATTAATCCAGCCACACACGCAAAGTCAACCATAAATGAAGTGCCACTATGAGTTAGACTCCAGGGCCTTTCACTTTGCTTTTGAGACTTGTGATTCGTGTTCATTTCCATTGCCAGCATATTGTGTTCATCCACATTAACATAGAAAGCTTTCATTGCATTTGAATCAGATGCAGGGATTATGTTTGCATCCGAGCCCATTGCACAGGTTTCTAGAATGACTCCTGCTTCAGTATTTATGAGGCAAGACTTCTATTAATCGTTGTGTATGGTTTCTTTTGGTAGCAGCTATTTCGACGGTAACCGGGTAAATATTGAATTGTACCTGCTGTTTACTTGGCTGCCAGGTAAAAAATACAAATTATTGACTATATGGCTGGCAGCCGTGAAAATAACAGAGATATGTCCCTATTTACAAGACCCCTGACCCGTTCTGGTCAAGATTCTGCTCTCTCGGTGCACAGGTCCACCACAAATGCCCCACTCGGCACCGCCGCAGACCCCGGTTCGAGGCCCTGTGCTTCTGCCTTTTCTTTTTCTCTGCTGTTTTCTCTCTTCCTTAATTTTGTTTTCCTATTTTGCCTTCTTATTCCTACTTTTACCTGGAATTCTTCTATTCCCCATTCTTTGCTCCTTATTTCTCCTTATTTCTGTTTCCGTTTCCTCTAATTCTCCTTTATTTCTGTTTGCCTTTATTTAGTTTTTCCACTTTTTGCCTTTTTTTAAGTGCCGTTCCTGACCTGCTGCGGCTGCCCCCGCTTTCCCTCCCGCTCCCAAATGTTGTTGCGCCATGCGCCCTCCTCCCAGCTGTCCCACCCTCCCCCGACCTCTACTTACTGTCGGACGTTGCGCGGCCGCGCAGCAGGTGCATGGTGTGGGCGTGTCGCCGGCACACCAAATGCAAGCTCATCTGCGCCCGTCCATGACCTGACCGCGGCCAGCGCCAGGAACCCGGGTCCTCTGACCCGCCAGTGCTAAAGTTCCTCAGCTCTCTACACACTCAACACAGGCAAGAACATCAACTGTAAGCTCTCCTCACCTCTCGATACTCACTGACTGGTCACCTGCCGTCACTGCCACCACTCCTTTGCCCTTGCCGAGGCCCATGACCCTCCCCCACCCTCCAGTAACAACTCGTGCCCAAACCCTGCGATGCATCCTCCTCCACGTCTGCTCCCTTCCCTAGACACAGAGTCGTAATCTGGGACTTCCTCGACATCATCGCCCCAGACATCGCCTTCCTCACCAAAACCTGGACGAACGCCGCCTCTAGACCAGACATCACGATAGCCATCCCCAAAGGATACTAAATCACCCAGAAGGACTGCTCCAACCTCCCCGAGGAAAGCAATGCCATCTCCCACAAAGCCAACCTTCTTCTGAGCACCTACACCGACGGGCCCACAGACCTGATAGGACATCTCCACTTCAAGATACAGACCAACCCATCCACCACCCTCCGAGGCACCCACATCTACATACCCTCAGGACCCCATGCACCTTTCTGCGAATCCATAACTGACATCAACACACCGCATGCCATCACCTCCACTGACTACACCTAGCTGGGAGACCTCAACTTCCACCTCGACAACCGCCAAGACCCCAACTCCAACTCCCTCCTGGACAACCTCCACGTCATCGGACTCAAACAGATCATACCAGAACCAATGCACTCAGCAAGACACACCCTATGTCCCATCTTCATAGCAGGGAACTCCATCACCTTCAGCCATACCTCCGAACTCACTTGGATGGATCACCACGGCGTTCACTTCACCTTCAAAGCTAACATCTCACGCAGATGTGCACACAAGCTCCAGCGCAGGAATTGGAACAAAATCTCAGACGACCAGCTTGCCATCACCCTCAGCAGCTCCGCTCCCACCGCCACAGAGGACGACCCTACTACCGCCACCCATGCTCTACACAACTGAACTGGATCATCCAATGCCCCAACACTGACGCCCCATCAAGAAAACATACAACCCTCATGCAAAGACAGCCAGCTGGTACTCAACCGAAGTCTGTGACTCCAAATACACCTGCAGGTGCTTTTGAAAGCTATTGAAGAACTCCAAATTCCCAGCAGACCTCCACAACTTTTAAACAGCCACCACTACCCACCACAAACTCATCAGATACTCAAGGAAGAAAGCACTCCAGGACAGAATCTCCACCACATAATAGTAAGGAACTCTTCAGCATCATCAAAGAGTTTGCCCGTCCCAAAGCGAGACTACAGACATCCCCCCCTCCCAGGACATCTGTTACAAACTCAGTGCTGTCTTACACCACAAGATCAAGTCCATCTATGACAAATGTGATGACAACAACCTCTTCGAGGAACCCCCTCCCACCATTCCCAGCACCATGCAGCCAACACTAGACAGCTGGACCGCCCTCAGCATCGAAGACACCCTGAAGACTATAAAGACCACCCACTCCAGGGCCCCCATGGACCCCTGGTCCACCACATCTACCACAGAGCCGCAGACATCATCGCCCTGAGCTTCAACAAATTATTAACGTCTCCCTCGAGACCACCTCCTTTCCAGACAACTGGAAACACGCCAAGATCAACCCTCTCCTGAAAAAACCCTCGACAGACCCCACCGACCTCAAGAATTTCAGACCGAGCTCCTTACTCCCACATCCAACCAAAGTCATGGAAAAAGCTGTCAACAGTCATCCCGCCGCTTTCATAGAAGAAAACAACTTCCTCTACTCCTTCCAATCAGGCTTCAGGAAGAACCACAGCACCGAAACCGACTTCCTCGCAGCGACAGACGACATCTGCTCCCTCCTCAATAGAGGAGAGACTGTGGCTCTCATCCTCTTGGACCTCTCCGCGGCCTTCGACACAGTCTATCATTGCACCCTAGCCCGCAGACTCCACGACGCAGGAATCCGGAACAAGGCCCTGAACTGGATCCAGTCTTTCCTCTCCAGCAGAAGGCAACAGGTCAGACTCCCTCCTTTCCTTTTGGAGCCCACACCGACCACCTGCAGAGTCTCACAAGGATCCTCCATGAGCCCGACACTGTTCAACATCTACATGGCCCCACTCTCATCCATTGTCACATCACATGGACTCAACATTGTATCGTACACAGATGACACCCAACTCATCCTCTCCCTATCCAACGCCCCCAACTTCACCAAACACAACTTTCAAGATGGTATGGAAGCAGTTGCCAGGTTGATGAAGAACAGCTGCCTACATCTCAACATGGACAAAACTGTGGTACTCATCAAGGGCCCAAACCCCGACGCCTGAAACGACACCTGGTGGCCTCCTGCCCTCGGAAGCCCTCCCTCCCCCAGGGACCACGCATGCAGCCTCAGAATCATCCTCGACTCTGAACTCAAAATGGACCGCCAGATAAACGCTGCCACCTCTTCCTGCTACCACACCCTCTGCCTACTCCAAAAGTCCTTCAACTGGATTCTCCCTGAACACAGAAAAGCTGTCACTCTCACCCTAAGCAGCAGCCAGTTGGATTACGACAATACACTCTTCGCGGTGATCAACAAGAACCTCACCCGCAAACTCCAGAACACCCAGAATACCGTCACCAGACTAGTCCTAAACCTACTGCACCACTGCCACTTCAGCCGACACCTATGGTCACTATACTGGTTCCCCGTTGATAAGAGAATCACCTACAAGCTTCTCACCCACACCCACAAGGCCCATCACAACACCAGACCCGCCTACATGAACCACTGCCTCACGTTTAACGCACCCCAAGGCTCCCTCCACTCAGCCCAGCTCTCCCTCGCGATGGTACATCGCATCAAGAATACCAGAGCAGGAGGATGCTCCTTCTCCCTCCTCGCTGCCAAGGCATGGAATGCTCTATCTCTCAACCTCCGACAGACGCTATCACTCCCCAAGTTTTAGAAGGACCTCAAGACCTGGCTCTTCTCAGAGCTCCGTGATCTTCCAGGAGCTGTGCACCTTCCTTTCCCCCCTCAGCGCCTTGAAACCCTTTTCGGGTGAGTAGCTGCGCTCTACATTAAGTGATTGATAATTAAACAGTGCAGATTCTGCATTGTATGGCCGGTGGCCATACAAATAGCAGAAAAACTTCACTATGTACCCCAGTGCACTGCTAAATAGTAGAGATTTTGCACTGTTTGACTGGTGTCCATACAAATAGCAAGGAAACTTCAATGTTCATCCGCCCGCTGGCCATTTGACAGAGATGATGCACTGTTTGTCTGGTAATCCTACCAATAGCATAGAAAATGTACCTGGCCTGTACTGAATAACAGACATTATGTACTATTTGGCTGAAGGTCAAGCAAATAGTGAAGAAACCGCACTATTCACCCGAGCAATGGATAACTAGCAAGCATTATGCACTATTTGCACAGCTGCAGTGCAAATTGCCAAGAAACTTTACTCTTTACCTGGCTACAGGCAGAATAGCAGTCATTATGTACAACATGGCCAGCAGCTATTCAAATAATACAAAAATTAATTAGTTCCCTGGCAACTGGCTAAGTAGTAGCCATGAACATGGAATGGTAGTGCAAAGGTCACATCGACTAATTTATCAGGGTTGACACTCAGTACTTCTTTGCTGGGCTTCCAATCACTTTTACCATATATGTATTTTCATGACCCGTCATTGGGCCCTTAGAGTTTTGCAGAACATTAGTCTGGATTATCACCGCCAGCTTTGGTTCCTAGTGTTATCACAGATGACAATCAGAGCGCTTTGTTACTCATAATTCGCTGTTGATTACCTGAGAGGATCTATCTGGATACTCCCTCACCCGCTTCTCTGCTCACAGGAGACTTCATATGATTTTAATATCTGATTTGCTGATTGACATAGCCTTTTGACCCCCTTTGATAGCCATTAACGATTGTTGCTGCTTTCAGACCTAAGTTTCTCAAACACTTTCTGCCATCCTCCTGTGGACGCGTCTTTTATTTTATATGGAATCAATCTTGTCTTGGTCACGTTTTGTGATACTCAATGATGTTAAGGCCTGAATAATATGTGCAGAAATAGAATTATCTTGCAAAAATTAATGCACCCTGCTTAACTAGAAAGCCTGTAACGCAAGGCTTGCTAAAGCACACTACTCGCAACATGCATTAGCTCTCTGGCCCAGCAACAGCCAACATTAGCATACCATATATAGATAGATCTAAGTGTCTGTCTCTGGTTGGACAAAGTATTTGCTGAAACTATGTTGTTGTCAAGTTTTGGAAAAATCCCCCACTGTCTAATCACTGGCCATGTAGACATCACACATTCCATCACACTGGTGGCATGAACCATTTTCCTTCTCTGATTGATTATATGCTTACAGATTGTGTAATTCTGTCCTGTCTGAACAAATACAAATGATGTATTTGTTCATGACAATGAAGAAATCACCGTGCTATTGTATTTTGACCATATTCCTTTTCACTCATCCACCTTTAGACCTCTCGGACAAGTTTCAGTCCTTCTGCCCTCTGATCCACCCTCAGGCTACTATGCCAGAATCAGATAGCATCTGCTATCACTCAGGTGTAACAGTCCTAGATTTCATCCATTTTGTGTGCTCTGATTTTTCAGCAAATACTTACTAGTTCTAAAGGTGGGCTCAGAAAGGTGTGGGTTTATAGGAGTTGACACCATAAGAAGTGTGAATAATAACCATTTTCAAATGGATATCCTAATACATGTGGCCTAAAATCACATAGGTGTCATCCTACTCTCTGTCTTTTTCATTCTCCTCCTGATCCTTCTATACATTCTGATGTTAGTATTCCTCCTGGCACTGTTCCAAGCTCTCCTTTTCAGGGTTGTTTTGGTCCTCCAAGTCATCATCCTGATTCTGGTCTTACTATCTCTGGTCACCCTGCTACCGGTTTCATGAATCCGGTACTCCTGGTTCTTGTCCTTCCTGAGCTCGGTCTTCATGGCCTTGCTCCTGGCCCTTCCTGGTCCTCCTGATCCTGGTACTACTAATTCCTATCACCCTGATTCTTTTGGTCTGCTCACCACCTCACCCTGTTGCCCTGGTGCTCCTATTTCTGTTGTTCCCAGTCCTCATGGTTTGGTTCATTCTGATTCTTCTTGTCCTGGGCCTTGACCTCTTGGTCTACCTGATAATGCATCCACTGTTCCTGGTCCTCCTCATTAGACCCTCTTGGGATAGCCAGGGCATTTTGGTCTTGTTCTAGTCTCATTGGTCCTCTGGTGTCCTGCCCCCCTGATCCACACCATACTGGCCCTGCTACTGCAGTGCCTGGTCCCCACACTCCACTAGATACATCAGCTCCTGATGCCTTCAGTTACCCCCTTTTCCCACTAGCCCTGTTCCTGCATATTTTGATCTTTTTAGCCCATATAATTCTCCTCCATCTAGTCCCTGGTACCAACGGTCCTATCCACCTGCTTCTTATCTGACTACTTCTCCTGATCCTCCTTCACCCTGTCATGATGGCCCTTTACCCCTTGTCATCTTGGTTCTGCACTAACTTGTCCACTTAGTCCTGATTCTTCTTGGTAAGGTCACCCTATTCTTAGCCACCCAGCTTGGTCTTCCTGGCTGCTGTCATCCTTGTTCTCTTTTTCCTCCATGCCCTGGTATGCCTTGACCCTTCTGATTGCTAAAGACAGTGGTCCCTAGACATCATCTTGATATTCTGAATAGTAAATATAGTCTAGATAGGTTCTATATTCTTTGTGCAGCCGGACAGGTTTTTAATATTCAATAAATATATAGAAAAACATTCATACACAATTGAAGCGGGACACAACCTGGGTCCTGCTACCACATTAGGACAAACAACAGTTAAGGGAAGAAGGTTCAGGCAATGAGAACAAGTCTGTGAACAGAAAAATGTAGTAGGCTTAAATAGCATGGAGACACCATTGCCAGTGAAGCTATACATTATATTGACATGCATATGGTGTACAAATCGTCAACGGCTATGTCAGAAGAAAGGGATCATCTTCAGGACATTAGATAATTCATGCCTGTATACTTTGTGCCCAAGACAATACATAATTCTTGTCTGAGTACATTCAGTAGCAAGTTACTACATTTGGGGCAAACCATATTATGGGAAGGAAAAGGGAAAAAAGGGAAAAAAACAGGGGAGAGAAAAAGAACCAAATGGTTACTTCCAACTACCGATTCGGTAAGAATCTGTATTTACCGATTCTGTAATTACCGAATCGGTATTTCACATTGATTCCTATGGGCCTTGAAGCCCATAGGAATCAATGGTAAATACAGATTCGGTATTTACAGAATCAGTAAATACCGAATCCTGCAAGGGTGCAGGGGGTGTCACTTTGACACCCTCTAGCACCCCAAGTACAGACTTGTGTGACATGTGGCACACATACATGCCCTAAGGGCATGTCTGTGTGTCACATTGCACAGGTGTGCATGCACAGATGTGCATGCACACCTGAATTCGGTATTTTACCACACAATAGGATTGTGTGGTAAAATACCAACTCTTAAGGGCCTGTGGCACTCTTAGGAGTGTCAGCTACATATGGATTTACCGAATCGGTATATTTACCGATTCGGTAAAATACCAAAGTGGTAAATTTACCGATTCGGTAAATATACAGATTCTGTAAATAACGACCCACCTACATCTGAAAAGCCAAATACCGGTCGGTAACGGCCGAAATCGGCTGTTACTGACCGGTATTTGGCTACCTACATCTGGCCCTAGATCCTATAAAGGTGTTTCTCACCCCTATAATTTTTTGAATGGCTTCTTTGAGTCCTGTTTCAATTCCCCAAAAATATCTTAAGAAGATTGATTCTCTTTTGTTATTATTGTTAGGGAATTATAAAAATCCAGATTAGCTATTTCATGTCTGAGGAAAGCAAATCAGGAAGGAGATGCAAATTCCCCTGATTTCAGGAATTATCATTATGCATTCTGTTTAGAACAAGCTGCTTTTTTACTTTTTGGTTTCATTCTAAGCACTTCCTCTGCGACCTTTATGGGTTGACATGGCTTCCTTTTTTATAACACTGTTTTATTTGAAAGAATCTATCTCTTTTACAACACAGCCAGCACTCTTCCCAATATTGACCATTGCTTCCACTTATACATTATTAAGACCACTTTTCTTTTCAAATACTCAGAAACAATTGGATTTCTTGAATTCCTAACTTTGATCCACTAAAGATTTTATAATCAAAAATAAATCCCTTTTTTGGAAAGCATGTTGGAATGGGTTTAATAATTATTAGAACATTGGAATGTTGGGAGCTCCATTGTAGACAATGGAGTGCTCCCTGCCTCTACGGGCCGGTAAAGGCCCACAGAGCAACATTCCAATGTCTTACAAAGGCCTCTCAGAGCTCGAGGGGATTTAAATCCCCTTGAGCTTTGAGAGGCCTTTGTTTTATTTGTTAGAACATTCTGCCCTCTAGTGGCAGAATGTTCTAATAGCCTTATAGCCCTTGGTAGAAGGGCTATAACGGCTATTAAAGTCCTGCTACCTTGTTAAAGTCCTTTGACTCAGGCCTTTAACGCAGTAGCAGACCTTTAATAGCCGGTATAGCATGCTACAGCGGACTATAAGGCTAAAAAAACATGCTTGTTATCATTTTATCTCCCTAAAATCGTTTGAACAACCCTATAATGTATTAGCCAATGCCATTACCTGCTACTATTCAAACATCAATTTTGGTATACCCGCTTATACACCTACAATTGTTTCTTTATTGTCTGCTTCATCCAAGGCATCAATACTTCATAAAGCATTAAACTATTAAAGTTAAATAGAAGACAGAATTGCTTTTGTGCATTATTATGATGATTTTGGCGAAAACTTTCAATTCCTTTTGGGCAACAAACACGACACAAGAGTTGTACTTTATGTACAATCGTCTATGTATTACCCCCTACATTTGTAGCTCATGTCAATGAAAACTTACCATCTAAATGTTGGTCTTGTATTGAGATGAACAGTATCTTTATCCTTAATTGATTCTTATACAGCGCTATTCACGGACGGGTCTCTAAGTGCTTATGAGAGAGCACCAGCGGTCGTAAACGGGTACATGGCCGCACAGTAAGGCCAGTTAAACAGTTCCCAGGGCCTCCATGAATAGGAGCATCTTAAGCTGTTTCCTGAATGGGAGGAGGGCCTGTTCCTTCCGTAAGTGATCGGGCAGTTGGTTCCATAGTTATGGAAGCAAGATGGAAAAGACTCTGCCCCCTTTGGATGCAGTATTGCATCTTGGGGTGGCCAAGTGGCAGGCCTCAGAGGACAGCAATATGCAGCCCGTTTGGTTCTTCAGGCGTTCCTTAATGTAAGCTGGAGCTTTGCCGTAGATTTCTTTATGGGCAATGCAGAGACCCTTAAATTTAACTCTTTCCTTGATGGGGAGCCAGTGTAATTTTCACATCAGAAGGGAGGCGTGGGACCGTGTTGGCAGCCTAAAGACCAGCCTGGAAGCTAGTACGTTTTTGAGGGAGGCCAATGTACAAGGCATTGTTATAATCTAGTCTGGAGACAATTGTGGACGACCCGATCGTTTGTAAAGAGGCAGTTGAAAGGAGTGGGACAAGTTTTCATAGCTGTCTCTTAAGCCCTAAACAAGTTCCGACCACTGTGGTGACTTGGTTAACCATGGAGAGCTCTGAATCAATTTTTATGCCTAGGCTTTTCACGGCATGTGCTGGTGTGGGGGTGACACCCAGCTCCTGGGGCCAGAAATGGTCGCTCCAGGGGTTGTCTTTTGTGGGAGTGACAAGGACTTCCATTTTATCAGGGTTGATTTTTAACGAGTTGGCAGTCATCCAATTTACTGTGAATCTGAGGATGTTTTGTGCCGCATCCTGGTCATAGGTGGAATAATAAATCCAGAGGATAAGCTGGGTGTCGTCCGCATAGTTGAAGACTCGGCAGTCCATGTGGTCTAGGGCTGTCACCAGAGGCTGTAAGTAGATGTTGAAGAGGAGCGGGGACAATGCAGAGCCTTGAGGGACACCGCAGGTGAGGATGCCACTGTCTGATACCGGCTCCCCTAACTGGATCCTCTGGGACCGCTCTGACAGGAAAAATTCTAGCCACTGGTATGCCGGCCCATGAATACCCAGGTCCATTATTCGATCCAGCAGCCGAGTGTGGTTGACCGTATTGAACGCCGCTGAAAGGTCTAATAGAATCAGGGTGCTCAGTTTTTTATTGTCAGCCATAATACTGAAGTCATCAAGAACCGAAAACATCACAAGTTCCATTCTCTGGTGGACTCTGAATCCAGCTTGTCGCATCTGGGGTAGTTGGTATTCCTCCAGAAATGATTAAAGTGTTTTGAGAACATGTTGTTCTATCACTTTTGCCAGGAAGGGGAGCTGGGAGATGGGCCTATAGTTCTTGAGAGTAACAACATCTGCTCCAGATTTCTTTAGGTGGGGGTGACTCTGGCCTCCTTCAGGTTGGAAGGTAGGTGGCCGGTCTCCAAGGAGTTATTCAGTAAGGTCAGGAGCTGTTTTTCCAGGACGGAGAGGGCCATCTGGAAATTCTCAGAGGGCAGGGGTCTGCAGGAGAGCCCGATTTAATGCAATACATCAGTTGTATCAGTGATGTGGAATCCAGTATCGGGAAAGTGGAAAGTTGTTTACCGGGAAGAGGGGGAGCCTGATTCTGGACTACGGAGCACTGATTGATGGGGTTATTGTCAATCTCAGAAATAATGTCCTTGACCTTTTCAAGGGGTGAAGCTGCGGATTTCACCTCAGACTTTTAGCTGAGTTCTTTCAGAATTCTGAAGATCTATTTCTGTTTGTTAGGTGCATCTGTGATTCTCGCCTCATAATATTAAGCTTTCCTGACAATTATCATTTTTTTATATTAGGTCCTTGCTCATACCAACTGGTCAACTGTATGTTGTATTCGTCATTGCAAGAAAGCATCACATTTGCATCTATTCTTACATAGCATTTTTTGTTATTTAACTGTTTATATGCTTCAGTCAGGTACTTGTGTTTGTCCCAAAGATCAATGTTTCCCCCTTTGTCCGCATTTCTTACAATGCAATTTTCATTCTCTGTTAGTTTTTTAAACAGAGCCTGGTATTCTTTTTGTTGTATCATCAATGGGAAAATCACATCCTACACTGGAGTCGATGCATTGATGATTTGTTTTTGGTGTGGAAAGGCACCGAAGAACAGGCAAAACAATTCATCAATGAATTACAACAGAATGACTTGAATTTAAAATTCACCAGTGAAAAGAGTAGAACAAGTGTGAATTTTTTTGATCTAACTGTATACATTGAGAATGGTAAGGTAGAAATCCAACTATTTAGGAAACCCATCTCTACTAGCACACTGTTACATGCCAAAAGCTTTCACCCGGAGAATCTAAAGAGGGGTATTTCCTACGGTAAATGTTTACGGACTAAACCAAATTGCAGTAATGAGGCAGAGTTAAAAAATCAAATGAAGGTTCTATAACAAAGGTTTAAGACAAGGAAATATCCTGATAAATGGATTGATCAAGCAATCCTTAAAGCAGATGAAAAGAAACAAGAAGATATCTTGTTTAATAAAAAAGAAATCAAGAAAGAAGATTTCACCCAACAAGCTAGATTTGTAACTATATACAGTGCTCAGCATGTAAAAATAAGGGGTATTTTGAATAAATACTGGCATGTGATCAAGAGTGACCCTATTCTAGGAAAATCAGTTCCCCGGAGACCGCAGATCACATTTAGGAAGGTGAAATATCTTAAGCAGGCTCTAGTCAAAAATACATTGAAGAAACCTCAACCAAAAACTACCTAGTTAGTTAAATGTCAAGGTTTTGTAAAATTTGTGAAGTGTAAGGTTTGTAAACATGGTACAAATACTGAGACATATAAGACAGGCTTGAGTAAGCATCCAAAGAAAATTAGAGGCAAATACAACTGCAAGACAGATTTTGCTGTCTACATACTTCAGTGCCCATGTGGCCTGATGTACGTGGGCAGCACAATCTTGGAGGTACATAAAAGAATTCTCCAACATTTAAGAGCTGCAAAGAATGGAGATAGAGCATACCCCGTCGCTCGACACTGAAATATTTCACAATAAGAACGTACAAGGGTTAACATACTATGTGATCAATGCTGTAGAAAAAAATCCTAGGTGGAAACAGAGAGAAGAAGTTGAGGAGACTTGAGTCACGTTATAGTGTAGAACTAAATTTCAAACAGCCAGGAGGTTTGAACATGAAAGAAGAACTGTACACACATTTATAGAGTGGAAATAGGTTCTTGTTGGTAAAACAGTAAGATATCTAGAGTAACAAGTTATGAAAAAGTTTTTAATTTACATAGCATGACTTTGTTGGTTTGTAGTTTTTTCATTGTAAAAAAGGAGGTTGGCATAGCCCACTGGGGCATAATAGACAGAACGCTGAAAAAGAATTGCCTTCTGGGGCCAAATTCTGCGTATTATTAGTAAAATGAAATGGGTAAATATTGCGCACAACATGAGGAATTGTGTTTACATTATGTATTAATTGTGAGGACTTGTGAGATCGAATTAGTGAGTCACATAAGTCAAAGAAGTTTCCAATGTTAACCTCAAGGCACGAACAAACATCACAAACTACTAGTCTTTTCACAAATGTACAAATTTTGTAGTTCTTTTTAAAAATCACATGTGAATCGTGTTAAAATGGCCGCAAATTTCAAAATCTCCTTGCCAGTGAACAAGGGTGCAACGCACTTGAAACGCGTTTGACGAGTGGCTATAGAATATATTTTCTTAAAACCGCACACAGCTTTGTTTTCCTTATATGAATACAAACAGAAGGGTTTGGAGTTATATGTATATATATATATATATATATATATATATATATATATATATATATATATATATATATATATATATTCACAGAAAAAACCATAGGTTATAGACCATATATAGTTAGGAATTAGCATTTACAAAACCTTGAAAATTCACTGAAAAAACCATAGGTTATAGACCATATATAGTTAGGAATTAGCATTTAGAAAACCTTATTTTACTCACACAAAACCATTGAAATTCCATATATAGTTAGTTGCACTAACTATATATCGCGCACCCGCAATCCACTGCTGATGATGTCACATATTACATCATTCATGACATGGTCAGTGACATCACTGATGACATCACTGATGACATCTCAAATGACATCACTGATGACATCACTGATGACATCTCATTTGACATCATTCTTGTGCTAATACGATAAACCTCTTCAGACTCTAATATAACCTTAGATACACTCAGTGTATACAGACACTCACACACTGTCACTCATCCATGGAGTTACTCACACACCTAGTCAGTCATGCAAAGAAACAATCTCACCTCCATTTCCTCAACTATACAGTTATACACACCTTACTTATTCAAACATATACTAACACATATTTACTCTCTTATACAATCCCTGATACAAGTTCACAATGATCCATACAGCCACTCACACATTCAGTGGCTCTCATGCACAGTTATTTATATATGCCAACTCTCACATGTACTGTGTTTTACATATGTACTTACTATGACATGTAGCATTGAGATATCCATTCACTCATCAATACACTCATGCACACAGTCAACCGCCCATGTAGCTTTTTCCACATGCACTCTTGAACTCATACACCTAGTGAATCAACTGCTCACACATCTATGCACAGAGTCACACACCTCCCAGCCACCCCCACACAAACTCAATCTCCCATAGAAATACTTGGGCAACCAATTAATAACACATATAGCCTCTCGTATAGCTAATGATCAACACATGCAGCAGTTTACATCACAACAGACATAATGATGCACAAATTAAGACAGTTTAGTCACTAACCCATGCATTCAGTGAGACACATTTAATCACTCACTCATACAGTCAGTCACGCACCTACTAAATCCTTCATCCAGACACTTATACATCCACTCATTCTTCAATATCTAAGACATATTTTAACTTTACAGAAACATACAGTCACTGGATGTTGTCATCAGTGATGTCATTTGAGATGTCATCAGTGATGTCATCAGTGATGTCACTGACCATGTCATGAATGATGTAATATGTGACATCATCAGCAGTGGATTGCGGGTGCGCGATATATAGTTAGTGCAACTAACTATATATGGAATTTCAATGGTTTTGTGTGAGTAAAATAAGGTTTTCTAAATGCTAATTCCTAACTATATATGGTCTATAACCTATGGTTTTTTCAGTGAATTTTCAAGGTTTTGTAAATGCTAATTCCTAACTATATATGGTCTATAACCTATGGTTTTTTCTGTGAATTTCATTGGTTTTTTAACAGCTAATATCTGTAGCTGTAAAATGTATTCTTCTTTAAATCCAAAAATATATTTTATATGTTTATGAATAATTTTTTTTTTAAATATTTTTTTTTCTTCGTTCCCGCTTCGCGAATCGGGAAGCTTCCCGTTAGCTGACCTTGATGCCGCGAAATAGACCGCGAGCCGGTAAACGTTTCTTTACCGCAAGTGCCGCGTTAGAAAACAACATCGTGACGCCTCCCGTCCGCATGACGTTCCACGTTGTCGCGTGATACGTCATATGACGTGCTACGTTAGCGAACTGGTACGCGAAGCGAGTTCCAAAGCGCAGGTTTCTGGAAGCAAACCGGGAGGCCCTGCAAAGCGCTTAACGTAAACACAGCAAGTCATGTGACTTGGTAATAACACTTTTCATTGGTTCATTTCACTTTTGGTTTCCTAATGATGTAAGACTAGGTCATATAATCTAAAATGAACACTTTTGATTGGTTGAGAACTCTTGTTTTTCCCAAATGATGAAAATCCCTCCTTCTTTCCTCACTCTGACTTTCATCATTGTGAGAGAAAGACCCTTTGTGATCACTGAGCAATGGCTTCTTTAGTAGCTTCAGCTGGTGCTTCCCCACCACCTCCACCACCTCCAAGGAAGAGAGGACCACCTGCTCAAGTTGTGATTCAACAAGAAGAAGAAGAAGAGGAACAGGAGGACGAGCACGAAGAGAGGCAGTTTTTGCCTGAGCAGCCCAAGACGTCTCACCGGAAAGAAAACTTCATTTGGCAATTTTTTAAAATTCCCAAAGGTCAGAAAAAAGTAAATGCAAGATACGTAACTTGCCTTATATGTCAAGATAGACTGTCCAGAGGGACCGACAAAAAATACAGTTTCGGAAACTACACAATGCATCGCCATATGACTAGGTGGCATCCTAACAACTACAGTGCTGCACAGTTTCGGAACGACCTAGATAATCTCCCTATTATGGCCAGAAGATCTGTTGTACCGGAAGTAACGGGACCAGAGGGCAGGGAGATGGTGCCAAATATACAAATGAGATTTGGTGAAGTAAAACACACCTGCGTATTTTGCGATGGATTCATTTCCTACGGAGAAAGAAGCATCACTCTGATCAACAGAGCTATTGACTATCATATGCAAGTTTGTCCGAAACGCCCAAAATAATAAATACTTCTTTTTTTTGTTTTGTTGCTCCTGTTGAGCCCTTTACAATGAATCGTTTTCATTGCCCCCTCCAAGAAAAACCCAAAAAAATATAAAACTGTTCCGAAAAATTCAAAAACATTAAAAAAATGTTCAGAAAAATAAAAAAAAAAGTTCTTTTCAGAACTACCTCCCCGTTATTAAAAAATTGGTACAATATTTGGAACTGTGCCAACCTCTATTTCTCTTAGTTCGCTTCCTAGTTCGCTCGCTGGTACGCGAACTGGAAGCGAACCAAAAACAGTAAGTATAAGGGAAGGAAACACACACTTATGTTAAAAGAAAGACAGCTATAGGGGAGTAAACTAGAGATACTATTACCCATAATCCACTACTGATGATGTCACATATTACATCATTCATGACATGCTCAGTGACATCATCAGCAGAGGATTGCGGGTTTTTTGGCAACATGCCTTATCCACGGTTTAATAACGCTGCCTTTTGCTTTATATAAGTTTTCAAATTGTATGAAATATATACCAATAGGTCTTTATGAACCTTTAGGTAGTGCTTTTGTTCATGAGGTCTGGTCGCTTCCATACACATACAGATGTTTCAAAGATGATCAAGAAGTTTATCTGAATGGAGAGGAATGCACTGAGACGCCAGATCATTCACTAATGTGTAGGCACATACAGTTACACGATTCATGCAACAAACACCGACCAAATATGGCTTGCGTGTTGCAAGGCACGCCAGTTCCTGCTATCATCCCCACGTTCAAGTTGTTGGAAAATGGTAGTTATTTGATGCTCAATAATGAAGATTGTTCTGAGTTAATTAAAAGTATTCCTTTTATCGTAACAGTAAGTGAACGGGTTATTTGCTGCAGAAATGTTCTATTTCCTCCCACACATGAACATAGGGAGTTTTCAATCTGGCCACAAATACCAACCTTGGGACACGTTTCAACGGCATGACAAGAATAAGAGCTCTTTTGTCTCAGAGAGAGGTGGCCTTGAGTTCGGCCCGTGAAACTTTCGTACTTCACATAGCGAACACCCGTACACAGCTTTGCCTTTCAATTTCAGCAACATGTTTCCGACTATCTTTAACGCATCCTCCACAAAATCCCTGGCACACTTTTTTAAAGTTGTTACCAGTGGTCTCGTGACTTCATTTGAGAAAATCTTTGGAGTCATCCCTGCTCCCTTTCATTCCATTTTCTCCACTCTGGTTCGTGGATTGCATTTTTACTTGCATTACCAGCGGACGCTCTTGTGCTTTTTTACATTTTTAAATATGGATGTCCCTCCTATGCAACCTCCGACCCTGCAGCTGCTGACACTGTTCCGCAATCGCATGCTAGAATATTATGGCACAATGCCGTTGGCGATATTAAGCACGGCATATGGATTATCTTTTCGGTTCTCCTACTTCACCTGTGTCCAGCCTGTATTTCACTGCCTGACCTGTGATTTCGATTGGGCCATTGATTTGTGTCTCTGCGGACCGGTTTCTCCTGACGTCGACTTTAATCAGCTGATGACTCCTATCATTACTCACGAGTTGGTTTGTCCTGGCGAAAGGATTATGGCTGTGGCATTGATGCATGGACTACTTGGTCCCTGGAATTTACTGGCGGCAGCACAGTCTTTCTTGGAACACAGCTTTCTTGAAAACCCACCGAGCTGTCCTCTGATGGTGATAGAGGATCCGGTGCTGGGAGAGCACGTATGTTCTTTTCCGCTTTTAAATTGGATGGCTGAACTGTTTTCGGATGAAGACGGTGACTTCCTGTTGGAGGCTGTTGCAGCTTATTTTGCATACACACTTATGTCATAGACCTTTTTCATGTTTCATATGCTGAGTACTAGCATTTCATTGACAATTCATTGACTTAATTGTCAAGTTTTTATTATTTACCTTGCCTATTGGCTTAAGACTCGATAAAGTACTTGGCTGTTTTATTTTTCTTTAGCATTGAATTTTCCTAGTTTTTAATGCTTTACCTTGCGGACCGTCCACATATAAACTTGCAATCTGCTCTCATGAGATGGCACTTCTATTATCTTATTCAGTTCGTTTCCGGATCATGGGGAGGTGTCATCTAGGTCCTGGATATCTTTACACCGTGTTAAGTTAGCATGGGCTCATTACCGGTTTAAACGCCATTTTTCCTTTTTTGCAACTTCTGCACACGACATTTAGTTGTTGCTTTAGCTTTCCACCTAGTAGTTCATCGTGGTTTACATGAGAATAATATGTTATTGGTCTACTATCTGCTTTACTTGTTAAACTATATCTGTACAGCGAGTGCTAAAGTTTCAAGAACAACACGATACAGAATTGTTATGAGGTCTGATCTCCACGACTTCATACTCATAACATAAGTGCAACTTCTGCCAATTCTGGGCATGAGGCGGGTTTTATATTGCTTTGCCGAACACACATACACAACAGTTGATGCGGTTCACATGAAGAGAGAGCTGGTGTATGCTGATGTGATTCCTTCAAATCTAAGACACTAAAGTATGGGCACGCCCTAAACCAACACAAAGAGACCTTCTTAGCAAATAATATAATATGTGTATTAGGGAGGGTGAGATATAAGCAGCCGCGGGCCGTGGAGGGAGTTACGGTGAGGCAGGGAGGCGGGGAGGGGGAGAAGCAGGGTGGAGCCCTCTCTACCTTGCCCCTCCCCCTCCCCGCCTCCCTGCCCCACCGTAACTCCCTCCACGGCCCGCGGCTGCTTATAAGTGTTGCTAACTCTTATTCATTTACAGCATGTTAACATACTGTCACCATTCGCTTTTTATGTACTAGTAACTATGCTGGTAATTTTGCTACTGATAATATGTGTACTTGTATTCTCCACCCTGCTTCTCCCCCTCCCCGCCTCCCTGCCTCACCGTAACTCCCTCCACGGCCCGCGGCTGCTTATAAGTGTTGCTAACTCTTATTCATTTACAGCATGTTAACATACTATCACCATTCACTTTTTATGTACTAGTAACTATGCTGGTAATTTTGCTACTGATAATATGTGTACTTTTATTATCTAAGGTACTACGCCTGAGAAGACGGCATTAGTAAATAAACATTTCAAATACACCTGTGTTCTTCTTAACTCCATGTTCTGGTTTCTAAGAAATATATAACGACCGACTGTTCATGAGTTCCACGTATCCTGAGGTACTATAAGTTCATATTCTGGATTGTCTAAACATTGAGAGTTTGTTATATCCAATGTGACACTGTACCTAGCTTGCTAAATAGTTTTTGATTACTAACGTGAGTTTTGGGACACCCTAATTCGCCGAGGTTCCAATCCTCTGTCCACAGTTCTGTGTGAGAACAGAAACCCTGCGACAGGGGCACCCCCGACCCTTGCTGGAGCTTCATCACACTTGCGATACAACTCCAGCAATGCGCCACCTTTACGGCACAGATACATCACGCATCTGTGCTGTTTTTGCCCCGTGATGCGCCGCATTGTAAATGCAGCACACCATAGGTGACGGAACAGCGGCACAGAATGACTAACACATCCCTGGTGATGCGCCAGTCATCATAAATCTATCCCTATGCTTCTTATCTTGTTAGAGATGAACCGCCATATGTATCATCAAAGTTATTTGCATTTCCTAAATAGCGAACTTTAAGGAATAAATAGCGATTCTTTACCATTCCTAGTTTGCGATGAGCTATTTGCTAATTAGCCGAATGTAGCCCAATGAAGCCCAATGTAGCCCAATGTAGCCCAAAGATGGCCGCCAGACACACAAAAAAACAAATGTAGCCCAAATATCAGCCAGATGTAGCCCAACTATAGCCCAGTGACAGAATGACCAATCAGCTTCGCAAACCTCCGTTACGCGAAGCGGAGCGCTGTTACAGATATATATCTTTTTTTGAACGTTAATTTCTCAAAATCCACTGGAGCACATATATTGAGACCTAGCAAAGGCACATCGGGCTACCAGTCCCTAATATTTTGCCAAGTTTCGTGCAAATCCATTCAGCCGTTCGATTATTATTTTTATTATTTTTTTTTGCCCCGCGGGGCCCTTTTAAAACCTCCACATCAAACCTAGGGGGTCAGCGAGGATCTACTATGCCCCTTTATAGTTATTTCCCCCTTTGTTTTGACCTCCTCTTGTCTCTCGATCCTACCGAGAGACAAGATGGCGGCCGCTACGGACTGTTTGGAATGTTGACAGACGCCGGAGAACCAATCAGCTTCGCTTCACAAAGCTCCGTTGCGCGAAAAGTCCGCGAACCAGAGCGCTGCCCGGTCCGCTGTTACAGATATATATCTTTTTTTAAACGTTAATTTCTCAAAATCCACTGGAGCACATATATTGAGACCTACAAAAGGCACATCGGGCTACCAGTCCCTACAATTTTGCCAAGTTTCGTGCAAATCCATTCAGCCGTTCGGGCTAAAAGTGAGGCCAACCGCCCTATGGAAAACTCAATGTTAAAAACACGTTTTGGGACCCCCCTTTTTTCTCGGCCCCCACTGGACGAACCCCCCCCAAATTTTCAAGGGCTGCTCAGAAACAAAATGTGCCATTTTCCTGAAAATTTCAGCCAATTCCGTCCACAAACGCCAAAGTTATTAGACATAGAATTTTCAAAAAACCCATAGAGAAAAAATCCTAACTATATATACCTACTGGCGACCGCCAGTAGGTAATATATATATATATATATACACACACACATGGGCCTGTTTAGTTCTGTATATATATATTTATAACACAACTACACAAGCCCATGTATTCTGCAAGACCTATTTACTATAGTAATCCTTCATCCACATCATAGAATAGATAGATAGTTGAGAGCGAACGGACCCTTCTTTACAATCAGCGCCATCATTATCATTCTCCTCATCCCTCCCATCACAACTAACCAACCTGGACATACTCTACCAGTCTCCAGTGTGCACTCACACCACATTGAACTTCACTTTCACAATCATAAAAGGTCTAAAATATCCCACTCTTCCCTTTAACATGAAACCGCGTTTTTTTAATCCATACCCTGTGACCTGCCAACCACACACTTGTTTTTGCCCCATGTTTGTTGTCAAACCTCGCTTTATACTTCAACTAATGCTTAGCAATCTTCTCTTGCACTTCCTCCTTTCATGCATTGCTCTCCTTGATTCCATCCCTCAACCACAGGGGATTCATCTTAGTAGCAGCGATTCTCCCTCTTAATTTTACTCCACTAAAAGGAGGAAAATCTCTGACTGCATTGTGCATGGTTCAGTGTGCCCACAGTTTTTCCCTGAGTAAATTCTTCAAAGAACCACCACAATTCACAGCCTGTTGACTACACACTTTAACTAACGAATTCATGCCATCCACCAGTCCATTAGCTTGGGGAGATTAAAGCGCTTTCTATAGTGTTTGACACCCTTGTCCCTGAAAAGCTCCATCTGAGAGGAAGTGAACTGCACTCCACTAACAGTAACTATACTCTTAGGGACTCCTTCTCTGGCAAACTCATCTCTCAAGAATCCAATCACTATGTGAGTAGTGATATCTTTGACACATCTCTCTGAGACCCACTTAGATGTGTAGTCTACCAGTATTTTGAAAAAGAATTCAGCTGGGGATAATGAATTGAAAGGCTTAATAATATCTATACGTAATGTACACCGGGTTTTTTTCAGGTACCTCCACCTGCGATAAGGGAGCTCTCCTAGTTACTTTACTCGTATCACAATTTGCATTCTGCACACAATTCTTGACCAATGTCTCAAACATGCAATCCACCTAAGGCCACCAATAACATTCTGTCACACTGGCCTTGGTCTTTTTCCTTCCAAGATGACCTTCATGGGCCAGATTACAATCTTGTCCTGCAACCCTTGAGGTGGCACCAACCCCTCTCCTCTACACAGAAAATCACCAACAGTCGATAATTCATCATGTACTGCCAAAATTCTTCTACACACCCTATTAAACGTCTCCTCTCAGGTGACCCTCTAACCACATACCCCCTTTACCAGGGTCATGGCATCATAATCTCCAATTACTCTAATACACTCAATCATGGTTAATGCCATTAGTTGTACCTACAATACACTAGTCTCCTCATGTTTTTCATCCTCTTTGGGTAACAGGAATAAGCAATCTGCCGTTATATTTTGAGACCCTTTCAAATACTCCATTTGGAATTTATAGTATGTCACACCTTCCATCCCTCTGCTAATGCGAGGTGTAGCTCTCACACTTCCTTTACAAGTGAACAACATCACCAATTTTCCATGGTCTGATCTCACCACAAAAGGTAGACAACATAAGTAAAACTTGAAATGTTCAGTAACCCATGTGCATACTAGGATCTCCATCACAATGGCCAATTAATTCTATTCTGCACTCTGCAGAGCCTTGGAAGCAAAAACAATGACTCTCTCCTCTCCATCCACAATTTGAGATAACACAGCCCCCAGACCCTTCAAACTGACATCAGTAGTCAATATAGGGCTAGATGTAGGTAAATCTATTTTACCACTTCTTAAAAACCGAATTTTACCGATTCGGTATTTAAGAAGTGGTAAAATAGAGGGAGGGAGATGTAGGTAATTCCAGATGAGGAATTACCGAATCAGTAAAATTTGGTAAATACCGAATCGGTATTTCCTATTGATTCCTATGGGCTTCACAGCCCATAGGAATCAATGGGAAATACCGATTCGGTAATTACCGAATCGGTAAATACCGAATTCTGCAAGGGTGCAGGGGGTGTCACTTTGACACCCTCTGGCACCCCAGAAATTGACATGTGCGCCATGTGGCACACAGACATGCCCTAAGGGCATGTCTGTCTGTCACATGGCATAGGTGTGCATGCACACATGTGCATGCACACCTGAATTCGGTATTTTAACACCCAATTGGATTGGGTGGTAAAATACCGAATTTGTAGGGCCATTGGGACTCTGAAGAGTCCCACCTACATCTGAGATTTACCGAATCGGTAAAAATACCGATTCAGTATTTTACAGAATCGGTAAATTTACCGAATCGGTAAATTTACAGATTCTGTAAAAATGTGCCCCTACATCCCAAAAACCCATTTACCGGTCGATAACGGCCAAAATCGGCCGTTACCGGTCGGTAAATGGCTCCTACATCTGGCCCATAGTTTTCTTAAAGACATCAAAATGCCCCAAAATAGAAAATTTGCTAATACTATGTTTAATGATTTTGAAAGCAATTTTACATTCACCCGACTTTACAAATGTCTCTCCTTTCTTCAGTAGCAATCGTATCTGCTGCACCACACTCACAAAATTCTGAATGAATTTGTTATAATATTCAGCTGAACCCCAGAAACAATGCACTTCTTCCTTATTAGAAAGATCCAGTGCATCAACTATGGATTACCCAAATCAGACTTACATTAATTCCATCACTGTAAATAGTATGTCCCAGATATGAAACCATTGTCACCCTGAATCTCCGTGTTTCCTTCTTTGCCGTCAAGCCATTCTCATGTAACCTCTCAAGCACTTCATACAACTTCCTATCATGATCTCCCTAATCTTTAGCATACACCAGTATATCATCCTGGCAGACCTTAACATGACTGATGCGCTCCAGAACTTTCATTATCCCTCCTTGGAAGCATGCTGCTTATGATGCAAGTCCAAAAGGTATACTGATAAAACAGTAAGCACCAAAAGTCATTACAAATGCGGTCAAATATTTGAACGCATCATTCAACATTACCTGGTGATACGCAGCTGAGAGGTCTATCACACTGAAAAACCATGCATCTTTCAACACTTCTTACCCAATATTCAGTGAAGGCTTGAAGGCTTTCTGTCAACCCACGTGTTTTTATTTAGATCTCTCACATCAATGCACATCCTTAAATTCTTGCAACAGCCTTCCAAGTTCCTTTTTCAAAGGGTTCAACATCGAAAACAATACATTCCTCACTTTGTGCACAACTGGCTTTTCACCATCCTTAAGGACAATGCAAAGCTCAAACCCCTTCAGCCTTGCAAACTTGTCAAAGACTTCTAGAAATATCACCACAGGGGTCAAAGTTAATAATCAAGTTTCTTTCATGTCTCCAACCAAGCAAACAATCACCCCTTTTAGCTACATACATTTCCCCCCATTTCTTCTTTTCGTTGAAATTAATTAACATTGGGACATATCCAATAACATCAATGGTTGCACCCTTATAACCAAAAGCTTTGATATTAGGATCCAGGTGTTCAGCTCCTTTTTTGCAAAGCACATCTTCCGAAATGTGATCCTCAACCAGAGTGTATGGTGATTGGAAATCTGCTAGTAAAGTCAGTTCTTTACCTCCTATAAAAATCGTACACTCGGGCATATTCAATGTATCATTCTCACACTCAATATTGTTTGAAATCACACCTTCTGTGACAGACAATACTGTGTAACTCCATTTATTTTTCGCTTCTTCCACTTGATGTACAACCTTATCATCACTATTCACATCAGGAAGACCTTTACGATTCTGTAGCAAAATACAATTTCCTCCCATAATTCCTACATATAACATTCCTAGCAAAATAATTTGGGCACTTTTCTGTGTACTGTCAAGTGCCACAACGATAACACTTAATTTTACTGTTATCTCTCTTAATCATTTGTTCTTTCATAAAGTTCTTCTGCTTGTCATCCTTCTTCATAACAGTGACTGGCAATTTCCACACCATCTTGCCTTATCACTTTAATCCAAAAGCCTGTGTGCTCAATACCCTCTATAATGGCCTTCTTGAGATTAGGGTTCCTTGCCAAAAGCTTCTCTTTATTACTGTTCATATACCGTACCAACTGTTCCCTGATTAAGAAAACAGATCTCAAAATTCACATGTTCTGGCCAAAGTCCACAAACATGTTAAATAGTTATCTATTCTTTCCATTTTGCCTGGTCGATGTGCTAAGAACTTATGGCACTAAAGAACTACATTTATCTGCGTTCCAAAGTGTAGTTCCAACATCTCAACTGACATGTCATACACACCTCTCTGTTGCCCTTCAGCATTTCCCATGGGAATTTCCTCTAAGCTTTCATAAATATTTCTACCCTCCACCCCAAGGATGTGTAGTAAAACACCTTGCTTCCTAGCTACTGAAACATTTTCTTCCTCAGTTGCCACCAAATGAGAATCAAATAGTTTATTCCATCTTGGCCATGGTAAAGTAGGTTCTCCTGCATCTGATAAAAACTGTGGATGTTGTATCACTCCAGTTGCCATATATATAGAAAATAAACTTAACTAAGTTTTCAAAATAATACATTACCACAACAGGTAAACACAATATATTAAAACATAAACCTATGTATCTTGGAGTCAGTGTTTTGCCTACATTAGAAAAAAAGCAGGCTAAACTCCAACCAGCTTCGGTACTTCTCCAGAGTATTTCTGTGTTCTTAAATTCCACACACCTTACTAAAGGAAGATATTCTCTTTGTTATATATGACAGCAATGAAAAAACAGCACATATGCAGTACCAGCTGCGTCTCCTACATGTTATGTTATGTTATGTTACATCTGCTTATATAGCGCGGCGGCTGCCCCAGCGAAGGGGCGTCCCGGCGCTTGACTAGACAGGAGAGTACACAACATACAGACAGGTTATCAGGTCAGTTTAGCAGAACAGGTGGGTTTTTAATGCCTTTCTAAAGGTAAGAAGGTCATTTATACTCCGAATCCGCAGAGGTAGTGCGTTCCATAGTTTGGCAGCCATGTATTGAAAGGAACGCCCTCCTGTGCGGGCTAGCCTAAAACGGGGAATTGTGACCAGGTTTTTTCCTTCGGATCTGAGCGCTCTATTGGGAGTATACTGCGTCATAAGATGACATAGCATGGGAGGTAGAGATTTTTTTTGAATCTTAAAGGCCAAGCACAGGGCCTTAAAAGCGATTCTCTTTTCCACCGGCAACCAGTGCAGTTTTACCAGGGTCTTGGTTGCAGACTCGAATCGGGGTAGCCCTGTTAGGGCCCGCGCTGCCGCGTTTTGGACGCGCTGAAAACGTTTTTTTTCCGCTTGATTGGCTCCCAGGAGTAAGGAGTTAGCATAATCTAAGCGGGAAAGAATTGTGGCTTGGATGATTACCTGACGTGTGGAGGGGTCGAAGAATTTTAGTATCGGTCGTAAATTGCGCAGGATACCGAAGCTTGTGGCAGCTACTTTTTTTGTGTGGCTAGTAAAACTCAAAGTTGAGTCGAACCACACCCCCAGGTTTTTTACCTCTGTATTGGGGTTGGGGGGGGGCCCGATTCAAAATTACCACACAATATGTCCCTTGATGTGATGTGTGGTAATTCCAGCCACCCAAAAAAGAGCAATGTCACATGCATGTCATAACATTATATGCACAGCTCCGGTGGCACATACATGCCACTTTAGCAGATACTGATGTATGGCCATGACGAGTACTTCAACTCGCAAGGAGATTCTATTATGCACTCTTCGACACTAGCAGATGAAATAGCAGGTAAAAGTCCACTCTTGCCATTGCAATAATCCCCATTGAAACCAATATGCGCTGGCAATTCCAAAAATAGAAAACCACTGGTATGCAAACAAATCAAGGGAAACACTCACATCAACTCAGTTCAAGTGTTGATACTTCACATAATAGGGGTTGCTGCTGACCAATGCATCCTGCCCCCGGCAGAGGTCTCCTCGTTGCCACTTTTCTTATGCTGCATTCTCCTCAAAGAAGTGGAGAAATTCAAACGCGTTTTAAGGTAGAAAAGGTGGTTTAATAAGGTTACAGATTGGAGCAACACCAAACAGATCTTCATTCTTCTGAGTCTCCTCCAGCTGCCACCCACCACCAGAACACTCAACCTAGAACACTTCAATAACACAGTGAACAGTCCATTACGGAAATGATGGAATAAAATGCAACCAATTAAAACACAGCATATCTTCCTTAGAGTTGTGATAAAAAAACAGAAACTCCAATGTCTTTCAGCTACTCAATTGTGCCAGGCAATTGGACTTTGGATGTATTCAGTGTAAAGCTGCCATTGCCTGGTGCTTCATGAACAGCAATGTTGGTTTAGATATTTGTATCTAGTGGCGAGATGCTAATGTGTGTTATCTGTGTTTTACAATTATCAGTTTGTGAGTTTTCTTTTTAGTGCATTTGTGTCACAGTTTCAATAAAGCAGCTATCAAATTACACTCAGGAACTGTCTTTGCACATCAATAAGTTATTAGGTTTATCAAAAAAAGCTAATGTTAAGAGCATTTATTTTAAAGCAATCCGGAACACTGCTCCAATGGGCCAGCTAAGTGAGCAGCTCTTAGTTCCACTCTCGCCTGGGTAACGCCTGGAAGTTCCAAGAGCAGGGATTCTCAATGTATGGCCCATGGGCTGCTTGAGACCTGCCTGAGTCTGAAGAATAGTTCCCCTGCTGAACGGCAGCAGTAGGCTGCTGTTCACTTTACTGAGCACTAACATTCAGAAAGCTGTTGAACAAACTGGCTAAAGTTGATCTGCAGGTTAACTGAAGTAAATGAAGAGAGGTACAGAAGGTGCCCTGCATCAATTATTTTTAGGCACACTTTCAAGTGTAAAGACATGGTGCAACAAACATGTTCAAATATGATAAAGTCACTACAACGTTAAAAACGTGTATTTCTCTTACATGTGGAAGAGTTTTACCCTAGTACATCAGATTATATCACAGCATTCAGTGCCATTTATTAGAAGTGATCATTTTCAACCATGGACTTTGAAACATTCATGCCACCCCTGTTACTGACAACAATTGCATTAGTGAATCAAGAGGCAAATTAGTTGTCATTTGTACAATCTGTGTGGTTGTTATACATGGAACAACATCATTAAATGGAATACAAAAGACGTTTTGTGTAGTGCACATCCTGAACTAATGTATTTCAAGGTGCTCTCATCATGAAAAAAAGTAGGTAGGGCAACATAAAACAATTGTCTAGGGTCACATAGTTTTTCAACTGGGAAGCTGGAATTGATCCAAGAAACTCTGGTTCCACATTGAGAACGCCACTAGATGGGTGTCCAGTGGTCTCTCTTTTTACATAAAAAGGTCATACAGTACTCAATGTCGGGTTTTCTCCTGGACTTTTTCGCTGGAGTGAAATGGACCATGACGAATGTTTCCAACTTCCACGTGGATAAAAAGGACCCGACGTGGTCAAAGTCACGATTGACCCACCTTGAAGAGAGGAGGGAGGTTTCTGGTAACATTACCGGGTTTCTACTCTGGTCATCTGGCTTTCCTCACATCCTTCTCATTCCGAAAATCAAAATAATATGACATTCAGTTCTTAAATACTTCTAAGAATACTGAAATATATGCGGTGTAGATTTATCTTGGTTAATTCCTTGTGTCCCATCCTCCGTGTGCCTAGTGTTATCAGTGGCTCAAGATGAACTTTTGTTGAATCTATAACAAAAACAAGATCCTTGTAATTCTAGTATTTATAAGGACCTAGTGCGCAATTCTATTAAATGATCTGTTTCCCACCTTTGCTATTTCTTGTGTGTGCTTGGGAAAATTGAGCTCTAGCAAACTTTCAGATAGTCACAGTGACAAAAAAAAAATATCCATCCTATGTATAAAGGCAATTTTCTTAACCTAACATAACACATACACAAACAAAATCATGTCATGCCCCTTTAACATGGCTCATAGCAAAATAAAATACTTCACTTTGAAAGAACAATGTAAATGCTTGGACTTGTTTTATATCTGTCACTGTATACATCACGACATTTGGGCACAACTCAATAGAAGATTAATGTTTTTTCAGATTTCAGTCATATTAAGCCTTCTTAGATGAAAATGAATTTAAAGGAAATAATCAGATAAGTATAATTGTGAGCTTTTAAGCATGACTGCCGTTTTACCCCACAGTGATCAGTTGCTGGCTTAATGCGTTGCTTTTCACTTGTGTTTTGCAGGTTACCGAGGGGGTGGAGTCGACAAAGAACGCCACAATACTCCGGAGAACAAGATGGCCTGAGAACAAAATTGATGAACCCAACAGAAGAATTTCAGGGATCCACAGGTGCCCAAAAACCAGGAAATCGGGTAAGTATCCGCAGCAGGAAGACCAACGACGAGTGGCTTGCAGTGGTGCAGTGTACAGTTTTAAAGGCTCCGCGCTCAGCCAATTCAAATGAACCACACGCTTGTAGCTCAATGTTCGGGCAGTCACTGCAGCCAAATGAAACATGCACTTGTTTTGGACTGCAGGATCCAAGAAAACTTGCAGCTGAGACAGTCATCTGGCTATACCCTTAAGTGACTCATCCACCGCAATCACATCCTGGTTATTAAGCAGAAAATGGTCTAGAAAGGAGATGAGTTGACCAAGATCAATCAATTCTGTGAAACAGGAGTGCCAACATAATAGTATAGTACTCCTTGGTTCAACTTTCTCAGTGAAATTCCAATTACTCATAGGGTAAAATCAAATAATTGGGTTAGAGTCCTGTTTTCGTGTCACATACTTACTACCAGTGTTTAGTTTGGTTAAAGTGTCTCTGTAAATAAAAAAGAAGTTAAGAAATGAATTCCAAAACTTATTGAACACGGGCACACAATTTGTCAGAAGGTAAGGTTTAGATTAAAAAAATGCATCTTCTGGTTTTACAGTTTTCATCTTGTTCATTACACAACAACTGTAGTGAGAGGGTTTCAAATGGTAAGACTTTGGCATTACTGTCACTTAACAAATGCCACTGTTTTTGGAACCTGCCCAGACATTTAATACAGAGATTTCAACCAACCTATTTTGGCAACGTAGTAAACACAGAATGAAACGTAACGTCTCCTAGAGTCATGGCTAACATTTTGCCACTGGTAGAGGTTAGATGATTCTGTCTGTCCACCTCAATGAATTGCAAACCTTGAGGGTCTTTAATTACAGCACTCACTACATTAAAGGAGCCTTTTTCTAAGTATTCCTACTGATAAGAGCCTATAGCAGATAGCGGGGCCTAAGAATCTTTTTCACTCCAAATCAATGATCAATTCACTTTGTTTGTACACTTGACTTGCAAAAGGTAGTGATAGCAAGCAGAGCCAGCTTACTCGAGGTTGAGGTAGAGGGATAGCAACTCAGATACAGCATAACACAGTATTGTCTAATCTGAGTTTCTTCACAAGGTCAGGGGATTAATTTAGACAGCAGCATGAAATAAAACCTTCAAATAACTCCATGACCCACAGTCCACACTATGTACATGCTTCGGTCTCCTTTGCCCATTATACCTCTGATCCTCTGAATCCCAGCCTGTATCAATCAATCAATCAATCAATCATGGCTTATATAGAACAGCTACTCACCCATGAGGGTCTCAAGGCGCTGACGCAGTCTAAGAGCCAGGTCTTGAGAACCTTCCTGAATTGAGTCAGCGCCGGGGCTTGCCTGAGTTGGAGAGGCAGGGTGTTCCAGGTCTTGGTGATGAGGTAGGAGAAGGATCTTCCTCCGGTCCTGGTCTTGAGGATCCGTGGGTGGAGCAGAGGTGTCTGGTGGGTACGTGGAATGTGAGGTGGAGGTTCAAATATGCTGGTCCTGCATCATGGAGGGCTTTGTAGGCATGTGTGAGAAGCATGAATGTGACTCCTTTGTTGACTGGGCGCCAGTGGTAATCTTGCAGGTGTTCAGTGATGTGCATGCAACAGGGATGTTGAGCACCAGTCTGGCTGAGGCGATTTGAACGTTCTATAATTTTCTCTTCATGGCCTTGAGCACGTCATCTGGGGTGAGCGGGGTCCAGTTGAGCAGGATCTGTTGGGGGCAGTGGAATTGGGTGCAGAGGTGGAGGGTGTGGTGGGAGGGTCTTGGGTGTCGCAGCTGTCATAGATCTGCTTGATCTTGCAGTGGGAAAAGGTGCAAAGATTGTTGCATAGGTCTAGGGAGGGTGGAACATCTGTGGTCTTGCTGTTGGGATTGGCAAACTCTTCGACAATGGTGAAGAGTTCTTTGCTGTTGTGTGCTTTGGTGTTAATTCTGTCTTGCAGGGCCTTTTCCTTTGTGGTTTTGAGGAGGAGGTGGTGGACAGTGATGGTGGCATTGATGGCTGCATGGGCTTCTGGGGTTTTGTTGTTCTTCCATCTTTTCTCAAGCCATCTACAGGCGCATCTGGATTCCTGAAGGGCAGGATTGAACCAGCTGGCTTTTTTAGAGTTTTGCTTGCTGGGGGCTTTCTGGAGGGACTACAGAGTGTTAGAACAGTTGGATATCCATCAGTGGAGATTGCATGCTGAGGTTTTGGCATCTGTGGATGTTGCCAGTGGGTTTGTGCTGAGGGAGGCAGTGAGATGGGCTTTGGTGACCTTGATCTAATTTCTGCGGGTGAGGTGGTGGGCGTGGTGTTGTATGGTGTCCTATGTTTGTGAGGTTCTCCAGAAGGGATGCAGTATTCTATTCATTAGGGTTGTCCAGGTGAAAATTGAGGTTGCCAAGTAGGATGTAGTTGGTGGATTAGAGAGCCTAGGGTGTGATGAGGTTGTTGTCGGCGTCAGTGAAGGGCAGGCATCGGCCAGGAGGTCTGTAGATGAGTGTGCCACAGAGGGTGGTGTTGGAGTTGGTCTGGACTTGGAAGTGGACGAGTTCCATGCTTATCATTGGGTCATCTGAGTGGGATGGCGGTGTCTATGTCTGCTGCTGAGCTGGGGTTCATCCAGATTTCCGTGAGGAAGGTGATGTCAGGAAAGATGGAGTCAAGATGGTCCCAGATTTCAGCGGCATGTTTGTGAAGTGAGTGAGAGGATGCAGCTGAGACGGTCGGGTACTCTGTGGTCTACTGAGTGGTGGGAGGATCTGGAGTGCAGTGGTGGGTTAGGGTGCAGCAGTGGTGGCAGCAAGAGAAGGGGCCATGGATGTCACTTGGTATCATGAGGGGGTACAAAAGGGGGTGGTGATGGACGGAGCATCTGAACCAATCACACACTCACACCCAGTCAACAGATCTGGGTATAATCCATCACCGTTCTTTAGCCCACTACGCCACCAAAGTTCAGACATGGCCATATGCAAATCAGTCTGACCCTGTGCCTCATGGGAACAGTCCAGCCCGAACTGCCAAGCCATGCCTTCCCTGGACCAGACTCAAGCTTCCTAGGACCGGTTTCTGGCATTACAACCGTCTTCAGCCAGGCTTGCTTGAATCCAGTGGCAAAGTGAGCAAGGGACTCACGTCTGAGCATACCCTGCCAACTTATGGCGAACAAAGCGGTACAAAAGGGGGTGGTGATGGACGGAGCATCTTAACCAATCAAACACTCACACCCAGTCAACAGATCTGGGTATAATCCATCACCGTTCGTTAGCCCACTCTGCCACCCCAGTTCAGACATGGCCATATGCAAATCCGTCTGACCCTGTGCCTCATGGGAACAGTCCAGCCTGAACTGCCAAGCCATGCATTCCCTGGACCAGACTCAAGCTTCCTAGGACCGGTTTCTGGCATTACAGCCGTCTTCAGCCAGGCTTGCTTAAATCCAGTGGCAAAGTGAGCAAGGGACTCACGCCTGAGCATACCCTGCCAACTCATGGCGAACAAAGCGGTACAAAAGGGGGTGTTGATGGACGGAGCATCTGAACCAATCAAACACTCACAGCCAGTCAACAGATCTGGGTATAATTCATCACTGTTCTTTAGCCCACTCTGCCACCCCAGTTCAGACATGGCCATATGCAAATCAGTCTGACCCTGTGCCTCATGGGAACAGTCCAGCCCGAACTGCCAAGCCATGCCTTCCCTGGACCAGACTCAAGCTTCCTAGGACCGGTTTCTGGCATTACAGCTGTCTTCAGCCAGGCTTGCTTGAATCCAATGGCAAAGTGAGCAAAGGACTCACGTCTGAGCATACCCTGCCAACTTATGGCGAACAAAACGATACAAAAGGGGGTGGTGATGAACGGAGCATCTAAACCAATCAAACACTCACACCCAGTCAACAGATCTGGGTATAATCCATCACCATTCTTTAGCCCACTCTGCCACCCCAGTTCAGACATGTCTATATGCAAAACAGTCTGACCCTGTGCCTCATGGGAACATTCCAGCCCGAACTGCCAAGCCATGCCTTCCCTGGACCAGACTCAAGCTTTCTAGGACCGGTTTCTGGCATTACAGCCGTCTTCACCCAGGCTTCCTTGAATCCAGTGGCAAAGTGAGCAAGGGACTCACGTCTGAGCATACCCTGCCAACTTATGGCGAACAAAGCGATACAAAAGGGGGTGGTGATGGACAGAGCATCTGAACCAATCAAACACTCACACCCAGTCACCAGATCTGAACCAATCACACACTCACACCCAGTCAACAGATCTGGGTATAATCCATCCCCGTTCTTTAGCCCACTCTGCCACCCCAGTTCAGACATGGCCATATGCAAATCAGTCTGACCATGTGCCTCATGGGAACAGTCCAGCCCGAACTGCTTAGCCATGCCTTCCCTGGGCCAGACTCAAGCTTCCTAGAACCGGTTTCTGGCATTACAGCCGTCTTCAGCCAGGCTTGCTTGAATCCAGTGGCAAAGTGAGCAAGGGACTCATGTCTGAGCATACCCTGCCAACTGATGGCGAACAAAGCGGTACAAAAGGGGGTAGTGATGGATGGAGCATCTGAACCAATCAAACACTCACACCCAGTCAACAGATCTGGGTATAATCCATCACCGTGCTTTAGCCAACTCTGCCACCCCAGTTCAGACATGGCCATATGCAATCAGTCTGACCCTGTGCCTCATGGGAACAGTCCAGCCCGAACTGCCATGAGGTATCATGAGGCAGACGTGGAGGGTGTGGAGGGTGTGGACGGTGTATGCGTTATAGTGGTGGTGGAGGCAAAGACCAGGGTCCGTGGTGCTGGGCTTGGTCGAGACATGGATGGGCGCAGATGGGCTTGCCTTTGGCAAGCCTTCAGCTTGCTAGTGGCATGGCTGGGCAGCAGCCACCATTAAGTAGTGTGCGGCGGTGGCTGGACAGCTGGGAGGTCAGAAGCGCAGGTGGCGGGAAAGTGGCACTGGAGGGGGGCAGGGTCTCAGGGATCGCCTCGTCGGGACGAAAAGGAGAGAAAAGCCCAGAAGCAGCAAAGTGGCAAAAAGGTGCAAAAGGAAAAAAGTGCAGAAACGGTGAAAGGGGTGAAAAAGGACAGGAAAAGATTCAGAGAAAGGCAGATTAGAGAGACAGAGGGCAGAGCAACTCGCCATTATTGATTGTTTATGTGCAGGAAGGTGTCCCTTCCTGCACATAAAGAATCGCTCCTGCAATGCAGACACCCTTGCACCATGGCGCAAGGGGGCCTGCACATGTGCTAGGCACATTTTTTAGCGTCATCGCCAGGGGAATCTCAAGGGTGCACGAGAAATAGGGCGCATCCCAGCATTTTGAATACAGCTTTGCCAAACTTCCCTCATAGAGTAGCTGCAACCTCTCCATATTGCCATCTTCCCCATCAACAACAAACAACATCCTCTACATTGTGGCTATGTCTGTGGTGCATGAAGAGCGCTATTTTTTTTTAAATATCCTCATAAGTCTGCAAATATTTAAAGTAGAATACAGCCCATATGTCATAAATATAAAACAATACAACTAGGAACATCTTTATATGGAACCAGGATGAATTTGCAACGAAATACGCCTTTTTAAATTTAGTTAAAATTATGTTTTTTTCAATAAAGTCCTACGGGACAGCACAACGAGTATAAGCACTGTAGTATGGTCTTCGAAAAGGCACCAGATGAGTTCTAAAAGCAGTGCTACCCCCCTATTGTCCATCTGATAAAGGTTTGTCTGTAGCTACCCTATTGATACTCCACCCCTACATATGATGCTAATGGCTGTGGTGCTAATAGCACTTACAGGAGGCTTATCACAATATTTAGAGAATGCCGTTTAATTTGGGGAACTAACTAGTGGTAACAATATTAGAGCTGGTCATTCCCGCATCCTTATTCTGGGCGTCTCTAACGGCGGAAACTAATTTAGACATTGCTGTGTGCAGTATTTCTGTGACAACACGTTGTAATTACCCTTTGCTCTCAGTCCCCAAAACTGATTCTTACTGGTTTCTGCACTTTAAATGCAGAAAGGCCCGATTCTTAAAAATTGATTACCACCACTTTTTTTGATCTGGGGAATTTACAAAGGTTTCTCAAGGAATGCCTAGAAACTGCTACAGTCATGTTTCCAGGAGCAGTAGACCAAGCCTGTGAATTTGCAATTGCAAATATCTAGTGGAATTTCCGATAGTGCTTTTGCCAATACTGCACAACTGCACGCGGGTCATATTGCATTTGTGCAATGCCATATTGTGTGGCGGGTTTTTCTCCAGAAGGAATATGCTTTTCAACTGGAGAAATCTTCCCAGAAATCGCAAATTGTGTGGCTATTACCTTCGCATTCCTACTCCAGAAACCATTGTATTCCTCCCCTTGACAAAAATAAATCTGTGCCTTTTACTGGGTAGGAACGGGTCGAAAGGAACCCACAAACTATACATTTAGGCACAAAGTTTTCAGGTATTTCCATCGTGGAAGGTCACTGATTGCCCATCTCCCACCCCTTGGAACACATTTATTTAAATAACAATCTTGTCACTAAATCGTGTTGCAAGTAAAAAATTAACTATCGTCATTTACACATTTGGTTTTACACAGGTACAAATGTCTAATTGCGCGTGCATTCCAAACTTAAAATCGTGAATATGTTTTCGAATCAGGCCCAAATGTTTACATTCAGCAACAGGGTTCCTCAAAATCGCCATCCATGAACTGTACCTCTGTAAAGAGAGACAGAGAGACTATTTTAACTCACTTTTCATCCTTACCTGCATTTGCGAATTAGAACAGGCAGTAAAAATTATTTCACATATTTTATGTTATAATGTAGCTGGCGTGCCACAAAATGTTAACTAAACATAGACAAATGTAATTGTTTATTTACTTGAAAAAGCCCAGAGAAGAACACCATGTTAGGCTGTTACTTCAGTTTTTTCATTATATAAAGCAGTTATCCAGAAGATGGTGCCACAGCTCTTTCTGTGAAACATGCATCGTTGCGGGCTGTAATTGAATTTCAGACACACAACATGAGTTCTGCAAATACAATAATGCCAACATGGAATGGAAGAAAATAAGCCAATCACTGCAAACAATGTAATAGTCTCACATTGACGTTTCACAGCTGTTCACTGCGCTAGTGCTGTTTTTTTAGAAAGGGGAACTGCAACATGATTACCTATATTCTCACCACAGGCCTCGTCGATTTGCTCAGCAGTAAAAGCATTCAGTCTATTAAAAATGCAAGTCTTCCTCTCCAACTGTTTTTAATCGATTGTTCTTTGGCATATTCATAACTGTTATTATGTTATGATAATATTAGACAATTTTTTAGTAAACCAGAAATCACTTTTGGAAAATATTATTTTGTATGCATAATAGAGCACTTCTTCGTAAATGTTAATTTCTTAACAAATACAATGGGGCATATGTACAACCCCATACGTTACCTATAAAGACGTTGTGGTGGCGATAGGGGGCTGCGTCTTATGTACAAGGCAGCGTTAAGCCACCTAACGTAGCTTAACGCTGCCTTGTAAGTAAGGCACCCTTTCACACTATGCTTAGCGTGAAAGGGGTGGGCAGTGGTTATTGCGGTGGGCATTCCACCGCAACACCCATTCACTTTGACGCTGCCCATGTACAAGGGTGTCGTACAAAGAATGCAGCGCCAAAATTAAGACCAGGTAAATTCTGGCCTTAAGTTGGCGAAACGAGGAGAAATGCATTATTTCTCCTCGATTTTGCTTGTTCCATGTGTGCTGCATTGCGCAGCACACATGGAAAAAGCAAAATGTCATGGTTTGTTTATGTACAAGAAGGTGTCCCTTCCTGTACATAAACAATCTTTTTAAAAAAATGAAATTTTTTCACTTTCATGTGTGTGTAGCAGCACACATGAAAGTGACAGAATGGCATTTTAGGATTTTTTATGTGCCGGAAGGGTCACCTTCCAACACATAAACAACCTTCCCCTGCACGCAGACAGCCTTGCACTATGGTGCAAGGGTGCCTGCGTTGGCACTAAGTTGCTAAACTTAGCGCCATTGCAGGGGGAAATGCAAGGCTGCACCACATTCTTGTAAATATGGTCCAGCCTTGCGTTTCAGAAGTGGCAAGGCGCAGAGTTAAGCCAAAGAGGCTAACGCGGCGCTCCGCCACTTCCTTGTACATATCCCTCAAAGTGTTGGATATTCTTTATGCTAGTACGAGAAAGCATGCAGGCACTATTATGTAAAATTGTATTTCTTCCCTTAATTAAATGTAATGATTCTAACTTTGGGCATATATGTGTGAAAGGCACACATGTTGGGTTCCATTAGCAGTACTTAATGTGCAAAAATATAAGTGGCAGTTCTCAAGGTCTCCCACTGCAGCTGACACCATCCACTGCTGGCAAATGACAATGCTAACATGACCTACAAACTGTCGCACTTAAACAAGTGTGTCATTTTAAACAAGTCCAGGTACCCCAGGGGATGCTCTGGAAGTGCTAGTTTTATATATTTTAGTTGATTGAGTTGTTAAATGCTCAAGTGGGGGACAGAGAACACCACCTTGTGGTATACTCACATAAGTAAGTGCTGCGGTTTAGAAATAAGTGGCAAACACTGCCACCAATTAAGCACTGATGGGGAGGCATATATCACCTAAGCAAAGTGCCGCCCCGTGTGATTTTAATATTTACCTGGGGTCACATTATGAATGGCCACGGTTTCACCCTGATCATCCCATCCCAAGATTTAACAATGTGATGGGAATCTGTCAATCCTGAGGAATGGGGGGGGGGGGCACTCGCTATTACCTTTAATGGGGAACAACATGCAACAAATAGTGTTTCCCCACCTATTCTTGTAAATTATTCCCACTTCTACCAGATTTACAACCGAAGAGAGCACCTGTTTTAGCAAGTGAAGTCTCTGTTTAAAACAAAATAAAGAAAATCCTGCTGTTCTATTTCTTCTTCTGAACCATATTAAACTGTATTGACCAAATTCACAAAATCCACAGAAAAGCAGGACATTTACTATCTTAATTTAATTTTGGTATTCAGAAAGAATTCCAAGAGTAATACCTATGCAAGTTGTAGGTTAAGTGGGTACCTATACTGCACATCCATCAAAAGTGATTTTGCACTTTTAAATGTTGTATTTGTTTCCCCACATGGTCATGGACAAACCTCTTCATCTCTGCGCCCAATGAACTTTGGTGGTGTTCCTTTCTTAGTTTCACACTAAAAACAAACTCTTGACTTTGATAGGTGTAAATATACAAATACTTTCGGGTCCTCATTTATGGGGAAATGGTGTAGGACAGCGCCACAAGTCTTCTTGCTGCGCTGGCCTACACCAATGTTAAAGGGCAGGAATGCACAGTATTGATGAAATACAGTGCATTCCTGTCCTTTCTCCCTGCGCTGGAGCACAATTTTCTGTCTGGTGCCAATGGAAGCACCCTTGCACCATGGTGCAAGGGTGTCTGCAAAGCATGCAGGCTTGTTTTTGTGCTCAAAGGGACACCTTCCTGCATAAAAAACAATCCTGAGGGGCTTAGTCTATGTGTACTGCAGAATGCAGCACACATGGAGGGAGAAAAAAACTAGTAGAAATATTTCTCCTCATTGTGCCTGCTCTGGTGAGGCGTAGGGTTTTGGAGCTGCTCCAGGTTTTGTGATTAAGTAAATCTGGGGCAGCGTCTAAATCCATGGGTTTTGCATGAGAAAACCGACCGCAACACAAATGGAACGCCTCCCCGATCGCTGAGTAAGGCAACGCAGTGGCACTGACTGCTTTGCCTTACTCCATATCTATGAGTCCATGCAAAGCAACACAAAGTGGCTTTGCGTGCCTCATAGATAAGATTGGTAGGCTTGCAAGGCCGGAGCGACACTCCAGTGGTGCAAGCCTCTCTAAATATGCCACATACAGCCTGATTCATCAACGGGCCGTTTTGCGACCCCCTAATAGCGAATCATAGCGATTCGCTATTAAGGACTCGCAAAACGGTATTCATGTAGGAATTGCTAAATAAATAGCGATTCCTACACATTCCTTATTTGTGAGTAGCAAATTGCTAATCGCAAATAAGGAATAACTATAGGAACGAATGGGGAGTATTCCTTATTTGCGATTAGCAATTTGCTACTCGCAAATAAGATAGCGATTTATAGGGTGCCAGGGGTGTCCAAAGGACACCCTGTAGCACCCCTTAAATGCAAATTGAAACAGGTGTTGCGCACACACATGTCCAAAGGACATGTGTGTGTGCAACATGCAACTTAGGAAAATGCTTTTAAAAGCATTTTTCTAAGTTTTTGCTATTTACCGAGAGGTCTGACCTCTCGGTAAATAGCGGCCCGAAATTGCGAATTAGCAATTTAAAAATGGTTGATGAATTGCTTTTAAGGAATCTCAAATAGAGATTCCTTAAATGTAATTCCTCGCAATTTAGCGAATTAGCAATTACCGATTTTTGCATTTGGGATGATGAATCCCAAATGCAAAAATTGCGCTCCCAAAGGGCCAGATTCTCAGATTCTGTCCCTTTGCGAGCGCAATTCGGCTTGATGAATCAGGCTGATAGATTCCAAAGGTACCCGCAAAAAGGCCTGAATGACCACTAACTTGAGTGTGGCTGTTGAGTGTGGCTGTTCATTTACTATTGTAGTAGCCCTACCAAGGAATGCTCACAAAACCACATAGAAGAACTGAATTTTAATAGCGAAATTCCATGTTACTGATGAAGTTCCCTGTTCATAAATCCAATTTAGAATTTCACACATTTCTGAGAATGAGAAATGGGGTTCTTTCTCCCCTTGTAAACTATGTTTTTGTGGTGCACTAACTGTTTACCTTGGTCTGTAATAACCTTAATGAATTGGGCTCTAACCTGTTAATTTTTATAGGCATTCTGGTGCTCCTGTATAACTGGCATGCCATTTCCAGGAAGATGCAGTCGCTCTGGTAGAAAACACTCAATGTCAAAGTGCAAGGTTTGGTAAGCTGGAGTCCATGCATTCATTCATTTGCACATTTGGAGTGCCATTGACAGAACTCACAGACTTATGATGTTTGTGGCAGAAGTTAGTTGAAGTTTTTCCTGTATGCATATAGAGTGGCATGACTTTGCTTCAAATATGATCATTGTTATGGACTGGGGAGGATAACGCAAGCCACACCACTTTACTCTCACACTTGAAACATGAACAATTTGACAAGACAATAAGACTTAACCTGTGGTAATGGGCATAATATGCTTTAATTGGCTTAGTCATTAATTTTAATTAATTTTTGATTTCTGCAAATAAATTTGCTCTTTGTGAGCAGCCAAAGTGACAGGCACTCCACTGAAAGGATGAAGAAATGTCATTACCATTACTTAGCTACCTTGCCTCCACACAGTGGCACAGCTCCTCTTCTTCAGTGTTCCGCTCTTGGTCTCCCTGTGATAAAGTGCCCCTTTTAGCTGGGTCGCTCCCATTTGTTTGTACTGAAGTTGCTGTTTTTGTGACTCTTTGCACTGGCATACTGCTAATCAAGCACCAACGCATGTGCTCTGACCCCTAAAATATGGTAAAATAGGCTAACTCCTAATTGGCATATTTAACTCTCCTTTAAGGCCTTTGTATTTGGTGCAGAAATACAGTAGTGGCATGGAATGTTGGATATCACGCCTTGGACGGCAGCACTTTTTGTGTGATTCATTAGTGTGAAAAAGTAAATCATTGCCTCAGGGCTACCATTTCAACCTGACTGCTGCAGTTAAAACCTGCAGTCAGACCTGTCAAAATTACCCTTTTGAAATACGTCATGCCTATGTAGTCCTTGCAGCCTCCAAGATAGGGTATATGATATTTAAAAGTTGTACATGTAGAAATGTAATTTTGCCAGTTCCTTAAAGTGTCAAGCACCCAAAAGATATTTAAATTCTGCATGGTTCTGACTGTCCTATGAGGTTAATCAGTGTGTATAATATTGCTATCTGGGGTTTGGGACAAGCTATAGAAATGGTTCAACCACTATTTTTAACATTAATAAAAAATCACATTCACTGGTGAAGTTAGATTTAAGTAAATATTCAGAAAAAGAAACATTTAGAAAGTTACCCTTTCCCTGCTGGAAGCTACTGGAGGCTAATTTGCATTTGCCTGCTAGCAACTGCCCACAAGTACTTCACCTTAATGAGGTTTGTTGGAAAATGTCCCTCTCTGAAGGATCACTTTAACTTTTTGCCTTTCCATTCTCTGTTTATGAGCTTCTTTTTTTGGCTTGAGGACTTATAGCAATATACCACTGCTGACCAGTGTTAAAGTGCATGTGCTCTACCCTTTAAACACGGTAGAATTGGTTTACACCTGATTGGTATATTTGTTATACTGGTAAGTCCCTTGTAAAGTGGTATACTAAATACCTAGGGCCTGTACATCAAATTCTACCAGTGGGCTGTAGCACTGATTGTGCCACTTGCGGAAACAGCCTTTGAAACCCATCTCAGGCCTGCCAGTACAGTTTCTGTGTGTGAGGGGTACTGCCACTTTCGAGTTGGCGTCTCAAGCTACTTGCCAACCCTAAAACTCTCCTTTTAATATATAGATATATATACATGTCACTCCTAAGGTAGGCCCTAAGTAAGCCTAAGGGCAGAGTGCTATGTAAGTAAAAGATAGGATATGTATCTTTATATTTTGCATGTCCTGGTAGTGACAAACAAACTACTTTGTTTTCCACTACTGTGGGGCCTACCCCTCTCATATGCCAGCATTGGTAATTCCTTAATACTCTTTTAAGATGTAATTCCTGATCGAGAGGAGTAGATTTTTCATGTTTGATTTGTTTGGAATGGTAATGATAAATCCTACTTATTGGTGAAGTTGAGGCTCATCTCCATTCTGAGCACCCACGTGCATTTTGATGGGGAGGGAGGAATGGGGAAGGCTTCCACTTACACTTCAATAGGTAGTATCCTGTCCACACACAAAGCACTGATTTACCCCCCACAGGTAACCTGGCAGACAGGACTGGTCTGAAATGGATCCTTGTGCAGTTCAGAGAGTTTCTTTGAACTCACCCCTTACATCGGAGGCACTTTTGGGTATAGTACTGGGTCACTGACCTCCTAAAAACAGATACTTTTTGGACCTGTAACGAGATACTGCTCGAGTTACATCTGCACATTACCAGAAGGACTGCTGCACTGTGTGGGGGGGACGGCCACTTTGCTACCTGTCTTGTTGTGCTGGCTCGCTGCCTGCTACCTCTTATTGTGCTGAACTCAAGGTGCTTTCCAAGGCTTGCTGGCTGGCCCCGTGTTCCCAAAGTCTTAAGGCCATCAAAGACTTCAGTAACTTCTTCATGGCTACCAGACTCTCCCATCTGTGAGTCCAGCAGTTGAGCCCAGTCACAATCAGTGTGTTATCTTCCACAAGCATGGATTCCTGCAAGCGGAGCTCGGCAGCAGCGTATTACCCTAGTACACTCCCTTCCTGTGCCGAGGCATTGCCCCATCTACCATCCCGAGGTGAGACCACCCCGGCGCCTCCCAAAACGTCAAGGTGACATCAGGAACCCGTCTCTGGGTGCGCCAGCACCACATCTGTACACCTCTGCCTCGCACAAGGTACTGTGTGTGACTGGACCTGTGTGGTCCCTGTAGGCATACTGTGCTCTCTCACAGACAGCTGACTCAGTCTCAGTAAAACGGTTTTGAGGGACCCCAAAAGCATCTTCCAACCAGTGACTGTTATGCGTTGACCTACAGATACTTATACAGCCGTAGAATTTGACAATCCACTGCTTAGACTTTTTTTTTTTTGTCCTCATTTGCCATCCCTTGCTTCAAAAAGAGAAATAGAAGCACCGACCACCGTATGTGTCCATTAGGAACCAGGGTGGAACCTTCTCCTTGCCAAGTTTAGGACAAATATACCAGACTGGCGGAAGATGATTACAAGGAATTTTTGTTTGCTCCATCTTAGGCACGTATTTGCCTGCTGGACCAGGTTGGTTGTCGAACTATTTGCGCCCTGCCACCACCATGTCCATGGAGTATATAGGCATAATCATCGGACCCGGGAAAAAAAAAAACCCGGGCTGTTCAAATGATCATTGTCATCTACATTGCACCAACAAATTCCAAAATGTAAGATTACGTTTACTGCAGGTTCTGGCCATGTCCGCTTTTGATGTATCGTATAGTGACATTAACCAGCCAGCATGGGATGGAGCCTTGGAGTCAACCTGCTTAGATCTTGTCCAGTGTAACTCACGTAATTTTAAGCACTGAGTTTTGCATGTATTTTGAAAAGCTCATACCGTGAAAAGCACTCATTGCTGTTTTGTTGTTTTTACGTTAATGTGGTTATATTATATTAACTTATTTTCATAAAACTGTGTGGTGTTTATATGTCTGCACCAAGCTACCCGAGGGTGAGCACAGATTATCTTAGTTGTCTATATAGCTTACCCTGCCTAGAGTTGTGAGTTCTGCCTGGCCTGGGTGTATACCTTAGCCAACCAGAAACTACATTTCTACCAAGGTGTAAAACTGCTCCCCGAGGAGAGCCAGAAGCTTAGACCTGGTGACAGGATTGGGTGGGTGTGTAGCATTTAATAACTATCAGCTCAGGAAGGGCAGCTGGGGGGGGCCTAACTGCCATGGCAAGAGGAGTGCATAGAAATAGTGCTCACTCTAGACCTGCATAATCCTGCTGATAATTCCCGATCGGGGGCCCATCCAACCAGCTAAACACCAGGGCTGATTCCCAGAAATACAGAGAGGATACCATATACCCCTGTCCTGGCCACACACGACTGCAGTGGTGGTTGAAGCACAGTTGAGAGACGATCAAGATGCGGGCTGCGTGATGAGAAACGGCTGCTGGGACATAGCCGAAAAGTGGCAATGTGCTCCTGTTTTGCTCCGGAATGCCCTGACCTTGGCGTAGGGCCTACAGACAGCACCTAGCACTGCTGCATTGGACCCCGCTCAGTACCCCTGTGCCATACGGGGCTGAGCCTGCATCCCTGTGACAGCCTGAGAGCACTTGTAACCAAGCTGTGGCTCACTGGACAGTGACGTGGAGGCAGCTGCTGGTAAGAGCATGCAGCCTTGCGACTTCGCATGCAGAAGCACCTTTGGATGGGGGTGCCCTTGCTGCAGCTGGGAAATTATTGGGAGCTCCCCATCCTCAAGCAGGGCCTGATAGTAGCCATAGCCCAGTGGCCCAGATGCTGTCAACTGTGCATTGGGCCTGAGTTGGGACAGACTCTAGCACCTCAAAACAGAGGCTCCTGTACCAGTTTGGCGGGGGTCATCAGTCTATAGCACTTGAACTTCACAGATCGCCCGGCCCCAGAGGCACCCCTCCCTAAGACTATCAATCACTCTGCCACCCAGATATGCTAGCTGGCCATTGCTGGCTGATATCCATATGGATGCTCTACATTTAGTCCATACCTAATGCTTTCTCTCTCCACGCCACCCCAAGTCCCCAGGTTGTACCTAATTATCCCGGTGGTGATACAGGGTATACCAGGCCCCATGGCCCCTGCCTTCCTGCTACCCCAACCCAAAATCCCCCTGGACTATTTGGGGACAGCATGGGGCGCACTCACCGCCACAAAATGTATGTTGAAGAGGGTCACCATCCCTCCTGCTTCTTCACCCCTTGCTGTCAAACTGATCACAATATTGGCAGCCATAGGGTCCACCAGAGATGCCCTTAAAATCAAAACAGATGCACTGGTGGTGGGTCTGGGACTGTTAAGCGATGGCCAATGGAAAATAGTGAAATGAGTATGCCAAATAGAAACAGCTGCTTCTGAACTGGGCCCTACCATTAAAACACACATCAGGGACCTGTTCTCCGTTTTTGGCAGAGTCAAGGTCTTGGAGACCTGAATAGAAGATCAGGAGGGAAGGGCTCAACAGAACAATATCTAAGTCCTGGGTTGCTAGAGCTGATTGTGGGCGTGTCCATGATAATTTTTCTGGAATACTGGTTGAGGAAGGTGGTGGCCCCTTAGGGACTGTCTAAGCATTTTGCAATGGAATGAGGACATAAAGTACGGTAACGCCCCCTTCCACCTAGGGCTCCTACATGGCCTGTGGCTGCTCAGCTGCTACATTATAGGGACCATGACTTTATCTTCTGACAAACATGCATGTATGGTTCCTACCAGGGACAATGTCTGAGTCTCTCTCTTCACTGATTTTACAGTCACTGTTTAAAGTCAACGGTCATCATTTCTCTTAGCAAAGAGAAGACACATAGAGCTGGGGATCAACTATGCACTGCTGTTCCCAGCCACACTCTGGGTGTCCCATGATGGAAAGTCCTTCTTATTTGCCACATCGGAGGAAGATTTGCAGTAGATCGATGACTACGGCAAGGGGGACAATGCCAACTGATGATTTCCCCTACCATGCCCCGTAAATGCAAGATCCATGGCCTTCACAGCATCAAGCCCAATCGGGTCACAACAAGACAATAGCAGTGTCCATCACAATCACCCAACCAGAGAAAGAGCCCAAGGAGATATCTGGCTTTACATGGACACCTCATCCAGCACTGGGCGCAGCACTGACACCTGTACACTCCTGCCCAAAGTAACACCGGGCACAGAGCACAACATTGCATGATTGTCCCCTTGAGGGTGGACAGACTCTGTGCACTGCCCCATGCCAGCTTTGCTCCTCGTTACACCTACCAAGCACAGAAAGCTACAGTGGTTCACAAAAGAGCACTGATGGACTGAGTGTGGCCGAAAGAGAGGCTCGCTCTTTTCTACTTTGTTCACCTTTTCTTTCACGCCCTCTCCCCCCTACCATCATGCAGATATTGCTAATTCATCTCTCCCTTGAGGGAGCCTGAAATAAATACAATTTGATTAGTTTGGACAATATGTGGTGGCATATTTATCCAGGGTCGGTTCAGTTGGGGTTTATTTATAAAATGTTCTTGGTTTGACACTCTGCTGCAGGACACAGTGGGATCCAAGGCCAGGGGAATAGCGAGGAAGGGGGATGGGCTTCATTGACTGTGTGTATTGTAGAGACCTATGACTACTACTGGATACTCAATTAAGCTCCTGACCTTGAACGTGAGGGACTTTAACTCCCCAACCAAATGGAAGAGGCTACAATCCTATATAAAACGACGCAGTGTTCAAGCTGCATTCTTGCAGGAAATGCATCTGACCCAGGAGGTTGCGCTACAAAAAAGATGGCGGGGCACGTATACCACAGTCCTACTCTGCCTTTTCCACAGGAGTATGTATCTGAGTTTTACCTTAGGTACCCTTCCTCCCACACACAGAGATCATAGATCCAGAATGTATATTCATAGCACTTGGAGCTAAATTAGAGGGAAAGGATCTTGTCCTACTCAATCGCTATGCTCTGAACACAGATCAACAAACCTTCCTTATCTTCCTCACCCCTCAACTTTCCACATAACTACATTACCCGTTATCAAAGGGTGCAGTTTTAATTATTAAAGGGACACGCACATGGACAGGCCTCAACCTCAGCTACATGTCACCCCGCCAAACCCATGCCATGGCCAGATTCCTCTGTGGTTGGATGAAGGAGTGGAGAGTGGTGGACATTTGGAGAGAGCATAATCCGCACCTTTGAGGCTGTTCATTTCACTTGGGCTGCATGACTTGAATGTCGGTCTTGACACACTATTCTGTAACCATCTCTCATGTGGCAGATCGATTCACTCGTGTAACTTGACACACTCGGACCACAACCCCTTCTTATTGTCCCTGGCTTGGAACACGCACAAGCCTCCAATCCCAACGTGGAGACTAAGCAAAGCTACTCTGAAGGATCAGGCCATCTGGGACACCCTAGCGACCACCATCAACACTTATAATGCAGAGAAAGAGGGCACCCCATCCTTCTGTCTGGTAGAGTGGGAGATGCTTAAGGTGTCATTTTCTGACACTGCATAGCCACATGCTCCGGGATCTGGGCAGAACAAGTCCATGAGATCGCATAACGGTAACATACATTAGACAACTTACGCAAAAAGGATCCCCAAGACCTGGAGGCGTGTATGCAGGCTGTCATGGAAAGAGAGTAACTGTTGGTGGTGCTAGAACGTTTAGGAGGTCATGACTACCAATAGTATGTCAACATGGTGCACAAAAACAAAAATGAGACACTTTGCTGGCATGGTTAGCTGATCCCCATAGGCAACACACACATATAATTTTCCTAGAGGATCGGACAGGTCAGAAGGTGTAGACACAGACTGCCATTACCATGTTTTGTGACTATTATGCAGATCTCAATTCTGCAAGACCTGGGGTTAGTCAGGAAGAACTACATAATTATGTCATTTCTGCCACAACTAATAGACTGACTCATATGTGGCTGCTCCACTAGGAGGTGACATTTAGACTCAAGGGGTTAATGAGGACATTTATTCACTAGCACAGGGAAGGTTCTGAGCACAGATGGACAACTGATAGAGTTTTACTCAACTTTTGTTGACATACTGGCCCACATACTGACCAAAATCTATTATGCTGTGAGGGACGGGAAATCCCTCCCCCCACTGTATTCAAAGCTCTACTTATACCCCTGCTGAAATGGGACAGGGAGGCAAACCCGATTCACGCCCCACCTCAGAACTTTGATACACCCGGATCAGTCAGGATTCATCCCGACACAGTATGATCCCTAACATCCATAGGCTTATTAATTGTTTACAGTCCAATTATGCAACTACCACAGGGCAAATGTCCTGGCGATTGACATAGAAAAAGCATCAATTCCCTCCACAGGGGTTAACTGTAAACACCATGATCCATATGGGGCTGGACCGGGGGTTCCTCACCTGGACTAAACTCTTATGCTCCTCCCCTCCTACACGAGTCTAAACCGACAAAATATCTCTAACCCCTGCAATATAGTGAAGGGTACTCCTGGGCGAAGCTTCATTTATGTCAGAGGCCAACATCATCCATTTCCTTGTGATGCCGTCACACAAAGTACATTAATGGAAATTCCAAAAATGATGGTCCAATTGAGGAAAGTTTAGGAAAACAACTTTACTGGACCAAAATGCTCAGATTCAATCACAAAAACAAATGCCAAAATAAGGATACTTTAGCATTAACACTTTTTCCATCATAGAAGTACTTTTTTCCTATCTAAGATAAATTGACACTTATTGTAAATACTGCTACTTATGAAAACAAAAACATATAATCATGCCTATTTTTAAAAGCTAGATTAGGCCAATGGTTTTGAAATTTTTGCCTAAAAACTCTGCAATATATATATATATATGTTAACCCATTACTATGAACGTTTTTGTATTTGCTCATGGTATGATATTGTTGTACTTACAATAATGATATATTAAGCAAAATCAGTATGTACTAATTGTTTCTAACTGTGTTACAGTAGCTTTACAATATATTATGTCTTACCTACAGGTTTTTGAAAACCTGAAAATAAATGAAGTCTTAAAAAATAAATGGGTTAAAGGGTTGAAGAGGGACAGTGGCTTCTTGAAATTAATATTGTGAGAAATACCTCAGTAGGAATATTTTATGTTAATCTTACAGGTAGGTGGGAAGTAGTATGATCACCCACATCAACTTTCTAGATTTAAAGAGTTGAGAACTATCATACAAATCCAATTCATTCTAGTTTGGCAACTTGTCAATTGTACAGATATTGAAGAATCCAGTGGTACATTTCACCAGAATATTGGCACTCTTGAAACTAATTGCTGGACCTGGTCCTCTCCCTGCTGGGTCACCCACAAACCCCTTGGCCTTTAACCCTCCTGTTTTGCTGATATCAGTTTTTTTTGGCCTTATAACTCTTTGCATTTTAACATTGCTAACCCATGCTAAAATGTTTGTGCTCTCTCTCTCTAGTAGGGCGCCTAACACCCAGGGCTGGTGCCCTCCATTTTGAGAAACCTCAGAGGTCTGGGAAACCTCAGCAGCAAGTAGGGAACTCCTTGCCAATTACCAAGGGTGGAAGTAAGGCCTACCAAAGACCTCTCTTGGAACCTCCACCTGTCAGAGGATGGCAAAGGGTCTGGTTCTTGACACTGACAGCTGTCAGTGGCCTCTGCTGGTTGGTGTGCTTATGGGCACAGATTTCCTTAGGATCATGACAGAAGTCTGATCCAGGAGACAGAATGGGCCAAATCACTTGTTTGCTATGGTGGTACTTTTTACCTACGGTTATGCATCAGTGAGAAAATTAAAGTTTAGAGTCTCACAGATGGGGTTCACAGATGATGAGAAGGGTTTCCAATGGGTCATTGTAGTGGCTCAGGAGAGTGTTGACAGAGTGATACAATTAGGTTCAGAGGGCATAGAATTGACAAATGCCAATACAGAAGAGGCCCATTGTTGATGTTCTATTGCCGGAGCAGGAAGCCCATCAAGATGTTGATTAGCCTACCTTGGCTTTGAGATGGGGGGGATCATGTTGGACATGGCATCCTCAGCAGGGTCATACCCAAAATGTTAAGACTTCACCTCGCCTGTTTTGCTGAATTCGATTTTGTTGACTCGTCACTAAAGTGCTAGAACAAAGGAGACAGGGCCAGACTGGCTACCAGACTTTCCTTACTAAACAATGCAAAACAAATGTTTAAAAAGTTCGCTTTAAAGCTATTTGTTTTGGATTGTTCATTTAGAAGTGCCGCCGCTCCTCAGAAACAAAATCAGCCCCTCTGAAGTGACCTGGACCCCACCCTGCCACACCAGCAAAAAACGCCCAGTAGCTAGTCCGGCCTAGAAGGGTGAATTGACATACACCCCAATTGGCTCATTTATGTCACTTATATGTTTTTAGTAAATGGTACTACACAGGTACCCAGTGCTTGTAAAATAAATGGTACTAGTGGGCTTGTTGCACTCATTGTGCCACCTACTAATGTAGCCCTTTGAAACATGTCTCAGGCCTGCAACTGCAACCAGTAGTGCAGTTTGCTACCAATTCAACATTTTCCAGAACTAAACCTTCCTTTTTAATACTCATAAGTTACTTGTAAAGTAGGCCATACCAGCTCCTAGGGCAGGGTGCCTAGTATTTAAGTAAGTAAGGCATGTGTACTCCACATTTACAAGTCCAGGCAGTGAAAAACTCCAAAAGTTTATTTTTTGCTGTGGTAAGGATATTCTCTCCTATTGACTAAGACTGTGTTACCTTATCACATTTAATGCATGCTAACTTTGAACTGGTAGCAGATAGAGATTGTTAGACCTGTCAACCTTGGGGTGGCCTTCCTCCAAACAGCACCCTCCTAATTTTTCTGAATTCATTTTTGTTGGCTTTTGGACTCTGTGCACTTTACTGCTGCTAAACAGTGCCAACATGTTTGTGCTCACTCCCTAAAACATGGTAATATTGACTTACACCTGGTTGGTATATTTAATTACTCACAGGTCCCTAATACAGTGGGATACCATGTACCCAGGGCACTGTGAATTAAATGCTGCTAGTTGGCCTGTAGCACATGTGCCACCCACTTAGGAAGCCCCTTAAAACATGTTGCAAGTCTGCCATTTCAGCCTCTATGCAGTTTTATACTGCCAATTTGACTTGATATAAGAACCTTGCCAAACCTTAAGCTCCCTTTTTATTCAATATACATTACCCCTAAGGTAGACCATAGGTAGAAGATAGGGCAGGGTGCATTGTAATTAAAAGATTGGGCATGTACATTAAAATTGTACATGTCCTGGTTGTCAAAAACTCCTAAATTATTCAATATACATTACCCCTAAGGTAGACCATAGGTAGCCCATAGGGCAGGGTGCATTGTAATTAAAAGATTGGGCATGTACATTAAAATTGTACATGTCCTGGTTGTCAAAAACTCCTAAATTCATGTTTCACTACTGTGAAGCCTACCTCTCCCATAGGACAACTTTGGGTTGCCTTTTTACATTTACTAAGTAAGTGCATATTTTTGATTGGTAGTAGGCAAGGATTTCATCTTTGATGTCTAAGAAATTGTAATTTAAAATCTTCTTTAATGGTGAAGTAGAATTTTAGGCTGAATAGAAAAGAAGGGTTAGGATTCGTGCGGTATGCGACGGCGCCTTCTCATGTGTGCAAAAGTAAGTGAATGTTCTCTCTAGTGAATGGTGCTACAGGTAAGGGGCTAACTCTAAAGGTCCACAAATTTCTATACCAACTGCCTGTGCACACGTTATTGTAAATTGCAGAGCCAGTGCTGCATCTTTCAACTCGATGAGATATTTAGGTAAATCACTCATGCAAACAAACAAGTAAATAAAACATTAACAGAACACTCCAGGTATCTTGTGTCCTCTGTATTTATTGGAGATCGATTGCCCAGTCAACACGTGTTTCGTCAGGGTAAAAACCCACAACTTCTTCAGGGCTATATGGCGAAAAGACTGAAAGTGAAAAAATCACTCCACCAGTTTTAAATCCGTCCTGGCTGATGCAGGAAAATGTGTTCCCAAGGTAAGTTCAAATGGAGAAAGGAATCGTGAGTCAATTGAAAAAGTCACTCAGAGCAATATGTCGAGGAAATGCAGCACATAAGAGTCAGTAAGCCGAGTTAGGCTTAATCCAGGGTGAGTATGCCTCCTGGAGAAGTGTAGACGGGCAGACGAGTGTGCTGCTAAGTCTAACAACCCACTGTGAAAACCGGAATTTTAAGTTACAATTATGAATTTGACACTTTTAGAAAGTTGCCATTCTCCTGCTCTAACTAATTGGTGCCTGCAATCTGTTCCTGGGACACATGACTGGGTGCAGTTGGCAGTTGATTTTTTGTATTTATTCCTCCCAGACAGCCACACAATAGAGAGATTATATGTGCCTGGATGGGCTGTCACTGACAGGATGGGGGCAGAGTTGGGCCCAGGCCTACTTGCAAATCAATAGGCTGTGCCCTGCCTTAACACAAAGGATTTGACACCAGTGCATTGTACCTGCAGCCTGGCTGGGGCCACAGCAAGGGAGGCAGGAAATTGCAAGAACTTCAAAGGGAATTCTCTAGAACGTTTTCCTACGTGCCTAGAGACATCAAGAATGAAAATTGGAGCCTCAAAACTACCCTTTAGTAGACTTTCTGGGCCTGCACAAGGACACTCAGAAGACTGCATGCTGATGTGGTCCGCAGTGTACTTCAGAAGATGCCTTTGCTACACCTGGAAGTACTGCTCTACTGCCTGAAGACTATGTTACACCATTCAGAGTTCAGCCCAGAAGCTTGAGGATAGGACTACTAGAGTAACTGCAAAGGCTAGTTGGCTGGCCGTCTGATCAGAGCCTCAGGGATAGAAAAGGCTTCTTCCATCTTGAGCTTACACCAGGACCTAGACTGACTGAGTCCTGACCCTCCAAGTGGTGCTTCCCCAGTTCTGGTCCCTTGTAAGTGGTGCTTAAAGGTAAACCTGATAGCCAAAATCCAAAATTTAGGACTTGAGTGTTTGGCAAAAAACTGCTCTGAGAACAGAGAGGAGACTAGGACCAGCATGCTTGTCTAGCCACCTGAGGTGCATTGTCGGCCAGCCTGACTTTGCAGAAACTATGTTTAAATTCCCTGCAGCAGCAAATGCTTTTACGTGGTGCTTTGTGAAAGGGATAGCAGGCCTTGTGGAGCTCTCACCAGCTCAGCCTTCAGCCTTGTTCTGCTGGAGACTTTCAACTTCGCAAAAAAGATTGCCTGATTTAGTGCTATATTGGCAGTTTACTCATCACAAACGTGACATATTTCCCGTCTGCGGTGTACCAAGTGCCATTGGATATAATGCATTTGTAACATTGTGAATGGGATATCCGTCATGTTGGTGATGGAGTAACCTGTCCACCAAACTCTAAATCAGGCCATTAGTCAAAACTTGGACATTTTCACTGTGACCTTTTCCCGTGGCTCCCCGACAACAATGTCTCCTCCTCCGACAACATCTGTAGCTTTGCCCACTGAATCTTACCTTCTCAAGACATTTTTGCTGACATTTCTTCAATGTCCTAAGGTTAGCACTCACAGGGCCCAATCCACTTCTTGTATGCGACTCACACTCCATTGTTGTCTGCCATATTTTTTTTACTTCGACCTGGTTTCATGTGACTAGATGACCGTGCTTGGCCCTTTTATCTTGTAGGCACTCGTTTTTAGCCTTTAAGTTTTAAACATTCACAACTTCTGGTTTTTGTTGTTTTGCTGTCAAATAATTTATTAAAATTTACTCTATTTTTCTAAACTGCTGTGGAATCTTTCTTGCATTGTGTTTTCACTTTATTGCCATATGTGTGCTGCATACATACATTACAAACTGCCTCTAAGTTAAGCATAAATGCTTTTGTGACAAGCTACTAGAGGGTTAGACAAAGGTTAATTTAGTGACTTGTGTGGTTCACACTAATATATTGTGGCTGTTACTTGAGCAGGGATAACACCCCAGTCAACCAACAACCCATTTTCTCACTGACATATGCTGTTTAGAATCAAATGAATTGTAATTTAAAATCCACTTTAATAGTAAAGTCCAATTTTAAGTTACAATTTTGAAAATGCCACTTTTAGAAGTTTCAAGAGATGTAAGAATCGTAGCCGTGATTGGGGACAGTTCACAGAATCTTCTTGCACGCAACAAGACGTTTGCTCGACTATTATTTATGAATATATTTAAGGGAAGGAGTGCATTCTTACATCTCTTGGTTCTTGCTATGCAATTATATTGTCCCTAATTAGTTTGCACCCCATAGATGACTGGTCGGAACTATGGACAGACAATTTTATCACTTCAGAGGCAATGGAAAAACACGGAAGATCGAGAGTGGATTTTGAGTCAACTTCACTGATTATAACAATATCTCTGGTTTTCATCGGATGTAGACATTTTGTTTACATCTGTTTTGTTGTACCAGTGTTTATTTTAAGTAGGATGTACTTTTTGTGAGGACTTCCATTATCACAATAGCACAAACTGCTGTGAATTATTAATGAACATTATTTGCACAGATTTATTTTAGATACGCTGTTACAGATATTTATATTTGTCATATTTAACATTTGGATCACATTAAGGGGGTGGTGAGTTAATGGGTGGGGTTGGTTTGTGGGTGGGTTAATTTGCATTTGCTTAGGCATTCATTCATTGACTTGTGGATGTATATCGCAGTGGGGAACTGTGTCTTCCGTTTTGAAATACCACTTTAAAGTCTCGGAGCTCTGAAAGGGGAGGTCACGGGGTCGAAGCCTACCTTCAACTGATTGTACACACGTGGGCGAGTCTATAACTAGAAAGGTCCGTTAAGTAGAAACATCACCGGCTTGAGACCGGAGTGAGCGAACGCGCATGAAGTGAGAAGGCAGATGATTATGGCTAAGAAGGTAATTTGCAGAGGGTTTTGCTTAATGTTAGTTGGGAAAGCTAACTCGAATAACTAAAGGGGCCAGTATTTCAAAAGAACCCGGGGAAGATCGTTAGAGGTTGTGGGGGGGTGCACATCAGTTTGCTTATGAGTTGTCTTCATAAGTTGGGTTTGACTGGCAAAGATGCAGTGGGTTATGTTATTTTCAGAACAGTGTGGGCTATGGTACTGTTAGAAGGTATTTATTATCGTTTTCTAGCATGGGTGGTTTTTGTTGGGTAAATTTGCGATTATGGGGTAGGTGGGGTTGATGAGGGTCACGTGATTACTTTTTTTAGAGTATCTAGTGAAACTACTTTTGTACAGTCAGCTTAGTTATCTTTTTATCTGTTTCAGTAACCCCTGACGAAGAACCTTATGGTTCGAAATGTATTGGGTGGAACGCTCTTAATCATCTCTCTATGAATGCCTAACAGAGTGTCTCGTGTCTCTGTCGGTCGAGGCAGGTGAACTCGGAGATCTTAGGCGTGCCCTGCACCGCCTGGCCCATAAGGTCAGGTTCTCCAATTGGCGGCCCAACGTGTGGGCGACTTCAGCGGTAGTAGTTTTGCCCGAGAGTCGTGAGGAGCTTCGCAAGAAAATTCCAGAGGATTTCGCGAACCACATGAGCGACCCCTGCATGTCAAAGTGGACCGAAGGTCTTTTGAAGCGTGGCTACTCCTTCCCGACGGCTGCTGACAACTGCTGCCCTGACTGTCGCTCTGCCTTGGCCCTTCGGTGATGATTGGTATCGCGAGACGTTAGACGGACATCTGTTAGCGTGAGAAAAGCATTTAGTTAAGTATTTGTGGGTAGCGCCCACTATCTTTGTTTTTGTATTTGTTATTCGATTAGCGCGCTAACCGAAGCCAAGGGGTAAGTACGTTTGTGCTGTGACTCTATTGTCTGAAAATCCCTTGACGTTTGTAAAGAAGTCCAGTTTGTTACGAAATGCCTGGATTTAGTAAGTTTAAGAAATGTTGTTGTTTTGGTTGTTCTAGGGATTCCCGGCTAGAGGATTCTTGTCCGATTCCTCCAGTTGGAACTCCTACCTACGAACTGTATTCGAAACATGGTCTGGGTCCTATTGTTTTTAACGAAACATGGATCCGCTACACTAGGAAGGATGGTGTTTTGCAATGGCCACAAAATGGTTCTTTTGAGCCCGATATATTAGATAATTTAGAAACGATTCTATTCAAGAGAAAAGCCCGGCCGGCAATGTTTGACTCATTTGGCCTATGGCGTAAGGAAGCCAAACAGAAAGAAATTAGGCAAATGAAGAAAGATAAGAAAGAGCAGAGTATGTCGATTCTACAGGCGGCCCAACAATTTAAAAATGACGAAGCTGATCAGGTGGTTGACAAATTTGTTTTTAATTTACTTCCAGAATTATCGCATAAATTAAAACAATCGTAGAGTTCGTGGGCTGTCTCTTCCACTGCTCAGATATTGGCTACTGCTCAATATTATGAGAATAGGGATAAGGAAGACAAGGAGAAAGCGGAGAAAAAGACTAAAGACTTAAAAACGAAGGTCCTTCTGCAACAGGCTTATCCCCCTCGTTCCGCTCAACACCAATTTCCGCAGCCCCCGCAGTTACAGAGGTTGTTACAGAAGCTAGTACCCTCAGTTCCACGAGTTCCATTGGGCCCTAATCAGTGTGCCTACTGTAAGGAAGATGGTCATTTTAAGAATACTTGTCCAATTTTATTACAGCGGTATGGTGGACCATTAGCGCCACGTCGTGGTGATTCTCGATCCATATCCAGAGGTAGGGGTCGTGGCGCGTCGACACAGGAATGACGTCCCTCTCCCCCTCAGGATTCAACAAATTACTTTGATCAGCAGAATTCTCAATCTGCACAATACTACAATGATGACTATTGTTTCGATAATGAGGACGTTGATTTTCATACTAGCTAGGACAGCCATAGGCAAAGTAAGGGAGTCGTATCAGTTCCAGTAGATCAGGAAGGACCTTATGTTAATGTTATGGCATTAGGTGTTACAGAACCATTTCTCTTGGATACTGGTGCTATGAGAAGTTCCATAATGCATTCTAAACTCCCTGGGGCACCTTTGTCTGGCTTAACAAATGTTTCTGTGGGATTCTCTGGCGCCCCAGTTTCAAATACTATTTCTCGCCCTTTGCCCATTTCCATTGGTCCATACGATTTGGAAGCTCCACTCCTTTTAACAACAGGATGCGGAGAAAATTTCTTGGGTTTGGACTTATTGAAACGTCTACATGCTACACTGTATTGTTCACCCTCTGGCGTGCACCTCACTTTGGCTGATAAACTAACTTCTCCGATGTATGTATCTAAAGAACAGCTACCACCCGAGTTACGTTCACTTCCTGCTACACTTTGGGCTGCGGGTCCGAATTATGTTGGCTTATTGCAAATTCCACCATATGTGATTACTGTTAAAGACATTGTTAAAATGCCACGTGTTCCTCAATATAAAATATCTAGTGATGGTGAGAGAGCTTTGTTGGCCATTGTTCATGATTTGATTCAGAAAGGTGTGGTTGAAGAGACTACAGGGAATGTTTGCAATAGCCCTGTTTTACCTATTCTCAAACGTACTGATCCCTCTCAGCCACCCATGTACCGTTTTGTAATTGATCTTCGAGAGGTCAACAAGATTGTTGTCCCTCAGTTCCCTGTTGTGCCAGATATAACAGCTTTGCTTACTATGATTCCTGCTTCAGCGGTCTGGTTCTCGGTTATTGATCTTAAGAATGCTTCCTTTAGCATTCCTATTGCTGAAGAAAGTAGGGATCTCTTTGGCTTCTCTCTCGGAGGCCGAAGCTTCCGGTTTAAGCGTGCACCTCAGGGCTATTGTGAAAGTCCTTCCATATATAGTCAAGCTTTAAAGTCTCAGCTTGACACCTTTTCTTTACCCTCAGGTGCTACTCTTATCCAATATGTGGATGATTTGTTGATAGCTGCTGATTCGGAAAATGTCTGTAAAACTGCAACTGTGTCGTTCTTACGACATTTGTCTGATTTACATCATAAAGTATTATCTTCCAAGTTACAATATTGCAGACAAAAAGTTACCTATTTAGGTCATCTCTTGTCGAAGGAGGGAAGGCGATTGACTCCAGAACGTATTCATGCAATTGCACGGATGCCTGTGCCATCCACACAAAGAGAAGTGCGTGCTTTCTTAGGCATTACCTCTTACTGTAGACAGTGGATTCCAAATTTTTCCCTACTTGCTAAACCTCTGTTGGCACTTACACTAAAAGATACGCCCCAACCTCTGCCTTGGACTGATGAATGTCAACAGAGTTTTACAGATTTACGTACTGCCTTGTGTTCAGCTCCTGTGTTGGGTACTCCAAATTATAGTAAACCTTTCACGCTCTATGTCCATGAAAGGGAAGGTTGCGCATTATCAGTATTGACGCAACAATTCGGCGACAAACAAAGGCTGTGTGCCTATTTTTCTGCAACATTAGATCCAGTAGCTAAGGCATTACCTAGTTGCCTTAGAGCAAAAGCAGCAGCGGCAATTTCTATACCTCAATCTGCTGGACTAGTGCTAGATCATACTCTTAATGTTATGGTGCCACATGCAGTAGATACTCTTCTTAACAGGACAAAAACTCAGCACTTAACGAGTGCTCGCTTGTCTGGATATGAGTTGACACTTCTAGCTAGTCATATACACATAAAAAGATGTAATGTTCTAAATCCAGCAACATTGTTGCCTATTTTGGATGCGAACCATGTACAAGATCAACATGATAGTTTTCTTCGCACTGAAGAAGAAACAAAGGGTCGAATAGATTTGAAGGATACACCACTTGTGGACCCGGATGGGATCCTATGGGTAGATGGGTCTTGTTTCAAGCTTCCTAATGGCGAAACCACAGCTGCTTATGCAGTAACGACTTTGTACACAGTGGTAAAAACTGCACGCATTTCGCATAACTAAGCGCAAGCTGCAGAATTGATTGCGTTGACAAGAGCATGTGTGTTGGCGAAAGGGAAAAGAGTGACTGTCTATACAGACAGTCAGTATGCATTTGGCGTTGCCCATAGTTTTGGTCGTTTGTGGAGGGAAAGAGGATTCTTTACCTCCCACGGCACCAAGATACAACATGGTCAGTTGGTAACTGACCTCCTTGAATCACTTGCTATGCCTACTCAAATAGCGATTGTAAAGTGCAGTGCGTATAAAAAGATTACTGATGACGTGGGTCAAGGAAATGCATTTGCAGATAAGATAGCGAAGGAGACAGCGAGGAATGTTGAAAGTCGCATGTATGTTGCGGGCCCTGCAAGATGGGTCGCAGAAGCTGGTATGTGTGAAGACACAGTGGAAAGTGTGAAAGCGATTCAGAAGGAGGCCACTGAGAAAGAATTAAGTACGTGGAGAGAGAGTACGGGAATGTTGGATAGTATGGGATGTTGGACGGAATTGTCAGAACATCAACGATGGTTGCTACCAGATGCGTATGTACTGCCTGTAGTCATTATGGCCCATGGACCAGCCCATATTAATGCACGGGGTATATGTAAGCTTTTAGCTCCAGTATGGCAGAATGAAGGTATTCCTAAATGTGCAGAAAATGTGGTGAAACATTGCATTAGAGAGGCATATACACAAGGCACTTTCAACCTATGTGGAAAACAATGAGCTCCTGCATTTGTCCCAATCCGGGTTCAGGAGTGGCTTTTCTACCGAAACGGCGCTACTCGGGGTCACAGAAAAGATCAGGGAGCTTATGGATGACGGCCAAACAGTAGCACTGGTCTTGTTAGATCTTAGTGCGGCTTTCGACACCATTTCTCACTCCATACTGCTTGACAGGCTGGGGGAGAATGGTGTCGAGGGCAAAGCTCTGGAATGGATTAGATCTTACTTATCCCTCCGCACTTTCCAGATCTCCTCTTCGGAGGCATGTTCTGAGGTATTCCACTCTCCTCATGGTGTGCCGCAGGGATCAATCCTGAGCCCTCTGTTTTTTAATTTGTATCTACGACCACTGGCCAATCTTGGAGAAAACTTTGGTCTAAGTTTAATGACCTATGCAGACGACTCGCAAGTCCTGTTTTCACTCTCCAAATCCGACTTGTCTGTCCCTTCTGCATTAAAAGTAGGCCTCCAAGAAATATTTAGTTGGATGTCAGCCAACCAACTCAAATTAAATGGAGATAAGACAGAGGTCCTACTGTTAGGAAATAGTAAAGACCTCTGGAACGACTCCCATTGGCCATCGTCATTAGGCAAACTCCCACCTTCAGCCTCTCAGGTTAGAAACCTTGGGGTCATCATAGATGACAGTCTATCTATGACTCAACAAGCAAATAAAGTGGCAGGTATTTGCTTTACCATTCTTAAATGGTTACGCAAAATAGTCTGGATGTTGCCACCCACTACCCAGAAGACCGTGGTCAATGCCTTAGTGACATCTCGGCTTGATTACGGTAACATCTTATACCTGGGTTCAAACAAGGCAGTGATAAAGCGTCTACAATTAGTGCAGAACGCTGCGGCCAGACTGCTCTGCAAAATCCCTAGATACGCCAGGATCACCAAACATCTTAGGGAGTTGCATTGGCTTAAGGTTGAAAATCGAATTCGTTTCAAGGCCCTGAGTTATTTATTTAAAATCAAAGCTGGCACTGCCCCCAAATATCTACAGGCACTTGCTAAACCCTACCTCCCAAATCGTAGTCTTCGTTCAGGCACAGCTGCAAACTTTGTGGTACCAAGGTTTAAACGGGCCAGAATAGGCGGGAGATCTTTTTCCTACCTGGGCCCAACGCTGTGGAACTCACTGCCTATTCATATACGCAAGGAGGAAAGCTACATGAATTTCAGAAAAAGTGTAAAAACATGGTTATTTAATAAATAAATGCTTTGACTGTTCTCTCTCCAGTGGTATCGTGTTCATGCTGGTCCGGCGCCGGGAAACCCTTTGTGGGTAGCTGTGCGCCTTACAAGTGCTATAAAATAAATAAATAAATAAATAAATAATTGTTTGTTTGATGCACAATCCAGGAAAGGGAACCCCAACTCCAGCAGGTCACTTTGCACCTCCTACGTACCCATTCGAGGTACTGCAAATAGACTATGTCCATATGGAACGCTTTAATAATCTCAAGTACGTCCTGGTGGTGGTTTGTGCCTTTTCCAGATGGATAGAGGCCTACCCCCTAAAGGACAACACTGCCCTGTCCACTGCAAAAATACTTTTGAAAGAATTCTTCCCGAGATTTGGTTTGCCGCGCATTGTCTGGAGTGACAATGGAAGTGAATTTGTAGGTCAAATTATGCAAAAGGTGTGTGTGGGTCTAGGCATTAGACAGAAATTCCATGCTGCAAACCATCCTCAGTCAGCAGGTCTGGTAGAGTGCTATAATGGCACTCTCAAACTTAAGTTAGCAAAGATTCAGGCCAGCACGGGCCTTTCTTGGCCTGATGCCTTGCCTTTGGCACTCCTTTTTACTAGAACGACTGTTCATTCTCGTTTGGGGCTTAGCCCATACGAGATTGTGTTCGGACGCCCAGCTAATGTCTGGGGAGTTCCCAGACCCAAAAAGTACTCAGATATTCCATACCCGCAGTTGGTTGACTATTTGCATGATCTCACCACTAAATTGCATGTTATTCGTCAACAGGTCCAAAACGCTTTACCGGAGGCCTCCTCAGATCCCGGACACTCCATCCAGCCTGGGGATTGGGTGTGTCTGAAGAATTTCCAGAGGAAAAAGAACTTGGAACCTCGATGGGGGCCACCGAGACAAGTGTTACTCACAACTCGTACAGCTGTTAAGGTCCTGGGAAAGAAGAACTGGATCCACGGCGTGCATTGCAAAAGGGTACCATTGCCTTTACCTTATGACCAGTGGGTCCGAGAAGGTATCGGTGATAGTGAGTGCGAGAAGGTACCCAGTTTCATACCTTTCAGCAGTGCACGCCTGGATTGGACTAGCTCAGAGAAGCAGGATGATGACGTACCTGTGCACCTGAGACTTAACACCACAGATACTGAACATTTATTCAAGGACCAAATAACCCCTGGAAAGAGACGATATAATCTGAGAAACAGATTGCCTAAAGACAATTAATTTTGATTTCCCTTAATTCTGTTTATAAAGAAAAGGGTTTTTTTCCCCTTATCCATCAAGTTGCAGGGTCACGGTAGGAGTCTTGAGCTGTGACCTGAATAGTGACTAGGTCAACAGAACTTGCAGTGTCATAGGACGGCTAACAATCACAGCCAAGTGATTAAGGAAGATTATCGTGAGCAACGCCTTTAGAGTAATGGATAGTACAGGGAAAGGAAGTGATATTAAAATGATGAAGAGAGCTCATTATAAGAAATTATTATTCAGTCGTTGTGGCGTAGCACTATGTGTTTTGGTATGTTTATGTAGTTTATTAGCATGCATAGGATGGTTTATTCACGTCCTACAGTTAGTACCTGTTCCCGCTTCTGTCCCTCTAACTCCCTCTACTACTGTTTCTCCGCATAAATTTTACTCACTCCCAGACCACGAGCAAATGAGAAGAATGGAATATCTTAACAATTCGTTCATTCAACTGTTACATCAGCATCAATTGATAGTAAATGTTACTGATTGTTGGGTCTGTGGTCTCATACCACATAATACACAAAGAGGAATGCCGTATCTAGCCCTCCCCTTTTCATATGAAGGTTCTGCTTGGGCCTCTGGCTATGTTTTCCAATGCATACCAGAACTTACTTCGATATCCTTCTGGTGGATCCTATAATGGTGGAGTGGATTTCAGTCACAGTTCTTTGATAAAGGGTATTGTAACTATGGCAAAGATTGCTGACATTATCAAAATTCCCAAAGATGAGAAGAGAGCATACAATGGGTGGAATATAACTCGTTATACTCTCAGCCTTACTGACAAGCTCAAGCAACAGAGTTCTACACCGATTTGGGTACTACCCCAAAGAGGTCGTTTGTGCTTGCAAATAAATGGCCAGAATACCAAAACTAAGCAAGAGAGGAGCAATTGCTCCCATACTTATGTCTATACTCCTTCTATCCCCGCACCATTGGTGGCATCGCAAGGTACATATTTTACCTGTCATGACAAAGCTTATACATGGCTTCCCCCATACTTCTCGGGGACGTGTTATATAGCTTTTCTCCTCCCTCCTACATACCCTGCTCCTGCTGATTATCATAAAAAGAGAGTTGCTAGAGGAGTTGTAGATTCGGGAGATACAGCAGGGCAAGAAGGAGGGGATTTTCTGAAAGGGTTTCTTCCCTTTTGGGGTCCGATGGCCAATAGCAAAAATATCCGACAGTTGGTTCGCGTGGTTGATGCCACAATCAATGTAACTTCTGGAGCATTAAAGAATTTGACTGCTGAGCTTCAGGCGGATCGACTTATGATTTTACAGAATAGAATGGCTTTAGACATAGTCCTTGCAGATAAAGGAGGAGTCTGTAAACTGATTGGATCCAGTTGTTGCATTTATATTCCTGAGAATGTCCCTACAGTAGACCCAGCTTTTGGTCACCTTAGATATCGAAGCATTGTATACCAACATCCCCCAGGACCATACCATCCAAGTATTGTCATCCATTCTTGAAGGGAAGGATCTTGGAGGTGGAAACAAAGACTTTATTATTGGTTGTGTAGAATTGGTATTAAAAAACAACCTTTTTTTATTCAAGGACGAGCTGTTCAAGCAGGTCAAAGGGACCAGCATGGGGGCCACATGTGCCCCCAGTCTGGCATGCCTATATGTTGGATATTTCGAAGAAAAACACATTTATAATGAATTGGCACCTTTTTTTGAAAATGTGTCCCATTGGCACCGTTTCATCGACGACATCATCTTTGTCTGGAAGGGTGCCAGTGAGGAGCTACTGACCTTTCTGGAGTGGCTGAATTTGGGTGACAGTAACTTAAAATTTACTGCACACTACAGTGCCCAATGTGTAGATATCTTAGACATAAAAATCAAAGAGGTCGAGGGTTTTTTGGAAGTCGAATTATACACAAAGCCGACAGACAAAAACACCCTCCTCCAGTACCAAAGCAACCATCCAAAATCCCAAAAGGACAATATTCCCTTTGGAGAATTTTTAAGACTACGTCACAACTGTACAAGCCTAACAGATTTTTACCAACATGCTGAAATCATGAGCAAAAAATTGGGCGAGAGAGGTTATCCAAAGAGGCTAATAAAACAATCCATGAAGAGGGCCAGATTTTATAATAGAGAAAACCTATTAGAGGTAGATAGGGCCAAGAAAAACAAGGCGGACAATAGAATTGTGTTCGTAAGCCAATACTCTGGCCTCAGTAATAAAATAAAAAATATAGTGAATCGGAACTGGAAGATCATCAACACGGGTCTGCCAGCACCAATACCGAAGCCTTTGTTTTCATTTAGACGAAATAAAACAATTAAGAATGCTTTGGTTAAAACATATAAAAATACGTCTACCTCTGTACAAACCACTCTGGTGAACAAGAGCAAAGCAACAGGCAACCATAAATGTGGAACTTGTTCAATCTGCCCTAATTGTATTGAAACAAAGAAATTGGTATTCAACGGAAAAACTTTGGTCCCTAGGACTCTTAATAATTGTAGGAGCAAAAATGTAGTCTACCTGCTTGTCTGCCCCTGTGGGTTAGGCTATGTAGGTGAGACAGGCAGGGAGCTGCGGACAAGACTACTGGAACATAGATCTTCATTAAAAAACAAGAAAGAAAATGCACCCCTAGTGTATCACTACCAAAAGGAAAACCATGGGTGTAATGAATTCACATGGTACATTTTAGAAAAAATAACCATAAGTAGAAGAGGTGGGAATGTTGGCGCCCTAAGAAAAACACGTGAACAATGGTTTATGTGTTTTTTAGATACAGTGGATAAAGGGTTAAACTCAAAGGAAGACTGGATGAAAATCGTAGCCTATAATTAAAAGAAAACTGGAGGAATAATATCAACCAATAACTGAATAAACTGAAGCGGTATTCATTGCACGGGGACAAACCGGCAAAAGTGTGTTAGGGGTTGAAAATTCTCTAACTGTTTAGCCCTTGTAAAATTAGGACCACCGGAAAATTTCTTTTTTCCTTTTTTTTGCCCCCCCTTTTTTTTGTCTTCATGTTTAATTGCATATTTGGAGGGTGCAGTGTCACCATGGGAGGTTAGCAAAATAATACAAACACGTAAAATTAGCGCGAGAGTATAATTAGATATTATGCATACTAAAGATAAACATTAATAGGTGAGATCGGTAATCTCATAAATGCGGTCGATATAAATAAATAATAGCGGACTTTATAAGGCTGAGCCACGCAAGTTATATGAAAACGAGGCTTAGTACGCATATGAGAATGCGGGAATGGAACATCAATAGGATCCGCCCATGAGGTGGGGTCATGTAAAAGACACGAAAACGAGGCGAGGCACGCATAGGACAAAGCGGAAACAGCATTTCAACAACATCCACTCGCTAACCAGAATCAATCAGGTGATACAGATCTAACCAATTAACGGGGTTTAAAAGAGGAAAGAAGCGTGGGTAATTTGAAACACTACGGGGGAATCAGACGTATGACCGAGAAACGCCGGCCGGGAGTGGAGACGCGATAGCTGCTGAATTTCGAGGTAAGAGGGTGCATAATGCCGTGTCCGAGGGGTTTAGGGTTAGTGATAACATCCAAGTAAAAACATACACTAACTTTAGCTCCCGCTATACCTTTCTACCCTATAGAGACAGAAAACAAAAGACTGTGTGCAGCCAAGTATCCACTCCTTCCTATACTCTGCTACATGAGGAGCAAGGTGGGTCGTTTTTGAATAGGCTCAACAGGTCAAAAATGATTTAGACACCTTTTTAATGTAGGGTGGGTGTTATAATCAAGCAATATTCGTTATTTGTTATCAGATACACGCCAAGTTAGAACAGAGCGGGCCGCCCTATCCAGCAGTCGCGACTAGTGGTCTAACGCTAAATAGACAACAACAAATACAGGTAAATCCGGGCGAAAAATTAGAACGCCCATAATAAATTTAATGTGAAAAACGTCCAAATAATATGTGTTAGCAAGAGATCAATGTAGAAAAAATAAACTCTATTACAGATAACCCCTGTGCAGGACGCAAGATTTTACCATTGGAAAAGAATAAACAACAAGGAATTCCCTAGCATGAACAAAGGTAAAAGCAGGTTGACATTAGGAGGTTTAAGTAATAGGTCCTTGGCAGTGCATCAGGCATAGTTATAAATATCTCATTACTTTTCAGAATAGCCCTGCCCTATAATATGCCCGTGCAGGATAACCAGAGAAGTCCTTCCCGAGTATGAAATAAAAGGTAACAACTGCCAGGAATATGTTGTCAATAAACCCATACCCATGGTAGTTTTCTTTTCCCAATATGCGGGAGGGTGATATTGAATGTATAAGCACACATGGTAATATTGGACAACTGTAGGTGCTATGATGATTAAAAATGATGAGACCTAGGCTTAACCTGATCAAGTCGCGAATGGTAGTTAAAAATATTGCTTGTTGATACAGTACAAGAGAAATTAAATTGATAGGTTGAAAGAAGATGTATATTGCCCTAGATGCATAGCGATCAGTTGTACTAGGGATTGGTGTGTCTAATGAATAGTAAAATCAGTAATATGCAAAACAGATACTGACAGCCATATGTTTGTTCATAGGACCTTCCTAAGTTTAAGGCAACCATCCAGTGCCGCAGATAAAGAGAGACGAAATATAACAGTCTTGAAAAAGATGGCAAGAAAATGAAATAAGCCATCGAAACGCGTCGACGCAAAATGAACTGCACAACCGAGTAACCGTGTCAATTTTGTAAAGTACAACAAGTATATGTACCCAAGATTGCCAGTCTGAGATTTATATACTCGGTGTGCTATAGCTTTAATGACAAAACTGTATTGTCTTTATGTGTCTCTCTCTGATGTGTTGTAGCAGAATTTGATTAATCCATTTTGTACTGTCAGTTGGATTTCTTGTTTAATTCTCCTCATTATATTGTGTTGGGTTTGATTTTATATTGTTAGAGGAAAAGGTTTTCCGCTTTCTTTTTCCCCTTTTTAATATCATTTGTAATATGGTATTACCATATTTTTTAACTTGTGATTCTCTATGCTTTTAATAATAATAAATTTGTACAAGTTTTTACATACGTATTGGTTTGTTTTATCTTGTTTAAATGTCAAAGTGTTCAAAATTAATATGTGGGCTTAACAAATGAATTGTGCCAAGGGAAACACTCTATTTCACCTACAGTATACCAAGCCATCTCTAAGCTACATGTCATCTCTGAGTCTATTCACCAAGATACTGGAGATTGGTCTGTGATGGGATGGTTTTGAGGACTACTGTCCACTTGGGGATGGAAAGTGCTAACTTTCCTTGGAATGATTTTAGCACTCGTCTTTTCTTGTTGTCTTTGTCTACAGTGTGGTCCAGCCATTTGTGGACTCTGTGCCACGATCTGTGTCTCCAAACAAGTAGCACAGCAGACAGAACACATTAAGATGATGGTGCAACAACATCTCAGTGACCTCATGACCATTGATATTGACTCAGACTAACATGGGTTCCTTTGTGCATTGCCTGAGTATGGCAAAAGGAGGGTCTGAGGTTACGTAGTTTTCAGCCCCGCTTCGCTATAGCCGCCATTTTGTGTTTAGTCGCCATTTATGTTGCCTCACTCAGGCAGCATGGCTAACGCGGTAAAATGGTCTTTCTGCCGTTTTCAGCTGCTCCATGTTTTTCTCGTTAAAGAACAACCTTTGTCCTTGTGTGCGATACTGATGTCAGGGTCTGGCCGAGTTCGCAAAACCATGTCTAGACTGATTAATCCATGTCTTACTCCACTGTTTGAGTCCCACCATTCTTCTCGACCTTATCTTCTCTGGCCTTCGTGTGTTCTCTTGTTACATAGCCCTTCTTTTGAAGCATTCTACACATGTTTTGCCACCTGCAAATTGAATTATGGGCACTAGTGTTGATTACCCTGAGGGGAGGAGAGCACACGGGGTCTGAAAGGAGGGTGTGTTTTAGACATCCGATAGCTTGTTTTCGAACTATTCCTATTTGTCAGTTTTGTGTATATTGGGAGTTGTCATTGTAAACTTGTGTTGTATAATAGACTGTGCACCACGGAATAAAGTGGCAGTCTCTTGAGAACCTACCTTGTGGTACTTCTTAGATAACTGTGCTTAGCTGCAGCTAATAAAACTACTTTTCTACGCCTAACAGAGTGTCTCATGTCTCTGTCGGTCGAGGCAGGTGAACTCGGAGATCTTAGGCGTGCCCTGCGCCGCCTGGCCCATAAGGTCAGGTTCTCCAAGAAGAAAGCCTGCCCTGCTGCCCTGCTCCTAAAAGGACTGCCCTGCTGCTGGAAGACCTGCCTTGCAGCCTGAGGAGGGAATACTGGGCCTGCTTCTTGAACCTAGGACCACCAAAGTGACTTCAAGGGCTAGCTAGATAGTCACCTGTGCTGGCTCCAGAGGCTCCAGAGTCTCTGGAACCTAGCTGCCTGCTGCTGCCCGTCCCTGCTGGAGTGCGTCCTAACCCCTAAGTAATGACCTCCAGGTCCTGGTCCCTTGGTGTGGGGTTAAAGTGGCCTCCTCCTACCAAAATCCAAGACCTAGGACATATTACATTTTTCAGCAAAAATTGCTCTGAGAACTGACAGAGGACCGGGACCTACCTGCAATCCGAGCCAACAAAGGTGCATCATTGTGGACTTTACTTCACGGCAGCTCCTGCTATGTTTTTGAAAAAAGGGGGGCCAGCAAGGGATTTCGTTTAAGATTCACAGTGTCAGCACAAAAGGATTCAAATTAAATAGAGTACCCAACTACCATTGGTTAGTGGCTGAGTGTAATTACTCAAATACAAATCAACAATGTTACCACACTAACATGATGATATAAAGAAATACAAAAACCAGGTGATTTATTCAAAGGATTATTATTTTCTTTGAGAAGAATAAATTCAATCAGTAAAAAAGGGTACAATATAATGCATTTGGGATATAGAAGGGGAAACTAAGATGCTCCAAACTAAAATCACAAAACAAGTCTAAACTGCTGATAAATGATAATACACTAATACACTAATTTCAAATCAATACAAGAAAATCAATGATGGCTGGTGAGTAGTGAGCAGAATTAGACTTAGTAGTCGACGTTTCGGTCTTTCGGAAAATGGATTCATAAGACCATCATCAGGACAAGAACTTTATGCATTGCAGTTGATGACCCTGGGGAGAACTGTAACAAAATAACATCCCATTACAACCTGGTTATATTAAGATACAAAAATTAAGTACATGTCTGTTCCTAAATAATGGGGAGAACATGCTGGAAAAATAATAAGTCGGTGTGGCGACTTAACAAACGAATCAGGTCAACAATTCATATTCATGTCAATCAAACGCTATGAAGTACAGTTGGTTATAAATGTAACTCACATTAATGAGGATAACACAACTTAGGCCTACACAGATGGAAGCCGGTCTACAATTAATATTTATGTAAATAATACGCTGCCAAATACAGTTGGTTATAGATATAACTCACATTGATGAGGATAACACAAATGGCCGGTGATGCTTCATGGAATTGAATCGAAGCAGCAAGGAAACTTTGCCAATTAGCAGGTCAAAGGTAAGACATAACTGTATTGCTGGAAGATAAACATAGTGGCATCACTATATTGTTACTTGGTGACTAGGGCTGGAACAGTGTTCCGCCTATGAAAAGAATTACCTTGTTTTTTTGATGTCTGTAACACAATTCTTCTCCACAGCATCAAATGCTCTCAAGTGGGACCTCATGGCCAGAGTATCCAGCCTTGTGGAGCCCTATTCAATTACAGACTGCAACCTTGCCCTACTGGGTGAATCAGAGCTACAGAAAATCTTCTGAGTATGAAGGTAGAAATCTTCACTGAGTTTGACAATGACCAGCACAACATCAACAACCTCCTTGGCCTGAGAATTCAGCTTCGCCAACTTGGAACATTTTCTACCCTTGTCAGTGAATTCATTGAGACCTTGTTCAGTGGCTCCCCATCACTGACGAATCATTTTTTGATGCAGCCTCGTGTCTTGCTCTGCTGAGACTCTACTTTCTTACTTCAAACTAAGATAACCAGAGGAAGGGCCCAGTTCATCAGTTGTATCAGTCCTGAGCTCCAGCTTGGTCAGACTTCAATTTTAATGTTGACCCGGTCTGGTGTGACCAAACCCCATGTATGGCTCTTTGATCTTTCAGACACTATTTTTCACTAAAAGGTTTTTAAAAATCATTACTCTTGTTCTACTGATTGTATTCTATAGCTTTGGTTGTATTTTGTTAATTTATTTAGAAATATAGCACAAACATGACCATCGGGGGTATCAGTGCGCTTTACAGATTATGCAGCAAGAAGGGTACAGGCAAACAAACAGATTCAACATAGTGAAAAGTACACAGTCCTAAAGGGTCCGACATTCTCGCGAGACAAGCAGCTGGGCCACCAATCAGTGTCTATAGCCCCAGACTCAAGTGGGGAAGCCAGACTGAGGCAGAAATTTCTTCATCAAGGGTCCTTTGACTTCTATTTTGAAGAGGACAGTGGAAGGGATTACCCTGACTTCGGGGGGAAGGTAGTTTCAGATCCTAGGCGACATACCTGAAAAGGCCCCGATTATAGGTCTTTTTTCCCTTCAATTTTTGTGCTTTGAGTAAAAGGTTGCTGGGCCTTTTTGAGGCTCTTGAACCACATGAGAGCTCCAGTTTCTGAACGAGGTACATCGGTGTCCTGAAGTGGATGCCTTTGTGTGCCTTGCATGCGATTTTTTACTGTATCCGAGCTACATATGGAAGCCAATTCAGGGGCAGCAATTCAGGAGAGATGTGGTAGTATCTTTTAGTACCATTAAGAGCCTAGGAGTAGAAATGAAGGCACCCTAAGAGGAGCCATTTTCACTCTGGGCAAGCCAAAAAGCGTTGCGCTGACATAGTCCAGCTTTGCAATCACTAGTGCACTGCAACCTTTAGGTCATGAGCAGGGAGAAAGGGTTTGAGCTTCCTTATGATGCTGAGTTGGAAGTTCTCTCCTTTGGTGAGGGAACTGATGTACTTTTGCATCTTCAGAGTTTTGTCTAATATAATACCTAGCGATGATGCCGAGTCCACGAGGTGAGGTCCACACTTAAGAGCAGTAAGCTGATTCAACCATTGTTCAATGATTGGAAATTGCTTGTGAGATTAGGAGGAATTCTGTTTTTAGAGGATTTAGTTTCAGGTGGTTACGTGTCAGCCAGCTTTGTGTTTCCAGCAGGACTGAGTTGAGGGATTGAATGTTCTCAAGGGAGGCGATCTTCAGGTATAGTTGAGAATCATCCTCATCCTCATACATATGATAGTGGATAATAGAGGATTTCAGAATTTCTGTTAGAGGCTCCCTGAATAAGTTGAAGAGCGTGGCAGAGAGTGCTGAACCTTGGGGAACCCCCAGCATAACCGGTGCAGGATGGGACAGGGATTCGTTCCCCTTGAAGCTCTGGGATCTGTTCAGGAGAAACGAAGAGAACCAGTTAAGAACAGGCCCTGACAACCCCATCCTGTGTTCCAGGAGGTCAATTAGGTTATTATGTTTGACAGTATTAAATGCTGACGAAAGGTCAAGAAGGATCAATAGGCACAACTCATTATGGTCCAGCATTCTTAGCGCATCATCAACAATGTGCATTAGTGCTGACTCTGTGCTATGGCCCGAGCGGAAAGCAGATTGCCATTGGTCCAGGAGTTGGAAATGGTCGATGTGGTTACAGAGTTGGGCGAGCACACATTTCTCCAGGAGCTTTGCCAAGGCGGGGATTTTGGAGATTGGGCGAAAGCTATGAAGGTCTGTGGGATCAGCAGTTGGCTTCTTTAGAATCGGGGTAACTTGACCTGCTTTTAGGCAATCCAGAATAGCACCGTGCTGAAGTGATGCATTGACAATCATAGTCCACAATGTTAGTAAGGAGGATCTAACTTCCGGGAAAAGGTTCAATGGCAGAGGGTCGTTGTGGTGATTAGAAGGTTTCAGAGTCAACAGCGTTTTGTGTATAGTGCATTCATCCAAGGTTTGGAACAGACTCCAGGATGCATTGTTTTTGGGGAGGTAGGGTTGTGCATGGTCAGTGATATCCAAGCCTGGTGGATGGAGGGAGATTAGTGGACTGACCCACAGATGGTCACGGGCAGAACGTAATTCAGTTTCAATCTTACTAATCTAATCTGTGAAGAAATCTGTGAAGAAATCTGTGAAGAAATCTGTGAAGAAATCTGTGAAGAAATCTGTGAATTCTTCACAATTAAGCAATGTCCCTTGACCCAGAGACACAGAGTTCTGATGACAGTTTTTTGGGGCGTTTTTTTGCTTGGTCTAGTTGAGTTCTGAAAAAAGTGGCCTTCGAGCATCTAATGCGTTTATTATATATGCTTCTCAGGGATCTCAAGTGGTAGAGAGGCTCAAGGGATGGATAGGACCGCCACAGCCTTTCTGCAAGACTTACGTTTCTTCTTTCGGAAATAAGACTATCTGTAAACCATGGTTTGGAGAGTTTAAAGGACATTCGTTTAAGCTGTAGTGGTGCAACCGAGTCTAGTACGTTGAGCATCGCGTGGTTATAGTGGGCCGTAAGGTCGTTGACATCCGACATGTTCAGTGGGGGGGGGGGGGATGTTATCACAGAGAGCAGTCAGATCTTGCGGGTTGATGTTCGTAGGCATGTGTTCAACTGTTTTGGGATCTTAGGTTGGGCTTTACTTGCTCTTACCGATTCTAGGATGTGGAAGGTGATGCAATAGTGATCTGTCCAATCACATGGATGCCCACGGGCGTACGTGCACTGAATAAATAAATAATTAACATCAAATTCAGGAGGAAGGAGTTGTGCTTACCAATGACAAGATCTAAGGTTGCTTCTTTGATATGAGTGGGGCTGTCACAGAATTGGATTAGGTTGAGGTCCAGTAGGAAGGATTTAAGGCTATTGACCACCACATCATTTACATCATTCCAGTGGAGGTTGAAATCTCACAGGAAGATCTGAGTGCCATGGAAATCTGCAATGGCCGAGATAATGTCCATGATCTGTTCTGTGGAGGGAAGGTTGTTGCGAGGGCGGTGGTAAAACGTGTGCAGTTTGCATGAGTGATTGTTTCCACCAGCCACTTCAATGCAAAGTATTCACAGGATGGGAGGGGGCAGTCTGTATTACTTTCACTGTAAGATTGCTACCATGTAAACATGCAATGCCTCCACCTTGACAACTGGATCTATCCATCCTAATGATATCATAGTTGGGAGGCATTAAAAAGTCCAGGATGGGGGCAGCTGAGTCATTTGGCCAGGTTTCTGTCAACATGACAAGGTCAATATCCTGGGCAAGGGGGAGGTCAGCAATGTCCTCAGCATGTTTAGCCGCTGATCTACAATTTAGGAGCACCCATTTGAGACTTATGTTGGTGTCTGTTGGTGCTAGTAGAGTAGTGGTGACTCTCGTGAGGCTGTTCTGATTTAAAGTTCTGGTGTTTGGCCCAGGTTCCCTGAAGGGATCAGTGGGGCTGGATTTAATTTGTTGCAAGTTTTCTATGGTACAAGGATGTGCTGGATCATATGAAAGCAGGAGAGGATGAATATCCATATCAGACAGGGAGGCTCTGCATCTGGATGGGTGAGCAGGGTCGTTAGGGGGCGGAGCGGAGACCCACAGATGGGGTGTGTGGGTGACGTGAGAAGGTGACCACCAAGTAAAGGGGGGAAGTGAGCCAGGTACACTCGCAATCTGGGAGTGAGCGGAGATGGTCATTGTTCAAGTTGGAGCAACTTAGTCTGGAGTAAGCAGACAAAGCCTCTGTGATATGTAATAGACTACAAACCGCTGTCTTAAGTTGTTGTAAGCGGAGTGCTATCTCGCTCAGAAGGCCATCCAGTGAGGTGTGTGGATGGGATTGGGAGGCTAGGTCCAGGGGACCCTGATGTGTTAGAGAGCTAGTGAGGTCGGGGGAAAGTAGGGCGGGTGGTGAATAATGTACCCCGAAAGGATGGGTAGGATAGGGGAGGACAAATAGAGACCCATGGAGGCCAGTGGGAGCCTGTTGGAATTGTGTGTTGGGTTGGAAGAATGTATCCTGGGGAGAATCAAGGCAGTGCTGTGAGCAATGGCGCTAGGGGAGTTAGGGCTAGCTAACAGTGTGGGGGGAGCACGTAGATTAGCATGATGACTGTGCTGTTGTGGCTCGTGCAGGGGAATTGTTATTAAGAGTTAGGGTAGGTAGAAGCAGGCCCTTTGAAGCAGATGTGGGATTAGAAGATGGTAGTGGAGAGGTAGGAGATAGAGTTTGTGAAGACTGGGGTACCACATTGGGTCCCGCCCTTCAGAGGGTGGCAGAATTGGAGTTAGCCACTGTATTCATGATGGAGGGGAAACATTTGTCAAATATCAGTAGATTGCGGCCTGAGGCTCATATAAGGATGGTTCTGTTTTTGTAGAGGGAGATTGTGGCGCTCTCCACCGTCAGCATGGCTCATCCGGCAGCACCAGAGGGCTCAGCTCATCGAGCAGCATCTCAAGACCCGGGCATTTGGCTCCCCAGAGCTGTGGCAAGATGTCCATGTGCACAACGGATTAGACCCTCGAGCCAACTCTACATCAGGGATCTCAGCGGCGGGGGGAGGGCAGTGGGGTGTTCTCCTTGCTGAGTCCCGAGCTCACCGTCACAACCTTGGGAGCTCGGGGGGCAATGAAGAGCAAGCGGGAGACTCACCCTGTGGCAGCTGCTCCAGACTGACCAAGGCTCTGATCCCCACACGAGACAGAGGCGGACCACAGAGCACATAGAGATCGCAAATGGGCTTCAGGTAGGTTTTTTGCCAGACGCTCTTCTTTGTGGGGGGTCACTTCGATAATTGCATTGCAGAAGCTTTCCTTGGATAGTTGCCATGCAGAAGTTTTCCTTCATGCAGTGATGTCAAGTAAAAGGGTTGATGGGGGGCATAGAAAGGATATTCACAAAAGAGTGATCCCAAGCCCCGGAGCATCTTTGGCGAGCTCCAGCTCGGCGGCCATCTTGCATATATCCAATATATCCATATATTAAAATTATTCTATTTTTCTAAATTTGTTGTGACTTAACTGTTACTATTCCTTTTCCTTAGCTAAATATTACCTACTGCTCATCCAGGATGAGTGCTGGAGTGCTTGGTGATGAATGGAACGCTGAATGCTTGGAGATGTCATTGATAGCATGGGTACCTGGTGATGTGCTGAGTGTTAGTTGGAGTGCGCAGGTTGAGCAGCAGGGAGGCTGCTCCTGGTGGGGCTATCTGTTATCATCTACTTACTTACCTACTTACCCTGAACGTACCTTGTAACAAAGCTTATTAAACCATCTATAGATTATACTCCTTTGCTAATGGAGTTTGTATTGCACCATTTTGTTGACGATTTGACAAGAACCTGTGTGTTGGTTAAGACAGACTGTATATGAATCTACTGAAGAAACTGGAAGTAAGGTACCTGCTGAAGAAACTGACACTAAGTAACCTGAAGGAAAAACAATGTCCTGGTCAGCCCCACCAGTGTCCCTCATCACCTGGACAGCCTGAAGCTTGGAGCATTTGACCTTCTTAACATCAGATAGTGCAACTGACAGTACTTCTTTGATCTCCTCAAACAGCCAGGGCTGATCTGTTTTGTGTGTATTACATAGAAGCTGCTGTGTGTATTTGGAGGAAATCTGCAGCATTTATTTTGAGGTTGTTATCATACAGCGTTTGTTTTGATAAAGCAGCTGGTCTATCCCTGTGGTACTAATGGTGAGGATACAGTTGAAATTATTAATAACAGTGAGTCCTGCAATGCTGTGAGGGCATCCTAAGTCTGACTTTGGCTTGTGGGGGGGCGTGCGGAGTGCGTGCCCTTTTACCGTTGGGTTCTGCAGGATTCAGATGGCCGCCGGACTGTCATCTGTGCATGGCACGTGTCCACTTACCAGGATGAGAGTAGGCGTTTGAAAATGCCCATGTGCAATGCCCTGCATCATGGATTTGTTCTCTCCTGCTGCCACCCCGAGGCTTGGAGCACTGTGACGCACTCTGCATGAGTCAGCAACAAGCGTCACTTGGCAGTGGACCTTCGCGCTGGGTGGAGTTGCGAGACAATAAGGGAAATGCATTGTCACTGTGATGACTGCTGGGAGGTCACCAACTAAACCCTGTATCTGTCTGTGCACTGCTTGCTTTAAGGATACTGGAAGTGGTGTGTGGCGTGCATATGATGCATGAGGGTAAGTGGGTTTCTGTTGTGCGGCTGCTTTTATCCCATCTGCTAATTGAGACAAGGATTTGCGAACGGGAGCATGCGCAGTGAGGTTCAGACCTGACAGGGCGAACAGGAATTAAGGGAACATTGATGTTCTTGCAGGTTGAGCAGCAGGGCGGCTGCTCCTGCTGGGGCTATCTGTTCACATCTACTTACTTACCTGGGGCCTCATTTATGAGGCTGTGCGTCAATTTTACGCCACCGGTGTGTCACTTTTTGTGACGCACCAGCGGCGTAAAAAATGCGCCTTGTAGCGCCATATTTACAAAGTGATGCATCTAGATAGATGTGTCACTTTGTAAACCCCTGCGCCACATTATACCTGCGTCAGGTATAATGTATGCAAGGGGGGGGCGTTTTGACGCAAGAAAGGGTCATGGAAGTGACGCAGTCAAATCTATAATATTTCACACCGCCATTTCTTGGCCGCTAATAGGTCAAAATCTTACGCCTGCTTCATGGCAGGCATAAGACTGATGCAGGCACTAACAACATGGGACTTGCCCATGTGAAAGTAGACATTGCCGGAGTTGGGTCACTTTTGTGACACACTCCAGCAATGCGTCACTTTTGCACCTACAGATACGTCAGAAATACTGACTTATCTGTAACTCCTTGCGACATGATGCGTCATACTATTCAATTCATTAAGCTTTATTCGATTTGAAAATACAAATCATAAAAGCGTACAAGTTAAAAACATACAAATTAAAAACCAACAAAAGTAGAACTAGCAAATGATAACACAGAATACTGACAAATTTAAAACAAAGAAGAAGAAAAAGTAACCCGCCCATAAACATAGGTACTTTGTTAGAAATGCACTTATCACAAAATTCAGCATTTAAGCAGACCCGCCAATTCCTTAGATTGAACCTTCACGTAGGCAGTTAATAAAATCTTCCATAAAGATGATTGTTGTATACAGCGTCAAGATAATTACGTGGAAAAAAGTTACTGCCATTCATTTCCAAGGCGCTTCTACCCATTGGATAAAAAGACCCTGCCTTTGGCCTTAATGAAGAAGTATACAATGAGCTGGGATAAAAGTCATGTAGATCCCCGGTACTTATGGGGCCGTCTTTATTTTGACGCTGCCAGGTTTGGAGGTACGGAATGATACGTCTGCTTCTAAATTTTACTAAGACCAAATCCCCGGGCGTGTCTTTTCGGAGGGGTCCCAACCAGCCCACCCTTCTAACACTTAAAATTCTACCGTCAAGATCTGCTGGCAAAGGTCTATTCTTTGATAGCCAATATGTAGCCTTATTTTGTAGGTCTTGTTGGCTTTCAGTTTTCCCCTGTTCGAGTATGGGAACTCCCGAAAGGACAAATACGAAGGGGGCAGCCTCCGGTGGTAGGTGGATGTGAGATGGTTTGATCGACCCTGTTCTAACAAAGTTGCGCTGTGCTGGAACACGATTTGGATGGGCTTTGGGGGCCTTTGGGACTGGTGTGATGGGGGGTGGTACTTGAATATGTGCATTAATGCTTAGTGCAGATGACTTAAGGGGTTCAACAATAACAGGTGGGTGAGAGAGCTTAGAGGGTACCTGATACTTTATAGAAGCCAAATTTACTTGGAATGCACCCTCTAATTCCGTAAGCCTATCCCCAAGCAGTGTTATTTTTTCCATAAATGGTGAAACGACGGAATTAATCAGCCGTTTAACAAGAGACAGTAAGGCCAACTGTGATGGAGGCGCTAGGTCATCCAATATTTCCGTAATCTCAACCGAATCTGGAGTTAGGGGGGGAATGGAGGCAGACAGTGAGGGGTTTAGACACAATTTAGATTGTTTGGAATGGTTACCGTTGTGTTCGGCTTCATCACACTTCCTTTTGGCAGATACAGGGCGGGATGGAGGCGTACTTCGTACACCGGATATAAAAGGTAAAGTAAGATCGCGCGGGCTATTGATTGGGTTTAGTGCACTTGGGTTTTTTACACAATGATTTGGGGGGGTAGTCGGTTCGGGACTGCTTGCCACTAGAGCATACTTAGTTCCGCACAAGTTACTCAGATCATCTAACCATGATAAGGTGTCCCCTGAGTTGGTTGTGGATAAAGGGGATTGCTTACTAGTTATAATTTCTATAGGAGGAGAAAGTTCAATAACATCTGTTAGTGGTGGAGATGTCAAGGTTAACTTGTTTAGGTGGTGAACCAGTGTCCCTTTGGACGGATCCCTCAACGGGATAACTATTGTTTTGGGTACCCCCTTCCGAGTCATCTTAAAATATGGGTGAGTGATTAATTAACAGAAGAGGCCACTATAATATATAAATTTCATGAACAAATATTATTTCCCTTAGATAGTCAATTGGTGTTTTTTAGACAAAAGGGATAAGTCTTTATTCCTTCTTGCAAGTAAAGTCATAGGGCCCGCCCTTTGTCCGCGCAGCAGAATCCTTAGGGAACTTTATAGCTTGTATTGCGTCCTGGGGGTGGGGCAGCCAGGCAGCGCAAGCCAGGTGGTGAGGCTCAGGCAGGGACTCCTGGGAAAGTGAGTCCCTGCAGCGCCGCTCACAGTGCTGCCTTCTTGGAATGCCGATCAGCCCAGCCACACAGCGTCCCGAGCAGCAAGTGCTCCTCTCCCCGGCAACTCCTGCAGATCCTGAAAACAACGACGCGGCACCCACGAAGCGGGTGCGGCTAGAGGTAGGCTTTGGGGCAGGGAAACACAGTCCAGGGTCAGGTCTCCTCCCGCACGATGCAGCAGAGTGTCCTGCAGTTAGGGGCTTTGGTCATACTATAAATATGACGCATCAATCATGATGCAAGGAGTGCGCACTGAGAAGTGACGCATCGCTGCTTTCACGCAGCAATGCGTCATTTCTCATAAATGAGGCCCCTGGAATTTACCTTATAACTAAGCTTAAATAAACCATCTATAGATTATACACCGCGTCTAGTGGACTTTGTATTACAACAATTTTATTACTGTCAGTGTGCTGCACAAATAATTAAGAAATTGCCTCTAAGTTAAGCACAACTGCTTTGTGCCAAGCTACCAGAGGTTTAAACAGATGTTAATGTAGTGACGTTTGTGGTTCACCCTGACAAGGATTATGGTTGTTGTCAGAGTGGGATTTCTACTCTTCTCAACTCTCAACCCAATTTTTACATCAATGATAACATCATTTTTTAAGAAGATCATATGTTTTCCTGTGGTGTTAGTTACAGAATGTAATAATTGGGTGACTGTTGTACTGTTCTATTTCAGTACAAAGGAAAGTTGGGAGATAGCTCCATTGGCAAAGGAGAAAATGTTGCTATTTCCAACTGCACTCTGGAATGTTGGGCACCTTGACCGAGACTGGTGGTTATCCACTTAATAGCCTGGTAGAAGCTTGGTGAGTCTGAAGAGACCACTGGGGACTTTATACATTGACAGGTATGCGGAAGAAGGTAGACTTTACACCTTGCCTCTTAGTTAAGCCTGACTGCTGGTGCCAAATCCACCAGTGGGTTCAGCCCAGGTTAATGTGGGGTTGCTTGTGACTTCACCCAACAGAGAACTGTGGTTGCTGCTTGAGTAGGGTTTCACTCCCCTCAACCAGTAACTTCATTTCTTACAAATGGCAACTAACATGAAACACATGGCATGCACTGACTAAACTAATATTTGATGGTGAACTACTTTACATATGAGTACTAACAGTGCAATGAACTGCATAACCCCCGGGCCATTTTGGAAGACTTGTGCACATAATAACTCCCAACCTTCGTTATTGTTAGTGTTATCCTGTAGCTCTCTGACTAACCCGCAGCTTAGAGTGGTACTCGATCCGAGCAACTAGAAGTAGCATTTCCAGCAAATAACCAAATAGATTTCTCCTTGCTGGTGAATGTCAACTACCATGAAACACGTTTCCAGAGGTGTCAACCAATGGCTGTGCTAATATTTGATAGTGAACAACTTTACTTGTGCACTAACACTCCAATGAACTGCATAAGCCATGCACCTTTGAGAAAGCGTTCTAATAATGTTAGCAGTGATCTCCCACCTCTGAACAATACAGAATTATATTAGCGTTATATTGAGGTGGTATATTTGCATGAGGTGGAAATGGCCATTTTTGTGTGAGCGTAAAATTACAGTGGCCCAAGCTATATCGTTCATTATCAGGTTTTCATGTGAAACCTTTCTGGCTGGTCAGTAGAAATTCAATTTGAGCTCCCGTGAGAGTAGCACAAATTAACAATTATTAAAATGACTGTAAAATTGACAATTCGAGACAGCGGCCTGAGAGAGAATATAGTAACGGGCATGAAGCTTAGCAGCACATTTTATCGATGCCACACGCATGAAATTACGCTTTATGTGACCTGCGATATTCAATACAATTTGAAAAGATGAAATGTGTCAACAAATTTGGAAAGGCAAATGTACAGGTGCATACAACTGAAACGTTAGTTTTCTGACGTTATATTAATAACACAATGCAGTATAAAAGAGCATTATCAGTGTATGTTGTCGAAAGACATAAAAAGTCTTCCACACAATTCCCTGTGAAATAATTAATTCTCAGTAATGTCGACAACAAATCAGATAGGACAGAATTAGAATAGGAAATTCAGAAAGATTAACTTGACGATATGGAATTGCAGGCCTGCGTTTTTCATGCTTATCTGGACTATAGGTGAGCAGATTTTTCTAGCCGCAGACATATACGAAATTCCCTACTCCACCATTTTTTAAATGTTATAATGTTTCCTATGAACTTAGGCAAACAGTTTTTCCCATGCCCTCACTTTACTAGCGTGTGTAGGAAGTCCTTGATACACAGTTTAAAAAAGCTATCTTAAATATAGGTTGATTGGAATACAATTTTCTCCTGGATGATTTAGGTGGGCGTTTAAGTGTGTAATACCCACGCTTTCATGTTTCACTCTCTCTAAAACAAAAGAAAACTTGTGAGCGTGAGGTGCTGCTTCCTAATGGGTAGTTGTTAGAATTGACACCCTTGTGTAGTAGTCCCCCAAACGGTTTGCATTCACCCACCTGTTTTGCAGAATGTTATTTTTTTACTTTAGGACTCTGTGCACTTTACTACTTATAACAAGTGCTAAAGTGCTTGTACTCTCTCCCTTGAACATGGTACTATTGACCTGCGCCTAATTGACAATTTTTTTTTACTTTAAGCTCCTAATAAATGGTACCCCATTTACTCAGTGCCTGTAGATTACATTCTACTGGTGGCTCTGCAGCACTTATGGTGCCATCCACAAAAGTAGCATTTGAAAACATTTCTGCCTGCCACTACAGTCTGTAGTACAGTTTTAAAAATTTTAATAAACCTTTTGCCAGGTCCAAACTCTCCTTTTAATACATACACGTCACCCCTAAGGTAGGCCCTAAAGTCTCATAGGACAGGGTACACAGCATTTTAAAAGTAAGATTTGTGGGTTTAAGTTTTACATGTCCTGGTAGTAACACGTCATAATTTTGTTTTGTCATGTATTGCAGGTTCTAGCTCTCCCCTAGGATGACATTGGGTTATCTTGTTACACATAACAAGTAACAACTCAAGTTTATGAGCCAATAGGAACATTATGTAGACGCTGAACTGAATTATCTCAAACCATTTTTAATGGTAAAGTCGGATGTTACATCAAAATTCTGAAAATCGAGCATTTAGAAAGTTGGCATTTTCTTCTCCTAACCATCTGGTCCCTGCTGCCTGTGTTATGGGCCACATGCCTGTGGATAGCGTGGTCTATTCATTCCAGACAGTGAGACAAATGGGGAATAGATGTTGGCTGGATGGGCCATCCTGCCAATATGTTTGGGCCAGAACTGTTCCTTGCTCCACTTACATTTCAAAGGGCTGTCTTCAGCACACTACTTGACAGCAACCATTTGTCTCTCTAGACTACTTGGAACCTTAACAGGGGAAGGGAGGATCCTTCCAGAACTAGATGTGGGGGTAGTAATATAGGATACCCCCACACTTCAAAGACTGACACCAGGTATAAATATTGGGCCTCTTGAACTACTTATCAGATCACTTCTGGACCTGTGGAAGACTATGAAGAAGGACTGCCCTGCTGTCCCTGCTGCTGGAAGTACTGCGCTGCTGCCATGCTGCCTGTGGAAGGAAGAACAGATCTATTCCTTGAACGCAGGAAAACCAGAATGACCCCAAGGGCGAGGTGGATGGCCTCCTTTTCTGAGCTACAGGGTCACAACAAACTCCAGAGTACCCCTGCAAATGGCTTGTTGACTTGTTGTAACTGAAGCTGCCTGGACCTGCAAGTGGATCTGTTGGCCCTTGCTAGGATGAACCTCTGATCCCTAAAAGGTGCCTCCCCAGGTCCTGAACCCTTTGCTGGCATCAGAGAGAAATCCTTTGCCAAAAAAAGGTGAAATTCTGAGGTTTTGGAATCTTTGTGCCAATAACAAAAGAGTGTTCCCTATGCAGTTCTTCCTCAATTATCAACATAAATAATAAGTCATACCCATTCATACATTTAAAAAACACGCAACAAATAAGCCTTGTTTTTGGTAAAAACTACATTTCCTCCTTAATTTTGCAAAACAGATCATGCAAATCGTTGATAAAAACACTTCATAAGTACATTTTAATATCCCATTCGTTTAAAAACACAATGTTTCCTATATATAATTAATTTCTCTTCCAATTGACAATCCTTTTGACCAGGTGTAGCAGTTAGTTCAACAACTTTGGAGTAAAGCACATCTTTAATGAAGCAGCTCCTTTGTATGAAAATGCATCACATTGGTCGTGCTTCATAGATGACGTGTTCTTCATTTGGGATGGAGACAAAGGATGTCTGGACAGTTCTATTTACTGGCTAAACTGGGGAGACCCTAACTTGAAGTTTACATCGACCACCAGTCAATAGTTTTGTGATTTTTTTATATATTAAAATATTAGCTAAAGAAAAACCTACAGATAGAAATACTATCCTTCATTATTAAAGCAACAACCCTAGATGCCAGAAGGATAATATAGCTTTTGGCCACTTTAAGTGGTTCATACTGGAAAAAACCACGGGAATAGCAAGGGGTGGGGACCTGGATAAAAAACAAAAGTGTAGGGAACAATTCTTTTTGAGTAAATTCAAAACCTATATATATGGACTTTCAAGATTTTATATTTTTTCTGAGAAGACGATAACAAGCTCCATTTGTATTTGACACTCCAAGATAGCCGCTAAACTTATCTAGTTTTCTCCATGGGCAGGGGGATTACTTGACCCGGGAAGTGCTTGACCCAACCAGGGGCAACAGGTGCAAGAATAATATTATTATAAACATCACTTGTTGCGGGTATATAAACTGACTGCAAAGAAGTCCTTGAAATCAGTACCAGAGGAACGGCTGACAGAGGCACACATATTTATCCGCGGTGTAAGTCCCTTTCATAAGAAGGATTGTAATAGGGGGCAGTGAGGTGATTTCAGCCTTTGAATCCCTCTTGATTTAGGGGTTTGAATTCATAGCTTTTAGTTAACTTTTAAAAGAAGAGTAATTCAATGTACGTGGCCCTGCTAGAGTTGCTAATTTATTACGCCATATAGAAATGAGTAGTGAACTATGTTAGCTGTGACCAGGTGAAAATTTGAAAATACAAAATCTGGTCAAAATGTCTTAAAAAATAATTTGATTCTTAAAAAATGATTTGTTCCACAAAATGCTTCTTCCTAAAACAACAGATGTAGCATTAATTAATAGTAATGATGAATTACATATATCCAATAGAATCGATAACGAAGAAATATATAAATGGACTACTGGTGATTGAAAATAAGAATTCCCCTGTCCATCCGCCGTATTGCACTGAAAAAGCCACGGCCCTTAATGGTTTTTAAAGATCTAAGGATTAAGTAATAATATCCGGAACTAAAGGGTAAACCTAATAAATCTCTGATCCATTCTTAGGAAAAAAATGACCTTAACCCCTTCCATGCACATGAAATTTCCGCGCTGTGCAGTTTTAATTAGTGGGCAGGATTCAGACGGCAGGGGGCCATCCTCCACACACGCCAACCGTGACGTGTGACGACTCCCTGCCATCACAAGCATACAAGGGGTTAACCTATATGATCTAAGTACTAATTTTAGACATTATATATAGATTTCAGACCGTCAGCTGAATAGGAGGAAAATCCCCACCAAATAATGAACGAATCCTTATGAACTATAAAGAATTTCAGTACTGAGCATATCTAAGTAAGTCAGAGTTTGGTCAATATTTGGAAAGAGTGGGAGAGTGAGTGCGTTTTAGAGAATAATGCCTTCGGACAAGTAGTGGCGATACTGTTTGAATAATCTGTTTCGTCGCAGGGTCTAAAAGTGGAATAGAATGGTTGTGTTCATACTAATATGCTAGTGCCTGTTTTCAGGTATATCCTCCTTTGTTAACACTCACATATACACTGTTTTTTTGCATTTTTTAGAATCAACTATATTGTATTTTATACATAAACCTGTCCTGAAGAAGGTGGTGTCAAGCAACTCCAGTCCACCGAAACTCAGCGTCGACATTTGGTTTTAAATAATATGATAATTGTTTTAAATTATATTAGTTTTCTAATTGTGTGTTTCCTTTGATAGACAATCAGTATGTAGATTTAGAAAAACTCATTCATGATATGCTTCTTTGGAAATATATGCAAAATTACACAACATATAGATCAATAGAAACTATCAATGTGTGAGATGTGCACTCCAAAGTTGTTGAACTAACTGCTACACCGGGACAAAAGGGTTGTCAATTGAAGAGAAATTCATTATAAATAGGAAACGCTTCGTTTTTAAACAAATGGGATATTAAAATGTACTTATGAAGTGTTTTTATCAACGATATGCATAATCTGTTTTGTAAAATAATGGAGGAGATATAATTTTTACCAAGAACAAGGCTTATTGGTTGTGTGTTTTAAATGTATGAATGAGTATGAGTTATTATTTGTGTTGATAATTCAGGAAGAACTGCATAGGGAACACTCTTTAGTTATTGGTGTTATTTGACCCAGTTCCCTTTGTAGTTGACGGGCTACTCTCTCTTTTGGTCTTGGCTTCTTTGCGACCACAAACAGGCCAGTTGATGCTGAGGCCCTGCCCTCCATGACTACAACCAACTAGATGGCCAGGTGCATTTGTTATGTTATGTTATAGGTATTTATGGTGCGCACAGCTGCTCCAGCAAAGGAGCGTCCTGGCGCATGACAAGGAGAAACACAACACCGCTAACAACAGGAGCAGAAGAAACAGATATAAACAAAGTTAAAACAAGAAGGTCTTGATAGCCCTACGGAACTGTAGAAGATCCTCCAAGAGACGGATCTCAACCGGGAGGGAGTTCCAGATAACCGCAGCTCTCACTCGAAAGGAACGGCCACCGGCACGGCAAAGCTTAAACCGGGGAACAATGGCGAGAGCCTGGCCCAAAGATCGGAGGGAGCGATACGGGACATATAAAGATAGAAGATTGGTCAGTATCTGGGGGGCAGTGCCCTTCAAGATTTTAAAGGCCAGACATAAAACCTTAAACTGGATTCTCATCCTTACCGGCAACCAATGCAGGGAGCGGAGGACGTTAGAGACGGAGTAGAATCTAGGCAAACCAACTATGGCTCTAGCGGCCGCATTTTGGACACGCTGCAGGCGAGTAAGTTCAGCCTGGTTAGCCCCCACCAGGAGGGAGCTGGCGTAATCAAGCCGGGAAATCACCGTAGCCTGAATCACCAGCTGCCTGGTGGGGGCATCAAAATTTTTTAAAACAGGTCTTAAGCCCCGCAGCACACCAAAGCAGCAGGACGCAGTTTTCTTTGTATGGCCAACAAAGTTAAGACTGTAATCTAGCCAAGCTCCCAGATTTTTCAATTCAGAGACCGGAGTCGGAGATGGTCCTAATTCCGACGGCCACCTCCTGTCTCCCCAAAGCTCCGCGCACTTACCGACAACCATGATCTCTGTCTTACTGGCATTAAGCTGGAGACAATTCGCAGTCATCCAGCCAGCCAGTGCCTTCAGTCCACTCTCAAACCTAGGGGCATCCAAAACCGCATCCCCGCTGAGAGTAACCGCCAGCTGAGTGTCGTCAGCATATGACACCATAGTCAGGCCCCACTGCTTGACGACCTCAGCCAGCGGTCTCACGTATAGGTTAAATAACGTTGGACTCAGCGAGGAGCCCTGGGGGACCCCCATGGCCAGAGGATGGAATTTGGACTGGTAGGGTGGAATGGCCACGCAGAAAGAGCGGTTGTCTAGAAAGGAGCGGAACCACTGCAGAGCAGACCCCCCGATGCCAATCTCCTCCAACCGGTGTAGCAGAATGCGATGAGAGACGGTGTCAAAGGCGGCGCTAAGGTCTAATAATACAAGCGCCTCTTTGTGCAACAGCGATTGTTCTTCAGAATAGGTGCCTTTCATCTCACTCTAGCCTCCTCTGCCTATATTTTTGGTTTATGATATGAGGCAGTTCTCTTAGCCTGGAAGAAGCTATCAAGTTTTTTAACCATGTTAATGCTGACTTAAAAATATTGACAAAACAGAGCCCCAAAGAATAAAAAAATGGGAGAGTTGGGTAGGCAAAGTTGCAAGAAAACAATAGCAAAATGAAAACAATAAGTGTCTCTTACAAATACAGACAATAATGACCTGGGCTGCAAATATTAAATGGGTAGGCTGAATTAGCAGAGTTTCATTTAGATAAAAACTCTACGAGACAATCAGTAGAACCAGAGAAATGCAATGAAACTAGTGCCTAAAAGCACAAAGCACCAACTATGGTCATGTGCTTGCACTGGACCAGGACAAAGTCATGAGTACAGGCCAACTGCGATGAAGCGCGGGCTAGATACAGGGTCCAGGTTTAGGCCTTCAAAATAAAGCACCTTAAATACTTGTTTGTGGAAGGTTGAGAGAGCCTGTGTGGATGATGTGCTGTGCAGTGGCAGTTCTGGGAAAGCTGTGGTGCTGCAATGCGGAGTCCTGCAACATTGTCAAGAATGCCAGCAATATGGGGCTTGTTAAGCGAGGTAATGCGCCAAGGATGCTTCAAGCAGCGGCAACTCTGAGGAAGTTGTGGAGCTGCAATCCAAAGTCCTGTGTTGTTATCAAGTATATTATCAACGAGGGGCTTGTGAGGCGAATGGCTGTGTTGAGAATGTATAACACAGCTGTGGTTCCATGGAAGCTGCAGGCTGTCTAGCCAGGTCCTTCTTTGGGGATGTATTGTGCAGTGATGGTTCCAAAATGGCGGCCAGGAGATGCGTTGTGCTGTGTAAATTCTGCTCACTGGACCACAGCTGGGCTGGCAGAGCACCGTCAGGCCTACTTCCAATGGTCCAGGACTTGGGTGGCACCACTTGGGGGCAGACTCACAACAGAGAGAGTCCAGGTGCAGGGTTGAGAGTGGTTGGAGCCTTCCTTATTGAGGCTCTGATCAGGAGGTCAGCCAACTAGCCCTTGGAGTCACTCTGGTGGTTGTGGGTTCAAGATGCAAGTCCAGTCCTTCTCAGTCTGGTAGCAGGGCAGCAGGGCCACAGAGAAGCAGAGTCACAGTCCTTCTTGCATAATAGGAAAGCAGTCCTTTTGAATCTTCCATAGGTCCAGAGGTGTTCTGAAGAGTTGCGTCTGTAAGGGCAATATTTATTCCTGGTGCCTACTTTAAAGTAAGGGAAGGTTCTAGAGGTTTTCACTCTGAGGTGTTTTGAATTTTCAGTCTCCCTGCCCTGACCCCAGCTTGTATAGGGACACCAAAGACTAGTTAGTGTTAAACCATTTGTGAGTGTGCTCAGGCAATGAGGCGTTGTGATATGTATGTGTAGTAGGGGACAGCACCTCTCCCATCCTGCCTGCACCTATTCGCCTTTGTCTCGTTGTCTGGTAGCAATCCACAAAATCCAACTGTCAGTTACATCTAGTCAAGTGACCCAAGAACGGGCTGCAGGCACCAAATGGTTAGGTTACAAAAAAGTCTACTTTTAAAGTGGCTTTCTCAGAATAGTGACTTAAAACTGACTTTACCATTAAACATATTTCTAGACACCAAAGTTGAAATTCCTACCTGTTCCCAACTGAGAGTTAACACGTATTCAATGTAATAAGTAACCCAATGATATCCCATTGAAGTGGTAGTGAAAACTTTCAGTAGTGAAAATCACACTTAGGAGTTTTTCACTAGCAGGACATATAAAACTTAAAAGTACATGTTCAACATTTTAAATACACTGCTCCCTCTGGGCTGCATATGGCCTACCCTAGGGGTGATTTACATATATTAAAAAGGAAGGTTAGGCCTGGTAAAATGTTTTTTGTCCAGGTCAAATTGGCAATTTAAAACTACCCACACAGGCTGCAATGGCAGGACTGATATGTGTGTAAATGGCTTCTTAAGTGGGTGGCACAACAAGTGGTGCAGGTCAACTAGTAGCATTCAATTTACAGGCCCTGTTTTAATGTAGTACCATTTTACTAGGAATTTACAAGTAAATGAAATGTGCCAATTGGGTGTAAACTAATGTTACCATGTTTAAAGGCGAGAGCACACATACATTAGCACAGGGTTCTAAGGCTAACAAAACAAGATCAGCAACATTTTGGGGGAAGACCATCCTAAAGGTGACAGAGATACCACTCATCATTTCATGGAGAATAAAAGGGTAAACTTAAATGTGCCCATGAAGTGTAGATTGTATATCGCCATTTTCCATGCACAATGTCATTTTCTTGACTATTTGAAGCTTAATAGAAACTAGGATAAAGGCAAAACTAATGCTGGAAATGACAGGCATTGCATCATATTTTAAACGTAATAGAAACTTTGATACAATGGCATGTTTGACGCTTTATCATTATATTATTATTAATATGATTAGTATTATTATAATTACTAATATTATTATGTGTGTTCTTAGTATTATGATTACCATTATTATAATTATTACTAGTACAATAATAATAACAATAATGATATCAATATTTACCATTTTAAAATATCACTAATGCTCTTTGGTGCTTCCCTTGCAGGTTTGGTCTATGCTGGTGATTTGTGGGCTTAAGAGCTAACAAAGAATCAGAGTGTTCTTCTAATTAGTATTTACAAAATACATACGCTAATTATTAAGTTGTTTCTCTAGCATAGCAGATGATTTTCTAGAGATAGTCTGTTAATGGTCTCCTTAAGAAATCCAGGCAGTTCAAAGAATCAAGCAACCATTGCCTAGTTGAAAAGGTAATTTGGCTAGTTAGGTGTAACTATTTTTAGAAACAAATTTGCAGTTCAATATGTTTTCAAAAGTTCTCCTATATTGTCTCCAAAATGAAGGATTTTTATTTGTTATCTGAACATTTAAAACAAGTCATAAGTCATTGAAAGCCAGCAACTCATATACAGACATGATAAAGCGTTTTCTGGGCCTACTTGCTTACCATTGGTCGTCCAATTGAGAGGTGATGGGAGTTAACATTGCATCATCCAAATTCAATTGACAGTGCAACTGATTAGGCTACACAATGAGCACCAGGAATCGGTAGCTAGAGTTAAGAAGATTTATTACAAAATGAAATCAAGTTAACCCCTTGCATGCTCATGAAGGCCCCCGGCCGTCATGCTTCACAGTGGGTGTGTGCTCACGACGGCTGGGGGCCGTCCGAATCCCGCCCACTATGTAAATGACCCACACAGCGTAAAAATTTGCTGCGCATGCAAGGGGTTAATATACACCAATATCACTACCATGCTATATAGATACAGAAATATGACTGGGAAACTCAATCTCCTAAAGAGGTTTAGGCGTACCAGGATTAAACAACTAAGGAATTCAGTCACAGCAATACAAAAGATTAGTAGAAATATCTGATGTTCAGAGAAACGTCTCAGGCTTGTTGTCTATACATAGGTACATAGGTACATCTCTAGACACTTAAATTAGGGCAAGCTAAGAGGATGGTTCTGTTACCCTGAAGTATCTAAACAAATCTGGAAATTCCATAAAGGAGATTAGAACTAGGCAAGGAAAACATAAGTAGGGAAGGTTTCAACATTTCAGAAGCTCGGCCAACAGTCTTCTATGGGTCAGAGAATGAGTGATGGTCTAAGCATAGAAAGCATAGAGGTCTTAACCTCTCAGAGTCCAAAAGGAAACTGGGGTAAGGAAACCTGAATAGATCATGGAAGCATCTGCAAAGATCTCAAGGGTATCTGCATGCTCCAACAGTGTTAAGACTAAGTTACAACAGACAAGAATCCTGTACGCATCATCTGGAGTATATTGTTTTCATCCATTTCTCATGTTGTAGGTTGCAACATTTTCCAAATATCCCTCACCCAGCATGAGAACGGCATTGTCTTTTCACATACAAATTATATCACAACATTGTTGACTAGGCCTGTCAGTTGACGCTCTAGTCCTCCATATTTTTATATTTATCAGGTCTTATCAGGCTTTTTTTCTGCCTTTAGTACAGTAATGTGTCTATTTTCAAACTAACAATGCATGTAAATACCTGCAAGAAATGTCACATTAGCAGAAAATGAAAAACAGTATTTATGCAACATAGTGAAATACAGACCTTCTAGTGTATTAGATTTACATTACATGTAGCATACAGTAAATCTTTCAAATAATCTTGTCGAAGTATGGCTTGGATATACATTTAAATGAAATATATGTGTAACATTAGTGCACACCATAAACACATTCTTAATTGAAATCACATTCTGCATATCTGAGGATGGTTTCTATTTGGTTTGCTAATCAATACATGTGATTCAAGCCAATAAAGGACTTATTATGAAAGCCAAATTCCATCTATATAGTAGGAACACTATCTACTAAGTAAGGACAGTTTATTTCATAAAGACTTCAAATAATATCAATCAGTTATGGTCAAACGCACAAAGTGAATATCCTCTAATCCTACAGTGAATGCACTGTTTAATGATGATTTTAAGTGCAGTACTTACATAATCGTTAAACCACACAAGAAAAATGTGCTAAGTGGACATTAGTGTCATATATCTTTTAAGTATTTCTGATGTACTTGTGACGTAGAAAGGGTGGGCAATATTGCGCTGCACCAGACTCATGGATCTACAAAAATACTTATTGGGAAGCAACAGGGCTGTATTTAAAAGAAAAACACAAACTGAGAAGAAAAGGTAAGGTGGCACCTACAGACGATGTAGTTACATTAATTAAAAATCACATCTTCAGTTTTGTAGATTGTTTACCGCTTTTAGGATTTTAAATACATTTTGTGCTTGCTGTGAACTAGGGCAACAGGTTTTGTAAATACAGAGTAATATTGACCATTAGCCAGTTAACCAGTTCTAATTAATTTTTAGAAAGCTTTTTATATCCTACACATGAGCACTGAGAATACTTTTGTTTCGTCTCTAATTAATTTATTCACTGATATTAATTATTTTGTCAGAATAAGTATTACATTCTTTGATGTTTGAAACAGCATTTCATATTTAGATAAATTATAAAAGTGACAGTTGTAGGAAAACTACCATTGCCTCTCTTTTAATTGAAATCTCATTGTTAGAGGGCAATATTCACTAACCTGTGTAGTGACACCATGAGTCCAAAAGGATTGGCATTGATTCATAACTCCATTACTAATGTACAGCCACCAAAGTATTATGTGTGAGAGACACACAAGAGTCGGGGAAGAGGAATAATAGGGACAGAGAGAGAACATATCTCTTGTGCTGATTGGTCCACATCCATTTTATTGGAATGCATCAGCAGTCTGATTGTGTCCTGTGTGTTGGATGTGATGTATTGTGCACAGGATTGCTACAGTGCAAAATGCAAGAGGTGATGCAGCACTTTGGGCCAACCCTCTTACCATTCTTCCTTCGATGGTCCTGTCTTCCCAGCTGAGATGTGAGGGGAGTCATCAATCAATTTAAATCAACAGTATAATCCATTTAGCTACACAAAAAGGACCAGGAATCAATGGCTATATTTAAGAAGTTTTATTACAAGTGTGCCATAAAGTTAAGGTACATAAATCTAAACACCATGCTATAAAGATACAGAATAACGACTGGGATGCCCATCCTCCTAAAGAACTTTAGGCGTGACTGTATGAGGCAAACAAAAAGTTTAGTCACAGCCATAAAAAAGAGCAGTAATAAAATCTGCTGCCCAGACACCAGTTTCATGAGTAAATCTAGAATCACCTAGGTTAAAGTCCAAACTAAAAGGATGGTTCATTAGTCTAAGAAATCCTAAAATTCCGAGAACTGCAGAAAAGTGGGAATATGCAGGAAAGTACAGGAAGTGAGAGAAGGTATCAGAATTGCAGAAGCTTGGTCAAGAGTCTTTTTTTGGGTCAGGGTAATTTGAGTATTAGTCTAAGCCATGCTCAGCAAGAATCAAAAAGGAATAAGCATAGAGGTCAAAACCTCTCAAAGTCCAAGGAAAGCAGCTCTATCATCAAGCAGTGTAAAATCCAGTTATTCACACTAGCATCTTTCAGGTACCACCCCTCAGTTCACATCATCAGGGGCTTCCATTATCCTTTTCAATTCTCAAGTTGTAAGTTGCATGTCCCACATACTGAACACGGTAACAACATTGCCCTTGCTCAACTAAGCCAAGTTGTAATATTGCTCAATAGGACTCTTCAGTTAACGCTCCGGCTTTCCATGTTTCTTTGTCAAGGTCTTCGTCTCAGGTTCACTATCTATCCCTTAATACAGTGTTGTAGCTATTCTCAAACTACCAATGTGTGTGAACGCACCTGCAAGGGAAAGGTCATGTAAGCAGAAATGGAAAACAGTATTTTATGCAGAATGGAAAACAGGCCTAGTAAGGCCAATTTTAGAATCTTAAATCATTGGCACACCTTTAATATACATCTGCACTTTCAAACACAAATGAATATAACTTGTCAGTACATTAGATTCATATTGTATGTGGCATACAGTAACATTTTCAATACTCAGGTCCACGTATGGCTAAGAACTACATTTTATATGAAATAGATTTGAAACATTAGTAATCACATTCTATAAATCAATATTGTTTCTATAGTACACACATTTTAAATATATGAGGATGGTTTATTCATCAAATCCCAAAATGTTTATCTAATTTAATATGGTGAAGGCACAGAGGGGCATATTATCAAGACAGGCGATAAAATGATCGCCGCTTTAGCGGCAGAAAACTGCCGCTAAAACGGCGATAATGGCCTTGATAATATGCTCTATGGAATTCCAATTGAAGCTCAGGTTAGATGTCCTTCACATCTAGCATGAGCTTCAAGTGGAATTCCATAGAGCATATTATCAAGCCCATTATCGCCGTTTTAGCAGCAGTTTTCTGCCGCTAAAGTGGCGATAATTTTATTGCCTGTCTTGATAACATGCTCCATAGTGTTATGTATAAAGTCTCTAATTCCACCATGAATGGACTTCAATAATGATGTCAAGTACAACACCCTCTATTAAGATTGTTAGGCCACACCCGAACCAAGTGCTAAGTGCACTTTGATTCATTTCGGACGTGTAAAGGTGGAGTCAAAATTAAGCTTTACAACAGGTTTTAAAGCAATAATTACGTCATTAGGGATGAGTCTACATTCATACAATAGATTTTGGAATACCACATAAGGTTATATACTTGCTAAAGATGCTTGCACTGCCCACACTGTAAGGTATGGTGCAGTACTAACTGCGCTCTAATACAAGCAAGGTTAACACAGGTCTTTTAATGCTACAGCAGAAATAATATCAACACAATTGTATACAGAAACATTGACCTAAAATAGAGTACACTCATGATACAATGTACCATTTGTCACTACACATTACATTCATTGAGATGAAAACTGGCGTTCTAGAAACGCTAAAAGCCAAAAGAACAATCTATAGCACCTGGCTAACTGGTACCATGCATGTAGCAGGCGAGTCTTGAATGGATGTCCACAGGGTTACGTTTGTAGCTATATAATACTAGGTAAAAGTCTTCAGTTGGTACAGTAGGCCATAAAGCAGTCTTTGAATACAAAAGTGTGAAATGTGTAGGAAGCACATGAACTGAATCCTTAACTAAATATTCTTACTGGGATTTTGATCTCTCAGCAAGAATTAAATAAAGAACTGAGAAGCAGCTATTGGGAATGAAACTGTGAAGCTGGTGGGTTCTGGCACTTCGATACTGGAGGGCAGGGTTGGATTTGGATACAAAATAGGTCCGGGCATGCTAAAAAACAGTGGCCCACATTTGCGGATTGCGTTTCCGCAAAACACTGCTTTGGAAAAACACTGCTTTGGTGAAGTTATATGAAAAGAAGGGGAGGTAGGTCTTTGACAAAGGCATCTTTTCTTAACATCACTCAGATTTTAAAAAATGTATGGAGAAGTTCACACAGATGAACCGCACCTGAATACAAGTGAGACCACTTCTGCTCATGCCCCCTGCCCCTCTCAATCTGCATACATTAGCGGGCCAGCCCAGCGAGAGAAAGGGAGTGGCACCTCTGCTCGTTGGTAAAAAGGGAGGTAATAGAGGCCCATCTGCCTCCAGAAAGGTCACTCAGGCACTCCCTTGGCCGCTGGCAGCATCCGAACAGCATAGCCACCACCCAAATTGGCCCCCAGTCTGCCCCAAAGAGTGGCCCATAGCTGGATCTCTGATACCAGCCCCTCGGCCATTGGCCGAGGGCCACCTTACCAATCCAACCCTGCTGGAGGGCATAATGAACTGCTGTAAGAATGCGGGTGAAACACTGGGTGCAGGGGGCTGGAGTCTGAGTAGCTGCAGTAGTAGCTTAAAGAGATGTGGCTGTTTTTTGCTAAGAATCTCAAAAGTAAGGAGAGAGATCCAGACCAGGGGTTGGATTATATTATGAGTCAAACCCATGATATGGAGCCAAACCCAAGACCTAGAGGCAATGGAAATCTCACTGGCAAGTAGAGCTAATGAACCAAGTGTGGGTTTCAAAACAGAGCCACACCCAAGGACAAGGACATGATCCTCACACACCGCCATTAATGTTCTGCAAACTTCATTATCATTTTGTGTGCTAAACTTTGTTTCAATCAGCACAGCAGGAAGGTGAAATAACACATTAATAAATGTTAAAAGGGCTTTATACGTTATATCTTTGCTTGATTTTTTGTACATAGGGCACATAACTAGTAATTATTTTTTCTAAGTGATGTTCTGAAAGATAGTAGTAACAATAGTGATATGATGAAAACATGATATGCCTAATCATCATCTTTCTAGGGAATGTCAAAATTGGTTATTTTAGCAGAATGATCCTTTTAAAGTCATCTCAACAGTTTGAGTTAACAAACTAGTCTTTCAGTCACAGCTGCAGTCCGCAGCCGGAATGAAAATCTTTCATTGCAAAAATTGGTGGAGGACATGGAAACTATTGGGTTGCTGAGTTGATTACTGCTGATCACTGCTCAATTTCCCATGCCCATATAGAAATGTCGATGAATATAGAGTTACCTGTATATTTCCTTTGTGCATTGCTGTAATGTTTCTTCTACTTGCCTTCTAGGCACTGTCGTTTATTCAGTTTGCTGCACAGCTACCAAATTCTTATTCAAGAAATAATTTCTAAATTCCAATCTGTTCGTTAGATGTATTAGCAGCGGCGGCTTCTCGAGGGAGTGCTGCGGGCGGTGGGGTGCGGCAGGGTGTGGGTAGTAAACTCCGGATTGCAGCCAAACGGAGCTCTGTATATAAATAAATAAATAAAATGAATTACATTGCGTGCTGCAAAGCTGATTTGCATCTCCTGCCTCAGATTAAAAGTAGGATATTGCTGTGAAAAACAAGGTGGATCGAGCACAGTGTGCCTTACCCGGTTTTCTCAACTTCCAATACCACAGGTACCTTCTGTTTTCTGCCTTTGTCAGCAGAACAGTAATGGATTTTAGGCAATCAAGTGGGACATCACAACACACACCCAGAAGGACTCCTGAGCCCAGGAGATTCCAACCCATCCTTTTTTTCGGCTCCCACGCCTCATTTCAAATAGCAGCAGGGCTCTGCTGTGAAAAACAAGGTACGGCTAACACACCTTGGGACAGATGTATGAATATAGCTTTTTGCAATTCCCTAATTGCAAATCACAAGGATTCACAATTAGTAGGAGGGGTATCCCCACCACAGTTTCCTCAATGGAAAGGCACATTGTGATTGGCAGGACTCCTGCTGACAGCTGCTTCTGCACTGTTGACGGCTAGATTATTGTAACATCTTGTACTTAGGCACCAACAAGTCAGTCATCAGAAGGCTCCAGTTTGCCCAAAATGCATGTCAGGCTGCTCTTTTCTCTCCTAAAGTTTTGTCCTGTCTCTGGTCTTCTCTACAAACTGCCTTAGCTCGTAGTGGAACAGTCCTTCTCTGGTAGGTTGTTGGTTATATTTCCATCTTCGAGGTCTAGCTCTGGGCATCCCTGTTTTAGGGGCATGTATGCATTTTATAAGTCCCCAACATAAAACATACCCCATCAACGCCTGTGTATAATCCTAGCTGAGTCTGTGGCACTCGGATGGTCTTTTGTTTATAAACAGTTAAATAGAGTAGGCAGACCATCAAGTAGGCGAAAGGTGAAACTATTGAAAAAGTGACAGCTGACCAGATCCGCCAAATTCTAAATCAGGCCCTTAGTCTAAAGAGTTGTGTAAATTAAGTTAGGGTGTAATCCTTGAAAAAAATCAGCGAATAGCTGACCCTCTCTTTCCTTAGATCACTGCAAGACTTACTTGAAATAGCCAGCGTCAACCTCTTCCCCTAAACTATCATGTATTTGTAACTAGGATTCTCACACTGATATCAAGACCTAAGGTCTTATTTAGGGTTTGGTGGTGAGGGAGGAGAGATGGAAATTGGTGTTCTTCTTCTCTGCCAATCCCCAGTCTTCTCTGCTCTATTTAGAGTTGGAAAACGTGGGTAACTTATGCAGAGTCTTTGGACCACATATATCAAACAATTTTGCATGAGCAAAACAGTGCAAATAGTTAATTTCTCCCGTTTGCAAATGCGAAATCGCCTTTCAAGCTGTATGAAAGGCTTTGTAGTAACAATTTTAGGGAATTGCAAAAATTGTGATTACTTAAAATTGTGACTACAAATAGGGAACGCCCTTAGCCCATGTACCAAGCATTTTCTAAATGCAAACTATGCATTTAAGAAATGCTATTTCCATTGATTCCAAGGCGATGGTAATCATATGCAAATTTAAAAAAATGCATTTTTCAAAGTTCCATGTAGCACACACATGCCTCTAGAGCATGTGTGCACTTTACAAATGAAAATTATTTTTGGGGGATGCTTTAGGGGGGCCTTAGGCCCTCAGGCTCCCTTGGTATTGCATTAACTAATTTGCAATTTCCAATAAAGGTAATCACGAATTAGGTAATGCAAAACCATTCGCAAAGGCCCATGTGAGTGAATAGAGTACTATTACCTAATTTCGATTGCTAATCTTTAGGAATCGCTATTAGGTAATCGCTATTTTCTTACATACTATTTTGCATTGCTATTACCTAAAATTTGCTATATAAGGAATGCAAAATTGATCTTTTTAGACATGTGGCTCTTTGTTGTCCTTCCTTATTTAGAGTGGGATGACTATCAATCATTTTAATGCGAAGATGGAGAAAGTAGGCAGAGATAAGATTAATGCCCCCATGTGCTGGGGAAAAGCTCACTGCATGTTATCAAAATACAAACTCCCAACTTGGGAGTTTGTATCTTGAAAACAAAATGTTTGCTGAATGGGTGCTTTAAAACTGGCACTCCGCGAACTTCAGTGCTGTGAAGGTAGCTGAAATGGCAGTGGTATCCTTCTCAACAGTGAGATTCGTGCAAGGCAGGTGAGGATTTCTGATTACGATGGCTGGCCTTTGTCTATTTATTTTATTTTTATTTGTGCAATTTTATATAGCGCGAACTTTACCCAAAGGTGTCAGAGCGCTTTACATAAGAACCAGTTGAAAACATGAGGACTTAGGATTACATGCGTTACATAAAGGATACAAACAGAAAAAATTGCAAATGTACAAGAGGTAAAGTCACACAAGGAGGAGATACAAATGGATATACTCTAAGAGTCACATAGGAATGGTAGATAGTACAAAGGTCTGCTGCATATACTAGTGATTAGAGTTATCTCTATCTACATAGGGAAGGGATACACATGGATATACTCGAAGAGTCACATAGGAATGGTAGAGAGCATAGCGGACTACTGCATATTCTAGTGATTAGAGTTATCTCTATATACATAGGGAGGGGATATGACTGGATATGCTCTAAGAGTCACATAGGAATGGTAGATAGTACAAAGGTCTACTACATATACTAGCGATTAGAGTTATCTCTATATACATAGGGAAGGGATACACATGGATATACCCTAAGAATCACATAGGAGACTAGTCGTTAGAGTTATCTCTATATACATAGGGAAGGGATATGACTGGAAATACTCTAAGGGTCACATAGGAATGGTAGAGAGTACAAAGGTCTACTGCATATACTATTGATTAGAGTTATCTCTAGAAACATAGGGAAGGGATATGACTGGAATGTCTAGAATGGTGGAGGTCTTCAGAATTGTATACCTTCCCACCAGAGGTGAAACAAGGATAGATATCTTTACTTCTCCTAGTTGTTTCATCTTTGTAAGTGTGCCCCGTTCTGCAGCACATTTAGAAAGAGGGAAATACCTGTAAGGATTATTTTTGTGCAGGAAGGTGCCCCTTCCTGCACACAGACAATCCTACCTGTAATGCATTCACCCTTGCAAAGGGTACCTGCATTGGCACTAGATAACCAAAAGTGTGCCAACACTAGGAAAGAACTGGAATGCTCCGTATAATGATAAATATGGTGCATTCCTGCCCTTTCCCTTTCACGCAGTGCAGTGCAGAAAGGTGGTTTGCTGGATTGCATGAATTTTTGATAAATATGGCCCTTTGTCATGCCTCTTGGAATATTGCAAGAATGTGCATCATGCTATAAAGCGTTGAGTGGCTTGTCATTATAAAGCAATTTAGCATGAAATGTCTTCACACAACCTTGTCCTTGTACTTCTTGGTGGGTTTGAACAGTTTTATATCTGTTATTCTCTCACAATCTGACCTGTTTCAATAGAGCCTGTCAGCTTGAATGTCGGCAACTTTTAACTGTAAACTTATTTATTTGATGATTTCTATTCCAATTCCAAATCTTCTGAACTCACATGTAAGCATTTAGCTGCCACTGGATAGATATCTGTTTTCCACGTTCTAAGGACAAACCTATAGATCATATGGAAGAGAATCGATATGTATAACATGAGGGATCAAAATCCACTTGTGATAACAATTCGGGTAGCTAGCTTCCTTAGCCAACCTGGGTTGGTGTTGGTTAGAAACGAATTTGTCTTAGATAAGAGAGAAGGTTAAACTTGTCAACTATTGATCACACAGTGGCCAATACAATTTATATTATTATGGATACTGATGTGCAAAATCTTCATATAATTAGGGGTTTATCTCATATGCTGACCTTGATATGTTCAGTCCTTTTGAGCTTATCTAAATAATCAACCACAGAATTGTAAAATAAACTGTCAGTAATGCAGTAACATTGCTTAACGCCCAGTTATAAATTTGGCAGTTGCTCAGGTGCATAAGGACAACAAAACCAGAAGGAAACATCATTTGAGAGCTAAAGCATGTGAGGAATTAGCTGATCCATGTGAGACGAGTGATATTTATATTTTGCGGCGGGAAAAGAATAAACAAGAGGACATAACAAATTGATGCATTCTTATTAAGCTTCGTGAGAGATATTGTTCGGTACGTGCTTTTTCAGCCTGGTGTTGCTGCTTTTGTTCTAAATACATCATTAACTCTATTTAGCATGTCCTGTTATGTGGATGCTAACAGCTCTTCTACTGCTTATCCTGCTCACTTCTTGAGAAACATATGGGGACCTGTGTGACAGTCTTACCCTTCTTTGAAAAATATTTAACCAGCACTTTGCTATTTATATTAGGCAGGATTGCTGAAGCTATTGCAAGCAGGCGTTGGACTAAACCAATGTCCCTGAAGACTTTCCCAAAGATGCATTTAAAATGTAATGCACATCTATTAGTCTCAGTCTTGACTGCTGCCCTAAGGCAATAGAGAGACAAGCAGTTCTAACTCATGGTGGGATCAAGTAACATACCATTTACCAAGCAAGGTACCAGAAGCAATCATAGCTGCTATGGTCCATTTTTCATTATGGATTTCTCAGTGAAGGTAGTAGATAGAATCCTTTGGAAGCTGTTATAGAGATGAGCTTCAGAAAATGAAATATGCATGCAAGTTCCATGCAGGCAATGTACACCTTTATGGGTCTTTACATAGCATTTGTGTGTGTGATCTGGGTTAAAAAATGGGGTATCCTAAAATGGTTATGTGTACCATGCCTCAAGATAATTATTTTGCAGTCTATGCGTCTTGGTCTGCACGAGACAGATTTGGAGTGTTTGCGCAAATGGTGAAGTGCACATTGATGTTGCCCCTTAAGTGTGAGTGACAACTTCATCCGTGTTCCTTTCCTCCTCACCTGTTGTATACATTATTTGTATCATTGTTCAGGGAAAGAGAAATTGATAGATGTAAAGATGGAACAAATATTGCAACTCAGCTTTACATAGGACTATGACCTGTGCTCGGGCTGCAAAAGGTTTGCAGCAGCTTGTTTTTAGATTTGACTAGTTCTTGCACAAAACTTCCCAACTCACACATTATATCCATCAGGAGATATAAACCCTAACATCTGGGAAAATCTGAATTAAAATCATGCCTTCACAAAACCTTTCCTTTCCTGAGTTTCTTATTTTACTCAGATGTGAACTGGGTTCTACAAACAATGTTTCATGAATTCAGACAAAGCAGTGTCCTTAGCAGACAGCTTTAGTGATTGACGGGAACTGCCATTGTAGCGGTTCCTGTCAATGAGTTAAACATTTTATTGACAGTGTCATCCAGCATGATAGTCACATGTCAAACTTTTAACTTTTTTTTGTTTCTACAAAAATAATTACAAAACAGATTTTTGTTTTAAAAAAACGAAAAGTAATAGCCCTTACACCAATGGAGTTTTTACTGTCCTTCACCACCAGGTTTTGTTTGGTAGTAAGGAATGGTTAAACTGGGCATTAGACTGCTCACTCTAAATCAGGTAAATGGTCAAATGGCTACATCTTTCGCAGCCCAGATTCTGTTGGGCTGTAGGTGGAGACTATCTGAAAATGTGACGGAGTGGGCACAACCAGGTTTTGTTCGGCAGTAAGGGATGCTATAATCTGGCCATTAGACTGCCTAGGTAGGTGGTCAAATGGGCAAATCTTATTCTGTCAGGCTGTAGGTGGAGACTATTCGAGAATGTGACGGAGTAGGCTCCATCACTGACATACTTAAAGCCTGCCCCTGACTGTGAATTTTGCAGGAAGATCCTCAGTTTGGCAAAAAAGCTACTGTCTCTATTAAAACGGAGTACCCAATCTACTAATGTTAGATCTGACATCCTTGGCATAGGAAGCCCCCAAGTTCCTCCAAACATTTTGCCTTCACCCTTCATGTTTGCTGAATTTGTTTTTGTTGTCTTTAGGACTATGCACAATTTACCACTGCTAACCAGTTGTAAATTGATTGTGATGTCTCCTTAAAACATGCTAAAGTTGATCTACACCTAATTGTCACATTTAATTTACTAGTAGTCCTGAGTAAATTGCACTACATTTTGCCATGGTCTGTAAATTAAATGCTACTAGTGGACCTTCAGCACTGATTGTGCCACTCACTCAAGTAGCCTCTTAAAACATGTCTCAGGCCTGCCACTGCAGCATGTTTTGCAGTTTTAAACTGCCATTTTGACCTGGCAAAGTATTCCTTTTCATAGGCCTAAATCTTTCTTTTCAATGCATCGAATGCCCCTGTAAAGTAGGTCCTAAAGTCTCATAGGGCAGGGTGCACTGTATTTAATGAGTAGGATATATTGGTTTAGGTTTTACATGCCATAAACAGTGAAGAACTTCTGCAGTCTTTTTTCACTGTTGTCAGGCCTATCTCTTGCAGTGGTTAATACTGGGTTACTTTATTACATTTAATGAGTGATAACTTTTGATTGGGAGCATTTAGAGGTATGGGGCCTGATTCACAAAGGTAAACCTAGACTTAAGTCTAAATGTGTTACTTTTTCATACCTCAAAAAGGTAAGTTCTTACTAGCAACTTAACTACTAGAAATTTTACTAGTAGTAACTTTACAACTAGTAATTTTTCTACCAGTAAGTTTACTAAAAGTAACTTACCTTTGTGTATATCAAAAAAGTAGAAGTTTAGTGACTTTTGTCAGTCACCCGGACACGGATTGTGTTTGGTGCCCTGAGTGGGACTTGCCCCCCTCAATCAATAATCTGATTCCTTAAGTCAAACTCTAAATCAGTCCCATAGTTCTTGTACTGGCCATGGCTTACCTGATTGCATTGGGATTTGGATTCTCGCCAAAGATTGATCCCATTTTTGCATCCCTTCACTGTTTGTCATTTTTCACTTTATGGTTCCACATGTTAGCCCCTTCCTCCACTTGTATTGTTGGTTTGATCATATACCAAAGCCTGACGCTGTGTTGCTATGAATCCTGGTTTGATACAACCCAACTGTGTACCTGAAATGTGATGTCTTGTTAGATTGTTTCTACCACAATAATTTTCATAGAATGTGACAGTTAAGATTTACTTGGGATTTGCCTGGGTCTTTCGACTGCCACAAGATATTTATCTCTCCAAAAAGACAAACAGTGGCATCTGAAGCTTCTAACCACTTATCTACTGGCTACTGAGACTTTTCCACTCCCAATGCCAAGCTTTTTTTGATGTTTAAGGCAGTTTGTGATTAAGCCTTCATAACTTTTTCCCACAAACTGTATGTACGATTAGGGGCAAATTTATCGAGATTTTGCATTACCCTTGTGCCATGCAAGTTGGCACAAAGTGACACAAAACCTGACAGAGATATATTAAGCAACATAAGACCACCTTACAAGGTCCTGCATGTATTGATAATTAAGAGTAACGTATGGCAGCACAAATTGCTTCCTTGCTTTACTCTGACCAAGAGAGGCATTCATTGAGAGTGTGGGTATTCCCACGCATCCACCCATGGATATTGGAACCATTCCAGATTTACAGTCACTGGTGCAACAAGAAGAAATATGTTTATTTCTCCTCGTTATTTCCACTTCCTATGAGTGCTGCATTATGCAGCACACATACAAAGAGGAGAATGCATCTAAGGATTGTTTTGGTGCAGGAAGGTGGCCCTTTATACACAAAAACTATTCTGCCTGCAATACAGGCACCCTGGTGCACGGGTGCCTGTATTGGCGCTAGGCAGCAGTTTGGGCACCATCGTAGGCAAAGAGCAGAAATGCACCATATAATATTAAATATGATGCATTCCCGCCTCTCCCTTTCAAGCAGTGCAGCAAGGTCGCTTGCTGCGTTGCATGACTTTTTGGCAAATTTTTCCCTAAATTTGCTTAATGTTTTTCCACATGTTGGGGATTCAATGGCACCCTGAGTTTGTGGATTCCCTTACAGAAAACTAAGAAAATAGCCAAAATATAGCAATATTTTCTTTCTTTTAAATGGGAAACCTGTGCTTTTGAAAATTGCATATCAATTCCAAATATAACATCAACAAAGATTTGTTTTGCTAAGATGCTAGTTGTCCCAGCTTTTAGGAAGATGCAGAGTTGCCAAAACATTCTTACAGTTTCTGCATTTTTTTTAGGGTGGTAGTTGATTATTCCCCTTTTTACGATTTCTTCCTACTTCACGTTGTGATGGAAGCAGTGTGAAACCCATGAGAAAATCCTGGAAGGTATGCATTTCTGAAAACACAATTTTTTAGTCACCAATGGGTAATTTATGTACATCACTGAAGGTTTTTTCGACTAATCACTGAAATCAAAAATAATGTAACCTAATAGAAATAGGTGACCATGTTTTCGTCTGTACCTTTCTGCCATCATGCTTGATTTACAAATCTAGCATACCAATACGTCTGTCAGACCCTTCTGGTTCTAGGGGCAGTGTTTGTTGGTTGTCCCAGACATGCGATTTCCAGTGCTAACAAATGAGCTGCAGTTTATAAAACTATTTCTTTGTATACTGACAATTCAGCAATTCAGATTGTAAAATCTATTGAATATGAAAGGAGCATGAAGGAAACCTATTCATATTTTAAATGTGGCCAACTTTAGGAATTGTGTTTATTTGTACATTTCTGTAATCGTTGTTACTTATATGATCGTCTGAGCAGAAGAGCATTTCTGTGCCGGAAAGTTATGTAATCTGCAGAGATACACAAAATCTCAACTAAATAGCGCTCACACACTTCTGCCAATGTGTGACTGTGCCTAAAGCCCACAACAGGATTGCATGGAAACTGTGACCATATAAAGCCGATATGGTCGTTGATAGGTGTTAGACCTGCCAGCCTTGACGTTGTGTTCCTCAAACTTTTTGCTTTACTCCGCAATATTTTTATGATCTTGTTTTTGTTTGCCTTAGGACTGTATTCACTTTACCACCGCTAACCACTACTAAAGTGTGCGTGAATACTCCTTAAAACATGGTAACATGGGTTTCTCCCCAATTGGCATATTTAATTTACTTGTAAGTCCCTAGTAAATTGGTACTACATGTGACCAGGGCCTGTACATTAAATGCTACCGGTGGTTCTGCAGCACTGATTGTGCCACACACTTAAAAGGCCCTTTAAACAAGTCTCAGGGCTGATATTCCAGCCTGTGTGTACAGTTTTAAACTGCCATTTTGACCTGGCAAAATAAACCTTTTGCCAAAATTAAGTGATGGAATGCACTCCTTGTTTTACTCATGATCAACTTTATTAAGAACAGCTCCGCGTGACAGGTGGCTTAGGCCGAAATGGTCTAATCTTGGCACCAGTTCATATGAGATTGCTTTGCGTATTTTGAAAACTAATACTCGTGAAGACATAGCAATTGCCATGGCAAAATTTCTTAGCTGGATCTGGGCATTAAGTAGAATAAATCTGGAGGCTGCCACTGTATCCCTACCGTCTTCTTAATTATGTACATCTAGCGGAGCGGCCCGTCTCCATGATAGAATCCTGAGTAAATTGTCTTCTATATGGTTTTGTTTATTTTTAACTCTAAACTATTAAAATATTATGGTTTGGATTTTAATTGTTAGATACATGTTAGGAAAATCTTCAATAATGATGATATTTAATCTTGCACTGAACTGTATGATTTTATGGCATGGATATTGATAACATACCTTTTTATCTTTTGTAATTGATATTTTTTTCTTAGGGAATTTAACTGGTATGTCTCTCTTTTTTTATCACTTCTACATGCCAACACGATTTTTTATGACACTTTTTATGTTTGTATTGTGTTTTTTATGATTGAAATTATTGAACAAAGACTAACTTGAGTTGAGTTGAGTTGAGATGAAGAACTGTTCAAAGGCAAGATTTAACGCCGTCATCCAAGCTCCAGCCATGTACTCCCTTGTAATCCATATTTATTTCAATATTCTTCAGTAGTTTATAATTTCACACAGAGACTTGTGATTCCAAACTTTTAATACTATGAAAATGCCCATCCAGGCTTATTCATGCATCACGTTAGAATTCACACTGTATCCTGGGTAGCCATACAGCTATTCACCCACTGTATTTCGGGCTCAAAAGCCCTTTGCCAGGGGCTGTAATGTAAAAGAGGCCCATCAATAACCATAAACAATCATACCACTCAAACATAAATTTTTGTTTGGGAGGTTTGATTGTTTATGATTATTGATGAGCCTCTTTCACATTAACTTAAAAGTATGGAATTATGAGCCTCTGTGTGAACTTAACAACTACTGAGGATTACATGGATGAAACTTGGATTCATGGTGTTTGATTTCTGCCATTCATGCTTGTATGACTGTCACGACTCGAGTCTGGTGGGTGACGACCAACCAGCTGGTTATGGTAAAATAGACCCTTTGCCAGGCCCATACCTTCATTTTATAATACATATGTCACTCCAAGGAGGAACCTGGAACAATCCAAAAGGCAGGGAGCAGTGTATTTAAAAAGTTGGACATGTACATTTTAGTTTTACATGTTCTGGTAGGGAAAAACTCGTGTGGCCCATCTCTCAAACAGACTCATAAAGACTCGTAGTGCTAAGTGAGAAGATTCCGCCCAGAGTGTAGAGACTCCTCACTGAGTGGGGAGACTCCACACTCATTACTTAAGGATTCATAAGTCCCACGTCAATAATATGTCAAGCAGCTCCAGTTCTGGAGAACTGCAAGGCTGAGATGCGAGGACCTGTTTCAACGCCAAGGAGGCTGTCGATGAGGGTGGCTTGCAAAGCAAAGTGCTGCATTGAGGATGCGCTGCACACCAGCTGGTTCTGACGTAGCTGTGTAGCTTGCAAATCAGAGCCCTGCATCATTGTTATGGATGCCGACGACAAGGGACTTGTCATGGAAGGTCCTGGATCAGGGGTGCATTGTGCAGCAGCGATACCAATGAGGCTGCCGCCTGCAGTGGTGATGCAAAGTACTTGTGATGGGAAAGAGCATGCAGCAGAGGTGGATTACAGTTTGTAAAATGGGACAAGATACTACAGCTTATGCTTAATGTTGAAAGTTGCAAAATATTAAACAGTGGTTTGAATTTTTATTTATATCTACCCCCAAAGAAGGGCTAACCAGCCCGAAATGCATTGGGCCAAAGTGCATACAGCTGGCCAGGATGAATTGTGCATGCCCACGAGCAGCATAAAGAGGCCTGGATAGGCATATCTATAGCATTTGAAAAAATTGGGAAACAGACAGTCTTTTAGGTGAAGGAGGAAGTGAAGAGAAATGTATGAAATAAAATATGGACTAAACACAGATTAAAATGGATTATACAACCTATGATGGAGTCTTTTGAATATGTTCTAAATAAACTGTGCCACTGGTCGCTGGAGCGTAACATCATCCATACAACTTCAGTCAGCCTTAACTTTTCAGCCTAACAAACAGTCAGTGTTACAGTATTTATTTAAAAAGACATTATGACAATAATTAAACTGTGTTCCAGTGCACAAAGTGCTTTTGGCAGCCGTATGTACTATGTGTGATCAATCTGCATTTTGGGGACAACGCTGGCGTGGTGCCATCGACCACACCCTGCTATTGGAGCATGCAATGTCCTGCTGGGAAAAGGACTTGCGGGACCTGGAACCAGCTCCGGAGACAAGACACCTAAGCCATGCCGAGTAAGAGACACAAGGGGAGGCAAATGACATGGGTCCATACCATACTTCATCATTTGGGGAAGCTTGTCTGCTTGCTGTATGCCAGGCCGCAAAGCCTCAGCCAGCCCTCACAAACTCCGCCTGCTCTAGGAACTCCGCAGAATCTCGTGGAGTTTTTTGGTGAAACTCTGCAAGCTCCACCCAGGCCTAGTCTATTCTGCAACACCTTGGACCTAATAGCAACCATTTTAGTATCAATAAGTAGCAAAGCTCCTGGAGTACTAGTAGATAGCTTGTCAACTACAGTCAACAGAGCCTATTAATAACATTAAGCACGATGAATCCAGCCCCTTGGATAATCTTGATAGGAGATTTCAATATGAATTTATTCCATGGGGCGCCTAGGGATCAAATATTGGAGAGATTGATCAATTTTGGTATATCCCGGCAATTGATGCAACTAAACAACGATTAGACAAAATGGGTAAAGATACAGTGATAAACCTGGAGCATCATGGCCTTCGAGTTTTGAATGGCCGAGTGGATCCGGACATCCCAGCTCAGGTGACCCATTTTACGGCACACTCCAAAGCTGTTATTGATCACACTTTAGTGTCTCTTCCATTATACCAATCAATAATAAGCTATAATGTGAGAAATAGACTGGAAAGTGATCACCAACCACAAATGATCAGCCTCAATCTTCATATTACCCGACATGAACAAAGAGCCCCTGAGTTAGGGGAACCTATGGGTCTGACCTATAGAAGGATAAGCTGGACTGTAAATAATATACAAAAGATCGAACATCACGCAAGAGACCAGTGGGAGGAAGACTGGTCAATCAAGCCAATGGTGGGAAACAACAACAACTGATGTCAAATATATCGAAAGAAGTGTGGGAGAAGCATTTGGGATCAATGACAGGTTACACCAGAAATATGATAAAGCCAACAGAAGTAAATTCAGTAGAAAATACAAGGGTCAATGATAATGAAAGGAAAAACACCCAGCAAATGATCCAGTGGACAACAGTGGAAAAAATTATAAATTCCAGCAGACGGAGTAGTGCACCAGGGCCAAATGGCCTCCCTCAAGCACTATCTAAAGAAAATCCACAATATTGGGCAAAGAACTTGTCAAACTTGTTCAATAATGTTTTATGGAAGGAAGAAGTCCCAGACAAATGGAGGGGCTCAATTTTGGCTCCGATTTACAAAGCTGGTCAAGTCTTGAATCCTGCTTACTATAGACTTATAGCTTTAATGGATTGTGAAGAAAAGTTTTTTGCTAAGTGTCTGCTAACAGAACTCACAGACTGGGTTGCTGCCAGTAATTTACTCCCAAAAAACAGAACAGGGTTTATTAAAGGCATGGGGACGATTATTAATATTCAAATGCTAGTTCTTATAATGGAAATGGCCAGAAGCCGTATGATGAACCTTTACTTATGTTTTATTGATTTTAGCTAAGCTTTTGACTCAGTGCCCAGAAATATTCTTTGGAACAAGTTAACGAAAATGGGAATCTCACCGAGTTTGTTGAGAGCGATACAATTGCTATATACTAATACTTGGACGAGAGTAAGGTTGGGCCAAGGCACAGTTTTGTCCCAAAAAATGGTGATAAGGGAGGGGCTGAAGCAGGGGTGTGTTTTTCCCCAAACCTTATTTAACTTGTATTTAGCTGGGATTTCATCAAGGCTTAGTGAAATTAATTCTCACTCTCTGACTGTTGCAGGTATTAATGTTTCACATTTACTTTATGCCGATGATATTGTTTTAATAAGCTATACCAAGGTGGGTCTGCAGAGATTAATTAATGGAAGTGCACAGTACACCTCCACTCATGGCCTAAAGAATAACTTAAAAAAGATAAAAACAATGCTGGTGACTAGAGGGTTGGCTGTAAGACCAAAATTGAGAATGGAGGGGACTGTATTAGAATCGGTCACTGAATATAGATATCTGGGTGTTATAATAGATGCTAGGAGCACGGGTAAAAACCAGTGTGCTGCACTACAGAGAAGAAACAACTCTTTAATTGCTGCATTTTCTAAACTTCAGAATAACTTAAAAGGGCTTCCCCTTAACCAACTATTACAAATTATGTCAGTTAAACATGTGCCAATTCTTGCATATGGAGTAGAGACCTTAAGAGGTTGTGCTGACAACACCATAGATAAGCTAGTGACAGGGACCTACCGACGCCTGTTTAATCTTCTGCAACATTCTTCACCGGCACAAATCCGACTTGAGTTCGGACTTAAACGAGAGAACCTAAATAGCTTAGGAGCTTATTTAAAATTCTGCCACAAAATTAAAAGGGGTAAAAATGTCTCACTTATGACAGTGGTTTGGGAGGCAATATGCGATAATAAACATAAGCAGGCCCATGAATATTTCAAACTGGCGATAGATACGTTCAATGCGGAACAACTATGGGCCTTACCTCTTTCACAGGTGGCTTCTAATAAAGTTATAAATGGGTGCAGCAAACAATTGTCGTCTTTCTCTCTGCCTTCCAGAACTTACTGGCCACCTTAGTAGTCAATAGTGCCTCTGTCCTCGTTCTGGGAGACTTTAACTTTTGGCCTACTGACCCCGCCGAGGACACCACCTCCAAAGACTTTACTCAGTTGCTTACTAGCCTTAACTTCACTCAGCTCGTTCAATGTCCCACCCACATCCGGGGCCATATCATTGATCAGATTTGGACACAAAACATCCTGACTTCCACTCCTATTATTTCGCCCTGTCCTTGGTCGGATCATTCAGAAAAGGGGGTGGTGATGAACAGAGTGTCTGAATTAAGCAGATCACTCTTACCCAGTCCAAAAATCAGGGCTTGATCCATCACCGTTATTTAGCTCACTGCCCCACCCCAGCTCAGAACCCGTTGGGGAGGCCGCTCCTTCTCATATACGGCGGCCAAGCTCTGGAACACCCTCTCTTTACCCCTCTGGGGAACTATTAATCATCTCTCCTTCAGGAAAGCCCTGAAAACTCACTTGTATGCTAAAGCCTGCTGATCTGCCCTGAGCCCGCGCTAAGTAAGTTTTCAGTCATAAGCTCTACGAGGCCTCCGGGTAGATAGCGCTATACAAGTGTAATTTCATTTATTCATTCAGAACCTGGCTATATGCAAATTAGTCTGTCCCTGGCCCAGTGCATCATGGGAACAGGGCAGACCAAACTACCAAGCCAATTCTTCACCAGAAAGGAGACAAGCTTCCGGGGACCGGTTTCTGGCATTTCAGCCGTCGTCGGCCCGGCTTGCTTGAATCCTGATGGAGCAGTGAGCAAGGGACTCATGTCTGAGTATACCCTGCCACACCTATAGTGGCCAAAAACGATTCAGAAAAGGGGGTGGTGATGAACAGAGTGTCTGAATTAAGCAGACCACTCTTACCCAGTCCAAAGATCAGGGCTTGATCCATCACCGTTATTTAGCTCACTGCCCCATCCCAGCTCAGAACCTGGCTATATGCAAATTAGTCTGTCCCTGGCCCAGTGCATCATGGGAACAGGGCAGACCAAACTACCAAGCCAATTCTTCACCAGAAAGGAGACAAGCTTCCGGGGACCGGTTTCTGGCATTTCAGCCGTCGTCGGCCCGGCTTGCTTGAATCCTGATGGAGCAGTGAGCAAGGGACTCATGTCTGAGTATACCCTGCCACACCTATAGTGGCCAAAAACGATTCAGAAAAGGGGGTGGTGATGAACAGAGTGTCTGAATTAAGCAGACCACTCTTACCCAGTCCAAAGATCAGGGCTTGATCCATCACCGTTATTTAGCTCACTGCCCCATCCCAGCTCAGAACCTGGCTATATGCAAATTAGTCTGTCCCTGGCCCAGTGCATCATGGGAACAGGGCAGACCAAACTACCAAGCCAATTCTTCACCAGAAAGGAGACAAGCTTCCGGGAACCGGTTTCTGGCATTTCAGCCGTCGTCGGCCCGGCTTGCTTGAATCCTGATGGAGCAGTGAGCAAGGGACTCATGTCTGAGTATACCCTGCCACACCTATAGTGGCCAAAAACGATTCAGAAAAGGGGGTGGTGATGAACAGAGTGTCTGAATTAAGCAGACCACTCTTACCCAGTCCAAAGATCAGGGCTTGATCCATCACCGTTATTTAGCTCACTGCCCCATCCCAGCTCAGAACCTGGCTATATGCAAATTAGTCTGTCCCTGGCCCAGTGCATCATGGGAACAGGGCAGACCAAACTACCAAGCCAATTCTTCACCAGAAAGGAGACAAGCTTCCGGGGACCGGTTTCTGGCATTTCAGCCGTCGTCGGCCCGGCTTGCTTGAATCCTGATGGAGCAGTGAGCAAGGGACTCATGTCTGAGTATACCCTGCCACACCTATAGTGGCCAAATACGATTCAGAAAAGGGGGTGGTGATGAACAGAGTGTCTGAATTAAGCAGACCACTCTTACCCAGTCCAAAGATCAGGGTTTGATCCATCACCGTTATTGCCTGGCTGATGAGGATTATGAATCCGAAACCGGTCCCAGGATGCTTGTTTCCGGTCCAGGGAAGACATGGCTTGGCAGTTCGGGCTGAACTGTTCCCATGAGGCACAGGGTCAGACTGATTTGCATATACCCATGTCTGAACTGGGGTGGCTGGGTGAGCTAAAGAATGGTGATGGATTAAACGCAGATCAGTTGACTGGGGGTGAGTATTTGATTTGCTCAAACGCTCCGTCCATCATCCCCTTTTGTATCGCTTTGCTCCCCCTAAGTGTGGCAGGGTATGCTCAGATGTGAGTCCCTTGTTCACTTGGCCACTGGATTCAAGATAGCCTGGCTGATTAGGATTATGAATCCGAAACCGGTCCCAGGATGCTTGTTTCCGGTCCAGGGAAGACATGGCTTGGCAGTTCGGGCTGAACTGTTCCCATGAGGCACAGGGTCAGACTGATCTGCATATAGCCATGTCTGAACTGGGGTGGCTGGGTGAGCTAAAGAATGGTGATGGATTAAACCCAGATCAGTTGACTGGGGGTGAGTATTTGATTTGCTCAAACGCTCCGTCCATCATCCCCTTTTGTATCGCTTTGTTCGCCCTAAGTGTGGCAGGGTATGCTCAGATCTGAGTCCCTTGCTCACTTGGCCACTGGATTCAAGATAGCCTGGCTGATGAGGATTATGAATCCGAAACCGGTCCCAGGATGCTTGTTTCCGGTTCAGGGAAGACATGGCTTGGCAGATCGGGCTGCTCTGTTCCCATGAGGCACAGGGTCAGCCTGATTTGCATATAGCCATGTCTGAACTGGGGTGGCTGGGTGAGCTAAAGAATGGTGATGGATTAAACCCAGATCAGTTGACTGGGGGTGAGTATTTGATTTGCTCAAACGCTCCGTCCATCATCCCCTTTTGTATCGCTTTGTTCGCCCTAAGTGTGGCAGGGTATGCTCAGATGTGAGTCCCTTGCTCACTTGGCGACTGGATTCAAGATAGCCTGGCTGATGAGGATTATGAATCCGAAACCGGTCCCAGGATGCTTGTTTCCGGTCCAGGGAAGACATGGCTTGGCAGTTCGGGCTGAACTGTTCCCATGAGGCACAGGGTCAGACTGATTTGCATATAGCCATGTCTGAACTGGGGTGGCTGGGTGAGCTAAAGAATGGTGATGGATTAAACCCAGATCAGTTGACTAGGGGTGAGTATTTGATTTGCTCAAACGCTCCGTCCATCATCCCCTTTTGTATCGCTTTGTTCGCCCTAAGTGTGGCAGGGTATGCTCAGATGTGAGTCCCTTGCTCACTTGGCCACTGGATTCAAGATAGCCTGGCTGATGAGGATTATGAATCCGAAACTGGTCCCAGGATGCTTGTTTCCGGTCCAGGGAAGACATGGCTTGGCAGTTCGGGCTGAACTGTTCCCATGAGGCACAGGGTCAGACTGATTTGCATATAGCCATGTCTGAACTGGGGTGGCTGGGTGAGCTAAAGAATGGTGATGGATTAAACCCAGATCAGTTGACTGGGGGTGAGTATTTGATTTGCTCAAACGCTCCGTCCATCATCCCCTTTTGTATCGCTTTGTTCGCCCTAAGTGTGGCAGGGTATGCTCAGATGTGAGTCCCTTGCTCACTTGGCCACTGGATTCAAGATAGCCTGGCTGATGAGGATTATGAATCCGAAACCGGTCCCAGGATGCTTGTTTCCGGTCCAGGGAAGACATGGCTTGGCAGTTCGGGCTGAACTGTTCCCATGAGGCACAGGGTCAGACTGATTTGCATATAGCCATGTCTGAACTGGGGTGGCTGGGTGAGCTAAAGAATGGTGATGGATTAAACCCAGATCAGTTGACTGGGGGTGAGTATTTGATTTGCTCAAACGCTCCGTCCATCATCCCCTTTTGTAGCACTTTGTTCGCCCTAAGTGTGGCAGGGTATGCTCAGATGTGAGTCCCTTGCTCACTTGGCCACTGGATTCAAGATAGCCTGGCTGATGAGGATTATGAATCCGAAACTGGTCCCAGGATGCTTGTTTCCGGTCCAGGGAAGACATGGCTTGGCAGTTCGGGCTGAACTGTTCCCATGAGGCACAGGGTCAGACTGATTTGCATATAGCCATGTCTGAACTGGGGTGGCTGGGTGAGCTAAAGAATGGTGATGGATTAAACCCAGATCAGTTGACTGGGGGTGAGTATTTGATTTGCTCAAACGCTCCGTCCATCATCCCCTTTTGTATCGCTTTGTTCGCCCTAAGTGTGGCAGGGTATGCTCAGATGTGAGTCCCTTGCTCACTTGGCCACTGGATTCAAGATAGCCTGGCTGATGAGGATTATGAATCCGAAACCGGTCCCAGGATGCTTGTTTCCGGTCCAGGGAAGACATGGCTTGGCAGTTCGGGCTGAACTGTTCCCATGAGGCACAGGGTCAGACTGATTTGCATATAGCCATGTCTGAACTGGGGTGGCTGGGTGAGCTAAAGAATGGTGATGGATTAAACCCAGATCAGTTGACTGGGGGTGAGTATTTGATTTGCTCAAACGCTCCGTCCATCATCCCCTTTTGTAGCGCTTTGTTCGCCCTAAGTGTGGCAGGGTATGCTCAGATGTGAGTCCCTTGCTCACTTGGCCACTGGATTCAAGATAGCCTGGCTGATGAGGATTATGAATCCGAAACCGGTCCCAGGATGCTTGTTTCCGGTCCAGGGAAGACATGGCTTGGCAGTTCGGGCTGAACTGTTCCCATGAGGCACAGGGTCAGACTGATTTGCATATAGCCATGTCTGAACTGGGGTGGCTGGGTGAGCTAAAGAATGGTGATGGATTAAACCCAGATCAGTTGACTGGGGGTGAGTATTTGATTTGCTCAAACGCTCCGTCCATCATCCCCTTTTGTATCGCTTTGTTCGCCCTAAGTGTGGCAGGGTATGCTCAGATGTGAGTCCCTTGCTCACTTGGCCACTGGATTCAAGATAGCCTGGCTGATGAGGATTATGAATCCGAAACCGGTCCCAGGATGCTTGTTTCCGGTCCAGGGAAGACATGGCTTGGCAGTTCGGGCTGAACTGTTCCCATTAGGCACAGGGTCAGACTGATTTGCATATAGCCATGTCTGAACTGGGGTGGCTGGGTGAGCTAAAGAATGGTGATGGATTAAACCCAGATCAGTTGACTGGGGGTGAGTATTTGATTTGCTCAAACGCTCCGTCCATCATCCCCTTTTGTATCGCTTTGTTCGCCCTAAGTGTGGCAGGGTATGCTCAGATGTGAGTCCCTTGCTCACTTGGCCACTGGATTCAAGATAGCCTGGCTGATGAGGATTATGAATCCGAAACCGGTCCCAGGATGCTTGTTTCCGGTCCAGGGAAGACATGGCTTGGCAGTTCGGGCTGAACTGTTCCCATGAGGCACAGGGTCAGACTGATTTGCATATAGCTATGTCTGAACTGGGGTGGCTGGGTGAGCTAAAGAATGGTGATGGATTAAACCCAGATCAGTTGACTGGGGGTGAGTATTTGATTTGCTCAAACGCTCCGTCCATCATCCCCTTTTATATCGCTTTGTTCGCCCTAAGTGTGGCAGGGTATGCTCAGATGTGAGTCCCTTGCTCACTTGGCCACTGGATTCAAGATAGCCTGGCTGATGAGGATTATGAATCCGAAACCGGTCCCAGGATGCTTGTTTCTGGTCCAGGGAAGACATGGCTTGGCAGTTCAGGATGAACTGTTCCCATGAGGCACAGGGTCAGACTGATTTGCATATAGCCATGTCTGAACTGGGGTGGCTGGGTGAGCTAAAGAATGGTGATGGATTAAACCCAGATCAGTTGACTGGGGGTGAGTATTTGATTTGATCAAACGCTCCGTCCATCATCCCCTTTTGTATCGCTTTGTTCGCCCTAAGTGTGGCAGGGTATGCTCAGATGTGAGTCCCTTGCTCACTTGGCCACTGGATTCAAGATAGCCTGGCTGATGAGGATTATGAATCCGAAACCGGTCCCAGGATGCTTGTTTCCGGTCCAGGGAAGACATGGCTTGGCAGTTCGGGCTGAACTGTTCCCATGAGGCACAGGGTCAGACTGATTTGCATATAGCCATGTCTGAACTGGGGTGGCTGGGTGAGCTTAAGAATGGTGATGGATTAAACCCAGATCAGTTGACTGGGGGTGAGTATTTGATTTGCTCAAACGCTCCGTCCATCATCCCCTTTTGTATCGCTTTGTTCGCCCTAAGTGTGGCAGGTTATGCTCAGATGTGAGTCCCTTGCTCACTTGGCCACTGGATTCAAGATAGCCTGGCTGATGAGGATTATGAATCCGAAACCGGTCCCAGGATGCTTGTTTCCGGTCCAGGGAAGACATGGCTTGGCAGTTCGGGCTGAACTGTTCCCATGAGGCACAAGGTCAGACTGATTTGCATATAGCCATGTCTGAACTGGGGTGGCTGGGTGAGCTAAAGAATGGTGATGGATTAAACCCAGATCAGTTGACTGGGGGTGAGTATTTGATTTGCTCAAACGCTTCGTCCATCATCCCCTTTTGTATCGCTTTGTTCGCCCTAAGTGTGGCAGGGTATTCTCAGATGTGAGTCCCTTGCTCACTTGGCCACTGGATTCAAGATAGCCTGGCTGATGAGGATTATGAATCTGAAACCGGTCCCAGGATGCTTGTTTCCGGTCCAGGGAAGACATGGCTTGGCAGTTCGGGCTGAACTGTTCCCATGAGGCACAGGGTCAGACTGATTTGCATATAGCCATGTCTGAACTGGGGTTGCTAGGTGAGCTAAAGAATGGTGATGGATTAAACCCAGATCAGTTGACTGGGGGTGAGTATTTGATTTGCTCAAACGCTCCGTCCATCATCCCCTTTTGTATCGCTTTGTTCGCCCTAAGTGTGGCAGGGTATGCTCAGATCTGAGTCCCTTGCTCACTTGGCCACTGGATTCAAGATAGCCTGGCTGATGAGGATTATGAATCCGAAACCGGTCCCAGGATGCTTGTTTCCGGTCCAGGGAAGACATGGCTTGGCAGTTCGGGCTGAACTGTTCCCATGAGGCACAGGGTCAGACTGATTTGCATATAGCCATGTCTGAACTGGGGTGGGTGGGTGAGCTAAAGAATGGTGATGGATTAAACCCAGATCAGTTGACTGGGGGTGAGCATTTGATTTGCTCAAACGCTCTGTCCATCATCCCCTTTTGTATCGCTTTGTTCGCCCTAAGTGTGGCAGGGTATGCTCAGATGTGAGTCCCTTGCTCACTTGGCCACTGGATTCAAGATAGCCTGGCTGATGAGGATTATGAATCCGAAACCGGTCCCAGGATGCTTGTTTCCGGTCCAGGGAAGACATGGCTTGGCAGTTCGGGCTGAACTGTTCCCATGAGGCACAGGGTCAGACTGATTTGCATATAGCCATGTCTGAACTGGGGTGGCTGGGTGAGCTAAAGAATGGTGATGGATTAAACCCAGATCAGTTGACTGGGGGTGAGTATTTAATGTGCTCAAACGCTCCGTCCATCATCCCCTTTTGTATCGCTTTGTTCGCCCTAAGTGTGGCAGGGTATGCTCAGATGTGAGTCCCTTGCTCACTTGGCCACTGGATTCAAGATAGCCTGGCTGATGAGGATTATGAATCCGAAACCGGTCCCAGGATGCTTGTTTCCGGTCCAGGGAAGACATGGCTTGGCAGTTCGGGCTGAACTGTTCCCATGAGGCACAGGGTCAGACTGATTTGCATATAGCCATGTCTGAATTGGGGTGGCTGGGTGAGCTAAAGAATGGTGATGGATTAAACCCAGATCAGTTGACTGGGGGTGAGTATTTGATTTGCTCAAACGCTCCGTCCATCATCCCCTTTTGTATCGCTTTGTTCGCCCTAAGTGTGGCAGGGTATGCTCAGATCTGAGTCCCTTGCTCACTTGGCCACTGGATTCAAGATAGCCTGGCTGATGAGGATTATGAATCCGAAACCGGTCCCAGGATGCTTGTTTCCGGTCCAGGGAAGACATGGCTTGGCAGTTCGGGCTGAACTGTTCCCATGAGGCACAGGGTCAGACTGATTTGCATATAGCCATGTCTGAACTGGGGTGGCTGGGTGAGCTAAAGAATGGTGATGGATTAAACCCAGATCAGTTGACTGGGGGTGAGCATTTGATTTGCTCAAATGCTCCGTCCATCATCCCCTTTTGTATCGCTTTGTTCGCCCTAAGTGTGGCAGGGTATGCTCAGATGTGAGTCCCTTGCTCACTTGGCCACTGGATTCAAGATAGCCTGGCTGATGAGGATTATGAATCCGAAACCGGTCCCAGGATGCTTGTTTCCGGTCCAGGGAAGACATGGCTTGGCAGTTCGGGCTGAACTGTTCCCATGAGGCACAGGGTCAGACTGATTTGCATATAGCCATGTCTGAACTGGGGTGGCTGGGTGAGCTAAAGAATGGTGATGGATTAAACCCAGATCAGTTGACTGGGGGTGAGTATTTAATGTGCTCAAACGCTCCGTCCATCATCCCCTTTTGTATCGCTTTGTTCGCCCTAAGTGTGGCAGGGTATGCTCAGATGTGAGTCCCTTGCTCACTTGGCCACTGGATTCAAGATAGCCTGGCTGATGAGGATTATGAATCCGAAACCGGTCCCAGGATGCTTGTTTCCGGTTCAGGGAAGACATGGCTTGGCAGATCGGGCTGCTCTGTTCCCATGAGGCACAGGGTCAGCCTGATTTGCATATAGCCATGTCTGAACTGGGGTGGCTGGGTGAGCTAAAGAATGGTGATGGATTAAACCCAGATCAGTTGACTGGGGGTGAGTATTTGATTTGCTCAAACGCTCCGTCCATCATCCCCTTTTGTATCGCTTTGTTCGCCCTAAGTGTGGCAGGGTATGCTCAGATGTGAGTCCCTTGCTCACTTGGCGACTGGATTCAAGATAGCCTGGCTGATGAGGATTATGAATCCGAAACCGGTCCCAGGATGCTTGTTTCCGGTCCAGGGAAGACATGGCTTGGCAGTTCGGGCTGAACTGTTCCCATGAGGCACAGGGTCAGACTGATTTGCATATAGCCATGTCTGAACTGGGGTGGCTGGGTGAGCTAAAGAATGGTGATGGATTAAACCCAGATCAGTTGACTGGGGGTGAGTATTTGATTTGCTCAAACGCTCCGTCCATCATCCCCTTTTGTATCGCTTTGTTCGCCCTAAGTGTGGCAGGGTATGCTCAGATGTGAGTCCCTTGCTCACTTGGCCACTGGATTCAAGATAGCCTGGCTGATGAGGATTATGAATCCGAAACCGGTCCCAGGATGCTTGTTTCCGGTCCAGGGAAGACATGGCTTGGCAGTTCGGGCTGAACTGTTCCCATGAGGCACAGGGTCAGACTGATTTGCATATAGCCATGTCTGAACTGGGGTGGCTGGGTGAGCTAAAGAATGGTGATGGATTAAACCCAGATCAGTTGACTGGGGGTGAGTATTTGATTTGCTCAAACGCTCCGTCCATCATCCCCTTTTGTAGCGCTTTATTCGCCCTAAGTGTGGCAGGGTATGCTCAGATGTGAGTCCCTTGCTCACTTGGCCACTGGATTCAAGATAGCCTGGCTGATGAGGATTATGAATCCGAAACCGGTCCCAGGATGCTTGTTTCCGGTCCAGGGAAGACATGGCTTGGCAGTTCGGGCTGAACTGTTCCCATGAGGCACAGGGTCAGACTGATTTGCATATAGCCATGTCTGAACTGGGGTGGCTGGGTGAGCTAAAGAATGGTGATGGATTAAACCCAGATCAGTTGACTGGGGGTGAGTATTTGATTTGCTCAAACGCTCCGTCCATCATCCCCTTTTGTATCGCTTTGTTCGCCCTAAGTGTGGCAGGGTATGCTCAGATGTGAGTCCCTTGCTCACTTGGCCACTGGATTCAAGATAGCCTGGCTGATGAGGATTATGAATCCGAAACCGGTCCCAGGATGCTTGTTTCCGGTCCAGGGAAGACATGGCTTGGCAGTTCGGGCTGAACTGTTCCCATTAGGCACAGGGTCAGACTGATTTGCATATAGCCATGTCTGAACTGGGGTGGCTGGGTGAGCTAAAGAATGGTGATGGATTAAACCCAGATCAGTTGACTGGGGGTGAGTATTTGATTTGCTCAAACGCTCCGTCCATCATCCCCTTTTGTATCGCTTTGTTCGCCCTAAGTGTGGCAGGGTATGCTCAGATGTGAGTCCCTTGCTCACTTGGCCACTGGATTCAAGATAGCCTGGCTGATGAGGATTATGAATCCGAAACCGGTCCCAGGATGCTTGTTTCCGGTCCAGGGAAGACATGGCTTGGCAGTTCGGGCTGAACTGTTCCCATGAGGCACAGGGTCAGACTGATTTGCATATAGCTATGTCTGAACTGGGGTGGCTGGGTGAGCTAAAGAATGGTGATGGATTAAACCCAGATCAGTTGACTGGGGGTGAGTATTTGATTTGATCAAACGCTCCGTCCATCATCCCCTTTTGTATCGCTTTGTTCGCCCTAAGTGTGGCAGGGTATGCTCAGATGTGAGTCCCTTGCTCACTTGGCCACTGGATTCAAGATAGCCTGGCTGATGAGGATTATGAATCCGAAACCGGTCCCAGGATGCTTGTTTCCGGTCCAGGGAAGACATGGCTTGGCAGTTCGGGCTGAACTGTTCCCATGAGGCACAGGGTCAGACTGATTTGCATATAGCCATGTCTGAACTGGGGTGGCTGGGTGAGCTTAAGAATGGTGATGGATTAAACCCAGATCAGTTGACTGGGGGTGAGTATTTGATTTGCTCAAACGCTCCGTCCATCATCCCCTTTTGTATCGCTTTGTTCGCCCTAAGTGTGGCAGGTTATGCTCAGATGTGAGTCCCTTGCTCACTTGGCCACTGGATTCAAGATAGCCTGGCTGATGAGGATTATGAATCCGAAACCAGTCCCAGGATGCTTGTTTCCGGTCCAGGGAAGACATGGCTTGGCAGTTCGGGCTGAACTGTTCCCATGAGGCACAAGGTCAGACTGATTTGCATATAGCCATGTCTGAACTGGGGTGGCTGGGTGAGCTAAAGAATGGTGATGGATTAAACCCAGATCAGTTGACTGGGGGTGAGTATTTGATTTGCTCAAACGCTTCGTCCATCATCCCCTTTTGTATCGCTTTGTTCGCCCTAAGTGTGGCAGGGTATTCTCAGATGTGAGTCCCTTGCTCACTTGGCCACTGGATTCAAGATAGCCTGGCTGATGAGGATTATGAATCTGAAACCGGTCCCAGGATGCTTGTTTCCGGTCCAGGGAAGACATGGCTTGGCAGTTCGGGCTGAACTGTTCCCATGAGGCACAGGGTCAGACTGATTTGCATATAGCCATGTCTGAACTGGGGTTGCTAGGTGAGCTAAAGAATGGTGATGGATTAAACCCAGATCAGTTGACTGGGGGTGAGTATTTGATTTGCTCAAACGCTCCGTCCATCATCCCCTTTTGTATCGCTTTGTTCGCCCTAAGTGTGGCAGGGTATGCTCAGATCTGAGTCCCTTGCTCACTTGGCCACTGGATTCAAGATAGCCTGGCTGATGAGGATTATGAATCCGAAACCGGTCCCAGGATGCTTGTTTCCGGTCCAGGGAAGACATGGCTTGGCAGTTCGGGCTGAACTGTTCCCATGAGGCACAGGGTCAGACTGATTTGCATATAGCCATGTCTGAACTGGGGTGGGTGGGTGAGCTAAAGAATGGTGATGGATTAAACCCAGATCAGTTGACTGGGGGTGAGCATTTGATTTGCTCAAACGCTCTGTCCATCATCCCCTTTTGTATCGCTTTGTTCGCCCTAAGTGTGGCAGGGTATGCTCAGATGTGAGTCCCTTGCTCACTTGGCCACTGGATTCAAGATAGCCTGGCTGATGAGGATTATGAATCCGAAACCGGTCCCAGGATGCTTGTTTCCGGTCCAGGGAAGACATGGCTTGGCAGTTTGGGCTGAACTGTTCCCATGAGGCACAGGGTCAGACTGATTTGCATATAGCCATGTCTGAACTGGGGTGGCTGGGTGAGCTAAAGAATGGTGATGGATTAAACCCAGATCAGTTGACTGGGGGTGAGTATTTAATGTGCTCAAACGCTCCGTCCATCATCCCCTTTTGTATCGCTTTGTTCGCCCTAAGTGTGGCAGGGTATGCTCAGATGTGAGTCCCTTGCTCACTTGGCCACTGGATTCAAGATAGCCTGGCTGATGAGGATTATGAATCCGAAACCGGTCCCAGGATGCTTGTTTCCGGTCCAGGGAAGACATGGCTTGGCAGTTCGGGCTGAACTGTTCCCATGAGGCACAGGGTCAGACTGATTTGCATATAGCCATGTCTGAATTGGGGTGGCTGGGTGAGCTAAAGAATGGTGATGGATTAAACCCAGATCAGTTGACTGGGGGTGAGTATTTGATTTGCTCAAACGCTCCGTCCATCATCCCCTTTTGTATCGCTTTGTTCGCCCTAAGTGTGGCAGGGTATGCTCAGATCTGAGTCCCTTGCTCACTTGGCCACTGGATTCAAGATAGCCTGGCTGATGAGGATTATGAATCCGAAACCGGTCCCAGGATGCTTGTTTCTGGTCCAGGGAAGACATGGCTTGGCAGTTCGGGCTGAACTGTTCCCATGAGGCACAGGGTCAGACTGATTTGCATATAGCCATGTCTGAACTGGGGTGGCTGGGTGAGCTAAAGAATGGTGATGGATTAAACCCAGATCAGTTGACTGGGGGTGAGTATTTAATGTGCTCAAACGCTCCGTCCATCATCCCCTTTTGTATCGCTTTGTTCGCCCTAAGTGTGGCAGGGTATGCTCAGATGTGAGTCCCTTGCTCACTTGGCCACTGGATTCAAGATAGCCTGGCTGATGAGGATTATGAATCCGAAACCGGTCCCAGGATGCTTGTTTCCGGTCCAGGGAACATGGCTTGGCAGTTCGGGCTGAACTGTTCCCATGAGGCACAGGGTCAGACTGATTTGCATATAGCCATGTCTGAACTGGGGTGGCTGGGTGAGCTAAAGAATGGTGATGGATTAAACCCAGATCAGTTGACTGGGGGTGAGTATTTGATTTGCTCAAACGCTCCGTCCATCATCCCCTTTTGTATCGCTTTGTTCGCCCTAAGTGTGGCAGGGTATGCTCAGATGTGAGTCCCTTGCTCACTTGGCCACTGGATTCAAGATAGCCTGGCTGATGAGGATTATGAATCCGAAACCGGTCCCAGGATGCTTGTTTCCGGTCCAGGGAAGACATGGCTTGGCAGTTCGGGCTGAACTGTTCCCATGAGGCACAGGGTCAGACTGATTTGCATATAGCCATGTCTGAACTGGGGTGGCTGGGTGAGCTAAAGAATGGTGATGGATTAAACCCAGATCAGTTGACTGGGGGTGAGTATTTGATTTGCTCAAACGCTCCGTCCATCATCCCCTTTTATATCGCTTTGTTCACCCTAAGTGTGGCAGGGTATGCTCAGATGTGAGTCCCTTGCTCACTTGGCCACTGGATTCAAGATAGCCTGGCTGATGAGGATAATGAATCCGAAACCGGTCCCAGGATGCTTGTTTCTGGTCCAGGGAAGACATGGCTTGGCAGTTCGGGATGAACTATTCCCATGAGGCACAGGGTCAGACTGATTTGCATATAGCCATGTCTGAACTGGGGTGGCTGGGTGAGCTAAAGAATGGTGATGGATTAAACCCAGATCAGTTGACTGGGGGTGAGTATTTGATTTGATCAAACGCTCCGTCCATCATCCCCTTTTGTATCGCTTTGTTCGCCCTAAGTGTGGCAGGGTATGCTCAGATGTGAGTCCCTTGCTCACTTGGCCACTGGATTCAAGATAGCCTGGCTGATGAGGATTATGAATCCGAAACCGGTCCCAGGATGCTTGTTTCCGGTCCAGGGAAGACATGGCTTGGCAGTTCGGGCTGAACTGTTCCCATGAGGCACAGGGTCAGACTGATTTGCATATAGCCATGTCTGAACTGGGGTGGCTGGGTGAGCTTAAGAATGGTGATGGATCAAACCCAGATCAGTTGACTGGGGGTGAGTATTTGATTTGCTCAAACGCTCCATCCATCATCCCCTTTTGTATCGCTTTGTTCGCCCTAAGTGTGGCAGGGTATGCTCAGATGTGAGTCCCTTGCTCACTTGGCCACTGGATTCAAGATAGCCTGGCTGATGAGGATTATGAATCCGAAACCGGTCCCAGGATGCTTGTTTCCGGTCCAGGGAAGACATGGCTTGGCAGTTCGGGCTGAACTGTTCCCATGAGGCACAGGGTCAGACTGATTTGCATATAGCCATGTCTGAACTGGGGTGGCTGGGTGAGCTAAAGAATGGTGATGGATTAAACCCAGATCAGTTGACTGGGGGTGAGTATTTGATTTGATCAAACGCTCCGTCCATCATCCCCTTTTGTATCGCTTTGTTCGCCCTAAGTGTGGCAGGGTATGCTCAGATGTGAGTCCCTTGCTCACTTGGCCACTGGATTCAAGATAGCCTGGCTGATGAGGATTATGAATCCGAAACCGGTCCCAGGATGCTTGTTTCCGGTCCAGGGAAGACATGGCTTGGCAGTTTGGGCTGAACTGTTCCCATGAGGCACAGGGTCAGACTGATTTGCATATAGCCATGTCTGAACTGGGGTGGCTGGGTGAGCTAAAGAATGGTGATGGATTAAACCCAGATCAGTTGACTGGGGGTGAGTATTTGATTTGCTCAAACGCTCCGTCCATCATCCCCTTTTGTATCGCTTTGTTCGCCTTAAGTGTGGCAGGGTATGCTCAGATGTGAGTCCCTTGCTCACTTGGCCACTGGATTCAAGATAGCCTGGCTGATGAGGATTATGAATCCGAAACCGGTCCCAGGATGCTTGTTTCCTGTCCAGGGAAGACATGGCTTGGCAGTGCGGGCTGAACTATTCCCATGAGGCACAGGGTCAGACTGATTTGCATATAGCCATGTCTGAACTGGGGTGGCTGGGTGAGCTAAAGAATGGTGATGGATTAAACCCAGATCAGTTGACTGGGGGTGAGTATTTGATTTGCTCAAACGCTCCATCCATCATCCCCTTTTGTATCGCTTTGTTCGCCCTAAGTGTGGCAGGGTATGCTCAGATATGAGTCCCTTGCTCACTTGGCCACTGGATTCAAGATAGCCTGGCTGATGAGGATTATGAATCCGAAACCGGTCCCAGGATGCTTGTTTCCGGTCCAGGGAAGACATGGCTTGGCAGTTCGGGCTGAACTGTTCCCATGAGGCACAGGGTCAGACTGATTTGCATATAGCCATGTCTGTACTGGGGTGGCTGGGTGAGCTAAAGAATGGTGATGGATTAAACCCAGATCAGTTGACTGGGGGTGAGTATTTAATTTGCTCAAACGCTCCGTCCATCATCCCCTTTTGTATCGCTTTGTTCGCCCTAAGTGTGGCAGGGTATGCTCAGATGTGAGTCCCTTGCTCACTTGGCCACTGGATTCAAGATAGCCTGGCTGATGAGGATTATGAATCTGAAACCGGTCCCAGGATGCTTGTTTCTGGTCCAGGGAAGACATGGCTTGGCAGTTCGGGCTGAACTGTTCCCATGAGGCACAGGGTCAGACTGATTTGCATATAGCCATGTCTGAACTGGGGTGGCTGGGTGAGCTAAAGAATGGTGATGGATTAAACCCAGATCAGTTGACTGGGGGTGAGTATTTGATTTGCTCAAACGCTCCGTCCATCATCCCCTTTTGTATCGCTTTGTTCGCCCTAAGTGTGGCAGGGTATGCTCAGATGTGAGTCCCTTGCTCACTTGGCCACTGGATTCAAGATAGCCTGGCTAATGAGGATTATGAATCCGAAACCGGTCCCAGGATGCTTGTTTCCGGTCCAGGGAAGACATGGCTTGGCAGTTCGGGCTGAACTGTTCCCATGAGGCACAGGGTCAGACTGATTTGCATATAGCCATGTCTGAACTGGGGTGGCTGGGTGAGCTAAAGAATGGTGATGGATTAAACCCAGATCAGTTGACTGGGGGTGAGTATTTGATTTGCTCAAACGCTCTGTCCATCATCCCCTTTTGTATCGCTTGGTCGGATCATTCTCTGCTCGCCTTTTCCTTGGATTTGAGCCATAAAACATCACCTTCCCTCCCCAAAAACACCATGGCAAGGAACTGGCATAAAGTCGACATTCCATCTCTCTGTAACTCGTTAGCTGCCACCTGCCCAGACCTATCGGGTTCGGTCCCACACTCCCAGGCTACCATCCTAGATCGCTGGCTTACGAAAGCCTGTGACCCAGTGGCCCCCCTGAAGCGGGTTACCATCAACCGCACCCACAATGCCAACAAGTGGTTTAGCCCCGGTTTTAAAGCCAAGAAACTAGAGTTACGGCAGGCCGAACGAGCTTGGAGAAGAGCATACTGCCCCACCCGAGGACAACACTTCATCACTTTACTCAGTGAATATAAACAAGCCGTTGACAGCTAAGACCGAATATTTCTCTGGGCGCATCCTAGCTGCAGAAAGCCAGCCTCGTGAGATTTTCTCCACCGTCCACGAGCTGGCATCATCGGACAGAACTCTACCCAAGATCCCCCCCTCCCAGGCCTTATGCGACTCGCTTAACGAGTTCTTTATTGAAAAAATAGCCCTTATCAAAGCCAACATCCCCCCCTCCGCCCACTTTCACTCACCCCCAACCACCAGGCAATAATCGGTCCCTCACCTCTATTCCCCCACTCACTAGAGAATCCTTGCCCCCTTTACTTAGGCGTGTCAAGTCGGGCTCCCCAGTCGACATCTGCCCGGCACGCATTCTCCGTCAGATTTTTACTGAATGTCCATCCCCTGCCCTTACCCTCCTGAATAATTGTTTTACCTATGGTTTCGTCCCGGTCCCTTTTAAGACTGCCATAATTCTCCCTATACTAAAAAAACCAGGTGCTGACCCTTCCTCCCCGCCAAACTACCGCCCTATATCTCTTCTCCCTTATTTGGGTAAGGTAGCTGAGTCCCATGTCACCCAGGCACTCAGCTCCTTTATAGTGAACAGTAACTACCTTGCACCCTGCCAGGCGGGCTTCCGCCCCCGCCACTCTACTGAGAAGGTGGTTATTTCAGTCATGGACCAACTCAGGGAGGGACTTGATACCAACACCCCTCAGGCCCTGGTCCTCCTGGACCTGTCCGCCACTTTTGACACGGTGGACCACTCCATCCTCTTGTCCCGTGTCAGGGCGGTGGGCATAGGGGAACAGGTTCTGACCTGGATAGGCTCCTTCCTGGATGACCGCACTCAGGCGGTCCACCTTGCTGAATTCTCGGCCCCGCCCCGCAGGGTGAAATGTGGTGTCCCTCAGGGATCTTCTCTCTCTCCCCTTTTATTTAACCTTTACATTTTTCCTCTTATTTTTGCACTCCAAAAAATTTAAGGTCACAGTTTATAACTATGCTGATGACCTCCAACTTATTTTTAATTTTTCTTCCCCTTCACCAGGCATCACTAGCTTCCAGTCCGTCATGCTGTTTATCTGGGATTGGATGAATGCAAACCACCTCAAACTCAACCCGGATAAAAAAGAACTGATTTTGACTGGAGGCAGTGGCAACCCCTGGTCGCCATCATTCTGGCCCTCCTCTCTTGGCCCTCCTCCCATCCCCTCTCATTCAGTTAAGACCCTCGGCATCACTCTCAATCATCATTTGACACTTCACACCCACATTAGTTCTGTTGTTTCTTCTTGTTTCTTTACCCTGCGCATTATTAGGAAAGTATCCCGTTTTTTCTCTCCCTCTGCACTCAAACTGATCGTAATGGCCATGGTCTTATCCAAGATCGATTATGGGAACATTATCTATAATGGTGCCCCCGCCTATGCACTTCAACGCCTTCAGCTGGTGCAGAAACAGGCAGCCCGCCTGGTGCATGGCCTATCTAAATATCATCACTCCTCACCCCTCCTCACAGCCCTTCACTGGCTCCCCATCAAACAACGAGCCCTTTTCAAACTCGGCTGCCTCACTTTTCAAGCCCGGGCGGGCACTGCTCCTGCTTTCATTAATTCTGCCATCACTAACTACAGCCCTTCTAGAGACCTACGTTCCTCCACTAAATCCTTATTAGTCATCCCCCGCTTTAAGAAAAAACGATCGGGAGGCCAGAAATTTTCGGTCCTTGCACCCACCTTCTGGAACACTCTTCCGCCCCTAGTCAGATTCTCCCCCTCCTACATTGAGTTCCGTAAAGCCCTTAAGACTTTTTTGTTTCAGCAAGCTTTTAGCTTATAGTCCCCGGTGTTCCTCCTCAGCTTAGGAATCCTCTAGCGCCAAGAAACTGCACAGTGAATGTGCGCTCCATAAATTGCTAAAAATTCAAAATTCAAATTCAAATTCTTTATGGGATAAAGCAGTACTGGCAAAGAGATCCCATGCATGGACAGTTATTGCTTCGTACGGTATGCTAAAATCCCAAAGATATTTAGGAGACTCAAATAGCCAAAGAGCAAAGCTGAAGCTGATGAATCTCTGATTTGGAAATAGCCAATTTCTTGGAGACACCCCCACATGGAAATTGATGAGTAGTGAGAGGGTGTGTCGCCTCTGTTATTACAAGCGGGAAGACATTTGTCATATCATCTGTATCCGCCCTTCACTAATAGAGGAACGTAGGAGGCTGTTACGGTCCAACTTTAATAGTCAATTTACACGAACATGCCGACAAGCAGTCATAGCCAGTTTACAAGGAGAAAGCTTGCAATTTGCAGGTAGACTTTTGAAGTTTATAGGAACAGTGGAGAAGAAATTGCCTAACTGTGGACAATGAGGATGGTTTTATTTATATTTGGTTTTATACATTGATGAAAAGTTTCTTTTAATTATGTGGTCTTAATAATGTATGAAATGTAAGAAGAATTGTATAATGTTGTTTTAACATGTAAGTTTTAAGTAACTAAACAATACATTTTTTATTCATTCATTCATTTCATTCATTATTTAGAAAGACATTATGACAATAATTAAACTGTGGTCCAGTGCACAAAGTGCTTTTGGCACCCTTATGTACTATGTGTGATCAATCTGCATTTTGTGGACAACGCTGGAGTGGTGCCATCGACCACACCCTGCTAACGGAGCGTGCAATGTCCTGCTGGGAAAAGGACTTGCGGGACCCGGAGCCTGCTCCGGAGACAGGACACCTAAGCCATGCCCAGTAAGAGACACAAGGGGAGGCAAATGACATGCGTCCAAACCATACTTCACCGTTTGGGGAAGCTGGTCTACTTGCTGTATGCCAAGCCGCAAAGCCTCAGCCAGCCCTCACAAACTCCGCCTGCTCGAGGAACTCCGCAGAATCTCATGGAGTTTTTTGGTGAAACTCTGCAAGCTCCACCCAGGCCTAGTCTATTCTGCAACACCTTGGACCTAATAGCAACCATTTTAGTATCAATAAGTAGCAAAGCTCCTGGAGTACTTGTAGATAGTTTGTCAACTACAGGCAACAGTTTTCTAATCTTAAAAGTCATTCCAGTTAACACACCTACAGATGAGATTATGGCCCCAAAAACACCTCCCCCAATTTCTCCAGCACTAGCTCCTCGTGTGGGTCTAGTCCTCTTTTACCACACAGTATCATCAAAATTCTCCACATGATTAGTTTTGGGCCAAAATACCCCTAGATACCATGTACCATTCCATTTCTTTGGCAACTTGAAGTATGCATACTTTTCACAAATGAAATAGACCCCCGGAATCACGGGATCCTCTCCATCTAACTATAATTATCTCCAGGCTCTAGCTTCCAACATATGGGCACATTCACTCTTTTCCACAAATGCGGTCCCTATTTTATTCTTGTCACTCCGCACACACAGTTTCCCTTTATGTTGCCAATCTAAGGTCAATGATCCTGTATTTCATGTTATCTGATGATCCTTTTCTTCCTCTGACCATTTAAGTATCTTTGCTAAACCAGTGGCTTTTGCTATCACTGCTCTGGTATCTATTCTCACTAAGTTCAAAAGTGTCTTCCCGACCTCTGATAATAATCAACTTAAGTTATGTCTATGGTCATAAGCCATGTCTAATGAGTTAACAGGAACAAAATATCTTTTGGCTGTGTTACTTATTTGAGAGTATGCATGTTTTTCTAGATGTTTGAACATAAGAACTTCTGAAACGACTAGGTCAAAACTGACATGACCCTGTCCTTAGAAAAGAGTCAACAGACGATTACAAGAGACACCATACGTTAAAGTGCATGGTGACAGTTTGTACCTTCCGCCACTAATGCCTCATACAGACATAGCAGTCCCTTTCTTCCATAGTGTCACCATATTCAAAAAGCACTCTAGTATACGTGTTCAAAGAATAATCTGCTCTAGATAAATCTACATGTAACTCTTGGTCATCAAGTGAATAACGAGTACTATTAGGTACATGCAATGATGTGGATCTGGGTTTAGTCTTATCCTCCACTATACTGTATGTGGGTGAATAGCCCTACCAGTGAACCAATTAGTTCTACTACTACTACAACTAGCAATGTACCTTGTCTTATGTACCTATGTCTACTAGACATTACTTTTCTATGTGTAAGACCATATGGTGGAGAATAGCAGTAGTACAGTCTTCTCCATCAATCTCCACCTATGCAAAAAGCAATAAAAAATGAATAAGGTATGCAGTAACTTGATTATTTACACCTCTTTGTGAGACTTCCTTAGCCCTACTCTTTGTTCTCCTAAATGACAACCTTACACCCCTTCAGCAAACCTTGGCATCAGAACTCTTCATATTTGTTCTACAAAGTCTAAGTGTCTCAGATAAGGAATGGTTCAAGTTCATTGACAATCAGTTCCAAAATAAAATATTTCAGTTTGTCTACAAACACAGGGATTTTCCTCACATCCAAGGAACGAAATTCAGCCACATCCAGGATAAGGTGTCTCAAGGCACTCAATCTTCTTAACAAAGGTAAGATCAAATTGAATTTAAGTTCCCCAAGCTTCAATTGAATCTCCACCGTTATCCCAGAATTCCAATACCTCTCTCTGGGTCCTTTGCATCAAAGTAAGTCTATTCAAGGGATGAATACCTTCAATGGTGTACTCTTGCTCAATTTAACCTCCTGAGTACAGCTTCATCACTCTGATCAGAATCCTCAGAGTTCTACGGAATGGTTCTGAGTTCACGCTCTGCTGGCAAATTTAGTCTCCCCTTTATTGCTTTCTTGGCCAGCATTTGCTAGCTGCCACTCACAGTTCTAGCACACTAGGCTATTTGTCAAAGTCTGACTCTCTCTTATTCCTCACCATAGGAAAAGGCTCCTCTGTTCCAGCTCCAACAGCTATTTCATACAGACTCCTTTCAGGCCAATCAAGTGCTGATTCAAACTCTGGCTGGTCCCCTACAGCTTGAATAAGCTGCACCTGTGGGTATTCCACCACCACTGGTGCTTCTGGGACAGGTGCTGTTACATCATCAAAGGGAAACTGAACTCTGTGAGTATGGTCAGTGTGAACCCAGTTGGGGAGACCTACAGCAATTGCGGTGACGAGACTCACCTGGTAAGGGCCATGTCAGTGGAGCTCCAAACAATTCTTCCTAACATATTTTTCACCAAGACCCAGTCGCCAGGAGTAAGGTCATTGCACTGCTTCTGTTGAGGCGGAGCTGTGGTCACTTCAACATGATAAGACACAGAACGCACCACATCAGCCAGTCCTTTGCAGTTATCAAGAATCATATCATCTGTAATATTCACAAGCACATTCGCAGGCACAGCTGACAGTCTCATAGCCCTACCCATGACGATCTCACGGGCAGCCAATCCTGTCTTCCAATCAGGAGCACTGTGAAGACTCATCAGCACAAGAGGCAAAGCATCAGGCCACTTCAGGGATTTAGGAGCACACACTTTTGCCAATGTAGATTTTAAAGTGCCATTGACTTGCTCCACTATTCCTGATACCTCAGGTTGGAAACTGCAATGTGATCTCTGTTCGGCTTGTAAAGCTGCACACAACATTCTTAAGACCTCATTATTAAAATGAGTTCCTTGGTCTGACCCTAGAGAAGTCAGAAATCTGAACCAGGGTATGAATTCTCTCAACAACAGTTGAGCTGCTGTGAGACTGTCATTCCTTCTGGGCAGGAAAGCTACAATCCAACAGGAAAAGATTCACTCAATCACCAGGACACTGCACACAGACATTTTGATAGAATCCAAGTGCATTCGATTAAATGGGCCTACCGATTGCCCTATGCGACTTAATGTCACTGCCTTCTGCTTAGATACATACATCTGCTGGTGCAACACTCCAGCCACTAATCTGAATCTGGGGTTAAACCATGTCTGGTGTAACAGCCGAACCAAGGTGTTCTTAACCACATGATCCAGGCTATGATAAGGCCTAGCCATGGGTGGCAACAAACTGTGTGGTGACAAGGGTCTTCCATCCCCTGAAACCCAAATGTCATCATCTGTCTTAACACAGCCTGCTCTGATCTAACTCTGTTGTTCTGCCTCTGAAACGTCCTCTTGCAGTCTCTTAAAATTCCTCCCACATATCAGCAGCAGTTAACAAAAGGCTGTAGTCGTTTTCATTTGGTCCTTCATTAGTATATTGCCCGTTAAATGTACAAGCATTATGGGCATTACACTTTGAAGCTTCATCTGCATACCTTTTTTAAACTGTCAGATAATCATTTCCCTTGCAGTTTGCGGAACATTTCATGACCCCAACTAGCATAGGCATTTGCAAAACTTTCAGAAGTTTTCTCACTTGTTCACCATTGTGGAAGGGACACCGCAAAAAGGTCATAAATCCCTGCTGAGACTATAACTGTCCGAAGTCACGCATGCCACCAAAGCCATACTGGCTATCTATGAAACTTTCACTTTCAGTTGGTCTGAAATACAGCATGCTCTAGTAAGAGCAATCAATTCAGCTACTTGTGTGGAGAATACTCCTTGAAGCCAAGCAGCTTCCACTACACCACCATAGTACAAACTGCACAAGCAGCTCTCAAATTTCTTGCATGGTCTTGTAAACACAAGCCATCCACAACCAAATTCGTAATCAGATTCTGGTAGCGGCTCATTCTGTCTCAGCTTGCAGCACAGTTCAGTGACATTAAGACAGCCATGATCTACCTACCCAACAACCGTATCATTCTCAGGAAGGGCCAACCGGGTAGCAGGGTTTAAAAGAGCACAGCACTTCAATGTTACATTTTCAGCTGCCAGTATGGCCTGCTCATTCTTCGTGTGTTGACTTTTTGTAATATGCTTTGTATGTTTCCTGGTCAACAAAATTTCAACGCAGTGAGGGACACGGACAGTTAGGGGTGATAAATCACAATTTCCTTACACATCTTTATGCTGACACCTGTCACTGCCACAGATTTGAGACAGCTGGGTAATGCTGCAGCCATTGGGTCTAAAGTAGCTGAAAAGTAAGCAACTGGTCTACGGGCCCCTCCATGGTGCTGTGTAAGCACTGAGAGAGCGCTGCCCTCCCACTCACTGTAGAAAATTGAAAACACTTTATTTTAACCAGCCATTCCTAGTGCCAAACAATCGTGATACCAGGGTACCAGATCAGACACATCTTTGTGTTTCATCCTCTGTGAAAGCATAGCTGTTAGAAACAGGGATTCCTGGTAGGCTAGGGCACGCGCCAGAGCCAGGCAGAAACCCCAGGCTAGTCAGGGCTTGAGAGCTACACCCTGAGGATAACCCCTGCTCACTCCCTTGGTAGCTTGGCATGAGTAGTCAGGCTTATCCCAGAGGCAATGTGTAAAGCGTTTGCGCAACACACACACACACACAGCGGTGACACACTAGGCACACTACAAAAGAGACTCCACACCAGGTTATATAAAAATAGCCTTTGTTTTATAAAAACACCTTAGAATCACAATCACAGATATAGACAATGTGCCAACTGACACCAGGTAGCAATTTACAGAGGACTATGTACAAGGCAGCGCCAATCGGTTCGCTGCCAGAACCATCACAAGCACAAGAAATAAATGCAAAACAACCAGTAATAACAGCCAGTAGCTACTGGTAAAATAGACTGAGCATTATCCTGTTAGTCATAAATCACATTAGCATGAACCCATTAGCTCAGGCATAGAATGAAAGCATCATAGCAGGACATTAGATCTGGCCCAAACCTAGAACATCATATTAGGCATCTCATTAGGCATAAACACATATTATGTATTCTATTAGGCCTCAGACACATTAGATCAGGCATAAAAACGTAACCAGGCATGAACCTAGAACATCACCGCATGAAAGTAGGCATCATCATTAGGTATAAAAACGCATTATGCATCCAGCATAGCATCATCAGGTACATCATGCCCCAATCAGCAGTGGAAACATTAGGGAGAAGCTGTGCACATTACAAATGCCACCAACATTGCAGATTAGCCGTTGGCGCCACTGCGCCTGGGGAGCCCCACTCTGGGCCTCTCTAAAAAGGATTGCCCACGAGGCAGCTGACCGCTCCTGTGGCACAGCTGTGGCAATGAAAACAGTACGGGTCAAGTTGGAGCCCACCCTCTGGGACTCGGTAATCAAAAATGGCCACACTGGGATTTTAAAAACTGTATCATGCCCAACGTTGCAACTGCCCACTCCTGTGATGCAGCTGAGGACGAGTAAGGCCCGCAATGTACTGGTGATAACTGCGAAGATTTGGAGCCCCACTCCCGGATTTAAAAGAAACAATTTAATGGTGCCCCGATTACGAAACGTTGCAGCGGCCCTCAACTGCGGTGCCGCTGTATGTCCACGAAGCACTGCCCAAGTTGGAACCCCCCTCTGGGGCTCGAACGTACAAAAGTGCTCAAACCGTGGCAGCGGCCTGCTTCTGGGGTGACGCTGTGGAGAGTGACCCAGTACTTGCACCCCAACACTTGGAAGACGGCCTCCACCTCGCCACCTCGCCAGAGCCCAGCCTTACTCACCTCTCCCTGGGGGCTGGGCAGGGGACGTCGCAGCCGGGCACGCTCTCGGCTGAGGCTCACACCGCGGGGCTCTCTCCAGATCACAGGAGCCCGCACACCAACATGCCACCTCCAAGCTTCTCCTGACTTCACCCGGGCCCCTCCTGGGACTTTGGAGGGAAACCTGCGAGGCTCCGGACGGCTTTCCCCAGGCGAGGGGAGGCGGAGACAGCTTCCTGGGTGTCAGGCGAGGGGCTCCCACCAGCTCACGGGAGCCCCGCTGGACTACCGGCTTCCTCCTGCACCGTCCAGTGCAGGGTGGGATCCTGCCTGGATTCTCCTTCCGGCTCGGAGGCAGGCCACGTCCCCAACCTGGCGATGTAGCCTGACTTCCTCCGGGCCAGTCTCATTGATGTGGCGGCGGCTCCTCTCTGCGGCAGGGATGCGGGGTGGGCACCCGCTTGGTTTAATAAGCCCAAAGTGGCGGGGTAGGCTCCCACGGTATTTAATTTTTTTTTTAAAAAGCAGCTTTGCCGGACAGCACACAGGGTGGGCTCCCGCTGTTGTCAAAGGGCATAAGAGCACAGATAGGCAGCGTAAATGCAGGGTGGGCACCCGCTCTTCGTGGTAACGCGGAGCTCCCCCTGGCACATGGGAGCCCGGCTAGAAATGTGGATTTTTCTCCTAGGGGTCCAGAAACGCGGGGTAGGCTCCTGCTCAGGTTCAAAGCAGCTCAGGGGGAAAATCCCAAACACCGGGATTCCCTTGCATCAGCTGAGCTGCAGCGCTCCTCTCTTGCCGAAGCAGGCATAGATCAAAGTCCTTTTGAGGCAGGAGTCCAATTGTAGCACCCACGAGGCGCTAGGAAATAGGTACAGGCTGGGAAAAGGTCAGCAGGCAGTAGGGCAGTTCAGCCCAAACAAGTAGCAGTCCCTCATAACAGTCAATCTTGGCAAGGTGGCAATCCTCACGTCGCATCAGCCTTTACTCCAGCAGGGTCTCTTCTTGGGCCCAGCAGAAGGTAGAGGGGCATAGTTAGGCACAAGGACCAGCATGCAGGGTATCGCAACGGTTCCTCCTGGCAGAGTGTCCCCTCCTAGTCAGCACAAGCACAACAACCACATGGGCTCACAGCCCTTGTATTTATACACCTCCCTGCCCTGCGTTTGGAAGGAGGTAGAAGTTTCTGGAAGGGTCCTGGTGTAGGGGTTTCCGGAAGGGTCCTGGAAGTTCCAGTCCCCACTGGCACTGGGATGGGTGTTAGTAAGGGGCGGGGCTAACCTTGTACAGGGCAGGCACTGACCTAATCAGGCACAGGGGATTTCTCGGCTCACTACTCCAGTTGCAGACTTCTCACTCAGCCTGACCCTGCCTTCCTGGAGCCGCCCACTCTTCACCAGCCCCGGTCACTTCTAGAAACACACATTCAGGCAGGCACACACACACAGAAATGCCAACTTCTAAAAGTGGCATTCCTAAAATAGTAAAAGTAAATCTGCGCACACCATTGCGCAGCAATTATCATTTCCATTCCACACATACCAAACATGCCATACTCATTTTGTTTTATTTAGGAATTATCCCATAAGGGTGGAGTTCCCAGTGTTAGCCCATGGAGGGCAGAGAGCGCACGCACTCTGCACTGCTAACCAGTGCTAAAGTTCTCAGTGTCCTAAAACCACCAACACTACGTCAGCAAAAAGGGTAGGAGGAAGGCAAAAAGTTTAGGGGTGACCTTTAGGTATCCACTGGTGACAGTATCCCACCATTCCCAGAAACAATCTAACTTCCTTCTGTGTTGTTGGCGGATTCATTTGCATGATCGCCAATATTCTTTCCTTAGAAACCTTCCTTGCACCCTTCTCAATGTAGTGCTCAAAGCAAGGGACTTCTCTCAAGTAATACTGCTACTTTTTGGGAGACATTTTATGTCCATTCTCAGCCAAGTGGTTCACAATGGGATATAGTCAGTCTTGCAAGCTTCTTGAGTCACGCATGTACCTTCCTTCTCGGGCACCATCAGGAGGCTTGATCGGAGCCATAACTGACAACATCGTCAAACATGGGATACTGTTGGAAAGGATTATTATTCTGGAAAGCATTCTGATTCTCATTCAGAAGTGGATTTGAATCAAATATAGGCCCATTAGCAGCTTGCTGCGGCATCAGGGTTGTGGAACTGGCATCCCTGGGGCTTTAGGTACATTAAAAAATCTTGAGATCTTGGTCTTGCTACATTTTGCGACTGCACTGGATTATTCTTCTGAGGCGATGCAAACCCTGGATTTTTACCTTGATTTACATGATTAAGATGACATTCCTGTTTCCAGTGCCCCAATCTATAAGGGCAAGGGTTGGATTTTTTCAATGTGGCGATATTAATCCCCATACTCAAGTCTATGGTAACACTATGACCTCTACCTTGCTGCTGAAATCCACCTCCAACTTGCATTGCGGGAGCTTCCTTATGATACACGCCCTGCATGGATGATACATTCCCTACAAAAGGCTGATTTTGACCTCCCCTCTGAGCTGAATTTATGTGCGCCACCACAAGTTTGTCCTTCAATTTCTTCTACCTCATCTAAATTTCATCATTACAGTATTTGATGTATTTCAAAATCTCACCAACCAACTTATTCTGCCAACAAATCAGATGCTGTTGAAACGTCACGCTAATGTCAGGCTTCAATCATGTTACAAACCTGGACACAAAATGTCCTATAGCCTTTTTTTAAATTGTTTTATTGGTATTTTAGGCAAGATGACAAACAGTAGCATTTCTTAATCAAAAATGCATTACATACAAATCTGTCGGATAGCATTTGGGAAGTTACAGCTTCCATGACATATCAATGGTATACCTCTTCTAGAGTTGTTGAGCACGGTACTGTTCTGAAATGTATTTCGTTATCTGCGTATTTGTACAGCTAGTCTTATCAAAATAAAGAATAATAGTCTACAGACATGGCTGTTTCATATACATCGTGATCAAAAGTTGCCCCACGTGGCCCAGTTCAGTTCGGAGCATTCAGCGTTGGTATGTGTTTGTGCTAGGTTTCATCTATGTCTGCAGAGCTCAGCCAGCTCACAAACGGGTCCCATATGTCTCTAGGGTGCGATCTTAACGGAATTAGCTCCCAGTATTCCGCCAGTTGGGTTCCACAGTAGGTCACATCCTGAACCCATTCCGTCACCTTCGGGGGGTGAACAGCTCCCCAATGAAGGGCCACCTGCCTCTTAGCCATCAATAATAGGATGGCCGGCATTTTCCTCAACTTCGGAGGTATGTTAGGGATGATTCCCAGCAGCGCCACCTGTAGCGTGCAGGGCAAGGTTTGTCCTGTTATATTTCCAATATATTGTAATACTTTAAACCAAAAATTGGCTATTGGTCTGCACCGCCATGCTATGTGTATGAATGATGCTGGGGACACCCTACACCTCCAACAGCTATCGTCCGATGCGCAATCCCATCCGCCCAAGTTGCATGGGGGTTCTGTAGAGCCAGTGTACGTACTTAAAGTGTATTAGTCTGAGCCGATAGTTTGGTGTCATTTGTTCCAATTGTCTACAGCTAAAGTCCAATTGTTCTTCCGTTATGTTCTCGCCAGATCTTCCTCCCACGCCGCGTGAGCTGTGGGCACGGTAATCGGGTGATCTTTTTGTTAGGTGGTGTAAAGTCATGTGTTCAATCTGTGTCCAGATTCCACAGTGAGTATATTTTCAAGGGCAGACAGCTACGGGGGGGGGGCTTTGGAAATGTTCCAAATTTACTTTTGCAAGCCGCTGGCAGATGATAATTGAGCTGCATATCTAGCGCTGATGGGGGCGTAGGCCCACACATCTGTTACAGTGTGAGAAAGTGATCCCCTGGGTAAAAGTCCTGCCTAGTCAGTATGTGGTGTACCTAAGCCCGCTCCTGTGCCTTGTTGTTTATCAATGGCGGAACCAGTGGGTTATCTGCCAAGGGTATTGAGGGAGCATTGGGCATGTCTATGTTGGTGCATCTGCAGAGGTCTCCCCAGGCCCATTGCATTTCATTGCCTCCACAGTGTCCACTTTGTTGCGTGGGCGCTTGAATGGTTTATAAATGGCGGTGTTAAGTGGGATGGGAGCAGCTCTGTCCAGCTCAATAGCAACATGAGGTTGAAATGGGGTGGGGTGTACCCAATAGTGCAATAATTGAACCTGTGTGCAGTATGCGTAGAGGGCAAAGTCCAGGGCCGCTAGCCCGCCCTCTGCCTGAGGCACCATGGGTACCTCTCATGAAATTCTTGGTTGTCTCCCCGCCCAGACCAGTTCAACCATTAAGGAACTGAGTTTTTTGAAAAATTGCATTGTGAGGGGATAGGGACATTTACAAGAGATATAGCAGCTTTGACAGGCTAATCGTTGTGGCCACCAATATGCGACCTATTAGCGAAAGATGGAGAATCTTCCATCTCCGTACTCTGTCCTCAATCCAGTCCATCACCCTTCCATAATTTGTCATCCAAAGCTTTTGCAAGTCATTACTTATTCATATGTCCAGATATCTTGTTGGCCCAGTCGCCCAGACATTGGGGTAATCTGTGTCAAAGGGCTGTGTTTCAGATGTCAGAGGGATTATTATGGATTTGCTCCAGTTCACCCCTACTCCTGACAGTCCACCGTAGCGCACTACTTCACATGTCATGGGTGATAAGTTGTCTTTTGGATACACCATATACAGGGTGATATCATCTGCGTACATTGACACAGTGAGTGCCCATGTAGTGAACCCAATTCCTTTGTTGGTGTGGTGCTGCCTAATTTTGCGCACCAATGGCTCAGTGGCTATTGCGAATAATAATGACAACAAGGGGCATCCTTGTCTGGTCCCCTTTGTAATAGATATCGAACTTGAGACCAGCCATTCACCCGCAAGTGTGCTGTAGGCATGGTATAGAGCAGCTGTATCTGCTTAATAAACAGTGGACACATGCCCAATCTGTGTAGAAGCGGGAAGAGAAACCCCCATTCCAAAGAATCAAACACCTTAGTGGCATCCAAGAGCGCTGCGATCGAACACACGTGGGGGTGAGGTAGTGGAGAAGCACGAACAGTGTTCTGAGGTTGTGAGATGTGGATCTCCCCGGTATGTAACCGGACTGATCCGGTCTGACTATCAAGGGCAACAGCAGCTGGAGACAGACAGTAGTTTGGAAAAGATCTTTGCGTCCAGGTTGAACAATGAAAGTGGTCGATAGGAGTCACACTGTGTATGGTTTTTATCGGGTTTTAATATGGTGATAATTATAGCTTCCCACATGGAGCTAGGCAAAATGCCCGATTCTGCAGCTTCCTGGTACACAGCCAAGAGCTGTGGCGCTACGGGATCGGAGTATTCTCTGTCCGCCCGGAGAGCCTTGTCAGCTGGCAGGCTACTTATAGCTCGGCGCACTTCTTCTACAGTGAAGGGGATGTCCATATATTCTCGGTGTATTCTGCTAAACCAAAGTAGTTCCACTGAGTTGAGGTAGTCCTGCAGGACCTCGTTCGGTGGGCTGGTTTGGGAGGTGAACAACTGTCCATAAAAGTCTTTCATTGCGGCAAGAATGTCGGGCGGTTAGTGCACTGTGGTGCCTTCTGGTGTTATCTCTTCAGTGATAAATGTGGACCCCTGAGAGTTCTGGAGCATGTTTGCGAGGGTCTTCCTCAGTCTGTCCCCCTCCCCATAATGATGTGCCTGTGTATGCTTGTGTAGAAATGTGGTTTCATGGTCAGCCTCTTCCTGATACTCAATCAGTTTGGCGTGGATGTCAGCGAGGGTCATGGAAGTAGGCGAGTGAAAGAATTGTGCCTCTAGTATTCGTATCTCTGTTTCCAATCTGCTCAAATGTCCTCGAATGTCACGGAGTACTCCTGACTGTCTGGCTATGCAAAATCCCCTTACCACTACATGAAACGCCTCCCACAGTGTTCCCATTGTGTCTACCGAGCCTGTGTTGTGCTCGAAATATTCCGTGATTTGTGTTTTGAGGTACTCCCTAAATGCTGTGTCTGAGAGTGCATTAAGACGGAGCCGCCAAGTGAATGGTTGTCTATATAGTTTCGGCACCAAGAGAGTCAAAGTCACCGGTGTATAATCTGAGAGTGTTCGAGCTTGATGTGTTACATCAGTAACCCATGCATGTAAATCTTTGGTCGCTAACCAAAAGTCTAATCTGGACCGCTCTCGATACTGCTGTGTTATGCACGTGCCTTCACAATCCGTCGGGTGGAGCGTGCGCCACGAATCAATCAAGTGGTGGTCTTGTAATATGCCCTGCAAAACCGCAGTGGCCCATAGGTGGTGTGTATGAGATGCTCTCGCTCTGTCTTGTGAGAGCGACAGAACAATATTGAAATCACCCCACCCCACAATAGTGCCGCGTTTCCCAATGATTGTATCTTGTGCCACACTTGTTGAAAGAAAGAGGAGTCATCTGTTTTGGACCTATATGTGTTAGTTATTATGACTGGTTGATTGTATAACAGCCCCCTTAGTATAAGGAACCGACCCTCAGGGTCCTTGATTGTTTTTTTCATCTGCCATGGTACAACTTTCCTGATCAATATAGCCACCCCGCGTGAGTACCTTGAGTAGTTTGATGTATGCACCTCTCCCCATCTGTTGTTGGTCAAACTCGCCAGGGCAGTGTCTTTTAGGTAAGTCTCCGTTAGGAGACATATGTCTGTAGCATGTCTGACTAGATAGGCCCATACCAGTTTCGCCTTCCGGTGGTCGTTAAGACCCCGGACGTTCCAGGTGATTAATGTTAAATTGGACATTCGGAAGTAGAGTGCAGCAGATTCATATGCACAGAGGAATCCCAAACTTGGATCATCCTGATGCTAGCGCCTGATACCTGAATGCCAGTCATTGTAGTCCTGTGAGATGTCTCGTCTGTGTTTTGTTTGTGTGTTGTGTTGCACGTCTTGGCAATTCTCACCAACAGATTTGAAACATACTGTATTTGCCATCCCAGAACAAAAACAAAAACAACCCCTAGCCACCCCCACCCACACCAACCCCCCAAACAGTTTGTGTATCCCTCAAAAACCCACCCATTTCAAACTTTGACCTGTGTAACATAGAGTCGATGGCAATCATTCCAGGGGGGCATGGATTAGCCGGCATACTGCCCCATTGCCACGGCTACATGGTGGCCGAGCATTGTAACTACTTAACGAACATTTCAAAGCAAACCTGAAGTTCCAACTGGAATGTGACACTCTTACTTCGCCACTTAGCGTGTCATCTCATGTTGTACACCAGCTAAAAAAAGGCCAGCCTCCTCTAACTAGCTATAAGTCATTGTCACTGAGTTGGCTGCTTGGGGATCCTGCAGTCTCGGTGTTCTTGTTGTGGTGTGTTCTTGCCGTCTGATTGGTGAACTTCAGCGCTGCACTGGCTTCAGTGAATAGCATAGGTTTGCTCCCAGTCTGCACTCTCAGCTTCGCCGGGTAGAGCATTGCATACTTAGTGCCAGTTTTTTTAAAATCATTTCTTCGCTGGTATGAATTTTCGACTTGCAGCTTGCACTGCTTGGGTGAAGTCTGCGGAGAATGCAACTCTATTTCCTTGGTGTTTCAGTTCCCCCTTCTCTCTGGCTAGTCTTAAGATGGTGTCTCTATCCCTGTAGTTGAGCTGGTGAGCCAAAATCGTCTAGAGTTAAGCACCGGAGGCGGTCTGGGTCCCAGTGTTTGGTGTGCATGCTCCACAAGAAACATCGGCGACAGATCAGGGTTGAATAGATCTCGCAGGAGGCCCTGCAAAGTTGTTTCCATGTTTGTTATATTTGTGGACTCTGGTATTCCTGTGATTCGGAACTTGTTTTTTCTTGACCTGGCTTCAAGGTCTTCATTGCATGCCTTATTAACATCTAGCACTTTATCCATGGGGAGGAGTAGCTCTTGTGTCTCCGCTTGGTGATCATCCGTGTCTGAAACTCTGGTCTCCAAAGTATCTATTCTAGCCTCGTGTTTGTCCACTTTTTGCAAGACCTGTTCTATTTTCAGTGCCAGGGAGTCTAGTTTGGCGTCTATTGCTCTAAGGCTAACTTTTACTTCACAGAGCATAGTTTTTATATCGTCCTCTTGCTTCAGTTCCAGCTGCGTTTCAGGCACTACAGTGATCTGCGTTGGGTCAATGTCTTGAATTTTGGATGAACGTTTCTCAAAGGTGATTTTAGTCTGTTTGATGTCCATTTTCCCCATCGCTACTCTTCTCCTGTAGCGCTTATCTACAGTGTGTAGATACATGGAGACCAGTCCTGCCATGGTACACCTTTCCTGACTCTGGCGTCACGCACCAGAGTTCTTCAAGGAATTTACTCCTCGCATTGGAGTAGAGGCTCTGAGCCTGCGGGGCAGCAGTTTTTGATCGATCCGTAACCTTATCTTACACTTTGCAGGTACCTTGCCATCGTGGTGACCAGGCGCCGATCGTCGTACTGTGCAATTAAGGTGCACGCCCAAGTTCGGATATGTCCGCCACGGTGCGCTTCACCGTCTCAGGTCTTTTCAATTTAGGTGTGGTTTTAGGCTCGTGCCACGGAGCCACAGTGTCAAGTAAGCAGCGGTATCTCAGGTTTGGCCCTTAGTCCCCAAACAGTGGAGGTGTGCGATTTGGATGGTGCGCCTTGTACGCGATGTTCGCTTTTCATATCCTGAGGTCGCTGTTGCTATGATAACTAGGGGCCTTCACTTTACAGCATATTGCTTTTTACTGTACCCAAATCAATCAGTTAGTGGGGCTCCCCTTCTTGTTAGTCCTGCAGTCAGTGCCTAACGCGGTGCTAGTTCCAACCACTATCCCAGTGTGCCTCCACTACCACCAGTTCTTTGTTAATGACCTCCTTCCTTTTTTTACTTGTGTGTTTTTATATTTTAGTGTTTTGGCGCATACAGTTTATTACCCGTGTTGTTGGCAGGTGTGTTGTGTTGGGGGTATCCTTCGCTAGCTCGGCCTGCGGTTGTGCTTGTGCGTGGGCCGGGACTGGACCTCCACCGTCACTCTTGTTGGCTGTGACGCCCTTCTAACGTTCCTCCCATGCCTGCTTGTCTCGCCTCTGTGGGAGAGCCGCTCACTTGGCGCCTGTGGTGTGTTTTTGGTGCAGGTGTATTCTCTTGTGAACATGTCTCTCCTTCACAACTATCTCGCGGGGGCTACAGCCATTGTTTAGCGCTGCCCCCACTTTCACAGTTCTCAAGCTTACTTATGGGTCGGAAGGAGGGTTGTCCTCGATGTCGCTGCTGGTGCGTGGCGAGCAGAATATCCGACAAATATCCGGGACTCACCCATCCATCTGCAGCCCAAAAGCAACCTAAAAGATGCAGAAATTGAAGCTGAGCAGGCATCGTGAATCTCAACTGCAGTAAACCCAAACGTACGAAGAAAATCGAGGTGGAATTGGAGAACGGGCCCTGGACGGTGAAGTCAAAATGGTGCAGACTAAGGTAAGGCAGAATAGAATTGCACTCACTGCGACTGGCGGGGCAGATATCCACCACTGATCACGGAGCAAAATCGACATGCCTGCGTTGGTTACCGAGGATGCCCAGCGGATTGGCCGCAGACCGAAGCTGTGTGCAGACCCTGCAGACTGAGATCGTGTGTGTGCTTGTCTGTTGTGTGGCCTGCCCGGACTCCCTGGCGTACCTTGGGGTAGTTGTGGATACGTCAATAGTAGAATCTTTGGTGTACTGTTTGGGGATATAACATTACTCCCTGGAGTTAGATTGATTGTGACATTAGTGTATTTGGTGAATGAATATGAGTGGTGTTAATTTTGTTAATTTATTAGTTACCAGAGGAAGTTCTGCTCTTTACTTGTTAGTAGTACGCTATTCATTTGGTGAAAAGGGGTCACTCTCTTGACAATTTGGCTTTTCTGTAACTCCTTTGCCCAATCCAAATCTGCTTTATATTTCTGGTCTGTCTAAGAAAATTTATTATAGACTCGCCTGATTACATCCTTAATCATAAACAAAAGTTAATTTTCTTGTATCTAGTCAAGTCAATTCAAGACTCTCGCTTATCATTTAATCTATTCCAATTTTAATTTAGCTACATCCACCAGGTGTACCCTCACAGAAGACTGAAATGCCCCATGACTCAATTCTGTGCTTTCACTCCTACGATGTAGCATTAAAAGCTTTCAACCACTCATATAATTCCTGAACGTTAAGACTATGTAACACCTCAGTGGTTTTAGATACTGCCTTTTCCCTGGGTGTGCTACTATGTGTATTCAGGGGTGGCTTCCATGTGAGTGTACCCACATCTGGCAATCCCAGAAATTACCTTAAAAGTCCAAATCTACCCTGGTTTATTATTCAGTCTGTACTAGCACCTCAAGTGTAACTCGCATTAATAGGGATTAAAGGAACAAATCCTCCAGTCCTTCAACTTGTAGGGGTGTTTTTGGAACCCTTCTGTTTAGACGGGACAATCAGTTTGTTTGTCCCATGTCCTGTAGCACTAGGGTTGTATATAGGAACAACTGGGCCAAAGGTAACCAGTACATAAGAGCATCTGGGGCACTGTGAGCAGTGGAGGTGCCAGGGGCACAAATTCTCCCATCATATTCTCGTCTGTATTCACGGGAGTGGTTCCATTGCATTAGGGCTCCCATTTACTGGTACAGTAGCCAATCCAGTATTTCCATTCACATTTGCATTTCACCCATCTACTGTTTGGGTTTCATTATAAGGAGGTGTGCGATCTGATAACAACACAGTTAAAAGTCTATCACTAGAATCACTATCGCTATTCTTGTTTTTTCTTTGTTTTTTTTCCAGGTTCCTCTGCCTTGTCCATATTATCCTTCCTGCTCCTCTCCTTTCCTTGTTCCACTTCTTCACTTATTAATGAAGGGAACAATTTTGCTCCTTCTATTATTATTAGCTCTTGCCTGATATTTTTCTTTCTCTCTGGTATGAGCCGCACACTCCCTATTATTGAGCACTTCAAACTGTGTAGGTCTTGGCTGTGGTTTTATCTCCTATAGAATACTTCTCAAATTTTCAATGATTCTCACATTGAATGTACCATTGCATGGGAATGCCAGTAAATCTTCTTTATTAGTGATCTTGTGCCATTGTTTAAGTCAAATACAGGGATGGAGACCTTCATTTATCACCATATAATGACATGCAGTATTTTCAGGTGATGGCTCTTCTCCCTCTCTGAGAAGGTAATGTCAAATCTCCCATCACCATATCTCGTAAACATTTTAAAACACTTGATATTTTCAACAAGTCTGTCAACAATTACATTCTGAATATGTATTGAACAGAGTAATAATCATTTCACCACAATTTTTGACTTCAGTCACTGAACAATACCAACAATGCACATGTTGATATGAACAACCAATAACAGTGCAGCTTCACACCAACCGACCAATCCCATTGCGACACATTGTGATGTCAATCTCACTCTTCGCAGCAGCTCACCATCCTTTACAACCTTCATGAACACACTCTTCTCAGCACTACCATACACTACAAAGAAAAGCAGCTTCAACAAATTACTGTGTCTGTTCCTCTAAAGATTTGACAATATATTCAATCATACAAGAAAGGACTAGGAACAAGTGTTCCCGACCTACACAGTCATACATTCAAATGAAACCTCAAACTGCGGGGATTTGCTCCAATTAGTAAAGCATTCAGCTGCCCAAAGGGTCCACCATACGGCTCATCTCACTCTCACACAGAAAAAATGTCCTTATCTTAACCGTGCCATTGACGACGTATCATGACTAGCATCACAAAACTCAGTACACAAATTGCAATATAGTGTCTTCTACACTGATTAGTATTATTCCAGGCTCGTAGGCCATGCTGGACCCAATAACAGCTTCAACTTCTCTGCATTAAGCGCCACATTCCCACAGCATTTAAAACATCTCCTCCAAGCTCCACACAATCTCCAGTAACAACACTGCGATCTAAGTGCAAGCCACTGCAACACACAACATTATTAATATTCCTCCGCTGTTTGCTGTTACAAATCTCTCCTAAATGTCTGGAGCTCCGCCGCTCCTCCGAGGCAAGACAAACACTCTAGGGACTGGGGTTGGGTGTGGGCTAATCTAGAATAAGATTTTCTAACTCCCTCTACTTCAGGAACTAACCATCCTCAGTCTGCTACGATCTGAAAAGGCATTGGGCAGTTCCTACCATCGCTGTCTGGTCGATAGACCTTTGTAGTTGCTTGAGAGGTAAAAGGGAGTTAGCATGAATTTAAATTTTGGTTTATTATGTAAATATTTTGACTACAAAATGAGGGTCCAAACTGAGGAGTAAGATTAAAAGGTTTTATTGTGAACTCAATGCCAGGCCAATATAAATGAGTCGTAGAAACATATTGTAGAAATACAGAATCACCAATGGAAAACCGAATCATTGAATACACTTATATCTCAATAATAAGAGGCACACAAGAAATTCAGTAGCTGTAATACAAAGGATGAGAAAGATAATCTGATGATTAGATTGCAGATTTCCAACCTCCTGTCAAAACATGAGGATATCTAAAGTCATCTACTTTATCCTATCCTAAGCTGGGGATTGGAGAGACCACAATTAAATCAAGGGAGCAAAAGGTGTCAGTATAGTGGAGACTTCAGTAAAAGTTCTCCACATCAATAAAAAAGGATAGCATAAAGCCACACAATCTGCATCACAACAGAAATTGGCAACATCCTCCATTTCTCCCATCTTCCATTTGGATAATAAGGGTGACCTTGGGTGTCCTTTTCAGCCATGGGGGTGTGTCTCCTACGTTTTAAAAAAATATAAGTTCATTATTAACTTTTAACTCAATACAATGAGACATCATATCTTTTGGTACATTAGCAGAGCAGTACATTAAACCTACACATATCTCAGTGTCATATCACGTACAATAGGCATATACTCCATATTATTTATGACACATGTTCACTATTACTTTTCGCCACAATATTTTGCTCTTAGTACGATACTGCTTCCAACCCTTCACCCAGAGCCCAGCATTGCATTCCTCCATCCCAGTGTGCTCTTACTATCCACTTTAGTATTCAATAAACTGTTCACAGTATCTCTGTTCAGCAACTTTACATTGTGGCTGGAACCCTTGTATTCACTGACATTCATTCACAAGTGCTGCAGTGTCTTCACCCTCAGTCTCAGTGTGTTTGGTCTGGAGATATGTCTTGTATAGCACCCACACATTTTGGGGGCGACTGCGTGTTGGGAGCAGCTCGCTGTAGCTCTCGGTCTATGTGCTGCAATACATCATGTCATTCTCCCAGCTAGCAGTTTTGGGGGTGGGGCCCTTAGCCCAGCATATTGCCACTCTGCATCTGGCTATTATCAGTCCCATGTCAACTAGTCTTCTGATTGCCTTAGGTAGGGGCTTGGAGTACCCTAACAGGGCCAATAGCAGGTCAGGTGCTAATGTTGTGTCAGAACCCTCTGCCAGCTCCTTCAAACCTCAATCCAGAAGTGAGCTATTCCTGGGCAGAGCCAGGCCAGAAATCGAAAGTCTGCTGTGCGTTCCCCGCAGCGCTTGCACTCTGCTGTGTGTCGCAACCCACATCTGCACAATCTCTCCAGTGTATAGTACACCCTATTGAAGAATTTAATAAGTATCAATCTATGTCTGCCTTTTAGGGAGATACGTTTAGTACTCTCACAGCAGTATCTCCACGTTTAATCATCTAACTCTCTGCCCAAGTCTGTCTGCCATTCGAGGTGGGCCTTTGTGTAGTTTTGTTTCCTATACTCAAAAGGACATTTTGTAAATCTTTGACACTATTTTCGCTGGGGAGTCAACTTTAATCACATACATGAGGGGTGCAAGTTCAGGTGGTTCAGCTAGGTCTCTTCCCAGTATATTCATCAGGGCGTGTCTAGTTCTATGGAACTGAAATCTGTGAAGGAGGGTGACATTCTCATTTGTAGCCTCTACCTCTTCCCATTTCTTTACAATACCCTGTGACAATATGTTTCCGATCGTCTTGACAGTAACAGAGCGGAGAGCTTGGGCTACCCCCTTTTCCCTACAAGCCAGTAGCACCAGTCTAGCGGAGTCAGCGGGGAGTACAAGATGGCCCCTGCTTGCAGCTTCAACAAATGCTGCCAAGCCTGTGTGGTCGTATAATAGAATTCATAATCCCTGTTCGACGGTCCGGTACTTTAAACAGTAAAGCTGGGAGTGGCTGCAGGGATGCCTTAAGGTCAGATTGAAATAGAAAATGTTCCCTTACCTGTTTTGTTTGTCATAAACGGTGTGCTGACACCATGGTCAATTCAGCCAAAAAACGCTTCATCTTTGGTACCAGTTACCGGTGATGGAGCAAGGATTCGCACATGAAGCAACTTGCTTGTACTCATGAACCTCGAATAACATTAATAAAGTAACCAACATGTTTGTTTTACTAATTTTGCATATTTTACATCTACACCGGGTGTCCGAGTGAAGCTTGCTTATGTGTTTACTAATCCTAATACGCTTGCATCTAAGATGGCTGCTGCTACGCGAGGGTTTCTATTGCGCATGCGTCTGTCATACTCACGTGACATGGCGTATTCGTTGTTTTGGAGGGAAGCTGCTGCTTCTGCGCACTAGTGCTAATATGGCTGCTCTATGTTCTCACATGCGAGAAGTTTGCCCTGCTGCTTTCACCAAGCTGTTCGTTCTGCCTAATCCTAATGCTAGAGTTAAAATTAAGATAATGGGTATGGAGTAGAAATACATGGTATACAGTGTATTCATTTATTCTCTGTTCTAATAATGTTTCTTTCTACTTTTCATATATCGTAATCTATGGGCCTGGGGAACGTTGTTACTCCATTTTGAAAGTCCTTCTGCGCATGACAAGCTCCAGAGAGAAGTCGAAGTCATTGGTCATTGAAACCAAGCCAAAGACAGTCTCAGCCAAGATGTGCCTGGGAAACTGAACCCTCACCTTGCTAGAGAAAGCTAAACTGTACCTGTTGTATTACAATGTATTCAATGTTAAATTCTACATTGTTGGGTGGAATAAAGATGTCAGGAGAAAATAAATTAATGGGCGGGAACATAAAATTACTATTCAACACTGAAGTATCAAAATTTGGTGTGGTGTGACAACCTCTCCTCCTCCTTTGTCCAATCGAAACTGGGGATCCTTACACTTGCAACATTGGGGGGTGGTACACTGACCTGGAAAATAGTATAACTAGGGTAGGTTTAGCTAGAGAAATTGTCCGATTTGTCCAAATAGCTGACCTGTCACTGACCCAACGCACTCAATAGGTGACTAAGAGCAGAGGGCTGCGGAGCACTCTGTCAGAAGATTCGCTGACCCAATCGGGGTCGGGAAGCTGAGGTGCTGGCGAAGCACTTTGTCGGTGAAATCGATAACCCAATCGGGGTTCTGACTGTCAGCTGCAGAGAGGGAGTAGCGCAGGCGTTGCAACTGAACTGCGGGTGCTGGTCTTAACCTTTGGTGGTCCGGTCCTGATCCAAATCTGGTTTATCCTGTCCTGATTCTGATCTGTACCTGCAAGCCTACTGGTGACTGAAACTTTTGGGGTTTCTGTCCTTAACTGACCCGTGGCCAGGGTTGGTCTTCACACCATTCTTGGTAAATATAAATCTGTGTGGGTATCGTCATTATATTTCTGTGTGTTCTTTTCTTTACCTTCCCAACATTGATAAAAGTTTTGATTGCATATGTTCCCTTTTCTTACCCTTCCCTTTTAGTGATCAAATCGTCATTTGATTTTATAGTGTGTTCCATTTTCTTACCTTCCCTATAGTTTTCTGCTCAAATTATTTCTCGTGATTGCATATTATGTTCCCTCTTCTTACCCATCCTTTGATAATTGCTTAGAGTTGTGTTATTTAGCATGTTCCATTTCTTTACCTACCCTTAGACAAATGATGCAAGTCTGTTTGAATTTAAATAGTATGTTCCCTGTTCTTTCCTTCCCTTTACATTGTTAAATGATTGGCATAATATATATTTTGCATAGCTATACATTATTTCTGATTTTCGTTATTGAGAGTCTTATTGTGTTCAATCTATTTGATCATGACCATTGATGAAGTTTAGATAAAGAGTTTAAAACTTTCCCGAGTCTGTGGTTATTATATGAGTGCATATGTTATTTGCTACCTAATTTAATCTAACTCCCTGATCCAATAGGTTACAGGTACAAGGGACAAGGATTGGTAAGTCAATGGTATAGGACCTAGTAGGTAAAATATCTGGCAGTCAGAGTATAGTTTACCTGATTTAAGGAATGTGTAATTGATTATGGGCCCAGGTGAGAATGGTAAATTCCTAGTCGGGTGACCTGCGCGCTCTATCACCGGCACAGATGTATAATTTACAGATCCTGGTGCAGATTTACAAGCCCCGTACGCCACTTTTGGGCCGCCATTGTATCACTTCTATGACGCAGCGGCGGTCTAAAGCCAGCGCCAGGCTGCGGGGTAATTACAACGTGATGCATCTAGGGAGATGCGTCACGTTGTAAAGCCCTGCGCCACATTAAACCTGCGTCTGGATTCATGTGGGCGTTCTGGAGCAGGGGGAGGCGTTCCATGCAGGAACGCCTCGGATAAGTGGCTGAGTGAAATCTCCAAGATTTCACTCAGTCACTTTTCCGACCCCGCTGCGTCAAAACCTTGCGAATGCTTGAAGCAGGCGTAAGGCTTGACGCACCATGTTTGACATAGGCAGGTTTGGCACAGTGCTGGAGTTGCGTTGCGCCCGCGACACAACTCCAGCACTGCGCCAACGTTACGGCAGCAGATGCAACACGCATCAGCATTTCCTTGAGCCATGATGTGGCGCATTGTAAATGCGGCGCAACTGTGGTGGTGCAGCAAGGATTGAGATGCATGTCGCAAGTTTCCTGGCGCATCCTTAATGATTTGCAGGGATGCGCCAGGAAACGTAAATCTGCCTCCTAATGTTTAATGATCACCAATATCTAAATACTGTGTAGTATTGAACTCTAGGATTTTGTAAATTTTTATTAGACAAGTTTAGTTTTATGAAATTTCTGATTAGTGGAGTATCTACGGTTCACAGAGATTCATTCTTTTTATTTGGGTACTTTTATTTCACTAATGCATTCATTAATAAGTTTTGTCTCTCTGAAACCATGCTGATGACTCGTGTGCATATCTAGAAAAGCCATCAATGCCTCTGAAGCCTCATTCATTCGTAAACTTTAGTATCACCATGACTTTTTGCTCGGCTACTTCTCTAATTTAAATATGATTTATTGTAAAACACATCAACGTTTTCATACAGCAATTATAGTAACTCACAAAACAACTCTGCTAGCTGCCATTCTAGGGCTAGATCAAAACATTTCTGACTGGCAATATTTCAAGACTTTAGTGGCAAGGTAAGACATTGCTTGCTCCAAACAGCTTTACCACCCTGTTATGAAAACAGGATTCTGGCAATGGTAATTTGTGAAAAGAACATTTTTAGGTGGCATTTTCTTGTCGTGGTGAAATCTTCAGTGTGTTTTTTCATACTGCTGTGTTTTCCTGCTGCTATTTTGCAATGTATTTTTCTATATTATACTGCATTCGTTTTGTTGCGTTCTGTTTTGCCTATTCTGTTGTGGTTTGCTCTGTAACGTTTTTAATGTGTTGCTATGCTGTTTTGTGTACGTTACTATGTTGTGTTATATTGTTTTATTTCAATATGGCAACAAAATGCTGCTTCTTTTCCAGCCAAAAGCAGCAACTTACTTTAAAGCTCCTATGACAAGCAACAATTTACCAATATCTAACGTGGTACAATACGCTCTTCAACTGCCAGCCCAAAACTGTGACAGAGTGAGTCTAAATTGATGGCTCCTAGTGCTTGCTTCTTGTGTGAACGGCCTCCACTGTTTACTAGTCTGGGCATTCATAGAACCAAAATTGGTATTATATTTACTCTTGCCATGTAAGGAGAAAATACAAATGTTATTTTAGCTGCCCAAGGTATGGCATCACCTTGCTTTTCCTGGCTGTATTTCTTTGTTAATTGTTTTACTAACTTACAAGTATCTCTGTCAGTTTTTTTCCCTGACCTTTGGACGACACACTTTTTTTTCCTTCTGTTCCGATGTTTTCTTTCGTTCTTCCTTTCTCGCCTGCCTGTTTGTCTTCTTGCTTCTTTGTCTTCTCCCTATGTGACCGGTTTTATAAAATGCATGTTATGCTATTGGTTCTACTAATCGCCCAGTGCCTCCAGGAACTGTGCCAAACTTGTAATTAGTTCAGCAAGATTGGCATATTTCCCAATGGAACATCTGACAATTCCACATGCATAGCTTATAAAGTACAAATTTAGAAGTGTGGGCTGCTTGAAGCAGAGGTGGCTGCCTGCTGAAGATAATAGTCTCCTGTCGCTCTCATTCACTTCTGAGATTCCAAAAGCAGAACTTCAAAATAAAAATGATGCCAGGGATGATGTTAATGCCCAGCTTGTAAATCTGCATGGCAGAGGCATTAAAGGCAAGGCTGCCCTTCTATTATGACTGGGTAGCTTCCTTAAGCACAAGCACACATTAAAAACCAATATTATACATTTTTGTTCAAAAAACATGGATTAATAACTCGTGTCACTATTATTTGACATGAAAGTTTAAATCATTTCAACTTTCATCTAAAACCCGCAGGAATTAATTATGAAGCGAAGGCATGACAGTATCCAAATTGTAACAACAGGAGTCAGGACTAGTATTGATACTATTACATATACTATCGCTTTGCAGAATGTTTAGGTATTCATTATTCTCTCAAATGCACGGTTTGGGTCCATTTTAAATAGTTTGTGAAGTACATAACACCTACACACCACGGCCTTGAAACTCACTGTATACAATTCATGCCATGCGTGTACACCATAGCACTGTTTGACTCTCCCAGCCACCACTGTTCACTGCTGCCCTTCATGTCACTGCCGTTTTGAAAGTTTAACAGCGGTGACTGACCATGGTGCCTCTCAAGGGATTTTTGGCCGCCTTTGGCTCCAAAACCTGTCTCCATCACTGCTACAATACCTTGTGGCACCTCAATCCCTCCATCCTCGAGCTCTTCCAATGCAAGAATGCAAGACCAGATGCCAGCTATCACTCAATTTAGCAACTGGAATCTCACACAGTCAAGTTAATGAAGAGTTTAATTAGTTCACCCATCCCCCATTATCTCTATTTTTTACAAACTCACAGAATTCCACCCAACAAGGTAAATAATATGACCAAAAACACCACTGTAATAGTAACTAAAGGATTGGGGGTGTCATCATGCACTCATTTGACAAGCCACCGCCCACCACTACTCTGTCCAGCCAAAGGGATGCAGCTCCCTACAGGTATCCTAGAAATAGAAAATGCCTGAAGATCATCTAGGAATGGTGTCTCTAATAGCCATATTTCTTTCAGGTGTAGTATGTGCTACCTCTTATTAAAGACACCCGTTCTGGTTTTGTCATTTCTATACTAGCCCAGCAATATTCCAAGAATATTGATGTATCTCACTGACTATCTCCTAACCTGGGTCTCTATTTACGACAATAGTGCGACTTGGTCCCAGGCTCCCTTACATGATGTATTAGTTTTGCACTAAACTTTGCCGAAAAATTGGGGAGTCAATCTGGACAGAGCATCATATCTTTCCGAGAGTGCCACACTGCCAGAATGATCACTAAAGTGTGAATGGCCTACCTGTGCCGATGGGTCCATACTTTGTCCACTGTCTACCTCATGCTCTTTGCATCATTCTATCAATGGAAATGTTAACACTTGATGCACTCATCTTACTAATGGGACCTTGAATAGTGTCAGTCAGTCAAAATACTTTACTTGGCCACTGAAAGCCATTAAAACACAAAATTAAAACATATAAAAAACTTTAAATTGTCAATTGATACATTAGGAAGGGGAAAGTGAACATATCCATTACAAGGGACCCCATCATACACATATTGCATATATTGCAATTGGTCACTTAACCAAATTGAAATAAAACACAGAGTAAAAAATCAGACAGCAATGTCTGTCGGAGGTGCTGGGGTGGGATCTTCCCCGTACTCCTCGACTGGGCCTTCTACATGTACTGGAGGGCGTGGGGGGGGAATATCTACAAGCGCCACCTCTTATTGTTGGGTCTTGTCGTGGCCAAACGGGATTTGACACGAGCATGGAAGAGTGATCGTGCCCCCCCCCGTTGACCACGTGGAAAGCAGGGATGGATTATTTTATGGGGCTAGAGCGCCCTGTGTTTGAAGCCAGAGGGTGCCCCCGGAAACATTACAAAATTTGGAATCAATGGGCGGAATGTAGGGGTTTGGTTCTGGTACCTCCAGTGGAACCTGATGATGGTCTAGATTTGGAAGATGGAATATAGGCCTGAGGAGGTGCAAGTTTCCTGGCTAGACACGAACAATTATTGGAGGCTTACTGGGATCACGTGCATGGGGTTAGGGAGGGATAACGGGTGGGTAGGTGGGGCACTGGGTGGATGTGGGTGGTGGGGGGGGTTAGGTGGGGTTGTTTTTGATTGGGTTTATGTGATGCTCATACCAATTGTGATGTTTGGCAGGACTCTCCTGACTGTGGAGAACTGCATACATGCTTTACCTGATCAATAAAATAAAAATGTTGTTGTGAAAAAAAAATAATCAGACAGCAAATGTCAGTACATGAGTTAAAAAAAATCCAGCAAGTAGAATTCCATAAGAGTAAATGCTTTATGAAAGTCCCCTTAATTACGTGTATAAAAAAGTGCTAAGAAGGGCATATAATGCCGTACCCATAGTTAAAAAGTTGTTACGTATCGACTGCAGGGACATCTTCTTCCTAAATCTCATGGCCCCTAGAAGAAAGCTCGAAACTTGAAAGCACACAACAGGGGACGATAGCATTTGTAGAAGTAGAAGAGTAGGCCTTACTTTAACAAAGTTAGCCTCTCTCAGTAGCGGCAATATACATTTCTTATGGAAGGGGGTATAGAATTCACAAAAGAAGATAAAGTGCAAGGTGTCCTGACCCAAGAAATTATCGCAGGGACACAGCTTTAGGGTACATGACAGTGAATACCCCTTGGGAAACGCTAAAATCCAGGGTACCTGATTCAGCCGGAGTCCAGGTAACACAAGGGGATGTTGCCCATTGGGAACTAATGACAAATAAGGCTGTAACTGTAGGGTCAAACTTATGGTAACATACCTTCTCACTGAAGGCTTAACTAATTCCAGGCCCTCCCTGATCGCCTGCTGTCTGGCCCGAAAATGTATTTTAACATCCTTGATGGCTGTCAGTCCTAAGGGTCTGGGTTTGCTGTACATATCAGGCCAACCTAGTAGAGTCATTTGTTCCCTGATATATTTTAGCCACGAAATTGGAGGGCCCCATCGAAGGTGATACAATCCACAATAGCCATCTGATTCAAGGGGGAAGAGGTACTTAATCAGATCCTCAACCAAGGTGTCAGTGGTGCAGCAGCGATATGATCAGAGATGTACCCCAAGCCCAGCTCTTCATGCAAAATGAAGGCAGGGGTACTTGAAGGGGGAGAACAAGGAGACCACACATAAGTTTGTTTTTGGCCCCCTGAATATCTCTTACATCCTTATAACCCCATACATCTCAACCATATGTCGCCATGGGGATACACTTTTCTTTATAGACCTTGAGTAGGGCAGGAATTGGTTTCGACTCCAGTCTTTTAGCAAAATCCCATGAGGCCCAACTGCTCTAGCCAATGTGTTCTCTTTCAGTTGCCTATGTGCAGTCCAGGTCCAGTGATCATCGAATAACACCACCAAATAAGGAAAGGTGGACACTACCGACAGTTCCACCCCCCTGCAAAAACAACTTGGTCATAGCTGCCTTGCTACTACCATTTGAAATTGTATGTGATTTAGAGAAATTGGTCGCTAAGTCAAGTGACTCTATAAAATCAATAAAAACATTTAAAACGTTTTGGAGGCCTATAGCGGTCCTTGCAAGCAGCACTGCATCATTTGCTTACAGTAGTGCTGGAACCAGTTTGGCCCCTGCTTTTGGGTTGTTTTTAGTGCTGCCTGTGAGGTGGTCACCAAGTTTGTTTATATAGAGTGTAAACAGCAGGGGGGCTAAAATGGTCCCCTGTCATACCCCTCACTTAACCTCCCAGGAATCCGTTAAACTAGTATCTTCCTTGAACACTACCACAGCAGTGGTGTTATTATGGGCATTATGCAAAAAGGATACCACATTCGGCTCCATGACCAGGTCTCCTAAAATCTGCCATAGTTTAGATCTGTTGACTCGATAAAAGGCTGACATTAAGTCCATAAATCCCATATACAGGGTACCCCTCTTTGCTATAGTGTACTTTCCATCACCAAACATTGATCCAGTGTCCCTCTCCCTTGCATAAAACCATACTGCAGATCACTAATAACATTAAAATTTTCTAGCCACAATGATAATCCGTTCAAAATCACCTTCCCCATGATTTTGGCAGCGGAGTCCAAAGAACGAAAAAGGTCTACAGCAGGCAGGATCATCCCTTGCGCCCTTTTTAAAAATTGGGATAATAATAGCCTTCGCACATGATGGAGGAAAACCACATGTACTGACCGCATTAAAGACCCACCAGTATTGTAGCCCAGACCTCGGGGTCTGCCTTATACAGGTCAGCTGGTACCCCATCCGGGCCACTGGTCTTTACCCCGGTGGTAGCAACGATGGCTCCATGGACCGGCAACATTGAAGTGAAGTGGTTCTAGTGTTAGGCTAGACTCCCTCTGTATTTCCGTCCCCTCCAGCTCACCATCACTGTGCATGCCCCCAAAAAACTCAAACCAGCGTTCTAAGGCTACGATGCAATCTGTGTTAACATTTCCTGTTTCCGCAAAGAACAGGCTGTTAACCATCGCCCAGCACTTGTTGATATCTTAGTGTATACTTGCTTGACCAAGATCCTCCCAAGTCTTTTCCCTGATAGCATTCTTCCTCTCCTGGGTAGCATTCTTATAGACTCCCCTGCATGCCCTGATCTCACTCTCATGTATTGTTTTTTTGTTTAAGAGCCAATATTAACTTCTAGTGGGCAGTAGAACAGGTACCATTGAACCCTCTCTTCACTTTAGATCAGTTACCCTTACAAGGGACAGTTAGGTTGGTGGCTATCTGATTAGTCATTATTCCAAAAGCTTCCAGTACCATTCTATCCTGCACATTAACATCCATACATACTGAAACCTCAGCTGCCCGCTCCACATAGAAACTATCTAGGAACCTTTCCAGTACCACTTTTGTCCACTTTAGTTTATGGGATTGATCCTTGGTGCTAATATCATAATTGGAGATACCCGCTACGCTCTACTTCTTAAAAGGCAGATAAGTATGATAAATCAAGTTTCAGGGGGTTATGATCCCTATAGTTGCTCCAGGAGGCACTCAATCTACAGACCGCAGGAGATGTAGAAATCATTATAAAATCGATAACACTAGAGCATCCCCTACTAGTAAAGGTGGGAATAGGAGTATTCACCCCGGTTTGCTCTAAGCAATACAAATTGTTTGCAGCAAGAAGCCCTTTCATGAGTATGCCTGACTCTGTATGTACAAAGTGAGCACTTAAAAATAGGCAGTCCCCAGATGCCATGGTTGGGATACAATTAAGATTGCACAAATGTATATTAAAATCACCCATTATTAAGATCTCAAAATAAGTGCATTTACTTTTTCTTTAGGTGTCAAAGAAACCCTCCAAGGCAGCCAAATGTTCAATCTCAGAGGATCTGCTGAAAGAAATATAAAAATGTACTACTAATAGCGGGTAGTGATTCTTAAACAGCTCTACTGCTAGAATATGGGGAGGATGACACTCTAGGCCCCTCATTTTGCAACTTAGGTCAAGGGAAACCAGTAAAAGAAGACCTCCCCAGGGGCATCATGATGTCAAGGGGATAACATGCCTAGCAAATTCGGTGAACCCATCGAAATGGAGGCCTTCACCGGTATCCCATGTCTCATGTAGGGCAATCAACTAACAGCCCAGAAAAGTCCTCGCCCGAGAACGCCATCCCCCTCAGTCCCCATGCCTTGAACATTCCATGAGAGTACCCTCAAAGGGGCAGTATCCACCATAGAGGATGTCATACTAGCGTGGAGAGCAAGTTCAGGTTTCCCTGGTAGAGGAGGGTTACCAGCTCCAGTAGGGGCTGGCCTAAAAGGTAGAGCACTTTTGATTTCTGGACAGATAACTGGGCTAAGTGGTGGGGCAGGTTATAATTTCCCAGATAGGGGAATAGTGTTAACAAACAAGTCCTGTGATCTAGACCCCTGTAGCTCAACCTCAGATGGTGATTGTCAATCTGCAGCCTAAAGTCCATGTAGGCTTCGCAAGGGTTCATACTATTTGATAAAGATAGGACCAATCCAGAGTATCATCTTGGTTTGGACATAGAAGATCCCTTTAGCAAGGAGCTTTTTGAGGGGGGAAGATTAGCAGGCGGATAAAAGTACTGAAGGGGAGCTATCCTAGTCATTGTTTCAGAACTGCCCCTAAGCTCACAACTTGTCAATGCATTAACTTGAGTAGGATATCTCATGTTGACAATCACACAGTCCCCCTCGATGGTTTTCCCCACCCTACGACCAACCCAACCCAACCCACTGTTGTTGCCATAATAAAAGTCCAATGTAGATACTTGGCTCCCCTGTGTGATCGGTGGGACACCCACCAGGACTATGGCCAGAGGTGCTGCTTCTGGTGGCAAATCTATGGCCTCATAACTCTTAATTAGGGAATTTATAGAATTATTTGAGACAAGCATATTAGATACAGGCCCCCTTGATGATAATGCCCCTTGAGGTTAAACTGCCGGGGGCCGTCTTCCCTATCTCCATCACATCATGTGGATTACAAGGAGGGTTGCAGGTTGCGCTTACAATCCTGGCCCTTTTAGTTGCCCTTTCTTCCTGATGCCCAATGTTTTGTGTATTTTGAAAATATTGTAAGTCAGAAGGCCCCAGGATAGAGCAACCCGGCACTGCTAACATGCCTCCAATGTCAGTATCTTGTGTCCCTCTATCAGGCGCTTGCAACCTAGTGGGCCCAGCGGGGCCGGTGTACCCACCTCCCACAGGCTCCCTTGTATTGATTTGATAGCGTATTATTGGGAGAACAGTGTCAAATCTTGCATCCAACCCCACCAGTTTTTCCGTATCAACGCTAAAAGATTATCAAGAAAGGATTCCAGTCTTGGTAAGAGTAAGTCGATGAGGTGTTCTAAATCAGAATTGGCTGGTATTAAGGGCCTTTTAGACGGGAGGTAACAAGAGGTTCTTTTGCAACCTGTTTTCTTACTCTTGGTAGGGGGGTAGTTAGGTCATACTCCCACAGTGTCATAGCCATCTCAGCATTAGAATCTACTGTAAATAAAGTGGCCTCAGGTGATAATACCAGTGCAGTCTTTCGGTCAGGGCTATCTCTTTTGAGATGACACTTGCCGTCCTAGTTAGAAATGAATCAATAGTCACTGCTTTGATGCCCCCCGCTCCTCCAGCTGTTGTTCTTCTTTTAGCCATGATTGGTGACTATGAGATAGGCTGTTCTTGGCAAGAGAAAAGGGTATTAAAAGAAACAGTATATTGATTCCTCTGACCTAGACACAGGGCCAAGAGACCTGGCCCAGCCCAGCCTCCCCCAGTCTCAGACGGGTGCAGCAGGCCTGCCCTTGGCCTGGGCTTTGCCCGGGCGTGACCAGACTCGTCCTGTGCTGCGGGAGCCCCAAGATGTTTTATGTGCCTCCTGGCACGTGCAGGCTTCCTGCTTCCATCAACATTGTGGGAGCCGCAAGGCAGGCTGGGAGCTGTGGTCCTCTCTCCCCTTTCAGCTGTACAATGGACGTCCCACGGTGCGGGAGCCCCAATATATTTGTATGCGTCTCCTGGCGTGTGCAGGCTTTCTGCTTCTGTTGGTGGCATGGGACCTGCAAAGCCGGCTAGGGGTTGTTGTTCTCTCTTTCCCTCCAGCAGTACAACAGGTGTCCCGCACTGCCGGCGCCCCAAGATGTTTTTATGCGCCTCCTGGTGCATGCAGGCTTTCTGCTTCCGTTGGTGGCGTGGGAGCTGCAAGGCCAGCTGGGAGCTGTGGTTGTCTCTTCCCCTCGCAGTACAACAGGCGTCCCGCACTGCGGGCGCCCCAAGATGTTTTTATGCGCCTCCTGGTGCATGCAGGCCTCCTTCTTCCATTGGCGGCGTGGGGGACCGCAACGCAGGCTGGGGGCCGTGGTCCTCTCTCCCCCTCCGGCAGTACAATGGGGGTCCCGCGCTGCGGGACCCCGAAGATGTTTTTATGCGCCTCCTGGCATGTGCAGGCTTCATGCTTCTGTCTGCGGCATGGGAGCCGCACGGCAGGCTGGGGGCTGGAGTCCTCTCTCCCCCTCCGGCAGTACAATGGGCGTCCCACTCTGCAGGAGGCCCAAGATGTTTTATGCACCTCCTGGCACATGCAGGCTTCCTCCTTTCGTTGACGTGTGGGAGCTGCAGGGCAGGCTATGGGCTGTGGTCCTCTCTCCCCCTCCGGCAGTACAATGGGCATCAAGCTTGAATACTGTTACCAGCAGAAGTAGAAAAAGTAGGTATACTACTGCTAGAATTAGTCAGCTGTGTTCTGTGCAGGTAACAGCGGTGAGTCGGTGGGGCCGGTTTTGGGGGGATTTCAAAAGACGATATTGAGGGGAAATTAATTATTAATTTAAATTCCCACTGCATCTCCCCTCCAAATCACCCCCTTCCCCGGTCCCACCACCCAACCCCACCACTGTTACCTGCAGCGACCATGGCTGGTGGGTGTTATGTTTTATAATGTACCCCAATATAGGCCTAGGTAGGCACCTAACCTTTCACCTACATTTCTCTACCATTGTACTACATAACGTTTTTTGGTATTGACCTTTTACCTAGTTAGGTGCTGCACATATGTGTTTTTTCCAGAAAACTAGCCTCATTTATTATACATGAGGATTCTCAGAATCACAGCAGGATTACCATCTTCTGCATAATAACTGAGTATAAGGGTCATCCCTTCTATCATTCTCAGCCGATGTGACATAGTAATTCCAATATCTTTGCTGGGTTAGGCAGAGGAGAAAATCTTCCATGCTGACATACTGACGCAAGACACTGAGGCTCCTGCATCCAGATACTCCAGCACGCAGTGGCCTGACATCCTTCGCCGGAGAATCGATCTCAAGACCAAGACGCGGTCCTTCATTTTCTTACACCAGGTAATGGGGTTGGCTTCATCCTAGGGGGATTCTTGGCTACACACCTACATACATACTAGGTACACTTAGCTACATCTAGGTAGAATTGCATCATAGGAGTATGCATTATTATTATCATGTATTTATATACCTGTCTATATTCATTGTTTTAGCACTATGGCAGAAATCTACCATCCATTTACTCTGTTGGTGCTTATAATCATTTCAATAACTAATTGTCTGCTCCTTTAATGAAAATAAAGATTTTCATACACACAAGAACCAGTTCAGAGCAACAATTTCCAACTTACTCTGACATTCACTTCCAATGAAACCTCAGCCAGCGGGATTTCACCTGGATTGCTACAGTTCCTCCCAGTGCACTGCGATTTACTATACCAACCATACCTCATAATCACAAAAAGATAAAATCCATATCTCAATATAGCTGTCAATGACATCTCACTACCAGCACCACAACACAGAAGACAACTACACTCAGTGTCTTCTGCACTGAAAACTTGACTTTTAGTCTCTCTCAGGATCTTAGGCCACGACAGACCCATAAACCACTTCAACTTCTCTGCTTCAACCACCACATTCACACAGCAACTTAAATCATCACCACAGAACACCACAGAGCCACTGCAAAATATTGTAATCTAAGCATAAGTAATTTGCAATGCGCAAACCTTTTAATACTCACACTCCTCCACTGCTACAAATCCTTTTCAAACCATTGGAACTCTATCAATCCATCCAACTGAACCATGGACTTTAGGGGTTTGAGCCGGGCTTGGCTGTTTCCTAAATAGGACACCCCATATCTCCCTAACGCCAGTGGGAAACCATCTGACATGCTACCAAGTTGATCCAGTGCTCTGGGCAAACCCTCTTCCCATTCGTCCTCAGATGAGCCTTTTTTTCCCAATTTCGAGGTGATGGGAGTTGAACATTACATCAATGAATTTCAATTAAAAGTGCAACCCATGTGGCTACACAATAAGGAGCAGGAATCATTGACTATAGTTAAGAAGGTTTATTACAAGTTAGCAATCAAGTTAAGGTACACGAATCTCAGCATTGTACTATAAAAATATAGAATAACAACTGGGAAGCCCAAACTCCTAAAGAAGTTAGTCACATCAATGCAAAAGATCAATAATAAAATCTGGTGCTCAGAGAATAGTTTCTAGTTCTCTCTCCTATACATGAGTATACCCTAGGATCATGTAAATTAAAGTCCCAATTAAGAAAGATGGTTTTGGAAACTAAAGAATCTCATACTTCAGGGAACAGCAGAAAAATAGGGAAATACTGGAAAGTGCAGGAATTGTGAGATGGTGTCAGCTTTGCAGAAGATTGGTAAAGAGTCTTCTTGGGTCAGGGGAATTATGAGTATTAGCTTAAGACGCACTTAGCTAGAGTCAAGACTAAGCATAGAGGTCTAAGCATCAGCATAAGCATAGAGATCTAAGTCTCCCAAAAGCCAAGGAAAAGTGGCAGTCAGCTTAGACAATTTAAACTTCACCACACTCATTCAGGTACCACTCCTCGGATCACATTATCAGGGGTTCCATTGTCTTTTTCCATTTTCATGTTGTAAACTGCAACATTTAAGAAATGTCCCACACTGAACATGGAGCAAAATCATTCTTGCTCAACCAAGCCATGTTGTAACATTGCTGAATATAACTCTTCAGTTAACACTCTGGCTCTCCATGTTCCTTTGTGAAGGCTTTCTTCTCAGGCTCTCTCTATCACTAAAACAGTGTTGTATTTACTCTCAAACGAACAATGTATGTGAACATACCTGCAAGGGAAAAGTCATGTAAGCACAAATGGAAAACCGTATTTTATGCAGGATGAAAACCTTGCCTAGTAAGTGCCATTTTAGAGTATTAATTAATGGTGCACATTTAATATGCGGGTGCACTTTGAAGACAAATGAATATAAATTGTCAGTACATTAGATTCATATTGCATGTGGCATACAGTAAATCTTTTAGTAAGAATGTGTAAGTATGGCTAAGAACTAGATTTTAAATCAAATATATGACAATTTATTGTGAGATGGTTTCGATTCAATGATCTAAGCAGTAATTCTCGTTTAATTAATTAAGGCATACAATGTTTATTAACTCTATAATTCTACAATTAATGCACTTCAGTTATGATCTCTAGTGTAACATATTGTGTTAATGTCATTAGGCCACAGAGGAAACATGTGCTAAGTGCATGTTTTTGGTATGTACTTGTGACCTGAAAAGGGAGAGTCAAAATGAATCTGCTCCATCACCAATCCACTCTATGCCACTCAACTTTATACTATTCAACTCCACAACACTCCACTTCATCCCACTGCACTGTACCCCACTCCACGCTACTATAAATATACCCAAATATACCTTGGCCCTGCTCAGGGCTTCATTAAATGCCGCTGCCAGACTGATCACTGACACAAAAAGAAATGAGCACATTTCCCCAGCCTAAAGATCTCTAAAGTGCTTACCTATGAAGCAAGAATACATTTAAAGATTGTTTGTTTGATGCACAAAGCTCTCAACTTCAAAAACCCTAGATACCTAGCTCAAAAACTAGAATTATCAGGAGGGGGCAGACCCTTCCAGAAGTGCAAATTCCTTACTACTAAAACCTCAGACTTTTTGCAAAAAGAAAATGAGACTCAGAGCCTTCTCGAGCGCGGCAATTAAGATCTGGAACTCTCTCCCACCTGAAATCAGCAGAATCCCCTACACGGCGGCGTTTAAACATGATTTAAAAACAATCCTAATGAACAAGTTCCTGCCTTGAGGGGGGGCGTGGCTACCGACTAACATGGCGGACGCCAGCTAAGTATGCTCCGTCTCACACCCGAATAACAAGCCTTTTATCCTGTATTTCCCGGCCCCACAACGTCCCCACCTTCGGACCGGAGCCGAGTAGTAACGCACAGGTGGTGCGCAGCTACACTCGAGACCTGCCGGGGGCCTTGATCACAATCGCCGCGGACGGACCCAGGTGAGGCCTACAGCCGCAACAGAAGCCGCGGCCCACAGTGAAGGCGAGGCCCGAGCAGACCGTTTGCACGGAGGGCGGCCGCGGGACGAGGGCCGCGCTGTGTGAGGCTTGAGACCAGCGCTGATCGCGCACACGGGGTGAGTGAAGCCTCCGGCCCCAGTACGGGCGCATTGCAGCGGGAGCGGGTGAGAAGTGTATGCCCCCACCAGAGAGCCCACCACTGTATCGCACGGAGGTTAGACGAGCCTACAGCGAGATCGGCAGCAGTGTGACCGGTCTAGTGTGGTGAACCCAATTAAAAGGCCAAAGACTGACGGTGTAACGTGGGACAGCAATCAACATACAGGCTCTCACCCACGCAAAAAGAAGGAGCGTCCCCTCCTCCACACCCAGGCGGATTACGGTGCGTGGAAACGCCGAGACGGAGGCTATCGGCGCTGCTATGGGGTGGAAAATGGTGGTGCGCTAAAAATAACGGACAGCCTGGACTGAGAGATAAAAGGCAACATATAGGTGGACTGGAGTCCCGCCCTACGAGTGAGCACACAGAGGAAGTGCAGACCCGATGCAGAGGTGAGCCGCACCAACATAATATATATGCAGCTGTGAGCAGCACATGAGGGGATCAAACTGTTCCTAGCAGCGAGTAGGTGAAGCCCGCTGACACCTATCCCCCAGGGCAAGAAGAGCACATCTAGAGTGATAGTGAAGGACTGCGCCCGACCAGTGCTCGAGAGGCAGCGGAATTAGCAGAAGGTGCATGCGGGCACCCGCGACCTGGGCAGTGGCCGACTCACGTGGTGTACACCCCCTTGGACTTGCGGCGATTGCCCCCTAAAGCCCTGGCGAAGAAGAAGAGAGAGGTACCAGCAACAATAGAGATGGGCCAGATAGTTACACGCGAGGGCAGCTCAACACACAGTCACGCAGGAGACATTATGGGACGCAACAGAACCAAACAGCCGGACTCCGTGGTGGGCACTAACATGCAATATTTCAGCTCAGAAGATCCCTTAGCCTCATCCAACAATGAAGTTGTACCACCAACGGGGATGGGCTCTCAGGAGGCCAAACTGGACTTGATCCTCACCGAAATCAGAGCCTCTAGAGAGGCGCTGGAAGCACGCATGGACTCAGTGGCCCCAGGGCTGTCCCTGCTGAAGACGGACCATAACAAGCTAGCAGAGAAAGTAACTGAGCACAAACTGGCACTGGATAATCTAATACCACAGCAGACAGAACATTCTACACGGCTGGAGAACCTAGAACACCAACTAAAGGGACTGAGAGACACGGTGGACGATGCCGAAGGACGTGCACGCCGCAATAATATTCGCATACTGGGAATTCCGGAACGCAGCGAAGGGACAAATCCGACTCAGTTTGTGGAAGACTGGCTCAAAAAAGTGGTGGCGCCAGCGGGCCTTACCCCACTATACAGCGTGGAACGAGCGCACAGAATCCCTCCACGCCCGCCCAAGCCGGGAGCGCCTCTGAGACCCCTGATAGCGCGACTACTCCACTACAAAGATAGAGACACAATCCTCAAAGCAGCCAGGGAGAATGCTCCGGTGAAATATGAAAATAGGACAATATCCCTCTATCCGGATTTCACCCCGACGGTCCAGAAAACCAGATTGACCTTCATGGGAGTGAAACGAGCGATACGCGATCGCAACCTGAAGTACGCTCTCCTTTACCCGGCACGCCTGAAAGTCATGCATGGCCACAAGACTTACTTTTTCGACACCCCGGAGGAAGCGTCGGAATGGATGGAAATAGCGCTCACGCCGAACACCTCTCAAGATCCCCTGGCGGAGTCGCAAGGAAACCACCCCCGGAACCGGACAGCACTGAGCGTAGACCAGGCGGGACACCACCATGCCACAACTACCACGGACCAGTCCAAGACACCACTTGTGACAGAGACGGAAATGGGGACAGCGCTCCTCACAACATCGCCCTTGGCGGCCCATGACGCCCAGGAACAATCGGGCGCGGAGCCCCAGTCTAACACCCACACGGAAGGGTCGGACTCAGACACTAGCTTGCAACTGTTCCCGCGCATTACTGCGCAAATGGCAAACGAATTTTAACTACCTGTGTTGAAGATGCTCATTGGTAATGTATGTGTTTAGATATTTTGATTTCATGGAGGTGGGTACAGGAGGCTGGGTCACATGGTTGTAACAGGGTGCACCCAGAGAACCCTAAGTGAACATCCACAGGGTGAACGCAACGGGACCCCACCCCCCCTAGGCGAAGGCACCGTTGCGATTCATAGTTTTGCCCCGTTGGGCTCCAAATGTTTGGTCTGCAGCTGGTTCCGAGCAAGGACCGTATAGTTGGGAAGTTCAAAACAGTTCATGCACTCAGATCACACCTCATTATGTATCTTACGCTAGTTGTACTGGCAATAACATTTGCTATTAGTCCGTCTCCTTATGGCGACACCTAACACATATACACTCTGCACCTGGAATGTGCGAGGGATGGGTTCAGTCCACAAAAGGCACAGAATCCCGGCAAAACTGAGCAGAAGGAGGGTCACTATTGCTTGCTTGCAGGAAACCCATCTAAGCGGGCCAGAAGGCTCTAAACTGCACCAAAAGTGGAAGGGACAACTGTTTGGCACTGCCTACTCAGCCTTCTCTAGGGGGGCAGCCATATGGATGAGAAATTCCGTTCCTTTTAAGCCAATGGAGCAGCGGGTGGACAAAGAAGGAAGATATGTCTTTGTCCGTGGTGCCCCTGTAGTACTGGGATGCGTATACGCCCCCAACATGGACCAATCGAAATTCCTTAGCACTCTTAGTGGAGTGCTATCGGATTGGTCTGAATACGGATGGATAATAGGAGGGGATTACAACGCGGTCTTGGACATCTCCCTTGACAGATCCCACCCTCCACTGCAGTCCGCGGAAAGCAGAAAAGAGGCCGAGGCACTAGCACACTGGGCAGAGGGTTTGGACATGGTGGATGCATGGAGAATTAAGCATGCAGACCGTAGGGAGTACACATTTTACTCGCCGCCGCACAAATTACATACCAGGATAGACCCATTCTTCTGCTCGAACACTTTACTGGGATCCATAACCTCTACTATTCATATGGGCAAGACACTATCCGATCATAACCCAGTAGAACTCGCATTGCAGTGGGGGAGGGTCCCAACCCCAATACCAACATGGCGCCTACAACCGAGAGTGCTTGAGGACCCGGTCTTTAGGGACGCTATATCGGAAGCCATAACTGCGTTCTTCCGCGAGAATGCGGGCACAGCTAACTCTAGACAGTTGGAGTGGGATGCTTTTAAAGTGACTATAAGGGGGATGGCAATGAGCACCAAGGTAAGCATCAGACAGACTGTAGTGCAGAAACTTATGGAGGTGGAGGGTAGCTTGGCGATGTTGGAGAGGGAGGCAGGGGGCACAAACGATCAACTTACACAGCTCCAAGAGGCACACATACAACATGCAGAGCTGCTGGAAGAGCTGCGGGTCATTGATTACAGGGAATACACGACTCGACAACACACTCAGGCCGACAGATCGGGGCCCTTACTAGCACGAATGGTGCGTAACTCACCTACTAGCACCCCTATAATAGAGGTCCAGGATCAACATGACGAAATAGTGGGGACGCAGATAGACAGCAATACCAGCTTTAAAGACTACTACACACACCTATATGCAACACACCCGCCAATGGCAGATACGAACTTTGGGTCCTTCATGAAGGACTTGCCCATCCCAAGGCTCACACCTGAACAACGAGATGTTCTGGCGCGCCCCATCACGACAGCGGAAATTAGACAGACCATTAAAGCCTTACCAAGGAATAAAACCCCTGGCACTGCCGGCCTGCCGGCTGAGTTCTATGTGGTCTATATTGACTTGCTAGCCCCGCAACTGAAGCTCCTATATAGCGAGTCACTAGAGTCTGGTGCCCTACCCCCCACGTCCCTGCAGGCATTGATAGTGTCCCTACTAAAACCCAGCAGAGACGGATTGGAACTGGCAAACTACAGGCCGCTGTCCTTTTTAAATACAGACTATAAAATACTTAGTAAGATATTAGCGACAAGACTGAACCAATACATTCCGACGCTCATACACACAGATCAGTGTGGTTTTGTCCCTGGACGGAGCACAGCGCTTAATCTTCGGAGGCTGAGCTAGATAATGCTAAATGATGATGCCAGAAATGGGATGGAGGGCTGCATATCCCTGGACCTAAAGCAGGTATTTGACTCCTTACGTTGGGATTATATGTTTGCGGCTCTGGCGAGATTTGATATACCACCTGAATATCTGGCATGGGTGAATTTATTATACTCATGTCCGACGGCACGTGTTCGCACTAATACGTGCATATCAGAACAGTTCATGATCGCTAGAGGCACGCGGCAGGGCTGCCCATTGTCGCCCCTACTTTTTATATTGGCTATGGAGCCTCTGCTGCACAGGCTTAGAGTGATGGCTGCGCCGAAGGGAGTCTTGCGCAACTTAGTGCCACACATAGTATCGGCCTACGCCGATGATATCACATTATATATTAGGGACATGTCGGACTGCCTTACCCCTATCTCTCAAATATTTGAATCATTTCGCACAATTTCGGGACTGGCCATAAACGAATCAAAATCGTATGGCTACTGTTTCGGGGGTACTACGGATGCCACCTACTTACAATTCCCCTCACGCAGGTTTCAGATGGCGCCATCCACATTAAAATATCTGGGGATTCAAATTTACCACAACAGGCAAGACCTACTGGATGGTAACCTAGGCAAAACACTTACTAACCTTAAATCGCAAATACAATTCTGGACTGCTTTACCACTATCGATACCGGGAAGAGTGGCAATCACTAAGATGGTGGTCCTCCCCCATCTGCTATATTTCTTTACAAATCTACCGCTCCTCATCCCGATGAACACCCTTAAATCACTACATACTTTGCTGATCGAATTAATATGAGGGCCGGGCAGAAGACGTGTGAGTCTTGCCAAGTTGCAGCTACCTGCATCGTAGGGTGGGATGGGGGTCCCAGATGTGATTGCGTATAGCTACGCTTGCCAACTTCAATGGCTGGCTTACTGGCTGGCTGGCCGCAACTTACACGAAATAGACATGACCACGGCAGACCGGGAACGAGGCAGCATACATCGTGTTATTTTTAATATTGCTCGCGCTGCTGATAACTCGCCCCAGAGCTGCTAGAGCTCATTCATTTTGCGCTGCCTACTTAGGTGTCGGCTCGAGGCCGGGGAACAGTCAGGCTTACCTGCATCCTGATTGGCATTTCACCCGCATTTGGCGGGATTCAGACAGCCTAGTGGGTCCGTCCGCCATATTGGGTTGGGTTGAAGGCTGGGAGCACTTCAGGCGCCATCTTGCGAAGGGCAAGGGACGCAGGAGGCGGACTCCCGCACTCAGGTGAGCTTATTTAAGCCTCTGAGGGGGTGCTTAGATCAGAATTTGATCAACGCGCTTCTGCTGTTGCAGCTAATTTTTTTAACTCGTGTTATTTTTAATATTGCTCGCGCTGCTGATAACTCGCCCCAGAGCTGCTAGAGCTCATTCATTTTGCACTGCCTACTTAGGTGTCGGCTCGAGGCCGGGGAACAGTCAGGCTTACCTGCATCCTAATTGGCATTTCACCCGCATTTGGCGGGATTCAGACAGCCTAGTGGGTCCGTCCGCCATATTGGGTGGGGTTGAAGGCTGGGAGCACTTCAGGCGCCATCTTGCGAAGGGCAAGGGACGCAGGAGGCGGACTCCCGCTCGGTCCAATACTATAAAAAGGATGGAGGCGCAAACGCGCAGCGGTTGCGCGCAGCGGGCGCGACGTAGGCGCGCCGGAGGTGCGCCAGAGGTAAGCCCGTTTGCGCCCGTTCGCGCAACGGGCGCGCTTTGGGCCGCTCCCTCTGCCCCTCCGCACTCTCCACGTCTAGTATATTCCCGGGCTGCCTTATTGGAACTCAGACCGAGCCAGGTACCCCTGAGTCAGAAGGGTACTGCCCTAGCCTCGCTTAACTCCCTCTCTTGTGGGTTGCTTAATGTTCGATCTCTCTGTAAGCATCACACAGAGATTGCCCTCCTCATCGAGACCTCGGGGCTCGATGTCCTGTTCCTTACGGAAACTTGGACACGGGAGGACTGTTTGGTCGAACTGGGCTTGGCTTGTCCTCCAGGTTTTAAAATTACCCACACTCCCCGGTTGAAGAACAGGGGGGGTGGAATTGGTGTCATCTATAGAGAAATGTTGGGTTTTTCCCAACTGAAAATCAGAGAGGTCTCGGGCTTTGAACTGATGGGGTTCTCCTTTATAGATCTGGAGAGAACATTGGTCATGGGAGTTCTATGCTATCGCCCACCGAGCTCGGCTCCTTCCTTGTCAGATTTCATCGACTTGATTTATGACCTCTCCAATACTCACTCTAAGCTATTGGTCCTAGGGGATTTTAACCTGTGGCCGGGTGGCCCGCTGGATATGGCGTTTACGACACTCTGCCAAGCTCTCAGTGATATTCAACTGGAACAATTGGTCCGGTCAGCCACTCATAGGAGAGGCCACGCTCTGGACCTGGTCTTCGCAGACGCACAACTAGTGGCGGTCAATGATATCCTATGTCAGTGCTGGACTGACCACTCACTGGTTGCTTTTTCCCTTCATCTGGGGGTCCATTTCTTGGGGATTGCTGGTGCCGCACAGACCAAACTGGGCAGACCTTGGTCTAGACTATTAAATTCATTGCCTCTGCCCTCTCTTTTACCAGATAATTTTTGTCTGAGTGACTCGGTGGAGGAAAGCTATACCACTCTGTGTCGGTCCATTACTAACACCCTGGACAAGGCGGCACCCCTTCGTAAGTCTCGTAGCAGATTGAACCGGGCCTGTCCATGGTATACGGAGGAGCTGCGGCAGTTGAAGTTGAGCTGCAAACGTGCTGAGAGAGCCTGGAGGAAGCAGTACTCGCCCGTAGCGAGGATTTCTTTCAGGCTGGCACTGCAGAGCTACAAGGCGCAGATTAGGTCGGCTAAGGCTGCCTTTCTAGAAACCACCTTGAACCAGGAGCCGAACAAGTCACAAGCCCTGTTTAAGATCGTCAGGGATTTAACCCATCCTAAGTGTGTGGCTAACACGGTCCCTGCGTCGCAGACCTTGTGTGACTCCTTGGCGGATGCTTTTGAGGAGAAGACTGCTAAGATCCTGGAAGGCCTAAAAAACTCAGTGCCTCCGGCGCTCGATGCGGGAGCTCCAGGCAGCCCGTCCAGTCGACCCCAACCGGTAGTATTTGACTCTGACTTGGGAACTCCGGACGGACTGCCTGGTCGACCCCAGCCGAGTGATCCAGACCTCAGTATGGGAGCTCCGGATGCTCCTTCCAGTCGACCCTTGCTGAGTGGACATGCCCTTGTTCCGGGGGCCTTGTGCGTTGGGGCCGGTCCAACCTGGCAAAGCAGGTCTGCCTTGAGTCAGGCAGCCTGGGTAGCCCAGGATACCCCGCCCAGCTGGCCCCGGCCGAGTGGTTTTGTTCCCAGCTTAGGAGCTCCGGAAGCCGCGCCCAGTCGACCCCAACTAAGACACTTTGCTACCCTCCCCTTTGAGGAGTTCTGCAGTCTGGCATGTACGGTGACTTCAGGCTCTCCGCTTGATCCTTTGCCTCCCAAATTCTGGAAGACATTTCAGGCTGAACTTTTCCGGCCTTTGTACTCCATCTGCCTCCAGTCTTTGGAGTCGGCAACGGTTCCTGAATGTTGGAAGCTTGCAGTCGTGTCACCACTGCTCAAGAAACCGACCTTGGACCCCGCCTGTCTTTCCAACTACAGGCCAATCTCCTTGCTCCCTTTTCCTATTAAGATCATGGAAAAATGGGTGACCCGCTCTCTCTCTGGCTTCCTGGAAGAAACTGGATGGCTCGATGAGTCGCAGTTCAGTTTCCACCCCGCACATGGGACGGAGTCCGCACTGGTAACCGTTCTGGACAATCTTCGCTCGCGAGTCGACAGTGGTCGGGCAGCCTTTTTGGTGCTGCTCGACATGTCGGCCGCGTTCGATACTGTTTGCCATCGGACCCTTATTAGGAGGCTTGAGGAGTGCGGGGTTACGGAGAGGGCAAGAGACTGGTTGGTATCCTACCTTTACAACCGACAGCAGATGGTCACGCTTCCCCCGTATCAGTCAGAACTGCGGAAAGTAGGGCAGGGGGTTCCACAGGGCTCGGCCATCATCCCTATACTGTTCAATCTGTACCTCCGCCCTTTGGTCCAGCTTATAAAATCTTTTGGTATCTCGGCTTTTAATTACGCTGACGATACCCAGCTGGTCTTTTCCTTGGTAGGAAGCAATGCGGTCTCGCTGGAGACATTCCACCGTTGTATGGCAGCTAGGGGGGACTGGCTTCGGGCCAACTCCTTACAATTTAATAGCACAAAAACCGAGGTGCTCCACTGTTCCATGGACCGGACTCCGCGGGCACTCCCGGAGAATTTCTGGCCTGCTACGCTTCCCGAGATGGTTTCGGCCGCGGAGTCAGCTCATAACTTGCACGGCCAAACTCTGGAATTCCTTGCCACTCCCCTTAAGAAGTCTGGGGGACTATCTTCCATTTAGGAAAGCCTTAAAAACCCATCTCTTTCCTAGAGTTGGCTGAACAATGGAAGTGCTAGTGACCGGAATTCAAGCGCCAGGATGCCCTTGGGGCGACAGGACCGCGCTATACAAGTATACAAAATAAATAAATAAATAAATAAATCGCCTATTGCTCCCAAACACCATATTGCCAAAAACGACGCCACACTTCCTACAACTCGCTATCCGGTGCTGGAAAAAAGCCATCAAATACACAGATCTGACAACCCCTTATGCGCCCACGATACCCTTACTGGGACGCCTCCTGGGGACAGGCACGCTAACAGAGCGCGCACTCCAACTATGGCATGACTCTGGCATCACGCAGGTGGGTGATTTCTTTGCGGACGGTAACATTATGACACATGAGGATTTCGCACAAGCGCACCAGTTCCCTAGAGCTCTTTTTTTAATGCATGCGCCCATAACACATTACATTACAATGACCTGGTCGGGAGATGGAGCGGAGCCACTTACAACCCCACTGCTTACCATGCAATATCTAATGGGAGCCGGCAGCCACTTAACGAAATGGTTAACATATGGCATACGTACTAGCAAGGTGGTCTCCCTACAGTCTACTCGGGAGAACTGGGAGAAAGATATAGGGCGGGCGCTCAGAGATAAGGAATGGGAAAAGGCACTGAAATTCACCAAAAAGCTGTCACGCAACCCAAAATTTAAGTTCATACAGTTGATGATCCTGCACAGAGCTTATCTCACCCCCCACCGATTACACATTATGTTCCCTAGTGCAGCGGACTCGTGCCCCCGATGAATGGCTGAGGATGCAGGCCTTCTGCACATGCTGTGGGACTGCCCTAGGTTGGGTCATTACTGGGGGACAATCCACGAGGCGCTAGAGTCAGTAGCCCCCGCAAGGCCTTACAACTCCCCGACTTACTGTATCCTGGGGTTGGGTCCTACAGAAAAGAAGAAAAGCACCACCACACGGTTTGTGGACCTGGCTCTACTCTTAGCTAAAAGAATGATAACGATGCGATGGAAATCTACTAGGCCCCCTAGCCCTGGTGATTGGCATGGATAGGTAGTGCGATGGGTGAGGGCAGAAGGGGCCGAACTACACAGGGAGGAATGCAGAGGTCTCCGCAAAACACACATCTCAATGGAATGGCAGGCCATACTTATTGAATTCGAAACATGTGACATTAATGCAGTGGCATAAACAAGCGAGGCTTACTAACTCGAATAAGGCGAATATGAATGCGGAATGCTGAATGAGATTTCTGGAAGCGGGACCCCCCCTCTTCCCCCTCCAAGACTCCCCTTCCCCCCCCCCCCTTTTTTTTTTCCTTTCTCCCCCCGGTACTCCCCTTCCTTCCCCTCCCCACCTCCAGTCCCCCTACCCTTATCCCCCCCTCATCTGCCCTGCGCACTGAAAGGTGCAGCAGCTGCTGGCTGCGAAACTGGTTCATACAGACGAACATGGTGTTGTAAATAGGAGGAACAAGAGATATCACTGCAAGGTATAGAAACGCCTCAGTACAATGGAAAATAACTGAATGATCTGTTCAAAAGTGCAATGGGAGTTCTAGGAGGGGGGATTGAATATTGAGGGAGTTAAGTTGTTCAAAAACAAAAGGAATACTGCACTGTAATGTATGATAAAAATATTGGCACATGACATACTGTTTGTAATGTACCAACCAACTGTTGAATGAAGCAATGCCACGATAAATGAAGCAGTAAATAAAAATATTTCACAAAAAAAAAAAACAAGTTCCTGCCTTAATTGGATCATGGGTTGTCTGTTTGCAAAATGTCCTTCTTTTTTTTCTTCTCCTAATAATTGTAATGTCTATGATTCTCTACCTTACATTATTAAGTAACATTTTGCTCGCATCTATGTACAATTTTATTAGCTCATCATGCTAGCCTCTCTTACCCTTTCTTCATTGTCCCCTTACTTTGTTCCCCCCTCCATTACTGTGAAGCGCTCCTATACCCTTTGGGGTCTTCGCGCTATACAAAACTTTAAATAAATAAATAATCCGGTGCATGCCACGCCACTGTATGCCATGACACTTCATTCTATTCAATCCATGCCACTCCACTCCACTCTACCCCACTTCACTCTACTCCACTCTATGCTGGTCCACTTTATGCCTCTCTGTGCTATTCCACTGTATGCCACTTCCCTCTTCTTTACACCACTCCACTGTAGGTCACTGCACACTAAGCCATTTCAGTCTTCACTATACCACTATGCAATACTCGACCCTGCACCACGTTCTTCTACTCCACTCTACGAATCTACACCACTCCACTTTATGCTCTTTCCTTATATGCCACTCCACTTTATGCCACTCCACTCTCTACCACTTCACTCTACAACGCATCAATCCACACCCCTCCACTCTATGACATGCCACTCCTCTGTACCCCACTCCAGTCTGTGCCACTCCACTCTCTGCCGCTCCACTGTACCTCACTCCACTCTATGTTCTTCCATTCGACGCAACCCCAACGTATGCCACTCCACTCTACAGGTTTTCACTGTACGTCACTGCACTTTACGTCACTTCACTTTACGCTATTACACTGTACACAACTCCAGTTTCCAACAATCCACTCTAAGCTATCACCCTATATGCATCTCTACTCTATGCTCCTCCACTGCACACCACTTCACTGTATGCTGTTCCACTGTACACCAGGACACTGTATGCCAGGCCACTCTATGCCACTCTAGTTCATACTAAGACACTCTTCTCCACAGCTCTCTATGACACTGTAAGCCACTCCAATGTATGCCATGACACTGTACTCCACAAAACAGTATACCATGATAGTCTACCATGCGCCACTCTATGACATGACCCTATACAACACTGCATTCTACGCCACTCCACTCAATGCCACTACAGTCTACTCTGCTCTACAAGACTGTAATCCACTCTGCAACACTCTACACCCCTTCGGTGTAACAAACTCTACTCCACTCTATGTCACTCCACTGTACAACGCTTTACTCCAGTCAATGTTAGTGTATAACACTGAAGTACACTCTATACCAAAGTACAACACTCTACTCAACTCTACAACACTTTACACAACTCCCTGTATGTCACTTGACCCCACTCCACTCTTCGTTATGAGACAGTCCTCCAGTGTACTCCAAACTTCTCCACTAACTACTCTACTCTACTCCACTCCACTCAATGCCACTCTATGCCACTCTACTCTATGACACTCCATACCACTCCACTCTAACATGCTCGAGCACACTGTAGTGTAATGGACATCAGTCCACTGTAAAACACTGTACTACAGTCTATGCCACTCCACAGTACTGCATTGTATTACAGTTTCCCACACTAAAACACGCCACACTACTAACAGTAAGACATGCTACTCCGATTTATCACACTTTTCTACACTCTATGCTACACCAACCCACAATACTCTACGACAGAGAAAACCCATTCCACTCTGCACTACACCATTCCACGGGACTCCACTCTACAACACTTTGCCCCACTCTACAACACTCCACTCTATGCTGCTCCACTCTATGACACTCTACTACACTTTATACAACTCCACTTTACAACACTCTACTACACTCTATGCCAGTGTACAACACTCTACTACACTCTATGCCCCTAAACTCCACTGTACAACACACTACTCCACACTATGACACTGTTCAACACTCTAATCCAGTGTATGCCTCTCTATGACACTACTCCCCTCTGGGACACAGTACGCAATACCCACGACTCCACTACAGCCCACTTTACTCCACTTTACTCTATGACACACTACTTCACTCTACTCCATTGTACTCCTCTACAGCACTGTAAGCTGCTCTACACCACTCCACTCTATGACACTCCTCAACACTTTGCGACACTCAACAATACTTTACCCGTCCACTATACCACACACACTGCACTGTATAGCACTCCACTGTACAACAGTGTACTCTAGTTTATGCGTGTTCACTATACTCTAGTTTACTTTATGGCACTGTATAATACTCTACTCCACTGCACAACACTACGCAACTCTCTCTATCTCACTCCAGCCCACTTTACTTCACTCGACCCATGACATACTGCTTCACTTCACTCTCTTGTACTCCTCTACACCACTCCATTGTTTGCAACTCAATGCAACTCAATGCCACTCAACTCTACTCCACTATATGCAACTCCACTCTACCACCCTGTACTGCACAATTCTCTACTCCATACTACTGCACTGTACAACACTCAAATCTACTCTGTGGAACTCCACTCTACGCAACTCCCTCCTACAAAAAGATACTACACTCTATGAGACTCTACTCCACAGTATACCCTTACACTCCAATTTACAACCAGTGGCGTCTCCTTCGCTATGTCGGAGGAGCGTTGCCCCACTGCTTTTAAGCAATGAGAACCATAAAATGATAATAACTTACAGTTATTATCATTTTATGCTTCGCGTCCTGCTGCTTTGTGGAAGGCAGGCGGGTGGGAGGGCTGCTCTGCTCTTGGAGCAGGGGAGGAGTGGTTTGGCAACTCCTCAGTGCGCAATGCTTGTTTGGTCGGCCCTCTCGGGCCGCCCAAACCAGTCATGTGCACTTTCCCCGTTCTCCATGCAGGCTGCATTACAGTCTGTATGGAGGACATGCCCACTCCTCCAGCCCTTGCCTGAGTACTGTGTCACGGCGCTCAGACCAATCACAATGCTGCATTACAGCGTTGTGATTTGCGTAGGGGAGGGAGCCTGGCCACCTGCTTCCTGTTCCGGGAGTTGGAGACAGGAGTGCAGGAGCAGAGACGCAGACCCATTCTCAAGGTAAGATTTTTTTGTATTTCCCCCAAACAACACCCCCCTCCCCTGAGACCCCCATGCCAGCCCCACCACCTCCGACCCATGCTGGCTGCTCCTGTTTAGAATTCTGTACTCCACTCTATCCCTCTAAACTCCACTGCACTCTACGAGAAGCCACTCCAATTTATGACACTTTACTCAACTCTATACTACACCACTGCACTCTACTGCAATCCACCCCAATCTTCTCTATGAGACACTACTGCACTGTATAACACTTTATAATACTATACCCTGTGCCACTGCATTGTACTCCACTCCACTCTAGTCCCCTCCACTCTATGACACTCCACTCTACTCCACTCTTCTCTATTCTACTATATGACACTCCACATAACAACCCTTCACTCGATGACACTAGACAGTATGATTTAAAACACATTTTTATTAAAAAATGTAAAAAACATTGAACATCGATGAAAAAAACAAAGGCTACAAATTCTAAATGTTTGTGAAGTTTAAGTTTGGTTTGTTTAGAAAGAAGAAATAAATGTATAGTAATTTAAAGGTGGGTGTAATTTTCTAAATGTCAGGTATAACTATAATGTATCTAATGTATCTAGCGTATCTAATATAATCTAGTATATGAGTAGTTTAATTTTGGTTTGTATAAAAAGAACAAATAAATACATTTTTCCAAACTATAACTACGTTGTAACCTTTGGTTTTGTCATTCAATATATATATGTAGAAAATGTGTTGTGTTGCTGTAATTGGAATACCCTACATAGCTCTGTGGATCTATACAAAGAATAAATAAAATTGGTTTCCTTTCATTAATCTCTGCTCTCGGCAGGGAAGCATTTAGGGTTCTGTTTTCTTTCAGAATGTGTCCTGCTGTTGCCAGACTGACTAAGCACTAGAATAGTTTTCCACAATGTCCTTGCTATGTGGGTCTAGAATGGCATTTAAATTACAGAACCAAGAAAGAACACCATACTGCATGATTCAGTTTATTTTGGCAAGGAAGATTTTTCGGAGAGTGGTGATGCATCGCACTCAGTACTTAAAATGGAAGCTCAGAATGGGATTTTTAGATGTTCCTGGCAATGCACTAATGTACGTTATGAAACCTATATTGGTTAATGCCATCACAGCAGATGTATGTGTGTGTAACCAGAAGCCACATAATTCGGGTTGGTGTGGTGGGGAAGAGAGGCTTTGAATGCTGCGACTACTGCCTGTGACAGAAATCACAGTGAACATATAAGTCATTTTTTAAAACTTTATTTACACAGAGTATGAGAGGCTACCGCAAAATTATGTGTTTAACACATTCCGTGCTGCTGTCAGCCATTGGCCGACTGTAGCACCACCTCCCCAGTGCTGCCGTGGGCCAATGGCTGACGCGGCCCCGCCCGTTTTGCAGAAGTGCCGCACTTGCACAAAATCGCAGCCGCCGTTAAGGCGTTAAACAAAAATTGCTTTCAAAATATAGATTTTAGTAATATGCAGTTAGACTATACCTTGTGCAAACAGTTTTATGAGCTTAAAGGGACTCCATCAATTAAAGGCAGCAAAATCCCCCAAGCAGCCTTTGCATTTGGAGATTCTCTATTGCACACATTTACATTTCTGTGAGGCAGAAGGCACCCTGGCAAGAAGGCTTGGTTCTTGTTTAGCTCTCTGGTCCTCCTTCAGCTTCAAATGTGCAGAAGACTCCTGCCTTTCCATTTCAGCTGAGACATTTCAACTCTTGGAATTAACTGTTTGGGACAGTTTTCTTTTAATGAAAAGTAGGAGAACTGTTTTAGTTACATCAAAACGTATGGGCATGTCATCCCACTGTGACCATAGAGTTACTCTATGTTTCCTTCCATTTCTTGGGGTGTTGATGCTTATTGCCCTAAATGCCTGATCCATGTTACAGATATACCGTAAACAAGATAGGAGCTACAACGCAGCCCTGACGAACACCTCTTCCACTGTTGATGCTGTGTGAAAATGACATTATCCAATAATAATAATAATAATAATAATAATAATAATGATAATAATAATATGGTGAGTGGGTTTCTGCTTAGTCTGGGGGCATTTGCCTAGACTACAAAAAGTGCTTATAGCCCATTGACATATATCGAAAACAGGTATGTGGCCAGCACAACCCCCTCCCTTACTACTCCTCAAGATGTTATGCTTAACACATTTCAAGTAGTTTCTTCGAAATCTGATGAGTATATTCATTAGAGATCCATCAACCCCCATCTGCCTCAGGATAAGTTGGGCCCATCAGCCATGTCAAAAGTGCTACATGAATGTAAAGTGTGTGACTCCTTACCTGAGGATAGTCAACTTGGAAAGAAAAGGCATTTTAAGGCATGGGCAAAGTGGGCTCTGGCCCAGGGCCCTAGCCTTTCAGGCCCATCCCCTGCCCCCTCCCCCATAGAGTCTTGCCCTGAAGACCTTGTTTTAAATACTGTTTTCCTTTAACTTATTTTAATGTGAGTTGTGTGTCAGAGTCTATTGCAAACATTTTGCAAAGAAATGTTTGGTGTATGATTCATGCAACATTCATTAAAAAAACATTATTTTAGAGAAAAACAGGACCTCACATATGAGAAACGGGAGAGTGTCATGGATATTTTTTACAGTAATATTAGTGAGCTGCTGCTGTGTTAAAATATGAAAAACACACATCACTAGCCCTGAATATTAGATGTAAACACATTTAGAAGTTGGAACAGTGTGCCTGTGCTCTGTCAGTGACATGGCTAAAGAGGGCATGAAAGAGCTGAAATTGTAGCATAATCCCAAAACTGTTCCCTATAGGGGGACCCAACATACGTTTGGCCCAGGGGCCCCAGAATACTTAAGATGTACCTGTTTGAAAGGAGTAAATGGATGTTCAAGCACTGCTGCCCCATTCCTAGACCTTCCCATAACCACACTTAGACCTCAGACAGGACATCCACTTGCGAGAAACAATCTTGTATCCTACCCCACGTAATGTTTTCATTAGAATTTCATTAATGAGTGAATCAGGGAATTCGAAGCATGCCATGGGCATCGATCTCAGTATCTACTAACATACTGTGGTGAATATACTAGGACCCGAAGTGCCACATTCTGCCGAATTGTTTTTTGTTTTTGGTGTCCTCAGGTGCACCTCTGTACTGGTAAATTGCATACATTGAAGATTAAAATGCAAGCAATGTATGTGCAAAGTCGAACCAGTTGCTCATACTGATGAAAAAAATCATACTGAATCATTTGCTTGCATTTTTATTTATATACTGTATAATTAAATATGTTCTTCTTCTTGTGTGTGCTGGGCACAGGCCGGGTCATGAATGTTTTATGATTTGTCATTCAGGGAGAAAACTAGGGAACATATTTTTTGGAAAGTTTATGCAGAACCGCAATAATAACTACAAAGTACTGTGGTAGTTATAGGAAAATGTTAAAAAGAAATGTATAAAAAATAAAAAATATACTGTGATGCACTATATTTGTAGAATATAGTGAACAAATTATTATTATTTTTAATTTTTCTAAGTTGCGCAATACGTTCTACGTAGTACCGTAGTACTGCATAAATTTACTTTTTTTAAAAGTAAATATATAATAAATGGAAATTACACTGCAGTACACTATATTTACAAAATATATTCTAGTACAGTGCATTTAAACCTTTCTACAAATTAATTTTTTTAATATTTATTTTGGTATACCACTGTACTTCATATGTGGTACCAGAGTATTCTGTGACCTTTTCTTAAAATATACAGAAATTTCTATGAAAAAATCCGTACCTATCACCACTTCACTAAAGTAGTAATAGCCAGGGAAAAATATATTACCTACAACTTACCTTATATGTAAGGCCCTAACCTAGAACACAGCCAAAATGTGGGTAAAACAACATGGTTGCCTTTTACATGTGTAAAGACACCCATTAACCAATAATATACAGCCCTACAATCGCCATGTACTGTAAAATGCCACTGTAATTTTGCTTTATTCTGCGGAATTTCATGGTATTTAACTGCCTTCGATATCACAAAGTTTATATAGGGTGCCCTGGTAATGTCCTCCTGAACACTGATACTTTTATAGCTTCTAGTCAAAATTGTTTCTTTCCTTAGAGTACCTGGCAGTGTGAGAATAACTGCTCACACAACATGTTTGATTAATATGATTCGTATCACAATTATGTGCATTTCATCAAGTCCTATTTCTATTTCAGTGCTCCTACGTACCCCAACATCACTTTCACCTTTTTTTACAGCAGGCAAGTCTTGAGGTGGGCGTGCTATGTGGCATGCGTTTGCACACACTGATTTTAAATACTAATACATTGGAGAAGTGACCAATCAAGCTTTATTGCTGAATAGTACTATGTTAACCTCAGTGTCTTTTGTGTGAAACGCAGATTATTAACAGTGACTTCTAGGACTTGCCCTGCAGGAGCAGACAGGGAACGCCGCAGAGTTATCGCTGTGAATGAAATTCAAGCCGAAACACAATTTTCATGCTCTACTTATCATGCAGGAGCAGTTTTTTTCAGTTTTTCTTACAAGAGGAATGAAGCAGGCCTACGTTTTTCTTTCCAAATCGATTTCGTGTTCCCTTTATGAATAATTAAATGAAACAATATATTAGGTAATCTTGATTCAAACTTCCTACTTAATAATTAATAGGAGCATTGAGCATCTCAGCTCCAGTACAGATGCTTTGTAAGTGTGAACGGTAAACATGAAAACGAATGCAGACTGCATTTGAAATATGTAATAAATTGGGTTGTTGGGTCACTGTGCTGTGAGCCCTGGTCAAGCAGCAACCACTATATTTTTCAGGTTAAGGCACAAGCAAACTTCACATTAACCTGTTCTCAACCCCTTGGTAATTTTACACAGAGCAAGTCAGGCTTACATTAAGAGGCAATGTGTAAAGTATTTGTGCAACACTCAATCAGTAACACAATGAAAACAGTGCACAAAAAGGATCCCATACCAAGTGAGAAAAATAGAACACCATTTAATAAATGAAACAAGACCAAAATAACAAAAATCCAATCAGTGGAACTGGAGTAATGGATTTTTAAATAATAAACTGCAATCTAGCACCTAAAAGCATAAAGCGCCAACCGCCGCTATTTGTTTGCATTGGATCAGACCAAAGTCAAAAGTTCAGGCCAACTGCAAAGCAGCACAAGTTGGATACAGACTCAGATTGGTCCTGCTGAAGTTTTACCTTCTGAAGTTTTGTTCCAAGAAGTGCTGTTCGCAGAGCAGAGGGTAGCGAGGAACAGGGATGGCGTTGGGAGTGGTAATAGGTGTGGTGCGAAGAGGAGGCTGGGCGTCAAGGCCGAGCGCGCTGGAGCTTCACATTGGCAGTCCTCCACTGATTGCCGATGCTGCTGTGTGAGGAAACAGGCTGGTGGTGGCTCGTGCTGAACTTCAGTGCAAGCGGCACGGTTGCAGAGTGAATGGGCCTGCTAGCAGTCACGAAGATCTCAAAAGCTTGATTTCAAGAGCCCGTTAGCCACATCACTCCAGGACCTGAGAGACACCGCTTGATGATGAGGAATTTGCTGAAGACGGGTCCAGGAGCTGTTGGGGAGACTTTTATGTCCCTAAGGCCTAGATCAGGAGGCCACTAACTAGCAAAAAATGGTTAGGGGTTCTGCCCACTTAACCCTCCCGTACCTGAGCAGGAGACATCCAAGGATGAGAAAGTAGCAACAAAGGGTACTGAAGGGATCAATCCTTTTTTAATTTTCAAAAAAGAAACATCTAATTATCTTGTGAATAACAAATTAAACATTGGAGAAATATATAAGTTAATTCATATACACACATATGAGCGGACATCTAGGGAGGCACAACAACCACCAATCTATATACAAAATATCACATATACATCATATACAAATATACAAAACATTTACAATATCAACAAACATTTATCTGTACCCTAAACTCAAAAGATATATAAGAATATATATACACCAATTAGAGTAAGTGCCTCCTCTTAATTTACAATGGAGTGCACAACAAAGTGGTAGTCCCAAAAGCAAAGCACCAGGGGGTTAGAACATCAACCCAATCTCCATTTGTATAGGTGCATATCAGACAAAAATCAAATCTTTCTTAAGTTGTAACAGGCGACTCCATTCAAAACAAAAGGTGTCAGGAGGCCAGCAGACTAGCCCTTTGAGTCATTCTGAGGTTATGGGCTCAAGTTGAAGTTGCTGGTCCAGTTCTTCTTTCCCCTGGTCATCTATTGTGGCAACTGGTGGGTCTCTGCCTTTTGGAGATCCACTTTCTTAGTACTCCTCTTGGTGGACAATCCCTCTCCTGGCGAAATTCCTTGAGATCAGCCACAGCTTAGCCCTCCAGGTTGGCAAACTCAAACTCCATCTTTGCAGGTGAGGCTGCAGACACAGTGAAAACACCACAAAAAAGGATCCCACACAAAATAAAGAAATAGAGCACTATTTCATAAATGAGATAAGACCAGAACAACAAAAATGTAATTAGTTGAACTGGAGATATTGAATTTTGCAGTGGTGGATCGTCGTGGGAGTGCAACAGGGTGGTGTGGCAGGGCAGGGGATAGACAGGTTGGGGGAATGAATAGTGGTGTCCGACATACGATGGACAGGAGTAAGGTAAGTAATTAAATAAGAAAACAATTTACCTTACCAGTGCTGCATAACCGAGTTGGCGATTCAACGAGCGAAAGGTGCATTGTTTTGTTTATTTAATTACTTACCTTACTCCTGTCCATTTTATGTTGGACTCCATTACACCCCCGCCCTGCCCCACCCCCGCCACACCACCCCACAGGACTCCCACGGTGAGCCGCCATTGGAATTTTGTAGTTTTTAAAGAAAATAGTGCCAAAAGGCGTACAGCACCAACTGTGGATATCTGGTTGCGCGTGTCTGCTACAGGGACCCAGTTACACCCACTGAACAAAAGTACCTTCATTCCTGGATTGCAGAGTGTTGTGTGTTGCGCAGCTGAGGCAATGCATTGGTTCTGAGATGAAGCGAGATTGCAGTGCGACGTCCTGTTGCATTAACAATGAGGATCCCATTGATGGAGCTTGAGATGCAAAGTCCAGTGTTGGGGATGCGCTGCAAAGTCGGGGTGATGTGTTGATTCTGAAGCGATGCAAGACTGCGATGCACAGTCCAGTATTGTAGTTGAGGCTGTCATTGATGAGATTGATGAGATATGCGAGGGCCTGAGCCAAGAATACATGATGCAGTGACTGTTCTAAAGGCAATGTGGGCTGTGCCAGTGGTGCAAATCTTTGCGACGGATCCAATCTACACAGTAATGGTAATGTGGCGGTTCTGTTCAGGTTTATGCCACAAGGCAGAGGAGAAGCATCGGTTCTGCTGGATACACGAAGGCTAGCAAAACCACCTTTAGTTCACTTCCAAGGATCCAGGACTGGGGTGGCTCCACTTGACAGGGTTACATCACAGATGGCAGAGTCCAGGTTCAGAAACAGTTTTGTTGGAAGCGTTATGTCCTTGAACTTCAGGTCAGGCAGCCAGCCGACTAGCCATTGGAATCCCTCTGGGTTCAGGTGATGCAGGTCCAGGATGTCTCACCCAGGCTAGAGGGCAGCAGACAGCAGGCCAGCACAACATAGCAGGTGTCCAGCAGAGTGCAGTCCAATGGAGTGGCACTCCTTTAGCAGCACAACAAGGTTTCTTCCTGGTCCAGAAGTGTACTGCAGTGGTGGTGTCTGGGATCCATCTTTTATTCCCTGGTGCCCTTGTTCTAGAAGGTGGGAGAAGGTTACAGACAGTGATATTGAATTCCCTGCCTCCCCTGCCCTGGGTTCAAGCTGGCTGGAGTGACAAGGCAGGGTTTCATATGGTAACAGGAGAATTCCAGGTAGACACAGCCAAGGGTCCCAGGACCTGACGAACAGAATTGCTATTTAAAAAATGACTTCATCATAAGTTAGGATTTTATATTCTGATTCCAACGATTTCAAACACAAACCAGTCTTCTGTTTCCATTTGGAAAGTTCTCTTATAAAATGTAATAAGACAACGCCAGGTTTATCCTAGAATAGATAAGCCCTGTAGTAGTGAAAAACTGAAGTTTAAAGTTTTTCACCACCAGGACATGTAAAACTTACAGGTACATGTCCTACTTTCTAAACACATTGACCCCACACTCTGGGCTGTCCTGGGTCACCTGTAGGGGTGACTATTATGTATTAAAAAGGAAGGTTTTAAAATTGAACATACAGGCTCTACAATGTCAGGCCTGAGCCATGTTTAAAGGGCTACTGAAATGGATGACACAATCTGTGCTGCAGACCCACTAGGAGTCTTTAATTTACATATACCAGGCACAAGTAGTGCCACTTTACTAAGGACTTATAAGTAAATTAACTATGCCAATTAGGGATAAGGCAAGATTGCCATGTTTAGAGGAGAGAGCACAAGCACTCTAGCACTGGTTAGCAGTGGTAAAGTGCGCTTAATCTTAACACTTGTAAAACAAGGTCAGAAAACGTGAAGGAGGAAGGCAAAAAATTGGGGGGAGACCCTAAGACCCTAAGGCTGAAAGGTCTTACAAAATACAAACACCTTCAGGATAACAGTAACACGTCATACAGATATGTTTTTTTACCAAGGTCTAGTAATTTGTGTAATAAAAAAAAACAAATTAACTTAAAAACCTCAGTGAAATAAATATTATGGTTACAATCCAAAACCTACATTTTTTTTTACCAGCTTTAGTAACAAATGTAATTATTATTCTATCCATGACCTCACATTTAATGGTACAGATGACATCCCAAATGGTGTAATTGAGGACTTTTTGTGACAACTCATATTGCCTAGTGTAAGAAATTGAATGAATATTTAGGTGGGCAAATGCCCACCTTGAGGAATAATCACAACTCTTGTCTGACAAAACCGTCAAAGTTGCTAAATCAACATGAGCTTAATTCCCTGGTAGCTGTGGGACACAGCAAACAGGCCTAGCTTAGGGAAATTTGCATAAATATTTATGTAGTACCAAACAGGAATAAAGCCAAAAAAACAAGCAATAAAAATACTAAACCGAACTAGAAAATAGAGTAAACTTTTCTGAATAAACTGGCACCAAACTGATAAACTCCCAATAAGGTGAAACAGAGATATGAATTTCTTAAGTGTTAACAGTGTCAGAAAGCACAAGTACTAATAGTAATCAATGGTCGTCGTAGACCAGAACCTTTGTGTGATTTGATGCCTACCATGATATAGCCCTGGTAAGATACAGAGGTTTGACTCGTTTGGAGGCTTTACCTTGAGAAACAGTCTCTTTTTTTGTATGTGAAAGTACGTCAGCAGGGTAAGGAAGCAGTCCTCACAAAGTTTAAGAGGAGTTGGGAAAGTCTCAACTGAAGCCGTAGGTTTTGATGGGAAAAGCTTAGAGTGGGAGAAATTCTAATTTGCACCTACGGAAGTGTTCTCGCCAGCTGGATAATTGTGGCACCTTTGCCCATTCAAGATTTTTACCTTCTCACTCAGTCTCTTTTTTGGAGCTCATATTCCTTCATCAGGGCAAGTTGTCAGCTGTATCTGATGATGAGTTGTATGAGACCAGAAACCTTCTAGCTGAGGTTCTGCTGAATAAGAATTGCTACTGCGGAGACGTTCTGACTAGGAGAAACCTGTTTTCTTAGCATAACGATGTCCAGCCTTGTGCCAATAGACTTGTATTGTTTGCTCCGGTCCTCATGAGGCTGGAAGTGAAAAAGATTTTTAAGTCCTAGGTTTCAAAGAGCCAGCCAAGTGTTCCAGGGCCTCAGGAACAGAATTGGAATTTTAATTACAACTTTATCATAAGTAAGAATTTTAAATTGTGATTCACAAACACAAAACATGAAGCAGTCATTTCTTCCAATTTGGAACTTACACTTATAAAATGTAATAAGGCAACTCTAATGTTATACTATGGAAGAGATAGACCTTGTGGTAGTGAAAATGAATTTAATAGTTTTTCACCACCAGGACTTGTAAAACTTAAAGGTACATGTCTTATTTTCTAAATTCATTGCACCCTGCCCTCTGAGCTGTCCAGGGCCTCACCTAGGGGTGACCTATGTATATTAAAAAGTACGTTGTGGACCTGGCAAAAGCTTTATTTTGCCAGGCCAAGATGGCAGTTTAAAATTGCACACACAGGCTCAGCAATGTCAGACGTTTGATATGTTTAAAAGGCTACTGAAGTGGATTACACAATCAGTGCTGCAAACCGGTATTAAGACATAATATCGAAGTAAAAATATAGAATGGACATAATATCGAATTAAAAATGAAGAATGGACAAAATATCGAATGGACACTATATAGTGGTTAAAAATATCGAATTGAAGGTAAGTAATATCGATTGTCAAAATATCGAAGTTTAAAATATCAGTTTAAAATATCGAAGTATATAATATAGGCATTAAAATATATCACATTTTTAATATCGAATTTTTTTAAGTGTTTTGTATGTTAGTTTATATGTGAAAAGTGTATATTATTTTCGTAATGTATGTTTAATTTTTTTAAGTAATGAATTTTATGTTTTTTAATTTTTGCGTAATTTAATTCTGTAGCGGGTTGCGGGTTTATAGGGGAATAGGGTGGGAAGTAATTTAATTGTAATTAATTAAATATGTGTATTTGGTAATTATTTTTTATTAATTGGTAATTAATTTTTGTTAATTGATTAATTGATAATTATGTTAATTTCATTAATTTGTTTTCTGTAGCGGGTTGTGGGTTTATATGGGAATAGGTTGGGAAGTAATTTAATTGTAATTAAGTAAATATTTTTTATTTATTGGTATTGATTTTTAATTTATTGTTAATACATTTTGAATTTGTAATACATTTTTATTATTTGTTAATTTGTTTTTATTAATTAATTCTTTGATAATTATGATAATTGAATTAATGAATTTTCTGTAGCAGGTTGTAGGTTTATCGGGAATAGGGCGGGAAGTGATGTAATGTAATTAATGGCATATTAAAAATACTTTTTGTGTATTGATAATTAATTTACTGTTAATAAATTATTAAGTGGTATTAATTTGTATTAATAATTAGTTTTTTTTATTGAAAATAATTAGTCGTTAATTAATTATGAATAGGTAATTGATTTTTAATAACTAATATTTATTTGTATTTCTAATTAACTAATTATTACATAATATTACATTTGTAATTCATTTTAATTAATGTTTTATTGGTATTGATATTTAATTTATTGGTATTAATATATTAAATCATTACTTTCCCTACTGTTAAAGTCACTGGAGTGGAAATAGTCATTTTTAATCCTACGCTATACAACACTTTCCCTACTGGTGCACTCTCTGGAGTGGGAATAGTAATTTTTACCCTCCCGCTATCCAACGCTTTCCCTACTAATGCACTCATTGGAGTGGGAATAGTAATTTTTACCCCTACGCTATCCAGCACTTTCCTACTGTTGCACTCACTGGAGTAGGAATAGTAGTTTTGACCCCTATGCTATCCAACGCTTTCCCTACTGTTGCTCTCACTGGAGTGGGAATAGTAATTTTTACCCCTACGCTATCCAACGCTTTCCCTACTGTTGCACTCACTGGAGTGGGAATAGTAATTTTTACCCCTACGCTATCCAACGCTTTCCCTACTGTTGCACTCACTGGAGTGGGAATAGTAATTTTTACCCCTACGCTACGCTGCAGAGCACTTTGGTGTTGTGTGTTTGCTGAACTGGAACACTTTGGGACATTTCCTTGTCCGCGCTGAGGGGGACTAGGGGCGCGCAGACCGACGCTTGTCCTTCCTGCATTCAGGAACTGCATGTCCCAGGAGGCCCCGGCTGCCCTCACCTGTACCTGCTACTGAGCCCCGCCTGCCGCCACAACTGCGCTTAACCACCTCCCCGCACCCGCTTCACTGGTGCCGCAGCGCACTTTGGTGTTGTGTGTTTGCTGAACGGGAGCACTTCGGGGGCCAAGAGACATTTCCTTGTCCGCGCTGAAGGGGACTAGGGGCGTACAGACAGACACTCGTCCTTCCTGCAATCAGGGACTGCATGTCCCAGGAGGCCCCTGATGCCCTCACCTGTACCTGCTACTGAGCCCCGCCTGCCGCCACAGCTGTGCTAAACCACCTCGCCGCACCCGCATTGCGGGTGCAGCAGCGCACTGTGGTGTTGTGTGTTTGCTGAACGGGAGCACTTTGGGGGACAAGAGACATTTCCTTGTCCGCGCTGAAGGGGACATGGGGCGCGCAGACCGACTCTCGTCCATCCTGCAATCAGGGACTGCATGTCCCAGGAGGCCCCGGCTGCCCTCACCTGTACCTGCTACTGAGCCCCGCCTGCTGCCACAGCTACTATATAACCAGTTACTTCTTCCGCTGTGCGGGACCCTCCCGGGAAGAGTCCGGGACAAGAACGGGGCCATCTGCAGCCGTCCGAGGCCAGAGCAGGCCAGGCTGGGCCCCCTCTCTGAGCACTTTATCCAAGAGACAACATGAGGACCAGACTTTGTTGAATATAAGGGTAACATTTTGACTCTCTTGCTAAGCCAAAGTGTATTATAGTATCTGCCCTATTCACTGCTATAAGACTACTGAGGACTACATTAATTCCTGTACCTTATTGTGCCTTTTAACATAACTGTCACAGCTACATTTTGTTATGATGTGACTTTAGTCGCTCCCTTGTGAATCAGGGCTGGGCTGAGTCACTTGTTCTGATTATTGTTAGTCCAGTTAGAAGTTGCCACTTTTATACTAAATTAGGTAATTTTGTGCTGTCCCCGCAAGTTCGATTGATATATTGACATTTGTAAAAGTATAGTCTTATGCTCAATGGCAACTCGCTCTGGGAGATGGAAGGGAGCGGGGGCGGGCGGCAGTGTAAGCGGAACACTCGACCAATGTATCGTAAGGGCCACCTCTGTGCTTGAAAAAGAAATTGCACTCACCGAGCGCTGCTTATCTGCCGAACCAATGTATAACAGGCGTTCCTCGCTAGGCCCTTTAATGTTAGTGCCATCTCCAAACCAACAAGAGGGGAACACTGCCAGAGACCGACCCATTCGCCCAATGTTCCCTCTAATTCTTTTACTCTGTGTGCGGCAGTGGAGGGTCTCTGTGCGCTGCAACCATGGCTATGTGCGCCAGGAACCGAACCTCGCGTGTCTGCGGCGCCAAATGCCACTCGTTTGGTGCCCTCCTGCCCTCTGTCCCACTCGTTTTTTGTGCTTTTCTGCCTTATGTCCCACTCATTTTTGGTGCCCTTCTGCCCTCTGTCCCACTCGTTTTGTGTGCCTCTCTGCCCTCTGTCCCACTTGTTTTTGGTGCCCTTCTGCCCTCTCTCCCACTCATTTTTTTGGTGCCCTTCTGCCCTCTGTCCCACTCGTTTTTGGTGCCCTTCTGCTCTCCGTCCTAGTCGTTTTTGGTGCCCTCCTGCCCTCTGTCCCACTCGCTTTTGGTGCCCTCCTGCCCTCTGCCCCACTTGTTTTTTTGGTGCCCTTCTGCCCTCTGTCCCACTCGTTTTTGGTGCCCTTCTGCCCTCTGTCCCACTCGTTTTTGGTGCCCTCCTGCCCTCTGTCCCACTCGCTTTTGGTGCCCTTCTGCCCTCTGCCCCACTCGTTTTTGGTGCCCTTCTGCCCTCTGCCACACTTGTTTTTGGTGCCCTCCTGCCCTCTGTCCCACTCGTTTTTGGTGCCCTCCTGCCCTCTGTCCCACTCGTTTTTTGTGCCTTTCTGCCCTCTGCCCCACTCGTTTTTGGTGCCCTTCTGCCCTCTGCCCCACTCGTTTTTGGTGCCCTTCTGCCCTCTGCTCCACTCGTTTTTGGTGTTCTTCTGCCCACTGTCCCACTCGTTTTTTGGTGCCCTCCTGCCCTCTGTCCCACTCGTTTTTGGTGCCCTCCTGCCCTCTGTCCCACTCGTTTTGTGCCTATCTGCCCTCTGCCCTACTCGTTTTTGGTGCCATTCTGCCCTCTGCCCCACTCGTTTTTGGTGCCCTTCTGCCCTCTGTCCCGCTCGTTTTTGGTGCCCTCCTGCCCTCTGTCCCACTCATTTTTTGTGCCTTTCTGCCCTCTGCCCCACTCGTTTTTGGTGCCCTTATGCCCTCTGTCCCACCCGTTTTTGGTGCCCTCCTGCCCTCTGTCCCACTCGTTTTGTGCCTTTCTGCCCTCTGCCCCACTCGTTTTTTGTGCCCTTCTGCCCTCTGCCCCACTCGTTTTTGGTGCCCTTCTGCCCTCTGTCCTACTCATTTTTGGTGCCCTCCTGCCCTCTGCCCCACTCGTTTTTGGTGCCCTTCTGCCCTCTGCCCCACTCGTTTTTGGTGCCCTTCTGATTCCATTAATGTAGCAATTATTAGCGCTGCAAGGCTGGCTGTCCCCCCACAAGATCATGTTATAATGGAGCCTAAGTTGCCAACATTGGCACATGGTGTAAATGTGCTGGTTTCCACACTGGATGTAATTTCTACACATACCGTGAGATTTTGCTGATGTTTTTTTTTGTTTTCGTGGTTGCTTTAACTCAGGGGGCCACTCAGCACGTGCAGCATTGTTTGGCAGAGCAGCGTGCTCTTCACAGGCAGGCCCCTCCCTGTTAGTGCACTTCTTAGAGTTTCTTGTTGCTCAAATGGGTGTCATTTTTGATATTTATATGTTTCTCCATATGTTTCTTGCTTGATTTTTGCTTCCGATAAAGTGTCCCTCATAGTTGTTGAAATGTCACTCGAAATTACAATGAAATTATGAAAATGTCACACATAGCAATTTGAAACCTTGGCAGCTATGCTGTGGCCTTTTGTTTAAGTATTGCTGTTAATCAGAGCCCCTTCACGGGCTCCGATTAACAGCAATACTTAAACACAAGGCCAGAGTCTGCCCCGCGCTTTCCTAACAAAAGCGTAGGCAGTTTCCAAACACACGCTGTGTTTGGAAACTATCTACTCTTTCGTTAGGAAAGCGCTGGGAAGACTCTGGCCTTTTGTTTAAGTATTACTGTTAATCGGAGCCCGTGAAGGGGCTCTGATTAACAGCAATACTTAAACAAAAGGCCAGAGTCTACCCCGCCCTCCCTCATAGCCTCAAGCGCCACGAGGCCTTCCCCCACCTCCTTACCTGCACGCCTCACGACCGCTCCGCCGCATTCGCGCTGTTCGCTTCTTTCAAAGCGGCCGGCGGCGCGACGTCCTGACCGTGTGCGCGCTCCACGCGCGGTGGTGCGCGGTGAGGTCAGGAGCGGTGCGCGCGCGCGCCTTAGAGGGAACGGTGCTTTCGCCCAGAACAAATTCCAGAAAATGTGGAGGGAAATGTGGCAGACACATCTGGATTAAGTAGAACCTGCTCCTTTGTGTCAACAAGCCCAACCACAAGTGTGGATATAACAAATAATGTAACTCCAGGATCCCCAATAAATACAAATGGGGGGAAAAAGCTAGGTACTGCAAAACAGAAACGGGGTGCACTGAAGGGGAGATGCCCTAAGATGTCGAAAGTCTCCAGGGCACAACCGACCTCTATAAAGGAAGTGCAGACTATTAAATCCAGTTTACAACCGACAATGGTGCAATCTCCAGTATCTAACATAGTAACCCCGAATAAAATGGTGGTAGATTTAACCACCCCTTTGGCCCAACTATCTGAAGACTCCATCAACCAAATAGGCCAATTGGTTAAGTCTCTTATTTGACCTCTCCTTGAAAGAACAAGGCTAATTGGCGAGACGTTGGAGGTTTGAGCATTCCACCAATGAAAATTTTGAGGCTCTAAAAGCACAGGTAGAGGGAACAATGAGCGACAACTCTTCTGGAGTAAACACTAAGAATGTTCTTGTCGTATCAGCCCCTATATCTTATTCCCGGTGCCTGCTACCTCCATCCCTGTGGTCTCCCCTGATAATCGGCCAACCCCTAACCTAGAAAACGAAAAGGCCAATACAGACAAATCCCTTCATAGGTAAATGATAAAGCAACCACTAATGAGGCTTATGGAAAATCCCTTATAAAGCGTATCCACTTGCCCCCGGAGTCCTCAACCTACGTTGTTGTCCTCACTGGTATCCCAGAGCTAAAAGATGGAAAAACAGAAAGCTACCAAGAATTAAAGAACAAAGTAACTTTCTGGTTAAACAAGAATAGGCCCCTCCCAGGTTACTTCAACGGGGAAGTTTTGTTTGTAAGAAGGGTAAGCTGGGTGGGGCAAAGAACTAAGGATATACCTGGGGACTCCATCGTAGTTAATTTTAGGGACAGACGAGTGGTAGGCTTTATTACCAACAAATACTTTCAAAGGGATTGGAGAGATATTAATGCTTTTGATCTGAGCCACTTCTATCCCCCGACCCAAGCAACAAGTGGACAGTACAACCCCTTGAGAATGCAAAGTGTGGGGGATTTGGAAGGGTTCAGAGCTAGCTTCTCCGTACCTACCTCTAATCGTTTCACAGAACTGTATGGGATGGAGGGAGTAGACTGACTTAGAGGGCAGGGAATGGGTCAACCTCTGCTGGTTGATGAACTGCACCTAGGATCAGGTAAAAATATAAATAAGAGCGCAACCCACATAAAAGAATTGTGCTTATCCAGGTGTATGCAGAACCAAAAGTCATCTAGGGAGGGCCCGGAAGAGAAAGTGGAGACAACTAGGGGTTTTATCGAAGATCCTTCGCACACTGTACGGTCCGATTTAAATATCGAAGGAAGTGCACCCATAGCTGAAGAAAGATATGACATATGTGTTTTCCAGGAAACGTGGGCAGTAGAACCAAAATATAGGGCAGGTTTTGTGGCCTATTGTGAGGGGGCTGTCAAGGGCCCAATGGGTAGACCATCTGGGGGGCTATGTGTTTGGGTTGCTCTAGATCTTGGTTGTATGGTCAAGCGAATTGAGACGCACTCACGGGACATAACCTGTATTACCCTCACTTGCAAGAATTCTCAAAAACGTGCAATTATAAATGTCTGTTCCCACCCAACGAAGTATGGTGGGACTTCGTCGGCAATCACCAATTTGACTAATCTTCTAGCAAGTCTGGAAGGAAATTTTAAATTTATAATTTGTGGTGATTTCAACCGTTATTTTGAGCCATTAGGAGGTGACATATCTCTGATCACTGAGGAAGAGGATTCCACCTGGTCAATTCCCCGTCTAAATATGATCTCTACTAGTCGATCTACTCTGCTAGCCCTTCAGATAACATCTTTGACATTGAACTTCGCATTAAGGGCATGCAAGTGACAACCCCGGTCGGCCAACGTTTGTGAGACGCGGTCAGTCAACGATCATTGATTATATCATGATTAGTTTGGACCTATGGCAAAAGGTGAGGGATTTCGCCATAGGAGATGGATGTGAGAGCGACCAGAATCCTCTAGTCATGACTTGGGAATACTAATGGCTCGGAACTAATAACTCAGATAAGGAGAAGTTTCAAAACAATTTGACCATTTTAGAGGAAGGGAGGCGGATAAGATGGTCTAAGGTAACCGAGTCAGAGGAATCATTGCCTAAATTGTATGCTAGCATCATCCCGGTACTAGAAAGGGTTAGTGATCTGGTAGGGAAACGTCAGTACCCTGATTTCGATACTGAAATAGGAAACCTACATCATACACTTACTGAGGCTCTGGCTGCTTTCTTTTATAGGAGTGGCAAGAATAGTTTTAGAACTGGAGATCCTAGGAATTCTTGGTACACAAAAGCATGCAGGTTAGCGAAACAGGCCCTCTTGAAAGAACTCAAGGGGTCCGATCTTTTAAGTATTAGGGAAGCTAGAAAGGTCCATAAGAGTACCATAGAGAACGCTACAACTGAATGGGAAACTGCCAGGTGGCAAGAAATCAAGAGGGCCCTTGAGCACGAAGATAGCAAAAGCTTTTCGAATCTTGTCCACCATGGGAAAACAGAGGGCATTACCACACTTGACCCTAACATTGATGAGGGCACTTGGTTCTCGTACTTTAAAGGACTATACTCTACTTCACCTTTAGAGCCAAACTTAAATAACACTTCAGTTTGTAATTTTAATTCCCTAACTTTACTTGATGCACCCCCATTTGAATTGGGAGAGGTGGAGTTGGCCCTGACCTAATTGCAACCCAATAAAGCCCCAGGATTGGATAAAATCCCGGGCGATTTATTTAAAAGTGAACACCTAATTTGGCCCCCTTATCTTATAGCACTTTTTAATGCAATTCAATACGGTCTTCCTGCGCCGCTGACATGGGCTGGCGCTGAGATCACTCCAATCTACAAGAAGGGATCCCCATTGGAACCCTCAAACTATAGGCCCATTATCGATGTCCCCCAAAACTGTATGGGAGGTTACTGCTGGGGAGATTGCAAGATTTTATTGAAGATAAGGCCATATTGACCCCCCTTTAAGCAGGCTTCAGGGCCAAGATGTCCACAGTGGATCAGCTATTCAGGTTACAGCTGATTCACTGGAAGCATGTTATACTTGAACAAGGGAGTTTATATCTTACATTTGTTGACCTTAAGTCAGCCTTTGGCATGGTTGATCGAGATCAACTATGGAAGATTCTGTACACTATGGGGGTTCCCCCTTATCTCTGTTTACAACTGCAACGCCTTCATGAAGGCACCTTTGCCAGAGTGAGGTACGGAAAAGACGCACAGCTGACTGCCCCATTTCCGGTTGATAAGGGGGTCCGCCAGGGCTGTGTACTGGCGCTAACCCTTTTTTCGCTTTTCCTCAATGGTCTAGTGGAAGACCTATACCAAGCTAAAGATCTGGATTCCCCAAAATTGGGCTCCTGCAAATTTCCTGCATTAATGTTTGCGGATGATACCCTGCTCCTCTCAAAGTCACCTATGGGGATGCAGAGAGTACTAAGGGAATTTACTGACTTTTGCAAAAAGAGGAAACTACAAGTTAGTATCAATAAAACAAAATATATGGTGTTTAACGCCAAACCGTCTTCCTACCCGGAACCAACTATGAATGATATCCCATTGGAGCGTGTCAGGGTCTTTGAATATCTTGGACTGACTTTGAACGACTAAATGGCCTGGACCCCCCAAATCGAAAAGGCAAACCTGAGGCTTACACAGGCTATAGGTGGGATAAGGAAAATTAATATTGGTTGATCATCAAAGGCAATAAGCCCGCTATTGGAGATTTACAAAGTGCAAGCCCGCTCCGCAGCTCTGAATGGGGCAGAACGTTGGGGGCACAGTAAAACTAAAATACTAACGATAACTGAAAACAAATTTCTCCGAAGCATCGCAGTATTTGCAATTAATACCCCATTGGTACCACTAAGGATGGACCTGGGTGTCTCTCCTGTGGCAGATCTTATCTCAAGCCGACCATTGTTATATTGGCGTTGGCTTTGGAGTACTGAGGAGTTAAGCCACTACAGGGAGGAGCTCAGGTCGTTCCTACAGTCACCAGGAGCAGTCAGAAGTATACCTTGGCTGTCCTTTGTAAGGGACTCCTGCAAGGCAATCGGGAGAGAGGATCTTTGGTAAGCATGGGCGGATTTTGCGGATTGGCAATCCGCGAACTTGCGTATTTACGGATTCGCAATCCGCGAAGATCCGCGAACTCTAGCGGACTTGCGGATTTTTCCGTTTTTTGTGTTGGCGCGTGTTCGCGCCGATTTTGGGACAAGTTCGCAATTGCGAACTTACTTTTCGGCTTGCAACGGCCGCGACTATGTTGTTTCTACGTCTGGTTTATCATCACAGGTTCACAGCACCCTCTGTTTCACCACTGCCACCCTCTGGGACACCCATGCCACCCTCTAGTACATCCTCACAGGCACCTATTAGGTTTATTTATTACTGTAGATTATGGTGGTTGAAAAAAGCTAGCACACCTGCCCTTCTTCAACTGCCATCAATTAATTTGTGTTTCATTAATGTGTCAGTAATTTTGAAAGTTCCAGTCTGGCTGGCACCTGCTTCCTTCCTTATCTGTAATTTGCTTTTTGTTGCAGTGAATTTTTTTTTTTACAGGACCTTTATGGTGCTATTCTATGAGCCTGCTGTTTGGGTCATAGCAGGGTCATAGAATTGTTGCAAACTCTGGAGGGGCCCATCAGGAAGCACTACCTTGAATGTTACTAATGTTAAGTTTGAACTTTTGCACCTGCTCATTGCTTTCATTTTAGCTAAAATCGTTTTTTTTGCAATTTCGCGCGTTATTTGGGGCGCGAATCCGTGCGAGATCGATTTCGGAAGCCGCGAATACGTGCGAATACAAAATTGTTTTTGTTGCGACGTGTATATTCGCGTGATCTTGCGCGTGTTCGCGAGGCGCTTCTAGCTATTCGTTTGCCAAGTTACCCTATCGGTCGTACACGGGCGCGGCCATCTTGTTGGCGTGACGTAATTCCGTTTCCGCCCGCTATGTGTAATCTCGCAAAGTGTGCTGCTCGCGAGTACAAGTTCGCGCGTACTCGCAAGGAAAATCTCGCGCGAACTTACCCACGCGGTCGTGAACGGGCGCGGCCATCTTGTTTCTCATTCATTGCTATGGTTCTGGGCATGCTTTCTCTATCCTCTCTCAATCTCTGCCATCCTTTGCTTGTTTGAAGTTTTTTTGATCTAATTTTACTTATTATCTAACCCTCTATTTTTCTAGCTCTATATTTTTGTGTTTTCTGCAGCTTTTAGTTACTTTTAAACTACTTTTTTAAACTCTTTTCTTTTCTTCTTCACTATTCTATTTCTTCTTTATCATTTAAGTTTATTTCTGCCCAGACCATGGTAAAGGGAGCCGGGAAGCACCCTGAGAAGGGGAAGGGTCCCGCACCCCGTGCCCGGCTCCCGTGCGGGCGTTTAAGGGGGGAGCAAGTGGTCCCGAGGGAGATCTTTAGCGCGGAGGAAGTGGCGGCACTGATCTTCCATGTCCAGCGCCGCCTCCCCAAGACGATCCTGGGAGGCGGCAAGATCGCGACCGGCTATGGCATCCGGGAGCGCCGCCAGCGGTGGGAGAAGGTGTGCCGGGCCATGTACAAGATCTCTGGGGTCCGGCGCACATATAACCAGGCCACCCACCGCTGGACCGATGTCATGGACCGGGAGCGGGACTTGCTGGACGCGCTCGGCGTAGAGGTCCCCGGGCTTGGTGAGTAGTAGTAGTAGTACATTTACTACTCTGTTTTATCCTGCTCTGTTATTTGCAAATCTTTGTTCTTTACCAAGAGCAATAATGCTGCCGATTACATTGAGGTAAATTATATTTCAAAATCTTCTATGCATTTCATTTTCAGGTGCACTGCTCTCCTTCTCAGTAGCCTTGCTTGCTACTATGCTTCTTTGTTTTGTATGTTGTGTTCAGAAGCATTTCATTGGCCTGAGAAATTATGTATCAGTGTACTGTAAAGAAAAGAACTGCGTAATGCTAGACAGTAAGGGTCATATTTTCAATTACCGGCGCATCCCTGCAAAGTAGCAGGGATGCGGCAGTAATTGTGTGCCATGCCACCACCACCCATTGGCCCAAAACGTCACAGAAGCCTTACGCATCTGTGCCGTAAAGGCAGCGCATTGCTGGAGTTGCGTGCCAACGATGGCGCAGCTCCAGCAATGCTCTGGGGTACCCTATCTCCCCAATGCTGCATCAAGCCGTACGTCGGCTTCAAGCGCGCAGGGTTTGAGTCATGCATCATTGTCATAAAAATGACTGATTGACATCTTGTAGATTTCCCTCAGCCACTTTTAGGATTCGTTCCTGCGCAGGTACGCCCTCCCTTGCGCCGGAACGCCCCCTGATGGCGCAGGGCTTTACAACGTGATGCATCGCCCATATGCCCATATGTGTTTTTTTTTTTAATATATACGCCGCACCAACACCATGGCGAGTCTTTTGTTCTGCCGCTGCGTCAGAAAAGGCACGCAACAATGGAGGAAAATCAGCCGCAACTTCCGCAAGGGACTTATAAATCAGCCCCAACAGACTGAAGTCCAGTGTCCTTCCTTTAGACAGTCACATGGCTATCAGAAGAAATAGTGGCGGTGGTGGCGGGTGGATTGATAGTTTGAGTATTCACTGATCTGCAAGCAGGATGGACTTTGTCTGTCACGTGTTGTGCACTACTGCCTGCAGTGCCAGGCCTAGGCAAACCTCTTTAGTAGTCTGTTTATTGAGTTACATAGGAACTTTCTAAGTCAACGTTCCGCAAATCAGGCAATACGAATAACGTAGTATACCACATGAGATAGATCCCGTGGAATAGTTGTCTACCTATTTGCTATTTTTCCAAAATATGTTGTTATTGTTCTTTTGAAATGTTTGATTTGGTTGAAAAATCTCATCCATGTTTTATGGTTTTTCTTTCTTTCATGTTGTACATCAGCTCCCCCCAAGGGCAAGAGGACACAGGAGGAGGGTGCTGAGGATGCAGGCCAGGATCGGGCAGGCGAGGGCTCCTTTGCTGGCCCCAGTAAGTTTACATTTTACTAAACAGTACCTATTTTTTCCTAGCGTTCCTCATTCGATTTTTTCTAAATCGTCTTTGATCTTCTTGTAGACTGGATATAAATTCTTATCCTGCCTCGAATATGACTCCCTGTGGTATTACTAGACTATTCTTATTAGTCTGTCTGTGTAGCTAACTAAGATTGGACATTTGGCAATTCCATTGGACTCCCATTATATTCAGCAATACCTCTATGCACTGTCTCCTTACTGACTAGATAGTGTGGCAGAGTCATTCAGCTCCCGAAGTCACCGATTATAGATCCCCAATGATCTCTAGATTATCGTACGCAGGACAAGAGAGTAGTACGGAGTCACAGCACAGTCAAGAAGTGTCAGAGGCACTCATGCTTGCAAAAATTCCAAAACCTTTAGCTCATCCACTCTAGTCTAGAGGAACAAAAACCACAGAGTCTATTTAAGTGTAAAAGCTTTATTAAAAGTAAACACATTTATTGAAATCTACTTTGTCATAAAACTATTTAACTGTAAACGGAAAAGTGGTTAGTGCTGACGATTAATTGGACACATTTCTTGTGGTCGAGCCGAACTCTCACCTACTTTGAACTTGATCCTGGTCGTGTTCTTAGGACTCAGGAGTCAAGCTTCTGTCTGTTAGGAGAAAAAGTGGTGCGTGTTAAAAATCAAAAGCAAGCATTCATCAGTTGTGCATAAAAGTGCAGCAAGACAACAGCCTTCCCTGGAAAATGGGACATTTTTACTATGGAGTAGACAGTCACAAATTATTACATTGTATTCTGTTTTTTTAACATTTCTCCTAGACCAAATATTATATAGTAGTGAGTGGTGTATTCTAACTTTCTTAAATGTACTTTGTAGGTGTAACATCTGGTGACGGGGCCAGCGCGGAGGTGGCTGATGTGTTGGACTTGGACTCGGAGGCCTCTGGGGAGGATGCGGCGGTAGAAGAGCTGGTGGCCGTTCCTGTGGGGGATCAAACGGTGGTGGCGGAAACAGGTAAGCTATATATTCCTTACTTATTGAGATTGAAGACTGCATAGTGTGCTTTCTGCACGGGTGTATTACAATTACAAATCAACCAGGTAGTAGCCTCCTCGAAATGTACTTCGACTTAGCTGTGAAGTTTTTGGTGAGAAGAATCCCAATAAGTTCTTAGACGAACGTGATGGATGGGATGAACGAAAAGCGAAAGAAGGGTGTAAGTAAGTGGGACGCGAACTTGTATGATGGCTGGCAAAGAAGAACGATATGTGTTTGCTTGGACCCAGAGGTGGCTGGGAAGGAAAGAATATGGTATGGTGCATGGCTGGGTCAATGATGAAGCAAGGATGGGTGGAAGGACAGCAGCCTGGGTGGGTGAAACAGAAACTGTATGTGTGCGTATACTTTGAATGAATGGATGCCTGGAGCATGGTATTCTCTGACTCTTACATAGCAAATGTGTATCTAGAGAGAGTAGATGGTCGCCAGGTGAAGTAAGTGTTACCTTGAAGAGCATGTACCACCGCACCCGCACGTCCGTCCCAGTGCAGGGAAGGCAAGGAAAAGAAATTGTAAATGTGTCCAATACTACCATGAATAGTAGCAGTACTTTGTATTGCGTTTGCATTCACAGCATATATCTGGTTATTACGGTGGACACTCCGTACCTCTCTTAATAACTTTAGTTTACTTGTAGTACGTCATTCATGTGTGGGTGTATCACTGTGTTCACTCAATATTAAGCAAAGCACCTAAAGTCATCTCATCTGTCATTAAATACGTCCCATGTGAAGTGATAGATAATCAAATTAGTTAGCTTCTTCAGTTTCCTTTTCTAGTACTCATTTGCACTGTAGGGTGAAAGGTAAATTAATTAAGCAGTAGCCCTTGTAACAGAGTATTCTCAGTGCCACCCGTAATAGAAAAGTAATAGCTTCACCACCTGCATGTACTGGACCGGTACAGTAACGCAAGTCTGTCTCCATCATCATGGTGTGCAACTTTTTTTCTCGGGTGCAACTTCACTGTGCTGTGTCCATGTCATTCTGCCGGCTTGCATAAGATAACGTACCCATTTCCCTAAACAAGAGAGAAGAAGAAGAATAAGACTGGTGTACTGTCATAGTCGACTGTAATGGAAGTCCATAGTGGTCGTAGAATTAGTTCATTAAACTACCACTACTGTTAGAGCAAGGATGCAGAAGTGGGAGGGTTACATAGATACTGTCCTCAATAGTTATGTACTGTGCTTTCAATTTGCTACTTGTACTCTGTGACCCAACTTTCGGCTCAATCACTTTGTGTTATTAATAAGGAGCATTGGTTACAGACTATGTCTTTCTTTCTTCATATAGTTGCTCCTTCCAAATCAACAACAAGGAGGGAGCAGGCTAGATTGGCCCGGCAACGGAGGCTGGAGGCCACAGTCGCCGAGTATCGGCGGCTGGTGGCCCTGGAGGAGGAGGAGGACACGCAGTCGAGCGGGGCAACATCTTCGACTGTGACCACTGCATCCTCCTCCGTGACTAAACCAGCGGGACCGAGCCGGGCTAAGAAAGCCGACCGCCACCGCCAAGCACCCGAAATACCAGCTGCCCCCCACAGGAGCTGCAAGGAACGCCAACACCGCCTACGAGTCCGCATGTCCAACCTGGAGCAGGAGGTCCTGAGGTATAAGACCTTGGTTAAGGGCCTCCGCTCCGAGCTTGCCACCCTCCGCAAGGAGTATGATGCCCATGCCGCATCATGCACCAGCACCAGCACCCTCCAGTAGTGGAGTGTCCCTTGCCCTTTTTTTATAGACTTTTGGGGGGTGGGATTTGGGAGTTGGGATCGTTTTGGGACGTTTCAGAGACAATCGTTGGGGTTAGGGTGGGTGAGGGAGATTATTTTGTTAGGGATAAATAAATATATTTTTCAACTACTTTATCTGACCATACCTGTTTTTTACTGCTTTTCAGTCTGGTGGGTGGGGGGCGGGGGTGTAACAGTAACTTTGTTTTCCTGAACAGTCGTAGGACTTTAGTAGTACAACCGTCAAACTCTTGTCTACTCCGAAATAATACTCCATTATACTACCTCCCACCAAACGCTTATCTTACCTGTAATTTGTGTTAGAAATTAGGGCTAGGCCCAGGGCTGGCTCCAGGTGAAATGGGGATTAACGTTGTCATTCCTGGGCGGGTGACATTTCCTCATTGCGGTGTTACTAGTGGTGTGACACAGTGGCAGTTGCATGCCTATGGAAAAAAAGAAAACGAAACCTTGTTTGTACTCCTTACTGTAGCATTACAACGGTTACGGTACGATCGAGAAAATAGCAGGTGACAGTACACTAGAACAGTGCCATAATGTAGCCTAACAAATGGTAAAGTATTGCAAGTATAACTAGTACTTGCGTTGAATTTATTTGACATTGGCTACTACTACTAGAAGATATAGTACTGAAGCTGAGTAAGTCTAGAAGATATCCTCGTATTCCTTCACCAGCCTGTTGCTGCTATCACCTTATCCTCCCCAGCAAGTGTGTGGAATTATTGATGTCATTTTAGTCAGACATCAAGCAAAACAACACAGCCCGGGGGAAGAGGGTTAGGGTTTGTAAAATGGATGGGAATGGGGGTTTCTTTTTGGGTAGGTTTTGTTGAGAGAAGAAAAAAAAAGCAGAGCATGGACAAACAATAATTGAAGATACAGAGTTTACAGACAATCTTTGGTTACAAAGTAAAGGTAAGCACATGCAGTCACACTCATAGAATAAAAGACAACAATGGATACTGTATCTGTATTGCGTATGTTGTTGGAGTTGTCCTGTTGAAATTGGTAAGTAAGTTGCATGCAGCAAACAATTCCTCTTATTGGCGGCACTCCTCCATTCCAGCTGACGCTTCGTCCATCAATGTGGTGGTGACCACTGACAGAAGAGACACCCTGTCCACTGCCTGCCTGGCGGATGTTGACTGAAACCCGGCCTGTAATTATTGAACGGAAAACAGGAAGTGCTATTACAATACCACTGATAAATAAATAAAAGGTATGTACGCTGTGTGGTTCAAAAAGTCACACTTTGATTTCCCTAATAGACAGTACAATATTTTTGAAATTGCGTGCTCTGTCTGAGTCACCTTTTTAAGGATCAATAAGTATGGCCAAAATATTATAGCGGATCTTTCCCCTCAAGGTGGGTGTACTACTGTGTTTTAGAACAAAATTTGACCTTCCCAGCAATGCTCCCACCAAGACCCTTACTAAAGCCAGTCGCAAAAATGTAGAAGAACCCAATCATATCTCCAAAAACGATGCCTAGCAGAAAAATGGTTACAAAACGTACTTTGAAAGTAACAGTAGACCCAAATACAGACCGTGGATTGTATTCAAACCACTTGCCTGCAAGCAAAAGTATCCATAGCCAGCATCGCTCCAACAGTGCTCTACAACAACAGAACCGCGTTGCAATAGAACCCCCCTAAACACATGCAATCCTGCTGCTAGGGCTAACCCTAACGAACCCTAACTTACAAAAAGTGCAAAAACTGGTGTTTCCTTATGGATTTTGTCCAACAAACTTCTAGCCGGTATTAGACCTTCCCAGGAATGCCCCAGGCAAGACCCGCCAACCCACCCGCAAAAAAACACGCGACACAACACCACCAAACAGCGAAAAAGCTAAATCTCATACTTACAATGTCTCTCGGCCTTCGGTCCAAACGCGGCGCTGTGCAGCTAGGTCGTCATCATCATCAATCATCATAACTCCTGTTTTCCACCACGGATTTCCTGAAAAGCAAATGCAATCAAGATTAGACTGTCGCAGCAGTGCTTCGACAGAGACCCCGGCCGCAACCCACCCACGAACAGCAGGAAGCCCCCCAAAACGCTACATTGAGCAAGATGTCTGAAGAAATGGCAAAAAAAAGGCTGTTCCTTATGGATTTTGTCCAAAACACTTGTATCCGGTATTAGACCTTCCCAGGAATGCCCCAGGCAAGACCCGCCGGCGCCAACCCACCCGCAAAAAAACACCCGACAACACCCCCAAACAGCGAAAAAGCTAAATCTCATACTTACAATATCTCTCGGCCTTCGGTCCAAAGTAACGCGCTGTGCAGCTAGGTCATCATCAATCATCATAACTCCTGTTTTCCACCACGGATTTCCTGAAAAGCAAATGCAATCAAGATTAGACTGTCGCAGCAGTGCTTCGACAGAGACCCCGGCCGCAACCCACCCACGAACAGCAGGAAGCCCCCCAAAAGGCTACATTGAGCAAGATGTCTGAAGAAATGGCAAAAAAAAGGCTGTTCCTTATGGATTTTGTCCAAAACACTTGTATCCGGTATTAGACCTTCCCAGGAATGCCCCAGGCAAGACCCGCCGGCGCCAACCCACCCGCAAAAAAACACCCGACAACACCCCCAAACAGCGAAAAAGCTAAATCTCATACTTACAATATCTCTCGGCCTTCGGTCCAAAGTAACGCGCTGTGCAGCTAGGTCATCATCAATCATCATAACTCCTGTTTTCCACCACGGATTTCCTGAAAAGCAAATGCAATCAAGATTAGACTGTCGCAGCAGTGCTTCGACAGACACCAAAAATTACACACAAACCCCCGGAACCCCGCCAAAGAGCACCTCAAAGGCAAGCAAGTCAGCAAAAACGGCAAGAAATTTCCACCTCATATTTGGTCCAAAACACTTTTGTCCATTATTAGAGCTTCACAGCAATGGGCCCAAAACCGTCAACTCACCCGCAAAGAAGTACAACACCCCCACAAGTGCTGAGTCTTTCTTCATTGTGCGTAATCCAGCACTCTGCTTGGAGGGAAATCGCAGTCTGGAGGAGGAGGATAGAGGAGCATGTTCTTCAGAACTTGTGAACCTGAGGAATGTAGACTGCGGCACCTTCAAATCAATAAGCAAACAAGTGAAGACAGTTCTGATGATGGTCTTGTTTTTGGGATTAGGTGATTAAAGTTTGAATTAAATTAACTGTGCAAAACAAAGAAAGAGAGACACAAAGCACACAGGAATAAAAGTGAATAAGGACGAAAAAGAAAGTTCTTGATTGATTGTCTCATTTTCAGGGCTCGGTGTCAGGGAATAAGAACAAGATTTCGTCATCATACTCTGCGAATTCAGGCTGGATGAGGTCAGTGGCACCGAACAGAGAAAAAATCCCCTCATCTACGTTGCTGTCCTCATCGTCTTCATGTGGCGTGCGTTCTCGCACTTTGTAATCTGGTGGTATGAGGTGCTGATTCATCTTGATCATTGTCAGCCGCTCCACATTTTTGGGCGATAGGCGGCTCCGTTTGGCAGTTACAATGCCACCAGCAGCACTGAAAACACGTTCAGAAGACACACTTGCGAGTGGGCAAGACAAATAGTTTATAGCCAGGTTGTAGAGCTGTGGCCACAATTGTTTTTTGCCATGCCAATACTGCAATGGCTCCTCATTAAGAAAGACCACTGTTGAGTCATTCAGATAGTCCTGCACCATCGACTCAAGGTCATCAACTGTTCCTCCACTTTGCTTACTTTTTGCTGTGCCTGTGACATTTTTTAGAGAACCATACCCCATCAAACTTAGCCAATCCTCCTCCCCAGCCACTGTTAGTGTTGTCATTGTGTGTGGTGCAGATGATCCAGTTGCCGGTGTCTTTAACGGCTGAGAGGTCACTTGTGCCCCAGCCACAGGTGCAGAAGTGGATTCTTGTGACTGCGGATGGCCTGCTGATGCTGATGCTGATGTACTGGCTTCTCCTTCAATAACCTGCCGTTCTTTTTCAAACCTCTTGGCTGACCAGGCTAACCAATGTTTGTACTTTTGAACATCTGCATCAGCGAAAGGAAAGAATGCGTTGTCTGCCAGCGCCTTTTTGTAGCGTGGATCCAGAATAGTAGCACAAATGTAATGCTGATCTGAGTTGATGTTTTTAAGACGTTCATCACCACGTAGGCGATGTAATAATTTCTCAGACAAAATGAAATGGTTTTTTTTTTTTCATCTTTTTCAAACTCAGAAGAAACCGCCATCAGTTGGTGCTCCAGTATGCACAACAATGGGATAGCTTTTCCCAAATTACAGTCCTCCTGGCTGACTGCACGCGTGAAGAACTCAAAAGGACGAAGCATGTCTGTCAGGCTTTTAACTATGGCCCATTGCGCCTTACTCATCCGCAGGTCCTCCTTCTGAGATGTAGCCTCTGTCAAGAAATAGTGATCGAGTACCGTATACTGCTCATGCAGACGCTCAAGCATGTAGAAGGTTGAGTTCCAACGTGTTGCCACCTCCTGGATGAGTGCTTTCACTGGCATTCCACGTTGAAGTAGCAGTCTCCGCAGATGCTTCCGGGCCTTAAAAGAATGGCTGAAATGGTTGCACATTTTGCGGCAGGTGGCCATTACCTCGAACGCTGGACTCTCTTTATCACTCAAGAATTTTTGAACTACCAGGTTGATACAGTGCGCCAAACACGGCACTCTAACATGGTGACCCTGTGACATGGCCTTAACTACATTGGCGCCATTATCCGTGGAAACATAACCAATCTTGCGTTTTAGGGGGGATAGCATTGACAACATCTTTTTGTCAAACTCTTCCAAAAGGTTTTCTGCTGTGTGACTTTTCTCCAAGGCAAACATGGCTAGTGTTGCATGTTTCCGAGCAGCTTTGAAAACTTGGTCCGGGTCAACACCTGCGTTTAGCTTTGCTATAACACCTGAAAAAGAGACCCAGTGTGCAGTGATGCACATGTAATCATCGCCTGGGCCACTGGTCCACATGTCTGTTGTCAGATGTATTGTGTGAACAGCACTCTTCTGCAAAGCTGCCCCAATCGCCTGCAGCACATCTTCATGTAGTGCTGGAACCGCAACTCTGGCAAAATAGAACCGGCTCGGAACCTTCCATTTAGGGCAGAGCGTTGCAACTAATTCAAGAAAACCTACCGCTTCTACAAAAGAAAAAGGTAGAAGGTCCACAGCTAGCATTTTAGCCAGCTTAGTGTTATACAGACGCGTCAGTGGGTGGTTGCGTTCATATGGCACGTCTGAAGTAAGCATTGTTCTAATGTTGGCCTGGACCAAGCATTTACGGGCTGATAATGACTTCGTTGACCCAATTTTGCTCGCTGGTGAACTTTTGTGCGTTGGTGTCTCACTCGCTCCAACACTCTTAGTGTGCCTCACATTGGGTGTGCTGCTGAGAGGGGTACTGGGTGTAAGGGAAGTGTTTGACACGTCTTCTTCCTGCTCGTCAACATCAGATGAAACATCAACGTTTCCTTGATTTTGGCCTTTCTTGATCGCAGCTAGGTGCGCAAACCATTGGACAGCGTGCTTTCTGTCAAGATGACCACTCTGGCCGCCGGTACCATAGTTGCTACCTGGCTTACCACGACTAACTGCAAGCTTACAAAGGGTACAAATGGCAAACCTTGGATTTTTGGGACAAACAGTAAAGAAGTCCCAAACTGGGGACTTGAAGTGTCTGTGGGACCTGGAGGAGGCGGCGATACTGGTGGTGGTGGTGGTCATGAAGCTAATGCCAGATGAAGTGGAGGATCTGGATTGGCCAACTTTTGTACGTTTTCCACTTTCACCGCCACTAATTAAGGTCGAGGTTGACGCAGGTCTCTTCTTGCCAGAAAGAAATATGGAAGCGGGACGAGTTGGTGTACTACTTAACTCCAATGATTGTGGTGTTTCCACTGCCTCCTCATCGACAACATCATCATCATCATCATCACGCGCAGCAGCTCTTCGGGCTAGGGTCAAAATGTCTGTTTGCTGCATGCCCGCTGGGGCTGCAGTGACCTTTATGATGACTGGGTCGTCGTCGGCAGAGTCTTCATCAGCAGCAGTATCCGCCACTTCTTGTTGAGCCTCATCACACTCCATAAGTCTGAGACTTTGGACGAGCTTCCTTTTACGCTTAAGTACCTTTGTTGGATCATGGTGTGCCTCACTCTCAGACGGCTGTGGTGCTGGTTCCCAAGTTTGATCCGTATCATCAGAAGGAGGTGTGCTTGAAGAGGATGTAGACACCACCCTTGATCTCTTCCTTGCTAGGGTTGTGGAAGACAATGAAGGATCATCAGGAGGAGTGGCTTCCTCAAATGATACCTCGCCTTGATTGTCGATTTCCTGATGTGCCCCTACTTCGGGAGGAACAACTATTGTGGGCACTTGTTGTGACCCTCCATGCACCTCTGCATGCGCATCTCCTTGCGCTGCCTCTCCTTCCACATGTACTTGGGCTTGTACTTGCACATGTGATTGTTGTTGCCGCTGTGGTTGTTCAACACTCGTCAGATGAGCTACAACAACCTGTGTTGATTGAGGGACATTGCTGCTGCTTTCTTGCGATGAGCCAACATCACTGGTCGATGGTGATTGAAGAAGTATACTGGCTGCCTCTGCAGCACTCAAGGGCTTGGACTTAAGTTGGCGTGGTGGTGGTGGTGGCACTGAGCCCAATGGAGCGGGGGTGCTGCTGCCAGCTTGGTCCCCAGCAGATCCCGCTGCAGCTGCTGCAGGCATACTTTTTTTTTTACTCACAAAAAAAGGGGCGGGCGGCACACCAGTGTCCTTGGTAACTTGCTTCTTCTGCTCCTTACTGGCACCTTTCTTGCTAGAGGAGCTACGGGTTACTTTTTTTGGGGCCATCTTCTTCAGAGCAGGTCAGCAGGCAGCAGTTGCACGAGTTGCAGAGGGTTCTGTGTCCAGACGTGACGTCGCGTGACGTTATGCTGCACACACCGCTGCAGGACTTCTTCCTGGCACTGGTGGTTCTATTGAGTCTTCTTGTGCACCTAAAAGCAATGGAAGACAGAGGAACATCAGTTCAGTTATACACCCCAAAAAATCGACAAAACACAGAAAAATGAGCACAATCCCATGCCATCCATGATGTTTACATTGAAGACACCCCACAGAAAGACTAGGGACATGCAAGTATGCAACACTCACTACCCCTGGGCATAAGGGATGAAAAGTAGGCAAAATAAGTGCAGGCCTCAGACACTGCCTCTCCTCAAAATGGCCCCCTTACACCCCAAGCACATGTTGCCTGTACCAGCCAGCACTCAAGATGGCCACCACCACCACCCACATGGCCAGTCCACATCAACAGTACACCCCCAAAAAACAGAAAAACAGCCAGAAATCACCACAATCCAATGCCATCCATGATGTTTACATCAAAGAGAGTGAGACAACACCACAGGCACACTCAGTCCATGCACCACCACCACCCCTGGGCAAGCAAAAGGCCACACCAGCAGCCCCCCAAAAATGACAAAAAACAATAAAATAAGCACAATCCCAGCCCATCCATGGCCTCAATTATGTTTAAATTCAAGAAGACACCCCACAGAAAGACTAGGCCCATGCAACACTCACCACCCCTGGGCAAAGGGCCACACCAGCAGGCCCAAAAAAACGACAAAAAACAATAAAATCTGCACAATCCCAGCCCATCCATGGCCTCAATGGTGTTTAAATTCAAGAAGACACCCCACAGAAAGACTAGGCCCATGCAACACTCACCACCCCTGGGCAAAGGGCCACACCAGCAGGCCCAAAAAAACGACAAAAACCAATAAAATGTGCACATTCCCAGTCCATCCATGACCTCAATGGTGTTTAAATTCAAGAAGACACCCCTCAGAAACACTAGGCCCATGCAACACTCACTACCCCTGGGCATAAGGGATGAAAAGTAGGCAAAATAAGTGCAGGCCTCAGACACTGCCTCTCCTCAAAATGGCCCCCTTACACCCCAAGCACATGTTGCCTGTACCAGCCAGCACTCAAGATGGCCACCACCACCACCCACATGGCCAGTCCACATCAACAGTACACCCCCAAAAAACAGAAAAACAGCCAGAAATCACCACAATCCAATGCCATCCATGATGTTTACATCAAAGAGAGTGAGACAACACCACAGGCACACTCAGTCCATGCACCACCACCACCCCTGGGCAAGCAAAAGGCCACACCAGCAGCCCCCCAAAAACGACAAAAAACAATAAAATAAGCACAATCCCAGCCCATCCATGGCCTCAATTATGTTTAAATTCAAGAAGACACCCCACAGAAAGACTAGGCCCATGCAACACTCACCACCCCTGGGCAAAGGGCCACACCAGCAGGCCCAAAAAAACGACAAAAAACAATAAAATCTGCACAATCCCAGCCCATCCATGGCCTCAATGGTGTTTAAATTCAAGAAGACACCCCACAGAAAGACTAGGCCCATGCAACACTCACCACCCCTGGGCAAAGGGCCACACCAGCAGGCCCAAAAAAACGACAACAAACAATAAAATCTGCACAATCCCAGCCCATCCATGGCCTCAATGGTGTTGAAATTCAAGAAGACACCCCACAGAAAGACTAGGCCCATGCAACACTCACCACCCCTGGGCAAAGGGCCACACCAGCAGGCCCAAAAAAACGACAAAAAACAATAAAATCTGCACAATCCCAGCCCATCCATGGCCTCAATGGTGTTTAAATTCAAGAAGACACCCCTCAGAAACACTAGGCCCATGCAACACTCACTACCCCTGGGCATAAGGGATGAAAAGTAGGCAAAATAAGTGCAGGCCTCAGACACTGCCTCTCCTCAAAATGGCCCCCTTACACCCCAAGCACATGTTGCCTGTACCAGCCAGCACTCAAGATGGCCACCACCACCACCCACATGGCCAGTCCACATCAACAGTACACCCCCAAAAAACAGAAAAACAGCCAGAAATCACCACAATCCAATGCCATCCATGATGTTTACATCAAAGAGAGTGAGACAACACCACAGGCACACTCAGTCCATGCACCACCACCACCCCTGGGCAAGCAAAAGGCCACACCAGCAGCCCCCCAAAAACGACAAAAAACAATAAAATAAGCACAATCCCAGCCCATCCATGGCCTCAATTATGTTTAAATTCAAGAAGACACCCCACAGAAAGACTAGGCCCATGCAACACTCACCACCCCTGGGCAAAGGGCCACACCAGCAGGCCCAAAAAAACGACAAAAAACAATAAAATCTGCACAATCCCAGCCCATCCATGGCCTCAATGGTGTTTAAATTCAAGAAGACACCCCACAGAAAGACTAGGCCCATGCAACACTCACCACCCTTGGGCAAAGGGCCACACCAGCAGGCCCAAAAAAACGACAAAAAACAATAAAATCTGCACAATCCCAGCCCATCCATGGCCTCAATGGTGTTTAAATTCAAGAAGACACCCCTCAGAAACACTAGGCCCATGCAACACTCACTACCCCTGGGCATAAGGGATGAAAAGTAGGCAAAATAAGTGCAGGCCTCAGACACTGCCTCTCCTCAAAATGGCCCCCTTACACCCCAAGCACATGTTGCCTGTACCAGCCAGCACTCAAGATGGCCACCACCACCACCCACATGGCCAGACCACATCAACAGTACACCCCCAAAAAACAGAAAAACAGCCAGAAATCACCACAATCCAATGCCATCCATGATGTTTACATCAAAGAGAGTGAGACAACACCACAGGCACACTCAGTCCATGCACCACCACCACCCCTGGGCAAGCAAAAGGCCACACCAGCAGCCCCCCAAAAACGACAAAAAACAATAAAATAAGCACAATCCCAGCCCATCCATGGCCTCAATTATGTTTAAATTCAAGAAGACACCCCACAGAAAGACTAGGCCCATGCAACACTCACCACCCCTGGGCAAAGGGCCACACCAGCAGGCCCAAAAAAACGACAAAAAACAATAAAATCTGCACAATCCCAGCCCATCCATGGCCTCAATGGTGTTTAAATTCAACAAAACAGTTGTATCATGCACCCATAACCAACCCTGGTCCTACTGGATACTGTGGCTACCCACAATATAATTTATTTAATTTTCTGAAAAAGTTCCAAAATTGTACTTGCAGCAACTGTAATGCCCCAAACAAACTTACTTGTGAAAGTTGATTTCTAATCCAAAAGTGATCCAAAGACAGTCAAAAAGGCCTCAAATCCAAATATCCAGCAGCACCCACAAAAAGTAATCCTTCCAGCTCCAGATCCAAATGAAAGTGACCAGGAGATGGACAAAGCACTGGGAGGAGCCTGCTGGACAGGAACAGGAAGTTGGAGACTGTGGGGCACTTCCTTCCTCCCCCCCCCCCCCCAAAATGGACTCCTTGCAAAAAAAAGGCCATGCAAATGTCAACCTGAGGAGTGATTCTGATAAAAATCATAATTTTCTGAAGGTTTATCCTGTTTGCTGGTGATTTTCTTGTGCGAAATTGCAAAATCTCTATTTCGCAAGTGCGAGATTGTTCCTTTCCGCCGCAACTACATGTTCGCAATTGCGAACTCTCGCGAGGTGTGCTGTGCAAGGTGGCAAGCCGCGAGTACGTATTCGCGGGCGACAAACTCCCGCGGGAACACGCAGCAAGATCTAAAATGGCGCGTCACTCGCAAAGAAAAACAACTCGGCAAACGCTAAAATGACGGAAAGTGAACGCCGTGCACCACGCCGCGCGCCGCAACCAAGCAAAAAATCCGCCGCGAGCGGATTCACGGATTTTCGACAAATTCGCGAGCGTTCGCGGATTGTGGATTTGCCGAAAATCCGAAAAATCCGCGAGCGGAGCGGATTTTACGCCCATGCTTAATCTTTGGGCAACCCCGGAAGAAGCATGTGCAATTACTTTGAAGATTTTTTTTATCCAAAATCCTGAAAGATCATAATTTGTCGTCTTTAAGTCAAGTTTATTCTACCACAAACTTGACTTGGGTGTTCCTGAACCATAAATTTAGCTACTCCTTTGAACAGGCCTTGGATATTATATATCCTTCGTCGACAAGGCAGCTCTATCTTCAATTCAGATATGGCACCCTTCCACTATTTGCACTAACAAACAAGTGGTCAGGTGATTCCTGTTATCTTTGCCCCAGGTGTCACAGTGAAGAAGAAACAGAGGTCCATGTGGTCTTTTTCTGCCCGGTCTATGAGAAGGCTAGGTAAAAATGGATCATACAGGTATGTAGGAACCTAGGCATAAGGAATAATTCAGTCACACTAAGAGTTTTAAAATCCGACATGAAACCACTATTTGTTACTGCAATGTCCACATTTTTGCAGGAAATGTGGATAAAGAGAGGGCGACTCTTAGAAATTGATGTATAGATATTAGGATTATTTTGTACTTTTCATCTGAAGTTTGTGCTTGTTTTTAATCGGCCCCAACATAAATGTTTTTTAGACTTTTAAATGACTTTTATATTAATTAATTTTTTTAAATAACGGGCCGTAAATGCTACTCTACACCAATGCTCTGAATGTTTTGGACTCTGCTGTTCTTTGTTGTTTTCTATTGCCACAATTGTAAATCAAAACAAGGACGTTTAACCTAAATCGTTGTAATTTTTACCCCTACGCTATCCAACGCTTTCTCTACTGTTGCACTCTCTGGAGTGGGAATAGTAATATTTACCCCTACTCTATCCAACACTTTCCTTACTGTTGCACTCTCTGGAGTGGGAATAGTAATTTTTACCCTCCCGCTATCCAACACTTTCCCTACTGTTGCACTCACTGGAGTGGGAATAGTAATTGTTACCCCTACGTTATCCAACGCTTTCTCTACTGTTGCACTCACTGGAGTGGTAATAGAAAATTTTACCCTCCCGCTATCCTACCGTAAAAATATTGTATCTTTTTTATTATTATTATTACGTTCATATATATTTATGTATTAAAAAATCTAATTGTATGTTTATTTTTTTTACTTACATTAATTATTTATTAATTTTATGGTTATTTAAGTTTTTTAAGTATGTTTAAGTTAATTATATTTATTATTTCATTAATTTTCAATTACTTTTAAGACATAAAAAAATCGATATTTTGACTAACTATATTTTTTACAACGATATTTTTGATCGATATTTTTGTACTTACCTGTTTGGAGATAGGAATTCGATATTTTTGCATTCTATATTTTTTCCTCAATATTTTGTTCGTTCTATATTTGTGTAATCGATATTATGTCAGTGATCCCTGCAGACCCACTAGGAGCATTTAATTTACATGCTCCAGGCACAAGTAGTGGCACTTTTCTGGAGACATACAAGTAAATTAAATATGCCAATTTGGGATAAGGCAATATTGCAGTGTTTAGAGGAGAGAGCACAAGGACTTTAGCACTGATTAGCAGTGTAAAGTGAGCTAAGTCCTAAAACCAGCAAAACAAGGTCAGAAAAAGTGGAGGAGGAAGGTAAAACGTTGGGGGAAGACTACCCTAAGACTGAAAGGTCTTACAAAAAACAAACACCTTCAGAATAATAGTAACACTTCATATAGATATGGTTGTTTACCAAGGTCTAGTAATTTGTGTAATAAGAGAAAACAAATCCCCTTAAAAACACCAGTGGAATAAATATTATGATTGCAATCCAAAATCAAACAAAAGGTAATTTACCAAATATAGTAACGCATGTAATTATTATTCTATCCATGACCTCACATTTAATGGTACAGATGACTTCACTAATGGTGTAATTTACAACTTTTTGTGACAACTATAATTGCCTAGTGTAAGAAATTAGATGAATATTTAAGTGGGCAACTGCCCACCTCGAGGAATAATCACAACTTGTGCGGGGTGAACCCACAAAGTTGCTAAATTAACAAGAACTCAATTCCCTGGCTTAGCTTAGGGAAATGTGTAAAGTATGTGTGCTGTATCAAAGCAGTAAAAAATCCAAAACCCCAAGCAATAAAATTCCTAAATCGAACTGGAAAATAGAGTAAAATATAATGATTAGAATGGCTCCAAAATGATAAAATCCCAATCAGGGGAACCAGCGATATGAGTTTTTAAAGTGTTAATAGTGCCAGAAAGCTGAAGCACTAATAGCAATTAATGGTCATCGTAGACCAAAACCTATGTGTAATGTGAGGCCAACCATTATAGAGCCCTGATTCGATACACAAATCAGGTTTGGCTCGGTGGAAGGTTTTACCGTGCCAAACAGTCTCTTATTTTGTATGTGAAAATACGTCAGCAGGGTAAGGAAACAATCTTCACAAAGTGTAATAGGTGTTGGACAAGTCTCAACTGAAGCCATTGGTTTAGATGGAAAAAGCTTTGAGCAGGAGAAATTCTAATTTTACACTCAAGGAGCTGGATACTTGTGTCACCTTTGTCCATTCAAAATTTTTAACTTCTCACTCAGTCTCTTTTGTGGAGCTCGTAATCCTTCAGCGGGGAAGTTATCAGCTGTATCTGATGATAAGTTCTAAGAGGGCAGATACCTTCTTGCTGAGGGTCTGCTTAATATGAATTGCTACTGCAGAGGGTCCAGAGGTGTGAGATACCCGGCCTGCCCTGCATCAGATGTAGCTTACTCAACAGCATCTGCAAAGTTTTTCTCACAGTTCCGACCTGCAGTAACAGTGGGTTCTCTGAAGACCTAGAGATCACCACTAAATATGGTGGTTGGTAGTCTGCCATGGTGGAGAACTTAATGTCCTCTGCCGTCCTGATGAACAGACAGACTGCCCACCAAACTCAAAATAGGTCCCTATGAATGTAGTATTATTTAGTCATTTCAGTATGCATTGTTGTTTAATAATGTTGTGTTTAATGTGTTTTACCTATTGGTTTGAATATTGTGAAATATAAGAACTTCATTCGGGTGTGAGTTATAATTTTGCACATCTTATGTGTGAGGTACGGACTTGGGCTCTAACCATGATGTGTGAATTTCAGTTACTTTTCATTTAAATTAGCAACCATAACTGTAATTTAATTGTGTTATTGAAGTGGATTCCTAAACTTTTCCTAAATATATGTTAAGGACTTATAAACATTACAAGTAATACCTTCAATTTAGCCATGTGTTTTTCAGTGAATTTTTGAAGGTTTTTGATAATATGCCACATACAACAATCCCCTGCTCCCAAGCCATCATAAAATGTTCTAGTGAACTTTGGACGAGTCCCAAAATGGTTTCCGTGCCAAACACAGCGTGGAATCTGCCTTACTGGCTCTTACGGAACATCTAAGGGAGGTGCAGTACCAGGGCGAGACCTCGTTTCTGATTCTGCTGGACTTGAGCGCGGCCTTTGACACGGTCTCCCACAGGATCTTGCTTGAGCGACTGTGGGAGATCGGAGTCAGAGAGAGTGCCTTGGACTGGTTCGTGTCTTTTCTATCTGACCGTTCCTTCCAGGTACATGCTCAGCCGTACTCATCCAGCAGGCACTCTTTGGAGTGTGGGGTCCCGCAGAGCTCTGCGCTCAGTCCCACATTGTTTAATGTGTACATCCGCCCCCTGGCTATGTTGGCTCGAGATCGTGAGATTAAGTTAATATCGTACGCTGACAATACACAGCTTATTTTCACTTTCTCCAAAAACACCGAGTTGGACCAAACCAAATTCCAAGAAGACATCCTGGCCATATCAAACTGGCTGTCCCAGAACTGTCTTCAGTTAAATTCCTCCAAAACGGAGGTACTTCTAATAGGCAATGAAACTCAGAGGTGGGACAATCACTGGTGGCCCCCCACATTAGGACCTCCACCCATTCCTAAGGAGGTAGTTAAAAACCTAGGTGTGATGTTGGACAAGGATGTATGACGTTACAACGCACACTTTTACAACGCATACCTTTACAACGCATTTTTACACCACAACATCCATTACAACGCACACCATTACAACGCATACCATTGCAACGAATTCTTAAAAAATACTTTTACAACGCATTCCACTACAACGCATACTACATTTACAACACATACCATTACAATGCATTACATTACATTGCATATAAGGTAAGTGTTGGATAGTGTAGGGGTTAAAATTACTATTCTAACTCCAGGGGGTGCAACAGTAGGGAAAGTTTTGGATAGTGCAGGGGTTAAAATTACTATTCTGACTCCAGGGGGTGCAACAGTAGGGTAAGTGTTGGATGGTAAGTTTTGCGTTGTAATAGTATGTGTTGTAATGACTGCGTTGTAATGGTATGCGTTGTAGTGGTGTGCGTTGTAGTGTCATGCGTTGTAATGACTGCGTTGTAAATGTGTGCATTGTAATGGATGTTCCGTTGTAAAAGTTTCGTTGTAATGGTAGTGCGTTGTAAAAATTGCATTGTAAACGTTGTATACCGTTGGACAACTCACTTTCTCTAGAGTCACATGCCAAAAAAGTGGCAGGCACCTGTTATGGTCGCCTACGCTCACTTAAACCCATTCTTGGATTCTTTGAGCCTCTCACTCGCCAGGTTATAGTCCAGGCTCTAGTCTTATCCCATCTAGACTATTGTAATGCTCTTATGCTTGACTCTAACCTGACCGTGATAAATAGGCTACAAAGAGCTCAGAATGCTGCCGCCCGTATTCTGTTTGCATTACCAAAAACTTGTCATACCTCCCCGATTCTTCGACACCTGCATTGGCTGCCAATCAAACAACGCATCCAATTTAAAACTCTATGCATAACCCATAAAATTCTGTATGGCTCCGGTCCACAAATTCTGCAGGGACTCTCAGTCCTTTATGCCCCCACGGGTGCCCTCCGCTCGGCGGATCTATCTCTTGCCGGCACAATTAAAATCCGGAGGAGTTGAGCCGGTGGCCGCTCCTTCAGGTACCTGGCCCCGAAGCTATGGAATTCGATCCCCCTAAAGGCTCGGGCTACCACTAACCACATGCTCTTCCGGAGACAGATCAAAACCTGGTTGTTCTCTTCCATTTAACTCACTCCCACCGGCCGCGCTGTTGCATCTCTTGACATGTCCACTAGCGCTGGGACGCCCCGTTGCTGGGGTAGCCATGCGCTATATAAATAAAATTAACATAACATAACATGTGTCCGTACCAACTAGGGAGTGGGAAAGTGTTAGAAAATGAATTTTTGGCAGGCTAGGGCATGTGCCTAAGCCAGGCAGAAACCACCACTCTAGTCAGGATGGTGCAAGCAGCGGCATCATCGTTGCTGCCGTGCTTTCGACGACTGACAAACTTGAGTCAATGGCACCAGCGTTGGTAGGCCATGGCTGCATTGCAGGATGAGGGCAGTGCGTTGTGGACCTTACGAGTGGTGACCTTGTACCAGATGCAGGCAGCGGCTTCGATTTTGGCGTGATGCGTCATCGTCAAGGATACCAAGGCATCGACATGAAGCAAGGCGGTGTGGAGTGCAGTGCCTACAGGTTGCGGTGCAGGCACTGGCTAAGTGGCGGCATGAACAGGCATCGTCAGTGAGACCAGGGTCCCATTGCAGCGTTGCGGCATTGTCCTCTGCGGTGCCAAGGAGTTGTCATGAAGCAAAGCAGTGAGGAGTGCGGTGCCCACAGGTCGTGGTGGGAGCAGCGGCTCAGTGGGGGTGTCAGCAGGCGTCGTCGGTGAGACCAGGCTCGTGGTGCAGCATTGCGGCGGTGCCCTCTGTGGTCCCTTTGGGACAAGGAGTCAGCAGCGGCATTGTAGACGTCGTTGAGTTGCTATTCTTCTGTTGCAGCACAAAACACACAGTCCCGAGTGCTGAGGGCAGAAGAGCTTGAAGTCTTTGCTGTTCCTAAGACTTCTTGAACAGGGGGGCAAGCTCTACCTCAAGCCCTTGGAGAAACTCACAAAAGTAGATTGAAGAAATTTCAGTCCAGTCTTTTGACTGCCCAAGACAGAAGCAGCCACTGCAGGCTAACACAGCAAAGTGGTAGTTCCTCCTCACATCTTCTACTGCTCTTCTTCTTGGCAGTCTTCTTGATCCAAAAGAGTTCTGAAGTTCAGGCATCTGGGCTCCAATATTTATATCCCAAAATCCTTTGATCTTTTAGGCAGAGAGTGTCTGTGCCCAGCCAGAACAAGTTCTGCTTTCTCTGGTGTGAATTCCTGGCAGGAGGTGGAGACGGCATTGTCAGGGGAAGACCAGGCCCTTTGAGGTGCAAGGAAATCTCCTCCCCCTACCCCGATTGCAGCCCAGGTCTATTCAGCCCTTTCCTGCCACTACCTAGACTCTGTGGGGCCACTCCTGCTCCCCAGCCTTCTGTCATCCAAAACCCAGACAGGCAATCCACATTTCAGCAGAAGCACACGGGATGACTGAGCAAAAAAATACCTACTTTCTAAAAGTGGTATTTCTAAAGTTCAGGCATACTAAACTTTATTTTCCTACCTAGTTCACAGGGCCTGTTATGTGTATAAGATGTTATAAACAAACTTCCCATTCTATCCTATGGGGAACAGGTAGCCTTGCAATAGCAAAAATCTAAATGGGCTGTAATTCACTATCAGGACATGCCACATACACCAGGGCATGTCCTACCTTTCACATACACTGTGCCCTGCCCACAGGGGTACCTTGGGCCTTCCTTAGGGCTGCCTGACATGTAAGAAATGGGAAGGTTAGGGACTGGCAAGTGTGTGCACTGGCCAAGTCAACATGGCAGTTACAAACTGCATGCAGACTCTGCAATAGCAGATCTGAGTTACCTTTTTAGGGCTACTCACGTGGGTGACACAATCAGGGCTGCAGACCCACTAGTAGCATTTGATTTATAGGCCCTGGCACACTCAGTGCACTTTACTAGGGACTAATAAGTAAATCAAAAATTCAATCATGGAAACACCAATCCATGACACAATTTACACAGAGAGCATATGCACTTTAGCACTGATTAGCAGTGGTACCGTGCCCAGAGTCCTAAAACCAACACAAACAGGTTAGGAAAAAATAGGAGGAAGAAGCAAAATGTTTGGGGATAACCCTGCAAAAAGGGCCATTTCCAACACAACCCCTTTCCAGCCTAAAGCCAGGGTAGACCAATGCATACCATGATGGGCTTCCCTTCTTGGGGCGATAAAACATGGAACCTGGCCCGCAACAGCAGGGTTTTCTTACCGTTCTATGCCTTCCCGAACCTAGTTGTATCCCTCTATCTATACTCTCAGGGCCCACTAAGCTGACCCATGGGGAACCCTTCTCCTCACCTGTGGACCCCCTCTGTGCAGCACCTAAACTTACTTTGCTCACAGATGTGTCCCAACAGGCAGACAGTACCCACATGGACAACACAAGAGTGTGGCCCAGTCCACCCTTGGGGTGTGGCTCCTGTCCCCCCCCCAGCAGGACAGCCAGCCACAATGGCCACTGACAATTGTCAGTGAGGAGAGCCAGGACTTATGCCTTTCAGGCCACTCCATCTACTGTGGCATCAGAGAGTGTGGGCGGTAGCCCCAGCTGTCTGGCACCCTTTCTCCACACTCCCCCAGGTAAGTCAGGTATGGCATCCTGACACTGGCCCACCAGCGCAGGGTCTGTACCCTGCCACTGGACAGGAGATGCGTTGGCTCTCCCATACCCTCTCCTTCTCTCTGGGGTCTGTAACCTCCCACCTGGAGTGGTACCCCCTTCCAGAATTCTCAGGGCTCCTGTGGCAAGTGTCCTGCACAATTTACCCACCAGGTCAGGGGTGCTATCCTGCAACAGGTACCTCAGTCCAGGGTCTGAATCCTGAAGCTGAACAAGGGACTGGGGTGGGCTCTCCCAAACCTGGACTTCCTCCCTGGGGCGCTGTACCATCCCACTTGGAGTGGCACCCCAAGAAGACAAACTAGTGGGGACACTGTTAGCAGTCGCCCCTTCCCCCAGGTCAGGGGGACACCTTGAACATGGTCCTCCAACCCAGGGTCTGTACCCTCAGGCTGACCAGAGGTCTCGGGTGAGGCTCTCCTCCCCTTATCTCTTCTTCCGGGGTTCCGCACTCTCTGCCCGGGAAAAGCACCCTTATAACCAAAAACTGTCAGGATGCCGGAACCAGATCTCCTACACAATTCTTCCACCAGTTCAGGGCCTTGACCCTGCAACTGATCCACCACTTTAGGATCTAAACCCTCAGGTTGATCAGGGGTCGGAGGTGAGGACTCCCTCCCTCTGCACCCCCTTCCAGAGTTCTGCATCCTCCCACCTGAAGTGGTACCCCTAGAAGATAAACCAGTCAGGACACTGCTTACAGTTGTCCTTCCCTCCAGGTCAGGTAGGACCTGAACCTGACCTCCCAACCCAGGGACTAACCACCGCGGCTGAGCACCTGCCTGGCGCACCAAGATTCCTTGGGAGCACGCATGCCCCCCCAGAGAGTAACACATGATTCATGTGTTGTGTGACGGTCTGCTTGGCGCAGGTCTCCGACCCCTTTCCATCTGACAGTGCCCGAAGATCCCCCAGGACAGAAGTGGTGTCACTATGGTCACTCATTGGAGGCTCAGGCCTTCTGGCTGGCCCCTGACCCACTGGTTCTCCCACTGGGGAACGCATCCCACTCCCACCCCTCGATCTGGACTTCTGCACCCTCCACTTAGGAGTGCCACTGCCAGACACCTGAACTGCTGGAGCTCTGTTTACAGACACTCCCTATTCTCCTGACACTAGGAGATCCCCCTCAACGGACGGCCTACCTTTACATCCTAGGCTGCCCACCTGGTGTTCCCTCCCGGAACCACCCAGGCCCTGGGACCAGGTTTTGGGCACCTTGGGCCGCAGCCCATTCCCACTCCTTCTCCACGGAGACAGGACGTGAGTCCCTACACCCTTCCCATGACATTGGGACCTATTTGGGCTACCCCAAACCTTTCCCACCACCCTTGAGGGGAAATACCTAAGCCCCTTCCTTCTGGGTCACCCCCAGATGCTACTCCAGATCCTCTGGAATCCACCAAAAGGTCTGCCTCCAGTGCAAGCTCCCTGGGGTCAGAGAACTCACAATCCACTGGGTGTTGGCATAGCTCTGGAAAACAGGGACTTAAAATATGCTCTCCAACAATTGAATCACACCGCCCCACGCAGGTGTTAACCAAACTGCCCTTCACCCAATCATCCAGTGCCTCAGAAAAGTACCCCACATCATTCTCACAAGACTGGTGAGACAGTGTCTGACTGTTGCTGTCTCTCAACTCATTCGGAGGACGTTTGAGGCATGCCTATGATCTGGCTCACTCAAGAGGGTCAGAAAGACTGTTGGTTCCCTTATGGACAAGTTATGACCTGATGTCAGGGCATAAAGCCCCCACTCCTTTTTTTTTGTCTGTGGCTCTAGGGACAGATTGAAGGTAAAGCATCATCACCTTCTCCAGTGGGGCAGAAAAACAGATTTTCACAACATTTTCCTGAGGAAGCACTTGGCAAGCCTGCCCACCTCCCCCTAGAGCCACCCAGGATGGCTAGTTGGTGGATCTCTGCATGAGAATCACCAACTTGTGATAATTTCTAAGCAGGAATGTGCTAGGGAAGTTCTGTTACAAAGACAACATTCTTCCCTTTCAAATGGTACCCCTCCCAGCCAGAACGTAATTATGACTGTCACTTTCACTCTGTGTAATGTCAGCACATTGTGCACACGGATTGCCACACAATGCAAACAAAACAATAATAAGCTGGTGCTGTGAAGGAAGCTCTTATCTTGCAGCCAGATATAATTTTATAACAAGAAAATCCTTCTGTTAAAAGCATCCAGAAGATTTTCTCCACTTGGTGGGCAGACAAAACCTTTTTCTCCTTCGCATTAATGAGGTAGTGCTTAGAAAGTGAATGACGCAGCCACCATACTAATGAGGTTAATCCTATGAAACCTCAAAAATACACTGCGCTCAGAATGGACATGACTGTTATAATAAAGAATGTGTGCCATTATCTCAGTATGATTATCTGTATCTGCAAATTAACACTACAGGGTCACAGTTCAACTTCTGTGGAAATCAACTGATCAGCTGTAGTCAATGTATTTACCATACATATGCATGCTATTTTGTGTTGTGAGTACCATATCTGAGCGATACAATAAACATAACAGGTCTTACACTGTGGCAAGGACTATGGGCAAAGGAAGAAACCAAATTTACAAAATATTTAATAAAGGACTGCCTAGCCCTTGCCCATAGTTTTAAAATACCATGGCTGGAGTACTTTTTTAAACTTTTAAAGAAATGCGAAGTAAACGTTGATAAGAACAATCCCATTATCATACAGGATTATAGTAAAAGTGATTTGAAATTAAGATATTTCACCGCAATAGAGCAGGAATGGGAAAGGGTTGCCAGTCAAAAACTAGTTATTGTGATCCCCCGCTTATGACTGGAGCACTCAGTTATACCTGACATTGGTAAGGAATACACAGCATAGATTCTACCTGACGAGGCTAAGGATTGGCACCTTACATTACTTAATTGCCTGTCCAAAAACTGAAAAATGGTGCCATACATTACCACCTTACCCATGTGACGGTAAAACTCTACAATCAACTTTGCATTTCATACTTTTTTGTCCTGTGTATATGGGTATCCGGAAATCAGTTTTAAAACCCCTCTTCTTAAGAAATAGACTTTTTAATTATAAAAAGGCTTTTAATTTTGTTTGTGGTTTGGATAACGCGAAAATTGTAAGTTCTGGCATTTGTTTTGTACAACTCTCCATTAGGAAGAGAAAAGAATATGCACATCTGGATTTACTGTTATACGAAGGACAAGACTAACAATTGTAATTATAATTTCTTCATATATGTTTCCATATACTTCTATGCACTTGCAAGCCCTAGCACTTTATTGTATATACAAGGCAATTTGTACTTTTGCTTCATGATATATTCATGTATTAATAATGTATTAATTCTATATTTATTTAATCCCCATGAAAAGCTAAATGTGTATATCTGATTTTAACTTTGATTATGGATCATGATGTAATATGTGAATGTTTTTCTTTTTATTAATGTATAAGTATGCTTTTATGGTGTTTGTTTTATTTACACCGAATAAAGCTATTTTGAATTGAATTGAGTGTTGTGAGTAATTAGTGCCTGACTTGGAAATTGGTATATTTTGGTGAAGATAATCTAGGATGATGTAGTCCTGAGAAGTATAGCTAATACATTGACATTCCTATTTCTGACTATCACAATAAAAAATTGTTTATACATTGACATCTATTCACGAAAATGCCAGGGTAGCGGAAGTGACATAACATAATGTTCCTTTGATCCAATGATGTCACAGGAAGGGATATTATGACCTTAATCCTGATGATATCACAAAACTGATAATGCTGAAGTTAAGAGACTCTTAATTGCTCAATTATACATATGAAATATAACAATATATATATATATGGTATATACCATCTATATGTAAAGTCGGCTAACTACATGATGGGAACATTACACATTCCTACTTTTGAATGCACAAAAAATTATGTGCTTGTTGGAAGAGGGAAGGAATATTCCAGTAAAATACAAAATAACACTAGGAAGCCAAATTATTTATAACTCAAAATCACAATTTGATAGTTACCCTATGTTGGACTTGGGCCTTAGGGCAGGTTCACCCCTAATCTTTTTGCTTTTATTTGTGACCCTGTGGTAGTGATTTTTGGGTCTTGGCGCACTTTTTCCCTGTGTCCCAGAGTAAAGTGCGTGCGTGTAGTATGGCTGGCCTGCCCTCCCATAGGAATGCATGGAGAATGTGTGTGTCCATGTTAGTTCCTGATGTGTGGGGAGTGCAGGCTCGAGTTTGGTATGTATGAACTCGTGAGAATGAATGCTGCGCAATGGTATGTGCGGCTTGTATGTGTCTAGAAGGAAAGTGCTACTTCTGGACATTGATGTATGTGTGCAGTGAGGATGCTGGAGGGTGATTGGCTGGAGCTGGCTGGCATGCCAGGCTCCAGGAAGTCTGGATGGGTCTGCCCGGTGGTGAGTGTGAGATCAGCATGAGTGATGTGTGGGAGGAGTGCACCTGGGTCCTGGATGGGCTGGGTTTTTCCCCACACAATGCTGGCTCAGCCCCCCTGTGGTGTGTCTAATGACCCTAGCCTCCCCAGTGAATGAAAGGGGTGGTTGGGCCATCAAGGGTACTCCCAAGCCAGCTGCAACTGGTTTCCTCCCACCCTGCACCCTGAAACAAAGGATTTCACAGTATAAAAATGGGGCTGTGCCAGATATTGATCTTTGAGCCCCGAGAGGCTCTGGGGCCATTTTAATTGTTGTAGAGCGCTGAAGCTCTTAAGTGCCTATTTGTTTTGCGAGCCAGAGAGGCTCTTGGGACACGAGTGTGGTCAGTAGCCCCGAGGCTCCCACACAGTGTCTCCTCCCCACCAGTGTTCTTGAGCCCACGTGGCTCCAACGTTTGCCTACCTGTGATTTACAACTGTCCAGCACTTAGTGGACAGTTGCTACGTTTAGGCTTTTGTTCTGTGCTGCCTGCGCAGCCTTCCCTGACTTTGAGACTCAGGGCATTTCAGCCCTTGCGAGGCCATTTGGCCTGGGGGACAATCCTAGTGTTGTGCTATATGCACCCTGCGCAATTTATGAGTTACTGCTTATATGATTCCTGTGCAAATGTTCTGCCTGCACCTCTGAATGTGTTTTAATGTTTCATGTGCAATTGTTTGTTATTACCTTTGCTAAAAGTGACCTGCTTAGGTGATTCTTTATGTGTTATTCCCCTTTGCTAAAAGTGACCTGCTTAGAGGAATGTTTGTTGTTACCTTTGCTAAAAGTGACCTGCTTAGGTAATTGTTTGTTTTATCCCCTTTGCTAAAAGTGACCTGCTTAGGTAATTGTTTATGCTTTTATTTCCCTTTGCTAAAAGTGACCTGCTTAGAGGAATGTTTATGTTTTATTGCCTTTGCTAAATGTGACTTGCTTAGGTGATTATTTTAGGTTTCCTTTCCTTTGCTAAATGTGACTTGCTTAGGTGATAGGTTTTCCTTCCATAGGTCCTGATGATAAGGTCCTAGTTCCCTGCGTGATTTCCCTACAGTGTTTAGGGTGGCGTAGGAGGTATTTTCCCTTTACCAGTAGTTACTGGTTGTATGCTACATTAACTATTTTCTGTGTTACAGTCATTATATGTTTATGTGCTAAGTGTTATACCTACAAGTGTTATTTCTAAAAAGTGCATACCCCTGACAGTGGTCCAGGTGGCCCTGTCCTGTACATAATCCCTTGTAAATCTTGCCCGTGCCTGTTGGCACATTGTAAAGTTGTGTGTTATCTAATGTGTTTTTACTATAACACAAAGGCTATTTTTGATATAACCTTGTGTGGAGTTTCCTTTGTGGTGGGCCTAGGGTGTTGTCGCTGGGGTGCGCGCGCTAACGCTTTACACATCGCCTCCGAGATTAGCCTTGCTGCTCGCGCCACGTTACCTAGAGGGTGAGCAGGGTTTATCTTGGTGTGTGACTCCCTTGCCCTGACTTAGAAATGGTGATCCCTGACTGACCTTGGCGTGAGCGTTGGCCGGCCGGGGGTCCCGTTTCTAACATTGGTGGCTAGCGGTGTGGATTGGACTTGCGTTTGCACTGTACCACAGTGGCGACAGGCCACATTACAAAACTCTGCAATTTTAGATAACCAGATTTTGGGGATTATTGTTTTTTAGGGAAGTTCAGTTTTGCTTCTCCTGAAAGGTGTCATTTTGTAATTTCTGTTCAGTACATTTGTTCCCCGCCCTGCTCCCAGAGTTTGGTACCTGTGTCACTTGTGGTCAGGTTGAGAAAATCAGGGGTGGTAGAAACTGCCTTACCGGTCCGAGGGGAGGGTGTGTGTGAATGAGTGGTGTGTTACACTGGATAGTGGAGTGCAAGTTCTCTGAGATAGGAATCTTGCTGAATTGTGTAATTGTATACTCCTGTGTAAGCTCAGACCCCCAGGTTCCCTGTGTCAAACTCTTCTTGAGAACGTCCGCCAAAATGGAGCCTGTTTTTGATCTCTGTTGTCTTTTTAGGTACAGTAGGTCAGAGCTGGTCAGATTCTGTGAAGAGGGAGGCATGGAGGTGAGTGAGTCGGATACTCAGTCCCAGCTTAGGGACAGCCTGATCCAATGGCAAAAGGGTCAGTGGGATCTTGAGCACAGTGAGAGAGATAGGGCCCGGGCCGCACGTCATGAGGATGGTGAGTCTGTTGGGAGCCCTGAAGAATGTGAGTTGTATGATGATGACAGTGGATGGATATCAGCAGATAGTGAGGACCCCATAGATAGGGAGTCCCTTGCTGGGTCCAGTGTCAGTACCAGCGCCCCATCCCTTTCCCTGTCCCCAGAGGATTGGTTAGATAGGAAGGAAGAGAGGGAGCATCAGCTAGCGATGGAACAGCTCATGTTAGAGCATGCCCAGGCTATGGCGCAGCTGGGTGTCAAGAAACAACAACTAGAGGTCGAGAGAGCCCTAGCGTGGGAGAGGATAGAGGTGGAGAGAAGGGCCATCATCCGTGAGAGCGCAGCCCTAGAAGATAGACTCTCCCCTGCCCACAGTTGTAATTGTCTGGATTCCCCAGGGAGGGTGGAGTCCAGTGGTGGCAGCTTTTTAAATATAAGTGTAGACAGTCCCACTCCCAGTTCCCCGAGTATGGTACCTGTTTCCAAAGAGGAGGAGAACAGGTTAAAGTTCAGGAACCTTAGGAAACCACCTCACCAGGAGTGGGGGTATTTTATGGATGACTGTTCTGATGCAATGTGGGATTGGCTGAGGGCTAACTCGGACAATGAGGTGGACGAAGTGGTGAATATGTTCCTCAAAGAGCAGTTGCTCAGTGTTGTGTGTCCAGAGTTGCGCCAGCACCTGCTGAAGTTGAAATGTTTTTGTCCTTGGGACCTTGCAGAGGAAGCAGAGCGCTGGGACAGTGCGAGAGGTTCTCTGGAGTCATTAGTGAGTGATTCCAGCAATAGTGGGTCAGGTGTTCTCCAGCCCAGCGTGGTGGAGGAGGGTGAGAGTAGCCCAGCTAGGTCCCAGGTTAGTGAGGAGGGTGTAGGGGCTGAATGCCTGTCTCAGTGGAGCAGGAGTGAGTGTGTGACCGAGAGTCCCCAGACGCCCGAAGCCCTGTCACAGAGCCTGGATGGTTTCTTTAGGGAACACCAGGATGGGAACCTAGACTTGCCTGTTAGTTCACTTGAGGGAGATCTCCTAGTGTGTAGAGGACCTGGAGCATCTGTAAGCGGAGCTTCTATGGTTCTAGAGTCTGGCAGTACCGCTCCAGTAGGGAGGGTACAGGAGTCCAGCGAGAGGAGTGATTGGGGGGTAGTATGTGAGTCCCCAGAAGTCCTGGAGTGCCAGGCATTGGTTCCACCAAAGGTTCTAGACCGGAGGTTGGAAGGCCAGGTTCAGGATCAGCCTGACCTGAAGGGTGGGACTACTGTAATCAGTGTCCTGACCAGTTCTTTTTCCAGAAGTACCGCCCCGGTTGGGAGGGAGCAGGACTCTGGAAGGGGGTGCAGAGGGTGGGAGAGCCCACCTCTGACCCCGGTGCAACCTGAGGGGTTAAACCCCAGGTTGGGAGAATGTTGTTTAGAGGGGACCCCTCGCAGGAGGAGGAGGAACCCTAGGAGAAGAGGTAAGGGGAGGAGAGCCTTCCCTGAGACTCCTGGTCCACCTGAGGTTGTAGACCCTAGGCTGAAGAACCAGTGGCAGTCTAGCCCTGTCTTGCAGACAGGAAGGGTGGAGAATGGCTATTATGTGCCAGGGTTTACTACCCCCCACTTTGTGAGTAGGCAGGATCCAGTGGCACCTGGGTGGCCTAGGGCCTGGTCCTGGCCGAGGGCAGCTGGAGAGTATCAGTGGGGTACCCCAGTTAGTTCCTACAGTAGTTTTAGAAGGAACCCTAGGGGTTCACCGTGGCGTAAAACAGGAGGGTGTCCCTGCAGTTGTGGGCCCGCGTCCGTGTTTTATCGCCCCAAGCAGGAAAGTCCATCACGGTGGTGATTGGTCTGCCCTGCGTTTTGGCTGGAAGGGGGTTGTGTTGGACTTGGGCCTTAGGGCAGGTTCACCCCTAATCTTTTTGCTTTTATTTGTGACCCTGTGGTAGTGATTTTTGGGTCTTGGCGCACTTTTTCCCTGTGTCCCAGAGTAAAGTGCGTGCGTGTAGTATGGCTGGCCTGCCCTCCCATAGGAATGCATGGAGAATGTGTGTGTCCATGTTAGTTCCTGATGTGTGGGGAGTGCAGGCTCGAGTTTGGTATGTATGAACTCGTGAGAATGAATGCTGCGCAATGGTATGTGCGGCTTGTATGTGTCTAGAAGGGAAGTGCTACTTCTGGACATTGATGTATGTGTGCAGTGAGGATGCTGGAGGGTGATTGGCTGGAGCTGGCTGGCATGCCAGGCTCCAGGAAGTCTGGATGGGTCTGCCCGGTGGTGAGTGTGAGATCAGCATGAGTGATGTGTGGGAGGAGTGCACCTGGGTCCTGGATGGGCTGGGTTTTTCCCCACACAATGCTGGCTCCGCCCCCCTGTGGTGTGTCTAATGACCCTAGCCTCCCCAGTGAATGAAAGGGGTGGTTGGGCCATCAAGGGTACTCCCAAGCCAGCTGCAACTGGTTTCCTCCCACCCTGCACCCTGAAACAAAGGATTTCACAGTATAGAAATGGGGCTGTGTCCCCACAGAAGTTGTTCTACTTTTGGATCCTGCCAGAGGGGGCTGTTGCTGCTGCTGGGGCCAGGAGGACCGCCACTTGGACTGTCTCCCTGCCTGGAGACCCAGTGTGCTGGCTCTGGCCCTGCCTTGCCCCCCTGCCTGCCTCCAGACCTTGCTGGGGCTTTGCTTTTGCTATTAGCGCTTGAGAGCGCTTCATTTCATGCCCAGAGCACCTGGGAGCGCTCTGCCCTGCTCCTTAGCGCCTAGGAGTGCTTTATTTTGAGCCTTGGCGCTTGATAGCGCTTTATTTCCCTTCTAGCGCTTCGAGCGCTCTATTTGGTGCAGCCGGTGCCCACCCGGCGTTTGCCCGCTTTATTGCCGATTTTCGGCAGAGCGAGTGCCCACCTCGCTTCACATTTTATTTCGAGACCGGAGCCCACCCGGCATTGCCCCGTCCTTGGATTTGTATTTATCACGAGGGAGCCCACCCCTCGGATACTGAGCCCCCGCCTGCCTGCCTAAAACGGGCCGCCGCGCTGCCCGCGATGACCCGGAAGTGCTGGGTCAGTCTGCCAATCCCTGCGAGCCCCGGGAGAGGCGAACCGGAAGTCCCGCCCCCGGAGCCACGCAGCGAGCAGAGAAGCAGCCGGCCGGCCCCGAGGCTCCCGAGCAAAGGGAGAGCCCCGGCAGAGGAAGAGCCACCCAGGAGCAGAGTCGGAGCGTCCCCGCCGTCCCGGTGAGTGAGAGGCATCTGCATTGTGCGCAGAGCGGCCCCGGTTGGCAGCGGGCCGCTCCGCAGGAGAGAAGGGGCATTCCATGGTGATTGGAGCCACGAGGCTCCTTGGGGCATTATTTGATTCTGAGTCCCCCATGAGGGACTCCAACGAGAGGGGCCATTCTTTGTTCTTTGAGCCCGAGGGGCTCCAGCCACAGTTCTTTTACGGGCCCGAGAGGCTAAAGGGGGCACACCTTGATTTCTACGAGCCTGCGAGGCTCCAGTGCCAGATATTGATCTTTGAGCCCCGAGAGGCTCTGGGGCCATTTTAATTGTTGTAGAGCGCTGAAGCTCTTAAGTGCCTATTTGTTTTGCGAGCCAGAGAGGCTCTTGGGACACGAGTGTGGTCAGTAGCCCCGAGGCTCCCACACAGTGTCTCCTCCCCACCAGTGTTCTTGAGCCCACGTGGCTCCAACGTTTGCCTACCTGTGATATACAACTGTCCAGCACTTATTGGACAGTTGCTACGTTTAGACTTTTGTTCTGTGCTGCCTGCGCAGCCTTCCCTGACTTTGAGACTCAGGGCATTTCAGCCCTTGCGAGGCCATTTGGCCTGGGGGACAATCCTAGTGTTGTGCTATATGCACCCTGCGCAATTTATGAGTTACTGCTTATATGATTCCTGTGCAAATGTTCTGCCTGCACCTCTGAATGTGTTTTAATGTTTCATGTGCAATTGTTTGTTATTACCTTTGCTAAAAGTGACCTGCTTAGGTGATTCTTTATGTGTTATTCCCCTTTGCTAAAAGTGACCTGCTTAGGTAATTGTTTGTTTTATCCCCTTTGCTAAAAGTGACCTGCTTAGAGGATTGTTTGATATTACCTTTGCTAAAAGTGACCTGCTTAGGTAATTGTTTATGCTTTTATTTCCCTTTGCTAAAAGTGACCTGCTTAGAGGAATGTTTATGTTTTATTGCCTTTGCTAAATGTGACTTGCTTAGGTGATTATTTTAGGTTTCCTTTCCTTTGCTAAATGTGACTTGCTTAGGTGATAGGTTTTCCTTCCATAGGTCCTGATGATAAGGTCCTAGTTCCCTGCGTGATTTCCCTACAGTGTTTAGGGTGGCGTAGGAGGTATTTTCCCTTTACCAGTAGTTACTGGTTGTATGCTACATTAACTATTTTCTGTGTTACAGTCATTATATGTTTATGTGCTAAGTGTTATACCTACAAGTGTTATTTCTAAAAAGTGCATACCCCTGACAGTGGTCCTGGTGGCCCTGTCCTGTACATAATCCCTTGTAAATCTTGCCCGTGCCTGTTGGCACATTGTAAAGTTGTGTGTTATCTAATGTGTTTTTACTATAATACAAAGGCTATTTTTGATATAACCTTGTGTGGAGTTTCCTTTGTGGTGGGCCTAGGGTGTTGTCGCTGGGGTGCGCGCGCAAACGCTTTACACATCGCCTCCGAGATTAGCCTTGCTGCTCGCGCCACGTTACCTAGAGGGTGAGCAGGGTTTATCTTGGTGTGTGACTCCCTTGCCCTGACTTAGAAATGGTGATCCCTGACTGACCTTGGCGTGAGCGTTGGCCGGCCGGGGGTCCCGTTTCTAACACCCTACTATATACCTTCCGGATGAAATGTATTGAACAAATTACATAACGATGCACAAATTATTTAAAAAAAAAAAACGTAACTGGTTTTCCATCTGTATTTCTTTATGTAGACCAATGAGAACATTGTTATTGACATACATTCTTTCTTAGCTCTGTTACTGCATTTTAGTTAGCATAATTTGTAATGCATTATCATCCACCATAGCACATACATGTGGTTTTTAGCCAAGCATGTAATATTATGTGTGTTCATAATAATATCAATCTAAAACATTGTTTTTAAACCTGCATTTTAATTTCATCTTTTTACTTTTCATCAGCAGAGTAAACATTGCACTGCTATATACTTGTTTAACTGTGATAATTTGTAGTCTTAGCTGCTGATAGTAAACAGTACACATACCAGATTCGTTTACCTTCTGTTCTTTTTACGGCATGGCCTTTCCCACATCTTAGGCCAGGGGTCGCAAAGGCAGAGCTAGGGGTTGCAAGCAGCGAGTCAGGCAATGAGGCTGCAACCCTGACGACGCCTAATTGACTGGCATCCATGTGCTTATTTTTCAGGGTTTAAAATAATAAAAATATATTGGGCATCCAAACTTTTGTATTGACCAGTTGTCTCGTCATTTAAATACACACAAATATCTAATATAAAATCTGCCCAAACCACTGTGTGGTTGTAGAAGAACACCTTGTTGATAGGATTTGTCCTCTAATCAATGAGTATGTGCAAAAAAATGTATTTCTTCAATGAGCAGAAAAACTAATAACACAACCCAGCCCTTCACTCCAAGGACTGGGGGACTAACTATTATAATAACTAAATTGTGGGGCTGAAAGGAAAATAGCTGACCTGTTTGGTGCTCTAGGAAGGGTGTGCAATACCCTAAGCAGGTTATGAACTTCTGTAAGTCTTTCTTGATCAAAACAAATTCTGGTCAATCACAATTGTTTGAAGTCCTCCAAGCCTTACTACTTACGCCTCTCAGTTGAACCTAGCAAACTCCTATGTCTGGGCATGGTCAAGGGATATCCCCCATATGCATGATGACTTAAGTCGTTCCTACCGGGGAAAACATGTCATATTGGTCCATTCATCAAAAAACATTAGAGGTTCGAGTCTCCTTCCATGTTTTATACGCTCAATTTCTCGCATGCTTTTCATTCTCTCCCTGTACTGTCTGATTATGTAAGGTGAGGAACATCTCCATAGGAATGTATTGCCTGCAGTAATGCTTCTCTAACATTTTTCTTTAGAGAAGGATTCTGTCTGCTCCTACAGGCCTAAATGGAAACTGTGTCCTCAGGGAACTCTACTCCCAATTGTATCTGTGTTTTTCTGCGCAGTTTGTGTCTGTGAAAAAATTGATTATTAGTTGGGGTAGATGTTAGTCTCCTTCAGGAAATAATGTCACTGTTTTTGGTAGGTCTAGTAAAGGTTTCAGTCATTTGAACTTGTGCTTGACCCCTGGCACATAGGCTTAATTTAAGAAAATGTGTAAAGCCTTTTGGTGGTAAAAACAAAAAAATACAACACAATAAAAATTAAGGGTGGCCCTAACTGACGCAATTTTCTTTAGCGTAATAATTCGTAATTATTGCAAAATTACTATAATTATGCGTGATTATATAAGAGAGTAATCCAGCATTTAGAGCTATTTTCGTAGGGAAAAATGCAATATCGCTTCAAAAATGGGCCTGAGGATGCATTTTGCACTAATAAAATAGCACTAGATGCTGGATTACTCTTCTCACATAATTAAGCATAATTAGAACATTGGAATGTTGGGAGCTCCATTGCAGACAATGGAGTGCTCCCTGCTTCTACGGGCAGGTAAAGACCCGCAGAGCAACATTCCAATGTTCTACAAAGGCTTCTCGAAGTTCGAGGGGATTTATATCCCCTCGAGCTTCGAGAACCCTTTGTTTAATTTGTTAGAACATTCTGCCCTCTAGTGGCAGAATGTTCTAATAGCCTTATAGCCCTTCGTAGCAGGGTATACCGGCAATTAAAGTCCCGCTGTTTCGTTAAAGTCCCTCGCCTTCGGCTCGGGCCTTTAACGATTCAGCGGGCCTTTAATAGCCGGTATAGCCCGCTAAGGCAGGCTATAAGGCTATATTATGAGTAATTTTGGATAATTAAAAATTGAGAGAATAACGCCAGTCACGTCCACCCTCATTTTTACAGGACGTCAATTGCAGTAGACAGTGGCTGCTAGTTCGTTGTACCTGTGCTCCACTAATAAGACTTTTGCCTCATATTACTCTTAATTACTCAGGCTGGTGGCATCGCTTTATTTCAATATTATCTCATCACAAGAGTAATGCATAATTACTGAAATTACTCTGAGTACTCTGGTTTAAATAAAAATCTTGCGTCGCTTAATAAGAAAAAAGAATATTAATGAACACCAAAACAACAAAAATCCAATAAAGGGAACTAGAGATTACATTTTTTAAAGTTTTTAAATAAAAATTGTGCTAACAAGCACAAAACACTAACCTTGCACAACTAGACGCACTAGACCCCGACAATGTCACAAATTAAGGCCAACCCTGGTTGATAGCCGGTCAGATACCAGGATTGGTCTGCCTTGGTCAAAGGATTACCTTCTTAGAAACAGTTCTAGACATCTTCGGCATCTAAGGTAGCAGGTGGGAGTCGAAGCAGGGCTTGATCACAATGGGTTGTTGTAGGACAGGGTCCCAATGCGGTCATTGACGAAGGCAGCAGAAGGTTGAGTTTCCGTGACCTGGAGGTCTTTGCCATTCATTGGCTTCTCATTGGTGGTGGAGTTGATGAAGTTGTGGGTTGGAGTTGAAGTTGCCTGGGTGTCCATTGATCTCGAATTTGAGTGGAGAATGTCGCGAGAGCTACGCCAAAGTCAAGCCCACAGACAATGCACCCTCAGCGGATCAGCAGGCAGGTTGGTCCCAGTACCATAGGTTGGCTCCTGCCACCTTCCTGACCAATAGGAAAAACGTTCCCTGGGGTAACAATACTCACTTTTGCTTTAGTTCCTGTTTGTCCTGCTGTAGACAATCCCAGAATTCCCCTCTCTACCTTAATCCAAAATTGCAGAACCTTTCTTCCCTTCTGCAGAGCTCCTTTAGCCACCCCAGATGTGTGGCTAGGGAAATTAGCAATTCTCCCATGTCGTTACTCAAAAACAGTTGTGAGGCAGCTCCTTTTCCACTGAGATGTGGTCCTTGACTGCTTAGAGGACAATAGAGGGTGCAGGCCCAGTTGAGAACTGAATCTGCCTGTGAGCAAACAGGCCCTTTTGAAGGCAATTAATTACTGGGGCACTGACCAGATGGTCATCCATTCAGGGTAGTAGGACACCTTCCCACACCCATGCCCTCTATCTCACCCCTGAGAGTCACTTCACACCTAATAAAGGAGCTATTCAAATCCTGCGTTCCAGTTGGAAGCTCAGGCAAATGGGCGTTTAGAGGCTTTATAAAAGTACCTTTATTGAAATAGTTGTTACAAATCCCACTTTACCAATGAATTGAATATGTAATAAATATTTTAAAAAGTTCAGGAATTAACTTTCTATCTGGTACCTAAGCAAAGATAATATTATTCAATTTAAAAAAGTGACCTTTACTTTCCTCAGGAACAGCTAAGCCTACCACAGTGAAGATTGCTTTTTAAGAATTCATTTTACCTGTAAGTTTGTGTTTAATATTAAACATTACATGTCCTACTTTTAAGTGCCATACACAATGGCTTATGGGCATTTAAGGCCCACTTGGTGCTCAACTATTAATAATATTATTATTATTATTAAAGGCTTTTGTAGCGCGCTCAATTACTGAAATAGTATCCTGGCGCGGCAGTGTATTAAAATTTTGGATTTATTCCTGTCAACAGGGGTCATTTTGAGAGGTCAAATTTGCTGTTCTAACCAGCCCAGCCAGATTCCTGGTAGCAGGCCTGCAGTCATGTTTTGCATGATCACTTTAGTAGAGGCCCAATGTGTGCTGCACTGCACTACGGACATTTAACTTACGGAGCCAGAGTACACTTTGTACTTTATACTATGGATTTATAGGTTAGCTAAACATACCAATTATGTGTATAACAATTCAACGTTTTTAAGGCGTCAGAGCACATACACTTGGGCACTGAACAGCAGTTTCCCAGTATGAAGAGTCATACACCAGCAATGAATTCAAGTAAAAAGTGAGGGTGACCACACAAACAGGGACATTTTCTTACGCTGTCTAAATATACGAGTCTTTAAACATGTACAAAAATATACATGCCCCTGCTAGTCGCACACCCTCCAACAGAGTCCTCTTCCACCTCCAAGCCTTGTTCTGGGTTTGGACCATAAAACAGAGGCTCACCAAATTTCACTGAAATTCCATTAGGAACCAAGAGTAGGATGTACTGTGAACTGAGAGGATCAGCTGTAATCCATCTTCTTTGCCAATGGCGCCTTATTTCTATTCCCATTTATTTCTTATTGTGCTGAGAATATGTTGCTTCCGTAGTGGCTGTAGTGTACCATAGTCGTGGAAACCAACCATGGAGCTGTGGTAACTTCTTAATGCCTTATTATACATTAAAGGTAGGGATGCACTTCCTTGCTTATCTACTCTTTATAATGCAAAGACAAGGTGTAGGCACTTCCAGTGTCAGGTTTCCATGTGGTGAGTTGTTTTGTCATAGTCATAATTAAATCAGGTTCAATTAACAGGTTCCAATCTCTAAAAATGTTATGTTATGTTAAATAATTGTAAAGCGCATGACTGCCCCAGCAACGGGGCATCCCATCGCTAATTTCAAGAAGAGACAACTGTAAAAGACAAGCAAAGAGGGCTACAGAAGCATATAAACAGAGAACAGCCAAGCTATTTTGAATACCAAATGTTTCTGAATGATCCTGATAGACAGAGGAAGTGCGTGCCAGAGAGCAGATGCTTTGGCGTGTAAAGTGCGACTCCTGCTCTTATTCTTTTAACACGTGGGACACAAGCTAAATTGAGGTTAGCTGAACTCAGGACCTGCAAGAGCAGGTATGGAAGAAGCAAATTAAACAGAACTGGGGGCCACTAAGAGGCTAGGATTGTATGGGCCATGCACAGGACTATAAAGTGAGCACACTGCAACCTGTGAATGGAACTAGAGACCGGGCAAAGCTTTGAAAGAGAAAATGGCAACATTGGCACAGCATTTTGGGACAACTGGAGTCTTCTGATCAGCGTTTTGTTTGAGCCTCGATACAGGATATTACAATAGTCTAGCCTAGAAAGAATAGTAGACTGAAAAATAACCTGTCAGGTGTGGGAGTCAAAGACTTTAAGAATAGGTTGAAGCCTACGTAGAAGTCCAAAACACATGCCTACCACTGATTTTATCTGGACTTTGAAAGTCATAGCATTGTCAACCCAAACACCTAGGGCCTCATTTATGATAAATGACACATCCCTGCGTGAAAGCAGCGATGCGTCACTTCTCAGTGCGCACTCCTTGCGATATACCTGATGCGTCATATTTACTCTATGACACATCATGTCGCAAGGAGTTACAGATACGTCAGTATTTCTGGCGTATCTGTATGGCGCAAAAGTGACGCATTGCTGGAGTGTGTCACAAAAGTGACGCAACTCCAGCAATGCGTCCTTTCACATGGGGCAAGCCTCATGTGAAAGGGCCTGTGTCAGTCTTACCCCTGCTGTGAGGCAGGCGTAATATTTTGACACAAGGACGTCCTAGAAGTAACGCAGTGAAATCTCATAGATTTCACTGCATCACTTCTACGAGGCGTTTTGCGGGGAACGCCCCCCTGCATACATTATACCTGACGCAGGTATAATGTAGCGCAGGGGTTTACAAAGTGACGCATCTGCTTAGATGTGTCACTTTGTAAATAGAGCGCAACAGGAGGCATGTTTTACGCCGCCGATGCGTCACAAAAAGTGACGCATCGGAAGCGCAAAACTGACGCAAGGCCCCATAAATGAGGCCCCTAGATTTTTTGCCATTACCTTGGGCTGCAGAGGGAGCCCCAAAGAAGATGGCCACCAATGGTTGCCCCAATGGTTGATTTCTATTCCTAAAAGAATGATTTCAGATTTACTTGAATTCAGTTGCAGGCAGTTGGTCGCCATCCACTCTGCAACAGCCAATATGCCGCTCTGGAATTTAGCCAGTTCCAAAGTGAGATTGTTGGAAGGGAGATCACACGCTGGGTATCTGAAAAGGGGGGGCCCTCGGCCCCCCCGCACGCATGGCGGCGCGGCGACCGCCTCACCTCCTCTCCCCTCGGGTCCTTCGACGGTGGGGGCGTGCCCTGGGGCGCGGCCCACCGCCGATTGGCCGGCGCCCCTCCTGACCCGGATTCAATGGACTGGTTCCGGGTCGGGGGGGGCGGGCGATAGGAGGGGCCACCCGGCCCCTCGGGAATAAGAGGTGGGGAGCGCCCAGGAGACCACCTTGTCCCTGGACGCTCCCTCGCTGAACGCTGTGCCCCGCGTTCGGGGCTTCTTTGTTTCCCACCCACCATCCCTTGGTACAAAGTTTAAGCAGCATTATGTCCGGTTTAATGGTAAGTTTCAAAGGTATGGACCTCGGGAGAGAGTAGGCTGTTGTTGTATTTTGTGATCTGTTGTTAGGACTTTTTCCCCTTTGTAGAAAAGTGATGTGTGAAGTGAACTGTATTTGAAGATATGTGTCTTTAGGCCTTTTTTCCCTTTGTAGCTATACGTTGATATTGTAATTTTGAGTAACATGAGTGAACCAAACTGTAATGTTATGCCATGTGTCGTTAGGCCTTTTTCCCCTTTTAGCTATGCGTGGATACTGTTATTTATTAGCCAGTGTAGTTGTCCTTTAGAATTTTTTCCATAGGTCGTCGTATTTATTAGGTATGGGACATGCGGTAAGGTCATTATCGGTGAGCACATATTTGAGGTCTGAGGGGGCGGGCATCATCCTATGGAGGTTCCCGCCCGGGGGGAGGGGCCTGCGGGCCACTCCCAGTACTCCAGGGGCAAGGTAATATGCAAAGGAGCGCGGGTAGGAGTAGTTCACGCTTTCCTTAGGCTGGTAGCCACCCCGCGCGCGTGGACTCATGACGCCACCGGCGCAGAGTAAGGGCCCTCCTTTAGTGGGTAAATGGAGTTTGGGGCGTAGACCGGGCAATTCCCGGGGTAACACTGCGCATGCGCACTTCTAGGGGGAAGGCGCAGCTTGTAGGACCACCGCCGATTGGCCGGCGCCCCTCCTGACCCGGATTCAATGGACTGGTTCCGGGTCGGGGGGGGCGGGCGATAGGAGGGGCCACCCGGCCCCTCGGGAATAAGAGGTGGGGAGCGCCCAGGAGACCCCCTTGTCCCTGGACGCTCCCTCGCTGAACGCTGTGCCCCGCGTTCGGGGCTTCTTTGTTTTTTAAACTTTTGTCTTTTTTATTCCAGGTTTCGGAGTTCGCGCGTTTTTCTCCTGGTTGGCGGTTCCGGAGCGGTGTAGATTCCCCTTCACTATCGGGGTGGCGTCGTGACTACTTTGGGGATCGCCGACGCGTGGAGCCAGCCGTCTCGTCACCAGCGTGGTCCGACGGGGAACTAACGGAGCCAGCTGCCGGTTGGGTCAGGAGCGCGGTACGGGCCGTTGCAAGGTCCCGGAAGGTAGTGTGCGGGTTACACAGGGACGGTGCATCGGTCGGCCGGTGCATTTCAGGTTATTCGGCCAACCGGTGGGGAGGAGAGCCGTGCGGAAGGAAACGGCGGGCTGAGAGGCATCCGCATAGATAGCGGGGCAGGAAAAACTGCGGATCAGGCCGGAGCGTGTTCGAACTACGGCGGCAGTTGGGAGATGCTTGTTCAGCAGCTGTTTCTGGAGATACCAGCAGTTTTCAGCCGCATTTACAATACGAAAGGTTTTTTCCCGCTAATTTAGGGCTGAACGGAGAGGTCGTTTCATCAGACCTGAAGGGGGGATTGATTTCACTAAAAGCTAAGCAGGGTCAACCAGGGCAGGGCCTGGAGGGGAGACCCGAATTCAGTGGGGGCTTAGTTCCAAGGTGGTACAATATCGTGCAAATTGGAATTTAATTGCGTGGTGAGCTTTAATTGTTGTGCTGAAGGGGGGAGTACAAGAAGCAGGGGTTTTTAAGCAAGTGATATTGGACAACTGTGTTTTTTCTTTTCACTGTTTAATTAAACGTGTGCAACTGAAGGAAAAGTACCTTAAGGCTTCATTACTATCCCGTTTTTTCTCATTGGAAATAATAGTGAATTGCTATTTTTAAACTGTTCTTCACGGCTGTCCTTGCCTTTATATGTTAGTGATCGCTACCAACGGTAACAGTTATAAGAGGTAGTGTACTTTTCCTGCTTTATTACATGGTAGTAATACCTGTTTTCAATTCCAGGCAATCTTAACTACATTATTGGCACCTTTTACTCGCAGACAGGGCACACGACGTGTTGAGGGCTGTGACCACGGATCATCACCGCCGGCGAGTGCACGGGACTGGTCGGTAAGAGGGGTACGGGGGGCTAGCACTCATCGCTCCTGGTGACCGCCGGGTGGGTCTACATTAGGTTTACTCATCCCCTTACATAAGCGGACAAGCCGCTAGTGTTGCGGTCGCCGTTGCATGGTGCTGAAAGCCCCCTGGTGACCCTCCATCTGAAAGGTACACACAGTTGAATTGTTGGGAACTACGTAGGCAGCGGGTAAGCATCATGCCAGGTCCAAGGGGTGGAAAGAGGGGGTCCAACATGGAGGCTATGATGCGGGCTATGATGCGGGAGATGAGCGACATTAGGCAACAGCTAGGACAAATTAAGGAGCGGGAAGCTCGGTTGGAGGACAGAGAGGGCGAGGCACCGGGCCCGTCCGGGAGACCGATCCGCAAGAGGGTGGCACCAGTGCCAAGAGGGGAATTTGTCACCCCGCAAGGGAAACCTAGGTCCAAAAGACCCAAGGAGGCGGTCCCCACCCCAGGCCCAGTGGATCCATTACCCGCCGCACCGCCCGCGGTGGTCCCACCCCCGCATGTGCCTCCACCCATTGCCCCTGTGGTGCCGGTGCCGGCAGGTCAACCAGTAGACGCTGGGTCTGCTCCCGCACCGGTGCCCACAATCCCGGGTACAGGCTGGCCACACCCGGCGCCCGCCCTGCCAGCTGTGCCAGGACCACTGGGCATAACCCCAGTGGTACCTGTTGTCCCGGGGGGTAATGTAGAGTCAATGCCACCCGAATTGTTGTCTCAGTTAACGGCCATGATGCCATGGCTCCAAAAAGGGGGAGCTTTCCCGAATTCTGCAGACCATGCGGCAGAGGCGGCAAGGTTTGTAGAAAAAATCAGATCGGCACCGGTCGCCGACAGTGTTGCATTGCCAATTTCTTCTCCCCTTGCAGGTCCAAGTGTTCCCCAGCTGGACGGAGTACAAGGGCAGCCGCCCCCGGTGCCCGCACTTGGTAAGGAAGTGGCATTGCCGCTCTTGGGGGACGGTGTGATACCTTCCAGGAGCGAAAATCTAGCTCAGCATGTGTCTTTAGCTGTGAAAGAAATGATTTGGGCTGATAAATACGTGTACATTTATTCTTTATTATTGGATAATAGGGAAATGAAGCAGGCAAAAGCACTGAAAGAGTGGATGCTCCCAAGTGAATGGAGGGCGCAGTGTACTAGATTCAGGGTTGAGGAAAATCTCAATAATTGGATGCAAGCATGGGCTGTTTTCACTGCAGTTAAGGCTTAGCGTCCTCCAGATCTGCAGGCTGCATTAGCTTGCTACTCGAGCAGGATTGTGGGGTGGAGTCAACAGTATTCTGGGGAAGCATGGAAGGGTTATGATGTCAACTTTAGGAAGGCATTGGAATTCAATAGATCATTGCCATGGGACTCGGTAGATTCCATGGCTTGGCACAAACAGTTCTCTGACACTGCACCGCCCCCTCAGTTCGGTGCGGTCAGGGCATTCACTAGACCGCAGCAGCCCTTTCGGCCCCCCCAAACGAGTGAAATACCTGGGAAATTTAGGGCAGGTGGGCCAGAGAAGAAAGGGGTGTGCTGGGATTTTAATAGGCGTACCTGCGCAAGGGCCGCGTGTAAGTTTAGGCATGCATGTTCCTCCTGTGGGCACCCCTCTCATCCAGAAACTACCTGTAGGTCCAAGCAAGGTAACACAGGACAGAGGGGTAGGGGAAAGCCACTATAAGTCAGACAGGTTACGCCCCCCCACTCCAGTGGATGTGGTGGCAATGATTCCATTGTTGAACAGATACCCTGACCACAAAGCGGCCACCCTACTCCAGGAAGGTTTTTCTAAAGGTTTTAGGATCCCGGCCGGGGGATACACAGGCAGTGCGCACTGTAGAAATCAATTATCAGTCAAACACAATCCGGCTGTTGTGGCCGCCAAAATTGACAAAGAGCTTTCCTTAGGCAGGATTGCTGGCCCTTTTCCCGCAGTGCCAGTACCCAATTTTGTGTGTTCCCCACTGGGAGTTGTCCCCAAGAAAGAGAAGGGGCAATTCAGATTGATTCATAACCTGTCAGCGCCAAAGGGGGCGTCACTGAATGATGCCATTGACGAAGGTATCTGTAGTGTTAAGTACGCCTCTTTTGATCAGGCTGTTACCTTATTGCAGGCCACTGGACCCGGGGCGCTGATGGCGAAATCAGACATAGAATCCGCCTTCCGCCTCCTCCCAGTCCACCCGGCGGACCAGCATCTTTTAGGTTTCGCCTTTAGGGATAGGTTCTACATGGACAAATGCATGCCTATGGGTTGTTCTATTTCTTGCGCCTACTTTGAGATGTTTAGTTCATTTCTTGAATGGGCCATGAGACAAGTGACGGGCCATCAAAGGGTCATGCATTACTTAGATGATTTCCTCTTCCTCGGTACAGCGGGTTCTCAGGAGTGCGCACTGGCATTGCAGGAATTTTGCGTGCTCATGCGGGCTTTTGGGGTCCCGCTTGCGCCTGGGAAGACGGTGGGCCCGACCACCTGCTTGGAATTTCTGGGCATCGAGATGGACTCAATGGAGAGATGTTTTAGACTACCCAGGGACAAGGTGTGCAAATTCAAGGCATCGCTACAGTTATGCCTCCGGAAGGAGAAGGTCACTTTGCAGCAATTACAGGAGGTGGTAGGGCAATTGAATTTCGCACTAAGAATCATCCCAATGGCTCGCCCCTTCTCTCGCTCCATCGCGCATGCGATGAGGGGGCTGAAGGAAAAGCACCACCGCACGCGCCTATCGTCTGAAATTCGCCAGGATATGCTCATTTGGATGGCATTCCTGGAGGATTTTAACGGTAGGGTGGTCTGGCCCGGCCCGCTCACGACATCGGCGGAGTTGGGATTATGGACTGATGCGGCCGGTAGTGTGGGCTTTGGTGCCATCCTAGGGAATAGGTGGGTCGCTCAGCAATGGCCAGAAGAATGGAACACATGGGGTTTGCTCAGCAACATTGGCTTCCTGGAACTTTTTCCAATATGGGTGGCACTGATGGTTTGGCCCGAACACCTATGTAACCAATCAGTGGTGTTTTGGTCAGATAACATGACAGTGGTGGAATGTATCAATCAGCAGGGGGCGCGGTGTCCTTTCATACTTCGTCTGATCAAAGAAATTGTTCTGCGGTGCCTTAAACTGAATACTAATTTTAGAGCCAAACATGTCCCTGGTGTTTTAAACAATGCTGCTGACTCCCTTTCTCGCTTCAAAATGCAGGTTTTCAGGGAATATCTCCCCACAGCAGACCCCTCGCCAGCACACTTCCCAGCAGTACTTTGGCAGATTGGTGCCCCAGATTACAGGACCTCGTGGTCGCTAGCCTAGCCCCCAGGACCAAGACGGCTTATGAAGGGGCGTTTCTGTCTTATTGTTCTTTCTTGGGGCCACAGTGGGAAGTGCTTTGGGCGAAGGAGGATGGGTTTGCAGCCTATTTAGAATGGATGCACAAAGAGGGGCGCTCAGTGGCAGCGGCGACCAGACATAGGGCAGCAGTGTCATTCTTCGCGCAAGCTAGGGGCTTCAGGGATCCCACTAATACCTTTATGATACGCAAGGCTTTAAGGGGATGGCGCCGTATTCAGGGACACCAGAAGGATAAGAGGAAGCCCATGGGGTTGGCCCGGCTAACAGCCTTAATGGCCACGCTGGAGATTGTTTGTAATTCGGAGTGGGAGGTGCTTCTTTTTAAGGCGGCATTCTCCCTGGCATTTTATGGGGCGCTGAGAATTAGTGAACTTGTGGCAGGATCCAAGTCTGACATATTAGGTGGTTTGCAGAGGGCTGGGGTGACGATAAGGGGTGACACCATGTGGGTGATTATCCAGAAATCAAAGACCGATCAAGAAGCTAGGGGTCACACCATAGTTCTGCAACGGGCACCCGCCAACCCGTGCTGCCCGGTGAGGCACGTAGAAGCACTCATGGGACGGATGGTCGGTTCAGCAGGCAGGGCGTTGCTCTGTCACGCTGACGGGAGCCCCTTGACCAGGTATCAATTCAGGAGAGTGTTCGAAATAGGGGTTACGAAAGCAGGTCTTGATCCTAGAGATTTTGGATCTCATTCCTTCAGGATTGGGGCAGCAACTGAGGCGGTGGCGGGGGGCCTCCCGGTGGAAAGAGTGAAGACAATTGGAAGGTGGTCATCAGACTGCTATAAACGCTATGTTCGGATTGACATGCTATGATTACTTGTCACTCACGCTTGGTCTCTTTCCGCTCTCTTACAGTTTCTCAGACCTGTTACGCAGGGGAGGAATTTGTCGTCGGGCACCGCCAAGATTCATCGGCACGGAGCGGCGAACAGGAAACAACAAAGAGCAATGTCTGGATTGTCGGTCATTCATATGTGAAGCGAGCGGAATGTGTATTCCTGTCAGGTGATAAGAAAGAAAGGGCGGCACAACTGGGGTTGAATATCACGTTCTTTGGCAGAGGTGGGTTGTGTCTTCACGAGTTTAGGGGTTTCTTCCACGGGCTGTTAGCACGCCAGCGGTCTCCACCGTCAGTGGTGATACTTCACCTTGGGGAGAACGACCTGGCAACACTGGGCAGGCGCATCTTGATTGAAGAGATTATCTCAACAGCGGGTTGGATAGCTAGGACCTGCCCCGGGTGCACGCTAGTATGGTCACAACTCATACCTCGACTTCAGTGGCGGGGGGGTCATTCGGTCAGGGCGTTGAATCACTCGGTAAAGAGGATCAACACACGGTTGGATAGGTTGTTTCGAACCCCCGTGTTACAGTCAATACCTCATGGGTGCATCTGGGGTCACAAGTATTACTTGAAGGACGGGGTTCATTTGACAGAAGAGGGTAATGTCCTATGGTCTGACAATATCTGGGCTTGGCTAGAGGGCTGGGTTAGGAGGAGTGTGTCCTTAGGCAGGGGATAGAGGGGGAGGCCAGATCGTCGGTTAACAATACTGGCCTGTGGCGGTAAGGTCATTATCGGTGAGCACATATTTGAGGTCTGAGGGGGCGGGCATCATCCTATGGAGGTTCCCGCCCGGGGGGAGGGGCCTGCGGGCCACTCCCAGTACTCCAGGGGCAAGGTAATATGCAAAGGAGCGCGGGTAGGAGTAGTTCACGCTTTCCTTAGGCTGGTAGCCACCCCGCGCGCGTGGACTCATGACGCCACCGGCGCAGAGTAAGGGCCCTCCTTTAGTGGGTAAATGGAGTTTGGGGCGTAGACCGGGCAATTCCCGGGGTAACACTGCGCATGCGCACTTCTAGGGGGAAGGCGCAGCTTGTAGGACCTGACACCGGTAGTGACCCTGCCATATGGCCAGAAATGTACAAAAATCAAGGTAGGATGTTTAGTTTAAGCTAGGAACAACTTGTATTAGAGTTTTGTTAAGGTCAGGCTCTCAAACTTGTTGATAACAATTGTATAACTGAATGTCCTGCTGATTTTTGTATTCATTGTTGATTATGCAATTAAAACCTTTTTTAATTTCATACTTTAATAAATACGGCCGGGCGACTAGCGCCCGCCTTCCAAAAAGTAAAACACGTCTCGTGTCCACGTTCCTGGGTGTTGGGTGCCGGATGGGGGGGGAGGCGGCAGCTAGTCGCTGACCATGTGAAAAGGGGGGGCCCTCGGCCCCCCCGCACGCATGGCGGCGCGGCGACCGCCTCACCTCCTCTCCCCTCGGGTCCTTCGACGGTGGGGGCGTGCCCTGGGGCGCGGCCCACCGCCGATTGGCCGGCGCCCCTCCTGACCCGGATTCAATGGACTGGTTCCGGGTCGGGGGGGGCGGGCGATAGGAGGGGCCACCCGGCCCCTCGGGAATAAGAGGTGGGGAGCGCCCAGGAGACCACCTTGTCCCTGGACGCTCCCTCGCTGAACGCTGTGCCCCGCGTTCGGGGCTTCTTTGTTTCCCACCCACCATCCCTTGGTACAAAGTTTAAGCAGCATTATGTCCGGTTTAATGGTAAGTTTCAAAGGTATGGACCTCGGGAGAGAGTAGGCTGTTGTTGTATTTTGTGATCTGTTGTTAGGACTTTTTCCCCTTTGTAGAAAAGTGATGTGTGAAGTGAACTGTATTTGAAGATATGTGTCTTTAGGCCTTTTTTCCCTTTGTAGCTATACGTTGATATTGTAATTTTGAGTAACATGAGTGAACCAAACTGTAATGTTATGCCATGTGTCGTTAGGCCTTTTTCCCCTTTTAGCTATGCGTGGATACTGTTATTTATTAGCCAGTGTAGTTGTCCTTTAGAATTTTTTCCATAGGTCGTCGTATTTATTAGGTATGGGACATGCGGTAAGGTCATTATCGGTGAGCACATATTTGAGGTCTGAGGGGGCGGGCATCATCCTATGGAGGTTCCCGCCCGGGGGGAGGGGCCTGCGGGCCACTCCCAGTACTCCAGGGGCAAGGTAATATGCAAAGGAGCGCGGGTAGGAGTAGTTCACGCTTTCCTTAGGCTGGTAGCCACCCCGCGCGCGTGGACTCATGACGCCACCGGCGCAGAGTAAGGGCCCTCCTTTAGTGGGTAAATGGAGTTTGGGGCGTAGACCGGGCAATTCCCGGGGTAACACTGCGCATGCGCACTTCTAGGGGGAAGGCGCAGCTTGTAGGACCTGACACCGGTAGTGACCCTGCCATATGGCCAGAAATGTACAAAAATCAAGGTAGGATGTTTAGTTTAAGCTAGGAACAACTTGTATTAGAGTTTTGTTAAGGTCAGGCTCTCAAACTTGTTGATAACAATTGTATAACTGAATGTCCTGCTGATTTTTGTATTCATTGTTGATTATGCAATTAAAACCTTTTTTAATTTCATACTTTAATAAATACGGCCGGGCGACTAGCGCCCGCCTTCCAAAAAGTAAAACACGTCTCGTGTCCACGTTCCTGGGTGTTGGGTGCCGGATGGGGGGGGAGGCGGCAGCTAGTCGCTGACCATGATCAGAAAAGGATGCCAACGTGAACCCCAGGGCTTTCACAACCTGAGCCAATGGTTGAATGAAAATGTTAAATAGAGTGGGGCTCAGGGAGGATACTAGGGTACTTTTGTTTCCAAATGTAAATACATAAGAAAAATATTTTTAAAGTTTGTTATATTTGAATAGATATACATTTTCGAAGATTTAACATTAGGTCTTAATTTATTTTTATGGCAGTGCTAATGCCACATTTATCCTTTTCCAGGCACGACCCGTGACGGGCGTGCCGCCGGGCGGTGACGTGGGGTGGGGGAAGGGCAGGGTGGGGGGTTGTAAAATGTGGGAAACAGACGATTTCGAGTAAGTACCCCAAACAAAACAAAAAACGAATTTTGTTTCGCGCGCTGCATTACATTTGGTAATGCAGCGCACGCAACAGATTTTTTTTTTTTTCGGTACTTACCTGAAATCTATTTCCCGCATTTTACAACTCCCCACCCTGCCCCTCCCTGGCCCCACGTCACCGCCCGGTGGCACGCCCGTCATGAGCCGTGCCCGTCCTTTTCTACATCATGTATCCTTTATTGAAGGACTAACTTTTCTGACTTGGTAGCATTGCAATTTCCTCTTATGCTATACCTAATTAAGTTTCATGTAATGGTTCTGACATCATTTATGATAATGCGTAAAATATTTCAACCTGAACAAAGTAGGATGGCTGATTTGTAAAATGATTTTGTGAATAATTGGTTGGGAAAGTGGTACGTAAGCGTCATTGCTTAGTTCACTAGCTGTCGATTTCATAAGTGCACCAACAGTTTAAGGTAAGAAAATGTGCTGGTTTATAGAGCATTTTCATTCAGAATGTTTGTGATAGATACATGACCTTCATCAATACATGGCTGGAAGAGGATACGGTGTCTCCATTCTTTTGAAGACTGTGCCCATTATGCAATTACCGTGATTAATCACTTGTAAATATTTTGTCAGAAAGTAATTAAACAGATGCAGTAGCCGGCTATCATAAAAGACTGAAAAATAATTGCAAAACGGTTCAAATGGGAACAACATTTAACACGTGAAAATAGAAATATAAAAAAAATTAATATCATAAAAATCAAATGCATGCATAGAACAGTAGAAGAACTCAGAGTAAAGTGGAGCATTTTCTTGCATTTCAAACAGGTGAAATACGAAGTTGAGTTTGGTTTCAATTTGGAAAAATTATCTTAAGTAAACTTTTGGAAGGACGAACGCAGCAGTAGATTACTATGCAGTAGATATTTATTGAATATACTAGTAAAACAGTAAATGAATGTAATTAGTGCACTCCACAGCATTGTGTTAGGCTTTCAAGTCATTGCTGGATTCATATGCTTTTTATTTCGGCAACTTACACCACAAAACTAGTGATCTATCACATTGGTTACATATGTCAATGTGGCTTGAAACCTATGTGTACCAGTGTACCAAGATTGTCAGTATGACTGAGATATATGTGTATTTTGTACTGTTGGTGTCACAATGCTATCCAGTATTGACATTTACAAATGTCTGGGGCCTACACTGACATTGCATGCCACACATGGCCTTTCCAAATACTTCTTCTTGTGTTGGTCTTGAAACTTTGGTCAACATACAAGTATACTGCCATGTGTGACACACTTGCTAATTTACACAGTACATGTTTATAATGCCTTTGAATTTTTTTTACCTTTGACTGTTACCAAAAGTAGGTACACCATTGAGGAGACACTCATCTCACACTTATCTATTGTGTAGACTTTGTGCTCATATAGACCTGTCTGGCATACCACATGGTTTGTGTTGTGATTCGTTGCCCAGTGCAGATGATGTGGCTCCATCCATTCACAAAGAGTGAAATGACACATTACTTCACCCTGATGTTCTGTAGCTACTGCCATTGGCACATTAGTGTGGGGATGTCAATGTGGGAAACCAATTGCTACATGTTGCTGTACGTTGTTCCGAATATTTGCACAACACAAGGGCCCAGATTTTTGGGGACGTGGCACTGTGTAGTGCAGTAAATCAACTATTTGTTCAGCAATGCACCACTGAGAATGGGCAGTAGTGCACAGGGGCCATAGGGGTACTTGAGTAGGGGTGGGCAGAACTCACAGTGTTTCACTCCATAGAATACCTCAGGCTTATCCGACAACTCCACGAGATTCCGTGGAGGTCCATGAATGGGCAGAAATTGGAATAGAGCACTACTCATGCTGGTTTTTAGTTCCGGGAGCGTGTGCCACACTGACACATTTTGCGTGAACGGTGGCACGGCAGAGGGTGCTGCTTCTCGAGTGTAATTAGCTGACGCTTGGGTAGACTTCCTACTTGAGTGGCAGCTCTCTCACCGTGAACGGTCACGACCGTCTGCGACGACCCACATTGGGAATATCTCACTGGGTGCTAGCATTTGAAAATCTCATTTGGTTTTTGTAATTCTAGCTCGAGAAAAAAAAAATCTGCCATGCTGTGGCTGGCAGAGGTTTGCTGGAGCTGCACATAGCAAGCATAATGTGGAATGCGCAAAACCCTGTGAACTCCCTGTCAGAGCAGAATTTCTCATCCACCCCTAGACGAGAGCAGACATAGAGGTGCACTACACTGGATTAACCCCTTCGCTGCTGGCCCGTTTCCGCCGCTGTGCGGTAAACAAAAGAACAGGGCGGGGCCATGACGAACCCCAGCCGTCATCAGCACACGAGCACCGTGGAGCGTGACGGCTGGGGTTTCGTCACCAGCATGCAAGGGGTTAAGGAGTCTAGTTTGCCACAGCAATAAAGAGTGCCAGGGGTTCTTGACCTACAGGGGGATGTGCCAAACAAGGATCGTAACGCACTACATGGCTTAATTACCAGCAAAATGAAAGGCAGTGCAACTGCAGCATCATTATGATCAGGTATCATAACACAAAAGAGGTGGTCCGAGTTACAATATGACTAGTATACTTTATAAATAAGTCTGTATCATGTCACACAGACACTCACCACGTAAACATTTTACCAAAGATTAACACTCATTTATCAAAAAGAATCAGGGATAAATTAATTGCATTTATTTGTGCAATATTGGTATTTACACAATATTGGTGTTCGCGTACATTAATCAGCCTGTTGTATCAATTATTTCGAAAAACAATACTTAAATGCAATTGTCAAATCTATACTTTGTGGGCTCTGTGCCGTCTTGTGGTGGAGCTCAGCCAGATGCATTGAAGAAGCCTAGCGCACGGATGGCCGTAGCCACGCTCAACGCACTGAACAACTTCGGACAATAACAGGACTAATCCCTGACACGATGCCCAGATGGCAGTAAGGAATAGAGTTTAACTCATCGAGGAGCCTGCTTAGGCCCACCACAAGACGGCACAGATGTCAACCGTCCATTGATGCTCTCCATATCACTGTCCTGATGAAGACCCCAACATGAGGCAATAATTACCCTTCTAGCGTACTTCGGGGGTCGAAACGTAGACTACGCCATTTGAACACACCATAGGACACAAAGAAATATATTAATTTGACCTATGTGTGATGTAATCCTGGAACCTTTTGTACATTTTGATTGTAAAGGCGTGCTTTGATTTTAACGTGATGTCTTCAATAAGTCACACCACCTTTACCCGGTCCCTCACAACCTTCGCACTTCCCCTCCCCATCTCACTGAGAGCACTCTGAATGTAATGATTTGACAATTGCATTTAAGTATTGTTTTTCGAAATAATTGATACAACAGGCTGATTAATGTACGCGAACACCAATATTGTGTAAATACCAATATTGCACAAATAAATGCAATTCCTTTATCCCTGATTCTTTTTGATAAATGAGTGCTAATCTTTGGTAAAATGTTTACGTGGTGAGTGTCTGTGTGACATGATACAGACTTATTTATAAAGTATACTAGTCATATTGTAACTCGGACCACCTCTTTTGTGTACTGCCATATGGACCCAGGTCCCTGAGTTCTAAGGGCCCACCCCTTTATTACTCACACAGGTATCATAACAAGCATTTTCAATGCAATCGGTCTCGCCTTTGGGACCTTATATGTATTTAGCTATGCAGCACATTAGCCTGGGTGCTGAACATCTACTGTTCTTTAACATGGAGGGAAAGTAAGCACCAAATTGCGTGACACGCTAGGTATTAGAACACATGGAGAGAAATATTGCCTTTCAGCGGGAAATGGTATAGTCCAAAGCTCTGTTTTTAATATAAAATCAGGGCCTTTGGTGGTCATATCACTTAAAATAATACAAGATTTGAAAAGAATATTGTCTACAGGTCCTCACGGAAGACAATTTCTATGGACTGGAATCTGGAGAATGCTAAAGAGATTCAGGTATTTTACTGACTGCTGCTGGTCGTTTTCTATCAAGAAAGTTAAATAGAAGCAAGTGCCAGAATTTTTTTTTAAAAAGCCAGTCCCTCAGCAGAAAGCAATTCTGGTATTTTACTATCCTCTACTGGTCGTTTTCTATCAAGACATTTAAATACAGGCAGTTGTACAGAAAAAAAGTCCCTAAGCGGAAGCAGACAAGTCCTAGGGCTGATCTTTAGAGCCCACAAAGTACATACACATATCAGTATATAGTAAAGTATATACAAGAGGTCTCGTATGCTCGACCTAAAAACAGACAGAAGGACGAGCACTTCCTATGCAGATTCAGACCAAAGAGAAATGTCTGCTTCTCAGGTACTCCATGTGTAATTAGTGCCATTAGGTCCGTGCGTAGAGGTGCCCGTTTTTGAGTGGGTGATTGCGGTTGTGTTGGTATATGTTAGGAATGCATGTATGTATGTTGCTGTTTATGTAAATTCTGGTGTATGTGACATCTACACTACAGTGCGCGTGAATGTTCAGTGTCTCTCTCCATATATGCATGTAATACAATCGTACGTCCAAACAAAAGTCAAACTGGTTGTCTTTGTAAATGATGTAATGCCGTTTAGAATTATTGTTCACGTATTCATTGGTTTTCAATTGGTTTGATTTAAACTGCTTGCACCATACATATGCAATTCCTACTAAGACCACTGGATGGTGGCAATGTGCCGATTCTACTTATTCAAACAGAAAGAAAATAGAAAGCTGCCTGGAATTCTTATAGAAATAAAATCCATAGTCATACATATTAATGTTTTTCTGGGTGAAGCGATGTGAATACTCGCAGAAATGAGAACCAGTTACAAACATCTGAAGTGAAGGATTCACATTCTGTTTGTAATACATAATGTGAGAAATAGGTTGCTCTGTAGAAGCAATGTGTGCATTCCAAGTCAAACAAGCCTACCTCCTTGATTTTAGGCAGTATTTTCCAATATAATAATTCGATTTGTGGGCACACTATGATGTCGGCACACAACATTTCTCTGTCGAAAGTTAAGAAGTATTCTGAAATTCCCTAAACGTTTCTTAAAACCCAACATGTCTTGTAAGAATAGAAACTGTTCGAAAATCTCGAGTAAATGCTTTTTCTGCCCATTTAAGAGTAATGACATGCGCAAGCTGCACTTATTAATTTGAATATGCACAATTTCGTTTGATTCAGCTTTCTCAAAACGAAGCTACAAAAATAAAGAAATTTGAGTTGACATCACAGTTTTAGTTGTCAATTCAATAATACCCAGATCCTTAATACTCGAAGTCATACGCTTATGAAATTATTATGCACCGTAAACATTCCTATATTGTGTGCTTCTATGAAAATTGAGGACTGGAAACAACGCAACCTGTATACCGAATTTCCTTCAAGTGTATCTAGAATACAGCCTCTGAAGAGGTAGTGGCAGATGAACATTAAGGACTGGCAACATCAATATTAGGAGAAGAGAGAGAATCAAGGGCCAAAGATGCTGTATGTGACGAAATAATTCCTGTCTTTTCCTTGCGCTGGCGATGTTTCGGCAGCCTTGCGCCAACGCAGGCACCCTTCTGCCATGGTGCAAGGGTATCTGCGTTGTGGGCAGTATTGTTTTTGTGCAGGAAGGTGGACCTTCCTGCACCAAAAATCACTCTGAGGCACAATTACAAGTATTATCCTATGCACAAAGGACGTTCTCTACTCAATCCAGGCTACTTTCTGGCCCTGTGTCTACTTCTTCTGAAGCACTTTCTCTGCTGTTTACCATTAAACTTCTTAGCAGCCTTAAATTTAGGGTCACTGAACTCCTTTTCCCTCAGTGTAGCAGCGGTTATTATGGTAATTACATCATGTCATGATTATTGCAACGCTTAATACTTGAACACCAATAAGTCCCCTCTTAACCGACTGCAGGTCATTCAGAATGCAGCAGCCTGCCTGGTACTGGATGTACCTAAACACCTCTCAGTCAGGGAAGGCATGAGCCCCCTTCAGTGCTGTTAGGAAGCATGATATTTTTAAGAACTCTGCCTGGTCCATTTGGCTCTTCACCATCAAGGACCGATGCCCCTGAGAACATCATTTTATTGGAATACCCCCAAGAGAGAGAGTTTGGAATATCTTCTCCTAGGAAATTGACAATTCTTAGATTTCAGAAAGCTAGGTAGGTCGATTGCTCCTTTTTGGTAGCAGCAGCCAAATTGTGGAACAACGTGTCCACACACATTGCGAGTTTGAACTCCTATGTAGTTTTCCACAAGCAACTGAAAATCTAGCTTCTCCTTCCCAAGATTGTAGCTCTCTGGTTTTTATCGCAGTTGTTTTGTATGCCTGTGTTAGCACTTTGATGCTGGTCGGCATTAATGCACTTTATACATTTCATTCATTCATTCATTCATTTATTCATTCATTCTGTAAAAGCTCCATGCATGGCAAGTCCCCAATTTAAATGAGCTCTCTTCCCCTCTGCCAGGGTTAGATCGATGCACATTCCTGCTGTGGTTAAAGCCTAATTGTCTCTGAGGGCTCTGAAAATTAAAAACAGTAGATGTTATCAGCCTCATTTGATAGCAACAAGCCAAAGTAAGGCGTTTTTTTTGCTATCCTTTGATCTGCATACTCTCTTGAATCCCTCTCAGATGCGTAAATCCTGCTAATTGACCAGTTCTTGCCATCACCTTTGCCTTCCTGGTTCAGAGGCTAGGTTATTGTATTCTGGCAGGCACAGTAATCAGCTAAAGACAGGAATGTGCATTTACCTCTGGAGGTGTGATGAGTGGTAATATTGCTTTCAAGTTCTTGGAAACATAGCTGAACTATAGTGTTATCATTTTTCTCTTGCACAAAAATCCAATTTCACCATTAGAAAAGATTTGGAAAATTAGTGGAAAATAGATTTTTATGCATAATTTTTGCAGCATTTCCCTAGCCCGGACATGAAATAATAATTTTAATCTATTTAGGTCTTTTGAAATTCTAGCTTAACCCACTCAGTAAAAATAGCATTCAGGGCTTCTGTCACTTTAAGAAAGGGAATTATTAGTGAGGGGGATGGAGTCCACCACAAATAATGAAGCCACGAACCTGTTAAGTCCAGTCAAAGTTTTCAGTTAATTAAACTTATGCTAAACCCCTGGTAGCTCTTGCACACAGGGTTACCTTACAGAAAACATGTAAAGGATTAGGAACTACCAAAGCAGTTAAAACAGTGAAAAACCCAACACAATATCCCACTTCAATTTTATAACAATAGAGTAAAATTCATTTAACAAAATGATACCAAAATGCCAACAATCGAATAAGGGCGACCCAGAGATATACATTTTAGAAGATTTAGGGAAAAATAGCACCAAAAAGCTCAGAGCGGCATTAAGAGTCTATGGTCACACTAGACTGGGACTTAGGCCCGATTTTAGGGTCTGTGATGGAGCACAGGTTGGATACCCCATTCAAAATTGTCTCAGTCAGAGATTTTAGCTTGGACTAAGTCTTTGAAATGGAGGTTGAAACCCCCTTGGGGAGCAAGGTTGCAGGCTGTGTTAAAAAAAAGCCCTCTCGATGTCAGATAGCCATTGGACGAGGTCCAGCTGAAGCTGTTGTTTCAGCAGGAATAGTCTGGCTGAGAGGACTGTTTGAGTCACACATAATATTTTGACACACTTGAAAAGGGACCAAACAAGATGATGGAACAATGTCAGGTCTGGGCACACCTGTTGGAGCATGCAATCCTGTGAGCTGAGAGGCAGACTCATCAAAAATGGCCCTCAACTCATCCATGAGACTGCCACAGACCTAATGTCTAATTAGCACTAGAGATTAGGTCAACCCCCCCCGGCAGAAGGGAGGACTGGATAAAGAGATAGAGCGACAGAGGGGGAGAGAAAAAGAGTCGTCTACAGCACCATTTTGTCACTTCTTGTGAGAGGTGTCCCTCCTATGGTTTTCTGTCCACCCTCTGTCTGGATACATGAGTTTGTGTTTGTGTTATCCTTAATGCAAGGTAAAGGACACATTCGTTGATGCAAGGAAATTCTATTGTAATTTCCTAAAACTTGCTTCCCTCCTCTGAGTTTTATCCTGGGCATGCCGCATAGATCCTCTTACCCACTTTGGAGATAATTATTCTGAACTTGGGGTTTATAGTTTTCGCAGCAACTGCAGAATTTCTGAAAAGGTAAACAAATGTCATTAACTCCTATGAATCTTAACTAACTGATATCCAAGCCCCTCTGTACATCTCATGCTAGATTTACCTGGGTTCTCAATATACAAGGCTTCACTAGAATCCACTCTCAGGAATTATCTTCTTACTTGCTTTAATTTATAGTTCAAAACCTTTTGCTGAACAATGTTTACTTGCTTTCTTTCTAAGGTTTAAAAATCCATTACAAACTCAGTGTCATTTGGCAGTTTATCTTTCAGGGGCCTCTGGCTTCATAGATGCTGAGAGGTGTTAAACAGGCTATCAGGATGGGACATATAGAGCCCTGCTTTCTGCACAATACATGCATGTGTTACTGTTTTGTCCAGCGCTGGTGTCTGTTAGTAAGTTGTTTCTTCTTTTGTTCTCTTTACAGGTGAAGAAGTCAAAGATTGTCCCACAGGACCTGAGGTGCTGTGCAGAAGAACGTCAGAGCTTGTGAATTCAGAAAATTGACATCACGACGATCGGATCTAGTAGGATGCTCCCTCCAGGATCAGGCAAGTAAATGACAAGTATGCGTCATTAGGGAGTCTTGATTGATTTTAAAATGTATAGAGTGCACGAATTCCCTAAGGCGTCTTGGCGCTAAATCGGTTATATGGAGTCTAGGGCTGTCCAGGATGGGAGGCGAAACTATGCTGAGAAGAGCCAGGTTTTTAAGGCTTTCCGAAACAGTAGCAATGATGAGCTGTTTTTTGTTGGTATTGGTATCTGGTTCCAAGTCTTAGCTGTATGCAGCAGAAAGCTTCTCCCCCCCATCTTGGGTGTTTGAATCTGGGAGTTTTGATTAGCTTTGCACTGCTTGATCTGAGTATCCTTGGCGGATCATACTGTTTCAGGTTGTTTTTCAAAAATTGTGAGCCCATCTCCTGTAAAGCCTTATATGCCAGGCAAGCTGATTTGAACCTAACTCTTTTCTCCATCGTGAGCCAGTGGAGACTTCTTAGTCTGTGGGCTACCGGCTGGAACCTAGGGATGTCTGGCACTAGCCTAGCTGCAGCGTTTTGGAGACGCTGGAGTTTTAACAGTAGTTGTTTTTGAAGCCCTGCATACAGAGTATTCCCGTAATCCATCCTGGATAGGGTCAGCACAGTTACTAGGGTTTTACAGGTTTCTACTGGAATAAAAGGCAGGATCTTTTTTATCAACTTCAGGGTGTGCCACGCAGAGGCGGAGAGTTTGTTAATCTGGGCTTGAAATGTTAATTTGGAATCGAATACAAAACCCAAATTCCTGACTTTGTCCACTGGTGACGGACAGCTGCCTAGGCTGGCAGGCCACCAGTTATTTGACCAAATGCTAGGCTCCGCCCCTAGCAGCCTGACCTCGAATCCAGCGGATGACTTGTTCCATGCAAGTCCTAAACCTGTCTGCTGTTTCGTCTGTGTTGTTAAAGATCGACACCACTATTTGGGTGTCATCAGCGTATGATACGGGGAGAAATCCACAGTTTCTAATGATAGTTGCTAATGGGGCAACATATATATTGAAGAGGGTGGGGCTTAAGGATGAGCCCTGTGGCACCCCCAGGGGGATTTAAAGGATTTTGATGTGTAGTCTCCTAACTTGACAGTGAAGGTTCTATCCCCCAGGAATGAAGAAAGCAGTGTGAGTGCTGATTCATGCACTCCTAATTTCTCCTAGACGGGCCAGGAGTATATCATGATTGCCAGTGTCGAAGGCTGCTGATAGGTCTAAAAGAATCGAGGCAGCCGTTCCCACCTGTATCCAGTACACTCCTGAGCTCCTCTGCCGCCATGATCAGCGTGGTTTCAGTCCCGTGTTACTCCCTGAATCCATACTGCGATTCATCTAAGGCGTGGGAGGACCTAATAAACCCAGCCAGCTGTGTATTCAAGAGCTTTTCCAGTATTTTTGCCGGAAATTGTATTATTGAGATTGGCCTATAATTTTCTGGGTCTAACGGATCCAGATTAGGCTTTTTCAGCAATGGCAGAACAGATGCAGATTTCCACGTCTTGGCATTTATAGTCAGCCCAAGATGTCCACCATACTCACAAAAGTTGGACATTTCATGAGAACAGTTCCAAGGGTTGCCAGAATGTTCTGGGTGCAGTCTAATGCACCAATTTACGATCTTGATGCTTGGAGGCCACACAGTTCAAAAACAACTTTATTCAGCAATTTGCCATCAAAGTTAATCAATATCCCAATAAAATAAAAGTAAAATCCTGAGGTTAAAATAACTGCAGAAACTAATTTGATAAAAATATAAAAATCCATATACAAATCCAGACAATAAGTAAATGAAAGGTAACGAGAGAGTAAGCACATACACAGGGGGTAGGCTAAACATCATTAGTCCATAGCGGCTTCCACATCACCAGCAAGAACCTATAGACTGCAAAACCCACCCATTATCTTGTGCCTGATAATAACATCCTCAGTGCCGCTCTATATGTTCTGACCTCTAGATTTCAGCTAAGGGACAAAATCAATTTCCTCCTAATGCTTTGGTATGCAGGACAGAAAAATAAAACTTGCACAACTGATTCATAGGGAGCAATACAGAACAGACACTTTCCAGTTCTAAGCCTCAGTCCGTCTCTCCCCCCCCGCCCCCAGCTAGCAGTGAAAGTAGCGAGTGGCAGGGATCCATATGTCAGTTTCAGACACAGTTTCCTTGCAGTTGTGGGGCCCATTTTTTCCAGAAACTGCTACATCTCAAAGCTATCCTTCGCTGGAGGAATGTTACAGTCAGTCAAGGTGCCCTTGTTGGACTGGCCTTTTGCTACACTAGATTTATGTTGCCAAAATGCACTCTTTATTTGACTTTTGGATATCGGAGAGGCTTCCGGTACATCCCATAATTGAGGCAACCTATTATTAGCAAGGGTTAAAATCACATGCTTCAACCTAGCAAAATCACCAGCACCCAACATGCATCATTACCTTGGCTACACCAGTTTGTTGTGAACTCAGTTTGGACGTAGCCCAGATTCTTTTCCAGTACGATAGGCCCCAAAGCTAGCTTTATCAGACACATCCTTGAGACCCAAGTCCAGTCTAATGGGGAGCAGTGGGATACTTATGAAGAGTCCTGTCAATTTACACATGAAGCAGTTTCAACTACCGCTTGGGTGGACACCTTCCTATGGCCCCATAGCTCGACACCATATAAGGCAGATCCCAAAGTCTGCTGATTAAATGCTTGCAACGCTAGGTAGATAGGACGGAATTAAGATCCCTTGTGGATCTTTGCAATCCACCCTGAGGTTTGCTCTAGCTTTAGTCTACACTTTGCAATGTGGTTTTGCCAGGGAAAGTGCTCAGTGAGGGTAACTCCCAGGTAATCAAATATATGGACATATTCCAATGGGGAACCTCTAAGCATGGGATTTGGGCAAGTGGAGAAGCAAAGGTTACAAACCATGTATTGGGTTTTGCTAATGTTAATCTCGAAGCCCCTGAACTTGCAAAAACTGTAACATCTATCTAGTATTTTTGGGGGATTTAGACAAGAGCACTTCTGTCATCGTAACCGCTATGGTCCACAAAAACTACCAGATCATTAATGAAAAGTATAAAAAGGGTGGAGGCAAGGACGCAGCCCAGCATGGCCCCTTTATTTACTGGAAGTGGATTTGTCAGTTTCCCCTTTTGCCCACATCTGACTTGGGCCAAATTATTCTTGTGAAGATTCACAATAATTTTCAACAAGGAAAGGGGGGACCCCAATATCCGCCAAAACCTGAAAGAGCTTGGCTCGGGGTATAAGATTATATACCCACTTTAGATGAACAAACACCACGTAGAGATGCCTTCACCCTAGGTGAAAGAACTTCCAGTGAAGTAACTGGAGATGAACAATAGTGCTGGTTCACTCTCTAAAACCAGCTTGCAGGGGGGTTAGCATCTCTGTGGTAGACATCCACTCCTGCAATTTACTCAAGATAACCCTCACATAACGTTTTGAGTGCTGCCAATTAGGCGAATGGGCCTATAGTTGGCCAGAAGGTCAAGGGTGCCCTTTTTAAAAAGAGATTTTTGGGGGACAGTATTTTGTATAGCCAATCCAACCTCCTCAGTGCTGAAAAATAATGAATCAGGGTGCTCACCGAGAGTCCCAGTTAGATCAGGAGACAGTTATGTAGCTTCAATCGGCTCTGCAGCGGAGAATAGGTTTGAAAAGTTGCCCAGCCAATCTAACATTAGGATGTAGTTTTCAACAAGGCAAAAGGTACCAGTTGCTATCATATTCTATGATATGGTGGTTTAGATGGTGAATCGGTCTTGTTAGTTGATGGCACAAAAATAACACTGTGCTTTACCATGTAGGAGGTTCTCATCTCTTACCCACATGATTGGATTCAACATAAAAGAGATGCCTCTGATTTTTTGAGCATTTGAATGTGAATATTGCTACAGTTGGACAAAGCCTCTCCCTCCAACCCATACTGATCTAGTAGTTACACCATCTCCCCTATTCGATCGGCAACCAATTCATGAATTTGTCCAAATTAGTCCTTTGATTGGGTAAGCTCCATTCTAACCCTGCATCTCTTGGTAGACTGGACAAGTCTTGAATCAAAGGTCTTATTGCTATTTTCTAGAGCAAAGGGAACTGGCATCTTTATCTTGAGGGCCAGCACATTGTGATTGATGTCCTGTCATGGTATACAACCATATCAACTAGATTAGACAACAACTGGACATCAAGCAGAAAATAATCAATAAGGCTTTTGCTCTGCAGCCAGTTGAACGTAAAATTGCTATCTTTGTTGGAAGATGTCCTCCCATTACAGGCTCTTAAACCTTGGTTCAATGTAAGGTCATTGAGTTGAATTGCCATGGGAACCATTTTTTGATTGGAGGAATATCAAGCTCCGGTATAGAGCAGTGTTGGTCTTCTTCCAATAGGTCCAGCCTAAGGTGGGCGTGTAATAGATCAAATTAGCAGTTGAGGTCACCCCCTACTAACCTGACCACTTCAACAGGGAGCCCCACCATGCCTGCAGACAACAATAATTACATCTGACTCTAATTTATTACCTGACACCCTACAATATTTATTATAATTGTTGCATATTACATTAATTTGAAACACAACAAATTAGGTGTGACTAGTTTGAATTCCTTAATTTTGCACTTTAGGGTTGTTTTGACCCAAAATATGATACCTCCTAAGGGTCTACCTCTCCTACTGGAAGCATAGCTACCAAAGGTTTCAGATTGCTATGTGTGACATTTTCATAATTTCATTGTAAGTATGAGAGACATTTCAATGACTATGAGTGACACTTTCTCGTGACAAAAATCAAGCAATGAAGAGGAGGGAAACATATAAATAATATCAGAAATTATACCCATTTGGGCAACGAGAAACTAATAAGTCAATGAACTAAAGTGCGCTAACAGCAGGCAACTGAGAATTGAGCAGAGCAGAGTCAGGCTGCGTGACTGCCCAGTTCTCAGACTCAGTATACTATAGGCCAAGGGGCAGGCAGCTTAGAATAATTGAGGCATTAATGTTAGTTATTAATATCAGCCATAGCAAGTTAGACAGCCTTTTCCCACACTAGGCCCCCTTGATACTCCCTGTTGCTGGAAAGCAATCAGTCAAGTCATGATGCAGAGCATTAGTGAAAACTCCAGGGCCTCTCTGCCTCATGTGGGAGCCAGCCCACAACAGCAGGATGTGAGACCCAATATGAACAACACATACCTCAGCTGCAATAGTCTCTAAGCTGCAACAGTGGTGGACTCGTTTCTGTCAACTGTGCTTGAGTATTGCCTGTTCAGTGTTGCAGTGCGGGAGTTCGACTCACTGTGCAGGCATCACTTGCAATACTGGCTGGTTTACCACTCTGACCCAGGCTTTTCAGAGGGGTGGCGCAGGCAGTTATGCTCCTGCATTCGCAGTGAGCTAAGACCATGACTGTAAGCCGGTCAGCCGACCTGTGCCTTTTGAAGTTAACTTTGGCACAGTGCCACCTGCATAGAGGACTGCAGCTGAGTTGATTGTGATCAATGGCAAGCGCTAAAAAGGAAATTTGACACACGAATAGCACTGTCTGTCTTCATTTACTTGCGAGGAGAACCACGGCATTCCAGTTTACGGGCCGACCTCCCGCCTCCTTAGAGTCAGGCCAAAACAGCCCACTCCTTTGGCATGGCAAACATGCCCCGCCCGCGGCATCAGACTCACTCAGGGATAGCTCAGAGCTGAGCTGCACAGTGGGTTCAAAAGGGGGTGGTGATCTGAGCCAATCAAACACTCACACCCAGTCAACAGATCTTGGTTTAATCCATCACCGTTCTTTAGCCCACTCTGCCACGCCAGTTCAGACATGGCCATATGCAAATCAGTCTGACCCTGTGCCACATGGGAACAATCCAGCCCGAACTGCCAAGCCATGCCTTCCCTGACTGGAATCAAGCTTCCTAGGACCGGTTTCTGGCATTAGAGCCGTCTTCAGCCAGACTTGCTTGAATCCAGTGGCAAAGTGAGCAAGGGACTCACGTCTGAGCATACCCTGCCAACTTATGGCGAACAAAGCAGTACAAAAGGGGGTGGTGATGGACAGAGCATCTGAACCAATCAAACACTCACACCCAGTCAACAGATCTGGGTTTAATCCATCACCGTTCTTTAGCCCACTCTGCCACCCCAGTTCAGACATGACCATATGCAAATCAGTCTGACCCTGTGCCACATGGGAACAGTCCAGCCCGAACTGCCAAGCCATGCCTTCCCTGGACTTGAATCAAGCTTCCTAGGACCGGTTTCTGGCATTACAGCCGTCTTCAGCCAGGCTTGCTTGAATCCAGTGGCAAAGTGAGCAAGGGACTCACGTCTGAGCATACCCTGCCAACTTATGGCGAACAAAGCAGTACAAAAGGGGTGGTGATGGACGGAGCATCTGACCCAATCAAACACTCACACCTAGCCAACAGATCTGGGTTTAATCCATCACCGTTCTTTAGCTCACTCTGCCACCCCAGTTCAAACATAGCCATATGCAAATCAGTCTGACCCTGTGCCACATGGGAACAGTCCAGCCCGAACTGCCAAGCCATGCCTTCCCTGGACTGAAATCAAGCTTCCTAGGACCGGTTTCTGGCATTACAGCCGTCTTCAGCCAGGCTTGCTTGAATCCAGTGGCAAAGTGAGCAAGGGACTCACGTCTGAGCATACCCTGCCAACTTATGGCGAACAAAGCGGTACAAAAGGAGGTGGTGATGGACGGAGCATCTGAACCAATCAAACACTCACATCCAGTCAACAGATCTGGGTTTAATCCATCACCGTTCTTTAGCCCACTCTGCCACCCCAGTTCAGACATGCCATTTATGGGAAACAATGCAAGACATCACCCTTGTCTTCCAGCCACCCCCCATGTTAGAAATGGCATCCTTAGCGTAGTTTTTCCTTAACCTTTTGTCTTCAGACCTCCTGTTTTTGCTTACTTTGATTCTGCTGTCCTTAGCACTCTGCACATATTACCTCTGCTAACCACTGTTGAAGTGCTTGTGCTCTTTCACTAAACCTTTAAGTTTAGCATGTACCCAATTAGCATTTATATAAATGACGTGTACGTCCCTAGTAAACTGGAACTACCTGTGCCCACTGCCTGTAAATTAAATGATATTAGTGGGCCTGAAATATCGATTGTGCAACCCACTTAAGAAGCTGTTTAAACTTGTCTCAGGCCCACAGTTGTTGAGCTTGTGTGTGCTGTTTTAAACTGTAATTTCAACATGGCACAATAACCCTTTTCCCAGGCATAGAACATCCTTTATAATACATTTAGGTCAGCCCTAGGGAAGGCCTTGGACAGCCCAAATGGTAGGGCGCAATGTATTTAAAAGAAGCACATGTACTCTTAATTTTCACATGTCCTGGCAGGTGCAAAACTCTTACATTTGTTTTTCACTACTGCAAGGCCTATCTCTCCCATAGGATAATATTGGAGTTGCCGTATTATATTTTTTGAGACAATTTCCAGATAGGAAGAGAGAACCTGTTGATTTTGGTGTGTCAGGAATTGCAATTTAAAATCCTAACTAATGGTGAAGTTGGATTTCAATTTGCAATTCTTAAAATAGAACTTTAAGAAAGGTGGCATTTTCATGCCCTAGCCATTTTGTCTTTGCAACCTGTCTCTGGTTACATGACTGGGTGTAGCTAAAAGTTGGGATTTGTGTATACCTCCTAGAAAGCCACACACAATGGTGAGCTTAGGTGTGACTGGATGGGCCATCACTGGTAGGATGGGTGGGAGGAGCTGGGCCCAGTTCCTGTTACATGTGATTAGGCTGCGTCCTGTTTCCACATAAAGGGCTTCATACCTGCTGTAGGTAGTCCGGAGTCAGGACCAGGAGGGCAGGGCCTCTGTGGACTTTAAAGCCATGCTCTAAAAGCTTCTACCATCTTCAAATGCACAGCTGGGTATACATAAACACTTCTGGACCTGTGGATACTCTGCCAGGAAGAACTGCCACAGTGTTGTACTGCTGCTCTAAAGGAAAAACTGCCCCGCTGTGATGATTGGCTACTTCTGCCCTCTTGCTTGGGGAAGAAAAAGTGGACCTGAACTTTCATCTTGAACCTAAGTACCGGGTGATGCAAAGGCTAGTCTGCTGGGCTTCTGATCCGAGCCCCAGGGGAATAAATGTCTCCCCAACTAGCTTCTGAATCCAAGTGCAGCAACTTAGTGACTCGCAAGTGGTGCCTCCCAGGTCCTGGACACTTGGTGTGGCTTTTAAAAACAAGCTTTTGGACTTTTTGTAATTGCAAATGGGCCCATTCGCACTGCAACTGCCCCAAATGCACCAACAATCTGTGCAAGCTGCCACCAGACTGTCCCTTTGCACCGCAACCATTGATTGCCCATGAAGGACTGCCAATGCAAAACTCCAGCCCGCCTGTCCATGATGCCTGGCCTGCTGTTCAGGCCATATTGATGATCGACACTAACGCTCTCCTTACTCTCTGTGACTGTGACGCTCTTTAACACGAGTGTGACTCTTGTTGGCACTAAAAACTTGAGAAGGTAAAACTTCAGCTGGACTAATCTGGGATTGTATAAGAGTCATGCTCCATTGCCGTTGGCCTCAAATTTTGACTTTGGCTTAGTCCAGCGTGACCACATAGCCCTGGTTTGCGCTTTATGCTTTTAGGTGCTATTTTTCAATGAATCTCTTTAAAAATTCATAGATACGGTTCTACTAAGTGGATTTTTGTGTTATGGTCTTGTTTTATTTATTAAATTAGGCTCTGTTTTTCTAATCTGGTGTGGGAATCTTTTATATGGTGTTTTCACTGTTTTACTGTTTGAAGTATTCCACAAACACTTTACTTTACACATTCCTATACGTTAAATCTGACTGCTCTGTGCTCTCTGGTTAGGTGAGCACAAGTTGATTTGAGGTTTGCTTGTGCGTTACCCTGACAATGATTGTGATTGCTGCCTGACCAGGGTCCACATCCCAGCTAGCCAGAAGCCCAATATCTAACACCCCTCAGCCCTACTCCTGTGATTAGACCCATGGCCAATGCTTCATCTTCTTCCACAGTACTCATCTCCAACTTGTATGTCTCAACACATCTCACCACATCTCCATGCCTCTCCCTACAAGTCCTATTCCTGCTGCTTTGCCTTTTTGCAAGGCCCCTATGAGTTTCAGGCCTCCTTCCCATTTAATTTTGTTTTTCTGCAGTCCAGAGTCATCTGGCATTTGTATGCTCCTGGTTCCTGAGCCCATTGTTGTGCTTGCATGAAATGAACTGTGCATTTCTTTGGCTTCATTGATGCCTGAAGTACCCGTCTACTTTCCAATTTCCTCTCCCTGTTGCCAAAGAATCCTATCTAATGAAAATGTAATACTATTTCCCATTTATCATATTGTTAATTAAGTTTGTGCTTGCCAAATGGTCATTTGACTTGAGCAGTTTCCTATTGGCATTTTAAGTAACTTTTTAAGTAACTTTCTAATGACAGTCTTTTATCCAATAGTTTGCATACTCTACATTCTGTGGCTCCCTTATTTAAGCTTACATTTTTAGAGCAAGAGACGGCGGGGCATGTTTACAAGCCCCTATCGCTAGAGGAATGTCACTTTTACCACTATTCCTGTGGCGATAGGGGCTTTACCTTATTTACAGGGCGGCGTTAAGCTTTGCAAATAAGGCACCCTTTCAAGCTATAGGCATTAAAGGAGTTGGCAATAGGTGTGGGCGTTCCGATGCTACACCCATTGATTTTGACGCTGCCCCATATTTACAATTGTGGCGTAAATATGGGGCAGCGCCAAAACTGAGACCAGGGACACCCTAGTCTTAACATGGCAAAACTAGGAGCAATGCTCTATTTTTCCTTGTTTTTGCTGTTTCTATATGTGCTGCATTGTGCAGCACACATAGAGTATGCGCACAATGAAACACTCACTCCCCTTCACTTCTGACACCCATCAGCACCCACTGGGCCCAAGAATATCCATAACCGGTTATATTGTCCAAGGTGTAGACTTTTATTCACATAAACTCGTTTAAATCTGCACAACCACAATGGGAGCGAAGTACTACATGGACATACCGGCCACCGCATAGTGCACAGGGCCACCGAGGTACCTGAACACAGAAAGCCTCCTAAAGAGTCCACACAGACTATACGTTGCGGGATAGAGCAGTAGAGACAGTACCTCCGGCAGGTCAGTCGCCTCCCTTACCCTCAGCAGTACAGTCCAGAACCACCAGCAGGTCATTCCCCTCCCCGCCTATCCACTGCACAGTTCCATCGTACCTCCTCTTGGGGTGCATCCAGTCGCTGAACCTCCATTGCTGTGCATGCCCCCTTTTGTGTTAACTGGCAGCGCTCCGCCACAGGGTGAGAAGGTCCCTGGAGTACTCGCCCTCCCCCCTCTACCTGGCGCTGGGTATGCTCCACAATAGCCCCAGTACAGTGTGTATAAAGATCGCCTTCCCTTTGGCAAACAGATGCAGCCCCTCCTCATGAAACAAACTCTCTTACCCTGGGATGTAGCAAAATTGTGTCTAATAGAACCCATGGAGGACTTTGCTCAAATGCTTTTTTATGAAATGGTTAAGCTTCTTTACGATTCATTCATGGCTTTTACCGTAACCCCAACGGCCCAGGCTGTTCGCTGAATTATTTCTAACCACAAATCACTGCTTTTGGTACTCATTGCCTCCCGCACCCCACACCTGCCATGGGACACCTTATCATACCCACCGGCGTAGATGACTAAAATGTCAGGGTGGGGGAAAAACTGCGTATCGCAACACTTGAAGTGAGCAAATATATATCCTGCAATCCCAGCCCCACAGCCCCAAACCAATGGTGCAAAAACCCCAGAGCCTTTTGTGTTTCTTCCAGACTGGACCCATGGCAATTGCTGCTCTGCTCTGCAAATCAAGGAATGTCCACACCAACAGATGTGGAGGAATGGTATGTTGTCCTACGAGCCCACTCCCATACTCTTCACCCCATTAAAACAATGATAACACAAACCAGAACCAGAGACCAGTCAGCAACTGGTACACTCTATTGTAGGAGAAATGATAACTGGGAACCTCCGCTAACGCCTCATCCTAGTCATGAAGCCTGGAGCCGAGCGCAACAACCAAAGAACATCCACTGAGAATCTCAGGTGAGGCTCGACAGTCCTGAACCACCGACAGGCCATCTCGCAGATATTTGTTTATACTGCGATAATTGTGATGCACTGTTCTTGTTTTTAAACAGGAAGGGACTAATGTCCAATAAATAGTTTTTGTAAGTTCCCTATCCTTTTTAATCACCACTTATATGTTTTTTGCACTGCACTTTCCCATCATATCAACACCATGTGGTAAAACTAAGTGATTGTGGGTTGTTACCCCAAGCCGACCAAAGGGGTATTCTGGTTGTCTCATTGATCTAGAGACACAATACCCTGGTAGGATTACCAGATGAGAATATTGATCAACACAAGACATTGATGGGAATCCTCACTGCGGTTGACTGACAATCACAGGTGTTTCACATTTTGGTGATATGGTCTGTTAGCATAATCCATTTTTCCTGTGTACTCTACGAGACATTAGGATAACTCCAAGGAATCACGAGAGGATTTCTAGCGTAGACCCCTAAGTTTTTTCTGTTGTATTCATAGTTCCCTTGGGGGATAATACTTAGGCAAGGTCTTTAAACGTCCCCCTAGCCCTCAACCACCGTATTGTTATTAGTACTCCCTCTGTTGCCTGCCTGGAACCTAAGAAGGAAATTACCGGCTGATGAAGCCAGGTGCACCATTAATCATGTAAATCTACACAACCACTACGGGATTAAGTATTATTTGCATATATATTAATATTCATAGCAACAGACTTTTACGACATCCACATGCCAAAGGTACTAAGAAAAATAGGCATAACCTTATTATTTATTACAGCTTTACCATACACATGCACTTACATTGTTGGCCGACTCGGCCGACTCACTCAGCTGCGCACATCGTGCCGGCAGGCCCCAACGCGCTACAGCAAACATTGCATTACTTGAAGTACAGGGTACCGCATAGCGCACCGGCCCACTGAGATACCTGAACACATACAGCCTCCCAAACAGACCACACAGTCCATCCGTTGCGGGATAGGGCAGAAGAGACAGGACCACCGGCATGTCAGTTCCTCCATGCGCCTCGTCTCGGCAGTAGACTCCAGGACCACCTGCCGTTTCAGTCCCCTCACCGCCTATCCAATGCACAGTTCCTTCATACCCCCTCTTAGGGTCTCTCCAATCGCTGAACCTTCCCACGTGTTGGAGCTTGTCCATATGCAGATAAGACCTAGGGCAAGTCAACCCCCATGAAGTGTAATTATATTGCACTGGAGATGAGCCTGTGAATACGTTATCTTATCACCACCTATACCAAGCGGTCCCAGGCAAACTTTATCGACATGTACCGATGAACGGCAGGAAGGAAATTAGGCATGATACTGCATTTGAAAGTACCGCTTTGCCTTACATTTGTAATCTGTGCGCTTCATGGCAGCAGGCCCCAATGTGCCAAAGCAACCAGTATATGCTTGCAATCCAGGGCACTTTGCCTTACATTTGAATTTGTATTTGGCCGACTCACTCCGCAGATTGTGCCAACAGGCCCTAACGAGCCAAAGCCACCAGCACATTTTTTGCAATGACGGGCGCGTGGCCTCACAATTGAATGTGGCCCATTTGACCGCCCCACTCAACTGCGCACCTGGTGTGGGCAGGCACCAATGCGTCCAAAGAACTGTTTATTACTTGCAAACCAGGGCGAGTGGCCTATCGCCCCGTAAACCAAGCGGTGTCTTGCTAATTATTTTGTGTGCCTGGAATGACTGGAACGGAACAGACAGAACCAGGCTGCCAGACTTATTCACAAAACCCCTAAGTGGGAATCAGCGAAACCATTACTGCAAAAACTCCACTGGCTGCCAGTTGAGCAAAGGGCGGCTTTTAAGACGGGCTGCATGACTTTCAAGGCCCTCCACTGCTCCAGTCCTGCTTTTCTCAAAACACTGATCACGCAGCACCGTCCGGTTCGCAACCTTCGCTCGGCACATCTTCACCTGCTGGTCGCCCCCAAAGTGAAACTGAAAAACTTTGGCGGCCGCAGGTTTGCTTACTTGGCCCTAAACTATGGAACCCTCTTCCTCTATCAGTTAAGTCTAGTTGCTCCTTATTGAATTTCAGGAAACTTCTGAAAACTCGGCTCTTCACCTCGACTGTCTAGTCCACCCCCTGCAATCTCTGCACTCTTTCTTTCAGCGCCAGGAAACTTACGGTGTCAGTGCGCTCTATAAATTCCACTTAAGATAAGATAAGCTTTTGAACTGGTGACATTTATACAGTCCCCTAAGCTTATGCCTCTCTGTAACCGAAGTGCCTATCAATTGTTATTTAAAGTGAGTGCCTAATAAAAGACAAATTGTGTTGCCCATGTTGAAGGCAAAAGGTAGCTGCAGAATGTATTTATTTATTTCATTATTCTGGCCAACTCACCTGTGCACATTGTGCCAGCAGGCCCCAACGTGCTACAGCAACATTTCTTATGCCCTTAGTAATTCGTTGGTCCTGCTACTTCGCTTGCGTACTGCTACTATCCCTAGCAGGGTGGCACAGAAATGTGTCGGTCCTTTTGAGCCAATTGCCTCAATAAGGATTGCACACTGGCTCTGTAGCTCTATGGACTTATTAGAAGGAGCAAGAGAACTCCATAAACAAGCCCCTTTTGCTAACATCCTGGCCATGTGTTTAGTTACAAGCATCGGTATGTAGACTTGTACCGAACTGACCCAGACGAGTGTAGCCGGGGCTACTCACCTCTGGAGAAAATTAGCCACCATTGAACATGGGTGAAGTATTGGGACTGAACATACTGAAAACGCCAGTGGCAAATTGCTAATGTTATTACTGCCAGGGCGCTCAGCCCTGCAAGTTATATTAAATCTGTAAGCAAAACTTTGCTGGATCTACCTCCCCCGCCTTGTCTGATTACATGTTACTTAACGTGGCAGACCATACACTCTAGTCCTGTCCCCACCCATGTGCTATGAACTAAAGTTATATTAGCCAGAGTGCCTGTAGTGTTTCCGCCTTATTATGGTGCAAGGAGAGGGACTGCATGGCTCTGCACAGACCAGGCTATAAATCACCCCTGAGCCCAATTGCCTATAATATGCAAACCAATTACCACAGGGGCACAAAATCCTTCCCATGCCTACCGGTACTACTATAAACCGTGACAGGTATCCAAGTAAGAGTGCTACCCCTACATGCGGCTATGCGCCGATGTGGATACCTTGCAGCACTCCTACTCCACTCAATGGCATGCTTCCCCCCTTTCATGTAGAACGTTCTGGCTTTTCCTCCACCACCATGGCCTATCCCATGGCATGACACATACAAACCGTTAAACTGTTACCACACTGGACCCTGACTCCTGCACCCCTGTGTGCTGGTACTGATACATCAGCCATCCTCAAGTTCCTGTAAGGTGCCGTCCGGAGACTATGTTACTGCCATGTCCACACAATGTGCCTCCCACCACCATATAAAGGAAAAGATAACAAGCAGTCAATGTTTGGTGGTCTCCACCTTTAATGCGCACTTATGTCTGGAGTAAAAACTACATCTCTATAAAACCATAAGCAGTTTCCTAGTACAACAGCTGTAGTTCCCATGCTCCTTGAAGCTGCACATTCCCAAGCATGAGCTATGTAAGCATGTTCTGCATCACACACACCAGTGCTTAAATCCCACCTTTGATCTCGCCCTGCATATTTGGAGTGCCTGCCCTCTGTTGTGGCGCCAAGTCTATAATCTCCTTTATTACCCCTCCTGCATTGCAGCTATTAAAACATTTTTGTTTCAGGAGTATGAAATAGCGCAGCCGAATTCCCAGCTGTCTCTACACCCCATACCTCCCATACCAACTGCCCACAGAATGGTTATTCCCCAGGCGTCCACTTTTTTCTTAGGAAGTGGATTTATGCCTCACAAAATGCTGGACACCTTAATTGCCAACCAAGACATCTGCTGTGTTTTGCCAGGGTACTAGATGCATTAAACATATTACATACAGGCACCGGGTTAGTAAGTGATGTGCCCAGGATCCCAGGATGCTAGTGTAAGCCAGCATTGGCCCTAAATGGTAATAATCCATCCATTGACCCTATCACTCATCCATCCTTTCTCTCATCCATTTATCCTTTCACTCCTTCACTCAACTATTCATACTTTTGTCCATCTACCCTCCCTTTCACTCACTCATCCACCCTTACATCCACCCTTTCACTCATCTGTCCATCCATTCACCCTTGCACTTATCAATTCATCAATCCATCCGTCATTTCACTCATCCACCCACTCATCATCCACCTTTTCACTCATTCATCCTTGCACTCATCTATCCACCCTTTTACCCATCCAGCTACCCTTCTACCCATATATCCAGCTATTTACCTTTTCCCTCTTCCATTCTTCCACTCACTCATCAATCCATCCATCCTCTCTCATTATCCATCTATTCAATCTTTCATTCATCCATTCACCCTTTCACTAATTCATCCAGCCATCCATCCCTTCACTTACTCACTCACCCACCATTTCATATTAATCTTGAGCTGAGCCTTTTTGAGAAGAGGCACATCACAAACTTCACCCTCGCTGCAGGAGCCATTCCCGGACTGAGACAGACGCCACCCAGGGCAGAGACAGAATCCCCCACAGGAGGGGGACAGGAGCCATCACGGGGTGGGGGCAGGAGCCACCACATGGGGGGACAGGAGCCATCACTGGGGGGGGGGGGGCAGGAGCCATCACAGGAGGGGGAACAGGATCCACCAGGGTGGGCACAGGGGTGGGTATGCAGTATTCTAGTATCATCTTGATCTCTTCCAGGGTGAGGTAGGGCTCCTCACCCCCTCCTGGACAAGACAACGAGAAGACAGGCTCTCTTTAAAAAAATGTTAGTGTTGCCACCCCCCACTGTGATGTTCAGTACTTAAAGGAGATACTCCAAGAGAACTGATTTAACTGATTGTCCTCCATACTTTGTTAACCGGTGTGGGTGCGATTGTGCCATTTCTGTATTTTATTACATTATAGACTGCATGTTTGAAGAACCGAGGTTTGTTTACAATTCAGTGACAGTAATTAAGCTCTGTGAAGAGAACCACGTGCAGCCTCAGTGTAATCATGGCCGGTGCTAGGATGTTTGGGGCTCTGGGCAGAAAGGGAATGTGTGAGGCCCTTCTAAATTGCAGAGACATGACGCATTCAGGGCTATTTGCATCAGAATAGAGGCCCCTGCTCCTGAAGCTGCAGCCCCTCCCTCTCAGTCACCTTCAAGCATCTCTTAACAACTCATCAGGGCTGAAGGTGTGATGGTTGCCATCCCATTGTGCCTCTCCAATGCTGCTGGTTATCTGAGCTTAGGTACTGCATCAGAGTCTGTTACACCTGACCTCAACAGCATTGGAGTCAAGAAGGGAGGTGGGTGGAAGCTGTGCCGGTTTTAGGGTGTTGCGACCGGTTAAAGTTAGGGACAAATGGCGTCCGTTAAAGAATCCTTCATGGACAATGGACAGACGGCCGAAATTATGGACTGTCAGTGAAATTTACGGACGGTTGGTCACCCTACCCTAGAACAGCGGGCCAACAACTGCACGACAACAGCGGATTTGCCCGCACACCGCAGCGATATCCAAGTCCCGGTAACTGCATATTCCAATGTAGGCAAACGAGGCCATGCCCCCCCACCAACGACTCATGCAGGCCCCAGCAAACCGCAGCATCTATCCAGCTGGCCGCCACCTTTCACTGCCTATTGTTGTGAGAGCTGTAGTGATCTGTACTTAAAGGTCCCTCTCCCGACACAGAATGCCATAGTACTCGTCGTAGCAGCTTGCTCTCCCAGAACAGTCTGTCATTACCTAGGACCTGAGCTGCGGCCTACCGTTCCGCACTCATCCTCCTGCAACAAAAACCCCACCAAAGCGGATCTGTGCCACACCACGGCGAGATCCAAGGCCCGGTACTGTTTATCGCAATGTAGGTGGCCAAACCCACCACCACCATGCGGACAGGCCCTGCATACTGCGGCAGCAGCCTCACTACTTTCCAAGGATGCATCTCCCAGCCCACTGAGGCATGAACCCCTGCGAACTTAACCCTTATTACCGCCGCTGCCCCAGCCATCCTAGGGCCCCCCACAGACATAGGCTATCCATGCGGTTGCCCTAAATTGAAATAAAACCACTAAATGGATACTAGGAATAGAATGTAAAACACAAACAATTGAAGAAGGGTCTGAGGGAAATTTAAAGACCTGCCCAGTTCGTATCCCCCTAACTGTAATCCTAACAACAAAAGAACCGGGGGTCTATAACGGAGCTTCAAGTACTCCGAGCTGCTGCAAAACTCCTACATAAGTGAGTTAGGCTCTAATAGAGCTACATAAGTCTCTATATCAGAATGTGTGCCAGGACAAACCTGTCGAAGGACCTACTGAGATTGTTGGTAAGACCCGTACAGAGATGTGTTGGATTCCCATCAAATAGGTATGTAGATCAAGTGTTCTCATTTGGTCATCCAAAAATGGGGTGATATGTCTCTTGATCAATGTGACCCATCCATCGCCCTTACTCAATTGGGTCGCACCATCAATCGCTAAGGTACCCATGAACAAATGATAAAGATGGGATCGAGTGCAGTGCAAAAATCAAAAGATGTGTGAGTTAAAAACAAGGGGTAAAAGGATCAATAGGCGAAAAACTCTAATGTAATTTGTCCTTTCCCTCAAACAAACAAGAACAATGCAGAGGAAGCAGTCTAAACATATAACTGCATTTACAAGGCCATGTAAAGGGGGTTCTTTTGTTGTTAGGATTACTAGGAATAGAACCCATACATTGAAATCAAACTGCTAAATAAATACTATGAATCGAACCCATGAACTTGCGTCTGAACACTATGAGAATAATCAGCTGAGCTAAACAGCTTGCTGTCTACACCGCTACGCCAGGCCTCCTTGAAACCCACAGTACCACGCAACCTTGCTAGTTTGCCAATGCTCTTGCGACTTCCCTGGTTCCAGGGAGACAAAGAGGAGGAGACACGAGGGATGCCGCCTTATAAACCTAAATGCAGTAAGTTTCGGTTTTGATACGTGTACCCACACGTCATCATGAAATCTGATCACTGAAACCAGCCCCTCCATCTGGAGCTCGGTTTCATGGCACGACTAACGGCGCCCCTCCACTAGGCGTGGGGGGGACCTAGTCAGAAACAGCAAAATGCAATGAGTGATTGTTTATGTGCAGCAAGGTGTCCCTTCCTGCACATAAATATTCATTAAAAAAATGACAATTTGCAACATCTGTGTGTGCTGCATATTCCAGCACACAAAGAATTTACATTTCACCATTCTGGATTGTTTATGTGCAGGAAGGGACACCGTCCTGCACATAAACAATCATTCTCTCCAACGCAGGCACCCTTCCACTATGGTTCAAGTGTGCCTGCATTGGCGCTAGGCAGCTTAATTTAGCACCAGCATTATGGAAAAAGCAGGGGCGCACTGTATCTTTGTAAATCCCTGCGTTTTAAGAATGGCAGACCGCGGCCACACTCCGTCATGCTGTTGTACACATGCCCCTGCATTTCTTTAATTTGAGTAAACTGTATGTCAAGTGGACAAATACATCAAAGACTTCAATTGTAATGTGTTGTATATTTTTGGGGTGCAAAAACAAACACAATCCAGTGAAGTAATGTAGGATTTTGCTCACAGCACGCTCACTGGGCATGGGCATAGCCACCGACATGGGACAGACATGGACAACATGAGTATGTGATTAAGCAGCGCAAGGAGAGTATGCCCAGTGGCATGAGAAATGCAATACCGATTCAGCTACACAGCTCTCTAAAGTTTCCATTATGAGTCAATGAATGCTTTGTAGGAGGCATCTGTCCAGAGTAGCTTTCTGGTGGATATACGTCAGCCAATCTTCAATTTTAAGAGGGAACATGAGATTTTATGTCTTCCTATTATCACTTTTTGGCATGTAAACAGATGTTCATGTTGATTTAAGGGACGCTTGGCACTCATCCGCTGAAATAGCGAGCCTATTTATTTCTCCAAAGGCTGTCTGAATTACTTCGGAAACATTTGAGTCCAAACGCCTGCGCATTATTGTGAGCCTATAGCATATACTTAAAATCACCACTTTTTAAAGACAATTCCAGCATGTTATGTTCTCACTTATCCAGTCCTCTCATCTTGGCAGATGTTCGTTATATAAAAAGTGAAGTATTTTTGTGTACTACTTAAAGATTAAAGTCATAACTTAGACCTTTCGATACTGAAGTTGGATTCTCCCAACATTCCAAAGCATTCAGAAGCTAAAGGTCAGCGTTTCATCTCTCATAAACATTAGTGCTGGTGCTAATGACTCAGGGTGGCTACTTTTTTGCGAAGCTCTGTCTCCCAAGCAATGGGGTTTCTTAATTTCCAGTGATAGGTTTCTTTAACACTCACAATGACTAATGTGTCACCAGATTGCATGGACACCACAAACTCCCCTTAACACCTGTAGGCATATTTACTAATGCAGCGCTCCAACAGTTTTAAAACGCAGTGATGCACCGTATTCACAAAAATACGGCGCACCCCTCCCCTAGTGCGGGCACCCTGCTGACATGCTGCAAGGGTACCTATTCTGCTGGGACTATTGTTCATGTGGATGAAGGGACACCTTCCTGCATATAAACAATCAATAACAACAATTTGATTTTTCTACATGTGCTGCAGAATGCAGTACACATATAAAGAGCAAAAATTAGGAGAAATTAATCAATTCCCCATATGTTGCCATTCTAACACCTGGTAAACCAGGGCATTAGAATGGTACTCTTTTTGGCTCAGCCTCAGCCTTGTAAATCTGGGTCAGCATCAAAAAGCAATGGGTGTTGCCGTTGAATGCCCACAGCAATACCCATTACATGCCCCTTTGCTGCAGAAGACCGCAGAAGAAAAGGGCATATTTACATGGTGGAGTTAACCCATGTTAAGTGGCTTAGCACCACCTTGTAAACATGGGAAATGGCGCTACACCACCGGAGCATCAAAATAAGTGATGCTCTGGTGGTGATAGCGGCTTGTGAAATACCCCTAGATTGATCTTGCTTTAGGAAATGGTAACTGCAACTCTGGCTTGATATTGACAGTATTAGTAAGGAAGGTCTGTAGTCAACGAGAAGTCTTAGCCAACACCAAGTTACTTTGAAAACGTCTCTTTGGGGCCACCTGTGTCTGTAGATTCCTGTCCACTGTTAAAGAAGTTGGGTGTTTGTCTTTATGCGCAGAGATAATTTTGTGCCACATTGCAAGCCCTGGCCATGTCCATGCCTGACATTTTAGAAACTCCATATTTTTACTGAACCCGATATTTTAATCTACTGCTTTCATACTGATTATAAATATCTGAGATCAACACTTCAAGCAAGGTTCAAGCTGCAAGAAGAATCAGACGTATCACACCCTCGTGTGCAGAGAATTCCTTATTGAGCTTCAATTTCCACGCACATGCCACTATTGATCATGGCAATAGCCTGTTTTTTTTAAATCAGTTACCTCTATGTTCTTCAGACGGGAACCTAACAAGAACATAGAGGTAACTGATTTAATAATAATATCTCCCGTCTGATTTGTAAACTAGGTCTGTATATGGTCTTTAAAAATGGGCTCCATTTTGATTTTCCAGACTACTTGGATAACTTCCCTGGAAACTTAAGGACTGAGTATATGTGGAGTGGTAAACTTGACCATTATCTCCTAGGAGGGTAAGCATCTTTGGAATTCTGCCCTTGTTTTTAAGCAACTAGGCAACAGCCCAAACCCTAATGGGTTTTTATATTCTTCACAGGGTCACCTATGGGATCCCTATTGTCCCGTCCCCACCTGTCCTGAAGAAGACTCGCATGGCCCAGGAAAAAAACGACCGCATGGCCGCTAGTCGAGTCGAAACGTCGACATTCCATTAACTAACCTGGACCACTAACTGTATCACCCTTGTAGATATAGTGCAGACATTTTTGCCATCTGTTGTCTAGTAATAATTAAGGAATTTATGTTGACTAATTGAAGTGGCCAGGTTGTATGGTTCCGGCCTTCTTTGGCTGGTGTTTCTTTTGAATTGCTTGAAGTATAATTTCTTAAATCTGTGTGATTCTTTTCCGTTCACTTCATCACGCTCACTTTCCTTTGACACCCCTTTGTTTGCTTTACTGCACGTTCTCAATACGGGACAATGCATAAAAAAAGTACATAACACTGTGAATTGTGCTTTCGCTTCAAGAATTTGACAATAGATTGAAATATTGCATATTGTGTTTCCGTTCCGAATCCCAGACAATAGATTAAAATATTGTGTATACATCTTGAGTTTGTTGCTGTTGCCTCTCTCTCTTCATTAATTGATCTGGCCGGTTAAAATAACAGACGCCTTTTGATTCATTAAATTTTGATTTTTCGTGTTTAAAATAATAGGTCTCGGACCACTGTTTGTTTATACTAATACGTTACCCAGGTCCAGTACCGTTTTGGGTCACCCCATTTCTTTAATGGTTTACCTTGTGCAGTTTTTCTGTGAGGGTTGTATTGTTTAAATGTGTAGGAGTTATATTGTTTATATGAGTATAAGTTTGTGTTGGGATAAAAAACCTAACAAGAACATAGAGGTAACTGATTTAATAATAATATCTCCCGTCTGATTTGTAAACTAGGTCTGTATATGGTCTTTAAAAATGGGCTCCATTTTGATTTTCCAGACTACTTGGATAACTTCCCTGGAAACTTAAGGACTGAGTATATGTGGAGTGGTAAACTTGACCATTATCTCCTAGGAGGGTAAGCATCTTTGGAATTCTGCCCTTGTTTTTAAGCAACTAGGCAGCAGCCCAAACCCTAATGGGTTTTTATATTCTTCACAGGGTCACCTATGGGATCCCTATTGTCCCGTCCCCACCTGTCCTGAAGAAGACTCGCATGGCCCAGGAAAAAAACGACCGCATGGCCGCTAGTCGAGTCGAAACGTCGACATTTCATTAACTAACCTGGACCACTAACTGTATCACCCTTGTAGATATAGTGCAGACATTTTTGCCATCTGTTGTCTAGTAATAATTAAGGAATTTATGTTGACTAATTGAAGTGGCCAGGTTGTATGGTTCCGGCCTTTTTTGGCTAGTGTTTCTTTTGAATTGCTTGAAGTATAATTTCTTAAATCTGTGTGATTCTTTTCCGTTCACTTCATCACGCTCACTTTCCTTTGACACCCCTTTGTTTGCTTTACTGCACGTTCTCAATACGGGACAATGCATAAAAAAAGTACATAACACTGTGAATTGTGCTTTCGCTTCAAGAATTTGACAATAGATTGAAATATTGCATATTGTGTTTCCGTTCCGAATCCCAGACAATAGATTAAAATATTGTGTATACATCTTGAGTTTGTTGCTGTTGCCTCTCTCTCTTCATTAATTGATCTGGCCGGTTAAAATAACAGACGCCTTTTGATTCATTAAATTTTGATTTTTCGTGTTTAAAATAATAGGTCTCGGACCACTAACCATTCTAGGCCAGGCAGCCACCTTCTGGATCCTCCTTCCTCTCAAACACAGCCCTCTTTCTGATGCTCTTTAAGACCTGGCTCTTTGCCGGAAAATGCACAGATAGGACTAGACTTGGGATGCTAGCTGCGACACAGAATCATGAAGCATGTCCTGGTCCTTCATCTGCTTTCCCAGGTTTGACATGCTTGTGATGTGACGTCATTGTCCTGTGGATTGTATGATGTTCGACAGTGTTGGCGTATAAAGGTTACACCACCTACCAGCTGCTGAAGCTCACCTGGAGATGGGGTCATCAACGGATGACAATGTTTCCGGTGGAAAACATGTAGATGAATTTACTGGAGCATCTGAACATACTAAACACACATTTCTAATTATAGTTGATAACACGTGGAACATTAGATTTAATATATGTGTTGAAACGTTCAGTGAAGGTACAAATGCACATTATGGACTGTAACTCAAGAGCGACAGAGAGCCCAAGGATAGTGAGAGTCCCACACTTCCCTCTTTGTAAGATTGGAAAGCCCAGGACCGGTCATAGGATGCTTGTTTCCAGTCCAGGGAGGACTTGGCCTGGCAGTTCGGGCTGGACTGTTCCCATGGGGCACAGGGTCAAGACTGAATTGAATACGGCTGGGTTCAAACTGGAATGGCATGGTGATCAAAGAAACGATGGATTTCGGCCCAGATCTCTGTAATGGGGTGAATGTATGACATTGTTCTCCATCCTGTCCATCAATTGTTGTTTTTGCATTGGAAAGCCCAGGAAGCATGATGGTGTCACCAGCTCGAAGGTAAAGGAAGCTTTGCAGGAGCAGTAGCTGCACAGTGATACAATCGTCATCTATTAGATGCATTTTATGAAACTGTGAAGTACTATGTTTTTTCTCCCCCACTCCGTCCTCCAATGAAATGCTGATGATCCCACTCAGTGCTTCAGCACAATAAAACAAATTGTGTTGCGTGCCCTGCATCGCCAAAGGCGATGCAGTGCGCATAGCGAAATTTGTTTTATTGATTTAAATGTCTACTTACCTGCATTCATCCGTATTCTGGTGTTTACTGCCCCCCACCCTGCCTCTCCCCCACCCCATGTCACTGCCTGGCAGCACGCCCTATACGGGCTGCTACTGTGCTGTGGTGATCCTTCACGCGAAGCAGTAGGTTGTGACTCAATTTAGCAGTTTGTCAAGGTTTGCTGAATGTTGACTGCAGACCCTTGTGTAAGGGATTGATTGTACATAGGGTTAAATTTGCTGATTCCACATCACCCAATAAGGATATTTTATTGGGCTTTGTCTTCTATGCGATTCTGAACAGTGCAAGCACTCTCCTGCAGAACTTACAATTTAATTTTTGCAGGGGTGATATGCACCCAAATCCTCCTGACCAACTTTCTCCCATTTGTTCTCTCAGACGTCACAATGACAGATGAAGCCAGAATAGGGGACAGGTGTGAGAGTGAGGAAAAAATATTTCAAAATTAAATAACCAGAGCTGATAATTGCTTTAGATGGAACGTGAAAACACAGAAAAATGACACGAAAATAAAATTTGCAGAAAGCACACCCAGCCGTCATCTTCACTGGTAGGCTACAGTAAACTTCCCCATTAACAACAGAGAGGCTTTAGAAAATGCTGAACCGTGCACAAATGCACTTCATAGCTTGACCTTAATCTGACCTGCTTAAAATCTTCCTCATAACTGTAGAAAGTGTTCTACTTTGTAAAATGGATTATTTTCTTTAAGCTACAATGCTCTTGCTGCACTAGACTTGAACTTCCTATTTACCTGGTGTTCATAAAATGATGAATAGAAACTGTATGTTTTAACTATAACTTACTTAAATCAAATGCAAAAAGCATTACCATCCTAGAAATCTGCTAGCAAACGTTCCTTTCTTTAGCTAGTTCAGTGTTACTCATTAAAACTTCGAATACATGATAGGATATACTCTGCATTAAGCTTCCCTGAAAATCAAGGTCAAAATATTCTATAAGCACAAATGTTTAATGGTGTCTGTTGCATATTTGATAGTAGACTGTCAACTTCATGTGTTATCCGTTGGGAAAAAACAAAGTTGACTCACCATCGTAAGATGTATTTTCATTGGATGGACTTGATCTAACTAACCAACACCCTTGTATTAATACATGCATCTGTCGTTTATATTAGAGTGTGTTCTAATGAGAGAGTTTAATGCATGAATGCTCGTGGGAGATGCTCGATGTTTGAGGGCTAATGCTGTTTGCTGAAACCTGCCACTTAGGAGGTGAAGATGCTAGATTTCTTACTTCCCAAATTCCTAACCTTGATAGTTGTGGCTACTGCTCCAGCTGTCTACCCATATTTTCTGCACTGTTGCTTTATATGTATGGATTTGCTACTGCAACTGTACACTGATAATATTAGGACACAACTGAGTCTAAAAAAACTACTCTTTATGGGGAGTTCTACATAAAATTGTTGCTCCAGTGATCTCACTCTTTCCTCAAACTCTTCAGAGGTTCTAGTAACTTGCAATACCAATCCATTTATTTAGACCAGGGATCAATTCCTTTATGGAACATGCTCGTTCTTTTTGCATTATTTCTGAATCTAAACATATTTTCATGATAAATTTCTGTACACGTTACATCAATCGTTCACAGTTATGCGGAACACTGTAAAAAATATGTGTTTGGCTTACCGACTAAGGTATTTAAGGAGGGTAAACATGGTGCAGTATGGGAACTGTAGTACTCTAGTTTTGACGATTACTGTGAACGGTTGATGTAATGAGGTGGGGTTGTACGCTTTGCATTGTAGCTAATCATACAGGAAGATAAGGGGGCTAACATCGAGACAAAGTGTAATTCACGGGGATAATATATACACGACACTCGAATTGCTTTAGCAGGATGTAATGGGAGACATAGGGTTAAGAGTTCATGGAGCCGGGAGTGAGAGGAATCATCGGTGGGTGGAGACACAGTGCAGGTGCTCTAAATGTAAAACCAGCAGAGAGATCAGGATGCGAATCAGTTTGGGAGGTGAAGAGAATTATATTTTGACAGACAGTTAGCGGGAAAGTCGTTAATTATGTTTATGAGTTATGGATTAAGGATTTGTAATGTTCACCAAGGTGCAAACATGTATAATTGGGTTTTACAACAATGTTTTCTTATTGTAGAGTACCCCTGAAGAAGGGCCACGTACAGGCCCGAAATGCATTGGGTTATCGGGATGAACAAATGAGCATTATGTATGTACACTTCTAGCTACTGAATTAGGCCTGGATTGGCATTTTCGCAGCTTTTAAGGTTACAGTGTTATACGTATGCCGCCTCTCGTGTGACACATGGATAAATCATGAAGCTAGTGATATAGTGGATGAAATTTGAATAAACTTTTGATGAAATCTGGATTAACTTTCTGCATAATTTTTATGCTTATAGTATCGCAGTGCGCCCGACTTTGGGGTGAGAAACCGCTCCATTTTTGGAATTGTCTTTACAAGTACGTGGTTTCAAGGCAGACCACGATTTTGGGTTCAGCACGCGAACAAAACTCAAAATTGGACACATTTTGACTAAAGGAGAAAATCGGTGTGCACTCCATCACCCCTGCTTAAGTACATGATACATTAACAGAATTAGCCCAGAAATACAAAATTGATCTTTCCAAAATGTTTCATTTACAGACAAGGTATAGAGTTCAATTGGATGACCCAGCTAAAGAAAATGTGCGTGCTGCAGGAATGCATCTGCTTTTTATGGAATTGGAATTGGCCATCATGACTATGTTCATGGCACCATTTTGTATGCTATTGTGCCATCAAGTGGGAGTGGCTGCGTGTGCATGTAAATGGTTGTTCTCCTGTCAAGAGTTGCTTCGATCTACATAGCAATGTGCAATATGGCCATATTGAATTATTGTTTTGTGATGGCCTGTTCCTTTTAATATTAAGTGATGCTATGATTTGGTTAACTTTCTGCACGGTAGTTTCTTCTTTTATGTTGTCACATTTTTTTTAAGTTTAAAGAAAAGTTTATTGAGCAAGAAGAGGTGTCAATACAATAAACATAAGTGATACAGAAAAGAAGCAAAATAAGCTAGAAAAACATTGCATAAATAGTAAAAAAGGAAAGTACACTGGTTATGGAAATAAGTGATGTTATACACTAGAAAAAAAAAGGAAACAGTAGTAAAATCTGTTATACAGGAAAATATTTAGGAACTATAAGGTCAATCAAGGAGGTTTGGGGACTTCTTGCTGAATAGGTGATAAATGGAATGAATTTTTGGCAGAGGCATCAATATATAGTGTTATAGGGAGCCATAAATTAGTGCGTTTCATTGCCATATGAGGAGGAAAAACAAAGGCAGTATCCAACCTATGATTATGACAAACGTTATACCACCATGCTTTAATCGATGTGTTCGTAAAATCCTTCCAATTAGCAGTAATTTGTTGGAACGCAACCTCTATCAATAAATCAATAATGTGTACATCAAAAGTAACATGGTCCCAACAAGGGGAAAGACTACCTAGAAAAATGTGATGTTGTCACATTTTAGGTTTAACTGATTTTATTTTGTTTGGAGTATGCATACCTTTGCCTACAAACGTCCGGTTGGTGCAAATCACAGAATACAACAAAGGAAAACAATGCAAAAATATCAACGTTCTAATCCCCTTCCCACCCTACCATTTGCCGTAGTCTAATGGTTATTATATAATGTCTTGGAGTTGTGATTAGAAGAGGCTTCCCTTCTGCTCCCTATTTCTGCAAGTTTCAAGACCAAAGCCCTCCACTTCTTCTGTTTGGAGTTTCATCTTAGTCTGTCAGGGTATGAGTAAAGTGAGAACAAAGCTTAGAGGATGAAGATGAGAAGATAGTCCCATTGTGCCTCGCTAAGATGAATGCTGCAGGGAGAATACTGTGGGTAATTAACCACTAGTATCAATACTATTACTTTTGTAGCTTCTGACACGCTCATCGCCAGCACCCAGCTGCTCCCATAGATGGCCAAGACTATGCTTCTCACCATCCACTGTGGTGGAGGAGATGGATCTCATGTCGCCAGTAGGGTACACCTTGGGAAGCCCATAACCCTGAAGCGCAGGACGCACTCATTGCCTGCAAAGTGCCGTACCTGGAGGGCCAAGACTATGTTTCCCCCGTGGCAGGGAGACAGATATCAACGCACCAGTCGGGCACACTTTAGGATGAGCATAACATCACAGCAGGGGACATGCTCATCTCCAGCACCTTGCCGCACCCAGGGGGGCCCTGGACTAAGCTTACTAGCTTCCCCGGAGGTGGGGGAGAAGAATCTCAACTCGTCAATCAGGCGCACTTAAGAAAGAGCATAGTCCTGCAGCACAGGACATGCTCAAGGCCAGCACCTTGCTACACCCAGAGTGGGCTGGGTCTACCCTTCCCAGCTTCCCCTGTGGCAGGCAATCCAGATCTCATCATGCCAGATGTATGCACTTAAGGCAGCACATAGTCCCACAGCCCAGGAAGTGTGCGGGATGTGCGCAGGCAAGTTCCAGTGTGAAGATCGGGCCAAGAGCAGGCCAATCTGTGCCCAGCTACGGCTGGCTGAGGCTGGGCCACCCCCATTTCATCTACATTGTTTAAAAGGAAGTATGTGCATCTATTTGTTATTTTAGTACTCCATTCAGATTAGTTATAATGGACAAAAGAAAATCTCATTAAAATCCGCCCCTAAAGCTATTCCTACTGCCACCTCAGGTTTGATTACAAACTTCTTATCAGGAGCAATGAGTATGGTTAATAAGAAGATTGTTAAAGTGGAAAGAAGATTAGAAGCTACCCAATGGGCAATCACAGAGGTATTAACCACTGTAAAAGAAACAAGGGGGGTTGGCAGCACTGATGTAGTGCCTCTACGCGGAGCTCCACTTAGTTTGAAAAAAACTCAGTGGAGCTCTGCATCTCTCTGCTCCGCTTCTCTCTGCTCCGTTCCCTCCCCCTCCCAAATTATTTAAAATTGAAAAAATAAGGCACGTGCAAGACATACAACATGACGTTTTTTTCATTGAAGAAGGGCGTGAGGAACAGGAAGGAGAGGGGCCAGCAAGGTGAGGCAGCAGCCATGCAGGTAAGTGCCTTCTTTTTTAAGTTTTAAATATTTTGGGAGGGTTGAGGGGCTGGCTAACTCCGCTTCACCACAGAGTCGGAGTTTTGCCTACCTCTGCATTTGCAATGAAGCGTGGAGTAGGCAAATGTCCATAAACTCCACTGGCGGAACAGAGTTACCCGCCCAGGGTTAGTGACAGTCTGGCCCTTTAGGAGTCAATCCCCCCTCAAAGGCACTCTAAAACCAATCCATGTGTCTCCTTGTAAGAAATGGGGGTCTCTAAGTTGGCAGAGGTGTGCATCTTCTCCAGGTAGAGACCCTTCCTTTTAGTCAGGGTAAGGCGATTACACACTTTAGATGACTCCCGCTCACCCCTTGATAGCTTGTCACGAGCAGTCAGGCTTATCCCAAAGGCACTGTGTAAATTATTTTCCCCCCAAAACACAGTAACACAGCAAACACACCACAGAAGAGACACCATAACAGTTTAGAAAAATAAGCAGTATGTATCTAAATTCTGACAAGACCTAAAAAGACAATAATCCAACATACAGAGTACCCAAAACTATATATTAGTTGCCAAAGGGGGCACAGTGAAACAATAGACACTAATTCATGTGAGAGAAGGTGTAGGAGGATACTCACAGAGGGACCAGTGCATATGACATGGGGTCCGCTTTGGTCCGTGGGGTGGCGTTGACAGTTCTTTTACTGCTGTCCGCTATGTGGTCTCCTGACCATTTACAGCAGCCCCACAACTCCTGAGGGCTGGTTCTCCTTTACAGTATCCCAGGAGCCTTAGGGATTCCTTCTTCCCATCTTCTCCAGAGCTGGAGGGTCCCACTGGTACAGTTCCCTGAGAACGGGCAACATGGGCAGAGGCGTGTCTCCAGTCTCTTGCTCTAAGACAGCAGCTCGAATTGCTCCCACACAGGGATCTTTGTTCAGGGCCACTACTGTCGTCCTTCTCGGCGGCTGGGGTCAATGACAAAGTCTCTTTCCCCCGCCGGGCTGCCCCAGAATCTTTGAGGCCTCCGGGAAGAAGCAAGGCAGGTGGGCTAGGCTGGCTCCTCACTTGGCTATCTTGGGGGTTACTATGCAAGGTACTCGTTCAGCAATCTTCAGTGTGCTGAGCTCACCTGAGGAGCAGCCACGCTGACGAGCCGGGATCTTTTTGCAATCCCGCAACCTTCTGACACAGCACCAGTTTGAACAGTGTCTCAAGTGCTTGTGGCAGGTCAAGGAAGGCAGACCCAGTAGAGTGCTCAGTAGATTTTCACAGTGAGAGCATGGAGAAGACTTTGTTTTCCATGATTATTCCACAACAGGAGGCAAGGAGACACAAAGCCTTGGAGATCTTAATTGAAGTAGAATGCCACAGCATAGCAAAACATGTCAGTCCTTTTCATCTGTCCACAGACAGAAGCAGAAACTGCAGTCCAACCCAACAAAGCAACAGCACAGAAAAAGGCCAGTACTCCTCTTGGAAGCTCTTCTGCTCTTCTTGTTGGCAGGGTCCTCTTGAGTGCACTCTGCACTTTGAATGTTATATTTTACTGTGTTGGTTTATTGATTTACAAAATTTGCCGCACGTGTTCTTAAATAATTTTAAAATTACCTCGCTTGGCAGTATAGTTGAATAATAACCACTGCACGGGTCCCTGACCCCTCGAACCACTCCCAGAGCGCATTTTCACCTGTGGCGCCGGGAGAGAAGGGGTCAGCCATCTTGGGTGAGGGAGGGGTAGCGCTGCAGATGCTGGACGCTTCCCGCCTTCCCATAGTATATAAACCGGTAAGCAGCGCTGCCTCGCTGACTCAACCGATGTCTTTCCCCTGAGGCGGAAGCCGGGGGCGCTGTGTGCTGCTAATTTGTTATTGCACTCTGCACTATGAATGTTATATTTTACTGTGTTGGTTTATTGATTTTAAAAATTTGCCGCACGTGTTCTTAAATAATTTAAAAATTACCTCGCTTGGCAGTATAGTTGAATAATAACCACTGCACGGGTCTCTGACCCCTCGAACCACTCCCAGAGCGCATTTTCACCTGTGGCGCCGGGAGAGAAGGGGTCGGCCATCTTGGGTGAGGGAGGGGTAGCGCTGCAGATGCTGGACGCTTCCCACCCTCCTCACACCGGATATAAGGAGATGCATTTCCGCCCACGCAGCGGGCGGGCGCAGCGGACGCGCCGGCGGCGCGCCAAAGGCAAGCCAGTCTGCGCCCGTCCGCGCCGGGACCGGGCCCAGGGCCACAACCCCTGTTTGTACCCTCTCATACAACCGTAGCACTCTATTGGAGCTTCGTCCAACCCACAATCCCCGCTGTACAAAACATGATTTGTGGCACACTACCCTGGACGCTAACTTAAAATGCTCTTATTGTAATGCCACAATTCCCTTGTATAATGAGACTAGTCCTACTAAAATACCAAAAGATATCTGTATAAAGCAAGTTGCCATGGCCCTTATCAACGCACGATCCCTTGGCAAACACTGCCAAGAGATAGCAGACCTCATCACCGATCACAATTTGGATGTCCTCTACATTACTGAAACATAGACGGATGAGGCATCCGCCCCTGACTTCGTTACGGCAGTCCCACCTGGCTACAACGCCTATCGGCAGGACAGGGCTAGGAAGAGAGGCGGAGGATTGGCCATCATAGCCAGAGACCAATTCGAGGTCCGCATATCACCTATCCCTGATACATCATGCGAAGCAACCCTTTTTAACATAAAACTTACACCTCTCTTCAGTTTTAAGGGAGTGCTGCTTTATCGACCTCCTGGGACTAGAGCAGCGTTCCTCGCCAACTTAAGTACCATAATAGAATCTATAGCTACTGAAGAGTCCACCACAATTATGGGCGATTTTAATTTTCACTTGGAACAAACTAATGACAAAGACACCATCGCCCTTATATCAGACCTAGAAATTGTTGGCCTTAGGCAATTGGTTAAAGCTCCCACCCACCAGGCAGGACATACGCTGGATGGTATATTTACCAACGTTAAAGACATAAATATAACTGAAATTCTCCCCATGACGTGGACAGATCATGCGGCTATACTTTGTAGCCTTACTATCAAAGGATCATCAAGAAAGACGCCCTCCTACCCGAAACCAGGCACGTTTAAAGCGTGGAAGGACATAAACTATAAAGAGCTTAACACACTTCTGATCAACACCAGTCCTGACCTTTCTAATAATTCTAGTATCGCGACTCACCAATACCATGAATGGTTGGGCAATGCCATGACCCAGTTGGTACCTACTAAATCTCACTCAAAAAATAGGAGCATGCCTACAGCTCAGTGGTATACAGAAGAACTAAAAATTCAAAAACAATTAACTAGGAATAGGGAAAGGCACTGGCGTCAAACTTATGATAGTGAAAACAAGATTAAATACAAAGAAGCTCTCGCCACCTACAAAACCATGATAATTGCAGCAAAAAAGAATTTTTTCTCGCTACACATAGAAAATGCAAAAAATTCTAGCAAGCAATTGTACAATATTGCCAAAACCCTATCCGGCAACGCACCGAACCTAAATCCACCCCCATCGCAATTATTTTGCGATGCCTTGTCTGAGTTCTTCTTCTCGAAGGTTAACAACATATACCAAGCTTTTTCTTTAGAATCTAATATTAGTAGTATTTTTACACCCCCGACCATCTCGGAAGATACCATGACAAGTTTTAAACACTTAACGATTGATCAAACAAAGATCATAGTGAGATCTATCAAATCAGGGTCGGCTCTGGACCCCTGTCCTACTTCGGTGCTAGGCACGTTATCAGACACCATTATCCCAGTCATCACCCAGGTCTGTAACACGATATTGAGTTCGGGGGTTTACCCGGACCCATTGAAAAACACACTGATCAAACCCCTGCTCAAAAAACCAAATCTCGATAAACAGGAATTGAAAAACTACAGGCCTATAGCAAGTCTCCCATTTCTGGCTAAAGTGATAGAAAAGGCCATGAACCAGCAGCTAGTGGAGCACATTGAAAGAAATAACCAGCTTGATGACACTCAGTTTGGTTTCCGTAAAAACCATGGGACAGAAACCGCGCTAATCAAAGCAGCGGATGATATCAGACTCATCCGTGACCAAGGAGGAACAGCACTGCTGGTACTCCTGGATCTCTCGGCCTCCTTCGACACGGTCGACCATAAGACTTTGGTCGACCGTGTCGGAAAGATGGGCATTCAGTCTACTGCGAGAGACTTGCTGGCTTCCTTCCTGGCCAATAGAACTCAGGCGGTTACATTAGAACCATTTCAATCAGCCAATTTGTCGCTACCGTGTGGGGTTCCTCAAGGCTCATCCCTAAGTCCGACACTATTTAATATATATGTGTCGGACCTTGCCAGTGTCATCAAAGCACACGGGATGAGCCTAACCTCATACGCAGACGACACGCAATTGGTGTTGGCCATTAGGGATGATGGGCAGGAGATGGCAGAACGGTTCCAAAAGGGAATGACTGCTATTGGTGAGTGGATGGCGGGAAACTGCCTGAAGCTCAATTCCGATAAAACAGAGGTGGTCGTCTTTGGTACTCTCTCGCCAGCCTGGTCTGCAACCTGGTGGCCATCGGCCTTTGGCACTCCACCTTGCCCTACCGCCAAGGTTAGAAATCTTGGAGTTATCTTCGACGATAAGCTCAACTTCATGGCACATGCCAATAAGGTGGCGTCCACGGCCCATTTTAAACTCAGGATGATAAGAAAAATCATTCCTTTTCTGCCAGACACGGCCGCCAAAACCCTGGTCACCTCATTGGTTTTAACATCTCTAGATTATTGCAACGGACTCTTCCTCAATGCACAAACTAGAGTCACCAAAAAGTTGCAGACAGTACAAAACGCGGCCGCACGTCTGCTATCCAAAAAGCCTAAATTTGCACCCATTTCAGATACCTTGAGGACCTACCATTGGCTGACTATCCAAAACAGGATAAAATTTAAATCACTGTGTACAGTCTATAAAGTGATGCAGGGTCAAGGGCCTCGCTTTCTTAAAAACCAATTAATACCTTACAACCCGGTCAGAAAGCTCCGATCCACATCACTCAACCAATTGGTGGTCCCACGCAGCAAAACAGTCTCCTGGGGCGATCGCCGCTTTCTAGTTGCGGCTCCCAAAATCTGGAATACTCTGCCACACCACATAAAAACTAGCCCCTCTCTTTTACAGTTTCGGAAAAAGTTGAAGACGTGGCTATTCAACCAATAACATAGCACACCTGCCAGCATGAACTTCACTTTAGGGAGGGACATTACTGTAGTCTAGCGCCGAGACGCCTACGGGTATTCGTTCGCGCTTTATAAATGCCAGTAAATAAATAAATAAATAAAATTCTAGAAGTGATCTAAAATTCTGGGGTTTTAGGTCCATTTCTTATACCCCATTTTCCCTTTGTTCTTTTTGTGTCAAGGGTCTCTAAGCTCAGTCCAAACCAGATCTGTCCTCCCTGGTCCAGTTTGACTACAGGAGGCGGAGAGCCTTGTACAGAGGAGACACAGTCAATTCGGCCTATACAGGTGCTAGTGAAAACTCCTCCCCACCACTCAGCCTGGCTGAGTCACCCAGGAAAGGTAGTATACACCTCAACCCCATTGTGACTCTCTAGAGTGAATGCACATCCCCAGCCCCTGTCACTCTGAACCCAGACAGTGAATACTCACACAGGCAGGTTGGTTAACCCCTTCAGTGCTCATAATGGAATGGTTCCGTCATGAGCACCAGTGCTTGTGTGCTCATGATGGAACCATTTTGTCATGTGCACATGGGCACTAAATCTCTCTGTCGCAAACATCAGAAGGATTTCCTTTTTCTTTTTTGGCCACCGGAGGCTTTTTTTAATTTGCAATGTAATAACGATCTTGCAAATGGCGCACTGATTTCATTATATTGAAAATGAACCTGAAACTTAGTTTCAGTTTCACTGTGTTGGTGCTCGTGGGGCTATCTTAGCCCCCCCCCCAGCATCAACTCACATGGGATCATAAATGGTACCCCTCCCTAGTGTATCCCTGCTTGGGGGCAGGATCCACCCACTAGGCACCAGGGAGGGTGGAGCAGCCCCCTGGTCAAGGGGCTTTGCTCTCCCATTGAAAACGGGCATGTGCAGTTTTCCTGCCCCCCCCAGGGCGCAGAAAGCACCCTAGATACAAGGGATTTTCTTATATAGTTCAGGGGTGGGGGCTGCCCAGAATCAGCATGCTAATGCCCCCACCCTTCCCACGCAAAAAATGCAAAAGTCTTTCTGCCCTCCCAGGAGGCAGATAGATCTGACCCTTGGGGGCAGAAAGCCCACTAGGCACCAGGGATTACAGTTGTAGCTATACATAGGGGTGGGGGATGCCCAGAATGAGCCTACCAATGCCCGCACCCCCCAAAATATTGCCACAGTCTTTCTGCCCCCGGGAGGCAGATGGGGCAATAGCCCCATATCATACCCCAGGGGGTGGTAGAAAGCCCAACAGTCATCAGGGATTTATTTTCTCCAAAGTTCAGGGGTGGAGGCTTGCCAATGCCTCCACCCTCCTCAAAAAATGCTACAGTCTTTCTGCCCCCCCCACGAGGTAGATAGGGGTAATAACCCTGATCTGCCCCACGTGGGGGCTGAAATCCCAGTAGACGCCAGGGATTCATTTTTTTATTTTATACGTAGGGGTGGGGGCTGCCTGAATTGGCGGCCAATGTCCCTACCTACCGAAAAATTGCCCCTCAGGGCGGCAGAAAGCCCATTAGGCACTGACTTTTTTGTGCAATTTGTCTAGCTGGGGATTTGGGGCCCTAGCGCAGGCGGCACCTAGGGAAACCTAGCAATCCTGTAAATAGTTGAACACTAGACACCTAGGGAAATCCAGCATGGGGTGAATTGTGTGTCTCTCACCAGTTTCTGTTACCCGGAATCCCTTGCAAAACTCAAAGTTTGTCAATAAAAAACACATGCCCCTTATATTTCTGTGATGAAAAGTTCTGGAATCTGCAGGGAGCCACAAACTTCCATCCACTCAGCTGTCCCCCAATTCTCCCAATAAAAATTGTATCTTACTTGTGTGGGTAGGTCTAGAGCCAGGGACATAAAATGGCCCAAGACGTACTGTGGAGACTTCAATATTATCGATCACAATTTTTTTTTTTTGCCAGGGAGTTACCTGCCTTTTTGGTCCTGGCCTCGACTGCCATCTAGGAAAACCTACCAAACCCAGACATTTCTGAAAACTAGACACCAGGGTGAGTCCAGGGAGGTGTAACTTGTGTGGATTCCCTAACATAATTTTTATATCTCTACAATACTTTTTAGGCCCTTGCCTGTTGCGGGTACTTGACCCAGCCACACAAGTGAGTTACCATTTTTATTGGGAGACGTAGGGTAATGCTGGCTGGTAGGAAAATAGTGTCAGTCCGGTGATCCCACAATTTTCCCACACCTATCCATGCATTTCACACCTCCCTGGTATATTTTTCGAAATATCTGGGAGTGGTAGGTTTCCCTAGATGGCCATTGAGCCCAGTATCAAAAACGCAGGTGACTACCTTGCAAAACAAGGTCTTTTTGTAATCAATAATATTGAAGTCTCCACAGTATGCTTTAGGATGTTCCTGTCGCGGGCACTAGACCTACCCAACACAAGTGAGGTACCATGTTTATCGGGAGAAATGCTGGGTGGGTGGAAATTTGTGTCTCTGCAGATTTCGGAACTTTCCATCACAGAAAGTGCAGAAAAAGTGTTTTTTCATTACAAAGCTTGAGATTTATTAGGGATTCTGGGTAACATAGTCTGGTGACAGCCACACAGGGCACCCCATCCTGAATTCTCCAGGGTGTCTAGTTTTAAAAAATGTACATGTTTGCTAGGTTTATCTAGATGCTGGCTGAGCGAGTTTTCCAAATCCACAGCTAGGCACATTGCATAAAACAGGTCAGTTTGTCAGTGGACAAATGTGATGTGTCTATTTTGCTTTTTGAGATGTTTCCTGTCATGAGGCATTAGGCCTACTCACAAAACTGTGGTACCACTTGTATGGGGAGACTTTGAGGAATGCTGTTTGGGTGGAAGTTTGCGGATCCACGCAGATTCCAAGACTTTCCATCAGAGAAATGTGAGGAAAATGTGTTTATTTTTACAAATATTGAGGTTTGCAAGGGATTCTGGGTAACAGAACCTGGTGAGAGCCACACAAGTCACCCCATCCTGGATTCCCCTGGATGTCTAGTTTTCGAAATGTATAGGACTCCTAGGATTTATTCGTTTCAGGTAGAGCAAGGGTCCAAAATCCACAACTAGGCACATTTTGAAAAAAGGGTATGTTTTCACTGGAAAAATGTGATGTGTCCAAGTTGCCTTTTGGGCCATTTCCTGTTGCAGGTACCAGGCCTACCCAGACAGGTGATGTACCATTTTTATTGGGAAACTTTGGGAAATGCTGGGTGGCTGGAGGTTTTTGGCTCCCCGCAGGTTCCAAAACTTTCCATCACAGAAATGTGAAGAAAATGTGGGTTTTGTTTACAAAGTTTGAGGTTTCCAAGGGATTTGGGGTAACAGAACCTAGAGAGAGCCACACAAGTCACCCCGTTCTTGATTCCACTGGGTATCAATGTATAAGTTTGCTAGGTTTCCTTAGGTGCCAGCAAAGCTCTGGTCCGAAATCCACAGCTAGGCACATTGCGAGAAAAGGGTCAGTTTTCACTGGAAAAATGTGATGTGGCCATGTTGCGTTTTGGGCCATTTCCTGTCACGGGTGCTAGGCCTACCCACACAAGTGAGGTACCATTTTTTATCGGGAGACTTTGGGGAATGCTGGGTTGGTGGAATTTTGTGGTTCTCCACAGATTCACAGAAATGTGAGAAAATACATTTTCTATTACAAAGTTTGAGGTGTGCAAGGGATTCTTGGTAACTAAACCTGGTGAGAGCCACACAAGTCACCCTATCCTAGATTCCCCATTGTGTCTATTTTTCAAAAAAGTCTAGTTTTGCTAGGTTTCCTTAGGTACAGGCAGAGCTAAGGTCCAAAATCCACAGCTAGGCACATTGCAAAAAAAGGGTCAGTTTTCACTAGAAAAATGTGATGTGGCGATGTTGCATTTTGGGCGATTTCCTGTCATGGGTACTAGGCCTACCCACACAAGTAAGGTCCCATTTGTATTGGGAGACTTTAGGGAATGCTGGGTGGGTGGAAGTTTTTGGCTCCCCAAAGATTCTAGAACGTTCCATCACAGAAATGTTTGGAAAATGTATTTTTTATTGCAAAGAGGTTTGCAAGGGATTCTGGGTTACAGAACCTGGTGAGAGCCACACAAGTCACCCTATTCTGGATTCCTCTGGGTGTCTATTTTAAAAAAAATTTATAGGTTTGCTAGGTTTCCTTAGGTATCGGCAGAGCTAGGGTCCAAAATCCATAGCTAGGCACATTGCAAAAAAGGGTCAGTTTTCATTGGAAAAATGTGATGTGTCCACATTTCATTTTCGGCCATTTCCTGTCACAGGTACTAGGCCGACCCACACAAGTGAGGTAACATTTTGATCAGGACACTAGGGGGAACACAGGATAGTAGAACAAGCATCATTACCAATTGAACTTCTTTGCATTTCCACCTTCCAAATGTCCTTTTGAAAAATGTCCTCTAATTCACATGCTTTTATGGGTACCCACAATTTCGGGGATGTGCAAATGACCACTGCTTCTAAACTCTATATTTTCTTCCCATTCGTAAATATATAGGTTTCCCTGGTACCTATTTTTCACTCTTTAATTTTAACAAATGAATTGCTACATACCCGGAACACAATGGAAAACCATTGCAGGATACAGCTCAGCTGTTGGCTCTGTGTGCATGGGGTTCTTGATGAACCTACAAGTCCTATATATCCCTGCAACCAGAAGGGTCCCGCGGACATAACAGTATATTAATTTGAAAAATCTGCTATACTTAACAGAAGTTACAGGTGAAAACAATGGCACAAATGGCTGTTTTTTTCCAACTCAATTTAAATATTTCTTTATTTTTATTGTTAATTTCTTCAGAAAAACCTTCAAGGATCTACAAAAACAACCCCTTGCTAAATTCAGAAGTGTGTCTCCAGGATCCATTATTGCTTTCAAACCCATTTCTACCACTAACTGGAAGGCTGTTGAAAGCACAAAAAATTGGAAAATAGGCTATGTCCAGTCTAATGCCAAAACTGTGTAAAAAATGTTGGTTTTCTGACAAACTTCTGCCTGCTCCTGAAAGCTGGGAATATGGTGATTTTAGCACCACAAACCAATTGTTGATACCTTTTGCAGGGAAAAAAACAGACGCTTTCTTCTGCAGCACTTATTTCCCATTTAGCCTTAAAAAAAGAAAAGTAGCTGTATTTTAGCCAAATAATCGGTCATTTCCAGAGAAATCCACAAACCCTAGGTACCTTTAGAATCCTTAAGATGTTGCCAGAAAAGTACGCATATTTGGCGTGGATAACTTATGTGGACAAAAAGTTACAGGGCCCTCAGTGCGAACTACCACAAATAGACCAAAAAAGGCTTTGCACGGCGGGGGTGGGGGTAAGGGGAAAGGCCTAGCAACGAAGGGGTTACATAAGAAAATGCCCACTTTCTAAAAGTGGCATTTTGAAACAATTTAAAAACCAACTTTACTAAAAGGTGTGTTATTAACTTCTGAGTTCAGACAGCTTAAATTCCGAATCTCTAGCTGTTCCCAATTGAAAGTTACACATGTAAAATGTCCCAGTGCAGCTCCAATGATGGCCTATCGGAGAGGTAGTCCATACACTGCAGTTTAGAAAAACTGAACCGCACACACCGGGTTACGTGTACTTTTACTCTAAAGTGAGCAAGACGTTGTGATATGATATATTAAATTTCCAGAGTAGCATTGTTTGAGGTTATTATTTTTTTTATTTATATTCAAAAATTATTTTTTCTATTTTTTCGTTTTTTCCTCAGTACAAAAAAAGTGCGTTGATATAATTAAATTCGTTTTTGTATTTCAATCACACATTTATATCATAGATTATGATTATTATTTAAAAAAAGTCCCAAACAGGATATAACAACTGATATGACTATTTACAACAATTAACAAATCATGATTTCCATATATAAATACAGCATATATTCCCTTCCAACGCGTTTCGGCTAGTCGCCTTCCTCAGGAAATCTGTATTTTCAATTATTGCAAGAACTTCATGCTACAATAATGAGAAATAGTAGTTTAGTAATTCATCTGCAGAATTTCAATCTACTAACAACGTCTAACAATTACTTTTCCTTTTATTTATCTACATCTTATCTATAGCTTATATTCATTTCCTACTATCCAGAGATCTTTACCTACTGGGCTAAATTACATTCCATACATTTGTGTGTGTTAATCCATAAAATTATACATTTATATACAATTTATACAATTTTCTCATCCATGTTATATACATATGTACAATATTTACAACAGTTTCATAGTCTGACATACTTTTAATGCTTGCAGATGGGAGCTAAGGTCAGGTGAGAAGTATAGGCATAACTCCATGAGAGGACGGCAGGGAGGGTTTTTATGTGGCATGTCATGAGAGAGACATATACATTAGTTAAGGCCAAGGAATGTATTTTTGTTCATAGGCCAGGTGACAGGAACATGGCATGAGGATATAAATCTTGACGGTTTTTTAACGGTAGACATTCTATTTAAGGTCTTAATTCAGAATTATTTTAGGCAAAATATGCTCTACCTGTGTTGCGTGAATGAATTCTCAAGTAGTCTTAACCCTCATGTGGCCCATCAATCGGTTTTTATTAAAAAACTTCCATTAAGAGAGCTTCCTAGAGTGAAAACAATTATCATTACTGCTTAGTTGCTCTATTTATGTTATAACTTGATATAGATTAATTAGACTGCAGGTTTCTACCTGAAAGGAGGACTTGGGTACTCTGACGTTCCGGTTCTGATTTAATCACACTTATGATGATATTACTGGATGAATCCTGATGGTCCTCTGAAAAAAGGGGGGTTGGTGCACTTATCAATTATAGTGGTCCATTATCTTATACTTAGATACTATCGCTATGTTGGAGAAGCAATACAGCGGTATACCTTAATGTTCGCTGTTTCTTATGGTCCACTTTCCTGTGCGCCGATGGTGTGTCTCTATTGACGACCTCTATCAAATCCAGGGATACTATATATTAAATAGAAGGTGAAGGGATATTTAGGTAATAAACGGAGGAATTTTGGCGATTATAACATTTTAAGGAATTAAAGTTGTTGACTTATCCATTAGTCCCTTTCCATACCTTAAAAAGTTAGATAACAAAGCTCCATGGGGAGTCCTTGCTTCTGTGCAGTTGCTTGGACGTGTCAGTTATAGCTGGCCTCCTGATAGCTTCCTCTTTTAATATGGTCGAATTTACTGTGAAGTATAAAAATATATTTACACTCCCATTATTGTCCATTCATTTAATTTATGGCTTTTTTTAACGCTCTAAGATGACTATGCCAGGAATCCCATTTAGTCTTACCTTTTTTAATGACATAGGCTATGTCAAAATGGATCCTTCAATCACGCAGTGTAGCTCCGTTAAAAGTTGCTTACACCGACTTCCTTTTATTTAAAAATTCAATTTTGGCGCCAATCCCAGCCACTAATTGAGTGGTCCTTAATTCTGTGCAGTTGCTTTAACGTGTCCGTTCTAGGCAGCTTCCTAATATTATCCTCTTCAGTTATGTCGAAATTGCTGCAAAGAATAAAAGCGTATTTACACTCCCATTATTCTCAGCTCGATTAATATATATGGCGGGTTTAAATGCTCTAAGGTTGCTACGTCAGGGGTCCTGTATGTTCTTACCTTATTAACTGCCACGGACAATCTGGAAATGGATTCTTCAGTCATACGGTGTAGCTCCGATAAAGTCACCTACACCGTCTTGTTATTTATAACTGAATTTTGGCGCCACTACCGGCAACTGCTTGGGTGACTGACCCATTCTCGCGAGAGTGGTATGTGCAAACACGTATTCGCGTGACGATAATTTTGTTTGCATTCAGCGCCTCCATTTTTAAAGTACCACATTTTGCCTTTAAGCGGTGCCAGTGTATGTGATTAGTGTGAATTGTGACTACTATCCTAAGTGCCCATATACTATTCGCTTTCATGTTAATTTATTTTAAGATATGAGATGATTTATTCGATCTGTTTATTTTGCCATTTATCAAAATTTACCCGGTCCATTTTTATTTGACTATGAGAGTATTATTCATGGGACTTAATTTGCCAAGTTTTTATGAACTTAGTATTGTAATCTTACCCGATTATTTATTTATATTTGCGCAATACCGCTATGAAGATGGCTTGTGAGATATTGCTATACGGGCGCCATCTTTGAGTGTGTTTTTATACTGGCCAAATTAAACAGGGATTAAACCTTGCACAGAGTAAGAGTGGGTTTAGAGATCGCTTCCATCTGCAAACAATAAATGAACATAATAGTAGCGAAAATACAAATTAATACAGTACATGCCTTTTTTCTCTATTTCACCTTGGGGTTGATTATAATGTATTGTCTGTTTCATACTTCCTCAACCTTCCTCTAAATTACTTTCTATTTATAAAATAGCTTGCTCCCAAGGTATTTCAGCATTTAACCCATTCGTAGCTGTTCCCAGAAAAAATATCCAAAATACCTCTCTCATCTTGCGTATTTTATCTTGATCCTGTCCTGTTTTAGCATGTATTCTTTCTAAGATGAACCATGCCATATTTTCTGGTGTGTGGTTGTGTTCCACATAGTGACTCACCATAGGTGCTGTTAGCTTCCTAGTTCTTATTGCAGATCTGTGTTCTGTCAATCTGACATTAAGAGCTCTGCCTGTTTGTCCTACATAACCTTTCTTGCAAGGACATAGGATAAGATAAATTACATTTGTGCTTTTGCAATTATTTAGATCCACAGGTTGAATTAGCTGTTTATTAAAGGTGAAATTCACTCCTTGTATTGCTGTTGCACAAGATTTGCAGTTTGAGCAGCTATAGGTTCCTACTACAGGTTGATTATTTACAACTGATAGTTGTGTAGTGGATTTTGTTGGAGTCATTCTCGATTTAACTATGTGGTCCTTCAATGTTTTGTTTCGTTTATACGCAAAGATGGGCTTGGGTAGCTGATCCTCTTTGGGAACATTTGCATTTAAGATGTGCCAGTTGGCACATATGCATTGCCTGATTCTTTCGTTGATCATAGTATGTTTAGTTATGAATATTAGTTGGGAAATGCTTTTCGCTTCTTTTGGTTGGAGCAAGCTCTGACGATCATAAAAACGCACCCGTTTGTAAGAGTCTCTTATTATTTTTTTCGGATATCCTCTGGCCAAGAACTTCGCTTTCATATTTGTTGCTTTGGTGTCATAGTCTAGGATGCTGGTACAATTACGCCTGAGTCTTAAAAACTCTCCAAATGGCACACTGTTTTTCTGTATATGTGGGTGATAACTATCATAATGGAGGAGTGTGTTTCTCGCAGTTGGTTTGACAAATAAGTCAACAACTAGATTACCTTCTTGATGTTTAATTACTACATCAAGATAGTTGACTTGTTCCCTGTCCATAGTATGTGTGAACCTGATATTGTTATCACAAGCATTTATCCATAACAGAAAGTCTTCCAACGTGTCTTCATTATCTGTCCAGATAAAAACCACGTCGTCTATATATCTAGACCAATTGACAACAGTTTCAAAAAAGGGCGCAATTTCATTAAATACAAACTGATTTTCGAAGTATGACATGTATATATTTGCAATAGTGGGGGCACAAGAAGCCCCCATACTGACTCCTTGTTGTTGTTTATATACTGTGCCATTAAATTCAAAAACATTATCATTTAAGACAATTTTGAGGCATTCTAGAACAAATATCGTAGGACATTGAATTTTGTATTTTTGAATGAACCAATGTGTCGCATGTAATGCTCCCATAATCGGAATATTACTATACAATGCCTCAATATCCATTGTAACTAAAATTTGAGATGTGTTACAGTACTGAATATTCTCCACCAGATTTATAATTTGCCTTGTATCTTGTACATGACCCGGGATCTTGGCCACATGTGGACACAAAATTGCGTCTATGTATTTAGCCAGTGGCTCTGTCACTGAGCCAATGGTTGTCACAATTGGTCTCAATGGAGGGTCTTCAATGTTTTTATGTATTTTTGGTATGCCATAGATACTGGCAAGTTTGGGATTGGCCACATTTAGGTATTCACATTCTTTTTTGCATATTTCTCCGTCTCTAAGTGCCTTATTTGTTAGCTTTCTGATTTTATTTTTAGTCTGAGTAGTAGGGTCATTAGTTAAAGGGGCATAGAAACGATTATCATGTAACATCTCTTCCATTTTTGACACGTATTGTGTTGTTTCATACACTACGATCCCACCTCCCTTGTCGCATGTTTTGACAGTAATACTCTTATTCTCCTTGATCTCATTCATGGCTTTATATTCCTCATTTGTTAAATTGAACGGGGTTTTAGATACATATCTGGTAATGTTGGTAAATTTCTCATTCATAACCTGTTCAAATATTGCCACTTGAGGTGGTACTTGGTCAAGGGTAGGGGTAAATATTGATTGCGGCCTTAATCCTGAGAGGTTAGTTTCCTCTATTCTTTCTTCTTTGTTATGAAAAAAGAATCTTAACCTTATTTTTCTTAAAAAGGTTTGTAGGTCTCTAAAAAGGTCAAATTTATTCAAGCCTGAATGCGGGGCGAATGATAAGCCTTTTGCTAAGACTGAAATGGTGTCTGATGATAGTGTATGAGTTGTCAAATTAAATATGGGTAACTGATTTAATTCCTCCAATACCGGTTGTTTCTTGTCTCTAGATATTGGTCGTAACCCATCTGTTGATGTGCTGGGTACTGATAATCCTGTTGTGGGGCACCTTGGAACCGATGTTGGTTTTGAGGCCTCCAATTGGTGCGTCTCGATGGGCGCTGTCCTAAAAAAGGACGTCTACCCAAAACAGACGCTTTCTTCTGCAGCACTTATTTCCCATTTAGCCTTAAAAAAAGAAAAGTAGCTGTATTTTAGCCAAATAATCGGTCATTTCCAGAGAAATCCACAAACCCTAGGTACCTTTAGAATCCTTAAGATGTTGTCAGAAAAGTACGCATATTTGGCGTGGATAACTTATGTGGACAAAAAGTTACAGGGCCCTCAGTGCGAACTACCACAAATAGACCAAAAAAGGCTTTGCACGGCGGGGGTGGGGGTAAGGGGAAAGGCCTAGCAGCGAAGGGGTTACATAAGAAAATGCCCACTTTCTAAAAGTGGCATTTTGAAACAATTTAAAAACCAACTTTACTAAAAGGTGTGTTATTAACTTCTGAGTTCAGACAGCTTAAATTCCGAATCTCTAGCTGTTCCCAATTGAAAGTTACACATGTAAAATGTCCCAGTGCAGCTCCAATGATGGCCTATCGGAGAGGTAGTCCATACACTGCATCCTGCCCATAGGGGTACCAGGGGCCTACCTTAAGGGTGACTTACATGTAAGAAAAGGGAAGGTTAGCTAGCAAGTGGGTACATCTGCCAGTTAATCATGGCAGTTAAAAATTGTGTGTGCGCAGGCACTGCAGTGGCAGGTCCGAGACACTTTTCGAAAGCCTACTGGTGTGGGTGGCACAGTCAGGGCTACAGGCCCACTAGTAGCATTTGATTTGCCAGCCCTGGGCACACGGTGTATTTACTAGGGATTTACCAGTACATAAAATATACCAGTCATGAATAACCAATGATAATTATTATGTATACCGGGATCACATGCACTTTGATACTGATCAGCAGTGGCAAAGTGCTCAAAGCATCTAAGCCAGCAAAAAGGAAATCCAGCAAATAGTCAAAAAAGCAGGCGGTAGAGGCACAAAACAGGGGAAACCAAGACAAGGATGCCAGGTTTAACAATCCTACTCGCCACTCTCACCAATTGAAAATCTCGCAACTTTGCAGGATGGCCCTCCCCCTTAAAAAATGAAAAAGGGGCTTACAAAACAAGCACCACCCAGAAGGGCAAATACACTGGGCCAGAGCCTGAGCTCCCATCTTCAACCATTTAGTGTTGAAGTAAAGAATATGAAGGAAGTGTTAATGATGGTCACAGGGGAATAATGAAAAGGCTCGAGAAACTCGAATCTGGGATGTCAAACGTTTTGGATTTGCACCAAAAACAGAACAATGTCCCCTGTCCACAGCCCCAAGTGAATGGAGAAATATCTGTTGAACTAGCAGGGAAAATGCAGGCAAACATGGCCCCTTCTAAAGCTTAAAAGATCAGACCTTCGCTCCCAAAGTTACAGATTGACTTGGGCCCTACATTGGAAGATGATACACCAACAATAGGCCTAAAGTAACAGTGTGAAATGAGGCCTCCAGAAAAGCCTCTTGTGGACTCTCTAGAGTGCAATACGCAACTAACAGCAGTCAAAGTCAGTCTCCATCTGCAGATGTTATCCTTTTTCCACCTTACATTTTAATTCTATCAGGGGATCCTGCCCTGAATCCCACAATAAGGGAATCTGGGGGTCTCTCAAAAACATATTTGTAAATTGGTTAGCACAAAGGACTTCTACAGTGAGCATTCTTTTTGAGGAGATATTCATGGTCAGAGGAGTTAAATGGATAGGACACTCAAGGAAGGCACTTTCGGGTGACCGTATAATCTTGAATTTTAGACATCCATCCATGGTGGGGCATATTCTCTCAAGTCTTCAACATTTGAACTAACAAAGCAAAATTAATGCTGTAGCCCTGGGTTTCTTTTATAGACTGGACTTTTTTTTAAATCAAACCTATGGCAGCATGATTCAATTACCCTAAGAGGCAGTACGACTCAAAATACCTAGATCCCAGTGCATAGCCGTTTTGCCCAGCTATCATCATTTGATGGAAATGAATGACTTATTCAAACTAATAGGACCACCACCACATATATTTAGAGTAGCAACAAACCTTCGAAGCATAGTAAGAAAAGTCATCCAAAGGACTGTGGGGGACAACGCAATATCTAACTATGAAAGGTCCACTGGAAATATAATTATTATCATAGAATGTAGCCGGAGCGGCAAATACACCGTCAACAGACGATTGGGCAAAATTAGTTCAGGTTGCACAGATTGCAGGCTTACAGGAAACATGTTTAACAAAGACATTTGATGTAGATGGTTTTATATTGCTGCATACAGCTGTCAAAAAATCTAGTGTGGAAAGTAGAAGTGCAGCCTTATTGTTATGCTCTCTACATCTGTACCTTTTGAAATACTTAAAACATCTCTTCCATCACCATTGTATGGTATGTTATATTATAAATTTATACAGCGCACGAATACCAAACGTGTCTTGGGGCTAGCAATCAAGAAGCGAGCTGGAGCACTATTCAATGAACAACCAGGTCTGAATGACTTTCCTAAACAATGTCAAGGAGGGAATTTTTCTGATCGTAAGAGGGAGGGTGTTCCAGAGCTTCATAGCTCTCACCACAAAGCTTCTACCGCCCCAGTTTGATTTTAAAAATCTCTGAGAAAGTATCAATGTTGCCCCTTGTGATCAAAGGTATCTGTTTGGAGAGTACCAGTACAGTGACCGCTTCAAGAACTGAGGACCGGTACTGTGTATTGCCTTATATGTGATGCACTCTGTCTTGAACTTGATACAACTTTTAATCGGTATCCAATGCAGACTCTGAAGGTGCTTTCCCACTGACTGAAATCTGGGAATCCTTAGGAGGAGCCTTGCAGCCTCATTATGGATCATCTGAAGCCTGAGTAGTTGCTTCATGGGTATACCGAGATATAGCCTGTTGCAATAATCCAGTTTGGAAAGGAATAATGATGTAACAACAGTTTTTCTGCGTTCTGTTGGAATCAGAGGTAGGATTTTCTTAATCGCTTTGAGTATAAGGAAGCTGGATGATGAAACTAACTTGACTTGAGCTTCAACGTACAGTCTCTCATCTATCACCACACCCAGATTTTTGCTTTAGGGACTGGGATCGGTGCTGTTCCCAGGTCAACCGGCCACCAAATCTGAGACCAGGAGTGGGAGTAATTACTGAACAGTATTACCTCGGTCTTATGGGTGAATTCCCGTAGCAGCCCAGGTTCTGGTGTTAACCTGAGCTTCTATGGGAATTCACAAGGGCATATTATCAAGCCCATTATCGCCGCTTTAGCAGCAGTTTCCTGCCGCTAAAGCGGCAATAATTTTATCGCCGTTCTTGATAATATGCCCCATTGTTTAATATAATATGTACTTTACAGATCCATTTTGCGCTGCCGATATCCCTAACCGTCCTACTTTTTTATTGGGTGAAGAGGTCAGAGTAATATAGATCACATCCTAATCTTTCCCAATGACAGGATTACTCCAATTGAATTTCAGGTTGGGTAAACTGTGCTAGCGACCACAATTCACAAACTTAAAATTTTCATTTGTAATTTCCATAGTTGAAATGCCAAGATAAAGTAATAAATATGAGCCCAGGCAGGAGAAAAATACTATTGAAATACAATGGTCAGGAGTTGATCTTTCTAACTTCACATCAGGGATAATAAATTGAAATAAGGGCCACATCTTTTCCTGCTTGGATAAAAAAGCAGATAACGGGTCAATCATTGCTGCTGACATTTTAATTTCTAAATCAGATAGCCAGCAACTGGCCAGGGAACTAAGGGGTAAAGAACAGGAACCACAAGAATGGTTTAACCACAATTGTACTAAGGCATGGAAGGACTTAATCAAGTTGCTCCGTGCATACTCAAGAGCCGTGTTGCAATCTACAACAGCAAAATACATTATAAAATTATTCTAAGAGATCAGGAAAAAGAGCTACAAGGGAAAGTCTGGGCTATTGTAATACAAACCCATAAACAAGGAATGTATTAGTTTGGAAGACTATTAAGGCTTCCCATCGTAAGGATATCTCTGCACCCAATTTAGATATTTTAGATATTCCCATATTGCCTGCATGGTATAATCCCCTAATACTGTGGCATAAGAATGTCAGGGAGAAAGAGGCACAGTCTAGCTGCTAAGATTCCAGTAAGAAGTTTCATGTCTAGCTTCAAGAGAAAAATAGGTCTGTGTGAGGCATTTTGTGTGGTGTTCTTCCATGGATTGGGAATAACTATAACTGCTGCTGTGCACATGGTATCTGCAAGACAGGCTATGTCACCTATAGACTTATGAGGAGTGGGGAAGGTTTTGGGCAGAATATCTTATAATAGCTAGCCTTGTAGTCATAGAGTGCAGGGGCTTTGCTGGATGTGAGTTTTTTAATGGTCATTGTTATCTCGATTAGTTTATCCAGGGATTACTGCCAGTAGCAAGTTATGGTATCTTTGATGTTGTTATCTAGGTAGCTGGTGGTCCTATTTGAGCTTGTTGACTGTTTAGAATAGAGGACTGGATAACATTTCCGGAGGGAGTCTGCTGTCCCTGTGGATTCCTGGACCACATCAGGGGAAGCTATGTATTGAGCCCTTTCTAAGTTTGTGCAAGTGTGACCTTGGGGTGCTAGGAGTTTTCCTGCCTCATTATAAGTGGAGTAGTACTTTTGCCTAGTACGTAGTAGGGTATATTCCACTTTATCCCAGTCCAATGCACAATTAGCTGTGGCTGTTGTCACTGTATGTCAGTGCTTATTTGGCAGAGATTGGTGGTGGTGGTCTTCTTCTTGTTGAAGTGAAGTTTCTAGCTCTCACTTCCTGTCTGCCCTTATTTTCTTGCTCCGAGTTGCCTGATAGAGCAATATATCCCTCATGCAGGCCTTCAGGGAATCCCAGAGTGCGCAGAGGGCTACTTCTGTTGTACAATTAATTTGAAAGAGGGTTTCCATTTCTTCTCCTACATTGGCCTGGATTACCAGATCTTGTAGAAGGTGCTTTTTAAGGCGCCATGTGAGTGGCATAAGGCACCATTCTTACATCTCAATGGTTACTGTAACTGGGGCATGGTCCAATAGGGCAATCCGATCACTTCTATTTTTTTTCATGGCTCTCATCAGTCTTACCTCTGTCAGGAAGTACTCCAAGTGGGTGTGGGATTTATGTCAGCTCTGCTCTGCTCTTGGGCTCTATTCTAACTGAGTCAATAGCAAGCACTCAGTTGGGTCCTTAAATAGTTGAGGGAACAAAATGGTGACAGAGAGTACAGCAATTCATGCAAAATCTTGCAGTTTTTTTGGTTCCCCATGTCTCGCTAACGTGGTTTGGGTACCTGCAATAACAGAAAGGTTAAAACAAGTCTATGCATACCCCAGTAGGGTTATTTATGTAAATGAGGTTTAGCACAGTTTTTCCTAGCATATTTCACCAAGGTTGGGTATTGTTAAGACCACATGTCTTGAATTTGACCTAGGTGACACAGTACTATTGTAATTCGCTACCCATTGTGTGCCATGGGCTTTTACAAGTTAGAGCCAATTTTACTTTTGCAGTTTGATTACCTATTGTCTGCCGTCACTTTTACCAGTTAACGCCTGTTCCACTGAACCATTAAAGTTCCATAAAAGGTGAGGCAAAATACCAGTTTCTCAGACCGACACAATGTTATACTGTGAGATAGACTTTTTCCTCCAGTCAAGATGATCATGGAAATTTATGTGCCACAGAATATAAGGTACACTCTTTTTTCACCCCAATGTGTTTCCCTCCACCCTTCTCTGAGCTCTATTTTGTGTAACCATTATTTGACTTGGACAGATGCTGTACCTGTTGCATCGTATCCCATGGATGCACTATTGACTGTGTTATCGATAGCTATGTTTAGGGCATCTCCCGGCAGTATGTTGCCCCAGGTACAATGTAACGCTGCTGATACAGTTTGCTTTATTAAGGCTTATTGATATGTGTTAGGTGTGTACATGTTTAAAATTGTGCATATGTGGGATCCTAGGTGGAGAACTATTCCCTTTGCTCAGCCACTTTTATCTAGAACTACCTCTAAGATCTCTCCTGAAGAGGATCTGTTGCAAAGTATTGCCACCACTGCTCACATCATGCTGGTCGAAGCAAAGAGCTGTTAGGTAGAGTATTGGGACCTAATCCTGTGTGTATCTGCCGGCAAGAGATGTGTCTACTTTAAGAGGCATATGTCCGCCCTGCACTTACCCCTTTAATGTCTCACAGGGATCCCAGCTGCAGAGGATTCTAAACCTCCTGAAGACCAGCACGCATAACCTCCCACATGTCCAAATCCACTTGTCAGTTGCTATTTACAGAGGTCACAAAGAGAGGGAAAGCAGAAAAACAATCACAAGACAAGGAGAACATGATGCACTACTCAGCACGTTAGACTATTATCAAGTAATTAGCAGCTCTCAAAACCACGGTCGCCTTGATAGACTCCAACCCAACCAAAATCTCAGAGGACATGGCCTCAATAAGAACAGAGCTCATCGCTTTCAACTCCAGACTCACCACCATGGAGGACCAATTGACCACGGTCAAACAAAGACTACTAATACCGATTGGGAACAAGGCCACTAGTACATGCATACTAAAATTGCTAAACACAAAGACGGGAACAGGAGGGACAATCTGCGGTTTTCTTGTATACCTGAAAACTCAAAAGGGGATGACATAATGGCCTTCATGCTACTTCTCAATACGTCACTAACATCATGTTCCAACTACCACTGGAGGGCCCACAGGATCAAATCGCATCTTACGTGCTCAGAGACTCTCTGTGCTATGTGATAGTCTGTTTCTTGTAGCATCAATAAACAAGAGATGTGGTTCAGCTGAGCAAGAAACATGGGCCTTTCCTCCACAATGAACCAAAATGTATTTCACAAGACTTTTTCTACCAGAACATTCTCACACGCCAGCACTTTCTCTCCTTGAGGACTCGCTTGAAACACATTTACATAAGATATGGCCTTCTTGTTCCAGGCTACAAGTTAGTCTCCAAGAATATGAGCTAGGCTGGATACCGCCCACTCCACAGTGTGTCTGATTCTGACATGCCAAGCATTCAGCATTCTGACAGGATGACACATGTAGCCAGATTGAATGACTTTTGTCTTTCTTTTGGCTCCTGCAGCGGATGTGTTAATAGGTTTTCCTTGAGACCTCTGCCTCATCTAGTTAATGGGTATCTTCCATCGATATGTGAATAACTAAGGTATAACCTTTTGCTAATGTACATCGACACTCCCTACTAGCTGCATTCCCAGGTTCTTTTGGCAGTGGCAGGGAAAAAAGGCTGCCCCCTTGGCACCTCCTGCCCCACTAGAAAAAGCGGGTTTACCCAATTCTCTCCCCCTTTACCCACTGGGAGAGGTTGTGCCCCCTGCTCACCCAGCCTACATTCACCTAGTGTATCCATACTAGTAACCATCAATAGCGTGTACACCTCTGCACACTCTCCATTTGTTCTGGACAGCATTCATCACACGTGTATGTAACGCCAACAGAGCCCTCACCATAGATGCTGTTGTTTCGCAGATACCCTATTCCTTCTCAGTGTTACTATAGTACGCCAAAAGAACATGCATCACATTCCTTATACAGCGCAGTGGGATTCCCCTTAAAGCCATGTAAGAGGTATCTCTTACAACGTAAAACACAAAAAGGTCCTGTGCTACCTACACAAACACCGCTCAAATATTGCATTCCTCCAGGAGATGTATCTCTCCTGAACAGAAAGTGAGAAGTTAGGTAGAGATTGGGTAGGTAGGGAATATCGTGCAGGTACTAGCCACCTCTCTAGGGTTGATCCATTCCCACCCTGTCCCTGTTGGAAAGGGGGAGTTTCTATCATATTTAAATAATAGGCAGACCAGGAGGGCCATTACATTCTTATCAAGGCAAGTATCCAAAATCTTAACTTTGTGGCCGGCTCCATAAATGCCACAACAGGTGACAAAGAATGGCTATTTAGGGCAATGGATCGAATTATCCTGCCACTCCCCAGGGTTAAAGTTCTGTAGGGTAGAAGCTGGGACCTGGTCCTGCACCCCTGACTGGATAAATTGAACAGAGACATGACTCCTGTGAGTAGAGACAGACACATCCTCGCAGACCTCATGATGGATCTCTGCCTGATGGATCCTTGGCAACTGACCCACCCTATAACTCCTGTGTCCATGGCACCAGACTAGAATTGACTACCTCTCTTTGTTGGCTCTTTTCCCATTCATTGACGATGTAGATATTATCCCAAGTAACTATAATTCCAAATAGCAACTCTGACCATGACCTCCTCTAACTCACGATTGGCCTGCCAACCACGCCCCCCCCCCGCCACTGGGTCACTGGTGTTTTAATATTTCCAGGTTCCGTACTCCAGAGGTAAAAAACTAATTTTAACAGATTGCCTCTACATACCTGAGAGAGAGCACCAACACAGTGGATTCATCCCATTTTCTGTTGAAAGTGGGCAGAAGGGGAGTTGATGAAGAATTTAGCACTTGCCAAACAACAAGCCTTAGCTATGCAATTCTTACTGGAATGCCAGATTTGCCATCTTATTACTATATTCTCTAGATCTCACTCCCTCCATACTCTTAGGGAACTCCTGGCAAACAAGTCAGAACTGAATTGTTTATTTAACATCCAAGCGAATAGATCCCTATTCAGCCTGAAACAGGGGTACTAAGAAAGGGGGGAGAAGGCCAGAAAACCTGTTGGCTTTTCTGTTGAGACAACCAGATGCCTGTTGCTTGTTCCTGGCTCTTAAAATGCTGTGGGTGAGTAACTGACTCACCCCTCTGATATCCTGCAGACCTTCCACCTACAAGTAACTGAGTGGCACCAAGTGGAAGAGAAATTTCACCCTAATACAACTATCCCCAGACTGAGCCCTGAATTGACAGCTCGACTGTACACCAGGCAATATATGGGCTCTCCATGACTAAAGCTTGTACGGTTGATGGTTACCTGGCAGCATTCTATAAGAAAATCAAGACTGTGTTAGTCCCTTTACTCTGCAAGCTGTTTAATGAAATCAAGGATGATTCCCCCTCCACTTCAAGACACAAATCAGGCGAGGATAGTAGTATTGCTCAAATCCAATAAGAACCCTCTAGTCTGCACAAGCTATAGACCAATCACTTTGCTCATTACAGACCTTAAGATTTTAGCAAGAATCTTAGCCAACCAATTGAAGGAACTCCTACTAACACTAATCCATAGGGATCAAATGAGTTTTATCCCCCACCATTCGTCGGCCTTCCATCTTTTAACATTTGCACACATATTCTGGCAATTGCATGATGACACAGACAATAATGGCCTGGTGTCATTAGATACCAAAACGGCTTTCGTCTGGGTGGAGTGTGATTACCTCTTTCAACTACTGACCTTGATAGGGCTAGGCTCTGGGTTATATCCAAGATCACATGGCTTTATGCTTCACCATCTGCAGAACTCCCTTGTAGGAGCCCTACTTCAAGACCCTGTGACATAGATAGAGGAATGGAACATGGATTTCTTCTCTCTCCCATGCTCTTTGTCTTACCCATGGTACCGCTTGCCATCTACCAGCATTGAGAGATACACGGCATAACCACCCAGGCAGGACACCTGAAAACATTACTATATGCCAATGATATCTTGGTGACTCGATCCCTTGTGGAGACGGCTCTGACACACCTAACATCTCTAACCTTCAGATTCTCGTTCTTCTCAGGCTATTCCATTAACTGGGGGGAATGTAAGGCTTTTTCCTTGACTCGCTCTTCCACTAAAGCTACTTTTGGTCCTTTCCTGTTCATGTGGAAACCGATTAACTTAAAATACTTAGGAGTCATCTCAAAGCCAGGTCTTTCTAATGCAATGGAAGGCAACATCCATCCCCTGCTCTCGAAACTTGAGCAGAAAATCGAGAAATGGCAGGCTCTCAACCGGTCTATGCATGGAAGAGCAAGTCTGAAAATTTATGTAGCCCCTACGGAAAACTACAGTTTTGCAATGCTCGGCCTTGAGCTCCCAAACGTATTACCACCTCACAGCAAACCACTTATGAAAATACCACCAACTGACGCACTCTTTAACCTCATTCCTAGGTCCTCAACCCATCACTCTCACACAATCCCCTATGCAATCGTATTTACATATCTGGGGTACTCATAAAGGGCTGGTTTCAGGACTATACCAATGATACTCATTGATGGAACCTTCTCATGCCCGGTGCACACACACTTGCAGAAATGGTGGACTACCAGACTAAGGATAGACTAGAAATAGAATACACAGACAAGGGCTGGGCTGAACTTCTTTTACACCATGACAAACACATATGGGAAGCACAACTTAAACTGGGGTATTACAAAATACTACACCATTGGCATTGGTCGCTATTTCAGTTGCACCAAGCAAAGATCCCAACTGCTGGTGCTGCTCTGAGTTAAACTTTGACACAGTATATATGTCCTGCAAGAATTTCCGAAACTCCACTCTTAATGGGTGAGCATATGGAGGGGAATGCAATGGTATGCCGCATTTGGGGAGGACCTGGGAGTTCTGGAGGTGGGGTTATCTTATTACATTTAATAAGTGATAACTTTTGATTTGGAGCAGATAGAGATATGCTGTTTAGACTCAAATTAATTTTAATTTAAAACCCTCTTTAAAGTCGGATTTCAAGTAACAATTTTGAAAATGCCACTTTACGAAATTTGGAATTTTCTTCTCCTAACTATTTGGGCCTTTTACCAGTGTCCTGGCTCACATGACTGTGAATGGTTCTGTTGTTGCTGTTTGTGCATTCCTGCCAGACAGCGAGACAAAGGGGATACTGGCAGTAAACACGTGTAGTCCATTTTACCATGAGTTTACAGTGCGTGAGTCCCAGGATATGAGGCTCTCCCACAGCAAAAGGTAACAAATCCAAGCAGATTAGATGGTCAGACCCACCTTCTCACATATATATATATATATATATATATATATATATATCTCCAAACCTCTTCCCAAGCAGCCATTTACGCAATTAGGCTAACTTCCTCACCTTAGCCAGAGGAGTCTGTCAAGGTTGCCCCCTCTCTCCTTTTCTCTTTAACTTGGCCTTAGAACCATTCATACATACATTTACATGGCCACACCCACAACGCTCAGTATGTTAAATTAGCTGCATATGCAAATTATATTTTATTATTTATATCAAAATCTTCCTCCTCGCTTCCTGTTTTTCATCTGAACTAACTTCTAATGACTTAGTATCTGGCTATTAATAAAATCTTGACAAATGCTCAATATTACATCTAAATAAATAAACTTTTAAACATGATTTCTCATCCTTTAAGTGGCAATCTCAAGATCTTGACCTCCAAATCACCCAATCTCTTAACATTTCTATCTCCAGCAATGTAGACAAATGTATTTTTAAAATGACTTCACTAACCAGTAAATGGTATCCCTTACATGTATGTATTGCGACTTATATAGCGCACGTATCACCCGAAGGCATCAAGGCGCTTGCCTTGGGAACCCGTCCTGGCTTTTCCCTGTGAGATAACCCCTACTGGGTATCCCCAGGGTGAAAGCCAGGCATCCCGCAGCGGGTGGGCCGCCGTAGTGGAGATTAAGCAACTATTGCCCAGAGTTGCAGCGTGGGACCCCATGATTAGAATAGGCACCGAGGCGAGAATTATCGAGTCCGTGGACATTTTTGGGCTCAGGACCCTGCCGCGTCGGGAATTGAACCCTGGTCCTGCGCCAGACCTCTGCATCAGGGTCTGCCGCTCTAATCAGTGAGCCACACTCCTCCACTCCACTACATGTATCTTGGTGGGGTCAGCTCAACACTATTAAGATGATGTTGGTACCCTTATTTCTTTATATTATCTCTAATATTTTATTGAATATTCCTCAACTACAAACATTTACACCATTCTATATTCTTTTCCTCGGAATATTAAAAAGCCTCATATGTCTTTACTCAAACTCAGTCGCCTCACAGTGTGCCAGTGGACTGATTTTTCCTGATTTTTCCAAATATCATAAAACATTTTTACCAAAGCAATCTGCACATTAGAGCATGCCTTCTTCAATATACTATCCATTGTGGGCTGATTTGGAATACAAGTTCCTACTTAGCATTAATGCGAAAACCTCAAAAGCTTTCCACTCCAATATTTAGAAAACTCCTGTTAATGACTAGCCTCCATGATATCATACTCTCCCAAAGCCTTACATACTTTTCTTGGATCAATGATTTGGCATAGTAACTTTGTACAACCGAAGAATAGACCTATTTACTGGCTAAAATGGAGGACCAAAGGGCTAATTTGGGATAATTAATTGTTCCACCAAAACTCCCTTATTTCTTTCCCACAAGCTCAAACACTCTTCAGCATTCCATCTTCATTTCAAAACAAATTAATACTCCACAGGACATCATTTCTGATGCATACACTCATTTCAATTGCATCTCTTCACCCACCTCAACATTTCACATTACTCTCGCTTATCTTTTACACACAAAACCAAATTCCTCAACTATTTATTCGCATACTCTAAAATCTTGGGAAATGGATCACTCTGCATATATATCATCTTGGAAACAGATCTGGATCAACATTTGAAAATCCCCCAGAGCAGCAAATGCACTGCAAACCCTCTTTTACAAGTACAATAGACTTTTCTTATCCCCCAGTATCTTTGAATAAAATCAACCCGGACATTCCTGATACTTGCTGGACTTGTTCAACACAACATTCCGATTTGAAACACCTACTCTTCACAAGCCTTTTTGTTTCACCTTTTTGGAAACAAATTGATGCTTGGGAAGAGGTAGGGAGAGGTATATGTGTCAGATGTTTGTTGTGACCATTTAATCCACCTGGATTTTTGCTTTTTAATCACCGATGTTTTAATTTTACTGTGTTTAACACCAGTGTCCACCTTTTAAGATAAAGCCGCTTTGACGCAGCCAGGGTAAGAGGCACTGGCTGGTTACATGTGGACTTCGGCATACGTGTGTGCACATGTGTTAGGGCTTTGCATGCTAGACACCTGTTGTGCACAGCCCCAAGAACTGTGCACAGGTAGCCTGGCACAGAAGTGACTTTGCAGAGTTGGGTGGCGCCCTGGAATAGGCCTTATAATATGGGGCTACACATGTAGGAAAAATCAGTGTGTTTTACAGGTAGTGGCCTATCAAATATATTAGTTGTCTCCAAGGTCCCCAGCTACCTTTCAGGTTTCAACGTGAGCAAGCAGGCTGCTGCTCCAATACAAGGAAATATTTAAAGACATTTAGGACTCCAATTGTGGGATTAAATTACCAAAGGTGATACCAATGAGATTTTTTAGGGTCTGCACCCCTCCGTTTTTAAACCGAGTAAACTCCTGCTAGGGTCTTTGGAGTCATGAAATATATTTGATAGGACACAATCTGTGTGTTCCTGAGTACATTCATTGAAGCCTGGCCTCTAGTTATCCTTTTAGTACTGAAAAAGATCTGGTGTGATGCACAGCTATTAACACTTGGTCATAGGGTCAAAACCTCGACAATACTGTTCTATGTCCTACATCAACTATCCAATGATAGGAAACAAAGATATAAGGATATCCTGAATTTGTATCTTTAGACAATAGACATCATATGTTATTTTACTGTTTCAAGATACGTATTTCAATACTGTGTGTTTCATTTTTTACCATGTATATATTTATGTGATTCACTGTATGTATTCTTTTTGTTATGGACAGCTAATCATTTACGAAAAAAAAAAAAATGAAAGAGTGTTAGATATATGACAACAAATATATTGAATAAGAAAACTGGATTTGTGTGTCGTGTTTGTGGTGCCACTGTTTTTGGTATAATTATCTTTTTTTAAAACAAGTCAATATTCTTTCTGGAAGGAATCTTTCTGGACCCTTCTATCAAAGTTGATTGGTCAAATTTTTTCACGATTCATGGAGAAGAATTGTGCCACCTGGCAGAACCCTTTGTAGTTTTTAACTGTATACGCAAGTTCTGAGTGACACAGGGCAACCCCATTATAATTATTGGCCCCAGAGTATATTAGGCAAGTGACTTCTGGGAGGCACCATCTTGAGCTATCGCAGAAAACTGTGCAGGAAGGTTCGAACTGGGGTAGTGAGATGATGTAGCACATCAGGATAGGCCAGGGGCACAGCCCTGCTTGCACCTTCCGTCTCCTCTTAAAACGTCCTGTACAGATTGGAGAGCTCTCTCTTGAATGAGCTTTTTCTGGGCATCAGTGGGACTGAGACTGACACCATGGACAATTCGAAGGAAGCACCCACGGACTGTCCCAAGGACTAAAGAGTCAACTCTGTCTCTGATTTACCCCAGGACCATTGGTGCACTCCCTAAGGACCAGGGATGCTGGTCACCTCACTGCCCCTGAGGATCAGTTGGGGGAAAGACTGGGCTTCTGTGCAAGGAGAAGATAACCCCAGAAGGAGAGCAAGGTGAAAGGCTGGGACAGGTAGTCAGTGAAACTACATCTCTGCAAAATCCATCACTTGTGGAGGCCAAGAGGCGTAAAGAAAGTGCTCCAGGCAGCACAAGTTCATCGTCAGGATCAAGAGGAGACTAAGATGACCAAAATCCGCCCAATGGGGCCCGAGTTATCACCGTTCAAAATTCTGCTAACCTTTGACCCCCAACCAGCAGGCGCGAGCGGGTGGAGTTTTGCTGCTGGATGAATTTTTATCCTCCGAGGGAGGCCAGGCCCAGAAAACATCAAGAAGCACCTTTGCACTTCCCCTCTGCAGTGAGAAAGCAGGGACCCAGGACCCAATCCCGGTGCCTCGTGAAGAACCTCAAGGGAGGAAACACCATTGCATATCAAAATCTTCCTCCTCGCTTCCTGTTTTTCATCTGAACCCACTTCTAATGACTTAGTATCTGGCTATAAATACAATTTTGACAAATGCTCAATATTACATCTTTTAAACATGATTTCTCATCCTTTAAGTGGCAATCTCAAGATCTTGCCCTCCAATTCACCCAATCTCTTAACATTTCTATCTCCAGCAATGTAGACACATGTATTTCTAAAATGACTTCACTAACCAGTAAATGGTATCCCTTACATGTATCTTGGTGGGGTCAGCTCAACACTATTAGGATGATGTTGGTACCCATATTTCTTTATATTATCTCTAATATTTTATTGAATATTCCTCAACTACAAACATTTACACCATTCTATCTTCTTTTCCTCGGAATAATAAAAAGCCTCATATGTCTTTACTCAAACTCAGTCGCCTCACAGTGTGCCAGTGGACTGATTTTTCCTGATTTCTCCAAATATCATAAAACATTTTTACCAAAGCAATCTGCACATTAGAGCATGCCTTCTTCAACATACTATCCATTGTGGGCTGATTTGGAATACAAGTTCCTACTTAACATTAATGCGCAAACCTCAAAAGCTTTCCACTCCAATATTTGGAAAACTCCTGTTAATGACTAGCCTCCATGATATCATACTCTCCCAAAGCCTTACATACTTTTCTTGGATCAATGATTTGGCATAACCACTTTGTACAACCGAAGAATAGACCTATTTACTGGCTAAAATGGAGGACCAGAGGGCTAATTTGGGTTAATTAATTGTTCCACCAAAACTCCCTTATTTCTTTCCCAAAAGCTCAAACACTCTTCAGCATTCCATCCTCATTTCAAAACAAATTAACACTTCCACAGGACATCATTTCTGATGCATACACTCATTTCAATTGCATCTCCTCACCCACCTCAACATTTCACAATACTCTCGCTTATCTTTTACACACAAATCCAAATTCCTCTACTATTTATTCGCATACTCTAAAATCTTGGGAAATGGATCACTCTGCATATATATCATCTTGGAAACAGATCTGGATCAACATTTAAAAATCCCCCAGAGCAGCAAATGCAATGCAAACCCTCTTTTACATGTACAATAGACTTTTCTTATCCCCAGGTATCTTTGAATAAAATCAACCCGGACATTCCTTATACTTGCTGGACTTTTTCAACACAACATTCCGATTTGAAACACCTACTCTTCACAAGCATTTTTGTTTCACCTTTTCAGAAACAAATTGATGATTGGGAAGAGGTAGGGAGAGGTATATGTGTCAGATGTTTGTTTTGACCATTTAATCCACCTGGATTTTTGCTTTTTAATCCCCGTAGTTTTACCTTTTACTGTGTTTACCACCAGTGTCCACCTTTTAAGATAAGGTCGCTTTGACGCAGCCAGGGTAAAAGGCACTGGCTGGTTACATGTGGACGTCGGCATACGTGTGTGCACATGTGTTAGGGCTTTGCAGGCTAGACACCTGTTGTGCACAGCCCCAAGAACTGTGCACAGGTAGCCTGGCACAGAAGTGACTTTGCAGAGTTGGGTGGCGACCTGGAATAGGCCTTATAATCTGGGGCTACACATGTAGGAAAAATCAGTGTGTTTTACAGGTAGTGGCCTATCAAATATATTAGTTGTCTCCAAGGTCCCCAGCTACTTTTCAGGTTTCAACGTGAGCAAGCAGACTGCTGCTCCAATCCAAGGAAATATTTCAAGACATTTAGGACTCCAATTGTGGGATTAAATTACCAAAGGTGATACCAATGAGATTTTTTAGGGTCTACTCTGCACCCCTCCGTTTTAAACCGAGTAAACTCCAGCTAGGGTCTTTGGAGTCATGAAATATATTTGATAGGACACAATCTGTGTGTTCCTGAGTACATTCATTGAAGCCTGGCCTCTAGTTATGCTTTGAGTACTGAAAAAGATCCGGTGTGATGCACAGCTATTAACACTTGGTCATATGGTCAAAACCTCGACAATTGTGTTCTATGTCCTACATCAACTATCCAATGATAGGAAACAAAGATATAAGGATATCCTGATTTTGTATCTTTAGACAATAGACATCATATGTTATTTTACTGTTTCAAGATTTGTGTTTCAATACTGTGTGTTTAATTTTTTACCATGTATATATTTATGTGATTCACTGTATGTATTCTTTTTGTTATGGACAGCTAATCATTTACGAAAAACAAATAAAGTGAAAGAGTGTTAGATATATGACAACAAATATATTGAATAAGAAAACTGGTTTCGTGTGTCGTGTTTGTGGTTCCACTGTTTTTGGTATAATTATCTTTTTTTTTTAAAACAAGTCAATATTCTTTCTGGAAGGGATCTCTCTGCACCCTTCTATCAAAGTTGATTGGTCACATTTTTTCACGATTCATGGAGAAGAATTGTGCCACCCGACAGAACCCTTTGTAGTTTTTAACTGTATACGCAAGTTCTGAGGGACACAGGGCAACCCAATTATAATTATTGGCCCCAGAGTATATTAGACAAGTGACTTCTGGGAGTCACCATCTTGAGCTATCGCAGAAAACTGTGCACGGAGGTTCGAACTGGGGTAGTGAGATGATGTAGCACATCAGGATAGGCCAGGGGCACAGCCCTGCTTGCACCTTCCGTCCCCTCTTAAAAGGTTCTGTGCAGATTGGAGAGCTCTCTCTTGAATGAGCTTTTACTGGGCATCAGTGGGACTGACACCATATACAATTCGAAGGAAGCACCCACGGACTGTCCCCAGGACTAAAGAGTCAACTCTGTCTCTGATTTACCCCAGGACAATTGGTGCACTCCCTAAGGACCAGGGATGCTGGTCACCTCACAGCCCCTGAGGATCAGTTGGGGGAAAGACTGGGCTTCTGTGCAAGGAGAAGAGAAGCCCAGAAGGAGAGCAAGGTGAAAGGCTGGGACAGGTAGTCAGTGAAATGAAATGAAATGAAAAATTACATTTCTATAGTGCATAACTACCCGGAGGCCTCGCAGCGCTTTAGACTGATTACTGTGTCGGGCCTACGGGTAGTTAGTACGCTTTTGCAAACAGGTGGGTCTTTAAGGCCTTCCTGAAGGACTGTAGATTACTGTCCTCTCTCAAGGTCAAAGGCAGAGAGTTCCAGAGCCTTGCCGCTGTATGGCTGAAAGAGCGGCCGCCCCACCTGGCCCTCTTAACTCTGGACGAAGTTGCCAGATGCAGTGTTCCAGAGCGAAGGGCTCTGGAGGGGGTGTAGGGTGACACTAGAGAATGCAGAATAGCCGGGCCTGTTCGATGGAGAGATTTGTGCAGAATGCACATGGCTTTAAACTGCGCTCGAGCAGCCACCGGGAGCCAGTGGAGGTCTTTTAGCGCCTTCCTGGCAGATTGCCAGCGAGGGATGTTGAACAGCAATCGTGCGGCACAGTTCTGGGTGACCTGGAGCCTGTTGACTACTGCCGCAGGGGCTCCCAGATATAACACATTTCCATAGTCCAAGCGAGAGAGTACAAGGGCCTGCACCATGACCCTCCTCGCCTGGATTGGGAGCAAAGGGAGCACTTTGCGGAGCATTTTCATCAGCCCGACGCAGGTGGAGGCAGTTTTACTGGCTTGAGCTGAAAAGTCCAATGCTTTGTCGAGCCAAATTCCCAAGCTTTTTATCAGGGGCTTAGGGGGGGGGGACACCGAGACATGGGGGCCAGATGGAAATTAAGTTGGTCAGAGGAGAATTGCCCAATAGCATGATCTCGGTTTTTTCCCCATTGAGTTTAAGGTGGGAAGATTGCATCCACTTAGCAACAGCCTCTAGACAAGGGCCCAAGCTGTTAGAAGAGCCCTCCGAGTGGTCCAGGGAGGCCACCAGTTGGGTGTCATCGGCGTATGTAATAATACGCACACCGAACGGGCGGACTATCCCCTCTAGAGGCTGCATGTAAATGTTAAAAAGGGTGGGGCTCAGGGAGGAGCCCTGAGGAACACCACACCTGAGCGGATGCTTAGATGAAACCACCTCACCCTCAAACACCCGAAAGGATCGCTCGTCCAGGAAGGAGGTCAGCCACGCAAGGGCCGCGCCCGACACACCCATGCTCTTCAAACGATGTAATAGTGTGGCATGGTTGACTGTGTCGAACGCGGCACTTAGATCGAGCAAAATAATGGCTGTTTTTCCTCCCTGGTCCATTATGGCTCTAGCTGCCTCCGTTACTGCCAGAAGGGCCGTCTCAGTGCCATGCTGAGGACGGAACCCCGTCTGAGAGACACGTAATAGGCTGTTAGACTCCAGATAATCCACCAAGACCTTATTGACATGTCTTTCCACCAGTTTACTCATCCAAGGGAGTAACGATATTGGACGAAAATTGGACAGGTCGTTCTGATCCAAGTTTGGTTTCTTTAACAGGGCCCTAACCATCGCACACTTCCATGGGGCTGGAACAGAGTTAGAGGTGATGGAGATGTTAAGGACGTCTAATATATGCGGGCCAATAGTGTCCATCACTTTAACTAGGGCCTGCGTGGGGGCCGGGTCGTTCGGGGATCCAGAGGTAACTTTATGGACCAATGTATCCAGTGAATCAAGATCCAGGAGGGGAAAGGTGGCCAGTGAACAGGACAAGGGTAGGTCAAAATCTGACGTAGAAGTCAGACCCAGGTCATTCCCCCCTGTTGGAAATAGGGAGTATATAGTTTGAATTTTTTGAGAGAAAAAAGTGGCAAGATTATCACAACGAGCCTGCGCACCATCCGATGCTAGGAGCTCCGGGGGAGGAGAGATTAGAGATTTTACGATTTTAAACATTTCTCTAGGAGCATTCACTGCCCGAGTGATTTTAGTGCCATAAAACTCCGCTTGGGCGATTTTTATTTGATTTTTATAGTGCCTAATTGCGGTCCTGTACTCTGAGCCCTTCATCTGAGAACGAAACTACATCTCTGCAAAATCCATCACGTTTGGAGGCCAAGAGGCCTAAAGAAAGTGCTCCAGGCAGCACAAGTTTATCGTCAGGATCAAGAGGAGACTAAGATGACCAAAATCCGCCCAATGGGGCCCGAGTTATCACCGTTTATAGTTCTGCTAACCTTTGACCTCCAACCAGCAGGCGCGAGCGGGTGGAGTTTTGCTGCTGGATGAATTCTTATCCTCCGAGGGAGGCCAGGCCCAGAAAACATCAAGGAGCACCTTTGCGCTTCCCCTCTGCAGTGAGAAAGCAGGGACCCAGGACCCAATCCCAGTGCCTCGTGAAGAACCTCAAGGGAGGAAGCACCATTGCACACCCCTGGTGGATGAGGGAAGGTCCCAGGACCCCATCCCTGGGCCCGTAAGACAAGAAGAAGACTGGTGCATGAGTGCCCCATCACACTTATTCAGTTTCGATGAGAGGGCCCAGGACCCCATCCCTTGTTTCCAAGAAGCCCACTGCTGCAGGAGGCACTGTTTCGCTCCCCGTGGGTGGAGAAAGGGGCCCAGGACCCCATCCCTGGACCCCAAGAAAGCCAACAGCACTGCCCGCATCTGCCCACAGGGGCGGGCACACCAAAGTGAAGTGCCAGCTCCCATAGCAGCATGAAAGTGTGCTAGCTGTGCAGGAAGCCAGTGAGAGCAGCTGGGTATGGGATCCCCAAGATGCCCTGCAATTTTGTAAAGTGCACGCAGGATGAAAAAGAATTGTGGTGCGAGGCAGGAGGAAAATAACCAAAGACCAAAAATAAAGAAGCGGCCCTCCTCGGTGCAGTGAGAGAGCTGCTGCTCTAATATGCACGTTCACAGAGGAGCACCCCATAATGCCCTGCAGGGTTCGTCAGTTTTGGCCATATTAAAATGTTGAAAACACTCATATATGGCACACTAAGGTTGGTGGGACTCTGGAATGACAACCCCTCAAGGGTTTTGAAGGACTTCCAAACATTCCCCGAGCAGGAATTTTTGTTCTACAGCTAGTAATGTTGGTCAAAGACTAAGGCTGCAGTGTTAGTGTCCTAACATGGTAGAATGTGAGTTTTCATGTTGAGAAACACACTCTAGGGTTGAAAGTGATAATTGCAGCATGGTGTCCTTTAGGGACTATGGGGCTGATTAGGATGAAGGACGGACTTCTGTCCGTCCGCCATCATCCCCCTGATGGGGACCGCCCACCTATAAGGCGGCAGTCCCCCATATGATATTACAATGCGGCCGGCACCACTGCAGTTGCAAAAGGCATTTTCACTGTTGCGGTGGGTGCTGCTGGCTACAGCACCCACCGCAATGCTCAAAAGGATGGTTTTGCTTTTCCCTGCACCACATGGTGCCTGCCACATGGTGCAGGGAAATGTAGGGGGGCACCATAGGTGCCCCCCAAGTGCAAATCAAACCTGCCCCTGCCCAAGGGGGGGCCCACAATGGGCCCCCAAAGTCAATCCCTGCCTGCCTTTCCATGGCGGGTGAACTGCCATGGAAAGGCTGGCGAGGAATGGATCCAGCATCCTAATCTGGCGGACGGTGCCTGCTAGACACCACAACCATTGTGAGGATGGGGCGGTCCAACAAGCAAACAATTGCTTCTGTCGGACTCCTGGCAGTCAGGCTTTTGCCCGCCAGCACACTGCCCGCCATCACAATCTGGCGGGCGATATTTGTCCTCATGATGACGGTGAACCCGCCACCGGCAGGTTCACCGCTATCATAATCAGGCCCTTTGTTTGGTTCACTGACACAACATCGATGTGAAAAATATCTATGTACAAAATATATAGTTAAAAATATAGACAACAAAAATATTGACTCCTATACTTAAACAAGTAAATACAAAAATAGTGCTTAAGAAATATTGATGTAAAAATATAGATGTATAAAATATTGACTTTTATATATATATAAAATAAATATTATATATTAAATATATTAAATATTAAATATAATTTTAACAACAGAAAATAAATGTAATATACATTTTATTAACACATAACAAATAAACTTAATTAAAAAAAATAAACATGCAAGCAATAATTTATACTTATATATTACTCTAAAACAATTAATATACTATTATTTTTAAATGTATGTTAAAAGTTAAAAATGATATAAAAAATAATATATATTAATGATTTAAAATATAAAAAACAAAAATCTATAACAAATTAAAACATTAAACTATTAAAAAATATTTAAACAGAAATTTCACAATACAATCAGTTCAACAGTAGGGATTGAAAGGGGTAAAATAACTTTTCCCACTCTAGTGAGTGTAAAGATAGGGTAAGTGTTAGATAGCGGAGCAATACAATTTACTATTCCAACTCCAGTGAGTGCAACAGTAGGGAAAGTGTTGGATAGCGTAGGGGTAAAAATTACTATTCTCACTCCTGTGAGAGCAACAGTAGGGAAAGTGTTGGATAGCGGAGGGGAAATTAATACTATTCCCACACCAAAGAGTGCAACAGTAGGGAAAGTGTTGAATAGCGGATGGGTAAAACTAACTATTCCCACTCCAAAGAGTGCAACAGTAGGGAAAGTGTTGGATAGAGGAGGGGTAAAAATTACTATTCCCACTCCAAAGAGTGCCACAGTAGGGAAAGTGTTAGATAGTGGTGGGGTAAAAATTACTATGCCCACTCCAGTGAGTGCAACAGTAGGATAAGTGTTGGATAGCAGAGTGGTAAAAAATGACTATTCCCACTCCAGTGAGTGCAACAGTATGGAAAGTGCTGGATAGCGGAGGGGTAAACATTACTACTTTCACTCCAGTGAGTTCAACAGTAGGGAAAGTGTTGGATAGTTGAGGGGTAAACAATACTATTCCAACTCCAGTGAATGCAACAATAGGGAAAGTGTTGGATAGCAAAGAGGTAAAATGTACTATTCCCACTCCAGTGAGAGCAACAGTAGGGAAAGTGTTGGATAGCGGAGGGGTAAAACTAACTATTCCCACTCCAAAGAGTGCAACTGTAGGGAAAGTGTTGGATAACGGAGGGGCAAAAATTACTATTCCCAGTCCAAAGAGTGCAACAGTAGGGAAAGTCTTGGATAGCGGAGGGGTAAAAATTACTATTCCCACTCCACTGAATGCAACAGTAGGATACGTGTTGTATAGTGGAGGGGTAAAAAAATGTATTCCCACTCCAGTGAGTGCAACAGTAGGGAAAGTGTTGGATAGCGGAGGGGTAAAAACTACTATTTCCACTCCGGTGAGTCAACAGTAGGGAAAGTGTTGGATAGCAGAGAGACAAAAATTACAATTCACACTCAAACAGTTAAAACCCCAAAGAAGTATTAAAAATTAAAAAATAAATAAATAAACAATTTAAAAAAAATGAAAAATCAAATATACTAAATATATAAAAAGAAAACATATTATAATATTTATTACATATAACAAAAACCTACGAATAATATATAAAATAAAATAATAAATACGCCACCTGATGTGGTGTAAAACAGGAAAGGGAGATTATAACAAATACATTTATAAAAAAGAATTCTTTTAAAATACAAAAAAACGTAATTAATACATAGATGTAATAATTGTATTTCCTTCCCTATAACACCATACCAATAACAAAACACTTCAACATTTTTAATTACATTTACTTCCACAATTAACATGAGTAATCAATTAAAAAACATATTATTAATAATAAAAACTAATAAATATTAATTGACCACACAGACTGTAAATTAGGTGTGTGTTGTGGATAATATACTGTTAAACTATAAATTAATAAAACAAAAGTAAAACATTTTTAAATCAAGGTTGCATTCAAGTTGGCAATTTGCTGTTGGTCAGTGGATAGTCGTTCTTCCATATGAGACCATCTGTCACTGAGAATTGTAATTTGTAATTGGTCTCTTCCATAAAGGGTCTCAAGGCACTAATCTTTTCCATTAGAACGTCCATTGACACAGTAGGAAGAGACCATGTAGGAGATGGTGGATATTTTTTAAGTCTTTTGATTGACACCTTGCCTTTATTTGGTTTGCAAAGAAATATTGGTGGAGGAAGAATAAGAAGCAGAAGTAGAGCTCCTGTGAGAGGAAGAGTTTTCAATTGTGAAATATGCTGGGGGGGGGCAGAACAGTGTTTCAATAATCTAACTGATGAAGTCTGGAAGCATTGTTTCCATTTTTTTAATCTACCCATAAACAGGAGCCACTGCCAAAGTAAAAAGAAAAGTAAAGATACAAGTAAAGCCCAAAAAAAGAAAAATTAACTCCCAGCTAACTTAGGAGAAAAATCATGCAGCAGGAAGGATGTGTTAGGAATTCTGCCATATTGTTAAAAGAATAGCACATAGTCAGGTAAAAATATCCCCTTTGCGAACAATGAAATTTTCCCTTTCAGCAACAGCGACGAACCTGGAAGTCAGTATCTGGTGAAGGAGGCCAGAAAGCAATTCATTTAAGGTGCATTTTTCTACACCCGCATCATGCCGGTCCTGACAAAATGGCTGGCACTTCTGAGGAAAGGAAGCGCTCTGCTGATAATGGGGAAAGCACACCCTCCTGAGTGCCAAAAAAGGTATATGCGGCCGCTGCCTCACTTAGCAGCCACTCTGTCACTGTGATAAAACAACTTTGCCTGGAGAAGCGGCCTCGGCATCTCCGCTTTGTCGGCGATCCCTCAGCAGAGCTTTCCAAACTGTGTGTCCGACACAGTACTGTGTCGCCTGCAAATGGTGGGAATGTGGCAGGCACTTAGCACATAACTGCTGCTAATTAAGAGGCATTCCTAGACACTCTGCTCTATGGGCGCTGGGTGATTCACAACAAAGCCTCATTAACAAGTGAATGGTCTTTTAAAGACCTTTGAAGTGCTCGGGTGCGGCAGTGTGTGTGCCCAGGAAGCTGGGGTGAGGTGACAGAGGGTGGCAGGCGGAGGAAGGAAGACAGAGGGAGTGAGACAGAGGGAGGGAAACAGAGGGAGGAAGACAGAGGGAGGGAGACAGAGGGAGGGAGACAGAGGGAGGGAGACAGAGGGAGGGAGACAGAGAGAGACAGAGGGAGGGAGGCAGGGGGCGAAAGACAGAGGGAGACAAACAGAGGGAAGAGGGCGATGGAAGGAAACAGAGGGAGGGAGACAGAGAGAGGGAAACAGAGACAGACAGAGGGCGACAGAGGGAGGGAGACAGTGAGAGGGGGACAGAGAGGGAGAGAGGGAGGGAGACAGAGGTTGGGGACAGAGGGACGGAGACAGAGGGAGACAAAGAGGGAGGCAGAGGGCGACAGACAGAGGGAGGAGGGTGACAGAGGGAGGGAGACAGACAGAGGGAGGGAGACAGACAGAGAGGGAGACAGACAGAGAGGGAGACAGACAGGGAGACAGAATGAGGGAGACAGGGAGAGAGAGAGAGGGAGGGAGACAGAGAGGGAGGGAGGCAGAGAGGGAGGGAGGCAGAGGGAGGGAGACAGAGGGAGGGAGACAGAGGGATGGAGACAGTGGGAAGGAAACAGAGGGACGGAGACAGATGGCTACAGACAGAGGGCGACAGACAGAGGGAGGAAGGGAGACAGAGGGAGGGAGACAAAGGGAGGGAGACAGAGGGAGAGAGACAGAAGGAGGGAGACAGAGGAAGGGAGACAGAGAGAGAGGGAGACAGAGAGAGAGGGAGACAGAGAGAGGGAGACAGGGAGGGAGACAGAGGGAGACAGAGGTAGGGAGACAGGGAGAGAGACAGAGGGAGGGAGACAGAGAGGGAGGGAGGAAGACAGACAGAGGAAGGGAGACCATGGAAGGGAGACAGAGAGGGAGGGAGACAGACAGAGAGGGAGACAGAGAGAGGGGGAGACAGAGAGAGAGAGTGAGACAGAGAGAGGGAGACAGAGAGAGGGAGACAGAGGGAGAGACAGAGGGAGGGAGGCAGAGGGATGGAGACAGAGAGAGGGAGACAGAGAGAGGGAGACAGAGAGAGAGGGAGACAGAGAGAGAGAGACAGAGGGAGAGAGACAGAGCGAGACAGACAGAGGGAGATAGACAGGGAGACAGACAGAGGAAGACAGACAGAGGGAGACAGAGGGAGAGCGAGAGGGAGACTGAGGGAGAGAGAGAGTGAGAGGGAGGGAGACAGAGGGACAGGGACAGAGGGAGGGAGACAGGGACGGAAACAGAGGGAGACAGAGAGAGGGAGACAGAAGGCGACAGACAGAGGGAGACAGACAGAGGGAGGGAGACAGAGGGAGACAGACAGAGGGAGGAGGGCGACAGAAGGAGGGAGACAGAGGGAGACAGAGGGAGGTAGACAGACAGTTTTATTTCAAAATCCCCCCCCGAACCACCATTAGGTGCTTCGGGCTCGCTCGCTACGCCCTCCCGCTACACTGCCTTACTGTGTCCCAAAATGATGCATCTCCAAAAAGTGTGTCACCAACATGAAAAGTTTGGAAAGCTGTGCCTCAGAGCCTCAAATGGATGCTGCCATAATCCTCTGGTGTCAAGCCACGCCCCCAGAACATGAAAGTCTTGTTAAGTTTTCTCCCTCTATTTCTTCTAATGCCTCCAAAATGCAGCTCACTCCAACTACCAGATGATCAATGAAAAATGCCTCCTCTTCTGGACACATTTGATCCTACTCCCTTTGGTCAGAGCTTCCCCTAGGTCTGCCTCAATCCTTCCTCTTAAAGAAAATATGTGTTATGTGTCTTGTTGACAAGTAAATCTTATTTGGGAGAGGGTTGTAGTGAAAATTAGGCCTTTGTCCAGAGAACAATTTGAAGTGGGCCAGTTATCCTCCTCTTATCTCTGAGTCACAGCAGATCAGGTGAAGGGAATGGAGTAGGCCACCAGTTAAAACTGGTCATACCTCTAGGCGGACAAGTGACGACCTTACAATAGTCACGTTTGCATTGTCGATCCAAAAACGAATGTGTCCAATAATTTTCCAAAGTCGTTTACCAGCACACCAACTCAAATTAAAACGTGTACAATACCGATCAAGCCATCTGGGGCCATGTCTTTTGTATGGTACACAGAAAAATATTTGACTTTTCAGATTTACACAATTAGCCCCCGTGCATATATTTTAATATACTTTTACAGCTGTCTTACAGCATGTGAAATATATAATTTTACCTGCAAAAAGTTTCACTTGTACCTTGGGGTCAAGCATGTGTTGCTATGTGGCTGTGCTTGAGATCATTTTGCAGTGTTTACTCTAAATGGACTATTTGAATGTGAATTGTGTGCTGATTTCGCTTTGGCACAGCACAATACAGCTGGCTTACAATAAATTCAAATATGCAGTTTAATTTGAAACATTTCATGTTTATGGAAAGGCACTTGTACTTGTGTTCAGGAGTTGTTTTGCAGGCACTAATTGCCCAGGGGTCAAAATACTGGGGAAAGAAGGTGGGAGACAGGCCCATTTTTTTCTTCATAAAGTATACATCATTTTCAAAGCCATTTTTGTGCTATTCAATATCGTCTCCTCAAACCAGTCTCTAAAGGACAAATCTAAACAAAAAGCAGCAACCATACAGAAAACACTACAGCGTCTGGATACCCTCTTGAGTGACAAACACCACTCTACAAATCCACCTTACATTATATTACAAGACATCACAGTGCAGAAATGGTCCACAAACCACCATCTCTCCTATCAACACTGAATGTATGCTTGTCTTTCACCTGTACGGCGCTCCGCTTTATTTAGGCTATATAAGTGCTATAGAAATGCCACACACCTATACAAATAAATGCATTATTCTTCCAAGAATATTTGGGGACAATAGCACGTTGCACAAATAAGCCAATCAAAAAAGATTTGGTGCTGTTCAGAAAAGATTTCATGAGATAACTTAGAATGCATACTATGTCTGCACTGTCTTACAACAAGAACACCAATAAAAAGTTATACAGGCTGTAAATCCACACAGCAGAACCTAATTGAAAACAATTGTCAAAAGCGAAATTTTCAAGAGCAGTTAAGCATGGAAATGAATGCAGTTCTAACATAGAACAGTACAGCAATTGAGAATTAATGGGGTGCTTTAAGGTTTCGAGAGCCCTTTAATTTGTAATCAGAGTTCTGGGAGATACATGGCAATTTAAAATAACTGAAGCTCTTCAAATAGTAAATGCTTCAGCTCGGACATTGAAAAAAAAAAAACCTTTCTAGAATAATATCGTTCATCCTGTAAATAGGTGATTTAAAAACCTAAAACGATGCCATCACTCAATAAACACAAGGAAAACGCGAAGGACACTCCCAAATGCGTCTGGAACAGCGACAAGCCGGAATTTAATTATGGATACAAAGACATCTACTTATGGTACATGTCCCAATGAAATGTCGTAACATCAGATCGTGTTTGAATGTGATATATAGAATATGGCACAAAGAAGCATCATATGGCAATACATTTCTTTGTCCCATCTGTCATAAATGTGATAAGTGCACTCTGTGAGCGATTAAAGTGCAGACTACTTCAGCAAATATGAGCAACTTTCACCATTTGTTAACAAACGCCATGGAGCAGAGAATTTGCTCACATCGAAATAAAGCGGAGGCGGGGAAGTCACATCGTGTATCAATCTGTTGTCTTGTAATGACAAGCTTTTTCTGCTCTGTCAGTTCTTGGAAAAAGGCCCGAGGTAGATGTTTGTGCTCGTGGGAGCATTTGATGAAAAATTGAAATTTATTTCATAATATTCTTACAGGTCGGTGGTGTCCCACTTCGCCTTTATTTGTGCACATATGTGTGAACCAATGTGTGTTCATGTTCCATCGACTTGCTTAATCAGCATGTTGTTCTGTTGTCATCTTCCTCTTGCAGAATGATGCTTTCCTAATGCGTGTTGCATCACTGCCTCTTTCATTCCGATTCCATCCACTGCTGGGGAAGCTGCTGAGCTGACTCAGCCTTCTGGAACGCTAGTGCGATCCTGTTCTATTTTCGTCTAGGTAAAGGGAACGTTAGTTAAATAAATATAAAGTCTGTCCGGGATTTAACAACGTAGAAAGAGGAACGACATATTTTTCCTTTGAAATGAAAGAAGTCAAGAATCTACTTTTGTACCAGCTTGTCTCCTCCGCTCGCTCAATTTTTATAGGATGTAAAATGTCCGAATGAATGGAAATCATAGTGTAGGAATTCATATGTTTAATCTTCCCAAGTGCAGAGCAGACATAAAATTATTTACTCATATTCTTTATGACAGGGACAGCATGTTCTATATCTTGGAAACTGGCAATTAGTGCACAACTGGGAGATAGCAAACAAACATGAAATCTGCTACTATTCAGAGCTGGCAAAAGATACAAGTAACGTGGGCCTTTGCATATGGCAGTGCTGATACTGGATATCTTTTTATAAATTCTGCAGTTAGATGAACTGAATGAGGTAAAACACATATTGGGCTTAGCAAATTGCATTCTGACTCACTTAAAAAAGCCTCACAATGAGTAATTTAATAGACAATGACACTAACAGTATTGCAGCAGCACGCAGATTTATTGTCTTGGGAAGTATAAAATTGGTCCGATTCTAAAAGAAAATCTTTCATGAGTTTAACTTACTCGGATTTTACTCCTAAGGCAAGCTGAAGACACAGCTACTCGCTGCAAAGGCTTTGGGAATTACGCCCTATATGTCTTTGGGATATGGGTACATTAGCCGTATGTAGGCTAGACACTTAGATGATCATTTAGAACTAGGCGGGCGGCCAGTGTGGGGGTGGAACACAAGCCATAAATGGTTGACCACTCTTGGCACGATATTGTTTTATCAGAAGAAAAACTCCTGAAGAGACCCTGTTGCGCTTCGAGTTTTCTACTATTGGGGCGGGGGGTAATTTGAGTTTTCTACATGGTAAAGGCCACCCTACGTGCTGGGTTGGGTGCAAGGGGGCATTCTGATTGCCCTGTGGTGGACAGGTTTATAATAGCTGATGCTTTTTCCACCTCTAGATGTGGAGAGCGAACAGCAGTTTGGACACAACAGGTGGTCTGGCGATTTGCAGTGTTTTTCCCACACTCCAAATAAAACCCTTGTATATATGATGGTGTTGTAAGCAAAATAAAATAGCACATTATATGCACATGCCTTTACATTTCAACAGGTGATAATGATGGGATTTGTTAAGCCTGTCAGTCTTAGGGTGGTATTCCCACAAACATTTTGCCTTCACCCTCACTATTTTGCAGATCTAGTTTTTCTGTCCTTAGGATTTTGGGCACTTTACCACTGCTAAACAGTGCTAAATTGCATGTGCTCATTCCTTAAAACATGGTAACATTGGCTGATACCCAATTGGCACATTTAATTTGCATGTAAGTCCCTAGTAAACTGGCATTACCTGTGTCCAGTGCCTGTAATTTAAATGCTACTAGTAGACCTGGATCCCCAATTGTGCCACACACTTGAGTAGCACTTTAAACATGTCTCAGACCTGCCATTGCAGCCTGTGAAATTTTAAACTACCATTTCAACCTGACAAAATAATGTTTTTGCCAGGCCCAAACCTTCCCTTTAATACATAGATGTCACTCCTATGGTAGGCCCTGGACAGCCCAGAGGGCAGGGTGCAATGTATTTAATAAATAGGACATGTACTTTTAAGTTTCATATGTCCTGGTAGTGAAAAACCCTTAAATTCATTTTTCAGTACTGCATGGCGTACCTCTACCATTTGATAACGTTGCAGTTATCGTCTTACATTTAATTAGCTGTACTTTCGAAATGAGAGCAGGTTACCAGATAATGATTGCTGTCTTTGGAATTGAAATGAAACATCCTCTCTCATAGTAAAGTGGAATTTTAAATTACAATTTTAAAAATGTCACTTTTATAAAGTTGCCATTTTCCTGCCATAGCGATTCAGTGCCTGCAGTCTGCCTCTGGGCCACATGACTGGGTGCAGTTGACAGCTGGGCTTTGTGTATTCCTCCTACACATCCACACAATAGAGAGCTTAGGTGTGCCTGGATGAGCTATCACGGGCAGAATTGGATGGAGAAACTGGGCCCATCTTGACTTATATTTGAATAGTCCGTTTCTTGACTCCACACAAAGGGCTACATACCCCCTGTACTTAGTCTGGTGCCAAAACAGAGAAGGCCGGATGCATGGGGACTTCAAAGTGAATTTCTAGAAACTTCCCCAACCTTACAGAGAAATGGGCAATAGGTATAAATATTCGACGTCAGAAACCACCTATTCAGTACACTTCTGGACCTATGGCTACTGTGCCAGGAAGAAGGACTTCTGTGCTGCTGATAGGGCTGCCATTCTGCTGGATTGCTGTTCTGTAGGACTAGTGTTATGGTGTATTTAGTTGCTGCCTTCATGACTAGGTGAGAAGAACTGGACCTGCATCTGTTAAACCAGGACTCCAAAGTGACTCAAAAGGCTAGTGGCCTGACTTGAACCTCCGGGGCAGACAGCTCTAACTACCTTGACCCCAGAACCTAGACTCTGCCATCTGTGAGCCTACCCTGCCAATTGGTGCCACCCAAGTTCTGGACCCTTGGAAGAGGACCTAAGATGCTCAGTAAGCCTCTGTGGACACAGCAGAACTGATGCATCTCCTCTCCGGCACTGCGCATCTGGGAGCAGAATGACGTATCACCGCTGCTGCTTGGATCAGACCTGTTGCACATACCCTCATTGTCTTTTAAGACTCTTCAGAAAAAAGAAAAGAAAAACGTGGGATTAGGCCCAGATCTCTGTACTGGGGTTATTGTTTGACATTGCTCAACATTCTGTCCATCAATTGTTTTTTTTGCATTTTTCACCCCGAGTTGGACGGGTATACCCAGACGTGGGTCCAGTGATCTCCTTGCCACTGGAGTCAATCTAGCCTCACTGATGACGGGTGAAACCCTGAAACCTGTCCCAGGATGCTTTTTTCCAGTCCAGAGAGACCTGGCACGACAGTTTCGGCTGGGCTGTTACCATGAGGAGCAGGGTCAAGACTTATTTAGATATGGCTGGGATTAAACTGGAATGGCATAAGGAGCAAAAAAGCAACAGATTTAGGCCCAGATCTCTGCACTGGGGTGAATGCTTGACATTGTTCAACATTCTTGCTATCAATTGTGCTTTTTACACGCTGCATCCTTGGCGCAGGCCTGTGCATTCCTCATTGATGGCCGCTGTGATGACGACGATGGACTCCACATTGCAGCTTCTTAGCTCCTCAGAACAGACACATCGCTCTGAATGGGTGACACTTTTCAAGGTCAGATTTAGCATTTACAAGCCCTTAATGACGGGATTCTCAAAGACGATGCAGAACTAGGGGGCAGGTTTACAAGCCTCTTGTGCCACTTTTGTGTCACTTTTAACAAGGGAAAAGTGATGCAAAAGTGTTGCAAGGGGCTTGTAAATCTGCCCCTAAGTGTGGGCGGTAAACTTTGCTCCGCCTGCAGATCTTACAGAGATTTGTCACTCCGCCCTCCACTGGGATGGTGGAGTTTGTCAAAAACTCTGCCTTTGCAGTGTAGCAGAGTTTACCGGCACCCACTGCTATACTTTATTCACATTATGTCTCAGAACGCCCCCTCTACTGCCCACAAGTAGTCACCGTTGGTTGGATCCCCAGAGTGAAATGATGTCACTTCCTGCAATCAGAGCTGTTTAGAAAAAATTACTAGTTATGTCCGAGCAATTGCATAAGGAGGATGAAAGGTACAGAAGAAATAATAGGTTTTTATTGGGTGTGCAACTGCAGGCTGGATAGAGGCGGGCCGGCACATTTTCTTCTGCTTTCTTTGTGGCTGGTTGGGCAGAGCTGAGGCATAGATGGCCGGAAGTGCAAGTTTGACCCCTAAAGGATCAGGCTCTATTCAAGCACTTGTCAATAGCAAGATGTGCTGGGAAAGAGAGAGGGGGGCCGATTACCATAGAAGAATCAACAAAAGAATGCACTGGAGAGTTGGGCTCTGGAAGTGTGCTCCAGAAAGAGGAGGCCCATTTGGGCAACAATGAAGCTACCCTTTACCTCAGTGAGCTCCTAATGAGATCTGGGGCCCAGAGGCAAACGTCCGCTTGCCCATGGGAGAATGACTAGCCGCCGGCATAGATATGCAAAGGTAGGCCTTGGTCCAGCAAGAGACCGCACTGAAGCCCTCTGAAGCTGGGCGGTAATTGGGGGAAGCTGAGCCCAGAACAGTGCAGACTATTGGAAATCTGTGCCACAACCCTCCAGAAGAAGTATGGATCTGATTTGGAAGCCTACCAGGTCTTCAAGATAACAGATAAGTTGAGTATCTTTGAGATACTAAGGATATGGGTTCATGCGGTATTTGAATTGCTGGAGGTTTTGAGTTGTGGGTATGTTTGGGCTGCTAGCATAATTGAGCTGCTTGTGTTTTTGACATCTGGGAGTTGCTGAGATATTTTTTTGATTGCTGAGCTGCTTGAGTTGCTTAAAATTTAGTTTAATAGGCTTGGTTTAAATAACAGATGTTTTTGGTGTATTTAGGTCACAAAGGTATTCAAAAACTGCTATCCCTGGACAGCTGTAGGTTTACGCAATTTGGGCTCCTAAAGAGCTTGGATTGCTGAGGTCCCCTCCAGTGCTCATGGCGATGAGGTCTTTTGGTAGCAGCAATTAGGAGTGGGTCAGTACAGCAACTCCGCCCAGTCATGGAACTCAGTGGAATTACACAGAGTTTTCATGCAACTCCGCATAATTCCGCTTAATCAACACTGTGAACTCTGCCCACTCCTGTGCAGAACCTTGCATTGCAGCTTTGCCTCGCCTCAGCACCGACGCAATGCTTCAGATGCGATAGGCATCTTCAATGCAGATCCTCACCACGCTTGACACAAAAAGCATTTAAGGTACTTTGTTCAACACACCTAACTGGATCCCTGTTGTTCGGCCCATGCTCCATAGCGTAGGCCTGAACTTTTCACTTTGCCCCGGTCCAGTGCGACCAGATATCCATAGTTGGTGATTTGTGCTTTTTGATTCTATTTTCACTACAATCTTTAAACCTCATATCTCCACTTCTACTGATTGAATTTTTGTCGTTTTGTTGTAATTTGACAGCGATTAGATTGAGCATTAGCAGAAGACATCTTAGTCCTAGCCGTTATCTTGACATTTAGCGGACTCCATTTTGTATTCATGGCAGCCATCTTGTCTGCTACGTGCTGCCTCATGCCGACCATGTGCTTTGTTCTATCTTCCTGTTCATGGTGCTTGAATCTGCCCAACAACAAGCTATATTTAGCATCCCCCACTTTGCGCTGTCCGTTAGGGTTCACATCTGTTAGTGATTAGTTCCAGATAGGAATGTGTTTGTCAAGCCCCCAAGACTGTTAGCTCCTCCCACTGATCGATTTTGCTTCTCGATATTACCTTATATGTACATAAATTATGCTCTTGTGCATTGTACTGCCTTCTTTTGAGCCCCTGTGCGGGTATAAATAAACCATGCTTTCTTGGCTCGGGGTGCTACTTCGTGCAATACCGAAGGGTACTGTTTGAATTGTAGCACCACCTCATGAGGTGTAATAAATGTTACGTTTTCTATTCCAGTTTCTGTGCCAACTTCTTTCTATTGGTCTGAGGACTTCGTGCAGAGAAGGGCGAACCCCTTGCACTAGCGGGTCTGGCTGAGGCCTGCCATGACAAATTGGTGCCCAGCGTGGGGCTCATCAGCGACTCGGATGCCCGAAGGATTGGTCGTGACGAAGGTTTGGAATCTCGCTGAGGACACGATCGCTGCCAGAAGAGACCCGAGTCTTGGCACCCAAGGTGTTTCTTCCTTTCTTTCCGATCTGACCATCCAGGTGGCGCCGGTCTTCGACTGAGATCTCTTCTGTTGGTTCGCCGTGCAGTGGCCGTTTGTTCGAATTTAGAACTTGGCAGTTGGAATCTGGACACCCTAATGGTAAGAGCCGTTTTGCGGCACCTACTACGGGTTTTGGATGCCCTTGTATGGTAAGGTAGTTTTAGGAACACTTACTGTGGCAAATTTGTATTTGGAAAAGACTAGTCTATTTTGTATTTGAAAGGATACATATATGTGTTGCAACCCATATAGGCAGGCAATGTGAAGACTTTTCTTCAATAATTTGAATTTGAACGGCGCAACGTACTAAAGGTACTTTAAGTGCTACTTTGTGTATAATATTGCATATTTTGCATTATTTCTGGCATGCCTGTCTTTAGTGCACTTCGAAGGTTGTGTTGCTTTTGTAATGGTACTAGCCTTCGATTGGAGGAATCGCAGCCGTCTCCCCCAGAGGGGACGCCTAATAGAGACATGTACGTCAAGTTTGGTCTTTCTGCCATAATGTACAGCACGTTGTGGCACAAATATACCAAAAAGGATCCTGAATTACGTTGGCCTATGCATGGGTCATTTGATGCACGAAAGATGTGGAGCAATGTATGTTTGAGCGGAAGTCTAGACGTGATATGTTTGAATTCATGTGTATGTGGGAGAAAGAAGTGCGACAGCAAGCGAAGCGTGAGCAAGCGTTGATTGAGAAAGAATGTGTATGAGAAAGCGTTGGAGTTAAGAAAGAATGAAGTGAAAGAGTTGAAAGAGAGAGAGGAGAAAGAACGCAGGTTGCAGGTATCTGGCCAATATCCTGTCCGACAGCCTCTCTATCCTGTCCTTAATAAACCTCAAGATGATTTTTCGTTATTAGATCGACCGCCACCTCCGTATACCATTCTGTCCGCTCCGGACGAAGGCGATGAGGATTATGACGCAGATCAACGAACAGCGCGGGATACTCGATCTATGCTGTCTGTTCAGCGTGCGGCCGATATCAGACAGATTGCTCGTAAAGCATTACGTAGCACTGATTCTGCTCCCGATCTTTTAGCTAGTATGCAGGGATGGTCGGAAAAGGAGCAGATACTTTTCACTGAGACATTTGCTTCAGAAGTTGTAGAATTGTTGTGGAAATTCTCTCCAACAATAGAACCTGATAATGTAGCAGTTGATTGTAAAAACATGCGTGATGGTCTTTTTGTTTTCTCTCAGGTGGCTGATACGATTAGACGGTTGGTTAAATTACGAACTGAGGCGGCTCACTTGAAGGAGAAGAAAAAGCTTGCAGACGCAGCTGCGCAGCCCAATCCGTCCGGAGAGTCGCAGTCTTCTATCTTCGGAACAGATAAGACAATGCCAATTGATATGAGGCCTATGCGGGAAGCAGCACCCTTATATGTTCCTCCTAAAGGAGTGGGTGACAGTAATAATAAAAATTCTGTTGATGTCAAGGGATATTTCATTTATAATTGGGTGTACACTCCTTGGAATAGAGCAGATGTAATGGCGCTTAAAGCAGCATTACCTGATCCACGTAAAAATCCAGCCGCTTTCTATGAGGAAGTAGAAGGCGCTATAAATTCCTGTACCATGACCCTATGTGATATAGATTTATTTTTCGGCTCAATATTACCACCAGATATGTGGCGGACCGTTCGTAAAATCGATGATCGTGTTACTTTTGGTGCAGAATGGAAGGAATTAGAACGAAAGGATGTGGAGAGGGAGCCCGCTCAAAAGCCACATCAATTGATATTAGATCTCCCCGCGGCAATATTAACCAAGCTTAAAACAGTTATTCCCCCTAAAAAGATAGATTGGACTGTTTTGGCATTGTGTAAACAGAAAGTAGATGAGTCAGTTTCTGATTTCTTTACACGTTTTGAGGAAGCTTTTCATGATTTTAGCGGCCAGTCTTTGACGGATGATACAGGCAGACACCTTTTTGTTGATAAATACGTTACGAATCTGTTGCCAGGGTTAGCTAGCCGCTTAAAAGCCAGTGAAAGTTCTTGGACTACATCTTCTCCAGCATCTGTTTTGACGATGGCTCAATATTACGAGCATCAAGAATTAGAAGCAAAAGGTAACGGAGAAAAGAAATCTAAAGATTTAAAAACGAAAGTTATGTTAGCCCAAGTCTATGGTCCGCCCTCCTGAGGCTACGATAGAGGCGGACGCGGATCTTTCAACCCCCCTATACTCGTACGAATCTGTCCATTAATCAATGTGCGTATTGTAATAAATTTGGTCATTGGATGGCTGATTGTCCAGTGTTGCGTGCCCAGCAGAATTCACGAGGACGGGGACAAATGAGAAATCGTTCAGGTTTTTCAGGGGCTAGGGGAAATACGAATGATTGTGCTCGATTTGATACTAATGTACGAACACAGAATGGGTTCAATACTTTTGATAGACAAAATCAGTATCAAATATCTGATTATGTTCAGACTGACCTTTACGATTCTGTTCATGCATAGGATTGCCTAGGATGGGGTAAGGAATCAGATGAAGTTCTGGTAGATCAGATGGGTCCCTATGTTACAGCACATGTTTTGGGTTCTACTGATCAGTTTCTGGTTGATACAGGAGCTACTCGTAGCGCTTTGTCTAAACAATTCGTTCCAAGGGCTCCCCTGTCTGGCGTAACTATTACTTCGATTGGTTTCGATGGAACACCTTCCCTTAGCCCATTGTCACAACCACTTGCATTCCATGTTGATAAATTTAGTGCTCCATGTCCGTTTTTGCTTTCTCCAAACACACCAGACAATATTGTGGGTCTTGATATGCTGAAGTATTTCAGAGCCACAATACGATGTTCTCCTGAAGGAGTGCGTGTCATTTTGAATGATAATCATTCCGTACCTGAAAGAACTTGTCTTGTTAAAGAGGATATTGCATTGGCTTCACTTCCTAAAACTTTGTGGGCTACCTCAGACATTGATATGGGTCAAATGGTTATCCCACCAGTACATATTAGTGTCAAGGAGGGAGCTGTGTTACCTCGCTTGCCTCAATATAGGATTTCACAGGAGGGTGAAGAAGCACTCATACGAATTGTACATGATCTCATTCAAGTTGGGGTTGTTGAGGAAGTTCCATTTAATGTTTGCAACAGCCCGATTCTTCCAATTTTGAAAAGAGATACTGACACTCAAGTTTACAGATTTATCATAGACTTGAGGGAGGTAAATAAGATTGTTGTACCGCAGTACCCTGTGGTTTCTGACATCACGACACTTCTTACTTTGGTTCCCCTGACTGCCACCACATTTTCTGTTATAGACTTGAAGAATGCTTTCTTTTCGATCCCTATTCATCCTGACAGCCGATACTTATTCGGTTTCACATTGAATAATCGATTGTGTTAATTTTGTAGAATTCCTCAAGGCTATACTGAGAGTACGAGTATTTACAGTCAAGCATTAAAAAGAGACGTTGATTCCTTTGTATTGCCTGATGGTGTGGCTCTCATACAATATGTCGATTACATCTTGTTGGTACCTGACACCCCAGAGCAATGTGAAACGTGTACTCTGTCTTTGCTTTCTTTTCTTGCTTCCCATCATCATAAAGTGTCACGAAAGAAATTGCAATATTGTAGACCAAAGGTAACCTACTTAGGTCACCTTTTGTCTAAGGAGGGACGTGCATTGACATCAGATCGTATACAAGCAATTTTAGATACTCCAGTACCTACTACACAGAAAGGAGTACGTGCATTTCTTGGTCTTACTTCCTTTTGCAGGCAATGGATTTTGTGGTTTTCATATATTGTAAAGCCTTTGTTAGCACTTTTGACAAAAGACACTCCCGTACCCCTTCCATGGACAGATGAATGTGAAACTGCTTTTCGATAGTTACGACAAGCCCTTTGTTCAGCACCAGTGTTAGGTACACCAGATTACACAAAGCCTTTTAAACTTTACGTGCATGAGAAAGATGGATGTGCATTGTCAGTTTTAGTCCAGTTACATGGTGATAAGCAACGTCCCTGTGCTTATTTTTCAGCAGTTCTTGATCCTGTTGCCCGAGCATTACCTGGGTGTTTTCGCTCAGTTGCGGCAACGGCTGTGTCAATACGACAGAGTGAGGGAATAGTTTTGTCACACAAGCTGTTAGTGTTGGTACCCCATGCGGTTGATGCCCTTTTGAATCAAACAAAGACGCAGCACTTAACTAGTGCTCGTCTGACAGGATATGAATTGACATTGCTAGCTCCTCACATTACATTGAAGAGATGTGCAACTTTAAACCCAGCTACTTTGTTGCCGTATCCGGCGACTCAGCCCCAGTCACAAGAAACACATGATTGTATATTCCTGACTGAGGAACAGACAAAGGGTCGCATTGATTTGCAAGATATGCCCCCTCCAGATGTGGATGGTGAATTGTGGGTTGACGGGTCTTGTTTGAAATTACCAGATGGTACGACCTCAGCCGTCTATGCAATCACCAAGCTTGAAACAGTAGTGGAGACGGCTCGCATACCACAGAAATCGGCTCAAGCAGCTGAATTGATAGCTTTGACACGAGCATGTGAGCTTAGTAGTGATTTGTGTGTGAATATTTATACAGATAGCCGCTATGCTTTTGGAGTGGCGCATGATTTTGGCCTGCTCCCGAAGGAAAGAGGCTTTCTTACATCTCACGGAATGCAAATAATGCGCGGTGACTTAGTGCATAACCTTTTGATTGCATTGACATACCCAAAGAAAGTAGCCATAGTGAAGTGTAGTGCGCACAAGAAGGTGACAGATAAGATTGGACAAGGTAATGCCTTTGCAGATCACGTGGCACGTGAAACTGCGACGCAGAGAAGCACTACTCCCATGTATGTAGTGAAGTCACAAGCTGAGAGATGGCATGATGCTAGGCAAGAAGTACGAGAGATACAGAAATCTGCTTCTGTCAAAGAACGTGAACAATGGTTTGAAGAAGGAGAGTTGGATGATGAAGGTTGTTGGCGGAATAAGCAGATGGATAGATGGAAGCTACCTATAGCCTTTGTACAACCTATGGTTCAGATGGCACATGGGCTAGCATATGTTGGAGCTTCGGCAATAACGAGATTGCTTACGCAAGTTTGGGAGCATCCAGAAATTGCTAGTACAGCTAAGAGAGTAGTACAATCTTGTTTGATCTGTTTACAATATAATCCTGGAAAAGGAACGCGAGTTCCAGCTGGGGGTTTTGCTACACCAACTGCACTTTTTGAAGTCTTGCAAATGGATTACATCCAACTTGAGCGTTGTAATAACTTGAAGTATGTCTTAGTGGTGGTCTGTGCCTTCAGTAAATGGATTGAGGCATACCCCACAAAAGACATTACTGCTATTACTACTGCCAAGGTGTTACTGAAGGAATTCTTCCCGAGATTTGGTGTTTGCAGACTCCTATGGAATGATAATGGACCCCATTTTGTTGGGGAAGTTATCAAATATGTCTTGAAGGGATTAGGAATTAAGCAGAAGTTCCATGCAATGTTCCATCCACAATCAGCAGGATTGGTGGAAAGGTATAATGCTACTCTGAAGCTGAAAATAGCGAAAATTCAAGCTTCCACACACTTGACCTGGCCAGATGCGTTGCCACTGGCATTGTTGTCTATCAGATCAGTACCACATTCTAGAACGGGTCTCACTCCTTATGAGGTAGTATTTGGACAACCCATGAATATTTGGGGAGTTTCAAAACCGAGTTCTATGTATGATGTACCTTGTGTCTTGATGAATGACTATTTGGCACAGTTAACCGACAGCTTGGTTTCTATTCATCAACAGGTTCGAGAAGCACTTCCTGACAGATCTACAGGTGAAAGCCGTGAGCTCCGACCTGGTGACCTGGTGATGGTGAAAGCATTCGAGAGGTCAAGCAGCTTGGAGCCGAGGTGGCGTGGACCAGAGCCAGTGCTCCTCGCCACGAGAACAGAGGTTCGAGTCACCAACAAGAAAAACTAGGTGCATAGTACCCATTGTCGAAAGGTATCGTCGACCCTGGTGGAACCTGCTGTGCTGACTGATCAACGCGAGATCTTGACTACGGAGAAAGGCCCTGCTGTATCACCTGACGATTCTGCGGAGTTCTTCCCGGACCAGATGATCCCTGGATCATCACGATACAACTTGAGACCGAGGAAAGAATCTACAGTTTTTTGAGAGAGACAGGTTGAGCAACCGCCCTGGGTAGTGGAAACGGAATGCCGATATGACAAGGGGGGGATTAGCCCTTGTTTTTATTGTATTTTATTGTTTTTGTTTTTAGAGAGCGTTGATTTCTGTTGCTATCATGAATAACAAGAAGAACATTTTAGGTGTTGTAGGTGTTTTTACTGTTTTGACAATTATAGCAGTAATCACCTGGTCTGTTGAAATGATGGCTCCTGCTCATGAGTTTTTTGTGGTTACTACTCCAGTCCCAGAAGAACATCAGCATTTTACTCTTCCGTATCATGAGTAAAAGCACCGACAATCTTATCCCAATAACATGTTTGTTCAGATGCTTCACCACACCCACAATGCTACAAACACTACTAATTGTTGGGTATGTGGAATGCTTCCAGCGCATCAAAAGAAAGGAGGAACACCTTTTATCCCACTTCCTTTCTCGCATAATGGTTCTTGTCGAGCCTGGTACACTCTTTTGTTTGCAACCAGAAAACCTGCAGTAGGTGGACTTCTTTTTCGTTTGAATAAGGAGTGTTATCAGGACAAAGATGGGTATCCTCAAGCAAACGGAACTATATGGGAATGGGAGGAGTACCGACCAGACAATATTTCTACGCCATATGTTTTCACCCACACAAGAGCCTTTGCCACAAGCAACCAATCTGTGATCCATGTCACAAGGACTAAAGCAGACTTATGTGTACAAAGCATTGGGCGAATCCCAGTTGGAATTAGTGATTGTGTTACTGTATTAAATATAGATGCAATAAATAATAGTTCCTTCTTGGCTTCACATAACACATATCTAGTATGTGGAAGTCATGGATATCATAGGCTACCAGTTGGGTGGTCAGGTGTATGTTATGTATCTTTTTTGTTACCTCCTGTTTTCCTAGCACCTGCATCATACCATCGAGATTTTAAATAGTTTAGGAATATTTCAATAAATCGATACAAAAGGACAATAAGTACTGATGAAGTAGACCAAACAGATACTAGTCTACAGCAATATTTTGATTTTAATTTGGGCCTGTTTTCTTTTGTGGGCGCTGCATTAAATAGCAGGAAAGTGCGACGATTAACTAGGGTTGGGGAAGCTGTCACTAATCAAACTGCTATAGCGCTTGGAAATATCACTAAAGAATTACAAGTTGCCAGAATTGTAGTGCTCTAAAATAGGATGGAGTTAGATGTGATGTTAGCCGATAGAGGTGGTGCATGTAAAATTATCGGTAGTAGTTGTTGTGTTTTAATTCCTGATAATTCGCCCTCAGTATATGATGCAATTCTTAAACTACATAAGATAGCTACAGACATTCACACTAAGAATGGCACCTGGTCTTTTGCAGGATGGCTTTGGGCTTTAGTCTCTGCCTGGGGTTGGAAATTACTGACTGTTCTCTGTATTGCAATTGCAGTGATTTTCACCTGTTGTATGTGTATCCATTGTGGCCCAATGCTATGTTCTATGTGCATCACTGCTTGTATACCAGCCAAGAAGAATGCTATAGATGTAAAAAGCAGAACACGTGTTAGACAAAAAAGTAGCTGATATGATGTGTATAGATATACAGGATGAATGTTTAGTTTACCCTACAAGAGCGTATGTCTTCAGCTAATGCTAAAAGGGTTGTCTGTTGTAATTTGACAGGGATTAGATTGAGCATTAGCAGAAGACATCTTAGTCCTAGCCGTTATCTTGACATTTAGCGGACTCCATTTTGTATTCATGGCAGCCATCTTGTCTGCTACGTGCTTAGTGGAGTGGTGTGGCTCACTGGTTAGAGGCGGCAGACCTGTAAGCAGAGAACGGCCTGGGACCAGGGTTCAATTCCTGACACGCCAGGATCTTGGACCAGGGTCAACGGACCCGATAATTCTCGCCTCAGTGCCTACTCTAACCAGGGAACACACTCGGCAACTCTGGGCATTGAGCTTGCCTCATCTCTACAACGGCCCCCACAGACGCCGGGGATGCCTGGTTTCACCCTGGAGATACCCAGCAAGGGACCATCTCACAGGGAAAACCAGGACGGGTTCCCCAGAGGTCTACAGCGCAAGGACACTCGGTTAGAGTAACAGTGCGCTTTACAAGTATCCCACATTTACGTGCTGCCTCGTGCCGACCGTGTGCTTTGTTCTTTCTTCCTGTTCTTGGTGCTTGAATCTGCCCAGTAACAAGCTATATTTAGCATCCCCCACTTTGCCGCTGTCCATTAGGGTTCACATCTGTTAGTGATTAGTTCCAGATAGGAATGTGTTTGTCAAGCCCCCAAGACTGTTAGCTCCTCCCACTGATCGATTGTGCTTCCCGATATTACCTTATATGTACATAAATCATGCTCTGTGCTTTGTACCGCCTTCTTTTGAGCCCCTGTGCGGGTATAAATAAACCATGCTTTCTTGGCTCGGGGTGCTACTTCTTGCAATACCGAAGGGTACTGTTTGAACCGTAGCACCACCTCATGAGGTGTAATAAGTGTTAGGTTTTCTATTTCAGTTTCTGTGCCAACTTCTTTCTATTGGTCTGAGGACTTCGTGCAGAGAAGGGCGAACCCCTTGCACTAGCGGGTCTGGCTGAGGCCTGCCACGACAGTTTTGGCCTTGTTTTATTAATTATAAAATATTCTATTTTTCTAATCTGTTGTGGGGTCCTTGATTGGTGTGTTGTCAGTTCATTACTGTTTGAAGTGTTGCAAAAAACACTTTACACATTGACCCTGACCACTCAGTGCCAAGCTTCCTGGGGGTTGATTACAGGTTAATTCAGGATTGGCTTGGGCCTCACCCTGACAAGGATTGTAGTTGTTGCTAGACCAGGGCTCACACCCCAGTCAGTTAGTGTTAGACATGGCATCCTTGGTGTGGTTTCCACCATTTTTTTGCATCGACCTCTGGTATTTTTTAGTGTGTGCAGACTTTGTTTTTGCTGGTTTAGCTGCTCTGGGCACTTTGGCACTGCTGATCAGTACTAAGGTGCAAGTGCTCCCTCCATAAACTGTGATTATGATTGGAACTCCATGATTGGCATATTTGATTTACTGGCAAGTCCCTAGTAAAGTGCACTGAGGGTGCCCAGGGCCAATCAGATTCAACTAATGGGCCTGCAACATTGATTGTGCCACCTATACAAGTAGCCTTCAAATGTGTCTCAGACCTGCCACTGCAGTGTCTGCATGCACAGTTTTTAACTGCCATGTCAACCTTCCCTTTTAATACATGTAAGTCACCCCAAAGGTAGGTCCAAGATAGCCTCGTGGGCAGGGTGGAGTCTATGTGAAGGGTAGGGCATGTGCTGGTGTGTTTTACATGTCCTGATAGTGAAATACTGCCAATTCTGTTTTTGACTATTACAAGGCCTGTCCCTCCCATAGGTTATCATTGAAGCTGCCCTGTAACATTTTACAAGTGTAACTTTTAATTGTGAAGAGACAGAGATTTGGAGTTTAAGCTCCCTGAGCTCAGAATTTAAAAATACATCTTTTAGTGGAGATAGTTTTTAAATTCTGTGTTTGAAAATGCCACTTTCAGAATGTGGTCATTTTCTTACTTTACCATCCTCTGTGCCTCTGCTTGCTTGTGGATTCAGCATCTGGTTTAGACTGAGAGGGGACTGTGTATTCGCTCCAGACACTCACACAAAGGGAGCTGAGATGTGCCCTGCATATCCTCATGGGTCTTCCTGGACAATGGTGGTGGCAGGAGTTGTCACTGACAGCTGAAAAGGACTGTGTCAGCCTTTCAAAATGCTGTCTCAGTCCCCTGCAGTGTGGTTTGGCCAGGTAGGACAGAACTGGCTCTAGTAAGCAAGAGAGACTTTATATGAATCCTGCACACTTCAAAAGTTGGAAGTAGTATGAGTAGTGGGTCCCTGTAACCAGAACTTTAGAACATGTCTGGACTAATAGGAATGGCTGCCAAGGGGAAGAGCTGAAGAGCTCTGAGGAGAAGTACTGTAACTTTGCTGTGTGTTTCTTTACTGGGTTGGCCTACAATTGCTGCTTTTGCTTTGGAGAGGACAAAGACTTACCTTTGCTGTGTATCCTGCTTGAGATGATTCACCAAGGGCTTGCTGTAGAGTTTGCTTCCTGTTAAGAAGGGACACAAAGACTTCACCTGAAGCATTCCTGAGCTCTACTGCTGGGAGTTTTGACCTGGCGTTTGGTGCCAACTCCAGTTCTGGGCTGTAGGATGTTATTTTGCTACTCCTGTTGCTGAAAATACAGGCAACGCCCTTCCAGCACTGTTTTCCTGCTGCAAACTGCAGTGCGGTCAAAAAAACACACGTATCGGTGCAGTGCGGTTGAAAATATCAACACCAGGCCTGTCCACAATTGAAGAAACTGCTGCAGCTTGATTCCTGAGTCTCCGAAGTATGAAACGCCCACTCTGACTCCAGCCCTACTGTGCACCTGAAACAAATGGCATATCACCTGTCAGCAGCTGCAGATATTGACACAGCGCCTGGATTGCCACTGCATCGATCAGTAGCGCCTGGATTTTCTCACGTTTTGCAACTGTGTGCCAAATCTACATCGGCACTGGGCTTTCAATAAGAAACCAATGCATCACCTCCTCTCCACTAAGGAACAGCAGCTGGTACTCCCAAGAACTCAGAACTGCAAACAGAGGAGATGGTGCACTAGCAAGAACACCTCCGGCAGGGCAACCTTCAAGACCTCCCTCGACTTCTACCACCACCTGCTGAGGGCAACAAGGAAGACAGCCATTGTTGTACCAACAACGCCAAATAACTTTTCAACATCGTTAAGGAATTGTCAAACCCAGTTGCCAGCATAAACACATTCACACCCTCACAAGAGCTGTGCGGCAAACTCGCCAATTTCTTCAACAACAAGATCGCAACCATATACAGAAACTTTGAACCCCAACCCACAGACATAAACTTCCTTGACAAATATTCCACCACCATAAGTGACACAAACCACACACTGACCACCTGGAACATACTCTCCACCCAGGACACCATCTCCACCATGAAACCAAAGAATCTGTCAGAAACTCACAACCCTACTCAACACCTCTATCACCACCATGACATTTACCGATGCCGGTAAACAGGCCGTAGTCAGACCACTAATCACAAACCCCCGCAGACCCCAGTGAACTCAAAAACAACAGCCAATCTCCATGTGCCCATTGCCAGCAAAGGTACTGGAAAAGATTATCAACAATCAATCATGACACACCTGGAGCAGAACCAGCTGCTCAATGCCTCCCAATCCAGCTTCTGAGCAATTACAGCACCAAAACTAACTTGATGTAAGCCACCAACTACATCCAAACCTTCTTTGATCGAGGAAAAACAGCAGCTTTGATCCTCCTCGAACTTTCAGTAGCCTTCAACACCGTATCCCACCACACACTGATGAAATTCTCCCCCACAACAGCATCCAAGGGGATGCACTCAGATGGATCACCTCCTTCCTGATCAGAAGACCCCAGAGATCCACCTTCCACCTTTCACTTCTGACCCCCAGGGCTCATTCCTCAGCCCCACGTTCTTCAACGCATACATGACCCCGCTGGCCAACATCGTCAGATGCCACAGTCTCAACATAATTTCCTACACAGACATCACCCAACTCATCCTCTCACTCACCTATGACCCAACTGCCACCGGAACCAGCTACCACAGATATCACAAGCGTTACCTGCAGCTGAAAACAGACAAGATGAAACTACTGATCTTTGGTGTAGGCAAGTGCCTCTTTTACATGGTTAGCCCCCACTTTTTTGCCTGATGCCTGATGTGATTTCGAACTGTACATGCACAGGGTCCCTGCTAACAAGATTCCCAATGCCAGATCTCTTTCCTAAAACACTGCACCATGATTGGCACTACTTCTGCTACCCATGTAAGTCCCTAGTAAATGGTAAGCCTGGTACCTAAGGCATGGGTACCAAAGAGGCTGCACAGGGGCTGCAGCATGTATTGTACCACCCTAGAGACCCCTCATCAAAATTATGCATACTGCAATTGCAGGCTGTGTGTCTTTGTACAGAGTAATAGTCGACATGGCACACAGCCCTGTGTGCCATTCCCCCCATACACTGCATTAGGTATAGCTAAGCAACCCATACTGCAACTCCTACTGCAGGCGTTCAGCCCTAAAGTAGGGTGCACTATATCCTATGTGTAGGCACATTAGCGTGAGCGGATATACTCTGACAGTGCCCAGTCTATTCTGAGATATTGTGCACATGGAAGTCATAAAGAGTACATGGGATGGATACTTGTCAAAACGAGTTTTCTAGCTCAATGATGGCTTCACTGATTTCTAAGGTGTTTGGTACCAAACATCCTGTATTAATAAATCCTCACTGATGCCAGAGGTGGATTTATTAATAGGTTCACACAGGGGACTGTTTTAGAGGGTCCCTTGAAACCTATTAAGCACTGGTTTGGTGTTGGACTTGTTTTCACCAGCCTGCCACCACCAGACATGTTTTTGACCTCATGGGCTGAGAGACAGAGCTCTCAGAGGACAGAGACAAAGCCTGCTCTGGGTGGAGGTGCTTCAGATCTCCTCCAGGACAGAAAGGCCTTCCAGGGCGGGAAGCTTCAAAGGTGATTCCACCTTTGAAATCCAAACCAGGAAACTCCAGATAGTGGGTGAGGTCAAGCTTGCTTTCCTGCTCCACCTTTGGTGGGAGGAAAGGCAGGAAAATGTGTTAGATTAGGAGGAAGATCCCCACTTAGCCTACTCCACTCCTTGGGCGAGACAGGCAAGGCGTACCCCACTTTTGAAATTTCACCTTCTCGGGATGGTGGAGAAACAACCTATCAGGGCTAGGGTAGTGCCCCTTCCCATAGGAAGCGGTCACTAGAGGGTGTAGACACCGGAAATGTAAGTAGCCCATTGGGTACTACCTGTCTCACCATGTAACACCCCTAAATTCAGAATGCAGGTGGCACTCTGAGACCTGAATATAGGATTCAATGGACAAGAGGAGGAAAATGGACAAAGACGAGCTTCTGCCTGAAGACTGACACCCTCCTGCAGAAGAAAGTGTTACCAAACCCTGTTTGCTGAGCGGAAGACTTGGCAATACATGGCCTCCAAGAACCCCAGTGCATTTCCATCCTTCAAGAAATGGAGTGAAGGTATCACTTCCCTGCACACCGCAGGTACCGATACTGTGAAGTCTGGTTTGTTGCCTTGCTGCTCGACAACCTTGAGGTAGAAATGGTATAACTACTCTGAAGGGTCAGTTCTGTCTCCTCACCATGTTTGAAGACATTAGGACCTACCAGAGGAACAGCGTACCATTACCCAGGGTACCGGACCCCTAACGGCAAACACTGAGAAAAAGTGTCCACTCCGGATTCCAATGACCCAAGATGCAAGCACCCATCAAGGGACGTTGAGAGGGCTTCTAGACCCCTACTGAGGTCTGGAGCTAGGTCTGAAGTTGACAGAGAGTGTTGTACACATCTAAGGCTTTCTTTGATATCCTCTCTCAAACAGAGACAATTTTCAGTATAAGTACAGGGGCTCCGACCCCAATTTTTAGTACACTTTGAGGTCCTGAGAAGACTCTTCAGCTAAGAGGAGCTACGCTGCCAGGAGGGACTACCACTTTGCCACTGCTTTGCTGTGTTGGCCTGCTACAAGCTGATTGCTGTGTTGCCAGGATGGACTGCCAACTCTGCACTGTGCTCTGTTGTGTTGGCCTGCTGCTTGCTGCCATGACAGTGAGGGAGGAAGGATCCTACCCTCTTCATCCAATCACCCCAAGAACTCCCAGGGCTTGCTGGCTTGCCTCCGGTTTTCATAGAGATCCCAGGGATATTAAGGACATTGTGCTACAACTGACTTTGATTTGGACACTTTAAGTTAAAGGAGTGCACCTTTTTACTGCAAAATGAACTGAGTTTGGCATTTCATTGGAGCACTTCTGACTTTGGCTGTGTGTTTCCCCCAGTGAGGCTCCCTCATCTGCAAGGGAGAATGTGACGTGCAGTATTTCCAAGAAAAGTGTCAGGCTCAGTGTCAGACCTGGCACCATTGGCGTGGGTCTCCCTTCCATTTTTGCTGTGCCTCATGTGTTATTGCTGGTGTTAGATGCTTTGGGCACTGTGCCACTGCTGTCCAGTGCCACAGTGCGAGTGCTCCCTACTGTAAATTGATGTATTGATTAGTGGTTCCCTGATTGGATATTTGGTTTACTTGTCATACCCTAGTACAGTGCACTGAGTGTGCCCAGGGAGTGTAAATCCAAATGCTGCTAGTGGGCTTGCGGTACAAAAGGGGGTGGTGAAAAAGGGGGTGGTGATGGACGGAGCATCTGAACCAATCAAACACTCACACCCAGTCAAAAGTTCTGGGTTTGATCCATCACCGTTCTTTAGCCCACTCTGCCACCCCAGTTCAGACATGGCTATATGCAAATCAGTCTGACCCTGTGCCTCATGGGAACAGTCCCAAAAACAACAAGTGATGGACTGAATGTGGATCAATGTCACACACTCCACCAGTCAAAAGATCTGGGCCCAAATCCATCGTTTTTTTGCACTCCACACCACCCTGGGTTAGACAATGGCGATATGCAAATCAGCTCTGACCCTGTTGCCCCATGGGAACAGTCCAGTCCGAACTACAAAAGCCATGTCCTTCCCAGAACGGAATCAAGCATCCAAGGACCGGACCGGTTTCGAGGTAACACCTCTCTTCAGCCCGGCTAGCTTGACTCCAAGTGGTGTGGAGTGCCTGGGACCCACGTCTGGGCATCCCCAGCGCACTTAGGGCGGCAATTGCAAAAACAACAAGTGATGGACTGAATGTGGATCAATGTCACACACTCCCCCAGTCAAAAGATCTGGGCCCAAATCCATCGTTTTTTTGCACTCCACACCACCCTGGGTTAGACAATGGCGATATGCAAATCAGCTCTGACCCTGTTGCCCCATGGGAACAGTCCAGTCCGAACTACAAAAGCCATGTCCTTCCCAGAACGGAATCAAGCATCCGAGGACCGGACCGGTTTCGAGGTAACACCTCTCTTCAGCCCGGCTAGCTTGACTCCAAGTGGTGTGGAGTGCCTGGGACCCACGTCTGGGCATCCCCAGCGCACTTAGGGCGGCAATTGCAAAAACAACAAGTGATGGACTGAATGTGGATCAATGTCACACACTCCCCCAGTCAAAAGATCTGGGCCCAAATCCATCGTTTTTTTGCACTCCACACCACCCTGGGTTAGACAATGGCGATATGCAAATCAGCTCTGACCCTGTTGCCCCATGGGAACAGTCCAGTCCGAACTACAAAAGCCATGTCCTTCCCAGAACGGAATCAAGCATCCGAGGACCGGACCGGTTTCGAGGTAACACCTCTCTTCAGCCCGGCTAGCTTGACTCCAAGTGGTGTGGAGTGCCTGGGACCCACGTCTGGGCATCCCCAGCGCACTTAGGGCGGCAATTGCAAAAACAACAAGTGATGGACTGAATGTGGATCAATGTCACACACTCCCCCAGTCAAAAGATCTGGGCCCAAATCCATCGTTTTTTTGCACTCCACACCACCCTGGGTTAGACAATGGCGATATGCAAATCAGCTCTGACCCTGTTGCCCCATGGGAACAGTCCAGTCCGAACTACAAAAGCCATGTCCTTCCCAGAACGGAATCAAGCATCCGAGGACCGGACCGGTTTCGAGGTAACACCTCTCTTCAGCCCGGCTAGCTTGACTCCACGTGGTGTGGAGTGCCTGGGACCCACGTCTGGGCATCCCCAGCGCACTTAGGGCGGCAATTGCAAAAACAACAAGTGATGGACTGAATGTGGATCAATGTCACACACTCCCCCAGTCAAAAGATCTGGGCCCAAATCCATCGTTTTTTTGCACTCCACACCACCCTGGGTTAGACAATGGCGATATGCAAATCAGCTCTGACCCTGTTGCCCCATGGGAACAGTCCAGTCCGAACTACAAAAGCCATGTCCTTCCCAGAACGGAATCAAGCATCCGAGGACCGGACCGGTTTCGAGGTAACACCTCTCTTCAGCCCGGCTAGCTTGACTCCAAGTGGTGTGGAGTGCCTGGGACCCACGTCTGGGCATCCCCAGCGCACTTAGGGCGGCAATTGCAAAAACAATGGGAACAGTCCAGCCCGAACTGCCAAGCCACGCCTTCCCTGGACCGGAAACAAGCTTCCGAGGACCGGTTTCTGGCATTACAGCCGTCTTCAGCCCGGCTTGCTTGAATCCAGTGGCAAAGTGAGCAAGGGACTCACGTCTGAGCATACCCTGCCACACTTATGGTGGCCAAAGCGGTACAAAAGGGGGTGGGGGCTTGCAGCACTGGTTGTGCCACCCACAGAAGCGGCCTGGTAAAATGTGTCTAAGGTCTGTCATTGCAGAGCCTGCGTGCAGTCTAGTACTGTCATGCTGACTGGGCAAGTGCACCCACTTGCCAATCCCTAAACCTTCCATTTTTTTCAAATTAGTCACCCTTATGGTAGGCCCAAGGGCAGGGTGCATTGTAAGTATAAGGTAGGACATGCCCTGATGTGTGTGGCATGTCCTAATAGTGAATTACAGCCATTTTCGTTTTTCACTATTGCAGGGCCACCTGTTCTCCATAGGCCAGAATGGGCTGTTGGAATTGTTACATGTTTATAATCCTAGCAGACTCAGCGAACATGGTAGGAATTCGAGTTTAGTATGCCTGGACTCAAAATATTAAAATACATCTTTCAATGCAGGCTCCACCCCTGTGGTGCGTCTGATGTCTCTGCCCTGCACACTGAAAGAAGAGGAGGAAGACTGTCAAGAAAGTGCTCCCGAACTGTACTTGCCTTCCACAATGCTGGCTCCACCTCCTGTGGGGCGTCTGATGTCCCTGCCCTGTGCTGTGAAAGGGAAGGAGAATTCTGGTAAACAGAGTGCTTCAGAACTGGCTCGAACTGGGCACAGGCACCTCTCCCCTCAGAGAACAAAGGATTTAGGGGTATAAATATTGGGACCCTGATCCCATAAAATTATATCACTTCTGGACTTACAAGACGAAACCTCTGCTGAGGAGAAGGAACCTGAAGAAACTGAGGAGAGACTATTCTCAAGCTGAAGTGCTGCTTGGGGGATTGGCCTGCAGTGGTTGCCTGACTGCCACAGAGAAGAGAAAGAACTTTGTGGACTTTTCCTTCAACTTGTGCAAAGATGTCTAAGGACTTGGAAGAGAGCTTGCCCCCTCACCGAAGTCCCAGGACCAGTGGACTTCAATCAATCAATCAATCAAAGCATTTATATAGCGCACTACTCACCCGGGGGGTCTCAAGGCGCTAGGGGGGGGGTCCGCTACTGCTCGAACAGCCAGGTCTTGAGCTGCTTCCTGAAGGCGAGGTGGTCCTGGGTCAGGTGGAGGTGGGTCGGGAGGGAGTTCCAGGTCTTGGCGGCGAGGTAGGAGAAGGACCTTCCCCCTGTGGTGGCTCTTCGGATGCGGGGGACGGTGGCGAGGGCGTGGCCGGTCGATCGAAGCTGGCGTTTGGGAGTGTAGAAGTTGAGGCGGTTGTTGAGGTATCCTGGGCCTTCGTTGTGTAGGGCTTTGTGTGCGTGGGTGAGGAGGCGGAAGGTGATTCTCTTGTTGACCGGGAGCCAGTGCAGGTCTCTCAGGTTTCTGGAGATGTGGTTGCGACGGGGGATGTCCAGGATGAGTCGTGCTGAGGCGTTCTGGATCCGCTGGAGTCTCTTCTGGAGTTTGGCGGTGGTTCCGGCGTAGAGGGCGTTGCCGTAGTCCAGACGGCTGGTGACAAGGGCCTGGGTGACCGTCTTCCTTGTCTCGGTGGGGATCCACCCGAAGATCTTACGTAGCATGCGCAGGATGTTGAAGCACGACGAGTAGACGGCGTTGACTTGTCTGGTCAGGGAGAGGGAGGAGTCCAGGATGAAGCCCAGGTTGCGTGCGTGGTCTGTTGGTTTGGGTGCGCTGCCTAGGGCGGAGGGCCACCAGGAGTCGTCCCAGGCGGAGGGTAAATATCCCAGGATGAGGACTTCCGTCTTGTCCGAGTTCAGTTTCAGGCGGCTGTTCTTCATCCATTCGGCTACCTCTTTCATCCCTTCGTGAAGGTTGGCTCTGGCGGTGGCGGGGTCGTTGGTGAGGGAGAGGATCAGCTGGGTGTCGTCGGCGTAGGAGATGATGTTGAGGTTGTGCTGGCGTGCGATGGCTGCGAGGGGGCTCATGTAGACGTTGAAGAGGGTTGGGATGAGCGAGGAGCCTTGAGGGACGCCGCAGATGACTTCGGTGGCTTCTGATCTGAACGGGGGAGGCGGACTCTCTGTGTCCTTCCGGCGAGGAAGGAGATGATCCACTCAAATGCCTTCTCCTGGATTCCGACGTTGCTGAGGCGCTGCACTAGGGTGCGGTGGCAGACAGTGTCGAAGGCCGCGGAGAGGTCTAGGAGGATGAGGGCCGCTGTTTCTCCGTTGTCGAGCAGGGCTCGAATGTCATCGGTCACTGCGATCAGGGCGGTCTCGGTGCTGTGATTGGCCCGGAAGCCAGACTGCGAGGGGTCGAGGGATCCGTTCGTCTCGAGGAAGGCGGCCAGCTGTTTGTTGACGGTCTTCTCGATGACTTTAGCAGGAAACTGGAGCAGCGAGATGGGGCGGTAATTCTTGAGGTCGGTGGGGTCGGCTGATGGCTTCTTTAGTAGAGCGCTGAGTTCGGCGTGCTTCCAGCTCTCCGAGAAGGTGGCGGTGTCGAAGGAGGTGTTGATGATGTCCCGTAGGTGGGGTGCGATGACAGCGTCGGCCTTGTTGAAGACGTGGTGAGGGCAGGGGTCGGTCGGAGATCCGGAGTGGATGGAGTTCATCGTGCGGACGGTCTCTTCGGTGCTGACCGGGGTCCAGGCGTGGAGGGTGGTGGTGGGGGGTGGTGGTTTGATCGTGGCGTGCGTCGGTTGAGTGCAGAAGCTGTTGTGTATGTCCGCGATCTTGTTGTGGAAGTAGGAGGCGAGGGAGTTGCAGAGGTCTTGCGAAGGGGTGATGTCGTTGTTTCCGGCGTTGGGGTTGGAGAGCTCTTTAACGATGTTGAAGAGCTCCTTGCTATTGTGTGCGTTGTTGTCCAGTCGTTCCTTGAATGCAGTTTTCTTGGTGGCGTGGATCAGTTGGTGGTGTTTTCGGGTGGCGAGCTTGAGGGCAGTCATGTTGTCCGGTGTAGGGTCTCTGCGCCAGGTTTTCTCGAGTGCTCTGCAGTTCTTCTTGGAGCTCTTGAGTTCGTCGTTAAACCATGGGGCTTTCTTGCTGCCGGGTCTGCTCGGCGGGGTCTTCAGAGGGGCGAGGTCGTCTGCGCAGTCGCTGATCCACTTCGTGAGGTTGATGGCCGATACGGCTGGAGATCGTTGTGCTGGTGGGAGGGTTCTTGCTCAGGGAAGTAGCGAGCTGGTCGGCAGTGATCTTGTTCCAGCTTCTGCGTGCAGCCTGTTGCTGGTGATGGTGGATCGTGGTCCTTCTGAAGCTGAAGTGGACGCAGCAGTGGTTCGTCCAGTGGAGTCCGGTGGCGTGGCTGAAGGTGATGTCCTTGCTGAATGAGAAGACCGGGTCGAGTGTGACTTCCGTCTTGTCCGAGTTCAGTTTCAGGCGGCTGTTCTTCATCCATTCGGCTACCTCTTTCATCCCTTCGTGAAGGTTGGCTCTGGCGGTGGCGGGGTCGTTGGTGAGGGAGAGGATCAGCTGGGTGTCGTCGGCGTAGGAGATGATGTTGAGGTTGTGCTGGCGTGCGATGGCTGCGAGGGGGCTCATGTAGACGTTGAAGAGGGTTGGGATGAGCGAGGAGCCTTGAGGGACGCCGCAGATTACTTCGGTGGCTTCTGATCTGAACGGGGGGAGGCGGACTCTCTGTGTCCTTCCGGCGAGGAAGGAGATGATCCACTCAAATGCCTTCTCCTGGATTCCGACGTTGCTGAGGCGCTGCACTAGGGTGCGGTGGCAGACAGTGTCGAAGGCCGCGGAGAGGTCTAGGAGGATGAGGGCCGCTGTTTCTCCGTTGTCGAGCAGGGCTCGAATGTCATCGGTCACTGCGATCAGGGCGGTCTCGGTGCTGTGATTGGCCCGGAAGCCAGACTGCGAGGGGTCGAGGGATCCGTTCGTCTCGAGGAAGGCGGCCAGCTGTTTGTTGACGGTCTTCTCGATGACTTTAGCAGGAAACTGGAGCAGCGAGATGGGGCGGTAATTCTTGAGGTCGGTGGGGTCGGCTGATGGCTTCTTTAGTAGAGCGCTGAGTTCGGCGTGCTTCCAGCTCTCCGAGAAGGTGGCGGTGTCGAAGGAGGTGTTGATGATGTCCCGTAGGTGGGGTGCGATGACAGCGTCGGCCTTGTTGAAGACGTGGTGAGGGCAGGGGTCGGTCGGAGATCCGGAGTGGATGGAGTTCATCGTGCGGACGGTCTCTTCGGTGCTGACCGGGGTCCAGGCGTGGAGGGTGGTGGTGGGGGGTGGTGGTTTGATCGTGGCGTGCGTCGGTTGAGTGCAGAAGCTGTTGTGTATGTCCGCGATCTTGTTGTGGAAGTAGGAGGCGAGGGAGTTGCAGAGGTCTTGCGAAGGGGTGATGTCGTTGTTTCCGGCGTTGGGGTTGGAGAGCTCTTTAACGATGTTGAAGAGCTCCTTGCTATTGTGTGCGTTGTTGTCCAGTCGTTCCTTGAATGCAGTTTTCTTGGTGGCGTGGATCAGTTGGTGGTGTTTTCGGGTGGCGAGCTTGAGGGCAGTCATGTTGTCCGGTGTAGGGTCTCTGCGCCAGGTTTTCTCGAGTGCTCTGCAGTTCTTCTTGGAGCTCTTGAGTTCGTCGTTAAACCATGGGGCTTTCTTGCTGCCGGGTCTGCTCGGCGGGGTCTTCAGAGGGGCGAGGTCGTCTGCGCAGTCGCTGATCCACTTCGTGAGGTTGATGGCCGATACGGCTGGAGATCGTTGTGCTGGTGGGAGGGTTCTTGCTCAGGGAAGTAGCGAGCTGGTCGGCAGTGATCTTGATCCAGCTTCTGCGTGCAGCCTGTTGCTGGTGATGGTGGATCGTGGTCCTTCTGAAGCTGAAGTGGACGCAGCAGTGGTCCGTCCAGTGGAGTCCGGTGGCGTGGCTGAAGGTGATGTCCTTGCTGGATGAGAAGACCGGGTCGAGTGTGTGTCCGGCGTAGTGGGTGGGGGTGGTCACCAGTTGCTTGAGTCCGAGGTTGGCGAGGTTGTCCAGCAGGGTGGTGGTGTTGCGGTCGTTGTTGTTCTCCAGGTGGAAGTTGAGGTCCCCGAGGAGGATGTAGTCAGTGGAGGGAAGGGCGTGCGGGCTGATGAAGTCGGCGATGTCCTTGCTGAATTGTGTGCGTGGTCCCGGGGGTCTCTAGATGAGGGTGCCTCTGAGGGTGGTCTTGGGGTTGATGTGGATCTGGAAGTGCAGGTGCTCGGCGGGTTTGAGAGTGTCATCGGTGTTGGTCGTGATGCGGATGGTGTTCCTGTGGATGATGGCGATGCCTCCTCCAGTCTGGTTGATGCGGTCCCTCCGGATGATCTTGTAGCCGTCTGGGATGGCGATGGCGATGTCGGGCGCTGAGGAGGCGTTCATCCAGGTTTCCGTGAGGAAGGCGACGTCTGGGGCTGTGGTGTCGAGCACGTTCCAGAGCTCGACGGCGTGTCTGTGGACGGAGCGGGTGTTGAGCAGGATGCACTTGAGGTGGTTGCTGCTGGAGTTCGGCTTGGTCGGTGCTGGTGTGGTGCAGGTCCGGATGCAGGTGAACTTGCAGGATTGGCAGCTGAAGGGTCCGTGGGTGCGTCTCGGGGTGGCTCGGTAGCAGCCTGGGATTCTACCGGCGTTGAGTGCATTGAGTTTGGTTGCGTCGTAGGTCCGGCGGGTAGGCTGGTGACTGCGGGAGCCAGGGGTCCTGGCACTGGGCGTGGTCCAGGCGCGAGCGGGCGCAGACGGGCTTACCTTTGGCGCACCTTCGGCGCTCAATCGGTGCTCCCGCTGCGCGCGTCCGCTGCGCGGTCGCTCTGGGGGCGTCATAAGAGGGGAGCCGGGAGGGAGGGTTCGCTGGGAGGCGGGAGTGTGGGAGCCAATCGGCTCGCGGGGGGGCGGGGCCGCAGGCAGGCAGTGGCGGGAATCTGAGCGGAGCTTGGCGGGCGGCCCTGCGGCGGCCTTTGTGAATTGCTGCTGGAAACAAATGGCTACAGAAGCAGGGAGCTGTGACCGACTCTCACGACCGGCCCAGTGTCCTGTAGGCACCGCGTCAAGCAACGACCGTCTCGAACAATGCAAGCTCTGCGCTCACTGACTCTATCCTGATGCCGTCACTGAGCTGTAGCCTGCACCGCGACTGGAAGGACACCGCGACATGCAACGCCTCGCTACACCGAATCAAACTTTTCTGACCGGCTCGGTCACTGCTGCTGACTTCGATTCCTGTGACTGCACTGGAGTTGGGCACCGCCTCGCATGCTTCGCGACGCACCGCCCGACTCGCACCGTAGTCTGGACTGATCAACGCCAGCTCCTGAATTCAGGCTCATTCGCTGCACCGCAAACTGCATGCACCGCATCGAAGCACCGTCTCGACCTGCAACGCAGCCTTGGATCCACCAACTCTGTCAACGGGCTGCTGCCTGCACCGCATCGAGGGACAACGCATCCTGCAACGCTTCCTTTCTGCACCGCGATGATCACCGGAACCGGCTCGCACACCGGTGTCTGCCGCCACAAGTAACAGGTACTGTGACTGAGTCTGTCAACATTTGAGTGGGCCCGTACCGACGAGGTCCACTGGATTTGCTAGACTCTGTTATTTTCAACGATGCTGAGAATTGCACAGAACCTTGATTTAAGCCTTTTTAACAAGAACTCTTGAAAGCTAATAGTACTGTGGATTCTTTTTGTTGTCTATGGTCTTGTGGTAACTCTATATAAAGCATAACTTTTGTTTTTATATAAAACATGTGTGGTGTCCATTTGTAGTGTTGACTGGGTTACTGTATGTGGTCATACATGCTTAAGTTACACCGCCTCTGAAATAAGCCTTGACTGCTTGCGCCACGCCACCTAGAGGGTGAGCAGGGGTTATTTTGGGAGCGTAATCCCCCTTACTCTGACTAGAGGAGAGAGTCCCTATTTGTCACACGTACCTACCTGTGCCAACTAGAGACCCCCAATTCTAACACTCAGGCACCACTCCCTGCAAGCATCATCGGCACCTCGAGGGAATCACAGCTGTGAGGCCCCAGCTGATGGGAAATGACTGTGCTGAGTCGAGCTGCATTCTTGCTCAAAGCGCATTGCCAGGGCAACACGGAGACTCCCCATGACAAAGGCACCCCCCCTGGAGCTGAACCCAACATTTTGTAGCCACGCTCCCGACTCATGGAGAGAAGCTGCCTCGATTCTTGGCCTCAGCAGCAGTGTAGGACTGCTGTGCTTGGCCTGTGGCAAGCCACCGGATCTGCCCAGAATGGAAAAGGGAGAAATTCTGAGTCCAGAGTGGAGCCACGCTGCACACACACGTGGCTGGCCTGACATCAGTGTCAAGAAAAGTACTGGGCCTCAGAATGGAATCCCGCGGGGTGACTCCTATTTGCTTGCACCCTCAGCAGCTGTGCCACGCATTACAGGCAGCTTCCCCTAGTTCACTCCCAAATGCGGGGGACCAAAGGTGGTCTCCCCGTCCTTATTGACAGAGTGCATGCCCCCTTGTTTTGGGATATACCTTGGGGGAACTGGATCCTGTTTTTTTCGAGGCACTTGTTCTTTGATGCACTACGGGGTGATTCCTCAACTGAAGTCTCCCATGATCAGCAACTTGCCACTTTTCAACACATGATGATAACCATAAACGGTAATAGGCACACAGGTGCTGCTATGCCCTATATTTGGAGCCAGATTACCTCATAAAGCTTAACAGGAGTGCAGGCACAGTGGCATTTGGGGATTTATATGTTTTCTTTTTAATCTGAATTGCATTACATACATGGTAACTTTGATTCATGTGCTTTATTTCATAAACTGCTGCATTTCATGCCCTGATATTCAAATGTATGTTGTTCTTATTCTTGCTCTGTCAGGATAACCAGTACTTTCTCAGGGTTTCATAGTATGCACAGTATTTATGATTCATGCCATTTTGGTTAATGTTAGGTGCACAATAAATACTATATATTTTTATAAAAAACATGTTCGGAGACTCTTTTGCGGTGTGTTTGTGGTATTGTGTGTGTCGTGCAAATGCTTTACACATTGCCTCTGATGATAAGCCTGACTGATGTTCACCAAGCTACTAGAGAATGAGCCCATGTTGTCTTTGATGTGTAATTGACTTGCCCTTACTAGAGTGGTGGATTCTGCCTGTCTTAGGTGTGTACCCTAGCCAACCAGAAGCCTCATTTCTAACAGAAACTGTTCTATTTCGATTTGTTATATTCTTATTTAGCCTTACTTTATTTGCACCATACAAGCAGTCACGCCTACACCATTGTTCTTAGATATGCCAGGGGGACCCCCAGATAGGTGGGAAATTTGGTATGATACCTTTGAAACCTATTTGGGAATAATAGGAGGCTCAAGGTTCGGGGCAGGGAGAAAGAATGTTCACTTCTCCATTCTATGGTTTTCAAACACTTACCAGATTTACCGCAGGAGGAGGCCGAAAATTCAGATGAATACATAGAAGTTGTACAGAAACTCACCAGGTTTAACAATCAGCCTAGTTTGATGGCATTAAGGCACACATTCTTCAAGAGAAAGAATGCTGAAGAAGGTGTTGATACATATGTTTCTGTTTTTTGTAGATTGTTATCTGACTGCCATTTTGAGAGCTTCATGGGCCAACTTATTAGAGATTAGTTTGTTTGTCATTGTAAAGACAAGCAGAAACAGCTGGTGGGCTACTCTCACTCATCAAATGGGGAAGGTGCAAACACTTCAGACTTTGCACCCAGAATGCTGAGGGAGCTGAACTACAATACTTGGTGGGAGGGTCATTCTAATGGCAGTTGGACCACATCTGATGGCTCATTGGATGCAGTCCAACCACCATCGGCGGCTGCAGTCGAACTGATGCATTACAGGCAATAGGTGGAGGGACAGTCTGACATTTGAGCCCGTCGGGCCGTCGGAGAGGCAGTAATCCATACAATAGGGGGGGTGCTTGCTCAGGCATGCTGCTGGGATTAAAATGTCCCTTTCCGGATGGCCTTTAATGGTGGTTAACCTGCCATGAAAAGGCAGGCGGAAAGTGAATTTGGTGGCACTGCTGGAGGCCCCTTACCCCCCGGCCCTCCACTATGGGGCCTTGGGGGCACCTATGGGGCCCCCCTAAACATCCCTGCACCGTGTGGCAGGCACCACATGGTGCCTGCCACACGATGCAGGGATGCTTTTAAAGAGTACCTTTTCTATTGTGGCTTGTGCTGCAGCCCGCAGCACAAGTCCCAATATAAAATATACATTTTGCAACCGCCGTGAGTGTGGTTGCATTGTAATAAGGGCAGCGGGACCACCAACTCCTTGTCGGGCGGTCCCGCTTACAATACGGTACCAGTCAGACTAGAGTCAGACCCGCATCATAATGATGCTCTTGGTCATTGAGAAAGAGTTTTGGCCTGTTGGTTGGCCATTGAGAAATTTTCACCATTTGTGTGGCGAAGGGGTTTTGTGCTACAAATTAAGCATGGGCTGAAAATTTGTTCCGCTCGCAAAATTTGTGGATTTCTGGCAATTTCGCGTTCCGCGAATCGTGGAAAATTGCCAAACAATCCGCAATTCGCAAATTCGTGATTTTTTTTTGCTTGTTCGCTCTTCAAAAGTACAATCTCGCGCGCACTGCGTTGACTTACCATCATTCTGAGTTTGCCGAGTTGTTTTCCTCCCGCGAACAAGATGTTCGCGGCCAAAAACGACCGCATGGGTAAGTTCACAGTAGCCGCGCTGAAAAAAAACCAAGCGAACACGTCAAAATATAAAAATCCGCAAGTTCGCACAAATTCGCAGATTTCGCAGACCGCAAATTCGCTTTTGCGTGAATTCGCAGAACGCGAATTCGCAAATTTCACCCACTCTTACTACAAACCAATAATAAGCCATTGGTTAGTATTCTGAGATGTGGGACTAGCAAAAGCTATACCACCAGGATATTGAGGATCTCCATGAATTTTTTTCCAATACCAATTTGATGTGGGTCAGATTCCAGGTGTTAGGAATAGCAGAGCTGATTACATTTCTCATTTCCCAAACAAAAATTATGGAAACAGTGATGTGAATTTGTCCGATCTTATTGACAAAGATTTCTAATATTATTTAGTGGCTTCCCTAGATATTCCAGAATTGATAGACTGCTCTGAAGACAAATGGATGGAAGTGGTGAAGGGTGATCAGGTTTTGCAACAGGTGGGTGACCTACTTAAAGGAGGTTGACCAAGAGAGAAGATTCTATGTCCTTTATTACAACCGTACTGTAAGGTGGAAATGAGCTCTCCACTGAAGATGGTTTGCTTTTATTTTGTATTTGTATTTGTAGAGCGCAATTATCACCGACTGGTCTCTAAGCGCTATAGAAGGAAGGAGACACGGGCCTAGCCTACAGGCACCGGGGAAGAGATTAACCCGACCCCCAAGCCTCTTGGCAGAGAACCGTTTTCAACTTCTTCCTGAAAGGAAGAAGGGCGTGCTCTTTACGCACAGTCTCTGGTAGTTTGTTCCATAAAGGGGGATAGCGATGGAAAAGGCTCTGCCCCCTTTGCAGCCTGAAATGCTAACACTTCAGTAGACGGGCCTCTGAGGACCGGAACACCCGATTCGGAGTGTAGAGTGCTAGGCGATCTTTAACGTAGTGGGGGGCTTGGCCATAGATGGCCTTGTGCGCAATGCAGAGGCCCTTGAACTTGGCTCTCTGCTTTACCGGAAGCCAATGCAGCAGGTGTGCCGGCCTCACATTCGCTGTTTGCCTCAGCTCAGAGAGTACCCGAAAGGTTTCTTTTTGAATGTCCTGAGCCGAGGCAATCTGAGTTTCATAAAATTCCACTTTCCTGGTGAGGATGGCTTTTTTATAGGCTCCAAGCCCTAACAGATACTTCCTACGGGAATCTACACTGTAGGATTTCCGCCATGCTCTCTCCTGTTGATGGAGACCTTGCTTCAGGGTTCTTAGGTGGTCATTGAACCAGGGGGCTCCCTTGCCCTTGTCTCTAATTATGACTCTCTGCACAGGGGCAACTACGACTAGGTCCTGCTTCAACCTAGCTGACAGGGCAGTACTAGCGGCATCCGGAGAACCCTCAATAAAATATGAGGGAGCTGTATTCTTTAGGATATTAACCAGATCAGCGTGTTGGATTTTCTTCCAGTGACGTAATTCTTTTCATTCAGGGGCAGTATTAGATACATGCTTAGTAGACGGTAGCTGGCCACTAATTAAATAGTGGTCTGACCAGGCACAGGGGCTAACGCCTATTGGGTGGACAAAGGGATGTGATGTCCCAGGTCCAGAGTATGTCCCTTCGCTTGTGTGGGGACTTGTACCACTTGCTTAAGTTCCAGAGAGGTCAGGGCTTCGTTGAGTTGGGCGGCCTGACTGTCCTTGGAAAACTGGTCCCAATGGAAGTTAAAATCTCCCAGGATTAATAAGCATTGGTAGCGTGTACGGATATCACAAACCAATTCAATAAAAGCCTCCACAAACTTGTGGGAAGTGTGCGGGGGTTGATATATTATCAAGATGGCTAGGCAAGAGACTGGCAAGCAGAATTTCGCCCCCAGCACATCCACCCCCTCGATGCTTTCGGCACAGATTATTTCGGCCTTCAGCTCCTTTTTATATAGAATTGCTACTCCGCCCCCCCATGTGCTGCCCGGTCTATTTTGATAGACGGACGCATAATTAGGCGGCAGGGAAGCAACAATATTCAGGGTAGCGGACTCCTCAAGCCAGGTTTCCGTAATGCCAAGGAGATCCAAGGTGTTATCCTGTAAGAGGGAAAATACCTCAAGATTGTGTTTTTGTAGGGAGCGGGTATTGAGAGAGGCTACCTTAATTCCCCGTAATGTAAGGTTTCCGGGTGGCTGAGCAGGCGGAACAGTCGGCTTAAGAGCAGTGTTCCCCCTCTGGGTTTTAAGCAGCTTGTGTGATCTGAGAATATAAATAGTGGAGACATTAAGAGGCACAGAGTTATGGGCCAAACTCGGCAGGTCGTCTGTGCCGTAGAGGAGCCGGGGGCCAGGGGTCATGGCCCCCGGCCCCGATCGGGCGCGGACGGGCGCAGATGGGCTTGCCTTTGGCACGCCTTCTGCGCGCCATCGGCGCGCCCGCTGCACACGTCCGCTGCGCATCCTGACCGGCCTCATCTTAAATCCCTTAGTTTGGGCAGAGACTAGAGCGCTAACCTCGCTATCCCCCAAAGCTGGCTGCCTGCGGGTAGCGGTGGCGCGTGCGTGTCCCTCCGATCTCCCCCAGCACCTAACTCGGCTGGGATGTCGGGCGGGATTAGGCTAGAGCAGTACGTGCAGGTAGGGGTACGGATCCAAATTTAAAAAGCAGCAAATTTTATTTATAAAAAACACGAGCTACGAACTCCCGGCTTCCGCCTCAGGAGCTGGTCACAGACTAACCTTCATTACAGTGCCCGCCAATCAAGCCTCTTAAATCCCTTTGTTTGGGCAGAGACTAGAGCGCTAATCGCGCTATTCCCCAAAGCTGGCTGCTTGCGGGTAGCGGGGGCGCGTGCGTGTCCCTCCGATCCCCCCCAGCACCTAACTCGGCTGGGATGTCGGGCGGGATTAGGCTAGAGCAGTGAGTGCAGGTAGGGGTACAGATTCAAATTTGTAAAGCAGCAAATTTTATGTATAAAAAACACGAGCTACGAACTCCCGGCTTCCGCCTCAGGAGCTGGTCACAGACTAACCTTTTTTACAGTGCCCGCAAATCAGGCCTCTTAAATCCCTTAGTTTGGGCAGAGACTAGAGCGCTAACCGCGCTATCTCCCAAACCTGGCTGCCTGCGGGTAGCGGTGGCGCGTGCATGTCCCTCCGATCCCCCCCCCCAGCACCTAACTCGGCTGGGATGTCGGGCGGGATTAGGATAGAGCAGTGCGTGCAGGTAGGGGTACAGATCCAAATTTAAAAAGCAGCACATTTTATTTATAAAAAACACGAGCTACAAACTCCCGGCTTCCGCCTCAGGAGCTGGTCACAGACTAACCTTTACGATGAGATAAGTTGATTCCTCCTCATTCTGTGAGAAATAGTATCATCAGGAAAGCCAATGAGGGACATATGGGATCATCTTTCCCAAATTGAAGAATTTGCTAATCTTTTTGGTGGCCAAGAATGGATGCTGAAGTTGATAAATTGATCGAAAATTGTTTTGTATGCAAGTCGGCTGACACAAGCCTGGAAGTGACTTCACCACCCCTAATACGGATTGAGTGTCCCTCTCGGCCATGGGTCAAGCTTGGTATTGATATCATGGGTCTTTATGACTCCCTGCTGGATGGGACAAAGTACATTTTTGTCTTAGTGGATTATGTGTCAAAATGGCCTACACTCAAGATGGTTGGAGAGCTATAGCAGAAATTCTTAGGAAATTTTTATGAGGGACAAATTTCCTGAATTTCTTGTTTCAGACAATGACACACAGTTCACTAGTAATGAACTGCAGGTTTTTCTTGAATCTTGTGGGGTCCAACATCTACGAAGTTCCTTATACCACCCTCAGACTAATGGTCTTGTGGAGAGGATGAACCGTGTGGAGGTTGAATGCATCAAGTGAGCCAAAAGTGCGAACCACGATGTTGTGCAGTCTGTGCGCAGCATGTTATGGTTATACAAAATGACACCACATTCAACCACTAGAGTTTCTCCTTTTGACCTGTTGAGGAGCAGAAAGGCCAATACCAGCTTCAGACCTGCATGGCTGGTGAAATGGCTGGAGAGTGAGTCTGATGCACCACAATGAATGGCCTTGCTGAAGAAGAATGTAAGTCAAACGCAGGTAAGATAAAAAGAAAGGTGCCATATTTGTCACACTTAAGGTTGATGACATGGTTCACATTAAGTCTTCTGTCCTTGTGCAGAAAGGCAGATGCAAGTTTAGTGACCCTGTTAGAGTGGAAGAGATCTGTGGTAATGCCATTCAAACTAATAGTAGACACTGGTGGAACCTAGTGAATGTTGTTCAGGTGGAAAATCCATGTTCAACATAATCCTTTGTCCAAAACGGATCATGAGTGTAATAATTAGCAAACAAAGGGACAGATATATCAAGCATTTTTGCATTTGCAAACGGGCAGATTAGCAGAATCAGCCCATTTGCAAACGCAAAAATGGCTTTTCTGTTGCAGCAAACCTCATTTTGCGATTTGGTGACCTGTTATCGTATCGCAAAATGGGTTTGCTTTTCGGTATTAGGAAGGGGCGTGTTTAGGGAGTCCCTTCCTAATACCGAATCACATCGGTATGAATGAATGTTTTGTGACCGCAATTGCCGTCACAAAACATTCACATTTTACCACCCACTTCACGTAAGTGGTAACCCATTCGCAAATGGCAAGGGGTCCCCAGGTGACCCCTTCCCCTGTGAATGTTTGTAAAACCATTTTTAAGAGCAGGCAGTGGTCCCACGGACCACTGCCTGTTCTTAAAAAATAAAAATAAAACTTCATTTTTTATTTTGTAATGCATCTTATTATCCTTTAAGGAAAACCGGATGCTTTACAAAAAAAAAGATTGCTTTATTGGAAAGCAATCACGGACATGGTGGTCTGTTAATGTCAGCAGGCCACCATCCCCGTGATTTTTGTGATTCCTAGGGGGTTGCAAATTCCGACCTACCTCATTCATATTCATGAGGTAGGTAATTTGCGATACCCTAGGAATCGCAAAAGGTGTACTATACACCTTCATGCATTGCATTTTGCGATATCTTAATTGTGAATCTTTGGCCCACATGCATCAAGCATTTTTGTAGTCGCAAACGGTGCGATTCCTTAAAATCGGCCGTTTGCGAATGCAAAAGTGCTTGTTGGGATGCATCATGCCATTTTAGAAGTCGCATCTTTTTTACGATTTCTAAAATTGCGTTAGCATTTAAGAAATCGCAATTGTGCGATTTCTTAAATGCTATGCATCATTACAGAAAAATATGCGTTTTTTAAAATTGGAAGTGCAAATTACCACGAAGTTCAACTTCGTGGTAAATTGCGAAATTGATTAAAAATGCAATAAAATGCATTTTTTAAACTGTAAAGTTACACACACACATGTCCTTAGGACATGTGTGTATGTAACTTATGCTGAAAAGTACATTTCATGGGTGCAGGGGGGGTCATTTTGACCCCCCTCTCCACCCTTGAAATGCATTGATGAATTGCAATTGCACATTGCGAATTCGCAATTCCCATTCATTCCTATGGGCATTTTGGCCCATAGGAATGAATGGGAATTGTGAATTCGCAATTTAAAATTCGCATTTTTTATGCATTTCGGTAAAAATAGCGATTTTTACCGAATTGCAAAAAAAATAAGAAAAAATTCATGCATAGGCTTTTGCGAATTCTAAATTGCGGATCGTTATTTTTCGCAATTTAGAACTCGCAAAAGCCGATATTGATGCATGTGGGCCTTTGTGATTCAAAATTAGGGAATCGCAAAATGCTATCTCAATACATATGGTCCAAAAGAAATTCTTGCTAGCCCTGGGAAATCCCAGAGTGAAGTTAGATGAAAACATTCAAGAGTAATAAGTACTCACAGCAGTTTTTGTACCTGATGTGTTTTTTTCTTTTGTGTAATTATTTGTACTTTTATGTGTTACTGTGTATTTGTGGTCAACGGTTATTTTGTGTTTTTGGGGGTATTGGAAGGTGTGTAGTACTTTATGTGTGGGTTTTCATTCTTTATTAAACTTTACTGTGTGAATATTCTATATGACAATGTCATGCTGTAAAGGGATGTGGACTGTTGGTCATGAATAATGATATTTGGTAACTTACAGTGGAAGAGCTTCTGCATGAGTTTCCTCTGCGACCGTGTAGCTCTTTTGCAGTAATAAATGCAGAGACGTTTTAATGCATGGGCAAAGTGGGCTCTGTCCCAGGGCCCCAGCCTTTCAGGGGGCCCCCTGACAGAGTCAGCTCCGTTCTCCAGAGTTTTGCCCTAATGACCTTGAATATTTCTTAAACAGATTGTTTTAAATACTGTTTTCCTTTAATTTAATTTTTATGTATCTGATGTGTGAGAGAGAGTCTAGTACAGCCATTCTGCAGACAAATGTTGTGTTTATGTTTCATGCAATATACATAAAAAAGTTTCTTTTAGATCAAAACAAGGCCTAACATATAAGAAATGGGAGGGCATCACACAGATTATTTGCAGTAATATTGGTGAGCTGCTGCTATCTTACAATATTGAAAACACACACAACCATCCCTGAATATTAGATGTAAACACATTTCAGACCTTATTTATGAGAAGTGATGCATCGCGGTGTGAAAACAGGGATGCGTCACTTCTTAGTGTGCCCTCCTTGCAACATGATGGATGCGTCATATTTACTGTATGACGCATCATGTCGCAAGGAGTTACAGATACGTCAGTATTTTTGACGTTTCTGTAGGCGCAAAAGTGATGCATTGCTGGGGTGTGCCTGAAAATAGACACAACTCCAGAAATGTGTCCTTTCACATGAGACAAGCCCCATATGAAAAGGCCTGCATCAGCCTTACGCATGCTGTGAAGCAGGTGTAAGATATTGACGCAATGGCGTCCTAGAAGTGACGCACAGAGTTCCTATAGATTTTAATGTACCTGTTCTACGAGGCTTCTTGTGGTGGAACACCCACCCCGCATACATTGGGGCAGATTTATGAAGGCCTTGCGCCGCCGGTGCGTCACTTTTAACATGGGAAAAAGTGACGCACCAGCGGCGCAGGGCCTTCATAAATCTGCCTCATTATACCTGGCGCAGGTATAATGTGGTGCAGGGGGTTACAAAGTGACGCATCTACCTAGATGCGTCACTTTTTAAATAGGGCGCGACATGGCTTATTTTATAAGCTGCCGGTGTGTCACAGAAAGTGACGCACCGGTGACATAAAAGTGAAGTAAGGCTTCATAAATAAGGCCCTTAGAATTTGGACGAGTGTTCCTTTGAACTGTCAGGGACCTAATTAAATGAAATGAAATAGTGTATTTAATAAAGCGCCCAGCTACTTAGACTATAGTGTCCTAGCACTTGACAACGGGAGGAAAACGTGTGTAAAAGACCCATCAGTTATTAAAAAGTCAGGTTTTTAGGTTCTTCCCGAAAGAGAGTAGGTCTGTGGTTCAGAACATCAAGGAGTCTTTTCCACAATTTTGCACCTAGAAAGCCAAGAGATCTGCCTCCAGTGCGGGCACAGCATACTTTAGGCACGATGGCCAGGTTGGCATTTGAAGGTCTTAGAGGTCTAGCTATTGTGTAGCGATTAACGCGCTTATTTAGGTAGCCGGCTCCTAAGCCGAGGAAATTTTTAAAGAAGATGGTCATCGCTTTGAAATCAATACATTCTTTTATGCGGAGCCACTGTAGAGACTTAAGAACATGGCTTCTCGTTACATGGGAGACGAATACGGACTCAGTTTTTCTGCGAAGCACTGTTTGTCCTCCATTTTTAAATGGTTTGCCTCTGCGCAGCTTAACTGCAATGAAGAGAAGTCCAAGATTCTCCTCTTTGGGAATTCTCCTTCTAAGTTTAGGGACACTCTCTGGCCACCAGAGTCCCCCTCCCTACCTCTATTGGGAAGCCTGTTAAGAATTTGGGGGTGTGGTTTGAGGAGAACCTTTCCTTCTACACTCAGGTTAAGAAGCTTTCTGGCTCTTGCTTAAGCCTTCTTAAAACCCTTAGGAAGTTTCTCCCACTGCTGCCGAGGTCCACAAAGGAGACGGTCATCCGTGCCCTTATTCTATCTCAGCTCGACTATGCCAATGCTCTCTATGTGGGCATTCCTGGCTACCTGCTGAAAAAGCTTCAGCTGGTCCAGAATGTGGCAGCCAGGCTTCTTCTTGACTTGCCCTCCAGAAGTAGTGTGAGCCACCACCTGCACTCATTGCACTGGCTGCCCGTGGCGGTATGGGTAACGTTTAAATCATTAGTCATTGCCCATCCTGCTCTCAATGGCCAAGGACCTACTTAGCCGCAAAAACGCTTCTCTTTTTATGCCCCTCCGAGACAATTGCGCTCCTCGTCTCAACTTTTGGCTCTGGCTCCCCGATTTAAATGCCAGAGGTTAGGTGGCAGCTCCCTCGCCCAGAAAGCGGAGTGGCATGGAACGCCCTTTTCTTTGCTCTTCGGAACATCAAGGATCCACTGGCTTTTAGAAAGCTCCTGAAAACACATCTCTTTGTCTAAGTATCATTCTCCCTCCCTCGTATGGCTCTGCGCCGGGACACTCCTGCGTATCTGTGCACGTTATAAAATAAAATAACATAACATTAAGAATAGGGGTCATACTAGATCTGTGTTTAGGTCTCAGGATGGCTCTGGCCGCCGCATTTTGTACCACTTGTAGGCGCTAGATAAGGGATTTGGGAACACCCAGGTATAAGCTGTTGACATAGTCAAGCTTTGATGTCACCAGAGCCTGTACCACTATCTTTCTGCTCTCAAGCGATAATAGTGGCAGGATTTTCTTTTGCATCCAGAGTATGCCAAAGCAAGAGCCAGTCCAATTTTGGATTAGAAAGCGCATGGAGAGTGTCTTTTCTATGACAATTCCTACGTTTTTTACTTTCTCCTTTTCCGCGGGCAGGGGCAGCATATCTTTTGGCTACCAAGAGCTACAGTCAGGCGTTTCTGGATTACCAAAGAAAACAACTTCAGTTTTTTCAGGATTACGATTCAGCTGATTGATCTTAAGCCAGTTAAAAACCTTTGTGAGGCAAGACCTAATCATTGCCCAGTCAAAGTTGGTTCCTTTTGCACATGTAAAAATCAGCTGAGTGTCATCAGTATAGGAAACAAGTTTGGCGCCCTCTTTCTCGACCAGAAATGCAAGGGGGATAGATATATATTTAAAAGGGTAGGACTGAGAATGGAACCCTGAGGGACACCTACATTCATGGCCGGAACCGGGATGAGAAAGGAGGGAGCCAGATGTCCTGAGATCTATTTGCCAAAAAGGATGACATCCATGGTAAGGTGGTCCCATCCAGGCCGATGTTAGCAAGTCCCTCCAGTAGCCTCTCATGTCAGACCATATTGAATGCCGTCGACAGATCGAGCAGTATCAGAACAGCCTTGCCTCCCTGGTCCAGCTTACCCTTCTGAAATTCTGTCACTTCCAGCAGAGCGGACTCTGTCCTGTAGTTAGCCCTAAAACTGGATTGGGACTCATGAAGGAGCTTCCCATCTTCAATGTGTTTTTGGAGGGCCTTGTTTACATGCTTCTCTAATACTTTGGAGAGGGCTGGAAGAAGGGAGATTGGCCTGTATTTGGCAGGGTCAGTCGGTTTGGAGTTATCCCTTTTTTTCAGTGGATGAATCTTAGCATTCTTCCATAATTTTGGCATGTTGCCTGAGGAGAGGGAAGCATTAAAGAGTGGGTTTACCGTGGGGTTTATGGTGGGAGTTAATAGGTTCAGGATATTCGCTGGACATGGGTCGGTAGGAGAGCCAGACTTAATGCCTTGGAGAAGGGGCAGTGACTCTTCAAGCTGAAACTCAGGGAAAGCTTTTAAAGATGGAGGATCCAAGAGGTGAAATTTGCTATTAGAACTAAGGTAGAATGTCAGTTCTTCCTCTGAGATGTTAGTGAAGGCTTGTTGGATCACGGAGATCTTTTTGTGGAAAAATTGAGCTATTTGCTTAGACCATTCTCCCGTGCATGGCCCTTCCTTTGGGCCAGCTTTTGGGCGGTAAAGGATTTAACTATGCTGAAGATTTCCTTACTCTTATTCTGGGCATTTTCTATCTTGGTTTGAAAGAAGTTTTTCTTGGTTGCCTTCACGAGAATGTTATGAGCTTTTAAGGTGTCTTTATACACCTTCCTGACCTCAGGTAGATAGGATTCACGCCATTTTCATTCAATTTTTCTACAATTTCTTTTGCTAGATCTGAGGGAATCCTTAAACCATGGAGCTGGTGGGGCCGACCTCTTTGAGGAGCGGGAAACAACCGGTACCACTGCACCAATGTTTGTTTGGAGCCATGAATCTATTAAGATGGTGTCCAAGTCGGGGCAGTCAGACAGCTCCGGCGAGGAACGACCGAGGGAGTCTGCTAACATCGGATGGATGTTTATTGGAACATTCTGTAATTAGGAACCCTCTCCCTTGTGGGAGCCCGAAGGGCTGTGGCTGAGTTGGGAATGACAAATTTTAATAGGAGGTGGTCAGACCAGGTAATGGGAAGAGGTAGGCTTACTGATATGTAAAAGTTGTGAAAGATTTGGTCTAGGATATGGCCCTTCTCATGGGTGCCGAAGAATTAGATGGAAACATGTTGCAGGCCTGCAGTGTCTCCAACAAGGAAATTGTTTGAAGGTCTTTTCCATTGTCCATATGTATATTGAAATCTTCCAGAATAAGACAGTTGTATTTTAAGGCCAGGGAGGTGGTGGCTGTATTAAGCGTAGTAATAAAATTTCCAATTGCACTGGGAGGTCTGTAAATCAGAAAACCAGCTATGCTATGATGGGGGATAAGGTTAAGCAGAAGCCTAAGGACTCTGCGCCCTCGATGTTTTCCATTGGGATGCAAGAGTAGTTTAGTGTTTGATTGTAAATTATGGTGACAACGACCCCCTTCCCACTCAGTCGGTCCCTCCTAAGGATTTTATAACCCATAGGGATGGCCAAGGTGATAGTAGGATTGGACGCTTCAGACAGCCAGATCTCTGTGAAGAATAAAATATCAGGCTGTTAATCTAAAAGTAGATAATATATGTGTGGTTCATGCTTTTGCATTGAGCAACATTTTAAAAGGGTGGCCTTTAAGTCCTCTGTTTTAATATTGTTTTTACACTTATTGTTGTGTGGGAGGATCCTGTGTGCGAGTTTTCTGGGCAGGAGGAGAGACCAGTTGTACTTATTGCATCGAAAGTCTACCTCCAAGCTCGGATCAGCCGCTGTACACTGACATAATGGTAGCCGCCTAAGGCTAAGCAGTTTTTCCCTATTGTAATATAGTGGAAGAAACTCACGCTAGGGGAACTGGGCAGCATGGCCGGCACAGAACGCCTCCGGGATGCTGACAGGTACAGATGGGCTTGACTTTGGCACGCCAGCTGCGCGCCCGCTGCGCGCGTCCATTTGCATCGGGAATATATAGGCTAATGCCTATGATGCAAACTGGATCGCTTACGCAGCTGAGGAAGCGGAAACTGTGTGGGCGGAAGTGAGGAGCCTGATAAGAGCCCCAGCCCTCCGCACAATCGGTGTATCAGCTGCGGTGGCCCAGGACTGGAGGAAAAACGAGATGCGAATTGGAGCAGCTAAGGAGGTGTAGGCAAACAGAATAAAGTAAAGTGCAACTGCGCGTAGGTAGGAGAAATTGTAATTCAGCCACACATACACAATTTTAAAAGTATTAAAAACCTAGTAGCAGGGCAGGAAATACTAAATACTACTGCTGCCAGCTGCGCGCATCCGTTTACATTAGGAATATGTAGGCTAATGGCTATGATGCAAACCGGATCACTAACACAGCTGGGGAAGCGGAAACGGCGTGGGAAACAGGAGCTCAAATTCAATCATAAATTCAAAGCTGTTCTTAACAGGGGCCCCCAAAATGTGTTTGGCCCAGGGCCCCCAAAATCCTTAAGATGTCCCTGAATAAATGTACCTCTCAATGCCACTTGCTCCAGGTCTGATTCACAAAGATAAACGTACATGTTTGTAAGTATACTCTTTTTTTCTATTCACACACTACAAGTTCATAGTAAGTTTACAACTGTGAGAATTCCGCAGTCAAGTCGGAAAACTCTGCATAAAAAAACAGGCTCATTCCATCTTTTTATGTGTGGAGTTTTCTGCCACACCTGGGGAGTCTCCACAGGCCTAAATTCACTATTAACTCTTAGTTTATGTATACTATCAAAATATTGTGGTCTAGATGTAATTCTCTGACGAATAAAAAGGGTCTGATTCACAAAGAAAATAGTAAATCTACAATAGCAAATGCCCCTGCTGGATGAGAGTGTAACTTTCTTTTTTCTGACATTTTAAAACATTTCTAGGAACCCACAAGGACTACTGTGTCGGATGCAAGTTTCCATGTGGATTCCTGTGAAGATAATTTCTCAGGATAGTATTCTTTGCTGTGCTAAGTTCTCCATAGTGAAGAATTCCACTTTGGGGAGCATGATGCCCTCTTAAAATGCTCATTATTTTCTCCAATGGGAAAATATTTTTTTCAAAGAGAACCTGTTTTCCATTGAACCTCACCAAAGCTCGAGATTAATTTACACCAGTTTATCTTGAAGCCCAAATTTTCGCACTCATTGAGTGGAATTTATGAATACAGAGAACGCTGCACTCATGACGGGTTTACGCCTGCCAGTAATCTCTTTGTGATTTTCTGGCAGATGTAAAATAACTACATTAGTTCGTATACTTCAAGCTTTCAGATAGGGCCCATGCCATCCCAAGTATCGTTTTCAAGATATCTCCCTGTTAAATTAATACTAGAAAATCTACACTCAGTGGAGCAATATCTTTGTAAACAATACTTAAGTCGCAATGTTTGAGTCAGATAATATTTTTGTGATTGATATTCTGACACAAAACCTCCAGGAGATCTGGTGTAAATATATACATAAATCAAAATCACTGACACCTAGGAAAAATATACAATTCTCCTACCTACTATTCCAATTCTGTATGACATCTTGTTTTAACGTGACCTAAATCAATGATAATGTTTGAAATCTTGAAAAAAAGAAAGGTCTAGGCATCTCTGCCTGTCTTATCCTCTGCCCTTTAACCTTTGACACAGCTCTCACAAGTATCATCCAGCACCCCTTTTCACACATCCCTGTCTCTGCTTCCACCCTAGGATGGCGTTACCCACTTTGGTACCCCGTTCTGAACCCCTTTTGATGGCTCACAGCTTGAATCCATATTTTACCAACCATCACCCTCAAACGCATGGGCAATTGAAAGAAATGCGAGAGCTGTTGTTTGTAAGGCTCGCCCTGGACTGTTTTCACAAGCCCTCTAGCACTGTTTCTTAACCAGTATAATGTATAGCTTAAACAAACTACACTCCCCCAAGAAAGTTAAAGAAGGGATCTAATCAAAACAACACTGGATTAACGGTGTTTTCGCCTGAAGCTTTTTGAGTACCAGAAAGGTTCATCTCATCTGCAATCGTAGGCATTCAACAAAGGACCCGCGGACTTAAACAAGCTCGACAGTCATTTCTTGATTGCATGCATGAAAACTAATGATTTGCAAAAGAACCTTTGTTCTTACTGGACACGCTATTCTCACCACATCGACAAAATGCTTTCATTAACATAATCACATTTTGTTTGGAAAGCAATTAGTGCTGGTTTAAATATTTATATGGATGCATGTTAAACAATTTGCACAACGATAAGAGTCAAATTAACTTTTATCTCCATGACCACAAACTGTAAAGGATTACTATATTGATTCTGGAGGTCCAGGTAAACCTGAACTTGCAGAATTTACTGGCTAAAATCGATAAGCTTAACCCCGGGATTTGCCATCCAATTGCAATCCTGCTATATTATTTTATAAACTATTTTAAACTATTGATTTTACTTCGAGGAGTCACTGCTTCCAGGCATTTCCATTCGTGTTTCCATTATGCCTGGGGGCACGTAGTGTTTCACAGCATCCACTGTGCTTCTGTTTAGCAAGCACCCAGTTATGAGCCTGCCATCGAGCTAGAGTGATCTTTTTATACGTAACGACATTCAATCCCGGCTCAGGAAAGCGAGAAGTCTATCACTGGCACTTAAGCCATACTCCAGTGCAGAAAATCAAAGCAAAAATAAGATGGGGAAAATTACAGGTTTCACACTTGAGAAAGTGGCAATTTAAGAAATGGAGAAAAAAGGCAGATTGTATTAATACGGAAAGCTGACAGATAAGAACAGCAGAAACATTCTGTGTGTGAAATCAAAACAGGAAATCACTCAGCAAAAACATGGGAAGATATTAGCATGTCTGGAAACATTTCTTAAAAAATCATGTTGACATCTTACAATGCAAGTGTGCCATGAATATAATATATATGTTGCAATCACCAGTCTTTGTGCATGTTTTTCCCCCAGATTTTGCCTAAACTATTTGGATAACATTAGGGATCTATAATGTATTCCTGTTAACCAGCAGTAAAGCCAGATGCCGCAGTTGTTTGTACCCTGGGGTAGCACTTTTTGTGGGGAAAAAAGCAAGCAACCCCCAAATTTGCACTATAATTGCAGTAGGCAGAATATGTGTCTGTTACAAAAGTAAGGCTTGTGCTTGGTCTGCCACTACTGGAGACTCTGATAGGTCAGTCTGTGTCCTGGCAGAGTGTTAAGCAGCACTGCTCCTCTGGTTTTTATTCCTAATTAATAAAATTCAATTTCCTAGAGGGTCTGTAAAGCGCTGCATTCTTCCTTTAAATATGATGAAATACCTATACACCTTATTAGCCCATTTAATTGACTTTTCCATCTGTATTATATGGTACTGCATGTACACAGGACCTTTAATTTAAATACCACTAATCGACTGCAGCATTCATTGTGCCAGGCACTACAGTGTCACCGTAAAGCATGTCTCCAGGCCTGCCAGTGCAGCTTGGCTGTGCAGTTTCTAAACTGCCAAATTGATCTGTCAAATCGACCTTTTTGACAGGCCTAAACATTACTTTTAAATGTTTATAGGTCACCCATAAGGCAGGCCTTTTTACCCAATGTGCACAGTATTTAAAAGTAGTGGATGTAGAATTAAAAGTAACACATATCTTGAAAGTGAAAAGACCTTAAAAGCTTTTCACTGTGGCAAGATTATCTGCCCCCATAGGAAATTGCTGGACACAGCTACTAAAATAATTCAAGGACTCATTTTAATAGTTATTCAAGATTTTGAATAACTATGTTGAAAATGGTACTTTCAGAAAAGTTACCTCTCCCTGTCTAAACCTCTGGATGCCTTTCTGCCAGTATTCAATTATCACCTGATTGCTGAAGGTTCTCCTTTGATGAGAAGTGGATTTCTCCCAGATAGAGGACAACGAGCTTGGGTGTGGAGAGGTGTAGGCCTTTGTTGGACAGGATGGCCTGGGAGTGCTAGTTGCATTTCAAAGAGGATACGCTGTCACAACCAGATGAAGCTAACACTGGGTGTGCCACTTCCTTTTTTTCCTCTACTCAGCTTGGGTTCAAACTCAGCGGCAGGGTGAGCTGACCCAGAACAGATTTGGAATGCAGGCATCGGAGGGTTTGCCCGTTATCATAATTACAGCTCTAAATGTGCCACAGAGATCTGACTAAGGGAAGAAAGGTCCTGTCATCTTAGATTTCGGTAGAGAGGGGTACTGTGGGATAGTTTACAGTAAACTGAAAATGAGGTGCTTTAATGTTGGATGTAGTTACTTCTGGGAACTCTAATCTTTTTGGCGAGGATGTGGCCTGTATTTTCCACCACCCACAGGCTGACATAGGATATAAATGTGGCACTACAATTACCCTCTTCAGAACACACCTGGGACATAGACAAATCAGAAGAAGGACTGTCCTGCTGTCTGAAGCACCTGTAGGAAGACTGGGCCTGCTTGCCTTGAACCCAGGACCCCAGGAGTGACTCCTCCTTTTTGAGATACAGGTCTACAACAAGTTTCTAGAGGCCTTGTCCTGCTTTCCAGCTGACAAGTCCAAACTGGACAGAACCTGGTCCCCTCTGCTGGCCTCTGTGGGAGTGAGTTCTGAACGCCAAGTACTGTCCCCAAGGTCCTGAACACTTGCCTGTCATCAGAGTGTACTCCTCCCTGCATAACTGAAATCTCACTGATCTTGATACCGAGCTTCGAAGCTGACATCCTTTGTTGACAGCTTCACCGGATCAGCCACAAGGTGCAGCACCCAATCGATGGCATCCCCAGACTCGATATTGAGCAGCATTTGATTGATTGCTTAACTGGCCTCGATGTCAAGCAGCCTCCAATAAATGCCAACAACCTTAGTTGATAGCTTAATCAGTGTTGATGCCAAGAAGCCTCTCATTGACTGTTTTAGAGCTTGGCTGTTATAGAGCACAGCTTCATATACAGTTGACTGCCTGGCCAACTGAAGATTTTCTATCTCCATAAAAGGTTCTACGTGAGAAGGCAACTTTGCGACCAGACGAACCTGATCCTTATACCCGACATGAGCTCTATTGTGATGGACCTTAAATCTTACCCTTGCTCTGTTCCAGCATGTGTGGTTGTACGTGGTCAGCACGTAGTGATTTTTGGTGCCACTTTTAAATATAAACTTTAAAAATTCATAACTCAGATTCCTCTACTTGTTGTCATTTTGGTGTCATTTTATTTATTAAAGTATTTTCTATTTTTTTAAACTGGCTTGGGATTTTTCTTGCGATCTGTATTCACTTCATTACTGTTTAAGTATTGCAAAAATACTTTACACATGGTCTCTGTGTTATACCTGACTGCTTTTTGGGCCAATCAACTCAGGGTTAAGCACACATTAATTCATTGACTTTTGTGGTTCATTCTGTAAGGGATTGCGGCTGTTGCTTAACCAGGACTTATATACATATATACGAAAATGTGGTGTTAGCCACTCTGTAGTTATAGTTAGGGTGAGCAGAGATAGGGATTATTTAAAAATTTGTCCCTAAATAACTTTGCTCAAATTTGACAAATGTCCTCGAATCTTTGCAGACCTACTGTCTCTTTTTCATTCTTGTAGTAGAGAAGGTTTTACAGAATTTGGTCAAGGGAGTGGGAAAAAGGGGGTCCTAAAACAGGCTAAAATCCAATGCATTTTACATAGATTTTTGTAATCATATAGGGCAAAAACCAGCAGTTGGATTTGTACAAAATTTGGCAGGATGATATATTATGGTCTGTAGATTAATCTGAGGGGGGAGGGGGTTAAGGCATGTAATTAGAGTAAGTATTTTTTAGGTTTAAGTGTTTTACATGTAGCTATATCTGTGGCTGCAGTAGCACTGTGCTCCTATTGTGGTATATTGTGATGGCATGTCATTAGCTGATTGGCAAATGATTGCCATTACAAAATTTAAAGGCAGCCATCTTATTTTCAGCTGGAGTTTTTTGTGTTCTGTATTATGCATTTGAATGTAGGTAAGCATTAGATTTGGTATTTTTCTCATACCTATTACCACTTTAGAAAAGTGGTAATAGGTAGGGAAAAATATTTATGTTTATATATATTTATATTTTCTTTTTAATGCAGAGTACCACGGTAACACCAAAAAGTGTACAGAGTAGTGTGTTAGTACGTAAAAATGATGGTGCAACGTTTAAACAAATGCAGTTCATCGTACACTGCGATAAAAAAATAGATACATGTATATACAAATATGTTCACCTTAGAAAAACTCATGTTTAAGGATTTGCTCAGTGGGCTTGAAAGGCTTAAAAAGTTAGCTGTACCCAGATGGATGATGCCATGGGAATCCTGCCTTGCTATAATTAGAAAATAAACGGGGCCTTCTTATTGGCCTAGGGAGCTTTTTCCTTCTTGGGCCTTTTTTGTGCCACTGGAACAGGACTGGTGCTGTGGTACTGTGTAATCTAATTGGCTTGCCGCAGGTAGAAACAACAAATTGTGGCCACTATTACGGAACTGAATAATTTTGTACATAGCCAAGGGTGAAGGGTGGTGGTAGACTTTGCAGCCTTAGGGTGGTCTTCCCCCAAACCTTTTGATTGCAGTCCTGCTATTTGCATTTACCCCTCCTATTTTTGTGGTGATTTATTTTTTGTTTATCTTGGAACTCTGTGAACTTTACCACTGCTAATCAGTGCTAAAGTGCTTGTGCTCTCTCCCATGGTAGGATTGGCTTACACACAATTTGCACATTTACTTTACTTGTAAGACCCTATTCTGATCCATGTACCCAGGACCTGTCACTGAATGTGTCACCCACTTAAGTAGCCCTGTAAAACATGCATAAGGCTTGCCATTTCAGCCTGTGTGTGCAGTTGTAAACTACCAATTTGTCCTGGCAAAATAAACCTTTAGGCAAGCCCAAACCCTCCTTTTTCATGTATAGAAGGCACCAAGAGGGTAGGCCATGAACAGCCCAGAGGGCAGAGTACAATGTATTTAAAAAGTAAAACACATACTTTTAAGTTTTACATGTCCTGTTAGTGAAAGACTCTTAAATTAAATTTTAATTACTGTAAGGTCTACCTCTCACATAGGGTAACATTGGGTTTTCCTATCACATTCAATAAGTGATAATTTTCAATTGGGAGCAGTTAGACAGCTTGAGTTTGGTGTCTAAAGAATTGTAATTGAAAGTTGGCATTTTCTTATGTTTATCATTTGGTGCCTGTCACCTGTTCCTGGAACACATGACAGAGTGTAGCTTACAGCTAGTCCTTGTGCATTGCTCCCTCATAGTGAGATAATGGGAAGGTAGATGTTGGCAGAATAGGCAACTGTGACTTAAGGAGGGCGGGACTGACACCTAGTATACTTGCACATCACAAGGTGCTGCCTGAATACACTCACAAAGGGTTTGTCTTTAGTCCTTATGTCCCCGGACAAGCTGGGGCTAGGACAGGAAGGATGGGGATGCCTGACACCTCAGGGGGATGAAAATCTCCAGATCCTTCTTCTACTTTAACCCCTTCGCTGCTAGGCCTTTTCCCCCTCCTGTGCTAAGGCTTTTTTTGGTGTTTTGGGGTAGTGCCCGCTTAGGCCCTTGTAACTTTTTGACCACATAAGGTATCCACGCCAAATTTGCGTCCTTTTCTTCCAACATCATGTGGATTCTAAAGGCGCCCAGGGTTTGTGGATTCCCTTGGAGGGGTCCGAGAAATTAACCAAAATATAGTGATTTTTTTGTTTTTTTCAGAAAAATCGGAAAAACGGGCTGCAAATGAAAGCCTCTGGGTTTTTCCCTGAAAATGTTATCAAAAAAGGGTTTGTGGGGCTGAAATCTCCGGTTTCTCAGCTTTTAGGGAATGACAGTCTTTTGTCAGAGAACCGAATTTTTTCACACAGTTTTGGCATTTTTCTGGGACATAGCCTATTTTTGCTATTTTTAGAGCTTTCCACCTCCTTCCAGTTAATGGTAGAAATGAGTTTAAAAGCAATAATGGATCCTGGAAAGCTTTACATTTTCGAAAAGTAGACAAAATTCTGAATTCAGAAAAGGGTCATTTGTCTAAATCCATGAAGGTTTCGTTATAGAAACTAACAGTTAAAAATTGGAATAATTGAAACTTTGTTGAAAAAAACAGCCTTTTGTCTCATCGTTTTCACCTACAACTTTTTCTATTTTTGACAGCTCTTGGAAAGCAATATACTGTTACATCCGTTAGACCTTCCTGGTTGTGGGGATAAATAGGACTTGTACTTTCACCAAGAACCCGACGAACCCAGATCCAAAAACTGAGCAGCAACTTGCAATGGTATTTTTTCATGTACTGGGTATAGAGCACTTTGTCTTGGAAAATGTATACATGGAATAATCTGTATGAAAGACACCTATGTATTTCTGAATTGGGTACAAATTATAGAGTTCAGAAACAGTATATAATTGCACATTTTCAAAATTGGGAATACTCATACTAGCATGAGAATTATTGGTCATTTTTCAAAAAGATTTTTTTTTACACAATGTCTTTCATTGAAAGGGAGAAATGCATGAAAGCTCAATTGGTAATAACAGTTGATTTACAAATCTGAATTACCCAAAGTGTCCTGATAAAAACGGTACCTCACTTGTGTGGGTCGGCCTTGTGCCTGCGACAGGAAACGGCGCAAAATGCAACGTGGTCACACCTAAATTTTGCAGTTACAAATTGACCCTTTTTTGGCAAAGTGCCTACCTGTAGTTTTTGCACCCTAGCTCTGCCGGCACCTACGGAAACCTAGAAAACCTATACATTTTTGAAAACTAGACACCCAGGGGAATTCAGGATGGGGTGACTCGTCTGCCTAACGCCAGGTTTTGTTACCCAGAATCTCTTGCAAAGCTAAGAATTTGACAAAAAAAACACATTTTCCTCACATTTCTGTGGTGGAAAGTTCTGGAATCTGCGTGGATCAACAAATTTCCACCCACCCAGCGTTCCCCCTGGTCTCCTGAAAAAAATGGTACCTCACTTGCGTGGGTAGGCATAGTGGCTGCAACATGAAACAGCGCAAAACGCAACACGGTTGCACCTCAATTTCCCAGTGAAATCTAGCACGTTTTGGACAAAAAGACTACCTTTTGTTTTTGCGCCGTAGCTCTGCAAGCACCTAGGGAAACCTAGCAAACCTATACATTTTTGAAAACTAGACACCCAGGGGAATTTAGGATGGGGTGACTCCTCTGCCTACCCCCAGGTTTTGTTACCCAGAGTCCCTTGCAAACCTAAAAATGTGACAAAAAAACACATTTTCCTCACATTTCTGCGGTGGAAAGTTCTGGAATCTGCGTGGATCAACAAATTTCCACCCACCCAGCGTTCCCCCAGGTCTCCCGAAAAAAATGGTACCTCACTTGCATGGGTAGGCATAGTGGCTGCAACATGAAACAGCGCAAAACGCAACATGGTCGCACCTCAATTTCCCAGTGAAATCTAGCACGTTTTGGACAAAAAGACTACCTTTTGTTTTTGCGCCGTAGCTCTGCCAGCACCTAGGGAAACCTAGCAAACCTATACATTTTTGAAAACTAGACACCCAGGGAAATTCAGGATGGGGTGTCTCGTCTGCCTACCCCCAGGTTTTGTTACCCAGAATCCCTTGCAAACCTAAAAATTTGACAAAAAAACACATTTTCCTCACATTTCTGTGGTGGAAAGTTCTGGAATCTGCGTGGATGAACAAATTTCCACCCACCCAGTGTTCCCCCAGGTCTCCCAAAAAAATGGTACCTCACTTGCGTGGGTAGGCATAGTGGCTGCGACATGAAACAGCGCAAAACGCAACATGGTCGCACCTCAATTTCCCAATGAAATCTAGCACGTTTTGGACAAAAAGACTACCTTTTATTTTTGCGCCGTAGCTCTGCCAGCACCTAGGGAAACCTAGCAAACCTATACATTTTTGAAAACTAGACACCCAGGGGAAATCAGGATGGGGTGACTCGTCTGCCTACCCCCAGGTTTTGTTACCCAGAGTCCCTTGCAAACCTAAAAATTTGACAAAAAAAACACATTTCTGTGGTGGAAAGTTCTGGAATCTGAGTGGATCAACAAATTTCCACTCACCCAGCGTTTCCCTAGGTCTCCTGAAAAAAATGGTACCTCACTTGCGTGGATAGACATAGTGGCTGCAACTGGAAACGGTTCAAATTGTACGGTGGTGAATTTACAATACCCTATTGCAAAACTACCTTGGTTTTCGGGGGGGGGCACCTGATTTTTTGGCTCGGGCTCGGTGGTATTCTTTGGAAAGTACCAAACCCAAATAGTTCTAAAAAATAGACACCCGGGGGAGTCCAGGGAGGTATGGCATGCGTGGGTCCCCCAATGTTTTCCTACCCAGAACTCCTTGCAAACCTTAAAATTAGGTAAAAATAGCACTTTTCCAAACTTTTTGGCGTGGGATCGCCGTGCCGGCAAAAATGTCCTACCACCCAGCGTTCCCCTTGTTCTCCCGAGTAAAAGGATACCTCACTTGTGTGGGTGCCCCAAAGCAGAACACGACAAAAATGAATTTTGAAAAAAGTAGTATTTAAGTTTTACAAATTAAGCCCCCCTGCCTGAGTCACATGCCTTTGGCCCACCCACACAAGTGAGGTATCATTTTACTCGGGATAACAAGGGAAACGCTGGGTAGTAGGACATTTGTGCCGGCAGCGAGATCCCACCCAAAAATGTACCGAAAAGTGGGTTTTTGGACAAGAATTTAAGGTTTGCAGGGGTTTCTGGGTAGGAAAACATTGGGGGACCCATGCATGCCATACCTCCCTGGACTCCCCCAGGTGTCTAGTTCTCAGAACTGTTTGGGTTTGGTAGTTTCCAAAGATGCCCGCCAAGCCCCGGGCCAAAAGCTCAGGTGACCCCCTCAAAAAATAAGATTGTTTGGCTAAAGGTAATTTTTTGGTCTCCACAGTAAGAATTGGGCCTTTTCCTATAGCAGCCACTATGCCTACCCACGCAAGTGAGGTACCATTTTTATCGGGAGACCTTGGGGAACGCTGGGTGGGAGGTAATTTGTGTGAGCCCAGTGATGCCACGCTTTCCCACACTTAAACGTGTGAAAAAAATGATTTTTTTCCAGCTAAAATTGAGGTTTGCACGGGATTCTGGGTAAAGGAACTTTGGAGGATCCACGCAAGCCATACCTCCTTGGAAGCCCCCGGGTGTCTACTTTTCAGAAATGTGTGGGTTTGGTAGGTTTCCCTAGATGGCTGTCTTGCACGGGTCCAAAAACCCAGGTAACCCCTCTTGCAAAAGCTGGTGGACTTGACATTGTCAAAAAAACAAACTAAAAATGTTTTACAGAATGCAGACCAGGCAATTCACTTTACAGCACATTAAAACTCCCAAAACTTCTTTTGCGTGTGGTACAATTTAAAACAAGCTGACACACACAATGCAGGCTTAGAAGGACAGTCAGGACAGTATATACGAGACTCCTTCCGCACGCCTCTTCGCCAACTGACTCTGCATCTTCTAGTCGGAAAGTCTCTTCCAGTAGTGGAAGGAATAGATTCAGGAAAGTGGCGATCTTGCAATCTAGCCACTTCCTCCACCACTCCAAATCTAGGAACACTTGCCTGCTCCACAAGTACAAGGCTGCCTATTATACACTCCTGAAACTTAACAAAAGGCATCTTCTTCTCAGGACAAGACTTCTGGTGCACAACAAAAGCATTAAAGGAAGCCAAGTAGAACAGATGGATAGCCAACTTCTTGTACCAAACGTAAGCCTTTCAAAGAGCAGCATAAGGTTCCAACCTCTGATCTACTCTGTCAACACCACCCATGAACTTATTGTAAGCTAGAATGCACACAGGTTTGCGCACTTCAGCACCCTGACCCCAAACAGGCACAGGTTCTGTACTTTCATCGTGGATAGTAGTCAGCATGTACACATCTCTCTTGTCTGAATACTTCACAGCTAGAAGCTCCCCACATCGCAATGCCGTAGACTGTCCCCGCACAAGCCTTTTGCAAACAAGTTCCTTTGGGAAACCTTTACGGTTACTGCGCATTGTGCCACAAGCAACAGTGCCTACTTTGGCCAACTCCTTGAACAACCGCACACCAGTGTAGAAGTTATCTACATATAAATGATGGCCTTTGTTAAATAATCCTCTACCTAGTTCCCACACAATTTTCCTAGTCACTCCAAAAGTAGAAGGACAACCAGGAGGGTTAATGCTGGACTCCTTACCAGTGTACACCCTGAAATTGTAGACATAGCCAGTTTCACTGTCACACAGCATATACAGTTTGATTCCATAGCGTGCCCTCTTACTAGGAATGTATTGCCTAAAAACCAAGCGGCCCTTGAACAACACCAAAGACTCATCCACTGCAATTTCTTTACCAGGGACAAAAATCTCAGAAAAACGATCAACAAAATGATCAAGGACAGGCCGAATTTTAAACAAACGGTCACAATCAGGGTGATCGCGTGACAACGAGGGACTAGTGGACCAATATGAAGTCATTGATGACTTCCTTAGCAAGCCCATCAAAAAAGTTAATCCCAGAAACTTCTTCATCTCTTCAACATTTGTGGGAGTCCACTGGATTGCTCTAGAATAGGGCTTAAGTCTGGCACTGTTGGCCCTCAAAAATTGTTCTGCATACAAATTGGTTTGCTCAACAATCTCCTGCAAAAACACATCGTCAAAAAACAACTGAAAAAAATTAATTGGCAGAAAATTCTCAGTATTCACTCTACACCCAGGAACACCAGTGAACTCTGGCAATGCCGGCTGCACCAAGCCAGGGGGAACCCAGAGACCATCCCTATCAATGGGGGGAGCAGCCACCCCAGCCTGCAGCACCGAAACATCTTGCTGCTGTTCTCCAACGGGAAGCCTAACAGCCACAGATACTTCTGGCTGCACAACACCAACAGAAGGCATAGCATCCCCAGAGGGCTCTTCCTGCACTACACCAACGGGAAACCCAGCAGCCTGAGATGCTTCCTGCTGCACTACACCACCGGGAAACCAAGCAGGCCCAGATGCCTCTTGCCCCTCTACACCAATGGGAAACCTACCAGCCACAGATACTTCTGGCTGCACAACACCAACAAAAGACATAGCATCCCCAGAGGGCTCTTCCTGCACTACACCAACGGGAAGCCCAGCAGCCTGAGATGCTTCTTGCTGCACTACACCACCGGGAAACCAAGCAGGCCCAGATGCCTCTTGCCGCTCTACACCAATGGGAAACCTAACAGCCCCAGATGCCTCTTGCTGCACTACACCAGCAGGAAGACGAAAAGCACCAGATGCCTCTTTGCGCACCACAGCAATGTGAAGCCTTTTGGGTGCAGGCTCCAGCCCACATGCCTCTTGCCGACGTAAAAAGAAAGGAAACCTTGCGGCCCTGGGCAGCAGCACAGGTGCCTCTTGGCCCACTACCGGCAACACAATGTCCTCCTCTACCATAGGCCATTCATCAGCACTAGAAGAAGAGTCATCATCCGATGATGATGATTCCATGCGAAGAGAAAACTCACTGCCTGAATCTTCTGCCCCTTCCTGGGAGTCTGAATCGGACTCTAACTCTGAACCATGGTCAGAGGAAGACTCAAAAAGCAAACCAAGAACCTGCTGAGCAGTAATCCTGCGACTAGCCATTATCCTTACAAAGCAAGAAGACTGCACACACAAGTGAACAACAACCTACACTGTGCAAAGTAAGAAGTAAACAAGGTAAGGCTTTCACTAAAAGATACATACAATCCAAAACAATTTCACTCTTACAAAATATAGCTACACTCACCAGCACCTACTCTGTTGAGACACAGCGAAAACAAATGATATCCCACTAGAAAGAAAAAAAGAAATGACAGATTAGAAAACAAAGTGCACATCAAACACTAATGCTGAAAAAAAAAACACAGAGCCACACAAACTGCTAGAAGTACAACCTTTTTCAAAAAGACAAATATCAAGGGGAAGTAGTACAAAATACATTCACTTACCAAGCACAAGCAACTACACAAGCTGCAAACAGACACGCAACCTACAACAATCCAAACAGCAAAAGCCTGGAACAAGACAAAAAAAGAGAAGAAAAAAGAATTACTACCACATTTCACAAACAATATAACAATTAAAACAACAACACACAAATTTGCCCCCAAATTAAAATTCGGCCAGATGGGCCATCAAATAGGGCTTTGACCAATTGAGATTAGATGAGGTTTAACATCAAGACACTGGATAATGTTTTGAATTTTTTTAACTGCCTGACCACTTTGGTGCCAGTCAGTCTTTAGCTCCTACCAGTACCCCCATCACACAGGGGCAGTAAGGACATTCATACACCTTTTGTACGTGTGACACATACAAAACTTTCACACCGCCAGCCGCCAGCGCCATTCAAGGGCCCATCACTTTCACACGCCCACATATCTGACACAGCAACTACAGAAAATGATGGACTGCGTAGAGTGTCACTCAACTAGCAATGTGTGTAGTGACCAACAGAAAGTAACTACTCACACACCGCCAGCAGAGTGCCAGACCATGCACACCGCCAGCCAAACACCACTCAGCGCACACCGACAGCTAAGTACCACTCCATGCACACCATCCAGCCAAGCGCCACTCCACACACACCGCCAGCCAAGTACCACTCCACGCACACCACCAGCCAAGCGCCACTCCACACACACCGCCAGCCAAGCAGCACTCCGTGCACAGACAGCAAAGTAGCACTCCACGCACACCACCAGCCAAGCGCCACTCCACAGACACCGCCAGCCAAGCAGCACTCCGTGCACAGACAGCAAAGTAGCACTCCACGCACACCACCAGGCAAGCGCCACTCCACACACACCGCCAGCAAAGCACCACTCCATGCACAGACAGCAAAGTAGCACTCCACGCACACCACCAGCCAAGCGCCACTCCACAAGCACCACCAGCCAAGCACCACTCCGTGCACAGCCAGCCAAGTACCACTCCACACACACCACCAGTCAAGCGCCACTCCACACCCACCGCCAGCCAAGCACCACTCCGTGCATAGATATCCAAGTACCCCTCCACGCACACCGCCAGCCAAACACCACTCAGCGCACACCGATAGCCAAGTACCACTCCACACACACCGCCAGCCAAGCACCACTCCACGCACACCGCAAGCCAAGCGCCACTCACCGCCAGCCAAGCACCGCTCCACGCACACCATCCAGCCAAGTACCACTCCCCACACACCGCCAGCCAAACACCACTCCACACACACCACCAGCCAAACACCACTCCGTGCACAGACAACAAAGTAGCACTCCATGCACACCACCAGCCAAGCGCCAGTACACACACACTGCCAGCCAAGCAGCACTCCGTGCACAGACAGCAAAGTAGCACTCCACGCACACCACCAGCCAAGCGCCAATCCACACACACCGCCAGCCAAGCAGCACTCCGTGCACAGACAGCAAAGTAGCACTCCACGCACACCACCAGCCAAGCGCCACTCCATACACACCGCCAGCCAAGCAGCACTCCATGCACAGACAGCAAAGTAGCACTCCACGCACACTACCAGCCAAGCGCCACTCCACACACACCGCCAGCCAAGCACCACTCCGTGCACAGACAGCAAAGTAGCACTCCACGCACACCACCAGCCAAGCGCCACTCCACAAGCACCACCAGCCAAGCACCACTCCGTGCACAGACAGCCAAGTACCACTCCACACACACCACCAGCCAAGCGCCACTCCACACACACCGCCAGCCAAGCGCCACTCCGTGCATAGATAGCCAAGTACCCCTCCACGCACACCGCCAGCCAAACACCACTCAGCGCACACCGACAGCCAAGTACCACTCCACACACACCGCGAGCCAAGCACCACTCCACGCACACCGCAAGCCAAGCACCACTCACCGCCAGCCAAGCACCGCTCCACGCACACCATCCAGCCAAGTACCACTCCCCACACACCGCCAGCCAAACACCACTCCACACACACCACCAGCCAAACACCACTCCGTGCACAGACAACCAAGTAGCACTCCACGCACACCACCAGCCAAGCGCCACTCCACACACACCGCAAGCCAAGCAGCACTCCGTGCACAGACAGCAAAGTAGCATTCCACGCACACCACCAGCCAAGTGCCACTCCACACACACCGCCAGCCAAGCAGCACTCCGTGCACAGACAGCAAAGTAGCACTCCACGCACACCACCAGCCAAGCGCCACTCCACACGCACCGCCAGCCAAGCAGCACTCCGTGCACAGACAGCCAAGTACCACTCCACACACACCACCAGCCAAGCGCCACTCCACACACACCGCCAGCCAAGCACCACTCCGTGCATAGATAGCCAAGTACCCCTCCACGCACACTGCCAGCCAAACACCACTCAGCGCACACCGACAGCCAAGTACCACTCCACACACACCGCCAGCCAAGCACCACTCCATGCACACCGCAAGCCAAGCGCCACTCACCGCCAGCCAAGCACCGCTCCACGCACACCATCCAGCCAAGTACCACTCCCCACACACACCACCAGCAAACACCACTCCGTGCACAGACAACCAAGTACCACTCCACGCACACCACCAGCCAAGCGCCACTCCACACACACCGCCAGCCAAGCAGCACTCCGTGCACAGACAGCAAAGTAGCACTCCACGCACACCACCAGCCAAGCGCCACTCCACACACACCGCCAGCCAAGCACCACTCCTTGCCCAAGGGGTCGCTTCCTAAAAACTAAATATTCCTTGGTGTTAGTGGGCATTTTCTGCCCCCCCGGGGGCAAAACGGCAAAAAAACTGGCCGATTTGCCCCCAGGGTGGACAGAAAAACAAAAACACAATCATGGCCACCTGGAAGCGACCCTTACCCAAGGGGTCGCTTCCCAAAACAAACACATTGCCCCAACAAAAATCCCTGGTGCTAGTGGGTAATTTCTGCCCCCCCCCCCCCCCCGGGAGAAAAACGGCCGAAAAACGGGCCGATTTGCCCCTAGGGGGGGCAGAAAAACGAAAAGTAAATGTGAGGCCACCTGGAAGCGACCCTTGCCCAAGGGGTCGCTTCCTAAAAACTAAAATGAAATTCCTGGTGTCTAGTGGGCATTTTCTGCCCCCCCTGGGGGCAAAACGGCCGAAAAAACGGGCCGATTTCCCCCCAGGGGGGGGCAGAAAAACGAAAACATATTGCCAGCCCGCCTGGAAGCGACCCTTGCCCAAGGGGTCGCTTCCTAAAAACTCAAATTAAATCCCTGGTGTCTACTGGGGGCATTTCCGCCGCACGATCGCGACGCTGTGCGCGATCGTGAGGCAGAAATGCCCTGCAAAGAGACATCAGGGGAAAGGAAAATCTCTTTCCTCTTCCCTGATGCCTCTTCGCTGCCCCCAAACCCCCGCCAGCCCAGAGAAACCTACCTTGTTCCAGCGCGGTCAGGAAGCAAATGGCTTCCTGAGCGCTGGGAATCCCTGATGATGTCAGCGCGCGCTGTGCGCGCTGACGTCATCAGGGATTACCATGGGGAGGGGCGGGGGCGGCAGCGGAAGCTCTTCCGCTGCCGCCCCCAGCAAAACAAACACGATCAGAGACCCTCGGGGGGAGCGCCAGCGCTTCCCCCGAGGGTGGGGCTGATGACGAGCTGGCCTTGTCATCAGCGCACCACAGGTAAGCGCGATGACGAGCCCAGCTCGTCATTAGCCCCGAAGGGGTTAAAGTGGGAGCTAGATATAACTAATAGGTGTGGTAATAAATGTTGCTCCGCTGGTGGAGTTTGCAGAGTTTTGCCCACTCCGTATTCCTCTTGGAAGTTCTGGCAAATCTATTCAAACTGCCACATGGCTTACATTTTTCTCATGACCAGATTGCCAACGCTACGTTCGCAAACTAGAATTTGTGTTCCCCAGAGCGATTTTCAGACGCTAGAATGCCTCCCAGCAAGATTTCTCGATGCAGCCAGTTGCAGCAGGTTGCTACTGTTAGCCTTGAGATAGCTGCCACTTGAGCTCAAGCGACAGAAATAAGCAGCATCCTCTGGTGTGCTGCATGGTGCCATTCACGCTGTAATATTTTACAGTGCAGAACAAGCTCCCGGCACAAGCAGTGCGACCTGCTGAATTCTACCTGATTGAGGAACTCAGCGCAATTTTACAGGGTTTTTAAATAACTCCATGGAATTCCATGGAGTGAACCTCCGGGAGTTCCTCCCATCCCTAATAAATGATGGACCCTCAGACCCAACTCTTCAGTAGACATCTGGACCTGTGGTACACTCAGAAGAAATACTACTGTGCTGATTTGCTGCAAGAAAGACTGTCACTCTGTTGTCCTGCTGAGCTTCCTTCCAGCTCTGCTTCCCTACTGCCTGAGTGAACCCAGAATTGCCAGAGGAACTCTAAGGGCTAGTGCCTGGCCTCAGGAACAGAACAGGTTCCAAAAACCCATGATCCCAGTACCTGGACCCTGCCAGCAGTGAGTCCTGCTCTCACAAGTGGTGCCACCCTAGTATTGGAGGCTGGGAAATGTGCCTGAAGGTGCTTTGCCAGCCATTCTGTTGTTCAGCAGAACCCACACAGCATGACTCATTCCATACTCCACATTGGACCCTTTGCACGATGCATCCCGACACAAGCGTTCACATTGCTGCTCCCTCGGAACTGCCACTATGTGATGCATCCTCATAACTTCTTAAGAACCAGTCAGTGAGTGACACATCTTCAATGCAGCACCTTGCATTGCAAGCCCCTCATCAATGCCATCCTCAATGGTGGTGCAGGACCTCGCATTGCAGGCTTGCAGCTTCCTGGAACTGATGCTGCACAACGCATCTCCACACTAGGACCTCGCAACACCTCGGGTGAATGAAGAATCCTTGACCAGAATTTAAGGTACTCTTGCTCAGCAGGCCCAACTTTGTCTCTGTATCCAACCCATACTCCATCGCTGGCAGCCTGAACGTGTGCCTTTATCCCGATCTTGTGTGACCTTATAGCAACAGTTAGCACTTTTTGCTTTTCAGCGCTATATTCACTGAAATACTTAAAATCACATACTCTGGGCCCGATTCACAAAGGTAAAGTGAGACAACAGTCTAACTTTACGACTTTCGGTATTCACCAAGATCATTTACTACTGGTAGATGCCCTTTGTGAATGCCGAAAGTCATAAAGTTCAACTTTTGGTATTCAAAAAGGGAAATGCTTCTTGACTACCAAAAGTCGTAAAGTTAAACCTTCGTCTCATTTTACCTTTGTGAATTGGGCCCTCTTTTTCCACTGATTGGATTTTATTTATTAAATTATTTATAAAATGTTACTCTATTTTTGCTAATTGTTGTGGGATTTTCTTGTGTTGCATAACTACTTTACACGTTGCCTGTAAGTTTAGCCTGATGGCTTTTGTGCCAAGGTACCAGAGGGTTGAGCACAGCTTAATTTGGGGTTGCTTGTGAAAGCACCATGTCCACTGACCCCACAGGGCAGGTCTGGGGCCAGGGCAGCAATATGACCTTGAAGGGCAGCAGGGAATGGGAGGTTCAGCTGCAACAGAGCAGACCACGCAGGGCCAATTGTCAGCACAGGGAACTGCAGAGTCCCTTGGGGTTCCACTTGGGTCCATGGGCAACAGGCTGACCTTGAATAGCAGCAGAGATGTAAAGGGACAGGAATATCACATCAGTAATTTCAGGAGGGTTGAGTTAACACAGGCGCCACAGAGGGTAGGCATGGGAGGCCAGGGAACAGCAAGCAGAACTCAGAGGGCAGCAGGGAGGGGCAGGGGCAAAATAGTAGACTTCAGATGGCAGGCTGGAGGGGGTGGGTCAGCACATTTACCACAGAGGGCAGGGTGAGCATTTAGAGTCTGTAGGCGGACCTCAGAGGGTAGCAGGGAGTGGGTTGGGCAGCACAACTGACCATGGATGGCAGGTAGAAGGGGGTGGGAGCAGACATATGTCATAGAGGGCAGGCCTAAAAGCCATGGGCATCAAGCTGACCTCATATGCCTCCTTTGGCACTCCTGGCTGAACAACATGGGCCTAAGGTTATATCTTACACCGATGACACACAGCTGTTGTTTACCTATGAGAAAAATACGGTGTTAAGTGTAGATGTCATCTATAATTGCCTGTCCAAGGTGTTTGCCTGGTTGAGGCTTAACCAACTGCTATGTAATTCTGATAAGTCCAAAATCACTTGATTTGGTCATATTCCTGGTGTGGAATGGCGAAACTGGTGGCCTCAGGACATGTCCCCTCCAGCTTACCCAGTTACCACCGTGAAAAAATCTTAGGGTAAAAATGGATGTGGACATGTCCATGAAGGCACAAGTGCAATCTGTAGCCGCCACATGTTTCGGACTACTAAAAATGATGAGGAACTTTCTCCCTCTCCTCTCAGTTTCTCATAGGAAAACTGTGGTCCACGCTCTGATAACATCTAGGTTGGACTACGCCAACGCTCTGTATCTACGGCCTCCCTGACTACCTAGTAGGCCGTTGCAGGTGGTACAGAATGTGACAGCAAGGGCAGTCCTGCTGGTTGTTTCCAGAACCCATATGACACCTCTCTTGATGTCTCTGCACTGGCTTCCGGTGTGGAAAAGGGTGATATTAAAGGCTCTGGTGTTAGTCTTTAAAGCCCTTCATAATGTTGGAGCTCCTTACATCAGGAGCAGAATTCAGCCATATGCTCATGTCAGAACGTTGCGATCCTCCACTCAGAAGCTGTCGGTCGTACCAAAATGTGCACGTTCTCAGCTGGGGTGACGCTCATTCCAGGTAAACGCCACTAAGCTGTGGAATAACCTGCCACCTCATTTAAGACAAGAACAAGTCTCCTCAGCTTCAGAAGGAAATTAAAAACCTGGTTGTTTCAATGAGAGTAGAACTCTTGTTGTCGCTACCAACTGCTCTGTCTATAGGGTAAAGTCAACGCCAGGAAACTCGTAAGAGTAGCCTTGAGCTTTACAAATACCCCCTATAACATAACATAACATAACATAACATAACATAACATAACATAACATAACATAACATAACATAACATACCATAACAGGGCAGTTGGGTATGGAGAATCAAGGACCACAGACAGTACAGGGGAGGACCAATGGCAACAGACAGACCATGTTGTGCAGCTGTGACAGTCAGGGCCACCACACGGACCACTTGGAGCAGCAACCTGACAATGGATTCCAGTGAAACAGACCATATGACCAAATGGCTCTGTGCAGCACATAGAGTATGGGCAGTGGAAGTTAGTCTGTTGCAATGGGCTAGGTGTAGGGCTAATGTATGGCTGTTCACTGATGATGGCTGTGTGCAGAGGGGGCTAGGGGGCCCATGAGGCATTGAACACAGCACCTGCCCTATGGCCAACCCCCACTGTGCATGTCCAAAGGCCATTTTTAGCTGGCAGTTATCCGCCCATGATAAATGGGTGCGGACCAACCCCCAACAGCGCATGGCAAAAGGCTTATTAGGAAATCGCAAATTAGGAAATGCAAAACCATTCATACCTATGGGCCATTAGGCCCATTCGAATGAATGGTTTGGTATTACCTAAATATCAATTTCCTTATAGCAATTCCTACTCTGTAAGAATCAATATTAGGGCATCTCTATTTTTGTACACACCATTTTGCATTCCCTAAATAACGACTTCTAAGGAGTCTCTATGTAGGGAGCGAAAAAAATAAGTATTTCGGACATCTGGCCCAAAGTCATCCGGAATCTAACATCTAAAAATGTTTAAAAACACTGAAGTTCAGCAGTTATAGTCCCCTCCTAAAGCCTTACTGGACAGGGGTTAGGATGTCTTTGTCAATTGCCCAAGTCTCCAACTGCTACGGTACAATCCGACCCAACACTTTCGTTGTACAGTCTATAAGCGAAATTGGGCATTAGCATTTGGGGTTTCTGCTATCGCCCTTTTTAAAATGGCCAAAATGATGGCATTTGACCAAGACCTGGGGGGCTCACAGATGATTGTACTGTTTGAGGTTTTATCCAGTATACGGGGCCCCCAACTCTGTGTTATTCTCAAAATGTCATTTGGCACCCCATAAGGTCCTGGTGCTTTATTATTTGAACATCTAGTCACAGCTAAGATGACTTCGTTTAGTGTGATGTGCAGAAAGGAGCCTGTCACTAGATCCAAATTTAAGTTGAGGGTCTGTAGACCTTGATTTGTGTAACAGGTGTCATTAAACACCTGTGTAAAATGTGTCACCCAGGTTGAAGATTGGATAGGGATGCCTGTCCTGCTATTATGGCCACTTACAAAGTATGGGGAATTTACCACTTTGCAGAACATTTTGTGCCACTTTCCACGTGTGCCCTCTCCAGTTGCTCCCAGAGTGTCTACTAGATCGTATAGTCTCCATGTCCCTGGGGGAGTCTTTCAGGGCTTTCTTTAACATGGGACGTCAAACCACTTGATGGCCTTTATCAGGCAGTAAGGTGCAGGAGTTGTTAACAACTCAAAGATTTGCCTATATGCTCCTGAGTACGCCTCCACGATGTTTAAAGTGTTAGTATCGTAATCCAAACAGGTTGCTATTTCGCTCTCACAGCCCCCCACCAGATGGCTCAAAATCTCCCCTGTATCAACGTCCACCCACTTGCACCTGAGTCGATTGTATGACGTTACTACGTATACATTTACAACGCATGCCTTTACAACACAGTTTTTACACCACAACATCCATTACAACGCATACATTTCCATCGCATGCCATTACCACAAATTGTTTTGCCCTACATTTACAACGCATTCCATTACATCACATAATACCTTTACAACGCATACCATTACAATGCATTCCATTACATTGCATTTAAGGTAAGTGTTGGATAGTGTAGGGGTAAAAATTACTATTCTAACTCCAGGGGGTGCAACAGTAGGGTAAGTGTTGGGTAATGTAGGGGTACTATGCGTAGTAATGGTATGCGTTGTATTGACATGCAATGTAATGCCTGCGTTGTAGTGACATGCATTGTAGTGTCATGCATTGTAGTGACATGCAATGTAATGGCTGCGTTGTAGTGACTTGCATTGTAAAGGATGTTGCGATGTAATGACTGTGTTGTTCATGTAGTGCGATGTGAGGACTGCGTTGTAATGGTTGTTTCCCACCTGAGTCCCTGATTTTTACAATAGTCTGCTCTGGGGGCAACATGTGTAGGTGCAGGGATTGTTAATCCCAAATTTAAGTAAAGGGATTCTGTGAAATAGTAATCGGTGTAATATATCAAATGTGAAATATAGTTCCTTATATATCAAGTTTCAAGTTCAAGTTTCAAAGCTTTATTCGATTTTCTCAAGTATTAAAAATCATAAAAGCATTTCATATTTCACATTACAAAGTACACATAATTATTAAAAAGTATTAAATTGTTGAGAAAATAAACAATCGATTAGGCCTCGATACATAAAAAATTCCGTTGTTTTAACACACTTTTTAAAAACATTGCCATGATCTTAATACATAAAGGATTTCCTAATTGTTGGAGATTCAGGTAAGCTACCCTACATTGCCGCCATGCCCCGCTTTTCAAGTAATGTTTCAACCATCTAACACGCTCTTTCTTGTACAATTTACATAGTAAGACGAGATGGAAGGTAGACTGGGCAGATACATTATCACATGGGCAGGGGGTCAAAGATCTATTCCAGTCATTTTTTTCCGGGTAGGAGACCAGGTGGTGGAAAATGTTAAACCTGAATCTACACAAAACAAAGCGTTCAAACCCCAAAGTCGTGATGGTCAAGTATGGTTGTATATTATACGAAGTCAGTAGCAATTGGTGACCAATCACAGTTTTTTTACTGACTTCGATCGCAAACCTCAAGTTATTAAAGTGCTCCATACATAGATTTCTTAAAGATTTCTTGGGAATTTTCCCGATTAACTCAGGTTTGTAGTACCATTCAGGCCTTTCAATGTCCACAAAGACTTTCCTCACATACTCAAGCCATTTGATACTTTTAGCATTGTCCAGGGCCATAACATCGTTAATTACTGCTCGATTCAGCGCTAGTTCTGGTGTCACCCAAATTCTCCTCCAGAGTAGAATTGGCTGCATTTTAATCAAGTCTGTCAGGTGCTCCATTCCTAATTCCGTGTGGGAATTATAAACTGAGGAGCTTTTTGGAAGGGACAGAAGGTATCGAAAGAAGTCATTTTCGATGATTTGGAGAGCTGTTACGTCCTGATATCCCCGTACTCCCGCTCCATACAGGGCAATGCTTCTACATTAGGCCACATAAATCCTAAGCATTATATCTAGTTGTTTTTTCCCTAGTTTACTTGCAAAATGTTTTACAGCTGCAACCGAGCGTTTAAATGCTAGGGATCTATTTTTCACCTCAGTGGCCCATGCCCCCGTTGCCTCAATTGTGACACCTAAGTATGGGAATGTTTTTGTAGCCTGTAAGTGAGAATCTCCCACACTAAGTTGCTTACATCTAGCCCCACCTTTGCCGGATCCCATCACAAATGATTTTTTGGCATTAAGAATAAGTCCCCTCTCCCCCATGTAGTCAACATATTTTTTTAGAGCTTTTTGATGACCGACTTTAGTTCTTGCCATCAGGACAGCGTCGTCCGCATACAGAAGGGAGCAAATCTGACTATTCCCCACCTTGGGGGAATCGATGCCGCTGGCTCCCAATTCCCTCTCCAGACTGTTGGTATATAGTGAGAACAGAAAAGGGGCCAGCACACATCCTTGCCTCACTCCCCTCTGTATGCGGAAAGACCTGGTGCATTCCCCGCTCAGCCCGTACCTTACTTTAGCTGTAGCCTTCATATATAGTTGTCTCAGGAAGAGCACAATTGATGGGTCTACCTTCATCTCCTCCAAGGTTTCCCACAATTTGTTGTGTATCACGAAGTCAAACACCGACGAAAGGTCGACGAAGACTGCGTAAAAGCAGCCCTTTTTAGCTCTGATGTATTTCCCCTGGAGGAGGACGAAGTTCAAAACTTGCTCCACCGTGCCCATCCCTGGACGGAAACCATATTGGACTGGCGTAAGGATATTCTTTTCCTCTGCCCAGACCTGTAGTTTACTCAGCACTACTCTGCCTGCAATTTTCGCTAATGAATCTAAAAGCGATATTGGTCTATAGTTAGAGGGGCTATCCCTATCACCCTTTTTGTGTATGGGGATAATTAACGACTCTGCCCATGTTTTGACAAAGCCTTTCTCACAGCAGGCCTCTATTACCCGTAGGCATACGGGTGCCCACAGCTCTATGTTTAATTTATAAAGATCGCTTGGGATCCCATCTGGGCCCGGTGCTTTATTATTCTGCGTAGATTTTATGGCCGTCACAACCTCCTCTAAGTTAAACTCTAGTGGTATGGGGCTAAAGTTGCTTTGTGCTCGTTGCTCCTCCGAGGCATTACAATATACTTTTGAGAAGAACTCAACTCATGAGTTCTCGTCAATAGCAATTTCTATTTTGGTGGTCGCTTTATTATTAACAAATGGTGAATTTACTACTTGCCAGAATAATTTGGAATCACCATTCTCAGCAGCATTCGTTAGATCCAGCCATGCTTTTTCCTTTATGGCCTTTTTTCTATGGGCCCTTGCTACGTTATAAGCCTTCCTAAGTGTTGTGATCATGGCATGGTCTTTTACTTCTTCCTTTAAGGCGCTTTTCAGGGCTTTATGTGTCTTTCTACATTGGTTATCAAACCATCCCTTGTTGACTATGTTCTTCCTAGAACACGTCCTAGTCAGCACTCCCTGTATACTCTTGGTGATATTACTAAATGCCTCCAGGATCTCGCTTTTCCCAGGATTGTCCTGTAAGCATATAAGTAGGGAAGGGAAAGCCTCTTTCACGATTTTTTGTGAGGTTCTTTCGGGATCTAACATTCCCCACTTTAAGGCTATACCGTTTTGGCGTGCAACCGCTAAGTTCTGCGTCCAGGCCAAGGTCTCGATTAGCGAAGGGGTGTTTGTTCCCATTACACTAAGAAGAATTCTTATTGGCAAATGGTCACTCAGGCCAGAAGCAAGGGTCTCAAAGTTCATCACCCGGCTACCATATCTATTGGGCAGGATAATGAAATCTATGATTGAATGTAGCCCCCTTGCCAAAAAAGTGGGGGTAAACTTTACCTTGGGGTGACATAACCTGTTTGCAAACCCTAAGTCAAACTTGGCCATGATGTTGTTTAAAATGTCCCCTTTCATATGGTGTTGAAAGTGGCTGCAGTCCCCTTGCTCGTCCCTACCATATTCTTGATACCCACATGTTTCCATTGTACATGGATTTACATTGAAGTCCCCTACCCAAACCCAAATTAAGTCCTTCCCTTGCATGGGTTTTACCCCCCTCATTTCTTTTGTCATTTTCGCTAATTCGTCCCTGAAGACCGTGCTCTCAATGTTATTGTAAAAGTTTACCACTATTAGCACGTCTCTACAATTTATGTGGATGGTAACCACTTGGAAGTGGGCTGAGATTGATCTACCCGAGCTAATGTAAGTATTTAGGCGATTAGAAACGTAGACGCATAACCCCCCTTTATGCCTACCATGACTGGAGGGTACTGCAGGGACATGAAATGTCTTGAAGCCATCTATGTGCACTTCCTTTAAGGCCCAGGTCTCCTGGACACAGAGTATGTCTATATCACTTACAAACTCTCCCCATTGTGTTTCTGACACCTTACTGGCAATCCCACATACGTTCCAAGTTACTACACTTATTTGGCATGTTTTTATGACTATGTTATTTATCTTAGAAGTATTTCTATCTTTGATTATATTTGCTGATGCTTTCCCCCTTACCTTACTCCTTAGTACCTCATCTGTTATATTTGTGTTTTCCTCATCCCTGGCCTGATTTTCGGTTTCGCTGTTTTGAATCTTCCCTATTTCATTAACTATGTTTGTATTTAACCTCCTACCTGATAACAGTCCACTTGTAGAACTCTTGGGCCCAGCTTCCTTTATACTCCCTGACTTTATGCTTTTGTTCTTTATGGGGACATCAAGTCAGTCATTTTGATCTAAGCCTGAAAATGGGTCGAGGAGGTGGTATAGTGGAACATTCCAGTAATGATTCGGGTTGATGGGATAGTGATTAGGATCAAAACGTGGTTTATATCTGTTGGGATATTGACGGATGGGGGGAAATAGGGGGACGGGGGAGTAATTAAAGTTTTGTCTTACTGGAGTATGATATGGGTTATATCTGCCAAAAGCGTGAAGGTTGGAATGCCCATCTTTTAATGATTGTACATGGGGCTTCATCATTGTTTGTGGGTAAAAATAGGTCAAGTTGCGCGCAGACACAGTCCCCTCTTTTCTTCCTGAGTACCAGTCTAAGATATGAGTCACAACTCGGTGATCCCTAAAGTTTATAATGATTACGTCACCTTCTGTGTCTTTTGGTCTCACGCCCACCCAGTCACACCTTCTCACAGACACTATGTCCCCATTTAGGTGTGGTGGCAATGGTCTGTTCGTCCTTAGCCAGTGTATGACCCTGTTCTTTAGACTTGAATCTGACTCTATATTACCTGTCTGTACCCTAGGGACCCCAGTCAGGATAATAACGTAATTTGTTGACTCTGGGGGAAGGTCGACATTACCCTTGTATTTTAATTTAACCCGGTTATCTAGTGACACATTCCTTCTGCTTGTCTCTATGGCTGTGAGTACCTTTGTTGGCCTGGTCTTGGGTTTTCCCTCATGTGTTACTAGGCTGGGGGTTATATTGGTATTCGCGGGAATTTTTTCTAGGGGAGCCTTACTTTGGGTCACTATTGGTTGGGCCTCTATTTGAACAGTTTCTTTAGGAATGTTTTGTCCTGTGGCCTCATTTAGTGTCTTTTCCGCTAAAATGCGGTCCATGGTCTCTCCCAGCTTTTTAACTCTTTCTAGTATAGGAAACATGTAGGATCTTAGGAGGCGTTCAATGTCCTCAATTATCCCTCTATTCGGTTGGTCTTCTAATGATTTGTTTAATTCCAGTTGTGGTTTGTTTAATGTCTCTTTATCACTAGATTTGTTGGCTTTAGCCGAGGGGTACTTTGCTGGGATTGGAGTCTTTATGTTGAGAGATTTTTTCCTCCCCATTGTATTCCTCCTTTTTTTCCTTGGGGGCGAGCGGCATACTTCGAGGGTTCTCTTTTTTTGTAATTTCCCTTCGAGTAATTTGACTGCTTGAAGTGGATGGGCCTTGCCTTGAGAGCCCTCCTCCACCGTCCAGATATGTGCGGGGGAAGAGTGGGAAGGGGCATGTTGCAGATCATGATCCACGATGATAGGGGAATTTAGATCAATCAAGGCGTCGGTGCCCAGTGATGGCTGTATCGTGTTACTTAAATTGATAATCTCCTTTTCATTTGTTTGTAGAGGGACCTCTTTAAAAATCCGAGGGATGTCGTTAATATTAAATAAGTCCATTTCAGACTCTCCTTCAGGTGTGACATTATTATTTGGTGGTGGACTCTTTGCCTCCATTCTAGCGGGCACCAAAGGTTTATGTTTTAAAAGTTCTATAGAGAGGCGGCGTTCTGCTCTCCTTTCTGCCATCTCTATTTCTTTGTCAATATCCCTTTTGGCCCTTGCGAAATATTTATCCAGGGGGCCCAATATACTTATAGTGACAGACGTGGGGAGCGACAAGTTCAGGGTGTCTGTAGCCATATTTTTAGCAAGTTAGCCTGGAGCTCACAATTGCGGGCACAATAACCAAGACTATTTTCCTTACCCCAGATCCGCAGTTAGATGGTGGGCCCGGCCCGGCCGTATCCGGCCCTAGACGGCCACCGACGGCCCGCCCTTTGCCCGGGCTTAGCCCCGGGCGCTCCCGCGCGCTACCGCGCGGCGGGTTCCACTGACTCCTATGTAGAGCTGGGGGTGGGGGCGTTACCGGCAGGGAGAGCAGCCACAGGTGTGACAGGCAGGGACTCTTGGGATATTGAGTCCCTGCAGTACTGCTCGCAGCCCTGCCGGTGCCTCAGGACGGTTAAAAACACTCAATCCTCTTAACCCCAGAAATCCGGAGTCCAGAAGGGCGCAATTTTTGACAAATGTTGTGGGTAAGTAGCTGGGGGTTCTTTATGTGTAAAGTAAGGTAACAACCCCTGTAATTAACGTTCTACACCGATTCTACACTGATTTCTCCTGCTTTGTGTTCTAACCTAATGCATAATGAGTGCTGTAATTGTATCTTGCATTGATTAAAATATTTACATTAACGTAAATCAAAACTGAGGTTTATTAGTTCTAGTAAAAATGGCAGGACTACAGCCATGTGCCATTATTTAAAGTCTGGTTCGTTGGTTCTCCATATCAAAGCTGGTATTTACTCAACAATTCTCAAACCTCCAAAATTGTTTCTGGAACTGCCTTGCAGAGATGTCAATGGTATTAGATGAGGTTCTGGAAGTCATACTATTAGAAACCTCTGGCATGGGGTGCATGGCCTGACCATGCACCAAGATGGCTGCTCGACCGTAAAGCCCCAGAGCCGCAGTGTATTAATTGCAGCCATGCTCCGATTCACCGGTATCCTTGCGGCAGTTGGCTGGGCTGGTAGATGCATTGTGACCTGTGGAGTAGCCCGGGCCTTTCAGCTTTGAATTTTGGCAGCTCTTTGGTGACCCGCCGGCGCTCCTGAGGGTGGGGCCATGGACAAGCAGAGCAGCTGCGCTATATATGTGAATGCAGTGGAGGTGTGCCTTTGATGTGCAGCAGGGCGAGAGGCATCTCGTTGCGCGTACTTTCATTATTGGACCGCTGTGGCGCTGAGTGCCTTCCCTCTCTCTACTCAATTTTTATTTTTACCACCATCTGACCTCCTCTTCAGGACCTAGCCTGAACTGGGCCCACTGATTGAAGCCACCACTTGGGCCGTGTAATTGTTAGCAGTGAGCTGAATCATAAGAATAGCTCTCTCTCCCCTAGAAATTAATTGGGGGATTCCAAGAGACCACCCATAACCTGCGCAACATTGCGTCTCTCCGTGGGAGGATGTGGTGGGCTGTGCCTGACTTCATCCATACTGTAAGTGGCTTCAGGCACCAAGTGCGGACATACTTTTGGGAGTGAATTTGAGAGCTCGCATTTTCACTTTTTTCTACCACAACGATTGCGACACAGAGCTGCTGTATCTCTGAGTCTGGGACTAAATTGCTAGCTCTCATTGTTGGCATTCTCATCATAGGCATCAAAGAATCGGCCTCCTTTCTCAAGTGGCAGTTCTTTCACTCTAATTCAACCTTACATCATGGGCTGTGAGGGCCCTAAACAGTGTTAGCTCTCCTTTGATACAACCAAGACCCCCCGACGTGAAGAGAATGAATGCCCCATATACAGAGACCCACTGGTCCTCAATGCGCGGTTTGATACATTGGCTGCCCACTTTGACGAGATGCATGCCTGCATTAGGCAACATGAGACCCGCATTGAGGCCACCGAGCAGCACATATCTGAAATGGAGGATGCCCAGCCGGCCGTGGTCAAGAGGCTGGTGCGCACTGAACGGCTTCTTAAGATGATTGCCACTAAGGCAGAGGATTTGAAGGCCCGATCATGCCAGAACAATATTCGTATTGCAGAGGTGGCAGAATCCACCAACACGGGCCCCATGGATGCCGATGTGGAGCGGCATCTCATGGACCGTTTTGGTAGGGATTCCTTTTCATCAATGTTCGCAATCGAGCGTGCCCATAGAGCACTCACTCCTAGATCAGCCCCTGACACCCCACCGTGATTGATAACAGCATGGCTCCTGAATTATCATACTCATTAAGTTGCACTTTTCCTGGCCCATGATAAAGTAGATATTCAACATCAGGGCATGTCACTCTCCTTCTTTCCTGATTTCACCCTCCTTGTTCAAGAGACCTGGCAAAAATTTCTGGATATAAAACAAACTTTGCAAAAAACGAATGTCCAATACGCCATGGTTTACCCAGAGTGCTTGTTCATTCAACTGACTGGGAAAATCCTCATTTTCGACTCACCGACTAATGCGGCTGGCTTCTGGAGGCAACATAGACCGGGCTCGGCCTCCCCTCCCAGTAAAGGGCCTGCCGCCTCCCAACATCCATCCACGCAGACTAATGAAGCTGAGTGGCCTATTGACTGTCGCTTTGTTCGCTTATTGTAAAATTGTCAGATCCACCGCTATATCCTTTTTTTCATTAGCACTCTAATGTTATTGGCTGTACAGGATTTCATCAAAATCTAGTAGTGTTCTCCGGCGGTCTCCTTTGAGCATTGCCTCCTCCCTAGGAGCTCTCCTACAGTCTGATGGGGAATTGGTGTGTTTCACAGGATATTGGTTGGGTTGTTATCCAATCTGGTTGGGGTGGGAGATTTTGGGTTGTTCTGTGTTTCAAGTCATATGTTTATCATATAGAGGGCATTACTTATACTACTAGTTAGCCTTGCTAATTTTTTAACATTGGCCCATGTCCATTCATCCATGCATGGTCTTGATGACACCATCAAGTAGGAGCCCTGGGGCACTGGAACTAAAAAGCATGTTGTGGAATGTTACGGGTCTGCCCAATCCTGCTAAGGGTAGACAAGTCTTATCCTACCTTACCCGACACCCAGTCCAAGTGGCATTTCTACAAGAGACTCACTATGCCCCCGCCTCTGACAATCGATTTGCCTCCAATTGGGGTAATAAAAGTTTTTTTGCTTATTATAGTACCTACCCCAGATCGGTATGTATTTTAATCCATAAGGCAGATCCGTTTCAGGTACATAAAGTGGCTGCAGACCCTGAGGGCAGATATCTATTAGTGGCTGGTTCCCTTGGTACAGAGCAATTGATCCTGTTTAATGTCTATGCCCCCAATATAGACACACCAGACTTTTTCCCCAGTATCGTCACACATATATCTAGCTTCTGTACTGATTCTATGGTAATGGGGGGCGATTTCATTCTCACATTACACTCAACCCTTGACACAACGGGCTCAGGTCAGGTCACCAAACCACATTCTGCTAGAACTTTCACAGTCCTCTCCGCTGGTAGATGCTCGGCATCATCAATACTCCACTCATAAAGGCTTTTTTTTCTACTCAGCACCACATGGAACTTAGTCTCGCATAGATCATTGGTAGCTATCCTCTAAATTTCTGGTCAACGTTCTCTCTGTTTAGTATTTTCCCCATACTCTATTGAATCATTCGCCAGTGCTGCTGATCCTTGCTGTCCCCAGTGTCACACGATTGTATACATTCTGGTGCGTCCCAAAGGAGGACCTACTTGATAGCATGTTCAAGAGTGTGATTAGAGATGCCATAACTTAATACTTTCAGTTAAACTCACATTCAGTGCCTCGCTATGCACACTATGGGAGGATTTAAAAGTTTATATACGTGGCATGTGTATTGCTAAACAGTCTGGGGTGCTTCGGTCTTTCCGCCGGGAACTCGAGTCGACCAAGAGGGCATTGAAGAAGCTTGATGCATGTTCTTTGGCAGGTGACCCCGCTTCTTCGCTCCATCAAAGGGTGAAACTCCTTGCTGTGTTCCAAGATCTCACAACTCGCGAAGCCAATTACCTTGGCAAATACACACATGCAAGGATATATGGGGATGGTGAAAGACTGGGTCGAACACTGCTTTGCCCTAGATATCATTCCTCCTTTATTACACAGTTGCAATTGGATGACGGCACATCGATCTCCCATGGCTCTGATATTGTCTCCACTCTTCTATACTACTATTCTCATTTATATGCCTCTCGTTCATCTCCATCCAACGCTGCTCACACTGAATATTTGCCTGAGGTGGCGATGGTTTGCATCAAAGCGGGTCAGTGTCAATTCCTGGCCTTACCTATTACTGCAGGCGAGGTCTCTCAGGCCATAGACGACCTTAACGGATCCCGCACTCTGGGTACAGATGGTCTATCTGGAATTTTCTACAAAACATATAAACCATTACTAGTTCCTCATCTGTTGGAAGTATATGCAAAATTGCCCTAGTTCCGGTTGCTTATGATGCGGGAGGCCGTTATTTCCTTGTTCCTCGAACCGGGTTAACCCTCTTGCCATTATTATTATTATTATTATTATTTAGCGATTTATAGAGCGCCTGGTGACCCGGAGGCATCCCCGCGCTGTGAAAGTTATTGGAGACCGGAGGTAATGAGGAGAGGTACTATTTGGGGAATAGGAGAGTTTTCAGTCTTTTACGGAAGAGGGGGTAACGGGATTCCAGACGCAGGCTGCGGGGGAGTGAGTTCCATCCTGAGGACGCTTTGACCGAAAAGCGTCGACCACCGGTGCGTACCTTCCTGAATCTAGGGACACTGGCCAAGCGTTCGTTGTCCGAGCGCAGGAGTCTGGGGGCTTTGTAGGGAGTGACCATATCCTTCAGGGCAGCTGGGCCAACACCATTGATGAGTTTATGGGCAGTGCACAGGGCCTTGAATTCTACCCTCTGCCGCACCGGGAGCCAGTGAAGAGCCTTGAGGGCAGGTCTGGCCGATGCTCTGGTGGGGAGGCCCATAATGAGCCGCGCCGCCGCATTTTGGATGCGTTGGAGTTTAGCCAAGGTGGATTCAGGGTCCCCGAGGTAGATGGCATTGCTGTAGTCAAGCAGGGCAAGAATAAGACCTTGAACCAGTAGTTTCCTTGATAACGGAGGAAGTGGGAGGATCCTGCGGATGGATCGCATGAGCCCAAAGCAGATTCCTGCTGTTTTGGCTGCTTGGGTCTTCATGGTCAACTCGGGTTCTAGCCAGACTCCCAGTGTCTTGATTTCCTTTTTCGGGGTTGGCACCTCACCGAGGACGTCCGGCCAGACCGAGAGGGGGATGGTTGTCCATTTCTTGCCCATAAGCATTATTTCAGTTTTCGCTCCGTTGAGCTTCAGAGAGGACTCGCTCATCCAGTTGTAAATGTCCTGGAGGCAGTTCAACAGGTTATCTGGGTGGTTTTCAAGGTGGGATAGTGAGACGACCAGTTGCGTGTCGTCCGCATAGCTCACTATTTTTATCCCGTAGGGTGCAACGACATCCTTGAGGGGGGCCATGTAGACATTAAACAGGGTGGGACTAAGCGAGGACCCCTGGGGGACTCCGCTAGAGAGTGGAAGAGGGGCAGAGTGTGAGTTGCCGTCCCAAACCTGAAATGAGCGGCCTGATAGAAATGAGTCTATCCAAGCGAGCGCAGTACCCGCGATTCCTGCCATGGCCAGCCGTTGGAGAAGGACACGGTGGTCTACCGTATCGAAGGCTGCACTGAGGTCCATGTGGATCACCGCCACTGACCCTCCTGAAACCAAAATGCACCTTGCCTCCTCGATGACAGTGAGGAGTGCGGTGTCCGTGCCATGGCCGGGTCGGAATCCAGTTTGGGACCGACGCAGTAGATTGTTGACTTCGAGGTACTGGGAAAGTTGCACATTAACCAACTTCTCAGCCATCTTGCTTATACAAGGGAGAAGCGAGATCGGTCTGTAGTTGGCCATGTCCACGGGGTCCAGTTGAGGTTTTTTGAGCAGGGCCTTGACAACAGCGCTCTTCCAGTTCGAAGGAACAGAGCCCTGCGAAAGAGAGATGTTGATTAGTTCCCTGATAGTAGGAGCTATGCTAGGGGACACAGTTTTTAGGAATCTCACAGGGGCCGGGTCAAGAGGAGAGCCGCTTTTCATCTTGGCCAGTGTTGAGACTACTTCGTCCAGAGAAATCGCTCTGAAAGTGGACAGCTGGGGATGTAGGTTGTTGCCCAAAGGAATAGCGGCCGCCTCTTTGTCTGTGTGGTAGGATGGACTAGGAGGTGGGAGGGAGGCTAGTATCCGGGCAATTTTGGAGTCGAAGTAGGATGCCAGTTCGTTACTTCTGTCTGGTGGGGGTGGGTGCGAAGACGATGGCCCTGGTATTTTAAGCAGCTCTTTGGCGATAAGGTAAGATTCTCTAGCCGAGTTGGTAGCATTTTGTATTCTGGCGTCATAGTAGGCGGCTTTAGTAAGCTTCAAGGTGGATTTATAAATTCTCACCGACCTGCGGTAGGCATCCTTACTGGCATGGAGCCATTCCTTTCTCCACACTCTCTCTGCTTTTTTACACTCTTTGCGGAGAGATCGGAGTTCAGGGCTGTACCAGGGGGCCGAGCCAATTTTCCTGTTTTTCTCCACCCGAGTTTTTTTAGGGAGGATGGAGTCGAGGGAGGTGGAAATCCATTCCCTGAACTGTTTGTCGGCAGTGGCCGGGTCGTCAGGAAGGCTAGGGGTTGTTGAGTTTAGGGCTTTAGTCCAGTCCTCTGCCCATGCCCTGTCCCTGTCCCTGATATAGGTGGCTGGTTTTGGGGGTTTCCTGAGTAACCCTGGTAAGTGGATAGTGACCAAGAAATGGTCCGTCCACGGGAGGGGGAGGGACTCTATGGTTTGTAGGGAAGGGCAGTTAGTGAACACTGGGTCTAGCAAATGTCCCTTAATGTGCGTGGCTCCGGAGTTAATAAGAGGGAGGCCATAGGCAGCCAGGTCATTGATCAGGTCAGATGCCCCTGTGTCCAGAGGGTCGTCGAAGTGGATGTTTAAGTCTCCCAGAATGGAAAAATTGGAGGTGAGATGGGCCAAGGATGATATGGTTTCAAGGAGAGCGACCGCAAAAGGGCCAACATGGCCAGGGGGACGATATACCAATAGGCCAGACAAAGTACTTGTCGGGGCTAGCTGGATGGTAAAGAAGCAGCTTTCGGAGTCCAGGATTTGGGCATCGCTAGATCTACAAAATAAGTGATCCCGGAAGATGATGGCTAGTCCGCCTCCTCTGCCGGAGGGGCGTGGTTGAGACTGGATAAGGAAGCCCGGGGGTAGGGCCATGACTATATCCGAATCCGAGTGGTCGGTGATCCACGTTTCTGTAAGGAACAGAATATCCAGGTCGTGGTCTACTATGAGATGATTAATGAGCATAGCATGCATGGGTAGAGACCTGCAGTTTAATGTGGCTAGTTTAAGGCCCGGGGGGGGAACTGGGAGTTTGGGAAGTTGTAACTGGACTGGGTTGCAGATACTGCAGCTAGTAAAAGGACCGTTTAGGTCGTGTACATAGTTGCAAGTGCTATCATTAGCAGGTCTGAGACTACGAAGGTCTCGACGGGAATAGCTTACCCTTGTGGGAGAAGGATCTGGCATAGGTTCTGGCCCTGAGCGCGGTCGAGCGCGGACGGGCGCAGACGGGCTTGCCTTAAGCGCGCCTTCGGCGCGCAATCGTCGCGCCCGCTGCACTCGTCCGCTGCGCTTCCTGTATAGACACAGGATTTATAGGGGCAGGAGTTGCGAGGGGTGGGCGTGGCCTAACCAGATGGGCGTGGCCTGAGTCCTGGGCGATGGCGGCAGGGAGAGCAGAAACAAACCCTCGCCAGCGGCAGCTTTCTAGTCAGCTGTGGAGTCAATATGAGTCAGGCGCGAGGTGCTCAGGAGGTGAGTGAAGTTTTAAATACACAAGTCAGTTCAATATGTTGTTTAAAAAAGCAAATAGCTCTACTCCCGGCTCAAGCCTCAGGAGGTTCCAATTTTAACAAGCAGCGCTAGCAGTCAGCGCGCACTATATGGCGAGATTGCGAGGGGTGGGCGTGGCCTAACCAGATGGGCGTGGCCTGAGTCCTGGGCGATGGCGGCAGGGAGAGCAGAAACAAACCCTCGCCAGCGGCAGCTTTCTAGTCAGCTGTGGAGTCAATATGAGTCAGGCGCGAGGTGCTCAGGAGGTGAGTGAAGTTTTAAAAACACAAGTCAGTTCAATATGTTGTTTAAAAAAGCAAATAGCTCTACTCCCGGCTCAAGCCTCAGGAGGTTCCAATTTTAACAAGCAGCGCTAGTAGTCAGCGCGCACTATATGGCGAGATTGCGAGGGGTGGGCGTGGCCTAACCAGATGGGCGTGGCCTGAGTCCTGGGCCATGGCGGCAGGGAGAGCAGAAACAAACCCTCGCCAGCGGCAGCTTTCTAGTCAGCTGTGGAGTCAATATGAGTCAGGCGCGAGGTGCTCAGGAGGTGAGTGAAGTTTTAAAAACACAAGTCAGTTCAATATGTTGTTTAAAAAAGCAAATAGCTCTACTCCTGGCTCAAGCCTCAGGAGGTTCCAATTTTAACAAGCAGCGCTAGCAGTCAGCGCGCACTATATGGCGAGATTGCGAGGGGTGGGCGTGGCCTAACCAGATGGGCGTGGCCTGAGTCCTGGGCGATGGCGGCAGGGAGAGCAGAAACAAACCCTCGCCAGCGGCAGCTTTCTAGTCAGCTGTGGAGTCAATATGAGTCAGGCGCGAGGTGCTCAGGAGGTGAGTGAAGTTTTAAAAACACAAGTCAGTTCAATATGTTGTTTAAAAAAGCAAATAGCTCTACTCCCGGCTCAAGCCTCAGGAGGTTCCAATTTTAACAAGCAGCGCTAGCAGTCAGCGCGCACTATATGGCGAGATTGCGAGGGGTGGGCGTGGCCTAACCAGATGGGCGTGGCCTGAGTCCTGGGCGATGGCGGCAGGGAGAGCAGAAACAAACCCTCGCCAGCGGCAGCTTTCTAGTCAGCTGTGGAGTCAATATGAGTCAGGCGCGAGGTGCTCAGGAGGTGAGTGAAGTTTTAAAAACACAAGTCAGTTCAATATGTTGTTTAAAAAAGCAAATAGCTCTACTCCCGGCTCAAGCCTCAGGAGGTTCCAATTTTAAAAAGCAGCGCTAGCAGTCAGCGCGCACTATATGGCGAGATTGCGAGGGGTGGGCGTGGCCTAACCAGATGGGCGTGGCCTGAGTCCTGGGCGATGGCGGCAGGGAGAGCAGAAACAAACCCTCGCCAGCGGCAGCTTTCTAGTCTGCTGTGGAGTCAATATGAGTCAGGCGAGAGGTGCTCAGGAGGTGAGTGAAGTTTTAAAAACACAAGTCAGTTCAATATGTTGTTTAAAAAAGCAAATAGCTCTACTCCCGGCTCAAGCCTCAGGAGGTTCCAATTTTAACAAGCAGCGCTAGCAGTCAGCGCGCACTATATGGCGAGATTGCGAGGGGTGGGCGTGGCCTAACCAGATGGGCGTGGCCTGAGTCCTGGGCGATGGCGGCAGGGAGAGCAGAAACAAACCCTCGCCAGCGGCAGCTTTCTAGTCAGCTGTGGAGTCAATATGAGTCAGGCGCGAGGTGCTCAGGAGGTGAGTGAAGTTTTAAAAACACAAGTCAGTTCAATATGTTGTTTAAAAAAGCAAATAGCTCTACTCCCGGCTCAAGCCTCAGGAGGTTCCAATTTTAACAAGCAGCGCTAGCAGTCAGCGCGCACTATATGGCGAGATTGCGAGGGGTGGGCGTGGCCTAACCAGATGGGCGTTGCCTGAGTCCTGGGCGATGGCGGCAGGGAGAGCAGAAACAAACCCTCGCCAGCAGCAGCTTTCTAGTCAGCTGTGGAGTCAATATGAGTCAGGCGCGAGGTGCTCAGGAGGTGAGTGAAGTTTTAAAAACACAAGTCAGTTCAATATGTTGTTTAAAAAAGCAAATAGCTCTACTCCCGGCTCAAGCCTCAGGAGGTTCCAATTTTAACAAGCAGCGCTAGCAGTCAGCGCGCACTATATGGCGAGATTGCGAGGGGTGGGCGTGGCCTAACCAGATGGGCGTGGCCTGAGTCCTGGGCGATGGCGGCAGGGAGAGCAGAAACAAACCCTTGCCAGCGGCAGCTTTCTAGTCAGCTGTGGAGTCAATATGAGTCAGGCGCGAGGTGCTCAGGAGGTGAGTGAAGTTTTAAAAACACAAGTCAGTTCAATATGTTGTTTAAAAAAGCAAATAGCTCTACTCCCGGCTCAAGCCTCTGGAGGTTCCAATTTTAACAAGCATTGCCCCTATCTCTGCTAAATCAGGACTACAAAATCCTGGGCAAATTCCTTGCGACACTTATATTACTCCTAGTAGATCAAATTATATCGCCTATCAAACCGGGTTTGTCCCGAATTGATCTACATCTGTAAATCTCCATTCTGTGTTTGCAATTATCAAACATAGTGCAAGGCTGTCTGCGTTGAGGGGAAGATTGTTTACGTGCAGGAAGGGCCCCCTTCCTGCACATAAACAATCTTAATTTGTGGTTAAATAGCTCTCTTAATTCAGGCTTTTATAATGTACTTCACTCCTGTGAAGGTCTTGGCCTTTTCCAGCAAGTTTCCAAGGCCACTCACAAAGCTGGGCACCTTCTTGATTTAATTTTCTCAGAAATCCATTTCCTGCACATTGGTGAAATATTGTCTATGGAATGGACGGATCACTTTCTGATCATTTTGTTTTTAATTATAGCACCTTAATACCCAGGTATGGCGCTCTGTGACAGAATACATTAGTAGAGACTGGAAGGCTGTCCTGCGAATGAGGGGTTCTGATTCGGTGTTCAAGGTTGGGAAATGTTTTTCTTTAGATAAGCAAGTCGAGGAGAATTATGCCTCCTTCTGTCTGAAAATTACCCCGGCCTTGGATGCCTGTGCCCCCTTGAAAAAACATAAATGTAGGGGTAGACCCTCCGCCCCTTGGTTTGACGACAATTTGAAAAACCTGAAATTAGCATGCAAGCAGGCTGAAAGGAGGTGGAGGCGAGGCTACAAGGAGAAGGATAAGCTCTTGTAGAAATTTAAAATTGAGGGTTACAAGAAGGAGATGAGAAGGTCCAAGGCAGACTACTTTTCTTCCGTAATCTGTAAAGCCTCCAATAGCTCCAGAGATATTTTCAATATATTGAACAATCTTATTACTCCTGACTGTTCTAAGAATGTGATACCACCCTCTCAAGAACTATGTGAGAACCTGGCTAGGTTCTTCAATTAGAAAATCCAATTGATTTTTGAAGATCTGGTAGCAGGGACTGTAGCTTCTGAGACTATGAGCACTGACGCTCCTGTGGTGAGTCACTCTGAAGGTGAGGGTATTAGCCCCGCTTGTTTGATCATGGACCATAGCGGCGGAGGATTTCATTAGGATGGAACGGGGTACTCCTCCGGCTCTCCTTTGGACCCAGTACCACATAAGATTTGGAAGGAGTTTGAGAGAAGAGCTATTTCCAACTCTCCGCCTGATTTGTAACCAGTCCTTAGTTAGTGGGGTGGTTCCACCCCAATGCAAGCAGGCATTGGTGACTCCTCTGCTTAAAAAGCCTTCCCTTGATCCAGAGTGTTCTAAGAACCATAGGCCTATTTCCCTGCTGCCTTTCCCGGCTAAGATTGTGGAACGCATAGTTAGTAACACTCTCTCTAGGCACCTGGAGCAACACAATCTACTGGAGGAGGTTCAGTTTGGATTTCGGCCAGCCCATGGTACTGAGTCGGCCTTCGTGACCATTATGGGTGAACTTCAGAAGCGCGCAGACAGAGGTCAGGCAGCGGTGTTGATCCTGCTCGACCTGTCTGCCGCCTTTGATACGGTCAACCATGAGATCCTGCTAAGAAGACTAAGCGAGGCAGGGGTAAGGGCTGTGCCTTACGATGGTTTCAGTCCTTTTTACAGGACAGGCAGCAGGCAGTGTCCCTCCCTCCCTTTCGATCTGCCTTCTACAATGTGTCTCACAGCCTGCCACAGGGCTCGGCAATCAGCCCTATTCTATTCAATGTCTATCTGAAACCCCGGATTGCGGTCATCAAGGCATATAACATTGACACCATAAACTATGCTGATGACACGCAGTTGATTCTCTCCTTTGAGGGAGAGGAGTCAACGTCAGTGGAAGTGTTTCACAATTGTTTGTGGGATACGGCCTGCAGGCTAAAGGACAACTCATTACACTTTAATGCGGGTAAGACTGAGGTGATTTTCTGTTCAGCCAACAGGATTCCGCATGCTCCTCCTTGCAATTTCAGGCCCTCTTATGTTTCGACCCCTGTCCGACCAGTTAAAACGGTCGGTAACCTGGGCGTTATGTTTGATAATAAGCTTACGATGGAATCCCAGGTTACAAAAGTGGCGGCCTGTTGCTTTGCAATCATCAGATCTTTGAGGAAAATCTTTCCTTTGCTTCCCCCGCAGGCGCGTGCGCTAGTGGCAAGGAGTACGATTCTCAGTAGGTTGGACTACTGTAATGCCCTGCTGCTTGACTCTCCGAAGTTTCTTTTGGATAGACTTCAGAGGATCCAGTCAGCGGCGGCCAAGTTAGTTTTAGGACTGTCTAGAAGCTCTTCTTCTTCCGCGGCCTTGGCTAAATTGCACTGGCTCCCTCTGAAACAGAGAGTTCAGTTCAAGTCTCTCTGCCTCGTTTTCAAAGCCCTCCATGGGCTGGGTCCGGCGCTCATGCGAAAAAATTTGAGTGGTATCTCCCAATGAGAAGGCTTCGCTCCTCATCAGCCAGACTGGTGAAGGTGCCTAGGTTCAGGAAAGTCAGGTCAGGTGGTAGATCGTTTCGGGTGGCAGCGGCCAATTGTGGAACGAACTCCCGTGGGAGGTGACACAAATCAAAGATCTCCTCCCTTTTAGAAGGAGATTGAAAACTGGGCTGTTCCCCTAGATATAGTCTCTGCCCTGTATCCAACACACTTCTTTTGTCCTCTGACTTGCCCAGCGCCAGGATGCCTGAAGGTGATAGCGCGCTTTATAAGTTAATTCAATAATAAATGAAATAAATAATAATAAAATGCTGTTGTGTAACTTCTATCTGTGCTGCATAATGCATCTTTTTTAAATGATTGCTTATGTGAAGGAAGGGGGGCTTTCCTGTACATAAACAATCATTGGCGTTTTGCTGTTTCCATGTGTGCTGCACATATGAAAAGAGCAAAAATTAGGAGAAATTAAACATTTCTCCTCATTGCGCCAGGGTAAGACCAGGTTTTCCCTGGTCTTAATTTTGGCGCTGCCCCATATTTACGCTGCCCTTGTAAATATGGGGCAGTGTCAAAATCAATTGGTGTTGTGGAGGAACGCCACAGCAACACCCATTGCCCTCCCCTTTCACGCTAAACATTTGTTCAAAGTGGAAAGGAACAATGGAAAAAATCTCAATAGCTTGTCGCTTAATTTAGTACATCGAGCCCTGTATGTAAATATTCCCGAATTCCTGACTGAGGGGTTTAAATACTATTCCCGGGATCATAAGTTAAGAACAAGCATACAATATCTCCTAAAGGTTCCCAAGAGCAATTCAGTTAGTCCAATTGACAACTCCTTTCCAGTGTGTCGCAGCCATGGCTGGCACTCGTAAGAGAGGTGTGGCATGGCAGGGGAGAAGTCGACAGATGACGAGATAGGTAAGTGTTTTGTTTAATTTTATTTTACCTATTTTACCTATCCCGTTGTCTGCCAACTGCCCCTCACCCTGCCCCATCCCACCCATCCATTCTTACCTGTGCCGGCCGCGCCTGCTAAGTCGCTAAACTCTGAAATGATCTCCCTCTCAAACGTTGGGCTGACTCAACTCTTGATTCCAAGAAGGTATGTATGCGCAGCAAGATACCAGCATTGTCATAACAACGAAAACGACTGATGAATATGATAAGACTGTATATGTACAATGTGTATTCTGTAATTGAACAACCTATCTATGCCAATTATGTTTAAATAAAAAGAATGTAAAAAAAAATGATTCCAAGAACATATCTGGTTAATCATTTCTGGTAAATGATTCTTCAGATCCCTTAATCCAGTTAAGTCTCACTAAAGGATAAAGAAACAATGGCTTAATAGAGAGCACCAAGATACGTTAGTGATAGTGCGCATTGCAAATACCTAGTCAGAGATCATAGATCATAAAATGGCATGTCATTATCTTGTAGTATGAGATGATGTCAACCTCTGGGCTTTAACATTTTATTGGAATGCAGCCCATTGTTCAAGCTAGGTCAGTATTTAATGGCCTAAAGGAATATGTTTTCTTAAATATGCTAACGCTATCAGCAGCATTTGTGCATGCCTATGTATGCAGCAGAATGTTAAAGCCAGACCTTTTGTCTTTGCCATTGTCTATTTGAAGATGTGTTTTTTTCTGTCTGTGCTTGCCCTATATAACATTGCTAGACTTATTACCGTTGCATGTTTTGGCTTTTCCCTTAGCATAGAGAATACTCATTAAAGGCACTAATGCCCTTTTCGGTATCTCTGTGTGAATGTACACATGTTTTATCGGCGACTTCAATTTAAAGAAAGACTACGGATACAACAAATCACTATATTTTAGAGTTGACTTTCATTACGTACGATCGATAAGTGCTCCAAAAGTTACATTTCAGCAACATAGTTGGAAAAGAACTCCAAAAATGTGTATCCGACAAGAATTCATTCTGATGTCTCATCGTTTTACTTTGATAAGTGCATCCCACAAATGCATACTATGTTATTTTTACACCTCTTGTCATGTTGCATCAGGATTTACTACATACCAATAAAGGAGTAAATGTTCGTTCTCTTGCAGGAGCACTACATCATGGCGCACTCAAGGTTTTCATCGTAGTCGGTATGGAAGATGCAACAAAAGAAGGCGAGTTATATTTTTCAAAAATACTTAAAATTGAACCTGTTGTGCTGAAAAATAGAGCATGTAATTTCCCTTACAATAGCCAGATTTAGCACATTATCTTAATAGGAAACTAAATAATATTGGATTCCAAGCTCGTATGCACCAACAGCAATCTACTATTCACAGAAACAGGTGTTTTTATGCAATTATAATGCCAGTGCTATGTGACTGCCTATATACACAAGTGTCTCGATCAAAATGACAAGTATTAGGGGAATAATTAATTCACATAATAAATCTAAGGTTTTGCTTGCAAGCTCTGTTGTGGGAGTGATAAAAAACTGACTTTCAGGTATACCTGTTGGGCCCACCATGGTCATTTTTTGTCACAGGAAATAAAACATGAACCTAGTGTATTAGTAAGTGACCATGGATAACTGTAGGTTGGGAAGTAGATTGCAACAATAATCTCTGTTCAAAGGACCCCTGAGACACCCTGAACCACTGCACCTCTTGCACCATTGATAGTTGTGCTCCTGCCTACAGTGTGTAGAAGGTGAAACAACTCTCTTTTTTTAGTTTTTATTTAGTTTACCCTTCTCCCTTCTGCTGAAAACCTGCTCAACTCTTGTGCACTTGTTCCATGCCCTCCGCCCTTTACCCTGCTCATCCCTCCACTCTAGACATATTACAAGCCCGATCCCTGCACCCTCTCAATGAGCAAGTTGGCTAGTCATCCCAGGTTCACAAGTCAAAACTTAGACTATACCATTATAGTGGTAACCTTCTGAGATCCATGAAGGGATCCAGCTTCCGTCCGATGGCACCTGCATTGTATGCACATCTAACACTTGCAAGCCTGGGGGCCGTACATGGTGGAGGGCTTTGGGGACATGCTAATGTCAATGACTTGGAGCTGATGGAAATTCGTTTCCTACGACTCCTTACCAAACTTCCCTCTAGCACACCATTAGTGCCACTATGTTTAGCCCTTGGCATTTGTTCACTTACCCACAAAGTTAAACTCAGACCTTTGATGTACAGGAGGATCTCGTCTTCAGCAGATCTATCATCCTATTGTATGGACTTGGAAGAGATTATGAAACTTCCCAGGGCCACTAGAATGTCATAGTTGCAGGTTATTAAAAATTCACTCGAGGAATTTGGGTGCGGCGACATGTAGGCTCATCCGGAAATGCCCAGTGGCATTTCCAAGTCTATGCTCAAGGAGCGGAATTGGAAATATGTGAATGTTAGAGGGCACCAGTATGGGGGCAGGTACTCTACCTTCTACATTTTTGGAATTTAAAGATATTTATCTTTTGGAAATGTACATGAACACAATTGTGCATCCGGTTGCTAAGACATTTTACATTAAGTTCCATATTGGGACTTTGCCACTTTGATCTATTACTGCAAAGTGGCAGCGCACCATTATTGATGTTGAACCTGAACTAAGCTGTCCATTTTGCCCGGAGTTTAAGGAAGCTTTAGATCATGTCCTGTCCTTTTGCCCTCAGTATCATGAACAAAGGAGGAAATGGATCCTGCTGGTATGCTGTAACTTGGGCATTTGGGACTACAACATTAAAACTAGGGTATTCAAGGCAGACACAGCTCAATTAATTGTCTTGCAGTCTCCCGTTTCTTGTATATATGTGGAGACACAGAAAGAAAAAGACTGCCCCATTGTCCTCTAGCATTTAGCAACTAAGGGCCCCATTAGGATGGCGGGCGGACTTTGCCCGCCCGCCATCCTCACAGTACTAGGGACCGGCCGCCATGAGGGCGGGGGTCCCGTTGGCAGCATTAGGATGCGCCCGCCACAGTGGCGGGCGCATCCTGTATTCCCATCATTGTGGCGGGCGGTGCACTCTGCACCGCCCGCCACAATGCTGAAAATGCTTTGCAGCATTTGCATGACGAAAGCGGCAGGCACCGCGCGGTGCCTGCCGCTTTCATTATGCAAATGCAGGGGGGTACCATAGGTACCCCCCTGTGTGCACCCCCCTACTGTGCTTCACTCTGGGGGCCCGCAGGGGGCCCCCAGAGTGAAGTCCGCCTGCCTTTCCGTGGCGGCATTGCCGCCACGGAAAGGCATTGTCAGATGCCTATTCTAATATGGCTGGCGGTGTCTGATAGACATCGCCACCATGTTATCACTTATCCGCCCCGGCCGCCAGGCGACCGGGGCGGAAAACAGGCGGGCGGTGTTTCCCACCGCTGCGGTCCCCTCCGCCATCGTAATATGGCGGGGGGGGAATGCAGGGAAGGATGTCGGGCGGATTGCCTCCGCCAGGGTGGCGGTGGTCACCGCCACCCTGGCGGAGGCAATCCGCCCGACATCCTAATGGGGCCCTAAGATTCTTGTGTGTCCTAGTTGCATTTCGCTGTCATTTATGATTTTTCTATAGATTGTGTAACATTAGATAACAAGTATAGGAGTTGTTGGATGACATTTAATTTTGCATCTTAAAATTCTTGTGGTGTTCTCCCTATATGCTGCAAGTCTTAACTGTGGGTATTATAAATATTTTAATTACTTTATATTTTATGTTTTTAAGTGTTATTACTACATGAGTTTATAGTTTTATTATATAAAGCTTTATTATGAAACAACTCTCCATACAGCATAAGCGAATAAACTACTGGGCTTTTATATTCATTGTATAAACCTGGAGCTAATTGGAGACTTGGAGCCGGTCAAATAATTTTGCTTCATCTAACAGCACCGTTATATAGGATGATTGTGTTCTTGAGGATGGCCCATCCTTTGCAGTCTGCCATACTTCTTATAATAAGTATACACATTTTCTAAAAATCGATCCATATTAAAAAAATTATCATTCACCAGAAGATATCTTGAAATGGAGTTTAGAGCACACCAGCGAAGTAGCTTCCTTCTAACCCATTAAAGTACAAGAATGCGTTACAGTAACATAATTCAATTACACAATCCTCCGCAAGCAAATCAACACAAAAAAACAGATCACTGCTATAAACTCCATCCAATTATTTAAAGTGCTGAAAATGACAACGTGCTAAAGAATACAAATAATAAGTATACACATTTTCTTAAAATCTAATAAACTGATAATTCACCAGATGATACATTGAAACGGAATAAAGAGCACACTGGAGATGTAGCCTCCTTCTTATACATAAAAGTACATAAATGTTTTACAATAACATCATTTGATTACAAATCCCAACAATTACCTTAAGCACAAAAAAAAGATCATACCTATAAATCCAACTCTATTAATTAAAGTGTTGAAGGTGCTAACGTTTATAGAATTCCCACTTTAACCCTCTAACTATCACATAGTTTATAAAATAACAAACGTTAGCTTCACGAAAGTGCCAGTCGCAGAAATAAAACTAGCTTGATAAAAACTACAAGTGCGTGAGGGTTGTTTAGGAAAAACATTAAAATACAGAATAACGACTGAAGAAGTTGACCATTAATTGTCACCTCTGAAATACCTCCTAAAAATGACTTGATCACTTTCCAATTAATAGCAACAAGGTACATTATGCTCATAATAACCAAATAATTTCCAAATTGCCAGAAACCTAGGTGAGCTCCCGACCTGCCGTTGCGTAGGCCTTCTTAAAAACTCAAATTCTTGTCCTTTTTACAAACCAATGTTCAACGGTCAGGACATTTGCTGATTTCCAGCTTTGTAGTATTAGAGACAGGACAATAGACATAATAATACAAATAAAATATTGAACATGCTTGCTCAAACTACTAGTATTACATGAATATCCAAATAATACTAAGAACTGGGCACATTTACTTAATTCTTGAAATAGGTTATTCCAAAATTCTTAAAGTGGTGAACATGATCAGGTATTGACTGAACCATCCTATGAGGAGTATGAGGGGTATAACATACTAGCCATTTTGACAAAAAAAGCAATTCTTTTAAAAATGACTGCCCTTAGAGATTCATAGCCCATCTCTGATATTGATTGCCATTCACCTAGTATTACCTTACAGTTACTAGTTCTATAAATGTTGTTTAAGAATTTAGGGATCATGGATGAACTTTTATTCTTATGCAACACCCGATACCAATTTGCAACCGCTCTTAGTTTATTTTTAACTAGGAGGGTCATGACCGTACATGTCTTGTTCTTCATCTCATACAAATTTTCTGCCTAGAAACCTGATAACTGCATAAAGCTAATTTATGTAATATATATATATATATATATATATATATATATATATATATATATATATATATATATATATATATATATATATATATATATATAATAAAAAAATAAAAAATAACCCCAAGTGGGCTGATCTCTTTGCCATGATTTAATATAATCTCTTCCCAAGTTGGAAGATCATAAAATCACTGGCCTTAATGAACCCCTTTGCTTTCCAGGTGTTCAAGAAGACTGGTGAGTCCTAAAAATGCACACTCCTTCAAAGAAGTAAAAACATGGTATTGTGACACATACCAGGAGCCATTTAAAGTTTAATATGACGTTCCATTGCAAAAAGCACCTTATATCTAGACTTTTTCCGAGGTTTTGCTGTTTTAAAAAAAATAGTAGATCAATTTCAGATTCTTTTAACAGCTGGATTAACAAAAAGTCGTTAAAAACTTCGAACTTCTTGAGAAATTCAGACAACATTATCCAATAATGATGCCTAATAATACATTCTGTAAGTGGGGTAGTGCAAGTAATCCCTGTTCATTATCTAATTGTAAAATTGGGAACAGAACGCTACAGTGTTTTAAATGTGAATCTACCTGTTTTAAATATGAACTATTATTTTTTTATAGAGACTTTGAGAAAAAGAAATAAAAACTACTCTAAAATGGACATTTTCATTAACGCCACTTGGCCAAACAATAATAATGTAATCTAGGCAATATAACTAAAATGAAATAACGCTGTAAATCTGTTGGTTGCAAAAAAAAACAAGTTTTGAATTGGATGCTGAGGAACAACCTGTTGTTGAAGATCTACGGGAAGATAGTAGACATCCTGTGTCTCATTAAACAATAGGAGCTTGGTTTTTGATTGGATTGATTAATTTTATAGCCCCCTACAGAGATATACACTTGAATTTCACGAATAACTCCCTGGATATTAGCCAGTTCAGCTTTCAAGTACAAAATTATGTCATTGGCGAAAAGCTTAATTTTTGGCATCCCTCAAGAGGCGGGGCAATGGAGTCCGTATTACAGAACCTCACTGCCAAAGGCTCGATAAAAAAGTAAACAGGATTGGGGCACTAGGCAACCCTGACTGGTATCTATTTTTATTGTCACAGTGCACAGTGTTTGCATTGGCCACCATTATATTGCCTACTATGGCATATTGTGGGTATCCTTGACATGGTGAAACCCGTTTTGACATGCTATTTTTTTGGGCACTAGGATGGACATTGCGGGTAAAATTGTAGTTATTTCAGTGATCATGCATTTTATAATTATGATCATTCAGAGCAATGGTAGCCATTGCAGATACAGAAATAGCAAGGTGTGACATAAATATGATGGCCCTAGGGAAAGCGGGTCGCAGACTTGCCTTTGATCGGGGTGCTTCCTGTCCAAACAGGACATGGCAGCTAATAGGTAGTTGGGGATGGAAGGGGGAGTTTAGGGGAGGTTTATAGGAGTCAGAAAGGGCGTGCCGGCCTCTCCCTGCCTCTGAGCATCACCGTGTGGGTAGGAAAAATTTAGGCAGGAAGTTTGTCCACTCGCCAATCCTACTTGATTACCAGGGTTTTGGAGCAAAGCTTTTGTGGTCTGTAGCATCTTGCCAAAGTTAGGTCTGACTGCAGGGATAGGCAGTATTTGGGGGGGGGGGGAGAGTCATATGTGGGGTATCCACACCCTCAGTAGGGAGAAGAATAGGGTGCAAGTGACAAAAGACTGTGTGTTTGGTGTGTTGTTGAGCAATGAAAGAGTTTCAGGGGGGTGTTTGGGAGAAAAATACGGATTGCTTGGATAGATTGCAAGAGCCCAAGCAGTGGAACAGTGAAGTATGGTACAAAGTATGATGGCTTGGAGTATTAAAAGTTGGCATTAGGTGTGAGTGCCTGTGGGATGTATGGGGAGGTCCGTAATGGCAAAGTTAATGTTATATGTTGATTCAATAAGTTTTGCAACCGTGTCCTAATAAATGGCTTTTTATGAAAAACTATGGTCATGGCATGTTTTTTGTGCCACGATAACAGTATAAATAACAGTGGCACTATATTAAGCAGGACATTATTACACTCACAAGAACAGAGATGGCCAGGTAAAATTTTAGATCACAATATTCAGACAGGCCCAATTCTTGGCCTACTCTGTGTATGATACATATGTGAAGTCTGGTAATCCCAAATCCAGGCAGGTTTGTGGGGGCAGACTTGCATTAGGTGGTTTCCCGTCAATGTTCATCATCCATCCCTTGGAGTCATTGTTGTATTAGTAGGGTTGTGGTGGATGCCCAGTATTTTACAATATCTTGTTTGGCTCACAGGAGACCCAGTCCAATGATAGTGCTAGCATTTCTTCAACCATTCACACCAATGCCAGTTTTGAGACCCAATATTTCTACGTGATTTGGCAAGACCTGGTAAAATGGAAGAAGTCTCTTGTCACAGTGTGAAATTTGAAGACTTGTGGGCTGGAGATTCTGCCCATTTTCCAGAGCTGCATCAGTGTCAAATATATAACTTGTGCATATACATGAACAGATTAAGTCCGAGCTTTGTTGAGATTACGAGGGAATAGGCAAACAGGTTAAATTATCGCAATTTTCATTCAAGGGGCCAAGAACCATCTTCCAGCCTAGCTTTACTTCAGGCAACCGATCTGGAGGATTAATTACAAGCCAGCAATGGATCTGTGAGATTTTCCTCCCTAGTCTTTCAAGAGACATATTGTTAAATTTGCTTGAAAGTGGGCTGTGTTTTTGGAATGTTTATCAGTGTGTTTCTGTGAATATCTAATGAATGTCTCCATTGAAGACATTTAAAGAATTGAGAATGATGTAATTGTAGAAAGGATGGCAGGTCCATATGTCACCCACTCAATATTCCAATGTTATTCTCACTAGAGAATCAGCTTAATTCCTCTGTGAAACACAGAGAAGCTACCCATCCCGGCAACGGGAGTGTCTGTGTGGATTGTGCTACATGCAACTAGTTCTCTATTCATGAGTGCCATGAAAGTTCTGCTACTCACTGTGGTTGCCACAGAGACTTCAGCGATCCATGTGCTCAGCTCATTTAAATGTGAATTGGGCAGGGGGTGTACAAACATTTGAGGACCTATGGCTGTCTCCCCAGTTCCAACAGTAGGAACATGCCCTTTGGGTCTTCCCTGTCACACTAAGGGGAATATTTGCAAGGAAATTATGGAGCACCGAGCTGCGGCATATTTTGCAGCGCCACGCTCCATCAATTTACAAACATAGAGATGCACCCCTGTGTTTTCCCTTGTGCTGGCACTAAAAATAGCTGCCTAGCGCCAAAACGGACACCCTTGCACCATAGTGGAAGGGTGCCTGCGTTGCAGGGAATTTTTGTTTATGTGCAGGCTGGTGTCCCTTCCTGCACATAAACAAGCAATAATGGTGATTTGCTACTTCTATGTGTGCTGCAGAATAAGGCACACACAGAAAAAGCAAAAACGAGGAGAAATAAAAGTATTTCTCCTTGTTGTGCCAATCTAACGCCTGCTTTTGCATGGCATTCGTTTTTGGCGCTGCCTCAGGTTTAGAGATCCTTGTAAATCTGGGGGAGCGTCAAAAAGACAGATGGGGGAGAGGATGTGGCCTAATGGCTATGGCGGTCTACCTCAAATCCGGGGAACCGGGATCGAGTCGTGGCAAGGATGCACAACATCCTTGAGGTGCCTGCCACGTGGTGCAGGGATTAACAGACTCTCACATTCCTCCATGGGAGCTTGTGCTATGGCCAGTTTACGGTCACAGCTCAAGCTCCTATAGAGGGATGGAAGTATGCGATTGCACCACGTGTGTTTGTATTGTAATGGTGGTGTCGGGACAGCCAACTGCAGGTCAGTAGGTCCAGAGACTGCGTTGACGTCCGCCCAACATCGTAACCAGGCCCATAGTCTTAATTGACATATTTTCATTATGATGGTTCATACCAGTTATTTCTCGGACTAAGTGGAAAGGCCCCCAATGTAGGGTCAACCCTATAAAAACCCCATGAATCTACCACTGAGGCAGAAGGTCTTGACTGGAGGTTATTGCAAGAGGTCTTATTAGATTGCCAAAACAGAGCCTCTCAAGCCTGAAGTCTGATAATCTCAACTGTTCCACTGTGAACAGGCATGCAATGCGCTGAATCCCAAGAAACTCTATAGGCAACTTAGCTACTTGATGCTCTCTTAGTGTGGCACATACAAGTAGTTCTTAGAATGTTAGGCTGTTAGGTACATTCCAGCATGTTAGAACTGTTTGTATTATTGTAGAGTTTAGTGACATGCATTAGCACTGTTCTAATTACATTCTGTGTGGTTATTGCTCTTGTACAAAGCAACACAAAGAGACTGTTGAAATAAACACGTTTAAATATGTAGTATTTCTTCTTATTACAGTATTTGTGTGTGCTATGCTAAAGAACTAAATTGGGTTTGAACTACCACTGCCATCCCTGATCTATTTACGGGAAGTCAGTAAACCATGCACATATACCCCCAAAAACAAGTATGTCAAGTTGGGTTGTGTGGGGCTACAGTAACCTGGACTTTCATGTTCACGTGTTGGTGAAGTGAACTAAGGGCTAGATTTATCAAATTGTCACACAATGCAACACAGCAAGACCACGGTGCTGTGTAGGGGTTGGCGGACATTTCTTTTCTGCCCACGGAAGGGGCGGAGATTTGCCCCTTCCGCAAAGAAGGTGGAAAAACGGGGCAAATTTCCGCCCTCTCGGGGGCGGAACGGAAGTTGCCCGCCCGCCTCCTGCCCGCCGCCTGCCCGCCCGCCACCCGCTCGCCTCCCGCCAGCCTCCCGCCCACCCGCATGCGCATTCTTTGCCAGGAATGCGCAGGCTCCCGCACATGCGCAGTTTCAAGAAGAAGGCGCGATAGACCATGAAGATGACCCAGCGATAAGATAAGTGTTTTAAATCGTATTTTAGGCGTTAATCTGTTTAATATTGCGGGCTGGAGGCGGGCGGGAGGCGGGCGGGTGTCATGTAACGGAAATTTGCGGAGAGGCACAGAAATTGGTTCAATTTCCGTGCCTCTCCGTGAACGTCCCTTACGTGACTTCCACCCACCCCTAGTGCTGTGCTATGTGACACGGAGAGAGCAGAATGTGCCATATCTACTTATATATGATGCATTCCCGCTCTCTCGCTGTACTGGTTCACTGAGGGCTGCCTAATACCAATGCAGACACCATTGTGCCATGGTGCAAAGTGCCTGTGATACAGGCAGGATTGCTTTGTGAAGGCAGTGACAATTTTCTGGACAGAAACAATGTAAAAAGGAAATAATGAGGAGTAATAAAGATATTGCTCCTTGTAACAACTCTATTGGGAAGTTCTACAATTAAAAAAAAGTCTTCCTTTGGTTACATTAATACTCCGCATCATTCTCATTCAATCACCAGACCATATAGTGCCAAATTAAATGCCGCACAAGGGAGTCTAGTTGCCAACTCAAACCAGTACACCAAAGATATGTCAATAGTAGAAAATATACATGTCTTTTTATTAAAATTGGTAAAAACAGTGATAAAGATTGAACCAGAGTTACAAAAATCACAATATATTAATTCACATCCATGTCATATTCCTATAATGAGGCACCAATTTTATAGCAGCAAGTAGCAAGAAAGTTTGCTACCACATATAGAATCAATCAATCAAACAAACCACATTGAAGACAATGAGAGTAAGAAAAGACATGACACTTTGTCATAAAAAACACATTCGTGTATAAGAAAAGTTAAGACTGGAAGCCGATATGTTGACAATCGTTGAATATCCATGGTTCCAGCCACCAACACGAGTTTTGTACCAAGGCATTGATGCATTTCGATGCTGGTATCCAAATTATACCATCTTGATCAAGACCAAGATTAAACTCTCATAACATATACATGAAGCCAATTATAGTCGTATTCCTTTCAAGTTATACACTGCCGCTCAGTCAGATACTGAGACAAATGAATCTTCAAGTGCTAAAGAGTCCCTTCTGGTTTCTTGTTTCCAATTGCTAGTATGGGAGACCAATATTAATGAATATTGTTCCAGGGGTAATAAATATATGGTTCACAGTATGCCTTTTTATTGCTTTGTAACTGCAGTAACTCTTATTCAGGGAATAAGATTACTCAATTGAAGAATGCCACATAAAGCAGCCAGGAGTGCCGGAGTCTCGTTTTGAAGGCCCAATTGATGAATGGTGCTTGTAAAAAATTCCAAGGGCATTTGAAAGACTTTTGAAACCACAGTCAACCGAATAAGAGTTACTGCACTTACGTGTAAATGTCGAGGTCGAGTATTGTCATACCAGAGAGTTGAGAATACAAGTTATTGAATGGGTCCATGGTTAAAAAAACAAGCTTTAGAGGACCAAGTCTGGTTCCCATGTTTTGATGAAAGAGTTGAAAAAGAGTTAAAGACATGACACATGTGCAACTGTTCATAATCTAATGCAACAGCACATCCACTAAACATGTCTGATCTCCAAAGCATGCACGGGAGCAGATTGCAATTGATTTCTTTGGACACCTTGACAATGGACATCACTTGCTAGTAATTGTTGAGAAATATTCCTGTTTTCCACTTGTGGAAGATCTGTCGCCATCTTCTTATGACAGTGTCATTGAGACACTGGAAAGTATTTTTGCAACTTGGGGTGTTCCTCCAATTTTGAAATCTGACAATGGCACACCTTTTAATAGTTGGGAATTTAAAGACTTCCTCACTCATTTAAATATCAAGCATCAGAAAAGCACACTTCTCTGACCAAAGGCAAATGGTGTGGTTGAGAGATTTATAAGTATCCTCAAGAAGACCATTCAGCACCCTGTGCTGAAAAAGCTTGAACTCAAATCAGTTTTTCAGTCTACACTCTGTGCATACAGATCCATTTCCAATTCTACACTGTGTGAGAGCCCTGTCACATTGTTGTTTGGAGGAGCCATGGACCACTGAGAGATCTATTGATGTTGAAACTTCGAACCACTGATTCCTTTCACAAATGCAAAATGAAGACCTATGCGGACAGATGATGCTTTGCTTGAAGCACTGTGTGCAACAGAGGAGATCAAGTCATTGTCAAGCAGAAACAGTGATGCAAGTCTGTTGCTCCTTTTGATGCTTACTCACTGAGAGTTGTAACCAGTAAAGGACATATAGTGACTGCTCGCCAGCCTGGTAAGTCCATCACGTGAGATTTATGGCATTTCAAGCACCTGTCTCAACTTCGTCAACTCCAGATGTTAGGAGTAAGACTTGTCAACCTGAGAATCCAGAGTGCTCACTGACTGTATTGATGTCTCCAACTCCAATTACAGTCTCTGACACTTCTCCAGTCTCTCCGTGGCCTCACATGACCAGATCTGGGTGGTTGATTCAAGCACCAAAATGAGATGTAGTGTCTTGTGAGTTAGAGATGACGGGACCCTTTTGGTTCCTGACGGACTCCATAGAACAGTGATGTAACTGCGTGGGTGATGAAATTCATGATGTATAATGTTCAGTTAACGGTTACACGCAGAGGAATAAAGTTGTTTAATATCAAGCTCCATGTGTCGTGTGAACATTTACAAGTATCTGTGCTGGGTTAGGACACTACACTAACAACTTGATCCATGGACAGCAGTTTCAGTCCCTGCATGCCAGAAGTTTTTTGAGGTCCTTGGGTTTTCTTTCTTTCAAGCAGCAAATGGCAATAGCCTTCTCCCAGCTTAAGATGCCTAGTTCCTCCTTCTAGCTACTTTTGTATAGATATGAGATGTTCAGTGCTAGAATTGGTATTTGCTCCTGCTGGTGACACAGTAAGATAGTAAGTGCGTCTCTGGTAATCAGAAAATGCAGGTCCTGGCTGCCCCATTTGAAATTTGTACTTCAGAGTAAGCTCTTTGAAAGTCGTCCGTTGTGTGTCAGCTATTCCAGATGGCTATCCCTAATAAATGGCCACTGTTAACTCCACCGATTCCATCTTTGTGTCAGAGGTTATGCCATTGCCTTTCAGAAGAACGGTTGTTACTATTCAAGTAGGGCTGTGCATGGGGTCTATGGAGTGGGGCATTGAGGCAAAACCTGTATCTGTGCCAACTGCTACTCAAAGGTATGGAGGTGACTCTGAAATGGTAGTGGATCAAATGCTTTATATTCCTTATGCTACCGCAAAAAACTGTAGTACATCGGGCCCTAAATATTTGGGCATTTACAAGGAACACCAACTTTGGAGGAAAATGTTGTGTAACCTTTAGTTGCTGATGTAAGCTCCTGCCAGCAGAAATGGACAGTGTCTGACTTTCTGCAAGAATGTGCTACACCATTTGATGGTGGATTCATGTCCTTTGCAACTTTTCATACCCTGGGTGAAATCAGTATTGGTCAAAGAGATAAATCCACACCAATAACTAAAGTAAATTCCAACACACAAACTGTAAATCAATTAATTTGTATTCGTACGTATAATATCTTAATATTCTTGAACAATTTTGCAAATACGAGACTTTGGGCCATATTTATCAAGCACATTTTTTGTCGCAAACACTGCAAATCGCAAAAAATAGCGTTTGCGACAAAAAATTCACTATTCCCAATGTATGAAGCACTATCTCATAGGAAAATAAGGAATCACTAAAATAGCGATTCCTTACCTTGCGAGACCCCGAATTCTCAAGCAATTCCTTATTTTGCGATTAGCAGATTTTGCAAAAATCGCAAATGGGGTAATCGCAAAATAAGGAATCGCAATGGAATGTATGAAAAAAAATCACAATTTGCGAATACACGAAATTCGCATTTTAGAGAATCGCAATTAACACCAAGTAGGAGCAGGTGGTAACTAGGTGCAAACTATATAAGGAGTCCCACAATACAACAGACTTTTTTCTACAATGGCTGGGATTTACGTGATAGCCAGGAGGCTGCGACTCAAAGCTGCTGCACAGAGGAGGAGACGCCAGGAGAGGATAGTCCGTGCGCACATTACCATCTTCCAGCGCACTGAGGAGGACATCCATACACACTACAGGCTGGATGAAGAGAGTACCCTTGATTTAATTGAGGAACTCAAACCCTTTCTTGAACACCCCACACGCAGGACACACTCCATCCCCACCCACATCCAGGTCCTGTGCTCACTCCACCTATTGGCATATGGTAGTTTCCAGGGGGTGATTGCCTCTGTAGGAGGGGTGTCACAGAGTGCACTTTTGCGTTTTTTCCACGCATTCCTTGATGCCATGGTACAGAGGCTGCATCACCACATTCACTTCCCAAGCACCCCACAGGCATTAGACCAGAGCAAACAGGACTTTTATCAAATAGCCCCATTTCCCCACGTCATATGATGCATAGATGGGACACACGTTGCAATATCCCCCCCTCCCAGAATGAGTACGTGTTCAGGAATTGCAAATCCTACCATTCCCTGAACATACAGGTGGTGTATGATGCCAAACACATCATCACGGACATTGTCGCCAAATTCCCTGGCAGCACCCACGACTCTTTCATCTTCCTCCACAGTGGGATACACCATAGACTCACAAGTGGGGAGTTTGGCGAGGGCTATCTACTAGGTAAATACATTTGAACAGAGGCAACACTTGTTAAGGATAGCATGTGCAGGACAGTGTTTAACCATATACCTCCCACCCCACAGGTGACAGTGCGTATGCGGTCCGTGACTTCATACTGACGCCCTACCTGAATCCGGCCAATGCAGCGGAGCGGCAGTACAACAGCGCCCACATTGCAACAAGAGCAACCATTGAGAGGACATTTGGGATACTGAAAAGCAGATTCAGAAGCCTTCACAAAAGTGGAGGGGCACTACAATGCAGCCCCCAGACCTGTTGCAAGATAGTGGTAGCTTGTGCCATGCTGCACAACAACGCCACAAGGAAAGGCACACCGGTGGAGCTCAGTGAATCTGACACATCAGATGTGGAGGGGCCTGCTCCAGGACGCATGCCAGCCGGTGTACATGGTGCAGCTGCTGGGCGCCAGAGGCGGCATGAGATCCCAGGTAACTATTTCTAGGTAAGACAAAGTGACACAATGCCATATATCAGTTTTTAGACTGTGTTTTTTATTTCTTAACATCAGGATTATTAACGTCACACAGGCTGAGTGATACACAATGTCCTTCACAATGTCCTGCACATGTTCCTGCACAGTGCAAACATCCCTTCAAGGGCAATTGTACATGTGTAGTGGGTAGCTGCACACATCCTGTGGTCCCATGTACATCTCCTCACTAACGGCGGTGGCGGGATGAAGCCCCTGTTTCGGGATGCACAGTGCCTCCCTCACTTGGGCCTCTAGGCCTGGTGTTACGGCCACTATGGCGCCTCTCCATGGTGGGTGAGGGGTGGTGCTGCTCCGTACTGATAGGGCGTCCTCATCAGTGGGGGTCAGGACTCCTGGCCCAGTAGTGTGTACTGCGCGCAGCTCATCCACAGCCATGGTGATCTGGAGTAGGGCCCTTGCCACGTCCTGGCTATTGTGCGCCACCTCGCGCTGCATGCAGATGCTGCGCCTAGCTAATACACTGGTGGTTCACAGCCCGGGTATACAAGTTCAGGCGCTGCATCTCCCTATGCCGAGCTGCACGGTCGGCCCTGAGTTCGACAAACAGTGCCTCCATGGCACATGTCATGTTCCTGAAGCCTGCCCTGACTTCCCTTTGGTGTGACTTGATGTTTCTTGCTTGCAGGCGCTGTACCTGCAACATGTTTAGCTCCAGGCCAGCAAACACGGACCCGTCCCCTGGCTCAGCACCACTGCTGGGAGCATGGGACCTGCGCCTGATTGGGACAGCTGCAATTGGTTCTGCACGTGGGCGCTGTTGTGGTTCTGTCTGTGTGGTATCAGTTTGGCCATCAACATCAGTGTCCTGGCCCTCGTCCTCCAAAGGGGGTAGTGGGCGCACAGCATTCCGTCTGCGGCGCTAGGGTGGGTTCACGGGGCTAGGCACGTCCTCAGATTCATCCTCCTGCGCAGCTGCTGGTCTTGTAGGGGAATTGCCCTGTCTCTCACTTGCTGTTGGCAGTGTTGCAGTTGATGCTGTGGACGTAAAATTACACATTTATTTTCTGTTTTGACTTGCACTTGTAAAATATTAAATATCACTATTTGGGATTACATGTATCTTGTTTTTTCCTTTCATGATGTGCACAAGCATTTGGGGATTGGCTTGGTGTAAATGCCCCACTGTTATGTGCAAGTGACTACATCTCCCATAATGCATTGCAGTGTGTGCTTATGTACCAGCACTGGCCTTCTAGTTTTGTTCTGCCCCTGGGTCGCTACTGGGTGTGTGGGGGTAGTTGGGGGAAAGGGTCAGGGGTGTGATGGCATGCCTCTTACCTTGTGCTGGTCCCGGGGGGGTCGGAGCTGTCCAGGTCGACCATGCCCACGACGCTTTCAGGAAGTAGGGTTCCCTCCACCAGTCCTCCAAAGATGTTGAGTCAGTGGCAGTGAAGGTCCCTCCACCAGTCTTCCACGCTTCACCCAACCTGGCAGCCACCTTCTCCTTGGAGCGTTGGCGCATGTTGTACCAGCGCTTCCTTAAGTCTTCCCCACTCCTGTGTGTTACCCCAACAGCATTCACCTTTTGTTGGATGTTTGCCCAAATGCGCCTCTTCCTTGTCTCAGGCATCCTGAGAGATTTTTTACCAAACAGCATTTCATGACTTGTGACCATCTCTTGAATCAGCACTTCCAGCTCAGCTTCAGAGAATTTCTGTTTTCTTTTCCTCTGGTTGTCAGCCTGCTGCTGCTGGGGGGTGTCCTGGCTGGGCCTGTCTCCTGTGTCCTCCATTTTTTCAAACACTCCAGAGCTCCCTCTCCAACACTCCTTCTCTCTGTGATTCAGAAACTCAGGTGCAGCATGGGTAGTCACACTTCCTGGTTGTGATGTCATCAAGCTGCACCTGAGTTTCTGATTCTTAGATTTGCGAAATTCGTAATTTTGTGATTTTTCCCGTTAAGGAATCGCAATTTGGGACATCGCAAAAAAAAATAGCAATTTTTTGGGAATCGCTATTTTTGTGTGATTTATTTCATACATATCGTTTTGCGATTCTGATTTTGCGATTCGCTATTTCAGAATCGCAAAACTGCAGAATGATACATAAGGCCCCCAGGCTCAGATGTAGGTAATAGCAAATTACCGAATGGTAAATACCGAATTTTACAGATTCGGTATTTACTATTCGGTAATTGCTATGTAGGTAAAAAAATCGGTAAAAATACCGAATCGGTAAGATTCGGTATTTGCTATGGAATCCTATGGGCCTTGAAGCCCAGAGGATTCCATAGCAAATACCGAATCGGTAATTACCGAATCGGTAACTTTACCAATTTTACAAGGGGGACAGGGTGTCACTTTGACACCCTGTTGCACCCCTGTTTCAGGCTTGTGTGCCATGTGACACACAGACATGCCCTTAGGGCATGTCTGTGTGCCACATGGCACAGGTGTACATGCACAGATGTGCATGTACACAGGAATTCGTTATTTACCATGTAATATTATTACATGGTAAATACCGAATCCTGAATAGCCTGTAGCACTGTTAACAGTGCTACCTACATAGCAAATTACAGATTCAGTATTTTTTACAGATCGGTAATTTTACCGAATCGGTAAAATTTACAGAATCTGTAAATTTACCGATTCTGTAAAATTACCTATTCGGTAAAATTACCGAATCTGTAGGTTTTTCAAACCCCTACATACCAATGTCCAAATACCGGTCGGAAACGGCCGAAAATTTGTATTTTCGGCCGTTTCCGACAGATATTTGGACACCTACATCTGGCCCCCAGTCTTTAAACCGCCTTAAAAAACACTGGTTATCATTTTTTACAGTACGCATATTCCATACCAGTTCAATTATGTTTTTAACAGTTCCCATATTATGATACAGTTTATTAATCAGACCCACAGAATGTCCCTGAATTATTTATGTCGTACAATAAAGTCTTTTAAATGGACGGTGTTCTTAATTAGACTGCCTTATGAATTCTGGCTGTGTTTATTGAACTAACCGAGGATTTACATTTTCATTTATTGGACTTCTTTCTTTTATGTTAACTTTCCTCCAGCAGGTTATTGACTTCCTTTGATGCTAAAAGTCGCCTCAGACACTTGCATGAAGGTTGTGCCATGGTGTTAGCAACTGTAATATAGTATTCGCTCAAACATATTTTCTGTAGTATTTTCTTGAAAGGTTGTCTTGAACTATAGGCAGGGACAATGTTCGGCTCCGGCGTTTAAAAAAAATATATATATATAGCGGGTCCCGAGGTGTGATTTAAAATTCTGATTGCGTTACTTTAGATTTGAGTAGGTAATGTTGTAGCGTTTACGGACCAGTTGCTCCGCATTGCGTGATGACGCAATGCGGCGGCGGCCATCTTTGGCGGCAGTGCGCATGCGCGCAGTGAGGCCCGAACACCGAGCAAGCAACTATCGGCTAGGCGCTCTCTGAGAGCGATATCTTGAATTAAACACCCTTGAACCCCCAACAGTGTCAGCGTCATCCTTGGGGGTGGGAAGCAGAAACTTTACAATGGCGACGAGGGTGGGATCAGTGCAAAATAACCAGCAAACGAAACGAAAACGAGGGACACCACTGTGCACCGAACCCAGCCGGAGCAAAGCACGGCCACAGAGGGAGAACCAACAACCACGGTGGAAGTGAGTAGGAATAAGCCTCGGAGAGCGCGGCAGAGCCCCCCAACACACCCATTGGGAACCAACTAGAGCACAGTGAGGACCAGGGAGTGCACGCAGAGGGACGCGGAACCTCACAGCCCCCACTGTCACCACATAGTCCAGGAGACAGAGCGCTGGTGACCTCAGGGAAAAGCGAAGGGGTAGAGACAAAGAGCCCCCAGCTTCGCCACAAAGAGCAGAAGGAAGACGGAGCGCCAGGGAGCCCCAAGGGGCCAAGTGAAACCGTGCCAACAACCAAGCGCGAAACCATGTGTGCACAGGCGTCTTCAGCGACGGCGCCCGCCGCGTTCCTGTCCAAGCCAGGAGTACCCCTGATGAGATGGGAGGTCTGGAGGGACTACATAGACAACTTCATAGAGGTGTTAGAAGATGAAAATGTGGAAAAATTCACAAGTAAGAGGAAGAGAAGAATACTACTCCATAACTTGGGCCCGGAGGGGCTCAGAGTATTTAAAAACCTGGTTCCCAAGCAAAGAGCGACCACAGATGACGACGTATACGCCCACGCGATCGAGGAATTGAACGAACACTACCGACCAGCGGTATGTGTCTCAATTGATCGATACAATTTTCAACAAAGGAAGCAAGAAGTAGGGGAGTCGGTCGAAGAGTATGTGGCGGCGTTAAGGAAACTGGCGTCCACGTGCAAGTACGACGCATTCCAAGACGAGTTTATCAAGGATCAGATTGTGATGCATACCACAAGCAAGGCTGTACAAGAGAAATTATGGTCAAGTGGAGATGTCACACTCAAAGAGGTCATGGCCACAGTAAAGAAAGCTGAGCTGGCACGTCGATGTGCGGAGGCGGCGAAGAAAGAGACTGCGGCCAGGCCCATGGTGAACAGGATAGAAGAAGACGACTCCCGGAGAGATAACAGGCACAAAGGTACCCCGCAGAAGGGACCACAAAGGTGGCAAGGAAATCCAGGCCCCCCAAGCCGACATACGGGAAGTGGAAAGAGAAGCTGTTACCGCTGTGGAAGCATGACGCACGAGGCCCACGACAGGAAGTGCCCAGCGTTTCGCGCCAAATGTTTGTTCTGCGGGATCGTAGGGCATTACGAGAAGGTATGCCGCAAGAAGTCAGGCAGGAGCATGGTATGATACGTGGATCAAGGGCAGGAAGACCCAGAGGACAACGGCAGCGAGGAGGAAGACAGGGTACTGTGCATCTACAACCAAATATTATGTGTGGACACCAATAGAACAAGCAAGCCGGTGTTGGACATGACTATTTGCGGAGTGCCAATAAACATCGTAGCAGACACGGGCTCACCATACACAATAGTCCAGAGGGCGGTGTGGAACGAGACATTCAAGCCTCACGTGGGCCCAGAACTGGAGAAATTAGACATAAGGCCCGTCACGTATAATGGAGACCTCATACCCATGGTGGGATTCAGGCCGTTAAAATTTGAATTCAAAGGACGGAGTGCCATCTGCAAACTGTATGTCTCAGAAAGAGGGCCATCGGTGTTAGGATGGCTGGACCAGGGCGACCTGGGAATAAAACTGGACCCAGGAGGAAAAGTCCAGATCCTTCTTACCGAACCGGATGGATGGCCCGACATAGACAGGTGGAAGAAGGAATACCCGAAGGTGTTTGGAGGCAAAGTGGGGAAGCTAGAAAAGTTTGCACACAAGATCATACTCAAGGCAGGAGCAGTGCCAGTGTCCCATAAAGTGAGGAATGTGCCCTTGGCGGTGAGAGAGGCAGTACAAGTGGAACTACAAGAGCTGGAAAAAAAGGGCATCATAGAGCCGATCACATGTGCTGAATGGCTGGCACCACTGGTGGTGGTGATGAAACCCAGCGGGAAGGTCAGGCTATGTGTGGACCTGCGGAAATTGAACAAAAACATTGTAGTGGAGAAGTTCCCCTTACCAAGAATCGAAGAAATGCTAGCCAAGACAAGGGGAATAAAGTGGTACTCCACCATCGATTTAACCTCAGCATACCACCAAATACCCCTCCATCAGGAAAGCATGAGGTTGATGTCCTTCATCACCCCCTTTGGCTGCTACCAATTTTGCCGCATGCCATTCGGGCTGGCGTCAGCAGCGGCGGTGTTTCAAAAATGGATGCACCAGTTATTCAAGGACATGGATGGCATCCAGTACTTTCAGGATGATATCTTGATAATGGGGTGAGACAGGATAGACCATGACGCTAAACTCTCTAAGGTACTTGAAGTGTTGGAGACAAAAGGCCTGACCGCAGAATGGGACAAATGCCGCCTAGGAATGGAGTCTGTAACGTACCTGGGGCATGAAATTGGAGTGCAAGGGATCACGCCTAAAGCTGAGAACGTGAAGGCCATCTGCGATGCACCACCCTCCACCAGCAAGGAAGAAGCCAGGTCCTTCTTGGGCATGGCAGAATATTACAGTAAATTTGTTCAACATTTTGCAACGAAAACCCACCACATGAGACAACTAACAAGGAAGAAAGCAACGTTAAGCTGGACCGCAGAAGCGCAGAAGGAATTTGAGAGTGTCAAGATGGATATCGTGGGTGCTGTACCACTACAAGGCTATGACCCCCAATGCAGAACGGTGCTCACAACGGATGCCAGCGACAAGGGCTTAGGTGCCTTCTTAATGCAAGACAGAGGACAAGGAGTGGTAGAGACATTGAGCTTTGCTTCTCGCACGCTGAGCAGCACCAAAATGAAGTTCAGCGTCATAGAAAAGGAGATGCTGGCGGTGGTGTGGGCGATGACAAGATTCCGGAAGTTCCTGTGGGGGACTCGATTTCAGCTGAAGACGGACCACAAACCACTGGTGAAGGTGCTCACCTCCAGTGGGCATGCCAGCGCCACGCCTAGAATCTCTAAAATGACTTTAAAACTATTGGAATTCAGATATGATGTAGAGTATATTCCGGGCAGTCGTAACAAGGTGGCGGACTACTTGAGTAGAGCGGCAGCCATGGAACCAGGAGAAGAAGACGGAGATGGGGGAGAAGAAATGGTAGCTCTAATGGATGTCAACAGAAGATCTCTGTGAAACAGAAACCGAAAAGCCTAGCCACTAACTATAGTACCATTCACAACATTCAATGGTGTTGGAATGGTGGGTATAGTGAAAAATAGAAAAAGAGAATTGCTCTTTTTCTTGGTGTCCCCTCACTCACCAGGGTTGCCCCGTGGTGACATGCTTCATCATTGGGGCCATCCCAGTCCGCTGCGGACTGGGGCGTGCTGCGACTGACGAAATACGTAGGAGCACTTATAGTTTGACTATGTGTGGTGCAAGTGTGGTGATGGAGTGGTATAAGTGAATGGTTAAAAAATACCTGCCTAGTAAGCTATCAATAAATGTTATTCTTGCTTCTAGGTGGTAATATTAAAAATGGGGAAATCAGGATACCTAAACGCAATGTATTTAGGTGTACCTATCGACTCCTGTCAACATGTTTCGTGCATACCCCAAGCACTTCCTCAGGACTACACAGGGACCAGCCCTGTGTTCGCCACTCCTTAAAATACGCTATAATAAGCTAATAAGTGAATACTGCAATCGAAATTGGTTCATGCATTTGATACCTACGTATTCAATTGAATCGCGTGGTTCATGTAGTGGGACCTAACTGCGCCCCATGGACTCGAAGGGGTTCAGTATCCCAGCAATTTCCCACATTTAGCACCTACTCGCGCCTCTCCGGTCCGAATGTCAACATTCGAATTTCGATTGCAGTATTCACTTATTAGCTTATTATAGCGTATTTTAAGGAGTGGCGAACACAGGGCTGGTCCCTGTGTAGTCCTGAGGAAGTGCTTGGGGTATGCACGAAACATGTTGACAGGAGTCGATAGGTACACCTAAATACATTGCGTTTAGGTATCCTGATTTCCCCATTTTTAATATTACCACCTGGAAGCAAGAATAAAATTTATTGATAGCTTACTAGGCAGGTATTTTTTAACCATTCACTTATACCACTCCATCACCACACTTGCACCACACATAGTCAAACTATAAGTGCTCCTACGTATTTCGTCAGTCGCAGCACGCCCCAGTCTGCAGCGGACTGGGATGGCCCCAATGATGAAGCATGTCACCACGGGGCAACCCTGGTGAGTGAGGGGACACCAAGAAAAAGAGCAATTCTCTTTTTCTATTTTTCACTATACCCACCATTCCAACACCATTGAATGTTGTGAATGGTACTATAGTTAGTGGCTAGGCTTTTCGGTTTCTGTTTCACAGAGATCTTCTGTTGACTTAAGTATTTGGAGGGTGAGCCTATGCCTTCCCTTCCCTCTACCTCCCTTTCTCTTGTGCCAAAGCTCTAATGGATGACCAGGAAAGAGTCATTAGCAGACAAGAATGGTAAACAACTTATGAGGAGGATCAAGTGGTACAGAAGGTGAAGGAGTACATTGTGAAGGGCTGGCCAGAGAAGAGACACCTCAATGAGGACTTACGGAGATACTATGAAGTCAGGGAGGAGCTTTCAGTAGATGACGAGGAAGTGTTCGTGTAAAGGGGAGACAAGGTCATCCCTCCCTCAGGAATAATTCCCAGGTTATTGGCGATACTCCACGAAGGACACCTAGGGATTGGCAAGACAAAATTAAGGAAAAAACAGGGATACTGGTGGCCAGGCATGGACATGCAAGACGAGCGTCACATCAGAGAGGGCACTCAGTGCCAAGGGGCGGATAAGACACTCAAGCCTTTAAGACCGGCGCTAAGACAATTTGACTCCCCGAGGAATCCCTGGGAGGAGTTATCCATTGACATTTTAGGTCCGATCTTGAACAATCAAGGAACGCCGAAGTACGTATGTGTCCTCATAGACAGATACTCCAAGTGGCCGAAGCAAAAGTATGAGAGGTAATGGACACAGAGACGATTCTAAGGTTCTTAGATGACACGTTCGTGAGGGAAAGTATCCCCAAGTCAATATTGAGTGATAACGGCCCTCAATTTACCTCAGAAAAATAGACCAAGTTCATGGAGAGGAATGGCATCCTCTCCAAGCACACTGTCATATACCACCCGGCAGGCAACGGACTGGTGGAACGTTTTAACCGGGTGGTGATGGGATCAGTGCAAGCAGCGATAACGTGTGGAAAGGACTGGGAGAAGGAGATAGGACAGATGATATGGGCATACAGAATCACCCCTACTGGCACAGGGTACAGCCCATTCCAAATCCTGAGAGGCCGAGATCCCTTCACGAGAGACAACAGAATGTGGAAGGAGAAAACGGTGACCAGCAAATGGTCCCCAGCAGTGGTGCAAGCGAACCTGGAAAGGGCACAAGCGGTATACACCAAATACTACAATGCACGGAGAAATGTGAAGGAGACGGGGCTGGAAGAAGGCGAATGGGTAAGAGTCAAGTTGGCAGTGATGCAGAGAAAGGGGGACAGCAAGTACAGTAAGCCACTCCAAGTCAAGGAGGTGTATGATCGAGCGGCCTTGTTGAGTGATGGCAACGTGTGGTCCCAAGACCGCATGGTGAGGTGCAACAAGGTACTGCGGTGGAGTCATGACGAGCGGGAGCAGGGAACTGCGACAGAGCCCAATGATGGAGCGGAACTCGCCGACTGGGGTATGGACCAGGAAAATGAAGAAATGAGTGAGGTACCGGACAACAGAACCGCCCCGGAGGTGGGCGAGGAGGAGGAAGCAAGGAGATCGGGAGGGAGCCCAGATGAGCCCAATGATGGGGAGGGCAGCGATGAGACTTTGGGAAGAGATACCCCTGCTGCCCTGGCAAGGTATACCCGCAGAGGAAGAGCTGTGTGAGACCTTCCCAATTCCGAGACTTTGAGATGGGTGAAGGACTGTAAGTTTTGGAAATTGTTTCTGTTGTATAAAAGGGGGAGATATGTAGTGCTTACGGACCAGTTGCTCCGCATTGTGTGATGACGCAATGCGGCAGCGGCCATCTTTGGCAGCAGTGCGCATGCGCGCAGTGAGGCGCGAACGCCGAGCAAGCAGCTCTCTGAGAGCGATATCTTGAATTAAACACCCTCGAACCCCCAACAGTGTCAGCGTCATCCTTGGGGGGGAAAGCAGAAACTTTACAAATGTGACGTCAAAAAGCACTTTGGAGAAGGAAATTATAAATTTGACCTGTCTAAGGTTGCTTGTGGAGACTGATTTTTTTAAAGATAGGTCGTATATTACTTTCGCCTCACATCAAAATGTACTTAAGTGAAAGTGCCAGGGTTGCTATGTATCTGACGAACTCGTTTCTCATCAATATGCACATCGAGCAGCGACTACATATATAGTAGAAGACAAATTTGAACCAAATAGGGTGGCATTAAGTCTGGCACACAATTTCAGTAAATTGCAACATGCAACTGTTGTAGGTGGTAGAATTCAGAAAAGAAAACAACACATACTAACGTAATCACATTACTGATACAATCGCACTACGTTTCACCTTGACCATCATATCTAATCAATGTGACATTCAGAAAATGCATATTTATTTCGATAAGCAGCGTGTCTATTAATTTTGACAAATCCATTCTTGTCCATGCATCTGAAGAAAACGATTGGAAAATAACACCACAACGGCGATATCTGTGGGGAGTGTTAGCATATAGACTATTGAACTGTTAGCACCTGAAATTAGCAAAGGACACATACAATAATCCATAAAGCCAACATAACCACAACAGTACCTGATAACATCTCGAAAACCAGGCCATTACTGAACTCATAGGACCAGGTAGGGTTAATTCACACTCCACCCATAAGCACAAGCGCATGTGACAACCACATGCACACATAGGGGCAGATTTACAAGGAAATGACAGAGCATGGAGATGCGAAACATTTTGCAGAGCTGCGCTCCGCCGTTTCCAAAACGCAGGGTTTTGCTGTGTCTGGTGTCTACAACAACACGGCGCACCCCTATAGCTCTAAAAATATATGCCCAGGACCAACACAGACACCCTTGCGCCATAGTGCAAGGGTGCCTACATTGCACGGAATGATTGTTCATGTGCAGGAAGGTATCCATTCAATACACTTCTATTTGTTCAGCAGAATGCTACACACATAGAAGTAGCAAATCGCCAATATTTAATGTTTGTTTATGTACAGGAAGGGACACCTTCAGGAAGGGACAGCTTCCTGCACATAAACAATAATTAATTGCAATTTGCTCTTTCTATGTGTGCTCCAGAATGCATGCTTTATATATAGAACACAATGTCCCAATAGGTAACAAATTGACAGGCAATTAAGTTGTGCATGCAAAAACATTACATATGAAGGAAACAAGAAGGCTCAATTAGTTAGTACATGGCTTGTAATTCACCAATTTTTTGAGATATTTACACATGGAAATACATTTGAAAGCAGCACTGTACTAGAAAAATCATGTAACAACCCAAGAAGCACTTGGTGACAAGGTGATATGTACAAGTGAAGGGTGACGACGCAAGTGAAGGGGGTGAACAGCGTGAACGGCGCAAGGTGACAGAGTTATATACAGTGATGGCTCAGATGATTGATAAATTCAAGTTTTTTGTAGCACATTAGATCACAGTTATGAGCCAAATGTTGTAGTGCGCCAAATAATTGCGCTGTAGTGTCGACGGCGTTTCGATCCACAATGATTTGGGATCCTCTTCAGGACAGGGTTGGAGAATTGGTGTAGTGCTGCAGGGGGACAAAAGGTCAGTATGAGGATCGGAACGAGGGAGGGAAGATAAAAGCTGCACGAAGGAGTGAGCCGTGTGAAAACTACTGAACCCATGATGAGTGCCAGGATGTAATGATGATTGAGCCAATTTGGTCTGGAAAGAAGCCATAAAGGAATCGAGTGGTTTGAGTGGTAGGAATCATGCATTGCACAGCGCGTGAGCTAGGGGGAGGGGGGTTTGTGGGGGTGGGAGGGGTGGGCCGAGGTGTGGATCGGGCGAGGGAATAGGCAGGAACGGGGAGGTAAGGCATACCTGGAGTTCAGATAGGCGCTGGTTCAAATTTGTACCAAGTCGTCTTAAGGCGATCAATTCCAAGGATAACTAGTGAGTAAAGAACAAGATTCAAGGTGGAGCTTGGGTGTGGGGGAGTAAATCGCGAGCGGAACGAGGGAGGGGAGATAAAAGCTGCACGAAGGAGTGAGCCGTGTAAAAACTACTGAACCCATGATGAGTGCCAGGATGTAATGATGATTGAGCCAATTTGGTCTGGAAAGAAGCCATAAAGGAATGCGGCACACATAGAAAAATAAAAAAAAGGAGAAATAAAAGTATTTCTCTTCGTTGCGCCATTCTAATGCCTGCTATTGCATGGCGATAGTTTTTAGCGCTGCCTCAGATTTACAGATTCTTGTAAATCTGGGCCAGCATCAAAAAGCAATGGGTGTTGTGGTGCAACACTCACAGCAACACCCATTGCACGCCCCTTTCATGAAGATACCTGTGTGAAAGGGTACCGTATTTACAAACGTTAAGCTATAAAAAGTGACTTAATCCCACTTTGTAAATATGATGCAAGGCAGTCGCCACCCTAACATTATAAAAAGTGACCTCCGGTGGCACAATACCCTACTAAATATGCCCCATAATCTCATCCTCATTAATGACTGGATCCGTCCATGCCAATAGCATTGCAAATACCATATGTACAGACCATCTCACAATTCTTCACGAAATAAACCATTCAGCACCTTGACAAAATACACAACATCTGAGAATTGCAATCTTACAAAAAACAGACCTGGACCTACACCAGATAAGACATAATTTCCATTAGCACTCAGTGTAGTATTGGGAGTTGGTCAGCCTATGATAATGCTTCCTTCGGGGCTGTACACTATGCATTCTACACCAAAACTGAGTAATGTTTAACTGTTTTTTTCTAGGGAATTTCATGTTTTTTAAATATGTAACAATTTTACCTGCCAGGTACCCATTCCGCACAGCATCAGGTCTTTGGCCACACCTCATGCCTTGCACCCTTTGGGTAAGCATATTGGGCCCGATTCACAGAACTAACTTAAGACAAAAATCATTAACTTACTACTTTTGGTATTCACAGAAGTTAGGATTTTGTCTTAAATTTGTCTTAAGACAGACTTAAGACAGACTCAAGTTAGGATTTTGTCTTAAGTCTGTCTTAAGACAAACTTAAGACAAAATCCTAACTTCTGTGAATACCAAAAGTAGTAAGTTTAGGATTTTGTCTTAAGTTAGTTCTGTGAATCGGGCCCTGTGTGATTTAGTGACAAGATCTGACTTGACTTGCACTTAAACACAAACTATCTGTCAATTACCATGCAGAGTTGTCAAAGAGTGCCAAATTTATTAGTGAATGGAACTTTTATTGTCCCTCATTTATTTTTGCCCCAAGACAGATTTGCTAAAAAGTTGGCAAAACAGATAGAATGCTAAACCTGCTAAACCCCAGACAAATTATGCGTTGATTCATAAGATAGTGCCACATTTATTATTAAATGAATACATCTTTGATCCTTCATTTAAGTCTGCCACCCACCCTTGATGGACCGAAATGAAATTGAGAAAATCAAGAATAAGCTAGACATGCTAAGTCTCTTCCTGATTTTGGATAGATCGATTGAACAGTGCTAAACTCATTAATAAATCATAATCATAAATGTTTTGCTCCCTCCTTTGGATGGGCATAAAACATTAAGGGCCAGATGTAGGTAGCCCAATACCGGTCGGTAACGGTCGAAATTACCGAATTTCGGCCGTTACCGACCGGTATTTAGGGTTTGAGATGTAGGAGGCAGGTTTAAGGATTCTGTAATTTACTGAACAGCAATTTAAATACTGATTCGGTAAATTACCGAATTCTTAATGTAGGGAGCACTCAAGTGAGTGCATTTTTCATTTAAGGATTCGTTATTTACCACCAACTACAAGTTGGTGGTAAATACCGAATACCTTTCAAAAAGCAATGATTTGCTTTTTTTAAAGTGCCGTGTGGCAGACATGCATGCCCTTAGGGCATGTATGTGTGCCACACGTGCACCCATGCACTATTCAGGGGTACAACAGGGTGTCAATGTGACACCCTTGAAAATGTTCCCCTATTACCGATTCGGTATTTACCGATTCTTAAATACCGAATATTACCGATTCAGTAATATTTACTGAATTTTTATCTACATACCATTTACCGATTCTGAAATACTGAATCGGTAAAATTCGGTATTTTAGAATCAGTAAATGTAGATTACCTACATATGGCCCTAAATACCTACCCTGGGTGTAACTTGCAAGTTTTCTACCATATTTTATCAAGATTCTTGTAACAGCACTAAATTTCTAATGATATTTCATTATCCTCCCTCATTGTTGTATATGTAAAGAAATGTCATAGCTATAGAAAACAAATCAGGCAAAATGTGTGCGGATTTATCATCGTGTGCGAATGTAATAGCATAGGAACACATTTTAACCCCCTTTTTAACTGGTGCCCCTCTGAGACGGAACTTCATGAACTTGAAATACCAGGAATAGGCTAAATGTGCTAATCTGTGCCAAATTTGTTGCAGATCCTTCACAAGGTCCCAAAGTTGTTAGTACATCAAAAATGTTTTTAACACATCCTTCAACTTTGCATACACAAGAGGTGAATAAAACCTGAAATATCTGCACAGGGTGTAACTTGCTAATTACCTGTCACATTGGATGCAGGTTCATCAAACAGCACTCTCAAACCTTTAACTTTGATTTCCCTTGATAGATTGGCACACAACTTGGCATACCAATAGCAAATTAATCATTCAAAGCTTTGGCTACATTTTTTCCTGATTAATCACAGCGTGTCAGAGGTATTAGCAAATCGACACTTTTATGACTCTCCCAACTTTTCAAACTGTCCTCCCTTTGATGGATTTATATGGATTTGAAACTACAAAGAGTAATCTCAACATAACAAGAGTCTGCAAGATTTCATGTGTATTCACAGTGCAAAAGTTATAGGCAAATAATCAGAGGGGTGTTCAGCTGACCAGAGCTACAAAATGGGAACCCTTTCAAATATACTCTGCACTTTTGCAGATGTCAATATCTAAAAAAACACTATTTACACCAAAAAAAACAAAAGCATACTTTCTGAGTAAAGTTCTGTTTTTATGCCACATTTGGCAAAATAAAATTAAGCTTTTTCTACTGTATGTGTGAGCAATATTTGCAAAGGGAGCTAAAATTGGAAAGCCTATCTGTTTACCTCCCTGCATCTATTTTCATCTCAACAGACGTTTAGGAGATTGTCCTGCTGGACCTCAGCTACTTACGTTAAGCGAATGCCAAATTTGATGCAGATATGCCCATGTCAGATTAAGTTATCAGCAAATATTTTTTTTTAATTTTCAATCCAAAGTGTGGCTAAACCATAATTACACAATGAATCTATACCTATTTATACACACCCACGCACATGTAAACACATATATATGTTCATATGTGTAAATATGAGTGTATGTGTGTGCACATGTATGTGATTGTCTGAGAAAGTGCCTATTTTTTGCATGACCACCCCTATTTTTACATTGGTGAGGCTGGTTTCTTAGCTCTGCACACTGGGCTCTGCAGTGCAGTTCCCAGTGCATATGCTCTGCCCCCTGAAACATGGTGAAATTGGCTAACTTATTATTGGCATATTTAACTTTCCAGAGAAGCCATAATGTATGCTTCAGGAATTATACCAATGTCATGGAAAAGTTAAATGTCACCAGTGGACTGAAGCTCATGTTATGCCATCCACTAGGGTGGCAGAGGAAACAGAGATTGAGGCCTCCCTGTGTATTCTGATTCTCACAGCTTTTAAACCTCAGGTGAACCTATCAAAAAACTCCTTTTTGACATCAGAGAACCCTATTTTTAAATATTAAAACAGCCCCCTCAAGGTTGTCTTTTAGCACCCAAGTTCGGTTGTATAGAATTTAAAAGAGGTGCATGCCAGAATCTAATGTTGTCCTCAACATACAGCTCCCAAAAACTATTTTCACTGTGAAAGGTTTTAACTGTTCTATGAGAAAAACTAGAATTCAAAATAAAATATTAATACAACTGACTTCGGATTGGGACAAGCTACTGGAATGATTCAAACACGTTTTTAATGTTTTCCAAAAATCCAATTCAATGGTGAAGTTGTATTTTTAATAAATAATTCTGAAAAGTGATACTTTGGATACAGTGTCATGCTTGTCCTGCTAGACGATTTTGAGCTCCATAATATGACAATATCCACAGGAAAAAAAAAACATCAGCTTTTGTTGGACCTCGCCCAGTGGATGTACCGCTTTGAGTGAGCTTCAGCTGGTCCACTTAAAGGGAAATTATAGCTAGGTTGAAATGTCAGCAAAAACAAACTATTTTAAACAAAAGAAACCACTGAAATTCACCAATAATAGTTATCTAAAGTCCCTATAACTTGTGCCTTAAAGAAACTTTAAGTGTTGTTCCCACCATGCATAGTGTTCTCATCAATGATGTCATTTTCAGATGTTGCATTGATACTATCAATGATGTCATAGAACATGGAATCGGTAATTTAATATGGGAGGTAATTAGCAGTGAATGGTGAGGGCATGAGTGAAATTACGTTTAGGGCACAAGATATACATGAGATAACTTTAGCTGATACATTTCAATGTCTGTGTTAGTCTAAAATTGTATTCTTTGACTGACATTTTAGCCTAACTATAACGCCTTTTAAATATTTATTTTTTCATTTTTTCATGAAATTCTAGTTGGTTTTTTCTAATGTAAAATAACATATTATTAGATTTTTTTAATGCAAAGTAACGCATTATTACAATTCCTAACTTTAACATCGCTGAAACCTTTGCTTTTTTCACAGAATTTCTGAGCTTTTTAAAAATGTAAAGTAAGATGTTAATTGCTATTTCCCGCATTGGGCTGATCTCCCAAGCCCCGGCCCTGCACAGCCCTTTGCAATGCATACATGGGGTCTGCAGCAGGGTTGGCCTGTGCCCAACCCCGCAACATGCTCCATGCCTACCACTGCAAGGCCCTTGGCCATGCGCAGCCTGCACAGATGCTGCACAATGACTTTGCCAAAGGATCAAAAATCAAACAGCGGTGGGCCTATTTGAGTCAGCGCATCTATCCATATAAAGCAGACATGTTGGCTTTGTAAAAATGCATCCAGTAACTATCATAATATATATATTTCATACATTTATATATAGCAATGTTTAATGATGATGATTGTGTAATTTATTTTTAACAAAGCATTTTTAATTAAAAACATCAAACTAGTGTTTGAGCCACCTTTAACATTTTTATCAAGCTACAAAATGCAAACCCAGCCTCAAGGGCAACTGCACTCAGGTTGCAGTACCTACAACTCCAGTTTTGAGTGCTTTAAAAAAATGGTGTGCTTTAAAAAAATATGGTGAGCTCTCCTGGGGTCATCGATATAATGACCCTAGAAACTTACTTTGGGGCATATCATCAAGGGATGTATCCCCGCGTTAGCTTAAGTTTTTGACGATAAAGCGGCGAATTTTATTGCCCTATTAACAAGGCGTCGCTAACCTCCTTTTCCGGCGATAGCATCCGAAAATTTATTGCATTGCACTTCAGCGAAAATCAACGCCAATAATACGCAAAGTAGGCGTTCCTGACTAAACTTTCACACAAAAAAGTCGCTACCACAGCTTTGCACTATTATCAATGATATCGCTAACCCGCTTAGCTACAAAAAAAGCCACGCTAATGCCCGTTATCTCCAGTTATTAACACCTGATAAAAACCTGACTTACACTGGAGCTGATTGGGTGTATATGCGAGGGTGTATATAAGGGAGACTAGGCCAGAGCTCCCTCAGAACAGCCACAGATGCCATGGAGGTAGTCACCATGCAGATTGGAGTCCCACCAAGGTAACAACATCAACCACCGCCAGTGCAACTACCCCCAGGACCACTCCCACCGATGCAGCGACGAAGAAGACAGTGGGACCTGCGCATACGTGTCAGCCTCGCAGACTTAAGGCCAGAGGAAGTTAAAGCCCACTACAGGCTCAAAAGGACATAAATCCAGCATATCCTGGCCCTGATTGCCCACAGGCTACACCACCAACATAGCGGAGAACCAACATTCCTCCGCAGACAAAACTGCTCGCTGTGCTGCACTTTTTGGCCTCTGGGACATTTCAACCAACAACATCCAGAGTTGGTGGTGTGTCACAGGCAGCCTTCTCAACCTTCCTCCCCACTGTCTTGGATGGCACACTCAGCCTGGTTCCCCAGCACCTTCACTTCCCCAACGGTGTGCAGGAGCAAATTTACATCAAGCAAGGATTCTATGTTATCACTGGCTTCCCGCAGGTGGTGGTTGCAATTGACTGCACACATGTATCATTTGTGCCCCCTGCGGACAGCGCACACATATACCGCAACAGGAAGCACAAGTATTCAATGAATGTGCAGGCAATAGTGAACCACTGCGGACTGTTCACAAATGTCATTGCCAAATTCCCAGGGAGTGTGCATGATGCATTCATCTTCTGACACTGCATCATAAACCACTGCTTCCAGGATGGCACATATGGAAATTCATTGCTTGTCGGTAAGTACCAACTGAACACACCACATGCCCAAAATACACAATCACGTTGATCCAGCAAGAGGGAGGATGTAAATACGTTGCCTAGGTACTGGTGGGGGGGCACAAAAGGCATGGGCACATCACTTTGTGTCACATGCTGATGTATTTTGTACGAGGATGAGGTCTACAGGCTCCACTGCGTAGAGTAACCTCCAGCTCCTGACCTTCTATGTAGCTAATCAAAAGTCATCCTCACTGGTCTCCCAGTCCGTTGTGTGGTTGTATTGTCGAGGAAGATGATTATGTTGCTGTCCTTGTTGCTGGTGACCTATTAGGGTTGACCCAACATTGCAAAGTACTCACACATGTAAAATCATTGTGTCAAGTCAGAGGTTTGTTGTGACCAAGGTTGTAACAATGCACGTTGAATGTAGGAGTTGCATTGTGGGGCAAATATGCATGCGATGCGTAGGCCGACAAATGTGTCATGAAACCACCATCCAGCACCATTGCTGTTGACTGCAGTGTTGTGGGTGCTGCTGTTGATGGGGTTTAGTAGCATCTCCTCTCTGACTCAGATACACATATTTCTCATTGTCACACCTGTGATGTGTGTTTTGTGGTTGCCCGATGAGTAAGTGGATGTGTATTCGGTCAGTACTTGTGTGTTGAAATTGGTGTATCGAATGCTAATCCATTACAAATGCTAAGAAGTGTGCAAAGGTGAACCATGACATATGTATCAGTGTGGTGAAGTGTGTGGACAGTCTGATATTCTCAAATAATCCACGTATGGTAAATGATTTGGAGATGTTGTGTGATGTGAGTTTGATGCTCTGCTTGTGACAGATGACGCAGACCAGGAAGTTTACATCATCTCATGTGATATTGTTGATGGTGTGTGCAAACGGTCACTGTCCTCAGTGGGACCTGCTGGTGAGGTGGCTGCGGCCTTTTGCTTCGTTTTAGCTCTGGACATACAATTACAGGGCTTGTGTGGTGTCACAGGTCTGCCATCAGCATGAGATGCATGTCTGAATGTGAGCTGTGTCAGACATGGCCTATGTCATTTGAACATTCACATGCCGTGGACTGCGAGGAGTGTGGATCCGTGCTATGGCTATATGTTAGGAGAGCCAGGGTGCCTGTTGGTGTCTGTGTTTTATGTGCAGGTCTTATTCACATTTTGCACACTTGTATTGACACTGATGCTACCGTGCAGCAAACAATAGAAAAATGGACGGTTGGAGGATCAACACTGAGGCAATATACTCAGCATTGATGCCGCTAAATAGCCAGAAGCAACACATGTCTAACCTAAGTCTAAAAATTCACAATAGACAAAACTGTCAACACTGCCAATGGACCCATCTCCCCATTCCATGTCATAGGTGATCAAGGATATGCTCTCTGCCCGTGGATGATGACACCCATACGAAACCCCACCAGCCAGGCACAGAGTCAGTACAATGCTGCACATCAACGCCCATGTGGCATCGTGGAGCATACATTTGGCGTGCTGCAGTCACGTTTCCGTTGCCTGGATATCACAGGTGGCAAACTGCTGTACAGCCCAGAAATGGTAAATAAAATCATATTAACATATTGTGTATTGCACAACATATGTGTTTGCACAAAGGGCCCCTGGATCCAAATGCCTGCAGCACCCAGCGATGAGCAGGATGATGAGGAAGATCAGCGAGGTGGCCCACACCTTACAGCCACTGCTGCAGGATATGCCCGAAGGGACTGGATAATAAGCAATTACTTCATTTGAGTACATCACATTGTGACTGACAAAAACAAAGACATGTATGTGGAAAATTAGCTCAAGAACTGTTTGTAACAATAAACAAACTCAACACACGTACCCTGTCTACAAGTTACTCGCCTGCATTAGTATATATATATACTATAAAATGTTACCATTGTAAAATAATTGCAAGTAAGAGCCCAAAAGTAAAATCATGGTGTGTATGACTCCTCATCACAGAGATGCCATAGTGTGTCAATCATGCACAACTTGACTTTACAAGGAGTAAAATCTGGCACACGATTCATCAATGGTTGTGTCAAATGGTATGTAAATTATGATTCACAGGGTGTACTTGGTATGAAAAATTGAAATGTATGGGTTTGTAAGTGGTAAATAATTAATTTTAACGTTTATTTGGTGTCAAATTTCACTGTTAAGGCGGTAAAAAGGGGGCCAAATCTGAAAATTGGGTGTGGATTGGGGGTCAAATCTGAGAAGTGGATGTGGCATGTGCATCAAATCTGAAAAGTGGGTTAGAAATGTGGTTCCAATATGAAAAGTGGGTGTGAACTGTGGATCTAAGCTGATAAATGGGTGTGAAATTGGGACTCAAATTGGAAAAATGGGTCAGAAAATGTGGGCAAATATGAAAAGTGGGTGTGAACTGTGGATCTAAGCTGATAAATGGGTGTGAAATTGGGGCTCGGAATAAGAAAATGGGTGTGAAATGGGGGTCAATTCAGAAAAAATATCTCTGCATGCATCCAAGACTTTGAATGAGCCACCAGCAGAGCTCACATGCACACCATCCCGGAACACCTTCATGCAGACCGTCAAGACCAGTCTCTACGTTGAACAAATCTGCTCATCGGCAGTATGACCCAACAGACAAGACAAACTATCTGAGCATCTACCTCCACCCTGTGGTGGACAAAGTCACTGAGAGACTCATAAACACCCAGCTGACTGCCTACATTGAAGAGAACTCCATCATAGACCACTCCCAGTCTGGGTTTGGCATCAAGTACAGCACCAAGAACGTACACCATGCGGCCAATAATGACATACGCATGCCACTTGAGCTGGGTCACATCCTACTACACCTCTACGCAGCCTGCAACACTGTCTCACACTATACCCCATACGTAACTATCCACAAGCCAGGGATATGAGGAGCCGCCCACTCATGGATCCACTCCTTCCCCTCCGCAATAACACAAATGATCAGACCCCCCTCCATCTCCAAAGCCACAGACACCAACTGTGGGGTACCCCAGGGACCGTCACTAAGCCCCAAGCTTCTCAACATCTACATGGCCAATCTCACTGCTATTTCCAGCCAGCATGGGCCTAGCATATCATCCCACACAGAGGACACACAGCTCATCCTCTCCCTCACAAAAAAAGCTGAAGACACAAAAGCCTGCACCCAGGAATGAATGTTGGAAATTGCTGATTGGATGAAAGCCATCTGCCTTAAGCTTAACTCAGAAAAGAATGACCTCCTCATCCTTGGTCCATCCACATGCGTATGGGACAACCCCTGGTGGATCTCTGGCCTTGTGAGCCTCCCCTCAGTGCCAGACCACACACGCAACCCCGGCATCATCCATGACGGGAAACATCCTTTACAACAAAACTTTTACAACGCAGTGCTGTTACAACGCAGGTTTTACAACGAAAACCATTACAATGCATTGCGCTGGGGGACGCTCTAGGATAGGGAATAGATTTAATTTACTATCCAACACCTTCCCTAGTGTCCACGGGGACTGGAGTTGGAATAGTAAATTAAACTATTCACTATCCAGCACCCCAAAGCGCTATGCGTTGTAAAGGTTTGCGTTGTAAAAACTGCGTTGTAACAGCATGCGTGGTAAAAGCATGCGTTGTAACGTCATACATCCTCCATGACCATGACCTGCAAGATCAACTCCATTGCCTGCAACAGCTACAACTGCATCCTCATTCAATGCAATAAATCCCAATGGGTAACACCATAATGCCTCAAAAATTTCAACAACGCACTCATCACCAGCAGACTGGAGTACAGCAATGCCCTCAATGCAGGGATCAACAAAACGCCACTACACAAGCTAGAAAACAAACAGAAGGCTCCTGACAGACCCGTCCTCAGAACCCCATGTCACAAACACATTAGCCAACACATACAAAACATCCACTGGCTCACCGTCAAGAATATATTAACAGTCAAACTACTCTGACACGCCTACAAATCACTCCACATCATTGGACACAAAGACATCCATGAGAGAGTCACCCCAACATCCCCAAGAGGGTCTGCTGCTGGGCCAACCTTGCCCTTGCACACTCCCTAGATCCACACATCCAGAGCGAGATGAAGACCTTTCATCTATGTTGCAGGCAAAGCCATGAGCGAGATGACAATCAATATCAAACACTCCACCACCATGTACGCTTACATGCGGAACAACAAAGCATGGCTATTTGACAGAGACAAAGCTGCACTCTCACTCCTCCACTGCGACTTGTGAGCCTCATGGCTGAGTAGTGCACATCATGCCGACACTCATTGTCTGATTGATCTACACACATACTCATCGCCTACAGACCACCACAGGTGAGTAGTGCCCTGACACTTCGCATCATTTTTTGGATTCTGATTCAAAGGCTTTATTCGATTTTAAGTTTAAAATCATAAAAGCATACAAACAAAAAAAAAATTCAATTCATTGCATTTTAAAATAAACCACATATTGGCTTTAGATTACACAGTTAAAAGATTAAAAGAAAGCTTTAGCCCTCCATTTAAGCATAAACAGTTTTGGTAACAACATTCTTTACACAACCTTTAGGGAACATTAGGAATAACAGTGTTCTAAAAGATTTAGTAATTACAGTACGTAAAACTGTTATATGATGGTTTGGGACAATTAAAAGCCACTGGGAAACTACTGGTATTACTTAAATGAGTTCCTCTACCCACTGGGTTGTTGTCAATGTCCAGAGGTCTGGGGGAAAGCATGTAAGACGTGTTAGGGTAAAAGTCATGCAGGTTCCAGGTAGAAATAGGTCCATCGCCTTTTTGAGATAGCCATGTCTGCATATATGGCACAATGCGTCTGCTCCTAAATCGTATCAGGATCAGATCGCCCCCGATGTCTTTTTTGATTGGTCCAAGCCAACCCACCCTCCTGACGCTTATTATTCGACCATCAAGGTGGTAGGGCAGAGGTCTGTTTTTGGATAGCCAGAACTTGACCTTGTTCATAAGGTTATGTTGTCTCTCGGCTTTACCTTGTGTTAGTTCGGGGACTCCCGAGAGAACAGTTACAAAAGGCGCTGCTTCTGGAGGTAAGTGTATATGGGTGGTACGCTCATGTTTAGGGAGAATGTGACGCGCTGTTATCGATTTGAGGGGGGGTTTCAGAACAAGTGGCATCGAAGAGGTGGGGGTTGGTAATTGAGAAAACGCTGCTTCGTGAGATGTAGTCAATTTGGGCAGGTTTGAAGAAGCTGTTGTCGGCGTGCAGTGAGATGTTGCAATATGAGTTGTAAGTTTCTGGTGGGATTTAATTAAATTCTCCAGCCCCGTCAACCTTTCCCCCAGCGTAGTGATTTTATCTATCAGGGGGTGTATTAAGGATTTAACCAGTTGTTCGATCATCGTCAAGGGAGCCTCATGGGGGGGTGATGATAAGTCGACCAAATTATCAACAGATGGCGGAATAAAGGGCGATTTTGTCCCAAGCGGTATAGAACTTAAAGATGGTATGTCTCGATTTTGTGTTTTAGAAAAGAATCCATTTTCCTCATCCCCATCATGGTTCCTTTTGGCAGGTGCAACCCTGGGAGATATTACGCTACCGATGTTAGTTTTGTGAGTTTCAGGGAAGGAAATCAACTCCCTTGAACACAATGACGGCTTGCTGCATTTTAACATGGGGGAAAGTTCTGCTGCAACGTACTTTGCTTTACACAGACTATTTAAGTCATCCAACCAGGAAAGGCTAGATGGTGGAAGTGCAATTAAATCATCCCTGGGAGACCCAACCGTAGATTGACGAGGTGTGTTTTTACCCACATCTCCGAACAAGGGGAACAGTTTGCCAGTGGTAATAAGGGGGGTTTTGTCGAGCATACCCCCGATTTGGAGTTTAGGCATAGTAAGAGAATTTGCTAGTCCAGAATTTACCTCCATTATTAATGAGAGTCAAACAGGGGAGGTGGCCCGTCCCGTCCTTCTCTGTCCGATGAGGGCCGTAGAGGGCCCGCCCTTTGCCCGGGCTTCGCCCGGCGTCCGCGACGCGGAGGGAGCTTCCTCAATTTGAGTGCCTCCGGGCGCGCTGATCCGGTGGATGTGTGGGCGGGACCGGAACTTCACCCAAGGCTTGCTGGAAGCTGTAGTTCCCCCCAACTGCGTCCGTGGAGCTGGAAACTACGGCGGCAGGGGGAACGAGCAGCGTCAGGGCCCCAGCAGCAGGTGAGGGAAAGTACGTGTGCCTGCTCCCCTCCTCAGCCCAATGTTGGCAAGAAAGACCCCCGCTCCTCCGTGGGAGCTTCCTCAATTTGAGCGCCTCCGGGCGCGCTGATCCGGTGGATGTGTGGGCGGGACCGGAACTTCACCCAAGGCTTGCTGGGAGCTGTAGTTCCCCCCAACTGCGTCCGTGGAGCTGGAAACTACGGCGGCAGGGGGAACGAGCAGCGTCAGGGCCCCAGCAGCAGGTAAGGGAAAGTACGTGTGCCTGCTCCCCTCCTCAGCCCAATGTTGGCAAGAAAGATTCAATTTATGCCAAATTTGCTATGGAGATGGTGATCATACATGTCGCATGCAATTTATGGATTAATAATTGTATTACAATTTCATCAATATACAATACATTCTACATTTAAGCGTTGAGGCACGGCCCATAGAGGGTGAATGTATTATGAGCCAAGACAGCAGGCTGATTCATACAAAAAGCATGTGGAGACATAACAGAACAAAACATTCAAACAATGAGAAGCAAATCCCACCCTCCCTCTTCCCCCCACTCCCCACCCTTGTCCACCAAAAATAAAGAATTAAAAGTGAATTGTGTGAAGCTCTCATTGCAAAATTCAAGCCTCACCCCGGTCTCCCAAGATTCAGCTATCCGCAAAAGGCGCAGATACCTTGGGCAAGTGACCTCCCTAATTATGGTCGCGAGTAGGGACAGAAAGGGTTCCCGAGTTTGGCAATTGAGGAGCCTTTCCCTTCCGCCGTTAACGTAAGCTTCTCCATTCCCAGGATATACCAGAGGCGTGCAACCAACCACTGAAAGTGGATATCTGGGGGAGCACCAGTGTGTCAGAATATTTTGCACCACCGGACCCAATGCAATGGCCATAAGCCGGCCTCTGTGAGATTTGAGTGGGTAGGTATTGGGGTTTTGGAGACCCAAAAGGACATAGGCCGGGAAACGTGGTATCCGTGTATCTAAGTGCATATCAATTTCATCCAGAATTTGAGTCCCTTAAGCCTGGATGTGAGTGCAGTCCCGGGGCAAATGCACCAGTGTACCAACCTTCCCGCAGCCCCTCCAGCATGTCGCATCTTGGGAAGAGTCTATGGTGTGAAGCCTCTCCGGGGTATAATAGCAGAAGGTAACAAGTTTAGTAAGGGTCTCTGTCAGTCCTCCATAGTAGTTATTCTGAAGCCTGGTAAGCATAGAACAGCCTTTGGGGCGTATCTCCCCATTTCTCTCCTCAACATTCACCTCAAGTTGTACACAGGGATGTGAGCAGCACGTCTCTCGGTTTATCCCACAGTGGCAGACGAGCGATAACACGAAACGGGTATTACACCTTATTGAGAAGGCCTCCCGTATTTGAGGGGAATTTATGTTCCTTACCATCGATGCCCAGAAGGCCTTCAATCGGGTCCACTGGCCGTTCTTGGAACAGGTTTTGGCTCACGCAGGTCTGGGGGAGAGGTTTCAAACGCTTATCCATAACTGCTATTGTTCCCAACGCCCACAGTATGTGTCAATGGGCACACCTCATCCCGGCTGCATTACTAATGTTACGTACATAAATAAGTGACGTGTGTGACAAGAAGGTATGACGTCAAAATGCTGTCTCAACACTGTGACACTGTGACAACGTGGTCCAGACAATGCAATTCGCCAAAACACTTGCGCATGATGCACGGGACTTTGGATTGGTATGACTTAGTCTTCCCACAACAGTGTGTGCAACAGTAGAGAAGGTGTTTGAGTAGTCCATCCTAATATCCCTTATTGTAGAGTGCCATCAAGTGCAAGTTGTAGTGACGAGTTGCGTTGTAATGACAGCGTGGAAATGTATTTGCGCTGTAAAGACCACATTGGAACGAAGGTCTCCCGTGTGACCCATCCCAAGAATTCACATGCTTATTGAGAGTGCTTCTCAGCAGTAAGGGTCGCAAGGCGCGGGGGGGGTTTGCATCTTTAAGTACATCAAGGGGAGTGTCCGTCGAAGAGATATGTCCAGGGTTTCTCATCCTTGATGGTGAGCAATGTTGTCTGTCGGAGGTGGAGCGGAATGTCAAAACAGGCTATGTCTGGAAGGTAGGAAAAGGAGCTCACAATCTGGTCTCTCTGGTGCAGCTGAACACGTTGTAGGATAGATGGCCTGATCATAGGGTCCTTTGGTGTGTGTGGAAAGTGAGTCGTATGCTATGGTATGCTGGCCCAGTGTTCAGGAGGGCTGTGTTAGCTTGGCTGAACATCTTGAAGGGGACTCTACCTCCAATGTAGAGAGTGTGCGCGGGTGGTGGGAGATGTGTCAGTGACTTGACAGTGTGAGGATAAGTCTTGCGGTGGCATGTGGGATGTCCTGTAGCTTGTGGATGTGGCTTGTCTTAATTTTGGCATGGAGTTTGGTGCTGTATTTGGGTGAGCTGTTTCCCAGGGCATGAGTGACTGTCCATGTGTGGTTGAGTGTGTTTTATGTGATGGCCTAACATAGGAGGCAGAGGGTGTGGAAGCAGGAGGAGGAGATGGGGTAGATCCTGCGGTTTATTTACAAACTTGAGTCCATGATGATTCACAGGTTGCGTGCATTGTCCGTGGGGGTGTGTGGGTTTACATGTGCCTGGGATCACCATGTGTAAATCCATGCGTTACTGCCTTGGAGCCTGACGGGAACTGACGTTTTGTTGTTGTTCAGTTGTAGGCAGCTGTCTGCCATCCATATGGCGAGGCCTTCCATGCCTTCACAATAGTTGTGTATGGCGGAGATGTGTCATATGGATGTGAAGAGGAGGAGTTCTTTGTCGTCGGCGTATGGTACAATGTTGAGTCCATAGCTTATGACGATTGTGGCAGGCGGAGCCATATAGATGTTGCAGAGCGTAGGGCTGAGGGTGGTTCCCTGGTGGACTCCACAGGTTTCTGTAGTAGAGTCTGAGAGGAAAGGGGGGAGTCTGACCCACAGCGTTCGTTTGTAGAGGAAGGAGCAGATCCAGTTGAGGGCGTTCTCTTGGATCCCTGCGTAATGGAGTCTACATATTGGTGTATGTTGAGAGACAGTGTTAAACGCCACAGAGAGGTCAAGTGTGATGAGGGCAGCAGTGTTTTCTTTGTCCAGTAGAGTGTGGATGTCATCCCTTGCGTTGAGGATGGCGGTTCATAGACTGTGGTTTAACATGATGCTGTATTGTGAGGAGTCGATGATGTTGTGCAGTCTGATGAAGATTGCAAGTAGGCTGTCGAAGGCTTTCTCAATGATTTTTGCTGGTTTAGCTAGCAGGGAGATGGCTGTGTCGTTTGGGATGTTTGTGGGGTATGCCTTGGGTTCCATCATGAGTGGCTTGATCTTGGCGTGTTCCCTGTCGTTGGTCAACAATGCATGTCCCAGAGAATGTTTGATGGTGTGGCAGAGCATGGGTGCCATGTATTTAGCAGGCAAGTTGTAAATGTGGGTGCGGCAGGGGTCCGTGCGACACCCGTAGTGGATTGACTTCATTGCCTACAGTGTGTCTTTGTTGGTGATGGGGGTCCAGTTGTTGATTGCTGGTTTCTGGTTGGTGGTCGTGGTTGGGGAGGGTTCTGTGTGTTGGTTGACTTTGTCAGAAATGTCGTACATGGTCATGGTTTATTCTTTTAAACACAATTGATTCTAATAAATGCTGAGTTGGTCGCAGATGTCTTGTGAGGGAGGGATGTTGGTGAACTCGCTGGTGTGTCGGGCAAACTCCATGGATGATGTGGAATATTCCTTTGAAGTTGTGCGCATGAGTGGGGATCCTGTCAACACTTTTTGTTCCTAATTTTTGTCATGATGAGTTGGTGTTGGCCGCCGGAGGCAGGTCGGAAGTTGTAGTGGTTTTCGGTTGCATGTTGTTCCTCCATGCCATTTTAATGTGGTGGCAAGTGCATCTGGACTTGCAAAGTTTGTTTCAAAACTATCTTGCTTGGGGGGGCGGTTGTCCAGTTTCTTGTGAGTGGCCATGGTGTTGTCGCTGTTGGAGATGCATCAGTGCATGTTTCGTGATGCATTGTCATTGGTCTAGTCTTCCACAATGTTTGGGGTGGAGTTTCTGAGTGATGAGTTTGGATGTTGAGCACTGATTCTGGTGCTGTCTGTTTGTGGGAGTAGGTGCAGGTTCTTGTGGATGATGACTGGCTTGAAGTTGGAGTGGACACATCGATGGTCAGTCAATGCCATTTTGGGAGTGTCGCTGAAGCTCATTGAGTCTCCTGTTGTGAAGAGTGGTGCAATTCTGGGTCCTGATGAGTGCCTGGGGTCAGTCTCGATCTGGCAAAGTACAATGTAGCGTAGGTTGTCCAGGAGGAATTATGTGCTGGGGTACAGTTGTTTATAGACATGAAAGTTGCAGTTCCCAAACGGGTTGTAGTTGGTGGATGCAATGGCATGCGGGGAGATGATGTTGGTGATGGAGATGGCAAGAGGCCCACAGGGGCAGCTTCGGTGGCCGAGACACGTGCATGAATGGAAGTAAAGAAGGCTGAAAGGACAAAAAGAGTGAGTAGCAGATGGCCAGAAAACAAAGAGCAACAGTTAATGGATGAGGGTGAAAAGATTTGATGTTACAATTTTCAATGATTGCAATATGGAGAGGTAAGCGGGAGACAGGGGTCCACTGGAACCCCAGGAATGAGGCACAGGTGAACCTTCAGACATTCACACTAGAGAGTGCAGGGGCTTGTGTGAACTCACATGCAATGGTGGATCTGCAAGGGGAGAGAGCAATTTCATTAACAAATAGTCAGTGGTCTTGCTTGTCTGTCCCCGCAGCAGACATCATTGAGTAGTGGTCAAATTGTTAAAGATTTGCAGAGTGAGGTGTGAGGTGCAATGTGTCTACGCATGATGGGGTCGCATCAGACACATAATGCTGCATCATGTTGACAAACATTGGCGGCTATAATGGGTGACCCGCTGAGCAGGATCTACACTTGGAAATGTGGTGCCAAAGCTTAAACAATTGTGCAAAGACTGTGTGCAGGATGCTATATATGTGTGTCCAGTAAGGGTGACTGTACATGTACAATCAAAGTCATTGTGTGTGGGACCTATGTGCGGGACAGAACCTAGTGTAGAAATCACAGTCCTACAAGAAAAGTTGAACCGTACCTACGCTGCCCCTGTACATAGTTAATGTGTGGTAATGTACATGGGAGGTCAAACGACACTAAGGAAATTTGACAGTTCCAGAGTGTCATACACCACAAACCTCGGTGTAACTGCCTCTTACAAACTGCAGAGATGCCATCATACACAGAACAATTTTCACATCAAGCCTGCATAGAAATGTTTCCTTGAGATTGCGTGACACAAATCATGTGTGCATATCTTTGAGCATTGATGTTTTGTGGGGCCGGCCACTGCATTCACAGGTCGTGTGTGAATGGCAGTCAAAGTAGACACAGTCATGTGGCCAACATGTAATTCAACACCACAGTGATATTGTATTTTCAGTGACTGTAGTGGATTTCATCATGAATATGTCACGTTGGTTTGTCTGGTTACAATACACATTTTAGTTTGTTCACTCACAGATGGTCGTCAACCTATTACACAGCGGGACATTGACAGTTTCTGGGACCCTCACGCCACTGGTATGGACAAGAAATGTTGGCATGGTGTGGTGTCATGAATGTCTGTACCAAATGCTACATGTTGTCGTTCAGCGGTATGGGTGTGTATCGCATGTCACTTGCCCACAATGTGAAGATGTATTTGTTTTTTCAGATTTGTGTACAAATTGGTAGGTGAAGGTAGGGCAATGCATCCCATTCACAGTTGTGACTTTGCCCATCAACAGTCAGTGATACACCTTTCAATTCATGTGCATGATATCTAGCACCTGATCATGCAAACTAGTCATTTTCACTGAAGTTGTGTTGGCAATAGGCTCCTTGATGCCTAGGCAATAAGGCACACTTTCATGCTGTGTATATCGTCCAAGGTGCATGCAGTGCGTGTTGCGTTGTGCACAAGGAGGCAGTGCTTTTCAGGCCATGCAAGCTCAGACATGTTGGCACAGTTTAATCTAAGGTATGCTGCAGAAGTGGCAGTGTGTAGCTCAGAGCAAAACTTATCAATGGCATGTTACACACACATTCAATAGATGGGTGTATCAATTGCAATTGCATCTTTGGGCACTGCAATGGTGTTGTCAGACTGTGTCCGTGGTGACATACCATGCTTGACTCTGGATCATGTGTACAAACTCCTCTGGCACAATTGGTGACTTTACTCAACAAGCATTTTCTACGCATGCTTTCCCTCAGCACCATCTGATGTCACATTGAATTGACAATGCAGGGCACTATGACACCCTCTGTGAGTAGGCATTAGCCATCAGAATTACCCAACCCTCATGACTCCAGGGTGCCATTAGAATGTGGAATCCATTGTAACAGTTTGCGTTGTGAATGCATGTGTGTTCTCTTCTACTACGGAGTGAGATCAGTGGTTACAAGACATACATGAGTGCAATATTTGGGTAAATGATGTCTGCCCCTCGCAGTGTCAAAAAGTCAGATATTGTATAGTGATGGTTGAGTGAGTAACAGCACATCATGCAAAGTCAGCGTTCATACAACAAGCAGGTTTCCATGTGTGATGCATGATGCAACATAATTGTAAATGTGAGTAGGCCTGTCCCAGTCTTGATCCTGTGCATGTAGGGTGATCTTACAGTGGGTTGACATTCACACCTGCACACAGCCACACTTGCAATCTTGTGCAAGTGTGCCAGTCATGGCACTGACTCGATGAACTGCACCTAGATGCTGGTGGACACACAGGGCTGCACTTGTGCATTTTTTCATAAGTAGCTGCAGTATGTCACAGGATCGGATGAGGGTGGTGCTGTGCACGGAGGGCTAATGCCTCCCTACTAAAGTCAATTGTACATGTCACCCACACTCTGGGTGTACAATGGTGTCATGTTTTGACCGTTTCATTAGGATTTAGATATATCAGTACATGTCCCATGCCATACACCGTCATTTCAGTATCCACAGCCTGTAGTGAATGATTCATGCCTTGACATTTGTTTGAACAGGTCACTTTATGACTTAATAGAGTTACGCTGGTGTGTTGCCTCCCATGTTGTTTTGAACTTGGAACATAGATTTCATGTTGGACCATGACATAGTGTGATTGCCTGAAATTGGATATTGAGCAGATTTTACAGACAACATGACACCGACGCAGCAACATGCTTTCCAGGTGGCCAAGAACCGCTACCTACAGATACAAAAGGTCAACAAAGGGTTTAGACAAATGGCGAGGAGGCATGTGCTGCCCGAATATGGCCTGACCAGCCTGCAGCCCATCCCCTCACCCCCTGTGGCCAGTGTGGGCCAATTGCCAATGAATCTCCCTCCAACCACACCCGCACTGGTGCCAGTACCCCCCGCACCCGTGCCTCAGGTCAGGTGGCGGCTTCAAATGCAGAGCTACTGCGTTTGGTCACTCGGAACAATGCTCTGTTGACTGACATGCTCAGTGAAATACTCTACCTCAACAGGCAGATCCATGAGAATCGTGGACATCTTGGACTACCATGATTCCTCCCCGTGTTGTCCCCCATCCCCCTCTTCTCCCTTCTCGCAATGTTGATATTTAAATGAGATGTATTGTTAGTGATGTTTGGTCTTTTATAGGTAGAGTAGTTTTAGAATAGGCATAGGAAGTTTTAGAATCAGACTCTTTTTTTCTAACAGAATTAGATAGAGTTTGGGGGTAATTTTAATTTTGCTTTGGGTGGGGGGTTGATTGCCCTTTTATATAGGTGTGTAAGTGATTAGTTAGGGTAGCATGTGTAGGTAATTTAAAAATATTTGTAGTTAGTTTAGATTTAGTGATAGTAGTAGGGATTAGTGTTTGTGTAGGTAATTATAACTTTTCCGTTCTAAAAAAACATATTGTTATATTTGATTTCTGCTTGCACTGATGTCAGGGAGGATGTTGGGTATGGGGCTTGCTCCATTGTATGCGACCCATGCCGTCTGTGAAATAATCCTTGTATGTGTAACTATGGTTGTGACCTGTTACTTAGCAGGATGGATAGTGTCCAGATACCTTAGATGTGAGCACAGTGAACTTGCATGGCTGACAGATTGGCAAGGATAGTTCATGGCCTAGTCTAGTGACAGTTTTTTTGTGATGCCCAACATCTTAAGTGTGATGCACAGAGTTAAACTGCACATTGTTACACATTTACAACTCAACGTAGGCACATAGCATTGTGAGTCTGTCAGAGTTGCTACAGTTATCCATCATGGAGATGTATGTATGCCCCGGCTACCACATATGGCATCAAAGAAATGTTATGTTATGTTATGTTATAATTGTTTTATATAGCGCACGGCTACTCAAAGAGTGTCCCGGCGCTTTTCACTACATACTGAAAACATAACACAGTTAAAAAAAACAGGGCAAAGAGAAGAGAACAGCAGAAAGATACAGACTCGCCTAAGAAACCGACGCTAGATAGAAAAAAGCCAAGTTTTGAGGCCCTTCCTGAACATCAACAAATTGGATGTACTGCGCAGCGCCAGTGGCAAAGAATTCCAGAGCTGGGGTGCCAGCAGTCTGAAAGAGCGGCCACCTATGCGGGCCCTCTTAATCCGAGGGACCGCTGCAAGAAACAAAGATCCAGACCTTAAAGATCTTGGAGGGTGATAGAAAGCTACCCTTTTCCGGAGGTATTTGGCTCCTGACCCATATAGAGCTTTATGAGCCAAGGTCAGGGCCTTGAAAGTTATTCGCTTCCGAATAGGGAGCCAGTGCAGAGCCTGCAGGAGACCAGAGGTTCGTGCCCGGCCTGACAGACCAAAAATGGCCCGGGCTGCCGAATTCTGGACCACCTGTAATCGTTGTAGCAGATACTCCGGTAGGCCAAGGTACAAGATGTTGGCGTAATCTAGTCTAGAACCGATTATCGCCTGTACCGTTACCTTCCTATGATCTTCTGAAAGGATGGGCAGAAACTTGCGGAGCATCCGAAGCAGACCGAAACAGGTGCCAGTGAGCCCAATTACCTGAGAACGCAAAGACAAGTCCTTGTCGATCTTAATACCCAGGTTCTTGGCCACCTGAGATGAACCTGAAGGTGGAAACATATTCTTTGGCCACCATTCCTGCCACTCTGGATCCGCACTACATCCAAAAAAGAGTACCTCAGATTTATCCGAGTTGCACTTGAGGCCGTTCAGATGGAACCAATTGAACACGGCCTCAAGGCAACCCTGGATACTCTCTCCATCAAACTCCACACCCTTAGGGCATGTGAAGAGGAGCTGGGTATCGTCGGCGTAGGACACGATCTGAGCCCCGAAAGACTCCGCCACTGCCGCCAGAGGAGTCATGAAGATGTTAAAGAGCGTCGGGCTCAATACTGAGCCCTGAGGAACTCCGACACCCAATGGCGGCATCTCAGCGGAGCCGGAGGAGGCCCAGACCGTTTGTCGGCGGTCAGCCAGGAAAGATCGAAACCAGCTGAGCACCGTCCCCCTCAGACCGATCTTATAAAGTCTGGCCAAAAGACCCTCATGAGGGACGGTGTCGAAGGCCGCCGACAGGTCGAGCATCACTAGCATCGCCTTGCCGCCTGAGTCCAGCACCTCCTTAATAGCCTCCGAGACCTCCAAGAGCGCTGTCTCAGTGCTTAGATTCGCACGGAAGCCAGACTGAGTAGGGTGGAGTATGTCATGCGCTTCCAGGTACTCAGAGAGCACCCTATGCACGTGCTTTTCTAGGATCTTAGTAAAGGCCGGCAAGAGCGAAATTGGCCTATAGTTGGCCAGAACCTCCGTGTCCAAACCAGGCTTTTTAAGCAGAGGTAAAATCATTGCCTGCTTCCAGAGCTGGGGGACTACACCCTCACTAAGGGAGCAGTTCAGGAGAGGGTTGACAATGGGGTTGATAACTTCTGCCATTGTAGCCAAGAATTTAGCCGGGCACGCATCACGCGGAGAGCCTGATTTGAGACCGGCCATCAGATCAAGTGATGCAGAGACACGGAGTGGTGGAAAAACTGTCAGCATCGGATCCGCACTGAGAGGGAGCCCTGGGGCACCCTCCAATGGATCAAAAACAGCAGACCCTGGCACGAGAAAGGAGTCCTGAATCTGCCTAATCTTGATAGTAAAGAAATCAGCAAGGGCACTCACCCAAGCCTCCGTAGGGGGTGCCATAGTCAAAGGAACACGTGGGGCTGTAAATTCCCTCACGACGGCGAACAACTCCCTACAAGAGTTGGAGGCACTCTCGATTTTCCTGGCGAAGTAGCCTCTCTTCTCGGAGAGGATATCTCGGTGATAGGCATTAACGGCTGCTCTGTAAACAAGCTTGGCCTTGGAATCGTACTGCGCACGCCACGCTCTTTCTGCCACCTTACACTGCCGTCGTGAGACCGCCAGTGCCTCGGTGAACCAAGGAGCGGACACCCGTTTAACAGTGCATATCAGTTGCTCCAGGCTCTGAGTCCATCTCCATTGCACAGACCTTGGCACACTTGATGCGTGGTGCCAGTGCATCAGCTTGCTTTGCCTTACATGTTCCTGTGCATGGATGACCAATCTCCTTTACATGCATAATGTAGGTCAAATGTGTGCCCATTGGTAACAGGGCACAACAGTGTTTGTGATTGACATGAGTTATGTGGTACAGAGTTATGACTTTGGAATTGAGGTCATTCACAGATGCCATTTATGATTTGCACTATCTTCCTTTTGTGACATCCTTAATAAGTTAAGTAATGCTTTAGTCACTGATGACGATTTGTTGCAGGCACACTGTTCTGCATCACCCAGGTGGTGACATGTTGCATTGCATTGCTCCCTATACCAACATTGTCATAGCCACTCATCCCAGCTGTTACTTTTTTCATCGGCTCATAGTGATGACACACTTGAAATGTTGCCACTGAATCAGAATATATGCTAATTGCTGTTCTACAGACAACCATGGACACATTGGCCAATATGCTAACAGTGTGCACAGCATGAGAGTGCTCAGAATTTGTTTGGCATTGTTTGTGCTCAGGTAGGGGCTGACTGACGCATAGCACTTTGGCAACAGTCACTCTTGTGGACTCAAATATAGTGTGGCTGACTTGGTAGTACCATATATGTATGTTACCTTAGGTCACCTCATCAATGTGAATCCTCTGTGCAACATCTAGGGATGTGATATGCAGTGCGCAACGTCACAACAGCCTTCGTCCACAACGTCCAAGTAGTTATGCCAGGAGAATATGGTTTGTAATCCTTCTGGGTGACACTACTTGTGTCCTGCGACTGACTTGTATATGTTATCACACATGCATTTCTCAAAAATGGACGTGGGACAGAGTTGGTACATTGCTAAATTTCGATATCTGATAAAATGTGGGCATAGCATCTTAGCCAGTGTACTCTCGTTTTAACCCCTGTGCCCCTTCTTCACTGTCTGCCCTCTGTAATTTCTTTGGTACCTTTGTTACAAATGTAATTTTAGTTTGACCACTGTGCCCCCTTCAGCTTGATTTGGTAATATTCCTCTTTTTAAATATTTAGCCATGTATTGTGTCCGGCTTATTTCCGCGTATCTCCTTCCTCACTTCCTGTAGCAGCATCCCCTGCGGCCACATCTCCACGCACGGCCTTTTGTCCCGCTACTCCTCACAGCTGCTCCTCCCTCTCACCTCCCCTTCTTATGGCAGCCACTGCTTGTCCACATCGCTGGCATGCCAAAGGCGCACATGAGGCAGCGCCGTCTGTGCCCGTCCACACCTGGACCATGCACAGCGCCAGAACGCCTGGCCCACACATATTCCAGAAACCCAATGCCACTACGATGCCAGCAGTCTCCACGCACTCAACATCAGACGATCACACACCTGCTTCTGAGCCACATCAGAACACACACAAGGACCCTTCTCATGTTGGATCTGCAGCTCAACCAGCTTCCGATCCACAAATCCACCAACCGGGTAAGAACCCAACTACCTCAGACCCATTCTTCTCAACACACACTCCACCCGCAAACATGCCGTTGAACTCTGGAACCAACTTGTCACAACATCCTCAGACTTTGCCATCCTGATGGAGACCTGGCTGAACCCTTCCTCGGCACACAACATCGCCATAGCCATTCCGGACGGTTACAATATCATCCGCAGGGACCGCACCAACGGAGTAGGAGGAGGAATTGCTATCCTCCACAGGAACACTCTCAGAGTCTCGACCGACACCAACGACATCCTCATCAACGCCGAAGACCTGCACTTCATGATCTACACCGATCCCAACACCACCCTCAGAGTAACAATCGTCTACAGACCCCCAGACCCCGATCACAGTTTAGCAACTCCATTGCCTACTTCGTCAATACACATGCCCTCGCCACCACAGACTACATCCTTCTCGGGGACCTGGACTTCCACCTCGGGAACAACAACACCACCAACTCCACCACCCTGATTGCCAGCCTCGCCAGACTCAAACTCAGACTACTCCTGACAACACCCACCCACTGTGATGGAAACTGCTTGACCACATCTTCTCGGCAAGCTCCCACGTCTCCTTCAACTACACCACTGAACTCACTGGACCGCCCATCTATGCATCCACTTCACCTTCCGGCACCCCACCACGCACAACCGCACAGAACAGATCCCCTGCCACTGCTGGGGCAACGTCACCAAAGACCAGCTGACCACCACCCTCACCCATGGAACAACTACCTACCACGCCGACCCCCACCCCACCGCCCTCAACCTCAGACAATGGCTCGATGACTGCACCAACCAACTCTCCCGACCACAAAACCCTCAAACAGACACAACAGCAAGAAAGCCATCAGGTTCACTGAGGACCTCCAGGACTCCAAGCAAATGTGCCAAAAGCCAGAGGAGGAATGTCACAGTGTACAGACACTGGACAGCTACGCAGCCCCCAAGAACGCCACCCGCAGACACCATCACCTCATCTGATCCTCAAAAGGGCCGCCTTCAAAATCCGCCTAGGCGTCTACAGCACCGAAACTGCCCTCATTGCCGCCACCGATGACATCAGGGCCCTGCTGGTCAACAGAGATACAGCGTACCTGATCCTCCCGGACTTTCAGCTGCCTTCAACACTGTCTGCCACTGCACACTACGCATACACCTCCACGACACAGAGATCCGAGACAAGACTCTGGAGTGGAACACCTCCTTCCTCTCCGGCAGAACCCAGAGCATCCACCTTCCCCTTTCAGCTCTGAATCCACCACAATCATGTGTGGTGTACCCCAGGGCTCATCCCTCAGCCCACTATTGTTCAACATCTACATGTCATCGCTTGCCAATGTTGCCTGACTGCACGATCACTGCATCATCTGCTATGACGACACCCATCTGATCATCTCCCTCACCAAGGACCCCCTAACCGCCACAGCCAACCTCCATGAAGGAATGAGAGCCTTCGCTGAGTGGATGGAGAACAGCCAACTGAAGCGAAACTTGTAAAAGACGGAAGTCCTCTTCCTCGGCTTCGCCACCTCAGCATGAGACGTCTCCTGGTAAACGACAGCACTGGTAACAGCTCCAACACCCACCAACCACGCACATAACCTGTGGTTCTTCCTCAAATCTACTATCTCATGACAATGCAGGTCAAAGCCATCTGATCCTCCAGCTTCAGCACCCTCCGCATGCTCCGCAAGATCTAAAGGTGGATCCCCTGAGAAACAAGGAGAAAGGTTTACCAGGCCCTCAGCAGCAGCAGGTTGCCCAAAGAAAACACCCTCTCTGCAGGGCCCTCAGCCATAATCCTGAACCGACTTCAATGCATTTAAAAGGCCTCTGCACGCCTGATCATCGACATTCCTTGCCACAGCCACATCACACCCCACCTGTGAGACCTGCACTGGATCCCCGTCAACAAGAGGATCACCTTTAAGCTCCTCACCCATGCACACAAGGCACTCCACACCACCGGCCCAGCAGGCCTCCAATGACAACTCAGCCTCTACACCCTGAACCTGCCAGCTCCGCTCCACCAACCTCGCCCTTGCCACAGTCCCCAAAGAGCGACCTCGGGTGGCAGATCATTCTCTCACCTCACCACCCAGACCTGGAACACTCTCCCCATCCTCCTACGGTACACCCAGGACATGCTAACCTTCAGGAGACTCAGCAACACCTGACTTTTCAGGCAGTAACAGCACCCCCACCCCCCCTAGTGCGTTGAGACACTCATGGCTGAGTAGTGTGCTTTACAAATGTGCTGCTTGATTACTTGATTGATAGATTTTGCATATACGCGGTCATCTGATAGCACATGTTCATTGGTTCTATTTCCCTTGGTGGACCTTCTTGTGGATTTACAGCCCCTTACTTATTGATTTAGTTAAATACTTGATTGCTCATGTAAACACTCATCTGTGTGAATTATGAATATTTATTTACAGTACAAGGGGTAGACTGGACCAGTACTACCCCATACAACACAAGATTGGATGGATGCCCGTTAGAGTGGCAGACAGTGTCCATTTGGAGTGGCAGAGCCAAGGGAAGAGGCAGAGTTTGCAGTGCCATTGGCAAGGAAAAGAAGAATTGTGCAAGTCCATGTGTGGGTCCAAGATGAGTGTTGGTGGCCGTTGGAAGACAGTGGAAGAGGAAGGTCAGTGGAATGATGTTATGTAAAATACAATGGTGAGACAGGTCTTTAGACGTCACTGTTTGTTGTACTTTCGCCTTACCAGTGTGGCACTTTCATCCTCAGATTCGTCCTCTGATGTGTCATGTGTCTCACATGTGGGTGGTGATGTGGTGGGAGCAACACTGTGAGGCACAGACACATCAGAGTGCGGAGCTGAGGATGTGGATGCGCCAGCAGCAGCAACTGTCGGCGCAAGACCGTGGGGAGGCGCTGATGTGATGTGACGTAGCAGGGCCTGGCATATCCCTGCAAGAATTGCGCTGCTGTTCAGCTGTGTCATCCCTCTGTTGTTCTTCCCTCCGCTCCCTGCTCTCCATTATCCGTGCAAGTCGTGACAATTCTGCACAGACACTACTGGGGCCACCCTGCTGGGACAGTGTGTCAGCTCTCAGGATCATGACTCCAGCAATGTCATCCAGGGAGCTTTGGTATAGTATTTAGGGGGGTGTGGATGTCTGTCATCCTCTGCATGTGGTCCTGGATGTATTACAGAACTTTATCGGTTAAAGAATATAGCATAACCATCCAGGTTTTGCTTAATTACGTGATAAAGAAAGTACATTTCTATATTAATACTGTATGGACATATATAGCGGGGACTTTGTACCCACACAGGAATTATTCCTCGTTCTTTTAAGACACCAGTTTGTGAACGTTGTAATTAAGTACTTAAATAGGACAATGTCTTGAATTTTACCAGAAATTCTGTTCTAATATAAATAGAGGTGATATAGAACTGTAGCTTATTTGTCTCATGTCTAAAGAAATGTTTGTAAATGTATTTTAATATTTTTTGGATTTAAATTTGATTGATATATCTGTGTTGTGATAATTAGCTGAAGATCATGTATAGCTGTCAAACTAAAATAACTATGGAAAAAACAGTGTACACAATGAATATGTAACTGTATTTTTATACCTTTTTTTTATTCTTTTTAAGAATTTCTTGTATGTTCTCGTGGTAATTTCCTGAAGAAGGCGTTTGATACGCCGAAACGCACGTCAATAATTACTACTGGTTTTAAAAAAAGTGTTTTTATAAAATTGAAATGTATTGTTTTGTAACTCTGACCATATGATATGTATTTTTAATGTACGGACTTATTGTAGTAATTTGTTGTTCGGCTGAACAAAAACAAACTTTTTCTAATAATATGAATACCAATAATATTGAATAAAATATATACAGTTTTTTAGACTTTTAGTTTACTGTCTGTTGATTCCTCCACACACTGTTGTCTATAAGATCTGTAGTTGCCTAGGAAATGTTTATCGCATATGTGGTCCTGGATGTGACTCAGACACCCACGTAAGTCGTCAAATTTGGCTGCCAAGTTCTCCAGCCCCACCTGCACATAGTCACATGTCTCCCGCTGGATCGCAAGCACACAGTGGTGAAAGGCCACATATGGGTCACCAGGGTCCTGCGAGGCAGCTGTGGTGGATGGTGCTTACTGCTGGGTGGTTTGTGCAGGGGTGGGCTTGTCGCAATGCTGCTGGGTGGCCTTGCTCCTGGAGTTGGTGTGGCAAGGGAATCCAGGATCCGTTGGAATTCATCCACATTGATGGTGGGGGTTTCAGACAAGTCATCGTTACAGAGTGGGTCATCCTGCTGTCCAGGAGGTGTTGTCTCTCCCTCTGCAATGTTGATGGGAGATACAGTTTAACAGTGCGTTACATGTATGGGCATGCAATATTTGACTTAACAAGCAGACTGCGTGAGACTGCACATTATGGATATTTTGTACAAGATGCATAGTATCTTCTGGATGGTGATTATTACAGAGACATCATGGATGTGAGGGTGTACTTGTACATTGTAATATCACAAGTTACCTATGTGAGAAATGTGTCTTGACAGTGTCTACACACAAATGCTACCTGTTGTGTCCCATGTTGTGTTGTGTGACTAATGCAGGCCGTAACACCTAGTAGGAAATGTTGATGTACTCAGATTTGTAAGTGTGTGCACTGCATTGTGTGATGGTGGCACCTGCTACTTTTGTTTAGCTGCCCCTTGTCCCTTTCATGAAATGTGCCTTTGACGTCTGTGGATGTACAATGCAGACATGTGGAAAGCTGTGGGGATTATTGGGCATATTACCAAGCAATAGCGATAATTATCGCTATTGCTTGGTTAGAGACAAAATTTTACCGCTGTGCTGCGGCGATTTTTATCGCAGATAAACCTTGGTATTACCAAGGTTTATCGCAAATGCGATAAAAAACGGCCGCAATGCATGAATATCGCTGAAAAGTCCGCGATATTCATGCATTACCGAGCTAATGCTCTTAGCCATGTTATCCACCTCCCATTGGATAACATCGCTAAGAACTGCTCAGGGCAGGTGTTAGCTTTTGGAGATATTCGCGCTTAGCGCGAATATCTCCAAAAGTTGGTAATAGGAGATAGCGATGTTAGCGACTGTTTCCAGTCGCTAACATCTTGGCACGCCCACTTTGCATGTCATTAGTGATAAATATCACTGACATGCAAAGTGGGGCCCAAGATGGTCGCTATCTCCTACTAGCTGTCGCTAACTGGTGTTAGCGACAGCTAGGTAATAGGGAGATAATTTTATCTCCGCTTTCTTGGCTTTTAAAGCCAAAAAAGCGGAGATAAACCCCCTTGATAATATGCCCCTAAGTGTCTTGGTCAGAGTTGTGACACTTGTGCATAGTAGGTCATCAAATGTCTTGTTCACATCAGGGGTTGTGTGTACCTAAGGTGGTGTCAGGGTGTTACCTGCTCCTTTGAGGATGTGTTCCACGCTCCGCAATGTCAGTGAGGTGTCCTGCACCATGTAAATATGTTTGTTCTGCAGGTATGCTATTCATCATGCCCTGTCACTTGCCTTGTCAGTGTGGTCACAGAGCTGCAGCTTTGCAGAGTCTTGCACATGTACATGTGTTTTGTGTGCGATTAGTTATGTGTGAGGAGGGCCCACTTTTGACACATTGGCTATGCAGACCTACTTGATTTTTCAACGGAGCTGCACTGTCTAGGACAGATGTGCCTCTATGTCGCTTTGGCTCCTGTTGTGTGCATTGCGTCTGTCATGTTTAATCTTTCATGGATTGCTTACTGCACTTCTGTTGGATTACCCTTTCTGAGTATGGTACAGCATGTATGGTAATTTTTGTTGCTGTCTGAGCAGACAGTGTCCACACCCATTAGCCGTAAATCTGGGCCCACGTGTGGAGTGTGTGTGGCAGTGGTGGGCCGTTTTGTGCGTCATACCAGGCGGTGACCTTCTGTACTCTGCATAAGCGATTTGATTTAAGACGGGAGAAATCCTACTCCATTCAGCGGTCACTGCGCCTATTCATGCGCATTGTAAAGAGTACCAAGCAGAACCTGAGGTTTCTTTAGGGTGCCAAAACATATTGATAGCAGTGGGGAAGTTGAAGGCAGTCACATGCCTGTACATGCGCATGACTCTTGAGAAGCTGCCCACTTTGGACATACTTAATTGAATATGGGAGGAGGATGTAGGGGAGAGATACCGGAAAGGGCTTGTGCTGATATTGTAGAGTAAGCATGGAGGAGCACCAGGAAAGTCCGCTTTCAATGGCTTCATTTTTATGTTTTACATTGCCTTAAATCACACCGGCGCAGACTCAATGCATGTTTTAGAACTGACTCAGACAAATGCCCAAGGTGTCAGGGAGAGGGGGCACACTTCCCTCACATGAACTGGGGGTGACCACTTTTGGCTAGTTATTGGACCAGAGTAATGGCACTATTGGAGCTGGTGACAGACAGGGAGGTAGATCTGGCGTTGGGGACTTGTATACTGCATTGGTTCCTCCATACAGCTCACACTAGGATTGCAGCAAGTTTATAGATATGGGATTGGTAGTGGCCATGAGGGAAATTACGATGCACTGGAAGGCAAGTGGGGCCACGAGTTTAGATAAATGGAAGGGAGAGTTCACCAAATGGGCAGAGTGTGATGGGATAGTTAGGCTACTACTGGTCAAGGGAACGGTGAGCAAGTGATCACTTAAGGTGGCTAGGGCATGAGAACATTTGGTTGGACTATTGGAAGACCAAGACAGTGAGAGCGGTGTCAACACTGATCCAGGCTAGCTGGTAACATGGTAGAGCCTTTATAGCAAGTAGATGTAACCATTCGACCCCATTGGAGATATGCATGATGAGCGAATCTAAAATTGCAGCCTGTATAATGGGTTTTTATTGTTTACCTTCTGGAGACCACCGATTCCGCACTACTAATGAATATCAAAGAGTACAGAGTAACATGGGTTGTGACATGCCTGGAGGGAGGGGGAAGGGGGAAATTGACTTTAGGATAGATTTATAGTTATAATGATGTTTGTTTATATGGCCTGAGTTGAGTATCGGTTGTTATTCCCCTTATTACATGGTTCTTCATCTTCAAGGTAGTAGAGGAGAAATGTCATTGGAAATAGCCAAGGATCCTACGCTCGTACACTTGTACATCATAGTGAGGGGAGAGGGACTAGGTCGGTGATATTGGCAGCTGTCAAGATCTTGCTTTCTCAGACATAATGCATTTTTTATTTACAAGAGAAATTACTACATGCCAGGCGTTGACGTGGGGAGCGTGGTGGGTAGTATGGACAGGAATACGGATGAATGCAGGTAAGTAGACTTTGAATGAATGAAAGGATTTCGTGGTGCACCCTGCATCGCAATTTGCAATGGAGGGCACACAACAAAATCCATTTTGTTGTTGTCACATTGCATGTGTTGCCGGTATGCAGACTCATTCGTTACTTTCTCATCCTGCTGCATGCAGTACTGCATAGCATGTACAGGCAAGGAAGCATTTTTATTGGCAATGCATGAGGTTGTCACAATGTCCCCCTTGCCTCATCGCCAAAAATTAGTATGTGTTTCTATAAGTGATTGTTCAAAAAAGTAAGTATGTGTACGTTTTTGTAAAAGTAAGTGTGGAGGTGTGTGTATAACTGTATATGCAAGTAAATGGATGTTTGATTATTTATTAGCATGAGTGACTATGTGTGTGAGTAACTCTATGGATGAGTGGCGGTGTGTAACAGGATGTATAGGTGTATGAGTACATATGATGAGTGAGTACATGTATGAGTGACTGTATAGGACTGTTGGTAAATGAGTAGATGTGTGTGTAGATCTTGGAATTACTGAATAGGTGTGTTGTAAGTGGTATTGGTATGTCCATTGTTTTGAAAATGTTAGTTTTTATTTTTGAGTGTGTGTATCAAAGATTATATTGGGGTGAGAGGAGGTCTGCCGCTCTATCACAAGGATGATGTCATCAGTGATGTCATTTGAGATGTCATCAGTGATGTCATGAGTGATGTCACTGACCATGTCATGAGTAAAGTAATATGTGACGTCATCAGCAGTGCATTGTGGGCGCGCAAGTTATAGTTAGCTGAACTAACTATTTCCAGGGAATTTCAATGGTTTTGTACGAGTGAAATGTCCAACTAACTATAACCCCCCTGAAACCTATGGGCCTCATTTATGAGGCTGTGCGTCACTTTTACGCCGCCGGTGCGTCACTCTTTGTTACGCACCAGCAGCGTAAAAAATGTGCCTTGTTGCACCATATTTACAAAGTGACGCACCTAGGTAGACGCGTCACTTTGTAAAACCCTGCGCCACTTTATACCTGCGCCAGGTATAATGTATGCAGGGGGGGCATTCTGACACAAGAAAGGGTCATAGAAGTGACGCAGTGAAATCTATAAGATTTCACTGCGCCACTTCTAGGACACAAATGCGTCAATTTCTTACGCCTGCCTCACAGCAGGGGTAAGACTTACGCAGGTCCTTTCACATGGGGCTTGCCCCATGTGAAAGGATACATTGCTGGAGTTGCGTCACTTTTGTGACACACTCTAGCAATGCGTCACATTTGCGCCATACAGATACGTCAGAAATACTGACGTATCTGTAACTCCTTGCGCCATGATGCGTCATACTGTAAATATGACGCATCATTGGTGTCGCAAGGAGTGCGCAGTGAAAAGTGACGCATCGCTGTTTTCACGCAGCGATGAGTAACTTTTCATAAATGAGGCCCTATGTTTTTTTCAGTGAATTTCTAAGGTTTTTTAAATGCTAATTCCTAACTATAACGTGCCTGAAACCTACGTTTTTTTCAGTGAATTTCAATGAATTTTTAAATGGTAATTTCTAACTATGCCTACAGAGATAGGACATGTTGAGAAAAAAGAAAAAATGCACAGAAAGAAAAAAAAGAAATGCAGAAAGAAGCAACAGAAGTCCTCAAAGACGAAGAAAAGTGCAGGAAGATGGAAAACATGCAGAAAGAACAAACAGAAGAGCAGAAAGAAGCCTTGCTGGAAAATTATCCTGTACCCTCAACATTTTCAGACGGATACTGGTGGTAACTGAGTCTGACTAACCAGTCCTAGAGCCAGTGCTATGTTAAAAGACACTTAGAATACAGTGAAAACACCTACATACACTAGGGAACACTATGCGTTGGAGTCCCCCTGTGATTAGCATGACCTCCTCTGTAAGCTCCTAGTATATAATAGGGCAGGGGGATTAAAACTACCTCTTAAAACGCGCCATGGGGCGTGTTTGCACACTGGTGAAGGGGGGGCCTGAGGTGACATGTGTGCAAACAAGGCCTGGGCGTAGTACGCGTAGTCGCACTACGTGAAGCTACGCTAAGACGTTCTTGCACTACGCAAGTTTCTCATAGCTTTGCAAGCGTGCGTAGTTGCTTGCCGGACCCGTTCGTGATACATTTTTCATGTTCGGGAGCACGTTGTGCGTGTTCGGGGCACTGTCTGCAGGCTCGGGGGATCGTAGCTCGCGAACGTACCCATGTGGTTGGCTATGGGGGCGACCATCTTGTTTTTTCAATTGTCCCACCCGCTCGCATTGCCTTATTTCCTGTTCCAGGTCGCATATAACGTGTTCGCATTGTGCATGTCATATTCGGGAACGCTATCTACTTGTTCGCGACGACAAGTGCATGTTAGTGAGAAATATCGCGCGAGCTTACCCACGTGGTCGCGACGGGCGCGGCCATCTTGTTTTTCACTCTATGCTATGGTTCTGAGTCTAATTTTCTATCCAGCTTTAATCTTTGCAATCTTTACTTATTTTCACTGTTTTTCTCACTTTTTTTTATTTATTATCTCTGTCTCTCTGTCCCTAAGTTTATATTTTGTGATTTATTTCTACTTTCACTGTTTTTTTGTTACTTTTCGACTGTTTTATTTTACTTCTTTATTCAAACTCCTACTTCTTCCCCCTAACTTTATTTTTTCCTTCTTTTCTTTTCTGCCTCCACCCCAGAACCATGGCCAAGGGCAGCAGTACCAGCCTCAAGGGCAAGGCGCCTGGGCCCAAGAGCCGGCTGTCTTGCGGCAGAATGCGCCCTGCAGGGGTGCAGGCCCGACAACTTTTTGGAGAGGCTGAGGTGACCCCCCTGGTTTTCTTCATCCAGCGCCACCTCCCCTTGACCTTGGCAGCAGGCGAAAGCCAGGCTCTGGGTACCTTACCCAGGAGCATCACTGCCGGTGGGTGAAGGTGCGCCGGGCAGTGTTTCGCTGCTCGGGGATCCGGCACACCCACAACCAGCTGGCCCACCGGTGGTCAGACATCCTGGACCGGGAGCAGGACCTGTTGGACCTGCTAGGTGTCGAGGTCGTGGGGCTTGGTGAGTAGCTAGCAATATATAGTAGTATAAGTATTGTGTATAATTATTGGACGAATAACACGATTACTGGTGCGCTTAGTTACATTGCAGATCAATTCCGTTTCAAAATCTTCTGTGATTGTATGACACAGGTGCTGCTCGCACTTCTCTTACTTCTTTTTAACTTTGTGCTAGCTAGGGCTGATTAATGATGTTAGAGTTTACTTTAGAGAACTGAAGTTAGTTAATGCTATTGCTAGAGCCTAGTCCTTCCATTGTTCTTTAGTGAAATAGTGGTGGATGGATAATAGGTGTACTTAGTATTAGTTCATATTTTGTTTACAGTCTGCATGATGCCTCCTCTGTCACTGAATGCTTCTTACCCCAGTCCTCCATAGAACTTTTTTGTAGTTTGTTTACTGAGTGGGAGGCTTAGCAATAGCATTGTCAGTCAGTAGCAGAACAACATACGACACAACCAACCAACAATTTGGTGTATGCACAAATTTATGTATGTGTCCTCCATCTCATCTATGCATTTTTGCTGGCAAAAATAAAATGTAAATGCAGACTTACTGAACAATTGGCCCGTCTGGAATAGGTGGTGTAGGTCAGGTGGTACTGGCTTCGTTAGTATTCTGCAATCAGAATGATTATGGAACATTTGATTAGTGTTCATGTAAGTAGGCGGTCCGTGAATCCTGCAAGCCAGTAGTCATTTAGATAGGTACATTTTATTGTAATGTTGTTTCATAAACTGTTTGAGTGTTTTTTTGAATGATTTATTTGTTTCACAACACTCAATGTTTCTCTCTTTCTTTATTATTTCTTACATGATCAGCACCCAGGGGCAAGAAGACGGGGTCCGAGTCGGCGGGACAACCACCAGAGGAGCGCTCCTCTACCGAGGATCCTGCTGCTGGGCCCAGTAAGTCCTACAGTGCTTATATTATTAACAATTATATTTCCCTAACTTTTAACACACCTTATTTGTTCCAAACTATTAATTATGCTTCCTAATTAAATGTTTACCAAAAGCTTCTTTGATCTTCATTATCTGTTTTCCAAATGTTGGTTATCCCTGCCTTTCAGTTCCTTTAAACTGCCTCTGCTATGACTATCTGTACTATTACTATTAGACTGTCTGCAGCTAATCTTGCCCTGTTGGCTACTCTTTAGTTAAGGTTTTCTTTTGAATTAAGCTGTGTTAGAAGAATTGATGTAGCCACTGGGTCCACTCCTGTCCTTTGCGTTGTCCTCTTTAATCTCTAGGCTTTGAAAATTCCCATCAACAAAATGCGCAACCAGATGTTTGTCTAGCATTTTTTGTTAGAATAGTAATACATACTACTACTGTTGTGGGTATTCTGCACAGTCACATACAGAACTATGCACAAGAAAATAGGATGTTGGTGATGGGAGGTTGGACCTTACTTACACCTCAGTCAGAACTCAGAACCCACAATTCACTGACCGACTAGCTATAGTGTCTCAGTCATTAGCCATTATGTCCCAAACCCCCACACGAAGATACCCAATGATTTTATTACACAACCCAGAACATAACACCCTTTCGCTCACTCACTCGTGTAAGTCCACAACTCCACACCAAATATACCACAGAGTCTATGTGTAAGTTCAAAAGGTTTATTTATTTTAAATAATAACAAGCTTTGTAAGTTGTTCCATGAAATTACATCCAGCTCCTACATGCAAAATAAAGAAGATTAAAACGAAACATTTGTACAATTAGTGCATGATAGAGATCCGTGTTAATTCTGGGAGACCGCTCACTGTTGAACGTATACTGGTTACATGCATCTTTCGTAAGCTCTGGAAATCTCTGGTTCGTAGAAGGGAATCTTCTGCCTATTATGAGAAAAATGGGGCACGTTAGACAGTATAATACAATTATGCAACCTTTTTGCAGTCATGCCAAAAAGTGTAACATTATAGCTAAGCAATTAGGACTAACCGAACTCAATAAGAAAAGTGGCTTGTTTTTCAACCTCTTCACTTGTATGCAACACTCATGTGGCCTCAAAGGCGTCTTACTGTGCTACAAGCTGCGAGGTAACGTGCGCAAAAGAGTAGACATGAATCTAAAATTGTTACATGGCTCAGGCTAACTTTCCAAAGACTAGAGTAGGAGTAGAGATGAGATGACCCTAGGGACCATATAATAATACAACTAATGTCTGTCTACTGACTCTACTGTAGTACGCAATTTGGACTAGTGATGATTTATGTTGTACTTTAACTGTTTTTTCAATCTTCCTTTCTGGTGAAAACGAGTAAAATAGGGGGAGGTGTACAGGCATCTAAAAAGGTGTTCTTTTTTTTATAGGTGCACTACCAGTACCAACCACCAGTGCCGGCGGGGACAATGGCGATGCCAATGCTGCCATTCAGGAGGGTACAAAAGGGGGTGGTGATGGACGGAGCATCTGAACCAATCAAACACTCACACCCAGTCAACAGATCTGGGTTTAATCCATCACCGTTCTTTAGCCCACTCTGCCACCCCAGTTCAGACATGGCCATATGCAAATCAGTCTGACCCTGTGCCTCATGGGAACAGTCCAGCCCGAACTGCCAAGCCATGCCTTTCCTGGACCGGAAACAAGCTTCCGAGGACCGGTTTCTGGCATTTCAGCCGTCTTCAGCCCGGCTTGCCTGAATCCAGTGGCAAAGTGAGCAAAGTACTCACGTCTGAGCATACCCTGCCAACTTATGGCGAACTAAGTGGTACAAAGGGGGTGGTGACGGACGGAGCATCTGAACCAATCAAACACTCACACCCAGTCAACAGATCTGGGTTTAATCCATCACCGTTCTTTAGCCCACTCTGCCACCCCAGTTCAGACATGGCCATATGCAAATCAGTCTGACCCTGTGCCTCATGGGAACAGTCCAGCCCGAACTGCCAAGCCATGCCTTTCCTGGACCGGAAACAAGCTTCCGAGGACCGGTTTCTGGCATTTCAGCCGTCTTCAGCCCGGCTTGCCTGAATCCAGTGGCAAAGTGAGCAAAGTACTCACGTCTGAGCATTACCTGCCAACTTATGGCGAACTAAGTGGTACAAAGGGGGTGGTGATGGACGGAGCATCTGAACCAATCAAACACTCACACCCAGTCAACAGATCTGGGTTTAATCCATCACCGTTCTTTAGCCCACTCTGCCACCCCAGTTCAGACATGGGCATATGCAAATCAGTCTGACCCTGTGCCTCATGGGAACAGTCCAGCCCAAACTGCCAAGCCATGCCTTCCCTGGACCGGAAACAAGCTTCCGAGGACCGGTTTCTGGCATTTCAGCCATCTTCAGCCCGGCTTGCCTGAATCTAGTGGCAAAGTGAGCAAGGGACTCACGTCTGAGCATACCCTGCCAACTTATGGCGAACAAAGTGGTACAAAAGGGGGTGGTGATGGACGGAGCATCTGAACCAATCAAACACTCACACCCAGTCAACAGATCTGGGTTTAATCCATCACCGTTCTTTAGCCCACTCTGCCACCCCAGTTCAGACATGGCCATATGTAAATCAGTCTGACCCTGTGCCTCATGGGAACAGTCCAGCCCGAACTGCCAAGCCATGCCTTCCCTGGACCGGAAACAAGCTTCCGAGGACCGGTTTCTGGAATTTCAGCCATCTTCAGCCCGGCTTGCCTGAATCCAGTGTCAAAGTGAGCAAGGGACTCACGTCCGAGCATACCCTGCCAACTTATGGCAAACAAAGTGGTACAAAAGGGGGTGGTGATGGACGGAGCATCTGAACCAATCAAACACTTACACCCAGTCAACAGATCTGGGTTTAATCCATCACCGTTCTTTAGCCCACTCTGCCACCCCAGTTCAGACATGGCCATATGCAAATCAGTCTGACCCTGTGCCTCATGGGAACAGTCCAGCCCGAACAAAGTGGTACAAAAGGGGGTGGTGATGGAAAGCTTTGTTCACCATAAGTTAGCAGGGTATGCTCAGACGTGAGTCCCTTGCTCACTTTGCCACTGGATTCAAACAAGCCTGGCTGAAGACGGCTGTAATGCCAGAAACTGGTCCAAGGAAGCTTGTTTCCGGTCCAGGGAGGGCGTGGCGTGGCAGTTCGGGCCGAACTGTTCCCATGAGGCACAGGGTCAGACTGATTTGCATATGGCAATGTCTGTACTGGGGTGGCAGAGTGGGCTAAAGAACGGTGATGGATTAAACCCAGATCTGCCGACTGGGTGTGAGTGTTTGATTGGTTCAGATGCTCCGTCCATCACCACCCCCTTTTGTACCGCTTTGTTCGCCATAAGTTGGCAGAGTATTCTCAGACGTGAGTCCCTTGCTCACTTTGCCACTGGATTCAAGCAAGCCTGGCTGAGGACGGCTGTATTGCCAGAAACCGGTCCTAGGAAGCTTGTTTCCGGTCCAGGGAAGGCATGGCGTGGCAGTTCAGGCTGGACTGTTCCCATGAGGCACAGGGTCGAACTGATTAGCATATGGCCATGTCTATACTGGGGTGGCAGAGTGGGTCAAAGAGCGGTGATGGATTAAACCCAGATATGCTGACTGGGTGTGAGTGTTTACTTGGTTCAGATGCTCCGCCCATCACCACCCCCTTTTGTACCGCTTTGTTCGCCATAAGTTGGGAGGGTATGCTCAGACGTGAGTCCCTTGCTCACTTTGCCACTGGATTCAAGAAAGCCTGGCTGAAGACTGCTGTAATGCCAGAAACTGGTCCTAGGAAGCTTGTTTCCAGTCCTGGGAAGGCATGGCGTGGCAGTTCAGGCTGGACTGTTCCCATGAGGCACAAGGTCAGACTGATTTGCATATGGCCATGCCTGTACTGGGGTGGCAGAGTGGGCTAAAGAACGGTGATGGATTAAACCCAGATCTGCTGACTGGGTGTGAGTGTTTGATTGGTTCAGATGCTCCGTTTATCACCACCCCCTTTTGTACCGCTTTGTTCGCCATTCAGGAAGGGGCAGGAGATGCGGCACCTGCAGGAGCACCAGTGGGGGAGGAAACAGCAGCGGTGGGAAGTTATATTCGTTACTTTATTTATTTATTTATGGGTTTGTACCCTGCTGGAATCGACTCCCGAAGGAGTATCTCTGCGGCAAGGCAAAATGACAGATCAAGAATGGGAAAAACTGGAGATCTAAGGAAGGTCCTGAAATTGAAAGATTTCCTGAACGTCAGATGGTTGGTGCAATGCCTAAGCAAATCGGGAAGTTTGTTCCAAAGGCATGGGCCCAGAGAGGAGAGTGCCTTTCCACCCTGTCTTGCCCTTCTAACAATGATGATACTTATTGGCATTACTAGCTGGAAGGGGAACACTTCACTCACTGCACTGTGAGACTTATTAAGTGAGTATGAACTTGAAGTTGTACTGAACAATATACAATGGTTGAAGAACACACCCTTTACATAGCATTACCAATGCATTAGCAATAGCATTACCAGCGTGAGTTTACCTTGATGGATGTGCTGAACAAAAAGGGAAAGAACTAGGGTGGAAGGAGGAAGGACGAAAGAGATGTAATACGACTAGCAGAAAAGGATACTTTGGAAGCAGCATGCAGGTGGCTCATAGGAATCAGATGCATGAGTTGCTGAAGGATGGGTGGAAGGTGAAAGAAGATGCCTGCCTGGGTGGGCGACACAATATGGGTGGATAGTGGATAGCAAGAATCATAAGCAGTGTTTGTGTCAAACCCAAAGCCAAGGCAAAGAAGGAAGGAGTGGACGCATGGGTGGTTGTTGGTGAAAGTGAAACCAGCTAAGGTTTGTTAAGCGATACATGTAACAAAAGAATGATAGACATTTACTTTTATTGGATGGATGCCCCCTGGATGTATTCATCATAGGTGGAGACTGTCACTGGATGCAGAGGAGTCTTACTTTGAAGATAATGTAAAATAAACTGCGCCAGAGTAGCAAAGCAGAGGGTCATCATATATTATATCAAAGTAGGATTTCATTTCAGAATGCAGTTGATGACTTAGTAGTTTGCAAGCATATCATATATATTATCAAGCGCCTTCCTCTGAATCCAAGGACCACTTCCTACCTATGTTAATTTTTTTTCGGTTTTCGATTGTGTCAGCTCAGCCAGCCTGCAGAGGGTGGCTTATCTGTTGGTTACACAATCAATGAACAAAGTACATTATGCATTAGCGGTCGGTGGTGGGAGTGCTGGCGGGTGGTCATGTGAGGAGTGGGAGGGGCATGGTGGGGGGGTAGTAAACTATGGTTTCTGAATGCAGTGCGCACAACAAAATTTGTTTTATTTATTTATATGTTTACTTACTAGTAATAGTCTACAATCCATAGTTTGCTCCCCCCCACCATGCCCCTCCCCACGTCACCGCCCACCAGCACTCCCACCTCTGACCGCTACAGGACTGATATGTCGTTCCATATAAGTAATGATCATTGGATCAGAAGTATATTATATTATTATTAATCTGCCTTTTTGTAGTCGCCACGGCATAGTGAAAGTGAAATTGAGCAATTGCCCTTCATGTAACGGAGAGAGTATGGCCAATGCCACCCGTAATCAAAAAATATACGAGCTTCCCCACCTGCAGCTTAGTAAATAAAAATAACAGGCGTCTGCGTATTGACTCGTATGTTGGTCTTGGAACCAAGTTTAGCTGTATGAGCTGGCTTGCCGGCTACAGCCTACAGCAAGGCTATGTAATTTATCTAAACTAGAGATAAGAAAAAGACTGGTGTTCTTCTGTGTACTAGAGTCCATCCATAGTACTACGGCAAGTATAATGCCGGAAAAAAACTCCAACAAATGTTAGAGGCCGGGGAAGCAGGAGGATAGATACTTATCACAAATGTTATGTACTGCGCTTGCTAGTGCTACTGTGCCACTATGTGTTGAATTAATTTTGTGTTACTGTTTTGCTAAGAGTTTTGGTCATAATTCAGTTTCTTTCTTTATAGATCCTCCTTCCCAAAAACTAACACGGAAGGAGTTGGCAGCCAGGGCCCGGCAACGGAAACTGCAGGCCATCATTGAGGAATACCGCCGGCTGGTGGCTCAGGCAGAGGAGGAGGAGGTGGTGCGGCAGCAGCTGCTGCCTCTTCCAATGCCCCGGGCCCCAGCCAGGCCCCGTCTGCAGGAGTACGGCGCCGCAGTTGGGCAGCTGCCCAACGCCGCCATTTATTAACATCTGCTGCCCCCCCACATGGATGCAAATGTAAGTGCTGTGCATTTCACCAGCAACTTCTCCTCCGGATGGCACAGTTGCAGGACCAATTAGAGGAGCACGTAAAAATCCTGGAGGACAAACACCTTAAAGCCTGCCGATTATAGATGGACCCTGTTGATTTGCCCCTTTTTTAGTACTCTTGTTGGTGGGTGGGAATTGGGTGTTGGGGTTTATTTTTTGGACATTGGTTGGACTTGGACATTGGTTGGGGTTAGGGAGAGGGGTGGGTGAGGTGTGGGATAGTCTATTTTTGTTATGAAGATAAATGTTATTTATTTATACTTACACATACAATGTTAATGTTTTGTGGAGGGGTTACTGTTGCACAAATGAATGTACATCACAAGGTTTACTTGCAGATGCAGGGCAGCAGCCAGTGTTTGATTTAAATAATCTGCCAATTTTGTAACATGCAAACAGATAGATGCAGTACCCCTCACTGAGTTATATTTGTCCTACTAGTACTACCAGTCTCTCCTCCCAGTCCATTATACCTCCCAGCAAACTTATCTTACCTGTGATTGATGAGGATTAAGTTCGGAACAGCAATGGCTGCATGGTTTCCCAAGAGAATGGAGAAGAAGCCATGGTTGTGGTGGTAGAAGTAGACACTGGGCGCTAGCATTTGCAAACAAAAAAAAGAGACAGTCATTTGCCTGAGAGAGACTGTGGGAGTAGTAGAAAAGTACAATACATAAGAAGACTGCCAAACAAACAATATTGCAACTGCTAAACTAAAAGAAAACAATGGTGACGGGGACAGCCTAGTACAAGAAGCTAAGAAGTTAAACTGTAGTTGTTTTGAAAGAGTGACTTAACACAATCCTAATTTGTAAACTTTAATGCGGTAAATCCAATCAATGCCGGCAATTAATTATGATGTATTCGGTGGGTCCCTTTGGAAAATTAATTGGCTTGTACATAAACTGAGAATGGGTGGGCAAGCAGAAGAAGATCCTCGGCCTGTCTCGTAGACATTTAATTAGTTTTGCTTTCACCACATCTGCCCCAGCAAGCGTGTGATCAATTGTTGGTGTAGATTTAATTTAGTCACATCACACCTCAATATAAAATCACACAGCCCGGGGGAAGAGGGTTAGGGTTTGATGAATGGATGGGAAGGGGGGTTTGGGGAAAGGTTTGACAAAGAAAACAGTACGCATGGAGACAACAAAAGCAAAACAAGCCTTCTGAAAGTGATGACGAGTGTACTTTAGTTGTGGATGCCTGCTCAAGTTCTGACAGGGAAGAATTGTGCATGCCTGCAGACAGAGGTGGTAGCCTTAAGACAGTGATGAGTTTCGGATTGGAAACAAAACAGAAGATGACTATAGTCACGTACGTTTAACTTGTTATGGAGGGACTGTTAGGGCTACAATGTTGTACTGTTCTCCATCTTCATCCAATGTCTGGCAAGATGGAAATGTATTTAGGGCGAGTCAGGAAGATGGAGCAGGACTCTGAGGAGTGGAGTGGACAGTTAAATGCACAGACGTGCAACTCCAATAAATAAATAAAAATAAGAGACGGTGGTGATGGATTTGTTGTGGTTTGATTTGAACCAGAAATATAGATATACACACAAATAAAGGAAGGGGGAAAGTAACAATTTCAAAGCCTAGTTGTCAGGGAAGAGGAGCTCGTCCTCAAACCCTGGGGGTTCTGACAGAAGTAGGTCATGTAACCCACTACTTATGTCTTCGGAGTCGCTCTCCTCTTCCTGCTGTGATTCACGTATTTTGTAGTCCGGTGGTATGTAGTGCTGTTTCATTTTGATCATGGTTAACCTCTCCAAGCTTTTGGGCGAGAGACTGGTCCTTTTCACAGTTACAATGGCACCAGTAGCACTGAAAACACGCTCAGAAGAGACACTTGCGACAGGGCAAGCCAGATACGTTATCGCCAGCCTGCTGAGCAGTGGCCATTGACTTCTTTTCCCATACCAATACGCCAATGGGCATTGCTCCATGAAGACCTCTGTTGTGTCATCCAGATAGGCCTGGACCATCCGCTCAATGTTCAGTGGTGCTCCGATTTGCTTGGCCTCTTTTGACTTTGCACCAGCAACTGACTTACCCATCCCTTTCTGTAGAAACCAAGCAGCTAATCTGTTGCTGTGTCTGATGAATCAGATCCTGTTGGTGCTGTTGTTGATGTTAGTGTTGGTGACTGCTGGGAAGCAAACTCACTGCTCTCTCTCATGCTCTGAAGAAGAATTTGACTCTGGATGCCCTGTAGTACTTGCACAGTCCTGGGCTGGCACTGGCAGGCCTCTAATTGAGAGCTGTTCGTTTTTCTAAATCAGTGGCTTCCTCTGCTATTAAAGTTTTGTACTGGGCAACATCCCCTTCTGAAAAAGGGATTACTGCATTACTGTTCAGAAATAATTTGTACAGTGGATCCAAAATTGTGGCAGTAATGAAATGTTGATGTGACACAATCTTATTTTGAATCCTTGTATTGTCAGATAAGCAGACGGCTAAGGCGTTCGCCAAATAACATGCGTCTACCTTGTCTTCCACACCTTCGTATGTTTCAGACACCTCCTTCAGCTGTTGCTCTAGCATGTACAACAATGGGATAGCTTGGCCCATAGTACAGTCCTCCCTGCTGACTGGACGTGTGAAGACCTCGAAAGGAAGTAGCATCTCTGTGAGGCATTTAATGAGGTCCCATTGCCACATCTCAACGGCCATGGCTTTCACAGTAGGATCCTCTAATCTTCTTGTTATGACATAAGCATTAAGTGGTATGTATTGCTCAAACAGACGATCAAGCATGTAATAAGTTGAGTTCCAATGTGTTGGCATCTACTGGATGAGTTCCTTGACTGGCATTTTATGTTCACGTTGAATGACCCTTAGCTACTTCCGGGCTTTAAAATAATTTTTGAAATGTGTGCATATTCTTCTGCAGGTGGTCAGTAAGTTGCTGACTTTGCTTTCATTTTTCAGAAAGTCTTGAACAACAATGTTAATGCAGTGTGCCAAACATGGGACCCTGAAATAGCCACCATCTTTCATGGCCTTAACTACATTACTGCCATTGTCCGTGGCAACAAAACCAATGTTAAGCCCTCTTGGTTGCAGCCATTCAAAGACCTTGCTGTTAAACTCAGCCAAAATGTTTGCAGCAGTATGAGATTTCTCCATAGCAAACATGGCTACAGTTGCATGTCTGCGAGTCTCATTAAAAATCTCAACAGTGTCAACGCCTGCAGTAGCTTTTCTCTAACACCTGAAAAAGAGATCCAGTGTGCAGTGATGCACATGTAATCAGTGGCTTGGCAACTTTTCCACATGTCTGTTGTCAGGTGGATACTATGAACAGCACTCTGATGTAAGGCTTTTCCAAGCAATTCCAGCATGTCGTGATGTAGTGCTGGAACAGCAACTCTGACAAAATAGTAGCAGCTAGGAACCTTCCATTTTGGGCAGATGGTTTCACAAATTCCAGAAAACCCACCCCTTCAACAAAGGAAAAAGGGAGAAAGTCCAGTGCTAACATTTTAGCCAGCTTAGCATTGTACAAATGTGCTATTGGGTGGTTGCGTTCGTACTTTCACTCCTGCCTAGTAAACATGCTAAAAATGGTATGCTGCATGGTATTTCTTTCTGTTCCACTCATCGCAGGCACTTTGCATCGCAGTACTCCTTGGTGTCTCCGGCTGACTCTTACTCTTGTGCCACTGAGACGGAGGATGTGGGCTGTACCACTGCAGTGCTGGGGACAGGGCTACTTTGTGTACCACTACCAGATAGACCATAGTTTGTACCAAGCTTACCACGACTAGCAGAGGAATGACAAATGGAGCATATAGCAATGTTCTCCTCCTTTAAGCTAACCGTAAAGAAGTCCCACGCTGGGGAGCTTAACCTTTGTTTCCTGCTAGAGGTGCCACTTCCAATGCAGGATGAACTGGAGGGTGTGTGTTGAATTTGACTATGTGGCTGCACAGTAGTACAACTACCTATTTTTGCTGAGGTGGTGCTTGTGCTGGATGTAGGACGCTGCCGGCCCTTTGCTAATGTAAATATGGAAGCTGGAGGTCGTGTTGGTGTTTCCTGTGTTGGAGGTATGCGTGCTACATCCCTACTAGTCGCAGCCATTCTGGATAGGGTAAAAATGTTGGTCTCCATGTCCTCGGGGCCGGAAGTGATGCTTGTGATGACTTGGTCAGACTCATCATCATCATTATCCTGCTGTTTGACATCGATCTTCATAAGTGTAATGCTTTCTGGAACCTTCCTTTTCCCTAGCCTGGTCATGGGATGTGTCTCCCTCTCATGCTCAGGTTGTTGTGGCTCCCAAGTGAGATCTAGATCATCAGAAGGGATGCTTGGCGAAGAACTCGATGGAATAACCCTCCTTTTCCTTGGTGGGGATTTGGAAGACAAAAGATCTCCTGCATGAGTGGCTTCCTCTTTTTCTTGCTCTGCAGGAGGCTCAATTTCCTGAACTGCCCCTACTTCGGGAGGAACAACAACTACTATTGCGGGTGGTGGTTGCGGTTGTTGTTGTCCACCACTTATCTGCTGTGTTCCTTCATGCGTTGCTTGTGTACTACTTTGAGATAGCGATAAGTTTAGGGCAGGCTCAGCATCACTGCTTTCCACCATTAGGTTGGCTACCTCTTCCACACTCATATGCTTGGGCCTGGGTTGGTGGGTTGGGCCCACTGATGCGGAGGTGCTGACCCCAGCTTGCCCACCGGATACCGCTGCTGCAGGCGTACCTTTTGGTTTCCCAAATAAGGTTTTGGGGTCAACACCAGACTTAAGTGTCACTTCCTTCTTCTGTTCTTCCTTCTTCTTCTCAGAAACTTTCTTGGTCTTGGAGGGCCTTGTACCTGCTTTCTTTGGGCCCATCTTCTTCAGATGTCAGCAGCACTCAGTTGCACAAGTTACAGAGATGTCTGGTCAGGTCACACCACACGTCACATACAAAGGAAGGACGTCCGTCTGGCAGTACAACGGGCGGTGAATGATGACAGACACCTCCTCCTCAGTCTTTTGTGCACCTACAAGCAAAGAAGGCAGAAGAACATCAGTCAAATGTGGAATTTGTTGTGCTTTAATTTTAATTACTAGTAGTGTTAGTACACTCAGTAAGAGTAAGAATAGCAAAGAACTAAAATACAAATGTAGTGGAAGTGGAACTTGTTTATCCTTAATTTGTGCATCATGTCGGATGGATGCAGCATCAGTGACCTGCAGCAGATAACAATGGGTATGGAAACAGTAAGCCAACAGGAACAATGGAAAGACACAGGCCTATGTGGGAAAAACAAAACAACACACTACTACTACCACCACCAAGGCCCCCAGCCACATGGTCACTCATCACAGGCCCATGGGTAAAGCCCAGAAAACAATAAACTCAAGCAGGACTATATCCCTATATGACCAGACAAAGGAGGATGCCTGTTACACATGACAGCTTAATGCAAAAAAGAACATCTGCATGGCTAAAAAGGTTGGAAAGTTACCCAACAACAACAACATATACAACAAAGGCATTTATTAATACACATCCAAAAAGTTAACTACACCCCAAACACCACATTTGGGAATTCAATCCAAAGCCATCCATGCCCTTAATGATGTTTAAATTCAACAGACAACATAGAAACAGCTACATCAAGCACCCCAATGACTACCTCTGGGACTCTAGGCCTACTGGCAGAATAGGCCACAGGTTTGGAGGCGGTTGTTGTTGTCCTCCACTTATCTGCTGTGTTCCTTCATGCGTTGCTTGTGTACTACTTTGAGATAGCGATAAGTTTAGGGCAGGCTCAGCATCACTGCTTTCCACCATTAGGTTGGCTACCTCTTCCACACTCATATGCTTGGGCCTGGGTTGGTGGGTTGGGCCCACTGATGCGGAGGTGCTGGCCCCAGCTTGCCCACCGGATACCGCTGCTGCAGGCGTACTTTTCGGTTTCCCAAATAAGGTTTTGGGGTCAACACCAGACTTAAGTGTCACTTCCTTCTTCTGTTCTTCCTTCTTCTTCTCAGCAACTTTCTTGGTCTTGGAGGGCCTTGTACCTGCTTTCTTTGGGTCCATCTTCTTCAGATGTCAGCAGCACTCAGTTGCACAAGTTACAGAGATGTCTGGGCAGGTCACACCACACGTCACATACAACAGAAGGACGTCCGTCTGGCAGTACAACGGGCGGTGAATGATGACAGACACCTCCTCCTCAGTCTTTTGTGCACCTACAAGCAAAGAAGGCAGAAGAACATCAGTCAAATGTGGAATTTGTTGTGCTTTAATTTTAATTACTAGTAGTGTTAGTACACTCAGTAAGAGTAAGAATAGCAAAGAACTAAAATACAAATGTAGTGGAAGTGGAACTTGTTTATCCTTAATTTGTGCATCATGTCGGATGGATGCAGCATCAGTGACCTGCAGCAGATAACAATGGGTATGGAAACAGTAAGCCAACAGGAACAATGGAAAGACACAGTCCTATGTGGGAAAAACAAAACAACACACTACTACTACCACCACCACGGCCCCCAGCCACATGGTCACTCATCACAGGCCCATGGGTAAAGCCCAGCAAACAATAAACTCAAGCAGAACTATATCCCTATGTGACCAGACAAAGGAGGATGCCTGTTACACATGACAGCTTAATGCAAAAAAGAACATCTGCATGGCTAAAAAGGTTGGAAAGTTACCCAACAACAACAACATATACAACAAAGGCATTTATTAACACACATCCAAAAAGTTAACTACACCCCAAAGACCACATTTGGGAATTCAATCCAAAGCCATCCATGCCCTTAATGATGTTTAAATTTAATAGACAACATAGAAACAGCTACATCAAGCACCCCGATGACTACCTCTGGGACTCTAGGCCTACTGGCAGAATAGGCCACAGGTTCAGAGGCCTATGCAAAAGCACAGTGGAAGATCACACAAAATGGCCGCCACCACATGGCCTGGCCACCCACAACAACATGAAAAGAAAGAGAAGACAGACAATGCATGCCTACGGCAAGAGCACAATGCTTGGCTTCACAAAATGTCCGCCACCCACATGGTCAGCCCACCCTCAAACAACAAAGTACATACAAAGGACAGGAACATGAAGTTGAGGTCTCTGGGGAACTTCCTTCCTCTTTTTAAAAAAAATTAAAACAGAAAAACGACTCAATGCTCCAAAAACTACAACCAAATAAGGTGAGGAGTTTTTTTTTGCAAAATGAACCAAATCATCATTTTTATGAAGGTTTTATGCAACTCGAGACATATTGTTAGCGAGATAGCAAATTCCGCGTGTTTGGCAGTGCGAACTGTACAAAAAGTCGTTATCACGTGCCCGAGCATGCAGATTGAGCGTGCGAAGAAGACAAAAACTATAAGGTCGCGTATCGCACTGTGCAAAGTTACCAAAACTACGCGTGCTGAATTCCTAGGGTTAACTACTGGCAGAAAAAGCCATATTATGTAACACACACCCAAAACCTGAAATTCCACCCCAAACACCACATTTTGCAAATCAATCCAAAGCCATCCATGCCATACATGATGTTACAAATTAAATAAACACCACAAAAACAGTTGTTTAACTTTCATGCATCCATGATGACCTGAGTAGTACCTCTGGGCCTACTGGCAGAGTAGGCCACAAGCTTGGAGGCCAATGGCAAAAGCACAGTGGCTGTTCCTACAAAATGGCCACCACCACATGGCTAGGCCACCCAAAGAAAGTACATACAATGAACTCAAGCAGGCCTACACTAAATATATGAACTCCTAGGGTTACCTATTGGCTGAAAAGCAAATATTTAAGTAACATACACCCACAAACTGAATTTTCACTCCAAAAAAACACAGTTTGCAATTGAATCCAGTGCCATCCATGATGTTTAAAAACCCGAAATTCAACTGACACCACAAAAACATGGTTGGACCCATAGGTACCTCTGGGCCTACTGGATGGAATTTCAAAGAAATACAACTTGGCCACTCATGAAAGTACAGGTCTCCCTCAACAATAATTTTTAACAAGGATTGAAAAGCCCAGAAAACTGTAGGTAAAAAATAAATCCCAAATCAAACAAACATGTACACCAATTCTCCAAATTACTTGTAAAATAAAATTTCAAATCCAAAAGTCCTCAATAAATCCAATCCAATGATATGACATACACAAAAAGTGATGCTTCCAGCTCCAAATCCAAATGAAAGTGAACAGCACATGGACAAAGCACTGGGAGGAGTCTGCTGGACAGGAACAGGAAGTTGGAGACTCAGGGGCACTTCCTTACTCTTGAAAAAAAGAGTAGAAAAAAAGAGTACTCCTTGCACAAAAGACTACAGCCAAATCACAATCTGAGGATTTTTTCTGAGCAAAATGATAATTTTCGAGAAGGTTTTATCATGCTCGAGAGATATTCTGTGTCAAATTGTAGTTTCTGCTGTTCGGAAACGCGATCTTACCAACACTGTGCCGGAAGGAAGATTGCACGTCCTAATGATGTGATCGCGCGACCAAATGACATAATCGCGTGCGCACAGTCTCGCGGGATTGTGCGGCCGGATTCCAAACATCCTGGCGCACGCGACCGGGAGAGAAAATCGAGAAGGCAAACGCAGAACCATGGTAAGTCGCTACCGGGTACGCAAGAATGCTATTGAGTGCGCGAGGAAGAAAACAACTACGCTACGCTGTAGATTGCAAAGTATTCAACAACTTCGAGTTCACTGCGAAGCGCGAAGTTGCCGCAACTTCGCAAACTACACGATCGGAGCGTAGTTCACCGCCCAGGGTTAGTGCAAACACTCCCTGTGGCACTTTTTAAGTTGGGGGATTAAGTCCCCTTGAATCCTGAGGGTCCCTGGGGTCCAACTAGCCCACTAGGTACCTCCAGTAAGCGCCACAGAGCTGTGTTGAACACAGTTGTAAAAAGGGGCATGGCCTGGACCACCTCTATGCAACGCAGCGCACACGTCACCTCAGGCCCCGTACCCTCACTTCCCCACTGTGGAAACACACCCAGTGGTCGTTGTAAGTTGGGAGATTAAGTCCCCTTGAATCCTGAGGGTCCCTAGGGTCAAATTAGCCCACTAGGGACCTTCAGTAAGTGCCCTTACAGAGAGGTGTAAAAAGGGGCACGGCCTGCACCACCTCTCTGCAACGCAGCATAGTGGCGCTTACTCTCTTGGCCACAGGGAGCGTTTACACAGTGGCGAAGGGAGGGGACGGGGTCTGAGGTGACGTGTGTAAACACGCCCTGTGGCAAGTTTTAAGTTGGGGAAATAATACCCCTTCAATTCTGAGGGTCCCTGGGGTGCAACTAGCCCAGCTACCTCCATTAAGTGCCACAGAGCTGCGTTGCAGAGAGGTGTAAAAAAGGGGGGGCTCACAACACCTCTCTGCAATGCAGCCCCCTGGCGCATACTGGAGTTTCCTGGTGGGCTAGTTGGCCCCCAGGGACCCCCAGTATTCAAGGGGAATTTGTTCTCCATCTGCAAACGTGCCAGGGGTCGCATTTGCAGAGTGCTGCAAGGAGGGGGCGTGGCCTCTGGCGTGACGCTGTTTTTTTTTTTAAGAAGTGGGCTGTGTGGCCCCCCTTCTTTTTCTAATTTATTGGCCCTGGTGACCCCATCCCCCAGAGCCTGCCCTCTAATTTTTTTTTTTAATATAAAAATTTGGAAGGGGGCCGTATGACCCCATCCCCCGGGGCATGGCTTTTTTTTATTGTTTTGGAGGGGGGCTGCGTTGCCCCCCTCTTCAGGCCACTTATGGCACTGAGGACCCCATCACCCGGGCCGGCCTTTGTTTTTTTATAAAATGTTTTTGGGGAGGTGGGCCGCATGGCCCCCCTCCTGGGCCACTTGTAGCCCCGGGCACCCCATCCCCGGGGGCTGGCCCTCTCCGTTGGGGACCGTGGGGGGTCCCCAATCCCCCAACGGTCCCGCCGGCTCCCCGCGTCCCTCGGGAGCCGGTATTGCTTTTCCACATGGGGAGCTGCTAAGAAGCAGCTCTCCATGTGGAAAAGTAATCATCTTTGGTTTTTGGAAGAAAGAGCAAGCCCCCCCCACACAGGTTTATTTATTTATCAAAAAAGCCCAGACCTGGCGGTTCGAATGGACAGAGCCCGCGTGGACAATCGCAGCGGCCTGGTTGTCCTGGACGGGGTCTTTGCAATGGATCGTGAGGGCCTGGGCTGAACATGATTGGACTTCGATGTAATTTCTTTTGACTTTGCTGGGTTGTATCTGTGGGAGTGAGGGCCAGATGGGATTCTATTGTCTGAGTATTGCTTGTCTGATTTGCTTGAAACGGGATTCGCTGCCTCCGTGGTGCCGGGAGACTGGTGGGACGGCCCTTTCTCTGTTTGTGGCTCCCCTACTAATTGTTTCTTGTCTGCCTTTGCGGGGGGATGGGAGCCCGGGAGCTCGTATAGTTTTGTACCATATTTCCTCCTCCAACTTTTCCCTTCCTTGGGGTGTAGTTTAGTGGGCGACAGGCACGCTGCTAGTGGGGTTAGGTCGTAGCCATCTGCAGGGGTGCAGGGTGGGGGGTTGTGGTGGGGTTTTTTGTTTTTTCTTTGTTATTTTCTATGACCTTTCTATTTCTTTTTTCCCTTCTTCACAAGAGATGTGGCATATTCTCCTGTTCTTTTTTGCTCGTCGTATCTGGGCATGTCTGATTCGTATATCCTGTATTCCTGGTGGGCGGGTTCTGTTGAGGGGTGCTTGCGGTCATTGATATCCTACTGTTTTGCTTCAGCTCCCAGCTGGTATTGATTTTTTGATGTTTGTGACTGTACAGTATTTCTTCACTTCATTTGCCCGTCCACAGCTGTACTGTGTTTCGTCTAATGCCACCCGATATGTGTATTTTCACTCTTGTGTTATAAAATAAAAATATATTTAAAAAAAAAAAAGCCCAGACGTTAGTGGTCCCCGGGTCAGCGGGGGGCCGTGTGCCCCAGCTACACATTTTTTTTAATAAAGCCACGGGGGTGGCGGTCCCAGGGGCTTGGGGGCTTGGATGCCCCCCACATGAAAATCTAAAGCACCGGGGGCTGGCGGTCCCCAGTCTGCGGGGGAGCCGTGAGCCCTCCGCATATATTGTCATAAAGTCCCGGGGGATGGCGGTCCCCGGGGCTTGGGGGGCCCTTTGAGCCCCCCACCCATGTATTTCGAAGCCCCTGGGGATGGCGGTCCCCAGGGCTGGGGGGGCTGAGAGCCCCCCCACATAATTCAGAAAAGCCCCTAGGGGTGGAAGTCCTCGGGGCTAGGGGGCCCCTCTGGGCCAAGGAAGTGAACTGAGGAGGGATTCAGTTAGGTGCTGTGCAGCCCAACTGGGTACCTCGTCGCCACAGAGTGCTAGTGCATACGAGGCTGCGAGTGGGGAAAGTGGGAATGACAATGGGATCAGGAAACCTGGCAGGTCTTAAAAGCAAATTGCCTTGCACCGAATGGGGTGATTTTGTAGACAACCATGACATCTGTATCTTTCAGGAGACCTGGGCGAGGGAGGACTGCCAGCTGGTGGGGTGTTTGCCACATTTAATAAGCTATCAACCATGGGGGGGAGGGGGAGACCTTCCAGAAGTTTATCCATCTGGGTGGGAACCCCTCTTGGCTGTAGAGCAAAGCAGATGACCACACCCAAAAATGACATCCAGTGTGTCCTGCTCTCCTTTCAAAAAAAGGGGAAAATCACCCTAATTAACGTGTATTCGCGTCCTGTTAAAAACAGCAAAAAATCTGCCACCATTGCCCACTTAGGACACTTCATTATAACTTTGGACCCAGGGATATGGCTGATTGTAGGGGGTGATTTTAATTGCCATTTTTAACCCCTTACCGATCCTTCCCACTCTGCCCCTACGGAAGAAGATCTGTATTGGTCCATTCCAGACCCCTTGACTACTCCTATTAAAGTATAGACTCCACTTGCCATGCAGCTCAACTCAGTTACACTAGCCCTCTTGTTAAGGGCTTGTAATGGCTGGACTAAATCTGACCAGCCAGGCCAGCCCACATTCAACAGAGCAGGCCAAGCCACCCTAATTGACTACATTATGGTAGAAACAAGATTTTGGGATAAGGTTCTTGACTTTTTTATCACACAGAGACAGGATAGTGACCATAATGCCCTGATTATGATTTTAAAACCATGGGAGCATTTCCAAATCCCCTGCTGTCCCTCTAAATCTTACTAGCGCAATAACAGTAACAAACAACAGAAGAAATGTCAGTTGAGGCCACTTGCAACACTCTCGCTCTAAGCTGGCTAAAGTATATCAGCTAGCAATTCCATTCCTAACCTAAATGGGGGAGGCAATACAGGTGGAGGGCCCCACCTTTGACTTAGATAAGCCAGGGAAAATACACGCAGAGCTTACCTCAATACTGGCGGATGTCTTTTTCCCGGTTGTGCGTACTAGGGAAAATAGCCAAAACAAGTGCGCCTGGTTTAACGATAAGTGTTGCTAGGCCAAACGGGCCCTTTTGGATGCAGTGGAGGCGAAGGACAGGCCACAGATCAAACTCTCTAGGGCCAGGTACAAATGGACCATTCAGCAGGAAGAAAAAAAAAATGGAAACTAGAGAGGTGGGAATCTCTCCGAATTGCCCTGAATGACAAAGATCTAAAAACCTTTTGGGCAATAGTGAGCTCGGGCGACAGGGAAGGGAGATCGGCCATTTGGCCTAATATAGCCCCTGAAGCCTGGGAGACCCTCTTTGGCTAATTGTACTCCTTCAGGGATGATGGGCCTGGCAACACCACTAGTTCCAGTATAGCACCGGCGTTCAATCAGGAGGGAGACATGAAGATTACCATGATCGAAGTGGGAAACGATATTAACAAGCTTCACCATAAAAAAAAGCGCCAGGTCTCGATAAACTACAGTGAAGAACCCAAAATATGGGTTCCATATTTGTTTGCCCTATTTAATGCCATCCTGAAGGGCATGAATCCCCACGATATCTGGCGCGGGGCGGAGATAGTTCCCATATTGGGGTTGGAGTTGGGGTTGGCGCTCTATTCTTTAGCTTGCCGACAGCATATAAACAAATGCTGAGGCGACCGCGCAGCGGACGCGCGCAGCGGGCGCACCAAAGGCAAGCCCGTCTGTGCCCGTCCGCGCCTGGCCCGGGCCCAGGGCCAGGACCCCTGGAGCTTCGCCACTTTATAGATATAGTAGGAGCCAGCTCCTCGCCTTTCGGACCACTACCTCCCGCCCTATGGGTGCATCAACAACAGAATCAGGGGAGCTAGATAAATTGGTAGGAGAAAATACATGGGGAAAGGCTAGTAATAATGCGCTTACTATGAAGGATAGACAAGGGACACATCTGGGCACCATTAAATGTATGCTACTAAATGTGCGTTCCATGGGAAAACACAAATATGAACTGGAGGATTTGATTCATGTCTCCTCTCCGGATATATTATTCTTGACGGAAACATGGTCAGATAATACTTCCGCTCCCGACTAGAATATTGCAGTACCAGAGGGATATGCCATCCTATCACAAGATAGAATAGATGGCCGAGGTGGAGGACTAGCCATTATATATCGAGAGCATTTTAAAATACGGACTGAAGCCATATCAGTCTTGCCAGCAGAAACATTACGCTTCAGCATTAAAGTAAACAACATTATCTCATTTCAGGGATACTTAGTATACCGCCCGCCGGGGGCAAGACAAGCTTTTACACATGCCCTTCAGACACTGTTAGAGTCATGTATTGATGCTTTGCCTCTTACTTTTTTGGGAGATTTCAATTATCACCTAGAAGTCGCAGATAATTCGGAATCCTCCAAATTGTTAGATGCTCTGGAGGCATATGGTTTTAGTCAGCTGGTCACTGGACCAACTGACAGGGCTGGCCATACGTTAGATGGCATTTTCCCCAACAATCCTGATCTTGAGCTCGGGAATATAAGGCCTTTGATCTGGACGGACCACAGCGCCATTCATTTCACTTTTAAAGTTAAAAGTTCGGTCCACGAACCAGCTGCCAAACCTGGCAAAGTCAAGTTTAATAATTGGAAAAAAGTTCAGAGTAGTGCTTTCGCGGCAGCTCTGAACACAGGCCCGGACCTACCCACGACAGACAATGATGCTGCTGCATCTGCGTTTAATGAGTGGATCAAGGCGGCAGCCAAGCAGGTAGCCCCTGAGAAAGAGATAACTATAAGAAAGCCCAGGCTATCCTCTCCTTGGTATAGTCCTCAGCTCAAGGCCCTAAAGATTGAGTGCAGGATGTCAGGATTGCACTCCGCAGGATCCGCATGCAGCAACAATGCTCCACCTCCGGACCTCCCGAACACCCTGAATGTGTCTCACAGGGTGTTCAGACAATACGGTGAGGGAAAACCCCAAAAGGGGAAAAAACCCAGGAGAAAAGAGAAGAGGGAAGGGACAGCAGGGGAAAAGAAGCTGAAAGAAAAACACACAATGGTTAATATAATTCTTTACCCTACTCTCATTACATTCTCACTACATGAAGGGCAGTCTGAGTCACCTGTAGGTAGTCTTGTGCTTTAACCTTCACACAGCTGTTTCTTCTGACTCCCTCCTGTCCTGAACAACACAAGAAGCCTTATTAACTTACGTGATGAAACTCTATCTGCCTAAAACACATGCTCTCACTAAATACCTACCCCAAAGCTTTAAAGCGGAGAGCTCTGAAGAACTAATCCAGAAAGCATAGTATAACCAGTGTTTCAATCCAAGAATGAAATGTCAAAGAAGCGCAACAAACACTGTACTTTAGAAAACAGAGAATCCTTAGTCACTGCCAGCAGAATCCTTCTCTGCTATGAAATGTTCTAAAGTGCCCAACACCGCACAACAGGTAGTAATGTTAAACCAAACACGGTATGGGGTAGTTCCTTCACTACTGCCATCCGCTTTGGCATTTATAATCCACAAGGTAAAGTAATATACATGCAACGTCATGTCTTCATGACGGTAATGCGGAGGACCTCCCCCCCTGCATTCCGCCACTTGCATGCGAAAACGAACACCCCCAAATGAACACACAACTGAGTCACTCTTCCCGAGTGTACTATCCAACTCCTTACCAGTCCTCACAGCCGCGAGGCACTGTTGAGCTCGTGCAGACTTGCTCTGAGCTGTTTACTGTTACACAAGCCAGTGCGCTAGCCAGCGCGAGATCACATTACCCTGACGTTTCCTTCCATGGGATGAACGGAATCCGGGTTCACCTCCCACCGTTCTGTCAGGATCCAAGGACATCGGGAACCAGACGCTCCCGCTACCAATTCCGAATCACGAGCCCGATCACCCGGTTCCGCCCTGCAATATCCTTCGGCACCGCTAAGGGTCATGGGACTTGTAGTTCGGGGCCTATGAATCATGGGGATTGAAGTTCAGGTAGGCGCACACTGCTCTAAACCCTGACAGTACGCCCTCCTCCCAAGCGCCTACTTGGACCGGGCTTGGCAGGAAACCTCGAGTGGAAGGAACTGACTGCCCTAGGAGCATGTACGCCATGCCACGGCTCCCAAGAGTCATCCTTGGTCCCGTATCCCTTCCACGAGACCAGATACCAAAGCACCCCCCTACGTAGTTTGGAGTCACGAATAGACCTCACCTCGTACTCCAATTCCCCGTCACAATCTACAGGGGGAGGCACTTTTCTACGAGACGTGAGGGCTCGTTTCAACAAGTGCACATGGAACACCGGATGAATTCTCAAAGTGTTGGGCAATTTCAATTTGTACGCCACAGGGTTTATTTGTCTCACAATGGGATAGGGTCCAATGAAACGTGGGTGTAAAACACTCCTCAACTTGAAACGAATGTACCTTGTTGGGAGCCACATCTTGTCCCCTACTTTGAACTGAGGACCCGGATCACAGTGTTTATCCTCCCATCGTTTGTATACCTCTTTTGCCTTTAGCAGATGTTTTTGTACCCCCTTATGCTCTTCCTTAAAGCCTGAACACGTTCCCTCACAGTGGGCTGATTATTCAAATCCGCGGGGATATTGATTGGCAAAGTGTTAGCATCATAGCCAAAGTTAGCCTTGAAAGGCGACATGCCTGTTGAACTGTGCCATGAATTGTTATACGCCAACTCAGCCATCCATAACAATTCCACCCAGGATTCATGTGCTTCCTTGGAGTAGAAGCGCAAATACTTCTTTAGGGTCTGGTTTAGACGTTCAGTTTGTCCATCTGTTTGGGGATGGAAGCTAGTAGAGAGCACTGACTCAATACCCAACGCCTTGCACCACATTCGCCAAAAACGAGCGACGAACTGAGGTCCCCTATCGGACACAGTTACTCTAGGAATGCCATGTAATCTTATGACCTGAGAAGCCAGCAACTGAGCGGTTTGACCAGCCGTGGGGGGAGTTATGCATGGTATAAAGTGTCCCATTTTTGTTAAGTTGTCCACTACCACCAATACAGTGGTTTTCCCCTGATCCAAAGGTAAGCCTGTTATAAAATCTAGACTTATGTTCTGAAATGGGCGATCAGGTGTGGGCATAGGCATCAAGAGACCTTTCTTTTTGGTAGATTCCCCTTTTGCTCTTGCACAAGTCTCACACCTCCCTACCCATTGGGTAGCGTCCCTGACAAAGGACTGCCACTAAAAATGTCTTCTAAGCAGGCTCACAGTCTTGGTAACCCCAGGGTGTCCTGCCGACGGAGCGTCATGACACCAACAAAAGGCTTTCTTTCGTATCTCATCGGTAGGTAAAAACAAACACTCCCCCTGAAAGGGCAAACCCTGTCTCACCTTCCTACCCGGCTTGGTAGCAGCCCAACGGTCCCAAGACCCCGAAGACCTAGAGCCCTTGATTTCTTCCAAAAATCTCTCAGCTCGAACCACACACACCACCGTAGCAGAGGGGATGATGGATTGCTGTTCTTCCTCATGCTGTTCTGCAGGTATCTCTTGCCTGGACAGCGCATCTGCTTTCCTATTCTCTATGCCGGGTCTAAAGGTCACCACCAAATGGTACTCAGAAAAGAAAAGCATCCAACGCATTTGCCTTTGCGTCAGATGTCTCACTGAGGTCATATACTGGAGATTCCGGTGATCGGTATATACTGTCACCGCATGACAAGCCCCCCAGAGATAAGGCCTCCATTCCTGAAAGGCCTTCTTTATAGCCAAAAGTTCTTTCTCTGCTATAGTGTAATTGACCTCCGCCGGGCTCAACTTCTTTGACAAGAAAGCAACAGGATGGAGCTGACCATTGTGTGGATCTCTCTGGGAAAGGATTGCCCCTATGGCTTCATCCGAAGCATCTGCTTCGACTATGAAGGGATGTTCTAATACAGGGTGTGCCAACACCGGTGCTGTGGTGAAAGCTCTTTTCAGGGTCTGGAACGCCTCCTCAGCCTCCCTTGTCCATACAAATGGTGTTCCCTTTCTTAACAACCTGGTATTGGGGACAGCTGTCTGAGAGAAGTGCAGAATGAACCGACGATAGTTATTGGCGAACCCCAAAAAACTCTGCACCTCCCTCACGTTCCTCGGGGCTGGCCAATCCTGGACCGCCTGTACCTTTCTCCCAGACATCTGCAGTCCGCATGGGCTGAGATTCACACCCAAAAACTCTACCTCCTGTACATCAAACTCACATTTGCTCAGTTTCACATATAGGCAATGCTCTCTTAGTTTATCCAGAACCTTACACACCTGAGCCGTATGACATGAGACATCCTGAGAATAGATCAAAATGTCATCTATGTACATTACCACAAAACGATCCACATACTCTTTTAAAACGTCATTTATAAAAAAATTGAAACGCTGCAGGAGCGTTACAAAGCCCAAAGGTCATAACCAGATATTCGTAAAGATCATATCGCGTCTTGAACGCCGTTTTCCACTCGTCCCCTTCTCTTACACTGACCAGGTGATAAGCCCAGCGTAAGTCCAAATGGGTGTGGATCTTAGCCTCTCTCACCAGGTCGAGCAAGACTGAGATGAGGGGAAGAGGGTAACGGTTACGTATGGTATTCTTGTTCAAGACGCGGTAGTCCACACACGCTCTCAATTCCCCGTTGGCCTTTGCAATAAAAAACAGAGGGTAGGCAGCTGGAGAGCGGGAAGGCCGGATGAACCCCAATCGTAAGTAATGGTCTATGTATTCTTTCAAATGGGTGGTTTCAGGCACAGACAAGGCGTATACTCTGCATGTTGGTATCGTGGCCCCTTCCACCAAATCTATGCGGCAGTCATACTCCCTGTGGGGAGGTAAGGTTTCCGCTTTAGTCTCACTGAATACATCCCTATAAGACCCATATTCAGCGGGTAGTTGAACATCCGTTTCTACAGCGGTTGCTGCCCAAAATGGGGTAGTTAACACCGCAACATGAGCTGGAGCACATGGCACCAAGTGATCCTGGCAATGCTCGGGTACAAAATGGAACGTTTTCGTCTGCCAGTCTACCACAGGATTGTGTTTTCTTAACCAAGGCATGCCCAAAATGACCTCATACTGAGGAGCAGCGATAATGTTCAGAGTCAAGTTCTCAGAATGCACAAAACCTTGCAATACCAGAGACAACCCCAGCTCACTGGTTCTTTCAGTTATTTGACCCGATGTTAAAGGCTGCCCATCAACCGCTAAAACTTCTTCAGGATTCTCCCTAGGAACACGAGGCAAGGCAAGACATGTTACCAGGCCGTCATCTATGAAATTGCCTGTTGCTCCGGAATCCAACATCACCATAACCTGATGTTGCTCTAGTTCGCATTCAAGCGTCATGACAACCACAATATGCGATTCTGTTTCGACTTTTCCTAAAGAGGACAGAGAGGTGAGTTTCCATTCATGTCCCCCTTCGACCCGAGGTTTGTTGCCCTCCTTCTGTTCTATGTCCTGCACCGTCTTAGATACAGCCACCTTTTTGAATCTGTTGACATTACCCGAAGTCTTGGGTTTGGAGGGGCATTCCCGAACATAATGCCCCTTCTTCCCACAGTACATGCATAAGCCCTGTACTCTTCTTACTTCCCTCTCTTCTCTTGACAAAGGTGACCTGAGTGCTCCTATTTCCATAGGTTCAGGGGTGGTCTCTGACCCCCCCGTTACCTTACGAGGGATTCTTTCACTACTATACGTTCCTCTTTCCCATCTTCTTCTATTGCTCCCTCGTTCAGACAAGCGGCTATCCAATCTTAACACCAGATTCACCATATCAACATAGGAAGTAGGCTGAGGATCGACCTGTGCCACCACATCCTTTAAATCTTCTTTTAACCCTTGATAAAAAAGGGACATCCTTTTCTCCTCGGGCCATTCCGCTTCAGCCACTAGCCTGTTAAAAGCAGTCAAGTAAGTAACTAGTTCTCCCCTACCCTGCCTCAATTCCAAGAGCTCTCTGTCAGCACTAAATGACGTAGCCCTTTGGTCGAAAACCCTCTCGAATTCCGCACTAAATGCTGACCAATCTGACAAGATAGCATCATCGCGTTTTACTAAAGGCACCGCCCAATCAGCCACATCCCCAACTAAATATGAGATAGCAAAGGCCACCCTCGAATGATTCGTAGGGAATGAAGATGGCTTACAGGAAAAGTGCATGAGAACTTGAGTCAGAAAAACATGCACCTTGCGTGGGTCACCTGAGAACCTTTCAGGAGTAGCCAGAGGAATGGGTGGAGGCACGGTAACCTGTACGGAAGAGGCTGGGGCGGAAGCGTTAAAAGGATTACCACTCAAACGGTCCACCTTTTCCCGTAAGGCGGCGATCTCAGCCTTAGAAGAGGCCAACTCCTGCTGTACCAATACCAAAGCATGCAACACATCCTCCATGGACGCCATTATTCCTACACACGGACCGGGCAGAGTGAAATTCTTAGGCTGGCGATTCTGTCAGGATTGCACTCCGCAGGATCCGCATGCAGCAACAATGCTCCACCTCCGGACCTCCTGAACACCCTGAATGTGTCCCACAGGTTGTTCAGACGATACGGTGAGGGAAAAACCCCAAAAGGGGAAAAAACCCATGAGAAAAGAGAAGAGGGAAGGGACAGCAGGGGAAAAGAAGCTGAAAGAAAAACACACAATGGTTAATATAATTCTTAACCCTACTCTCATTACATTCTCACTACATGAAGGGCAGTCTGAGTCACCTGTAGGTAGTCTTGTGCTTTAACCTTCACACAGCTGTTTCTTCTGACTCCCTCCTGTCCTGAACAACACAAGAAGCCTTATTAACATACGTGATGAAACTCTATCTGCCTAAAACACATGCTCTCACTAAATACCTACACCGAAGCTTTAAAGCGTAGAGCTCTGAAGAACTAATCCAGAAAGCATAGTATAACCAGTGTTTCAATCCAAGAATGAAATGTCAAAGAAGCGCAACAAACACTGTACTTTAGAAAACAGAGAATCCTTAGTCACTGCCAGCAGAATCCTTCTCTGCTATGAAATGTTCTAAAGTGCCCAACACCGCACAACAGGTAGTAATATTAAACCAAACACGGTATGGTGTAGTTCCTTCACTTCTGCCATCCGCTTTGGCATTTATAATCCACAAGGTAAAGTAATATACATGCAACGTCATGTCTTCATGACGGTAATGCGGAGGACCTCCCCCTCCTGCATTCCGCCACTTGCATGCGAAAACAAACACCCCCAAATGAACACACAACTGAGTCACTCTTCCCGAGTGTACTATCCAACTCCTTACCAGTCCTCACAGCCGCGAGGCACTGTTGAGCTCGTGCAGACTTGCTCCGAGCTGTTTACTGTTACACAAGCCAGCGCGAGATCACATTACCCTGATGTTTCCTTCCATGGGATGAACGGAATCCGTGTTCACCTCCCACTGTTCTGTCAGGATCCAAGGACATCGGGAACCAGACGCTCCCGCTACCAATTCCGAATCACGAGCCCCGATCACCCAGTTCCGCCCTGCAATATCCTTCGGCACCGCTAAGGGTCATGGGACTTGTAGTTCGGGGCCTATGAATCATGGGTATTGAAGTTCAAGTAGGCGCACACTGCTCTAAACCCTGACAGTACGCCCTCCTCCCAAGCGCCTCCTTGGACCGGGCTTGGCAGGAAACCTCAAGTGGAGGGAACTGACTACCCTAGGAGAATGTACGTCAGGCCACGGCTCCCAAGAGTCATCCTCGTCCCGTATCCCTTCCACGAGACCAGATACCAAAGCACCCCCCTACGTAGTTTGGAGTCACGAATAGACCTCACCTCGTACTCCAATTCCCCGTCACAATCTACAGGGGAGGCACTTTTCTACGAGACGTGAGGGCTCGTTTCAACAAGTGCACGTGGAACACCGGATGAATTCTCAAAGTGTTGGGCAACTTCAATTTGTACGCCACAGGGTTTATTTGTCTCACAATGGGATAGGGTCCAATGAAACGTGGGTGGAAAACACTCCTCAACTTGAAACAAATGTACCTTGTTGAGAGCCACATCTTGTCCCCTACCTTGAACTGAGGACCCGGATCACGGTGTTTATCCTCCCATCGTTTGTACACCTCTTTTGCCTTCAGCAGATGTTTTTGTACCCCCTTATGCTCTTCCTTAAAGCCTGAACACGTTCCCTCACAGTGGGCTGATTATTCAAATCCGTGGGGATATTGATTAGCAAAGTGTTAGCATCATAGCCAAAGTTAGCCTTGAAAGGCGACATGCCTGTTGAACTGTGCCATGAATTGTTATACGCCAACTCAGCCATCCATAACAATTCCACCCAGGATTCATGTGCTTCCTTGGAGTAGCAGCGCAAATACTTCTTTAGGGTCTGGTTTAGACATTCAGTTTGTCCATCTGTTTGGGGATGGAAGCTAGTAGAGAGCGCTGACTCAATACCCAACGCCTTCCACCACATTCGCCAAAAACGAATCGGACACAATTACTCTAGGAATGCCATGTAATCTTATGACCTGAGAAGCCAGCAACTGAGCGGTTTGACCAGCCGTGGGGGGAGTTATGCATGGTATAAAGTGTCCCATTTTTGTTAAGTTGTCCACTACCACCAATACAGTGGTTTTCCCCTGATCCAAAGGGAAGCCTGTTATAAAATCTAGACTTATGTTCTGCCATGGGCGATCAGGTGTGGGCATAGGCATCAATAGACCTTTCTTTTTGGTAGATTCCCCTTTTGCTCTGGCACAAGTCTCACACCTCCCTACCCATTGGGTAGCGTCCCTGACAAAGGACTCCCACCAAAAATGTCTTCTAAGCAGGCTCACAGTCTTGGTAACCCCAGGGTGTCCTGCCGACGGAGCGTCATGACACCAACAAAAGGCTTTCTTTCGTATCTCATCGGTAGGTAAAAACAAACACTCCCCCTGAAAGGGCAAACCCTGTCTCACCTTCCTACCCGGCTTGGTAGCAGCCCAACGGTCCCAAGACCCCGAAGACCTAGAGCCCTTGATTTCTTCCAAAAATCTATCAGCTCGAACCACACACACCACCTTAGCAGAGGGGATGATGGATTGCTGTTCTTCCTCATGCTGTTCTGCAGGTATCTCTTGCCTGGACAGCGCATCTGCTTTGCTATTCTCTACGCCGGGTCTAAAGGTCACCACAAAATTGTACTCAGAAAAGAAAAGCATCCAACGCATTTGCCTTTGCGCCAGATGTCTCGCTGAGGTCATATACTGGAGATTCCGGTGATCGGTATATACCGTCACCGCATGACAAGCCCCCCAGAGATAAGACCTCCATTCCTGAAAGGCCCTCTTTATAGCCAAAAGTTCTTTCTCTGCTATAGTGTAATTGACCTCCGCCGGGCTCAACTTCTTTGACAAGTAAGCAACAGGATGGAGCTGACCATTGTGTGGATCTCTCTGGAAAAGGATTGCCCCTATGGCTTCATCCGAAGCATCTGCTTCGACTATGAAGGGATGTTCTAATACAGGGTGTGCCAACACCGGTGCTGTGGTGAAAGCTCTTTTCAGGGTCTGGAACGCCTCCTCAGCCTCCCTTGTCCATACAAATGGCGTTCCCTTTCTTAACAACCTGGTATTGGGGACAGCGGTCTGAGAGAAGTGCAGAATGAACCGACGATAGTTATTGGCGAACCCCAAAAAACTCTGCACCTCCCTCACGTTCCTCGGGCTGGCCAATCCTGGACCGCCTGTACATTTCTCCCAGACATCTGGAGTCCGCATGGGCTGAGATTCACGCCAAAAACTCCACCTCCTGTACATCAAACTCACATTTGCTCAGTTTCACATATAGGCAATGCTCTCTTAGTTTGTCCAGAACCTTACACACCTGAGCCGTATGACATGAGACATCCTGAGAATAGATCAAAATGTCGTCTATGTACATTACCACAAAACGATCCACATACTCTTTCAAAACGTCATTTATAAAAAATTGAAACGCTGCAGGAGCGTTACAAAGCCCAAATGGCATAACCAGATATTCGTAAAGACCATATCGCGTCTTGAACGCCGTTTTCCACTCCTCCCCTTCTCTTACCCTGACCAGGTGATAAGCCCCGCGTAAGTCCAAATGGGTGTAGATCTTAGCCTCTCTCACCTGGTCGAGCAAGACTGAGATGAGGGGAAGAGGGTAACGGTTACGTATGGTATTCTTGTTCAAGACGCGGTAGTCCACACACGCTCTCAGGTCCCTGTTGGCCTTTGCAATAAAAAACAGAGGGGAGGCAGCTGGAGAGCGGGAAGGCCGGATGAACCCCAATCGTAAGTAATGGTCTATGTATTCTTTCAAATGGGTGGTTTCAGGCACAGACAAGGCGTATACTCTGCATGTTGGTATCGTGGCCCCTTCCACCAAATTTATGCGGCAGTCATACTCCCTGTGGGGAGGTAGGTTTCCGCTTTAGTCTCACTGAATACATCCCTATAAGACCCATATTCAACGGGTAGTTGAACATCCGTTTCTACAGCGGTTGCTGCCAAAAATGGGGTAGTTAACACCGCAATATGAGCTGGAGCACATGGCACTAAGTGATCCTGGCAATTCTCGGGTACAAAATGGAACGTTTTCGTCTGCCAGTCTACCACGGGATTGTGTTTTCTTAACCAAGGCATGCCCAAAATGACCTCATACTGAGGCGCAGCGATAATGTTCAGAGTCAAGTTCTCAGAATGCACAAAACCTTGCAATACCAGAGACAACCCCAGCTCACTGGTTCTTTCAGTTATTTGACCCGATGTTAAAGGCTGCCCTTCAACCGCTAAAACTTCTTCAGGATTCTCCCTAGGAACACGAGGCAAGGCAAGACGTGTTACCAGGCCGTCATCTATGAAATTGCCTGTTGCTCCGGAATCCAACATCACCATAACCTGATGTTGCTCTAGTTCGCATTCAAGCGTCATGACAACCACAAGATGCGATTCTGTTTCGTCTGTTGACATTACCCGAAGTCTTGGGTTTGGAGGGGCATTCCCGAACATAATGCCCCTTCTTCCCACAGTACATGCATAAGCCCTGTACTCTTCTTACTTCCCTCTCTTCTCTTGACAAAGGTGACCTGAGTGCTCGTATTTCCATAGGTTCAGGGGTGGTCTCTGATCCCCCGTTACCTTACGAGGGATTCTTTCACTACTATACGTTCCTCTTTCCCATCTTCTTTTATTGCTCCCTCGTTCAGACAAACGGCTATCCAATCTTAACACCAGATTCACCATATCAACATAGGAAGTAGGCTGAGGATCGACCTGTGCCACCACATCCTTTAAATTTTCTTTTAACCCTTGATAAAAAAGGGACATCCTTTTCTGCTCGGGCCATTCCGCTTCAGCCACTAGCCTGTTAAAAGCAGTCAAGTAAGTAACTAGTTCTCCCCTACCCTGCCTCAATTCCAAGAGCTCTCTGTCAGCACTAAATGACGTAGCCCTTCGGTCAAAAACCCTCTCGAATTCCGCACTAAATGCTGACCAATCTGACAAGATAGCATCATCGCGTTTTACTAAAGGCACCGCCCAATCAGCCGCATCCCCAACTAAATATGAGATAGCAAAGGCCACCCTCGAATGATTCGTAGGGAATGAAGATGGCTTACAGGAAAAGTGCATGAGAACTTGAGTCAGAAAAACATGCACCTTGCATGGGTCACCTGAGAACCTTTCGGGAGTAGCCAGAGGAATGGGTGGAGGCACGGTAACCTGTACGGAAGAGGCTGGGGCGGAAGCGTTAAAAGGATTACCACTCAAACGGTCCACCTTTTCCCGTAAGGCGGCGGTCTCAGCCTTAGAAGAGGCCAACTCCTGCTGTACCAATACCAAAGCATGCAACACATCCTCCATGGACGCCATTACTCCTACACACGGACCGGGCAGAGTGAAATTCTTAGGCTGGTGATTCTGTCAGGATTGCACTCCGCAGGATCCGCATGCAGCAACAATGCTCCACCTCCGGACCTCCCGAACACCCTGAATGTGTCCCACAGGGTGTTCAGACGATACGGTGAGGGAAAAACCCCAAAAGGGGAAAAAACCCAGGAGAAAAGAGAAGAGGGAAGGGACAGCAGGGGAAAAGAAGCTGAAAGAAAAACACACAATGGTTAATATAATTCTTAACCCTACTCTCATTACATTCTCACTACATGAAGGGCAGTCTGAGTCACCTGTAGGTAGTCTTGTGCTTTAACCTTCACACAGCTGTTTCTTCTGACTCCCTCCTGTCCTGAACAACACAAGAAGCCTTATTAACATACGTGATGAAACTCTCTCTGCCTAAAACACATGCTCTCACTAAATACCTACCCCGAAGCTTTAAAGCTGAGAGCTCTGAAGAACTAAACCAGAAAGCACAGTATAACCAGTGTTTCAATCCAAGAATGAAATGTCAAAGAAGCGCAACAAACACTGTACTTTAGAAAACAGAGAATCCTTAGTCACTGCCAGCAGAATCCTTCTCTGCTATGAAATGTTCTAAAGTGCCCAACACCGCACAACAGGTAGTAATGTTAAACCAAAGTAGTAGTTCCTTCACTACTGCCATCCGCTTTGGCATTTATAATCCACAAGGTAAAATAATATACATGCAACGTCATGTCTTCATGACGGTAATGCAGAGGATCTCCCCCCCTGCATTCCGCCACTTGCATGCGAAAACGAACACCCCCAAATAAATACACAACTGAGTCACTCTTCCCGAGTGTACTATCCAACTCCTTACCAGTCCTCACAGCCGCGAGGCACTGTTGAGCTCGTGCAGACTTGCTCCGAGCTGTTTACTGTTACACAAGCCAGCGCGCTAGCCAGCGCGAGATCACATTACCCTGATGTTTCCTTCCATGGGATGAACGAAATCCGTGTTCACCTCCCACTGTTCTGTCAGGATCCAAGGACATCGGGAACCAGACGCTCCCGCTACCAACTCCGAATCACAAGCCCCGATCACCCGGTTCCGCCCTGCAATATCCTGCGGCACCGCTAAGGGTCATGGGACTTGTAGTTCGGGGCCTATGAATCATGGGGATTGAAGTTCAGGTAGGCGCACACTGCTCCAAACCCTGACACAGGAGAGCGGAAAGCCGGTGGAGACGCGACTATAGTGAGAGTAGTAGAACAACTTATGATCTTGCACTGCTGAAATACAAACAGGAGATAATCAGGGCCAAAGAGAAATACTTTTCTAACAAAATTACAGATGCTGCCAACTCTAATAAAGAACTGTTTAGAGTAGTTAATTCCTTGGCAAAACCTCAGCAGAAAAATGCTTTTATGGCCCACCAACACATGTGCCACAACTTGGTCCTTTTCTTCCAAAGTAAGGTACAGACGATAGACGAAGATCTTCTAAAGGTACAGGGACCTTTCGATGTTACCATAGCTAACGAAGAGGGTGATCGGCCACTGATGCAATGCAAGCTATCGTGCTTCCCAGACTTGCTAGAGGAGGAGGTGCAAAAGCTGCTTCTTTCTATAAAATCAGGCTCCCCAAGTGACCCCTGCCCTCCCTCTATCATCCATTTAGCCCCTAAGAAGATTTGTGAAAAATTGATACCTCTTATTAATCTAGTACTGACAACAGGATCATATCAGACTGCTATTAAAAAAAAATAACCTCAACCCGGAGATATTGAAGAATTATCGTCCGATTGCAGGATTACCCTTTGTGGCGAAGGTCATTGAGAAATCATTAAATATGGTGTTGAGTCAATATTTAAACTCTCATAAGTTACTAGACTCAACCCAGCATGGCTTTCGCGCCTGTCACTCCACAGAATCGGCCTTAGTCGTAGCAACCGAGGAAATTCGGCAGGTAGTTGATCAAGGGGGCAGGGCGGTCCTCATACTCCTAGACCTATCGGCAGCATTCGACACCGTGAATCACGCGGTGTTAGTGCAGCGGCTGAAGGATATGGGGGTTGAGGATACTGCCCTGGCCCTGCTTGCATCCTTTTTGAAGGGGAGGGAACAAAAGTTGGTTTGGAACGGAATGGAATCCGAGAGCTTCCAGCTTCCATGCGGAGTGCCACAGGGATCGTCTTTATCCCCCACATTATTCAATATATATGTTGCCCCGTTAGCAAGGCTCATCAGAAGACATGGTTTCGTGCTAGTATCTTACGCTGATGACTCACAGCTTGTTTTTTCCATTTGTAAGCAGCCAGAGATCACAGCTGTCAAATTCCACGCTTGACTATCCGAAATCATCATCTGGATGAACCGTAATTTTCTTAAGATCAATACAGACAAAACGGAGGTGCTAGAGTTTGGAGGGGGGACCCCCTGTATGGGATGACTCATGGTGGCCAGTGGAAGCAGGAAAATGTCCGGTTCCGGTCTCCAAGGTTAGGAACCTGGGGGTTATCTTCGATGATAAGCTCAACTTATCAGCACAGGTCAATAGTCTGAAATCGTCTTGTTTCTTCCTTTTAAAAACCTTAAGAAAGATCTTCCCTTTCATTTCGCGCGACTTACAGAAGACGGTGATGGTTAGTCTTTTTCTTTCTAAACTAGACTATTGCAACGCACTGTATATGGGCATTGACACAACGCAGATGGGAAAGCTTCAGTCTCTGCAAAATGCGGCCGCCAGACTTCTTCTGAACATCCCTAGAGGCTGTTCAACCCCTGCAGGCATCAAATCGCTGCATTGGTTACCTGTACGGCAGCGGGTTGATTTTAAGGTCCTGTGCTTGGTCCATAAGGCACTTTATGGAGGGGGTGCCGATGAAGTTGCTAAGTTATTTACGCCTTACGCTCCCCCACGTCTTTTGAGATCTACCAATTCAGGACTCCTTAAGATATCTAGGATTAAACGGGCCAGGTGGGGAGGCAGGACACTATCCAACAGGGCAGCACACCTGTGGAATAGACTACCTCCGAACATGAGATTTCAATTGGATCTGAGACTGTTCAGGAAGAGTCTTAAAACAACTCTTTTTGTAGCTTAGCTGGGCATAAGCTAGGGTTCTTTGGATCTGCACTCACCCACACTAGTGCCAAGACGCCACGGCAATCGAGCGCTTTATAAGCTTTTAAAACATAAAACATAAAACATATTCAAAAAAGGCTGTCCCCTCTCACCCACCGACTACAGGCCGATCAGCCTAATTGACATCACCCAAAAAATTTTCGGCCGAGGGATTCTGGGCCTCCTCCAGGGCTGGCTGGAAAAAGAATAAATCCTAAGTCCCTATCAGGCTGGCTTCAGAGCAAATATGTCAACCGTAGACCAGATATTCAGACTACAACTAATTTTCTGGAAAACGGTGACTATATAGGGTGGCAGTCGCTACATAATATTTGTTGATCTGAAGTCAGCCTTTGACCTCGTACCCTGGGAGAAATTTTGAAGAGTGCTGGTTGACCTTGGGATCCCTCCCTATCTTTTAAACGTTATGGAGAGGCTCCACATGGACAATTTTGCCCAAGGGCGTTGTGGAAAACATGAGGAACTCACCTCCCATTTTCCTGTACAAAAGGGGGTAAGACAGGGATGTGTTTTAGCCCCCACTTTATTTTGTCTTTTTATCAATGGTCTTATTGACCATCTTAAAAAAATTGAGACAACGATGCCCCCAAGCTTGTTTCAGGGAAGGTGCCCGAGCTGATGTTTGCAGACGACACCCTGTTACTTTCAAAAACACGAATGGGTATCCAGCGCACTCTTGATGGCTTCCCCAACTTCTGTAAGCTACGAGGGCTGGAGATCAACCTAACAAAAACTAAATATATGGTCTTCAACACCCCCCCAACACGACCCATCCAAACCCTTCTTTACATGGCATTCCTCTGGAAAGAGTGAAGATATTTGATTATCTGGGAGCGACCCTGTCAGAGCATTTTGAATGGGGGCCACAGTTGGACAAAGCAAGACTCAGGTTAATCGAGACAGTGGGCCAAATAATGAAATTGTATAGAACCTCAGCTTTTAAACCAGCCGCCCCTGTGGAGGAAATTTACAAAGCACAAGCATGGGGTGCCACATTATACGGGTGGAGTTGTGGGACCACTGCCCTACTACCAAGTTGATGACGGTGGAGAACAACTTCATGTGTCAGCTTATAGGCCTACCCCATAGTACCCCCCTCATTCCCCTTCGCAAGGACCTGGGTATTAGGACCCTTGATGAGGAGATTGCCCGGATGTATGACGTTACTCCGCATACCGTTACAACTACCTACCATTACAACGCGACCATTACAACGCATACCATTACAACGCATAGCGCTTTGGGGTGCTGGATAGTGGTAAGTATAATTTACTATTCTAACTCCAGTCCCCGTGGACCCTAGGGAAGGTGTTGGATAGTAAATTATACCATTCCCTATCCTATAGCGCCCCCCCAGCGCAATGCGTTGTAATGGTATGCGTTATAAAAGTCGCGTTGTAATGGTAGTGCGGAGTAACAAATGCGTTGTAACAGGTGCATACCGATTGCCCTGAGACCCTTAACTTTCGGGCAGAGATTATGGTTGACCCCAGATTAGTCTGTATACAGGGCCGAGTTAAATGACCTTTTAGCCACATGCTCCACCAAGAAAATTCCACGGCTTTGCCACATAAGGTATCTTGCCTCCGAGTTAGGCAAGTCGGACCTCTGGAGAACACCCGAGACATCATGCGCCATGACTTCTAGGTTGGAACTAGTCAAAAGCTACAGACTAACTAAATTATTGGCCATTCAGGAAAGTACATCATGTGGTCGTTTGACAGCAGAATTCCTGCTAGTAAAAGATATATACAGCAAGGAAAATGTCCTGGACTCCATTCAACCCCCACTGGCCAGGAAATTATATGTACAATTCAGACTGCGGACTCTTCCGCTACTAGCGTTCACTAAAATGGGTGAAAGACCAAAGGGGTGAATGCCCTGTATGTAACTACAAGGAGTAGTCCAAACTACATGTACTGCTCCTCTGTCCTGTCAATCAACTGCCGCGTAAGCGTTGGCTACACCAGCTATGCAAGAATTTGGGTTTTGTGCGCTGCATTGAGGCTTATAGAGTTTTAAAGTATGACACCCATACTCCAATTGTCTTTGCGGTATAATAGTTCCTAAATTGCATGTGGCACATCCGGCGGGCCTGTCTAAAGTAGATTCTCTGGGAACAAGTGCACTGAATTTGCACAGGTGGAGCAACAATGTATTCATGCTTGGGGATTTGTAACTTTGACCTACATTTTTAGCCTTTGTAAAAATGTTAGATTACAGCCCATCTCCAGACGGTTGCTTTTATTGAATTTTTAATAGGTTATAGATAAATTTACACATAGTTTTACATCCCTGCTGTAACTCTTATGCACTGTGTGTTTCTTCTTTTATAACTACAAGTGTACATTATCTGTTTTATTATTCTTGCACTTTTATAGCCCTAGTGACCAAAATAAAGTTTATAAATGGAAATGGAAATGGAAAAGCATCTATACAAAACTTGCATGTAAGCATACAAAACAGTAGTGATTGCATAATTTTAAATGTAAATAATAAATATACAATTGTTAAAATAGTCTAGATATGTGTACACTTACATTACTTTCAGATACAATGACAGAAGCTGAAAAGTATATCATTTCACTGAATGGAAAGCAGATACTAAATCAAATGGGCTATAAATAGAGCCACAAAACTGCATCAACTGAAAATCTACTAAATATTATTCTTCAAAAAATATATATTTTTATTATGCATTTGAAATAAAAAACACAACAACTCCCCTTCAGCCCACCCAGTCCACTCCATCTACATATTGCATGGCCCGGTTGTAACATTTCATCTCGATTCAAATACATAAATGATAAAGTGCATAATGACAATGTATCATAAAATTTCAACTATGAGATCCTAAAAAAACTCACCAAATATTCTTTCCTTCCCAGTAGAGTTAGTGGCATTTACCTTGTCCACTTGATGCTAAACTATCTCAAGCCAATCCTTCATGAGAACCCATCCCCTCAGCCCTTTCTCTACAGCCCAATCCCCTTTCCTTGCCTATATTGCTTTTTCTAAATTATAAATCCCTAAGATCCAGGCTAACCATTGCTGCAATGCTAGGGGTTCGGATCCAACCATGCAGAGGCAATACATAATCTCCAGATTATAATATCAATAAATAGAAAAGATCTACCCCTTTTTCCCCCTCCCCTTTTTGTATTTCAAGCACTTTTAGTGCCGGGGTTAGTTGAATCATTAATTGCAGGTGATTTTTATGGAATCTGAGAATCTCTTCTTTCACATCATCTAAAGCCCTATAATTACCAAATCTGCACCATCCAACTGGGTGTACAATACAGGTTAGAACCGGTTTTATATTTTTGCACCTGCAGTTTTGATGACATCAAATTTGTTCTAGCTAATAAAAAGATTTTCTGAAAAAGCGTCTCAGGTGTAGTCAATTTCTCCTGCCACCTCTGTGAATGCTTATCTGAGGCATCACCTGTTTCCACCATGAGGAAATGATACACTTCACCAATAGGGATGTTTCCGTTGCTCAAAGGATGTCAATTAACTTAAGTCTCTGGATGCCAGCAGACCTCCACCCCTCCGGATGAGGATGTCCCACACCTGGAGTTATTCAAAGAAATATCTATGTTCTATATTATAATATATAATCATTTCTAAAATCTGCAAATGGAACAGTAAAAAAGTGCCCTAACCTTTTCAACCTCATAGTGCTCCATTGTGACATGCAAGAGACATTAAAAATATCCAGTAATGCATTGTTCTTCCCAATAAGAGTGTAATAATTAAGTCTGTCAATCCCCAGCATCTTATGTACTTTGGAGGAGACCTTGAAAACATTCTCGAAAGTCTTGAATCAGACTCTTTCATGGTAACTTAATTCAAGTTGCCGCCACAGGCTTCTCCAAGCGTCATCACCAATTAACAATTCCACTGGATTAGGAAAAAACTCACTGACATCCACCACTGCCCTATCTTGTAGTAAAACTAAATTACTTTGCAGAGTGGTCACCCAGTAAAAAAGTTTAAAATTAGGAAGGGCCCATCCACCTCTCTCTGTAGAAAAAGATACACATTTAAGGGCATGTCTTGGTCTTGTATAAGACCAGATAAATCGAGAGATTCCCTTCTCCATTTTCTTAAACCAATAACCCTCAAATTCCAAAGGTATCACCCAAAAGAAATAAAGACTCTTAGGAAAAAAGACAATTTTTATAAAATTACACCTACCAACTAAGGAAAGTTGCTCAGGTCTTTTTTTGTTTTACTTATCAGAGGATCAAGATTATCCCACACAATCCTCTCTAGATTTGATGATATGCTGATGGCAAGATATATTGAACTTTTTGTTCCTTGTTTATCCAGGAGAGTAGTCTTATCGTTGATTACAATTTGAGTTCTTTTATTATTTAGTAGATAACCTGAAATACCCCCAAAACAGAGGGCCTCCAGCTCCACCGCTACCAAGGCCCTAACCCGGTCTGGTGTTACCAATGCAATATCATTGGCATCAGCAAGGGTCTAGGTGTCTTTCCCTTGAAACAGCATAGGACGAATTAGGATGTCATTCTTCAGTCTTCGAATTAAAGGGTCAAGATAAATTGCAAACAACAATGGGTCACAGAGCCATACCTAACTGGCCTCCCTCTTAATTTTTAAATGGCACAGTGATACAAAAACCCAGGCTTCCGTGTAATCATATAGAGCCTTGATGGCTTGGCAATAGCCACTCTTTGCATGGAAGCCCACAGAAATTGCCAGAAGACCCTATCAAAGGCTTTTTCTGCGTCCAACAATATCATAGCCATTGGGTCTCCTGACACACGAGCACCATCAAACAGTGTAATTGCTCTACCAATATAATCTATTGTACCTCTCACCGGGATAAACCAATGTTGCAATATGTAGATAAACATATTAATTATAGGGGAGAGGTGACTGGCTAAAATCTTTGAATACAGCTTAGAGTATCCATTAATAAGGGTAATTAGCTAGTATGATTGAAAGTCCATAACAGTTTTTTTAGGGAATACTACAATCTTGATGCATGGGCAGGATTTTGGAGTATTAGTTCCTTTATCAATTAGCTAAAATAATTTAACTAAACATTGTTTAAACACTGACACAAATGTTGTATAACACTCTGTGGGTTTATAGTCAATGCCAACCGCTTTACCCTTAGGAAGGCTACTCATTGCAAGCACAAGTTCTTCCCATTCTGGTGGACCTTCCAATAATTCTTGTTTTTCCTTACAGTATTGATCCATGGAAACTGAGTTCAGCTAATGCACTATGTCCACTTCTTATACCATGAAACTCTCCTTCTACAGATCTTGATAGAAACCTTGGAAAGCAGTTGATAGAAACCTTGGAAAGCAGTTCTAATGCTATCAGGATCAGATACCGAACGCCTCTTTCGATCGCTTATTTCCAGAATCTCATTTAGTGCATTTTCCAACCTTGTTTTGATGGCTCAGTGGTGACCTGTCTGCTCACTGTACTCATATACTTGTTCCCTTCATACCTTATATTTATCTGCAGCTTTCTTTGCAGAGATTTCAAAAAGTGCAGCTTTAGCATTTGAAACCCCCATTTGACATTCAGTTATCATTTCCCCTTACTGCATTGCGATGACAAGCTTCCTTTCTTCTTCAGCTAATCCTGCGTATAGTGCATCCAGTGTCTGTCTTTCTTTCTTCATTCTGTTTAGGGTGAATAGCAGAGTCTCCCCCCTAATACCGGCCTTCAAAGTATCCCAAACAACCTCTAATGACGCACTCCCAATATTTTGTTTTAAGAAAATGGGGATCCATTTATTCATATGTATTCTTGACTAATTAAACAACTGCGTTCAAAGCTTCAATGACACTGTTTTCTCCTTAAGCCTCCATCCTTAATTTCTAACACTAAAGAATTATGGTAACCCTGGGTGGAGTTTTCAGGGTTGCACTACGCGAAGTGCAAAAAAACCTCAGATGCACTACACGAAGCTCCGCGAGTGGCAGAGTACGGTAGAAAAATGCTGTTTGCGTGATTGCACAGTGCTGGATGCCTGTCCGCACTGTGCAATCATTGCGAACAGCACTATGCACAGCGCAAGCTTACCTTTTCTGGCACTCCAGTAGATTTTTAATCAAGTGGCAGCTTTCTCAATGCAAACTGGCAGTTTCTCAACGCAAATGCTGTTTGCGTGATTGCACAGTGCTGGATGCCTGTCCGCACTGTGCAATCATTGCGAACAGCACCATGCACAGCGCAAGCTTACCTTTTCTGGCACTCCAGTAGATTTTTAATCAAGTGGCAGCTTTCTCAATGCAAACTGGCAGTTTCTCAACGCGAACGGTCGCGAGCATACCCGACCACTCGCAATGAGAAACCTGCAGCCCCTGCGTAGAGAAATCTCACCGGGAGGTTTATTTTCCACGCTCGCGCTCACCAACTTGATGTTGGTGATCGCGAACGAGGAAAAATCTCACCGGGCGGTGGATTATCCCCACTTGCCAACTTGATGTTGGTGAAAGCGAGCAAGGAAAAAAACTCTGCTCCACTGCGTGAAGCAGAGTTTTTCAGAACTCCGCGAGCTCTGCGTAATGCGAAGTGCGGGGAAACTCTGCAAACTCCGTGAACAGAGCGGAGTTCACCACCCGGGGTTATGATCTGACATAACCCCTGGATAAATGTCAATACTACATACGTGCATGAATGCCTGGGGAACCATACAAAAATCAAGGCATGCATTAGACTGATGCGGCACAGAAAAAAAGTAAACCTGTATTACAATGGTTTCTTGGCCAACCAGGCGTCTCACAGACCGTGTTCTTTGCAAAGCATCCTTAATGATTGAAATACTTTGGGCTTCCGACCAGAATAAACATAGTCATCATCTAGGGACAGGTTCACCGGAAGATTAATATTCAGGTCACCACAAAAAATAATAGTAGTGGGCCAAAGAAGTGATTAATTTGTTAAATAATCAAATAACCCTGGCTCAACAAAAATATGACCATACAAAGTACATTTTTGTGAGATAGACTGAAATTCGGCAATGACCATCACCCATATTCTTAATTGCACAAGTCCCCTGTGTTGTACCCCCAATTTGTTTATAACCAAGTGCACACAGTAACTGCATTTGGGATCCCTCAATATGTGTCTCCTGAAGAAAAATAATATCAGCATTTCTGGTTTGCAGTTCTAATGCAATTCTACCTCTTTTCTTCCTATCATTCAGCCCACAGATATTAACCATTGTTATTCATAGTTTACTCATATTTGATATTAGTGCTACATTTCCTATATCACTGTTCTCTCCAGACAACCATCTGATTCACTTGGAAAGCGTCATCATGGCACCCTTCAAATACTCCTAAACCTACTCCCTGCTGTTTTGGGCCATTTACATGTGTAACTCCCCCACGCTCACCATCCTGTGAACCCACCCACCCCACCATTCCCTCCCCACAACTACATGGGCAAACAGACCACATGTTGGTGTGATGATTCCTGAAGAGTGGACTCACGACTGGCCACCTCAGCCCCCCATCACACAAATGAACAAAACTGCAGGGCCCTGCTGAGCCCATTCTCATCAATATGCTATACACGGTTTCCAGTATATCTCTTTTTATCCTTTTTTTCCCTGTAACTATTCTTTTTACTCAAATGCATGTTCTCCTTTTTCAGTTTTTTTATGGGCTGCACACCTCTGTTTATTTGCTGCCATTCGTGGCGGATCGTCAATCCAAACTCTTTAGGTATTCCTCAACCGTGTCTTCTGAGATAAAACTATGAACACGCCCATTCGAACTAACTTTCACCTGTGTTGGATTTTGCAAAAATACTTTGGCACCAACTCTTTTGAAAGGGACTCATAGGCTGTTACATCCGCGAGCACCGTTCAAGAGTGGAATGCGTAAAGTCTGGTCTACTTAATAATAATATCCCTGCAAATTCCCTTTTAGCATTGGGATGAGCTAGCTCATAAATTAACTGAGCTGCCAGAAAGTTACCAAAGTATACCAAAGTGACTTGGGGTTTCTCCGAAGCATTCGGAGAGTGTTTCTTTATCATTAGTGAAAATCCATTGGGCACATTGAACTTCAGTGATCTAGTTCCAATTGTTTTTTTCTGGAAATGCTCCTCTAAGAAGAGGAACCATAAACGATCTTATGTCTTAGCCTTCTGCCCCTTCTGGAATCCCCAGGAATCGTAAGCTGTTTTTGTGTTGTCTACTTTCCTGGTCCCCTAACTCCAGAACATATCCGAAATTAGAGTGTTGTGCAAAGATTGCAGTTTTTTCCACAGATTAAACTTAGTTACTAAGCCCTCCTTCTTTCTTACACTCGTGCAATCATACACGCAGTATCAGTGCACGTTTTGTTCAATTTTATAATAGATCTGCATAATTTTCTGGGCTCTAATCTAGCTTGGCAACCTTCACTCCAGGTTTCCACCTGCAATTGCTTGACAGGATGGTGGATTATTGCTAGTGTGGCTTCGACCAAAGGTGATTCAGGGCTAGTTTCTGTTCTCCCCTTGGCACACACATGTATAGCTGAGTAGTCAAATTTCAAATTAACCATGGAGGTACCTTCTGTACTCCCAACCCGGCCCGCTCCAAAACTTTTTTCTCCCTTTTATCTTCTTTTGGAGATCATCTTTTATGTTAAAATTGCTGAGTTACCCTGAGTGTTATTAGTGAAGGAGTCAGATGGAAGATCGCCTGTAGACGAGGATGAGGTAATACATGGGTTAGACTGATCTGACTAATCTCAGTGAAAAAGATTTCTCCCCTCTATCCAGGGTCTTAGCCAATGTGGTGAGTTTTACAGAGTTCTGAGCCTGCTTCTGAATGTTAACCTCTGGGGAATCCATCGGCCTCTAGGCTGACAATGTCAGTTAACTGATTTTGAGTTTCCTGTTCTTCAATTACATCCTTTTCTTGTGTTCTCTGACATAACTGGTGCAGAATATAGACTTGGTTTGACTCCTTCACTGATTCAACCCACCAAGTCCTTTTCGGGCGAGCTCGAACAATATTATGTCTGGCTCAGTCTGAGAAATTGAAGTCCCGGGAACATCGCCTGCCATAGACACAGCATTCCCTTATTTACATCTACAGTGTCAGCCTTAGAATCTGAGGGGGAAAAATATTCGAAATTAATGGATGTAAAGTTCCAATATCTCCACTTATGCAAACATTTGAAGGTCTTGTTCTGGTCCTTTCTGCTGTCTGAGCGCCTGTCTCTGCCTTCTCTTTAATTGCACTTTTTCAGCTTTCTTCCCTCATCCTCCCCTGGGATCCTTAGCTTCCTAACCTGGATGCAGACGTGCTGAGGAGAGGGCGGGGTAGCAACAATGTTGATAGATGCAGGCTGTTTGACTCCCCAGACCCGGCATATTCCCTGGGCAAAATGGCGAGAAGGGTAGAAGGGCACTGGCAAGCTCAATAAAGACACAAACAGCCCGGGCGGCCAAGTAGAATGCGAGCCTTATGGCCCCCGGCCCTCAAAATCCTTAAAAGGAATTATCTGCTCTGACAAACAGCAGCACCTGGGTCAGGAAAAATAGAGAGTAGTGATAAAAAAATGGCCGCTAAATAAAACTAAAAAACAGACTATCTCCCCATAGAAATGAGTGGGAAATATTGTAAATAACTTTGAATGTATACAACATTTTTAAAAAAACTATCATACTACTTAACATTTCAAAATATGTTATTAATAAGATTAAATAATATTGAAAATACTTACACTAAAAACATAAAAAAGTCAATATACTGTCAAACAATGTAAAATAAAAGTACAACATGCAATAATGAGTACATATATATATATTACCTACTGGCGGTCGCCAGTAGGTATATATAGTTAGGATTTTTTCTCTATGGGTTTTTTGAAAATTCTATGTCTAATAACTTTGGCGTTTGTGGACGGAATTGGCTGAAATTTTCAGGAAAATGGCACATTTTGTTTCTGAGCATCCCCTGAAAATTGGGGGGGGGTTCGTCCAGGGGGGGTCGAGAAAAAAGGGGGGTCCCAAAACGTGTTTTTAACATTGAGTTTTCCATAGGGCGGTTGGCCTCACTTTTAGCCCGAACGGCTGAATGGATTTGCACGAAACTTGGCAAAATTGTAGGGACTGGTAGCCCGATGTGCCTTTTGTAGGTCTCAATATATGTGCTACAGTAGATTTTGAGAAATTAACGTTTAAAAAAAGATATATATCTGTAACAGCGGACCGGGCAGCGCTCCAGGACGCGTACTTTTCGCGCAACGGAGCTTTGTGAAGCGAAGCTGATTGGTTCTCCGGCGTCTGTCAACATTCCAAACAGTCCGTAGCGGCCGCCATCTTGTCTCTCGGTAGGATCGAGAGACAAGAGGAGGCCAAAGCGAAGGGGCAAATGACCATAAGGGGGAATAGTAGATCCTCGCTGACCCCCTAGGTTTGATGTGGAGGTTTTAAAAGGGCCCCGCGGGGCAAAAAAAAAAAATAATAATAATAATCGAACGGCTGAATGGATTTGCACGAAACTTGGCAAAATTGTAGGGACTGGTAGCCCGATGTGCCTTTGCTAGGTCTCAATATATGTGCTTCAGTGGATTTTGAGAAATTAACGTTCAAAAAAAGATATATATCTGTAACAGCGCACCGCTTCGCGTACTTTTCGCGTTACGGAGCTTTGCGAAGCGAAGCTGATTGGCTCTCCGGTGTCTGTAAACATTCCAAACAGTACGTAGCGGCCGCCATCTTGTCTCTCGGTAGGATCGAGAGACAAGAGGAGGCCAAAGCGAAGGGGCAAATGACCATAAGGGGGCATAGTAGATCCTCGCTGACCCCCTAGGTTTGATGTGGAGGTTTTAAAAGGGCCCCGCGGGGCAAAAAAAAAAAATAATAATAATAATCGAACGGCTGAATGGATTTGCACGAAACTTGGTAAAATATTAGGGACTGGTAGCCCGATGTGCCTTTGCTAGGTCTCAATATATGTGCTTCAGTGCATTTTGAGAAATTAACGTTCAAAAACAAGATATATATCTGTAACAGCGCTCCGCTTCGCGGAGATAAAATTATATCTGTATTACCTAGCTGTTGCTAACACCAGTTAGCGATGGCTAGTAGGAGATAGCGACCATCTTGGGCCCCACTTTGCATGTGAGTGATATTTATCACTAATGACATGCAAAGTGGGCATGCCAAGATGTTAGCGACTGGAAACAGTCGCTAACATCGCTATCTCCTATTATCAACTTTTGGAAATATTCGAGATAAGCGCGAATATCTCCAAAAAGTAACAGCTGCCCTGAGCAGTTCTTAGCCATGTTATCCAATGGGAGGTGGATAACATGGCTAAGAGCATTAGCTCGGTAATGCATGAATATCGCTGAGTTTTCAGCGATATTAATGCATTGCGGTCGTTTTTTATCGTATTTGCGATAAACCTTGATAATAGCAAGGTTTATCTGCGATAATTTCTGACGGTAAAAAAATCTTTGCAATGCATCGTTAGGGATAAATATCGCTTAACTTTGGTAATATGCCCCAACGTCTGTTAACGTTCGATTCGAAGGAAATCAGGAAGTGTTGAAAAACATTGTCTGCGCCATCTTGTCTTTTTTCAAATGCCACACTTTTGTCGTGCACGGCAGCCATTTTAGATGCCTTGACCAGACCCACTCTGTGCACGCTGTCGATCCTTAGCATGGCTCCCCACCCTCGCAAGCATCTCACCCAGGCAGTGGTCACCCCCGCTCTCTGTCTTATGCATGGGTAATAAACCTCCCCCCATCTGCGCTGCTCTTCCCTGAGAATCACACCCTGTGCCCGCCCGACACCTCCCTTTCGCCCTATTCACTACCGCACCCTCTGACACTCCTTTTCCTCTGTGTCCGATTGTCCAGGCCGGTCCTAGGCTATCAGCTAGCCCTGCAGATGTAGTTTATGGCCACAGCTGTAAAGAATCACCCCTCTTCAAAGGAGTTATAGTAGATCAAGGCCCACACTCGATGAGATCCGTCACAGCAGAAGCGTTGCTATTATCTGAAAACCATCCTGTATTGTGATTGGGGAGGGGACCGAGCGTGAAGCGGAAGATTCCAGGGATGACTCTTTGTACATCAAAGTTTTTACAATTATGTGTCACATTAAAAATATATAGCACTCCGACAAAGTAGTAAGATTATAAAACTTTAATAATTTATAAATATATACAAGAAAACAAAAATAGTAATAACATATAAACATTTTTAGGGAAAAACAACGAAGTAGCGGTCGGCTGTGCGAATAGTCCCAACGCAGCACAACGTCCAGATTTCCGGCGTGGGGCGTCGCGGGGGGTGGGTCATCAGTAGCAAATTGTTGTGCGAATAGTTCCAAGGCAGCAGAACGCGCCGAAATCTAGATGACACGAAAGTGATGTCTAGTAAGTTGCCACCCAGCAAATAACGGCGTGGGGCGTCGCGGGGGGTGGGTCATCAGTAGCAAACTGTTGTGCGAATAGTTCCAAGGCAGCAGAACGATGGCACCAAGGTGATGTCCAGTAAGTTGCCGCACTGGTTTTGGTATCCTACAATGCTGCTCCGAATAACGGCGTGGGGCGCCCCGGGGGAGGCGGCGTGAACGGGCCTCTCCAGGTGGAGTGTCATCTGTTGTAGTGGGGCGCCCCTTTACCGTTTCAGTTGCCATTCCGTCCGTTTTTGGTCCACTGTGTCAAAAGCCGCAATTCAGCTGAGTTGCGCCCACTCTTGCGGTGCAGCGATAGGCGGCTGTCACAGGACTCTCAAAATGGCGGCAGGCTCTTTCCTTTTTGGGCCTGGTCCACTGAAATGGCCCTGGGACACCTTGGAAATCGGACGCTTGTCTGCTAGGTCTTGGACCCCATTCTCGAAAGCGTCCCCTCCGCCTTGAGAATTCATCAAAAGTTTTGGGGGCCCCGACTCCTGCAGGCTTCTGGTGGGGAGCGGCTGCCATGATTGCTCGCAGAATGACCACGACGGAGCTACGAGATGGTGGTGCTCTCATGCTGACGCCAGTTTAGTCTGAAACATCCAGAAACAAGGTGGGGCTTTCATCGTTTGGGAAAAAAAAAAAGTTTTCATCCAATGAAAAGTGTTGTTTTTAGGTCATATGATCAAGCCTTCCATCATTAGGAAACCAAAAGTAAAATGAACCAATGAAAAGTTTTATAAACAAGTCACATGACCTGTTATGCGGCATAGGGTATAAAATGCGGAGAAAATACGTTGGCACGTGAGGCGGCGTCAGTAGCGGACCGATGTGCGAATAGGCCGAAGGCAATACAACGCGCCAAGATCCGGATGGCACCGAGGTGGTGTCCAGCAAGTTGCAGCACTGGTGTGGCCATCCTACAATGCTGAAAGTCGGCGTGGGGTGCCCCGTTGGCCTGTGAGTTTGCGTCAGTAGCGGACCGATGTGCGAATAGGCCGAAGGCAGCACAACGCGCCAAGATCCGGATGGCACCGAGGTGGTGTCTAGTAAGTTGCCGCACTGGTGTGGCCATCCAACAATGCTGAAAGTCGGCGTGGGGCGCCCCGTTGGCCTGTGAGATGGCATCAGTAGCGGACCGATGTGCGAATAGGCCGAAGGCAGCACAACGCGCCAAGATCCGGATGGCACCGAGGTGGTGTCTAGTAAGTTGTCGCACTTCTGTGGCCATCCTACAATGTTGAAAGTCGGCGTGGGGCGCCCCGTTGGCCTGTGAGATGGCGTCAGTAGCGGACCGATGTGCGAATGGGGCCAAAGGCAGCGCAACAATATTTTCTGACTGACACCACAAGGCGCTGAGATGCCAAGATCCGGATGGCACCGAGGTGATGTCTAAGTTGCGGACTGATGTGCGAATGGGGCCAAAGGCAGCGTAACAATATTTTTTGTATGGAAGATACCACTAGGCGTTGAGATGCCAAGATTCGGATGGCACCGAGGTGATGTCTAGCAAGTTGCTGTACTGGTGTGGTCATCCTACAATGCTGAAACTCGGCGTGGGTCGCCCCATTAGCCTGTGAGATGGCGTCAGTAGCGGACTGATGTGCGAATGGGGCCAAAGGCAGCGCAACAATATTTTCTGAAGAGAAGACACCAAAAGGTGCTGACATTCCAAGATCCGGATGGCACCGAGGTGGTGTCTAGCAAGCTATGCAGTTGAGTTGTGTGCGCACTTGCGGCGAATAGGTCGAAGGCAGCATAACAATGTTTTTTGAATAGAAGACACCACAAGGCGTTGAGATTCGGTTACCACCGAGGTGATGTCTAGCAAGTTGCCGCACTGGTGTGGCCATCCTACAATACTGCTCCGAATAACGGCGTGGGGTGCCCGAAGGGGGGGGGGGCCGGCGTGAATGGGCCTTCCTAGGTGGAGGCTCGTCTGCTGTAGTGGGGCGCCCCTTTACCGTTTCAGTTGCCATTCAGCTGAGTTTCGGCTGCTCTTGATGCTACAGCGACAGGCGGCTGCAAGAGGACTCTCAAAATGGCGGCCTGTTCTTTGGATTTGGGCCTGGTCCACTAAAATGGCCCTGGGACACCTTAGAACTCGGACGCTCGATTTTTTTTTCCTTTCCTGTACATGCAAAAAAAGGTAAATGCCCGGTACGTTACACGCTTCATCTGCCACGATGAACTCTCCAGAGGAACCGAAAAAAAATATAGTTGTGGTAACTATACCATGCATCGTCATATGGAGAGGTGGCACCAATTAATTATAGTGCTGCATAAAAGAGAGATTTGGAGGAGAACCCCTGACCTGCTAGTACATTCATCAAAGAAGTGGCACTGAGAGCTTCAGAGGCAAGGGAAACGGTCCCAAATATTTAGAAGAACTTTGGAAAGATTAAAATGACATGTTTAGATTGTGGCAAATTAATTTCATGTGGACAGATGAGTGTTACTCTAATAAATACAGCATATGAACATCATCATAGTCGATGGTTGGTAGAGACATTTTGACTATATCCTGGACCTGCCCGTCCTCGCCCAAAATGGCGCCGGAATAAATGGGACTCGTAACTCCTTGTTGTGTACTGGTTGCAGAACCTTGAAATCACGAGATACGTATGCAGTTTTGAAGCACATGGCGGGCGGGGACGAGAATTGATTGAATATTTCGACATCCCTATTGATATTAAGTTCTGATGTGTTATTGATTACTGTACTGTTGAAAGTTCGAATTAACGTCACCCATGGTACTTGCCCGCAAATGTATATCTAGATAATTTTATTGTAACTGGCCCTGTCGTATTTTAATTATAAAATGTACGTCCACCGATTCCGTAACTGTTAGACACCTTAGTTCTTGCAACCTAATGGCCCGCCCGTTACGTTCCTCTACAGTGTAAATGTCTATTCATCATATACGATTACAGTTTGCTCTGTGGCAGGCCCACGTGGTTATAGGCTCGTATTTGTATAATGAAATTTTCACAATAAAGGTTTTTAAAAGAAAACATGGTAGTAGTATATACATTGGTAAAGTTTTTAATAATAGTGACTGTTTTAGAATCATTAAAAGGCAAGTGAAATAAAGCAGACCAATTACATGAAGGGTAAAAGGTATAATACGAAGGAACGCAGTAAAGATAAATGGTCAAGGGCTGTTGTGTTTTCTATTCCTGCAACATAAAGTGATCGATAAGAATCTCATATTCAGGCGTATCGGCGACTAAGACAGCAGGTCGACCCTCTTTTGCTCAACGGCTCCGTCATGGGACGAAGAAACGCTCTTTTTCTCGAAAAAAGAATATATTTTACTTGCAGGACAGTTGTAAAATTTCCGGGAAAGTACATTAGCCTGGAACATTATAACATATATTTAAGAAAAAATAATGTTCCGAAGTAATGAAAAGCGTAATTTTTAGGTCATATGACCAAGCCTTTCATCATTACAATAAGAAAAGTAAAATGAACCAATGAAAAGTTTTATTAACAAGTCACATGACTTGTTATGCTTACGTTACGCGCTGCGCGCCCCGGATGACTTCCGGATGCGCTAACGCGGCGCGTCATATGACGCATTACGCGACAACGCAGGTACAGAATATAGTCAAAATGTCTCCACCAACCAGCGGTCGGAACACAACCCCTTTCAGCAGGCTAAATAGTTCTGTTAAATGACAACAGAAGGGACAGGCAACAAGAACCATCAGTCAAAGAGGGGAGGGCTAGTTCTTCTCTACCGGGTTACATTGGGGCGCTACCGGAACTGATCGAATTGGTAGTCTACAGTGTTTCTGGATGTTTCAGAGTGAAGCTGGGGTTAGCATGAGAGCAGCACCATTTCGTAGCTCCGTCGTGGTCATTCCGCAACCAATCATGGCAGCCGTTCTTTATCGTTATTTTGGGCGGGGTGGGTGGCGGAGCCAAGCTGTTTTGCAGCCATCATTGTGTGGAGTTCAGTTCATCTCACTAGTTTTGTATTTGTCATGAGGGGTTGTTCCTAATGTTTCTATTTTAGCGAGGTCAAAAAGAGATCCCATTAGTGGCCTACTGATTTTGCTCGATTCCTTTTCTTTTTTTTACACGATTTTTCGTTATCTGCAAAGACTAAACAGAGTATTGCGACTCTGTGTTTGTTTGTAAATAGAGAATGAACCAAAGAGAACTAATTCTAAAACAGTAAATACTTGGATAACAATCAATCAAATGGAGAGAGAAGCAGGCACGACGGATTACAACGGGGGCAAAGGCCTGCGTTAACTACCTTTCACTATCTGCAAAGAGAGAGTACTCCTAATAGAAATGAGGGGGGGGGCACCATTCAAAGCAGATCAGTGTGCATAAACACGAAAATGTTTTCACTTACCACGTACTTGACATTCGACAGCTTATGATATTTGCTATTAAAAAACCATTGAAATTCACTGAAAAAACCATAGGTTATAGACCATATATAGTTAGGAATTAGCATTTACAAAACCTTGAAAATTCACTGAAAAAACCATAGGTTATAGACCATATATAGTTAGGAATTAGCATTTAAAAAACCTTATTTTACTCACACAAAACCATTGAAATTCCATATATAGTTTTTTTTTTTTTATTGAAAAAGACCTTTATTGCAAAAGTTGCCAACAGTCTGAAATCAAATGTCATTACAGTCCGACCATACAGTGCATCAACGTGTACACATGTAACAAAGACAGATTCGCAGCGCCTAATACACAGCCGGTGTGCTGGCATCCCGGAGGCCCAGCGGCGTCACTCAGTATCACAAATCCATCAAAAGCAAAGCGGGCTTGCACTGTTGGTCCCCAGCGTGGTAGCAAGACAGTCAATAGGCAATAAATGGAGGCATAAAAATGCGGTCTTTCACGAACCAGGGAAGGACAAGTAACCAGAAATAAGGAAAGGGAAAAAACTAACCTAATCTACCCCCAAACCCCCCCCAGGCCCACCCCGTGTGCTATTGAGTACCGTAAAGGAGTCCTAGTGTCTCTTCCTGCCTACGTAATGTCGTGTGCGTGCCGTGTGTATCCTGCACCCGCCCCCCGCTAGCCCTGTCCCCTAAGCCCTGTCACATCCCTCCCCCCGTCTCCTTCCCCTACCTACACCTTCCCTGTGCCCACCTCCCCCCCGAAGAACCTTATAGCCCCTCCTGAGGCGAGTGACAGCGCTCCAGAGCTGTATCTAACCCCTCGTCCTGTGGGTCCGCCTCCTCTGATATGTCACTGTCGTCCACCTCCCCCCTTTGTCGGTACTCCTTATAGAGTTCCCAAAATGACTTCGGTCTACTCCTGGGCGGCAACAGCTCGCTGTACACTTCCGTCTGTGTGCAACAGTATTGGAGATCCCTGAGCCATCTCGCCTTAGTGGGGAGAGGACCGCGCATCCAGCACGCAGCCACCACCCTCCTGGCCAGCAGTAACGCCACGTCCACTAATCTGCGCAGCGCAGGAGCCAATGGCCTGGAGAAGCCCAGCAGCGCGAGCGCCGGGGATCTCAACAGAGGTTCCCCTATAATTTGTCCCAATTCCGCGAAAACCTCCTCCCAGTACGCACTCACTCCCGGGCACAGCCATGCCAAGTGCAGAAAATCAGCGGACCCCGTCCCGCAACGCTCACACTCCGGGGAGCCACGCAGGCCATAGCGGTGCAACCGCTCTGGAGTATAGTACACTCTCTGCAGATATTTGAAGTGCACCAAGCGGTGTCTGCCATTGAGCGAGACCCTGCGAGTGTTGGCGCAGCAGTATTGCCACATGGCGTCGTCTATGGGGGATTTCAGATCTGCCTCCCACGCCGCTCTAGGGGTCGAAGTAGGGAATGTCTGATATGAAGGCCCAAGCCTGTGAACCGCTGAAATCAATTTGGCCGGTGTGTTCGTCCTGATGACGTACGTCAGTTCTGGGACCTCTTCAGGCTCCTGCAGTGCGGGGCCCAGAATTGCTCTGCAGGCCGACCGTATCCTGTGGTACTGAAACTTCTGCAGCGGCGGTGGGGCCGGGGCGACTGGAGGGAGCTGTTCCCAGGTTTTCAGCATTCCATCCAAGAATAGGTCCTCCATGGTGTGCACTCCCAGGGCTCTCAAAGCCTCTACCACCCCCCTCTCATTGAGCGGATCTAACCACAGGGCCCAGGCTACCGGCATCCGCGGGGAGTACAGCAAGGGGCACCCCCTTTCTCTCTGCAGAGCTCGCCACGCATGGTTCGTTGCCCTAAGCGAGTCCATGCGCCCGATTGCTCGGTCCGTAGTGAGACAGATCGTGGCGGGTAAGGGAAGAGGATCAGCAAATAGCTTCTCCAGGATGAGATGCGGAGTGCGGGCATCCCCATGAACCCAGGAGTGTAAATGGGTTGCTTGCGCCACCCGGTAATAGCGCTCCATGTCCGGTGCCCCCAGGCCCCCCTTTTCACACGGGAGCAGCAGTGTCTCCCATTTAACACGAGGTTGCTTCCCGCCCCAGGCAAGCTTAATCAGTACCTGGTTCAGGCGTCTAAAGAACGTTTTCGACAAGACCACCGGAATATTAACAAAGAGGAAGAGGAACCGGGGGAGTACCACCATCTTCATAAGGGCGATCCTGCCCATCAATGAGAGAGGGAGCTTGATCCAGGCATCCACATCCTCCTCAAGTTTGGTGAATGCGACCCCGTAGTTATCGCGGATCAGGATCTCCGGATCCGGGTGGAGACGGATGCCCAGGTATCTCACTGAGTCATCCGTCCACTGTAGGGGATATTCCATCTCGAACGGCTGCGTGACTGGGGTCAGAGGGAAAGCAATGGACTTATCCCAGTTCACTTTGAGTCCCGATAGCGCCCCAAAGCGTACCACTTCCCTGAGAATCGGAGCTAGGTTATTGACCGGGTCTCGGACGTAAAGTAAGGTGTCATCCGCATAAGTAGAGATGCCAATCTTATATGTGGGGAAGCTGACACCCTCCAGACTATGATACTCACGCATGGCGCACGCTAATGGCTCAGCAACCAATGCATACAGCAGAGGGGACAAGGGGCAACCCTGCCGGGTGCCTCTACCAATGGGTATCGGTGCCGAAACTCTGTCGCCGAGACGCAGGCGAGCCGTAGGATGGTGATAAAGAGCCCCAATTCTCTGAAGAAACGGTTCTCCCAGCCCCAGTTTGCGCAGGACCCTAACCATGAACGGCCATTCGACGGAGTCGAATGCCTTTTCCATGTCTAAGAATATTGCCAAGGCGGGGTTCTCCTGTTTCACATGCTGCATCGTCCCCAGCACCGTGCGAATGTTATAGGTTAGGTTCCTGCTGGGTACAAAGCCCGATTGTTCCGGCGCCACTAAGGTCGGGACCAGTAGCGCGAGTCTGTTGGAGAGGACCTTCGCGTAGAGCTTCGCATCCACGTTCAGCAAGCTGAGCGGACGGTACGACCCACATTGGTCCAGGGGCTTCCCCGGTTTCGGGATCGTGACCAGCAACGCTTCCCGCATCGAGGTCGGCATTTCGCCCTCTTCGCAGATCGCGTCAAAGAGGGCAAGCAAGTGTGGGAGCAAGAGGTCCTTGAAGGCTTTGTAAAAGCCGGCCGTTAGGCCGTCAGAGCCCGGGGCGCTCCCCGAGCGCATGCCACTCAGTGCATCCAAAATCTCGTCTCCATGAAAGGGGGCCATCAGAAATTCCCTGTCGGAATTCTTAAGGAACGGCATCGAGATGTAATCCAAGTAATCGTCTATCTCGGCTTCCGCACCTCCCGCCCTAGCTCGGTACAGTTCCGCATAGTATCGGCGGAACGTCTCTAATATCTGGTCCTCCTCGACCACTCGGGTGCCCCCCGGAGTCTGCAGTTCATCTATCACCAATGGTTTACGGGACCCCTTGGCCATACGCGCCAGCAGAGCCCCCGGTCTCTCCCCCTCTCCAAAAGTCCGGGCAGTGGCATACTTTCCCATATAGAGAACTTCCCTATCCGCAAGCGCGTTATATTCCACTAGCGCGGGCGCTAGGCCCTGTCCCGCCCCTCCCCCCGGGTCCATCAACCGTTCCCTCTCCAGGGCAGCTATCTTGCCCTCCAGCGCAGAGAGATCTCGTCTAATGGAGCGCAGGACACTGGAGTGCTTGGACATGGCTATTCCCCTAATATAGACCTTAAAGGCCTCCCACACGGTAAAGAAACTGTCTACTGAGGCAGTATTGGTGGCGAAAAAGCTTTCAATGTCTTCCGCTAGTTCCCCGCGGAAGGCGTCATCAAGAAGCGCGTAGGGCGGGAAGCGCCAGGTATACGGCGGTATCTCCTTCCTAACAGTGGAGAGACTGATCAATATCGGGGAGTGGTCCGACAGCGTTCGTGGGAGAACTGCACAGGAGCTGATGCCACCCAGCATTGAGGAGGAGGCGAGCCAGTAGTCTATCCTAGTATGTATGTTGTGGTATGCGGAGTAGTGCGTGTAACCGCCCTGCGTGGGGTGCTTTTCCCGCCAAACATCCACCAGGTCCAGCTTCGTCATTTCCGCTTTCATGTAGATAGCTGACGCAACTGGCCGTCTTACAGGGCCCGCCGAGCGGTCCCTGTCTGGGTCAAACACAAAGTTGAAATCACCCCCCCATAACATTTTAGTGTGTGTGTGTGACCTGCATGCAGCTGACAGAGCTGTGTAAAACTCCGGGCTATCATGGTTGGGGCCATAAACATTAACCAGGAGCAGATCTTGCCCCCTCCCCGCGCACCTAGCCACTACGTATCTGCCCTCAGTGTCCACAGTTAGTGGGGTAAGTTTCAGTCTCGAGGCAGGGTTAACCCAGGTGATGACGCCGCGGGCATGGGTGGTGAAACCCGCTACCACTATATTCCCTACCAACCCTCTGACCTTTAGCATCCTACTGTGTACAGGCAGGTGTGTCTCTTGTAGCATGGCCACATCCACTCGGTGCCTCTTTAGGAAGCTCATCACCTTCCTCAGCTTTCGATGATCATTCAGCCCCCTCACGTTCCAAGTTAGGAGGGACAGCGCGCGCCTCGGTTGCGGGTCCCCAGTCTCTACTACAGCAGACATCCTAAATCACGGCACATCATATTGACTCCATCGGGAGACATCGGACAACCAGGCAGTACAACATCACTCAAGTCAGGGAGACATCCGCCCAGCACCCTCTCACTCATCAATCGCCATTTATCAACAGCAAACCACGGGCCCTCCGGTTCCCAAACAGCAAACCCCTCAACTTTCGCCCATCCCCCCTCCCCCCTGACCCCGCCCCACCCACGGCTGACCACCCCCAACCCGGCCAGACAGCACCCCCCCCAGATCCCCATCAACACAAGAGCCCCAAAGTAGCGGGCAACACTAGTCCCAACTCCCTGGTGAGTTCCTCAGCCAAAAGCACCGGGGCAAAGCGCGCCGAGACTGTGTAGTCACCACCAGTGGTGCAAAAGTTCACTTATCTCCAGTTCCGTCTCCCCGCATTGCCCCCCGTGTTGTAATACCTCAGACTGGATTCACCAGGCCCCCCCTCCGCCCCCCCACCCGTTTCAATCATTTCCCAGTGATCACCCCACCAGCTCACGTGAATGGGACCATGAACAACAACGCAGCAGGAGTCATTGCGACGCGGCACTTGCCATCTCTCGGCCACTGTCTCTAGTCCAGGCCGCAGCCCTCAACCGGGAGACTCCTCGTGCATTCATGGTACATCACACAGCAATCACACTCTTACTGGGAATACAGTCGACCCGTCGCCTCAGTCCTGTTCCTCCATGTGCGACACTTCCTCCGAGTCCTCCTCGTGTCGCTGTCGGTGTTCCTTGCGTTCCTTGGCCCAGGTTTTCAGTGATTTCTGCAGTTCCTTCGGGTCCGTAAAGAAGTACGATTTCCCGCCGGTGTTAATTCTCAATTTGGCCGGGTACAGCATCGCATAGTCCAGGCCCAGCTCGCGCAGCTGCTTCTTATGCGGTATGAACTGGCGGCGTTCCTCCTGTACCTTGGCCGTGAAGTCAGGGAACAACGATACCTTCATGCCGTCCACCTGTAGTTGTCCTTTCTCCCTGGCCAGTCGCAGGGCCGTGTCCCTGTCCCTGTAGTTTAGGAGCTTGGCAATTATGGGCCGGGGTGGCAGTCCAGGTTGGGGTTGAGGGCCCAGTGTGCGGTGTGCTCTCTCCACTATGAACATTGGGGAGAAGGCCTCCTCCCCAAGCAGTGTCTTCAGCAGGCGTTCCACGTAGAGCTCCATCTTGCCTGTCTGAGTCGATTCCGCCACACCCGTTATGCGAATGTTCGATCTACGGGAGCGCGCTTCCAGGTCCTCAGCCTTATCACGGATCACCTGGAGCAGCCTGCCGAATTGCCGACGGTCTTTGTCCCACTCGGTCTGTGCCTCCTCAGCTTCCGTGAGCCTCCGTTCTGCCATGTCTAGGCGTTCGGCGTGTTTGTCCACACGTTCCGCCATGCGGTCCATGCGGTACGACAAATCATCGATCTTGGAGCCCACCGCCTCTATGCTGTTCTGAATGCCTCTCTCCATCGCCGCTAGCAACTCTCTAAGGTCCGCAGAGGTCGAGGACGCCGCGGCTCCCTTCGGGGAGGCTCCCGCCGCCTGTGACTCCTGCCCCTTCTTTGTCCGGCGGTCGAACGAGAGCTTCGCTTGGGTCGCATCATTTTTCCCCATGTTGTCGGTCCAGAGCCAGAGCTGTTCCCACCCTGGAAATGTTCAGCGGTGGCCACAGGCGTCTAGTAGTGCACACTCCGCAGTCCCCGCCAGCGAGCCCAAAAATGGCGGCCTCGTCGCGGGAGCGGCCTCAGGAGTTCCCCTCGTGTCAGGGTGCGTCAGCTCCCCCGTGCGATGTCTGGCCCCGACGGCGTACTAATGGCAGGGTCCCTGCAGGCGTATCCTCCCTGCGCCTGTACTTCCAGACTGGCCTCGGTGGGTTTGCGGGTCGCGCCCCGTCCCAGTACCTGCAGACTGCGTTCACCGGCCCCTCCGGGTGTCAGGGCCGCACGTCAGGTGACGTCGTGCGGGCCGCGCCACAGGGCAGGCCGCGGCTTCAGGCCTGGTCCGCACCTCTCTCCGTCGCCAAACCTGCGCGGGTCTTCACCCACTGCCACCGGCACTCCGGGCCACACAGCCGGGTCAGGGGGCCTCCGGGGGTCACCGGGCACCGAACCCAGTCAATTCGGCATTAAACAGGATAGTCTGCAGGATTTTTAAGGGGCTTCAGCGAGGAGCCGAAAGCTCACACGTCCGCCATCGACGCCGGCTAGCTCCGCCCCCCCAAATTCCATATATAGTTAGTTGCACTAACTATATATCGCGCACCCGCAATCCACTGCTGATCATGTCACATATGACATCATTCATGACATGGTCAGTGACATCACTGATGACATCACTGATGACATCTCAAATGACATCACTGATGACATCACTGATGACATCTCATTTGACATCATTCTTGTGCTAATACGATAAACCTCTTCAGACTCTAATATAACCTTAGATACACTCAGTGTATACAGACACTCACACACTGCCACTCATCCATGGAGTTACTCACACACCCAGTCAGTCATGCAAAGAAACAATCTCACCTCCATTTCTTCAACTATACAGTTAAACACACCTTACTTATTGAAACATATACTAACACATATTTACTCTCTTATACAATCCCTGATACAAGTTCACAATGATCGATACAACCACTCACTCATTCAGTGGCTCTCATGCACAGTTATTTATATATGCCAACTCTCACATGTACTGTGTTTTACATATGTACTTACTATGACATGTAGCATTGAGATATCCATTCACTCATCAATACACTCATGCACACAGTCAACTGCCCATGTAGCTGTTTCCACATGCACTCTTGAACTCATACACCTAGTGAATGAACTGCTCACACGTCTATGCATAGAGTCACACACCTTCCAGCCACCCCCACACAAACTCAATCTCACATAGAAATACTTGGGCAACCAATTAATAACACATATAGCCTCTCGTATAGCTAATGATCAACACATGCAGCAGTTTACAGAACAACAGACATAATGATGCACAAATTAAGACAGTTTAGTCACTAACCCATGCATTCAGTGAGACACATTTAATCACTCACTCATACAGTCAGTCACGCACCTACTAAATCCTTCATCCAGACACTTATACATCCACTCATTCTTCAATATGTAAGACATATTTTAACTTTACAGAAACATACAGTCACTGGATGTTGTCATCAGTGATGTCATCAGTGATGTCATTTGAGATGTCATCAGTGATGTCATCAGTGATGTCACTGACCATGTCATGAATGATGTAATATGTGACATGATCAGCAGTGGGTTGCGGGTGCGCGATATATAGTTAGTGCAACTAACTATATATGGAATTTCAATGGTTTTGTGTGAGTAAAATAAGGTTTTTTAAATGCTAATTCCTAACTATATATGGTCTATAACCTATGGTTTTTTCAGTGAATTTTCAAGGTTTTGTAAATGCTAATTCCTAACTATATATGGTCTATAACCTATGGTTTTTTCAGTGAATATATATATATATATATATCATTTACATTTTTGTATTTCTAAAAATCAAAAGGGTTTATATAATTATATAGAAATGTTTGTTTTTGATCATAAATAATGTCAAAATATGCAGTTAATACTGTTTGAACAAATGCATAAATTCATACAAATGTGTGACATATCTTCATTACATAAAACATTGTAATTAATATTATTTTATATAAACATACCCATCATTATTTTTATTATATTTCTAATGAACAACAATAGCAATAAAATGACACTAACAATTCCTACAATATACAAATTAAATAAAATTTGATAGACACCAAAGGGGTGACAGTTACTTTTCCCACTGTACTCCAACCATGCTGGGCAAAAGCGTTGGACACAAAAGGGGTTATATTTACTATTTAAACTCCATTCTAACCCAATTTGTAGAAGGCGTTTAATACTAAAGAGCCGATATTTACTTTTCTCACTCCACTTTATACTAATCTGGGAAACGTGTTGGGGACTATGTTAACTATTCCCACTCCAATCTAAACCAATTTAACGAAGGTGTTGGTCATCGAAGGTATTACATTTACCAATCCCTCTCCAATCTCAACCAATTTGAGGAAGGTGCTGGAAACTAAAGGGGTGACACTTACTATTACAACTCCAATCTAAACCAATTTAGGGGAAGGCATTTGACACTAAAATGATGACATTTATCCTTCCCACTCCAATCTATACCAATTTGGGGAAAGAGTTGGACACTAAAGGGATTACATTACCTATTCCCACACCTATTAAAACAATTTGAGGAAGATTTTGGGTGCTAAAAGGGTGACATGTACAATTCCCACTCCAATCTAACCAATTTGGATAAGGTATTAGCCAACAAAAAGGTAACCTTTAATAATGGCACTCCAAACTAAGGGCCCGATTCGCAAAGTTAAACTAAAATGAAAGTCTAACTTTGCAACTTTTGGTATTCACAAAGGGCATTTACTAGTAGTGAAGTTAGACTTTTGTCTCAGTTTAACATACATTTTGGTCTTAAGTTTAACCGAGATGGGTGCAGTTAAACTTAAGAGTAGACCAAAACTTAATTCTCAGTTTACCTTTGTGAATTGGGCCCAATGGCTAATTGAAAATGGTGTTGGATACTAAAGAGGTGAATTTTACAATAGGACCTTCATTATAAATGATTTTGAACAAGATCATACAAACTGAAGAATTCAAATACACAATTATTACTACATACTCATACACATTTGTTTACTATAAAATAAAGTATAAACTGATCTAAGAAAACAAAACTACAAACTATACATGCAAATTGAATAAAAAAAATAAAATATATATATATATATATATATATATATATATATATATATATATATATATATATATATATATATACATATATATATATATATATATATTCTTCAATTTGGCTCAAAGTTGTTTGTAATCCCCTGGCGCTCCCATCACCGGTGCCGAACTTCCAAGCAGAGCCCTGCTTCAATTGTATTCTCCAACTCCCTTCAACAAGGGAAACAAGTTCGCACTCACAGAAAGGTTTTAATCCCAGTTTTTCCGTTTTATTTGTCAATGTTTTTCAGCATTCCAATTTACAAAAACCAACGCGTTTCGCAACCCACCGGTCGCTTGATCACGGCAAGTTGCCGTGATCAAGCGACCGGTGGGTTGCGAAACGCGTTGGTTTTTGTAAATTGGAATGCTGAAAAACATTGACAAATAAAACGGAAAAACTGGGATTAAAACCTTTCTGTGAGTGCGAACTTGTTTCCCTTGTTGAAGGGAGTTGGAGAATATATATATATATATATATATATTCACTGAAAAAACCATAGGTTTCAGGCCTTATATAGTTAGGAATTAGCATTTAAAAAACCTTTGGAATTCACTGAAAAAACCATAGGTTTCAGGAGTTGTATAGTTAGGAATTAGCTTTTAAAAAACCTTTGAAATTCACTCAAAAAACTATAAGTTTTAGTGGTGTTATAGTTAGCTGGACATTTTACTCATAGAAAACCATTGAAATTGCTCCTATATAGTTAGTTGTACTAACTATATTTCGCGCACCCGCAATCCACTGCTGATGATGTCACATATTAGATCATTCATGACATGGTCAGTGACATCACTGATGACATCTCAAATGACATCACTGATGAATTCACTGATGACATCATCCAGTGAATGTGGTTTGCTTCGTTATTTAAATATGCATTATATATATAGCAATTTGCATTGAAGAATAAGTGGATATATATAAATAAATATTTGGATGGAGGATTTAGTAGCAGTGTAAATGACTGTTTACTTGACCAATTTATAATGTCTCACTAAATATAGTGGATAGTGACTAAACTGTGTGAATATCTGTATCACTTTGTCAGTTGTTGTGTAAACTGATTCTACAGTTGGTTACTAGATATGTGAAAGTCTATATTAGTTATTGATTATTTAACTGAGTATTTGTATGGGAGTGTGAAAGTGTGTGTGGTTCGGTGGGGGGTGTGTGACTGTCCAAAGATGTGTGAATAGTTGATTCAGTAGATATATGAAGTTAAAACTACATGTTCTAACAGTTGTTTGGGTGAGTGAATAACTTTATGGGTGTGGTGATGAGCAAATATATTTCTCAATGGTACAGGTGCAACAAACTAGAAAAATAATAGGCAGTGTATGTGTCAGTTGTTGTATATAAATAAGTATACATAAGACACAATGATTGTGTGAGTGACTGTATGGATAACTGTATACTTGTAATAATGATTTTATAATTCACTAAGTATGACTTACTATCTAAATGAATAGAAGAAGTGGTGTTTGTATAAATGTTTTGCTAAGTAAATATGTAAGTATGATCCATTGTTTGCATAAGTGAGTAGGATGACTTCATATGTGAATAGGATGCGTGCTGTTGTTTAATGTCGATATAGATGTATAAGTATTTTTGATAGTGTTCTATTGTTCATTGACAGCATGTATGAGTGAATCCATAGGCAAGTGATTAGATGTGTGTATACATCTATGAATCACTGAGTGGATTTTTAGATACTTGTATTGCTGTGACAATGTATTTAAATATGATACTCTGTATTTTACAAAGAGTGAGGAAAAATTGTAATAGTGTATGAAAAGGTGTATGTGATTGTCACGTGGATGATGTCATCAGTGATGTCATCAGTGATGTCATTTGAGATGTCATCAGTGATGTCACTGACCATGTCATGAATGATCTAATATGTGACATCATCAGCAGTGGATTGCGGGTGCGCGAAATATTGTTAGTACGACTAACTATATAGGAGCAATTTCAATGGTTTTGTATGAGTAAAATGTCCAGCTAACTATAACACCACTAAAACTTATAATTTTTTGAGTGAATTTCAAAGGTTTTTTAAAAGCTAATTCCAAACTATATAACTCCTGAAACCTATGTTTTTTTCAGTGATTTTCAAAGGTTTTTTAAATGCTAATTCCTAACTATATAAGGCCTGAAACCTATGGTTTTTTCAGTGAATTTGCAAGGTTTTTTAAATGCTAATTCCTAACTATATAAGGCCTGAAACCTATGGTTTTTTCAGTGAATTTCAAAAGTTTTTTAAATGCTAATTCCTAACTATATAAGGCCTCAAACCTATGGTTTTTCCAGTGAATTTGCAAGGTTTTTTTAAATGCTAATTCCTAACTATATAAGGCCTGAAACCTATGGTTTTTTTCAGTGAATTTCAAAGGTTTTTTAAATGCTAATTCCTAACTATATAAGGCCTGAAACCTATGGTTTTTTCAGTGAATTTGCAAGGTTTTTTAAATGCTAATTCCTAACTATATAAGGCCTGAAACCTATGTTTTTTTCAGTGAATTCGCAAGGTTTTTTAAATGCTAATTCCTAACTATACAAGGCCTGAAACCTATGGTTTTTTCATTGAATTCGCAAGGTTTTTTAAATGCTAATTCTATTAGCGGATAACGTTTTTATATATTAAAACGTTTTTTAAATCTCAAATGCCTGCTTTGCTAACAGAGTTTTTAAGCACAGGCTCTTTTGTCTCTGGTGGCCATCTTGGGAGACTGCATATCAGAATTTTTTTAATGAAATAAAAGAGGATTTGAGAAGTCCCTCAAAATGTGCCCTATTTTTTCTTTCTTCAGCACTAATCATAATTTCTATGGCAAAATGAACCCCCTCATTTTGTTCCTTTGCAAATTAAATGTTTTAAGTGTTAACACTTTATTCCAATCAATATGACTTCAGGTGTGCCATACTTTTGTCATAAGTAAGACTGTTAGCGCTCTAGTTGTTCTTTGGAACACTCTGGGACGTTCTGTCATTGGGCTATAGTTGGGCTACATCTGGCTGATATTTGGGCTACATTTGTTTTTTTTGTCTCTGGTGGCCATCTTTGGGATACATTGGGCTACATTGGGCTACATTGGGCTACATTTGGGCTCTAACACATATATAGCCCAATGTAGCCCAATATATATTTTTTCAAAGTTAATTTTCGTAAAAACCACTGGAGCACATATCTTGAGACATAGCAAAGGCACATCGGGCTACCAGTCCCTAAAATTTTGCCATGTTTGGTGGAAAACCATTCAGCCGTTCGGGCTAAAAGTGAGTCCAACCGCCCAATGGAAATTAACATGGGGAAAACACATTTTGGGACCCCCATTTTATCTCGGCCCCCGCTTGACGAATCCCCCCCAAACTTTCAGGGAAGGACCGCAGCGCCGCGAGGCAAAGTTACGGAAAATTTCAGGAAGATTCCTCAACCGGCGCCAAAGTTATTCCCAATAGAATGTTGGGATTTCCCTATGGAAAACAATCCTAACTATATATACCTACTGGCTATTGCCAGTAGGTAATATATATGTATATTTGTTAATAATAATAAATAACATATTTTCAAAAATGCTTTCCAACAGGATGTATGACTTTTCAACTTATGCTTTTACAACACATGCCATTACGACGCAGGTTTTACAACACAAGTCGTTACAACGACTTGCGTTGGGGGGCGCTGGATAGTGAATAGTTTAATTTACTATTCCAACTCCAGTCCCCGTGGATAGTAGGGAAGGTGTTGGATAGTAATTAAACTATTCCCTATCCTAGAGCGCCCCCCAGCGCAATGCGTTGTAATACCTTGCGTTGTAAAAGTTGCGTCGTAATGGTTGTGCGTTGTAAAAGTTGCGTTGTAAATGATGTTCCCTTTTCCAACATCCTAAACGTCACAGCACTATTATTCCACATTTAAAAATGATAAAATGCAACAAATAAATACATTTTACAATTTTATAAATTAAGTGTCTACAATTGAAACTTATTTTTTGCAATTCGCATTAAAAAATCTATAATATTAATTTGCATATTTTCCAAATTAATAACATAATTTCTAATTTTAAACACATTTTTAAAGCATCTCCCCATCCTTATCCCCTAAAAACCCAACTTCCTGCTACAAAAAAATTAGCAAGCAAATATTTATATACACAAAAACATCTAAATATACAAATGTCAACATTTTCATAACTAAAAAAACAACCTTACTCAAAACTCAAATAAAAAACAGATACAATAAAACACAGTACAATACATTATGTACTAATTCACACTTACAAATGATATTACATACAACAATATTTACTACAATGATATTATAAACAAAACTAATAACAATATGTTTACCTTTGATATTCCTGTCAACAATATCTTTGATGTCCTGATATTCTTGACACAATATTTTTGTAGCACAATATTCTTTTTCTATATTCTGTCCAAACACCCAAAAAATAATGTTTTAACTCCTGCAACCTGCATGTTTTGTGATCTTGGTGTCTGCTGTGCCCCAATTCCCACACCTGCCTAAAATAGTAGTATGCATGGCGAGTCAAGGCACTATATGTGCTAGCAGGTAAATTAATTTGTTTGCAAAGCTGCCACCCTGCCAATAGCTTTCTACATGCTGTGTGTAACACAACAACAAGTCTCTGATGCCAAGATGCTCTTTGACGGATGGTGGGGCAGGGAAAAGGGCATCAGTCACCACAAGATCTGTGCATCTTTTTCTTTTCCCACCCACTTTGTAACTGTGTACTATTCCCCCTGGCACCTTCCAAATTTATTTGCAAACCTTTTATTCCAACTGATGATTTACTTGGACAGTATAGATTGTGAAGCTAATAGGAAGTTGAAGGATGAACTGAAGGGAAGTGTTTTATACTTTTTGGAAAATGATAGTTCATGACAAGCTCCAATCTATATTTGAAGGCTGACAATGGTTTACCAGATCTGTAAGTTTTAGGATATATCCAGCATCCTTTTACACCACCCCATGATGTCGTTTTCAAAAGGATTGATTGGAGGTTGGATGTGAAACATTTGGAATGGTAATGTGTGCCTATCTTGGCAAGCCCTACAGTAGCACGTGGAAACTGATAGGTTTGCACACCGATCTAAGATAAGCTGTATTTGATCAACACGTCTGCGTGCAATTATGTTAAGCCTCATACAAATGAAAGCATTAAGCAGTGTTTGATTGAATACCACTCTGGCATAATTCAAATGTCCAATAATGTTCATGGTTTATGCTACATGTGCGTGCGTTATTATGATGTATTTGAGGCAGTCCACTTATATTTTTTTCCCATCATAACTTATGCCAGCTGAAACTTGTGGTTCTTGTGACATGGAATATGTTCTACATTGGGTATAAGCCAAGCCTTGCATTAATATGTTTGTGCTAACCCAGGCCCAAGCATGTAGGTTTGCAATAACCCTGTCTGTTCTTTTTCTGCATTGTATGGTGAGAGAAGTTTGCACTGTTTTGCTGCCTCTGCTGTACCTGTTCTGTGCCTATGGTTGAAGCCTGAACTGCTACAGTTGATGATGTCTGCATCACTGTGACCATGTGTGTCTTGCAATCTTAGTTGTGGCTCTTCACATGGGGATGTGGCTGGCACAGAGGCCTAAAATAGGACATTGTGGGTAGAAATGGCCAGGGTAGCATGGTCGTTTGGCAAAAAAAGGTTGCTGATGGGTATGTGATGGTCACATTTCTGACATGGTAAGCAGCTTCGTGCGTATTTGGTTGATTACTAAAACAACTTTACTTCCTCCACGCATTGATTCATTTTGCACTTATTATACTTTTCATGAGATGTCACTTCCTGTGACTTCATCACAGGTCAAATGGCATGTTATATAATTTACACTATCACTGGCATTTTGGTAAATTGCTTGCAGTCAATATGGGTTAGAGAATTTTAAAACTCTTCATGAGGAGATTATAACATGGCAGTGGCAGCTTTCAGTGTCCATAAACTGAAACCGTGGGACACGGTCAGCTCTAAAAAATGCTGAAAGCGACTTTCTTCAGCTGGTGAATCTCTTGAAAACAGACATTGTTCCTGCAGTATTCACCTACAATCATATATAGAAGGGGTGTGAATGAAAAATGCCGATTTAATACCATTCAACTGATTGTGGCTGGTGTCTAAAAACCCTTTTTCTTCTCTTTTTTACAGGTTCTTTATGATTTTTTAGTGTTCTGAATGATTTCGCTGGAGCGCCAGCTCTTTATAAATCTACAAACAAATAATAAATACATATTAATTTCATTGGTTTAAGAGTTCACATATTAACTGAGTCCACGAATAATATACAAGTTTTCACATTTACGTTTTTCTTACAAATGATCTGCCCGAAACCACATACAGTTATACAGAAATTACTCAATCTGTACAACATTCTTTCTTAAAGTTATCTAAAATTGAGGACATACTGTTTAGTGAGTGTTGTTAGCTCAGAATACTTGTGGTAGAAGTCAAATCTCCTATAAAAGTTCTCACTCTACAGGTTCTTGGGCATTATCGATCATACAATGCACAGGTTGTCATTAGAGAGAGACATACTTTAATAAAACTTAGTATACCCTTTACATTGAAGACACATTAACAATCTTGGAGCACACTTTATACAAAGCATCTGCTGGATTCCTCGGCGCAGATTTTTCTTGTAGTTTGGTTTTACTATTATTGAATAAACTTCCATACGTTGCTAGGAGGAATAACTATTCATTATCTTTAATTAACATATGAAAATTAAAAACGCTTGCCTTTTGCTGACGTTTCTATATTCTTTGAATTGTTGCAGAAAGAGTGCCAAAATAGAAGATGAAGAAAGGTTTCAAAAGGTGGAAATGCAGACTGACAGTCTTTGCACCTGAATCACGACCAGTTAGTATCTCATAATGTGTAACAAATATTGCTGGCACATTTCTGGCTCATGGGATTTCTGACCAGCTTCCTAAATCTGATGCAGTAGTTAAACTCCCTTCACTTTGCCATTGCTGCCAGCAATCCTAATATTTTGTTGATTTATTGTTCTATTGCCCAGGGCCTTGCTGCAGAAATCTATCAGCATCCATCTGTCAGACATGGTTCTCTTCAACGATTACTCTGGCGCTTCAACGTAATGCTTGTAAGGCAGGGATCGGATGCTGGATTTCTCCGCTCCTTAGTGTCAACAGGAATGGTGTTAACAATGAAACACATACTAATCATTATATAGAGTACTTGATTACATGCAGATAAAACAGGAACAGCACAAAACAAGCATTTGCAAAAGAAATGCGTTTGGCCTTTGTTATACTTGCTGCTCAGCCAGTGTGACTGTGGTGTGGAATGTTGGTGTGTGATGATGCTGTGGAATGTTGATGAGTAGGAGAGTCAGTCGGAGGATGGGCTGAGCATCAGGATGGCTGGTCCTGGTGGGGCTCTTCATAACATCTTATCGAATAAATCAACTACTTAATCCAACCTGGACTACTAGACATCCTTCTGTACAACAGCCTTGCTGAAGCCTCTGTGCAAAACATGGGCAATGGCAAATACTCAGGGCCTCATTTATAATTTGGGGGAAAGGAACTCCATCACAAACATGGCAGAGCACCCTGTCTGCCAAACTGACAGTCTGTCCATTTTATATCAAACCAAGAGGATCATCATGTTTCTGCTTGGGGTGCTCTCACTGCCCTCCCCAGTGGAAACATAACACCAATGGTCCAACAGACGTTGGATGACGGGTGCAAGCCCCTCACACCATCTGCCATTGTTTGGGCAGATGGTCTGCTGTATATTTTTTTCCCTGTTCAGGAACATGTAGTAAAACCTGGTGGTCTCGAACAAAAAAAAGATTACCCTACACACTTGGGAGAAAATCCTACGGTATAAGTGTCCTTAGTTTTTTGTTTCACAAAAGCAAATTTCCACCGTCGAAGTTTGTTTTTATAAAACAAAAATGTTTGATAAGTGCCAATGCCACACCAATGGCAGAAAGTGAGGTGTACAAATTCCCCTAATAAAAGAGAAGTGGTGGTGAGATCCATTAATTGAGGCGTGATTGCACAGGACAAACTCTACTGCATGTGTAACAGACGGGCAGCATTTCCATAGGCACAATGCAAGCAAAAACAAGAGAAGTGTCATCAATGTGCAGAGTAAGGTAATGGAATGTGTTTAAAAACATTTGCCTTCAAATTCTCATTGCACCACTACCTACAGCATTCTATTCAAGGCGGTACTTTAAAGTCAGTAAAATGGTACAAATGTGAAAGCCTTTCCTCAACCTGGGTGGCACCCTGGCAGGATGTTGAAATTACTTTAATTACATAGGAAGAGTCGCAAAATGTAAGATGCATCAGCAAACAAGGAAAGTACAATCATGGACTGCTCCTTTTGGGGCTCTTCCTAAGATCAGCTTGTATCACAAAAAATGGATGAGCAGTCTCATACATAGATGTTTCACTCAGTCACAAGGCACACTTCTTTCACCCCCCTAAGCGTGGTCAGTCACCACTTAATACCTCTTCGGGCTTCTGTCATTCCACTATCCTCAGTGCTCAATTTGCCCCCTCCCACTTATGCCATGATATTACTTTTCCCAAAACTCCCGATATGGTGTAGCTATGGTAACTAGTGGTACTTGCTCTCAAATGTAAGTCCCACATGCTTTGCTTTTAGTGAACAATAATAATGTTTAAAATAAAGTATATTAAAATATTTTCCCATTTAATGTAATTTTAAATAACGTTGTAATGTTGATAAGCACTTTCAACTGGGATTGGATGTGGCATAGTTAATACGACCCTCCCCCTCCAAATATCTGCGCTTTGCCCAGCATTTCTGGCACTGGAGTTAGAACTGATTTTCGACAAAATATGGACTTTCTACTATGTTTGTGGGATCGGAGTTAAAGTAAGCAAATATGTCCCCCTCCCCCTAGAATATATGCACTTTTCCCAATGCTTGTGATATTAGAGTTAGAAAGGTTGGTATCCACCTCCCCCAATGTAAACTTGTTTGATTTGAGTTAGAATAGCAAATTGGTCCCTTCACCTCATATACGCACTTTTTACAAAATTAGTTGGGTGTGAAGTTTTATCAATTTTGATTGGATTGCAGTTATAATAGTAAAGAGGAGTATATACTCATCCTTATTTTTGTGGGGTTAGAGTTATGACAGGCCCATCCAGTTACTAAGGAAAAAGATGTCCATTATTAAAGGGTTAAGCAAGGATGTGTACTGGCAACCATGCATTTTATTCTTTGTAAAGCAGATCTTGGTTGAGTACTATGAGTAAGTAACTAATTTCCCCCAAAATTTCTCCTCTTACTGTGAGATGTTGACAGCACAGCAACTTTGGATTACACAGCTTTCATCTTACAAAGTGCATTACTGAACCGAAGAAGCAGCAAATCATGAATAGGGAGCGCGAGCAGCCGCTTGCACTCTCTAAAGGTGCACTTAAGTAGGAATCTCCCCCAACTTACTCCTAGCAATTAGTGCTAGTTTCTTAGTGAAAAATACAACAGAACATAAACAGCAGGCTGAGCAGTCGCTTGCCTTCACTAAATGTGCTTTCATTGTAGGATTTTCCCTCAAATTACTCTTAGTTACATGAGCAGGTGTAATTGCATTATTAGCGGTAATTCGGCGTCAAAGAAGAATACGGAATTACCAAAATTATTCTGATTACTCTGGTGTAATTGAAATTCTGCATAGGCCTAGCTTTTTTCTTAAATGTAAACTAATATCTTAATATCATATCTAATTATAACATCACTTTAACCTTCCTGTGAATCTAAACATATATGTATACTATAATAAATAGGCCTTGGCGGAGCTCGTGGAGTTTCAGAAAAATAAATATGTGAGATTCCTCAGGGTTCCGCAGCCTGGAGGAGTTACTTGAACCAGTGGGATGCATTCATTCCAGACCGAACTGAATGAGTGTAGAAACAGCGTAATGTTAGCCTGCGAGTCTGGCGGACATTTCAGGTGCTTTGCCTGCAAACTAGCGACATCAAATAACCATTGATTCTCTGGCACCGACCCGGCAGCGAGGTAAGCTATGAGTATCCCGACTTAAATGGGAAACACTTACCCCCAGATGCATCAAAGTTATGTTTTGCGAGTCCTTAATAGCGAATATTAAGGATTCGCTATTAAAGACTCGCAAAACGGGATGCATGTAGGAATCGCAATATTATTTGCGATTTCTACTGATTCCTTATTTGCGATTCGCTAATTGCTAATCGCAAACAAGGAATGGCTTTCCCATTCATTCCTATGGGCCTAAAGGCCCATAGGAATGAATGGGGAGTCATTTCTTATTTGCGATTAGCAATTAGCGAATCGCAAATGTGCCGCAATTTCAAGGGTGCCAGGGTGTCCAAAAGACACCCTGTTGCACCCCTGAAATGGTAATGTTCACTGGTGTTGCGCACACACATGTCCCAAGGACATGTGTGTGTGTAACATACAACTTAGAAAAATGCACTAAAGTGCATATTTCTAAATTTTTGCTATTTACCACGTAGTATGACTTCTCAGTAAATAGCGGCCCCAGATTGCAAATTCGCAATCTTGGAATGGTTCATGCATTGCATTTAAGGAAGCGCAAATTGCGATTCCTTAAATGCAATCGCAATTTGAGAACTCACAATTATTTGCGAATTCTTACATTGCGAGTGCATGAACCCTTGATGCATCTCAAATGCCATTTTTGCGGGCGCAAATGGCCGAATTTTGCGATTCGCACTGTTTCCGCTCGCAAAAATGCTTGATGCATCTACCTGAAAGTGTGTTAAATTAAGTTTCGTATGTTTGAGGGAAGATTTTCATTCAGGTTATCGGACAGAGAACCATGGTTAGCCATTTATTGATCTAATGGAGCAAACGCAGAAACATTGCCACATGTGGTCGTCTTTCTCCCAACAAAGCCTGTTCAATTAAATATTCTATAATGATTGGCAGTGGGAAAAGTAGTCGAAGGTGTCGAGTACAATTAAAATACCTTCAACACAGTACCTTTCTTACAGTCGATGCTCAGTGGGGGTCAAATCCCCGGAGGAGCACTGCAAGTCAGCCTTGCCACGCACTTGGCCTTGTGACCTGGCCTGATTTGAGGACTTGTATCATTGAAGTGTTTTTTTAGACCCTCTCTGCCTTGGTGCAAAGCGGGGTTACTGCTGTTTAAAAATGAACCATTTAGCTTGCTTTGAAAATCGTGATTTACCGGTCCTTTAACTCCCATTCCACACAAGATCCATGAGATGCGTGTTCTATTTGTAGAACGGCACTGCTAGGTCGCCCTTAGTGAACTGCTCAGGTACTATTTTGTGGTGAAATAGAGTGGGTGTAAATTATAAAAGTGTGCCATTTAATAATCTCCTCCACAAAAAGAATGCAACATGCATCTTTCTCATGGTGGTGGTGTGACACAAAACAAAGTACCTCTCCGGTCATCACGCGTACCACCAGAACACTTCCCCCTTTGCCACACTCTGGACACACACCATTGCTCCCTTCACCTTCACTACTCCCTTCTTCAACTGTTTCAAAATAAGGATGACGTTTCTAGAATGTCATTTTACCCTTCCCTCTTATTGTTACGTGCTTGCACTCAGTCTTTTTCATATGGCAAACAATACTCATTACCGTCTGCTTTATCTGCAGTGCACTGGCGGCGATGGGGCAACCTGGAACTGGAGTCCGTCCTCCTGCCAGGCTTAACAATCAGCAGCACTCAAGAGTATGTGCCTGTGGCTACATCTGGCTGGATTAGTCTCCTCCTTATCTGTTGATGGCAAGGCTTGGAATGCATTCTGGGGCCAGGCCTGGATTTCGCTCCACTATTGATAGTACATCCATTCCCAAGCATTTGTGTACATCCTCCCAGAACGGGTGAGTGCCGATAAACTCCTCTACTCAGGATAGCCGTAGTTTTTCCCTGAACTCTGCGCTCCAAGTGGAGCACAGAGTAGGACAAACTACGCAAATTACTCAAGGGGAGTGGAGTTTTGCAGGCCACATCTAATAATAATAATGATAAAGCACAGTTTCTACATTTATCATTAATTTAGAATTTACGCGACCTCTTCAACTGATTTTAACTGTAATTCACTCCTTCTCTATGCACCGCTTAAACTCTTCAATATTATTTTACTCATACCATCGAAAAGAATACCATTTACAATAACAATTAAAAACACAAATCACATCATGTGTGAGAACACAGTGCATGGTTAAGTGGTGAGCTAATGTAGTGTGGCTACCGAGTTTAACACACTGGGTATAGAGGTGTGTGAATTCAAATAATTTTAAGGTGTTGTGAAGATTATAAATTCAAGATATGAGCCTAGAATTTATAATTTTTGGTAGTTTAAGTTTGATTTGTATCTAAAGAATAGCTAAAGTAATAGTAATTTAAAAGTGGTGTGTAAATTATACATTTAAGGTATAGCTATGACTTTAGACATTTTTTTTTTTTAATTAAAGCTAAAGGCATGTTACATAAAGAACATATTGGCAGTCAGGTCAGTGTACACAATGGACAGTCTCTACTCTTTCTGAGAGCACACATTACAGTAATCAGACAACCAACTTATCAAGCAACATCAAGACCCACTGTGACATTGTCTCTGGTCCATGGCGGTGTACAGATCTCCCCTCTATAAGTGTTCCACTGACCCCAGACATGTGACATGTTAGGGCATCCCCTGGCTTCATAGATGGATTTCTCAGTCACCATGCACCAATCCATATCGTTGGACGAAACCACTATCGTCGGCGGGTTTGGAGCCCTCCAAAGCAGTGCAATGTTTATTTTTGCAATCATGAACCCAAGTGTCACCCAGAGTCGCTCCCTAGAGTTCAGGTCAGTCGGGTCCCAAATATTTAACAGCGCTCACTTTTTGTTACAAGGAATCTCTTGCCCCAGTGCCTCCTCCATACGGCCCACCACCCGTTCCTAATACCCCTGGATCACCGCACATTCCCAGACGGTATGAATGAAAGTGCCATCTTTCCCACACTGTCTTGCACAGCAACCATCCAGGATGTATCCCATGCAAACCAACAGGGGTTCCTACAGTTAGGTTCTATGGAGCAGTTTAAGTTGGACCAGCCTGAGCCGAGAGGAGATGGCCACCTCGCGAGGGGAAGCATCCGCCGCCTGACACCCTTCATCATCCAGACCTGCAACTTCGTGGTCCCATCTAGCCTGCAGGCTGATCAGGGGGTCCGCCATATTGTTAATGAGCTTCTTATAAATGAGGGAAATGGTGTTTTCTGGCAGGTCACCGTCAAGTATTCTATCCTCAAGCGGAGAGGAGTCACTACCTCTAGGAAGAACCGCGAGCAAAGCGTGTCTGATTTGAAGATACAGAAAGTGTTCAGATGTGGCAAGTTCATACTCCCGTTGCAGCCCGGAGAAGGGCACCACATCCCCAGACTTCCATAAGTCACCAATCCAGGATATGCCAATGGTGTACCATTTGTCAAAACCTTTAGACCGGATCAGCCTGTCGAGCTGTTCACTATGCCATAGTGGCGTAGCTTGTGTGCGTTTTCCCTCCCACCCCAGACTCCTGTTGGCTGCCTTCCAAATAGCCACTGCGCACCCTGTCGTTAAGGTAAGGACGGGCTGCAAGGGTCATGCATAGAGTGCACCATTGAAGCCGCCCCCCGGGAGGAGCCATGGGTCGATCTGGAAGGCTGGGTCATTATGCGACCAACAGGTGCACTGATTAATAGATAGCTGCTAAGTGGGCCGCCCAGTAATATTTCTTGTTGTAAACAGGGAGTTAGGTCCTGGGACGTACGGGCAGCTGGACCATATGTAAATCTTAGAAAAAAAGTAGTGCTGGCCGTACAAATACTTTGCAACGTCTCCTTAATTAGAGTAACAAATCACCTATTGATTGAGGATTTGTATGGTATTTTTATTTATACCTTATGAATTATTCATTTTCAAACAAAAAAATAGTTTGACGAAAAAGACATCCCATATATACACAATTATTCAAAAACTCAACAGTACAAAATTATGACACTACTACATAAAACATGAAGCAAAACATTTCATATGTACATTTCATATGTACATTTGCACAATATTCAAATTTGGTCAATATCATATATACATTACCAAAATGTTCATATTATTGATGCAATTCCAATCAAGGAATGGTGAACACAATTAAGAAAAAATCAAGAAAAAATCAACTGGAGAACAGATGAATCAGTAACATGCACAATCTTAATCAGTGAAAGAAAAGAATACACTGAATCAATGTTTCAGTCATTCAAGAGTGCTATTCTCCAATAGGCCGATGCGTTTCGAACTCGAGATATGAATTAACGTGTTCTCATCAGGGCTGTGTGATTTTCCTGTTTGATTTTGTGCAAAAAATAAAGAGAAAAATATATACATAAGTTCCTGAATTAAAAAAGCCTCTATAAAATGCTCCAATGTGAACTGTAATTGCAATGGGGTTACCTTACAAAAGGCCGTCGCACTTTTTCTATAGGGTTTCAGTTGAGGGGTTCAGTTACTTGTTGTGGTCCCTGCCGGGGTTTCTGAAAGAGGGACAATTTGTGCCAGGATAAAGTCAGTTTGTGATGCCAACAGCGTGCACCATTTTATGGACATTTATGACATTTATTACCTGAAGATGTTTGCATGGGGCATCTCAGGTAATTACACAGGGGACTTGTGGCGTGCCCACCGGTACCGGTTGCGAGCCTGAAGGGTTAAAATGAGGTGGGATGTAAAAGATACTTGTTTCTTGCTGAACCAGGTATGCAAAGTTTTAACTAAGCAACGCATGTACCTGCGCTTGGCTTCGCGTGTTTTCAAAACCTCCGTCGGTTACACTGGTGTTTCACGGATGATTTTCAGGCAGATCAGCGTGGTTTAATGCAGTGCGGGACCTGCAAGCGGCAACATAGGATGTTTATACCATCATTACCAAAAAGCGCTGGCTTCTAGACTCACATTATCATAATGCAAGGCAACAATTATTCTCAAAAGGCAGACGCTTGTACCTTGAATTCAGGTCACGTATTTTGAACTGCTTGTTGCGAGTTTAGGGCTGCATCACTGAAGACCAAGTCAGAGCGTGATCGAATCTGCAGGAAAAACGGGCGCTCAGTCACTAACTGATTTGTTTATAAAACATCCCTGATTCAAAGCGGTAGCGGTTACTAGGGTTCACTTACTTTTTAGCTTTGTGTTAAAGGCTCTCCTTCCAAGTGCTGGCGACAAAACATCAATGCGCCATGTTGGAAGGGGGGTGGGTACTATATTAAGTCACCTGACCTCAGGAATTGTGGGACATGTAGTCCGTAGATGTGTCATTATGTTTCTGCAGTGGAGATTTCTACATTTATAATCTTAAAATTTCAGACATAGAGTTTAGCCCAGTCTGGTGGCTATTAAATCGTAATATCAGGTAAGCTTCCTTTTTAAGTAGAGCATCATCAACATCAAGGACTCTTCTATTATGCCCAATTGTGTGCAGGACTGTCCATTTGAAGTCCATCTCTGTATGCCCCTGATCCAAAAAATGTTGTACCATGGGGGCGGATGTGACTTTATTCTTAATGCGCGATCTATGTTGGGTGACTCGGGCATTAATTTGCTGGTTCGTTTTGCCTATGTACAGTTTGTTGCACATGCAAATGATTGCGTAAACCACATTTTTGGTTTTGCAATTGCTGAAGTTTTCATTTTTCCATTTTGTATTTCTGTGGGTGAATTCACTGCCCTCGATCGTTGTGTCACACGACACGCAGGTGCCACATCTATGGTGGCCCGTGATCTGTTTCAAGCCCCATGCTGATAGCAAGTCATGTTTAGGTTTATCCACCCTTATATCAGCACGAACAATCTGTTGTCCGATGCTTTTGTTTTTTTTAAAAGCAAAGATGGGCTTCGGAAATGGGCATTCCAGTTCTTCAAGCAAATGCCAGTTCTTAAGTATAGTCTGTCTAATTTGGTGGGCATGGGGGCCAAACGTTGTCACACACACCATTTTGTCTAGTTCCGGTTTGGTTTTGCGTTCGAGTAGGCACTCTCGTGGAGTGTAACGTGCCCTCTTGCATGCGTGTTTGAGCAGTTTTCTAGGGTATCCCCTCGTCACCATCTCTTTGCAAAAATTCTTGGCGTGTGAATCAAAATCTGTAATCTCTGAGCAGTTCCTCCTTATGCGGAGCAGCTGCCCATAGGGCAAATTGGTCCTCAAATTCCTTGGATGTGCACTCTGATGGTGGAGGATGGTATTTCTGTCAGTCTCTTTCTTAAAAAGAGATGATTTGAGACGTCCTTCCTTACATTTTATTTCAACATCTAGGAACGTCATCGTAGCATTGCTCTGTTCCATTGAAAACTTAATGTCCGGATGCTTATTATTGAGCCACTGATGGAATTCAGTCAATTCGGTGTGACTCCCCTGCCACAGGAGCCACACGTCGTCAATATATCTGAGCCACTGTTTAATGTGTTTCTTGTATGGATTATTGTTCTCCACGAATTTGTTCTCGTACTCGGCCATAAACAGTACGGCCATCTCCGGCGCATAGGGACAACCCATGGCTGTCCCCTTGATTTGAACGAAGAACTCATCGTTAAAGCAAAAATAATTTTTCTTCAACGTGAGCTCAGCAAGTTCTAAGATGAAAGACGTGGGAACCCTGTGTGGTCGTATTCTCCTATCTAGGTATAGCTCCATCACCTCTAGTGCTTCACTTTGAGGGATTTGCGTATACAATGATGTCACGTCCATTGTGACCATGATTTCGGTGGAGGCGTTAAACTCCATGTTTTCAATTTTGACCAGGAAATCCGTGGTGTCCTGTAAGTATGATTTAACAGTGGTCAAAAACGGTTTAAAAAAATAGTCAACTTATTTGGACAGCGGTTCCAGGCACGAGTCACACCCTGAGACGATCGGTCTTCCAGGGGGCTCTGCTGTGTTCTTATGTATCTTGGGAAGAAGATACAACACGGGTGTGCGGGGGAATATTTCTTGACATCAGGGCGCCCTATCCCCCCATCGAACCAGCCAATCGTAAGTTTATGAGTGGTGATATGTGGTGGTCTGCCCTCCCACAGGAGACCCAGAACAACACTGTTGAGGTCTCTCTCTGAAATATGCTGTGGGGACTGAAAGTGGAGTGTTTTGTAGTGCGTATAAAAATCTAGGAAGAGACATCATTTTGAACAGGGCTGCACACCCCAGGAGCGTCAGCGGAAGTGTCTTCCAGTGGAGAGCGTCGGCATTGAAACGCGCCAGCGGCGGTAAAAGGTTGTTGTCATAAGATCTGGGGAGGTCTTTCGAGACCCAGATACCCAAGTATTTGAAGTCGGCAGCCGCTTCCTCTAGCTGGCAGCCCCAGGGAAGCAAGGGCCGGTCACCGTGGAGGACATAGAGCACCGACTTAGACCAGTTAATGGTGTACCCTGAGAATCTGCCAAATACTCAGAACATGTCCAAGACGACATTGAGGGAGGCAGCCGGGGAGGCCAAGTAAAGCAGGATGTCGTCTGCATATAAGGATATACCCCTGAGTCCACTGAAGGCCCCGGATAGCGGGGTCCTGACGAACCCATGTTGCCAAGGGCTCCAGGGCCAGTGGAAAAAGAAGGAGTGACAGAGGACAGGCCTGTCGGGTGCCTCTTCTGAGAACGAAAACGGGGGACATCTTGTTGTTAACAACCACCTGTGCAAGCGGCTGGAAATAGAGAAGTCGCATCCAGTCAATGAACTCCGGGCCAAACCCCAATTTGACGAGTACAGCAAACAAATAGGGCCACTCCATTGTATAAAAAGCAGATGCAGCTTCCAGGGACACCACAACCGCATCTTCTTTAATTGTGTCTACCCTGCCCAGAATCCCGTGAAGCCTGCACAGGTTGAGGGAAATGTTTCTGACTTTAGAATTTTTAATCTTAGTGTAGTTTAAGTTTAGTCTGTATCGAAAGAATACATAAAGTGTTCCTAATTATAACACATATTTAACCTTCTTATTTTTCTTACGTTTTGATGTCTTTAAAGCATATAGTTTTTTGTTGTTGAGTAGAGTATATGTAGCATTATTTATTTATTTTTGCAACTTGTAAAGCGCGAACGAATACCCGTAGGCGTCTCGGCGCTAGATAATTCTCAAGTTCTCCCAGGAGGCTCATCATGAAATTTGTCTGATCACTGGTCAAAAAGCCATGTCTTTAATTCTTTGCGAAACTGCAGAAGTGAAGGGGACATCGTGATGTATTGCGGCAAAGTGTTCCACAATTTAGATACTGCGACTAAGAAGCGACGATCACCCCAAGAAACTGTTTTAGATCGAGGGACCACTAGTTGGTTCAAGGTGGCCGATCGAAGCTGTCTAGCCGGTTTGTAAGGTGTCAGCTGATCCTTAAAAAAGTATGGGCCTTGGTCATGCAGTGCTTTGTATACTATGCAGAGTGATTTAAATTTGATCTGATTACGGATCGTTAGCCAGTGGTATTTCTTGATGGTATCTGATATAGGTGAAAACTTGGGTGTTCCAGAGAGCAGCCGCGCTGCTGCATTCTGGACTGAATGAAGTTTATTCGTTACCCTGACCTGAGCATTTAGGAATAAACCATTGCAATAATCAAGAGATGAGAGCACTAAGGAGCTAATCAATGTTTTGGCGGCAGTATCAGGCAGGAACGGGATGATTTTCCTGATCAACATTAATTTATGATGGGCTTTTGTCGCTACCCTATTCGCATGAGCCATAAAATGTAAATCCGCATCGAAAGTAACTCCCAAGTTCCTAGCCTTGAGAGCTGGTCTGGGGGGCGCTCCCATGGCTAATGGCCACCAGGTTGTTGACCAATCTGGTCGAAGGGATCCAAAGATAATCACCTCTGTTTTATCGGAGTTAAGCTTAAGGCAGTTAGATGCCATCCACTCTCCGATTGCTAGCATTCCGTTTTGAAAACGGTCTGCCACCTCAAGTCCATTGTCTTTAATGGCCATTATGTTCAGTGAAGTGAATTACAGTATTGTACACTGTAGTGTTGTAGAATGTAGTGTTTTATAGTGGAGTAGAGTGGAGTGTGGTAAAGTGGAGTGGCATACAGTGTTGTAGCTTTCGCAGGGATTCTGCTGGTAGGCAGAACTGTGCGTTGGGATGACAGTATGTCAGAATGTAGAGATTGAGTCTCTCTACAACGTCAGTATCTGTCAGCCCAAATTCTGACAACCTCACTGTGCCTCACCTGAACTCCTAACCATCCCAGAGTAGCATGTGATTTTGGTAACCTAGATCATGACCCTTTGATCCCCAAGTACCTTGGAAACAGACCCTCACCTTTCGTCACTGACTCATGCATGACTGTAGTAAACATAAGAAAGACTAATACATAGCTACCCCTATCAGAGGGGAAGACTCCTCCGTGCACTGCTTTAAAGACTAAAAAGTCTGATTCTTGTGTTCAAAATTTGATGAAGTTTTCACAACACATATGAGTTCAAAGATTTTATTGTTCTTTGTATATGCTTTTTTTTGCTTTTTTTCTTTTTTCTTGTATCAACTCATTCTCTTCATGATTGTGACCAAAACATATATATCCTCATGATATCAACGGTGCCAAAACATATTCATCTTTCATCATTCCCAATGCATTTCGGGCTATCTGGCAGCCCTTCATCAGGGGATTACTCTACAAGTAAAGAAAGTAGGGTACCGATCAATAGAGTACTGTGAATGGTTATTGGAGCGCGATGCAGGGTTAGGTGGTGAATCTGTATTGCCATACGCAGTGAACATGCGAGTGTGTAGCTTGCTTGAATGAAACATGTGACTGGTGGGGAATAAATCGCGAAGTTAATTCGCTTAACATCGTGCTGCCGTTTACTGTTGGTAATGATGAACCCCCGTGGTATCTAGTGCTCGATTCTAATGAAATCGTGAAGTGAATTATGACAACACCTAGACCACATTGCTAGATGCGGTGTACTCACGAATGAAGTTCAACGTTGTTGCTGTCATGCCTGCAACAAAAACGAGGTCTCAGTGCTCTAGTAACTAACGGTGCTGCGTGGTTAAAGATATTAACGGGTCCTCGTGCGAGGTACTTACTGGGTCTGGGATGATTCCGCAGCTTATCTGGGCTTCGGTGTGACTCGCTGGATATTGTGAGGTGCCCGGGTGAAACGATATATATTAACCGACGCTCGGGGGACCAAACATAGAAAAGGGACTGTGAAGCAGCTGGTGTTCGTGGCCGCCATCTTAGAGTGGTGTGTGAAACCAAAGTGATATATCTATTGTGTTGGGAATGTAAGAAGATGTAGACAATGGGTTACCAATCAATCAATCAATCAATCAATGACACTTATAGAGCGCGCTACATACCCGTAGGGTCTCAAGGCGCTTGGGGGAGGGGGGGTTGCCGCTACTGCTCGAACAGCCAGGTCTTCAGCTTCTTCCTGAAGGAGAGGTGGTCTTGGGTCAGGCGTCGGTCGGTCGGGAGGGAGTTCCAGGTCTTCGCGGCCAGGTAGGAGAAGGACCTTCCTCCTGTAGTTGCTCTTCGGATGCGGGGGACGGCGGCGAGGGCGTGGTTGGCTGACCGGAGGTGGCGTTTGGGAGCGTAGAAGTTTATCCGGCTGTTGAGGTAGCTCGGGCCTTGGTCGTGTAGGGCTTTGTGTGCGTGGGTGAGGAGGCGGAAGGTGATTCTTTTGTTGACGGGGAGCCAGTGGAGGTCTCTCAGATGTCCGGAGATGTGGCTGTGTCGTGGGATGTCGAGGACGAGTCTGGCTGAGGCGTTCTGGATCCGCTGGAGTCTCTTCTGGAGCTTGGCGGTGGTGCCGGCGTAGAGGGCGTTGCCGTAGTCCAGTCGGCTAGTGACGAGGGCCTGGGTGACGGTCTTCCTGGTCTCGGTGGGGATCCACCAGAAGATCTTCCGTAGCATGCGTAGGATGTTGAAGCACGCCGAGGAGACGTTGTTGACTTGCCTTGTCATGGAGAGGGAGGAGTCCAGGATGAAGCCCAGGTTGCGTGCATGGTCTGTCGGTTTGGGTGCGGTGCCCAGGGCGGGAGGCCACCAGGAGTCGTCCCAGGCGGAGGGTGAGGAGCCCAGGATGAGGACCTCCGTCTTGTCCGAGTTCAGTTTCAGGCGGCTGGTCGTCATCCACTCGGCTACCTCTTTCATCCCTTCGTGTAGGCTGGCTCTGGCGGTGGCGGGGTCGTTGGTCAGGGAGAGGATCAGCTGGGTGTCGTCGGCGTAGGAGATTATGCTGAGGTTGTGTTGGCGTGCGATGGCCGCGAGGGGGCTCATGTAGACGTTGAAGAGGGTGGGGCTCAGGGAGGATCCTTGAGGGACGCCGCAGATGACTTCGGAGGCCTCTGACTTGTACGGTGGTAGGCGGACTCTCTGTGTTCTTCCGTCGAGGAAGGAGATGATCCATTCCAGTGCCTTGTCCCGGATTCCGACGTTGCTGAGGCGCTGTACTAGGGTGCGGTGGCAGACAGTGTCGAATGCCGCGGAGAGGTCTAGGAGGATGAGGGCCGCTGTTTCTCCGTTGTCCATCAGGGCTCGGATGTCATCGGTGGCGGCGATGAGGGCGGTCTCGGTGCTGTGATTGGCTCGGAAGCCAGACTGTGAGGGGTCGAGGGATCCATTCGTCTCGAGGAAGGCGGCCATCTGCTTGTTGACGGTCTTCTCGATGACTTTGGCTGGAAACGGGAGGAGCGAGATGGGGCGGTAGTTCTTGAGGTCGGTGGGGTCCGCTGTTGGTTTCTTGAGTAGAGCGCTGAGTTCGGCGTGCTTCCAGCTCTCAGGGAAGGTGGCGGTGTCGAAGGATGTGTTGATGATGTCTCGCAGGTGGGGTGCGATGACAGCGTCGGCCTTGTTGAAGACGTGGTGGGGGCAGGGGTCGGTCGGTGATCCGGAGTGGATGGAGTTCATCGTGCGGATGGTGTCTTCGGTGCTGATTGGGGTCCAGGCGTGGAGGGTGGTGGTGGGGGGTGGTTGTTCGGTCCTGGTGTGCGTTGGTTGTTTGTTGAAGCTGTTGTGTATGTCCGCGATCTTGTTGTGGAAGTAAGAAGCGAGGGAGTCGCAGAGGTCTTGCGATGGGGTGATGTTGTTGTTTCCTGCGCTGGGGTTGGAAAGCTCTTTCACGATGTTGAAGAGTTCCTTGCTGTTGTGTGCGTTGTTGTCCAGCCGGTCTTTGAATGCAGTTTTCTTGGCGGCGCGGGTCAGCTGGTGGTGCTTCCGAGTGGCCAGTTTGAGGGTGGTCCTGTTGTCCGGTGTAGGTTCCCTTCTCCAGACTTTCTCGAGGGCTCGGCAGTTCTTCTTGGAGCTCTTGAGTTCGTCGGTGAACCATGGGGCCTTCTTGCAGCAGGGTCTGCTGGGCGGGGTCCTCAGCGGGGCGAGCTCGTCCGCGCAGATGCTGATCCACTTCGTGAGGTTGTCGGCGGCCTGGCTGGGGTTCGCTGAGCTGGCAGGAGGGTGCTGGCTCAGGGAGGTGTTGAGCTGGTCTGCTGTGATCTTGTTCCAGCTTCTGCGGGCGGCCTGTTGCTGGTGGTGGTGGGTCGTCGTTCTCTTGAAGGCGAAGTGGACGCAGCTGTGGTCCGTCCAGTGGAGTTCTGTGGCGTGGCTGAAGGCGACGTCTTTGCTGGATGAGAAGACGGCGTTGAGTGTGTGTCCGGCGAGGTGGGTGGGGGTGGACACCAGCTGCTTGAGTCCAAGATTGGCGAGGTTGTCGAGCAGGGTGCTGGTGTTGCGGTCGTTGTTGTTCTCCAGATGGAAGTTGAGGTCCCCCAGGAGGACGTAGTCAGCGGAGGGGAGGGCATGCGGGCTGACGAAGTCGGCGATGTCCTCGCTGAATTGTGTGCGTGGTCCCGGAGGTCGGTAGATCAGGGTGCCTCTGAGGGTGGTGTTTGGGTTGGTGTGGATCTGGAAATGCAGGTGTTCAGCGCTGGTCAGGGTGATGTCGGTGCTGGTCGTGAGATGGATGGTGTTCCTGTGGATGATGGCGATGCCTCCTCCCATCTGGTTTGCGTTGCGGTTCCTCCGGACGATCTTGTAGCCCTCTGGGATGGCGATGGCGATGTCGGGGGTTGAAGAGGCGTTCATCCAGGTCTCCGTGAGGAAGGCAACGTCAGGGGCTGTGGCGTCTAGGAGGTTCCAGAGTTCGATGGCGTGTCTGTGGACGGAGCGGGTGTTGAGCAGGATGCACTTGAGGTGGGTGCTGCTGGTGTTCGATTTGGCGGGAGCTGGTGTGAGGCAGGTCCGGATGCAGGTGAACTTGCAGGCTTGGCAGCTGAACGGTCCGTGGGAGCGTCGTGGGGTGGCTTGGTGGCAATCTGGCAGTCGGCCGGTGTTGAGTGCGATGAGGGTGGCGGCGGAGTACGTCAAGCGGGTCGGTCGGGGTCTTCGTGGGCCAGGGGTCCTGGCACTGGGCGCGGTCCAGGCGCGGACGGGCGCAGACGGGCTTACCTTTGGCGCGCCTTCGGCGCACAATCGGCGCGCCCGCTGCGCGTCAACGCTGCGCGTCAACGCTGCGCGTTCGCGCGGTCGCCATATAAGGCGAAGTGCGCGGGTGGGCGGAGCAGCTGGGAGGCGGGAGCGGGGAGGGAACAGAATGAAAAAAAGGGGCGGGGTCAGCGGTGGTGGCGGGGAGCGGGGAGGGAGGACGGAGGGCGGCGAGAAAGGCGGGAAACCAGGAAGGAGCCCGCTAGCACGGGCAACAAATCGCTCAGCAACACAGGCACAAATGAAGGTCAAAACACGAAAAACAGACAGCAGCGTAGGGAAGAAAACACAGGCACAAATGCAGGTCAAAACAAATAAAAACAAATAGCAGCGTAGGGAAGAAAACACAGGCACAAATGCAGGTCAAAACCAATAAAAACAAATAGCAGCGTAGGGAAGAAAACACAGGCACAAATGCAGGTCAAAACAAATAGCAGCGGAGTCAGCCGGCGGCCGGCAGCGAGGCAGCGAGGCAGAGAGCAGGGCAATGGGGCACACACACAGCAGCTGGTGGCCGTGCGGCGCGGGGGTGTCCCACAAGTGGGTTAAACTAGTGAACGTTAAACTAAATTCCCCAATTTGTACACATATACTGCAAATACGATAACACAACATTACAATCAAGATAAACATAAATATCTTTACAGATAACATAGGAATTCCATCCTATCATTTAACCCGTTCGGTTGCATCGTGGCCATATATCGGATCCAAAAGTTTTCTCGTTTTAACAGTGTGTTCTTATTGTTTCTGGTTGGCTTGATCTGTTCCAAAATCAAAAATTTCAATTGTGCCACTGTGTGATGTTTCTCAAAAAAATGTGCTGCCACTGAGGACTTCATATTGTTAGTCCGAATGTTACTCTTGTGTTCGAGAATACGTACTCGAATTTTTCTCTCTGTATGTCCTATGTAGCAAGAACCACATGGGCATTTTAACATGTAAATGACATTGGCTGAATTGCAGGTGGCGTTGACTCTGAGTTTGACTTTGTGGCCTTTCATTGGGTGATTGGTATAGTTCCCTGGTATGATATTGTGACAATTACTGCAGTTATGACAAGGTAAAAGTCCTTTGTATGTCTCTGGTTGCTGTTGTTCACGTGATTTTGTCAATATCTCTTTGATGTTCCGTCCTCGTGTATATGCGAAGATGGGTGGCTGTGAGAACGCGCCCTGAAAATCTGGTTCAGTACTTAAGAGTGGCCAATGTTTAGTGATTATTCTCTTGAATTGGTTGCTGATGATGGTATATTTGGATACCACCCCCATACGGGTGTTCTCTTTTTTAGGTTTGACCTGAAGTAAGTCTTTGCGTGCAATCTTCTTGCAGCGGGAGACCGCTTTATCCAATGTTTCTTGAGGCTATCCTCGTGTCTTGAATCGGTTTAGCATGTTTTGGAGTTCTCTGTCACTATCAATGTCCGATGACACTATGCGTTTGATCCTCAACAGTTGTGAGAACGGTAGATTGTGTTTGAGGGCAGGCCGGTGAAAACTGTTGTAGTGTAAGATTGAATTGCGATCTGTTGGTTTTCGAAAAATTGTTGTGTTGAATTTGCCTCCTTGTCTGTGTGAAAATACACTACAGTACACTTTATTTGTAAAGTACAGTGTACTACAGTGTAGTTTGATGTTTTTAATAAAGTATTTTTTAAGTACCTTGGTACTCTAAAGGCAGTACCATGGTATTCTGTACATTTTAAATATATAGAAACTTATAAATATTTTTCTCCTATCTATTAACACTTTGATGAAGTGGTAATATGTAGGGGAGTAACATCAAGCCTAACACTTGACTGAAAAGGAGAACACTGCCAATGTGTACCTATAAACATTATGGCTGCCTTCAACTTTTGTAAAGGCAGTCATAGCCAATCACATAATGCCTTGTTATTGCTATGTACTATGGTGCTTCTGCAAAATACCGTAAAATTTCACACAAGTACTGCAACAACTGATATCACTAAGTTAAAATGCCTTATAACTTAAAAAATATTTACCCTACTTACCTGTAGTACCAAAAAGTATCATATGCACACCATAATGTGTAACCCTGCCAAATTTCATTGAAATCTGACAGGGCATGTTGCCGCTAATCGTGAGGAAAAAGTATTTGGAAAAATGCATTGGTGCCCAAACGCGTTTTGGAACCCCCATTTTAACTTTGCTCCACCTTGACCAATCACTGCAAAACTTTCCATTGTCCACAATGTATAAAAAGCAATAGACCTGGGAAGTTTTCTGGTAATTCGTCAAACAGGCGCAAAGTTATTGATGATGAAAAAACTGAGGAATCCCTATCTCTGGTAACCCTAACTGTAACTAGCCCCACTCTGAGGAACACAAAAATATATATGTGTGTGTGTATGTTTTATTCATATACATATATCTTCCCGAAAAAGCCCCCGAGCTTCAAGGACGCACTCCCAACAGGGGATAGTTCATACAGAGCTTTTTATTGGCAAAACAGGATTAGCGTCACCAAACAATTACCAATCCTTGACGCGTTACGGTGCTGCTGCACCTTAATCATAGGGCGGGGCATAGCAGTCCGGAATCACACCACATTGTACTTTTAACCACTATTGCCCTTGCATTCTACAGTGAATCGTATGTCGGGAAATGTAGTGTCAATTCTTCCCCTACGGTGGGGACCGGATTTGTGCCAGGCAATTCAACACTTTCAATGTTGTTTGTACATGGAGAACACGCCATTGAGGAAGGGAGCAAGGCCTCCCGAAACGCGTTTGGCGCTACTAAGACTGATGCCCCAATTTTGTATTCTGCCTGCTTGCATTTAGCTAATAAACAAGTGAGCTGATGACGTGTCTGCGGTTCCACTCCTTTTGGGCTACCTGCAGTGTTGGATATGAGGCGGCTGTTGCCCAGCCGCAGAGTGGAACCCGCTGTTGTAGCGGGTCCGTGCTAGCTTTTCAGATGCTGGCAGTTGCGGGAGACACAACAAGTCCGGCGGCGTGTGCAGGATGTTGCCGCCTTGGAGCTCCGATTAGCGTCTACAAAGCGGGGCAGGCTGCTAGCAACATTGGACATCAACCCACATGGGCAATAAAATGTTCTAATTAATTCTATGACAATAGCATGCCCACTGGGGAAACGGAACCGCGCACCACAATAACCAGAAGGCTGTGAGAGAGCCACGCCCACCGGGGCGGGGAGTTTAAATTGAAAAGGTGTGTGTTGCACTTTGCTGCTGTACATGGAGAACACGCCATTGAGGAAGGGAGCAAGGCCTCCCGAAACGCGTTTGGCGCTACTAAGACTGATGCCCCAATTTTGTATGCTGCCTGCTTGCATTTCGCTAATAAACAAGTGAGCTGATGACGTGTCTGCGGTTCCACTCCTTTTGGGCTACCTGCAGTGTTGAATATATATATATATATATATTTATATATATACATATATATATATATACATATATATATATATATATATTCACTGAAAAAACCATAGGTTATAGACCATATATAGTTAGGAATTAGCATTTAAAAAACCTTATTTTACTCACACAAAACCATTGAAATTCCATATATAGTTAGTTGCACTAACTATATATCACGCACCCGCAATCCACTGCTGATCATGTCACATATTACATCATTCATGACATGGTCAGTGACATCACTGATGACATCACTGATGACATCTCAAATGACATCACTGATGACATCACTGATGACAACATCCAGTGACTATGTTTCTGTAAAGTTAAAATATGTCTTACATATTGAAGAATGAGTGGATGTATAAGTGTCTGGATGAAGGATTTAGTAGGTGCATGCCTGACTGTATGAGTGAGTGATTAAATGTGTCTCACTGAGTGCATGGGTTAGTGACTAAACTGTCTTAATTTGTGCATCATTATGTCTGTTGTTCTGTAAACTGCTGCATGTGTTGATCAGTAGCTATATGAGTAACTATATGGGTTATTGATTGGTTGCCCAAGTATTTGTATGGGAGACTGAGTGTGTGTGTGGGTGGCTGGGAGGTGTATGACTCTGTGCATAGATGTGTGAGCAGTTGATTCACTAGATGTATGGGTTCAAAAGTGCATGTGGAAACAGCTGTATGGGCGGTTGACTGTGTGCATGAGTGTATTGGTGAGTGAATGGATATCTCAGTGCTGCATGTCAAAGTAAGTACATATGTAAAACACAGTACATGTGAGAGTTGACATATATAAATAACTGTGCATAAGAGCCAGTGAATGTGTGAGTGGCTGTATGGATCACTGTGAACTTGTATCAGGGATTGTATAATAGAGTAAATATGTGTTAGTATATGTTTGAATACGTAAGGTGTGTATAACTGTATAGTTGAGGAAATGGAGGTGTGATTGATTCTTTGCATGACTGACTAGGTGTGTGAGTAACTCCATGGATGAGTGACAGTCTGTGAGTGTCTGTTTACACTGAGTGTATCTAAGGTTATATTAGAGTCTGAAGAGGTTCATCGTATTATCACATGAATGATGTCATCAGTGATGTGATCAGTAATGTCAAATGAGATGTCATCAGTGATGTCATCAGTGATGTCATTTGAGATGTCATCAGTGATGTCATCAGTGATGTCATTTGAGATGTCATCAGTGATGTCATCAGTGATGTCATTTGAGATGTCATCAGTGATGTCATCAGTGATGTCACTGACCATGTCATGAATGATGTAATATGTGACATGATCAGCAGTGGATTGCGGGTGCGCGATATATAGTTAGTGCAACTAACTATATATGGAATTTCAATGGTTTTGTGTGAGTAAAATAAGGTTTTTTAAATGCTAATTCCTAACTATATATGGTCTATAACCTATGGTTTTTTCAGTGAATTTTCAAGGTTTTGTAAATGCTAATTCCTAACTATATATGGTCTATAACCTATGGTTTTTTCAGTGAATTTCAATGTTTTTTTAATAGCAAATATCATAAGCTGTCGAATGTCAAGTACGTGGTAAGTGAAAACATTTTCGTGTTTATGCACACTGATCTGCTTTGAATGGTGCCCCCCCCCTCATTTCTATTAGGAGTACTCTCTCTTTGCAGATAGTGAAAGGTAGTTAACGCAGGCCTTTGCCCCCGTTGTAATCCGTCGTGCCTGTTTCTCTCTCCATTTGATTGATTGTTATCCAAGTATTTACTGTTTTAGAATTAGTTCTCTTTGGTTCATTCTCTATTTACAAACAAACACAGAGTCGCAATACTCTGTTTAGTCTTTGCAGATAACGAAAAATCGTGTAAAAAAAAAGAAAAGGAATCGAGTAAAATCAGTAGGCCACTAATGGGATCTCTTTTTTACCTCGCTAAAATAGAAACATTAGGAACAACCCCTCATGACAAATACAAAACTAGTGAGATGAACTGAACTCCACACAATGATGGCTGCAAAACAGCTCGGCTCCGCCACCCACCCCGCCCAAAATAACGATAAAGAGCGGCTGCCATGATTGGTTGCGGAATGGCCACAACGGAGCTACGAAATGGTGCTGCTCTCATCCTAACCCCAGCTTCAGTCTGAAACATCCAGAAACACTGTAGACTACCAATTCGATCAGTTCCGGTAGCGCCCCAATGTAACCCGGTAGAGAAGAACTAGCCCTCCCCTCTTTGACTGATGGTTCTTGTTGCCTGTCCCTTCTGTTGTCATTTAACAGAACTATTTAGCCTGCTGAAAGGGGTTGTGTTCCGACCGCTGGTTGGTGGAGACATTTTGACTATATTCTGGACCTGCGTTGTCGCGTAATGCGTCATATGACGCGCCGCGTTAGCGCATCCGGAAGTCATCCGGGGCGCGCAGCGCGTAACGTAAGCATAACAAGTCATGTGACTTGTTAATAAAACTTTTCATTGGTTCATTTTACTTTTCTTATTGTAATGATGAAAGGCTTGGTCATATCACCTAAAAATTACGCTTTTCATTACTTCCGAACATTATTTTTTCTTAAATATATGTTATAATGTTCCAGGCTAATGTACTTTCCCGGAAATTTTACAACTGTCCTGCAAGTAAAATATATTCTTTTTTCGAGAAAAAGAGCGTTTCTTCGTCCCATGACGGAGCCATTGAGCAAAAGAGGGTCGACCTGCTGTCTTAGTCGCCGATACGCCTGAATATGAGATTCTTATCGATCACTTTATGTTGCAGGAATAGAAAACACAACAGCCCTTGACCATTTATCTTTACTGCGTTCCTTCGTATTATACCTTTTACCCTTCATGTAATTGGTCTGCTTTATTTCACTTGCCTTTTAATGATTCTAAAACAGTGACTATTATTAAAAACTTTACCAATGTATATACTACTACCATGTTTTCTTTTAAAAACCTTTATTGTGAAAATTTCATTATACAAATACGAGCCTATAACCACGTGGGCCTGCCACGGAGCAAACTGTAATCGTATATGATGAATAGACATTTACACTGTAGAGGAACGTAACGGGCGGGCCATTAGGTTGCAAGAACTAAGATGTCTAACAGTTACGGAATCGGTGGACGTACATTTTATAATTAAAATACGACAGGGCCAGTTACAATAAAATTATCTAGATATACATTTGCGGGCAAGTACCATGGGTGACGTTAATTCGAACTTTCAACAGTACAATAATCAATAACACATCAGAACTTAATATCAATAGGGATGTCGAAATATTCAATCAATTCTCGTCCCCGCCCGCCATGTGCTTCAAAACTGCATACGTATCTCGTGATTTCAAGGTTCTGCAACCAGTACACAACAAGGAGTTACGAGTCCCATTTATTCCGGCGCCATTTTGGGCGAGGACGGGCAGGTCCAGGATATAGTCAAAATGTCTCTACCAACCATCGACTATGATGATGTTCATATGCTGTATTTATTAGAGTAACACTCATCTGTCCACATGAAATTAATTTACCACAATCTAAACATGTCATTTTAATCTTTCCAAAGTTCTTCTAAATATTTGGGACCGTTTCCCTTGCCTCTGAAGCTCTCAGTGCCACTTCTTTGATGAATGTACTAGCAGGTCAGGGGTTCTCCTCCAAATCTCTCTTTTATGCAGCACTATAATTAATTGGTGCCACCTCTCCATATGACGATGCATGGTATAGTTACCACAACTATATTTTTTTTCGGTTCCTCTGGAGAGTTCATCGTGGCAGATGAAGCGTGTAACGTACCGGGCATTTACCTTTTTTTGCATGTACAGGAAAGGAAAAAAAATCGAGCGTCCGAGTTCTAAGGTGTCCCAGGGCCATTTTAGTGGACCAGGCCCAAATCCAAAGAACAGGCCGCCATTTTGAGAGTCCTCTTGCAGCCGCCTGTCGCTGTAGCATCAACAGCAGCCGAAACTCAGCTGAATGGCAACTGAAACGGTAAAGGGGCGCCCCACTACAGCAGACGAGCCTCCACCTAGGAAGGCCCATTCACGCCGGCTCCCCCCCCCCCCTTTGGGCACCCCACGCCGTTATTCGGAGCAGTATTGTAGGATGGCCACACCAGTGCGGCAACTTGCTAGACATCACCCCGGTGGTAACCGAATCTCAACGCCTTGTGGTGTCTTCTATTCAGAAAACATTGTTATGCTGCCTTCGACCTATTCGCCGCAAGTGCGCACACAACTCAACTGCATAGCTTGCTAGACACCACCTCGGTGCCATCCGGATCTTGGAATGTCAGCGCCTTTTGGTGTCTTCTCTTCAGAAAATATTGTTGCGCTGCCTTTGGCCCCATTCGCACATCGGTCCGCAACTTAGACATCACCTCGGTGCCATCCGGATCTTGGCATCTCAGCGCCTTGTGGTGTCAGTCAGAAAATATTGTTGCGCTGCCTTTGGCCCCATTCGCACATCAGTCCGCTACTGACACCATCTCACAGGCCAACAGGGCGCCCCACGCCGACTTTTACCATTGTAGGATGGCCACACCAGTGCCACAACTTGCTAGACACCACCTCGGTGCCATCTGGAACTTGGCATCTCAGCGCCTTGTGGTGTCTTCAATTCAGAATATATTGTTGCGCTGCCTTTGGCCCCATTCGCACATCGGTCCGCTACTGACGCCATCTCACAGGCCAACGGGGCGCCCCACGCCGACTATCAGCATTGTAGGATAGCCACACCAGTACAGCAACTTGCTAGACATCACCTCGGTGCCATCCGGATCTCGGCGCCCCACTGCAGATGAAGTGCCTCTCAACTATGAAACCACCACGGTGACATCCGGATCTTGGCGCGTTGTGCTGCCTTCGGCCTATTCGCACATCGGTCCGCTACTGACGCCATTTCACAGGCTAATGGGGCGACCCACGCCGAGTTTCAGCATTGTAGGATGACCACACCAGTACAGCAACTTGCTCGGTGCCATCCGAATCTTGGCATCTCAACGCCTACTGGTATCTTCCATACAGAAAATATTGTTACGCTGCCTTTGGCCCCATTCGCACATCGGTCCGCAACTTAGACATCACCTCGGTGCCATCCGGATCCATCCGGATCTTGGCATCTCAGCGCCTTGTGGTGTATTCTCTTCAGAAAATATTGTTGCGCTGCCTTTGGCCCCATTCGCACATCGGTCCGCAACTTAGACATCACCTCGGTGCCATCCGGATCTTGGCATCTCAGCGCCTTGTGGTGTCTTCTACTCCGAAAATATTGTAGAAAATATTGTTGCGCTGCCTTTGGCCCCATTCGCACATCAGTCCGCTACTGACACCATCTCACAGGCCAACAGGGCGCCCCACGCCGACTTTTACCATTGTAGGATGGCCACACCAGTGCCACAACTTGCTAGACACCACCTCGGTGCCATCCGGATCTTGGCATCTCAGCGCCTTGTGGTGTCTTCAAATCAGAAAATATTGTTGCGCTGCCTTTGGCCCCATTCGCACATCGGTCCGCTACTGACGCCATCTCACAGGCCAACGGGGCGCCCCACGCCGACTTTCAACATTGTAGGATGGCCACAGAAGTGCGACAACTTACTAGACACCACCTCGGTGCCATCCGGATCTTGGCGCGTTGTGCTGCCTTCGGCCTATTCGCACATCGGTCCGCTACTGACGCAAACTCACAGGCCAACGGGGCGCCCCACGCCGACTTTCAGCATTGTAGGATGGCCACACCAGTGCGGCAACTTGCTACACACCACCTCGGTGCCATCCGGATCTTGGCATCTCAGCGCCTAGTGGTGTCTTCTATTCCGAAAATATTGTTGCGCTGCCTTCGGCCCCATTCACACATCGGTCCGCTACTGACGCCATCTCACAGGCCAACGGGGCGCCCCACGCCGACTTTCAGCATTGTAGGATGGCCACACCAGTGCGGCAACTTACTAGACACCACCTCGGTGCCATCCGGATCTTGGCGCGTTGTGCTGCCTTCGGCCTATTCGCACATCGGTCCGCTACTGACGCAAACTCACAGGCCAACGGGGCGCCCCACGCTGACTTTCAGCATTGTTGGATGGCCACACCAGTGCGGCAACTTACTAGACACCACCTCGGTGCCATCCGGATCTTGGCGCGTTGTGCTGCCTTCGGCCTATTCGCACATCGGTCCGCTACTGACGCAAACTCACAGGCCAACGGGGCGCCCCACGCCGACTTTCAGCATTGTAGGATGGCCACACCGGTGCACCTTACTAGACACCACCTCGGTGCCATCCGGATCTTGGCGCGTAGTGAAGCTGCAGCAGCTGCAAATAAGCTTCAGACAGTGTTACAACCGCTGCTCAAAACTCTCAACTATGACACCACCTCGGTGCCATCCGGATCTTGGCGCGTTGTATTGCCTTCGGCCTATTCGCACATCGGTCCGCTACTGACGCCGCCTCACGTGCCAACGTATTTTCTCCGCATTTTATACCCTATGCCGCATAACAGGTCATGTGACTTGTTTATAAAACTTTTCATTGGTTCATTTTACTTTTGGTTTCCTAATGATGGAAGGCTTGATCATATGACCTAAAAACAACACTTTTCATTGGATGAAAACTTTTTTTTTTCCCCAAACGATGAAAGCCCCACCTTGTTTCTGGATGTTTCAGACTGAAGCTGGCGTCAGCATGAGAGCACCACCATCTCGTAGCTCAGTCGTGGTCATTCCGCGAGCAATCATGGCAGCCGCTCCCCACCAGAAGCCTGCAGGAGTCGGGGCCCCCAAAACTTTTGATGAATTCTCAAGGCGGAGGGGACGCTTTCGAGAATGGGGTCCAAGACCTAGCAGACAAGCGTCCGATTTCCAAGGTGTCCCAGGGCCATTTCAGTGGACCAGGCCCAAAAAGGAAACAGCCTGCCGCCATTTTGAGAGTCCTGTGACAGCCGCCTATCGCTGCACCGCAAGAGTGGGCGCAACTCAGCTGAATTGCGGCTTTTGACACAGTGGACCAAAAACGGACGGAATGGCAACTGAAACGGTAAAGGGGCGCCCCACTACAACAGATGACACTCCACCTGGAGAGGCCCGTTCACGCCGCCTCCCCCGGGGCGCCCCACGCCGTTATTCGGAGCAGCATTGTAGGATACCAAAACCAGTGCGGCAACTTACTGGACATCACCTTGGTGCCATCGTTCTGCTGCCTTGGAACTATTCGCACAACAGTTTGCTACTGATGACCCACCCCCCGCGACGCCCCACGCCGTTATTTGCTGGGTGGCAACTTACTAGACATCACTTTCGTGTCATCTAGATTTCAGCGCGTTCTGCTGCCTTGGAACTATTCGCACAACAGTTTGCTACTGATGACCCACCCCCCGCGACGCCCCACGCCGGAAATCTGGACGTTGTGCTGCGTTGGGACTATTCGCACAGCCGACCGCTACTTCGTTGTTTTTCCCTAAAAATGTTTATATGTTATTACTATTTCTGTTTTCTTGTATATATTTATAAATTATTAAAGTTTTATAATCTTACTACTTTGTCGGAGTGCTATATATTTTTAATGTGACACATAATTGTAAAAACTTTGATGTACAAAGAGTCATCCCTGGAATCTTCCGCTTCAGGCTCGGTCCCCTCCCCAATCACAATACAGGATGGTTTTCAGATAATAGCAACGCTTCTGCTGTGACGGATCTCATCGAGTGTGGGCCTTGATCTAGTATAACTCCTTTGAAGAGGGGTGATTCTTTACAGCTGTGGCCATAAACTACATCTGCAGGGCTAGCTGATACCCTAGGACCAGCCTGGATAATCAGACACAGAGGAAAAGGAGTGTCAGAGGGTGCGGTAGTGAATAGGGCGAAAGGGAGGTGTCGGGCGGGCACAGGGTGTGATTCTCAGGGAAGAGCAGCGCAGATGGGGGGAGGTTTATTACCCATGCATAAGACAGAGAGCGGGGGTGACCACTGCCTGGGGGAGATGCTTGCGAGGGTGGGGAGCCATGCTAAGGATCGACAGCGTGCACAGAGTGGGTCTGGTCAAGGCATCTAAAATGGCTGCCGTGCACGACAAAAGTGTGGCATTTGAAAAAAGACAAGATGGCGCAGACAATGTTTTTCAACACTTCCTGATTTCCTTCGAATCGAACGTTAACAGACGTTGGGGCATATTACCAAAGTTAAGCGATATTTATCCCTAACGATGCTTAGCAACGATTTTTTTACCGTCAGAAATGATCGCAGATAAACCTTGCTATTATCAAGGTTTATCGCAAATACGATAAAAAACGACCGCAATGCATTAATATCGCTGAAAACTCAGCGATATTCATGCATTACCGAGCTAATGCTCTTAGCCATGTTATCCACCTCCCATTGGATAACATGGCTAAGAACTTCTCAGGGCAGGTGGTAGCTTTTGGAGATATTCGCGCTTATCTCGAATATTTCCAAAAGTTGATAATAGGAGATAGCGATGTTAGCGACTGTTTCCAGTCGCTAACATCTTGGCATGCCCACTTTGCATGTCATTAGTGATAAATATCACTCACATGCAAAGTGGGGCCCAAGATGGTCGCTATCTTCTACTAGCCGTCGCTAACTGGTGTTAGCAACAGCTAGGTAATACACATATAATTTTATCTCCGCGAAGCGGAGCGCTGTTACAGATATATATCTTGTTTTTGAACGTTAATTTCTCAAAATGCACTGAAGCACATATATTGAGACCTAGCAAAGGCACATCGGGCTACCAGCCCCTACAATTTTTCCAAGTTTCGTGCAAATCCATTCAGCTGTTCGATCCTACCGAGAGACAAGATGGCGGCCGCTACGGACTGTTTGGAATGTTTACAGACACCGGAGAGCCAATCGGCTTCGCTTCGCAAAGCTCCGTAACGCGAAAAGTACGCGAAGCGGTGCGCTGTTACAGATATATATCTTTTTTTGAACGTTAATTTCTCAAAATCCACTGGAGCACATATATTGAGATCTAGCAAAGGCACATCGGGCTACCAGTCCCTACAATTTTGCCAAGTTTCGTGCAAATCCAGTCAGCTGTTCGATTATTATTATTTTTATTTTTTTTTGCCCCGCGGGGCCCTTTTAAAACCTCCACATCAAACCTAAACGGTCAGGGAGGATCTACTATGCCCCCTTATGGTCATTTGCCCCTTCGGTTTGGCCTCCGCTTGTCTCTCGATCCTACCGAGAGACAAGATGGCGGCCGCTACGGACTGTTTGGAATGTTTACAGACGCCGGAGAACCAATCAGCTTCGCTTCACAAAGCTCCGTTGCGCGAAAAGTACGCGTCCTGGAGCGCTGCCCGGTCCGCTGTTACAGATATATATTTTTTTTTAAACGTTAATTTCTCAAAATCCACTGTAGCACATATATTGAGACCTACAAAAGGCACATCGGGCTACCAGTCCCTACAATTTTGCCAAGTTTCGTGCAAATCCATTCAGCCGTTCGGGCTAAAAGTGAGGCCAACCGCCCTATGGAAAACTCAATGTTAAAAACACGTTTTGGGACCCCCCTTTTTTCTCGGCCCCCCCCTTGACGAACCCCCCCAAATTTTCAAGGGCTACTCAGAAACAAAATGTGCCATTTTCCTGAAAATTTCAGCCAATTCCGTCCACAAACGCCAAAGTTATTAGACATAGAATTTTCAAAAATCCCATAGAGAAAAAATCCTAACTATATATACCTACTGGCGACCGCCAGTAGGTAATATATATATATATATATATATATATATATATATATATATATATATATATATATATATATTCAAAACAGAGTTAGCCCTATGGAAGAGCCATCACACAGGTAAGTTTAGCTGGGAAATTTTAATGGAGGCTGCCGCTGGTGGAAAATCACATTGCGCTGCTGGATGCAATGCAGTAACTCCCTATGGAGTCAGTCTCGCTGGAGCATTATAAATCCAATCGTATCTGGATACCGAGGATTCCAGTGGAACAAGCAATGTCACAATGCGGCACCTAAATTGAAATATGTTCACAAACCCACTTGCTCCTCTTACTCTTGGGATTACAATAATGAACATGGTTGTCAGTGATTGCTGCACATGTCGTAAAGCTGCACTGTTAAGTTAACTGATATCCGGGGATATAAAAATAAAAATCTGCAATATTTGTATTATTCTCAGAGTAAGAGCATGTATTGCGAACTCCTGCCTACACTAGAAAGAAAGAACATATTTAAACCTGTATATATTAATAGTGATATAAATAATGCATGTTTCGGACATGCGTGTAATAAAGCAATATACATTCAAAACCTTCGCAAGCATGCAATTACTCATTTTACATATAGCTATAAATGCCCGCTATTGAAATCTATAAATCTAGTGAAACAAGAGAATTTAAATTAGAACTAAAAGCTTGAACTGCTTCTTATTTCCCAGTTGTTGTGCTGGGGAAGAAAGGGTTTTGAAGAATTGCCAGTAAATGTAACTTAACATAAACCTCTTGGGCCACGTAAAATGAGAGTAGTCCTTGAAAACAACATTTATTTGACATCCCTCTGTGCCCCTTTTAATTCGAGTCACTTATCATCTCAAAGGTCATCCATAAAATCAAAGTGTTTCACTTGAATGCAGTTGTATGGACGTGTGCCAATGAACTACCTGTAACACTAAACCATGTTTCCAGTTTTATGTGGACAAGAAATGGGAATAGTACAAGCAAGTATTTGTAACCTCACTTAAACCATTTTACAATCAAGGTTGCACTTGATTTACTATATCAAAGAGTCTGCATTTTGAATTTGAAAATTACTACTTGAAACAATTGACATGCATAGTCAGTGCTAATGATTTAATGGAGCACTGACTGTTTTATTGAGTTAAGTATATAACTTTTTTTTAAATCTTTTTACTTATTAAGTGCTTGGTGCAGTCATACATTTTTTATGTATTTCTGTAGAAACTGGTTTTAGTATTATCCAAAAAAAAGCATTCATTCCGAGTGGGCTAATGTTTTGATGTCACAGGGTTACTCTGAATTCCCCTTTTGTAGTAGTACCTCCCATTTTGACATCCACAGGGGGAATAGTGTAGTCTTACCATGTTTCTCTTGGTATAGGATTGAAAAGTTTTCTCCCTGCCCCTCAAATTTCACCAGACATTGCAATGGTTTTGTTCTTGAAATCCTTGGACAGACTGAGCCCACTATATACTTTTTAAAAGGGTAGAGTTTTATTTTGGTGGTCAATAAGTTCCTGGGTGTGACAGAATTGCTAGAAATCTAACTGTGCACCTTAATCCACTGTCACCGTGGATTCGTGTCTCATCTATTTGCCATCCTGTGGCAGTTGTAAGAGAGAAATATTTCACAGTCATCAGAGCAGTATTAAACATTTTAGAAAATGATGTCTGTTAGCAAAGCACATGTTCAACCAGGTGCTACTGATGCAATATAACCAACTCATCCATAAGCCAGGATTATAGGTTCTTCTAAGTGCACTCCTTCAATCCTGAAACGCATCTGTGAGATCCTGAAAGAAAGGTCATGGTCACATGCCAGCTATACTGTTCCTTCACAGCCACCAGCTTAATTGACTGAGATGGCACTCTGTGAGCAATATGGTCCAAGGGGGAGGGGGCCAAAATAAATCTCTGTTATCGTTCTAACTGGAAATAATCTGTTTGTGCATCTTGAACTTGTGATAATTATGGAGAACTTACTGTGCCCCTTCATGGTGATTATAAAAAAATACAGTAGTGGTAAAAGCATACTTTAACCAACAGGGCTTACGCGAAACCATGGCTGTTCTAGCTTCAAAGATTCTGGAAGGGGCATAATCCTATAAAGTTTTCTTGATAGTGATGGAGCGAGATAGAAAACAAAATTTTGTTTAAACTCGCAAAGTCACATTTCCATAACATGAATAAAATTATTAATGATTTGTGATATGTTGTACTAATACAACTTAGATTAAACTCTACACGTGGGGGGACTAACATGTGTGCTCATAAACGTGCATAAATGTTGCATCTTTTTGTTTGTGCAAAATAATAAAATAATTTATTGTTTTCGTTTTTGTCATTACTAACTGCTGCAGACTTAAAATAAGCATGTGCTTGTTTTGCTTTTCCTTGTCTGTGTGATGTCATTTCTACTATTCTAGGTGCATATGGGTCTCATAGAAAAACGGAGACTGGTAAATATAAATGCTGCTTTATTTGTTTGCAATGGCTAGGTAACATTTTGATTAATCGGGTGGGTTAATTAATTAGTAAACCATGGGGTGGATACAGAATATACTTTATTTCTTACATTAATACTTTTCTTGTGTTTGTTTTATACTAGAAATCATAAGTTGCCTGCTTTTGAGGCCTAGTTATTTGAGCCGCAGAAAAAGAGCTGATCTATAATTTTGCAGAAAGTCACGAGACGCCCATTCTGAATTAAAACGTTTATTGAAGCTGCATTCACAAAGCAAAAACTGATGAGCTGACATCATTCTGTCGGACATGGCCAAGGTCGAAAGTGAACTTTTTGTCAGTCCTTAACTTGGCATCCGCGGAAGTTGTACTGAAAGGCTATGGAAGCTGCGAGGATGACTTAATACAAAGTTGCAATCGCAGGAAGCTTCTGGCTTCACGTGGAAGAGACAATGGTCTTTGTAAGACATGATTTTGTGGAACTTTTTAAGAATCGGGTGACATGTCACTTGTCACTCTCAACCAATGGGACGTCGAGGATTTCTGAAAATTTTCCTTTGCTAGTTTAGTTAGCGTAGAAAGGTATAAAAAGTCATGCCCTTAGGGTTGGGCTGGCTGCTGCTTTCTGACTCTCCGATGAGGGTGATGTGCTGCTGGACTTTGCGTGGAGCACGTAAGAATCCTCAAAAGATCTTTACTTTAATTTCTGTCTATTTAGCTCAGTTAGGGAAATAGGTTTTAGAAATGCTAAACTTTATATAATTTCTTTAAATTTGATTCAATTGCTTAAATTGTATTTTCTTATATTTCTTACCATCATGCTTGCTTTATTGCAAATAAAATTCATTTATAAAACTTACAACATATATACCATAATTTAGAAAATAAAATCTTACTTTTGACAAACAAGCTGGTCTTGATTATTTAGAAGTATAGGTTACCATTAGCTAGATCACGTCGCCTATGGTGGTCGTTTAAATGGTTGGGTTTTATTCTAATGACAATATTCTTTCTGCAAATGTATAAAATTGTATATAGTGTGTAGATAATGTGTATATAGATTTATTCTGACCACCTGATTCAGTAGGCCCAAAATATATCAGGTTCATAAATGGGTCCATATTTAGTATAGAATTTTGTTTATAGGTTATGAAGTTGGGTAGCGTAGTTTATGATATATTTTCTATAGCCCGCTGGATCAATTCTCTGGTAGCAGAAATTGATGGTTGCTAAGGGGTAACCAAGGTAATATGTTGGTTGCTAAGGGTTACGTCATGGTATGGAAATAGGATCGATGTTTTAACACATGTTAAGTTCGTTTTTCGTGCCTATCTGTAAGCTATACCGGTATAGATTGTGTGGCGAGAATTTAGTCACGCAAGCCATCTGTTCAGTTTGTAGTGATATCGCCGAATATCACAAGAGGTATCGCCGTGTACCATAGTGTTGTCGCCGAACAGCACAGTTTTAGGGCTAGGTCTGAATCTTGTATGGTGAGGATTTTCTAAGAAATCAAAGCAGCATGAGAATAGGGACAAAGCGCCTTCCATAAAACTCACTGTGATGAGAGTATTAGTTATATCCGAGCTTGAGTGAAGGGTAAAATTTAACGTCGGTGCATGATTATCTATAAACAGGTTAGAGTCCTGTACGGGTACATGTTTCATATCTATAAACAGGTGAGAGCCCTGTACGGATAACGTCGTTATTTTGCTAACGGTGCATGAATTCTATAAACAGGTGAGAGTCCTGTACGGATTTCATGTATGTTTGAATTTAGGGAATTTTCCGTGTAAAAGTGCGAGTTTGAATTGTATTTTATGTTCAAGTGGAACTCTTAGAACTTTCACTTCGCGGTGGGTTCAGAGCAAAGCGAGTTCATAATTATACGTGTTAGAAGGGTGGGGTAAGGTTACTCTACTGACAATTGAATATTATCCTTAGTGTGAATAGCGCCGTCTATTCCGAAGTGTGGATACTTGAATGTATGTAAACTATCCTAATTAGTGAAACGAACAGATGTTGTCTTTATAAGTCATTGTTAAGAATTAATTTACACTGAAAAGTGTCCTTAAAATGGCGCTGTGAAAAGATTCTGTGAAGGAGGGGTAAGCGCCAAGAGTGAGAAGCGAGAAACCGCAGCTGCTGTGTACGTCACAGAGCCGCGCTGGGATTGGATGACCTACGTCACAGGTTGTATTCTGATTGGCTCCTGAGTCTCTGACGGCCTGTGAGCTGATTGGTCCTTCGGAAAATCTCCAAATTTATTGGTCGAGCTGAAAAAGTGACGTAGCTCAACTGCCATTGGCTTGTTGGTGTGTTTCGCGCACGGATTGGTTATTTTGCGGAACATCCCGGAAATATTTTACGAACGATTTTGTGAATAAAATTTTACTTTTGAAAATGAGTTATCATTTTAAACATGTTGAGAAAAAGACAACATTATTTCAGAAATGTAAGAATTTATTTTCACCTGACAAGAAAATCGAAACGCGAGGTGGTAAACTACTTCATAAGTATAAAACACCTGCAGCGTACATGGAAGGTGAATACGGATATCATACTGTCTTATGGTTCGACAGTTGGAAACGTTATACTAAAAACGACGGTGTTTTAGCTTGGCCTGATGATGGTTCATTTAATGTAAGAGTTTTAAGAAACTTACGAGAGAAAATGAATGCTCTTGTTCCAAAACCGAGACCAACTCAATTTGAAGCTTTAGTTGAGTGGGAAGACGAGATGTATCAGTTACAAAGAGAAGCTAGTGGAATTAAAAGACCTTCTAAAAATCCATCGTGGAAAAGAGAAACTCATGAAGATAGATTGCGAATGTGGAGACAGGGAAACATGAGTGAAGGATTGTATTTAATTCATGAAATGGTAATGGGTTCTCCTACAGGGAAATCTATGGAAAGTGAATCTGAGGATGCAGTTATGGAAGAAATATATACAACTGCTAGAAAGAAACAGCCTAATCAGCCTTTGAGACCTCCTAGATCATGGTCTACTCCGGTGGTTTCTACTGAAACTTCACCGAGTGCACCTCCAATTAGTGAAGCTCCTAAACTTTATCCAAATAATAGTGAAATCACTGAAACTCCTAGAAGATCAGAATTCGAGAATGCTCGAAATGAAGGTAGACATTTTTCAATGACTCCAAGAGCAAGAGAACCTCCAAAAGATTATGCAAGAGAGACGAGAAATGTTGAGGATGTTGATTATAATGAATATTTAAGGTCTAAAGAAGAATTAATTAAAAGAATGACAAAAGGCATGGAAGCTGTCACAGTTCCGGTAACAATAGGTCCTGTTCAGCCTGTATTTGATCAAAGAGATACAAACAAAAATGGATTAACTATTCCTTTAAATACAGAAATTCAGAAGCCTGCTGAAAAATTTTATTCAGACTTGACTGAATTAAACACTTCTAGATCGAGAATGCCTGATTTAACCTTTAATGAGGATTTATCTCCAAAAACACCAATGGGTGCTATGTCAGATGTAGGAAGTCCTGAAGTCAGGGTAACCACACCAAAACTTGATGTGGCCAAATTAAAAGCTAATATTGAAGAGTTAATAATTGGAACAATTGGTCCAGATAGTTTAAATTACTATCGAGATGATGAACTACTGTTCATCTGCAAGAGCATCCAGTGGAAAACGAAAATTAAATATGATCAATTAGAGGATCTAGCAGCAGAACTTGAAATCGATGTGAGTAAACAAAAGAATTTTGCAAAACATTACAGATTAGATTTTTCAGAAAGTGACATTGAGAGTTTGAACTCAATGGGAAGGATAGTTCACATTAAAGATTTGATTGTCTATATTAAAAAGCTAGGAGAACTGAACAAATGGAGAGTGAAATGGACTAAAAGGAAAGAAGATGAAAGATTGGAAAAATTGTCAAAACAATTTCCAATGAGAGAAGTTGCAGGTGGAGGATATGTTCATGTCCCATGGTCGAGACAAGACATTCTGTTATTCACAAATGACTTTCCAAAATTAAGGGAAAAACCAGTTGAGTGGTACAGGCAAGTCGATAGATTTATCAAAGTGTCAAAAGTACTGTGGATTGATTTAGATGGATTTTTTGACATTGTAGTCCCATCTGATCTTTGGACAGAATGTAAAATATCTATTAGTTGGCCAAAAGCAGAACCTGAACGAATCAAAGAAACAGGTGCCCCAAATCCACTTGTAATGGATTTTTATGAGAAAGTAATTGTTTGGATGAAAAACAAAATTCCACCCAAAGAAGTTGATTGGGTTAAAATAGAAAGAACAGAACAGGAAACAAAAGAATCAGTTCATTCTTTTTATGAAAGACTATTGTTAATCTTTAAACAATACAGTGGTTATGAAAAATTAGATGAAAAAGACATGAGTCATTTTATCTATAGATTTGTTTATGGACTAAAACCTGAAATTGGAGAAATGATCAGAACTAGTATTGTCGGATGGCAAGCACTATCTGTAGATGATATACTAAGAAAAGCAAAATATTGTAGCGATGAATTGGAAGTAAAACAGAAGAAGCTGAAGGAGAAAGCCATGTGGGCTCAGGTAAAGGTGGCTGAGCAACAGATTGCCAGCATGGGAAATAAGAACACTAATTTTGTTCAAACTGGAAATACAAACCAGATACAAGGAAAGTTTAAAGGTAATAATTTCCCAAAGAAATTTAGCCCAAAGATAGAAGAGCTGAAACAAAAATTACCTTGTTTTAATTGTGGCGAAATTGGGCATTGGAGGGACGAGTGTCCTCATCCTCCTAGAAACTCAAAGAATCCCTTATTGAATCCACAGATGCAGAATGGTGTTAACCTGCAGCAACAGCTACAGATGCAACAGGGGTTAAATGAATTTAATATTCAGCGACAGTTACAACAACAGCAACAACAACAGGTGAATAATCGTCAAGACCAATTGCCACAACCACCTTTTCCGAATTGTGGGGGAGTTCAAAAATATAATCCAAACGTGGGATTTCAGGGATGTGAACAGGTAATAAAACCACAAAAACAGCTAAAGCAGCAAAAGGTTCAAATGCAAAATGCTTCACAACAATTTTTATTAACAGAAAGTCAAGACAGTGATTCTGATGATTATTGCTGACGGTGCCCGAGAGAGGAGGAAGAGTGTGTTGTTGGAGCCACTCTTGAGGTTGACCAGTCTGGTCCTTATGTAAACGGGAAAGTTAATGATGTAGACATCACTTTTCTAGTGGACACTGGTGCTACCCGTTCTACTGTTAGATCAGTGGAAATTGAAAACCTACCTCTCTCTGGGGATACCATCCAAGTTGTGGGAGTAAGTAATCAGCAAATTAAAACAGACTTAACTGATCCAGTACCAGTTGAAATTGGAAATTACAGAGACAAACACAGATTTGTGGTTTGTAATAGTAGTCCAGTAAATCTATTAGGTAGAGACATCCTATGTAAAATGAATTGCAGAATATATTGTTCTCCTGAAGGAGTTGAGTTACAAACAATGGAGGAAGATGGTTTGTACAGGATGACAATGATGATGATGGAAGCAGAAGAGACAAAATTGTTTCCTGCATTTGAAGAAAAGGATTTACCGGAAGAGCTAAAGGAAACAGTGAAATCTGAAATATGGGATTTTAGTGGGAATGAAATGGGTCTGATGAAAAACGTAGATCCTGTAAAAATTGCATTGAAACAGGGAATGGAATTTCCAAACACTCCACAGTATAAAATGAAAACAGAGACAATTGAAGGTGTTACACCTGTAATTGAAAAATTAATCAAGCAAGGTGTATTAAAAGAAATGAAGAGTAGTTCTTGTAATTCACCAATTATGGGAGTTAAAAAGTCTAACGGAACATTTAGGATCGTACAAGATTTGAGAAAGATTAATCAAATTGTCATTCCATGTTGTCCAGTGGTTCCAAATCCAGCAGTAATTCTATTTCAGATTCCACATGATGCTGAATGGTATACAGTCATTGACCTTTGCAATGCATTCTTTACTGTTCCTTTACACCCAGACAGTTATGAAATCTTTGCTTTCAGATTCCAAGGTAAGACCCTTGGATGGACAAGAATCCCTCAGGGCTATACAGAAAGTCCTTCAATCTTTAATGAATTGTTAAAAAGATCATTAGAAGATTTAGACTTACCAGGTAGGTCTACGCTGGTGCAGTATATTGATGACTTGTTAATAGCTGCAAAGACAAGAGAAAATTGTGTAACAGACACAATAATTCTGTTAAATCGCCTTGCAGAAGAAGGACATAAAGTGTCCCCAGCGAAACTACAGTTTTGCAAACAAGAAGTAAAATATCTTGGTCACAGAATTGCAAAGGGAAAAAGACAAGTAACAATAGAGAGAATAAAAATGATTCAAGCAATGTTACCGCCAAAAACACAAAGACAGGTCAGAATGTTCCTGGGAATGGTAGGTTACTGTCGACAATGGATAAGTGGATTTTCAGTAATTGCAAAACCACTACAAAGACTGACCAAATCAGATGTAAAAGATCCAATTATTCTCAATGATGCTGAGATGGAATGTTTTGAGAACCTGAAAAAGAGCTTATGCCAAGCTCCTGCTTTGGGTATGCCAAATTATGAGAAAGATTTTGAACTATATTGCAGTGAGAGAGAAGGATGTGCATTATCTGTATTAATACAGAGACATGGAAATCTAAAGAAACCTATTGCATACTTCTCCGCAGTTCTTGATCCAATTGCAAAAGCATTACCAGGTTGTTTAAAAGCAGTTGCAGCTACAAGTATCAGCCTTGAACAAAGTGAAGGAATCATTATGGGATTTCCTGTAAAAGTTTTTGTGCCTCATTCAGTTGAAATATTACTGACAAGAGGTAAGACTCAACATTTAACAAGTAGCAGATTGACAAAGTATGAGAAAATCATACTGGGAGCAGATAATGTTTCGATTTCAAGATGTTTGAATCTGAATCCTTCTACATTACTGCCTGATTCTGAAATTGTTGATGATATCGAAACTGAACATGAATGTTTAGATGTCATGGAATTCTGCACAAAACCAAGAAAAGACATCAAAGACAGACCATTGTCTGAATCGGATTTTGTCTACTTTGTAGATGGCTCATGCTTAAGATCCGAAGGAGGTGTCTTGAGAGCTTCATATTCAGTTTGTACAGTCGAAGATATTAAAGAAGCATCATGTCTTGAAGGAGTTCGTTCAGCACAAGTGGCTGAATTGATTGCTTTAATTCGTGCATGTGAAATATCAAAAGATATTAGAGTTACCATCATTACTGATAGTCAGTATGGATACGGAGTTGTGCATGATTATGGACAACTCTGGTCACAGAGAGGGTACATGACATCAACAGGATCGCCAATTAAAAATGCAGTTTTCATTAGAAGATTAATTGAAGCAATACAATTGCCAAAAGAAATTGCCATAGTCAAGTGTGCAGCGCACACTAGAGGAACTGATTATATTTCCAAGGGAAATGCCTTCGCAGACGAAACGGCAAAGTACTGCGCAAGGAAAAATTATTCTTACAATCGGAATAGGAGTGAAGAAACTGATTCAAATTCATTAATGCTAACAACTGTTGTAGAAACATGGCATGAGATTAGAGATTTACAAAATGAAGCAGATGATGAAGAAAAAGATCTATGGTTAAGATCAGATTGTAGACCACGTGAAGAAGATGGAGTGTGGGTTTACAAAGATGGCAGAATAGTTTTACCAAATTGCTTGATTGCTGACATGGCCAGATTATATCATGGTCCTGCACATTTAGGAAGAGATTCTATGGTCAGACTTTTTAGAGAAACATGGTTCAATACTAAATTTAGAACCATTGCAGAATCTTTTTGTCAAAGGTGTTTGTCATGCCAACAAATGAATCCAAACAGAAAATCAGTGGTGGGGACAGGAATAATTGGTCGAGAAGGTGGTCCCTTTACCAGGTTACAAATATATTTCATTGAAATGCCCTTACACAACTGTTTGAAATATGTACTTGTAATTGTATGCTTATTCTCAAGATGGGTAGAGGCTTTCCCTACACGACATTGTGATTCAATTACAGTAGCAAAACTAATGCTCAGAGAAATCATCCCAAGGTACGGTTTTCCAGTCACTATTGAGAGTGATGGAGGAAGCCATTTTGATAACAAACTGTTGAAGTTAATTTGTGAAGCTTTGAGCATTGAGCAGAAAATACACTGTGCATACAGACCAGAGGCATCAGGTGTAGTTGAACAAATAAATGGAACTATCAAAAACAGAATTGGAAAAATGTGTCTTGAGACAGGTGTTAAGTGGACTGATGCTCTTCCACTTGTTTTGATGTCATTAAGAAGTACACCAGATAAAAAGACAGGTCTGAGTCCTCATGAAATTATAATGGGAAGAGTTATGAGGCAAGCTTTTGTACCTGTAGGTAAACTGTTGAGCATAAATGACAGTGCAATTTTGGATTACTGTAAAAGGTTATCTGATATGGTAACTTCTGTGTCTAATCAGGTGGGAACTGAAGCTCAATCAAATGACAAAGTTTTGACACATGATCTGAGACCTGGAGACTGGGTCAGAACGAAAGTACATCGGAGAAGGAATTGTCTATCTCCTAGATGGCAGAAACCTAGGCAGATAATCTTGATCACTACTAATGCTGTAAAGTGCAGAGGATTGAAGCGCTGGATTCATCCGAGTCATACTATTCCAGTACCAACTCCTGAGAGTTCTGATGTTGAAAGTGATACCACAGATGATTCTGATTCTGAAGCAGAAGACAGAACAGAAGGTGAAGTAATTCCAGATTCTGAAGATCGACAAGAAAGTCGACATCTGGAAATTGCGCCAGTGAATGGAAATCTGACAAGAAAAGACTTAGAAATTATTGAAATAGATTCTGAAGGTGAAGAGAATCTGTTAAAAGGAAAAATAACTGAGGATTCGGTTGTTTCTATTGAAGTCAAAGAAGCTGAACCAAAAGAAGTTTCAGACCAGGAGAGTATCGAAAGGCAGAGAACAAACTCTGAAGTAAGGAACAGAAGTCCAAAATCTGGGAAGCTAGAGGTAATTGAGGAAGAGGAGGAGAACGAATTACCGAGTACCAGTGATGGAAGACAAAGTGAAGTTCCTGAAGGAGTGAAATTGCCGAATAGAGAAGTTCCTGAGTCGATTGAAATTTCAGACTACGAAACTGAAGAGAGTGACGTGGAGGGTGGAAGTGAAAACGGAAAGAAAAGGACTTGGAAGTCAGAATCAAATAATTATGAACCAAAGAAGAAGTACGTGAGAAAAGCAGACTACTGGCCTGGTGGAAGATTGAGAGTCAGATTGATCAAAAAGCCAATAGAACAAATTGAAGAAATAAGTAGTCAAAAGAGTCCAGGAAAAGAAGTTGGAGTAGGAAGAAAAATTGAAGTGATATCGAGAAAAGGAAAGAGAATAATTAGACCAAACCAGAAATACAAGTCTCCTGAGTGGACTTACTTAGTAATTCCACCTGTTATTGACATATATGATAGTAGTGAAGAAGAAAACGAAATCCAAGAAATTAGTGACAATGATTGAAATACAAAATTATTAATTTGGCAAAAGGCTGAAGAAATCCTGTTAGTTGACACAAGGTCGAAGAAAAACTGTTTAGTTGAAGAAAACTTATGTATGACATAAGGTCGAAGAAATCTTGTTTAGGGTCATAAAAGAAAAATATATTTTAAAAGGGGGGTGTATATAAATTTTAAAATTTATTTTTATTTTTGAGGCTAAAACTAACCTAAAAATGCCTTATGTTAAGGAGAGCACTTCAAAATGTTCTGTTTTTAAAAGATGCTGTAAGATGACTCTGGTGTGTCTGCTCATTTTAGTTCTGCTCTGGTTAGTACTAGCTGTGATTATACCTTTAGAAATGAATAGAGAATTACACAAAGTTAACATAACAAGCAAAGCTCTGGTTAGCCAAACTAAACATAGTACATCTGCAAAAGTAATTGATCATCAGCCTAACATTCATCAAGATAAATCAATAGGTGATTTTTCAAGCAATACATTCACAAAACTATTGAGTGAATATGTAAAGGTAATGGATGCAAAGGACTGTTATGTTTGCGTTAAGTTACCTGCTTCTGTTTCTGAGGGAGTAACATATAATATGCTTCCTCTCACTTATGCTGTTACATGTAGTGTATTAACTAGTTTATTTTATCAAACTGGACGTTTAGAATATTACTATTCAAATTATGATGAGATTTTTGCTAATGTTAAGATTGATAATGCTTTAAATAAGCATAAGAAAGCAAAACAATTGAGAGAATATTTCCTTGTTACTAACAAACTCACTTATGAGTATGCTTACAAGAATAATCTAACATGTAAATTAAGTGCTGAAGGAAAGAAATTTTTGAATATGGTTGAGGAGAGAAGAGCAATTTATAAGAGAAATGAATTAGTCAAGCAGACTAAGTCATCCTTCTGGCAAAAAGAGGATGAGAAATTAAATGGCAAAATGCTTGAAAATATTGCAATTCACATAGACAAACCTGTTAGTGGAAAGCTTTGCATTAGAAGAGATAATACTCTTTTTGATAATTATTTTGTAGGTGCAAGTAACTGTGAAGATACTTATCTGATTATGGGAGGTTGGGGATTTAAAGGTGGAAAAGATCCTATCTTTCCTGGAATTTATTTTGTTTGTGGTGACAAAGCCTACTACAACCTTCCAGACCATTGGTATGGAACTTGTTATGTGGGAATTGTTTTTCCTAAAGTGTTTCATGTTGACAGAGATTCAGAAGGATTGTTTAAAATTCATAATTATGTAAATAGAGCTAAAAGAGAAACTTTTACTGAAGTCCTGGGAGATATTTTTCAAGCTGTAATACCTTTTGTTGGTATAACCCTAAATGCAGGGAGAATCAGAAAATTGTCCACTATAGTTGATAGATTATCAACTGACACTGCTGATGGGTTTCAATTAGTGAATGTTGAAGTTATTGCAATTAGATCCATGGTAATTCAAGATCGTCTTGCTTTAGACATACTCCTAGCAAAAGAGGGAGGAGTCTGTGGCATTTTACATGTCCAACATTGCTGTACATATATACCTGATGAAAGTAAAAATATCGAAATGTATATTAAGAATATTACACAAATGCATTCAGAGATAATTCCTTTAGAAGAAGAAGATTTTACAGGGAAACTTTCAAAAAGGTTTCAAGCAATTAAAAACTGGTTTCATAATATCGGAAGTTCAATTCTTGGCAAGATTCTGGCACCTTTGATTATAATAGTATTCATTTTTATTTTGACTAAAATAGGTTGTTTGTTACATAAAAGAAAGAAACATTTAAAGGAAAAGAAGAGAATCTATAAACTCAGAAAAGAAGAGGAAAGGGAGATCGAGTTGCAAGAGTTACATAGAGAGCGTCATGTTAATTGCAAAGATTATGCTGAAACAGATTTTTAGGTTTACTAATACAAATGAATTTGAATCGATTTCTTAAAATTTAATTTACCAAATTTTTGAGTGCTGGTGTGGTGATTTGTTAATCACCAGATGAGGGAGTTGATGGAGCGAGATAGAAAACAAAATTTTGTTTAAACTCGCAAAGTCACATTTCCATAACATGAATAAAATTATTAATGATTTGTGATATGTTGTACTAATACAACTTAGATTAAACTCTACACGTGGGGGGACTAACATGTGTGCTCATAAACGTGCATAAATGTTGCATCTTTTTGTTTGTGCAAAATAATAAAATAATTTATTGTTTTCGTTTTTGTCATTACTAACTGCTGCAGACTTAAAATAAGCATGTGCTTGTTTTGCTTTTCCTTGTCTGTGTGATGTCATTTCTACTATTCTAGGTGCATATGGGTCTCATAGAAAAACGGAGACTGGTAAATATCAATGCTGCTTTATTTGTTTGCAATGGCTAGGTAACATTTTGATTAATCGGGTGGGTTAATTAATTAGTAAACCATGGGGTGGATACAGAATATACTTTATTTCTTACATTAATACTTTTCTTGTGTTTGTTTTATACTAGAAATCATAAGTTGCCTGCTTTTGAGGCCTAGTTATTTGAGCCGCAGAAAAAGAGCTGATCTATAATTTTGCAGAAAGTCACGAGACGCCCATTCTGAATTAAAACGTTTATTGAAGCTGCATTCACAAAGCAAAAACTGATGAGCTGACATCATTCTGTCGGACATGGCCAAGGTCGAAAGTGAACTTTTTGTCAGTCCTTAACTTGGCATCCGCGGAAGTTGTACTGAAAGGCTATGGAAGCTGCGAGGATGACTTAATACAAAGTTGCAATCGCAGGAAGCTTCTGGCTTCACGTGGAAGAGACAATGGTCTTTGTAAGACATGATTTTGTGGAACTTTTTAAGAATCGGGTGACATGTCACTTGTCACTCTCAACCAATGGGACGTCGAGGATTTCTGAAAATTTTCCTTTGCTAGTTTAGTTAGCGTAGAAAGGTATAAAAAGTCATGCCCTTAGGGTTGGGCTGGCTGCTGCTTTCTGACTCTCCGATGAGGGTGATGTGCTGCTGGACTTTGCGTGGAGCACGTAAGAATCCTCAAAAGATCTTTACTTTAATTTCTGTCTATTTAGCTCAGTTAGGGAAATAGGTTTTAGAAATGCTAAACTTTATATAATTTCTTTAAATTTGATTCAATTGCTTAAATTGTATTTTCTTATATTTCTTACCATCATGCTTGCTTTATTGCAAATAAAATTCATTTATAAAACTTACAACATATATACCATAATTTAGAAAATAAAATCTTACTTTTGACAAACAAGCTGGTCTTGATTATTTAGAAGTATAGGTTACCATTAGCTAGATCACGTCGCCTATGGTGGTCGTTTAAATGGTTGGGTTTTATTCTAATGACAATATTCTTTCTGCAAATGTATAAAATTGTATATAGTGTGTAGATAATGTGTATATAGATTTATTCTGACCACCTGATTCAGTAGGCCCAAAATATATCAGGTTCATAAATGGGTCCATATTTAGTATAGAATTTTGTTTATAGGTTATGAAGTTGGGTAGCGTAGTTTATGATATATTTTCTATAGCCCGCTGGATCAATAGCAGTACATTGTTGTGACTTGAATTGTTACTATGCATCCGCTTCTTAGTTAACAGAGCCCTGCTGCTCAGCCAGTGTGAGTGTGATGTAATGGAATGCTGGACTGCCTGGTGTGGATGACTGTCAGTTGGATGGAGTGTGTGGGCTAAGCAGCAAATATGCAGCTTCTGGTGGGGCTTCTTCTACTACTACCATCCTACTTATATTACCTGTACCCAAGTCTAAATAAACCTTCCCCTTGTAACCTACACTACTGGCTACTGGACTACCTGCTTGCTAGCTCCCAGCTTCGTTTACAACATACATCTCATCCAAGTATTCACATTTCCCTGAAGTGTTTGCTCCTTAAAGATGGTTTGTGAACAAATACTGCTGGTTTGGCTATCTGAAGCCTTGTTTACCAATTTTCATCTAGTTAGGAGTGGCTTGATGCTCCCATTAAATAGGGTTGTGATTGATGGTGGGGCTGTACCATGAATTTTTTTTGCGTTTGCACTGTTTAATGTGCAGGAAGGTAACTGATGATATCTCTAAAGTAATGCATAAACTGCACCCAACACAGCTCGGAAACTGAAATAGGGCTCACTGTTTCTGACTTATGCTATCTGCAGTTCATGCATTAGCACGGAGAAATTCCAAGTTATGAGTATGTGCTTTAGACAGTGCAAATGCAAAAATAAAACACTCAGCACTCCTCTGAGATAGCACAAGTTTTCATGATTTGTGCTTCTCTACTGCCAATGCTAGGGATTCTTCTGTTGGCCATTTGAGGGTAAAATTGATTAGAATTCACTCATATTACTGAAACAAAGGTGTTTAGTAAACTACATCTTACCTTATAAACAGTTTTGTATGAGGAAATTTACCATAGATATCATATTGGTGCTGCTAAGTCTATTGGCTAGGGGCTATATGTCAAGGAGCAGCAACAACAGACATGCACTGTTGGGTTGAGCTAATCGGGCTCGCCACTTGTGCCTTGCTAATTCCCCTGATCCTACTGATGATGGATGTGTTCCAGCCCAGGAGCCTGCATCGGGTCTAAGACTGTCTGTACGATCTGATGTGGACAGTCGTGAGGATGAGCCTAGAACTGGGGTCGAAAAGACCTTGGTATGCCATGAACAGCCGTATGAACAACCACAATTAGTTGTGAACTTGACCAGGAGCTGGTGAACAGCCGTGCATTGGTGAAGCAGTGAGAGTCTTGAATGGCAGGTCACTGGCAAAGCATGGAGAAGGCCAGCTGGGCTAGTGTGGCTTGCGCTAGACAAAGGGTCCTGCATATGACTGTGCAATGCTTCAGCTATTTCAGGTGCCTCAGCTAGCTGCCTCAATCGCTTGTTTTCCCCGTTCATATCCCCCTCCAACAACTTTGCCATTTTTTTCACTGTGCCCTCTGACTTATGTCACCCTATCAGTAAGAGGCACAAGCACATTAGCAGACACTCACATGACGCGAGCCAACCTACGGAGTGAAAAAAACAACTGACAGGGTGGGAACATAGAAGACTTTGACCAATCAAGTCTAAACCCAATCCCTCTAGTCCAAGGATAGTAATAGTGCAAGCAAGAAATCTCCTGACAGGAGGTAACCATGAGGTCACCCTGGCATCAAAGGGGCCTACAATGGCAGTATCTCAAGGAGACAACAGGGCAGCATGTCAGTACCTCTCAGTAACCTCCACATCCATGCTCTGGCAGCCATCATTGGGGGATGATCAAGATCACAATGAAGAAGAGGAGCATGTTGAAGATATTGATGACAATGAGGGACACTAAAACCGAGCCTCAATTTGAAGGTATTCGCACCTTTCAGAGAAAGACAGTGCCCGTGCGGGCCCAGGGAGAGAAAGCCTGCATAAGGCCACATGCTCACTGAAAAGACAAAGGGCCCCCTGATAGCAATGTGAAGTACACCTAGGCAGGGAAATACATACTGTCAAGTTTCTAGGGCTACTTCAACAACAGAGCTAGAACATAATTATATTAATAATGGTAGTGAAAGCCGGCTTTCCAGGACCTACTGCCCCATCCGTGGCTTTCCTTTATGGAGTTTCGAGCTGCCCGCCAGGATCCTACATGTTGGGGATTCCTTTTAATCCAATCTGTTTCTAACAGCTGAAGGAAATGACAACTCGCCCTCTATGAGTTTCCATTCCACAATATTAAGGCATATGCGGGACCCAGCCGCACATCCTTGATTATCCCTATCAAGCAATGCTCAGTTATCTATCTCCAGCACCAGGTTCTTTTTTTATGATGTGGGATTCCATCTATAATTAGTACGTGTCATTATCAAGGCTATGTACTTCATCTGTATGACCATAATCTCTCAACCTGTGAAGTTGGTTACCTGAAATATAATTTTTGGAGGTGGTTCTCCTGAGGAAGGCAATTTTCTGCCGAAACGCGTGTTGGGACATCTTGGACATCTCCCTACAATTATATTAATCCATGAGATTGCACTATTTAATGTACTGTCATATTTTCTGTCAGACATTGAATCATTTTGAATCATTTAACCATGCTGACAATATGTACAAAATAATCTAGTGAGATATGTGTGAATGCATGGATGAGTGACAATAGTTAGAATGTTGTGTATATGATATTTTTCTGCAACAAAATGTACATGAAATCAAAAAACTCTTTTTAATGAACTTATTTCATAATAAATATTTTGTATCTTTCCATTCCCAGTGTCACTACCATTATTAATATAATTATGTTCGAGCTCTGTTGTTGAAGTAGCCCTAGAAACTTTACGGTAAGGCCACATACTCACCTGGAATACAAGCTCCCAAGCAGCTAAATAATTGAATCTGAGCCAGTCCCTACACGCAGAACTGGACAATCCTCGACCATATACAGGAGAGACATCAGGTCCGCTAAAACGTGAGACAGTAAATGGATGAAATAACGACCAGACCCTACCCACAATCCTGAAAAAAATCAACAACATCTTTGGTACCATGCTAAAGCAGAAGTATTCCACACAGACAATCTAGAGGTACAAGTCTGCATTCTACAGACCATTGCCATTTTAATCACAAGAATCTATGGGAAACTGAATCACCTGAACAGCCTAATTACAAGACCCCAGGAATTGGTGCAGGCTGATGAAGTGCAAAAATAATGCGCCTATAGCCCCTTAAAAGAAAAGCTTCCACGTCTGCAAGAAATAATGTCCATCAAGATTGAAGATCTAAAAAAGGATATAATAAATCCGAGAACAGCAAACTGTCCCACCCAATGCCACAGTCAAAACAAGGAGGCTAACCAAAAACTGAGAGGGTTGAGAGCCCCAGAAGACCTGTTATCGATCCACCTGGAAAGATGACTAGAAAACGGATGGAGGCAGACAGCTCTCCAACAAATTTTGAGCAAACAAATTTGGCTGACAAAGATATGCCATTCCGCCAAGCTCCAGACCCAAACCCCTTATAGCTGCCTCTTCCTCGGAATGAGCCCCAAACCAAACCACAGAATGGTCTTGCCTGCACCTTAGAGTCTAGGAAAAACAATTAAAGACTTGAAACATTGAATAATCATAGAAGAACAAATCCCCTAACCTCGATTCAGCATGAAGCTCATGAGATTAGAACAACTAAAATACCTCGGCTCTCCACCCTCAATACCAATGGGGCCTGTAAACTACTCCTGCAGGAAACCCCTAGCAAAGACAAAACCACCACTTCTGATAGAGTTCCAAACAAAGGCATGGAGGCAGTATCCAAATCAACCCCACAAAAAGAATTATTATCACAGATGAAAAACACCAGAAGCATAACTAATAAACAAATATCAATATGTAAAGACACAGTGGGGCTTAAACATCATTGCCCTGCTTCAAATCTCAAATAGCATTCCAGAAGCCTGGCGAACATTTGTCAGAGGTGAACTCAACATCAGCAAGTAGCCACATTATCGGGGATCTAAAAATCCCCCTAATTTACATCCCCCTTGAGCTCCAAAAACAAAAATAACAAGGATCAGAACAGTTGCTGGGGTTGCAACAATAGCAAAAATTGGGAAAGTATGGGAAGCCTGGCCAATTTGTATACGAATCCACATCGAGAAGGAGTCATAGCCCCGACGCCAGCCCGAGCAAAACCCCAAATAATGGACAAAAAAATGCAGGCACACACAATAAAATTTTGCTTCACACAGAATATACCTTTAGAGGTTGTTAGGACATTTTAAACAGAGGGAATCTACTGAAGCTTTGTCCCAACCTTCCTGGCCTGGAACTGATCAGCTCAAGGGAAATTGACTCTGTAGCCTTCCTTCCCCCTGCTAGTGGGGACGTAAACGAACGCACCAAAATCACCTTCAGAAGTCAGGCCTTGGTTAATTCCCTGTGGGAGAATAAGGCCCAACTTGAACAATAGAGAGTAAAGGTGTCATGCCCAGCTGGGTTTACCTACTGAGTGATGCTCCTACTCAAGGCACCAAAAGCAATTGAGTCAAAACAACTCACGGGGAGAACAAAATAGATCTAAGCACACGCAAGAATCAAGACTAAAGGGCACCAACAATGCTGCCAGACTTCCAGAAATCTCAGAAGGCAAGCTAATAATTCACGACTAGCCGTAAATGGGATGGGCAATCCTGTGTGGCACAACAAATTAAAGTCTCAGACTGAACCTGGCTACAAAAAGCATGAAATACCCAGCTCTAGCACATGGAAGCTCACTTTGTCAAACACCTTGAGAATAAGCTCATGGAACATAAGAGGTTGAACCAAATCCGAATCAAAGAAGGAGGCAATAGTACAACTAAGGACTGTGGACAAGAAATGTGGGACCTGTACTCAATTCTCTGGCTTGACTTTACAGCTTATGTTGCCCGAGCAATTGAATCACAAGCAGGGTGGCATGCCTTGGGGGAGTCTCAATCTATGTCAAAAGTGAACTGGCTGTAACCACAGCGGTACTAAGCAAGGGGAAGGGAGACTTTTATTATCCGCTTGGTATCAAGACAACAATTTAAATCGGATCTTGACTCCACAACTCAAAACAGGGAGCATTTATAGCAACATAGCCACGGTCAAAAGGAGAATAACATTAGCATTCCTACTCCCTATATTAGGAGGACTAAAACTATCCCACCCTGAAGCAGCGTGGGTAATCATGGGAGGAGATAATTCAATGCCAACCTAATTAGCTCAGGGCCAAATCAATGACACATTTCAGGAGTGTGAAGACACACTTTGGGCCATACAGTTGATCCAGAAACAATTCCATAGGCCTTATAAACAGGGTAAGAAATTAGTTGCCACTCTAAATCATCTGGGCCTACGTTCATTAAATGCCAGGTGTGAAACAGATTTACCTGCCACCCACACTCACTTTTCATGCTCGAGGACGGCCATTCTGGATTACATTTGGGTTCCTGAATCTCACTTCCAGCATATACGGAATTTTGGTTCCTAACCATGCAATGGTAAAATGCTAATCTTGCCCCGAAGAACTTGCCATCCAAACATCAGCCACGTTGGGAGGCAAGAGGATCTGGAACCCATCAAACAAATTACATGAAATACAGACACCGAAGCAGGACTAGGTGCCCTAGTAGAGCTTTTCCTAGAAGGGCTGCCGAGAAGGAATATTGATAAAAAATCAAGTCTATCCCTTTTGGGATCACTAGCCTCTTTTCTAATCAGAAAGGAGAAAGCTAGGATGAGCCAGACCAACAGTGATGACTCAGGACAGCACAGGCGGTACAAAAGGGGGTGGTGATGGACGGAGCATCTGAACCAATCAAACACTCACGCCCAGTCAACAGATCTGGGTTTAATCCATCACCGTTCTTTATCCCACTCTGCCACCCCAGTTCAGACATGGCCATATGCAAATCAGTCTGACCATGTGCCTCATGGGAACAGTCCAGCCCGATCCCAGCTGCGGTATTTAAATTGTCACCCACAAGATGGACAACGATAATAACTCCACATTTTCAAGCATAAATGCTAGGGGGGAAACAACCTTTACAACGCAACTTTTACCACGCAGTGCCTTTACGACACAACTTTTACAACGCAAACCATTACAACGCATTGCGCTGGGGGGCGCTCTAGGATAGGGAATAGGTTTAATTTACTGTCCAACACCTTCCCTACTATCCACGGGGACTGGAGTTGGAATAATAAATTAAACTATTCACTATCCAGCGCCCCAAAGCACTATGCGTTGTAATGGTAGGCGTTGTAAAACTTGTGTTGTAAAAGCATACGATGTAAAAGCATGCATTGTAATGTCATACATCCGTGCTAGGGGCATCCATACCGTATACATGGAGATGTTCGCTCCTGGTACTTCTGCACAAGAAAGGGTCCTGCTCTTATCTGGGAAACTATCCACTGTTTACACTCCTGGAACCAGAAGAGAAGTGTTATGCAAGCATTCTCAATAAAATAATGCAGGAATGGGCGACAGAGAAGAAATTAATTCCTCCACACCAGACAGGATTCCAAAAGGGTTGCCATATTGAAGGCAATGTATCTGCAATTCTCATTGGACTGAAAAAATGATGGCAACCATATGTAAGGTTGTTGATTACAGAATTGCATACAACACTGTCTCAAGAGAGAAGTTTTAGACAAAGTTTCGCAACTGGGGCATTCCATTTGATCTATTAAGGGCAATTATAACTCTGTACTCCGACACCTGGGTAAAGGTAAGAGTAAACTCAAGCTGGTCCACATCTACAAAAATGACAACCTCTAAAGGCCTAAAGCAAGGTTGCATACTGGACCCTTAATTATTCAACCCATAATTAATAGATCTAAAGGATCACCTGGAAAAAGAGAGGACATTTCCATCAAAAACTCCAGTATGCAGACAACTCTGTACTCCCTCGACCAAGCACTGATAGGCCTTTAGAAGCTTTTTAACACCCATCCACCTACTGCAAAGTCAACAATCTAAAGATACATTTTGAAAAAATGAAAGTGAAGATCATCTTCTGCAGACTTCTAAAAACTGGAGTGTGATTCGTCCAGGGACATGAAATTGAAGTCGTAGACATCTACAAATACCTTGGGGTATGGCTGGACAGAAGGGGCTGCACTGATCAACATAATTTTGCTCAACAGCCAGCTGCAAACTCATTAATTAGGGCTTTCCATAAATTACAAAAATGAATGGTGAACCCCGTTATGTGACCACTCTTGAATGTGATGGGCAGCGAGCTCCTCCCAAAAATCTAGAACAGAGCTGCGAAGTTCAGAGATAAGCTGGCAAGTAGATTAGACAGCGCCCAATCCATTTGCTACAGAAGAGTATTTGCTTTACCCGACTGCAATTCTCACACCCAAATTCACCTAGAACTTTGCTTGTCCTCGCAACATCTGACACTCAAAGCAGCATTTCTAGTTTACTGTCTCAAAGCTAAGCAAGCAAAGAACAACACATACAAATATATCGTTTGGGAAGTAATAAACACCTCACAAATAGGTTGGCATAGCTACTGGAACACTGCACTGTGCACCCTGGAAGCATGAGAGATCGATCTGAGCTAGTAACCTTACCATGTCCCTAATATCGAAACTGTTGCCAAAACGAGGTAAAATAATTTCAAGGGTGCTAGATGTGGGGACACTGAAGGAAAAAGCACGTGTCCCTGGGCAGTAATGCTGTACAAAACTGGTATCCTCCCATTTTATCTCTCGTTAACCCTTGCCAAGGAAATGAAAAAGCGGCTGATGAAACTATGATTCGACCTCCTTTAAATTCTTTTGGTATGGCTGGAGGAAATTCAACAAACAGGCAATGCAGATTTAGTGCAAGGGAGGAGGAATCTGTCACAACATTGTTTACCTGTGTGGAAGGTTTCTCCCATTTAATACATTTCTGACTGCTCCCAATAATGCACTCAATAAAGATCAGGACTTGCCAGCGTGCCATACAAACTCGCTTAAATGGCAAATCAACTCAACTAGCCACCGTTTCCTGAAAATTCCTCAAGAGCACTTTATGCACTTCTGCAATGGACACGACCCCCCTCGGAGGACATATAATCACCGCTGCTGCAGATGGGTTATGCTGACAGGTTGTTATACCCCAGGCATGCTAAGTGGCTTTCAGGAATGGACTTCGTACTAGAAGTCAACCCTGCACCTCAGGTACTTGGAAACTGCCTGTTGTGACAGCAGATCCCAGAACTAAAGTTCTTTAACTTCATCTCCTCCACCGTCGCAAGGTTGTTTTTCCACTATGTTTTTTTTGCTTTCTTTCTTTTTACTAAGAGAATAACTCTTTTAATTGTATTTATGGTCTTACTAAAATGCAAGATTTGTATTAACCCCTGAAGAATCCTTTTTAGCTATATTGTAATGATTTTAATTAGTCAGTCAATAAAGTATTTCTTTCTTTCTATCTATTTATATCAAGGATCGGTCTGGGAATATTGTTGTTTTGTCAGTTTTTTGCATCTGAGGATCTAACAGGCTGAGCCACAGTTTTACCCATTCTTCCCTGCTATTACTACTTTCATACAGGAATATGTATAATGTTTAGAATGGTGAGAAGGAGTCCTAAGTCAAAAACAGTCATTGCTAATAAAAGGGGGATGTGTAGAAAAATCCACAATGCCGTAGGCATTCAAATGTTAGGTTCTATCCACAGATAATTTCTGTATCTGATTTTGCCTCTTTATTTCTTCACAGGCATTTCAATGGAAACAATACTGCCAGCACATGTTACATGCGCTGGACTTTTTCAATTGTGTAAGAGTTTTTTTGAAAATCAAAGCATTATAACAAGCATATACTTCATACAATATCATGATTCACTACTGAACCACATAACATGTGGGAACTCAACTTCAAGGTGAAATCACGCAGCACAAAATAATACAAAAACACAGAGAGAAGAAGACACCCAAACCATATTGAGATGAAGTCTACAATGGGGGGCTGATGTGTGACAGTCTATTACAGAAGTGTAATTTTAGTAAAACTGAATTTTGAGTGCTTTCAAGATTGGTTATTTTTTAGCCATCTTTTCAGATGTTTCCTCCGGGTTCTTTGTGTTTTTTGGGTCTCAGATTGCTGGTATTTTGGACTTTTCTAAATGACAGGCTACTAGTCAACCTCTCACTCCATATTCTTGTTCATACAAAACATGGAGAATATTTGGTAAAAAGGTAGTTGACATGTTTTACTCATAGGTAACCCCACTGTAAAATTGTTCATCAACTGCACAAATAGGATAAATGTCAAAAAATCCAATTCAGTCTACACTATGGCCTTACATTATCCACATGTGGGGTTTTAAAAACATAACATATAGGCTGACAGATGGCACTGTAGTCAAGGCGGACAATAACTATATCAATGGAATACATGACCTTGAAGGTATTAAGCCCCAGTTGTCTGATGTCCAGGACTGAAACATGGAGGCAGTAATAGCAAACAACAAGCCTTTGCTACATAGGCTTCCACAGATTTTCACTAGCAAAAGCCTGCACTATGTTCAAACAACATATTAATGTATCATGGGGTTGATACAGATGCCATCCTTGCAAAACGTTACTGCTTAGTAAGGACCAAATTCAAGCTTTTTTATGTACAACTGTTGTAACAATGATTTCTATAAAGACGATTTTTACATGACCTGGTATTAGAATAATATCATCGAACAGTGTGGTACTAGAATATCCTGAGCAATGTACGGTCTACCAAAAATACTCTCCCACTGAATAGCGCTTGTAAAAATATGGACCAGTTGGAGCTAATAATACAGCGATTTATTTGTACACCTTATTTAAGCAACAAATCTTTTTGTGAACAATATCCTGACATACAAATGATCTGGAGAATTTGGAGTAATAAATAATAATGACATAATCATGCGCCCAGGATTGTGTTCCTACATTTACTGCATGCATCGTTTCCAAAACGTTTCCTTTTTTTCATAGGAAGATAACCTTGAAACCTGACATCAACAGGCGTTTCATATTAACATTTGGCAGATGTCTCCTCAAATTTACACAACTAGGGCAATGATTTATGACAGGGAGTGTCAAGGTTATGCAGACGACAATCGCGTGGCCAAAAATAGGCTTAAGGTACCTAATACCAGGTAGAAAACGTAGAGGAAATGGCGTTTGAAGAGCACTTGATTTGGGCAGTTTTTTATAATCTAGAAGTGTAAATCAATATGATACATCCTACTGATCTTTGCTGCTGAGACAATGATGTAGGCATCAGGCTTTGTTTATCACCTAGTTGTCTGCATGTTTTTATGTGGAAATTCGTCGACTGATGCAAAGTTTCCTGCATAGTAGCATGCAATAATAAACTACAGGCTCATGTGTAGAAGCATAGAATGTGACCAGGTGGAAGTAGGCAATTACAACAGAGTGTATATAATAATAATCATCACATTACATTTCCCTCTTCTTATTATTGTTATTATTAGTGTTATTAATATTGCTATTATTATTATAATTAGTACTGTTGTTTTAGAGCTGCTATTATTAATATTCATTGGAGTCATTTAAAAGCATGCAAGGAGCGAGTGTTGAGCGGTAAAATAGATTGAAAGTGGCAGTCATAGAACACTTTACATCCTGCCAGATGCTCTGTCGACACATATTGTATACAGTTAATTGATTTAAACTCTTAATGAAATCTGACTGCTTTTTGTTTCATTCGCTTGTTAAAAATTAAATTGTGTGATCTTTTGGAAGCGTCTCTTTCCATTGTCTTTGCATTCACTTTGTATCAAAGTCACTGGTGTTACTTCAAATAACTGTTACCTTGCCCTTGGAGGCCTGCGGCTGATATGTTCAGGTGCATTATTCATGAAACATTGTGAATCTGACCCATCGGTATTACTTAGAAATTTAGAAGCATTGGCTATTCAGTGCGTGTGGTGAGCTCTGCTTGGAGATTCTGTGCAGGGTCCTTGTGCATAGGTGAAGGAGGGCGGGCACAAGGTTCATGATGTGGGTTAGCATGATTGTGGTGTGGACTGTGTCTGTGTGTGAATGATGTGAATGGGCGACAAAAATCTGAAAGGGAAGAGGTGGAATGTGAGGTTTGTGTTACTCACTGCAAGAATTGGCAAGAGCAGAGCTCTAAGGAGATGATGGAAGGCCATTCAGAAAGATATATCACAGTGATTCCTAACTTCTTGTCTTTTTGTTGTGTCGATTTGTTGCATTGCTGGATGTTTGATGTCTTGAGTGAGTAGGATGTCAAGTATGTGGATGGTCATTAGTCAGAATTGGATTTGTCTACTGAAAACTTAACTGACTTTGAAAGGATGAAATCTGAAAGGTCTGCTGAGTGAATGACATAACACTATCCATTTATTAGCATGAGGTCTTCAGTGTATTGTGTAAGGCTTTGTGGTGAGTCCATGAGGACATTGGTGCATATGTGTGTGTGGATGTCAGTGTGGTGTGAGTTTCAGTGTATTCAACATGGGCAAGTCATGTTCAGGATGATCTGCTGTAGTGACAGGAGTTCACATACTTTTTGTGTTTTGTTGCTTAGGCATGTGTAGTGTGATGGTCATGATTTCTGGCCCTGTCAGGCCCAAACAGTTGGTGTTCATTCCATGACCTTAGCAAAGATCTCCCACTTAGGCTATGCAGAGTGCATCAGAAGAAGGGAGAGGCTGAAACAGTAGTCATTTGGCAGACCATGTGGCCTGTGGGGTTTGGTGGCTAAGTGGACTTATTCCTCCACTGTACCAACTGTAGGGGCCTGTGTTCGACGTCATGGTCACAGGTTCAAATCCCAGTGGTTCCACTCAGCCTTTCCTCCTTCTGCGGTCGATAAAATGGGTACCATTGATTTGGGTAACAATAAACATTTGTTATTCAGCTCCAAGATACCCTTGGGTAAACATGCACTTTACAAATACACATGTTATTTTATGGAGCCAATTTCTGTGAAAGTTCTTTGATTTTCTGGCAGTCAATGGTTGTCAGATTCAAAGACTGTGGGTTTGGTGGGGAAATGTGTCCTGTCATTGATAGACTGAGAGAGAGGGCAAGCAACAATTTATGTGTGCCAGTTGTGAGTAGTTTCTCTGGAGTGCTTCAATTTTCTGCAAGGGAGCGATTAGTCAATATAAAGGTTGGGGCAAAGGTAGGAAATTATGTCCCATTGCATAATGGATGAGGGAGATTGTCATTGGAAGGTCACAAGACACCAGTGCTTTGACTTCCTCTAGAGAAGTTAACTATTCTGGCAAGCAATGAAGTGCAGATTTAGAGACTGGTTTCCATGTTGCTTGATGAGAGAATGGATGACTGGCAGGTATGTTACCCATTTGCTGTAGTTCAGCTGAGGTGCTTCTTTATTTTTCCATTTGGTAATAGGCACATTTAAAGATCAGAGCTGGTGTGACACTGATTTGTCGAGGAAGCAGGTGGAGTAGATCATATGACCCAGGTACTAGCCATTGTTCTGGGGCAGTTCCTTCTTCTGGCAGGTTAAGATACAAATGTTCTAGAAAGTTGGCCTTTTCTTACTTTAGCCATTTGTTGCCTGATGTCTGTATTTGATACACGTCTGGGCTTTGTGTATTCCCCCTAGACAGCCACACACAATGGGAGCTTAGGTGTGACTTGATGGGGCATCCTGGAAGGATGGGAGGGAAGAACTGGACCCAGCCTCACTTACACCTGAATAGGCTGTGTCTTTTTCCCCACACAAAGGGATGCATATCCCCCTGTAGTGGATCTGGAGCCAGCGTGGGAAGGGAGGACCACAGTGCACTTCAAAGTCATCTCTTGGAAGCCTCCCCACTTCAAAGGTGCAACTTGGTATTATTACTGGACCTCTGACACCTTCACTTCAGTACAGTTCTGATCCTGCGAAGATTCTGCCAGGAAGAAGGACTGCTGTGTTGCTGGAGGACTGCCACTCTTGCTGTGCTTCCCTGCTGCTTGCTGTTCCCCATCTTGGTTATGAAGGACCGGACCTGCGACACTTGAACCCAGAGCAACTTCAAGGAATAGCTAACTGGCCTCCTGATCTGAAGTCTCAGGGACATAATAGACTTACAACTTACCTTCTTCTTCACCTGGACTCTGCCATCTGTAAATCCGGACTGGCAAGTGGTCCCACCCCAGCCCTAGACCCTTGAAAGTGAGGCCTAAGAAAACTGCTTCAATGAACCCTACACGTCCTCTGTCAAACCAGTGCATCAATACTTTTGCTTGGATGAGAACCGGCACGTTGCCCTTATGTGGATTGGAACTGGTGAATCGCTCCTGTTGCATGGATCGGAACCAGCGCATCACTCCTGTTGCATGACCAGATCCGGCATATCGCCTCTGGTGTGTGGACTGGCCCTGACGCATCTCCTTCGGAACCACCACTGCACAAGGTCTCTGCATTTCCGTAGATGGCATCCTTGATGGCACATCTCCACATTGCAGCTCTTGACTTATCGGAGCCAATGCATCATCACAGCTGGACAGATCAGGACTGGCACATTGCTCCCACTATGTGAATTGACACTGACATATTGCTTCGGCTGCTGCCTGCATAATCAACATTAATGCTGCCAAGAACAAGGTACTTTAGTTCAGCAGGTCTCACTGGGTCCCTTTATTCAGCTCATCCTCCATTGGGGTTGGCCTGAACTTTAGACTTTGTCCTGGTCCTGCGCGACCAGATTATCCGGTAAGAAATTATTGCATCTAAGTGCAGTTCTAAAGTTTATTCTTTAAAAAGTCACATCTCAAGTTCAACTTATTGGATGTTTGTGTTTTGGTCTTGTTTTACTTATTAAATTAGGCTCTGTTTTCTAACCAAAACTTTTTGGGTTGTAATTTCACTGTTTTACTGTTTGAAGTGTTGGAAAAATATTTGAACATTTCCTCTGCACCCAATGATAATGAGTCCAAAGGGTCCAGTTTTTGTTAAAGGATCTTCTATATTACACACCCAATGCTTTTTGTTCATCTTTGTATATTTAAAGTAGAAAATGTAGTAATGACGTTTCTCAATCCTTGGATTACTGTGGTCCCAATCTCTCCAAACCATGATATGTCATTGAACTGCAAAATCCAAATATGAAAGGTAAGGCAGCCCAGTAGAGACACCAGTATACGAGTCTGGCATGTATACTGAGCGTTACATAACTCGAATGAAGGGGGAAATGCAATGATGTGCGGGCGCACCCTTGGACTTTGGTCATTCACAATGGAGGTTTGGTACAGGGTCTAGCCTTTGACTGGGTCATACTCTCAGCTCTCATGGATAGTCAAACTCCTTAGCTCATTGCCTTGTCTATTCACAGAGGGGATTGCCAAAGAGCTGAGTGTTACGCCATATACTGCGCCAACCTGCAGGGTGGCAACTTTCAATGTGAACTCTATCCATACAAAGGTGCGTTAACTGCAGGGCCTGGCTAATGAAAAAGCACCCGATGCCAGAAACAGCCAAATTTTGGTGTGCTGAACCTGGGTGCTTTTTCATCTTTCGCAACGGCACTGCTGGCCGTCCCTTACTTCCCGTTCCCGGAGACCATTACTTGCCAATCAGGGATCTGATACAGGGCCCGACTTACTTCTAGGCCTCTAGGACTCCAATCGCCACTGCAGTCCTCGGATTCTTACCGAACCAGGTTTTGCCTCCTCCTTCTTCACATCCATTGATGACTGATCTCATTTAAGAACCTCTGCACTCCCTTCTCTCACTGCACTTCACCTTTGAACCTTCATTCAGTAACCCGGTCCTGATGATGATCCTCAATCGCTAAGATCGAAACGTTGTCGACATACCAGCACAACTTTCAGTGCCTTTTTGCTGTGGTTCACAAAAAAATTTGATAAACCTGTCAAATTCATGTAAATATGTGAACTGTGAACCACAAGCTCCTCTGCATTTATTTTTTGTCACTTACCCACTCTGCCCCACCGCTGTGTTCTTCACTTGTCACCTGCGCCTTCCACCCTGTTTGGGTTACTTACGCAACAATTGCTTACAGTGCGCATACAACTGTTTCCAATTTTCAGAACCCTTGTCTTTATTATTTTTCCAAGGCCCTGTACTCCTTTAAATATATGATGCCTATGGCACACTTAAAATCCACTTTGAGTCTCCCGACTTTCCTTGCTTGCAATGTTTTGTGCATGCTTGATAACTAGTCTACTCAATAATACCGGTTGAGATTTTGTTGATTGTTTATACTTCCTCACCCAGGTTTCAACCTGGTCTATGGGTTTACTCGTGTTGTATATACTTGATGCAGGGCCAGGCCTTCAGTCAGACCCTGCAACCAATGCAATGGGTAGGCTTGCCGGGAGATTTGTTATTTGTGTGAGTTTTGCTGGTGGTTCTCAAATGAAAGGAGCTCCTGTTTGTTTTCAGGGTTTTCTAGTGGCAAACAGCAAATATAAACTTTTAACTATTCTTTTTATTGATGGAATGTCTCCCATCTTCTTGTTCCGAATGAAGGATCTTTTACTCTGTTCCATATATTAGGTTTGAATTCAATGCAATAAAGTACGAAGGTACTGAGGAAGGATGGTCACTACCAATATCTGCAGCAACATTTCTGCTCTTGCTGCAACCTTGTGTTTCTCGCTTTTTCTTGCGGTTTTCTAAGAATTTCAGAGTCTCCATGCTCTTTGCCTTCAGGTGGCATACCATGATCGAAGTGCCAAAAGAGTACCTCTATGCTCCCTGCCGAATTTTCGGCCACATAGTTTGAAGGAGACCCTCTTGCCATTTCTTTTTTGTGTGTGTTTACAAAAATCCACATAAGGGGGTCCTTTGATTGTTTCTCTGCCTCATTCTCTACAGGACTGATAACAACTTCTTTAGTTTTAGAGGATTCTCTAGTAAGCCACTGCTGGTCATTTCAGCCATTCTAGACATTTCAAAGCTGCATTGAATCTGAATCTCAACTGCACAGGTTCCCGCTTCTTATAAATTGGTGGATGTGCCACAAGTTGCAATAAACCAAGCACATTTAGATGAGATGGCAGGATATATATGAGGTTATACCCAGTGAACATCGCAGATGGCCCTCTACGTTGTCAACATGTCTACAGGCTTCCTCCCAAGTCCTCAGGCTTTAGAGGAAGCCTTGTCGCCATTGCTAGGCATGAAGGGTCCACCAACCAACGCATTTTAGTTTGACTTCATTAACAAAGTACCCCTTACATCACAATTTGATCCCAACCCACTCCTAAATGTATAATTTAATGAAGATAAAAAGCTTTTTTATATGGCACTCTAACATATATTATCACTGAAATAAAATAGTGATGTTATAGTTAGGTTTGGGGAAAAGATCTTAGTGTATGTTATAAAAAACCTAAAATGCACTAAAAAAAGGTTAAAGTGACATTATAGTTTGGCGCTAAAATGAGATAAGAATTTATGTTGAGAACTGGATAAACATTGAAATTCATCAGTTATATTTTAGTGAACTAACTATAACTTGCGCCCCTATCATGCACAGCATACACCATCACTTTTTCACGGGAATCAGAATTGCATGTTTGGTGTCAGTTACCACATGCCTGATAGTTTTCCCCAGGTAAAGTTCGTCAGGTGAACCCTGACAAATTTTATAGTACCAAAAATGTGTTGGTTGCCATATTCAGTAGTACAACCTGCAGGCAGCATTGGCAAGATGCCTGCACACCCTTTGCTATGAATAATTGTAATTAGAGTGACATTACAGGACTGCTGATGGACGATGGATTCTACAGACTGCAGAGAGTGAGAAAATGGACAACAACAAAATGCTACTACTCCTGAAACAGAATTTCTTTATTACAAAGTTAGCACTCTATTCAGTCAAAACAAGGAGAAGAAAAGAAAAGAGTGCATCCTATCAATTTAGAAGTCGTGATGAAGTGCTTGTGATACTGATCACAAGAAGGATCAGCTGGAGAAATTCTACCAATTTAAATTAGTCTGCTGGTTTCTCGGTAGAGCCAGAGTGGATATCAGACCTGTTACTGTAAATGTTCCTTCCCAGAAGAACACTTTACCATTACCAACGAGACAAGATAACAAACAGTTTCTATTTTTAAAAAAAGCACTTAAGACATGACAGGATTTGTTCTCCAGTAAGAAAATAAGTACTCAAATGTATAAATCTGTACAAAACGTTTGCTATTTTCTCTTGTCTTTCAAACTGATTGGAAGTCCCCAGTGTGTGATGAAAGAATTGTACAAAATTTTTTGAAGAACACACACTCATCACTTTATTTTTGTTGCAAATTCTTGCACTGAAAATGCGTATTGTAAAAATACAAATATATTGTTGCTATAAAACAGATAGGTAAAGAATTAAAAGAATGGCAACTGAAAAAACAAATTCGCTTTACTTTAGTCTGATTGGCAGATTCTAGCAGGTGCTCTATTAAGTTCTGCTTTTGGTCATCATATCATCCAAACATCTGTCTTTATCAATGATTCAGGTCTCAAAATGACTTTACACTTTCCGGCTCTTTCTTTCTTCTTTTCTTTTCGTTCCCTTTAGCATAGCTACAAGCACATGAAAAAAAGGAAGACATTTAACTGCTACACTTTATGTTTAATGACTTTAATAACAAGCCAAGTACTGAGGAGCCCATATACCCCTCGCTGGCATCGCTCTTTCAGGCTCCAGGGCCGGTGAGTGCATGCAGAGGTCGGTGATCTCCTGGGGATGCTGACACCTACCGCTCTTACTCTTCCACTCTCACCCAGGACCTGTTGGACGTGTTTGGGCCTGTGGGAGTTTCAAAGGATTGTCCGCATCCCTTACTGCTGACGGCGGGAGAACAGTCCTTGCCTCGGAGACGACAGCCTGGTGACAAGAAGAGAAAGGCGGGGCCGGCATCGGACATGCCGAAAGTATGGCGGTCGTGCCGGCCCCTGACGACCACAGAGGCGGGCCTGTCACGCACAGTAGTGACAGGCGCGCCTCGATCGCGGCTTGTTCATGTCCTTAACGTGACCCGGAAGTGATTAAGATCACTTCCGAGTCACACATTGGGACAATGCCCGGCTGGTTAGAACCAGCCTGGCGGGCAAAGCAGCATAAAAGCTGGGAAGCAGAGGAGTCGTCTCTTTGCTCCTCGCTCCCCCAGGCTGCCAGGTCAGCCTCGCTAGGAGGCTGTAATTTATTTCCGTTTTGTTTTACAGGTGATGGAGCCCGGTTCCGAGATCTACCAGCGCAAGGTCATCAGTGGAATACGGCTTACGAAGGATCGGGCGGCCTCACATTGGGGCTTCACAACATCCTGTGTGCTTTATTTGGCAGGTTTCAGTGGGATGCGGGGATCAAAGATTTACGGCAGAGCTGCGAGCTGCTCGGTGGCTTTCGGGATTTCCCATTGCAGTGGAGACCCGGGGGCGCGTCCAGTAGCTGTTCGCCAGGAGATATCCCCTTTTTCACAAGAGCGCGGTAAGCGGGGAACGCTCACCTTGCCCTGATCTTGGGCTGCGCAGAATCGAGGGATTGGCAGAGGTGCGAGCAGCACTCTGTTTGAGGTATTTAACTGAGGAGCCTGTTGGGATTGCGTTAATCTTGAGCCAGCACTCCACTACCGGCATCAAATAATCCTGCCCCAGTCACGCGGTGCACCTGTGTTTAAACATGGTGTGGACTTGGCTTTTCTTTTCGTTCCCTTTAGCATAGCTACAAGCACATGAAAAAAAGGAAGACATTTAACTGCTACACTTTATGTTTAATGACTTTAATAACAAGCCAAGTACTGAGGAGCCCATATACCCCTCGCTGGCATCGCTCTTTCAGGCTCCAGGGCCGGTGAGTGCATGCAGAGGTCGGTGATCTCCTGGGGATGCTGACACCTACCGCTCTTACTCTTCCACTCTCACCCAGGACCTGTTGGACGTGTTTGGGCCTGTGGGAGTTTCAAAGGATTGTCCGCATCCCTTACTGCTGACGGCGGGAGAACAGTCCTTGCCTCGGAGAGGACAGCCTGGTGACAAGAAGAGAAAGGCGGGGCCGGCATCGGACATGCCGAAAGTATGGCGGTCGTGCCGGCCCCTGACGACCACAGAGGCGGGCCTGTCATGCACAGTAGTGACAGGCGCGCCTCGATCGCGGCTTGTTCATGTCCTTAACGTGACCCGGAAGTGATTAAGATCACTTCCGAGTCACACATTGGGACAACGCCCGGCTGATGTTGCGATTGCGTTAATCTTGAGCCAGCACTCCACTACCGGCATCAAATAATCCTGCCCCAGTCACGCGGTGCACCTGTGTTTAAACATGGTGTGGACTTGGCTCTCTGCTTGGTAGTTTTTTAAAGCGCAGTAGTTGAGGACTGAGAAGAGAGCAGTGGTTGGCCCCGAGTTGAGAAGCGCATGTAGCGCGTTGGTGGGGCATCAATCACCGGAAACAGCTAGTCAATTTACTGTTGCAGTAGCACGAACAGTGTGCTCTGAAATACGTTAGGGAGTGTTCCCATGGCAATTTTGAATTAACCTAGAATAAATTAAGGCTAGTTGTGTGTTAGGTGTGACCAGCTGGGCGCGAATATATAATTAGCAGGGATCCAGAGTCAGCTGTGCATTCACAAGCAGTACAGGGCAGCCTGCATGCCGCATCTTCAGCTTGAAGTGGTCTGGTTACATTAAAAGTGTCCTTGTGTAAAGTAACTGGTGCTCATGTAAAGTACTCAATTCCTATGTAAGGCTATTCACTATATTGGCGGGTTGTGTGCTTCATGCTTTGGGCCCCCTTTGGTAAAAACACCAATTTCTGGGCATTGCTTGCATTTGGCATAGCAGGAGGCACACATGTTTGGGTGATGACCGGGGTGGTGGCTGCACTCGATCTGTTTTCTTTCTCCTGACTATAGAGTCGAAGCAGCAAGTTTTTCAGGAATCCGGACAGGAACACGAAGAGGCCCAGTCCATTTAGGATAACTGGTGCAGCTCATGGGATTCGTTAAGGGGACACGGACAGTCCTGCACTCCACCGCAGCTTGGAGCCACACAGGCTTTGAGAATACTCGCCTGACTCACCGGATTAGCTAGTGTGGCATTTCTCTGGTTGCGTGGGTGCTTACAGCTGGTGGTGTACCTCCAGCATTCTAAGGTAAGGGCCTGGACAGTGGACCAGGCCTGGAAGTACAGTGGGTGGTGCGCATTTAGGCTATTGCACAATTGACCCTGTTTAAGTAGGTGGCATTGTGTATGCGTATGTTACGTAGCCAGCATGTTTGTAATAACCCCTGCAGTTTGGTAAAAGCGATGGCCAGTAAGGTAAAGCGTTGCGAGAAGCATTCTCGCATGAAGTACATGATGGAGACAGTGATGCGCAAGATGGTTACTATGGACAGGAGATGGAAGAAGGTCGATAAATTAGGACAGAGCTTTGCTGATCTCAGTGAAAGGAAGGAAGGTAAAGGTGATATTGGGGATAGGCCTCAGTAAACCATAGTGCCCCCCAAAGCCTAGGGGGTAATTAGCCCCTCTCCCCAAGCGGGCTAGGCCCAAGAAAGGGGTCACAATGGTAAAGAATATACCAAAAGCACCCGTGTCAGTCCCCCAGACCTTGGTAGAAGGGAAGGTACCGGGTCCATCACGGGTGGTTCCTCTGGGAGGTGTTCCTTTGGGTGCCCCGGTCCCAGTTGTTCCTGCGGAGATGGTTCCTCAGTGAGGTATTCCGTCCGGTTCCTCGGCCCCGGCTGTCCCTGGGGGGTGGTCCCAACAGGAAGCAGTGCACAGGATCCAGTGACTGCGGAAGGTAGGTCCCCAAAGGATGCCCCAGTAGGCAATACCCCGGTTCCACAAGATTTAGTGTCACAGTTAGCCGCAGTCCTTCCATCGTTGGGGAAGGCTGGGATGTTGTTGGCATCAGTGGAAGCGAAGGGTATAGGGGGAACCCACTGCCAGAAGCAAGACAGATGGTAGCTCAGTTTGATGCAATGCCTGGGGGTACATCAGGTGAGAGGCTTATTACACCTTCCCTTCCTAATCCAACTGGTGGGGTATCCGCACTTGAATCCAACAAGGAAGTGCAAGTGAACTGCCTGGCGAAAGAGAAGTTGACGCGTGCCAGCTGGAGCAGCTCCAATAGGTAGGCAGTTAACATTGCTGCTGCTGGGTGTGGGTGAATCCCGCACAGGGAGGGAGCATTTGGCAAGGCACCGCACACAAGAGGTGAAAGAAAAGATATGGTCAGGAAGTTATATTAGTATGTTCTCATTGCTTCTTGATGAAACTGAAATAGTCAGGCAGATATGGCATGTTACCAGAACCGGATTACTATGGCTCATGACAAGTATGGGGGCATTGGTTGGAAGTAGTATAATAAGGATATTAGGAAGGCTAAGGCATCTGACCCATCCCTATCCTGGGACCGCGTTGACACAATCGCGTGATTAGATCAGTTTGGAGTGGGAGTGCAGCCCAATAACAGGGGCCAGTCATTCCATTCCTTTCAGCTCTTTCGGCCATCCCAAACCACAGGCCCTGCCACTAGTTCGGGTAGCGGGGGAGGATGGAAAGGGACATGTTGGGACTTTAATAGCTGGACATGTACTAGGACTCCAGGCACGTGCAAGTTCAAACATGCATGCTCTATCTGTGCCAACCCTCGCACCCAGAGTCCAAATGTCTCAAGAAATCAAGCGATAAGGGAAGGAGGAAACAGGAGTGAGGGGAGGGCTCAACATATGGCACACTCACCGTTAACATAATGGCTATGACTCCTTGGCTGAACAAGTACCCTTTACATTCCACTGTTAGGACATTGCTAGAAGGTTTCATGTATGGGTTTAGGATCCCTGCACCTGACTATGTTGGGGCACCTGAATGCAAAAATCTACTTGCTGTTAGGACCAATCCAGGCATGGCGGCAACAACAATTGAAAAATAACTATGACTGGGCAGAATAGTTGGGCCATTTGATTGCTTCCCGGTACACAATTTTGTCTATTCCCCTTTGGGAGTGGTCCCCAAAAAAGAGGGTGGAGAGTTCAGGTTGATACATAATCTATCAGCACCTAAGAGCAACTCTTTGAATGACGCTATCAGTGATGAGATTTGTAGTGTACAATATGCTTACTTTGACCAGGCGGTGGATATGCTCAGGGGCGTGGGCCCTGGGGAATTGCTGGCTAAATCTGATATTGAGTCTGCTTTTCGTTTGTTGTCAGTTCACCCATCGGTTTTCACCTTCTGGGTTTTAAGTTCCAGGGTGAATTCTACATTGATATGTGTAAGCCCATGGGTTGTTCGGTCTCCTGCGCTTACTTTGAGAAATTCAGTTCATTTTTAGAATGGGTTTGTAGACAGTCTAAAAGGCCATGAGTTTGTCATGCACTATCTGGATGACTTTCTTATCCTGGGGTCAGCAAGCTCCCGGGAGTGTGCGTGAGAACTGCAAGAATTTTGGATGCTCATACAGGCTTTTGGGGTTCCCCTGGTGCTGGGAAAGACAGGAGGACCAACAACAACAATAGAATTCTAAGGCATTCTGTTAGATTCAGTCCAAGGGTGTTTCTGGTTACCAGCAGATAAGATTATAAAATTCAGGTGAGCATTGCAGCAATGCCTGGCAAAGGATAAGGTTACCTTGCATCAGTTACAGCAGACTATAGGGCAGTTGAACTTTGCTCTGAAAGTCATGCCAATGGCACAACCATTTTCCCGCTCTATCTCCCAGGCCATGGCCTGTCTCAAAGAAAAACACCACCACACCAAGCTGTCGGCTGAGGTTAGGCTGAGGTTAGGCAGGACATGAGGATTTGAATGGCATTCCTGCAGGACTTCAACAGCAAGGTAGTTTGGCCCGGTCCACCAACTACTTCTGCGGAGTTAGGTTTATGGACTGACGCTGCAGGTAGTGTGGGATTTGGTGCCATACTTGGTAATGAGTGGGTGGCTCAGAACTGGCCAGCATGGTGGGTGCAGAATGGAGTGACAGCTAACATTGGATTCTTGGAATTGTTTCCCATCTGGATGGCATTAATAGTTTGGCCTAAAAGATTGCGTAATCAATCAGTGGTGTTCTGGTCGGATAACATGACTGTAGTCGAATGCATCAACCAACAAGCAACAAGCAGCACGGTGTAAATGATTCTCCGCCTGTTGAAAGAGATAGTGTTGTTATGTATGAAATTGAACATGCAGTTTAAAGCTAAGCATGTGCCAGAGGTGTTGAATTATGCTGCTGATGCACTCTATTGCTTCAAGATGCAGGGTTTCAGGGCACACCTCCCCTCTGCAGCAGCGACTCCAACATCCTTCTCAGAAGTACTTTGGCAGATTGGTGCCCCCAACTACCGAACCTTGTGGCATTTAGCCTAGCTACCAGGGCCAGGAAAGCTTATGAAGGGTTGTTTTCGGCATATTGTACATTCTTGGGAAGGGATTGGGCAGAGAAGTGGCATGACACAGGGGCACTCTATGCAATACTTGAGTGCTTTAAACAAAGAGGGGCCTTCAGCGGCAGCAGACAGGCGGCATGTGGCAGTGATCTCTTTCTTTGCGCAAACTAGAGACAGGGAACACACCACCAACAGCTTCACAGTTAGGAAAGCCTTAAAAGGGTGGCAAGCGGATCCAGGGGTCAGCACCGGACACGAGACGTCCAATAGGGGTGGAGTTGCTAACATCTTTACTGGGGGCTCTTGACATTATTCACAGCACCCCTGTGCAGAGCTGCCTTTTCATTAGCCTTTTATGATGCTTTTAGGATAGGGGAATTGGTGGCCAGAATAAACAGGATGTGCAATGGGGCCTGGAGTTAGAACATGCAAAGGTACAAGGCGACGCCTTATTGATATCCATTAGGAAATCCAAAAATGACCAAGAGGCCCCAGATTTGAATGGAGGGGGGAGTCTGTGAAGGCACTGAATCACTCAGTAAGGAGGATCAATAATAAGATAGAGAGGTTGTTTAGGTCTCCTCATTTACAGACGATCACCCATGGGTGTATTAGGGGGGAGCCGTGCTTCTTAAAAGATGGTGTCCACTTGTCTAAAGTAGGTAATGAAATCCTTTTAGAGAATCTGCTAGCATGGTTAAGTGGCTTCAGAAGCAGGATGTGACCCTCTAGTTAGCAATTTGTGGGGGGGGGGCAATAGTCGGCTATGCTGGCCTGTGGCGGTAAGGTCATGATTGGTGAGCAGAAAATGTAAGTTCCTTAGAGGGAGGTGCCATTCTTGAATGGTGTCGCCCAAGGGGGAGGGACAAGTGGTCTCTCCTAGAACTCCAGGGGCAATTACAGCCGGTTGGCTGGATGTGTGCGGGGAAGTGGGAAGTTACGCTTTACCTAGGCTGGTTGGCCACCCCAATGGCGCCAGTAAAGGGTGCAGAACTGCAGGGGTCCGTTATGGAGATAATATACAGAGCGTACGGGGTAACCGGAGCGGGAGTACCCTCACTCACTCCAGTGGGAGGGCGGGCATAATTTGATCTGACACCAGTTATTGACCTTGCCGTAGGCTCAAATAGGGATACGCAGAAAAGTAACTGCTATTATGATTATTGATGATGATATGTTTTAGATTCGGATAGGAATAACTTGTATTAGAGTTATGTTAAGGTTAGCCATCTGACATCTGTACTTATCAATGTAATCAATGTCATTCTACGTTTTCTGCGTATTTTGTAAATATTGTAAAAATTAATTTTCATTTAAAATTTTTATGTTAATAAATATGGCTGGGGGTTATTTACGACCCCTTCATCTAAAACTCTTGTTATGATATTATCTGGATCTTGACAAGGGAGGAGGGGGTATAGGTAGTACCAGGCCATAGAGAAAGGCGGGGCCGGCATCGGACACGCCAAAAGTATGGTGGTCATGCCGGCCCCTGACGACTGGTCCTGAACGTGACCCGGAAGTGATTAAGATCACTTCGGGGTCACGCGTTGGGACAATGCCAGGCTGGTTAGAGCTAGTCTGGCGGGATAAGCAACATAAAAAGCTGGGAGCAGAGGAGTCGTCCTCTTTGCTCCTCGCTCCCCCAGGCTGCCAGGTCAGCCTCGCTAGGAGGCTGTAATTTTATTTCCCCACCCACCATCCCCTAAAGCAAATGTTGTATTGGTGTATGCTTTGTTTTCTTTACAGGTAGGACATGGATAGTTGTGATGTGTTTTAAAAAATGTTCTGTCTATATCTAGGAGAGGTGTCTTCCTTTACAGGTCATCTATCGTCGTATTTAGTGCAAATCCTTGGTCAAGCGGTAAGGTCATGATTGATGAGCAGTATATCTAAGGTCCTTAGAGGGCAGCGCCATTCTTGAATAGCGTCGCCCAAGGGAGAGGGACAAGTGGTCTCTCATAGAACTCCAGGGGCAGTAACAGCCGGTAGGCTGATGGGTGCGGGGGAGTGGGGAGTTACGCTTTACCTAGGCTGGTTGGCAACCCCACACGTGCACAATGGCACCAGTAAAGGGTGCAGAACTGCAAGGGCCACTTATGGAGATAATATACAGAGCGTACGGGGCTTAAGGGGGGGAGTACCCTCACGGTAAATGGGCCCTCTGCGCATACGCACTCCGGTGGTAGGGCGGGCATAATTTGATACGAATCTGACACCAGTTGTTGACCTTGCCGTAGGCTCAAATAGGGATACGGAGAAAAGTAACTGCTATTATGATTATTGATGTTGATATGTTTTAGATGCGGATAGGAATAACTTGTATTAGAGTTATGTTAAGTTTAGCCATCTGACATCTGTACTTATCAATGTAATTAATGTCATTCTATGTTTTCTGCATATTTTGTAAATATTGTAAATATTAATTTTGTTTACATTTTTTATGTTAACAAATACGGCCGGGGGATTATTTACGACCCCCTCATCCAAAACTCTTGCTATGATATTATCCGGGTCTTGACAAGGGAGGAGGGGGTATAGGTAGAACCAGGCCATAATTTTCCGCATCGGGTACCACCTGACCTTGCTACGCCACTGAGCCCATTGATCATCATCTCTCTCTCATTTGTTAACTCGTGCAGCCTTAGATGCTCTTACTTTGTTTGATCCTTCCATAGAGCATGGTGCATGGCCTTGAGCTTGTCCTTCCACTTCCTGCGTTTTGAGAGATACTTTTTGTCTTTTAATTGAAGCACTCTGTCAGAGTGCAGGCATTTTGGGAGAAGGCTCCCTTCTGTGCTTTTTTCCCCTCAACTGTGTTGTTGCCTGCTCTCTTCCATTGTCTGCATTGTTGCTTTCTCCGATGCGCTGTCTGTGATTTTGCTTGCCTCCTCCTGCTGCCCATGATATTTTTAAGAAAACAGGGCTTTTTGTAGATGTCCCCCTAATTTTTGCCCTCACTTGGGCTATTAAATGCTGGTCACTGACAGAGCTCTGAAGCCTGCCAACCAGGCTCCAGTGCCAGTGCTCTTTCCCTAAAACTGGTATTGGTGAATTGGCAATAACAATTGATAGATTCATTGCCCCTTGTTAAGTCCTTGGTAAATGGTACCAGGGTTACCCAGTGCAAAGGTGGTAAAGGAGTCCCCAGAGCTGCAGCATGGTTTTGTGCCACCACATGTGATCCAGGTAAACTACTGACAACAGGCTTGCCATTCCAGACTTCAGGCGGAGTTCAGACTGTTTGAACTCAACTGTGTCCTCACCAACGCAGTGTCTTTAATATATGTTAGGCCCCCCTAAGGAAGGTCTCCCTAGCCCAGGAGGCATGGTGCATCATATTAAAAATGTGGACATCTAAGTACAAGCATATATGTCCCTATAGTGGCATTCCCCATTGGAAACTACTATAAGTGTTAGCGGTCCACAGGATAAAAGAGGCTGCCAAGCAGGCACTGTGGAGATTGGCTACTCGATTATGGTACCACTAAAATATGTTACATATGGTATCAAACTAGACACCTTCTCACCCTGATATGATTCTCGTGCTCTGGGTGGCCTGGCATACACCCATGTGGCATCTTAGAGGATACCTACCTGGTTGCCCTAGCTTCACTGTGCTCTGGCGGACCAGCCCACACTTTCCTGGATCTGCGGCCCCCAAGACAGGATTCTTACCTCCTGTAAGGCAGTGTGATCACTCCCAGGAGTCAGAAATAAAGGCTTTGGCAGGAAGGAGGTCACACTTCCCTTCTCCCAACCAGGCTAGCGAATTGGCACATCAAGGCGGTGAGCTCAATCGGCTGCGCCGCCTCTTATATGTATCTGGGCTATCTCCATGAAGAGGACATAGCCCTTTCCTTTACCCAAATGTGCTTGCACCTGGGCAAGATGGGAAATTAGCTATGCATGAGGTACCCCAGGAAGACTGGCCACACCTCTAGGGTGAGCAGCCTGGCCTGTACACCTAAAATCATATTTTGTTATCTTTAGGAGGGCAGACATAGTGGGTTCCTGGTGGAAAAGATGACCTACACCTCCAAATGTGATCACCTCAGGGGCAGATTAGCTGCAGGGACTAGCTGCCCATTGGCTATTAGCTACCACACCCCAAACTTCCCTGAATCTAGGATACCAGAACCTCAGATCTGAACAACTTACTTCAAAGAAGGACCAAAAGGCGACCTGTTTTGCCGACAACAGGACTTTGCCCTCAGCACAAAGTAAAAGAGAGATACTTTGTCCCTCAGGCAACATGCTTGAAACTAAGTAAACAACTCTTATCCTTGGCTAAAACTCAACACTCCCGAAGAGGGGGACCCTTGTGGAAGCCAGAAGCACTCTCAGCCTTTCCTGGACTAGTGGCACTGGTTTCCTGCAAACTGCAGGGAAGAGCACATGCCAAATCCACGGAATCACTGGGCATTTAACCCTCTGAGGTACCTGCCCAAATCTAAGTGATCCATTCCATTGTGGGAGCAGTAGACTCACCTGCCCCAAAGTTTTAGACTGCTATGTTACTCCCCCGTCCCCTGTGAAGTTTCAGAAGCTTTTTGCGGTGCTTACCGGTTTGTTTGCCACTAATCCAGCCTCCAACCCCCCACTCTTGACAAAACGTCGACAGGGAAAACCATGCAACCATCATGCAACATCAGCAACTGTTTGTTTTTGCATTCTGTTTCTTGCAGCACTGTGTAAACGGTTAAACAGCTCCCATTAAGCACCAAGTACAGCCAGACCAACTCTGCGCCCGGACTCCATGGGCTAGGAAAAATTGATCTGACTGTTGTGGCCTGTTCCTGGGGGTCTCCATGACCTTATCCCTGTAAGGGTTCCAAATAACTCAACCTGCAAGTGACTAATTGTCACTAAGGGCTTTTACCATTGACCGCAATGTGGCTTTGTCTATGTACTTTACTTTACTGCACTCATTTAATATTGTTTCAAAAATCTATACCTTTAGTTATATGTATGATATTCAATTCATTTTGATGTCTAAATTAAAATAAAAATACACTCTATTTTTATAAATTGGTGTGGGATTTCTCTTGGGTTGGGTCAATTACTTATCGTCCATGTTGGTACTCTGAAAATGCTTAAGACACGTTCCTCTAGTAAAGACTGACTGCTCTTTGCCACTCTACCAGGACAGATCTAAGGATTTATTAGTGTGAATCCAAGGACCATCTTTGGGGTATTGTGATATAATTACAAGGTAAGGCCATCCAGCCATACCGCATAATATTCCACTTTCCTACAATGTTGCTTTCCACAACCCTACTGTTGTTTTTGCATGACCCCTCCAGCCCTTCTCCACAGTCTGTGTTGTTGATTGCTCCATCTCAGTGTCCATGTTATTGCTTCCCCCACTTGCTGTCCATTTTGTAGCTTGCCTCCAGCAGCTACTTTAAAAAAAATGTGTGTACTCTATGAGTGTTCATGTTTTTCAGTTGTCTCCTTCAATTGCTTTTCCACCTGCCATGTTGCCCCCCTCCTCTGTGTTGCTTCTCCCCCTGCCTCATCCTTGTTGCCTCCTGGCCCCTTCCCATTGTCTCCTGACCGGCAACACAAAAAAGATGATATGGCGTGGCTGGCTGGACCAGTGACACAATAGCAACCAAACAAATATTAGAAATTTAAGACCAAAAACCAATCTATCAACTCCATATACATAGATCTAAAATTCACTAATATCAAGCACACAAACATTGTTAACAAATTAATCTTTTTACATGCATTGATAACAAAAATATGGGAAACACGAATATCCTTAATTATAAATAAACATATACCATGTCAAAAATATCGATTAACACAATATCAAGAACAAAATTATCATCAACATAGCTAATAAATAACACTGAAAAACCACTTTACACTGAAACCGATCACTTTAAATTAATCCAAAACGTATTATAAACATCTACAACTAAATTAAAATATATTACATCACCCACAAATTAAACGTTCACCCCACAAAAATAGTACATGTATAAAATATATAATATATGCATCTTAAACAATATTTACAATATACATTGAAGTACAAATAACAATATACAATATTATATCAAAACAAATAAATCTATAGCTAACTAAATACTATTATATATATTACTACTAAAAGAAAACAATCACTTGAGTTTACCAAAGAAAGATCTAACTGATCAAATATCTAACATATAAAAAATTATAATTATACTAAACCAACCAATAAAATCACACTATAAACGACTTCAGCCAATACAATCACTCAAACAATTAAACAAACAATATAAAAAGCACACTGATAAAAGCAAATAATTACTCCAAAAGTGACAAACACTGCAAGAGGAGGAAACTTGGCCGGATTCTCCCTACAAATGATTATCAATTACAATATACATCTCTACAACTACATATTCAATTAAGTAATACTTATATTTAAACTAAAAATTAAATAGTCCTAAACTGAAAAATTAATTATTAACAAGTAAATAGTAACACACACTTTAACTTTATAACTGAACACAGATTACCTGAAATAAAAGTCTAACACTTCCAGACCAACAAACTGGTAGAAAATCTATAACAAAACACCAAAAATATAAAATAAAGTATACGTAAATAATACATTTACAGTGACCAACAATAGACCTAACTCCCTAAACCTCAACAAACAAACAAAAAATACCAAATTAAATAAATCTACCTCTTTTTCCTCTTTCAACAGAAAACAAACAACTGCTTATAGTTTAAACAAGCTGAAAGGACAAGCAGCAAACCAGTGCAAAACATCTAAAATAAATACAAATAGGTAAATAAAATAAAAGTACCAACATTATTAAAGATATAAATACCTTACCTGCTAAATGTAACTATAATATGTATTTAAATTATCACTCAACTTACAGATATAATGACAAAATATGTCAAATATATCCCTTCACATAAAGGAAAACAGTTATTAAGGGCCTGATTACGAGTTTGGCGGTGCGGCACTGGATCTACCGTGCAGCCGCACCACCAAACCTGTGGTTGGGCCGCCCACCAGTTTATCATGTCTGGTCGACTTTTTGGGGACGTTCCCACTGCGGTGCCTCCAAAAATGGGCACCGCAATGGGAACGACAAAGATAATTCCCGAACATCATGGACTCTATAGGAACTGGGGTGCATGAACACAGGGGGGCTGATGTTGTGCTCCCCTGCATGAACCCCATGGCCCAGAGGCAACAGGGGTCCCTGCAGAGCTCCCTTTGTTTCCTCTCCACGACGGTTTTCATGGAGAAGGAACCACCATGAAAACCATGGCAAAGAGGAAACTTGTAATAAGCTTAGCAGGAGAGCGGCGGTCCCACCAAACATATTGCTGTCTCTAAACTGCCACACCACTGGTAGGGAATGGTAATTCCCTGGCAGCTGTGGTGGGGCAATGGCGGTCCAACTGCCTTAAATGTAATAGTGTGGTCAGAAGATCACCTTCCCCATGCCTCCGTGAGTCTGGTGTTCTGTGGACCGCCAGTCTTGAAATCGAGCTGTGAGAGATAAAGGCAATAGTCCATCTACATTCAAACATTGATTTTCAAACAAAAAATAACCAATAACTAGAGCTAAAACAGAATAGTTTAGAATTTATGGGCCATATTCTCAAGGAGCTATCGCCGATTTTACCCAGCCAAAGTTAACACCCCATTCACAAGCTGGTGTAAACAGCCTATAACACCAGTTTATCCGTGATAACAGCCACAAAAAACATCGCCACACATGACCCCAGCAAACTATCGCTAATGAGATGCAGAGTAGGCGTTCTCGTACAAAAAGCCGCAACAACACCACTCCGCAACATTCACAACGACCAGCCACATCAGCGATAAGACCACGAAACATGTGATAATGCATGTTAGCAGCAGAAAATTAACACTTGCTCTGACCTGGTGTAAAGTTGGATGACAACCGGCAGCAGCCAACACAGACCAACAGAGCCCCCCTACTATGCATCCAGTGCCTACCAACGCCGATGTGCCCTTAACCCCTACATCCATTCCACATTCCCATCCCTCTCCTACAGATTCTGACACCACCGCCTTGATCCAACCCTCTAGACATCCTAGCCCATCTACATGCCCACCAACACAAGCTATCAGTAGCCTCCCTAAACCTTCTACCTTAAATCCACCCTTCCGCGGGGATACTGGACCTCATGAATCTGGTTGTCTTAACCACACTACTAAGCCCACTGCATTCTCCACAAAGTCAGTTCCCTCACCGCCGACCCCCTGCCCGCAAGAGCACCCCTCTTTTAGGGATTTGGACACTCTCCACAGCAAAGTTACTGAATTAACCTTGAGCATCCACAAGTCCTTCATGGACCTCATAAACCTCCTGCACCTCTCCGAGCTCACTCTCTCAAAGATCAGGCTCTCACAAAACTCTACCCCCCACATCCTACTCCAAGCCCCTTCTCCATCCATTCCCGCTACCCCTGAGACACCTGCGCCCTCACAGGTAGCCCGGCTACCTCGCAGAGGAAGAAATACAGGCCCTCCACCTATCCTACAAACCTCCCCTTGCTACGACTAGCAATATGGAACTCTCGAAGGATGAAATTACTGACCTCCTCATTAGCTATGAACACCCATGCCCCTCTGACCCGAAAAAAGATCAACCTATACGCACGGTTGCAATCAATCCCTATAGATCAGCCACTCTCCACAACAGGGGAATAGTCAACAGTAACCTAGAGCTAGTCCCAACCTCCGACCATAGTCACGATTTGCATACCGTCCCTTCTCTATCCGGTCTCCTTATCAACTGCCGCTCTGCGGTAAATCATCCGCAGATGTCGCCAATGTCATCCTGAACCTAAACACAGACGTAGCAATCCCGACGGAATCCTGGCTAAATGAAACCTCTTCGCCCTGCCTAGACCTTCCAGTCCCGCCCAACAATCTCATTGTAAGGTTGGACAGGTAATCACAAAAAAAGGGGGTGGCATTGCCTGCATCTACCGCTCCAACCTCCTATCACTGAACTTCTGGCTGAACCTACTGACTCCTGCTAATATCTTGCCCTATCTGTCTGCAACAACACCTCCCTTCAGTGCAAACTGCACATCTTTTACCACCCCCAGGCAAGAATGACACCTTCACCGACTACCTCATGGAAATCATCTCAGCCAAGGCCTCTCAGAATGCAAATGAAATTTTTCTTGGCGACTTCAATTTGCACTGGAACGACCGCAAGGACACGCAGCTCAACGCCATCACAGACTTCCTGGCTGACCAAGCCCTTACCCAAGCCTGCTCCCTCCCTACTCACTCAAAAGTTGCCATTCTAGACTGGATCATCTCTAAGAAACCTGCGGTTAAACTCATTTCCATAGATCCCTGCGACTGGTCTGACCACCCCGCTATCACCTTCTGTCTTCCTGGCACTCACGAGACATGGACACAGCAACCGGTGATCCCCAAAAGATGAATTAGGGACACCAAGAACCTGGATCACGAGAAATTGGCTGCCCGCTGTGCAACTGACCTCCCCACATATCACCACGGTCGACAACCTCACTGAACATTATTCCACAACGATAGCCAATATAATCGATGACCTTGCCCCGCTAAAACTGCAAAGAACACAGATCAAAGACAGGAACCCCTGGTTCAATGGATCTCTTAACAATGAGAGGAGGTCCCTCCGACAAACAGAACGGAACTGGAAAAAGCACCCTCTGCAGACCATCTTAAACTTGTACGTCTGCCCAGAAACGCCTAAAGCAAAAAAATCATCAATTCTAAAAAAGAATTCTTCAGAGCTGAACTGGATAACGCTAAGAATAGACCTAGCAAATTATTCAAGTTGCTCAAACACCAATCAAACATACTTGCTAAATCATCCAAAGAAACCCCTATTTACAATCCCATGCGAGCAAGTCTCCTCCTTCTTCTGTGATAAAATCTCTGCCCTAGGAAAGGAACTCATATCTGCTACCTATTCCCAAACCCCTCCGGTTCTTCCTCCCCACTCAGCACTGCCCTCCCAGACCTCCCCCAAAAACCAAACGTTATGGTCCAACTTCAAAGTCGATGATGAACACTCGATCTCAAAAACTCTTTCCTCCTTAAGCCCCAACAATCACTTCAACGACCCTCTCCCTTCAAACTGCCTTGCCTCTGTTTCCCAGGCTATCATCCCTTCTTGGACGACTATAATCAACTCCTCTCTCCTACAGGGATCGATTCCTGACTCTCTCAAAGCCGGCCAGGTGGTCCCCATTCTAAAAAAATCCACTTTAAATCCTGCAACTCCTGACAATCACAGACCTATCTATAACATCCCTCTCCTAGCAAAAGTGCTGGAAAATTGTGTACAGGAACAGCTTAGCCAACACATCTCCAACTTCCACCTTCTAGATGATTTGCAATCTGGTTTCAGACCTGGGCACAGCACGGAAACCACACTCCTCCACTTTGTGGATGATGCCCTTCAAGCCCTTGACCAAGGCAAATCCTGTTTCTTGATCCTCCTTGACCTATCCTCAGCTTTTGACACAGTTAACCACAAAATTCTCCTGAATCGCCTCAAACTTAAGATGGGCCTGGATGGCACCGTTCTGGCTTGGTTTCGATCCTTCCTCCAGAACCGCTCGCAGAGAGTCCTGATCAACGGCAACCTATCCGCTTCCTCTTTGATCACAGTTGTAGTCCCCCAATGATCAACCTAATCCCCTACCCTCTTCAATCTGTACCTCGAACAGCTCTCAGAAGTGCTGCGCACTGCCAATATCTCCTACCACATGTATGCCGATGACACACAGCTCTATATTAATATCTCTTCTCCAGAGGATATCCATTCCCTGAATGAGGCCTTGAAACTAACTGTTTACTGGCTCACATCCAACCAGCTTAAACTCAATGCCCCCAAAAAATCTGAATCCCTCCACCCAACGCCAATACAGACATTCAAGTTTGAACCAAGGCTATCACAGCGCTAAACTGCTCTCCTACCTTTGTGGACTCTGATAAATCCCTGGGAATTACCTTAGACGGCAACCTGAACATGCAGGGCCATATCAAAGCGATGGGCAAAACTGCCAGATTTCACCTGAACTACCTATGAAACTTGAAACCTTTCCTTGATCCCTCTGATCTAAAATTGGCTATCCAGGCCTTAGTCATCTCTCGACCAGAATATGGTTGCTCCACCCTTGCAGGCCTACCCTAGATCTCTCTGGCACCCTTGAAAGCCTGCCTCAACGCCGCCACCAGACGTCTAACTATCTCTAAGAAGTTCAACCACATCTCGCCCCACCTTAAAGCTCTGAACTGGCTTCCTCTTGAGGCCGGAATCCAATTCAAACTGGCTTGCTTCACCCACAAGGCTCTCTATTCCAGATCCCCTGCTTTTCTCGCACAGAAACTTGTGTTATCCGGAGGAATCAGAAACTCCCGGTCCGCCAGAGCCCTTTTGCTCCAACCTGCATGCTTCAAGAAAAAAGAACATACAATCGGGCTTTCTCTGGGGCCGCCCCAAGAATATGGAACTCACTCCCACCCGCCATTAGAAGAATACCGTCTCTAGCTCACTTCAAAAAGGAGACCCAAACTTTCCTAATGGACAAATTCCTCTCCTAAAGCTCACGCTACAATCACCCCCTCAACCTGACTTTACCTATCGTCACTGCACTATTCCTTGACTGCATCCCCCTATGTTACCCGCCCTGCACTTCTGAACAATCCTTCAGCATGGACAAAGACAGCAGACCTGCAGGAAAATGCACCAGCCTCACAGACTCAACACCAGAGGATGCCATTGCCCACTACAGGCTCAAAAGGACAACCATCCTATTCATCCTAACCATCATCGTCCAACAGGCCGACAACACCAACACAGCAGACAACCAACATCCCACCCCACACAAAGCTGCTGGCTGTGATGCACCTGTTGGCCTCTGGTACCCCCAACCAACACTCACCAGAGTCAGAGTAGTCTCACAGCTAGCCGCATCCAAGTCCCTCACACCTGTCATGGATGCCATCATCAGCCTAGTACCCCAGTATCTATAAGTCCACCACAATGCGCAGGATCCGCTGGAGATCAAGCAAGGACCATACGCCATAGCTGGATGCATGCATGTGTTGGGGGCAATCCACAGCACACATGTCCTACTTGTCCCCTCTGTGACACAGCACAAAATCACCGTGGAAGCTCCACCAACTTCTTCGCCAAATACCCAGCTAGTCTGCATGATTCCTTCATCCTCCGACAGTCCATAATCAACCAGAGCTACCATGATGGCACCAAGGAAAATGCACAGCCCCTTGGCAAGTTCTAAATGAATACCCCACACACCTCAACTCCACAACCATGCAACTCATAACTCTGGCAATGCACACGTTACAAAATCACATACAACATGCAAACCAACATGTCCACCCACCAGACATGACAGAACAACTTACAATGGTAACCTGGGCAAGCCGTGAACATGAGCCATCAACAGCCTGGCACCTCAGCCACACAATAGCGGAATGTGGGGAGAGGTGGGAACCAGGCATATGTGAAGGAGGAAGCAGAACCATGATTAGGAAAGTACACAATGGCAAGAGTGGCGTTGATGTGCTCGACAGACCGCAGTATGCAGAACACACCCATATCCATGCAGCTGGTGTTTGGAGTGTAGTAAACGCAACCGTGTCACCCCAGCCAGTGGGGGAGTTCGTGGGAATATTGCCTGTTATGTCCCCCCGTAAGCGTGAGTGGGTTGTGATGGCTCGGCGTACACCAGGCCAGCGTAAGGGTGTGAATAAAAAGCACATAACCCTGGGCGTGGTCCTCTTCCGGAATGCCAAACGTCTCTGCCAGGGAGGCGCCTCTCACCCTGCCATGAGGCAGACGCCGTCCTCGTAGGCGGAGTTGCCTGTGACCCTGTGCACCTGCCGTAACCCGACCAACTGGACCCCGAACCCGTCAGGCCCACCCCTGCGCAGCCAGGCCACATATTTCACCTGCCGACACCAGCGTGTGTCAATGAGGGTCCACCACGTGCCGCTGCGAGCTCCAAGCCTGAGGCCCACGATCCTGGCAGCCTCCTCAGACCATCACGGCCTTGACAACACAGGTCCACTTTACTCCTTTCTCGTTGACATACTCTATTGCTGCACCCGGCCTACACAATGGTCAAGTAGGTCACACATTTGAAACTGAGTTTTGATTACACTATGGCAGTGAACATTATTTAAGGCAGAGTTTATGTCACTATACTCCCTTCGATGTGGTTTCACTAACTCTGTGCATAGCATTACAGCCACACTTGTCTTTGGGCCTACGCAGACTACTGCCCTCGGCCTACACTACGCACGAGTAGGTCACAGAATGGGAACTGATGATAGCTTATTCAAAGGCAGAATACATATCATTCCACGCAAGGAGAGGCGTCAGAGGAAGAGGCGTTGCAGTTTGGAGGGAATAGGATCATCGTTATGGGCTGCGCTGGTGTCTGTGCATCGCGAGCCAACAACATGTGGCTGTGGGCCACTGCTGACCACTGCATCCCCTCCCAGCCCCGGTGCCACTAAGTATGTTCCCCGACATTCATGTACACTCTCTGGTCGTACATTGGTGGTGTCTGAGTATATGGACTAGGGGGTCGTTTTCATCCTCATGTGGCTGATACCTAATTGGTGTTGCAAATGAGGCTGTCGCTTTCCATTCCTCCATTTGCTGCTTCCGGATAACATCAAACCTCTGCATCATGCCCTGGAGGACACCTTCCACTGTCCCCCGCAAACCTCCACCACATACACCTTGGATATTGATGAGGACCCGCTCAGTTCGCGTGGCCCATCTGACTGCACCCCAAGTCACAGTCTAGTGGCGGGGTGCCTGTGTTGGCCGCTGTGAATCCGGGGCCACTAACTCTGTGATGGTCAGATCTGGGACCCCTTCTTATGAGATATTGGATGGCCTCTGATGTGATGGCTGGGGTCATCAATGCCATGTGTCTGTGGCCCTGCGCTGTCCGCTACCTCCGACCTCAAGTGTAGCACACCAGGGCTCACACGTCAAATCAAATCCTGACCGGCCTGGACATCGCATCACCACAGGAGGCACACACCACCACTACCAGTACCAACCCCAAACGCCAAATGCCAGTGCCGAAACGGTCATACTGGCAGACTGACGGAGTTGCTCGCACCTGTCGTGGATGCCATCTTCTGCCTGTTCCCCTGCTCAGCACTCCAGGTTTTACTAACTCAGTGCACCACAAATCATTGTCCATTACTGTGTTGGTTATGTGCTGTGGAGAGCTCACACAGCAATGTCACCTCAGGCAGTGTGGGAGACTAGGGTTGATGATGAGGAAGATGATGCAGGTGTGACCCCCCCCCCACTGCAGCTGCATCAGGAGTAACCCGAAGGGACACAATCCTAGGAATTTCTTCACATGAAAACGCTCATATCTAGTGCCCCAACCTCAGAGCACTGCAACCCACAGACAATTTGGTTTGCATGTTGGGTGACCTCTGTACTTGCTCTGGCTCCCTTCATGTTGCTCAGAAGTTGACTCTGTTATGCAGGTGTTTTTTTTTCCATTGCACTTGTGTCCACTGTTCAAGTTGTTGCAAGCACCAAACACTCAGTGTGGGCTGGCTTATACTCACCCCACACACATCCAGTAGAGGCATCACTGTACATGTGGCCCTGCCAATAAAGGGGCCGGGCGCATGTGCACATAGCCAGTTCTACATAATATATGCGTGTGTCCCTGTGGTCTTGTTGTATGCATGAGGGCCCTATGACATTACATTGTGCTGTGTACAGCGGACGCAGACATGTCACAACAGGCAGCGGGTCGGAGATTGGACATGTCACTTTGTCATCACCCACTCAATTTGTAAGGGGGGTGGACTGGGCCGTCGTACGCAGAGCCAACCTGGGTATGTGACTGATATGTGCATGCCCATGGGTGTGGTTCTGTACTGGGAATGTACGTCTCCATGTGTCTCTGTCTCAGTGTGGGTCTCCTTTGTGGGGTATAGGTGGTCCCTGATGGGACTTAGACATCCACGTATGTGGTCCAGTTCGGCTTCCATGAGCCCTGAGCCCACCCGCACCTGTTAGGCCACCTCCTTTTGGCATTGGGACACCTGGCATTGGAATGCGATGTGTGCCTCGGTGAAGTGTTGGGAGCCAGTAGTGGTGGCGGGTGCTTCCTGCTGTGTGGTCTGTGCCGATGGCTGTGGTCCCATCTATGTAGCTTGGCTGCCCTGCTCCTGCGGGTGGTTTGACTGTGATGTCCATGGGCTGTTTTAGGGCGTCAATGTCGAAGGTGTGGTGTTCGACTCCGGCATCACTGATGGGTTGTCTGGTCTGACCTGCTGGAGTTTATTTTGTCCCTTTGCAATGTGAAGGGGAGATTCATGTTGACATATATGTTGATGCATTGTTCTTGTTGACATACAGACTGTGTGACAATGTACATTGTGACTGTTTGGACAGTGCTGGCAATTTGAGGGGGGGCAGTGGAAATTTGGACTACGTGATGAATGTGAGGTTATAAACGTATATATGCATCTCACAGTTTCCTGCTCTGTTCAATGTGAGTGGCCTGTTTCTGTGCATGTGTGGACCCAGTTGTGCCCCCTGTTTTGCAGTGTTGGTGTTGCACTTGGTGCCACATTGTCATAGGATGTGCTGTTACTCTTATGTGTGCGTGCTGCAGTGTGCCACGGGGATGAGAGACATGATCCTGGGTTATTGTGGGTGTGCAGTGTGCTTTACTTAATTGTGCATGTGTGCCATTATGCCCATCTCCCCTATCCCCCAGTCCTGGTCATTATTCACCCTGTTGTTGTTGTGTCAGGTCATCTGGAGCTGTGTCTGTACTCCCACCTCCATGCAGCATCTCCACACTGATGACTGGCCTCCATTTCTTCCGGCTCCTCCTGTGATGCAGGACTCCCATCTCCTGTTACCGTTGCTGCCTTCCTGTTGGCGGCGTCTTGGTGCCTGGTTTAGGTTTTAACATCATGCCAGTGCCTCTTGGCCTCCTCCATTGGCCTCCCCAACACTCCGGCTGCATTCCAGGTAGTCTGAATGTGGGTCAGTTGATGGTAACGTTCTGTCACCTCCATGGTGGTCTGTGGGGGCTTGTGGGATTTGCGCTGGCCTCTGCGCTTGGTCAGGGTGAATCCATTTTGCTGCGCACTTTGGATTGTTTCTGGTGTGTTTTTCTTGTTCTGCTTTTATAGTGCATTTTTCCGCCAGACACATGAGATTTGAAGGCCTGCCGCCCGTTTTTGCTGCTTTTTGTAACGCGCTTGTCCTCATCGCATCTTTTTTTGTGTTTTGTATTTTTGCAGTGTGCCGTTGATTTTGACGCGGCCATTAGACGTGTTATCTGGTGACTATCGCATGGTACCGCCGTGTTGTGAATACTTGGTTAACACAGCTTAATTTTCCCAAGATAGACTGCAATGTTGGGAGTCGCGTTTGGTTACTTTTTAGATGATTATCACACGTTTTTGAGAATTTGAGAATATGCCTTCTTTGGCCTATTGAAAGTGTGCCAGAAAAGTGAGAAAACCTTAATTTGAGACAAAGAAAAAAAGCTGAACAACACAGCTGAAAACAAAAGAACCACCTTCTCCTCTCTCCTGGGGAAAAATTCCTACAGTGAGAAAATAGTATAATTCTGACAACCTTCAACATTTATTCAAGGAAAAAAGTCATAGATTATTAAATTCTACGAAACAAAACTAAAGCAAAAATTAGGAGATGGTAACAAATTCTATTTTATTGGGATGCAGAACAGACTGATATTGTTTTAAAGAAATGAAATAATGTGCAATATTACTAACACTATACATTTTTAACAGGTTAAAACATAAATAGAAAACACATATTAGTCTTACTTTCAGTTCAAAGATACAACAGATACTACCAAAAAAGAAAAACTGGAAAACGTGCTCTGGCACCATTTTTTTTTTTTTAAAACAAGGGGGGGGGGAATAAATTAAAAATGATAACTCTTGGAAATCAAGTTATATTCATAAAAAATACATAGAAAAATTTGCACTTTATTAATCTAAGAATAATGACGTTTTTTAGTGTGTGTTTTTTCATCAGGCTTAAATCTACACTGGAGAGCATTGCTCTGGTTATGTTTGTGATGTATAATAGGGGATACTTATAATGTAGGGAAATATATAGTAAACACAAAGCTCACTGGATGTGTCAACTACTTCTCTGGCTGTTGTGCAGGAGGAGATACTTTTCTATGGGAGTTTGTATAAAGAACCTCAGAGCATAAAAACCCTGCCACTGCCATGAATACAGTGGTCTGAGAAACATTTGAAATAATAAAAATAGTTGCTAGCATTTCCAATAAGCTTTCAGGTTCACTCCTAAGAGAGGTTCCCCAAAACATACCTTACAAGTAGTAGAACAAATCTCCCACCACAAACAAAAACATACTCTGATATTAACATTTCTGAACACCTGAAACTAACATTTACTAATGCGTTTACTATTTTACTACATTTATTGCTTTCCTATTTTATGATAACTAAGACTCCCAAACATGCTTTCTATCATTTTTCACCCCAAATAATCTACTAACACATCCATACAGTAACTTACAATTAAAAATAATAGCATGTTCCTGGTGTATGGTCTATTGCCTGTCAAGCATTCCTCAACCTACACTGAATTCTTACCTTGACATATTAAACAAACATTTGCAACGCAATAGGTCTCGCATTGGCGAGAGTTTAAGCTTTTGGCATTGTAAATGACAATGGGCCATATGTAGGTAATCTACATTTACCGATTCTAAAATACCGAATTTTAGAGGTTCGGTATTTTAGAATCGGTAAACGCTATATATGAAAATATTCTGTAAAGGTAACGATCCCTATAGCCCCACTGCATTTGGTAAATGCAGTGGGCTATAGGGATCATTACTTTCCCTCTATACCCCAAAATATACACTTTTAATCCTTCCAGGGGTCTAAAGACAGAATAAAAGGATTATTGTCGATCCCTAGGTTGTTTTAAATTTAATACTGCACTTTTTGGTCCCAGCACAGAGGGGAAGAGACCTCCCTTCCTTTTTTGTTGTGTTTCGTTTATATGTTGTATGTGTACTATCACATCCCTTTCCTTTTATCTTTCTACCCTCATCACTTGTCTTCGTCTAAAAAAGATTGCGCTTCATCTAGTGTGTTGGTGTGATGTATGAAGCGGCCCAATGATGAAGCATGACACTGCAAAGTGTGTGAGGGCAGTATTAAGACATGTGTTGTCTTCCCTTGTTTTGTCTTAGGGAAAAGGACATATTCTATGTCCTGCCTTCCTCAGTTGGATCATTATAGGACCACATTTCTCAATCTGTGGTTGGACACTATACAGATGAGAGTGTTTTTAAGATAGGGTTTCTCTGTTGAGTGTGTTTATATTGTGAGTAAGGGAGTTAGAGAAGCCTCAGTCCCTTGTCTCTTTTGGTGTGTTTTTCATTAAAACAACACTGCCTGCAAATTCACGCAGTCTTCCATACCTTGCAAAACACATATACAGCGTGCCATTACAAGTTCAGAATTGCCCCCATGACCCACTTTTTAGCTTTCTACTACACTAATGGCGGCCACTTTTATTTTGGTGCCGGGGCCTTTTCTATCTCAATCCGACCCTGATTGAAAACATAGGGTCTATAGTGGTGCAATGTGCATTGGAGTGGGCAGATGTCGAGCCCGTCAGTGTCTTTGGATATACTTTGACAAAGGACTACAGAAAGGTGACGAAGATTCTCTGTGCCAAATGATTTGCTTATGGACTTTTGTTTGCACACAATCAGTGCTCAATTACCAGCTCGTACTTAGCATATGTCTGCTACCATGGAGAAGATGGGTTTGTATTTTTTACTGAAAGCTTGCTGTATTCAACAGTCTCTAATTCTATGTAAGAAAAGTCATATTTCACACTCTTTTTTTGGACTGATTGAGAACAAGCCCCTCCCACTCCTTTATGGAAAACCACTCCAGAAAGTGTGTAAGAAAAAATTAATGAGTGAGTTGGTGTGTGAAAGTGAGTGAGATGGCAGCTGGTGAATGAGTAGCTAGGTAAATGAAAGGAGGTGGGTCGATGGATCAGTGAGTGAATGTATCATTGAATGATTTGTCGGTGGGTGAGACAGATATGTGAGTGAACAGTGGGTGAGGGAACAAATAAGTGTTGGGTAAATGGGTTGGTTCTGAGCGAGTTGACTTGTGCACCACACAGTGCCAACTGAATGGCCACTAGGTGCTTCTGCGAATCGGTGGTTTGTTTTTAGCGCTGGTGAAATGTGCTGGATTCAGTATTAGACAATTTATTTTGGGACCTGGATTTGTGGCCGCACCACGGAGATAAACGGAGGCATTCACAAACCTCGACATTTATTCCGACAGGTTCAGGTGTCCTAAAGCTTAGAATCCATCCACCTTAACGTATAGCGCCAAGTAAGCTCGCTACAGCTCTTTTACTTTGTGTATTTCCGCGCTTTCAGTCTCCCTTGCTTGTTGACTCCGCACGTTCCTGAGTTTTTCACATCTGATCTCTTTACTTCCGCACCATCAGCGAGAACAGCACCTTCTTAGCCCTGAATTGAACATCCTTCGTCAAAAGTATTCAGGTTCCCTTTCGAGAACGGCACATGCCATTGTAGCCCAGGGATTTTAGAAGGGCTTGTATCTAGCACATGCTCGACAGACGCTCATGTAACGTTAGCGCTCCAGTCGGCGAGGGCAGCGTGATGACGCTGCACGCCCGCGGCCATGATGGGGATGCGCGCGCATCCCAGTGAAAAGAGCGCGAGTGCCGAAGCCGGAGAGTTAGCGGCTCGGCGCTCTCTGATGGAGCTTTCTTATGAATAAATCAACTAATCGTACAGCGGCTCCTGTCATCATTGGGGGAGGCAATAAGAACATTACAATGGCGACGACCTCGGAACTGAACCGGAAGTAATGAAAAAAAAAAAAAAGAAAGGAAAAAGAACCGGATCAGCAAACAGGGGCAGCCACTGAGCAGGAGCACAGCCTATCAGCACGACGTGCTTGATAAACCCAACCACCACCCCAGACACGGGACCATCAGAGAGCGTGGCAGAGCCCGACCACGCACAGAGGAGCCAGACAGCACGCCAGGAAAAAAAAGGGGTAAGAGTGCGAGGGAAACCCCCCCACATATACACACCCCCAGGGCTGGAGCGCTGGCGACCCCGGGAAAAGGCGAAGGGGATGACAATAAAAGCCCCCAGAGGCAGCACAGTAAGCAGGAGGAGGACGATTCGCCTGGCAGCCCCAAGAGCCAGAGTGGGTCCGGCCCCCCAGTGAAGCGTGAAAGCATGTGCGCCCAGGCGTCATCAGCGACAGCACCCGTGCCATTCCTACCCAAGCCAGGGGAACCCCTCATGAGGTGGGAAGATTGGAGAGATTACATAGACAACTTTATTGAAGTGCTGGAGGACGAAAATGAAGAGAAATGTACAAGCAAGAGGAAGAGGAGAATATTATTACATAACCTAGGCCCGGAGGGACTCAGAGTTTTCTAGAACTTTGTACCCAAGCAGCGGGCAAGCACTGATGATGACGTATACGCCCACGCTATCGAAGAATTGAACAAACATTTTCGACCAGCCGTCTGCGTCTCTATCAACAGATACAATTTTCAACAGAGAAAACAAGAGGCTGGGGAGTCGGTGGAGGAATACGTAGTGGCGTTGAGGAAGTTGGCCTCTACGTGCAAGTATGATGCATTCCAGGATGAATTCATCAAAGATCAGATTGTTATGCATACCACGAGCAAAGCGGTGCAGAAAAAGTTATGGGCAAGCGGAGACACCTCGCTGAAGGAAGTCATGGTGATAGTCAAGAAAGCGGAATTGGCAAAGCGCTGTGCAGAGGCGGCGAAGAAAGAGACCGTGGCCAGGCCGATGGTGAACCGGATAGAGGATGAAGGCCCCCGGAGAGAGGGCAAGTACAAAAGCACCGCACAGAGGAGTCCGAACAAATGGCAAGGTAACCCAGGACCCCCAGGAAAACAGGCGGGAGCCATCAAGAGGAGCTGCTACAGATGCGGCAGCCTGGCGCACGAGGCTCACGACAGGAAATGCCCGGCGTTTCACGCCAAATGCCTGTTCTGCGGGATCATAGGGCACTATGAGAAAGTGTGCCGCAGGAAGTCTACCAGGACCACGGTGAAGTTCGTAGACCAGGGGCAGGAAGACCCGGGGGGAGACGACGATGAAGAGGACGACACCGTGTTATGCATCTACGACCAAGTACTCTGTGTCGACACCAAGAGATCAACCAAACCCGTGTTGGATATGACGATTGGAGGGGTGCCAATAAGCATAGTGGCAGACACAGGCTCGCCCTACACAATGGTTCAGATGGCGGTATGGAACGAAACATTTAAGCCGACACTGGGCCCGGAACTGGAGCGTCTGGACATACGACCGGTCACGTACAACGGAGACCGCATACCCATGGCAGGGTTCAGACCATTGAAGTTCGAATTCAGGGGGCGCAGCGCCATCTGTAAACTGTACGTCTCGGAGAAGGGACCCTCAGTCTTGGGTTGGCTGGACCAGGGTGATTTGGGCATCAAGCTGGACCCGGGAGGAAAGGTTCAGATACTGCTCACTGAACCAGAAAGCTGGCCGGACCTAGACCGGTGAAGGAAGGAGTACCCCAAGGTATTTGGAGGCACCGTGGGAAGACTGGAGAAGTTTGCACACAAGATTGTACTGAAGGAAGGAGCCGTACCGGTGTCACACAAGGTGAGAAACGTACCGCTGGCCGTAAGAGTGGCAGTGCAAGACGAGTTACAGGAGCTGGAGAACAAAGACATAATCAAACCCATCACATGCGCAGAGTGGCTGGCGCCACTCGTGGTGGTAATGAAACCCAGTGGAAAGGTCAGGCTTTGTGTTGACCACCGCGAGCTCAACAAGAATATTGTAGTGGAAAAGTTCCCCTTACCTCGCATTGAGGAGATGCTAGCGAAGACCAGAGGAATAAAGTGGTATTCGACCATTGACTTAACTTCCGCATACCACCAGATCGCATTACATCCTGAGAGCAAGAGGTTAACATCCTTCATTACCCCCTTTGGATGTTACCAGTTATGTCGCATGCCGTTTGGACTGGCATCAGCAGCGGCGGTGTTCCAGAAACTGATGCACCAACTGTTCAGGAACATGGATGGCATCCAATACTTTCAGGATGACATCCTAGTGATGGGACGAGACAGGATAGACCACGATGCCAAGCTAACCAAAGTACTGAGTGTTCTGGAGGAAAAGGGCCTGACTGCGGAGTGGGGGAAGTGCCGTTTGGGTATGGAATCAGTAATCTACCTGGGGCACGAAATAAGGGTGCAAGGAATCAAACCAAAAACTGAGAACGTAAGAGCAATTCGTGACGCACCGCCCCCCACTAACAGAGAGGACGTCAGATCCTTTTTAGGCATGGTGGAATACTATAGTAAATTCGTCCAACATTTTGCAACAAAGACCCACCACATGAGACAGCTGACAAGGGAGAAAACGCCATTCAGCTGGACGGAAGAAACGCAGCAAGAATTTGAGAGTGTAAAGAGAGATGTGGTAGGTGTGGTGCCCCTACAAGGGTACGATCCCCAGGGCCGTACAGTGCTCACAACGGACGCCAGTGACAAAGGACTTGGCGCTGTGTTAATGCAGTACAGAGGTCAAGGAGTGATGGAAACGTTGAGTTTTGCATCACGCACATTGAGCGACACGGAAAAGAAATTCAGCGTCATAGAAAAATAAATGCTGGCCGTGGTGTGGGCAATGGCAAGGTTTCGACAATTTATATGGGGTACACGATTCCAGTTGAGAACGGACCACAAACCATTGGTGAAGGTACTAACCTCAAGTGGGCATGCCAGTGCCACGCCCAGGATAGCCAAGATGACGTTTAAGCTGTTGGAATACAGATACGACGTGGAGTATCTCCCGGGCAGTAAGAATAAAGTAGCTGACTATTTGAGCAGAGCGGCGGCCATGAAAACAGCAGCGGAGGATGAAGAAGTTGGAAGAGAATTGGTAGCACTAACGGAGGACCAAGAAAGGGTCATCAGCAACTAAGAGTGGCAGGAAGCCTATAAGGAGGACGACGACATGCAGCAGGTGAAGGAGTGCATTGTGAAGGGATGGCCGGAAAAGAAACATCTTGATGAGAAAATGAGGAAGTATTATGAAATCAGGGAGGAACTGTCCGTCGATGACAAGGGAGTGTTTGTATACAGAGGAGACAAGGTCATTCCCCCAGCAAGAATTGTACCGAGGTTACTGGCGATACTCCATGAGAGACATCTGGGGATCGGAAAGATGAAATTGCGGAGCAAACAGGGATACTGGTGGCCAGGAATGGATGTGCGAGCTGAACGGCACGTCAGAGAATGTGTACAATGCCAAGAGGCGGACAAAACACTAAAACCCTTAAGACCAGCGTTGGGGAGGTTCGAATCCCCGAGGAATCCATGGGAAGAGCTGTCCGTTGACATCTTGGGCCCGATTCTAGATCGACAAGGAACTCAAAAGTACGTGTGTGTACTCATAGACAGGTACTCCAAGTGGCCAGAAGTGACGGTGGCAGAAGTGATTGACACAGAAACAATTGTAAGGTTCCTGAATGACACGTTTGTAAGAGAAGGGATTCCCAAATCCATACTAAGTGACAATGGGCCTCAGTTCACCTCCGAGAAATGGACTAAATTCATGGAGAGAAATGGAATACTGTCGAAACACACATCCATCTAACACCCGGCTGGGAACGGCCTGGTAGAGCGTTTTAACAGAGTGGTGATGGGGTCAGTACAGGCGGCCATAATGAGTGACAAGGATTGGGAAAAAGAGATATGGAAGATGATATGGGCCTACCGTATCACACCCACCGGAACAGGATATATAGTCCCTTCCAGATATTGAGGGGCCGAGAACCGTTCACGAGGGACAACAGAGTGTGGAAGGAAACAACAGTGACCAGCCAATGGTCCCCGGCGGTGGTTCATGCCAATCTGGAGAAAGCACAAGCAGTTTATGCCAAGTACTACAACTTACGCAGGAACGTGAGAGAAACGGGACTGGAGAAAGTAGAGTGGGTGAGAATCAAGCTGGCGACACTGCAAAGGAAGGGAGACAGCAAGTATAGCAAACCGCTCCAGGTCAAGGAAGTGTATGACAGAGCGGCCCTGTTGAGCGATGGCAATGTGTGGTCGCAAGACAGAATGGCAAGGTGCAACAAAATAGTGAGATGGGACTCCGGCGAACAGGAGCAGGGAAGTACAGCAGAATTTGAACGGGGGACGGAGCTCCCAGACTTGGACGCGGACACAGGAGGGGGAGAGTTGAATGAGGAGCAAAGCAGCAACATTGACCACAGCAGAGAAATGGAGAGGAGTAATAGGAGATCGACTGGGAGCCCAGCTGAACCGAAACCTGGAGAAGGAAGCGAAGAGACTCAGGAGAGAGAGAGCACGGCTACCCCGGTAAGACGCACCCGAGGGGGGAGAGCGGTGGTGAGACCATCCAGGTTTCAGGACTATGACATGGGTGATGGACTATAGTTTTATGTTTTGTTCATTGGTGTAAAAAGGGGAGATATGTAATGTTAGCGCTCCAGTCGGCGAGGGCAGCGTGATGACGCTGCACGCCCGCGGCCATGATGGGGATGCGCGCGCATTCCAGTGAAAAGAGCGCGAGTGCCGAAGCCGGAGGGTTAGCGGCTAGGCACTCTCTGATGGAGCTTTCGTATGACTAAATCTACTAATCGTACAGCGGCTCCTGTAATCATTGGGGGAGGCAATAAGAACATTACAGCTCATCTGTAGGAAACCACAACAGATTGCAAAATAATAACGTATTTACGTACCCAGCAACAGAGCGTGTCTCATCAGATATCACCTGAAGTAATGGCAGAGGGCCAGCTTGAGCCACAAAGTCCAGTGCCCGCATATTATCTTACTACATCAAAGCCAGTCTCTAGGACAAAAGTCTTGCCCGGGCACAGCCTGTCTTCCTGTGCGCTCTGCGGTGCATGCTTTCAAGCACACTCACATTCCTTGCTCGGTCCATGACACTGCTCTCAGGTACAAGTGGCATAGCCTGACTTCAACAGTACATCTACCCCTACTCGATGTACAGATAATGTTGTTGGCACTAACTAGCAGTGGTAAAGGGTGCAGAGTCCAAAGGCCAGTCAAACTAAATCAGCAAAACGTTGTGGGAAAACAACATCAGATCCAACATACAGGTTAAAGCCGTTGCAGCCCAAAGTCCCTAGTAAGTCTGAACCTCCACCGCTGGAGGCAAAACAAAATCTTCAGCCCTGCCAAGTGGCACGCATCAAAGGATAAACTAACATAATTTAGTGTAATCCCCCACAATACCACTAGGTAACATTAATTGTCAAACACATCCGCTGATCTAAACTGAGTTGTTCCCTCTCTTGTGTACACAAAACCATGGACACAAGAGAGCATGGAATAAGTGTAATTAAAATTGCTCGTCATGATGTTCAGCTACAGTGATCCTGCTATTAAAGTATTAATGTTTGTAGAGGCCGCAAGCTGGCAAAACACTGATGATCTGGGCCCAGAGGTTAGAGTATTTGGCAGCGAAGTTCTGAAATTGGAAATACTCCAAAGCCAGAAAGTGGGGGATGAGAGGGTGGAGGGGTGCTCCAAGACCCCCAAGCATAGGTGCTAGCTTATTGATAAGACTAGCTATGAGCGAATCCTATTTTAAGCAACAGTACTAGCCATTCTGGGACTTGTAGTTTACCTTATAAGTCACTGTATGCTTAGTGATATATCGGGTAAAAATAAATAGTATTGGCTGAAATTTACGTTTATAACACAGGGTTAGTTGTCACCTATAATGAGCACAAAGAAGAGGAGATTCTCCATGACTGCTGGTGTACAGAATGCTAAATGCAATCTAATGAAGAAACTGCTGTGACATCCCGAAGTAAGTGAAAAGTAAGGGTAGACTGAAAGAAGAGAAGAGTCGCAAAAGTGAAGTGAAGTGAGTGCTGCAGAGAACTGAAAAGTAAGCATGCTTGCGGAATAACAGGAAAAAGTACTCTTGCAGTGTAGTTAGAATGTAGGGAAGTAAAACGGCTGAAGGGACTTGTGGGAACTAGAGAAAGTCTTGCTACTGGAGCCTGATATGAGAGAGCATTATTAGGAGCAGAATGTCTCACAGCCGTGGAGCGAACGAGTCTGGGTGTCAGCAATCCAGAAGCATGGAGTGCATTTTTGAGTACAGACTGTTGCACCAGCTTGACGGAGGGCTGGGCGGTGTTGCCAGCTAGACTGGAGAGTTAGCTTAGGACTCACGGTGCCAGAAATGCTGCACTTTAGTAATTTACTGTTGAGACAGTTCCACAGCTTTCCAGTCCCCCTCTTCCATGCATTGGTAATGAATCCCTGTCAGGTTTTATGTTTGCAATTTGGTCCCTGTAGTCCTTTTAATTTAATATTAATTCAGTACTACAGGTAGGAAGCCTCGCGCATGGAACTGGTTGGTAAACCTAAGAACTTTGTAGCGGTCAAGTATGTCACCCACTAAGGTATCACTTCACTGCTGGATGTAATGCTGGAACCTCTTGAAGCAACTAGACTAATTAAATGTAATTTATGCACCAATTACGGTAATATCGAGTATTGCTGGTTATTTCTCGCTCCAGGTCAACACTTAAATTAACAATTGTGTCCCTTCGATGTGCCTCACAAAATTCAAGAAAACTGTCACACAGACATGATCCAAAGCACCGAAATGTTACAAATAAGCAGCCGACTGAGAAACTAGGAGCCCTGTTTCTTCAGCACAGTGCATGCCTTGCTGTAATCTAATGTTCACCTGGTCAGGGTTGTTTTTCCTGAACCCGGAAGTCTTCGTTTGAGATACAAGTGCTTTGTAAATCTGCTACGAGGCGGCCCAGCAACTACTGGTGGTCCTCCGACTGCCTGCTGCCCCTTGCTTCTGCCCCGAGGGCCGCCGCCCCTAACGCCTGTTCTTGAATTCTGGCCTCTTCCTCGCAAGCTGAGGCCCCTGATGGCCTCCCACAGGTCATCTGCTATCTCCTGCGGAGGGAGAGCAGTGTCTCTCTACCCTGGTTGCAGCCTCTGCTGCTCGCATGCAGCCTTCCCTCCCCACAAACACAGTCACAGAGAAACAAAAGCAAGGTAGTGGGACGGGGCGGGAGCGAGGATGGGCTACTTCTCCATGCAATTATATAGTGCAAAGATCGCTGCTTTTCATTCTTCTGTTCCACGAAATCTCAATTTTCTCACGCGCATACCTGTCAATTTGAAGAACAACCTCGCAGTGTGATGAGGGGGTGGGGCCTCATGCCGAGAGGTACGTAAAAGGCACTTTTGATCATTCTCTTGCCGCAAAGCCTCCAACCCTCTTTAAAATGAGCCATGTGCAAAGTGGCACTGAAAGTGATCGCTATAGTAAAAAAAAAAACACGCCCACGAGTGGTGCCCGCGCGCACGCCACTGTGAGCCATATGTCTTCAATTATCTCGCCTATGTCTGGGCACGATAATTGAAGACATATGGGCTTTGGTGCGCGTAAAAGACACCGATAGGCCATGGGCGTAGCAATGCACCCGCCTTTGGTCTATTGTGCGGTCTGTTAAAAAAAAAACACACACGCAAAGCCCAATAACGGAACCCAAAAGGAAAAGCACACGCACAAGAGTGTGCGATTCCATGGTCCTTTTATAAACCCCTTACAAAACGGCTCGCGCAAAGCCCAATAACAGAACCCATAAGGAAAAGCACACGCACAAGAGTGTGCGATTCCATGGTCCGTTTATAAACCCCCTACAAAACGGCTCACCTGCGCGACACTGCTGCGCAGTGCATCACGAGGGGCGAGCCATAAAAAACACTAGGGAAAATTGTAGTCAATTTCAAGGATTTATTTAACTTTTGGCTGGCAATAAGCATAACATACAAAAACCATCCTTTGCAGAGCACTGCATGGCAGACAGTCAATTGCAGTTTGAAGTTAAAAAAACTAACCTCCTTAGCCTTTGTTCCCCTGATCAACTCAAATAACATTTAACAGCTATTGTTCGAAGGGAATACTTTGACAATAATGAAGAAAAAGTGGCTTTTTGATTTTTTTTTAAAACCAATTTTGTTTACATTTGTTTACTGAATTTTAAACTTTTCATGCATTTAGACAGGCACCATTGGCAATCAAACGTATGTTGACATTGATAAAAGGACTTTCAAAGCCGATGTTATCATATAAGCATTACATAGTTTACGCTTTTTGTGAGCATGAAGTATTTGGGAATGCCAAATATAACAGGGTATTAATATTAACAAATGAAACTTAAGGGTAAAGTGCCACTGATTCCACATAATAGGAGAACAGCCTATGCCAGTTGCAGCATAATGCCGCCCTCCCCGACACTCCCCTCTTCGATTGAAAAAATCAATTGTACAGTTTTTCATTTTTTGGAGAACAAAATGTAAAAGACACATTTTCCAAGAACTGAGAGAAATGCAATCCTTTTCAGGCAGTCAACTTCTATCAAATGTGCAACAATTCAGCATGTTTTAGTGGGCAGACTCCATGGCAAAAGTTGCATATTTACTACACAACTAATCATTTACTTACTCGATGCCAACACATGTGCTGGAATACAAAATTCCAGCACAAATAACAATTAATAATCTAAAACAACCCCACACTTTTAGACTTCTTCAATCTGTGAGAAAAGGGAAGCCCTGTTAGCTTCCACCTCAATTATTTAGATATCTAAGCACCGAGAAAACATGCAGCTTCATAATCCAACAATCATACCACCCTAATCCTGAAAAAGTAAAAATAAACTGAGAACTGAAAATAACAGGATTACAAATACATTTGTTGAAATTGACACTGACCAACCTATTTCCTAATTCCTGGTATATCATATTCAATCCAAATATGAGAACATTAAAATCCTAAATTCAATAGAAATTTTCCAAAAAAGCTGCATTAAAAATGAGCAAAAGGAGGTAGGGATGTTATTGACTCAATCAAATCAATTACATTTCCTTTATTCCGTTTTCAGTAGTAAGAAAAACCATAAAAGTTCATTTTTAAAATAAGCAGTCCATATACAAGCCAATAAAAAGAAAAAGAAAAACATAATTGATATTTACAGATTGCTAAACATACCAGTCCATAGATACATTTAGTGCAAGCTCAGAATGGGTAATGCATAAAATTACATTCAAATACGAAGAAATATTTTAAAATATATTACATCATAAGTACATCAGTGCTCCTGTTCTAGGTTTGGTCTATGTTTCAGACACAATTTAAAAAATCTGGCCATGTTAAGTGCAAAACACTCTGTTTCAAGATATTGGAGTGCCAGGAAAGCTAGGCGACATTGTCGCAAACCTAGGATCTTTAATATTGGCGTTACCCACTGCTTCCTTGGTTCGGGATAAAATCTGCAAAACATGACCACATGGAGTGTAGACTATCTAGAGACTTCGTCACAGGGACAAACTGATAACAAGTGTGACCAATCATTGATTTTGGGGAATGTGATCAGACGATGGAATGTGTTCATTCTAAATCGAATAAGCACAAACCTATCGTAACCATTCAGTTTAATAGTCAGGTACGGTTGTACGGTCAGGGTGGTTTGTACTGATAGGATATGCTGTAATGAACTTTTTGATGACTCCATGGCCAGTCGCAGTTCCTCCATATGTACCAAATATAACTTCTTAAATTTTTTCCCGGGAATCTCAATTATCGATGGAGGGTTATAGTAATATCTTATCAGACCTAGGTCAGACAAGAAGTTTTTAACATACAGGAGCCAAGCTATTTTATCTGAGTTTTCAAGGGACAGACAATCACTCAAAAGTTCCCTGTTTAAAATTGACACTGGCCAACCTATTTCCCAATTCCTGGTATATCATATTCAATCCAAATATGATAACATTAAAATCCTAAATTCAATAGAAATTTTCCAAAAAAGCTGCATTAAAAATGGGCAAAAGGAGGTAGGGATGTTATTGACTCAGGATACACACACAGCATCCCTTCTGCTACCAGAATCCACGTGCCAAGTATCTATGAAACTCGTATGTTGAAGAAGGAAATCCTACAAAGAACAAAAACTGAAAAGTAAATGGTTAAGTGCCTTTTTTAGAGATTACCCCCTAAAGCCATCTTCCAAACCTTTTTTAGAAAAGCAGCTCTCATATCCAAGTGTTCTGGAGGGCACAACGTCTGTAAACTGTAAAATAAAAGTGTATGCAGAAACACAAAAGCAATACAAAATGCCCATAACATTCTCTTAAACTAGTCTCTACTATCTTTTTCCTACAAAAATGTACCACTACATGCTGGACATAGATCAAAGCAAAGGGCGAGTGCGACTTTTGCGGACACAAGCCGGCAGCATCCTGACTGCCAAATTACGACTTGGTGTTGACGGTGTGTCAGTGGTGCATTCAAGGCGGTGGCATGCTTCAGTTCTAGGAGGGAGCCTGAAGCCAGTGCCGGCCACAGTGGTGCACCTCCAGAAGGTTGGGCACATTGTTTCTATGCACCATGTCGTGCATGGCAAACAGTGAGCTCACTGACATTGCAGGAATAGGGGGACACAACATGGGCTCAGGCCACAATGCACATAGGCTAAATAGACCTGGGGCCCTTTTCGTGGACTTTTACCTGCTTTTTCTGCCGATCTTTTTTAATGGTGGGGACACCGATAGAAAGGCAGGTCATAATACACACGGCAGTGCCCATGCCAGCACTGCCACCATTGGCTGTCGATGTCCCTACTGCCGCAGTACCTCAAATGACAATGGTGGTGGCGGGCTTGTGGTGGTCTGACCACACAGATCATAATCGGGCAGTCGGACTGCCAAGGAGGCGTGATTAGACCTCCAAAGATGGTAAGGTGGTCCAAAGACCACCAAAGTCATAATTAGCCCCTAAGATTTTGTGCATGACTGCTGCAGCAGCATCCCTCCATTCTTGACCACAAGGAAGAATAATAACTGCCCCAAATAATAATTGAGGATAATTCCACCAAAGAAACCAATGGGATTATGTGGGAAATAGAATAAAATAACTTTTAAAACGTAGAAAATATTTTTTATACTATAAATTACTTTTTAATATGAATTTATGTATTATTATGTTTAAAATGTGTTCTGCTTTTGTACATTATTTAATGGGTTTTTTATAAATAGAACATATCTATTGCAATAAATATTGCATACTAAAACTATTTAATTAATAAATAATATTTTTGAAATTAATAATTTGATTTTGCTGCATTTCTTTTTATTTATTTTTAAAGTTATTAGATATACAACTTGACTAATAATATAAAGTACTGCCAATATTACAATGAACTCAATAATCCATAACAATAAACCCACCCTTAAATATTAAAGGAATTATTACCTTATGATACACTGCCCATGCTCATCCTTGCACTCCCAATAAGAATGAAGTAAATCCCACCACCAATCCCCAAATGAAGTCACCCAGAGCCCTTACACAACAACCCGAAATTACACTACCTATCAACAGCACTGGAAACCCCAAAACTGCACCCTGAAAACATGTCACTGAACATTAGAGAAACACCCCAAATAAATACACTATCATATTCTAAACCCTATAACTCTAATACCCAACCCTGAAAACCTATCCCTGAACCGTAAAAAACCGAAACACTCCAAAACATAAATGCACTACCCACCCATAGCCTCTAGAAACTCAGTAACATGTTCATGAATCCTAAAAAAACAACACTCCAAATTAAAAAATAACTAACCACCAAACCCATAATACTCTACCAATTATAGACTTCCCCTGTTGCTGAATATTTGCCTCAATGCAATAGGAACCTGCTAGCCAGACCCCCAAGCATGTGCAGTGATGCCCACTGCATGAATACATTGGCTAACTCTTAATTGGCATTTTAATTTTTCCTATAAGGACATAGTACATGGTGCCAAAATACAACCACAGCACAGAATGGAATGCATCATTATTGTAACATCCACGAATGCAGCCAGACAAGCATAACTCAAGGATTGCAGCTGTAACCTGCCTGCTGCAGTTAAAAACCTTCCACCTGACCTGTCAACATAACTGTTTTGAGAGGAGAAAACATTGTTCTAAAAGATTAATTTCATGTGGGCCTTGTAGCCCACAAGGCAAGGTGAATAGGATTTAGAAGTCAGGCACGTAGAATTTTAAAGTTAACATGTCCTCACAATGACTAACACCCAAAAGCTTTTTTCAATCTAAGAAGGCTGCCTAAGCTGGCTGGCCCATAGAGAAACATTTAGAAGTGGTACTGAATAATAATTATGCTGTCTCCAATTAGAGGCCAGCTAGACTTGGGGAGAAGGGATTCAACATCTAAAATTCAGAGAGTGAGGGGGCTATGTGATAGTTTACAGTAGGGCAAGAGGAACTGCTGCTAAAGTGGGTAAGGTTATCCCTGCAAAATTGTAGTGCATTGGTTGTGGAGATGTTAGGAGCCACCGCCACCCACTAGATAATAGCAGGCATAAATGTGGCATCCCCATGAATCGTCTTCAGATCACTCTGGGCCTGGAGGAAAGGCAGATGAAGAACTGCACCTGTTTGAAATATTTAATGAGACCCGAGGGTTGAACCTGCTCCCACTCGCATCCAGTACATAGAAATGCGCTTAAGGGCCAATTGGCTGACCTCCTGTTTACGCTACATGGCCACAACAAACTGCAAAATTCATTTACCCTGAAGTGCCAGCTGACTAGTACCTATTAGACACTGACTGGGACTCTGATGGTGTCCTCTGCCGTATTTAGTCTTGACCCCAAATGATGTTCCTGTAGTCTTGGGACACTTGGCTATGCTACCAACGTCTTTTTCAGATTGAGAACACAAATGTCCATATATTGCCTTTGCAGCATGTAAGGCCTATTTTCCAAATGGTCAAAAGCCAATTTTATTAAGGAGGATGAAATTAAACAAGTGCAGTGATAGAGCGCGCAGGTCACCTGACTATAATTTTACCATATGCACATTTGGGCCCATAAATTCAATTTACCATATTTATTAATCGGGTAACCTACACGTTACTACCAGTAACCCAGTTCATTCCTATTTATTTCCAATGTACCTGACTTACCAATCCTTGTCACAGGTACCTATGATCACAATAGATCAGGGGGCTAGCTGAAAAAGATAAGCAGTCACCAAAATACAATAACATATAATATTTGCACTCTTTATCATAACCACAGACTCAGGAAGTTTTGAAAACCTTTATCTGATTATCATCAAGGTCAGAAAGCAGAAAATTCACAGCGAGTAAACTATCAATGACTAAAATCATGAAAATTGTATAACCATGTAGGAAATAGAGTATGCCAACCATTTAGAACTCTAAAGGGAAGGTAAGAACCGGGAACATACTAGTAAGATTTCCAGAAATCAGACTTGAATATGGTGTGTCTAAAGGAGGGGAAAGATAAGGACATGCTAGAATATCACAGTTTGAGTACCCCTAGAAGGTGGGTCAGGCGAAAGAACTTTAATTTGTACTAAAGGAATTTGAAATAACCATATAGCTATTAGGAAGGGAAAAAATTGGAACACACTTATGATTCAGAGCAAGCAATTAAATTCAGCTAAAGGAGGGTAAAGAAAGGGAACATCTATATTTCATGAACAGTATTTCACAATTGACTTATAGGATGGGGAAAAATGGAACATGCTAATAAACAGCTAAAGTAAAACTTTATTATTAGTCAGCACAGGGAGGGTAAGAAAAGGAACAAATGCGCAAATAAGACTTTAGCAGTTTCAGAAAGCAAGAAAAGGACGTAGGTGTATTTCCCTCACAGATTTATATATACCTAGAACAGTGTGAAGACCAACCCTGGCCATGGGTCAGGTAAGGACAGGATCAGAATGGAAACCCAGGACAGGAAAACGATATTAGGATCAGGACAGGATCACCAAGCTAAGACCAGCACCCGCAGTTCAGTAGCAACGCCTGCACTACACCTTCTCTGCAGCTATCAGTCAAAACCCCGATTGGGTTCTCAAATTCCCCAGCAAAGTGCTTCGCCAGCACTTAAGGTTCTCAAAACCCCGAATGGGTCTCTGAGTCGGTCTGACAGAGTGCTCCGCAGCACCTCTGTTTCAATCAGCTATTGAGTGCGTAGGGTCAGTGACAGGTCAGCTATTCGGACCAGTCGGACAAAATCTCTAGCTAAACTTAGGCTAATTATACTGTTTTTGGGTCAGTGTACCACCACCCAAATGTTGCAAGTGTAAGGATCCCCAATTTCGATTGGGCAGAAGAGAGGACAGGTCATCACACCTCCTAGGATTTGATTTTCTCTAGCCCATAATTTACATTTTCTGGGCACGCCTTCCGAACTTCAGGTTCACATGACGATTAAATGTGTGAAACAATGTACAGTCTATTGATTTATACATTGTAGTCTTTTGTCATCTTCTTAGTAGGGTCAGACGAATGGTTCCCAGGCACATCTTGGCTAGTGCTTCCATCTGGCTTGGTTTCAAGAACACCGAGCTCATCCCCTTGCGGAAGGCTGTCATGCGCAGAAGGGATTTTCAACATGGAGTATTCCCGTCTCTCATGCCCACGGATTTACGATACATGAAAAGTAAATAGAAACAGTTTAAAAACATAGAAAAAATGAATGCACTGTATACCATGCGTCACTATACTACTCCCATTACTTTATAATAACTATAGCCTTAATGGTTAATGCAGAACGAACAGCATAGCCAAAGCATCGCTGCAAGCTTCAGGCATGTGAGAACACAAAGCAGCCATTTTATCTTCAATGCGCAAGTGCAAAAGGTTTCCCACCAGAACGGCGAGTACGTCACATCACGTGGGTATGACCGACACATGCGCAGAAGAAATTCCCACGTAGCAGCAGCCATTTTAGCAGCAAGCATATTAGGATTAGTAAACACATAGGCAAGCGTCTCTCGGACACCAAAATGTCAGAAGAAAGGGAAATTAATAAGACAAACAGGTTGATTAATGCTATTAGGGTTATTTAAGGTTCATGATTACAAGCAAGTCGCTTTATGTGCGAATTCTTGTTCCATCAATCCCCTCTTTGATGATATTTTATATCATCACAAATTAATGGAACCAGATGCCAACTTTTCACATTTTACCCAGTTCAATTTCTTCAAACATTCGGTTCAACTTTTTCTCAGTCTCTTTATTAGGGTGAGAATTTTTCACCCTTTTATAAATCTGATTATTTAGTTCCTCTAATTCAAGCTCATCAACATTTCTTTTCACTCCTCTCTTGTTTGCAGCAAATTACTATTATAAACACTACTAACCCTATTCCTGCAATTGGCATCAGTACTTTACTCAAAAGACTTTTACCTAGGTTAGAAAACCAATGACCTACTGCAAGAGACCATCAGTAAGTCTCTTCCAGGCACTGTCAACCTCCAGTGGTTTAAGCTCTTTTTCCAAATTCGTAATGTTCCTGACATACCCTTTTATCTCCACACGTTTGTCAGGTATGTAGGTGCGACAATGTTGCGCTTTCAGCATTCTGCAGACTCCGCCCTCTTTTGCCAATAACGTATCAAGAGCAAGTCTGTTTTGTAAAACCATAGATCTGATCACAACCATTTCGGTATTGACCATCAAGAAACCTCCAGCAGTGTCAGTTGATAATCGATCTACTAGGGTTGACAATTTGCAAATTCTATGTGTATTCAGAGTCACTCCCACTGCAGGTATCAATGCACTAAATATATCACCTACTATTTCACCAACACTTTCTCTGTTATTACGTACAAATTCGTTAGTTCTTTCAGTGCTTCCAGTGATTTTCCCCACATGGTATATCTTTGGGAAGACAATACCAAAATAACAGCTTCCGTACCAATGGTCGGGCAATTTGAAATAAGCCTTGTTCCCACATATAATAAATTCCAGGAAACACAAGCTCTGACCCATCTTTGAAACCCCAACCCCCAATTACCTTGTAATTGTGTTCACATTCACTGGAACCAATGAAGATATTGTTATAATAACTAGTTCTTTCTCTTTTAAGACGTTTCCCCTTCTTTTCGAAATCCAGTAACATAGGAGCATTAGCCCCACCATTTGAGGTGCTCTCTATGCTTTCAGCCCATTTAGGGGTTTTCTGATTCTTGTATTTTGCTTTCTTTTGGAAATGTTCTCTTCTTTTCTCTACCATATTTAGGAACATTTTCTCTTTTTCGTGTTATGAACAGGTCAAGTTATTTTTGTGTGCGTCATCTATATCTATTTTACCTACAGTTAGAAAATAGTCACTCATGTATTTAGCTACAGCCCTAGTTGTATGTACAGGGTTTAGATTCCTTCGCACAGGAAGTTCAGAAAATGTCACATCAGAGTTTGAGTAATAATACTGTAAAGGTCCTCTTCTATAAAATAAACTAGTTAGTAAACTACAGGAAATCCCATAGGTTAGTGGCAAGTGGTGGTACGTCACACCTTCAGCAACCGAAGTAGGTAGCTTCATACAGACATAACAGTCGTCTATTTCCATAGCTTCTACATAATGTACTAACAGGTTTGCGAAAACATTTAAATGAGTTTTGTTCTTGATTTTATTGTAATGTAATCCTTCCTCATCTGGTGCTTCTAAATTTATTTTTGTTTGCTTAAGACTAAGTGGCTTTTCTGGTGCAACTACTCTTTGTGGTGTATTTTTAGTGTCTGATTCTACAGTATCTTCTGGTAAATGATTATTTGGGTACAGGTTCGGGTTTTTACTCATCATAGAAGGAACAGCTATTGTTAGTCGTATCCAAAGTATCAGTACTATTGCTACACTACATAAACATACTTGGCAGCATGTTTTTAAACACCCTCGTCTCGGTCTCCCATTCACATAGGAATCAGACATTTTGACTCAAAAGAAGCTTCAACCCCTCTTTGTAACTCTGCACAATTTGCTTACTCGAGCAACTTTCAGGTTGGTTTCGCTTCTTCTTCAGCTTGGTCAGCAATCAATTCTTCATCACTTTCGTCACTTATTTCCAAATTTTCAAATTCTTCCAATACAAAGTAAGTCCACTCAGGACTCTGGTACTTGTTATTCAGTTTCTTTATACGAGCACTTCTTCGCTTTGGTTTTGTTACAGCTGGGTCAGTTTAACTCGATACTTCATCTATTTGTTCAGGTTCTTCGTTTATTGTCTTTAATCGCAATCTCAGTCTTTTTACAAATCTAGGTACTGAGTCACCTTTTCTGAGTCTTTTAACTGACACTGTGTCTTGACTTTCCTTAAACACTCTTTTGTTTTCGTTCACTTGTGGCACTTTTGTTTCAAGTTCGTCTTCAGTATTCCTCCCTAACTGACTAGGTCCAGGTCTTTCATCAGTTTCTTTTGCCTGGTCCCTAACTGGCCTTGTTCAGGTATATGCTGAATTTGGCTTTGGTCTGTATCGTTTTCTTCTTCCTGAACACAATTGTCTATTTCTATCTGGTCCTGTTCAAGCTCTTCGAACTCTTGATTTTCTTCCGCTTGAACTTCCGCCCTAATATCTATCTGCCCCTCTTCTGGCTCAGGTGTTCTTGGTGGAGTGTCAATTACCTGTTCTTTCCCTATCTGGTCCTCCTCAGAATCAGATTTGACTTAAATTTCGATGTTCTGAGTACCTTCTTCTATACCTGTCCTGTCCCCACTATCCCACTGTCTATCTAAATAGATTTGTCTTCTGGTTCTCACAGGATCTATAGTCAGGTCGACTATTGGGATCCAATCATCTTGACTGGAGCTCGGTTCTTCCTCTTCAGCTACTTCAGGACCGATATCTTGGGACCCCTCAGCTGCACAACCTTCAGCCTCAGTTTCTTTAGGTTCAGTCACTCTCTTCGTATGGCTGGCATGGATTCAGCGAGGTACTCCTACACACTTTGCAGCTGTGGTGGTTACTAGGATCACCTGTCATGGCTTTCCCCACCTTGGTGCAAGGCAACTTTTCCGAGTATGTTTCTTTATTACAACCCAGTCACCTGGATTCAGGTCATGTGCTGGAGTCGTTGGCCTGGCGACAGCATCTCCCCCAACCTGGTGAGAGATGGAACGCACTTGGTCAGCCAGTTCTTTACAGTATTCTAGTACCAAATCATCAGATATGCTTATCAGTTTTTATCCTGGCACCCATGCTTGCCGCATTGCTCTTCCCATCAATATCTTATGGGGGCTCAAGCCCGTGTTCCGGTCTGGAATACTTCTGAGTCCCATCAACACAAGTGGCAAAGTATCAGGCCATTCCAATTGAGTGTATTCACACATTTTTCCCAATCTTGCTTTAATTGTGCCATTCAGTTGTTCTACCACCCCAGAAGCCTCTGGGCGATATGCACAGTGCAGTTTTTGCGTAATTTTGAATGCTTCACAAATCTGTTTTATTATCTCATTTTGGAAATGACTTCCTCTGTCAGATTCAATCGTGACAGGGAAACTGTAACGAGGTATAAGCTCCCTAAGTAATAATTTGGCTACTGTAATGCTGTCATTTCTACGTGCAGGGTAAGCTACCACCCATTTTGAAAATAGCAGACAATGACAAGTAGGTACTTCATTCCTCGACAAGGGGGTAACTGAATGAAGTCTAGCTGTAGTCGAATAAAGGGGCCCTCTGCCTTTCCAATTGTTCCAGGTAATACCACAATTTCCTTTCCGGGGTTAAATTGCTGACAAACCAGACACCTCTGGCAGAGTGCCTCTGCTACGTTTCTGAATTTCGAATTGAACCATGTCTGGCAGAACATGCGAATCATCGCATCTCTTCCCAAATGTGTGTCTCCATGTATCAACCTAGCCATAGGAGCAAGTAGACAGTCTGGCAACACAGGCATACCATCCACGTGACAACCAAAGTTTCTCCACCTTTGTTTTTCCTGTGGCTCTGCTGTGTCCTGTAATTCTCTCACTTCCTCCCATGTATTCACTCCCTCTAGCATCATAAGTTGGCAGCTGTTTCCGTTTCCCCCAACCTTTATATTGATTGCTATTCGGTATCTTGTACAATGCTGGGCTAACTAGTCAGCATATCGATTATCTGCTGTCACTTTGTCATCGCCAGATTTGTGAGCAGCACACTTGACCACTGCCAATTATTTTGGTAACTGGATTGCTTCCAGTAAATCCTGCACGTGATTTCCATTTCTGATAGGGGTGCATGAAGAAGTCAGGACCTCTCTTTGCATCCATAATTGGCCAAAGTCATGCACAACCCCATAACCATATTGGCTATCAGTATATATATGGTTATCTTTGAATTCCTCCCAAATTTACAAGCTTTTGTCAATGCAACCAATTCAGCTACTTGTGCAGACTTGACTCCATGTAAATAGGATGCTTCCACTGGGCCTCCCAATGTACACACTGAGTAGGCAGCACTTAGGCCTCCCTCCTCGTGTCTCATGCATGAGCCGTCTACGAACAGCTCATAATCTTCATTAATTAAAGGGTCTTCTTTTATGTCTGGGCGTGGTTTTGTACTAAACTCGGTAAAATCAATGCAGTCATGTTCAGTTTCCTCCCTCACTTCTGCTGCGAATGAATTTGGCAGTAAGGTGGCTGGATTCAGAATATTACATCTAGCAATGGTCAAGTTTCCTGCACCTTCAAGGATTCTCTCATACTTAGTCAGCCGACTAGGTGTGAGATACTGAGTTTTAGTTCTTGTCAGCAAAATCACGACAGAATGTGGAACATATACAGTTACTGGATGTCCCATCACAATGGACTCACTCTGTTCAAGACTCGTGCTTGTTGCAGCTACAGCTTTCAAACATCCAGGTAATCCAGCAGCTACTGGGTCCAATGTGGAGGAAAAATATGCCACTGGACGTCGAGTTAAACCATGAATTTGGGTCAGGACTGAAAGTGCACAATTATCTTGTGTGTCACAGAAAAGTGCAAAATCTTTTGAATAGTCAGGCATTCCTAATGCAGGAGCTGTACATAGACATTCTCTCAGTTTTACAAAAGCAGTCATGCTTTCGTCATCCCATTCCACAGGATCCTTTGCTCCTTTCTTTGTCATTTTTATCAATGGTCTTGCTAGGACTGCAAATCCCACAATCCACTGCCTACAGTATCCTACAACTCCTAGAAACATTCTGATATCTTTCTGGGTGTTTGGTAATTCCATGTTTCGAATTATTCTGATTCTTTCTGTGGTAACTTTCCTGATACCTCTCTCTATCTGGTGCCCCAGACATTTTACTGAAGAGGTACAGAACTGTAGTTTTTCTGGTGATACTTTATGCCCTCCTTCACCTAGATGGTTCAGTAAGGCAATGGTGTCGACAACACAGTCTTCCTGCTCTTAGACACCATCAAGAGGTCGTCTATATATTGCACCAGGACTCATTTTCCGGGCAATACCAGGGTTTCAAGGCATTTTTTCAAAATTTGATTAAAGATAGAAGGGCTTTCCGTGTACCCCTGAGGAACACGATTCCAGACGTATACATGGCTGTCGAATTCAAATGAGAAAAGAAATTTGCTGTCTGGATGTAATGGAATGGAAAAGAATGCATGACACAAGTCAATGACGGTAAACCATCCAGCATTCCACGGTATTTGGTATAGAATCACAGCAGGGTTTGGCACGACAGGACAGCTAGGAACTACAATTTTATTAACCTTGCGCAGGTCCTGTACGACCCTGTACTTACCACTAGGTTTCTTGATGCCAATTATCGGTGAGTTACAAGGACTGCTCAACACTTCTTGTAGAATGCCTGCTTCTAGCAATCGCTTGATTTCTATAGCATCCCCTGCTTTTACTTCTGCACTCATTTTGTACTGCTTGGTATTTGGGTAAACTGCATCTTCTTTTATGGCTATTTTAATTGGGTCAACATTTTCCATCAAACCTACATCTTTTCCAGTAAAATCCCATACCTCTGGTTTCACTGTCTCTTGGAGTTCTTCAGGTAAGTATTGTATTGTCAGTCTTTTAATTTCGGAGTCGGGTCTTGCTAACATTAATTTGTATATTCCATCTTCATCTGGGGTCTGAATTTCGACGCCATTGGAGTGCAAAAGATAGTGCAGTTCATTTTGCACAAAAATCTCGTCCTAGTAGGTTCACAGGACTGGAATCACAAACAACAAATCTGTGCATTTCTCTAAAATTCCCAATTTTAATCTCCATAGGCTCTGTTACTGGGGTACTAATTAGCTGATTAGAAACGCCCACTACTTGGATCACTTCTCCCGAGAGGGGTAGGTTTGGAACGTCTGCTGTTCTCACAGTAGAACGGGTAGCACCAGTGTCCAACAAAAAGGTGACGTCATTTCCTTCAACCTTTCCTTCATTGTATGGCCCTGACTGGTCCACCGGCAAGGAGGCGCCAAGCACGCACTCCTCGTCCTCCCTCCTCATGCACCGTCAGTAGGTGTCGTCACAGAAGAATGTATGATTTAACAAAAATTGTGAAGCTGCTACATTTCTATCCTCCCTTCCTTCCCAACCTTCAGTGTCTTCACTATGTTGTGCTTTGCTCCTATAATTTGGCCTAGGTGCATGAGGCAACTGATTCTGTTTTACCTGCTGCTGGTTCTTCCGTGGAGTTTCCTTCTGCGTCTGTGGATTCAAATCATTAATTTGCACATTACCATTCTGTACAGCCTTACACTCGTCTCTCCAGTGACCTATCTTTCTGCACCCGTGACATGGGAACTTCTTCCGGGCCTCTACTCGGCTCATTTTTACTCTCGGCTTTCCCCCACCCCCAGGGCCCTTATTACTAGTCATTTTATTCAGCTGCTGTTCTTGGTGCTCTGCTAATTTTACCTGTGCCCACATGACTTTTTCCTTCAATTCTTTTCGTTTATCTGCCAATTCATCCTCGCAATATTTAGCATACCTCAGGACTTCATCGATTGGTTTAGCCTGCCAGCTAATTTTATTGTCTTTGATCCACTGTGAAATTTCAGGCCTTAACCCTAACACAAATCGAAAAATGAAATGGGTCATGTCTTTCATCTCAATGTTATCCAGCCCATTGTACGTCTTGAACACCTGCAACAGTCGTTCATAATATGAATGCACAGTCTCATCTCGATTTTGGGTAGTTCTATCAATTCGGGTCCAATCTGTTTCCTTTGCAGGCACCTTTCCTTTCAGATACAGCATTACCTGATCGTACTTCCGCATGACATCCATGAAGGAGCTCCTGTCTTTGGGTCCCTTGGGAATTCTTCACTAGGCCAATCAACAGCAATTTTACATTCTGTCCACAAATCTACAGGGACTACAATGGCAAAGAAACCATCTAGATCTTTCAGGAGGCATTTTTGAACCTTCACAAATCTTTTAACCTGTCTGTACCAGTCTACAGGTTTTTCTCGTAATTTTGGGAAGTCATTTGTAAAGGACACTGTATCCTGTCGAGACCATGGAACATGTACATATCCTCCACCTGGCACTTCTCGCATAGGATATAACTTCTCCACCTTTCCTGCTTCCTTTAAGACATACTCAGAAGTCATTTGTTTGGATCTAATTTCCTCTTTTTTCTTTGCCCATCTGGCTTTCCATTTTCTCATTCTCCCCATTTTTGTAACAGGTTTAGTAATTCTCTTATTAGTACCTTTTTCCCTGACACATTCATGTTTTCCAAATCTTTGTCTGAGAATTCGGCTCTGTATGGTTTTTGCAACACTTTAGATCTGCCAATATCTATTCCCATACTAGCCGCAGTGTCCATTAATTTCTCATGGAACACTCTGGTATTACGGGTGATACTTTTGCAAATGAATAACAATTCCTCTTCACTGAGGGTGTTCAGACTGTCCAACCCCACATTCCCAGCCATCAGTTCCTCTAATTCTATTCTCAGTTTGTATATATCCAATGGTTTCGGCTGAGGATTTGGTCTTTCTAATTCTCGGGTCCATCTGTCAATTTCTTCAGGAGTCACTACCGTAGCACTTCTAGTACCTGAAGATGACTCAATTTGTACTTCTCTTGAAGTAAAAGGAGTGTTCTTTCTCTGTGAACTCCCTTCTGGTTCCCTTTTCGGTAAATCCATCAAGGAAATCACAGATTCGCATTCACTTGCCTGATCATCTACTATCAAGGGCTCTTTTCTCGGCTGTACTACAGATGGGGTTATTATTGGAGTTTTCGGACTACTTTGTTTATCCCCGCACAAAGGAACAACTAGTCCAATAGTTAATGGAATTGTCAAAGCTTCAGGACTGGTATTTATTTGGGAGATTTTCTGAATTAGTTCTGTTCTTTGTTTAATTAAAGCCTCTCGTTCTCTATCCTGCAGTACTTTATCCATGGATGTTTCATGTACTATCTGCGAAGTTAAGGTAGGATTATAATTGGGGCACTTGGATTTGTCGTACTTGGTCCCTCGCCATAATTAGGTTTCGGGAATGGGTTTCTTGTGCTTAGGGATCTTGGTTCCTCATTATAAGGTGGTGGATTCTTCATTAACAAATCCTCCAGATATTCATCGTCTGAATCACCAGTGGTCATTAAATGCTTGTTCTTTTCTGTCCTTTTCCCTCCCATGGGCTCCTCTACTGTTATTACAGGGTACAGTCCTTCTACCATCATGTTCTGTCTCCATTGTTTCATTCTTTTTTCTCAGGTTTCTTTCTGTACTTTCGGATAAAATTTAGCTAACCCTTTGTCAATTCTGGGTCTGTCTCGCTCAAAAGCCTCTATTTCCCATTCCCATTCTTCTAATGCCTCATATTGCGTTAGTCTAGGTCTGGGATGCAAATCATTCATTTGGGTTCTCAGGTTAAATAAAATGCTGCCATTAAATGTACCTTCTAAAGGAAATGCTAAAATGCCGTCATCTTCAGTATATTCCACCCAATTTTCTAACCATACACAAGCATGGTAGCCTCTGTCAAACATCATAAATGATGCGGGAGTATTAGGTGGCGGAATAATAACTCCTTCTCTAGTTTTGATAGGCTTGTCTTTCTTGAAATAATTCTTTACTTTGTCTACAAATGTCATTTTTCTCTTGCTTCCGTACATAATGTTATATCTACGGCCTTTCCACTGATCTTTCCCAAAACCTTGATATCTTGGGACAGGTCGAATTTCTGGATGGGTTTGATGCCACATATATTTTTCCGCAAATTACTTTGTTTACAACTCCACTTTCAATACAAATGCGTCTTTTATTTGTCTGCAACCAATCAACTGTGCAGTTTCAAATAGTTTCAACCAATGGGTGCGAGGCATTTCTCGTAAAACGAGTTCTCACGCTTTTGTGCTCACCCCTCCTTCACAATTCTATCTCAGCTACATGCCCGCTGTCTCGACCAATACCAGCGCGGCACTGAGTGACATCAGCGCAGCTCCGCTACTGACTCCCTCCTTCACAAGGTATCGTAAAACTCAATTCTTTTACTTAAAGTGCAAGTGCTCTGTTTATTTTACAATGCAAAAACATTCACCACTGTACTCGATTGTCAAAAAGAAAAGATTTGTTTCACTGCAAGTAAATCTCTTCCGTTTTACTTTTCATATACTGCGAGTAGATCCCTTCTGCCTACTCTTCACACAAGCATTAGAGAACCTGCTACTCCTTCGACTAATCCACTCTGGGATATATACTAAGCCAAAAGTTTCACCAGTGAACCCCTTTGCTAACAATCAAGCTCAGACGAACCTGCTACTCCTTCCGTGCGACCCTTAGTAGGTGATATCACAATAGAAGTTTTGCCAGCGAACTCTTTGCTATCATTTATTCAAACATTTATACAGAAAACCCTAATTAGTGCTTCCAGTTCTGCCCAACCTGCACTAACTTTCCTCAAGCAACTGCCCTCACTGTGACGTGGCTTCTATTTTACCACTCGCTATTCTGCCCCCGGGGATTCCAGACAAAACATATAATAATCACTAACGAGTTTATTAGTACGTAGATCAATATAGCAATATAGCAACATTTCAAAAAACACATTTAAAACATTTCATAACATTTCAAAGGACCTTTGCATTTGATTGATCAATACTTTTAGCAGCAAATTTTTTTTCACAGTTTAGCAGTAGTTATTACCTATCGTAACTAGTCCTGCCTACCTTTAACTAGTCCCTAACCATAGCTCTGCCAGCAGAAAAATACTGATAGAGCGCGCAGGTGACCCGACTATAATTTTACCATATGCACATTTGGGCCCATAAATTCAATTTACCATATTTATTAATCGGGTAACCTACACGTTACTACCAGTAACCCAGTTCATTCCTATTTATTTCCAGTGTACCTGACTTACCAATCCTTGTCACAGGTACCTATGATCACAATGGATCAGGGAGCTAGCTGAAAAAGATAAGCAGTCACCAAAATACAATAACATATAATATTTGAACTCTTTATAATAACCACAGACTCAGGAAATTTTGAAAACCTTTATCTAGTTATTGTCAAGGTCAGAAAGCAGAAAATTCACAGCGAGTAAACTATCAAAGACTAAAATCATGAAAATTGTATAACCATGTAGGAAATAGATTATGCCAACCATTTAGAACTCTAAAGGGAATGTAAGAACCGGGAACATACTAGTAATATTTCCAGAAATCAGACTTGAATATGGTGTGTCTAAAGGAGGGGAAAGATAAGGACATGCTAGAATATCACAGTTTGAGAACCCCTAGAAGGTGGTTCAGGCGAAAGAACTTTAATTTGTACTAAAGGAATTTAAAATAAACATATAGCTATTAGGAAGGGAAAAAATTGGAACACACTAATGATTCAGAGCAACCAATTAAATTCAGCTAAAGGAGGGTAAAGAAAGGGAACATCTATATTTCATGAACAGTATTTCACAATTGACTTATAGGATGGGGAAAAATGGAACATGCTAATAAACAGTTAAAGTAAAACTTTAATATTGGTCAGCACAGGGAGGGTAAGAAAAGGAACAAATGCGCAAATAAGACTTTAGCAGTTTCAGAAAGCAAGAAAATGAGGTAAGTGTATTTCCCTCACAGATTTATATTTACCTAGAACAGTGTGGAGACCAACCCTGGCCACGGGTCAGTTAAGGACAGGAGAAATCCCAAGGAATACAGTCGCCAGTAGGCCAGCAGGTGCAGAATGGAAACCCAGGATAGGAAAACCAGATTAGGATCAGGACAGGATCACCAAGGTAAGACCAGCACCTGCAGTTCAGTAGCAACACCTGTGCTACACCTTCTCTGCAGCTATCAGTCAAAACCCTGATTGGGTTCTCGAATTCCCCAGCAAAGTGCTTCGCCAGCACTTAAGGTTCTCAAAACCCTGAATGGGTCTGTGAGTCGGTCGGACAGAGTGCTCTACATCACCTCTATTTCAATCAGCTATTCAGTGCGTAGGGTCAGTGACAGGTCAGCTATTCGGACAAGTCGGACAAAATCTCTAGCCAAACCTAGGCTAGTTATAATGTTTTCGGGTCAGTGTACCACCCCCCAAATGTTGCAAGTGTAAGGATCCCCAATTTCGATTGGGCAGAAGAGAGGACAGGTCATCACACCTCCTAGGATTTGATTTTCTCTAGCCCATAATTTACATTTTCTGGGCACGCCTTCCGAACTTCAGGTTCACATGACGATTAAATGTGTGAAACAATGGACAGTCTATTGATTTATACATTGTAGTCTTTTGTCATCTTCTTAGTAGGGTCAGACAAATGGTTCCCAGGCACATCTTGGCTAGTGCTTCCATCTGGCTTGGTTTCAAGAACACCGAGCTCATCCCCTTGCGGAAGGCTGTCATGCGCAGAAGGGATTTTCAACATGGAGTATTCCCGTCCCTCATGCCCACGGATTTACGATACATGAAAAGTAAATAGAAACAGTTTTAAAACATAGAAAAAATGAATACACCATATACCATGAGTCACTATTCTACTCCCATTACTTTATAATAACTATAGCCTTAATGGTTAATGCAGAATGAACAGCATAGCCAAAGCATCGCTGCAAGCTTCAGGCATGTGAGAACACAAAGCAGCCATTTTAGCTTCAATGCACAAGTGCAAAAGGTTTCCCACCAGAACTGCGAGTACGTCACATCACGTGGGTATGACCGACACATGCGCAGAAGAAATTCCCACGTAGCAGCAGCCATTTTAGCAGCAAGCATATTAGGATTAGTAAACACATAGGCAAGCGTCTCTCGGACACCCAAATGTCAGAATAAAGGGAAATTAATAAGACAAACAGGTTGATTAATACTATTAGGGTTATTTAAGGTTCATGATTACAAGCAAGTCGCTTTATGTGCGAATTCTTGTTCCATCAATCCCCTCTTTGATGATATTTTATATCATCACAAATTAATGGAACCAGATGCCAACTTTTCACATTTTACCCAGTTCAATTTCTTCAAACATTCGGTTCAACTTTTTCTCAGTCTCTTTATTAGGGTGAGAATTTTTCACCCTTTTATAAATCTGAATATTTAGTTCCTCCAATTCAAGCTCATCAACATTTCTTTTCACTCCTCTCTTGTTTGCAGCAAATTACTATTATAAACACTACTAACCCTATTCCTGCAATTGGCATCAGTACTTTACTCAAAAGACTTTTACCTAGGTTAGAAAACCAATGACCTACTGCAAGAGACCATCAGTAAGTCTCTTCCAGGCACTGTCAACCTCCAGTGGTTTAAGCTCTTTTTACAAATTCGTAATGTTCCTGACATACCCTTTTATCTCCACACGTTTGTCAGGTATGTAGGTGCGACAATGTTGCGCTTTCAGCATTCTGCAGACTCCGCCCTCTTTTGCCAATAACATATCAAGAGCAAGTCTGTTTTGTAAAACCATAGATCTGATCGCAGCCATTTCGGTATTGACCATCAAGAAACCTCCAGCAGTGTCAGTTGATAATCGATCTACTAGGGTTGACAATTTGCAAATTCTGTGTGTATTCAGAGTCACTCCCACTGCAGGTATCAATGCACTAAATATATCACCTACTATTTCACCAACACTTTCTCTGTTATTACGTACAAATTCGTCAGTTCTTTCAGTGCTTCCAGTGATTTTCCCCACATGGTATATCTTTGGGAAGACAATACCAAAATAACAGCTTCCGTACCAATGGTCGGGCAATTTGAAATAAGCCTTGTTCCCACATATATAATAAATTCCAGGAAACACAAGCTCTGACCCATCTTTGAAACCCCAACCCCCAATTACCTTGTAATTGTGTTCACATTCACTGGAACCAATGAAGATATTGTTATAATAACTAGTTCTTTCTCTTTTAAGACAAAGTTTCCCCTTCTATTCGAAATCCAGTAACATAGCAGCATTAGCCCACCATTTGAGGTGCTCTCTATGCTTTCAGCCCATTTAGGGGTTTTCTGATTCTTGTATTTTGCTTTCTTTTGGAAACGTTCTCTTCTTTTCTCTACCATATTTAGGAACATTTTCTCTTTTTCATGTTATGAACAGGTCAAGTTATTTTTGTGTGCATCATCTATATCTATTTTACCTACAGTTAGAAAATAGTCACTCATGTATTTAGCTACATCCCTAGTTGTATGTACAGGGTTTAGATTCCTTCGCACAGGAAGTTCAGAAAATGTCACATCAGAGTTTGAGTAATAATACTGTAAATGTCCTCTTCTATAAAATAAACTAGTTAGTAAACTACAGGAAATCCCATAGGTTAGTGGCAAGTGGTGGTACGTCACACCTTCAGCAACCGAAGTAGGTAGCTTCATACAGACATAACAGTCGTCTATTTCCATAGCTTCTACATAATGTACTAACAGGTTTGCGAAAACATTTAAATGAGTTTTGTTCTTGATTTTATTGTAATGTAATCCTTCCTCATCTGGTGCTTCTAAATTTATTTTTGTTTGCTTAAGACTAAGTGGCTTTTCTGGTGCATCTACTCTTTGTGGTGTATTTTTAGTGTCTGATTCTACAGTATCTTCTGGTAAATGATTATTTGGGTACAGGTTCGGGTTTTTACTCATCATAGAAGGAACAGCTATAGTTAGTCGTATCCAAAGTATCAGTACTATTGCTACACTACATAAACATACTTGGCAGCATGTTTTTAAACAACCTCGTCTCGGTCTCCCATTCACAGAGGAATCAGGCATTTTGACTCAAAAGAAGCTTCAACCCCTCTTTGTAACTCTGCACAATTTGCTTACTCGAGCAACTTTCAGGTTGGTTTTGCTTCTTCTTCAGCTTGGTCAGCAATCAATTCTTCATCACTTTCGCAACGTGCCCCCAAACAAAAGACCGTATGCCTTTCCACGGCAGAAATGCTGCTGTGGAAAGGCATAGTACCACAGACATCCTAATATGCCTGGCGGTGTCTGATAGACACCGCCATAGATGTTAGAGGCGACTGTGGCGGAAAAGCTGCGGACTGAAAAAATATCCCCCCGCCATCCTAATCTGACGGGGGGTATTTCTTCAGTCCGCAGCGGATAATCCGCATCCTCCGGCCCGGCGGTGGCTTCCGCCGGCCCGGAGGATGCGGATTATCCGCAATCATAATGGGCCCCTTAATTCCCACGTAAAGGTGCAAAATATCCATTGGTGAAATATCAGTGGAAATACATCGGAGCAAGAACCATTTAGAAGAAAAATTGCTATCAGGTGCAAAATGACTTTTTGTGTGACAACAACTTGAGTTTGGAAACGCTTTGAGGAGCACTGAAAGACACTGAGCTTCCCTTTCCTGCGACAAACAAGTGATTGGAGGAATGCTTTAATTAATATCAGCCACTGGTAACTACTCTAGACCACATTCCAGTTCCACCTTTATTCTTCACTGTGCCATTCACATCAGGAAGCCCCCGTATGCAAAGCAACCTTGGTCCTGACCCAATAGAAACAGTCCAGCCAAAATTGCCAGACAAAATTCCCTCTGAACCATTCCATGCACTGCAATGGGAAGCGCTCTTTAGGCAGGTGGATGAAAACACCCAATAGCCACGAGCAAAATGCGAGAGTGAAATACTCATCTAGCGGGGTTCCAAATGTGAATGATGCTTTCTTCACACAGTGGTTTAAGCGAACTAGGCCCAATGCAGAAATGCCTGAAGAAGTTGACCTCAAAGCCCCTTTCTTTCTGCATTTGTGCCACTAAGGACATGCACACTCTGGCAAAAAGCTTAAGAATGGCCATCTACTGGATTTTGGCTGTGTGGTGCTGTCCACTCCAGTTTCATAATTGAAGGAAGCAAAGCAACACAGAGTTTAACTCTGACAGTACTTTGAAGTCCTTCCATAATGAGACAACAGAACATATGTTCACAAATCCAGCTTCACAATACGATCCATAATAGCTGACGTGGTAGCAGAGACCATTTATGGAAACTTAAAAGCAAACTATGTTTTTTGCGATTTCCTCTTGGGCGCTTTAAAAAAAAAAAATGTTATACTGATTGAAAGTGTCAATGGCCAACAACAGTTCCACCTGTTAAAATGAAAAGGTTCTAGCGCTGACGATGAATGGTCGAACCCGCTCTCACTAATGTGAGTCACAGAAAAATATGTCTTTTTTAACAATCAGGAGATCTACTGCACAGTAATTATTTTACCAGTATTAGCAACTTTATATAGTAATGCGACTTCCGTTTTATTGATGGATGTATTTTTTTAACTTCAATTCAACGTGCTGTATCTTTAAAGATCACTGAAGCTTTACTTCGGGAAGAGGTTTGAAGGGTCACAGGGTAGGCCTCTAAATGAAAAAAACGTACTTGTTGGATACCTTTTCATTCAGTACAGCCATAAACATATGAAAGCGCGCAGTTGGTACTTTTCTTTAAACATTTGCGCCCACATATATCCAATATTATGTGCCTTTTTTTGGACTTAAATAAATAAGTAGATCTAAATCACTGCCCATTAAATGAAAGATGGAGAAAGGCAAACAGGGTGTGTTAGACCTGTCTGCATCTGGGGGTGTTCTAACCATCATGATTTATTTTTGTCCCCCTTAGCCTCCCAGTGTTTCTATTTTTATTTTTTATGTCCACCAGGATTTTTCAGTGCTGTCAGGGGGCTAGGTGTTCCTTGACTATGACGCCATTTTCCCTTCATACACTGTGAGGCCTAGTCTAGCTCCTGGAAAATCTAGGGACACTCATGAACCTAAAATGGTGTCCACCAACTGCCGTAACGGACATTCCAGGAGGACAGACCCATAGACTAACATGAGGAAGGTTCCAGAAACATCTAGTGGCTTCCAGAGGTCTCAGGCCACTCTATAAAAGGCCAGTGACCAGCAGCCATTTTGTGCAGTCTCAGGAGTGACCAGTGAGGAGAGAGGCGACTTGTGGAGGAGGATTGCGCACCAGTGGTGACCAGATCGACCTGTGGGCCGGCTGTCGCGTTATTGGGAAGTGCCCCCTTTCAGGCTGACCAAACCCCACTGTCACGTCATCCATTAATTGTGACCAGAGACATTGTGACCAGATTTCAAATCACCGGGTCATGTGTTGAAAAGACCCTTGCAAACTGCTGTAAAGCGACCCTTGTGGGTGACCTGAACACCTGCCCTGAAGGCTGTGGGCGGAGCAGGTGGACGTCGATCCAGAGCTGTATTGTCTGGCTGAGGAGTGAGGACAGCCACATTCACCCCACTCGAGACCAGCTCTCACACGGTGGAGAAAGGCGGTGAGATCGGCTGAGGCTCCTACCAGTGTGTAGCGCCATCATCAAGCCTGACCCACACGCGAGTGAAATGCCCAGCTGTCCCGTGTGTTGACGGGAGGAGTCGTCGTTGGAGGTGAGGCGGAGTCCGGAGCCAGGAGGAAGGACCCGGCGCGTCAGAGGAGGTGCGCCCGAGGCGGAGCTTCGGCTTGAGGTAACGCGGAAGGAGGCAGAAGCGCCGCCACGGAACCGCCAGAGGAGCGTCCCCGGCTAGAGTAAGCCCTTCCCGTTTTCCCCGCCCCGTCGCCGACTTCCTCGGAGGCCCCGCCGTCAGCGCTAGGAGAGAACAACCGAGCGCGAGGACATCTCAAGCCGGATTGCCTTCAGACAAAGTAAGCGGGGGAGAAACGAGGGGAAGCGGGAGGCGGCAGAGCCGGCTGACACAGAGCATTGAAGCGGCAGTGTTGGGAAAAACTACTGAAAAACTAATGAACCGTCAGGAATAGAAACGTGAGGAACTTGGCCATCAACCCTCTCAGTTTATTAGTATCCGTTAAGACCAAGCTAACAACAGGGGGAGCAGTGACAAAGGGAAACGAAGCATGAGGTTCTTGTGCCTTGCGTAGGAGTGGTGCAAGTTGGGCCATAGGGTGCCGGTAACGAACAGAGCTCAGTCACAACAACTTCCCAGGCAGTTAATCACTCGGAGTCAGTTCTATTACAGGAAAGGAGTAGCCGTAGAATAGTCCCAAGGAAGCCTAATTAATGTACCTTGTCTCCTCTTTAACTATATAGTTGGCTGTGGGCTTTGTGAACAACGCTGCTGGGGGTAGAAGTCTGACAAGCTTGACCTGGGCCCTGAGTGCAGATGGGTAATGTACATGCCAAGATTGTGTAAAGCGAGTTTTCCCTTCTGTAACAACAAAGTGAAGAAGCATTCTGTGAAACTGATAGTAATTTACCTCAAATGTGATGTACCTTTGATTGATCTGCACTGAATTGAGAAAAGTATTGAAGTATATGAAATCTGTACTGAACTAAAAGTGTACTGCTTTTGCCTAAGAAAAGAACAAAAGAGAATTTTTATAAAAGGTACTGGTATTTTTCTAAACTGGTGTAGCGTCTTTTATTTTAGTGGTCAGTCATTGAGTTACTGTGAGTGGGTCCTGTAAGCACTTAACCAACGCCTTGGAGTTTAGCTGTTTCCCCTACTGTGCCAGGCTACCCTATGTAGTCTAGGATACCCTAGGTCTAACATAATTGGTGTTTCAGCGGTGGGATTGCGGATTTGTGCTTACACTCACTTAGTAGTAACGCAGTGCTTACCACGGGACTACACCTGGAGTTTTCTCCCTGCGGCCCTCCTAATCTGAATTTTTTTTTTTTTTAAATTTACTCCTGGTGGTGGGTGGAGGTGACCCTCAGAGTTTCCTATCCTTGTAACTTACTTCGGGGTGGTTGTCCACACTTTTCACTGACAAGATGGAATTCGAAATGTCAGAGCTGGAGACCTATACTGTGGCACAGCTCAAGGATTTCTGTCAGGAAAGGGGAGTGTTCGTTAGGCGAGGGGCCAAAAGAGAAGAGCTCCGTACTAGTCTGCGAGCCTGGGTGGAAGCGCACACGGAGGGAACGGTAGAGGAGGAGGAATCGGACAGAGGTACTGTCATTGATAGGACTGCGGAATGTCCCCCGGGGGTGGGTGAGATGTCAATCAGCCCCAAGGCAACCTCAAGGGAGGGCAGCAGTGTGTCATCGAGAGGGTTGTCAGAAACCGAGTTAGCTGACAGGAGAGAGGAAAGACTGTTAAGGTGGGAAATAGCAAAAATGGAGTTGGAAGAAAGGAGGGAGGGGAGGAGGTTGGAACACGAGTTCAAGCTACGAGAACTCGAATTCCAGGCCCCTAACATCACTCCAAATGGTGGCAGCGAAACCAAGGTGAACACCAGAGAACCCAGACCCTATTTACCCAAAGATGTCATGGCTAGCTACGTACCAAGTGATGATATTGCAAAATGGCTAGCCGCCTATGAGGTCTCATTGAGGGCCCATGGGATCTTGGAAGCCCACTGGGGGGGTGAGTTGTATAAATACATGCCGCCTGCTGGCAGGGATACCTTGTTGGCCCTGGAGCAGCGTGAGCAAACCCACTACCCTGCTATGAAGGTGGCGCTGATAAGGAAGTTTGGGCTAACCCCTGAGAAGTATAGGCAGAAGTTCCGGGGTAGCCACAAATTAGGCACGCAGAATTGGGTGGACTTTTTGGATTACGCCAGGAAGGCATTGGAGGGTTGGGTGAAAGGCAGCGAGGTAGGGGACTATGAAGGTTTATATGACCTCATACTCAAGGAACACCTACTCGAGAAATGTTTTCCCGAGCTGCGCCAGCATCTGGTGGACAGCAAGCTGACCAGCCCCAGGAAGCTTGCTGAGGAGGCGGACATCTGGGCTAGTACCCGGGTGTCATCTAAGGGGACTGGAGGGGATTCCCAGAAGTCTGGACAGGGCGCCCCCCAGAAGAAAGAGGGCGGGGATAATAAGAGGGAGTTCTCAAAAGGTCCACAAAATACTTCACAAGGAAGGGGCAGAGGATTCATCCCTAAGAGTAACCCCCCTCGCAACCCTAATCCTGGCCAAAGCCAGCAGCCAAGGGTTGTTCATTGTTTCGAGTGTGGTGGTGTGGGACACTATAAAGGAGATGTGAGATGCCCAAAAAGACCACCCCCTCCCACTGGAGGAAAAGCCCCGGGAATAACTAGTGTAGTGCTCGGGGAGGAGATGCCTTTGGGTAACGGAGGGGAGCGGGCGGGTGTCACTTTAGTGTCCCTGGGTGATAAGGAGATGGTGCCAAAGACCCAACTGCCCCCTAATACTACCAAGTATGAGCAGTGGGTCACCATCAACGGCCGTAGAGGGGAGGCTCTGAGAGACACAGGAGCCAGTATGACTATGGTAAGGAGTCAACTGGTGTCTCCAGAGCAGGTCATCCCAGATGTACTCCATCCCGCCGTGATGGCTGACGGCAGATTGGGCCACTATCCTGTGGCCCAGGTTCCCTTTGAGTGGGGAGGGGTTGCAGGCCCACTTCGAGTTGCCGTAAGCCCTGCCGTGCCTGTTGACTGCCTGTTAGGAAATGATATGGAGCACAATGCTTGGAGGAGGGTGGAGTACCAGACTCATTCTGAGATGTTGGGACCCCCTGACTGGGCCTGTGTCAGCACAAGGTCCGCGACTACCCGAAGGGGGAGTTCACTTACGCTGGAGCCTGGAACAATGGCCCAGCCGGCTGCCAGAGAAGAGAAGGACAGGAGGCCGGAGGACCCTGCCTCGGCATCTCCACCTCGTGAGACAGACAGGCCACCTGCGGAGGTGGATCTGGAGTCCACAGGGGAGAATGTTGCTTCCTTGGAGAACCTACCCATCCCTACTGAATGGCATGTGGAGGGAGGTCCTTCCCGGGAAGAGTTCTGCAAAGCTCAGAAGGAGTGTCCTACTCTTGAGGGGCTGCGGCAACAGGCCAAAGCCCAGGCAGCAGGGAACATTGTAGGGAGCTACCAGATTTACTGGGAGGATGGACTCCTCTACAGTGAGCCCAAGGCACCTGGACATGGTTCATCCAGGGCCTTGGTGGTCCCTCAATGCTTTAGAGCCTTTCTTTTGGAACTGGCTCATGAGATACCATTGGCAGGACACCTAGGACAGGACAAGACCTTTGCCCGGCTTGTCCCCCACTTTTACTGGCCTCGGATGAGAGTGGCGTCCGATACATATTGTCGGACGTGTGTGTCTTGCCAAGCCAGTGGGAAAACAGGGGTGAAGCTAAAAGCTCCCCTGGAACCACTACCTGTCGTTAGCACCCCCTTTGAGAGGGTGGGCATCGACATTGTAGGGCCATTGGATCCACCAACTTCAGCTGGTCACCGGTTTATCCTGGTTTTAGTGGATCATGCCACACGGTACCCAGAGGCAATACCTCTGAGGACCATCACTGCACCCGCAGTGGCAAGGGCCCTGATGGGGATCTTCACCCGAGTGGGTTTCCCCAAGGAGGTTGTGTCCGACAGGGGGACTAACTTCCTTTCAGCATATATGCGGGCTATGTGGAAGGAGTGCGGTGTTACCTATCGGTTTACCACCCCTTACCACCCACAAACCAATGGTCTTGTGGAAAGGTTTAATAAAACCTTGAAAGGCATGATAAGAAGTCTGCCTGAGAGCCTGCGGAGGAAATGGGACGTCCTCCTACCCTGTCTCTTGTTTTCCTACAGGGAAGTGCCACAGAAGGGAGTGGGCTTCAGCCCCTTCGAACTTTTGTACGGGCACCCTGTACGGGGTCCTCTCAGCCTGGTGAAGGATGGATGGGAAAAGACTCCCAGGAAGCTTCCCCAGGACGTGGTGAGCTACATGCTGGCCTTCCGGAGCCAAATGGCCAAGTTGTGGAAGCAAGCTTCTGACAACTTGGAAGCCAGCCAAGCAGTTATGAAGGAGTGGTATGACCACAATGCTCACCCAGTGGAACTGGAGCCTGGACAAAAAGTGTGGGTGATGGAACCTGGAGAGCTAAATGCCCTCCAGGATCGCTGGACAGGCCCCTTTGAGGTATTGGAGAAAAAGGGTAAAGCCACTTACTTGGTGGATCTTAAGACCCCGAGACAGCCCCACCGGGTGCTGCATGCCAATCGCCTCAAGCCACACCATGAGAGGCCCGAGGTTGTCTTAATGATGGTGACCGATGGAGCAGAGGAAGAGGAAAGTGAACCTCTCCCTGATCTTCTCTCGTCTCAAGAAAAGGATGGGTCAGTGGAGGGAGTGATTCTCTCACCATCCCTGACTCCTGAACAGCAGAGAGATTGCCGTCAGATCCTGGAGCAATTTTCTTCTCTGTTCTCCCTTGTCCCGGGTAGGACCCACCTGTGTACCCATGACGTGGACACAGGAGACAGCCCACCTGTGAAGTCCAAGATCTACCGGCTGTCGGACAAGGTGAAGGCCAGCATCAAAAGTGAAGTCGCTAAGATGCTAGAGCTAGGAGTGATTAAACCTTCTAGTAGCCCTTGGTCTAGTCCGGTGGTTTTGGTACCGAAAGCTGCCCCGCCGGGCACCACACCTGAATTGAGATTCTGTGTGGACTACCGAGGACTAAATTCAGTAACCAAGACAGATGCTCATCCCATCCCTAGGGCGGATGAACTTATTGACCGGCTGGGAGCTGCCCAATACTTAAGTACCTTTGACCTAACTTCAGGGTACTGGCAGATTTCCCTTACTGAGGGGGCGAAGGAAAGGTCAGCCTTCTCTACACCTCAGGGACACTACCAGTTCTGTGTGATGCCCTTCGGGCTCAAGAACGCCCCTGCCACTTTTCAGCGGCTGGTGAACAAGGTCCTTTCTGGTATGGAAGCTTTTTCTGCTGCTTACCTGGATGACATTGCTGTCTTCAGTAGCAGCTGGGAGGATCATTTGCAACACTTGCAAGCTGTTCTTCATGCCCTGCAACAGGCTGGCTTGACAATCAAGGCCAGCAAGTGTCAGATCGGGCAGGGGTCGGTGGTATACCTAGGCCACTTGGTGGGCAGAGGGTCGGTGCAGCCCCTCCAGGCAAAGATTGAGGCTATCATAGCCTGGGAGCCCCCCAAGACTCAAACTGAGGTCCGAGCCTTCCTGGGCCTCACTGGATACTACTGTCGCTTTGTGAAGGGGTATGGCACCATTGTGGCACCCCTCACTGAACTTACTTCCAAGAAACAACCCCGACGGGTAGTCTGGACGGAGGCTTGCCAGCGAGCCTTCATGACCTTGAAGCAAGCATTGTGTACTGCTCCAATACTCAAGGCCCCTGATTTTGCTAGAGAATTCATTGTCCAAACAGATGCGTCAGAACATGGCATTGGGGCAGTGTTATCGCAGCTAAATGATGAGGGCTTGGATCAACCCGTGGTTTTCCTGTCTAGGAGACTACTCCCCAGGGAACGGAGGTGGAGTACCATTGAGCGAGAAGCCTTTGCGGTGGTCTGGGCTCTGAAGAAGTTGCGGCCATACTTGTTTGGTTCGCACTTCCTGGTTCAGACTGACCACCGGCCCCTTCGTTGGCTGATGCAAATGAAGGGGGAGAACCCCAAGTTGTTAAGGTGGTCCATCTCCCTACAGGGAATGGACTTTCGGGTGGAACATCGGCCTGGATTGGACCATGCCAACGCAGACGGTCTATCCAGGTATTTCCGCCTTAGTGATGAGAACTCCCAAGGGATTGGGTAGCTCTCCCCACTTTCAGCTGGGGGGGACGCGTGTTAGACCTGTCTGCATCTGGGGGTGTTCTAACCATCATGATTTATTTTTGTCCCCCTTAGCCTCCCAGTGTTTCTATTTTTATTTTTTATGTCCACCAGGATTTTTCAGTGCTGTCAGGGGGCTAGGTGTTCCTTGACTATGACGCCATTTTCCCTTCATACACTGTGAGGCCTAGTCTAGCTCCTGGAAAATCTAGGGACACTCATGAACCTAAAATGGTGTCCACCAACTGCCATAACGGACATTCCAGGAGGACAGACCCATAGACTAACATGAGGAAGGTTCCAGAAACATCTAGTGGCTTCCAGAGGTCTCAGGCCACTCTATAAAAGGCCAGTGACCAGCAGCCATTTTGTGCAGTCTCAGGAGTGACCAGTGAGGAGAGAGGCGACTTGTGGAGGAGGATTGCGCACCAGTGGTGACCAGATCGACCTGTGGGCCGGCTGTCGCGTTATTGGGAAGTGCCCCCTTTCAGGCTGACCAAACCCCACTGTCACGTCATCCATTAATTGTGACCAGAGACATTGTGACCAGATTTCAAATCACCGGGTCATGTGTTGAAAAGACCCTCGCAAACTGCTGTAAAGCGACCCTTGTGGGTGACCTGAACACCTGCCCTGAAGGCTGTGGGCGGAGCAGGTGGACGTCGATCCAGAGCTGTATTGTCTGGCTGAGGAGTGAGGACAGCCACATTCACCCCACTCGAGACCAGCTCTCACACGGTGGAGAAAGGCGGTGAGATCGGCTGAGGCTCCTACCTGTGTGTAGCGCCATCATCAAGCCTGACCCACACGCGAGTGAAATGCCCAGCTGTCCCGTGTGTTGATGGGAGGAGTCGTCGTTGGAGGTGAGGCGGAGTCCGGAGCCAGGAGGAAGGACCCGGCGCGTCAGAGGAGGTGCGCCCGAGGCGGAGCTTCGGCTTGAGGTAACGCGGAAGGAGGCAGAAGCGCCGCCACGGAACCGCCAGAGGAGCGTCCCCGGCTAGAGTAAGCCCTTCCCGTTTTCCCCGCCCCGTCGCCGACTTCCTCGGAGGCCCCGCCGTCAGCGCTAGGAGAGAACAACCGAGCGCGAGGACATCTCAAGCCGGATTGCCTTCAGACAAAGTAAGCGGGGGAGAAACGAGGGGAAGCGGGAGGCGGCAGAGCCGGCTGACACAGAGCATTGAAGCGGCAGTGTTGGGAAAAACTACTGAAAAACTAATGAACCGTCAGGAATAGAAACGTGAGGAACTTGGCCATCAACCCTCTCAGTTTATTAGTATCCGTTAAGACCAAGCTAACAACAGGGGGAGCAGTGACAAAGGGAAACGAAGCATGAGGTTCTTGTGCCTTGCGTAGGAGTGGTGCAAGTTGGGCCATAGGGTGCCGGTAACGAACAGAGCTCAGTCACAACAACTTCCCAGGCAGTTAATCACTCGGAGTCAGTTCTATTACAGGAAAGGAGTAGCCGTAGAATAGTCCCAAGGAAGCCTAATTAATGTACCTTGTCTCCTCTTTAACTATATAGTTGGCTGTGGGCTTTGTGAACAACGCTGCTGGGGGTAGAAGTCTGACAAGCTTGACCTGGGCCCTGAGTGCAGATGGGTAATGTACATGCCAAGATTGTGTAAAGCGAGTTTTCCCTTCTGTAACAACAAAGTGAAGAAGCATTCTGTGAAACTGATAGTAATTTACCTCAAATGTGATGTACCTTTGATTGATCTGCACTGAATTGAGAAAAGTATTGAAGTTGATGTGATATATATAAAATCTGTACTGAACTAAAAGTGTACTGCTTTTGCCTAAGAAAAGAACAAAAGAGAATTTTTATAAAAGGTACTGGTATTTTTCTAAACTGGTGTAGCGTCTTTTATTTTAGTGGTCAGTCATTGAGTTACTGTGAGTGGGTCCTGTAAGCACTTAACCAACGCCTTGGAGTTTAGCTGTTTCCCCTACTGTGCCAGGCTACCCTATGTAGTCTAGGATACCCTAGGTCTAACAGGGTGGAACTCCCAGAAAAAAAAAAAATCTACTGATCATTGTAACTTAAGCCCCTGGATGGATTGAGACTTATGTCGGAGCTAACAGAAATGTGCAAATCTTTCGGTACAAAAATGGAGTATCTTGTGTCAGCTTCTCTCCTGAGATTTTTTGAGCAGATCAAGTTATTAGAATTTAAAGTGTGAAAGGACCAGAACCATAAGTTCTAGATCTGTTCTAGAGTCTCAAATACGATGGTTCTTTGTTGCAGCAGGAAAGTGTAAAGGGGAGAAAAGTGGGTATGACACAATCAATGATCCAATAACTCCTCCAGATACATAATAACGCACAGACAACTATTCAATGTTAGTTTGGTTTATTACAACGACAAAAATAACTGAACATGGAGACACCTCAACTCACCAGTATATAAGTACAGAGGAATCATCATAAAGCCAAATCTGCACATCCAGTTTAGACGTTGCCATATAAGTAATAAAATTCATACAAGAAGTAGAATACAGAAAATCAGGATGCATGAGTCCAAATTTCCCTGTATTAAGGATTGGTGAATAAAGACATTAAATCTATGCCTACTCTAACACTACTGTGACATCCCTAAATAAGGATTTTCAGGTGGAATGATAAAAAGTGTCAGCACGTGGAGTCTCCCTAAGAAGTTTCCCCACCATCAATGGGTCAAATAGCATAAAGCTACCAACAACAGAGCTTGTTTTAAGATGCTTTCTCTCTGAAGGTGAGGGAGAAGTGGCGCACTACCACTAACTTCAAACACAAGTTATCCGTAGGTGGCATTCCCAAAGTACAGTGCAAAGCACACCATCTGCCCTGGGTGCAATCCTGAAGGTGACTTTCCACGGACAACGGTGCACTTTCCTTGATAGAATTAGTCCTTGGTTCCCAGGCCTTCTCCTGTGTGAAGTGCAATGACCTTCTTTTATCGACTCAAACCACACAATTGTAACTTCTTCTCTCCTGCACTAACTAGTAAAACAAAGACATTATTCTATCTAGTGAGAGCGCTTCTTTCACCAGCAACCAGCCGCGGCCGGTAGTGGGAGTACCTGCCGGGCGGTGACGTTGGGAGGGGGAGGGGCAGGGTGGGGGGTAGTAATGTATGGATTACGGACCTTAACAGGTAAGTAAACATATAAATAAATAAAATGAATTTTGTTGCGCGCATTGCATCGCATTTGGTAATGCAGTGCATGCAACGAAATTCATTTTATGCAGGTACTCCCACTACCGGCCGCGGCTGCCGGCAACACAAAACGTGAAAAAGAGCAAGTTCCACAGAACACACGAAATTCAAACCGTTCATTTTAAAGTGAGAGTTTTCATGGAATTGCATTTCAGGCCTTCAAATTTCAGCCCCGCTCCGTCCATCATCCCCTTTTGTATCGCTTTGTTCGCCCTAAGTTGGCATGGTATGCCCAGACGTGGGTCCACTGCTCAAGATAGCCTGGCTGATGAGGGTTATGAACCCGAAACTGGTCCCAGGATGCTTGTTTCCGGTCCAGGGAAAACATGGCTTGGCAGTTCGGGCTGGACAGTTCCCATGAGGCACATGGTCAGGCTGATTTGCATATGGCCATGTCTGAACTGGGGTGGTGGAGTGAGCTAAAGAATGATGATGGATTTAACCCAGATCAGTTGACTGGGGGTGAGTGTTTGATTTGCTGAAACGCTCCGTCCATCATCCCCTTTGGTATCGCTTTGTTCGCCCTAAGTTGGCAGGGTATGCCCAGACGTGGGTCCCTTGCTCACTCTGCCACTAGATTCAAGATAGCCTGGCTGATGAGGGTTATGAACCCGAAACCGGTCCCAGGATGCTTATTTCTGATCCAGGGAAGACATGGCTTGGCAGTTCGGGCTGGACTGTTCCCATGAGGCACAGGTTCAGGTTGAATTGCACATGGCCATGCCTGAACTGGGGTGGTGGAGTGAGCTAAAGAATGATGATGGATTTAACCCAGATCTGTTGACTGAGGGTGAGTGTTTGATTTGCTCAAACGCTCTGTCCATCATCCCCTTTGGTATCGCTACGAATTTCAGCTAGCATAAGAATCATAATATAAACCTTTACAAATTCACGTGACATTAATGTAATTCCAATGAATGTATTTACTCAAGTATGAAATGACATAATTATTAAGCACATCTAGTACATGTATATTTGTCAGTTGCACAACAAGATTTATTTACTATGTGTTTCTGCGAGTTACATTCATAGTCTAGATTGTTTCTGCATGTTACTAATTGCATTAAATACAGCACGTTTCATGTTAATACCATTTACAATTCTAACACTTCGCGTTAATACAACAAATGATTGTATGCAATTGCTCTCTTACATGTGGATATGATGCACTCCTACAATTGAAATTAAATTTCCTCTTCATCAAGTGCAAGCCTTAACCCAGGAACAGGGACATTTCCAGCATTTCCAGTCTATGGAAAAGCAGGGCAGCTGAGCAAACAGACCAAATTCCCAAATGGGCAGTTTGGGGCAACTAGAAATACATCCCTGGGTCCCTTCTCTACCATCCTTACAGCATCCGGGAAAGTCAATTCATTATATTACTCTCCAGATGCATTAACTGTATACTGAATCATTTCCGTTCCTCCTTTGAGTAATGATGCAAACTAAGATTGGTGGGGTCTAAAAAATAAGGTAGCACACTGGTGTAAGAAAACTTAGCATGGCGACGGACATGGTGGACAAGATATTTAATGGTTTGGAGGAAGGCTGGCTGGGAAATTCAATCAAAAACTCAAGTGGGAACTGTGTTGTTCTAAACTTCAAACATCCTAGGGTGGTGAGCTCCCTGCTGCATGAGCTTGACCACCTTGCTACAAAAAAATTGAAGATCAGGGCCCTCCCCTTGGCTTATGGCTACTGGCCCTCAACCTTGACCATCTATGCTCCAAATTTGGCCAGTTCTGGTCCTAATTTTGGTATCTCATCTCTTGCTCCACTGGCTACTGAGAATTCTTATGCTCCCCTGTCCGGGCTTTCAGATATTAAATAACTGGTTATCTCTTCTGTCCCTGCTTTGCCAGTTTTGACTCCAACTTTGGATCCCGCCCCATGTTCAGTTTCATACAACAGCAGTAAGGCCTTCATCAACACTAATTCTCCCACTTTGAGGGACGGCTATCAAGTAGTCTCGGTTTTATTTCTTGGAACATTGAGGGTGTCCGACTGGCTACAACTGATCAGGAACTTTGATGTAGTATGCTGCCAAGAGACTTGGACGGATAACAACTTTTATATATATGGCTTTCAGTCTTTTGTGTGACAGCTTCACCTTCACCCTATGGCAGGTTTAAAGGGTGGCACAGGGGTTCTGATCATTTTAAATAGTAATGATATTACAGTCGAAGAACTAAGGTCGACCCCTTGTTATCAAATTTTCTCTTTGTCCACCCGAGGTTCCATTAATGTTTTATTATTTAACTTTTATTTTAACATTTTTAGCAGGCAACCTACAGCACTAGTTGATGATTTGGATACATTCATTGCAGATATTGTTTCTAGAATGCAGGAGCAGGTGGCTGTTCTCTGGGTGTATGTTTTTAATATTCAACTTTGTCAGTACAGTAGTGAGTGTGCTTGTGGCTTATCAGACAGACAAGGATAAAGTATTACCCCTTGTATTCATACTCCCTATGGTGTTCCCCTAAACCAGACCATTGTTAAACACAACCTGTCTTTCTCGGTAGTCAGACAAAATATCAAAATTAAAATATCGATATATACAATAATATCGATGTTTTAATTTCGATGGTATAGAATATCGATGTCCAAAATATCGACAGACAGAATATCGTTTTTTTAAGGTATGTATGTTACTAATATCGAAGTTTACTAATATCGAAATTTTGTTTAGTGTTATGTATTTTATTATGTTGTGTATATGTTTGTTAAATATGTTTTGTAATGTATGTTTGAAAATTACTAATTTTGTTAACATTTTGCGTTTTAGTATCAGAGCGGGTTGTGGGTTTACAGGGGAATAGGGAGGGAAGTAATTTAATAATAATTAATTAAATAATATATTTATGTAAATATTTTTAATTAATAATTAATTGGTAATTAATTAATATTAATTAGTTAATTATTAATATATTTTTGTAAATATTTTTAATTAATAATTAATTGGTAATTAATTAATATTAATTTGTTAATTACATTATTTAGAGTTAATGTTTTAATATATATAACATTTTGTTATTGTTAATTAATTAATTGGTAATTAAATATTATTAATTAGTAAATTAAATTAATTAGGTTAATGTGCTAATATATTTACCTTTTTGTTATTGTTAATTAATTTTTAACCCCTCGCATGCTCATGACGGAACGGTTCCGTCATCAGCGTCTGTGCTCCGGTGCTGATGACGGAATATTTCCGTCATGAGTCAATTTGATTTATGACCCTTCAGCACTGCAGCGAAATTCGCGCAGCACTGAAGGGGTTAATTGGTAATTAAATAATAATAATTATTTAATTAAATTAATTAGAGTTAATGTGGTAATATATTTAATTATTTTTTATTGTAAATTAATAATTAATTGGTAATTAATAATTATTAAGTGATTAAATGATGTGATTTATTTATGTGTAGTGGTTTGTGTGTTTATAGGGGGGTAGGGTGTGATATAATTAAATGTAATTAATTCAAGAGATTGTATTTATTTATTGGTATTTATTGTTAATTAATTAGTAATTAATATGTTTTAATTAGTTCATTTATGATTACATCAATTTAGTAATATTAATTGTTATTAATTGATTAATTGAAATTTATATTAATTGTGTTTTTTTGTATGTGTAGTGTGTTGTGTGTTAAAGGGGGAGTAGTGTGGGAAGTAATTTTTACCCTCATGCTATACAACGCTTTCCCTACTGTTGCACCCTCTGGAGTGGGACTAGTAATTTAAACCACTACGCTATCCAACGCTTTCCCTACTGTTGCACCCTTTGGAGTGGGAATAGTAATTTAAACCCCTACGCTATCCAACACTTTCCCTACTGTTGCACTCTCTGGAGTGGGAATAGTAATTTAAACCCCTACGCTATCCAACGCTTTCCCTACTGTTGCACTCTCTAGAGTGGGAATAGTAATTTAAAGCCCTACGCTATCCAACGCTTTCCCTACTGTTGCACCCTCTGGAGTGGGAATAGTAATTTAAACCCCTACGCTATCCAACACTTTCCCTACTGTTGCACTCTCTGGAGTGGGAATAGTAATTTTTACCTCTACGCTATCCAACGTTTTCCCTACTGTTGCACTCTCTGGAGTGGGAATAGTAATTTTTACCTCTACGCTATCCAACGCTTTCCCTACTGTTGCACTCTCTGGAGTGGGAATAGTAATTTTTACCCCTACGCTATCCAACGCTTTCCCTACTGTTGCACCCTTTGGAGTGGGAATAGTAATTTTTACCCCTACGCTATCCAACGTTTTCCCTACTGTTGCACCCTTTGGAGTGGGAATAGTAGTTTTTACCCCTACGCTATCCAACGCTTATCCCAAGTGTTGCACTCTCTGGAGTGGGAATAGTAATTTTTACCCCTACGCTATCCAACGCTTTCCCTACTGTTACACCCTTTGGAGTGGGAATAGTAATTTTTACCCATACGCTATCCAACGCTTTCCCAAGTGTTGCACTCTCTGTAGTGGCAATAGTAATTTTTACCCCTACGCTATCCAACACTTTCCCTACTGTTGCACTCTCTGGAGTGGGAATAGTAATTTTTACCCCTACGCTATCCAACGCTTTTTCTACTGTTGCAATATCTAGAGTAAGTATATATATTAATTTATATGCAGTTTTTTAATTTATGTTACATGTGTATGTATTAGTTATTAATTTTTTAATATGTTTTAATGTTTATATTTTTAATTTGATAAGTTATATGTATTTTAAAATTATTTTTACATTATGAATAATACATTTAAAAAAACGATATTTTTAACTTCGATATTTTTGTACTACTATATATTTTTTTTGATATTTGTGTACTTACCCTTATGTAGATAGAAGTCCGATATTTTTGATTTCGATATTTTTGTGTCGATATTTTTGTATGTCTATATTCTGTCTGTCGATATATGTCATAGATTCGTCTTTCTCATCTGACTCTTTTAGAGAGGGCTACTTTCAGCCGCCAACTTTTGGATGTGGAGGTAGGGTCAGTACCACTGATCTTATTCTAGTCTCACCTAATCTTGTATCATTATTAAATGACAGTGACATCCTTTCTTCTGATATGAGTGACCATAACTGTGTTTCACTCTCTTTAAAATGTTCCTGTATATACACACAAAACATAGATCCTCTCCCTGACCTCCAGTTCTGTCCCAATAAGGGTGTTTGTATTAAGTGGGGAAACATAGATCATTTGAGCTTTTTTAGGGACTTCATACTAGGGAATCAGGAAGGAGCACTGTTGTCTATCGGAAGAGACAAAAGATCAGGATATGTTGGCCAGTTCTGTGGGTTTATGTAATAAGGTATTAGATTTGTTAACAAAAAAGTGATCTAAATGGAGCTGTCCTACCCAAAACTGGTTCAATACTGCTTGTACTGCCGCCTTAACTCATCTAAAAGAAGCTGCAAATACTCTACCAAGCAACATTGGGAACATTAGATTGGAAAGACAATCCTATAAAGTGACCTTATAAAAGCGAAACCAGGAGTTAAGACAGATGGCATTGGAGGATCTAGTAGCTGCAGCTGAACTAAGGGACAAAAAGGCATTTTGGTAAATTATTAATCTGCCTTTTTGTTAGAATTATGAAGGCACGTTTAGAGAGCCATATCCCTGTTGATTTATGTTTCCCATTTTCCCCAAATTTGTTATCAAGAAAATACTCTCTCATGACAACCGCCCCTCTTTAGGTCGATCTATTGTAAGTAATATGGATATGTGAAGTGATGTAACTAAGGTGCCAGGATGGCAAAGTCCTGGGACCAAACAGGGTTCCCATCAATATCTACTGACAAAAATTAACAAATGTTTTCCAAGCATCAATCGGAGTGGACTTCTGTCCTCATATAGCAAGTCCACAATTGTACCAATATTTAAAAAGGGAGACTGAAACCAACCACCTTGCTATCATCCTGTCTCACTCCTGGACTCTTCTGTAAACATTCTCAGTAGATTAATCGTCCAAAAACTGGAAGCCTGGGTAGGGGAGACAATTTTATTCTTCCGACGTGCAGTTTGGTATCCTACCCAGTGTAGGCACCATAGAACAAACATTAGACCAGACCTTGCCTACAGGGAAACATATAAATGCTAGGGGAGGTTTGCTCTATATGGCATTCATGGATCTCTACAAAGCCTTTGATCTGGTGGATATGGGACAGCTTTGGACCCTGATGGAAGAGGTGGGTATCAAGCCCTTTATGATTGCTCTTCTCAAGCAAATGCACTGGGGGATGATCACTCTAGCCAGATATGGACAGAATGAGGAGTGTACCCCCTTTTTAGGTCTAACTGCAGAGTTAGACAGGGCTGCATTCTTGTCCTTTTTTTATTTCTTTTGTATATTAATTGTTTACATGTATTGAAAGTAGTAAAGGGGAAGGATCTACAAAAAGTGGGCAATCGCCCATTACCTGTCTTACTGTGTACAGACAACATGACTCTTTTAGCCCATACAGCTAACGGTTTGCAAGTTCTGCTTGACCTTTTTAATGAATTTATGGTAAGCCTTAGTTTGAAGGTCAATCAACAGGAATCTTTTTTTTTTTTAAACCTTTTCCCTGAGAAACACATGCAAAAGAAAATATACCCTAGGAAGGACCGCAATAGTGAAGGTTGAGAATTTTAAGTATGGAATAGTTTTGGACGCTAATTTAAGTTGCAATAAACTTTTAACACAAAGGGTCTCTATATTTGTTGGGTCAGTCGAAGCCATTTTTAATTTTGCAGGGAAATTTTGTTCTAAACCTACAAAGAACACATTATGTTGTACGAAAGCAAGCGTTTCTCAGTGAGCACATATGGTGCAGGTGTATGGGGTTTCATCAACCCAGGAAATCTGGAAAAAATGTAAAAAAAATCTTAAGCAGGCTACTGCATGCTTTATTGCCCATTCAGTATTAGATGACTGATTGAAACAAGACCGTGTGCGCTCCATCCCCTGGTTGGCTATGTTAAGCAATCCTTCCTAGAACTTGGATCTCAAAACTTTTTTAACTGTCCAAGTGAAAAAGCTAAGAATGCCAAGAAAATCGTTTATTTCAAGAACGTAGAAATGCCACCAGATATTCTATTTTTTTTTATGAAATCTGCCATATGACGACTACAACTAAAGAAGCAAAGAGCCTTGCCCACTGTGGAAAGCCAACCATGAACAACGATTTAATCTGACTCGTTTCAGATTAGGTAGAACGCATTCTTTGGTGACTTTCCCACATTGTGTTTATTTGTTTTCTTCTTTGCTATGTTGTCCTTATAATAATGTTTCCCCTCAACCCCTCTCCCTTTTCACCTTCTTTTGCAGTTTCTATGCTACACGAAGGAAAACATTTATTTGTCCCTTATCACGTAACTATCGGCCAACAACGTTCGTTTGCGAGTTTTATAACACGCAGCTTATTTGTTCTGTTGTAATCAGCTGCATTAGCGAGGCACTTAGAATTAGGATGAAATTAGATGCTTTAGCCTACTCTGCACTTGATATTGGCATAGGTTAATATAGGTTAATACATAGTTGCACTGTTAAATTCCTTGCTTAATGAATGGACTTCCTTCTGGCTGTATTAAACGAGCAATCTAGGTGGTTTTTATACTGCATTGTAGTTAATCCGCATATTATTTATTTATTTTTATTTATCTGTTTTTTAATTGTTTAGCTGTTGCTTTATGTGACATTTTTTTATGGCGATTCGCAGAATAAAAACTTTTGATGATGATGATGAGTAAAGCATGCTAGTCTACCACTAGTGACTTAAGTTGCATAAAATGTGACCTTTTACAGAATGAACCTTTACTCTCCCAGGAGCGCTGTATGTGCGACCACACCTTCCAAGCGGAAGATGAATGCCCTGTCTCCTTACTTGTCAGACCGCAGCGTCTAATTTGCAGAAATAAATGGCCGCCTATATGTCTTGCTGCAAGCTGCAGAAATGTGCCTTTCCACACGCTCAAGTTCTCACATCTGTGTGTGTCTTTATGATTGTAGACAATGTACTTTCTAATGCTTTGCATTGTTGCTTCAGCCAACTTTATGAAACAAGTGTAAGACTGCATACATTTTGTTGCAGCAAGACCTCATATTTTTTTGAATGTATATGTATATTTCCATTTAATGTAAATATTGAACATGTTAATGTTTAAAAGGCATGCCATCTAACCATGTAAGCTAAAACTATGATCTATTGAAATAAACGAATCATGTTTGCCTCAGTGTGTTGCTGACTTGGTTTCTTTCTTTCTTTTTTTTGTTGTTGCAAGAAGCATCTTTTATTAGAAAAACTATTTCTGAACGTGGAAGTGTTGGAGTGAGAAAACATGCAGTACACTTTGTATTTAACAAAGAGTCCCTGACAGCGCAATGGGGAAATTAAAGTAATCGAGCTTCGACAGACATTAACCAGAAGGAGAGAAAAATGGCATCTTGGCGCCTTGGCATATGGCACCTCTGCGCCCCACACAAAAAGCGAGTTTTTTTTATCTAAAGCTAAATTGATTTGCGGGACCTTGGCCAGCTTTTCAGAGAATAAACCAAAGTAATTGACTGCTCTGTATGGAGTGCAATGTGCGCCACTTGATCAATAGCTCCTGATACACCATCAGCAGTGAACTGTAGCACAGATGACCTTTCCTTCAATGACTTGGTGAACGACTCTGCCGGGATAATTTCCAGCGAGTGAAATGCACATTCAAGCTTGGGAAGTAGGAAGCAGAAATGCCAGGAGGCACTTTGATGAATTCCTCCTTGTTCTAGGTGGTATTTTTTGCAGACGACAATTTAGTGTGTGATGGATAAAGCTGGAAGGGAATGTGGCCCACATCAGCTAAGGTGCACTTATGTGCCATACTTCGTAGATTTCAAAGAAGGGCCGTTCAGCATCTACCTTGTTATTCGTTTAAAAAGTGGCTGCAAAGGCCATTTTTACTACAGTCAATAATAAAGGGAAAAATAATGTGAAGATAGATAATTGTGAAAAAAAGCCTCAACTTGCCTGTGCAAAAACATGTGAGCTCCACATAAAACACACATACACGTGTTACCATCCTTGTGGGGACTATGTGTGAACACCAGCCTTGTGGGGACTAACCTTTCCCAATGTTTTAAAAACACACTAATAACAGAAAAATGTTAAGAAAAAATTCATGATACAGGATCCTGCTTCAAATTTGCAAATATATTGTTCTTTAATCGTGCGCACAGCACCATCCTTGTGGGGACTTGAACATGTGCTACCATCCTTGTGGGGACCTAGTCGGTAACACTATTTGTGTTTGAATACGGTCGAAGGCACATGGCTAAATGTTTATTTTATCAACAATATACACAAACAACATTATAATATATTCATATATGAATAGCTGCTTATATAATAGTGGTATATATTAAAGACAGATTATGTTAATGTGCCAGAAAATATCATATCATGTTTAAAGAAAGACACGTAAAGCTGCATTTAATCTATTTATTAGTGCCTAAAATCTTAGGGGATTAGGGAACTAACAAATAAAAAAATTAACATATGGAACCAAGGAATATGGTTAAATGGAACCCAGAGCTTGATTAACTGCTTACATTTTTACAAAAATAGATGTTCAAGTCCCCACAGAGATAGTGGGTGAAGATCATTGTGTTTAAGTCTCCATAGAAATAGTGTGTACATTCAAAGCTTGAATCCCATTATAAAGAGTGTGAAACTAATGATGTTCAAGTCCACACAGAGGTTGTGTGTAATTATAGAAATACTCAAGTCCCCACAGAGATGGTGTGTTATTATAGTGATGTTCAAGTCCCCACAAAGATAGTGTTTTATTACAGTCTTGGTCAAGTCCCCACAATGATAGTGTGTTATTATAGCAATGTTTAAGTCTACCACAGAGATAGTGCATGAAGGTGATTGTATTTAAGTCCTCATTAAAATAGGGCCTGATTCACAAAGGTAAACTTAGACCAAAAGTCTAACTTTACTACTTTTCAGTATTTATAAAGGTAAATTTAGACCAAAAGTCTAACTTTACTACTTTTCAATGTTCACAAAACCCCATGAAGAAAATGTGAAGCTGATAATGTTCAAGTCGAAGCAAACACAAGAAGATGATGGACGGAGTGGTGAAACCTTTCAGTCACTCACCCCAGTCACAGATCTGGGTTGAATCCATCATCGTTCTTTAGCTCAATTCACCCCCGCAGTTCAGACCCAGCTATATGCAAATCAGTCTTAACCCTGTGCCTCATGGGAATAGTCCAGCCCGAACTGCCAAGCCAGGTCTTCCCTTGACCGAAAACATGCATCCTGGGACCGGTTCTGGGGTAACACCCCCTCATCAGCCAAGCTATCTTGAATCCAGTGGCAAAATGAGCAAGGGACCCACATCTGGGTGCCAATCTAGGACGAAACAAAGCAAACCCAAGGAGATGATGGACTGAGTGCTGAAACTTTTCAGTCACTCACCCTCAGCCACAGATCTGGTTGAATCCATCATCGTTCTTTACCTCACTTCGTCACGCCAGTTGAGACCTAGCTATATGCAAATCAGTCTTGACCCTGTGCCTCATGGCGCCCCCTGGTGCTTCAAGTCGAAACAGAGCCTGCGTTTGATTACAGGAATGCTCAAGTCCCCACAGAGATAGTATGTTTTTATAGTGATGTTCAAGTCCCCATAAAGATAGTGTTTTGTTATAGTTTTTTTCAAGCCCACACAAAGATAGTGTGTTATTATAGCGATATTTAGGTACCCACAGAGATAGTGCATGAAGATGATTGTGTTTAGGTCCTCATTAAAATAGGTCTCGATTCACAAAGGTAAACTTAGACAAAAAAATCTAACTTTTGTACTTTTATGTTTCAACAATGTAAACTTAGACCAAAAGTTTAACAACTACTTTTCAGTATTCACAAAGCCCCATACAGAGAATGCCAAGCTGATGATGCTCAAGCCAAAACAGAGCTTGCGTGTAATTACACGAATGCTCAAGTCCCCACAGAGATGGTGTGTGACCACACCATATAGTATAGTATTACCACGGTCATCAAAGAGAACCTGTGTGATTATAGACATGCCCAGGTCCCCACAGAGATAGTGTGTGATTATAGACATACCCAGGTCCCCACAGAGATAGTGTGTGAGTATAGACATGCCCAGGTCCCCACAGAGATAGTGTGTGATTATAGACATACCCAGGTCCCCACAGAGATAGTGTGTGATTATAGACATGCCCAGGTCCCCACAGAGATAGTGTGTGATTATAGACATACCCAGGTCCCCACAGAGATAGTGTGTGATTATAGGCATGCCCAGGTCCCCACAGAGATAGTGTGTGATTATAGACATGCCCAGGTCCCCACAGAGATAGTGTGTGATTATAGACATACCCAGGTCCCCATAGAGATAGTGTGTGATTATAGGCATGTCCAGGTCCCCACAGAGATAGTGTGTGATTATAGACATGCCCAGGTCCCCACAGAGATAGTGTGTGATTATAGACATGACCAGGTCCCCACAGAGATAGTGTGTAATTATAGAGATGTTGTGGTCCCCACAGAGATGGTGTGTGACTATAGTACTACCACGGTTGCCAAAAGAGAATGTGTGTGAATATAGACATGCCCAGGTGCCCAGAGAGATATAGTATAATTAAGGACATGCCAAGGAAATTGTCAATCTAACCTCTCCGAAATTCAGCACTTTCCTTGTTTTTGCTTGGGGTGGAATGAGTTCTGGTTCTCGGGCCTTCCACCACTAAGACACCAGCACCCTCCTCGCCCACAACTCAGGACGCCATACCGCCTACCACCTCGCATCACAGAAGAAGACCCAAGGACCCTCCTCCTGCAAGAACTGCAGCCACATCCTCACCCATGCCAGCATGCCAGATCCTCTCACCTCCAAACTGACCAACAGCACACTCGACCGACTCAACTGCGTCCTCTTCAACATGCGATTCCTCCACAAACACGCCACAGAAATCTAGGATCTCCTCAATGTCGCCTCTCCCGACATCTCCTTCACGGAAACCTTGATCCATCCCCTGATCCGAACCAGACAGCGCCATCACCATCCCCGATGGCTACATAATCACCCGCAAAGACTGCACCACCCAACCAGAAGGAGGCATCACCATCAACCACAAGGACACCCTCCGACTGACCATGCACTCAAACGACCCAATGAGAACCATCTTGACCTGGACCTGGACCTGGGCCCGGCCTCAGTGGGTTGTGACCCTCAGAGTGGTTCTCCTCCAGTCCCGGATCCTTAGAAGTAGTGCTGAAGGTGAGCCGATGCCTCAAATCTAAAACTTGGGACTTAAACAATTCTCTGCCCAAAAGTGCCCGAGCACTGAGAGAAGACCAACCTGCATTTCTCACTGATCTGCCCAAGGTGCATTTCCGGTTGGCCTGACTTTGAGGTAGCTCCCTTACATTCTTCTCCAATGCTGCAAAACCTGTTCAGAGGTCACTCTGGAAGGGTATCCAACCTCCTGGAGCCCTTATCTGACCCAGCTGCAGCCTCGTCTGCTGTAGATTTTTGACTTCCAAAAAAGCGACAAAGGCCCAAATTTGCCAAAGAATTGCTTGCCCATTCGTCACGCGGGGTGACTCAAGGGCAATGCAATCCTTGAGTCAGATTTAACAAGCAATGCAAGGCCATCTTGCATGACCCTGTGAGGTTTTGGTAAATCTGCAGTAATGTAAAGCTGTGTAAGTCACTGCCGTGCGTTAGTTAGTGCCAGAAAGGTGTTTCATGGGTAGAGTTTGGGTGTTCCCATGCATCCACCCATATATACTGGCACATTCCCTGATTTACCATGACAAGTAAACCTGGGCATGCATCAAAATTGTATGCCTTCGTGATAGAGGCGCAACAAGGAGAAATATATTTATTTCTCCTTGTTTGTTCAGAATACAGCACACTTGGAAAGAGGAAAATACATCTAAGGATTGCCTCTGTGCAGGAATGTGTCTCTTCCTCAATAAAAACAATCTATCCTGCAACACAGGCACCCTTTCACGAAGGCACAAAGGAGCCTGTGTTGGCGCTAGATAGCACATAAAATAATTCCGGTTTTATGATATTTATTTTTTGACATTTCCGTCTGCATTTATCCATATTTATATTTCGCTAATTTTATCTGTATTTATCCATATTTATTTTGGGTTTTGTGGAAATATGATGCGGGAAATTATTATATTTCCACATTTATTTAACTGGTAAATATGCACTCATGCTTGAATGCCTACTAGGTTTCAGTGCTGTAAACACCCGCAGAAAATAAATTAATGCACTTTTAAGAAAATATGCACATTTCAGTATCAACCTTGTGCATATATACTGCTGTTAAAGCCTCTTTACTAAAATTCCTTTCTTTTTTAGCCACCTTACCTATCAATCCACACAGCTATGCCCCTGGCAGTCATGGCAGACAGTATTTAGATTGACTCAAAAAGTAACACAATTTCTCTTTTTATTGACATTTAAAAATAAATACAGACAAGAAAATAAATATTTTCAGTTTGTATTTATCTGTAAAAATCAGTAAAAACGGAAAACAGGTAGCCTTACACATAATGCACCAGCAGAGTGAGAAAGCAGCAATACGCAAAGTATTTATAAATATGGCACATTCCCGCCCTCTCCATTTGATGCAGTGCAGTATGTTGTCTTGCTGCTATGCGCTACGTCGAATCTTGATAAATTTGACCCTAAGTCTAAAAGTAGGAATCTTCAACGTGACTTTGTCCAACGGCTCCACGAAAACAACGCCTCCTCTTCGGACACCCTGGGCTGCCTTGCCCAGCTGAGCTTTCACTTCTCAGACATTTTTTCTCAAAAATTCTTCTAAATCCGAAGGTAGGCCGAGACATGGCCAAATCTACTTCTTGTATCCAAACTGTGGTCTATTGAGGTCAGCCTTAACGTTTTACTTTGAACTTGTCTTGCATGACTAGATGCCCAGAGTTGGTGCTTTGAACATTTAGACACTATATTTCACTCTAAAATTTACAAATTCATAACTCTCATTCTACTGATAAAACATAAATATAAACATAAGATAATATTTGTCCTATTTCAGAAATTTCTCCAGGTTACCTGGTGGACCATGTTTAATGTTTTTTTAACATGATTCATGAACAGCCAACCTGTCAATGATCTTTCTCCTCATGCATCAAACCATTTGGAGATACTTTGACAGACTGCATACAATGGCTTCACAAGTATCTTCTCTCAATAGCCTTAATGCCTCTGCTTGTTTCGTTACCCCTTGAAATGGCAAATCCATATTATCCCATTCCTCCTGGGATTCTTATATGCTACACAAAAGAATAGAGGATGAGCCATTCTTTAATCTGACAAATTACATGCCGGCATAGCGCTGGACAGGCGGTATATGTTCTACCGTTTGGAACAAAAAACATTGAATTAAAGGGATCAAAGTCTGAATTTTACATATAACTAACTAGCCACTAGTAGAATAATAAAGTAAAAATAGCATTATTAAGAACCAGTACATTTAAAATCCAGAAAGGCTACAGTTAGGAACTTCTGAGTCAGGTACTGGTCATTTATTTCTTTGGCACAGTATTCCAATGTGTTTTTGGATAGTGTTCCTTAGATGGTGGTTGGAAGTTCATCCTGTCTTTGTATTGCACTTCAGAGTCAAGTAATGTTAGCACTGACCACACACTTCTAAACCACAGGATTTGCCATTGCCTATCACAATAAGAAATACCAAGTGTTACACCACGTTACCTCAAAAAAACCAACTTATCTTATTACCACCTTTTGATTTCTAAGCTAGCCACAAAAAGAACATGATCACCTGTTTAAAAAAGACCCACAGAACTTAGCCGTGGCCCTATTCCATTATCTCAGCAACTTAGGTTGTCCACGGCCTTTTATTGTCGTAAATACTCCCACCATTGCTAATAAAACCCAACTTAGATTCAGAAGTCCCCAGTAATTATCGACTCATACCATGTTATCCCACATTGAGCCAGATCATTGAGAACCCAGTAGGATCACTATTGCAAGTGTACTGTAAACAATACCTTTTAAAAAACACTTCTTAGTGTGGTTTCCACCCAGCGTTTGGACAGTTTTACTGAGTATTAATGACATTTTCAGAAAGATAACAGACAGAGGGGCATATGTACAAGCCCCTATCGCCACCACAATATCACTTTTTCTGATGTTGTGGTGGTAATAGGGGCTTAACCTTATTTATAAGGCAGTGTTAAGCCATTTAATGTGGTTTAACGCGGCCTTGTAAATAAGGCCCCTTTTCACGCTATCGTTAGTGTCAAAGGGTTGGGCAGTGGGTGTTGGGGGACATTCCCCCACAACACCCATTGATTTTGATGCTGCCCCCTATGTACAAGGGCAGCGTACATAAGCGGCAGAGCCAAAATTAAGACTAGGGAAAGCCTGATCTTAACTTGGCAAAATGAAGAGAAATTCATTATTTATCCTCGTTTTTGATTTTTCCATGTGTGCTGACTTGTGCCATGACTGAGGCGTTATGCCATGACCGCTAATACCCTACTCTGCCACTTCCTCGTACATATATCCCCCAGAGACTGTTGATCTCTGCCTATGTGTCTATCTGCAGTGGTTGAATAGAAAACATCAGCAAAAGGAAGCTTTCCTGCGTTGCATTATATTTGTCTTCAATGAAGCGCAGACCTATAATTTTCAGGAACATTAGGACAATATACAGGAAACACTTATTTTGGCAGGAGCAGAACATAAGGACAGTCACCATTGGAGATAGGAGACTTCCTCAGATCTGCAAAATGTTTTTGTCTGGCACAGAAGGCACTGTTAAAACCAAATGGGGCACATTTATAAGAGGCTTGCATTGCGTTTGCATTATGCAACATGGTACATGCATGACACAAACCACTAAGTCAGATTTTTAAAGCCATGCAAAGCCAGTTTACATGGCTCTGAGTGGTTCCAAAAAATCTGGAGTAACACAATGCACATTGCAAATTTTTAATTGCATTACTCTGACCGGGAAAGGCGTTGCATGGATGTTCCCATGCAACTCCCATGGTTTTTGATGCATCACCAGATTTACCAAAACTGGTAAACCTGGGAAAGCACCAAAACATTTTTCTTTCCAGGGGAGGCACAACAAGGGAAAATATCTCTATTAAATAGTGGAGGGAAGCACAGCTGGGAGGCGGAGCTGGAATACTGGCAGGGGGGAGGGGCCGCAGGGCAGCAGCGGCATGCGGGAAAACTGGGCACGCACATGGTATTAGAGCAACCAGCAAGCAGGGAGAGAGGCACAAAAAGTTGAAGGCACAATTACAGGGGCAATAACACAATAAAAAATGAAGGCACAGTACCAGGACAATTACAAAAATGGAATGCACAAATAGACAATTACAAAAATGAAATGCAAAAATAGCAGGACAATAACGGCACAATACCAGGACACAGACAGGTCTTGCACACAAAACGGGCATAAGCAGTGAGGCAGGCAGTGACCTCGAACACCCACCGCCAGAGGAGACGAGGGGTCGGCTGCAGTGGCTCCACAGCGGAGCTGCTGAGGGAGAGATCGGGTCCCTGGCTGGGAAGTTTGGTGTCCCACTCCATGGTGCAAGGGTGCCTGCATTGGTGTTAGACTGCCAAAAGGACGGCAATGCAGGCGAAAGGACAGGAATGCACCATATTGGATTAAATATGGCTATTCCTGTCCTTTCACTGTCACTCAGTGCAGTGTAGCAAGGTGACTTGCTGCACTGCACTGCTTCACTTTCTCATAAATTAGCCCCAAAGACTTGTGGTTCAAAACGATTAACTTAAATTTTCCTAACAAAATGAATGAAATCTATCACCATCTATATTCCCAGCTTTGAAAGCTTAGTTTTGTTGGACTTTTTAAAGACATATATAATTGCAAATAAATTCATTTGTTTTTGCTAATTCATTAAGTATGCTACGCTTGCAACTGATCTTCTATGGGTTCATTAAATTGAAATTGCTGCTGTCATCGCCCATCATCAGATCAATAAATATTTAAGATATTTATTGTAAAATTTAAAGTTTGATAGCTGCTTGCAAAATCAAAGCCTTTTTTTACATGTGCAGAAAGAGTGCTAAAGTTTGTCACAAGACAGAACATCATATAGTTTTGTATACGTGTTCCTTCCTCTCCTTGAACATTTACCTCTGAAGTACGCACATTATTTTCTAATAATTAAAGTTTAAAAATTGGAAGAGATGCAGTTCTGAAAAAGTTGGTTTTTCACTAAAGAGCATGCTGTAAACTTGAATGTCCTATTTAAGCCAAGGTCATCCCAATATTTTGTCTGCTAAGCTTGTCTGCAGACAGGTTCGTTTGAGAGGCAGAAATCAGCACAAGACATCAGCCCCACTGACTCCCCTCCCCCACATCTACAGCCCCCTGCTGCAGGGGAGCCCCAGGAAAAGCCACTCTGTTTAGGTGCAGGTGCCAGGCTGTGAACAGGTCTGAAAGGAGCCAAGAGCGTCAAGCGCTCGGTCCTTTGTTATACTGACTTGGGTCAGAACGCATTCTCACTAACCCTGGGCCATCGCAATGACAACAAAGGGCCGAGGAGAGGCTCCCAACTTGCATATGACAGGTACGTTTGGAGATCTAGTGCAATGAATACGTGCCTGCACATTTCAGGTTAGGACAGTTAGCTGAGAATGAAGAGCAGGGACCTACATTCCTGGGCGTTTCAGTTAATGGCTTGACTTGTAAACCCAATGCAAAATTCAACTAGCATCTGCACGAAAATTTCAAGAATATAATGAAATTCCTATATAAAAATTAATTGCCTATCCTGAGTGAAAGAAAAATATTTTATACTAAATTCCCTACACCGTTCTCTAAAAACAAATGCACTTCTATTCATGCACTAATGCAGCAGTATTTTTTAAATGCAGGCAATGTAAAGTACTTTATGTGAGTTTGAACTTTTTACATAAGTTTAATCTTATAGGTAAAAGGTGTGTGATTTTCCATCTTCTGCTGCAGGCATAACTTCTCTGCATTGGCTTAGAGTAGCATATAAACACACCTGGAAGTTTTGTTTTTGTTTTTTCGTTTCACACATAGGATTCCATTAGACAGAATGCAATCCCCCACCTCCCCCCAAAAAAACACTAGCAAAACCAGTAGGTCTCATCTTTTGGTTATAAGCATCAGCAAGAAGAAAAACAAGCATTTGCAATGCAATGGGTCTCACATTACTGAAAGTTTGAGCTACTAGCATTCATTATTATTTGCAACACCTATAGCTTAAACTTTTATTAATGGAAGACCTATTGCATTGCAAATGGTTGTTGAGCAAAGGCCGCAGGCGAACGGCAAGACTGAACCGCCTATTTACAGAGGCGGACTTGTTTATTGTTTTGAGTGGAAATTTGTTGGGTTGCCTGTTTGAGAGCATATTAAAATAGACTTATTTTCGAATATACAAACCATCTCAGATAAGCAGTTCCAGAGACTTGATGTGGGGATGCGTTGGAAGTTGGAATAGTTTAACCGCGCCCCCCAAGGCCAAGAATCTGGGAGTGCAGATCGACGATGGTCTCACCTTGAAGCCACAGAATCTTGGCCTTGTTGGGAAGTGTTTTGGCATCCTGAAAATGCTTAGAAAATTCCTTCAGTTGCTATCTCATGACCACAGGAAAGTTACCGTACAGGCCCTGATAGGCTCCCGTTTGGATTACGCAAATGTGCTCTACCTGGGCCTGCCGGAATATCTCCTATCTCACCTGCAGGTAGTGCAGAATTCTGCTGCCAGAGCCATTTATGGCCTCCACCGGAGATCCAGTGCCACGGATCTATTAAAAAAATTGCATTGGCTCCCTATTAAAAAACGGATTGCTTTTAAGGCGCTTACGCTTGCTTTTAAAGCACTCCATGACTCAGGTGCGAAATATATCAGGAAACAACTGACTTTCTACTTGCCATCAAGGGCGCTGAGGTCTGCCTCCCTGGCCTTGGCATCTGTTCCGCCAATCAGACGAGCCCGGATTGGAGGTTGCTCCTTTCGTCACCTGGCACCTCAACTTTGGAACTCCTTGCCAGTCCCTCTGAGAAAAAACTTTAATCGGCTAGCTTTCAGGAAGGAGCTGAAGTCCTGGCTGTTTGTTCAATAGTTGTTCTGCTCTGTTTTATTTGCTCCTGACTTCTGCATCGGGTTTCTTGAAGCGCCGAGACACTCCTGAGCGCTATATAAAAACGATTTTAACATTAACATTAACATATTCCAACTCCAGTGTATGCAACAGTAGGGAAGGTGTTGGAGTTAAATCCAACACCTTCTACCCCCTGCTACACACCTTTTGCGTTACAACGGCATGCGGGGTAATGGCATGCGTTGTAACGCTTGCGGTGTAACATCCGTTTCCCTTGCACAATACATTGTAGCTACTCAGTGTCTGCACATGCCATAAAAATGTCGAGCTCAGTTTCAGTGGGAATAATAACCATTTCATAGGTACATTTGTGATTAAGGGGATGAGCCAAGTAACGAATGTTGCCATGACCCAACGTGCAAGTGCTGAACCATCTCATACTGGGAAGGGCGAGTAGAATGAAGAATTGGAAGACTTGTGATGATGCCTGATAGGAAAGCAGCAATTAAACCGTGTAATGCGGTTTAAGAAATATGGCACGAATATTGTTTTTTTCTCAAATATATTTATTAAAAGAAAGAAAAAAAACATACACCAATAATATGGGAGAAACCCTAACAGGGAAAATAGCCCCACATATACATTAAGGTGAGCATCTATTTATATTCCCTCATCCCACAGGGAGTGTAATAGATGATACCATAACTAAACCACAAGTAGCTTACCAATCTCAGCTGCACCTAACAAATGGACCTAGACTGAGAGAGAAGGCCCTAAACCTTGTCTGCAAACCTACCCCTAACTGCATCATCAAAAATAACAAACTAAGGCATCCACTTAAATATAAGCCCTTTAGTACCTGCAGCGGTTCACTTCTCATTGACATGCAGTTGTAGAGGGTGGTTTCCCTATTGATTTAACGTAAAATCAATCCCAACAGGCTAGCCTCTGTTGTATGCAGTTTTTAAAGAAGCGAAAGATAGTGATTAACTCACAATGGATTTTAGCCATCACATTGATGTCCAAAACAGGAAAAGACAAACTACTTTGCTCCAGCTGCAGACTAATCTCACCAACCAAGTCCAATGTGAAGATTTAAACAAAAGTATTTGCCTCTCAATTAAAGTGATCTCCAGTCTTATCCAATGCTCTCAATTATGCTTTGTCCCTGGAACTACCTTAGAATGCTCCAACACCTCCTGTTGTAAAGTTGTAATGTCTCAGATGAGAAAAAGATGCATTCCTTGGATGTTGCTAAAGCATTTCACAGAGTTGAATGTGAATATATGAATAGCATTCTCTCCAGTACTGGTATTCCACCAAACTTTATAGCACAATCTAAGTAGCTGTACACATTTCACAAGTTAAATTCAAAAGGTGACGATTTCCGCCAAATGTCATCAATATTCACAGAGGAATGCACCATAGCTGTCTTGCTTCGCCCCTCATGTTCATTCTGACTCTATAACGGCTGGAGGTATCCTTTAGGAAATCTGGCAGGGGAGATGTAACTACAGTTATATGCCATTAACCTTCTTGAAGCCTGATTATTCAGTTACATCCTTGAAGACCTGATGACTGACTCTTCTTCCTTCTTGGATTATAATATTAACTGGTTGTAAAGTGAAGCATCCTCTATGGTTTTAGCAAACATGGCAAATGACAATCAGACTCCCACTTACTTCCAAAACCTCAGCAAATGACGTCAAATGAAAGCCTTTACAACTTTCCTGATCAGAAGACAGGGAAATGTTGGAAGGGTTATAGTCGCCAGATCTATCTACCTCTTTAGGATGCTTCCCCTGAAAATCCCTGCCACCTATTACAACAGTCTCACAACCTAATAATACATTGTGTGGAACAACTCCCAACCTCTGTTGCAAATGTTTAAACTATGTGCAGCTACAACAACAGGTGGACTGTGATTGCTGCACATGCTGTCTTACAGCGAGGCCCATTATATTTTGCAGTTGAAATCCCTCATACCCAGTGCTCCGGATCCCAGTTGGCTTCTAATCAAAAAGGGACTATTACAATTACAAATATAAGTCTCAGCAACAAGCATCCTGTACACAAAAAGCAAGCCCCACTAGCCACTGATAACCCATGTTAAATGCATAGTTTCTCACCTCACACTCCATATATAAGCACTGAAGATTGACAAGCTGAAATGTTCAAATGCTCCGATTTGTCACATTTAAGGTCTGATTTTTGGTGGGTAAAAATTTTTTGGGCCACCTAAAAAAATCACAATGTATTTTATGGCCAAAGCACGAACTACGAGATGGTCAAATGAAAAAATTTGAATCTCTGTGACAGGAATTTCATCTGTCTAGTAGTAAAAGTGGAAATAATTACAACCAACACAGTGCCTGAGGAACCATTAACTGATCTGTGATTGCACTAAAGAGGAATTCACCAATTACTTCTTCAAAAATTGGGGACATTAGAGCAGAACTGTGCCGGGTATGTACAAAACAATCATCCCATTCTTCTAAACAAAATTAAACTTGTCTGATACTAGCCTGGCAGGATGGACCACAAACAACTTTCTTGGTGGACAGTTAGTCAGAGATATTGTCATTACGTGACCTTGACTTGAATATTCCAAAGAAACAATGACTTAACATGCCAATAGATGTTGAAACAAAGATGTGCTCTTCGCACAAGGAAATCTCATAGATTTTCAGGAACGACGTCTGACCCTAAAAGTTATATGTAGATACCTGAGTTGTACACTCAACGAGGAGGGGTGTGTGTAAGGGGTGTGTCTGGGCAAAAATGCACAGACAGTTTCTTGAGTCCTGATAGGATTTGGGGTTGCAGAAGGAAGGTGAGGCCTCAAAGACTCAAGTCTGTTTATTGAACGAAGTCTATTTCCAGAGGTTCCACCAATGGATTTAGTCACTTTCCTAGAGTTACTAACACTGATAAACCTTGGAATGCGTCAAAATGCTACTTCTCACCAGGTGAGGAGTAATGGGGGTAAATCTATATTAATTTCTCCTTTTTTCTACTTTCTAATGCCTCTCAGGATTGTTTTTTTGCAGGAAGGTTCCCCTTCTTGCACAAAAACAATCCTGCTTACAACGCAGGCACCATGCACGATGGTGCATGGGTGCCTGCGCTGGTGCTCGGCAGTCCATCATGCGCCAGTGCTGGAAAATGACAGGAATGCACTGTATAATGTTAAGTACAGCGCATTCCTGCCCTTTCCCTATCAAGCAGTGAAATGCAGCATGGTGGCTTGCTGCGTTGCGTGATTTGTTTAATGAGAGTGTGTAACGCCTCTTGTAACTCATACCGCATCAGTATGGAATGCGTGTAATTTGCAGTGTAAGACTCCACTACAGGCTGAGTTAAGCGAATACACTGTGAAGGGCATACTCAGAGCCTATGGAATAATGTCAGCCTTCACGAAATTAAAAAAGCAAATTATGCACAGACAGAAAAACAAAATGTGTATCTAAAGTGAAATTATGCATCAGATTCTAAGGCTTTATTTCTAGTATTTTTACCATTTAACATACATTGATACAAATTCCAATTTTGTAGAAGTGGTTTAAGAAACTTCACTACGAGTTCAGTAAGTAATAATCAAATTGTTATTTACCAACCAAAGAGTGGTTATTTTGTGCATGGATGCCCCAGGACACCAATTTATGAATGCGGTTCATTGAAGCGCTTACATTGTTTGGGGCAACTTTTATATAGAGCAAAATCGACCCAAAGGTATTAGAGTACTTTATTTGAGCACCATTTACATTACACAAGGACATTTTTATTTCAAGCACAGGGAGATTAATTGATTTACCCAGAATCACTGGATCTGATGTGAGGCTCGAACCAGGATCTCCAGTTCCAACGTTAGTCGCTCTGGCCATATGCAACATCCTCCCCATTAAAGGAGCTAGTGTGAAACAAATGTTGAATTAAAGAGAAAATAAAAACACCAAAGCACAAGTGTACTATTAGGATTGCCTTGTTTTTTGTTTTAAACTGGGTTTTCAATATTGGGTGTACTAAGTGTTCATATTATTGGGCCTCTGGAAGCACCTCCTTTCATTATAAAAAAAGCCCTGACAATCCGTACAAAAATGTAATTATTATTAACGTGTCTCAATGGAGCACTCAGGCGCTGAATACATCTGAGAGATGTGCCATGTTTTGATGTTATTCTAAAATCTGAGAGCTGCTGAAAAAAGTACTGTATTTAAAACAGTGGCAGTGAAATGCGCCTTATTTCAGGACAATGCATGTAATGCAAACATGAATGTCTGTCGATTTAAAACAAAAAAAATTCATGACAAGGAAGAACGCGCTTTTCGCACATTTTCTGAATGGCATTAAAGTATTTCATGTGTTGTTGCATCTTGAAGGCGATTAAAGAAAGGCCTTCCATCCAGACATCAAGTGGATATAATACTATCTGCCTTGAACGGAAACTCAAGGCAGGACTTTAGAACGGCAGGCCAGATTGCAAATGCACGTCTGTGCATAACAAAAGGGTCATTAGCATCGCAAGAGACCCGTGCGGCCGAAAACCCCTGAAGCCTCCTACCTTCACAGACTGGGGGATGGGGTTGCTCCTAACAACACACCTTCCTGCAAAGAAGCGGCATGGGATAGCGCTGATATGCGGCCCTGATTGCAGCAGGTTTGGGGCTAAGGCCGAGGCGTGCAGAACAGAAACTCCGTCTCCAAATAATTTTACAACTGCAACAGTCAAGGGGCATTTTTCAATTTAAAGAGCAGAACTAACTTTGATGTGCACTTTTTTATTTGTAATTAAATAACTGCACCACTGCCATTACGTTGTGCAGTAGGAAAGGGCCTAATACCTCGAGCCCTTCACAGAGTGAATGCTTTGAGTTGTGTTTTCTCTAATTGTTAATTTAATTGAGATGGAGAGATGTGGGAAAGGAGAAAGTGACAGAGCTAGGAAATAAAATGTATAAGGGGGGACCACAGACATGACATAAGAGAACACGGAGTGTTTGGCGATTGCTTTATGAAGAGGGAGAAAAAGTTGAAAGTGTGCGAAACTGTATAAGATCAGAGAAATACGTGTGAGGCTTTAGTGCAATTTTAGAGAAGGAAGAGAATTACAGAAATTGCGTGAGAAATATGTAGGGAAGTTCGGATAGATATGGGGTGATGTGAAATGGGTAAGAGGCACCTTACATCCAACATTTCTAAGCACCCCTGCAGGCCACCATCCTTGTGATTGTAGCCGATCATAATGGATTGCAATTTGCGACCTAGCTCATGCATACTAGCAAGGTAGGTCAAATTGTGACCCACTATTATTCTGTATGATGTGAACTGACGTATTAGTACATTAGTTGACTTGTAAAATACAAATGCATTTGGTGAAAGTTAATGCGCAAATTGTAACCCCTTTTACCAAATGCGTTCTTCGTACATGAAGCCAAGGCCCAGATTTATTAAATTGTCACACAGCACACTGCAGCAGCTGCAAATGCTGCGCTGCGTGAGGAGAGAGAAGGGAAAGTGCCATATTTACAGAAATATGACACTCTCTTCCCCTCTCCCTAGCCGGCGCAGAAATGTGCTGCTGTGCGCCATGCACACCTCTTTGCACCATAGTCTATGTGAGTCTAGCTTAGGTTTTGTACTGAAAGGATGCCCTTCCAGTAAAACATTACTATGCTTAGACAAACTTTAAAACTTTTCCCACCTTGTATGTTTTCTATACAGTGCAGCACACATGCAATGTAGGAAAAGAAAGAAGAAATAAAAGCATTTCTCTGTGCTCGCACCTGGTTGAAATGGCCACTATTTCTTGACGCAAAACCCTTTCTACTTTTTAAAGTAAATAGGGTTTGCGTCAGAAACCTTGGGTGGTTGCATGGGAACGCCCATGCACCGCTAATGGAATGCCCCCTTCCTGATAAATAAGCTACTTTGTACTCATTTCAAGTGATTTTCCAGCACAAAACACGTTTTGCGCTGGAAAATAAATCATTCAAAAAAGATTTAGCAATGATTTGCGCCCCTTTTGAGATGCAAACACAGCGCTAAATCTTAGTAAATATATCCCCAAGTATTCTTAAATAACAAATCATAAAAGTTGCTATTTAAGACTCTGGACCCATAGTGCATAACATTTTGCTATTTCCAAATAGGAACTTTTTGTACATGAGCCCCTTAAAGTAGCAGAAGCAAATGAAAACTATCAAGACAGTATAAGATTCAATTTGCATTTCTCTGGGTGGGAGGAAGGTAGAGGTGTTGGAAGGATACATATTTTCTAGTAAGGGTATTATTTGAGTTACTTAAGGCTCAGTTTCTGACCTGACTTGATATACATAGTTTTCCAAAATTATGCTGCGTTAAAGTTGCCAAATGAAAATACTCCCATATTCCATACTTTGGCTAGTTTTAGAGCAGCACACTAAGGTTTACAAAAAATGATGAATGGAATGTTTGAATTAATCTCAGCCACTGGTAATTAGCAAGGCCACTTCCGAGTCTATTAATTTTTTTTGCACTATGCCACCTGACTTTGGACCCAGCCGTATGCAAATCAGTCTTGACCCTGCTCCAGTGGGAACAGTCCATCCCAAACTGCTAAGCCAGACCCTCCCTGACCCGGAACACAAGCAACCCAGGGGCGGGTTTGCTCTAGTAAGGGCTCATCAGACAGGTATAGCTTTGTTCCAGTGACACAGTGTGTATGGGACCCACAACTTTGTATAATGTAATAGATGCTCATGTAAAGTTCTCCAATACCCTCAGAGCAGAGAGCACTGAAAATCCTGTAGGAAGGGATATGTAGAAACTGTTGATATACCAGAAAAGGTTTTGGGACACCCCTTGCAGTGATTTCAATAGACATTGCAATAGAAGAATGCCTGAAGAGCTGTCCCATATGTTTCATTCAAAAGAGCACACAGGACATGATCTCTCAATTTACCTCAGGGTGAATCTAGAGGCTCATTTATCCAAAGCAAACAAATTGAATTAAGTCTTACCACTGGATGTGGAGGGAGTTAATAACTTAGACTCAGTATGAAACAGTAAACAGCACTCAATAACATCGATATCCAATGTGTACGTTATGGTGTTAAAAGAAAAGGACTTAATTTAACTGGTATATAAATAGTACAGAAATACCTAAGATCAGCAATTAAATATAGAAGTAGATAGTACTTTATCAGGGCAGGCGGCAACACCAAATACTTTCATACATCAGTTAAAGTCACTGCTGCTGTGCATGGAAAGGATATTGCAAATCAGTAAGGCTTTCCATGATTCTGTTTAGCGGAATAAGGCTAAAATAAACAAGCATTTGCAATACAATAGGTCTCGCATTTATGCAAGTATAAGCAATTGGCTTTGTAAATGACAATGCCTTCTATTTACATTTTATGAAACAAAACATAAATAAAATGTATTGGGATTTACAATGCCAATAGCTAAAACTCACGTAAAAGCGAGACCTATTGTAGTGCAAATGATTGTTCATGGAACGAAGCCTGCAACTCTTGTAAACAGAAAGCGTTCGAGTGCGTCTCAAACAGAAAGTGAAACTTAAATGTCGAGGCTCGGAACGTGTTAAAAAGCGGCCAGCGAAATCACTTGCTAGTTAATGTTCAGCACGAAAACAACAGCATTGCTTCTGCGAGCGAAGCTGTCTTCTAATTTTGTTCTTAACAGCATTAAAATGAATAAGGGACAAGAAAAGGGCTGTAACTCGGAAGACAGTAACTTGGAATTTGTTTCAGGAGTACCAGACGATATCACAGGTAGATGAGAGGGGAGGAGAGGATGAGTTTTAGAGTATGCCACCCTCTCGCTCAAAGTAAAAAAACAAAACAAGTTTGACGAGAGGCAGCAGGGGGAGGAGAGAGAGGAGGGGGCCTGCGCCTGTTTCCCTTGCGGGAGCTAGCAGCAACCATCTGTTAATTACAAACAGATGGTTTGAAAGCTTGCTCCCGCAAGCGAATCGCCAAACATGCACGTGTTACCATTCAAAGCAATGCAATGTGTGCACGTTTTTGACTGCAAAACTGAATCGATTTCTAAAGGTCTTTTTCCTATGCAGCACATGCGCGCTGCATAGGCCAGACCTAAAAATTACTTTGAAGGTCATTCAAATTCTGAGGTGATTTACAATTAGGGCTCAATGTTTTCTGTTTTTAAGGATTTTTAGAGATAAATACAGACAGAAAACACTGTCTTTCCTGTCTGTACCTATTTTTTAAAGCTGAAAAATACAGATAATTTGGCTTCTTTTGAGTGACTCACCATGCTGAGATTAATGACTTTCAGGCCAATAGCTGTACACAATGGCAGCACGTGAAACTACAAAGCTCAATGTGATGTGCTTAAATTACTGCATATCTCAACATGTATATGTGCTATTACACCATTTTACTAATGTGGGTTTATTATTTTATTATTTTTAGCTGTGTAATGTGCTAAAATCTGACCTGCATCAAAGTACGATTCCATTCTTATCCATGATATAAATGCTGAAATATACTAGCTATCACCTCATCTGTTCACAAAACACAAAATAATATGGATAAATACCAATAAGAAGGCCAAAAAATAAATATGGATGAAGTCAGACAGAAATGTTCAAAAAGTAAATACCATAAAACCGGAAGCCCTATTTTCAATATCCTTTTAACATTCAGCAGAGAAGACTTTATGGCTTATAATACATGATCACACCATCACTCATCTCACAAGCCACTTAAATTCTCGTTATCTTGTTTTTTCAAACAAAAGATAATCTACATGCAAACATGAAGTATTACAACAAAATCTGTAGTGTGGAATTTAGCACACCATAAAGAAGTTAGTTACTTGCAGCAAAAAGGTATTAGATCCAATTGTTTGTATTTTAATTGCTTTATATAGTTCTTACTATCACTGACAAGATAGTGATTTATTTTGTGCAGGTATCACACTAATTCAGTACTCAATTATACTGAAATTATGAAAATGTCATACATAACAATCTGAAACCTTGGCAGCTATGGTATATGATTATGGGCATGTTCAAAACTGCATATACATAGTGTGTGATAATGATGTTTAAGTCCCCACAGAGATAGGGTGAGATTATAGGTATGATCAAGACCTCACATAGATGGTGTGAGAAGGTAATGATGAGCAAGTTCCCACAAAAACAGTGCATGAAGATGACGTTCAAGTCTCCACACAGATAGTGTGTGAAGATAATGATGTTCAAGTCCCCATAGTGATAGAATATTTACAGGAAAGTTTGAAATCCCTAAGTGATTGTGTGTGAAGGTAATCATGTTCAAGTCACCACAGAGATAGTGATTGATAATAATGTTCAAGTCTCCTCAAAGAGTGTGTGACTGTAACTGCTGTTTTAGTATCAGAGAGATACTATGGTCCTGATTCACAAAGGTAAACTAGTTTACGATTTTTCAAAATTCCCATGAAAATGTACGAGTCGTATCTCTATGACTGAGGAATCTCTGCACTCAGGGCAGAGACACCACACATAAAAAGGTAGGGAGTCTTAAAAAATACTGCTCGTAAAATTGCATTGTGTATTGCAGGTTGTCATAAACTTACACAAAAGTGTAAGTTTACCTTTGTGAATCAGGCCCCGTGTGATTAAGACCTTCCACAGATTGTGTGTAAAGTTAATCATATTCAAGTCACCACAAAGATAGTGTGTGAATATAATAGTCAAATCTCCCAACAGATTGTGTGTGGTTAGTAATATGTTTGAGTCCCCACAGAGACAGCATGTGGTTATTGGGATGTTCAAGCTGCCACAAAGGTAGTGTGTGTGTATTATGATGTTCAACTACCCCCAGATATAGCATGCAACTTTAGCAGTGTCCAAGTCCAGTGATAGTGTTTAAATAATCTTCATGTCTTTACATAGATAGCATGTAAAAGTATGATTGTTCACATTCAAACAGGGATTATAGGCATGTTCAACCCTGCACATCCATAGTGTGTTATTATAGTGATGTTCAACTATCAAAAATATTGCGTGTGAAGTAAATGATGTTTCTGGTCTCCACACAGATACTGCATGATTATAGACCTGTTCAAGAACTCACACATATTGGTGTCGATTCCGATCCGGTAAAATGCGCTCCGAATGGTCGTACGGAGAGTTTTTTCCCCGTACGAATCGTATCCGTAGACGTCCCGTACGTACGATGAAGTACGATCCGTACTAGGTGCCGAACTCCGTACGAGTCGTACAGGACTCCGTACGACTCAAATCTCCATACGAATCTCACTCGGAACCCGCTGTACGCGACATCGCGGCACGTTTTTACGACCCAGCAAGTACGATTCGTGTCGGGTACGCGCCGTACGACCCTTTTCCTACGGGAGCCGAAAACAGTCGTAAACGCAGAGTTCGCGCCGAAACAGGTACGGAACGCCCCCCCCCGGGTACGGCACGTACCCCCCATGATCGCAGGGGTACACGGCGTACCCCTCTGGTCATGCGGGGTACGTGCCGTACACCCAGCGCACATGGGGTACGCACCGTACCCCATGTACAGTGGGTGTACGGCACGTACCCCATGTACGCTGGGTGTACGGCACGTACCCCGCATGACCACAGGGGTACGCCGCGTACCCCTGCGATCATGGGGGGTACGCGCCGTACGGTGTGTAGGTGATCGTGCGCTTTTCCGTACGAATCGACGTGTACCGTACGAATCGCGTACGGGTCGGCCGATCGGGATCGGAATCGTCCGGTCGTACGGCGTCTGTACGAGTCGTACGGAAACGGCTCCGGATACGATTCGTACGCCGGATTATTTTACCGGATTGGAATCGACCCCATTGTGTGTGAAATTATTCAAGTCCCCACAAAGATAGCATTTGAAGATAATGTTCAAATATCCCCATAAAAATTGTGTGAGTATTAACATGTTCAAGTCCCCACGAAAATAGTGTGTGGTTACAGGGATGCTCAAGTCCCCGCAGTGATAGCATGTGGTTACTGGGATGTTCAAGCTGCCACAAAGATAGTGTGTGTTTATTAGGATGTTCAAGTCCCCACAAAGATAGTGTGCAAAGATAATAGTGCTCAAGGGCCTGATTTAGATTTCGGCGGAAGAGTTACTCTGTCACAACAATGACAGATATCAAGTCCGCCGAAATATAAATCACGTAGGATATTATGGGATTTATATTTTTGGCAGATGGGATGTCCGTCATTGTTGTGACGGAGTAACCCGTCTGCCAAAATTTAAATCAGGCCTTAAGTCCCTACAATGGTACTGTTTAAATATAATCCTTAAGTCCCCACACAGATAGTGTGTGACGGTAATGATGTTCACATTTAAACAGGGATAGTATATGATTATAGGCATGTTCAAATCTGCATATACATAGTGTGTGATTATAGGGATGTTCAAGTTTTCCAAAGATTGCGTGTGTTTATAGGTATGATCAAGACCTCACAGAGATGGTATGAGAAGGTAATGATGAACAAGTTCCCACAGAGATAGTGTGTGTAGATAATGATGTTTAGGTCCCCAAAGAAATTAAGCGATTGCAGGAAAGTTCAAGACCTCACAGCGATTGTGCGTGAAGGTAATCATGTTCAAGTCGCCACAAAGATAGTGGTGTATGATCATGTTCAAGTCTCCCCAAAGCTAGTGTGTGACTAAAATGCTGTTCTAGTGTCACAGAGATAATGTCGTCCTAATTCACAAAGGTAAAGTTTACAATTTATTGCAATTCACAAAGGCATTTTACAAGTAGTATCTTTACGACTGCAGAGCCTCTATACTCGTGGCAGAGACTCTGCACATTAAAAGATAGGGAGTCGTAAAGATACTACTTGCAAAATTGCTTTGTGACTTGCAAAATGTCATAAACTTACACAAATGTTTAAGTTTATCTTTGTGAATCAGGCCCTGTGTGATTATGGGAATGTTCAAGACCTTCCACAGATTGTGTGTGAAGTTAATCATATTCAAGTCCCCACAAAGATAGTGAGTGAATATAATGGTCACATCTCCTCCACATATAGTGTGTGGTTAGTGGTATGTTCAAGTCTCCACAAAGATAGTATGTTGTTACTGGGATGTTCAAGCAGCAACACAGATAGTGTGTGTTTATTATTATGTTCAAGTCCCCACAGAGATAGTGTGCAGCTATAGTAGTGTTCAATCCCCTACACTGACAGTATTTAAAGATACTCTTCATGTCCATACTCAGATAGCATGTGAAGGTACAATTGTTCACATTCAAACAGGTATTATAGGCATGTTCAACCCTGCCCATACATAGTGTGTGATTATAGGAATGTTTAAGATCTCACCGAGATAGTGTGTGAAGGTAATCATGTTCAACGATTGTGTGTGAAGATTATGATGTTTAAGTGCCCACACAAATAGTGTGTGATTATAGGACTGTTCACGAATTCACACAGATTGTGTGTTAAATTAACCTTAAACAAGTCCCCACAAAGATAGTGTGTGAATGAAGTGTTCAAATCTTTCCATAAATAATGTGTGGTTACTAACATGTTCAAGTCCTCCCAGAGACAATGTGTAGTTATAGGGATGTTCATCCACTCTTGAGAAGTATTCCTTGGCTGGCTGAAAATTCACAAACACACCTGTTGTGGATGATCACAGTTCAGTGGGCAGTCGAGGACTCTTTTTACTCAAGTTACATGCTTAAAGAGTCCAGAAGGCATATCATGCTGAAGGGAGCAGTGCACCTGTTTTGAATTAACCCAGACTTTCTATATGGCTATGTAATAACTTGATAAGCACAAGTTAGTGAATAAGCTGGAGTTAGCACAGCTCAGAAACAGGGGTGTTGTGTCGCTTCATCAGCTACAGCGGGGGCTGTGGTTCTTTGTGCTTCTATTCTGTCTGCACCTGGGCAGACAAAATGTCATCATTAATGCAATAAAGGAATACAAAAGAAAAGCAAACAGGAGAAATGAAGAACAAAAGATAGGTAAATAGAAAAAGGAAAGAAATAAGGAATATTTAAAGGAAGGAAGGGTGAAAGGAAGGAAGATGGATGTATGAGTAGGTGGATGAATGGGTGGATGGATGAGTGGGTGAAAAGATGCATGGAATGAATGGATAGGTGGATGTACAGGTGAAAGGATGGCAGAGTAAATGGCTGGATGGATGAGAGAGCAAATAAAAGATGGATAAACATGTGAAAAGATGGCAGAGATAATACATGGATGGCAGAGTAAACCAATGGATGGATATATAAATGGAAGGATAGGTGAAAGAATGGCAGAATAAAAAACTGGATGGATGAGAGAGTGAATGAATAGGTGGATGAACATGTGAAAGGATAGCAGAGGTAAGACATGGATGGATGGCAGAGTAAAACAATGGATAGATAGGTGAATGGACAGGTAAAAAGACGGCAGTAAAAAGGGACTGCTGGATGTATGAGTGAATGAAGGAATGGATAGGTGAATGGGAAGGTGAAAGGATGACGGATTAAAGTGACCGATGGATGGCTCGATGAGTGAATGAATGGCAGAGTGGATGAATGAATGGCAGAGTGGATGAATGATTGAACTTATGACAAAGTAGATGGATGGCTGAATGGATGGCAGAGTGGATGAATGGCAGCGAGGATGGTATAGAGTGGATGGATGATGCAGGGCTAGATGAATTGCTGAGTGTGAAAATGGATGGCGCAGTGGATGGATGGATGAATGATGATGGATGGGTGGATGGCAGATAGGATAAATGGAAGAGTGAATGGATGGACGGATGGTAGAGTGGATAAAGGATAGATGGCAGAGTGGATGATGGATGGATGGCAGAATAGAGAGAGGGTTGACAGAATAGGTGGATGGATGGATGCATGGCAGAGTGGATGGATGGCAAAGTAGATGGATGGATGGCACACTGGATAAATGGATGCTTTATGGATGTAATGGGAAAGACTAAATGATGGATGAAAGAATGAATTAATGGATGATTCAATGTAAAAGTGAAATAGTGGATATCAACAAATAGGTGGAAGTGTGAAAGGATGAATGACAGATGCTTGGATGGAAGATACATGGGAGCTCTTCTAGGGTGGGTTGGGCTGACTTACTTGGTGCCATCAGAGCTTTACTTCAAAGTGGGGTGTATGTTCACTTTCTGGCTACTCTCTTGTTCATAATATGGAGCTGTGGTGCCACCCTGTTATCCAGATAAACTACAATTGGGGCAGTGCTTTATAAACATTTGCAATATTACATTGCACTCCCTTCGACAAATAGTAAAAATAGTACAGCACCATATTTTCGCATGCCAATGTCGTCTGTTTTGTGTGATTCGGAGCACTGTACGACAGTGCTAAGACAAGCTAGCAGTTTCTTGTGTGAGATTTAAATGAGATGAAGCCCTCCAGTACAAACTTCAACACAAGGTCAAGAGGCTGTGTCAAGTAAATATTTTTGCAGAAATTACATATGTGTACGGAAAAATCATAAGCTTTTCCGTATACCCACTGTATGTGTCTGGTTGGTGGTATAGCTTCATGCAAAGGCAGGACACGTTACTTAAGTAGATCTGGCTTTGTATGGATTCCAGTTGTCTTTGCACTTATCCCACCCTGCTAGTGGGTTGGTGCACCACAGAGCAGAGAATTTAATGCTGCACTCACGTCAATGTTTGACACAAAAAGCATTTTATGTGGCAAAGTTGATTGAATCCCCCTCAATGGCACACGAGTACATGTCAAAATGTTAGTAAAGCATGGCTGTATTTATATAATGTACTGTCTAGAGCTTAGCCACTAACTTAAGACTATTTCCATGCTAGGGTATGAGCTGTGGGTAATGTAGTGCAATTACATTCCAAAACATAGAAACATATACTGTTTTGTGCCTGCAAGCATATCCATGGTACGGCTCTTTCTTCTTAGATGTTTATCAATAATTTCTCGGCTTACCCAAAATATTAAGTGTAGTGACTCATTTTAAAAAGTACTGCTTTCCTTAAATGACTGTCTAATTACAACAACATTCATGCTTCAAATTCCAATTTACAAATGGTAGATTCCTTGCTAAAGGTAGGCCTCCAAAAGTAATAAACACTCTTAATAGTCTGCAGGTGAGCGAATCACACAATCTCTGCTCCCAACTGCTGACCAATATGATCATATTATGCCAAAGAAATATTTAACTTATAAACTAGAAATGTTTCGCCTCCTAAATGTGATATACTTGTCCATTCTTTATGCACTATATGTCTGCGGTGCAAGCCCTTCTTGTCTTGGTGGAGAATGAGGCTCTCAAGGATTGAGTCATTTTAATACAGAATAAGTTTATAGTCATAGTAAGGGCTTTGAGTAGCTAAAAGAGTTCAGCTGTGTGCAACAATTATGTGCTCCGGACATTTTGCTATTGATGTATGTTATGCCGTGAGCAAATATTTTTGATCAGTGAGGCCCTCTGTTTTGGATGCTTCATTACCTGCCTAGATGCTTTCAAGGTCCTAGGTCAGGCATAGCCCATACTGCTTCTCTTTCCAAAGGTACGCTCTTACCAGCAGGGGCCATCTCCCACTATGGGAGTGGAATCAACTTGAGGAGGTGCAGGACAACCTCCATCTACATCTAGATCAATCACAGACATCATTTTGAAATCAACCACCTCTCAAACATCACAACGACGAGAGCACGCCAAGGTATTTCAACTGTTTCTATTTGTAGTGTCCTGGCAAAAGAACCACAATGATAAGGGTATTACTATAGACAATCAAAAGCCCTCAGCGAAGAGTAAACTATGCGTAAGAGCTCCAACTAATGTTCAAGCTTGGGCCCTTCAACGGTCGGAGGCAATGGCGCAGAGAGAAAAGGCACAGAATGCAACAGAAATGTTCACAAAGTGAATCAGGTAGATGACCAAGAGAGAACGCAAAAGGATGTGTAAAAGGAGGAAAGGTCAGCCTAGAACAGTTGCCCAACTACTTGGGCAATCCAAAAGCAGCTATTCCCAATATCCACAAAGAACCAGGTGTGGCAAGAAGGGACAGGCATGCTCGGAACAATTTCTCTCCAAATAAATAAGGAGAAAGGCTGGGCGCAGTGGGATACTAAGGCTTACAAGACCACTTAGTTGTTGGTGGCAGTCCCCCAACACCGTCAAACAGCTCACTCGCCCATGGACTGCAATAGCGGTAAAGATAGAACTTTTCTGAACTGCAAGATGGGTTTAGGGTCTCGCAAATAGGAGTGGGTACAAACGGAGAACATATTTTCTATTTGCTTTGTTGTTAAGGCATTAATGGCTTTCAATTACAATGTACAGTCAGTTTATGGGACCATTTTGTTTCTCATTTGACCCTAGATCAGGAAATGAGAATCAAAAACTCACCTGCTTTATATTTAAACAACAAAAGAATGTTTGATGAATAGAACCATGCATTTGCAATGCATCCTTTCCATAAACCTTAAGCAAAATAAGTGTAGGAGAGTCAAAATGTAATGTGCTGAACAGGGAAAATCTTTGTAATATGCAATAGCACAATTTACACTTGGAGTCTCCTGCAGTCACTGTTTCCTCCGTTTTAGGTCCCTCCTAGACAGTACATGCACTGTCTCTTTGAGGCATCTTGTTTACTATCAGTGGGCTTGGATGCCGTGATTGGCGTCATTGTTACTCTCTTTCTTGCTTTTTCTTTGGCAGCTGCTGCAGGTTTCCTTCCTCTTCATATGGTTGTTCCTCTTCTGAACATGGACGCATTACTTGTGTACTTTTACTCCTTTATTCTTTTAGACACTTTTTTCTTTCGGCTTAAGTACTCTGGTAGACTGTGGCTTTTTTAGATGGGTCCCTTGTGTACTTCTTCTCCCTCCCTGCCCTTTCTTCTCTGTGTTGCTTGGCTCCATGTGCTCTCCATCTATTGATGACAGTGCTGTTGCATGTGCCTCCTACACTTCCTCCCACCCTCCTTGGTTTGATGTCCATGTTGTTGCTTGCCTCTGCCACTCTCTCCCACCCGCCGTTATTTGTGTGCTTCCTTCTGACCCCTCACTCCCTCCCTTTGCTGTCCATGTTGCCCCAGCCCCTCTCAACATTCTGTGTTATGTGTGTGTAGGTGTGCAGATTTAGTCTGTGTGTGAACATTCCTGGTGAAAACCGGCAGACACTTCATAATACTAGACTGAAATCAACTGTACCCAACTATTTCTCACAAAATACAATTATTAGGGGAGTGTAATAACTCAAACACTCCCTTCTGAAGCTATGCACCTGTTCTTATGTTACAATGCCTGCCCTGCAGTAGTGTAGGAAATGTGTCATGGGCCCTAGTGCAAGGAAGGAAATGGGCATTACACAATTGTATAACTTTTCAATGAAGGAGAACTCTTTCATGTAGACAATATATTTTCTAAGTATCTTTGCAGCCCTGCAGCAGAGGTGGGACTAGGTCCCCCAGCATCCTCGGGGAAAGAGGAAGGGCAACATGCAGGTGGCACGCTCAAAAAAAGCCAGAGATCTCCAGTAGTGTGCATTGATTATCGGCAGTTTCCCTGTGTCAAAATGTTGATACATGCGGCTCTGCCGTAGCCAGAGCTAAAAGAGCATTTGGGAACAACAATGTGGGTACTATTTGTACATGCCAGAGTACATTAAGTCAGCTCCGAGAAATCATAAAAAAATGAGTTGATGAAGCTTCCCTATTAAGAGGGAACTTGACGTCACTCACTGTTAAAATTAAGACGATAAACTCATATGGAAAATTTAAAGCGGTACTTAGGTTTCAAGGAAATAGGAGACCACAGAATGTCACGAGTTCAGAAAACACTGGGATGTACCCCTCACACCAGCTCAACCTAGTGACAGGTCCTAATAAACTCCTGTAGTACACATCTTCTTTTACATCCAGTGATTATACGCAGTCTAGTTTTAGGGGCACATTATTAAGGAAGACCTCCTATGCCTTTATGGAGTCTAGTGTGGAAAAGTAAATTTTGCCATGTTCTGTGTCCCTACGTGTCCTCCATCTTATGTTATGTGTGCATGATTAATATGCATATGTATCCCCCATGTTCGATTAAAGACGCAATTACAGTTGTGTCCATCTCTAGTATGCCAGTTTCCAGTTCTCGTGAAAGCTACGAGTATTAGGCCTATGTAAGGTTACGTTGCCACGTTTCTCAGTGTGCACGTTATTTCATTGTAAAGTCCCCGTTTTCTAGGCCTCAAAAGGGCCCGGACACCAGATTCAGCTCCAGTCTCCTGAACCCTCGCGGAGGAGCGATACAGCCCCCACCTGTATCCTCGACCCTTCACTTACTTCCTGCCTCGCAGTGCCCGGCTCGGCCTGGCTCTGCCTACGAGTCTGCCAAGAGTATGTTATGATTCTAGTTATCAGTCCAGCCCTCCTTCTCTGCATTCCTAAGCTACTGAATCGCATCAATAGTTTCCGTCATTGTCTAGCCTTTACGTCTCCATGTAAGAGAAATACTGCATTCAATGGTCATTTAATATTCTTCAACGCACTACATGTAGAATAATGCATGCTCCAGTCTTAGAGTCTGTTAGCCTTTCCCCTCCTAACTTTTAGTTTATATCAACATGTTCTCTAAACATTAGATACTAGATAGGGTTTAGGTACATGTCGCCCTGACTCTCCAGACTTCAGTCTCTACTCCTAGCACAGAGTTCATAGCCCCCAGCTTCTCCTAGTAACACGTCATTGTCAGTTTGCGCGCACCATTAGGTTAGAGGTCCCGGCTCCTTAGGTAGCCCCCTCCATGTTTCCGCCCCATTTATGATATACTCTGTTACGTTTACATCACATGTCTATGTATACGCCTCCTGTTACACCTACTTTCACCCTTATCTTTCGCGACTGCTATTTACCACACCCACTGCTCCGCCTATTGTATTCACTGTAATGCAACTGTTTTAGTATATATGCTTGTGTACTGTTATTAAAGTTAGCGCGCTCATCCCAGATCCAGCCCCGGCAGCTGCCGGGCCCTGTCATCCTATTCCTGTGCAGGTTGTCCTGTTCCTGTCCTTTATGCTGTATTAAACCTGCAAACTCCTACTACCTCGAATCTTGACTCTTATTTATTGAGCTATCTGTTATTCATTTATCCATTCAAAAATAGAGGTATTATTTATTTATTTACCACATAATGGCGCCCGAACAGGGACTTGCCCTTTCCCCACGCGCCGGTGAAGCCACGCCGGCCCCCTGACCCTCTGCAGCCGTGACGGAACTCTTCTGCGCACCGGCAGATATTTCTGCTTCAAGTATCCCTCAGGCCCACGGAGGAGACGGAGGTGGCGGTCCAGCATCCAGACGAGGCGGTGGAGGAACGCGGCGAGTCCCGACCAGAGCCCAAGCCGAGAGTCCAAGGTCCGAGGTATCCGGAGGCCCACCCGTAACAGAAGTCCGAAGTTCGTCCGTCCGGCGTCGAAGCAGTCCAGTCCAGTCCGAGGCCTTCCGTTCTTGCTGCCCGGTGAGTACCATTGACTCTGGTCCGTGGGTTGGTGGTACACAGACCCAAAACGAAGTGTCCACTTTGGTGGATGCGGGTCCTAACGTGTCTCTTTATGAGACCGGTGAGTTTCGTACTGTTTTAGCAGTACATCTAGTTTCTGTTCTAGTCAGTTCTGTTTCTCGAGAAAATTCATGTATTCTGTTTTCAGTATTCCAGGTAGTATTCTGTTCGAACTGTTATTTTAAATGTTTTTCATGTATTGTAATGTCGTGGTATAAATGTGGAGTAATTATCGTGTTCATGGTGTATTGTAATTGCGTATTGTGTCTAGGTTACAGTTCAGTCATGCCCTTATTTTCTAAACTACGTCAGTTAAAGACCAGAAAAGGTCTGCTAGAAGCAGCAGTTCCTGTCCCGCCTAGGGACAGTCCAGGTCATTTTATGTATCAAAAGCATGGCATAAGTGCCATATTATATCTAGATTTATGGGTAGAGTATACCAAACAGTTAGAGGAAAAGTATAGATGGCCCGTATCAGGTACGTGGGATGCCGAGTGCATCATGCGAGTAGAAGAAGCATTATGGAAAAAGAAAGCCAGACAGTCACAGAAAGATGCCATCGAGTTATGGCGAAAAGAATCTCATAGAAGAACCGAAAAAGAAATCAGAAAGTCAGAATTAAGTAGAGAATCTTTAGAACGAGCCCAAGAAAGGGAATTAATCGAGATAGGTGAACGAGTCAAAACCGAACAGTCAGACAGACAGAGGCATGCCCTTATTAAGGGTATGTATCCTCTTCTTGCCGAGGGCTTGCCAAAAGCGACCCCGGAGGCATCCAGTAATTTTCCGCCACCATTAGTTCCGATCAAGCTACGTCACAAACCGACCGCAGCTGATATTTTCATCTCGTCCTATTTGGACGACACAGTCCCAGAATATGCAAATCCTGTTCCGCCAGCTCCTGTAAATAATGTAAATCCTGCTCCTCCAGCCACCGGGGCACCTGTTACGGTACCCCCGGTCCAGCCTACATTACAATTTCCCACTCTGCCAGCACGAAGAGTATCAGTCGACGATTCCAGTTTAGGGGCCGCAGGAGGAGGTCCTCCTGGTACCCCGCCACCACACCAACGTAGAACGTTGGCCGAGTTACATGAATGTGCGTTACAGCGTACGCCCAAATATAAGTCCGTTGCAGATATCCGACGAGCTCTCACTGAATGCCGCTATGATCCAGTTGCAGGTGATGATAGTACAGTTATATATTCCATCCGTGTAAGACGGGTGACCGGGTATTTGGACACCCTACCGGATATGAAAGGAGATCTAGACAGAATATATCGTTTCATCCGTACAGGGGATGATCCAGAAAGTATTGGCGAAGCTATGTCTCAAAGGAAAGCTGAGATCCAGCTCATGATATTAAAGTTTCTGATTAATTGTCTAATAAGAGAACAAGATTATCCAACTAAAGATCCGGCCGAAATGAGAATCCTGACAAGGTGGAGTGATAATATAGCCGAGGGTAAACACAGGACACTCAGTAGTATAGAGAGTATGTACAAGAAAATCCGTAAAGAAATAATAAGGTTACACGAGAAACGCAAAGAAGCACTAGTAAACGAGAAAGAAAATGACTCTTCTACTGAAGAGGTAGACGACGAGAATCCCACGAGAATAGCGTATGTAGGTAGAACTAGACTTTCCGACCGACATTCACGTCTAGACTACAAGAAAACTGTTCATCATCCAGCACCAGAACAAGGTTCTCTAGAACAAGTATTTCAAGCTACCGATCACATTCTGAAATCACGAATCGGTTACAGTGAGTTAAGTACTATGCATGAACAAGAACTAGCCCGATCAGCAGTCCGATGGATTACTGATTCTACCACTTTTCCAGACGAAATAGTGGCACAAATGTTTCTGAAACTGCCTCCAGCCGAGCAACGACTGGTGGGTATGTATATGATCCAGCACCTCATTACTCTGTATGAGGGTCAACATTCTGATCCAGGTCCGTTACACGATGTCCTGAACGAGTTACTCCAGTATAGATGGAAAGGTCTAGGTACCGATTTAATTAGTGTTATTCTAGAACAGCGCCACAAATATAGAACGTTTTTGAACCCGCATTTTGTTCATGTCTCACCCCCAGAAAGTAAACCCTTTTACATAGATAGACAGAATCCGTTACGAGAAGTACACCCAGTCAGGACAGCAGATGGTGAAATGCAACGAGTGTTTGTTTACACCCCGATTACAAAGATGGAACTCTTAGAGATGAAGAAATTAATTCCCTGTCATGAAAAAGATCCAGCAGGGTTCCACCGAGAATTAAAAGACATGCTCCGTATGGGAGAATACACGTATCCAGATATTATTAAAATGTTGAAGGTCCTGTTGCCCGCAGGGGTATACGAGAAACTCAAGGAAAAAGAATGGGAGGTGGGAGAGAAAAAGATCGATTGGGCAGTTCTAGAAGCTGAAGATAAGATGCGAGTACCAGGTACCGGTCTAGGAGAGAAATGTAAAGAATTACCAGAACTGTTAATACAAGTTTTGCCAAGGTTATTAGCCACTAAAAAGGAAGACTGTGATGCAATCTCAGCCTGTAAACAGAAACAAGACGAAGACACTAGTGATTTTTATTCTAGATTCGAGAAATGCTTTAGTATTAACAGTGGCCTCAAGACAAGTAGCGAGTCCTACCCTCATCTCTTTGTTACTAAATTAGTCGAGAATTCAAGTCCACAAGTTAAGAACCGAGTTTTGAAAGTCGAAAGTACCTGGCAAGCTAATACCCCGTCCCAAATGTTGCAGATGCTTCAATATCACCAGAATAGAATCAGAGAAGAGCAAGATCATGAAAGAAAACGTATGAAAGATACGAAAATGAAAGTACTAGTTGCACAATCTGTTCCTCAAGACAGTCAGAAGAGGGGTACGAATCAAGCCAGTCATCCTGCAGTTCCCGTTAAAGGGACCTGCAATTATTGTAAACAGCCAGGTCACTATATAAACGAGTGTGCAGTTCTGAAACATAATATAGCTACTGGTAAAACTAAAGAAAGACCACGTCCGCCTAGACAAGAACAAGTTTCACAGACTTCTCAGCCACAGAATGTACAACAGACAGTTCCAGCACCGCAGCCTATTGCTGCAACACAGCATGTTACACAGCAGATGTACCAGTATGCACAGTCCGAGTATCCAGAGTATCAGCCATATTCATGAAACAGCCTAGAGAGGGAGGTAGGCTTGCCTCTCATCGAGATACCTGTAGATCAAGAAGGTCCCTATGTTCATAGTCAAGTATTAGGGAAAGACAGAAAGTTTCTGATTGATACAGGGGCAAGTAGGACGACTATAAGTCACGCCGAAGTTCCAGGGGCTCCGCTCTTAGGCTCTAGAAATGTTTCCCTTGGATTTTCAGGAAAGCCTATTGTAAACGAGATATCTAAGCCAGTTACTTTAGAAGTAGGTCCATTGTCCCGCACTACCGATCTGTTACTTACGAAGTCATGTCCAGAAAATCTGTTAGGTATTAAAACACTGAAAGAATTAGGTGCAGTTATTTGCTGCTCCCCAGAGGGAATACGATTGTTCTTACGTGACTTCAAGGGTCACTATGTATTACGAGATTTTGATCCGAGATTGTCTAATGTTCCGCAGCATCTATGGGCACAAGGTCCAACTGATGTTGGTTATATGCAAATCACACCCCATCGCGTGACTCTCAAACCAGGTGTAGTGTTACCACGAATCAGACAGTACAGATTGCCACCTGAGGCTGTAGCAGCCTTATCCAAAATTATTGACGAGCTCATCGCTCAAGGAGTAGTTGTAGAAACTGACTCCAATGTATGTAATTCTCCGATCATTCCAGTCATGAAACGTACTGATCCAAATGCACCCCCAGTATATCGATTAGTGATTGACCTTCGAGAACTCAACAAATGTATTATTCCCCAGTACCCAGTTGTCCCAGATATCTCTTCCCTATTGACAGCCATTGATTCTGAAGCCTCATTTTTTTCAGTCATAGACCTCAAGAACGCATTTTTCAGTGTCCCCATTCATCCAGACAGCCAGTTTCTTTTCGGATTTTGTTTAAATGGAAGGAGCTATATGTTTACACGAGCTCCTCAAGGTTTCACAGAAAGTCCTAGTATTTACAGTCAAGCACTTAAGAGACAACTAGACAATATTCACATGCCAACTGACACTGCCCTGCTCCAGTATGTCGATGATCTACTGATCACAGCCCGTTCTGAACGTGCTTGCGAGCGAGCATCCCTTACAGTCTTGTATTTCCTAGCAGAGATGGCGCACAAGGTGTCCCCTTCGAAGCTTCAATTCTGTGTCCAGCAAGTGATCTATTTAGGCCACTTACTGTCCAAGAGGGGTAGGCAGTTGACACCTGACCGTATCCAGTTAATAGCGAGTCTTCCTCAGCCCAAGACCCAGAAGGAGGTACGTGCTTTTATCGGCCTCACTTCTTATTGCAGACAATGGATTCCTCAGTATGCATTTCTAGCCAAGCCACTGATACAGTTAACGACACAGGAGGCAGCCGTATCGACTGTCCTCCCTTGGACATCTGAACATACACTTAGTTTCAATGAATTAAAGAAAGCCTTATGCCAAGCTCCAGTTCTCGCTACACCGAACTACAGTAAGCCTTTTACACTTTTCGTCACTGAACGCGAAGGTACAGCATTATCTGTTCTTACACAAGATCAAGCAGGACAATACAAGCCCTGTGCTTATTTTTCGAGCACACTAGATCCTGTAGCCCAGGCGCTGCCTGCGTGCCTCAAGTCAGTTGCAGCCACAGCACTAGCTATCAGACAGAGTGATTCCATAGTGTTAGGACATTCCTTGACAGTACAAGTTCCACACTCCGTGGAAGTTCTTTTAAACCGAACACAGACTCAGCACTTGACAATTGCACGTTTAACAGGTTATGAATTGACACTGTTCCAGCCACACATAGAAATCAGACGCTGCAACGTTCTAAATCCTGCTACACTGTTACCATCAGTTACTTTAAATCCTGCCACACATGACTGTGTGGAAATAGTTAACACTATGACTAAGCCAAGACAAGATCTGACAGATATTCCATTACCAGATCCCGACCTGACACTTTATGTGGATGGTTCATGTATGAGAACAAGTACAGGAGAACTAGTAGCCGCGTATGCAGTGACTACAGACACTGAAGTTATAGAGACACATCGTATTGACACCCTGTCTGCTCAAGCAGCAGAGCTAGTTGCTCTGACTCAAGCCTGCATACACGCTAAAAACCTGAAAGTTAATGTTTACACAGATTCACGTTACGCATTTGGAGTCGTACACGACTTCGGAGTGCTCTGGCAGGAGAGAGGTTTCATGACTTCTCATGGAACCAAGATTCAGCATGGTCTCCTTATTCAAGCTCTGTTAGATGCCATACACTTACCGACATCTATTGCTATTATGAAATGCAAAGCACATACGAAAGTTACTGACATTATTTCCCAAGGTAATGATCTAGCAGATCGCACAGCCAAGCTTACAGCTCAGACACCAGACATTCCAGTTAATAAGACACCGACACACACTTCAGATCTGACTACCTGTATGACAGTTAAGGACCCTACTCAAGATGTCATAGATATCCAGTTACATGCTACTCCCGATGAAATCAAGAAATGGTCCGAACAAGGAGGGGTCCAGACAGATCAGGGATGGGTAACGAAGGGTAAAGCCACATGGTTTCTCCCCGACTCTATGGTTCAAGTCATTATCAATACCGCACATAGTCCAGCACATTTAGGAGAAAAAGCTATGTTAGACAGTATCCAGAACATTTGGTCCAACAAGCATTTACGAGCTGCAGCCAAGCAGAAGGTCCGTACCTGTATGATATGTTGCCAGTTTAACCCAGGTAAAAGTGTCCCGGTGGAACAAGGTGGATTCCAGCCCCCTGACCACCCTTTTGAAGTCCTCCAAATGGATTATATTCAGATGGAGCGATGTCGAGGTTTCAAGTATGTCCTTGTAGTTGTATGCGCTTTGTCCAGGTGGACAGAGGCATATCCAGTCCCAGATTACACAGCCGCGACCACTGCCAAGCAGTTGGTTCGTGAATTCTTCCCCCGTTATGGACTCCCAAGGGTCGTATATTCTGATAACGGCCAGCCATTCTCATCTGAGCTTATGAAACACGTCTCCCTTTTGTTAGGGTACCAGTGGAAGTTTCATTGTGTACGCCATCCTGAAGCAGCCGGTCTCGTAGAGAGACATAATCAGACCCTGAAAATTCGAATTGCAAAAGTATGTAAAGAGAAAGGTGTGGACTGGCTAGTAGCTCTGCCAGTCGCTTTGTTTTATATGCGCATGGTCGCACATTCCAGATCAGGTCTGTCCCCGTATGAGGTCGTATTCGGCCGCCCCCCTAATATGTGGGGTACACCTAGACCCCGAAGTATTACCGATGTTTCAAGTAATATGCTGACAGATTACCTAGCTTCCTTGATGTCTGCCCTACACTCTTGTCGTTCACAGGTTGCCGCCGCATTTCCAGACAATACCGAGGTGGCACCGCATGAAATCGTTCCCGGATGCATGGTTCTTGTGAGGAACTTTGATCGTTCAAGTCCGCTGGAGCCTCGCTGGAAAGAACCCAAACAGGTCCTCCTGGCCACCCGTACTGCCGTCAAGTTGGAAGGCAGGAAGGGCTGGGTCCATTTGTCACATGTGAAAAGATTTTTTGGATTGAAGTCTGTTACCAAGAACATTTCCGAGGATTTGAAAGACTGCCAAAGTACTATTCTTAAGGACTGTCCCGCAAAAGACTATGATACGAATCCCTCCCTGTTAGAGAAAACTCCGCAGCAGGAGTATAAGAAAAAATTAAGGTCTAGTAAAATAAGTCAGCCAGTTTGATTGTCTAAGTCCTCCCCTAGGTGAAACGGTTAGACCGGTTTCTGACATGTATATAATAGACCCCCATAGTGAGAGAGTTAGTCAAAACTCAATCCGATGTATCGTTTTTCTAAGTTTCATATTGTTTTTCAGCCTTATGTTTACCTGCACATGTTATGCATTTTACTTGTGTTTTCCAGTTTCTCATGTAAATAAGTCTGCTAATGCTACAGTAGAGCATACGTTTAGTGATCTGCCTCCTCATGAACTCTCATATCGTCTTGCTATGCGTAATAATTCTTTTATCCGCATGTTACATTATTCACACCAGACCAGCAATGCCACTAATTGTTGGGTGTGTGGTCGACTCCCCCCTTTCCAGACACCGAAGGGAGTTCTGCCACTCTTTCCCTATCCATTTTCACATAATGGTTCGTGTGGAGCATGGTCCACGTTAACGTCATCCTCAACAGATATGTCTTTTCTTAACAGTGCATGTTTCCCAGGCAAGCAAGGTCTTCCCCACAGAACAGGGTTAGATCTAGAAAATGAAGTTTATAATTTGGGTAATTATTCTTCGAATTTTATGGTCCTGAATGTTCAGTCTGATTCTACTCCAGACTTAACTGCTATGTCAGTATTACCAGTCAAAGGCGAATAATGTGTCCGAAATAATGGTTCCATACATGTAGGCCATAGTGATTGTACGACTATTGTCAAGTATAGTGACAGTAGGAAATCTATTTTCAAAGCTTCACGTCATTCTTATTTTGTTTGTGGTCAGACCGCATATGTTCGTCTGCCCCTCGATTGGGAGGGAACCTGTTACATTGCCTTCCTACTGCCACCAGTTTTTCTAGCCCCACCTGACTATCATAGGAATTCCCACCTAGTACATACTAGACACAAGAGAGACCTCCCGATTGTCGATTATACTGAAACTGCTCTAGAGCAATACATAGATATCAATAAAGGTGTCTTCCCCTACTTAGGTACTGTCGTGAATAGTAAACTGATACGTAGATTAACCAGAACCCTTGAAGCAGTAGTGATTGAGACTACCTCTGCTCTAGGTAACTTAACCGAAGAACAATCCTTTATGAGAATTGTCGTGCTCCAGAATCGTCTCGTCCTTGACGTCATACTGGCCGATAGGGGCGGGGCATGTAGAGTCATCGGATCTAGTTGCTGCATTTTCATTCCTAATAACGCGCCGTCTGTTTATTCAGCTATAACCAGACTCCATAAAATTGCCCATATGTTACACCAAAATCCAGGCACCTGGACATGGTCCGGTTGGTTCTGGAATATAATTTCCGCCTGGGGATGGAAAGTATTGTCATTTCTGGGTATTGCAGTAGCGATCATATTCAGTTGCTGCCTCTGTATACAATGTGGCCCCGCGACTTGCAGCATTTGTGCTACCTCTTGTATTCCTAGTCTCAAGTCCTGTTCTAAATCCCGTTCCAAGAAAATTCGAGACGAGCAAATGATATTGTATGAAATGATAGATGGTATCATGAATATTGATGTTTCCTGATGGAAACGTAGTGACAAGGAGGGAATGTGGAAAAGTAAATTTTGCCATGTTCTGTGTCCCTACGTGTCCTCCATCTTATGTTATGTGTGCATGATTAATATGCATATGTATCCCCCATGTTCGATTAAAGACGCAATTACAGTTGTGTCCATCTCTAGTATGCCAGTTTCCAGTTCTCGTGAAAGCTACGAGTATTAGGCCTATGTAAGGTTACGTTGCCACGTTTCTCAGTGTGCACGTTATTTCATTGTAAAGTCCCCGTTTTCTAGGCCTCAAAAGGGCCCGGACACCAGATTCAGCTCCAGTCTCCTGAACCCTCGCTGAGGAGCGATACAGCCCCCACCTGTATCCTCGACCCTTCACTTACTTCCTGCCTCGCAGTGCCCGGCTCGGCCTGGCTCTGCCTACGAGTCTGCCAAGAGTATGTTATGATTCTAGTTATCAGTCCAGCCCTCCTTCTCTGCATTCCTAAGCTACTGAATCGCATCAATAGTTTCCGTCATTGTGTAGCCTTTACGTCTCCATGTAAGAGAAATACTGCATTCAATGGTCATTTAATATTCTTCAACGCACTACATGTAGAATAATGCATGCTCCAGTCTTAGAGTCTGTTAGCCTTTCCCCTCCTAACTTTTAGTTTATATCAACATGTTCTCTAAACATTAGATACTAGATAGGGTTTAGGTACATGTCGCCCTGACTCTCCAGACTTCAGTCTCTACTCCTAGCACAGAGTTCATAGCCCCCAGCTTCTCCTAGTAACACGTCATTGTCAGTTTGCGCGCACCATTAGGTTAGAGGTCCCGGCTCCTTAGGTAGCCCCCTCCATGTTTCCGCCCCATTTATGATATACTCTGTTACGTTTACATCACATGTCTATGTATACGCCTCCTGTTACACCTACTTTCACCCTTATCTTTCGCGACTGCTATTGACCACACCCACTGCTCCGCCTATTGTATTCACTATAATGCAACTGTTTTAGTATATATGCTTGTGTACTGTTATTAAAGTTAGCGCGCTCATCCCAGATCCAGCCCCGGCAGCTGCCGGGCCCTGTCATCCTATTCCTGTGCAGGTTGTCCTGTTCCTGTCCTTTATGCTGTATTAAACCTGCAAACTCCTACTACCTCGAATCTTGACTCTTATTTATTGAGCTATCTGTTATTCATTTATCCATTCAAAAATAGAGGTATTATTTATTTATTTACCACACTAGCATCAGGAACCCTTGTAAAACATGGTATAGGACATTGGCAGGAGGGTATTAGGACACAGTAATTTTTCCCTCACTCTCTAGGGGTACCAGGCGGGAGAATGGGAATGTACCCCCAGGAGAAAAAACAGCCCTTGAAGGAGCGTACAAGGCATATCCAAGGGAACCCTCCACTAAGTCCTGAGAATCATCTAGAAGGCAACATAAATACATCTTTTATGATAAATACACCTACGTGTTCACCCTTGTCCAAAGAAAATGATGAGTGACTAGCTAGAGGGAAGGCTGGAGCTGGTAGTACATGATGGAAAACGGAGTTGTCACCCAAAGTAATAAGCTCAGCTTGGCAGGGGGAGATGGTTGTTCTTGTGTATCTGTAGTTATAGAATCACACATTAACCCCAATGAGGCTAGTGTAGAGGGGAGGCAATCCCTAAGACCCACACGATTTGTATTCCTGTGGCGAACCTTGTAAAATTAAAGATAGTGTCATGGAACAGATCTGGCATTAAATCCAAACTCAATTGTGAAGGTACTTTTTTTTTTTGTAACCTCTTGCGTTTATGTTTAGCTATACAATAATTATGTATTCCGTCTGCAATTGTGCCTTTTTCAGAACACATATATTACTGCATATAAACAATTTCCTCATTTGCCCTTCCATGCACTAGAGTCATGATTTTAATCGTGCAGCAGGTGCAGTGACACATGGGCAAAGGTCTAGGAAACACATTGTGCACTGATTATTTCTACATTTTACTAATAAATAAGCATTCACAGGTCCAATTACCTTGCAGCCACTAGTGTAATTTGAATGGTGCAAGAGGTGCACTGGTACAAGGACCAAGCAGCCTAGGAAACCCTCTGAATACAGATTATTGCCATATTTTACTACTACCCCCAATTCGGACCCAGCTCTGGCTGATGTCTCCCTGCTTACTGTCTGCCATTGCATTGCTCCCTGTGGCACAGTGCACATGCCACCTTCTCTACTGCCACTGCTCTTCCTGACCCATCCTCCATACCCTCTTGGGCTTCCTCCCTCGCAGGCTTCCTCTTCTCCTCACCTAGAATACTGCCCCCCCCCTTAAAAGTGTATGGATCATAATTTTTCACACTACAGGCAGCTTTTTCAAAGAAACACTTAAAAGTTCTATAAAGTATTAAAGCCCTTTATAAGAGCACCAGGTATACTGCACAAAGACACTTTTTTATGGCACTAGAGAGATTACATGATTTGACCAGAATCACAGGATGTTAAGCTGACACCGAGACTTGAGCCCAGTTTGGCAGCTCTTTCTGTTATTTCACATCTTTAGTGTAGTCATTTGCAATATGTACTAAAAACATAGACAATGACAATACATTTCGCATAGGCAAAACCATATTGGCTTTGCCAATGCTTGTTAGTCATTAATACATGTAATACGATCTTGAAATAATACCTTTAGAATGTGCGCTGTACGAAAACATCTCCAACATTTAGTTTTACTTCAATGTTGTCCTTGTAGAATAGCATCCCAGGGCATCCAAATGGTGCGCATAACTGACTTGCCTCTAAGTCTCAGGGTGGGTGGAAGCATGAACGTTTCAAAATTCATGCGTCAAAACTGTTCCTAAAAATACTAGCACTCACTTAGTTTGGTGCAGTATTACTACTATGATGAAACAGTTCTGCACGTGAATAACATAAATGTTTGGGATTTTTAGGACACTTTTTAAAATTTCTTTTACATAAATGAAGGTGGCCCAAAAGTTAACAGTGCAGTGTATTTAAAAGGGTTTTCCTTAATAAAATAAAACAAGCATTACACTGTCTGTGCTTGTGCTGGTGAAGTCACTCTGCTGTTCTGTTTAATACATGCATTGCTTAGCTCTCATCAACTCGTGAGGTTGCCTTGGCTATAGTGCAAACCTGACCAAAGGGCATTACGTTGATACACTGTTTTTTTTCTTTCTAAAGCAGAGTGAGAAAAAGTGATTTCCCCAGATTTTATCTAAGGTATAACTTCCAAAATCAGCTACTCTGGCCTGCATAGGAATAATGCTGCTCTACATTTGCTGCACTTAAAAACGATACTTTTTTCAAGTTCAAGCTGTGAGCAGAGTCTCAAACACGCTTTGTCAGATCTTCAGCCTTGCCAGCGAGTCACACCTGCTGCTGTTTACTCCTGGCTTCCTGCTCCCTTCACCAAGGTGTGTGCATTAGGATGCAGGAGAGCCCATCCCCCCTGACTCGAACAGTCACGGCCTGGAGCTGTCATCACCAAGGCTGGCTACTTGAGCCTTCTTATGCAGATATCGGCATTTGCACTTCTTTGGCTGGCAGTGGAAATGTCCGGGCGCACTTTTATTTTGCTTTGCACAGGATGGAAACACTAGCTAGTGCTCCAGGAAAGAATCAAAAGAACCACGTAGTTTTAAACTAAATGTTAGCACAGAAGAAATAACAGAATATATTTAGAGGCATAGGTCAGTCATGTACACGGAGTGATAAATAAGCTGCACAATAATAGGCTTGTTATTATTAAACCTTTCTCAGTCTGTCAAGTTACAGTTGCTCGATATGTGGTTTATTTTTTTTTACTGGTCTTTTACTTTAACTATGGTTTTGTCTTGAAGATGTTTTGAGAATAAATGTCAGTATTTATCTGAAAAAAACCCAGTTAAAGCGGAAAACTGGAAGCCTTAAAATCCTTTTAGCAATGTTTACAAAACATCTAATAATTTACAGAAACAATTAATCTAAATTCAACAGCTTAATGTAAACAAAGTTTTACTGTGATAATTCGAAAAAAGGTGAATATGCATTAAAATAGGTTTTAACATTGGGTTATGCCTTTTTTCCTTTGAAATATGTGTGCTTTCTGCTGCTAGCATGTGTTCCTAATGAGCAAAGTGTGTTTAAATGCAAAGTGTGTTTAAGACTGCAGTACCGCCACCTGTCTACAGGGGCAGAGCGAGCAGAAATATAAACACACTTTACAAAACACAGGTCCCCACAAGGCAATTTTTTAAAAAGTTGTAAAAATGTATACAGATGTTCCTGAAGTCATTTTCTATCATTTAGAAGACATTGCCTTGTGGGGACCTGGGTTCAGGTCCCCACAGCGCAATCAAGTCCCCACAGCGTGAGTGTGTTATCACACCCAAGTCCCCACAAGGATAGTAACACAAACCCAGTCAGACACACACTAACACACACATACCCTTTTGCATACACCTTCTCCCACATCCGTTTACACCCACAGGTTTTTGATTTGTGAGCGAAACCTCTTTGTATAGAAAATTAACAATAACTTGTGTATCTCTATATGGGAAGAAAAGGTTCCCAGCATGGATCAGGACAACATATAACTCTGCCATAAATGTCCTTTTTCCCATGTAGTCTATGGATATGTTTTCTTTTTAGAATTTGTGCATATGACCATCGTGCATGTACACTGAGGCCCTGTGTAAAAATGAACTTTGACCTAGAATGGGGATCTGTGGTCTAGAAGAGCACAACATGAATGCTCCTCCTTTTCTGGCTGTGCCTAAGCTCAGCTCACTGGACTCCCGAGGACTGACAGTGGTAGCAGTAATTGATTAGAGCTTCAGATAAGGCCTTTTTACTTGTAGCCCGCACAGGGAGAATTGCCTAGTGACTCTCTTGTTTACAAATTTCTACTAGATCGCTCCAGCCAGGTCATTCCCTCCATGCACGTGGGACATGGATGTTGCAGGTATGTCTAACTTATTTATCTGTAATCAGATCATTGTGGAGCGTATTTGCTCTGCTTGACCTATTGCAGTTCAGGAATCTATTTTAGATCTCATGTGTCTGAAAGGGCCACAAGATGGAGGATTTGGGGAATCAGCCTGTCTGTTATTTGCATTGCTTTTCAAATGCCTTTTTGGATGCTGTGCAATTGATCAATCTCTAGGGTATGGAGGATAAAAGACAAAGGACCCCTCTGCAGTGTAGGGACACACCTGCTGTATTTATCTTTAGAGCTATTACCCACATCCTGTTCAATGGTAGCTGAGTGAGGAAGCCTCTCCATATGTTTTGTCTTTGTTTTGAGACTCCCTGGCACGAAGTTCTCAGTCCCACCCTCCATCCTGCTGACACTTGAGGAATAAAGACTGCATAGTCCAGCCTGGTAGGAATATTCTAAAAAGGGAAAATACCTCGCTTCTGGATTTTCAGGGTTGGAGGCGTATACAGGTTCACTACCATAGCGTTGGAGGATGTCATCCAACAACACTGGGACAGAGAAAGCACAACCTCTAACAGAGACTCTGTAAGTGTGGAAACATTGGTTGAGTGGCTCTCCAATCCTTAAGAGTGCATGCATCCTAAAACATAATAGACCCAAGGGCAATTATCACCATAGGAGGAAAAAATCTTACATTGACAATTTTATACTTGCATTGGCTACCACCCTTTGGAGTAAAAGAAGGTTGAGCCTCAAGAACTAGGGGGTCCTCCTTTATATAGATTGCACTTGATCACACTGGCTGTACAAAGATCTGAGAGAGGTTTAACATGGGTATTGGCTGACTTCCTCTGTTTTTCCAGCTATTCATGCGCAAGTTGCCATCTGAATTTCATAAGTCAAAGCACTGATTGGACAATGATTGAATAGGTTTATTATCTTTTGCCTGAGTTCTGAGTAGTTACCCCCATCACTTCCTTGAGTAATTCAAGGACTGCTCTAATTCGATACCATGTTTGTCAAGTGCTAAAGATGAGTTCTTGGTGATCAGTTTTGGGACCAACAATAAGATAAGCCTCAGAGGCATCAGAAGTAAAAGGTTCTCATTGTCGCGATTTGAGCCCGGTAACAACTATCATCCCTGCGAGTACCGAAAAGTTTCCAGTATAGATTTACTAAACAAATACTTCCCTTGCCACCTTACTCTTTACTTTAGAGCAGCATAAAGTTGTGTGTTCACAGTTAAATTATTTGCCTATCTGAACACATTTTTAAAATGAAATAATTGGGGGACGCAAACTCATACTACAAGGAGGGGACGACATGTCCAAGCTGACAGGGGGCCACTGGAGGCGATCCTTGGACTCTCTTCACCTGCAAACGGTCAGCAGCGCTATATATAGTACTTGGTTCACCCCAGGCGTGGGACACCCACTCAAGCCACAAGGATGGAACTACATTTCCCAGTTGACATAGGGGTCCTGGAGGTGGCCCTTGGACTCTCTTTACCTGCTACCTGTCAGCAGCGCTATATAGTGCATTTGGTTCACCCACAGCACGGGCCATGCCTGCGCAAAGCCCGGCTAAGTGCGGGCCCGTCCTGTGCCTGGTAGCCACGGGAAGAGGCATGGCGGGGCCACTCCTTAAAGATCTGCGATTGGGAACCTTCTGCACTACTAGCGGTATGCCGATAAGCCTTCTTAACAAGGCAAAAGGGGAAAAGTCTGCCCACCATTGATTTTTTTTATCCCCCTCATATTTTACGCTTGCTGGTAAAGGAGTAGTAAGTACCAGTATATCAGCACCCATTGCCATTTGAGCAATCCAAGGAGCTAGCGGGAGCATAAGGGTGGACAATGGATTCTCAACGTGACTGTATAATACTTACAAAAATGTATCATTTTCCCTTCTCAACCCCTGCATAGCACCTTGTGAAGGGCAGTTAACCGCGCAGTCCCTGATTTTTCTCCTCCTGCTGTTTTGACTTTAGTCCCTGGTCAAATAACTGATTTATTGACTGCCCCTGCTTTGACCCAATACAAACATGGGGTAAACGGAGGCCCTCGGTTGCCCCCAAGAGAATGTAAGCTTTGTGCTTTTTTTCTCCACAGATCCTGAATGTGTTATAAGCGTTACTAATATCAGCTAACCAAACGGGCAACTAGATGTATCTTTTTGTGTATTCTATTTATATTGGGCCCAATTTTCAAACTTTTTTTGATTGCTCTTTGAGTTTCCCAAAGATCATGACTTTGGTTTCATTTTGCCTTTGCCACCAAAATATTACTCTGATTATATTTGTGCAATTCATCCAGCTGCAGGCCCATTGCTGTTTGGTTCAGGATGACTAAGTCATCTGCGTATTGTAATATATGAATTTTGTGTGAGACGGTTCTTGGAGGAAATGAATTGGCCATAGTGAGTGCAATCCCCAGGTCCATAGTATGCAGGATAAATATTAGTGCAGCCAATACGCAGCCGTGCTTGATGTCCTTGTTTTCTTTCTTGTATTCTTTTTGCGATACCCTGTTTCCTTGGCCGAGTTTGACTAAGACCCACATGTCTAAATAAAGTGAAATTATTGTGTTAAGCAGGGGATGAGGGATGTCCCAATCTGACAACCTCTTCATAATGTGTGTTGGTTCACTCCATCAAAAGTCACAGCATAGTCTACAAAGTATGCAACGATTGGGGCTGGGTGTAGGAACCGTTTGATCTATGTGGAAGATATGAGAGTGTGACTACATTGTCTAGTGTTGAGACACTTTACCTGAACCCTGTTTCATAATATGGTATTTTGTTGAATTTTTCCATTTTCTGCCCAATCGTCCAGTTCTTTTATCAGAATTCCTGCATAGGCATTGGCCTCTGTGTCCAGTAAAACTATTAAACAATAATTGACCGGATCTTTATTGTTTGTGTATGGGTTGCACTATTGACCCATCCCACATATCAGGGACTCTAGCAAACATGTAAGCGGCTTGTTATATAGGCATTAGGTGCTTGGACCAAAATCCAATATCAAATTTGAATAGGAAGCCTGGAAGGCCATTGGGCCTGGATACCCACTTTTGTGTATTAACAGAAGAGCTTTATTTGCAGGTTTTGTGCTAATGTTCTCCTCTGCTTCGATCAGAGTTGAGATCATCTCAAGGGGAAGGCATTGTGTCTGCTGAGGTTGTTACTTCTGTTTTGTATACATTTTTAAATGTGCTTCACCCATGGTTCTTGTGATATATAGATATTTTGTTATACACTGTTTCTTGTAGGTTATTGACAAAAGGCCAGAACTTTGACTGATTACTGCTCCCCATTAGTGTATGCAGTTTTAACCATTGTCTTTCCTGATGTCTTTCTTTGGCCTCCCAGAGGCATTTCTTATATGACCGCCCTCTTTCAAACAAAATGGACTTTGTGATTTCATTCGTTGTGTCTTGCTCACATATCTATTTGTTATCCTTAGGTCTGCTTTTGCTCTTTTAAGCTTGTGATTAAACAAAGATTTATTAATCCACACGTCCCGCCGAGTGTGTATAGTCACATGTCCGTTACTCACTACTGACTTGTGAATGGAGTTAATTGGACCTGACTATCTTGTTGAGAGATCCCTGATCTTTTCCGGGTGTGGTGTGGTTAGTGCTTGTGTTGAAACAAATTGCCAGCATATAAACTTCTCTTTTGGGACTTTACACCATTTATTTATTATTTATCATTTTACACCTTTCATTACCGTTTGAGGAGCCGATTGTTGGTAAGGGTATTCACAATTTGAGGCCGATTAGGATGCCGTTAGGAAGGCCTCCAGACAGGTTCCAGAACGGCCGAATCGTTCCCAGTTCCAAATGACCAAGTACAAGGCAAAGATGTCGTCTGCGTCGACCGAATCGTTTCCAAACTCGATCCTGTCCGTCCAACTTGTTGGCAGCTGAATCGTGCAGCACAATGGAGCCAGATTTCGAAAAGCGAGTACGATGCATGATTCAGAGAGCCGTATCAAATCGGTCTCAGAGAGACAAAATGGCTGTCGAAATCAGATTTTTGGGGGGCCGTAGCAGGCCCCCCTTCAAATGGGGCCCTCCGAATCGGTCACAGGGGGTGCCCATACGTCCCCCCGATCCAAGCATGCACAGTCGGGCGGGCATCATGGGGTGCCCGCCACAGGGTGTACGGTTTCCACACAAACCCCTTTTTGCTATGGGAACCTACGTACGCTTTCGACATACAGGCTCCCATAAAGTTCAATGGGAGCCCGACCGAAATGAGTCCGTCAGCATACGGATGCATCGTACTCGTTTGGTCGGACTCTCACAGTGTGTTGTAGACGAATCTAGGACTCTAGTTAAATATTCCCGATTCATGCCCATATGTGGTTATATCAAATCATATCCTTATATAGGCATAAGAATCATACCCATATTAAGACATAGCCAATGCAGTCCAAATATGGCAAGGCTACTCCCATAGACTCCTAGAAAGCACAACGTGTTCTTAAACAAACCAGGCCACCAGCAGCCCAGGAATTCCCCCTGCTTCTGTATTGTTTTGTCCTAGAACTCCCGGAGTCCTGAAAGAACTGCGAGTTCTTAGTGACGTCTTATGTCCAACCTTACGTCAAACTCGGCACCTTCCAGGTATAAATATACCAGCATCTGCCCTAGCAAAACACACGGTGGTTTGGAGCAGATCGACTATCTACTTGCCCGGCGCCCTGCTGTAGCAAGTGCCGAAGGAAGCCGACCCTCCCGCTGACGCACTGAGAGAGACGCTGTCTTTTCTCCTGCCGAGAAATCCAGCTCCAGGTTTTCCCTGTCACCCTTGTGGGTTGCTGGGAGATCGAGTCCTGAGAGAGAGATACAAGACCTCCTTCATTCTATAACTAAGGTACGGAGCTGATTAGACCCTTAGAGAATTCTTGATTTAGATTCTTGGCAGAAACTATCTTAACTCAAACTACATCTCACTTACTCCTTCCCTGTACTAGGCTTAGGTTAGGTACACCGGGGTAGGCTTATCTTAGAAGCATCAGTTGAGTACGTTTAGTCATTATTTTATCATTGTATATATTTTATCCAATTTAAACACTGTATGGCTTAGAAACCATACTATGCTTTTACAGTACTATTTTATAATACTCCTTTTACTGTACGCACTTTACTTTCTGACAAGTATTGCAATTGTAGCAATTCACTTCTCTTGCATGAGAAAGAAGACTGTTCAATAAATAACCTCTTTTATTGAAAACACCTGTCTCTCTGTTTCTCTGCACTTCTGGTGAAACTAAGCATGCACGATTGACTGAGTAAAATAGCTATCTATTGTTTCCGCTACTCTGGAGGTATACTCCTTATTCTTAAGGGAGCAAAGTTGTGATGTTTATGCGGTTGTCAGAAACTAATCCCTTCTTGTGAATTCGAGAAAGTTTCTAGTGACCTCTGAGCTAGCTGGCATCATAATTAAGTCTAACATATTCAATAGAGACCTAGTCAACCTAAGTCCTACTATCGTTTATGTTATTCCAATGCGCAGAGCCTATTGGGAATATAGGTACTACACTACAAGTGCAATTCGCTATGAAAGCCCTCCGTATCCGAGCCGTTTGGAGGATTCTCCTAGCGAGATCGGAATCGGCCCCTAAGTGTCTAATGTCAAGACATGTCACTAAAGGAAAGTAATCACTTTCTCTTTATTGGAAAAATATATTCCAAGGTAGCTGAACCTGTTATGCGTGCTTGACGCAAACAGCTTCCAATAATCACCTACTGAGGGGAGAAGAGGCTGTAATCCTGAACATAGTGCCGTAATGTGTGCTTTCTTTCCAATGGGCTTTTAAGGTTCAAGGCATTTTGCAACAAATTTTTCAGATTGTAGTCACCGATGAGTAAAGACTTGTGGGTTGGACATCTGCACAACACGTCCTCCAGTGAGTCGCAGAAGGTATTTATTGTTTCCACTTTGGACCGTTTAGTTAAGTTCAAATAAACATCCATAATGAGTATTTTCTTTATTGATGGTCCTAGGTGGATTAATCCCAGATTTAGAGCTTGAAATGTTGAATTCTGGTGGGATGAAATAATTCCTGGCATCTGTCTAATCGCAGCAAACTCAAGTTCAGGTTTCTTACACACAGAAAACATTCCCAGTCTAGAGACAGTTTAAAGAGTCTTTTTGTTGAAAAATTCCATGCAGGTCTGCCACATTCAAAGACATCAATATTAGTTGTATCCCATGCTCGTCAGGTCTATTATAGGGTTCATTGTTAGGTATAGAACTGGTGCTTTGTTGATATTGTGGTGCCAACCAACTCCAGTCTGCCTCTGAGAACTCCTTGTGAGGGTCTGCCATGACTTAATTCCTATCATTGTTTAAGTTAAGGTGGATGGTCAGGCACCCCTGAGAGTGCGTCAGTAGTGAAGTGTTTTGTGCCTCTTAGAATGTTGGTTGCTTTTGTTGGTGCATCTTTTGATCCCATGGACCCAGTAATACTATGGGATATCTCGCAGGTTCCACCAGCTTGATCTCAATTCACCATTGTGCAAACATTTGTGTTTCCGCGAGGACCAGATTAGCCATTGCACTTGCGGACCATAATACTATTGAGATTTTGCTTCAAGAGTGTTTTTGAAGAAAACAGAACAAATTCTAATTAATTTGTCAGATGTTATGTGTTTTAGAATAGGTACATGCTATGGCAGACACAATATGCTCACTCAGTTTAGTGTATCTTGCCTTCCTCTTGAGATGTAACCTGGAGTAAAAATTACGTCCAATGGATTGTTCTGAAGCCCTTTGCTGGTGCTGCCACTGCCTGTGTGTGCATCTGTCTTGTCTGTTTGACCTGAAAGTGTCATTTGTTGGAGTGAATCCCTCCAGATTGTTAGTGCTGCCTGCAGTGGTAGCTTTATTTTCTTTTTGACTTGTTTCACTATAAAGATATGTGTGTCTGGGGCCAGGATTGTCAACGATGCTGGAAATTGACGAGGAAGATCCAAAGCCACTTTGTTTGTTTGAACTTCCTTCACATGGGACTATTGATGGGCCCCTTATGGCGAAGGTGCACCCTTCGGTAGATGCAGTAGGGTCTGGTTGCTCTTATTGTTTCTTTGGATAGAATTGAATGTTATTCTCATGATTGGTTGTGTGTACTGTGCAACTGTACTGAGTGTTTTCCTCTCCTGCCAGTTGCTGTTTTATGCCTATGTTTATTCCACGTTTTCTAGTGCGTCTGTGCTGGATGCAATTGATAGGGTGTTAGATCTTCGTTTAGCAGACAGAGATGCTGTAGTTAATTGAATATTGGTGTCTCCACTTGGGGCTTTCTCCTGGGTTGGTAGTTCCTGGTTTACCTTTGTTTCATTGAATATTGGGTAGTATAAGCTTTACTTTTTTGCTTGCCTTTGTGTTCTCGGGCTTTAACTGGTGCAAGTACCTCACTTGAGCCTTCTTATTTTTCTTGATCTTTTTTTCTCTCTCCGTATGAGGATTCTGGTTGGCTTTACATGTTCTTTTTAGTCCTTCAAGGCCATAGATATATTCTTTGTGTTAGTGAATTCTAAGGTTACTTCTTCTACGGGCAGGGAATCTGCTGCTGCTGTAATTAGCTGGCTGCTGGTTATATGTGGTGCTATTGGTACCAAGGCTGCTTAGTTCCATATCTTGGCATTTGCCCTTAATTGCCAGTTCTGTGTTTACTATTTCAGGGAGTATGTAGGTGGATGCCAATGCAAATGTGAGGTGGTTTCCTAGGTTAGTTTCAGACCAATCTCTGTTATTGTGAGTAATTTCCCTTACATTCTCCCCCAAAAGAGCTAGCATGTCAGGAGTAGCAAAGAGTTTCTCCACAATGGAGGCACACGTGCAGTAACCTTTGACCCTTTGGTCAATGAAATTGTTTAGTTTATCTTCCCAGGAACTGATGTTTGTGTTCAGTATTGATATAGTGTTTGCCAAGGATTGCATCAGAATCACTTGCGATTTGGTTTTGGTATGGCCCTTTTAATAACTTGCCCTTGGGTTGATTTGGTTTCATCAAGTAACTAGACGTCTGCGTCAATAAGAAAGAAACTGGCAGGGCAATTTGCTTTGTCATCCCCTTGATTACACTTCAGGACGCCTTCCTGAGTGGAAGTGGAGTATATTTCTTTTGTGGGCATTTCAGGTAGCCCCCTTAGTTTGTCGTAACTGTAGTGTACTTGAGCAGCTGTCTCTGTCTTTGGATGGGACGGTGCATCTGGCGTGTTGCCCCTAGTGGTATCCATAAGCTGCTCCTCCTCCTTTTTTACGTTATTAGTTGGATCGTGGGTTTCTAAAGTCCAAGTAAGAGCCGAGAAAGCAGAAGTCAGAGGGAGGGTATGAACAGATCCCCGCAATGGGGAGGAAGTATCCACCTCAGGATCACCAAGATATTGCTTGGACATGAAAGTATGTTTCCAGTAGGGTATGGAATGAGCCAGGTTATTCCCTGGTGAGGTGATTGGCATATTTGATTTACTGATAAGTCCCTAGCACAGTGCACTGTGTGTGCCCAGGGCCTGTAAATCAAATGCTGCTAGTGGGCCACTGATTGTGCCACCAACATGAGCAGCCTGTAAATGTAACTCAGACCTGCCACCACAGTGTCTGTGCGCAGTTTGGTACTGCCATGTTGACCTGGAAAGTGTACCCACTTGCCAGGCCCTAACCTTCCCTTTTCTTACATGGGAGTCACCCCTTATGTAGGCCCAAGGTACCCCTCTGGGCAGGGTGCAGTGTATGTGAAAAGTAGGACATGCCCTGTTGTGTATGGCACATCCTGACAGTAAATAACTGCCAATTTAGTTTTTCACTATTGAAAGGCTATCTGTAGCATTGAATAGAATGGGAGTTTATTTCTAACATCTTATAAATATAATTTTCCACTGTAACAAGATAGAAAGATGGAGTTCAGTGTGCCTCAACTCAGAAAAAAAATGCATCTTTTAGAAAAAATTATTTTTATATAGTGTGTTTGAAAATACAATTTTTAGAAAGTGGGCAATTTCTTGCTGAGCCGTCCTGTGTGCCTCTGACAGTTTGTGGATTGATTGTCTAGCTTTTGAATGACAGGGGCTGGGGATGTGCATTCCCTCAGATAGCCACCGGGGTGGGGAGGGGAGGATTGATGTGTGTCCTGCCTTTCCTGGATGAGTCAGGGCTGGGCTGAATAGACCTGAGCTGTATTTAGAGTTGGAGGAGGAGATTTCTTTCACACCTGAATGGGCCTGGTCTACCTTGGAAAATGCTGTCTTCACATCCAAACGGGCAACTGTACCAGAGAGGACAGAACAGGATTTGGCTTGGCAAAGAGCTTCTCTGCCAGAACAAATGAATTTGTGATATAAAAAGTGGGGCCCAGACCCATGACCTTTGGATTACTTCTGGGATTTAGGAGGAACCTTTGTCAAGTAGAAGAGCTGGAAAACCTGATGAGAAGTACTGCCCCTTTGCTGTTGCTGTCTGGGGTTGGCCTGTAGTTGCTGTTTCTGCAAAGGAAAGAGCAAGGACTCTGCTATGTGCTGTGCACCTGCTTGAGGAAGATCTCCAAGGGCTTGAAGTAGAGCTTGCCTCCTGTTTTTGAAGCCTCAGGGATACAAAGACTTCACCCCCAGCTCCCTGAACTTCCTTGCAGGAAGTTCTGACCTGCCAGGTGGGGCCTGTTGCTTTATTGGGCCTCTGGAGGTTGTTCCTGCTGTTGGGAGCTGGAAAAGTAACACAACTACGAGAAGCACGATGCATCAGCACCTGTTTCCAACACATCCCTGAAGAAACCAACGCAGAGCCTGCCCGCGGCTTGTGATGCATGCCGCATCAAGTGAAGCGATCTACAGAGCCCGAGATCACCGCACCGATTCTGACGCAGGCCCAGCTGTGCGGCTGCAAGCACCAATGCATCGCGGGAGCGCGGCTGGAGAAACCAACGCATCCCTAACCTCATGCATCGCATCTGGGCGCCATGCTTTCAAGAACGCGGGCGCCGCAGTAAGAAACTGAAACATCACCTCCCCTTCTTTAAGTAACCAACTCATGGCTGGACCTAGGTGACAGTAAGGCACTGACGCATCACCTCCCCTGAAGTAAGGAACCAATGCATCAACTTCCCTGGGCATAAGAAACTGACACATCACCTCCCCCGCAACAGCTTTGTTTTGTGTGCATGACGCATCCAAGGTACTTGTGTGAAAAGTGTCACATCTGCACTTTGCTTTGAACTGAACTGTTTCTACCTATTCAAAGTTATATTTTGACTAATGTATTGTGGATTTTTGTTGTTTTGAAAGAAAGATTCCTTATTTTTCTGAACTGATGTGGTGTTCATTTGTAGTGTTTTTACTGCATTACTGTATGTGTTCACAAATGCTTTATACTCTGCCTCAGAGATAAACCTGTCTGCTCATGCCAAGGTACCAAAGGGGTGAGCAGGGGTTATCTTAGAAGTGTATCCCCTTTCCCTGACTAGGAAGAAGGGTCCCTACTTGGAAAAAGGTGCAAACCATTGTCAACTAGAGACCCCCATTTCTAAAATTGGTGGTTAGAAGTGAGGATCTGGACTTGCATTTGTGCCTTACAAACAGTGCTTGGTGTACACTAGAAGAATAGTGCAGATCATTATGCAACCACATATTGCTTTTTCTGTTTTCTGGTGTCCTCCTGGAAGTATTTGCGATACTGAGACTCTAATTAGTTGTTGCACCTGTGAAGTCTTGACAAAACGGAACTTTACTTCTGGCACATGTTCATCTATACAATGAGAGGGCGACGTGTTTTGCAAGGAAAGGGGGCTGCCTGTGAAGAGAAGGTCCAGGGAGTATCTATAGAAAGCCCTATTTCATTATGACCAGATTAGTCAGAGGAGGAGGACTTCTCTGAAAATGAGAGCGAAACAGAGAAATATGAATGGCTTCTGACTTGATAAGGAGCTCAAGAGGGCTGAGACCAAGATGGCTTCAGCCCAAGAAGAGGAAATGTGCGTAGCTCAAGATGTGAGCTTGGCTGGGCTGGAGGTGGAGTTCCGCTTAGATGGTGGCAGTACAGTAAAAAAGGTGCTATCTGGTTCTGAGGTAGAAGTACACACAACCAGAGATGTAGTGCCTGACTCGAAGGAGGGGGTTAAAATACTCTAAGGTTCCGCTTTTGAAACTTATACAGCATTGGAGCCGGAGCTCCGCTGTAAATCTCCCTGCTGCCTGTCTTGTGAGCCCTGAGACCACCATACCCTGCTGTGTTGCCGCTGGCCCTGCCCTGTAGTCCCACCGCCGCCGCAAGTCCATCCAAGCGGCCGCCGAGCGGGGGACTACCTTTCCAAGTGGGCTCAGTGGCGGACACGGAAGGCACGCGCCAGGAGGCGCTTTAAATAGACGTTCTCGCCAGTGGAGCGGGTGTTCCGCTTTTGAAACTTATACAGCGTTGGAGCCGGAGCTCCGCTGTAAATCTCCCTGCTGCCTGTCTTGTGAGCGCTGAGACCACCATACCCTGCTGTGTTGCCGCTGGCCCTGCCCTGTAGTCCCCCCGCCGCCGCAAGTCCATCCAAGCGGCCGCCGAGCGGGGGACTACCTTTCCCAGTGGGCTCAGTGGCGGACACGGAAGGCACGCGCCAGGAGGCGCTTTAAATAGACGTTCTCGCCGGTGGAGCGGGTGTTCCGCTTTTGAAACTTATACAGCGTTGGAGCCGGAGCTCCGCTGTAAATCTCCCTGCTGCCTGTCTTGTGAGCCCTGAGACCACCATACCCTGCTGTGTTGCCGCTGGCCCTGCCCTGTAGTCCCCCCGCCGCCGCAAGTCCATCCAAGCGGCCGCCGAGCGGGGGACTACCTTTCCCAGTGGGCTCAGTGGCGGACACGGAAGGCACGCGCCAGGAGGCGCTTTAAATAGACGTTATCACCCGCGTCGCGGGAGCGCGCGGGAGCGCCCGGGGCGAAGCCCGGGCAAAGGGCGGGCCCTCTGTGGCCCTCAGTGGCCGAGGTAGGCTGGGCTGGGCCCGGTTATTTTTCAGTGACATTGTTTTACATTTGGCTAACATCGATACGCCTGACAGTTGGAGGAAGAACGATCTATTGATTCATACCGGTCGCTTCCTCCACTTACTCGACTATCGGTCAGTCATTGCTGTTCATCCAGGACTATAATTATTATTTATTATTTTAATAGTATTATAGTAATCTTGATTTCTGCTTTTTTAGCTATCACTCTTCTGGACGTAAGGTCCTATTTTTACACTAAACAACTGTTGAATCTCCTTACAGAAGATGTAAAAAAAACTGCGTTCTGGAAGGGAAGTAGGAGGCACCCCTGGTGTTAAAAAGGATATAATTCGTACGAGAAATAAATCTGTAAATAATCCCCCGTTGAAGGGGCAATGCCAGCTTTTTGAGCTTTGGGACATGTCTTCCTCTAAGAAAGATACTATTGCTGCGAAAAAATCACCTGGAGCTAAGGGTCAAGAGCATCATACTCAAGTCATCACAGATCCTCTGTCCCCTCTTGTGCAGCCTATATTCTTACAACCTGCGGCAGCGGTGTCCCCTTCCTGTGTCTTTTCTAAAGGGAAGGAAGACAATAATCCTGACCCGTTGGTAGACGAAAGGGAATGCTCGAATCAACCATCTTTGCCTCAAGCTGTGTTGACGGATAGGCTGGGGGGTGATCAGTCATCTTTATCTATTGATCTTGAACTTTGTGGCCGATATGTTAATACAGCTAAATTAGAGACTCTAGACCCTATTAAGCCCTCGGGGGCGCTACCCCATCTGGGCTAATGATGTATAGCAGTACCCCTTCATTAAACGGACAGGATATGTCCGATTTGCTAGATGTTTCTGGGAGTCCGGGTCTTATCCTCTCTGGGATATGCCGTCCTGTGGAAGCGTGTGAAAAGCCAATCTCCGAATCCATGATTGCTCTGGAACAATTATTAGCTTCCATTTTAGCCCTTTTAGGGAAATTTGTAGGCAACTCGGACTGTATCTTAGAGTCAGTTACTCAAATATTAAAGGCATTGCTACAAAAGCCGTCTGATGCAAGGAGTGTTCCATCATCCACGATGGAACCCAGTTTGCCTAAGGGGAAAATAAATGAGCAAACAGTGGATTCTACCATGAAGGCTGCAACGACAGTCCTGAAAACTCATATCACAACTATCCCCTTAACTGCAGCGCCCAACTGTATCAAGAATTCAGTTCTAGAGATTGAGGAGGATATCAAACCCACTCCCGGCCCAAAAGTGGTTCAAGATCTATTCCCTATTTTCATGTCTGAAAATAAACAAGAATCTATGGACTATAAACATGAGGTAAAGGTAAAAAATGGTACACTTAGAAACAATAAAGGGAATAAAAGGAAAGCAATTCGAAAATACAGGAAGAAAAGACAGCGCCGGATAGTTTTCCAAAATTCTCTGGCTGTTCTGGAGAATGAAGAAATTAATGTGGATACAAATTCTACATCTTTAAAGGCGGAAATTGAACTGAATTCGTTTAACTCTACATCCCTGAAGGTCGAAAATGATCCGTGTCCGCTTACGCCCATGGAAGCTGTGTCACAAATGGGGGGTCCTCCTCCAGGACTATCACCATCGATTACGGCTGGAGCTTCTATTCAATATCCAATTGGGGCCCTTAACCCTCTGGCCCCCCCGTTCTTTGCAGCCTTAGAGACTGGTGACCGCCCCTTCTCGGATCGTCGCTTAACATCTCTAAAAACTCCAGTGGACACTCTTGTGCTAGAATTCTTACCTTTATTTGATGTTGATTTACCCTTAAATAGAGCCTGGCTTCTCAAATGTTTTAGCGAGATTGAAAGTCTTCGCCATGTCCAAACTAGGGACATTGAGTTAGTGTCCCTGATGGGTGAAGTTAGGGTCTCAAGCATAAGGGTGAAATTTTATTCACAAATTATTGTAAATTTGATACTGCAGCAAGCGGAAAATTTCCAACGTATAGGTATTGATATTCTCCCGATGTATAACCTTTGTAATACTAAACCCTCGCCTGGGGAGGTGTGTAGTAGGGATGAGCAAAATGGGATTCCCTTCCCCCTTACAGATCTGAAGATTTGGGTCTCTAAGGGAAAACGCTCGGTCTCGCAAGTGAGGCCTCTCCCGCTGATTCAGAATTCGTCCCTTGAGGATAACAATCAGTGGAATTGGCTTCACAGCGCCTTAGTTACTAAAACTAAGGATAATCCCAGATTGTTTCATCATCTTTAACACCTCATTTAAAATCATTTCTTGGAATGCGGCAGGGATTCACAGTAGTCCGGAGAAATTTGAGCTCCTATTTTCATTAGGAGCGAATGTGATTTGTTTACAGGAAACTTGGTGTACTAGTATGCTGGATGTTTCTAAGGATTTTTATGTCCTGGAAGTGCCTGCTGCCCCTTCAAAGAAGGGCCATGCTAGGGGGGGAATCGCTTGTTTATTATCTAACAAACTGCAATGGAGATTCTCCCATTATATTGATCCCAGTAAACTTTTCCAGGCGATAACCATTGAAAACCTGTTTAACAATGGCACCAAATCTCCTATCGTAATTTTAAATGTGTATATTCCTCCAGAAGAGCGTTTTAATGTGATATTGAAGCAGGTATTTAGTTATATTGATCAAATCAAAAATGTTCCATCGCCTCCGGAAATTATGCTTGTGGGAGATTTGAATTGCAAAATTTCCAACGCTAGCTTAAAACTCTTTAGGAATAAATCTAAAGAAGAGGCGTATTTTGTTCCTCAATCACTCTTCCCTGACAAGTTAATGACAAACAAAAGAGGGAAGATTTTGTTAAAAGAACTAGCGGCCGTAGATGGTCTTATATTAAATGGGAGATTTCCTTCCGACGTGCCCGCTAAATTTACTCACAAATCTCCTTTTGGGTCTTCCATCTTGGACTATGCAATCTCCGACTATGGTTTGTTTCCTTTCATTCAGGATCTTAAGATTACATCCACTTCTATGAGTGACCACAGCATAATGTGTATTACTATTTCCTTAAAGCCCATGTCCACTGTACCCTGGTCTCTTAATGGCAGTGATGTTGCCTTCCATACTTCTTCGGGAAGGTGTGTTTGGAATCCCTCGGCCATTAATGGGATACAGGAGTTTTTATCTGATACTTTATCGGTGTTAAATGAGTGGCGCGGGAATGAAATAGAATACTTTGAAGAATTCATGCGAAATATCATCTCTTATGCTAAAAAAACTTCCCGACCTAGTAAAAGGGTAGTGGTCCCTAGTTCATTGCGTATCCTAAACAAGGAAATAAATAAACTAGTCCGACAACAATATGTAGATAGAGTCATGGAACGCGAAAATGAAATTTCCAGGCTAAAAAGAAAGAGATGTAGACTCAAGTTAAAAATAAAAAAGGCAAGTGAGGACGATGTTTGGATTAATTTGAGGGAATCTGTTATTCAGGGTAGGATCAGAGAATTCTGGGCAATAATCGGTAAGGGATGTGGTTCCAGACTAAGTCCCTCCCCTATTCCTATAGCAGAAGAGGTATGGATTTCTTATATTCGGGATCTGTATGCAGGGAACGGGATCGTTTTAGAGGCCACTTGCGATGGACTCATTTATTACCCCACAGAAGTAGAAATCGAGATGGCAATAAAAAAGATGCGGGGCTCTGGGGCAATGGGTCCTGATGAACTCCCCATGACGGTCCTGAAACAGGATCCCGTAAGGTGGAGTAAAATTCTGTTCCCCCTATATAGAGCTTGTTTTTTGTCTAAAAAGGTACCCACCTCCTGGAGGGGTAGTATCCTGGTCCCTATTTTTAAGAAGGGAACTAGGGATAGCCCTTGCAATTACCGGTTGATTGCTCTCCTCGACTCTATCGGAAAGGTCTTTGCGAAATGTCTTTTACAATCCCTTTCCGCTTGGGTAGAGGAGCATAATATCTTGCCTCTGAACAGACGGGCTTCCGTAGGGATCATGGTACGTTGGATAATCTTACCTCTCTGCATGTAGTGACAGATAAATACGTCCAGGTGAGAGGAGGGGTAGTGTACGCCGCCTTTATTGATTTCTCCACAGCGTTCGACAAAGTCGACCGTAGAACGCTGTGGAGAAAATTGGCTGCGCTTGGTCTCCCATCCTATCTGTTGGAGCTGGTGCGGGCTCTGCATACAGAGACCTGGTGTAGGGTCCTGATGGGGGGCGAGAGGGGAATCTCTTCTGTAATTCCATCTATGAATGGCCTTAAGCAAGGCTGTTTATTGGCTCCCCTCTTGTTCTCCTTGTACACGGCAGACTTACCTGCCGTTGTGTCTGCCAGCGAGGGCATCGCTCCGGTGGTAGGGGGGACCTCTATATCTTGTTTGATGTATGCCGATGATGTCCTTATTTTGGATCTGACCCCTAAAGGCCTTGCAAATCGGTTACATGCTCTTCATGCTTTTGCTGTAGCCCATTGCATGAAGATCAATATTTCTAAAAGTAAGGTGATGTGTATAGCTGGTAAAAAGAAGTGCCGCTCGGTAGACTATGGTTGGCTCATTGGGGGCCAAAAACTGGAGGTTGTGAAGTCCTATACCTTCCTGGGAAAAATTATCATGGCTAATTTAAGTGAGAGGCTCCATATTGAGCATTGCACACGCAAAGCTCTAGCTCATGGTAAAGGTTTAAAGTCTCTATACTTGACAACGGGGAAGCGACACTTCCTGACTTTATTAGAAGTGTATAGAGCAAAAATCCCCGCAACAATTCTGTATGGTATTGAACTTATAGAAGTGAAAAACTGGGACTTTTGCCATAAGATTGAGGGGAAACTTCTTAGAGCTCTCTCTTCTCTTAACACTGCATGCTCTTTGGCCGCTTGCAGGCTTGATTTTGGTATTAGGAGTAGTTGGGTACAGGGATTATGTGCCCTTGTAAGATGGGTGGCCTGCCTTGCTAGAGCAAAAGAAGGGACAATAAGAGCTCTTCTCCGTAGTGAACTATTGGGGAATTTTAACGAGTTTTCCCAACTTGTATGTAATTTTAGAAAAGCTGTAGCCCTTCTAAAATTAGATGAAAACGTTTTGTTTTCGTACTCTCCCCCACAGTTAAAACTGGTTCTAAAAGCAGCCTCGTGGGACTTAAGTTTTCAGTCTGACAAAAAGTTAATCTGTGGTAAAAGGAAGGTAGATTTTCTCCTTGATTCTTATGTGATGAAGCAACCTCAAACTTACGCCATATGGAACCTACCGCATGGTATTCGTAGATTTTGGTTTCTTCTTCGTTATGATCTGATACCTTTAAATCTACTGTTATCCAAATGGTATGGTTCCCCTGCTTTGTGCAATTTATGCAAATTAAATATACAGGACTGCACACATGTCTTATTGATTTGCCCTGTGCTTCGCAAATTGCGCGCAAGATGGTTAAAAGTTATTTGTCTCCGCCTTGGCATTGTCACTTTAAATGGCTTTTTTCATGCACTTTACTGCCCTCCTAATGAAATGTTCTGCTTCCATATTTTTTACTTTTTTAAAGGTTTTTTAGCTATTTATTAATATGTCCTGGGTGATGTTTTGACTTTCCGATTTTTTTTTTTTTTTTAGTAGTGTGTTGCAGGTTAGTTTGGTATCCAATTCCTGTTGTTGCAAGTGGTATATCTTCTCTGTTTCTATGTAAATGTATCTGTCTTGATTTTGCTTTTATCTTGTATATTTTATGTGGCCCTCTTCTGAGAGCCAAAACATAATAAATAAATTGAATTGTACTCTAGGCGTTCAGGGTTATGAGGTAGCTCCAGTGGTACGCAGTGTCCCTGAAGTGGATTGGGGAACTGGCACAGGGGATCATATTCCAGTGGTGGGAGGCACACTCGACTGACTCTAGATGAGAGGTGCAGGGAGAGGGGTTCCCCCATGGTAGAAGTCCTGGTATGTGAGAGGAGAACCCACCCAGAACAGTGTGGCTTGAGTGACAGGGACAGTCAGACACTGTCTTGCCAATCTCAGGAGAGTGTGTGGTACATATGCGAGGCACTGGATGGAGAGGCAAAGAGTAGCTTGGCTAAAACCTGGGCTGGTGGGTCTGTGTCAGGATGTCAACACTGACCTGACAGGAGGGAGAGTTGACAAATGGTACCAGGCACCTCGGGCTACTGCCCCCAATTCTCTGATACCACAGATGTTGGAGAACAATGAAAGGCCTGTGGCCTGGCTCTCCTTCCTTACAACTGTGACAACTGCCAGTGGCCACCGTGGCCTTCTGTCCTGGTGAACAAAGTTGCCCCTGGGAGGGGGACAGGAGTCACACTCCTGGGGTGGATGGGGCCACACCATTGTGGTGGGCATGTGGGTGCTGTCTGCCTGCTGGGACACACCTGCGAGCAAGCTAAAGTTAGGTGCCGCACAGATGGTGTCCACGGGTGATGAGAGGTGTTCCCCAAGGGTTAGCTTAGTGGGTCCTGAGTATATGGACATAGGGTTCCAACGAAGTTCAAAAAGGCATAGAACCAGAACGTGCCCCGTTGTTGTAGGTCAGATCTAGGTTCTATCGCCTCAAGCATGAAAGTCTATTAAGGGAATGATTAGCCTACCCTGGCTTTAGGCAGGAAGGGAGTTGTGTTAGACCTGGGTTGTCCAGTGGGTTTATCCCCAGACTCTTTGCTTTATTGCCTCCTGCTTTAGACCCTGTTTATGTTGGTTTTATGACTCTGAGCACTTTACCACTGCTGATCAGTGCTAAAGTGCGCATGCTCTCCCTGTAAATTGTTATGATGGATTGGTGATTCCATAATTGGCATATTAGGTTTACTGGTAAGTCCCTAGTACAGTGAACTGTGTGTGCCCAGGGCCTGTAAATCAAATGCTGCTAGTGGGCCTGCAGCACTGATTGTGCCACCCACATGAACAGCCTGTAAATGTAACTCAGACTGGCCACCGCAGTGTCTGTGCGCAGTTTGGTACTGTCATGTCGACCCTTCTCTTTTCTTACATGTGAGTCACCCCTAAGGTAGGCCCAGGTACCCCTGTGGGCAGGGTGCAGTGTATGTGAAAGGTAGGATATGCCCTGATGTGTGTGGCATGTCCTGATAGTGAAATACTACCAATTTTGTTTTTAACTATTGAAAGGCTATCTGTCCCATTGAATAAAATGGGAGTTATTTACAACATCTTATAAATATAACTTCCCATTTGGACAAGATAGAAAGATGGAGTTTAGTATGCCTGAACTCATAATATAAAAATGCATCTTTCAGTAAAGATGATTTTTATATTATGTGTTTGAAAATACCACTTTTAGAAAGTGGGTATTTTCTTGCTTAGCCATCTGTGCGTCTGCTGGTTTGTGGATTGACTGTCTGGCTTTTGAATGACAGGCAGGGGCTGGGGATATGCATTCTCTCAGTCGGCCACGGGGGAGTTGATGCGTGTCCTGCCTTACCAGGATGATTCAAGGCTGAGCTGAATAGCCCTGGGCTGCATTGAGAATAGGGGAAGGAGATTTATTTCACTCCTGAATGGGCCTGATCTGCCATAGACAATGCTGTCTCCACCTCCTGCTGGGTAGCTGCACCAGCAAGAACAGAACTGGTTTTGGTTGGGCATAGAGCTTCTCTTTCACCAGAGAACAAAGGAATTTGTGCTATAAAAAGTGTGGCCCAGACCCATGAACTTTAAATTACTTCTGGGATTCAAAAGGAACCTTTGACAAGGAGAAGAGCTGGAGAAACTGAGGAGAAGTACTGGCCGTTTGTCATGTGCTGTCTGGGGTTGGGCTGCAGTGGCTGTTTCTGCCAAGAAAAGAACAAAGACTTTGCTTTATGCTTAGTCCGCTGTTGAGGAAGACCTCCAAGGTCTTGAAGTAGAGCTTGCCTCCTGTTTTTGAAGTCTCAGGGATACAAAGACTTCACCCCCAGCTCCCCTGAACTTCCTTGCATAGTAGTTCCGACCATACAGGAGATGCCTGTTGCTGTATTGGGCTTCTGTAGGTTGTTTACTGCTGTTGGGAGCTGGAAAAGGAATGCAACTATGAGAAGCGTGATGCATCTGCCCCTCTTTCTGAAGCATCGCCGAAGACACCAACGCAGTGCCTGCCCGCAGCTCAAGAAAACGCTGCACACCACATTGAGTGCACCGATCTACGTAGTCCAAGATCAACGCACTGATTCCAACGCAGTCCTGTGTGGACGCAAGAACCAACGCTTCGTGGGCCGTGGCTGGAGAAACCGATCCTCAAACATCGTATCTGGGCGCCAAGCCTGCAAGAAAAGGGCCGCAGTAAGAAACTGGTGCATCAACTCCCCTTCAGTAAGGAACCGATTTAACACTGCCCCTGCATGGCAGTAAGGCACGGACAAATCACCTCCCGGAAGTAAGGAACCAACACATCCCTTTCCTGGGCATAAGGAACCAATGCATCACCTTCCCTGCTACAGTTTTTGTTTGTGCACATGATGCATCTAATGTACTTTGTGTGAAAAGTGTTGCATCTGCAATTTGCTTTGAACAGACCTGTTTCTACCTTTTAAAAGTCATATTTTGACTACTGTATTATGGATTTTTGTCACTTTGGTCTTGTTTGGTTTAGATAAAGATACCTTATTTTTCTCCATTTGTAGTGTCCATTTGTAGTTTTCTCACTGTATTATTGTATGTGTTCACAAGTTCTTTACACACTGCCTCTGAAATAACCTTGTCTGCTCATGCCAAGCTGCCCAGTGGGTGAGCAAGTGTATCTCCCTCACCCTGACTGGGCAGAAGGGTCCCTACTTGGACAAAGGTGCAAAACATTGCCAACTAGAGACCCCCCTTCCTAACAACTTCCCAAAGGGTGTGTCCTGTGAAAGCTTGACCAAGAATACATCCCAAGAGTGTGTGTGTGTTCTGTGAAATTAAGGATGTGGCTTACAATATGTGAAATGGAAATTTGTGCTTGGCACAGCATTCCAATCTCAGCAGTATTTGGGTACTTCTTTGTGAGTTTGCTGGTATTTCATCCAGGCATATGACATAGTAAAGTATATATGCCTAAAAGTAGTCAGAAGTATTAGCTTTGCCAATGCTACTTAAAGTACAGAATAAATGAGTAATACGAATGAATTAGTTGTGAATAATTACAACTCAAAGTTAGGAATGTTCATATTTTGTGTAACTTAGTTTCACCAAATTTTTAGAAATTGTGGATGAGGCAAAACCACTGTAAACTAACCTACAAATAAACAAAATTGCAAGGTAACAACCATAAGCTATGGACCAATTATCTTCTCGACTCCAGACATGGGAATGCTTCTGGTCCCTATACCAGTGGCAAAGACTCTTGGAGTCTGTATTGATCAACATCTATCCTTCAGGCTGCACATTAATTTGGTGATTTCCAAATGTGTGTTTGTGTTAACAATGAACAGAAAAATTCAACCCTACCTGACTATGGATGCCATGAAGTCTGTTATAGTAGTCATTATTGGACTAGACTAGCAAACAGCATACATCTTGGCCTCTTTGACAGTGAGACAGTGAACTCAAGTGATTACAGCTTATACAAAATGTGGTGTCCAATTTTGTCTTTAGACCTCCTTGTAGGACACATATCACCCCCTATGTAAAAAATGTTTACTGGATGCCTGTGGAACAGCATATTCCATTCAAATTATACTGCTTAGTCTTTAAATCCCTGAAGAAACTGGCCCCAAAGTTCCTGAAAGATCAATTGTAAATATACTCTTCTAAAAGAACTCTTCATTCAACATCAACTAACATCTTGGTGGTGCCAAGACTCAAGAAAGTCAGGGCGGGACGAGAATGTTTTTCTGTACCTGCTCCTAAGTAATGGAATGCTCTCCATATAGGCATTTGCTCTATCACTGAACTAGCTCCCTTCGGGAAAGCAATAAAGACATGGCTCTTTAAACAGGCATTTGAGTGAACATTTTCTATGTTGGCCATTTTCCCACTTTCTCCTCCTTTGATACCACTAGCATCAGGAAGGAAAATTCCACAAATTACTTTAGCTATGCCATGTAACTTAAATTTCATGTTGAACTATTTACATATTTTAATCCTGAAAATTTGAGTCTGTGACTTAAACACCATTAATGTGAGGGAAGGAGTAGTAGTCTTCTGGGTGTCTCAATCATTCTTGTTCACCTTTCACACCACTTTTCTCTGCAGTCTCACAGTCTGTTAACCTCTTATACCCTTTCCTACATATCTTTATTAAATCCTCAATATGCATATCTGTGAGAAATTGGATTGTTAATTCAGAGGGATGAAACCATACTCAAGTAATAGCCACAATCCCAGTCAGGGTGAACCACAGAAAGACACTAAATTAACCTGTGCTTCACCCTCTGGTAGCTTTGCATAACAGCAGTCATGTTTAACTTAGAGGTAATTTGCAAAGTATTAATGCAGCACACAAACAGTAATAAAGTGACAACACAACACAGGAAACATCCCACACCAATTTAGAAAAATAGAATAGAAACGAATAGATTATTTGACACCAGAATGACAAACATCCAATCAGTAGAACTGGAATTATGAACTTTTAAAGTTTAAAGATCAAAGTGCTAACCACAGACCTAATAGCATGAGACCGGGGCAAAGTTGACATTTAGGGTTGACTTGGATACCCAAAGTGGATTTGGCCCAGTCTCTGCATACCTTTGAACTTTGAAGACATTTGGAAAAAAAATGTCTTGAGAAGGGGAAGGTTTACTTAGCAGGGCAAGGCAACCGGAGATCTCTTAGAAGGAGGCATCATCAGATATAGTGTTTTGGAAGTCTGAAATCTCCAGCAGAACAAAGCTGTGGGCTGTAGCTGACCAGTGCTCCACGAGTCCAGATACTCCACCTGCGAGTAGCTTCTGAACAGGATTTTCTGCTGTGGAGAAGAATGTAGCGGAAGCTACCATGCAGTCAGGCCAACCAGCATGTCTCATTTTGCTTCTTAGAGCACATTTTGGCTGAAGAGGTTTGGATTTGGGCTATCTGGGCACCTTTAACAACGCTTCCAAGATTCCAGGACTGGAGGGGAACCACAAGGTGGTTCAGGACTCACTCAGGCTGGACCCAAATGCCGATATCAAAATGGTTAGAGCATTTTCTTGGCCCTATGGTCTGATCAGGAGGCCAGCCAACTAGCCCTTGGAGTCACTTGGTTCAAGCAGAAAAGCAGGTCTCAAGCAGTAAAGCAGTCATTTGAGGGCACAGAGCAGTCCCCTGTAGTAAGTGGCAGGCCAGAGGCAATAGGGCAGTCCTCTAAGAGTCCTCCCCAGGTCCAGAAGTGAACTGAAGAGTGGGTCTGAGGGTCTTAATTTTATAGAACAAACTTAAAACTCTGAGCATCCCATTTGGATCTTTGGAGATGTTATTATGGTCTTGTAATATTCACTTAGGGAGGAAAACCCAAAAGGTGCTAAATACTGCATTCACCCACTAGATAGTGGCATGCTTTATCATTGAGCAAAACACCTATCAATAGGGATAATATAAATGAAAATAGAGGGATCTTATCCTGAAGAAGGCCAGAGACCCTTATGGGCAGTGTGTAGAGGCTGAAACATGTTGATGCTGGCAGTGAGGGAAATGGATACATAATCTCTCCAATATACCCTCCTTAACTTTTTTAACCATGTCAATGGTGGCCCAGGAATAAAATTAGGTAGGGAACTCCACTTATGCAGTTTTAAATACTTTCTCTATTTTCTGCATGTGGGATCCCTTTGCAAGAGAAACATGCTCTATCTAATACAAAGAATGATGCGCTCCACTCTGAGCGCTGATCTGCGCCAGGATGTGTTAGTACCCCAATGATGAAGCATGCCACTATCTAGTGGGTTAGGGCATAATTGCAACCATACATGTACAAGACCATAATAAGATCTCCGAATGTCCAAACACGATGCTCAGATTTTTAAGTTTGTTCTATAGTCCTTCTCATTTTGTGAGTTTATGTGCGTATCCTTGGAGAACATGGGAAGGCTTAATCTCTAGTCCTCATTATTGCTTGTCAGATGGTCTTAATTTTATACCTGGTCCCAACTTAGAAGTGAAAGAAACTTCTAGAGTTTTCTCCCCATAGATGGTTGAAATTTCCTGCCTCCCAGCTCATGCTCCTCTTGATATGGGGTCACAAAAGGATAGTATGAAGTTTGTTATGTGTGTGCTGGAACAGTTGCTTTGAAGTGTCAGTGGGATTGCCGATCCTTCTAACAACCAATCCCCTTAACTAAGGCTGTCTGGGAGGAATACACCAAGGCCAACAACTCCTAGTAATGTGACCCTGGAAACAGGCAGCAGGCACCAAATGGTTGGGACAAAAAAAATACCAACTTTCTAAAAGTGGCATTTTCCGAATTTTGACTTGAATTCCAACTTTACCAATAAAAAGGATTTTAAATTACAGTTCCATAGATGCCAAACATGACATTTCTACCTGTTCCCAAACAAAAGTCATCACTTATTGCCTGTAATAAGGTAACCCATTATTATCTTATGGCAGAGGTAGGCATAACAGTAGTGAAAAATGAATTTGTGCATTTTTCACTGCCAGGACATGTACAATTTTAAAGTACATGCCCAACTTCTTAAATGTATGCCCCTTACCTGGTGGAGAGAAGGACTCGACCAGAACCAAGTGACCCCAAAGGTTTTCTGGCTTGCCTCCTGTTCTGAAGTCTCAAGGACATCAAAGACTTCATTCAATTCTGCTTCAGCTGCTGGACTCTGTCAATTGTAAGTAATGACCTGTCAAGCGGTACCATATCAGTCCTGGGCCTGTTCAAGAGGGATTTTGCAGCTGTTTTCTGCCAAAATCCACGCATTCCCTGCTTTGCGCTGGTTGGAACAGATTCATTTGCCTGTGACACCAATGCAGTGCCACTTTGGAGACTCCACAGCATTGACAGTGCAGCTCAAAGGTGATGCAAAATGTTCATTGTAAGGGGTTCAATTACAGCACTGGACCAGACTGCGAGGCTTGACGATGATGCAGTGTCTTCATGGTAAGGTGTTTGGCGGCGTGACTTGCAACCAACACAGTTGCTCCTCGACATCAACACATCATCCGGAAAGGTACTGTTTTCAGGGTGGCCTGTGTGGCTTTGCTATCTGACTGTGCTTCATTGTGGTTGACTTGACTTTTAAGATTCCACCTGACCCAGCGTGACTTCGAGTGACCCCTAAGCACTATTGACTTCTAAGCACTGGAATTCAATTGAATCTTTAAACATTTATAACTCTGATTCTACTTATTGGATTTTTCATTAAATTAAGCTCTATTTTTCTAACCTGGTGTGATTATTTTTGTGTGGTGTTTTCACTGTTTTACTGTAATAAATATTGCACACATACTTTCCACATTGCCTCTCAAGTTAACAATGACTGCTCTGTGCTAAGCTACCAGATGAAGAGCACAGGTTAATTTAGAGTGTGAGTCAGACTTTACCTGACTAAAGGGCTGGTTCTTGCATGGACAGGGTGCATAACTCTGCCAACAAGGGGGCCCATTTCTAACATTAAGGATATAAATATATGGCCCAACAGGCAACTATTTCAAAGTTCGTTTTTTATGACTACCAGGTCTGAGATGCCCCACATTAATTCCCCAAAACCGGTCCTTGCATTCTTGTTTCTGGTCCAGGGAGGACCTGGCTTGGCAGTTCGGGCTGGACCATTCCCATAAGGCCCAGGGTCAACACTGATTTGTATATGGCTGGGTCTATACTCGGGTTGCATGGTGAGCAAAAGAACAATGGATTTAACCCAGATCTCTTGACTGGTGGTGAATGTATGATTTATTCACCATACTATCCATCATTTGTTTGCGTAGCACTTTTTGCCCTAAGTGGGATGGGTATGCCCAGATGTGGGTCCCTTGCACACTGTGCCACTGGATTCAAGCTAGCCTGGCTGATGAGGGGTAATACCCCAAAACCGGTCCCTGGATGCTTGTTTCTGGTCCAGGGAGGACCTGGCTCGGCAGTTTGGTCTGGACTCTCTCATGAGGCCCAGGGTCAAGACTTATTTGCATATGGTTGAGTATAAACTAGGGTGGCATGGTGAGCAAAAGAAAAATGGATTTAACCCAGATCTCTTGACTGGGGTGAATGTGATTTATTCAGCATTCCGTCCATCATTAGTTTGTGTACCACTTTAATTCTTGTCACTTTTTTTTATCAAAGAGGATGTCACCTTCCTTTACATTTAATCTGAGTGAGGCTGGCTTTGTTGGGTCAGCCTATGAATGGATGGGCTCTTTTCTTGCGGATAGAACATTTCAAGTACATTGCCCCCCTTTTAAATCCACGCCCCGTTCTCTTAGACAAGGGGTTCCCCAGGGCTCCATACTGAGCCCTATGTTGTTTATTCTGTACATGGGACCCCTTGCCAGGATGGTGGAATCCTATGGGGTGGAAATCGTGTCATATGCCGATGACACCCAATTGGTGGTCACTCTATCCCATAACCCAGTTGAGACAGCAGCTAATTTCTTCGCATGCCTTGTGGAACTTGCATGCTGGATGAATACTAACTGCCTCCGCCTCAACAAGAATAAAACTGAGCTTCTAGTGATGGACCCTCACCTTCTATTTGGACTTCGGCCTGGTGGCCCTCTGACCTGAGTCCCACACCTACCCCCTCTGCTACGGTGAAGAACTTGGGTGTACTTTTGGACACCAATCTTTCTTATGCTCAACACATTGGAAATGTGGCAGGTAAATGCTGTGGCATTCTAAAGTTTCTCCGTAAAATCTTGGATCAACTGCCCATCAAAGCTAGGAAATCATTAGTTCATGCCCTGGTTACTTCCCATCTTGATTATGGGAATACTCTGTTTTGTGGCCTGAATAAAAAAGGTTTGCACCAACTTCAATGCGTCCAAAATGCGGCAGCCAGACTTGTACTGATTTTGCCTAGGAAATCGTCTGGGAAACGTGCTTTACTGACCTTGCACTGGCTCCCTATTCGGGAACGTATTTCATTTAAAACCATGTGCATGGCCCATCGTATTGCACAGGGCAAAGGTCCCGTTTACCTTCAAAAGATGCTGACTAGGTACCGCCCCAAACGCCTTTTGAGATCCATGGGTAGTATGCAATTTCTGGCACCTCGTATCCATAATGCGCGGATGGGTGGCCGCTCTTTTAGGTATCTAGCCAGCAAACAATGGAACGAACTTCCTACCGAACTCCGGATGGAACCTTCAGAATCTCGGTTCCGGCTCAAACTTAAGACTTACCTATTCCCCAAAGAAAAAATCTGAGGTCCGACCTCTGCCCCCCTCTCTGTTTCCTTCATTGTTAGTTTGTTTTAAGTGGTTCTGGTGGACTGCATCCTCAGCGCGGGGACACACTGTTCTTTAGTGTAACCAGGCGCTTTATAAATGTTTTTATTATTATTATTAATAATTAATAACAAGAGAATTGGTGCTCCAGAAGACATTAAAACATAGAAAATTGCATGATAGAAATTACATTCAAAAGAATATATGGATAGTTAAGAAAGCAGATAAAGCCAGCTGGGTGGGCAACAAAAAGGTAAGATAGAGTATCTAAAGTAAGGGAGCAATTTTTATTTTGTCTGTTGGTCAAGATGTGTGCAAAAGGAATTAAATACTGAGGTTGACACTGAAGTAAAGATGTCTGAATTTTTTGGTTTTGATTGGGAGGACGTTACATGATGTCAAACAACCTATGGATGTCAGTTCAATAATGAGGGTCGAGTCCTAAAAAAAGTATTAGTCATAACCAAATGTGATTTGACTTATTTCTTATTCCAGTTATGAAACATGTTTGCTCCTGAAGTCTTTGGAACCAGTAGACAAAGTTGAGTTTAAAGTGCATACAATCTGGTTGTTGATTTCTGAGGTCTTGAAAGATGAGGCAAATAAACAATAACATAATCCTACATATTGTAACACTAAGGCTATACTTTTGCAGCAAGAGACCAATTGGTTGCTAGGTGAAATGGAGCTTTGAAAGGCTAAACAGACATTGTAGAGTGATGGGCTATCTCATGATAGGTTTTCTGGTGCAGCACAGAGTCTAGAGCCTGTTTTATGCTCCAGCATTGCATAAACTGAATTTATCTAATCCAATAATTCTCTGAGCGAGTGCGTTCTTTTCAGATAGTACAAAGCAAAATGTGCCTCTTTCCATTTCTGAGCTGTGCTTTCTGAATATAAACCGCTAAGGCCCAGTTATAAGTTTGGTACAAAAAGACGCATAGATTGCATTACTACTTGACTTGGCAGTGATTTTAATTAGGCTGGAGTAACCTAGTAATTTTTTTTTTTTAATCTTTATTTGTCATAAATTCAGAAAGTGTAGTTACATTATTGCGTTCAGGTATCAGTATTATATCAATGTTATGACCAGCAATATGATTAGATGTTTCAAACCACATTTGTACTTAGCGTTATTACCCTTCTATTATGCACAAATAGTAACCACAAGTTACTAAGACTCTCTGCCTCCCTCACCTCTTCACATCCTATTCAAGAGTCCTTTCATGGTCTGTCTGAATTCGGTATAGTAGTCTATTCGTGGCAGATTTAACTTACAATAAAAAAGAAAGACAAACATTAAAACCCAACTCAAGTCATCACTCGGTAGAGGGCTATTCCCACCCATATTAATTTGTTAGCCAATGCACATGTTCAGCACCACAGCGAAGGTAACACCACACACCCGCACCACCCCCTCATCAACCCGAGACAACATGAACGCTCATCCTTACTAATCCTCCTCCTCCTCTGAGTCCAAGTCCTCATGTTCCGGCAGGGGTTCACACGGATCTCCCCTGTACTTATTCCATGGCGTCCATACCTTATTCCACTTACGCGGGCAAGCCCGCATTACGTATACCGCTCTTTCTTTCACCATGAGGAGGTCTACATTCCAAACCCAGCCAGCTACCGTAGGCAGTTCCGGGGGCACCCCACTTCTGCGCAATGTCCCTCTTTGCCACTGTCACCGCCAGCGTGACCCATAGCTGTTCATACCTGTTCAGGTCAGTAGGGTCCCAAATGTTCAATAGACACTTACGGGGTTCAGGCAGGACTGAGGCTTCAACAGCCTGGGAGATCGTGCGCATAATTTGCTTCCAGAAGTCTTGGACTAGAGGGCAGTCCCATAATGTGTGGAGCAGAGTTCCCTCCTCCCCGCAGCCCCTGAGGCAGAAGGGGTGTGTTGCCCTCTGTATTCTGTGAAGAAGTGTTCTGGTATAATAAGTGCGGTGTAGTATCTTGAGTTGCACTAGTCTGAACCTAGCCGAAATGCCTACTTCTCTTGGTGACGCAAGCGCCTCGTCCCACTCTGTATCATCCATTTCGCCTAATTCCCCCATCCATCTCTCTCTAAGTTTCTGTGTGGGGTCTAGCAGGTTGTTGACCAGTTTTTTATATGTGAGAGAGGTCGCCCTTTGTTCCATAAAGTCTGTCAACAGTCTGTCCTCCAATGGCGACGACTCTGGGAGTGCGGTGTCAGGTGGAATTGCCTGTAGGAGTGCGTGTCGGATCTGCACATATCTAAATGTTTCAGTGGAGCTCATACCATATTGTTGTTGGAGTTGTGAAAATGTAACCACCTCGCCTTTGTCCCACAGATCCCCAACTACGGAAATCCCAATGTGATCCCATTGCTCAAAACCCTTACAGATCTCAGGTTACCCAGTGCTTTCGCGTCCCACAGTGGCGTCAACTTGGTGATTTTCCCCTTCCATCCCAACCGAGATTGTGCTGTATGCCATAATGCTGCCGTATGAAACGTCGGTCCGAGTAGGTTCTTAACTTGTGGGAAATTGTATAGCACCGAAAGCATGCTGTCTGTCCCCAGCTGTGACCAATCCGCCTTGTACGCGGGGTCTACCCGCGGGACATGGATCCATTGATTAATTATCTTAAGCTGGGACGCCCAATAGTACAACTGGAGGTTGGGCAATGCGATCCCCCCCTCATACCAGCTTTTTACCAATTTATCATTCGCTATGCGGGCTGGGCCGTTGTTCCACAGCAAGCTGGATAGTAGCGCAGCGACCTGTTTGAAGTACCGCGATGCCACCACATAGGGGGTATTCTCAAGCACATATAGAAGTCTGGGGAGAGCCATCATCTTGTATAGCGCCGCGCGCCCAAGGAGGGTCAGTGGTAAAGTAGCCCAGTATTTAACGTCTGTACGTAGGCGTGCCAGAGGCGGCAGCAAGTTTGCGTTATGAAATTCCCCGGCGTCAGTAGTGATGTAGATACCCAGGTATTTAAAGGAGGTGGTCGCTAACTGCAGGGGACAGTCGTCCCACAGTAGTGGGGCCGGGCCTTTAAGTACGTATATTACTGATTTGGACCAATTCAGGGTGTAACCTGACGCCTTGCCGTGCTCATCACACAGAGCCAACAGGGCAGGGATTCCCTCGTTAGGATTAACCATGTATATCAACATGTCATCCGCATACAGGGAGACTTTATCCTCCCATCCTTCCTCCCAGGTGATGCCTCGAAACAGTGGAGTCGCCCTGAGCAGGATGGCCAATGGCTCTAATACCAAAGCAAAGAGCAGGGGCGAGAGCGGACATCCCTGTCTAGTTCCGCGTCCCAGTGGGAATGGTGGCGAAATGTGTCCATTCGCAGCCACTTGTGCCACCGGTGATGCGTATAACAACCGCACCCATGCAAGATATTTCGGGCCGAAGCCCATTCGAGCAAGGACAGCAAACAGATACTCCCACTCCACAAGGTCGAAAGCCATTTTGGCGTCCAGGGATAAAATTACCGCCTGGTCTGAGAGAAGATGCGCCCGCGCCAACACCCCATGTACCCTTCGCAGATTCAACGCCGTGCTCCTGTGGGGCATGAAACCCGACTGGTCGGGGTGTATCAGGGCGTGTAGGTGTTGTGTCAGGCGATTGGCCAGAAGTTTCGCCAGGATCTTCACTTCAACGTTAAGCAAGGAGATGGGTCGGTACGAGGTGCACACAGTCGGCGGCTTGGCTGGTTTAGGAATGGCCACTATTGTGGCCGTGCGCTGGTCAAGAGGGAGTTCCGCCCTCTCCACACTTTCAGCATACATATCCAGCAGGGGTTTGGCCAGCACGGAGGCTGTCGCCTTGTACCACTCAATGGGTAGTCCGTTAGGCCCCAGAGCTTTGCCGGATTGCAATGCCTTTATTGTCAGTTGGATTTCGTCCTCCGTTAGGTCCGAATCTAAGTCCAGTTGTGCTTCCTGCGAAAGCACGGGGATAGCAATGTGTTCGAGCGATGCCCTCGCCTCCCGCTCCGTGACGGTCCGCACCGGGGTGTACACCTCCTGATAATGACGTGCTAGGGTGCGCACTATCTGTTCAGGGTGTGTCTGTAGCTGTCCGTCTTGTGTATAAAGTCCCTCTATCCCTCTGTTAGTACCGCCCCGTTTGTCCAACCACGCCAGCATCTTCCCAGCCTTGTCTCCCACGTCGTATATTCTGTGTGCGGTGTTAGCTAGATGCCCCTTAGTGATCACTGTGAGGTGAGTCTGGTGTTGCTGCTGTCGGAGGTGTAGTGTATGCAAGGTGTCAGGGGTGGGGTCCGACATGTGGGCGGTGTGTGCCGTGTGGAGTGCCAATTCCAATTCTGCTAGTTCCCTTCTGGAATCTCTTTTGTGCCCTGTGATTGCCGCTATGGCTACTCCACGTAGGACTGTTTTATATGCCTCCCACAGCACCGAGGGCGAGGAGACCGATCCCACATTTTCATTAAAGTAGTGTGCTGTGGCCAATTTGAGTTTCTTCCTGATGCCAGGGACCGTCAAGTAGTTAGGGTATACCGGGTACAGTCTGGCGCGCTTCCTCTCTTTGGTAGTAAGGTGGAGGGACATGGGGGAATGATCAGATATGCCTCTATGCAGAATCTCCAGTTTGTCTACCAACCCCATTCCCATCCCTAAAAAGAAGAAGTAATCAATTCGCGAAAGGCTGTTATGTGTAGATGAGTAATGCGTGTATTGAGTCGCCGTGGGGTTCAGCTGACGCCAAACGTCTGTGATGCCCAGCACGCTCAGAAAACCAGGAAGCGTTGCCGCTCCTCTCGGGTGGTCTCGCATGGGAAAGGTGTCCAGCAAGGGGTCCGTTATTGCATTGAAGTCCCCCCCAATTACCATATCACCCTCGGGGAGATCAAGTAGAAACTGTCCAAGCGCCGGCAGCGCTGTAGAGTGGAGAGCCGGGGGGATGTACACAGATACTACATTGAGGGGCCTCCCCTCCCAGTGGCCAGATAGCGCCGCAAATCGCCCCTGATCATCTGCCTTGCGGCTGTCAACCATAAAGGATGAGTTCTTTTTAAGTAATATCCCAGTGCCCCTAGATCCCGTAGTGAATTCTGCGTGCACTGCCATGGTGTAACCACGTCTGTCAAGCGCTTTACATGTAGACCCTGCCAGGTGTGTTTCCTGAAGCATCACTAACTCAGGCCCATAGCGTTTGATTGTGTGCAGGACCAGACCTCTTTTAATTTTGTCCCCCAGCCCTCTAACGTTCCACGTAAGCAGTTTCAGGGGGGGCACTAATGTCATTGCAGGAGCGCCCTCAGCGGGAGCATTCCGTTCCTGTCGTGTCATCTAGATTCGTGACAAGTGCGACTGATGTGTGGCAGTGTGGTGCGTTGCATAGGCAATGACGTGTGTTGGGGTGCCATGAGTGTATGGCCCGCGATAGGACCGTGGTCCACAAGAAATTAGTGATGACTATGAACAAAAACCTTAACAGTACAACTTCTCCCCCCCACCCCCTCCCTGCTCCCCTGCACCTCGGAAGAAAACCCGCCCGCATCCCCAACTTGGCAGAGTGCTTAATCCCATCCCTATCTCTCTTACTTGCTCGTGGGGTTGGTGAGTCCCCTACAGGCACCGGCCGAAGCCCGCCCTACTCAGCTTCATCAGCATCAAGGTCCCAAAGGCTGCAAGCATGTTGTCCCCTACGCAGCATATTGTAATCAAACCCTGACAGGTTGTCCTGATTCGAGGGGATCCCTCTCGAGATCAGAGTCCAGTCTCGCGGCTCCTTCCTCGTGTGTGGGGCTACCGGGTTGTTGTTCCGTCGGTCGTCCGTTGCGATGGGTCTGGCGTTCTCTGTGCGGGCGCTGAGGCTGGCCCACCTGTCTCCATCCATCAAGCCATTCCCGCGCCACCTCCGGCGTATCAAAAAACCACGCTTTTCCTTCGGCCACAATCCGCAATTTGGCGGGGAAAAGCATTGAATAAGGCAGGCCCCTGTCACGCAGTGCCTTTTTTACTTCAGTGAATGATTTCCGGCGCCGAGCCACCTCTGCCGTGTAGTCCGGAAAGAAGGCCAAAGTCGAGTTCTGAATCTTAACCGGTGGTAGGACCCTCGCCGCTTGCAGAATAGCGTCCCTGTCTCTAAAATTAAACAGTCTAGCTAATACTGGCCGTGGTGTAGCTCCTTGCTTGGCCGGACCTCCAGGCACCCGGTGCGCCCTTTCAACAGAGAAAAAGTGCGACAAACCCTTGGGTTGTAACTTGTTTTTGATGAGGTCCTCAACGTAGAGATCCATGGCTCCTTTTCCCTCCGATTCCGGAAGGCCTAGGATGCGGACGTTGTTCCTTCGGGAGCGCCCTTCCTGATCATCCAACTTATCCTGCAGTTGCTTAGTGACTTTCTCCATCCGCTCCATCGCTACCTGCAGGTCCGAGGTGTCCTCAATGAGCGATTTCGTAACTACTTCCACTTGAGACACCCTTTCTGACATTTTCTTAAAGTCCGCCCTTAGCAGATTAACCTCAGAGGAGATTGAGCCCACCGTCGTTTGTACCTCGGTGAGGGTTTTCATGATGTCCTCTAAGGTGATCTTTTTTGTTCCGTCTGTGTCTGTAGGTGCACCTGCGGAGTGGCGCCCGCCACCCTGAGAGTGTCCATGCTGGCTGTACGCAAATTTGTCGAGTTTTGCCTGCGTTGACGTATTTCTCGCACCCTTGCCTGCCATGGCGGTGTGCTAGTAGATGATTAGCCCGTTTTCAGTGGCAATGGCAGTTCCACGCTTCAATTGGTTGCGTGATCCCCGGTCTACAGGCTGTGTGCAGCCGAGTGGACGTCCCACTGGTTCCAAGTGCTCGGTCCCACACTCACAGGGTCCAGGCGCGTCCCTGCCGGCCGCGTCGATGGTGAGTTCGCCGGTTTCAGTGCTGTGTGTGGGCGGCCCTCCACGTGTCTATTCCGGCCTCTCGCGTCCGCCGCAGCATAACTTGTTTCGGTGCTTCGGTGCGATGCTGGCGGGTCCCTGGCAGGGAGCACCCCGCGTGTTGTGGCAGAACCTCGTCGTGCAGCAGATCAGCAATGCTATGATGCCTCTCAGTGGGCCTGACCCACCACGGACGTCCCCTCAGCAAGCACCCCCTGCGCCAGGATCCACGGTCCTCCCAGTATAGTGGATTGAGACTCTGTGTAGCGGCGCCCCGGGAGGTCGGCAGGGCCTCCGGTGCACACTTCCTTACCCTGCGTGAGCGCTGCGGCCGACCGTCCGTTCTGCCCAATATGGCGCCGTCCGGGTCTCAGGGCTATCTCTGTCCGCGCAGGTATCCGCTCTGTGTGTAAGTTTGGGCGGTGTAGGCAGCCAGGCCAGTATGTTACAGCCTCACTCGCTCTCACGGGGGCTCACGCCGGCCAATTTGAGCGCCGGAGCACTTTTCAGTTCGGGGATCCGCACGGGCCGGACGGAGCCACCGCTCCCAAGCTGAGCTGGACGCACTTCCGCCCGGATCCTCCAGTCACGCCAGGTCGGTGCTGCCAGGCAACCACAGGCCCCAACACGTCGCCGCCGAACAGATCACTTCCCAGCAGCTGAAAATCACCGGGGTCGGAGCAAACAGAGCCGCTCGGGTCCCTGAGCCGATGCCGCTTCTTCGGGCGGGCGATTAGTCGGATAAATGTACGGATATTTAGCGCGGGCCGCTATGCCTCGAGGAGCTCCCGCTTCAAGCTGCCTCCATGTTCGGCAGTTGGCCACGCCCCTGTAACCTAGTTATTTTGGTAATTCTTTGAAAATAACGTGATTACGTTCACTCACTTAATTAAGAGTAATTATGAGCATTAAAATCCTATTGTGTGTGCACATTTAGGGATGCATTACGATGTTGGGTGGAAAATTTCCACCCTACACTGACTCGGAATCGGGACCGACCAACTCGCGCTCAGCAGCTCCCCTGCCTGATTACGATGCGACCGAATACTGTCCAGTCGGTTTCCCATAGTTTCCTATGAGAGCTTGTGTTCCGCCCAACAATTGGCCGTAACCCATGCTCCTTTGGGTAAATGGGGTATGCGTGTAAAACCCTATACCCTGTCGCAGGCACCCCATGGTGCCTGCCACACAGTGCAGGGCTTGGATACCCCCTTGGCCCACAACTAGAGGCTGTAGAATGAAGCAGGCCCTGCCAGGGGCCCCCAAAGTCACTTTCTGACAGCCTCTTTGAGTCGGTGAGGCAGACGCAGAAAGGCTGTTGAAAATCGGCATCATAATCCTGAGGACGGAAACACTGTCTATAGGGCTGTACAATGCAGTTCTGACCGACTTGAATATGCTGGGAGCCGGTCAAAACTGTGCAGTTTACCATCCGACTGTGAACATCGTAATCGGTCGGTCGGATAGTAAACCAAATGAGTCACAAAGATTCTGACTGTAGGGAGGAGGCTTTCCGCCTTACATCGTAATGAGCCCCTTAGTGAGCAGCTGCTCGTGCTGCTGTTTGTGATCTGTTGCATTAAATGCATTATCTATTTGGATGTGATGGCACTTTTTCTATTAAGAAACTAGCACTAAATGGAAGGAGTAAATTTAGATCTAATCTTATCCTAAGTGTACATTCAAGAGCCCGAGCTGCTGCTTTTGCTGCTATTGGTGTTTCTTTTTTGCATTTAGCACTATTTCTTAGTGAAAATGGATCATGGGGTCCATTTTGGATCCTTGGGGCATTTCTAAGCTAAGACCATAGTGTTACTCTTCTTATATTATTCTACGTAATCTCATGTAGTTTTTGGGTAGATCTGTATGATTACGCTACACAAAAATATATGAGGTAGGCCCCTCCCTAGTAAATACAAGGTCAGTAAATAACAAATACATTAAATAACACTGATTATGAGCTTTAACTCTGTTCCGAGGAAATGTATTTACTGCATGTACTAAATATTGAATGCGTGCTATTTACAGCATGTGATAAATGCTGCACTCATAAATAGGACACACACACAAACCATCAGAAAGTGCTAATTTTCAGGCATTTTATAGTCCCTGGAGTCACATAATTAAATAGAGCAGAACATCAAAGGACATCTGGACACCCAAAAGGACAGCACCTCCTCCTTCCTATGTGGAATTGCACAAGCACTCATACTATGTGGACATTGTACCTTGATGCAAGACAATCAGAAGCCATTGCCATCCTCCTTTATCACTCAGTCATCACAAGCAGAAACTTGCCAATCTCTTCCATCATGGAACCAAGCAATTAAAGGAAGTGCAAGTTTACAGAACCTGAGCTGGGGGTCCTTGTCAAGGAGTAATAGGACCCCATGGCTGTCTAATGAGCCAACTCATGCCGAAGATGCAACAAACATGAACATGCACATGAAAAGAGATAATGGACAAAAGTAATACTTTCTAAACACATTTCTGATTCTGATTCTGATTCTGATTCTCAACACATCCACATGATAGTGAGTACATTAAAAACAAGTCCCAAACGTTTAAATGCTATATCCTTAAACATGTTGCAAAATACAGGGACCAAAGTATAGCAACAGTTGGTAGTTGTCCACCTCAAATCTACCTCAAACTGTGGGAAGAATAAATTACAACCATACTCAGCATATGTAGAATGAAAGATCCTGCTTGTAGATTTTGATTTCAGAGGAATTCAAGGTAAGAGACATGAGACTTGTACTGGAAGTGGTTGTTAAAAAAGTTGGCTTGGCAGAAAACCATCACCATTGTGAAGAATGCTACACATATTCACAGTGATCCATATATTTGCAGTCATAGGGGCTAAGAACTATCTTATGTTACTGCTGGCATATATAGATTGGACTACAGCAATCAGAATGCGTTGCAAACCTGATGATGAAAGGTTGATTTATGTGCCCAGTGCACTGAGGTTGAAGTGACATCACATTATGACTAATGTTGCTACTCTGCAGGAACATGGCATTGTGGTTTGATCTAGGGCACCTAACAGAGTAGCTTAGGATATAAAGGACTACATCAGCATTCGTCCAATAATAGTGTGCTTCATTTTATAGATGTAGGTCTCTTGTTACTGTCTATGTGAGAGCACCATGTGTACATGAGTGCAGCCAATTAACCTTAGGAAGTCAGAAAACCATGCTGTAGGTTAAATGCTTGCTCTGCTGAAATTGGCAGTGTGGGTACCTAAGATGAGCTGTAAATGTTTTCCACTCACTCTCTGCAAAGCATCCATCACTTAACAGAGAATTTTACTGACGGTAGACTGAGAAATGCCATGCACCAATTCATTATACTGTTCTAGCAGCACTTGAAGTCTTTGGAACAGGCACTGCTTAGTGCCAGAGTAGAGGGCAACCAATAAACATGAGTAAGCTTGCGATCCAGAAGATATAAAGCTTTAATTTAGGCACCATACAAAGCATATTTTCATTATTACAGACACCCTAGAGCCAACATAGGGCTCCAGTGCCACCTCTCTTCCTGAAAACGTAGCACTTTAAAACATGTATCCACACCTGCCAATGCAGCCTGTGTGTGCCGTTCTAAAACTGCAATTTTGACCTTATCAAATAAAGATTGTAGCAAGCAAAAAACCCAATGGGGGAAAATGAACTGTCTAGATCTGGTTTAGGGAATGGACAAAGGCTTTCCCCTCACCCACAAGCTAGCATTGGGCATAAAAGCGGACCCCACAGACCTCTCCTCAGTACCTTCCTTGACCTGTGGATGATCAAAAGAGGACTGAACGTGCTGTCTGAGACCTGAGAGGAACCCAGAAGACTGGGCCTCTTCTTTCTCTTGTGCCCAGGACAAAGAAGTGGACTCCAAGGATCCTAAGGCCGACCTCCTGCTGTGAGTTACAAGACACCTTTTCCTTCAACTGTCCAGCTGACCAGTGGCAACTGGACCTGGACTCGACCCTCCTGTTGGACTCTGCCTGCCTGCCACAGGGGAGTCTCGAAATGCCACCCATGAGGTCCTAGGGGCTTTAGAAGTGCACTTCTGTATTGGATAGGGACTTAATTGACTGAAGTCAGAAGGTAACATCTTTGATTAGTATGAAATGGGTTAATGTATCCAAACCGTGCTCCATCGTGGTCAGTATCAAATTGTGTCTATGTCCTGTTCTACCATGACCATTTATCAACATAGGCACTTTGTGCTTCTTGATGCTATTTGTACTTTTAAAACGTATATCTCCAACTTCCCTTATTGGAGTTTTGTTATATTGGTGTCACTTTGCTTATTACCATTTTCTCTTTTTTCCAATTCATTTAGGAATTTTTATTGTTTTGCATTTCAACTTTATTACTGTTTTAGCACTGCATGATTACTTTACACATATCCCTTAAGTTATGCCACTGCTCTCTGCAATAGCTACCAGGGGGTTACGTTCAGATGAATTCATTGACTTTGAAGGTTCACCCTGATTATTTCCTGAGGTGGATTACTTACCCCCTGAAAGAATAACCACTTTTGTACCATATTATATATTATTGTAACTCATTGGTGTAAATTCTTTCCCTACCTTCTAATTGACTCATAACAACCAACCCCAGTATTCTGCTCTTAAAATATTTTGGCACCCTGCAAAGAATTCAATACAGCGGTTACTGGTTCATAGCAATCTGTAAAGTTCATGATATTAGTCGTTTGATCGATAAGGAGAGAATTTGGGAGGACAATGCTGATTTAAATGTTGATATTACAATTTAGAGGCAACACTATTCAAATTCATTCCATTATTCTAAGATAAATAATTATACTTTTCCTTTCCTAGTGTATTGTAGACCTGAAACAATTGAAAATGCAGACCTTTGCTTAGTAAATTTCAATAGTGGCAATAGATTATTTCAACATGTTGGTCCAAATTTACTAATACTTGGTGTCTGGTTTACAACATAAAAATAATGTAACTCGGTGCAAAGTGCAGGGGTGGCTCCTCCGTTATGGCGGAGGAGCGTCGCCCCCATGCTGATAGCCAGCATAGGCAAATGACAAAAATAAAATGATAATAATTTATTTTTATTATCATTTTGGTTTTTGTCGTGCAGGCTGTGAGCTGAGGGAGAGGGTGGCCACCCATACTCACTCTGCAGCATCAGGGAGGAGGGGGGAAGTGGTGGGCATGGCCAAGTGTGCCTGATGATTTGGCTGGCACTCTGGGTCCAGCAACTGCTATGCACACTTAGCATTTCTCCATCTGAGCTGTGTTGTACAGCTGGGTGCAAAAACCAACACAGGCACCCAGTCTATGTCTGAGCACCGAACCAAGATGCTCAGACTAATCCTAGCATTCCCAGCATGTGAGGAGCACTGGGATTAAGAGATGGGAGCCTGCACAGTGCGCAGCAGTTCCTGGATGGGATAAGATGATTGGGAACAAGGCGGCCACCATCGGAGCAGGTAAGTACTATTTTCTTTATTTATAATTCTAAGTTGTTTTTGTTTGTGTTTTTTCTCCCACCACTTTGTAATACCAGTGGCCACTACTGGCAAAGTGTTGAATTGGTAATAATTTCTAGAGCTAAATTTGTTTGTGATGGAAAGTAACCCTAAAGTAAATCAAAGTAGTACTAAGTGCTACTATGAATCAAGGGATTAACAAACAAAATGGTTCTGTTGGGTAGCAAAAACAATTCCTTTGGGAGAGGCTTAGAACAGCTCAAAAGACAAGCAACAAGCACACACTCTCTGATATACAAAGTTTTTATATATATTAAAAACCGAACAAAAGACAATATCCTGGAATTACTTCATTCCCTTACATTGCTAGTAAATGCATTAACTTTGTGAAAAGGTGACAATGGTGATTAAGGTGACAAGTGTAATGTATACAGTGACACTTATATACACAACAATTATTTACAATAAAACCTTAAGGAGAAATGACCAGGGGCGGTGGGGGGATTGGTTTGGAGAGGAAGGAGGAAAACGAGGTATTTTTTGTCGTTTAAGAGGCCAGTTTTTTCAAGTAGATATTCCAAGGAAAACAAAATGGTTGTTATCCAAGTTCCTGGAGTTTTAACTTGGCCAAGGTAATAGCGTCGACGTTTCGACCCTCGTTGCACCCCAGTTGGTGGTTGCGGCGGGTCTTTATCAAGACAGGGGAAGGGACGGGGACCGGTCAAATGGTGAACGTATTCCTGAAGGTAGCCCGATGGTCAACCTTCGATGCAGTATTTATCTGCAGTTAAACACAGCGACCTGGAAATGAGCGCCAAAGGTCGCTGTGTTTAACTGCAGATAAATACTGCATCGAAGGTTGACCATCGGGCTGCCTTCAGGAATACGTTCACCATTTGACCGGTCCCCGTCCCTTCCCCTGTCTTGATAAAGACCCGCCGCAACCACCAACTGGGGTGCAACGAGGGTCGAAACGTCGACGCTATTACCTTGGCCAAGTTAAAACTCCAGGAACTTGGATAACAACCATTTTGTTTTCCTTGGAATATCTACTTGAAAAAACTGGCCTCTTAAACGACAAAAAATACCTCGTTTTCCTCCTTCCTCTCCAAACCAATCCCCCCACCGCCCCTGGTCATTTCTCCTTAAGGTTTTATTGTAAATAATTGTTGTGTATATAAGTGTCACTGTATACATTACACTTGTCACCTTAATCACCATTGTCACCTTTTCACAAAGTTACTGCATTTACTAGCAATGTAAGGGAATGAAGTAATTCCAGGATATTGTCTTTTGTTCGGTTTTTAATATATATAAAAACTTTGTATATCAGAGAGTGTGTGCTTGTTGCTTGTCTTTTGAGCTGTTCTAAGCCTCTCCCAAAGGAATTGTTTTTGCTACCCAACAGAACCATTTTGTTTGTTAATCGCATATACCCAGGTTCTGAGGGACACAGGGTTACCCCCTTTTTATAAATCACTATGAATCAAGGGGGCACTCCATGCATGGTACGTGGGCCTTTCTATGTGACGGCCATGGATTCTTACACAAATCTCTATTTACTAACACTGGTAGAGAGAAATTTCCATAAAAAGATGATGTCTCCTAAAAGCAGATGTGTCTTAGGAGAAAAGCTTTATTTTCTCCAAAGGTTTCCTACTTTGAAATGAAATGAAATGAAATGAAAAGAAGGATTTGTAGAGCGCGTGGCTACCCGGAGGCGTCCCAGGGCTACGGAGCATGCTAGAGGAAAAGATGAAGTTAAGGGAAGAGCCAGGTTTTCAGGAGTTTATGGAAAAATAGAAGGTATGTTTCACTGTGGATGGCAAGAGGCAGGGAGTTCCAAAGCTTGGGGGCATTGTAGGAGAAGAGATGGCCCCCTCTTTGTGCCTTCTTGATTCTGGGCATGTAGGCTAAATGGAGGAGGTCAGAGCGTAGCTTTCTATTTGCTTTGTATTGTTTGATCATGTCTTTTAGAATAGGGGGGCCCTTGCCCTGAAGGATCTTGTGAGTGGTGCACAGGGATTTAAAGTAGACTCTCTCCTGTATCGGGAGCCAGTGAAGAGATCTTAGAGCAGGCTTAGCTGAACACCGATTTGTTTGTGCCTGTGAGAAGTCTGGCTGCCGAGTTCTGGACCACCTGGAGCTTAGCAATGACTATTTTAGGAGCACCCAGGTAGAGGGTGTTGCCATAGTCCATTCTGGAGAGGATAAGCCCCAGAATAAGGAGTTTTCTGGAATCGATAGGTAAGAGGGGGAGGATTTTGTGAGTTGTTCGGAGCAGTCCAAAGCAGACTCCAGCAGTTTTCCTTGCTTGGGTTTTAAACGTGAGGTCCTGATCAAGCGATATTCCCAGGCTTTTTATGTCTTCTTTTGGGATGGGTGCTGGGCCCATACAAGATGGCCACATAGAATAAGGGATGAATTTAGATTGTTTGCCCAGTACTGGGATCTCTGTTTTTTCGCTGTTAAATTTAAGGTGGGAGCTGTTCATCCAGCTAGTAATGTCTTTATGGCAGGAGCATAGGTCTTCGGGGTATCTGATTCAGTGATACGATAAGTTGGGTATCATCCGCGTAAGTGACCAGTTTAATACCATGAGGGGCAACTATTTTCTCCAGTGGGGACATGTACACGTTGAAAAGTATAGGGCTCAGGGATGAGCCCTAGGGAACCCCACAGTGGAGTTGTGTAGGTTGGGATTTACTGTTGCCCTCAAGGACCTGGAAGGTTCTGTTATGTAGGAAGGATTTCAGCCAGGACAAGGCCAGCCCTGTGACTCCCACTCTGTTGAGCCGGTGAACCAAGGTGTGGAGGATCACTGCTACGGATCCTCCCGAGTTGAGGATCTTTTCGCTTCTTCCACTACTGCTACCAGAGCCGTTTCAGTGCCCTGACCGGGGCGGAAACCTGTCTGGGAGGAGTGTAAGAGTCCACCGGACTCGAGGAAGGCGGAGAGCTGGTGGTTAACAAATTTTTCTGCCACCTTGCTGATTCCTGGCAGTAGGGAGTTGGGGCGGTAGTTGCCCATCTCAGTGGGATCAAGGTGTTTTTTTTTTATGAGTGCCTTTACTACGGCCTTTTTCCAGTTCAGGGGAACAATGCCCTGTGATAAGGAGGCGTTAATCAGATTGATGATGCAGGGGATGATAGTGGGTGATGCTAATTTCAGGATATTGAGTGGTGCTGGGTCGATTGGGGAGCCGCTCTTTATTGAATCTAGAATGGGGAGAAGTGTTTCCTCTGGGATGGGAGTGAAAGATTCTAGACAAGAGTCATTGTGCTGGGGAACTATTGGTTGGAGTTCTGCTGAGTGTTCAATATTGTTGGGTGGGAGGAGTTTAAGAATATTTTGAATTTTTTTGGTGAAGATTTCTGCCAGTTCATCGCAACGGTGACCAGAGGGATCGGGGGGAGGGGGATCGGGGATTTTAAGGAGTTTTTTTACAATGCGGAATGTTTCCCTGGAAGAGCTGGTGAAAGATCGAATTTTTTACTTCAAAGAAGGCAGCCTGAGTTGTTTTGAGGGCGGTTTTGTAAACTGAGATGGATAATCTATATTCAGTTTTTTATTGGTGGCATAGTCTCTCCTCCATGCTCCATGATTTTTTACACTGTTTTTTTAGGATGCGTAGTTCATGGGTGAACCAAGGGGATTTGGTAATTCCGCATTGTTTTGGAGTGATTTTTCTGGGAAGTACTATGTCCAGTGAGCTCTCAATCCATGCAGAGAATTTCATATCTGCTACTGATGGGTCAGGGTTGTGTGATTGAGTGGCTAGTTCCAGTTGACGCCTCCAATCTTTTAATGCCAGTTTGGACCAAGGTCGTTCGGGGATGCATGGAGCTGGTCTGAGGGGGAGAGTGGTGGGGGTGTGCCAGATGAGCGGGACTAAAAAATGATCAGACCAAGGCACGGGTAGGGGTCCAACACTTTTTATTTAGTTAGGTTTGAAAAATAGGGTCTAGGAGGTGACCTTTCGTATGTGTGGGTTGCTGGCTCATGAGACGTAGCTGGTAGGCTGCAAGGTCGAGTGCTAGTTCGCCTGCCACTTTATCCCGGGGGTTATCAAAGTGGAGATTCAAGTTTCCTAGAATGGTAAAGTTGGGTGAAGTACTGGCCAGGGAAAGGGTAGTTTCAAGTAACGAGCTGCAGAATTGCCCTTGTGCTCCTGGGGGGCGATATTGGAGGATACCAGAGGGCAACTTCAGGGGGGAAAATTGAATGGTGAAGTGAACGTTTTCACAGTCTAGGATGGAGCTGTCCAGAATGCCACACGTAAGGTGGTTTTTAAAAATAATTGCTGTTCCTCCCCCCTTGCCACCGGTTCTGTCGAGGCGCTGGATCAGGTATCCCAGAAGGAGAGCCTGGACAAAGTCTGGGTTGGCGTCTGGGGAGAACCAGGTTTCCGTCAGAAACAGAACATCAGGAAGTGTGTTCTGTAGGAGCATGGAGATCTCCAGAGCGTGTTTGGGCAGGGACCTGCAGTTCAGCAGGGCAATGCTGATTCGATTCCCTGTTGGGTGTTGAGTCACTAAAAGTGACAGATCATAAGAGCAGTGGGAGCAGTGGCTTCGCGATTCCTCAATGGAAATTTGTGTTGCATATGTGTTGTACCGTACAGCACATATACCAACATGGACATTTTGTATACTATGTCTGAACAGAATATTTCGTACTGGAGAAGTACTTGAACAGTAAATAACCTATGCTAAACATCATGCACACAACCTTGCACTATGGTACAAAGGTGTGTGCATGGCAAAAGGCAGCTAAAAGTGTTCCGGTGCAGGAAAAGAAAGGAACAATTCTAAATCTCTGTAGATATGACCGTGCTGTACTCTCTAACTTTGACACAACGCAGCGCAGCGCAGCAACTTTGGTATTCCATGGGTCTGGTCTGTTTGGCTGGGTTAAATACCAGTCAAAATATAAGGACTCAGACCTAGAATTACTGAATCCCATCTTAATACATCATTTCTCAGGGAAATCTCATTGTTCTTCCAGTAATCCCTGGTTATTCACAGCCTTGGAAAATTTGGACCTGCCGTATTATTAACTTTAGGCGAGTGGAATTAAGGCCTGAAAATCTGCGACATATGAATGGGTTTTTAATTTCCAAACCACTTTAAAAATAGCATACTGTTAGAGATGGGGTCTCCGGCTGCCAGAGTTATGCATCCTGTCCAAGTAGGGACCACCACTCTGGTCAGGGTAAGTCATATACACAATCTACATTAACCTGTGCTCACCCTCTGTTAGCAGTCAGGCTTAACTTAAGAACCAATGTGTATTTCAGAACACCTTAATTATAGTAACCCACAAAAAACACCACATAAAGACTCCACAAAAGTTGGGTAAAATAGAGAATATCTATCTGATTAAAACAAGACTAAAACGACAAAAATCCAATAAGTAGAGCTCGAGATATGAGTGTTTAAATATTGAATGTAAAACAGCGCTTAGAAGTCATTTGCGGTCAAAAGGTTATGCGATTGGAGGGCAGACCAGCTACAGAACCCATGGATGGTCCTCTGAAGCGGTGCCTTATATGGAGCAAAACGTTGATGTTGAGAACACGATGCATCATTTCCAATCGATGCAGTTGGGCCGCTGCATCATCATTTATGCCATGCAGGATCTTCTCTGCATCATTGTTGAGCCTCGCAGTCGGGACCCGAGTCGCCGTCAAAGAGCTATGCGTCGAATTTTCTCACATAGTTAGATCTGTGCACTGGTTTTTGCAGGAAAAAGGCTGCAGAGCCCACTTCTGAGGCCCAGGACTGGAGGGGTGTACAGTTGGGGGGGTTTTACCCAAAAGGAGTCACTGGGACCTGGGCTAACTAAGTATTATGAGGAAGGGGTCCCAATGGGAGTGAGAACATAGAATGAAAATTAATAGAGACAATAATCACGTAGACATTAAATCAAACCACATTGTTTTAATCACAATGGGGATGCGTATTCAATAACATCAATAGTCAAATATTTAGTGAAAGGTGGAGCAATGCCCCGGAAGGGGGGGGGGGGAGGAAGTGCGTGATATTGTGAGGATACTGTGATAAGGAAGGGTTGCAGGTGACAGAATAATCAGTACTTCAAACCAACTGGTTCCAATGGTTACATACTATGTACAAGACAAAAACAGAGACTTTAAATTCTAAATCAAGATATGTCATACTCCACACAGTACAATATATGAACGGTTGGGACGTGGAGTTGATGTTTAAAAACAGACAGTTGTCGACGTTTCGACCCTCTCGAATAGGCAGGTATTTTAATATCCTTGCAACGGGGTCTTCTTCAGGACAGGAGAGTAGGGGCAGACCACCTTACTGGCGTCAGTTCTGGGGTTGTAACGGTCAAGTACACCCAATTGATGTTTCCCGTCAGGCTACTCACTCCGCGGAAAGTGATCGGAGCTGGAATCGTTTACTGGACATATAGTCAGGTTGATCGAAGGCCGAATGAATCTGGCGTCGGGTCCCGTTCGAGTTCGCAATGATTGACGCCAGTAAGGTGGTCTGCCCCTACTCTCCTGTCCTGAAGAAGACCCCGTTGCAAGGATATTAAAATACCTGCCTATTCGAGAGGGTCGAAACGTCGACAACTGTCTGTTTTTAAACATCAACTCCACGTCCCAACCGTTCATATATTGTACTGTGTGGAGTATGACATATCTTGATTTAGAATTTAAAGTTTCTGTTTTTGTCTTGTACATAGTATGTAACCATTGGAACCAGTTGGTTTGAAGTACTGATTATTCTGTCACCTGCAACCCTTCCTTATCACAGTATCCTCACAATATCACGCACTTCCTTCCCCCCCCTTCCGGGGCATTGCTCCACCTTTCACTAAATATTTGACTATTGATGTTATTGAATACGCATCCCCATTGTGATTAAAACAATGTGATTTGATTTAATGTCTACGTGATTATTGTCTCTATTAATTTTCATTCTGTACAGGACTGGAGGGGGCACTTCAGGCAAGGGTAGAATGCACAGATGGCAGGGTTCAGCAGCACCAGCAGAGTTGCAAGACATCTTATGTGTCGCGCAGACTTTAGAGTACATGAGGCAAGCCAGCAAGCGCTTGGAGAATCTTTGGTTTGAAGATGTAGAGCGCAGGTCCAGTCCCTCTCACTCCCAGGTAAGATCAGCAGGCAGCAGACCAACACAGCAGAGCAGGTAGCAAAGTTGGAGTCCCTCCTACAGTACAGCAATCAGCAGGCAGCAGGCCAACACATCAGAGCAAGTAGCAAAGTGTCAGTCCCTCTTACAGCATAGCAGCTCTTCTTCCAGGCAGAATGTCCCTGGTTCCAGCAGAGTTCTGATTTGGTGGTGTCAGGAGTCCAGTACTAATGCCCAAATGTGCCCTAGAAGTGGGGAGACATCAAAGAGGCTTTTAAAGATCATAAGATCCCTACTTTTCGTGTCCCGGCTCTAGACACACTACAGGGGGATATGCAGCTCTTTGTGTGGGGACAGGCTCATCCCTATTCATGTGCAAGTGTCAGCTCCTTGCTCCAAATATAGCTCAGGAAGTCCCATCAGCCTGGTGATGGTCCATCAGGATGCAGATGTCACATCCCACCTCCCTTTGAGTGTGTCTATAGCGAATGCACAAAGCCCAGCTCTCACCTTAATGCCAGACTGGATATTGAGAAACAGGAAGGGTCACAGAATGGTTAAAGTAAGAAAATGCCAACGTTCTAAATGTGGAATTTTCAGACCTGCAATTTAAAAAACAACTTTACTAAAATATATGTTTTTAAATTGTGAGTCAAGAGACACCAAACTTACATTTTCTAACTGCACCCAATGGGAAATTACACTTAAAAGATGTTTTAAGGAAATTCCCATGTTAACCTATGGTAGGAATAGGTATTTTCGTAATGAAAAACGAATCTAGCAGTTTTTAACTATCAGGACATGTACATTTTAAAAGTTGGTATCCTACTTTTTAAATAATTGCACCCTGCTTATGGGGCTACCGAAGGACTACCCAAGGCATTCCCTACATGTATTAAAAATGAAGGTTTGGGCCTGGTCAAGTAGGTTAAATTGCTAGGTCGAAATGGCAGTTTATAACTGTGCACACTGGCTCTGCAGTGGCAGTCTTGAGCCAATGTGTGAGGGACTACTGAGTAGGTGGCAAAATTAGGCCAGCATGCCCACTAGTAGCATTTACTGTATAGGCCCTGGGCATACATAGCACACTTTACTAGTTATTTATAAGTAAACGTAATATGCCAATTCTGGATAAGCCAATGTTACCATATTTAGAGTACACAGCATATGCACTTTAGAACTGGTAAGCAGTGTTAAAGTGCCCAAAATCCAAAAGCCAACAAAAAAAAAATCAGCAAAAAACGGGAGGAGAAAGGCAAAAGATTTGGGGGTGACCCTGTTAAAGGGCCATTTCCAACACAAACACAAAAAAGCTTAATATATCGAGGTCACAAAGACGCCATTAACATAATCATGTTTTGGGCTCTCTGCATGCAGGGTACCAAAATACATCTGAGATCCCAAGTTTGGCTTTCATGGTTCAGATTTACACAGATATTAGTAGAGGATGCAACCTTCATAAATATTTAACACTCACCTCCCTCTCTTGTCTTCCCTTGTTGTCCCTTCTAATTTTACTCATCTACAAGTTTTCTCTTTCACCCACTTGTGCTGGTTGGGTATTATTTAATAAGGTAACTGTAGCATTTGGATCCATGCAATGGAAACTTGTCAAGATTATTATTTTAGCAGCAAGTAGTCCCTGGTTCTGCACTGCAGGTACCACAACCTTATATCTATTCACTTTGGAAATAAATAGCTTTTATCCCAAATTGACAAGTATTAGAACGAAGAGGGGTCAAATATGAAAAGGTAGGTTCGTTGTAAGTGACACAGATACACAAGGGGCAAAGAGGCAGAAACCATGCGCTTCATACTTTGTAACCCTTAAAGGTAGGGTAAACCAAAGCTAGATCGTTTACTCATTACATTTTAGAGCTACTTCGCCAGAAGTCCCGTATTTCTTGCTGGGATACATGCAAGTGGCAAGAAGTGAAAACTACAGAAGGTTAAAGGGCTCTAGTGCTTAGTGACCTTTTGTCTTGTGCTACTTTTTGTCGCCTGAGACCAGAGGTAGCAAAGAGCAGCCCAGTAATTACAGTTTATGTGTACTTACGTATTGTGTATTGCAAGGCAGCCCTGCCCTGGCTCTACCTGTTAATATCCTGATTATGAGTCTAAGTGCCCAATGTTATCTCCCCCAGGGGGGCCTGATTTTTCAGGTAGCAGGAAAGCACCCTGTAGAATGTTCAGAGGCAAAGACACTGCTAGTCCCACTGAAACTCCTTCCACAGTCGTGAGAGAGCATGCAAAACTACCCAAGCAGCCCTGCAGCAGTCCAAAACACTTCCACCACGCATCACAACCTCAAAGGCACCAGCTGCAAATATTGACCACCTACTTGGCGCAGATGGTAACTCGTACCAGTGAATGCCACTGAATATGCAAAACCTCCATTATTTTCAGCAGTTAATCTGGGTCCCACATTTAATTTCCTAATCTAGGGACTTCAGCTCGTGATGATCGCAGATTGAAGGGGGGCTACATGCAGAAGGTGGCACTTCGAGCCCTGGTACCCTCCCATCTAAACTCCTGTAATCTCGCAATGAGGGCCTTCATGGTAGCAGCAGCTGAGTACTATGCTCACAGCCGACGGTGGAATGGTTAACTGGGACGGGCACCACACTGCTGAATAAGCTGAGCTCATATGAATGTAGCGCACCACATGCGCAGTTTTCTTATCACGCTTGGCTGACGCAGCTTCCGAGAGCCAGCAGGCATTCCTGCTGACTAGATGTTCAGCAGCGGAAGACAACATCTATGAGCGGCTGTCAGGTAACATATCATCGGCAATGTCTTTTTTGTGGAAAAAAAGGAGTTTTACAGTTGAGATGTGCTGAGACAGGAAGGGATTTCTTCTTACTATCAATTTTTAACACAACAAAAATTGGAGAAAAACTAACACACCGTGTAGACAACAATAGCACGCTCTCTTTTGAAATATTAGGCACACATTGTTAGTTGGTGTTATATTTCATAGCTTTTTCGTTCACAGTAAGGTTTACTAACTGTGATAACAATTCGTTTTTGTCTAGGTAGTAATAATGGCACATAACGTGTTCAAATGTTCTATGCTTCTGCAAAAACTTACATGCACATTGAATTCCATCATCAAAACATCTTTCAGCACCTGTTTCTTCATCTGACACGTCATTTTTATTACATTTTGACAGCCTCTTGCTACACATTTTTAAAAGCCGTGTTGGCCAAAGTTATGCTTGCTTTAGAAACATTATTTCCATGTAAGACATCTAGGTTCTGAGTAACACAGACACGTCACTCAGTACCCATCGGTAAAAAACATCCCTTCATTGATGGCTTCCCATATATGATTCTATGTTATGCTTGGCTTTCATAGAAAGCTTCTATCATTGACACCAGATTCTAAATAGTGTACCTTTCTTCTGGGCTTCTAGTTTCTTGAATAAATGATGATTTTTATGTTTAAGCCAATATGCAAATGCTGAATTAACTTGAATACAGTTGAAACAACATGTATATGACATTTAGTAGTGTGCTTATTAATGACATTTTGTCGTGCCACATTTTTATAAATCCCTATATTAGTTGCTGCTCTGATGATGCACTGTCATCTCACTCTTGCTCTCCCACGTCAGCCCCCAGCACATCTTCTCTACCCTCAGGCTTTTTAGAAGAGAAGAACAGAAAGTTGATGTAATGATTTTTCCTACTGTGCATGTATTGTCAATCAATTAAGAACTTGTAAAGTGTGGCAAGTCACCCGTGGGGGTCTCAAGGCGCTAGAGTTGCTACTTGTTTAGCGGTGATCTGTTCAAATCTTGAGTCCTTTCTGGAATTGATGGAGCGATGGAGTGGTCCTAGGGTGTAGGGGAAGGTTGTTCTAAACTTTGGCCACCAGGTGTGAAAGGAGTGTCCTCCACTGTTGCTTCAGCGGATGTGAGGGGTTTCTGCAAGGAAGAGGGAGGCAGATCGTAGGTGTCTGGTTGGTTGGAAAAAGGTCAAGCTTTTTTTGATGTAGGCTGGTCCTTTGTTGTACAGGGCTTTGTGTGCTTGGGTCAACATCTTGAACTGGCATCTCTACTGGATCAGGAGCCAGTGTAGCTTCCTGAGGTCGGGTGGGATATGGGTACATCTGAGGAGGTTGAGGATGCATCTGGACACTGAGCTTTGTATTATATGTAGCCTCTTTATGATGCATGTGGGGATTCCTACATAACATACGTTCCCATAGTCCAGGATGCTGGTTACGAGGGTCTGCGCGACGGTCCTTCTGGTGTTGAATGGTAGCCACTTCAAAATCTTGCGGAGCATGCATAGGGTGTTGAAGCAGGCAGATGAGGCTAAATTTACCAGCTTCTTCATGGAAAGCTTGCTGTCCAAGGTGATGCCGAGGTTGCGGGCATGGTCTGTCGAGGCAAGGGATGGGCTGAGTTCAGCAAGCCACCATGCATCGTTCCAAGGAGAGGTGTTGTTCCTAAAGATGAGGACTTTGTCTTGTCCATGTTAAGCTTGAGACAGTTTTCTTTCATCCAGTCAATGACATTCATCATACATCTGTGGAAGTTAGCTTCAGTGGTGGATGGGTCTTTTGAAACGGAGAAGATGAGCTGAGTGTCGCCAGCATACGGGATTGTGGGAGGGCGGGTCGGATATGCAGACGCGGAAGCTGTATGTATTTTCCAAGGGTGTTTATTTTTATATCAGAAAGTAGTATTTTGGGTTTCACCACTGGGAGAGTCTCTGATTTTATTTATTTATTTATTACAGGATTTGTAATGCGCATGGCTGCCTCAGCGACGAGGCGTCCCAGCGCAACCAGAAACCAGACAAGAGCAGGGAAACATAGCGGGCAACAGGAATCACAGAGTAGGGAAGAACCAAGTGTTCAGAGATTTGCGAAACATCAGAAGGCTAGGGGTGGCTCGAATATTTAATGGAAGGGTGTTCCACAGTTTGGTCGCCAAGAGGCCGAACGAACGGCCCCTGCCCTCGCTTTCCTAACACGGGGGACACAGACCAAACCTTGATTAGCCGAACGCAGAGCTCGGCTAGGCAGTTATGGCTTCAATAGGCCCAATAGCCCCACCGGGGCTTGGAGCCTCATGATTTTATGCGCAGTGCAGAGCACCTTAAACAGTATGCGCGCTTCGATTGGCAACCAATGCAGCTTCACAAGAACCTGGGCCACAGAGTGAGAGTTTGGGAGAGCAACTAACATGCGTGCGGCTGCATTCTGGACCCTCTGCAGGTGCTTGATGCTAGCTTTAGTGGCACCTAAATATAAAGCATTGCCATAATCAAGCCTCGCCTGGATGGAAGCCTGCAAGATGGTCTGGCGCACTCTGGGAGGGAAGAAACCAAGCAAAGGTCTCAGTCCTCTCAGAAGCCCAAAACAGACTGCGGCTACAGCTTTTGTCTGCTTATCGAATGTTAGTCCGGTGTCGACCTAGACACCCAGATTCTTCACCGTCTCCTTCGGCAACGGCGCGGGCTTCAGATGATCAGGCCACCATTGCTCTGACCAGAGTCCCTGGTCCTTCCCAAACAGTAAGATCTCGGACTTGCTGGCATTTAGTTGAAGGCAATTAGCCTTCATCCAGGCAGAGATGATCGATAGGTCTTCCTTAAAGTTCTCCAAATTAGTCCTGCATTTTTTAGAAAAGGCAATCACTAGCTGAGTGTCGTCAGCATACGACACCAAGAACAGCCCCCGGCCTCTGGCCACCTCCGCCAAAGGTCCCACATACAGATTGAATAAAAGTGGGCTCAAGATGGAGCCTTGAGGAACTCCTTTGCCCAGAGAATGCTCATGAGAAAGGAACGGTGGTACGGACACTTGGAACGACCGCTCAGCCAAAAAGGACCGAAACCATTCCAAGGCAGCATCCCTAATGCTGATCGACCAGAGGTGCTGAAGGAGAATCTCATGGGACACCGTATCAAATGCGGCACTTAGATCCAGTAGGATCAAGGCCGCAGAGTCATCTACATCCAACCTACTACGGATGGATTTCGTGACCGCCAAAAGAGCGGATTCCGTACTATGGCGAGGACGGAACCCGTGTTGGGATGGGTCAAAGATATTATGCTCATCAATGTAGTTGGATTTTCCGGATTGGGTTTCTTCTCTGTTGGTGAGGGAAGGGGTTTGTTCCTGGATTTCCTCGTCTTCTTCTGAGCTGGTACTCAATGGGGTTAGTCTGGAGTCCACCGCCGTGGTTGGTTCCTCCCGAAGGCTCAGAAAGAGAGGAAAAGAGAGGCCCGGACTGATATGAACTTCTGGCTGTGACTGGAGTTAGGTTACCCTTCACCGCACCAGTGTGATTAAAGGAAGACAAAAGAAAATAAAAAGAAAACAAAGACACTATTCTCAGTGTTGTAAGTCTCAGAGGCTTGGTGGCCACGTGGTTTTTATGCTAACCGTCTTTCTGGTTTTCCGATGTGAGGACAAACATGCAGCGGAGGGTTATATCAGGGTTAGGCAGGGTCAGGGGCTACGTGTAGGGAATTCAGTAGGAACCGTGGTAGTAAAACAAAGCCCGTTTCTCACTAACCCACCCGCATCCACCCACTCTCCAACCTCCTCCCTCCTCCCTGCTCCCGTCCCGCACTTTCCCCAGAACCCAGTCACTCACCAGGCCTGCCGTAACTCTCCTGAGTTACGGCCGCTTGACAGCCTCCTCCGGGGGACACCACCACTCTTCACTCCAGTGGTCTTCCGATCCTTCGGCTTCTCCGGTGTCGTCGTCCTGGTCCCGCTCGGCGTGTTCTTTCTGGTCCCGCTCGGCATCTTCTTTCTGGTCCCGCTCGGCGTCTTCTTTCTGGTCCCGCTCGGCGTCTCTCCTGCTTTCCTCGTTTCCGGTTCTCTTCCTGGTCAGCGACCTTTCTCCCCGGGCTGTGTGCCTTTTCACTGGTGCAGAGCCAATGGTTTCGGGGTTAGCCCCTCCTTCTTCCGGTTTCTCGTTCTGCCGTAGCAAAATACGAGAGACGGGTGTAACTGGCTGATGCTGTGTTCTCCTCTGCAGTGGAGACAGGTGTGCATGGAGTCTGGCGGGCGTCCCCACAGGTACATTAGAGGGGGAGAAATGGGTCCCTGGGTCTATCCCCTTACAGGGATGATGTTGAGTCCATGTGATCTGATGGTGCTGGCCAGGGAGGTTCATGTAGATGTTCAAGAGGGTATGGCTGAGGGACAATCCTTGAGAAACACTGCAGATGATATTCCAGGGTTCAGAGGTGAATGGTGGGAGACTGATTTTCTGGGATCTTCCAGTGATGTACGAGGCAATCCATTTGAGGGCATCTCCCTGGATTCCAATGTAGTGGAGTCTGTTGATCAAGGTGAGATGGGCGATGGTGCCAAAGGTGGCTGACGGGTCTTGGAGGATGAGGGGTGCCATTTTGCCGCTGTCCATGAGGGACCTGATGGAATTGGTGGCTGCAATCAGGGCTGTCTTGTGCTGTGATGGGAACAGAACCTGGATTGAGAGGGATCCAGGAGGTTGATTCATTCCAGGTGTTCAGATAGTTGCTGGTTGATTACCTTCTTGAGAAGCCTCGCTGGGAAGGGAAGCTGTAAAATGGACCAGTAGTTCTTTGGTTCTGCTGGGCTGTGGATGGTTTCTTCCTTACTTCAGCATGTCACCAGTCCTCTGAGAAGGAGGCTGAGGTGATAGAGTTGTTCAGGACTTTCTTGAGTTCATCACCAATTATCTTGCTCCTGAGGTTGAAGATGTAGTGGAGCCAGTGGTCTGAGGGTGCATTCGAGTGCATGGAGTTTACGATGGAGATTGTGGCTAAAGTTTAAGAGGGTCCTAGTGGGTGATCAGTTGTTCAGGGTTTGTGTTTGTGGGTGTGAGCAGGCTGATCCTGTTTACAGTAGTGGGTTGGGGTTTGAAGTTTTCAGAGATGGTAGAGATCTTGCTGTGGAAGCAGTACACCAGGGTATCACACCGTTTTTGGAAGGGGGTGATGCTGTTCGCCGTGGCTGCTGGGTTGAATAAGTCCTTCATGATGGTGAAGAGATCCTTGTGCTGGCTTCTATGCAGTCTGCTAGGGTTCTCTTCTGTGTTTCATTCAGGAGGTTGAGGTACTGGTTGAGTGCTGTTCTGAAGGTGATATGGTCTCTTGTATCTTTGCTGATGAGCCACTTACTCTCTAATTAATGGAAGTTGCGTTTGGTGGATTTCAACTCCGCTGAAAAAGAACTGGCTCTTCTGGATGGTCCTTTGGATTTAGCTGGCTTGGTGGGGGCTATTGCGTCGGCACATTTAGTTAGCCAATGGGAGAGGTTCTTCATAGCCTGTTCTGGGTTGGCTGTTGTGTCTGGGAGGTATGATTTGCTGGGTTTGTTTCACTCGTCTTCTGATATCTTTTTTCAGTTTCTGCACCTATAGCTGAGATATAAGGTGCCAGTGTTGGTAGGTCCAGAGATGGTGAAGTGGACACTGTAATGGTCTGTCTAGGTGAGCTGGGAGACATGATTATACTTGACTCTGTCGATGGAAGTGAAAATGGGGTCTTATGTGTGTCTTGCAATGTGGGTAGGGTCTATATATCATTGGTGGCTGCAACAAGTTTGGTTTCTGTGCTGTGGTTCTTTAAATAGCCTGATTATGTGTAGTCTAACAGGTGGTATTGCTCGAGTTGGCTAGTTAGTTGTTTGTTGATGCCTTTTTTCAATAACTTTCACTGGAAAGGGAACGACAGAGATAGGCTAGAAGTTGGTCAATTGGATTTGGTCTGGTCAAGGCTTCTTGAGGTGGGGAATTGACTGATGCATGTATCCAGGCTTCTGAGAAGATGGTGGCATGCATAACATAAAATTGTAAATGATTAAAAAGTAAATTATGGGGATGTTTTTCAGCTTGGGGTATTGAGTGACAACATCGACAACTCAAGCTTCGATCTCAGAGTCTATTTTATGTCACTCAGAACGACTTAGTAAAAAACATCCCTGTAATTTACTGTAATCCATCTATTATTCTTTATGTTGTGTTTTAGATTCTAAATCTGATAACTCACTTCTAGGATGTAGCAACTGTTGATAACCCAATCTGTTACCAACTGTTGCTACTTCATGAAGCTGACACGGCTCTCTGTGAGCCTGTCAGTGCAGCTCTACTTGTCTATCTTGAAAACAGAAAGGATAGCTTGAGGTTGTTGAGAGGAAGGGAAGGAAAGTGCTGGGTGTTGGCCATGGATGGCAGGTAAGGTATCTTTAATTGGGTGTACTTTTGGGATGGGAATACATAACGGAGGTCAATAAAGCAGTACTGCATATATCCAAGGCCTGAAAATTAAATGCTCCTAGTGGGCCTACAGCACTGATTGTGCCACCCACTGAGGAGCCTTTTAAACATGTCACAGGTCTGCCATTGGAACCTGTGTGGGCAGGTTTAAACTGCTATTTCCACCTGGCAATTTAAATCTTTTGCAAGGTCTAAACCTTCTTGTCTAAGAAATATAGGTCACCCCTACGGTAGGCCCTACAAAGACCAGAGGGCAGGGTGCACTGCATTTAAAAAGTTGGGCATATGCTTTTATGTTTTACATGTCCTGCTAGTGAAAAACTCTTAAATTTGTTTTTCCACTACTGCAAGTCCTACCTTTCCCACAGGATAACATTGGGTTAACTTATTACTTTTAATAAGTGATAACTTTCAATTGGGAGCAGGTAAGAAAGTCCAGTTTGATCTTTAGGTTTAAAGTATTTTATTGCAGGTTTGAAAACAATACAAACAAATGAATACAGTGGTCTCGAAGAGGTAGCGTGAAGCTTCCGCTATGCGGGAGCGCAACCAGCGCGTACGGCTCTGCTATAGTGATGTCCATCAAGGCACTGTGCTGGGTGCGCATGTGGTGACAACAACTTCAAGGACCAACAACCCCATTCCCAACTCTCCCCCCCATTCCCACCCTCCCAATCCCCCACCCTCTTCCCGTAATGTGCTCAAGTCGCCCTCCCGTGCCACCCACGCGGCGCGCCCCCCCCCTCCCACCCGTCAAACATTCCAGACACATCAGCTAGGTGGGTTCGCCGGGGACGCTAGCCGCAACAATCGGAGATATCGAGGACAGATAAGTTCTTTAAATTCCGTCACTAGTAAGGAGTGAAATGGCAGCCACAGATCTTCAAACCTAGCCATCTCCCCAGACACCATAAGGGATAGCTTCTCCATCCCCAAGACATGCCACAGCCTATGTAACCACCCGGTAATCGTGGGGAGCGTGGTGGTGCGCCAGTGTATGAGTATGTTCTGGACAGCAGAGCCCAGGGCAATCGCAATCTGCCTGCCCCTGCGAGATCTCAGAGGGTACAACAGCCCGTTGGGCAGACCCAGTAGTACATATGCGGGGAAGCGAGGCAGTTCAATGTCAAAGCACCGGTCAATCTCGTCCAAGACCTCCTTCCAATAGGGGCTCAGTAGGGGGCAGTCCCATAGAACATGTGTAAGTGTGCCTATCTGTCCACAATCTCGCCAACAGGTGTTCATGATGTTATGGTTCATTTCATGTAGTCTCTCAGGCGTATAGTACCAGTACGTGGATACCTTGGTGAACGTTTCGGTGAGTCCGGTATGGTACGCGGAGTGTCGTGCCCGGTATGAGATGTGGTCCCACTCTGTGTGACTCAAAGTCCTACCTAATTCCCGTTCCCAGCGTTCCCGCCCTGGATTATAGATATGAAAAGAGGAAGGCTGCAGAAGCTTATATAGATCCGAGATGAGTTTGGAGTCTGAGGTGCGCGTCACGAGCCATTTCTCATAAGGCGTGAGCTTCCGGTCTGCCGAGTCGCGTACTTGCGGCTGAAGCGCCCAGTGACGCACCTGCGTGTACCGCATCCGTTCAGTCTCCGGCAGATGGTATTCTCGCCTAAGATCCTGAAACGGGAGGATACCCTCCGGGCCGTACATGTGGAACAGCGCACTGCATCTAGCCGTCTGCCAGTGCGCGAAGGCCCCGGGCTCCATCCCGGGATGAAAATCCGGGTTCCCGACCAGCGGTGTGAACGGCGAAGGGAAGGTGGTAAGATTATGCGCAGCAGCCGTGGCGTCCCAGACTCGCATCGGGACCCGCGTGATGAAGGACGCGTATAGGTTGGGGGGGCGGTGCGCTCTGCGCAGGAAGGGCACCTCCTGCAGGGTCCTGCCCGCAACCGCCTGGTCCTGGAACAGCCAGTGTTTATCAGATTCCCACCTACTCCACTCCACCAGGTACCGGAGTTGCGCCGCCTGGAAATATTTATGAAGATCCGGAATGCCCAGTCCTCCGGACTCAGGGGCCAGTGTGGATAAGGCTCTCTTGAGTCTGGGTTTGCGGCCCTGCCAGACGAAGCGTGCAATGTCCGCTTGAGTCTGCCGGATCCACCCGTTTGGGGGTTGAAGCGGTAGGGCTCGAAATAGGTATAGCACCTGCGGCAGGAGGGTCATCTTCACTGCGGCTATCCTGCCCAGCAAAGACAGTGTTCCCCTATTCCAGCGGGTTAACTCCTCCTTAAGTTCCTTGCCTAAGGCCGTATAATTGGCGGTCACCATGGAGGATAAAGAGGGTGCTAACAAAATGCCCAGGTAAGGCACCAGGTCTTTGGACCAGCGCATGGGGAAGAGGCCCTGTAGTTCTGCTCTCATGGCGGCGGTCAACGAGACGTCAAGGGCCGCTGATTTCCCCATATTCATCTTGAAACCCGCCACTGCGGCGAAGTCCTCTAATTCGGCGATACAAGCAGGAAGCGACCTTCGTGGATCATCGAGGGTCAGTATAACGTCATCTGCGTAGAGGCTAATGGTGTGGGTATACTTCCCCATCCGCACGCCAGTCGCATTCGGGTTCTGGCGTATGCTTTGGGCAAAGGGCTCCATATAGAGAGCAAAGAGCAGCGGCGACAACGGGCACCCTTGTCTGGTGCCCCGTTCTATCGCAAATTTCTGGGAGCTACAGCCATTCACCCGCACCAACGCGGACGGAAATTTGTAGCTGTTGAATACCAGGGTGCGAAACTTTTCCCCTATACCCATCTTCGACAGAACCTTCTCTAGGTAGGGCCAGTGTACCCGGTCGAAGGCTTTCTCCGCGTCGATCGATAGCAGCATCCGATCCCCAGGGATTCGGGAGGCCTTCTCCAGCACATGAACCACCCTTTTGGTGTTGTCTACCGTTTGTCTCCCAGGGATGAATCCCGCCTGATCCGGGTCCACCAGTCCCGGCAGATGAGGTGCCAGTCGTGCCACCAGGATCCCGGTGTAAAGCTTGAGGTCTACGTTCAGAAGGGAGATCGGTCGGTAGGAGCCGCATAGAGTCCGGTCTTTTCCCGGTTTGGGGATAACCGACACAGTCGCCTGGAGTATGTCTGGAGGGATAGCACCCGGTTCGGAGAATGAGTTAAAAAGGCGCGTAAGGAGCGGTGCTAGCTCAGGGCAAAATGTCTTATAGAAAAGAGGCGTATACCCGTCAGGTCCCGAGGCCTTCCCGTGTTTTAGCCGGGAGATAGCCGTGATCACCTCCTCAACCCGAATGTCCCGTTCCAAGTGCTCTGCCTGTTCCGGGGCGAGGGAGGGAAGGTCCGCCGAGTCCAGATAGTCTGCCTCGGCCTGTGCAGAGGGGGGAGCGCCTGCATATAAGTCGGCGTAGAATCGGCGGAAGCCGTCTGCAATCTGACTATCCTCTGTGGCCGTCACCCCAGCGGAAACTGACAGCTCCTTCACCAGGTGTTTTTGGTGCGTTACTCGAAGCTTAGTCTCCAGGAGCCGGCCACACCTATCGCCGCCGGTGTAGTATGCATGTTTCAAGCGCAGCGCAGCGTATTCCGCCCTGTCCATGTCTAATGCAGACAGGAGTTTCCTAGCTGCCTTAAGTTGCTTCCAGACTCTGGGAGCCCCGGTTCTCTGATGCACCTGTTCCAGTTCTCGCACCTTGCAGGTAAGTTCGTATCTCTTCTGCTGCCGCTCCCTATTCTCCGCCGAGGAGATGGCAATAAACTCGCCACGGAGCACTGCCTTCAATGCGGCCCACTGTGTCGCCCGGGTGGTGTCATCATTATCATTGTGCCGCCGATAGTCGTGAAGTGTTTCCCGTATACGTGTCACTACAGCCGTTTTATGCAAAAGGGTGTCTCTGAGGCGCCACACCCCTCGTGAGGGAGATGCCGGCGGCAGACGGAAAATGCCCTCAACGGGGGCGTGATCCGACAACGAAAGAACCCCCACGTCCGAGGCTGTGGCCAGGTCGCAGACCGGGCTCGTAACCAGAAGATGATCCAGTCTCGCTTAAGTCTTGTGTGCGTGTGAATAGTAGGAGTAAGCTCGGGTGGTTGGGTGGAGACGATGCCACAGATCGTGTAGGTCAAGGTCCTCCATATGGGATTTGCCCGTCCGCGAGATCTCCCCTGTTTGAGGGTATCGCTGCGCCGATCTGTCCAAGGACGAATCGAAGACCATATTTAGGTCTCCACCAACAATTATATGTCTGTCCGGGGTGGTCGCTAGGTCTGCCAAGGCTGAGTGGAGGAACTGCTCCTGGTGGTCGTTGGGACTATATATCGAGGCAACCGTAAACACCAGACCTCCCGCCTTGACCCTGTAAGCTAGGAGCCTTCCCTCTGTTCCGCCACTTTATGCAAGGCTTCCCCTTTAAACATTCTAGACAACAGGATTGCGACCCCCGCCATCTTAGCAGTGTTAGAGGAGAAGTATTGTGTCGGGAATTTCGGGGACCGCATCCTTTGACAGTCTCTGGCCAGGAGGTGTGTCTCCTGCAAAAGACAAATATCCGCTTGTGTGTTTTCTAGTAGGGATAACACCGCTCTCCGCTTGACAGGGTTGTTCAGTCCTTTTACATTAAGAGTAACAACCTTGAGGGCCATCATCTATGTGGGTAAGAGCGCAGCTCAGTCAGTAGGTCGCAGCCCGGGAAGGACGGCGCCCGTGCCAATGGTGTGCAAATGTGGTGCGAGGGCAGAGCAAACGTGTCAACAATACAGTACGGTACCCTTCCCTCCCCCTCCCACTCCCCTAGGACTTCTCCCCAACAGTCCGATTCCGCCTCCCCCAGACCCCCCCCAACCACCCCCCTCAACAAACCCCCATGCAAGCAACCAGCTTCAGCAACCCCTCTCTCTCCTGCTCCCCCCAGCCACTCTCCCCAACACTGTCACTCACCCCGTCAACCCCGAAACTACCCCAACCACCCCCCTCCCCCACCCGCCTCCCAACCAACTGTGCAAAGAGCACTATAGTCCCAGTCTGGTCCCAATGGACAAGTCTGTGGAAAGTTATTGAAGTGGACGTCCAGCCACCACGCGTCCCCCCGCCGCCCCCCAACCCCGGAACCCCCGAACCTGCAAAGATGAAGAGGCTTTGTCGAACTCCCCCCGGAGGATGCTCAGGCCGTCAGGGCCACATCACCATTCGCCGTGTCTCTGGTCACCGCATGCACTGCACTGTCCATTTCCGCCCGGATAGTGGGCGAATCCGGTCTCATGGGCGCAGGTGGGGATCGTCGCTCCGGAATCGTCTGCCAACCATCTCTAGTGCCGCGCCGGCGGCGGGGCGTAGGCGTGTTCTCCTCCGCTGCAGTGATCCCCAGTACTCCGCAGGTGTCCTGGAGGGACCGGAGTTGGTGCAAGGTCCCATTCCAACGGAAGATGAGCCAGAAAGGGTGACCCCAGGAGTACTGCGCGTCATGTTCCCGCAGGAAGTCCGTGGCTATTTTGAACGCTTTGCGTTTCTGCAGTTTGATGGATGACAAGTCCTGGAAAAGGGCCACCGGGTGGCCACGGAAGCGCAGGGATTGCTGCCGCCGTGCCTCTCGAAGAATCCGCTCTTTCAAGGGATAGTCTGGTAAGAAGGCTAAGATGTCCGGGGGCGGCGCCGAGGCCCGGCGCGGTAGGCCCACCCTGTGTGCTCTGTGGATTCGGACAGGGAAGTCTCCGGGTTCACCCAGTATTTCTCTGAATAAGTCTCGTAGGTACGCAGCGATGTCATCTCCTTCCTCTTTCGATGGGACGCCTCGGAACCGGATGTTATTGCGCCTGGACCTATTCTCGAGATCTTCAGTGTGGGCCTGGAGGTCGAGCTGCTGGTCCTTGAGCCGCAGCACTTCCTGTTGCAGTTGTATGATCTCTTCATCTCGAGAGTGCCCGGCCTCCTCAACGGAAGCCACTCGTTCACCTAGGGAATCGACCTCCTTTCGCACTTCTCGGACCTCTCCGGCCACCTCCTGCTTGAGCGTTTGGAAATCTTCCCGGAGGGAACTGAACAGCGACTCCAGGAACTATCTAGTGACTGGAGGCTCCCCTCCTTCCGCTCCTCGGGCATTGTTCGAAGGGCTCGGGGCTGGTTGAGACCTATCCGGCCGTGGGGCACCCCTGGCCAGCATTTCTGGTAGAGTGCGGTCTCCCTTCTTGCCCCCTCTATTCCCGGCCATCGTATGAGTGGGGGGACACGTCGTATGGCACAGCGCCCAGAAGGAGCCGCGGGGCTCGTCTCCGCCGGCAAATCCCTTCGTGGAGTCCGCGCCCAAGGTCACTCCAGCGGGCAGTACCGCCAAGTCACACCCCCGCCTGCGGGTTATCAGAGCACCAGGGGCGTTGGCACCGGGGAGGCAATCATGGACCACATCCGGTGCAGGTCATAGTAGCAATGTCCGTCGGGGCCGATGGAGGCCCACCGCCCCCGGCGGTCGCAGCCGCACCTGCTTGGTTCTGAGACTAGGGCCGCGCAGCAGTCAAGGCCCGTCGCCAATGTGCGGCCGGTCGTTAGAGACGCGGTCGGTCCGCCACGCTTGACCTCCACGCAACCAAGCAGCCCCTCCCGCCAGAGCACTGGAGTCGTTTCCGACAGAGTCCGAGGTACACCTCGACTGGCCGACACCTCGGCTGTGCTGCTCCTCTTCAGCCCGGGAGCGGGTATGGCGCAGTCCGTGTGCTCCAGCCCCTGCAGCAGCGCTGCTCCCTATTGTCTCCATAATCACCTTGGGCCACACAATGGCAAGTTTCGGCCTTCCTGCTGTGACGGGGGTACGCCAGGGCAGCACCACCCTCGGTGCCAGGCAGGGATAGGCCGCGGGGAATTGCGCAATCGGGGGCCTACTTCCGGCCGCGTCCCCGGGCTCGCGTAGCGACCTCACGCCAGCCCGCCACTTCTCTCCCCGGGGTATGCATGCCCAATCGCCGCAGGCTCCCGCCCGGGTCGGAGCGATGCCCGGCAGTCGCGGTTTGGCAGTTTGTGCTGAGCAGAGGGTCTTCAGAGCGGTTCCCCCTCGTTCTCTCCCCCTGGGCTGATCTCCGCTGGAGCAGGGGGACCACGAGCAGACTCAAGCCCGCCGACAGGCCCAGACCCCGGCCCGCCGTAGCACTCCACGCCGGTTCCTCATGTGGCGAGGCCAATCCCGGGCTCAACACCCACCAGGCGGGACCCCTCCAAGGGACCCCTGCGAGGCCGAGCAGGGATTGCCCGACACTCCAGATGGTCCGTGTGCCGTCGGGTCCGCTCGTCCGTGGCGCCGTCACTCCGGCCTTGTGCAGCGTTAGGTCAGCTCCTCGAGCCAGCTTCACACCGGGTCGCACTCCGCGTCCTCGCCACTGCCTTCGACGGGTCACACAGAGCTCCCGGCAGCGCCGTTGTGCAGCGTTTCGATTCCGGTGCCGATCTCCGCACTGTTGGGGGGAGATCAGCAAGTATCAACAGGTCAAGGGCCCAGGATCACGGGAGCTCACGGAAGACACGTCTTCTCAGCCCGCCATCTTGGCCACGCCCCCAGTTTGATCTTTAAAGTATTAAAACCCTCTGTAATGGATAAAGTCAGATTGTAAGTCGCAATTCTGAAAATGGCAATTTTAGAAATTTGGCATTTTCCAGTCCTAACCATATGGTGCCAGTTTTCTGCGTCACATGCCTAGCTGTAGCTCTCAGTTGGTCTTTGTGTATTGCTCCCAGTTAGTCAGACAATAGGGAATAGGGGCTGGCAAGATGGGGCATCTCTGTCTTGATGGGGAGCAGAGTTGTCACCTACCACACTTGCACATCACAAAGACTCTGCCTGAGCAAACTCACAAAAGGTTTGAGACTAGTCTTTTGTGCCCCCATGCAAGGCGATGGAGAAAATTCCAAACACCCCTGGGCAGTGGGGCTTCCAGAGCCTTCTCCTACTTCAAAGTGGGCACCTGGTATGAATAATGAACACCTCGAACCTAACTCTTCAGTACACCTCTGGACCTGTGGAAGACTCAGAAGGACTGCTGTGCTTCTCTTCAAGAAGGACTGCTACTCTGCCGCCAAGCCACCTGGCTGCTCTGCTGCCCTGCTGCTTGAGAGAGGATGACTGAACCTGTATATTGAACCCAGGACCACAAGAGTGTCTTCAAGGGCCAATGGGTTGGCCTCCTGATCAGAGTCTCAGGGACAGAAAAGACTCCCACCACATTGAGCCCAGCATCTGGACTCTGGCCCCCCAAAGGGTGCCAACCCAGCCCATGACCCTTCAAAATGGGCTTGAAGGTGCTCTGCCAGCCCAACTCTGGTTCTGTGAGCAGAAACAACACAGCGCATCTTATCTCCTAACTGCAGTATCGGAACCGCTGCAGCATGATGCATCACCAACACCGGACATCACACCACAGCCCGCAATCTCCTAGGAACTGCTGGTGAGCAATGCATACTAACTGCAGGATTTGCATCACTTTGTATCATAGTCCTGCAGCTCCCTCGGAACCACCGCTGCGTGTTGCATCCAGAATGCAGGCTCTCGCAATGCTCTGCAAACCAGGATTTAAGGCATTTTGTTCAGCTTACCTAACTGGGTCCCTCTATCCAGCTCATGCTCCAATCCGGTTGGTCTGAGCTTGTGACATTGTCCCGGTGTGGTGTGACCAGTTAACCACAGTTGGCACTTAGTGCTTCTAAGTACTGTTTTAACTTAAATCTTTAACATTGCATATCTCAGGCCCTACTGATTGGATTTTTGTAGCTTTGGTATCAAATAATATACTACATTTTACTCTATTTTTCTAAACAGGTGTGGATTTTTCTTGTGTTGTCTTTTCACTTTATCACTGTTTGAAGTGCTGCCTAAAAAACTTCACACATTACCTCTGAGTTAAGTCTGACTGCTTCTGTGCCAAGCACAGGTTCATTTGGGGTTTGCTTGTGTTTCACCCTGACACAGATTGTGGTTTTTGTTTGAGGAAGGTTTCACCACCCTCAACCTGTCACCCGATTTCCTAAGCAGAAGACTTTGGGAACATCCGAGTCTATTATAGTACAGTGGTGATAGAATCTCTGAATGTATTCTGTGAAAAGATGTTTTTTTCTGTTTGTTTCTTATTGGTGGAAATTCTGAGAACCATGTACGTGAGTAGTGAATGTATGACATTCTTTGTCTAGACTTAAAGGATGTGATTTCACAATGCTGGGGAGAAAACCTTTTTTCCTTTCTTAGAAGGCAAATCCATGCTAGATTTCCACCAGAACTTTACTGAGTTATTCTCTGTATTCTTTATGATTTGTTCTCTCATCGTATACATTGATCGATGGCGCAGCCTATACATTTCTGTAAATAAAAATGATTTGAATAAACCTTTAAATTGTAGTCCTTGCCTGTCGTTCCTAATCAGAAAAAGTTTTAGCTTTTACTAAATGCATAAGATTTAACTGAAAGGAGAAACGGATCCAGTGGAAAGCTTCAAAGTCCAATAGGGACTATACAGCTCCCAATCCAAGTTTTTGGTGTGTCCTGAAAGCAAATAAGATAAAGCTTTGCATGGCAACATCACCAGGTACAGGCCGCTAATGTGAGTTTTAGTTATAAGTGGTAGTCACCTTCAAAAGAGGTTTTAAAATGAAAACCCTTTACAAAGATGGCTGTCATTTAGCTTTTCTACATGTGCAGTGTCACCTCCATCTAATAATGATGCAGCATCCAGTTTCTGATAGTGCCACTCATTCATTTCAATGAAGCCCAGCCATGAAGACCTTGGGCTGATGTCTGTGCTGACAGCTAAAAGATCAGGAGGTTATAATTTTGGCCTTTCCAAAAGCTGCCATACAGAACCCATTCATGCTGTTACCAATATGTGGGGGGAATCATTTGGGTTGTTACTTTTGTGCAGTTCGAGCTGGACTGTTCCCATGAGGCACAGGGTCAAGACTGATTTGCCTATGGCTGGGTTTAAACTGGGGTGGCATGGTGAGCAAAAAAACAATGGATTTAACGCAGATCTATTGACTGGGGGTGAATGTTTGATTTGCTCTGCACTCTGTCCATCATCTGTGTGACTTTTACTTTCTCGCCTTAAGTGTGCCGGGCATGCCCAGACGTGGGTCCCGGGCTCACTGTTTCACTGGATTCAAGCTAGACTGGCTGATGAGGGGTGATGCCCCAATACCGGTCCAAGGATGCTTGTCTCCGGACCAGGGAGGACCTGGCTTGGCAGTTCGGGCTAGACTGTTCCCATGAGCTACAGGGTAAAGACTGATTTGAATATAGATGGTCTAAACTGGGGTGGCATGGTGAGCAAAAGAACAATGTATTTAACCCAGATCTTTTGACTCGGGTGAATGTTTGAGTTGTTCTGCATTCCGTCCATCACCGGTGTGGCTTTAACCAAATAACACAAGCATTTATTGCGCTTCTTGTTTTTCCAGTACATTAAAGATGGTGGCTTCCCAATGTGCACAGGAGCCTCTTCAGACTTTGGCCTCAGATAGGAGGCTGGTTGAGCTATTCAAGGTTTCCGCCCACTAATGAATAATGCATATATTAAATGATTTGGTGAAGTCACCTAGTGACTGAGCTATAAAACAGTACTATTGCATTTTATTAGTCATTCACAAGTGGCAGTTTCCTTCAGGAAATCCCTGCATGTTATGTTTACAATTCAGTGTGCAGCTCCTGTACATGATAGACTGATTTGCATTGAGACACAGTGAGGCATGTTTTTACCTACTAAGCTCTACTTTTTGCTGTCACGTAACCATCTTTTGAGTAGAACTTTTGCCCGTGAGAAAAGGGAGTCTTTTTTATGGAAGAGTATTTATTTTAGTATGAAAAGCCATTTTAAGTGAAATATGAAACAATAGGAGACTGCAGATTATCAAGGGCAGTTTCAGAGACCATGATGCAGGCTTTTCTTTTTGTAAATACATCACAAACATGAACAAACATTTGAAATGCAATAGGTCTCGCATTATTAAAGTTTGAACTATTGGTGTTACATTATTTATCAATGCCAGCTCCACTTTAATAATGCGAGAGCTATTGCATTGCAAATGCTTGTTACTTTGTTTTTTGAGCCAGACCTTTTTCTTTTTTTACAATATGTATCAATGATTTATTGGTCGACATGTACTGCTCACAGGCCACTTCCAATGTGCCACATCAAAAGTCTGGAAGAGGTGGACTGCTGCGAATCTGAAGAGAACGGAGGGATTGTTAGTATAGGGTACCCGAGGCCTGGAGAAATCTGAGTAGCTAGAGCGATGAACATCTGAGGCGATCCGAGAGATGAGCAAAAGGGATAGGTAGAGTGCAGCACTTCACCAAAGCATAGAGAAACTGACAGAAACAACACACACTCAAAGTACTCCAGGAAGGGCAAGAAACTGCAATCCGTAATCTGCAGGCACACAGCAGCACTACCTATCACAAAGCAGCATAGAGCACAACGTATCACACAGTACAAGGAGAAACATCACTGTGCATCAAACACCACAAACAGCACTACCCATCAGACAGCACGCGACGGACTGTTCTTTTTTCTTTCTATCACATTATCAAAGAGTACAGCCTATCACAGAGCTTGAATAGCACTACCCGTTATACTATCAAACACTATATATAGTTCACTCTAACAGTATGGTGCACAATTCAACATGACACGAGCAGTAATAGTAATGTGCATCACACACCTCAAACAACACTGTCCAACACCACGCCAACATCACAGCCCGATGCAGCACACACTGCATCGTGCATCACTCTACGAAGAGCACAGTGCACCCACCGCATGATGCACAGAAAGAACTGAGCATCACGCAGCGCAGGCTTAGATCACAGTATCCTTCACAGACACCACGGTGCACTGGACGACACAGCCAACAAAGTGTGTCACACCTTAAGTAAAGCGGCACATGCACCACTCGGCACCATTCACCACAAATTGGCAACAAAAGTGTGCTCCCCTAGTACAAACAACACGGCACATGCCAGAGCAGAAGCAGTACGGCCCACATTATGTTCCAGACGCTGGTATCACAAAGTGCAAAGAGCACGGTCGTCCCACAGCACAAACAGCCTTGGGAATCCTACAACACTGCCAATCACAGAGCACACACGAAAATTAGCATCACACTGTACAAGGAACACTGTGCTCATCACTTACAAGCAGTCCTGTCTAGCACACACAACACGGAGCATCACACGATACAAAATACTGGGCATCTTATTATACCGGACATCACAGGGAACAGACAGCATTATGCATCACACTACACAAATCACATGGAGCACCACAAATTATGCACCGCGTTATTCATCACTAGCAGCGAAGGCATCGCACAGAACAAGCATCACTTATCATCTAACAGCGCAAACAGCACTGTGCATCCCCCAATACAAACAGCACAGCACTGTGCATCCCCCCAGTAAAAATAGCACAATGCATCCCCAGTACAAACAGCACTGTGCATCCCCAGTACAAACAGCACTGAGGGCAGAGATGAGGTAAATTGCTCCGTGAACTGTGTGTGGCCAAAGAAGCGCTCAGCCTGCAGAGGAAGGAGTGGTGCAGAGACAGCGTGCAGCCCCTGTGCAGGCCGGGAAAGAACCTCTGACTGCTGCCAGAAAGGAAATGAGGCCACACTGGCAATGAATATGCGTGGCGACTTCGGAGGCTGTGGTCAATCGAGAGGAGAGAGAAAGTCACGGTGCCCTGCAGGAGGCAGGGCCGGACTGGCTACCGGGCAGTTGTGTGTGCTGCCGAGCAGGGGGATGCTTTCGTTGATGGGGACCTGTGTGTGCAAAACGAAATTCATTTTGCTTTTTTTTTTTTCAAAGGGCACGCAGGTCCCCATCAACGAAATACGCACAAACCACGGAGAAATCATCCCCCTGCTCGGCAGCACACACTACTGCCCGGTAGCCAGTCCGGCCCTGGCAGGAGGTCTCCAGCTGTGTGTTGTCATGTTGTGGGTGTCAGCGATAGTGCCCTGCCAGTGGCTGCAGTGGGTGCGTGGCCAGCAGAACTGAGGAAGCAGCCCTGGATGGGCCCGATACTTGGCCAGCGCTGGAGATGCAGCCGGCGAGGAGGAGAACCTGGGCATAGCAGTGCTGCGATGGTCAGCGGTAGCGAGCCTAGCTTCCAGTGGGAGAAGGAAGGCCCGACAAAGAGAGGGTGCTGAGCCAGAGGAAGGCAAGTGCGCCATCTGGAGGTGGCGTGGGGCACCGCGACAGGCTGGGAAAAAAGGAACACTGAGCATTTCAGTGTAAATGTAAAAAAACACACCCACGAGTGGTGCGCGCGCGCGCACCACTGCGAACCATATGTTTTCAATTATTGCGCCATGCAAACAAAGCCCAATAGCGGAACCCAAAAGGGCTCTCGCCTGCGCGAGCCCTAAAAAGGGCAATACATGGCTAAGGAAATTTCATATGATCAATACACATAGGTGTCACAACAGGACAATTCCAGACATTTACTCCAGACGTATACATTTTCATAAATTTTTTCTGAATCACTAATTAGAATGCAATATTCTGTTCTCCAACTTGTATTCTCAGGTAAAAATATTCACTTACAAAAATGTCCACTGTCTTTAAAAAAGATTTTAAATAAGTAGAAAGTACACTTTGTTCAGAATGAAAAGTCAGCCGAAAAGTTCATGTTGTGATAAATGAGCAACAAGCATAGCAGTATAAAAAACGTTGCAATGTCAATCTAGTGCTAGATATGTTCTTAGGTCCCTGTAAGTCACATTGAATTATTCTTCCTTCTCAACATCTTCAGCTCCAGTTTTCTGTTTTTTTATCTTGGTGTTCCTGCCAGCATGTACAACTTTGTTTGGAGTTGTAGATTATGTCGATAGATCATCCTTCCTCCTTATCCTCCTTCTAGGTGAAGTTTGTGTTGAAAATTCTTGTATGAAGTTTTCAAACTGGTTGTTTTTAGAATAATGAGTTGCTGTGGTCTGTTTTGTCGATGACTTGCGTACATTACTTATGGGTACTTCTCTCTTAACATGGATCCTGTTCAACATATGGGCTCTGGACTTCTCTCTAACTCCTTCAGCATTGGAAGGCGTGTGACTGCTTGTCCTGGTGTCGGAAAACTGATCTGATGGATGGGTGAATAGGCTGCCCGGATCGTTTAGAATGAGGTGTGTAACATCTCTTTGATGCCCCATCCGTCGCTGAGGGTATTTGTTTTTTTCCAGATTATCCCTTTTAGGAAGCAACGCTAGAGGTTCCCATGATCGCACAGTGGGCTCTACAGTGCATGGGCGTAAGTCACACTGGTCCTGGTTGTAAAAAAGATCATCATTTTCTAGCTAAATTCCACAAAATTCACAAGGAATTATGATATTTCCTTAAGACTGATCTGGTAATGGATCCGACAGAAGTGCAAATTGTTCAATGGGTCTGATGTCTGGTCAAGGAATGTTCTCAATTGTTCATCATAGTCCAGCTGGTGAATTGGAGAATTGCTTCTCTTGCTGAATAAATTCAAGACACTTCCGGGGTTAAAACCAGTCTTGTGCAAAATGAGATCATCCTCCGGAATGAGTTCTTTGTAGAATTCACAAGGCAGGAGAAAATCATTAGATGTGTGTTCAAGTATATTATTTACTGGAATAGAAAGATTGCATGAGATAAGATTATTGGTGGTGTGTTCGTTGAAGGTACTTGGATGGACTGCAATCTTTAGAATAGAATTCTCTTCAGCGTCTGTCTTTTGGTCCACATTATTACTGGAAGAAAACTCTTTTTTGAAACTACGTGCCAACAGATATTCAGAATTTAAATTTTCCCATCCAGGAGAAGTCAATCCAGGGACCAGATTCCTTTGCACATTTTCTTGTTCACCAACTAGATTCTGGTAAACAGGCATGGTTTGTGCGTGACTTCTATCGTCTTCCTCATATGATTGGTAAACATTTTTATAAATCCGGCTTCGAAGTTCTCTAGGTATCCTTGGCTGAGGTCTTATGTGATCTTCTCCCAGATAATTTTGGGTTGTTTGCAAATCAAACCAGGTTTAACATTATCCCTATGGTTGTAACGGGAAAGAAGTCTTTCACCATTTATTTTCTGGTTTTCAGTCACTTCTCCACAAACTGTAGGATGTGCTGGTAAATCTTTCACCATAACATTGCAACCACAACTGCTGCAACATTCTGCCTGCGTGCCACAGTAATTTTTATGGTCGCTTACTTTGATGTGCGACAACTCAAGTTCACTGTATTGGCACTTTCACTATTCACAGAAGGCACTTAGGAGTGCTAAAGTTAGGAGTCCTAACTTTACTACTCCTAAACTGAGAAAAATCCTAACTTTAAGACTTTTGCCATTCACAGAAGGCATTTAGGAGTCTTAAAGATAGGAGTCCTAACTTCAGTGAATACCAAAATGGTAGTAAGTTTAGGATTTTGTCTTAAGATAGTTCTGTGAATCAGGCCCTACCTTCCTGAACTTCACAGCAAATCTAGCTTGAGAAAAGCGAGTCGATTACTGTGTGAGAAGTATATTGACCATTTGGCTGTTAAAGAGAGAGCATTATACAAAACAGCAACCATTGTGAGCCTTGGAAGATCCCTGTAATCATTGCATGTGTACAACCAGCCATTTAAAAATGCCTCGCAAAAGAAAAACAGAGAAGCCAGGTGTATAAGGACTATTATCATATAGTGTGTTTCCTCCATATTCCCCAGGTGTGTTGTCTTTGCTTTGAGCCTTTGTGCTAAGCGATTCCAAATTATGCATGATGACCACCGAGGTGCATTTTATTGTGTAAGAAAAGCTGCACTTGAAGGTGTAATGGAAGAGGAAGCATGTGAGACAGTCGCACATTTTGATAGTTTGTGGTATGCTGGCAGCTCGGATTTGCACAGCAGGTCCCAAAATTGTGTTGGTAGTTTTCTTTTTTCTAAATACCATATCCCATTAGGAGGTTGGCAGAAGGTCGTCTGCTCTGGGGTTTTATGGGACTCCAGGAGGTAGCAAGTGTAGTGAATAGTGTGGTGGAACCAGAATGCTGCATGCATGGGGCCATATTTCTAGTGGGTTGTTAAATTTTTATTCCAGAGTAAACACTAACACCTGCTTGCACAGGGAATGTCGTTACAAGTAATTACACCAGGCGCGATAAAGATCACATGTTTCATAAAATTTCAGCTTGTCACACCTGCCAGAATTTAACGGGAGAAAAGGGCCCGGTTTTTACCTGCATACTCAGATTTTTGTGCGGTTAACACTAAAATCCACATATTATTAATTTATGCTATAATTCTAATATGCCATAAATTCCGAACATCTCAGTGTCAATTTTTTATTGGCTGCAATAAATATTGCATCTGACCGGGCCTGCTTGTAATCAGGCCCATAGACTTTTATATGATTGCCATTATGAAATGACAAGTGAGAAGAATTTGGCAAGATGCTGTGCATTATTATAGCTAAACTGCAGAGGAAAACAAGCCTTTCATATGCTGTTTTAGCAGTAGTCAAATACAGCAGTCATGCAGAAAGGCTTCATATAGATGTCTGTTTTGTTTTTATTATATGATATAGGTATTTCCAATTGCAGTTTGGGCAAAAAGTTCGTAGCACGTAAGCTGTTTTGTGTCTACGGACAGCCTTTCCTTATGCGTGAAAACACATGTATTTACAAATGTACCGAAGCACAATAACTTTTTTGCTTTGTCTTTGTGCAACCAGCCTCTTTCTCTGCCTTCTTCCTTTATGACATTCCAGAAATGTGTGCTGCATACAGGACACAGGCAATGGGGTCACAGAAAGGGGCACATTAACATGTTCAAACCAGACCTATTTGCTGTGCCAATTCATTTTCATAGACCTTTTGGTCAAAAATCACAATGCAGGATGCAGTTGAATCTTCCACTATAAATTCTAAAAAAATCTACAAACCTACAGGAACTTCAAAGTTCGTTCTTATCACAACAGATGAAAATGAAGGGAGAGTTATACAGAAATATCACCAAAGTCACCCTTTAACCAGGATGGTTTGGAAACTGAACCATGAGCTGCCTGAAATATACAAATAGGGGACAAATATATGTACTTTGCATCAAAGTGAAATCTCATTTTCTCTCTGCCCGCTCCTTGGAGTAAAAGTAATATGTGTAATATACCTCACTCAGGAAGTAGCTGTTCTTTCCGCATGGGACATCTTTGAGGTCAGGAGATCTATAACATTGCGGTATTTGGGGAATTTATGGTTTCACTGAAACAAAGATAAATAAAGTTTGTATTAGAGTAAAGACTGGTCCACTTGCTAAAGACTAAGAGTAGGTCAATACTTTATTATTTTTAAACAAAGTTTACTTAGGAAAGTAACAGCGCTGAAAGTAAAAAAAAATCCACTTCGTTTACGTTGCTGGCAGGGTATACATTAGAAAGGAGCATTTTATAAGGGTGGTTTTCTCCAAGAACAGTAACTTAGGCCACATGACAAACAAAAGCTTTCCTGTAATCTGGGATAGGGAAGTACATCCATTCACTATTATAGTTATCGGGTGTTATTTCTTCTCTTGAATAATAATATCTGAAAACTATAACATTAAATGTATCTACTTCTCTACCTTGTACTTTAGGTAGGTGTTTCTTTCTAACATGCGCTGCGGGCCGTCGGCAGCCCACTGGGGTTTGTCGCTGTGCCTGGCCACAGGCAAAAGTGTAACTTGCACCGCTACGATGCATTTCTTACAATCGGACATATTACATCACTGATTATGTCTGTCAGTACGCTGGTGCAAGTTGCACATGACAGTTATGTACATATGGTTAATGTAAGTGCTTTTTTTTGGTTTTAAAACAGTAGCGCTTTTTCTGTGAATTTCTTAAGGTTTTTCTTTGTTTACCAAAGTTAAAACCTCCCTTTTTTCAACACAGAAAACTAAATTTAACCTTTGCTTTTCAGTGTGTGTGTGCGTGTGTGTGTGTGTGGTGACTGCCACTGTGTGTGAAAGGTATTTTTGTTTTTGTTACTAACTTTGGCACTGTTTGACTAATTTGCACAAACTTTCCCAAAACAAGTTTATCCTCCTAATGCTTCCTAGGCAGCCTTGCACTGATCCATCAAGGGGGAGGGCTAAGAAAAGATCCCCAAACGCAGATCTCTCATGTTAATTACCAAAGGAAATGTTGCTCTCCGATTAAGAAAAACATGTTTGAATGAAGATAAGAAAATTGGGCAAAAAGTTAGAACTTTACTAAGAAAACATGCTTTTCTTTATTTGGTGTAAATCTGTTCAGCTGTCTTACACAAATGTGCATTAAATAGGTGCACAGGTTGTCCTTAAAGCAGTTAAATAGTTAGGTATTTGGATGGGGTTGGTCTCGCTGGAGTCCCACAAGGAGTACCCCCCAGGAGTCGTACGGGAGAGCCTTGCTGGCTCCTGACAGAGTATACAAATATAAAATACAATGATAAAAATAAAATGTTAGCCTCTTGGGAGGTCCATCCATAAAACAAGTCATCAGGGATGCCATCATTGATGTCATTTAATAGGTAGATATGCTAATGCAAAGGGAGGAAAGGTAGATGGCGGATTGACGCCGCCGCTAGGAGGTCACTTGCAGTGGTGTTCCTGTTTTACTTACCGGCTGCAGGCATGGAGGCGCTTGCGGTAGCACTACAACAGGAGGAAAGTCGGAGTTGATAGCATGGGGAACTAAAGGAAGAGCTTTCCGTCTCAGAAATCAATGGAGGAGAGATACTTGTCATTTCATTGCTTACCGTTTCAGACCCTCCGTGACTTGCGTAGGGCTGTTTTGGCTTGGCGGACCGAGAGACCGTCTGCGCTACTCCTGTCTTTATTGACTTTAAACCACAAAGACAAAAATAAGGAAGGAGTCTTTTCAGTTAAAAACCTACGCTTGAGAGATACCCTGGATTTGTCTGCATGATTTTTCTGGCTGACCGTGTTCCGCTCCGGGTTTAACTTTTTGTTACCGAGCGTATTTTGTGACCTGCTTACTAGACTACCTCATCTTAGTAAGCCACAAGGAATGGGACCACCGAAAAGGAGCACCCTGAAGGGTGGACGTACTGGTGTTCGCTCTGCCACAGCACCGGCTGGCACTGGAGCTGGGGAAGCAGCTTTCACTTCGGGAGGAGAAGAGCTTCCACACCTGGTGGAGAACTGGCTCAACGCGCTCTGCCTCACGGGTAGGTCGCCCTATTTTGAAAGTGCTGCAAGTGGGAAAGTCCTACGCAGTAATAAATCCAGGGGGAGGTCAACTGCTTATCCTCCAGAGAATTGATATGGTGAGTGCACTTATTGGGGCTGTACTGCCATCCGGGGCAGAAAAGCGACAGGAGGATGCAAAACCATCCATAGCTCTGGGTTTAATATCAGATACTCAGCGCATAGCTGATATTGGGAATGACTTACAGGGAGCGGAAATATCTACATTTCAGGAAGATATGGATGTAACAGTGTTGGACTTGGCCCTATTTGCAGGGTCATCCCTGAACTTTTTGCCTTCCTCCTGTATTTTGTCTGACCTGTTTTTGTTGGTTTTATGACTCTTGGCCCTTTACCACTGCTGATCAGTGCTAAAGTGCATACACTCTCCCTATTGTGAATTGATGTATGGATTAGTGATTGCATGATTGGCTTGTTTGGTTTACTTGTCAGACCCTAGTACAGTGCACTGAGTGTACCCAGGGCTTGTAAATCCAAATGCTGCTGGTGGGCTTGCAGCACTGGTTGTGCCGCCCACAGAAGCAGCCTTGTAAAGTGTGTCTCAGGTCTGCCATTGCAGAGCCTGTGTGCAGTCTTGTACTGCCATGCTGACTAAGCAAGTGCACCCACTTGCCAGTCCCTAAACCTTCCTTTTTCTTCATATCAAGACACCTCTATGGTAGGCCCAGGTGCAGGGTGCATTGTAAGTATAAGGTAGGACATGCCCTGGTGTGTGTGGCATGTTCTAATAGTGAATTACAGCAATTCTCATTTTTCACTATTGCAAGGCCACCTGTTCTCCATAGGCCAGAATGGGCAGTTAGATTATTACATTTTATAATCCTAACTGACTCAGGGAACATGGTTGAAATTCGAGTTTAGTATGCCTGAATTCGGAGTAATAAAATACATCTTTTAGCAAAGTTGGTTTTAACATGCTGTGTTTGAAAATACCCCTTTTAGAAAGTAGGTATTTTCTTGTCTAACTATCCAACCCTGCCTCTGCAAGGTTGTGTATTCCTTGTCTGGAATTAGAGTGATATTGCTGGGGTAGTCAGCTCAGTGGTGAATAGAGAGATCTGCATCTAGATGGGAAGGAGGAATTGCACCTGGGACCTGAATAGGGCTCTGCCTTTCCTCCACAATGCTGGCTCCACCTCCTGTGGTGCATCTGATGTCTCTGCCCTGCGCTGTGAAAGAAGAGAAGAAGTCATGTCAACAGAGTGCTCCAGGGCTGTGCCTTCTCTCCATAATGCTGGCTCAACCTCCTGTGGGGTGTCTGATGTTTCTGCCCTGCACGGTGAAAAGAAAGAAGGAGTCATTTAAACAGAGTGCTCCAGAACTGGTGTGGACTAGGCAAAGGCCCATCTGCCCTCAGAGCACAAAGGATTTTGGAGTATAAATATTGGGACCCTGATCCCAAGTATTTAGATCACTTTTGGACAACAAGAAGAAACATTTGCTGAGGAGAGGAACCTGAAGAAACTGAGGAGAGACTATCCCTAAGCTGAAGTGCTGAAGCAGCAGGTGCGGGGAGGGAGGTTATCAAAAGGGCTTGCCTGTGCATGGAGGATGAAAGGACGAATGGGTTTGGGGCGGGAAGTGACTCCGGGGCTTTGTCATGATGACAAGGTTTTACAGCCCCGGTACATAGTTCAGGCTTAGTCAGCGCGCTGGGAGATTATAGCGAGGTCAGGGTGAAACATAGGTGACCAGCAGAGTATGAAATGGTCGCGGTGTCTAAAATGGTTGCTGCTTACGTGCACGTAGAGGCCCTCGCTAAGCAAGATGGCGCCGGCAATGTTCATGTTTGTCGTTTTCATATCCACAGTACCTGGATGCGTAACACAAAGTGAACAAAAAGACTCGCAAAAGGGGAGACGCGTCAGTTCCGTGATCCGGGGGAACGGTTGCGTCCTACCTCAATGCTTGCGCAGAGTAGGGGACTAGTCGTGAGCCTTACCGGCGGAGTTGATGCGTAGATTCTCGGCTTGTGGGCCCGTTGCGATGCGCAAGATGGCGCCTCGATGCGATGATCCAGTTGCGATGCGAGAAGATGGCGCCCTTGATGCGGTGATGTGATGACGCCCTGGCAGCCTTGCAATGACTCTGTACTTTGAAGCCGTGACAGGCCCTGCGACGCGCTTCTCCAGTGATGCGATGGCGACTCTCTCGATGGCATCACGCTTCTTCGATGATGCGACAGCAGGCAGCTTTGATGAACACACGCTTTCAGGGAGATACGGCGAAGGCTCGCTTCTCCGGCGTTGCGACAATTTCAGCTGCTGCGGCGGTACGCTTCTTCCCGATGCGTCGCGCTTCCAGCTCCCAGCGGCACGTACGTGACTGGAGTCAGAATTCCCAGCAAGGAAATTGAGGAGGGAGCTGGAGGTGAAGTCTTTTGGCCCTGAGACTTCAGCAGGAGGCAAGCACAGTTCAAGCCCTTGGAGAATATTCTGTAGATGAAAGTCCTTACAAAGTTCCTTCTCCTTTCCCTTGGCAATGAACCAACCACTGCAGGCCAACCCAGCAAACAGCACACTGGCAGAGGGGCAGTCCAAACTCCTGCAGCTTCCTTGGTTCTTCTCCTTGTCAGAAAGGTTTCTTGTTCCAGAAGTGATCTAATTTCTTGGGATCAGGGTCCCAATAATTATACCCCAAAATAATTTGTTCTCTGAAGGCAGAGAGGCCTCTGCCTAGTTCAAACCAATTCCTGAGCACTTTGTTGACATGACTCTTCTCTTTCTTTCACTGTGCAGGGCAGAGACATCAGACGCCCAACAGGAGGTGGAGCCAGCACAGGAGAGGGAAGATCCAGCTCTGGAGCACTCTGTTGACAGGATTCATCTTCTCCTTTCACTGTGCAGGGCAGAGACATCAGACACGCCACAGGGGGTGGAGCCAGCATTGTAGAGGGAAGGCCCAACCCTATTCAGGTCCCAGGTGCACTCCTTCCTCCCATCTGGATGTAAATCTCTCTATTCACCACTGGGCTGTCCCATCCTGTCTCCTGGAATTTCCCCAGCCCTGTCACACACAAACCCATACAAGGAATACACAATCCAGCAGAGGCAGGCTCAAATGGTTAGGCAAGCAAATACCTTCTTTCTAAAAGTGGTATTTGCAAACACAGAATATTAAAAAAAACTTTACTAAAAGATGTATTTTATTATTCTGAGTTCAGGCATACTAAATTTGAATTTCTACCATGTTCCCTGAGTCAGTTAGGATTATAAGAATGTAATAATCTTAACTGCCCATTCTGGCCTGTGAGAACAGGTAGCCTTCAATAGTGAAAAACAAACATGGCTGTAATTTACTATTAGGACATGCTACACCCATCAGAGCATGTCCTACCTTATACTTACAATGCACCCTGCCCTTGGGCCTACAATAGGGGTGTCTAATATGAAGCAAAGGGAAGGTTTAGGGACTGGCAAGTGGGTGCACTTGGCCAAGTTGACATGGCAGTGCTACACTGCACATAGACCTTGCAATGGCAGGCCTGAGACATACTTTACAAGCTGCTTATGTGGGTGGCACAACCAGTGCTGCAAGCCCACCAGCAGCATTTGATTTACAAGCCCTGGGCACACATGGTGAACTGTACTAGGGGCTGGCAGATAAATCAAATGACCCAATCATGGAATAACCAATTAGTATATCAATTTAACATGGGGAGCACTTGCACTGTTGCACTGATTAGCAGTGGCACAGCGCCCAAAGCATAAATCCAGCATAAACATATCAAAACAGAGGAGGCAATCTGTCAAAAATGGAAGGGAGACTCACGACAATGATGTCAGGTTTAACAGCCATATTTCCATCTTTGCAACACTTTCATTGCGCTGCGTGTCGCATCTTAAGGTACATTGACTCAAAATGTCACATTTGAAGAACTAAAGAGAACTAAGCTAAAACTACCATTTTAAGTACAGTATTGTGGTCCTGTGATAAGTCTATATAAAGAATATACATCATTGTGTGGTGTCCTTCTGTAGTGTTGTCACTTGATTACTGTATGTGTTCACAAAAGCTTTAAACACTGCCTCTGGGATAATCCATGTCTACTCTTGCCAAGCTACCAAGGGGGTTAGCAGGGGTTATTTTAGGAGTGTACCCCCTTACCCTGACTAGAGCCAAGGGTCCCTATTTGTCACAAGTACCTACCTGTGCCAACTAGAGACTCCCCAATCTAACATACAGGTAACACCAATAATTTAGGGAAATATCTAACTGTATCTACCCCACAGTTTTCTATTCAAGGCTCCGGGCACTCTAATGCCAACCAGTGTCAGCAGCTCCCTCTGAAGCCGATATCTCTGAGTGCTCTGAGAAACTTACAGAATTGCTTGAGGGTGGGGATTCTTCATCTGCTACAACTGTAATTGGATACTTAGGGCCAGATGTAGGAAGGCAAATACCGGTCGGTAACGGCCGATTTTGTCCGTTACCGACCGGTATTTGGTAATTGAGATGTAGGGGGCCCAAATTTTAACGAATCTGTAAATTTACCGATTCGGTAAATGTACAGATTCGGTAAAATACCGAATCGGTAAATTTACCGAATCGGTAAATCTAGATGTAGGTGGCACTTAAAATAGTGCCACAGGCCCTTAAGAATTCGTTATTTACCATGAAATACTATTTCATGGTAAATAATGAATTCCTGTGTACATGCACATCTGTGCATGTACACCTGTGCCATGTGACACACATACATTCCCTTAGGGCATGTATGTGTGTCACATGGCACACAAGCCAGAATCAGGGGTGCAACAGGGTATCAAAGTGACACCCTGTCCCCCTTGTCAATGCGGTAATTTTACCGAATCGGTATTTACCGATTCAGTAATTGACATTAATTCCTATGGGCCTCAGGAATCAATGTCAATTACCGAATCGGTAAATACAGAATCCTACAGATTCGGTATTTTTCACCGATTTTTTACCTACATTGGATTTACCGAATCATAAATACCGAATCTGTAAAATTCGGTATTTATGAATCGGTAAATCCAATTTACCTAAATCTAGCCCTTAGTCAGCTGTCCACCAACAATTGGAACATAGTATTAGCCCCACATTTTCTAGGGAAGTCGACATGCTGGAAAATAGTTCTGGGGCTAAGGAAGGCTTTCAATGGTACGGACACTGCTAATAATGGATAGATAACCATCAGTTGTAAGAAGGGCCTCAGGGAGCATAATGAGGAGGGGGCTTTAGTGAATAAGCATCGCATAGGTGATGCTAAGCCCAGAGCTCAGAAACAGCATAAAAAGAAGGCCCTTGACAAACAATGTGACAGCTCTGTTAAAACTGCAGTAACCAATAGCCTGCTTCGGCAAATGGGTTACGCAGAAGGGAGAAGATAGGAGAATAATTTCGCGACTTTCTGGCTCTGGTTCAGACTCGGTCTCTCATAGTAACTCAGACTCTTTCAGATTCTTTGGCTGTTACCAGGGGTCAAGGCAACAAAAGCCATAGTACCGATCGCAGGGTTACTAGTGGTCAGAGGCAATCCTTGTTGCGCCCTTCTTCAACACCCTCAGTTGCTACAATAGCTATACAAGGGGATTGAGTTGACATACCAACAATACCTAGTCAGTTCTCTGAACAGACATTGTTGCTAGAAATTTTGCAGGCACTACAAGCACAGAGAGTAGAAGCTCAGGATTACTATGCCCAAGCTAGGGCTGATAGTTCTGCTATTAAGCTTACTCTTTCAGAGGTTAAAAACGAGGTAGCCTCTCTTACATCTGAAATCACTGAGCTACAACAGTGGGTATTTGATACTGAAGACCAAATGAGCAAAACAGTGAGGGTCACAGATGCACATGATACTCAGCTCAGAACCATGCCACAGAAGATCGAGGACTTGGAGAATCGACAGCAACGCAATAATTTGCATTTTTTTTGGATACCAGAAGGATTGGAAGGTGCGGACTGCTGTACATACATTGTAAATGTATTTCAGAAATCTTTCCCAGACTTAGCTGATTGGGATTAGGATAGTCAAGTCCAACATGCACACAGGCTACCATTGATTACTAACAAACCTCCTGGTCGATTCCCTAGGTATATTCTAATTTGTCTGGGAAATTTCTTACTACAGCAAGTGGTCTCCATTAAGGTGAGGCGAACTACGTCTATACGTATGGACTCACTCTCAATATTTGTCAGGTCTGACTTTTGTAATAGTACAATGGACAGGCAATGGAAACAACGTCAATTTATCGATCCATTGATGGTGGTTGGTGTGCAGGTTTATCTCCAGGAGCCTGGTTGTTTAAAAATAATGAAGGATGGTTACTCCAAGCTAGTATTTACGTAGCAGAAGGCTCAGGAAGTCCTTAACTCTTGGTGACAGGGGACTGAGAAATAATTTGTAGCGATAGTTGAATGTTTATGGATAGGCTTCTTATGCTTCTATGTATTTTCTCTCTGGTGCTCTTCTTCTTTTGCCTGTTTATCTTGCTCTTTTTCTTACATATCTCAGAAAATGCTGTTCTAATTTGGAGGCACTCTGCAACTGATCCTACTTAATGCAGTCTCATTGGACAGTAAGAAGGGGGGGGTGATTCCTTTCTTTAGACATGGGGTGGGTAAGGAGAGGGGTTGGGGAGGGTGCATTGTTGCAGAGTAAAAGCAAAAGAGCTAGGAATATAATATTCTTTTCACTTGGGGGAGTGGTTTTTGGATGTATTTTAGGAAAATGTGTCCAAAGTGAGTTATTTTGTTTTATATCATGGCAATCTTTATGTTGGAATGTATCTGGGTTAAATGCCACTCGTAAACGCCAGCTTGTATGTGAAGAGTTAAAGATGTATCACCCACATTTAGTCTTTCTAACAGAAACTCATATAGCATACAAGGATCGAACATGGCTCAATCAACTTGGATATAATGCTGCTGTCTGCTCACCTCAAACTGTTTCAATTAGGGGTGTGCCTATACTAGCTAGTACATTTTTGGTAAATAAAGCTTGTCATGTTTTAGCAGACACTAGGGGGAGGTGCGTGAGTGCTCAATTGGAGGTTCATGGCACTAAATATGTTTTAGCTGTGATCTATGGGCCTAACATAGACGATACGGCGGTCTTTAACACACTTATGTTAACTTTGCTGGAATTTCAGGGGACTTCAATAGTTATGGGTGACTTCAACTGTGTTATAAATCAAACATTAGACTCAACTTCTCTGTGCTTTACTTCAAGAATGTCAAAAGTATGGGGTTACATTTTGGAATTTGCTCGTTTGCATAACATTCATGATGTCTGGAGGGTTTTGAATCAAGACGCCCCGGGGTTTACATTCTACTCTTGCCCACATCGGCACTATTCGAGGATTGATATGGCTTGGACCATTGCTACAGTTCTGAGTACAGCTAAGATGGAGATTTGCCCTAAGATCACTTCAGATCACAACCCGATTTTGCTAACAGTTCAATTGACACCCTCCGTTAAGACAGGACAGCCTTTTTCCTTCGCACAATATTTGTTATCTGCTGATGAGTATACCTTGCATATGGGGAAACTATTGGCAGAATTTTTGCATTTTAACACTCATAATGCGTCACCCCATATAGTATGGGACTCCATGAAGCCACTCATAAGGAGTACTACTCAGCAATTTAAGTTGACCAAAAATAAAACCAAGTAAGCTTCCATCAAAGCAGCTTTTATGACTTTAACTAGTTTAGAGCTCTCCCACGTGCTGTCTGTTAGGAGATGGAATGAAGATAAATTACAGGTGTAAATCAAACTAATCGAAGCAAAGTAGGCAGCATTAGGGATTATTAAGGAAAGAGAGGCAATTGCCTTTAACAAATTCCGTTCTGAACAATAAGAATACAGCGAACAGGTGGGTAGAGAATTAACTTATAAAATCGCTGATAAAAAGACTAAAAGTAGGATTATTGAAATCAAAGGTGCAAATAATGCTCTACATACTGAAGCCCAGGTGATTTTGGAACAATATGTGTCTTTCTATGAAGATCTCTATGCCCCTTCAGGCCCAATAGTATTACAGGAGGTGTCTAGATATCTAGATAGCGCTCAACTTCCTTTGCTAACAGCTCAGGATGCTGCCCAATTGAAGTTAGAGCTATTGGCTGAGGATATGTGGATAGCCCTATCATCTCTTCCTACGGGTAAAGCTGCGGGTGGAGATCAGATTCCTGTAGAATTTTATTAAAGTTTTTAAAAACATCATACCTCCACTCTTTATTAAGGTTATTCTTGAAATAGGGAAATTAGGTATGGTACCACCCTCCCGGGACACAACAAACATTGTATTTTTTCTAAAGAAGAAGAAGCCACCAGCAGATTGTGGACCGTACCACCCGATTTCACTTATTAATCATGATGTAAAATTGTTTGCAAAGATTGTGCTAATCGCTTTTCTCCATTAATGCTGAAATTGGTTTCTAGGCAACAACATGGCTTTATTATGGGAAGAGATACGTCAACCCATTTTAAAACCACAATTATGGCATTTGATCTGGCTTAGCATATTAATGTCAATTTAGGTATGATACTATTGGACGCAGAGAAAGCGTTCGACCTGGTGGCATGGGGCTGACTTTGGTCTACTCTTACTGCACTAGGAGTTCCTGACCGGTTTTTGATATGGGTAAAGGCACTCTATTGTTCACCTCAGGCTACACTAAGTTATGCTGGCCTATAGTCTAAGTATTTTCTGATAAATTGGGGCACACAACAGGGATGCCCTCTGTTTCCTCTGTTGTTTGCTTTATATCTTGAGCCTTTTATCCGAGTTCTATTGATGAATCAAGGCATTTTACTGATTTCTCAAGGACCTAATGTACTAAAACTTAATGCTTATGCGGACGACATGGCAATCTTCTCGCCGGATCCAGCTCTATCTTTAGAATTAATCATTCAAGAAGCTGATAGATTTGGTATCTTTTCAGGATACAAACTGAATACTAATAAAACTCAGGTTTTATTGAACTTCAAACCAGACAGTCCTATAATGGGAACTTGTTCAGAAGCCACATATCTCGGTGTTTGTATTGCCCCTCAGATTCAAAATATTATTAAATTAAACCATGAAGCACTGTTGGCTGATGTTGTTAAAAAATTTAAGAATTGGCACAGGTTCCCTATTAGTGTCATTGGAAGATGTAATATTGTGAAAATGACAAATCTCCATAAGTTTATTCATTTATTTATGTCCATCCCCTTGAAAGTGTTGAATTTGTTCTTTAGGAAACTAGATGGGGCAGTAGGCAGCTTCATTTGGGGCTATGGTGGTGCCCGCCGGGCAATGAAATCATTAAAATATCCATTTAATCAAGGCGGTCTTTCACTTCCTGATTTTAAATTGTATTATTGGGCTTCCTTTATGAGTAGACTAGCAGCCCGTCCCGACGTTGTCCGGATATGAAATAGAATCTGTGTAATGTGTGTATTTGGCAAGGGCAATTTATTTTAAAATCTCACCGTAGACAACATTTTTTGTTTCATTAGAATAGGGACGGAGAAGGCCCAGCTGCAGCCCTGGTTGATGTTAGCAGGCACGTGTAATTGGTGTAGTATTCCGCTGCCTGAGCCCGGCTACAGCCCTTGTTGATGTTAGCAGGTGCGTGTAATGTTGTTGAATGAGAGAGTTATCAGCCGCGGGTAAATCCGTTTAATGAGAGAGTTGAGTGACAGCGAGTAGGAGAGGCTGCAGTAATTGTCCCCACAGACACGCTCATTTGCATGTTCCCCCGCTTGAGGCCCAGATGCAGGCCTGTTTGATGTTAGCAGGCGCGTGTTCCCCCGTTTGAGGCCCAGCTGCAGCCCTGGTTGATGTTATCAGGCGTGTGTAATTAGTGTACTGATCCACCACCTGAGTCCGGTTAGAGCCCTGGTTGATGCTAGCAGGCGCGTGTAATTTCGTTGAATGAGAGAGTTCAGTAACAGCGCACAGGAAAGGCTGCAGTAACGTTACTTACCAGGCCTCCAGGTGAACGGGTTTGTCACGCCCCCAGCAACCGGCCATAACAGACGATCTTCTGATTAATGTACGACCCACATGGCATGAAGGGCGGAATGTAGCACACGCCCCCAGCGTTTCTCACGCCCCCAGCGTGCCCCTTGATGCGGCGCAATCGCGTTCACATGGCATGAAGGCTGGACACATGCCCCCAGTGTTTCTCACGTCCCCAGCGTGTCAGGCCCCCAGCGTGCCCCTTGATGCTGCGCAGCAATGTAATTGGCACTTGTATGTATGACTCACATGACATGAAGGGCGGACACACGCCCCCAGCGTTTGTCACCCCCCCAGCATTTGTCACGCCCCCACAAACGCCCACAGTCCACGATGTGATGGCCATACCACACGCCCCCAGCGTTAGTCACGCCCCCAGCCCACGGCCACAAGGGACTACTTTGCTGGCACGGTTCTTTTACCTTTTAAATGTATAGAGGAGTTGGCCTAACGGCTAAGACGCTCGACCACGGACCTGGTGATCTGGGTTCGAGTCTTGGTAATGACGTCAAACATCCTGTGATTCTGGGCAAATCACTTAATCTCCCTGTGCCTAACAAAAATAAATGTGTGTCCTCATGTAACGTAACTGGTGCTATGTAAAGCGCCATGATACCTGATTCAGTTTGAGTCAAGTTCGTGCTATATAAAACTCTGCAAAAACAAATAAAAAATGGTGGCCGTCTGCATAGCCTATGTCCTTCTGCTGCACCTGCCCTTTCCAACGCTGTATTGGGTGTTGTGATTGGTTCTGTGGTTACTGAGATTACCCGCCTCAAAGGTTTGGGCTCTCTCTTTATAATATTAGTATGGATTCCGCAGCTTCTTTCCAACAAGGACCAAGATTTTAATTACAAGCTTTTGTTAACCCAAGATCGTTGTAGGTTTCTTTACCGAATACACAAACTACTTCAAGAGAGTACGCTTCAAGACACTTAGGGACTTAACTATTTTTTGGCGGGAAATAGTTACTACGTATTCTCTACTGATTTATTTCACTAAGTTTCCGCATGTCGGACAATCCACTTGCCCCAGACATATTTCGAGATAGTACCGTTAAACAATGGGTTAGCCTTGGAGTGGATATACTAGCAGATCTCTATAATGGTAATGGCTTTTGCACTTTTCAAGATTTGCAGGATTCTTTTTTGATACCACGTCAGCATTATTTTAAGTACTTTCAAATTAGGAATTATTTTGTGAGATCGCAAGGGCTTAAAATGCTGGGGTCACAGCAACTATTATTGTTTTACATGAACCTTCTCAGAAAAGGCCAATATGCATTGTGGCTACGTTTATTTAGCCAAGATAGATTGGATCCTCTTTCACCTATAGCTTGAAAATGAAGTGCAATTCTTGCTGAGGAAATAACAGCTACAACTCTAGAGGATGCATTATCAACAGTAAAAGATGCTGTATGGTCTAATAATTTAAGACTTCAAAAATTGTAACCTATGTGTATGTTGTACTATACACCTGATTAGATAGTTAGATGGGGACAAACAACGATTTAATATTCTAGTAATAGGGCGATCTGTCCTTAATGTATGTTCATCACGTGCCCTCTTTTAGTGGCCTTTGGGCGTGAGGTCATGCCTTAAAAAATCATTTTAGATTGGATATGGTCCTTTCTATTAAAGAGATATTGCTTGGCTACAGGGACGATCTTAACCGAGGGAGGTGAGCATTAATAGCCATAGTAATAGTTACTGTTAGATTGGCTATAACCCGTGTATGGATCTCTTCAAGGCCGTGTAATGTAATGGAATGGTGGAGTATTCTTATCGAGGTCTTTGAACGAGAAACGGCTTTGGCCAGGGTCTGAGGTTTAAAGGCACTGCAGACATGTAATGCTATTTGGCATGGTATGAATCAGGATTGATTTTCTAAGTTTGTGGTATTTGTTTTTAATAGTCAATGTTTACTAATCTCTTCATTTATTATGTCTTCTTTCTTTCTGTCCCCCTTGAAACTAAAATGTACACAGAAAAGTATGTAAGAGGTTATCTTTTGTATTGTTTGCATTTTCTGTGTTTGTCTCCTTTGCAAAAAAGAAAAAGGCAGATAGAAAGATAGATAGATAGATAGATAGATAGATAGATAGATAGATAGATAGATAGATAGATAGATAGATAGATAGATAGATAGATAGATAGATAGATAGATAGACAGATAGATAGATAGATTCACAAGCCTTTGTAGGAACTGTTGCATCATTTGGGTTACTTGTTCTGTTTGTCCACCGCTGGCAGGCAGAGAAAAAAATAGACATCACTTCCTAAAGATGTACATTATGCACGCCAGCATTATGCTTTTAACTGAGTCCCACGGTGAGAGGGAATGACAGAAAGCATCCCAGATATTCGTACAGTGTAATTAATGAAAATATCTGCCAATTTCATGGCACTTGGTATCTTACAGGAGGAGAAAAACATGCCATTCTGCTTAATAGATAGATTATGACCAAAATGGGGGTTGGCCATGAACTTGGGGCAAATCAGTTACACAGACCACACCGAGAGTATGCCAATGGGAATGCAACCCAGATAAATGCTGCAGCAGTGCTGTAGGATGAGAAGGTGTGCTTTTATTCCATGTGTCCAATTGCACAGTTCTGAACAAGTGGCTGTGTATCCTTAATCTGGGTTTTCCATCAAAGCTAACTGAATAGATGAGTTTTAGCTGTACTGCCAGACATGCGGTATTCCACAATAAAGTGGCTCCTGGCACTGCGCTGTGCTACTAAGTACTATGCATCTATTTTGAAGTACAAACCTTCTCAAATCATTGTTTCAGGACCTTGCAGCCACCCAAGGTAGTCTATTAAACAGAAGCAGAGCAGACCACATCAATAAATTTGCCAAAAGCTTATTCGCCTCTCACAGTTACTTCCTGGAGGCTAGTCTAAGGAGTGCTGTTCTGTATTTCATCATCTAAGACCCCAAGTCTGGATAATGCATCTGCTTTGAAGTCAAACTCACTGACAAATAACACCCAGTGGAATTGTCTGAGGGCAAATCTCATACTGAAGATAGAACTTGCAGAATTGTTTGGCCTAAATAAATGGTCACTGTAGCCTGGGACCCTAGGTGGTAATGCCCCCATGCTCGGAAGGATGATTTAATGGATAACAGCTATTTCTCCAAGTTGATATAATTGCATTTAATGGGGAACAGCTTCTTGGAGACAATTGCCACTGTCAAAGTGTTGGGGTCTCATTGGGAAAATACTCCAACAATTGCAAAATGAGAACCATCAGGCTTCACCACTTATAGAAGTACAGGGTATGAATGACTGTGGTCAGGCGCTGAAATTGAATCCTCTTTCAATAATGAAAGGTGGCTTCTGCAGCCTCTTTTTCATGTGGGCTTCCTCGCTTCATTATTATTTAGCCCCCGTGTGGACCAAGTCCCGGCGGCATTGTGAAATTTAATTGCGGGGGCCCAGGGGGTCCCCGCTGCCCCGAGAACTGCCACCCTCAGGGCTTTTCTTAAATATTTGGGAGGGTATCCAAAATATGCAGAGTATATCATATCATGGATACAGCAAAAAAAGAAATATTCTTACATATATCCAGTATCCAGTGCTCAAGGCAAGTCACAAGCGGCGTCCCGTACACCCTTGTGATTTCAAGGCAGGACGCCACTTCCGTGCCAAATGTCCCATCTTAAGAGCTTCCTTCAGGGCTGCATCAAAACACATAAAAGCACATTGAACCACGACCACGACCGACCCGCCCGATGCCCGAGTCATACTGCTGTGCCTACTGTTAAGTTTCCAGGACATTTGACATGTTTTGGATTTTAATAATTACACCTACAGGGATTAAGTAAACTAAACTCTTCACATTAGGTCCTTATTGTGCAGTAACCAGGAGTTGTTGGTCGTGCGTTGACATCCTGTCACACAGCCGTAAATACGTGATACCACTCCCCTTGTATTATTCTCTGATGCTCATGTTGGTAACCGAGGACATAAAATGGAGCCTTAATGCTTCACGCCAGGGGCTTGGTGCTTTAACGCTAGCTCTGCAGCATCGGGCGGGAAAACATCTAATTTCTGTGCTTGCCCCCGAGCGTGCCTCGCCTGGAGGACTACCTTGGGACTACCTTGGGAGCAGGGGTATGGACTGCGCACAAGAACTGTATAGCGCCGAGCAGCCTCTGGCTGGAAGGGTGCGCTAATTGAATAGAGTCTCAATTAACTAGCCCTTGCGGCTGGTTTTGCACTTTCCAGCCAACACCCTTCTTCTTGTACACAGATGCAAATAGTTAACCCAGGCTGCAGCGAGGTCTCAAGCAATGTACAGCAATCCAGTCCACAGCTGCAAGACCTGCTTCACTTTTGTCACACCACAACACTGCACAAGAAAAGGTCAGGTGGATTCTCAACACGTGTGAAGTTTTGAGGTGAGCTTTTCTCGTGGCTTTGGACGTATCTGAACTCTTTTATATCTGATCTCTTTGTGCAGCTGCACTGAGGCAACTTTCCAGACAGAAAAGGCGTGAATAAACACACACAAGCACACGCACACACATTCACTCTTGTTCCTCACACACACTTCTCGCACACATACACACAGCCTTTCTCTCTCTCGACACACACGCATGCACACTCTTTCTCTCCATACACGTTTTCTCTCTTTCTGCCCAAAAACACACGCACTCTCTCCTCTCCTCACCTCACACATGAACGAACACTCTCACACACACACACTCTCTCTCATTTCTCCCACACATGTACACACAGCCTTTCTCAACACACACACCCTTTCTCTCCACACACCTTTAATCTCTCTTGCCACACAAAAACACACACTCTCTCCTCATCTCAAACACAAACACACACACAGCACACACACACACATGCTCATTGCACGCATTCACACACCTTTTCTCTCTACACACGTACACACCCTTTCACTTTCACCACACACATACACACACACCTTCTCTCCTCTCTCTCTCTCTCTCTCTCTCTCTCTCTCTCTCTCTCTCTTTCCCTCTCTCTCTCTCTCTCTCTCTCTCTCTCTCCATACGACACCCTGGTACACCCAAACAAGATTTAAAAAACCTTAGAAATTCACTAAAAAAACATAGGTTTTAGGGGCGTTATAGTTAGCTGGACATTTCACTCATACAAAACCATAGAAACTCCACTGTTATAGTTAGTTCAGCTAATTATAAGTCGCGCCCCCGCAATGCACTGCTGATGATGTCACATATTACATTATTCATGACATGGTCTGTGACATCACTGATGACATCTCAAATGACCTCACTTATGACATCATCCAGTGAATGTGGTTTTGTTCGAATTTTAAATATGTATTATATATACTAATCTGTATTGAAGAATGAGTAGATATATAAGTGTCTGGATGGAGGATTTAGTAGGTGTGTGACTGACTGTTTAAGTGAGTGATTAAATGTGTTTGACTAAATACATGGGTTAGTGACTAAACTGTGTGAATGTCTGTATTACTCTGTCTGTTGTTGCGTAACCTGCTGTATCACTTGGTCACTAGCTACATGAGTGTCTATATGGGTTATTGATTAGTTGGCTGAGTATTTGTTTGGGAGACTGAGTGTGTGTGGTTGGGTGGGTGGTGTGTGACTGTGCAAAGATGTGTGAGTGGTTGATTGACTATGTGTATGAGTTTAAGAGTGTATGTGGAAACAGTTGTATGGGGGAGTGAGTGTGTGTATGGGCATGCTGGTGAGCAAATATATGTCTCAGTGGTACATCTCCAATGAAGTAGAAAAGTGAAAGGAGGTATATATGAGAGTTGGTGTATAAAAATAACTATACATAAGAGTCAGTGATTGTAAGAGTGACTGTATGGATGACTGTATACTTGTAATAGTGATTATATAAGAAACTAAGTATGAGTTACTATCTGTATGAATAGATGAGGTGGTGTGCGTATACTGTGTAGGTGAGTAAATGTAAGTGTGATTGATTCTTTTCATGAGTGACTAGGATGACTGCATAACTGACTAGGATGAGTGCTGGTGTGTCAATGTCTATATAGGTGTATGAGTGCATTTGATAGTGTTCTATTAATCAGTGACTGCATGTATGAATGATTCTATGGGTGAATGAGTGGATGTGTATATAGACCTAGGAATCAGTGAGTGGGTATGTAGTAACTGGTATTGGTGTGTCAATGGTTTCAAAAATGATACAGTGAGTGATCAAAGGTTATACTAGTGTGTGAGGAGGTGCATCAGATTGTCACATGGATGATGTCATCAGTGATGTCACTGACCATGTCATGAATGATGTAATATGTGACATCATCAGCAGTGCATTGCGGGGGCGTGAGTTATAGTTAGCTGAATTAACTATAACAGTGGAATTTCTATGGTTTTGTACGAGTAAACAGTCCAGCTAACTATAACGCCCCTGAAACCTATGTTTTTTTCAGTGAATTTCTAAGGTTTTTTAAATCCTAAATTCTAACTATAACGACCCTGAAACCTATGGTTTTTTCAGTGAATATAGATATATATATATTATATATATATATATATATATAAATATATATATATATATATATATATATATATATATATATATATTCACTGAAAAAAACATAGGTTTCAGGAGTTATATAGTTAGGAATTAGCTTTTAAAAAACCTTTGAAATTCACTCAAAAAACTATACGTTTTAGTGGTGTTATAGTTAGCTGGACATTTTACTCATACAAAACCATTGAATTTGCTCCTATATAGTTAGTTGTACTAACTATATTTCGCGCACACGCAATCCACTGCTGATGATGTCACATATTAGATCATTTATGACATGGTCAGTGACATCACTGATGACATCTCAAATGACATCACTGATGATATCATCCAGTGAATGTGGTTTGCTTCGTTATTTAAATATGCATTATATATATAGCAATTTGCATTAAAGAATAAGTGGATATATATAAATAAATATTTGGATGGAGGATTTAGTAGCAGTGTAATTGACTGTTTACTTGACCAATTTATAATGTCTCACTAAATATAGTGGATAGTGACTAAACTGTGTGAATATCTGTATCACTTTGTCAGTTGTTGTGTAAACTGATTCTACAGTTGGTTACTAGCTATGTGAAAGTCTATATTAGTTATTGATTAGTTAACTGAGTATTTGGATGGGAGTGTGAAAGTGTGTGTGGTTCGGTGGGGGGTGTGTGACTGTCCAAAGATGTGTGAATAGTTGATTCAGTAGATATATGAAGTCAAAACTACATGTTCTAACAGTTGTTTGGGTGAGTGAATATCTTTATAAGTGTGGTGATGAGCAAATATATTTCTCAATGGTACAGGTCCAACAAACTAGAAAAATAAAAGGCAGTGTATGTGTCAGTTGTTGTATATAAATAAGTATACATAAGACACAATGATTGTGTGAGTGACTGTATGGATAACAGTATACTTGTAATAATGATTTTATAATTCACTAAGTATGACTTACTATCTAAATGAATAGAAGAAGTGGTGTTTGTATAAGTGTTTTGCTAAGTAAATATGTAAGTATGATCCATTGTTTGCATAAGTGAGTAGGATGACTTCATATGTGAATAGGATGCGTGCTGTTGTTTAATGTCGATATAGATGTATAAGTATTTTTGATAGTGTTCTATTGTTCATTGACAGCATGTATGAGTGAATCCATAGGTAAGTGATTAGATGTGTGTATACATCTATGAATCACTGAGTGGATTTTTAGATACTTGTATTGCTGTGACAATGGATTTAAATGTGATACTCTGTATTTTACAAAGAGTGATGAAAAATTGTAATAGTGTATGAAAAGGTGTATGTGATTGTCACATGGATGATGTCATCAGTGATGTCATCAGTGATGTCATTTGAGATGTCATCAGTGATGTCACTGACCATGTCATGAATGATCTAATATGTGACATCATCAGCAGTGGATTGCGGGTGCGCGAAATATAGTTAGTACAACTAACTATATAGGAGCAATTTCAATGGTTTTGTATGAGTAAAATGTCCAGCTAACTATAACACCACTAAAACTTATAGTTTTTTGAGTGAATTTCATAGGTTTTTTAAAAGCTAATTCCTAACTATATAACTCCTGAAACCTATTTTTCAGTGAATTTCAAAGATTTTTTAAATGCTAATTCCTAACTATATAAGGCCTGAAACCTATGTTTTTTTCAGTGAATTTGCAAGGTTTTTTAAATGCTAATTCCTAACTATATAAGGCCTGAAACCTATGGTTTATTCAGTGAATTTGCAAGGTTTTTTTAAATGCTAATTCCTAACTATATAAGGCCTGAAACCTATGGTTTTTTCAGTGAATTTCAAAGGTTTTTTAAATGCTAATTCCTAACTATATAAGGCCTGAAACCTATGGTTTTTTCAGTGAATTCGCAAGGTTTTTTAAATGCTAATTCCTAACTATATAAGGCCTGAAACCTATGGTTTTTTCATTGAATTCGCAAGGTTTTTTAAATGCTAATTCTATTAGCGGATAACGATTTTATATATTAAAACGTGTTTTAAATCTCAAATGCCTGCTTTGCTAACAGAGTTTTTAAGCACAGGCTCTTTTGTCTCTGGTGGCCATCTTGGGAGACTGCATATCAGAATTGTTTTAATGAAATATAAGAGGATTTGAGAAGTCACTCAAAATGTGCCCTAATTTTTCTTTCTTCAGCATTAATCATAATTTCTATGGCAAAATGAACCCCCTCATTTTGTTCCTTTACAAATTAAATGTTTTAAGTGTTAACATTTTATTCCAATCAAGATGACTTCAGGTGTGCCATACTTTTGTCATAAGTAAGACTGTTAGCGCTCTAGTTGTTCTTTAGAACACTCTGGGACATTCTGTCATTGGGCTATAGTTGGGCTACATCTGGCTGATATTTGGGCTACATTTGTTTTTTTTTGTCTCTGGTGGCCATCTTTGGGCTACATTGGGCTACATTTGGGCTCTAACATATATATAGCCCAATGTAGCCCAATATATATTTTTTCAAAGTTAATTTTCGTAAAAACCACTGGAGCACATATCTTGAGACATAGCAAAGGCACATCGGGCTACCAGTCCCTACAATTTTGCCAAGTTTAGTGGAAAACCATTCAGCCGTTCGGGCTAAAAGTGAGTCAAACCGCCCTATGGAAATTAACATGGGGAAAACACGTTTTGGTACCCCCCTTTTATCTCGGCCCCCGCTTGACGAATCCCCTCCAAACTTTCAGGGAAGGACCGGAGCGCCGCGAGGCAAAGTTAAGGAAAATTTCAGGAAGATTCCTCAACTGGCGTTAAAGTTATTCCCAATAGAATGTTGCGATTTCCCTATGGAAAACAACCCTAACTATATATACCTACTGGCTATGGCCAGTAGGTAATATATATATATATATATATATATATATATATATATATATATATATATATATATATATATATATATATATATATATATATATATATTCACCAACACTCCTTTTACAAGCAGTAAATTTCTGCCACTTGCAGCATAAATAACGCTTCATCCAAATTCGCCTTTCACTCCTAGTTTACTTTAGCATTCTCAGCAAACCAGCAGCCCCTACGCATTTCAAGGCTACATGCCTCTTACTCACGGGGATTATAAACAAACGCCATTAGCGGCAATACCATAATGTATCCACCTTAGATGGCATCATTTCCTCTAATCTGCCGCTTGGCATTCGTGTAATGGTAGTTTTCAGCATTTTTCATATAAAATAACATTGCGGTTTTCATTATACATATTCATTTAGGTCGTCACATTTCATTTGGTGCATTTCATCATTGTAATTGTTAATTCATCACAATTATAGATAAACTATTTTCACTTTTTTTCCTTCTTTTTTCAAACATTTTCAGTCTGTGATAAATATTTTCGATATGACCCATATTTACAAACCATTCTAACCCTCCGGTGGGCAAAGAAGTGAACATTTTTCCTATCACGGTACAAATACAAATCTCATAATATCAATCTCATTATTCATGCCCTCCAGGGGGCAACTTCATTCACTTCATGGCAGTTCAGCTCTTTTTGTCATTCTGTTGCCCTCATTCATCTTTATTCATAATCAATTTCCAACTAATCCAGTAGCTTTCTCTATACTTAAACAATTATGCCCTTTCGGTGACAAGATAACCTCAAATCCTAATATAAAACTTTCAAAGAAAATGTAAATTATTTTTAAAAAGACCTTAGTCTTATTTCGGGAGAGCTAATTCAAACTAATTTCATCATAGTGTGAATTATATATTACATTTCGACAACAATATTAACTTTGTTCTTCCATAAATCTGATACATTTTCTTTCTCAAGAGCAGTTTGATATATAACGATATCTGGGGTCTAACAAAATGTTTTTATTTTTGTAATTTTTTTATTTATAAATGCGAATGTAGTTCTTCGTCCAGATTAAGCCCCATCGGGTCAGTGTTCTGAAATTTAAGATATGTTTAGATTCCTTTTGCCTTAATATCATTTCGCGATCACTGCCCCTCACATTCATTGGCACTTGTTCCACAGCATAAAATTTCAGATCCTGCCACTTGCTTGTATGGTATTTCTCCATGTGTTTCGCAATGGCGTTAATCCTGTCATTATTAGTTGTAGCTCTGACATATTCTAGAATGCGCTTTTTTAGCTCGCAGATAGTACTGCCCACATATTTCAAGGCACATGGGCATTCCACAATATACATTGCAAACTGGCTCTTGAATGTTTTGTTGTTCGCCATTTCTATTTCTTTCATGTTCTTTGCGATTGGGCAAACTTTGCATTTTGAACATTTTACAAACCCAACTGTTTTCAACCATGTTTTTGGTGGCGTGTTTATGAAATGACTATGAACCAGTTGGTCCTTCGAATTTGTTGCTCTTCTGTACGTTATTTTTGGGGAATCTCCAACAATTTCAGCCACTGTTGAATCCAGTCGTAGTATATTCCAATGTTTGTTTAATATTTTCTTAATCTGTTTATTTTCTATGAAAAATGTTGTTATCAGACTAATTTCTTTATCTTCGGTTGTTTGATTGATCTTTGGTTCAATTAGTTCTGTTCTTTTGATTTTTTCAGTTTTCTGGTGGCTTGTACATATAACTTGGGTATTATATTTCCGTTTCTTTAATCTTGCACACACTGCCTTACTATTTTTATGCCATTCAGTTTCTTCTGAGCAGAATATGCGAACCCTAAGTAATTCCCAGAAGGGGATACTTTTGATTGTGCTTGGCTGATGGAATCTCTCCGCGTGAAGAATTGCATTTGTGGCCGTAGTTTTACGATGCAGAGTTGAGTGGACCTGATTTTCGTGTAAATAAATCTCAGTATCCAAGAATATTGTTTGTTCCTCACTTATAGTATATGTGAATCTCAAATTGCAGTCTGTGTTATTCAGCACATCCAAGTACTTTGCAAATTCCTCCTTGCTCCCATCCCAAATGATGAATAGATCGTCGATGTAGCGCGGCCACATGACGACTTTGCTAACATACTGATCATTTCTTATGTTCCACGCTTGCTTGGACTCCCACCACCCCATGGTGAGGCATGCGTAGCTAGGACTGTGGGCAAATCCCATCGCTGTTCCGTTAACTTGCCTGTAGATTTCTTCTCTGAACATAAACACAAGTTTTAATCATTTCCAATAATATTTTATTATGATTGGAAAATTGGATGTTACGTTCCTTTAGATAAAATTCACAAGCCATCAACCCAGTTTCGTTATAAATGTTAGTATATACAGATACTATATCCATAGATATACGATTTTTTGTAAAGTAGCAATTGCAGACTTAGAGGAATTGCATGCATGGCTTATAAACTGTCTTTTCGTGTATGGCAATTGAAAGCAAAGGTTCTTGTACATCTATGGCACAAGGAGTACATCTGTGAAGTTGGCTATAATCACAAGAGCTATCTTTTGTGAGAAAGCCTCTATCGTTTTTGCTCCTGTAAATCAATTCTAGAATGGACTTCCTTTTGAAATAAATAGCATTTCTCAAGTCTTTTATGTGACAAGACCTCTGCACAGTATTCATCAGTGTACGAATAAGTGTAATTTAGCAAACTTGTTCCAAGTAACATTTTATTGGGTCACATTTATCTTCACTGTCATATAAAAACATATGGTGCCAAACATAGATGGAAAAGGAGAAGGCAAAAAGGATTATTAGTAGCAGCAAGGGAAAAAAGGGCATCATTGACAAATTGAGATGGAAAGGAAATCAGAGAAATACATTGACGGAGAGGGAAGCAGGGATACAGAAAGAAGGTTAGGAAAACAGGGGCAGGACAGGGAGTAAGTGTGATAGGGAGACAGTGAGGGAAATACAGAGGCATGTAAACACATAGAATACAGTACCCTGCGCGACAGACATTGTCATGCATTTGTGGCTTCAAAGATAACCAATTCATACTTGAACAGGAGATAGGTAATGCAGCTACCAATTGCATCTTAGTTACATATTCCTTGACAGGCCTCTTCCCATTCGGCCACCCCTTATGTTTGTAACTGTGCAAACTCATGCAGTGTGTGGATATTTATGCTTATTACATCTGCAGAAATCTTTGCCTACGGGTGTCTGAATACAGAAATCCACATGCATTAATTTGTGCAAAAAAACTGATCAGTATTATTTTGTGTTAATTCATCTTGTAGTATAAAATATATACTGGCTAGAAACTCAACACTGAATCCTTCTGAATCCCCCTATTCCATTTATGTGCATGCAATCACATTCATAATAATATTTAGAGATTACATTTACACTTCATTTTAAGTAAGGATGTTACTTTTATGTGTGTTTTCTAGCATACATTACTAGAGCATGCTATGCCATGATTCCTAACATCTAGTTATAAAACCACATTGTTTGATGGGACCTCTTTTTGTCAAATTCCCTAGTTTTTCTTACTTATTTCATATTTCCCATAGGATACTCATAGCGCCAATTTGGGAGCTGCTGCATTCCAGAATGATCTGTTTTGTAACATAAAATTGTGTGATATGGTGGACTGCACTAACACTAACTATGTTTAAATTTTTGAAAAATTCCTTAGGTGTGAAAGCAGAATATCCGATGGAATTCCACCTGCATTTTTCATGCATGCCTTAGGAACTTACAGCCTGATTCATGAAGCGAAATAGCGCCCGCAATGGCTGCGAAAACGCAATTGCGGGTGCAAAACACGGAATCGGCATTCAAGTACGAAATAGCGAAATCGCTAAAAAATAATAGCGAGCGGAATAGCGATTACGCTGTAATAGTCGCAGACTCCGGGAAGTCGAGCATTAGCGATACTGAAATAGCGACCAACCACGGAATCTGCGAATTGAATAGCGAAACGCAATATTGTCTCAATCGGCATTCATGAAAGAAATACATTAGCGAAAAAGCGCTAAATCGCACATTTGCGCGGCGCAATTTAAGGACAACTCAAAGCAGGTGGTAACCATAAAAGCCATGATTAACCAAAATTTGAAAAACTGTTAGCCAATCACCAACAGGTCCAGGCCTGACCAATCACACATAAGGACATTCAGCAGCAGCAATAGGCGTTCCACAATGCCTGGGATGTACATGGTGGTGAGGCGGCGAAGGCTACAGCGAGCAGCACGGAGGAGACGCATGAGGCAGGCAAGGATTCACCGGCAGCGGGTCACCTTGCTGGGGCAAACCAGAGAACAGATTTATGCTAAATACAGGCTGAATGGGGAAATGATCACCTGGCTGATACAAGAACTCGACCCCATCATGCAGCACCCAACAAGGCGAAACAATTCTGTGCCCACACATGTGCAGGTATTGTGCAGCCTGCACCTCCTGGCATCCGGCAGTTTCCAGGGCATAGTAGCCGCTGCTGGGGGGATATCCCAGCCCACCATGTCACGCTGCCTCCACACTTTTGTTGACGCCATGCTCAGCCAGCTCCACCGGCACATCACATTTCCCACGAGCCAACAGGATTTGGACCTCACAAAACTACAATTTTATAATGTTGCCCATTTTCCCCATGTCCTTGGCTGCATAGACTGTACCCATGTCGCCATCTGCCCACCAGCTGGCACGGAGTATATGTACCGCAACAGGAAGTCGTACCACTCCCTCAACATACAGATGGTCTGCAATGCCAAGACCATCATCACTGACATTGTGGCCCAGTACCCAGGGAGTACCCATGACTCCTTTATCTTCAGGCACAGCGGACTCCACACACGACTGATCAGGGGAGAGTTTGGGGAAGGACACCTACTTGGTAAGTACACTTTGTCGACAATGTCACATTGCTATGAAGTAACTGCGCTGCACAGGCAATCAACATCTGCTCCTCTCATTCAGGTGACAGTGGCTACACCCTACGGGAATACCTCCTGACCCCTTACCTCAACCCTGCCACACCTCAGCAACGCCGCTACAATGTTGCGCACATCCGGACAAGGAACTGTATTGAAAGGACATTTGGCCTGCTCAAGAGCAGGTTCCGTATACTGCACAAGACAGGTGGGGCCATGTATTACAGTCCTGCAGCGTGCTGCCGCATTGTGGCTGTCTGTGCAATGCTTCATAACATTGCAACCAAGCGCCGGATACCAGTTGACATCTCAGGCAGTGAATCTGAGGGGGACGACCGGCCACCAGCACATGCGCACCATGCACGCGGGGAGAACCCAGCTGAAGGCCACAGACGTCGCAACCACATCACAGCTAACAATTTCTAGCCCACCCCCTTCCCCCACCCCACATATCACAATTGCATGCAAACTGTAATGATTACACAAGGCGTATGTGTGCAGCAAAATAAATGTATTTGTTTGAATCACAAAAAAAAAGGGTCATGGTAACAACTATTTACAAAATGCAGTATTCATGCATACTGCATGAGACGGTTCATGGCAGGCTTAACTTCAGCCTGCGCCTGTGTCCCTGACACAATGTCATTGGCGCCTCCGGCGCACAATTCCCAGGCGCCTGTGAGGCTCTTCCTCATCCTGGGCAGCTGTACCAGGCGTAGCCCTGGTGCTGCGCCTAGGTGGGGGGGCCTGCGTGGCAGAGTGGCTGCTGACACTGGAGGCACCCTCACTCGCATCATCTCCCCCCACAATGGCCGGTAGCACAGGTGCATGCAGTGCGGTGACGGCGGTGGTCAAGTGCTCCAGCACCCGGGTAATGTCCTCGCAGCACTGCACCAGTTGGTGCTGCTGGGTCAACGAGCGCCGCGCAAGCTGGGTGGTGGCATTTGCGGAGACATAATTGGAGCGACTATAGGTGGACAGCCGGCTCAGCAGCTGGTGGTGGCGCCTGCTTGCAACACTGCGGTGCTTCACCAGCGCTGCAGTGTTGTCCTCCATAGCCGCCGTCATGCGGTCCATGGCCGCCGTCATGCGGTCCATCCTCTCGCCAACTCCCGCCACATTGCGGCCTATCTTATGCAGCTGGAGCTGGATGGCTCCTTGCTGCTGCGACTGGCGCTGGTGTATGCGGAGCATGCGCCGCTCCACGCTCATGCAGGCATGGAGATGCCCATTGCCCCGCCTGCTGTTGGGCCGCTGTGCAGCGGATGTGGCTGGCCCAGATCTTGTTGGCCGTGCTGCAGGTGTTGTAGCAGCTGGTGTTGCAGGTGCGGCAGGCACTGGAGGCACATTGGTGGGGTGCCTGGCTCTGGCAGCCGGTGGGCCTGCAGATGTTGCAGCAGCAGAGGCGGGGGGCCTGGCCTTGGCAGCCGGTGGGCCTGCAGATGTTGCAGCAGCAGAGGCGGGGGGCCTGGCCTTGGCAGCCGGTGGGCCTGCAGATGTTGCAGCAGCAGAGGCGGGGGGCCTGGCCTTGGCAGCCGGTGGGCCTGCAGATGTTGCAGCAGGTAAGGTGGGGGGCCTGGCTGCTGGTGTTGGCGCTGCCGCAGGGGCTGGTGGCTGGGTATCAGGTAGGGATTCCTCCTCCTGGGCCTCCTCATCGATCAGCAGCCTCTCGCTGTCACTGCTATCACCCGCACCTGTGATGGTAAGTGGATACTCATTAGGTGCATGTGACTGTCAGACGTGCAGATGTAACATGCATGCTGGGTGTCATTCCCTGGGTGGCTGTGTATTTGCGCACTTTGGAACCTTTCTGGCCGCATTGTGGTACTACTACATTGTGGACATACTACGTCTCCCACAATGCTTCAGGGCATTTCCTGATGCACAACATAGGCATGACTAAGGGCCAATGAGTGAGCCTATTTGGTCAGGGGCGGTCATAGGGGACAGGGTCGCAGTCGCATGCCACTTACCTTGGGTGTCTTGGGTGGGGCGGGAGGAGTCCAGAGGGGTCACGCCAACACACGCCTCCCTCTCCAAGGTGTCCTCTACCTGGTCCTCCAGGGGGGTGTTGGGTGGGACAGTCGGTCCACCACCTCCGGTGCCTGATGCCTCACCAAGGCGCTCCGCCACCCTCTCCTTGGCACGCCCTCGGAGGTCGTACCACCGCTTTTTGAGCTCCTCCAGAGACCTGTCCACAACGCCCACAGAGTTGACGCTGGAGGCAATCCCCACCCATATCCTCCTCTTCTCCTGCTCTGGGACCCTCCGGGAGTTGGCACCAAACAGCTGGTCGTGGTTGGCCACCACCCCTTCTATAAGGTTCTCCAGCTCCTGTTCGGAGAATTTCAGTTTGCGCTTGCGGCCAGCGCTGTTGCTGGGGCCTGGCTGGGGTTCGTCGGACATGGCGGTCGCTATTTCGGCGGGGTCGGGAGTCGCTAACGGCGGTTTAGCGGCAGCTTTCGGTCGTGAACACTCGACTGATAGCGTCACTGTGTTGTTTGGGGGTGGGATTTGGCTGCTTCCTGGTTGTGATGTCATCACGGTGCTCGAAATGCGTCTTCCCGTTTTCCAGATCCCGCGAGATTGCGACTCGCATTCCCGATCGCACGGGATTGCGAGTCGCTATCCCGTGCGATCGGGATTGCGAGTCGCTATCCCGTGCGATCGGGATTGCGAGTCGCTATCCCGATCGCAGGTAGCCGGAAATAGCGATTTTTCTGCGTTTTTTGTAGGTCGCTAACGCCTTTAGCGCCCGCGCGCGACTCGCTATTTTTTCCCCGAAAAGTACATGAATGCCGTTTTGCGTTTCCTCAATAGAGAGTCGCTATTAATCGCTATTAGGGACACGCAAAACGGCCCGTACATGAATCAGGCTGTTTTGGCCCGATGTAGGTAATTAGTTTTTACCGATTCGTAAATACCGAATTTTACAGATTCGGTATTTACAAATCGGTAAATGCTATGTAGGTATTTTTACCAAATTATTTAACGAATCTGTAACATTCGGTAATTACCGAATCGGTATTTACCGATTCGGTAATTACCATTGGTTCCTATGGGCCTGAGGCCCATAGGAACCAATGGCAATTACAGAATTGGTAAATACCGATTCGGTAAAATTACTGAATTGACAAGGGGGACAGGGTGTCACTTTGACACCCTGTTGCACCCCTGATTCAGGCTTGTGTGCCATGTGACACAGATGTGCATGCACACAGGAATTCGTTATTTACCATCAAATAGTATTTGATGGTAAATAATGAATTCTTAAGGGCCTGTGGCACTGTTTTCAGTGCCACCTACATCCCACATTACCGATACTGTAAATTTACCGATTCGGTAATTTACAGAATCGGTAAATTTACTGATTCGGTAAATTTACAGAAACTCTAATTTTTAGGCCCCCTACATCTGAAACTACAAATACCGGTCGGTAACGGCCGAAATCGTCCGTTACCGACCGGTATCTGGCCACCTACATCTGGCCCTCTGTCATTTGAACGAATGCCTCTTTAGCACACATTTGTTCCGCACCCAAGTCCTTTTAACGACTTGCCTTAGGGGGGTGCTGGATAATGGAATAGTTTATTTACTATTCCAATACCAGTCTGTGCAACAGTAGGAAAGGTGTTGGTCTTTAATTCCAACACCACTCCACCATTTCGCCCCCTTGTAACAACTTGCTTGCAGAATGATTGCGTGCTAAAGATGCATTCATTCCTATTCCTGCGCTGTGAAGACACAGCAATATTCCTGGCTTCGTCCTAAAGGACGTTTCCCATGAAAGTATTCAGAATAACATCTAACTAAGTATCTGCCTCATATTTGGAGTTGTCCATAGCTGTTGTTGATGACAAGGACAAGGCTAATCCCATAGGTGAGGTTAGACATCAAGCAGCAGTAACAATACCACCTTCATTTGGCATGCAGTTCGGCAGAAAGTATTTAAACTGCTGCAGCACTGACCCATAAATATCTATGGACCCATTTAGGCAGTGAATGAAGATGTCCTTGGGTATGTGGAGAGCTGTGGAGAGAGTAATGAATCATAATAAATGCATGTCTCTTGATTCTGATGCTAGGCAGTTCCCTTCCCCTGTTGATGATAAAGTTGTCAGTGCCATGCCAGATTAGACTGAACGTAATTGAGCACGTTCAGTTCTGGGTGAGTTAGTCTGCATTCGGTTAGGATTTAGATGCAGCATTTTAGTTTTGTGGATTTTTGGGGGCTTGATTAGTTTGGTGATAAGGTCATCTAAAATAGGCCCTGGAGAAAATGTAATTACACCAGAGTAATTTCAGTAATTAACCGTTACTTCTGAGGTGCAAATTTTCTGAAATTACAATTTTACTCCAGCTTGAGTAATTAAGAGTAATTTGAGGCAAAAGTTCTACAGAGGAAGCACTGGAACAAGAAACAAAGAAATAGTGAGCAGCTGCTGGCTACTGCTGTTCATGTCCTGTAGCATTTAGTGCTATGTTCTTAGCACAAAATGCATCCTCGAGTCCATTCTGGGCACAAGATGTATGTTGCACAGATAAAATAGTGCTAAATGCTGCATTTCTCTTCTCACACAATAGTGCATAATTACATATGAATTTGTGTTAATTATGCTAAAGTTAATTATTCCAGTGTAACATCAGATGGTAGACCACAGGAGGCGGAAGGATGATTTATTATGGGAACATAAGCAGCGAACAACTCAGCTACAGCTGTCACTCTCAGTGTTCTCCTGACAAACTCACGCAGGGGCCACGTATAGAACTCCACCTACACCAACATTCTAACTGCATCAGAGGGATGCACGAACAACCCATTATGTCGTGGGGAGGAGAAAAAAGAGGTGAACAAGAGAGACTCTCCTCCCCTCACTTGGAGGATACCCCACATCCCCGTTCAATACAAACAATATGTTAAAAAAAGGAACCCAAGAGCCCTGAAAGGTGGGAACAAAGGCAGGGGAGAAAGACAGTACCAATTTGGTAAGAGAGGGCAACATAACATGAAATCATGTGAAACAGTGGTAAATAGTATGATAAAACAATTTTACTTTACTACATAATCCTTGAGGAAGCTTGGATGACATATCTTTCTTCCACTTGGCATAGTGGGAACTTTGGCCTTCGCAGCATCAACTGCAGTGAGTGTACTTTCTCCCCTCCTGGTGTGGTAAAGTTTATTAATGGGACAGAGTACTTCACCACCCTCCCTAAGTTCGACGTTCTCCCATCTTGAGTTTTTACTGCATTCCTGAATAGTTTTACAATTCTCATAGGTCCTGTAAATTCGGACCACTTCGCTCTGACCGTAGGAGCTTTGACCTTGACCAGATCACCCACTTTGAAACTTATGTCTTTGACCACATGTGTTCTGTCATAGCTTGGCTTTATTTCAGCCATGAATCTCTGTTCTCTTTCCTTCAAAAGAGTGTTCTCCGTGAGATCTGGCCACCCTTGTGCCACTTCATCCACCCCAGTACTAACCTAGCCTTTTAGCCTTCATTAGTTCAAAAGGCGTCAGGTTGGTAGTTTGGTGTGGGGTTAACTTACATGCTTCCAAATGCTTCATCACTTCCTCCCTCTAGCATTACCCAATGACTATAGCTAACTGGATGCTCTCCTTGATGGTTTTATTCCGTCTTTCTACCATACCATTAGCCTCCGGGTGAAGTAGAGCACAGAGCTTGTGTCTTATTCCATTGCACTGTAGGAGCTCCTTCATTTCCTGAGAGCAGAATCAAACCCCATTGTCCATCTGTATGGAGCTGGGCAACCCCTCCCTGAGGAACACTTCTGGAAGAAACTCTATAACTGTCTTTGTGTTAATCTCTGAGACCAAATTCATCTTGGGCCAACAGGAATACAGGTCTACCAGCACTGAAATATATGGTGATTGTTTCTCCCTTGTAAACAGACTAATTGTATCTAGAGCTACAGCCACCCACGGGCCCTCTGATGGTGTTCTGCAGTGCATGGGTGGAGTATGCAGCTTGAGTATTTTGTCACTAGAGGAGCACTGTATACACTCCTGTATCTTCCTCTCTATGTCCAAATCCATGTTTGGTAACCAAAAATCCAAATGTAACCTCTGTTTATTCTTGGTAATACCAAGATGTCCCTCATGGGCCAAGTTGATCAGTTTGTCTTTTAAGGTTGTAAGTAGAATTAGCTTTGTGCCAGGGAAAAGACACTCATCCACAATGGACAGTCCCTCTCTAGCCATCCAGAATGGTTTGAGCAACTCCTCTCATTTGTTCTGGACTGACCATCCAGCTGTGTTTTTCACATACCCTCTGCAAGAGTGGGTCAGCCTTCAACGCAACCTTTTACTGTACTTCTTCTACAGCCCCTTAGGTCATGGTAAACTCTCATTTTGTAAACCCAACGCTTCATTCTCCTGTATGGTAGCATCATCTTCCTCCTCCAGTGGGTACTCTACGAGGCATGCGAAGCAATGTAAATGTAAATGTAAATGTAGTTGAGCTTATATAGCGCACAGCTACCCGCAGTGGGTGTCCCGGCGCTTGCTTAGGGAACCCTTCCTGGCATTCCCCTGTGAGATAGCAGGGTATCCACAAGGTGAAAGTCAGGCATCCCGCCGCGAGGGGTCCTTGTGGAGATTAAGCAAGCTATTGCCCAGAGTCGAAGAGTGTGAACCCGTGAGTCGAGGAGGCACCGGGGCGAGAATTATCAAGTCCGTGGAATTTTTAGCCCAAGACCTGCCGAGGCGGGGAATTGAACCCTGGTCCAGGACTGATCTCAGCTTCCGGGTCTGCTGCCTCTAACCCCTGAGCCACACTTCTCCACTTCTGCAGCATAGTTTCTCACTCCTGGTACATACTCCAGCCCAAACCTGTACTCCTGAAGAGTCACTACCCACCTCCTGATTCTACTCGAGATAGAGTCTAATGCTTTTTTATAAATACATAAATGAGTGGCTTACGGTCCAACCTCAATTAGAAATTGGCTCCCCATAGAAAATGTCTAAACTTGTTAATGGCCCAATGTGCAGCTAGAGCCTCCTTCTCTATCAGCCACTGGTTAATCTGTGCCTGACCGAGTGATCGAGAAGCAGCAGCTATTTTCTCCTCCACCTTCTCACACTCTTGAGTCATGAGAGCTCCTAGGCCTTGGGAGCTGGCATCTGTTATTACCATTCTCCTGCCTGGTATGAAAGCTTTCAGGTTTGGGGCTTCCCCCAAAGCTGCCTTGGTGTCCTGAAACTCTTTCTGACACTCCTCATTCCAATAGAACACTACCCCATTCTTCAAAAGACAACGCATATGGTATGTTCGTCTGACAAAATTCTGAACCAATTTACTGTAAAACTCAACCAGTCCCAGAAAGGATTTGACTTTTTTTTGGTTTTTGGAGGCATACGGTTTAGTATAGTGCCCTGCAGATCTGTTTTAGGTAGTATGCCATTTGCCATCACTCTATGTCCAAGAAACTCTATTTTGAGCAGCCTATTTTGCACTTTCCCCTTTTTACTGTATGTCCCTGCTCCTGGAATCTCATCAAAACTTTTTTGAGCCCTTGATCAAGTTGTACTCCATTCTCCCCAAATATCAGTACATCATCCTGATAGCATAGTACCCCTGGGATCCCTTGGAAAATATTGGTTAGGATTCTCAAAACAATTGCAGCCACTGACACAAGTCCAAATGGCATGCGTTTAAACTTGTATTCCCCCATGGACATAATAAACGCTGTCAGTTCTTGTGACTCAGGGTTTAGTTTGACTTGGTAGTATGTGGAAGTCAAGTTTAGTGTTGAGAAGACCTTGGCTCCTGCTACCCTACTCATCATTTCTGTGATGTTCGGCAGGGGATATTTGTCCACTACAACCTCTCTGTTAAGTGCTCTGAGGTCTAATCAGAATCATACTGCCCAATCACCTTTCTCGGCCACAACTACTGGTGCCAACCATTCCGTGGCCTCCATGGACTCAGTCACTTTCAAACTGCACAGTTTATCCAACTCCTCTCTTACCACCTCCTGCATGGATATGGGCAATGTTCCTCACTTTGGCTAAGACGAGTTGTGAGTCTTCCTTGAGCTTTATTCTGTGAACATAGTGTTTAAGGCACCCAAACTGTTCAGAAAGAAATTCAGGGAATTATTCATCTATCCTCATGTGTACTTTGCGCACACTCTGAACCAGAATGTGAGGGTCTTTGTTGGGATTACTATAGATCCCTAGATCCTTTTGTGCTTTCCACCCTAGGATATTGTCCCCTTTGTGAGATACATATACCTTGGAGACTGTGCATCTGTCTTTGTAAGCCACAGTTCCCCAAAAGTACCCCTCATGTGTATGGGTTGTCCCACATATCCTCCCAGGTTGACATCCATTCTTTGTAGCTTTTCCCTTCCCTTGAACATCTTGTCCAACACCTACGTAGAAATTAATGTTAACTTGGAACATGAATCAAACAGCGCTTCTATCTTTTGTTCCTCAATACTAATAAACTTCTTAGGGTTAACCACACCTCCTCCTTCTACCTGTAGAACAATCTCATCATATTCTGGTGTTGTTTCCCCTTCTGTAATTCATGTTACTCTTGCAACAAATCCTGAAGTGACCCTTTTCCCCACACTTGTTGCAAGTCAATTTCAATGGTGGCCACTCTTTATTGTTAGCCAAATATCCCACCTTCCCACACATAACAATTTCCTCTAAAACTCCAGCGACTTTTTACTCTCTGTGGGCTCTTTCTTAACTCCTTTAACAACTAGAACATTGTTCAAATCATTCACGATCTTATTCACTTTTGTCTTTCCCTCACAGTCTTGTTTTATCTCACTCACATACTGCATCATATATTCCACTTGTTTGCCTACAACTAACCCTTCCCCCAGTGACGGATTGTCCTTCAGCCACAACTCCTCTCGTATTCTTTCGATTTTACACGTTAGTTAAAACAGAGCCCTTATGCACTCTTTGCATGGCCCTCCAAACTTGCAGCTTGCAGCCAGTTTTCTCAAGTCCGATACAAATTCTTCTACTGTTTTCCCCTCTTTCTGCAACTCAAAATTGTAGCACTTCATTATGGAGCTTATTTTTGGCAAGAAATGCTTGTCCAGCTTCCTAATACTTATTTTGTACTCATTAGGCCTCTTGCCTCATTTGCACCCAAATCAGGCAAATGCTGCAAAATCTCTTGCCCTTCTGCCCCTAGATAATGCTGTAATAACACTATTTTCCTTTTGAACTCTAAGTTAGGACTACACACTACTGCATTGTTATGGAATACTTTCTTCCATTTGTTCCATTTCAAAATGGGATACCCTGAGTAGCCAGAGAAAACGGTGGAGGTGTCACATTCTGCATGGCTATATTACTTTTGACAATATATTACAATCACTGTGGGGATTATACAGAAACCTGCATAAAAAATCAAAAACAAATCTGTCTTTAGTCTTATTAATGTGGCGTGGGAACTAGGTATGTCGAATATTATTAAGTTAAGGCAAACGTTCCTCTAGGTGGCACTGTTTTACTTCCTTTGATGGCTAGAAGAGTGGGTTTCCCCTCCTGCTTAGTAAGAACTTATTCTTCCTGTTTCTCCCTCACATAGGATTTCTCTGAGAGAGAAGAAAGGAAAAGGAAGAGCAGCACAGGAGGGTTCTGTAGAGATTTTCCGGCAGTTTTCCAAAAGTTACTGTTGCGGCTGAGTTAGGTGAGAGCGAGTGGTTAGGACATTCACTGCTTAATATAATTAACCATGCATTAACACGACAGAGACCAATGTTCCAAATATAAGATCCGGAAGGTAGGCGGAGTTGAAGCTGCTGTGCCTGTCAGCGCGACCGTCATGGGGTTTACCTTCTCTCCTTCTTCTTTGTACGAAATAGCTTCCCTCGCCATCATCACCCACGTTGGCACAATGTAAATTCAACAGCTGTGCCTTTCAGCGTGACAGGCCTGACAAAGCCACTTGTGCAATAATTGCCCCTCTTCCAAGTTGACAATTCCTGCTGTTCATGGTCAGAGTCACAAATGCAGGTGACAAGCCCTACCGACCACCATCCTTGGCAGCAGCTCTAAACTAAACACTTTGATCCAGTTCACCGGCCTGATCAGCTGAGGCAAAAAAACAGCAAGAAGATCCACAGCAAGAGTTCCCTTCAACTTCAAGATGCTTTACCGCAGCAAAACAGAGCAGTGCTGCAGACTAAGCTTATGCTATTGAACCTGACTAAGCTCCGTCACAATCCTTCATCACCATTATGAATCTTTCCACCATGCCATTAGTCATGGGATGGTAGAGAGAGCAACACCTGTGTTTGATACCTCTCTTCAGTAAAAACTCTTTCATCTCCTTTGAGACTAGTCGAACTCCATTAACAAGTACTCAGGTAGACCTTCTCTGCTGAAAACACCATCTAAAAACGTTATGTTATCCTTGGTCTCAATGCTCTGCATAACCTGTACCTCTGGCCACCTATAGAACATGTCCATCAACACGAAAACATATGACTGACCTGTTCTGCAGGTGACGGGCCCAAGAATGTCTAGTGCCACTTCTTGCCAACTCTTTCTTGGAACATCTCTTACGACAATAGGCTGCACTCTGGTCTTACACACTATGTAACAAATGGGAGTGGGACACGCACAACCTGTGTTCATTCAATGTAAATATGGTTCTCTCAGTGTCGCGTGCAACCAGGCCTTCACTGTATGTGCCAAACAGTGTTATCAACGAGAACAAAAGAATGCAGCCCCTGCATAGGGGATGTCCCCCAGTGCACAGCGTAGGGAAACAAACAAATGTTTAAATCCAATCAGCTGGTAAATCAAATATTAAACGATCAGTTCATATTCAAAAAATGTTTTTAATGACCACTTCTATTCAATGATCATGATCTTTCAAATGTTCAAATCTTCACAAATTAATGCAAAAATGTCTCTCAATTAGGTCTCCACAATACATCAATGATCCCAATGCATTTTGGGCATTGAGTTTGCCCTACGTCAGGGGATAGATCTACAAACAAAAAGGATAATAAACAGATCTTAATAGGAAGCATCTCACTGTATCTAAAGTCAAGCTCAGGTGACTGATGAAACCGTGATGTGCCAGGGTGTAAGTAGTGAAAGATGTAATTCATGTGTTAACCTTCATGGTTCGTGTTGTAAAACATAACCGGTAGGTTCAAAGCCAACTGCTAATATATCAGATAGAGAGTGTAATCAATGGTGGTGGGTGAATTATCATCAGGTGCCAAAGTGATGTGTATGAAACCGAACTGAGCTCAAAAACGTGCGAACATGTACTCCAAGTGAGTTCACAGGTGAACAGGATCAGAATAGGGTACTAACAATTATGATCCAAGTGATCTGTACCATGCCATAGAGTGAACCACAAGTATCGTAAATTACGTGCATTGTGAGCGGGTGAAAAACGCTAATCTAGATATAACATCCCCAAAAAGAACAAAGTTAAGTTGTCACGTGATTGGCAGATCGTAAAGGCGGCTGTGTAAAAACCAAAAGTAAAAAATATGTCATTACGGAAATTTTCACACTTGAATGTTCGGGGGGGTTCAAATGTCCACCGCGGAGGTACTTACAGAGTGAGGGTGCTCTAGATCAAAATGTGCCGGAGGCGTCGGATGTACCGCATGTTGTTGCACTTCGCCATGCACCGGGTGTAACAGCGTTTGACGATCACGGTGCAAACAAAATAGTTAGTGCAAAAATGGAAGATGGACTGACTTAGCTCTCAGAAAAAGTGGCCGCCATCTTGAAATGGGGTCGACAGTATAGAACGTGTTGTGACGTGCATGGGGTTTGATGTTCGTGTGGTGTGGGGAATAAATAAAGGTAAATGAAAAATTAGAAATGCCTATGTATATAGAGGAACATGGGTGTGTTTTAAAATATACAATAACAATGGATGCACAAAATGAAAAACGATCAATGCAAAATAATACAATGATATTCAAGTGGAATCAATAGTTCTGTCCAAAGGTAACACAGATATTCCATCCTGTCGTTCAGCCCGTTCGGCTGCATCATGCATAAATAACGGATCCAGTATTTTTCTCTTTGTAACAATTTGTTTCTGTTCTGTATGCCTTCACATGATTTGACAACCTCTAAAAAGAGGAACTTGAGTTGGGCAACATTATGTCTCTTTTCAACAAAATGGGTGGCAACAGTAGATCTCAGATTTTTTGTTCGGATGTTGCTCTTATCTTCTAATACCCGGGTGCGGATTTTCCTCCCGGTGTGTCCCACATAGCACGACCCACTGGGACACTTCAGCATGTAGATCACATTAGAAGTGTTGCACGTGGCTTTGACTTTGAGTTTGATTTTGGTTCCTTTCATCGGATGATTGAAATGATTACCCTTTATGATGTTATGACAATTGCTACAGTTGTAGCATGGTAACAGGCCTGTAAAAAGAGCAGGTGTCAAACTGTCTGTCGGTTTAGTGAGCAAGTCCCTGAGGTTGCTTCCTCGAGTATATGCAAAGATCGGTTTGCTTTCAAATAATCCGATGAAGTCCGGTTCACTGCTTAGTAAGGACCAGTGTTTCAAGATCATATTCCGAAACCTAGGGCTCATGATGGAGTATTTAGACACAACAACAATCCGTTTGTTGGATTCCTTCTTTTTCACTGTCAAAAGATCTTGTCTGTTTAAGGACTCACATCTCGTCTTGGCCGATCTCAAGATCTCTTCAGGATACCCTCGGTCTCTGAACCTCGTCAGCATCTCATCAATTTGTTGATCACATTGAACCGGTAAAGATACAATACGTTTGACTCTGAGAAGTTGTGAGAATGGTAAATTGCTTTTGAGACCCGGTTTGTGGAAACTGTTGTAGTGTAAAATGCTGTTTCGGCCACGTGCAACACGGATCACTGACAGAATATCGACAGTCACAATATCGAGATGACAAAATATCGAGGTCAAAATATCGACTACAAAATATCTACTTCCTATCTTCAAACAGGTAAGTACAAAAATATCGACTCCAAAATATCGAGTGTAATAAATATTGACTATCGATTTTTTTAAATGTCTTAAACGTAATTTAAAAGTAATATAATAATAAATAAAAATATTTTTAACGTATTTAAAATACTTAAATAAACTCAACATTAAAAAATAATTAATATAACTTAAAAAAAAAATCATTTTTAATACATATATTATTATATATATATATATATATACATATTATTAACAAAACATATACAATATTTTTACCGTAGGATAGCAAGAGGTTTAAATTTACTGTAACATCTCCAGTGAGTGCAACAGAAGGGAAAGCGTTGGATAGAGTAGGGGTTAAAATTACTTTTCCCACTCAAGAGAGTGCAACAGTATGGAAGGGGTAAAAATTACTATTCCCACTCCAGAGAGTACAACAGTAGGGAAAACGTTGGATAGTGTAGGGGTAAAAATTACTATTCCCACTCCAGAGAGTGCAACAGTAGGGAAAGTGTAGGATAGCGTAGAGGTAAAAATTACTATTACCACTCCAGAGATTGCAACAGTAGGGAAAGCGTTGGATAGCTTAGGGATTAAAATTACTATTCCAACTCCAGAGAGTGCAACAGTAGGGAAAGAGTTGGATAGCGTAGGGGTAAAAATTACTATTCTCACTCCAGAGATTGCAAGAGTATGGAAAGCGTTGGATAGCGTAGGGGTAAAAAATACTATTCCCACTCCAGAGTGTGAAACAGTAGGGAAAACGTTGGATAGCGTAGGGGTAAAAATTACTATTCCCACTCCAAAGAGTGCAACAGTAGGGAAAGCGTTGGATAGCGTAGGGGTAAAAATTACTATTCCCACTCCAGCGAGTGCAACAGTAGGGAAAGCACTGGATAGAGTAGGGGTTAAAATTACTATTCCAACTCCAGAGAGTGCAACAGTAGGGAAAGCGTTGGATAGCGTAGGGGTAAAAATTACTATTCCCACTCCAGAGAGTGCAACAGTAGGGAAAGCGTTGGATAGCGTAGGGGTTAAAATTACTATTCCATCTCCAGAGAGTGCAACAGTAGGGAAAGAGTTGGATAGCGTAGGGGTAAAAATGACTATTCCCACTCCAGAGAGTGCAACAGTAGGGAAAGCGTTGGATAGAGTAGGGGTTAAAATTACTATTCCAACTCCAGAGAGTGCAACAGTAGGGAAAGTGTTGGATAGTGTAGGGGTAAAAATTACTATTCCAACTCCAGTGAGTGCAATAGTAGGGAAAGTAAATACTTCATCTATAAAATATAAATAACATAAATAGTGATACCAATTACAAAATAATTAAAATATTTACAATTGTATAAAATATATTAAATAAATAATATTTATAAATACAAATTAAAATTATTTAATTATAAAAATTACCTAATACTACTAATTAATTACCTATTAACAATAAATTAATTTACAACTTAAAAATTAATCAATTAATTTTAATTACCAATTATATTTTAATTTTTTACCTATTTAAAATTAATTAACAATTAATTCGAAATAAATACCAATAAATTAAATGACATATTTGAATAATTATAATTAAATTACTTACCACCCAATTCCCCTATAAACCCACAACCCACTACAGAAAATAATTTAATGAAATTAACATATCATCAATTAATCAATTATAATTAATAACCAATTATATTTTAATTAATTACCAATTAATAATTAATTATCAATTAATTCTAAATAAATATCAATAAATAAATTAACAAATTTAATTAATTATAATTAAATTACTTCCCACCCAATTCCCCTATAAACCCACAACCCGCTGCAGAAAATAAATTACTAAAATTAAAATATGTATCAATTAATCAATTATAATTAATTACCAATTATATTTTAATTAATTACCAATTAATAATTAATTATCAATTAATTCTAAATAAATATCAATTAATAAATTAACATATTTAATTAATTATAATTACATTACTTCCCACCCTATTCCCCTATAAACCCACAACCCGCTACAGAATTATATTACACAAAAAATAAAAAATAATATTAACTTACCTTAAATTCGATATTTTTGTTGTTTATATTATGTCTAGTCGATATTATGTCCATTCTATATTTTTTATTCGATATTATGTCCATTCTATTCGATATTAAATTTTTTCTAGTCGATATTTTTGTTGTCTATATTATGTCTAGTCGATATTATGTCCATTCTATATTTTTTACTCGATATTCTGTCCAGTCGAAATAAAAGACTCGATACTATGACTGCACACCGTGCAACACTTCTAATGTGATCTACATGCTGAAGTGTCCCTGTGGGTCATGCTATGTGGGACACACCGAGAGGAAAATCCGCACCCGGATATTAGAACATAAGAGCAACATCTGTACAAAATATCTGAGATCTACTGTTGCCACCCATTTTGTTGAAAAGAGACATAATGTTTCCCAACTCAAGTTCCTCGTCTTAGACATTGTCAAATCAAGTGAAGGCGTACAGAACAAAAACAAATTGTTACAAAGAGAAAACTACTGGATCCGTTATTTATGCACGATACAGCCGAACGGGCTGAACGACAGGATGGAATTTCTGTGTTACCTTTAGGCAGAACTATTAATTCCACTTGAATATCATTATATTATTTAGCATTGATCGGTTTTTCATTTTGTGCATCCATTGTTATTGTATATTTTAGAAACACACCCATGTTCCTCTTTATACATAGGCATTTCTCATTTTTCACTTATCTTTATTTATTCCCCACGCCACATGAACATCAAACCCCATGCACGTCACAACACGTTCTATACTCTCGACCCCATTTCAAGATGGTGCCCACTTTTTCTGAGAGCTAAGTCAGTCCATCTTCCATTTTTGCACTAACTATTTTGTTTGCACTGTGATCGTCACACGCTGTTACACCCGGCGAATGGCGAAGTGCAACAACATGCGGTACATCCGACGCCTCCGGCACATTTTGATCTAGAGCACCCTCACTCTGTAAGTACCACCGCGGTGGACATTCGAACCCGCCCGAACATTCACGTGTGATTAAATTTCCGTAATGACACATTTTTTACTTTTGGTTTTTACACAGCAACTTCAGCCGCCTTTACAATCCGCCAATCACGTGAGAACTTAACTTTGTTCTTTTTGGAGATGTTATATCTAGATTAGCGTTTTTCACCTGCTCACACTGCACGTATTTTACGATACTTGTGGTTCACTCTATGGCACGGTACAGTTCACTCGGATCATAAATGTTAGTACCCTATTCTGATCCTGTTCACCAGTGAACTCACTTGGAGTACATGTTCACACGTTTTTGAGCACAGTTCGGTTTCATACACATCACTTTGGACCTGATGATAATTCACCCACCACCATTGATTACACTCTCTATCTGATATATTAGCAGTTGTCTTTGAACCTAACGGTTATGTTTTACAACACGAACCATGAAGGTTAACACATGAATTACATCTTTCACGTTCGTTGTTCTACTTACACCCTGGCACATCACGGTTTCATCAGTCACCTGAGCTTGACTTTAGATACAGTGAGATGCTTCCTATTAAGACCTGTTTATTATCCTTTTTGTTTGTAGATCTAGCCCCTGATGAAGGGCAAACTCAATGCCCGAAATGCATTGGGATCATTGATGAATTGTGGAGACCTAATTGAGAGACATTTTTGCATTAACTTGTGAAGATTTGAACATTTGAAAGATCATGACCATTGAATAGAAGTGGTCATTAAAAACGTTTTTTGAATATGAACTAATCGTTTAACATTTGATTTACCAGCTGATTGGATTTAAACATGTGTTTGTTTCCCTACGCTGTGCACTGGGGGACATCCCCTATGCAGGGGCTGCATTCTTTTGTTTTCTTACACACTTCGTCACATGCATTGCAGTTCAGTTCAGTTCATAAACTTTATTTCGATTTTTAAAAAAACACAAAAGTTAAAACAACATAAACGTGGAGGCCAAATAGAACAATACAACATGTTTCTAAAACAGGATACTTGTTAATTAGCTTGGTTAGGAACGAGCACCCTAAATATTCTTCATAAAACAATAAATAAGTTAAAAAGATTCTAAAACACACACATGGTAGGCAGCCTACACATGGAATCAGCCTTCGGCTTTACATTTTCAAGGGGGGAACATAACAGTACAATAAAGTGCATAGTGCTATTTTAGGAAAACAGAGGTACATGACAGATCAGAGACAATTACCTATGCCTCCTTTCAATCCATCGGATCACCCACACCCAGCCCAGGAACTTTGCTGTAGCAATCACAGTAGGACCATCCACTGATGTTTTGAGGATTCTAAAAGCCTCACTACTGGATGTAGTACCCAGGTTAGAACATATGGGTTTCAGCCAACTACACCTGGGTTTACAATATACTGGACAGACAAAGAAGATATGACCCAGTGTTTCAGTCCTGTCCGGACAAAAGGGGAAATTGCTAGTATTTGTGTTTGTATTACACCATTTAGAGGTATAGGCGTTTGTAGTTAATGTTCCCACCCTGAACTGGTGGAATAATTTTCTGTCTCGAGTTGATGTAATTAAATCCCAGTACCCCTTGTATTTGGGTTCGTGCTTTAAGTCATAAAAGACTTTAGGTAGAGTAGGACTAGAAGAGACTGCAAAACGCTTCATATTGATCATCTTCCAGTGCTGCCTTTAGCTCAGTTTTGCTTGGAAATATACTTCAGGCTAGGGAGGTCCACAAACGGCTCATCCCCAACTCACAGAGTATATTTTTGACACACCTAAACCACACAATTTTCCTATTTACATCTAGATCCCTGACTTCTAAAAGAGCCAGGGCATAGTGTGAGAGCTCAGGAGTCACCCAAAGTCTCTTCCAATATGCCACTGGCCTGTAGTGTGCCACATCCCTGATTGAATGACATCCCAAATACAGAAGGAGGGGTACTAATGGGGTGGATTGGGGATGGCCAATTAAGGACCTTAGGAATTTATTCTGGGCCACCACTAGGGAATCCAAGTTGGCGTATCCCCACAGCTCTGCCCCATACAGGATGGAGGCGCCAATTTTGGTGTTATAGATCTGTAATACAGGAGCTATGGGTCTGGTATAAGAACGTCTGTGCTCCTTGAGCAAGGCGCCTGAAAGTTGAGTGTGTCTGACAGTAAGGCGGTCTATTTGTGGCTTCCAACTTTGTTTTCTGTCTATTGTTACCCCCAAATAGGAAAAAATCTCTGTTTGTTCCAAGGCCCCTTCCTTCATTCTTACTTCGCCGATCACTTTTTGGGAGTTTTGTAGGACCATGTACTTTGGTTTATCAACATTGACAATAAGTTTGTGGTCCGCACAGAAATCCTCAAATCTTGTGAGGGCACGTTGGAGGCCCTGTCTCATCTTGGAGAGAATGAGATTGTCATCGGCGAACATTAATAGCAGGATCTTGGTCCCAGCTAGAGAGGGAGCATCTCTCGGGGATTCCTCAAAATATTTCACTACCCCATTAATGTACAATGAGAAGAGGGTGGGTGCTAGAACGCACCCCTGTCTGACCCCCTTCTCAATGGGAAACCTTTCTGTGGTGCTGCCCCCTGCGTCCCATCTGACCTGAGCATAGTTGTCCTATGTAATTTGACGACAAATGCCAGAATATCCAGCAGCATACCCAACTTTAAGAGAGTACGCCACATCTTGGGACGCGGGACCAAGTCAAAAGCTGACTTGAGCTCCACGAAGGCTGCATAAATGGTGCCTCTCCCCAGAGTTACAGTGCGCCAATAAATTAGAATAAACCTTAAGACCTGGTCCACTGTTCTGGTGCTTGGCCAAAACCCCACCTGGAGATCAGAGAGGATATTACATTCCTCCATTCAAGCCTGGATTCTACCAAGCACCACCCTTGCCGACACCTTTTTAATACAGTCAATAAGGCTTATGGCCTGTAATTTCCCGGTAACGAGCGAGCCCCTTTTTTGAAAATGCTCCTGTCCAAGTACTGGGCATCGATGATCCCTTGTCAATGGCGTTCTCTAGGAGCTGAATATATAATGCCCAGCTGTCTAGATCTTGGAGGAACAGATCAGCAGGGATGCAATCGCATGAGAGCTGACCTTTGTAGTGTAAGACCAACCGTTCTGGCTCCACATAATTCATGGGAACCTTTCTTGGGTCCCCGCTCCCCCACTTCACCAAATGCCAAAAAGTCGTCATATCTCTCCCAGTGCATGCATTGAGAAGATCAACCCAGTGATCTTCATCCCAGTCCCTTTTGGCCTGGGATTGCACAGCCTTGTACGCGGACCTATTCTCTCTTATGGATTCCCTATCTTTGGTCGTAATTGGTACCGCTAGAGTTCTATAAGCAGTACGGCAGGAGGAGTTATACCAAACGGCAGCCTTGTGACATGGGGGTTTAATCCATTTTTTTATTTTTGATAATAAAAAAGCTTTTAAGTTCAGTGAAAAGAGGCTCATGAACCTGGACTGCTCTATGGATGTGTACTTCCTGCACAGCATCAGCCTGGAGAGTGTCTATGGAGTTAGCTACCAACCTACTCATATGGATCATGTGCTCTACTTTGTTGGCCACATTAGCCCATTTGAGACGTTGTGTGTCATTTGTTAATTGTGCCTCTACAAAGTCTACGCGTGATAACGTCCCTTCTCCACAATTTGGATGCAGGTGCCGTAAGGAGAGTAACAGAGGGTTATGATCACTTTCTGGTCTGTCATAGACCATCATGTCTAATAAATTGGGCCAAAACTCCTTATTGATAATAAAATAGTCTATATGACTAGTACGTTGCCCACTAATGTATGTTGGCATCCCAATTTTATCTGATCTGGTTCACCCGTTGGCTGCTCTCACCCCGGGTTCCAGACAAAATACTTTTAGTTGGAGTGCAGCGCTAGACCACCTTTTCATTGCAGGAAGATCCAAGGGAGGGATCGACCACTGTTCGTGTTGCATTCCAAGCAGTCTCTTACCACATGCTCTACTCCGTCATCAATTATCGGCCACCAGAAATGTAATCTGATTCTCTCCTTAGTCTTAGATATACCTTGGAGGCCTTGGTGGCCTAACTCAATTATTTTCATTCTGATCAGCAGGGGAGGAATAAGCTTGGTACCTCTCTGAAGCAACTCACGGACAACTCATTCCGCACTCTCCAATATTTGCGAACTTCCTCACTTATATCTCGTACCCCACACCAACAATTGGTCTCCATTTTACACACTTCACAAATTTAGACGTCAGACTTCAATAAAATACTCCATTCATCTTCACTGATAGCCTCTTCCGTGACTTCACAGACTTTGTAATCATCCCCCTCCCATAACTTCTCCTGATTATTCGACCTGGTACTAGACAGGTCAGTAACCGAGCCAGACAATCCACATCCTTATTCTCAGTGCCAGGTATGTACTCAACTACACAATTATAATCTTGTAGGGCTACCACCCACCTACACATTCTAGAAAAAATTTAATCTAGGCTCTTTTTGCAAAAGACATTCTTCAAGGGCTTGTGGACAGACCTGACAACAGTGGAGCTACCCCAAAGAAATGTCTTTAATTTCGTGACGGCCCAAAAAATACACAAGGCTTCTTTTTCAATTACTGAATATTGGACTTCGGGGCCTGCTAACACACTGGATAAGAACATAATGGTCTCCTCCTTGCCATCCCTCACTTGTTTGAGTACCGCCCCTAACCATTTACAACTCGCACCAGTGATCGAAATAGAAAGATCAGAAGTATCAAAACTCAGTAGGAAGGTGCACTGATAAGGGCTCTCCTTACAACAACAAATTCAGTTTCGCACTGAGGAGAACACAGAAACTACATACCTTTTCATAACAAAGGCTGCACTGTAAAGGTATGACTGGCAAACAGTGGCAAAACCTTGTTATAGTTCCAGTCATACCAAAAAAGGTTACTAGGTCATCTCTAGACCTTGGTATGTGAAAAACGTAAATGGTTTGTACGAGTTGTTCCTTGGGTTTGACACCCTCATTGGTTAATTTGTGACTCAAGTATGCAGTTTCAGAAAGATTAAACCTGCATTTACTCTCTCTCAACGTGAGACCTCGGAGACTAAACCTCTCAAGCACCGTGCTCAACCTGTTATTATGTTATTGCTGAGAAGAGCCATACACTAAGACATTGTCCTGAAAGACCTTGACACCAGGAAGTCCTCCCAAAACATACTCCATTGCCTACTGATGCACTGAGTGAGCTGAATTAAGCCCGAACAGCAACCTGGTAAACTTCAAAACCCCAAACAGAGTTATGAATGCCGTCAAATCCATGGATGTGTCATCTAACCGTATCTGATGATACACGACTTTAAGATCCAGTGTTGAGAAAACAACAGCAACTTGAAGCAGAGTAAACATCTATGTGATGTATGGGCGGGATACTTGTCTGTGACCAACTCCTGGTTGAGGGCTCTAAGTTCTTCACAGAGTCTCACATCTCCTGAAATGTTGCGTGCCGTGCAAGAACTACTGGAGCAAGCCATTCAGTAGCCTCGGTCTCAACAATGATACCTCGTCTTTTAATTTCTTGAGTTCATCACACATTGACTCTCTCAGGGGTAAGGGCACGCCCTGCACTATGTATGTGACCAGAACAGCATCACATTTAAGTGTGATTTTATGAGTGTAGTCTAGGAGACACCCCAGCCTCTCAATGAACACCTGTGTACCTAATGGGTACTCGCAAATTGAGAATGTCTTCCCATTCATTCCTATCGGGTTTTAGCCCATAGGAATGAATAGGAAGGTATTCCTTAATTGTGAATCACAGTTTGCAATTAAGGAATATGTAGGAATCACAATTAATATTGTGAATCCTACATATATTGCCTTTTGCAAGTCCTCAATAGCGAATCGCTAAAATTCGCTATTAAGGACTCGCAAAATGCTTTCTTCATACATATGCCCCCAAGTATTAAACACAAACATTTACAAGCTGCTAAATTAGAAGGGGGCTTGGTTGTTCCAAATTTAAAGAATTATCATAACATCTTTTTAACTGCGCAAATTGTTTCTTGGTTTTCTAATCAGGATTCCCACTTGGCACCCTCATGGATTTTACTTGAGAGAAATATTGTTGCGCCATTCCCTTTACCTGCTATTCTTTCTATGGATTTAAAAAAAGCTAAGTTTTCTTCTCCATTTATCAACACTACTAAAAATGTCGTATTAAGTTTGGATGCAACATTTGGTAATTTCATTATATTTTCTAAGAACATATCGTTATGGAATAATCCTATGCCTAAATTGAATACTCTGATCTCTTGCTTGGAAACATTTATTAATGTAGGTACATATTATATCTCAGACATTTGCATTAGTAATATGTTTTTACCCTTTTCCGGTTTACAATCTAAATATCATTTTACTGCTTTCGAATATTATAGATATGTTGTTATTGTTATTGTTATCAATTTATAAAGCGCATTGTAAACCTACGAGCATCCTGGCACTGAGATACATGTGCACTACAACCATAAGTGCTGAAAGGAGAGCCATGCTACAGAAAATAATTTAATGAAATTAACATATCATCAATTAATCAATTATAATTAATAACCAATTATATTTTAATTAATTACCAATTAATAATTAATTATCAATTAATTCTAAATAAATATCAATAAATAAATTAACAAATTTAATTAATTATAATTAAATTACTTCCCACCCAATTCCCCTATAAACCCACAACCCGCTGCAGAAAATAAATTACTAAAATTAAAATATGTATCAATTAATCAATTATAATTAATTACCAATTATATTTTAATTAATTACCAATTAATAATTAATTATCAATTAATTCTAAATAAATATCAATTAATAAATTAACATATTTAATTAATTATAATTACATTACTTCCCACCCTATTCCCCTATAAACCCACAACCCGCTACAGAATTATATTACACAAAAAATAAAAAATAATATTAACTTACCTTAAATTCGATATTTTTGTTGTTTATATTATGTCTAGTCGATATTATGTCCATTCTATATTTTTTATTCGATATTATGTCCATTCTATTCGATATTAAATTTTTTCTAGTCGATATTTTTGTTGTCTATATTATGTCTAGTCGATATTATGTCCATTCTATATTTTTTACTCGATATTCTGTCCAGTCGAAATAAAAGACTCGATACTATGACTGCACACCGTGCAACACTTCTAATGTGATCTACATGCTGAAGTGTCCCTGTGGGTCATGCTATGTGGGACACACCGAGAGGAAAATCCGCACCCGGATATTAGAACATAAGAGCAACATCTGTACAAAATATCTGAGATCTACTGTTGCCACCCATTTTGTTGAAAAGAGACATAATGTTTCCCAACTCAAGTTCCTCGTCTTAGACATTGTCAAATCAAGTGAAGGCGTACAGAACAAAAACAAATTGTTACAAAGAGAAAACTACTGGATCCGTTATTTATGCACGATACAGCCGAACGGGCTGAACGACAGGATGGAATTTCTGTGTTACCTTTAGGCAGAACTATTAATTCCACTTGAATATCATTATATTATTTAGCATTGATCGGTTTTTCATTTTGTGCATCCATTGTTATTGTATATTTTAGAAACACACCCATGTTCCTCTTTATACATAGGCATTTCTCATTTTTCACTTATCTTTATTTATTCCCCACGCCACATGAACATCAAACCCCATGCACGTCACAACACGTTCTATACTCTCGACCCCATTTCAAGATGGTGCCCACTTTTTCTGAGAGCTAAGTCAGTCCATCTTCCATTTTTGCACTAACTATTTTGTTTGCACTGTGATCGTCACACGCTGTTACACCCGGCGAATGGCGAAGTGCAACAACATGCGGTACATCCGACGCCTCCGGCACATTTTGATCTAGAGCACCCTCACTCTGTAAGTACCACCGCGGTGGACATTCGAACCCGCCCGAACATTCACGTGTGATTAAATTTCCGTAATGACACATTTTTTACTTTTGGTTTTTACACAGCAACTTCAGCCGCCTTTACAATCCGCCAATCACGTGAGAACTTAACTTTGTTCTTTTTGGAGATGTTATATCTAGATTAGCGTTTTTCACCTGCTCACACTGCACGTATTTTACGATACTTGTGGTTCACTCTATGGCACGGTACAGTTCACTCGGATCATAAATGTTAGTACCCTATTCTGATCCTGTTCACCAGTGAACTCACTTGGAGTACATGTTCACACGTTTTTGAGCACAGTTCGGTTTCATACACATCACTTTGGACCTGATGATAATTCACCCACCACCATTGATTACACTCTCTATCTGATATATTAGCAGTTGTCTTTGAACCTAACGGTTATGTTTTACAACACGAACCATGAAGGTTAACACATGAATTACATCTTTCACGTTCGTTGTTCTACTTACACCCTGGCACATCACGGTTTCATCAGTCACCTGAGCTTGACTTTAGATACAGTGAGATGCTTCCTATTAAGACCTGTTTATTATCCTTTTTGTTTGTAGATCTAGCCCCTGATGAAGGGCAAACTCAATGCCCGAAATGCATTGGGATCATTGATGAATTGTGGAGACCTAATTGAGAGACATTTTTGCATTAACTTGTGAAGATTTGAACATTTGAAAGATCATGACCATTGAATAGAAGTGGTCATTAAAAACGTTTTTTGAATATGAACTAATCGTTTAACATTTGATTTACCAGCTGATTGGATTTAAACATGTGTTTGTTTCCCTACGCTGTGCACTGGGGGACATCCCCTATGCAGGGGCTGCATTCTTTTGTTTTCTTACACACTTCGTCACATGCATTGCAGTTCAGTTCAGTTCATAAACTTTATTTCGATTTTTAAAAAAACACAAAAGTTAAAACAACATAAACGTGGAGGCCAAATAGAACAATACAACATGTTTCTAAAACAGGATACTTGTTAATTAGCTTGGTTAGGAACGAGCACCCTAAATATTCTTCATAAAACAATAAATAAGTTAAAAAGATTCTAAAACACACACATGGTAGGCAGCCTACACATGGAATCAGCCTTCGGCTTTACATTTTCAAGGGGGGAACATAACAGTACAATAAAGTGCATAGTGCTATTTTAGGAAAACAGAGGTACATGACAGATCAGAGACAATTACCTATGCCTCCTTTCAATCCATCGGATCACCCACACCCAGCCCAGGAACTTTGCTGTAGCAATCACAGTAGGACCATCCACTGATGTTTTGAGGATTCTAAAAGCCTCACTACTGGATGTAGTACCCAGGTTAGAACATATGGGTTTCAGCCAACTACACCTGGGTTTACAATATACTGGACAGACAAAGAAGATATGACCCAGTGTTTCAGTCCTGTCCGGACAAAAGGGGAAATTGCTAGTATTTGTGTTTGTATTACACCATTTAGAGGTATAGGCGTTTGTAGTTAATGTTCCCACCCTGAACTGGTGGAATAATTTTCTGTCTCGAGTTGATGTAATTAAATCCCAGTACCCCTTGTATTTGGGTTCGTGCTTTAAGTCATAAAAGACTTTAGGTAGAGTAGGACTAGAAGAGACTGCAAAACGCTTCATATTGATCATCTTCCAGTGCTGCCTTTAGCTCAGTTTTGCTTGGAAATATACTTCAGGCTAGGGAGGTCCACAAACGGCTCATCCCCAACTCACAGAGTATATTTTTGACACACCTAAACCACACAATTTTCCTATTTACATCTAGATCCCTGACTTCTAAAAGAGCCAGGGCATAGTGTGAGAGCTCAGGAGTCACCCAAAGTCTCTTCCAATATGCCACTGGCCTGTAGTGTGCCACATCCCTGATTGAATGACATCCCAAATACAGAAGGAGGGGTACTAATGGGGTGGATTGGGGATGGCCAATTAAGGACCTTAGGAATTTATTCTGGGCCACCACTAGGGAATCCAAGTTGGCGTATCCCCACAGCTCTGCCCCATACAGGATGGAGGCGCCAATTTTGGTGTTATAGATCTGTAATACAGGAGCTATGGGTCTGGTATAAGAACGTCTGTGCTCCTTGAGCAAGGCGCCTGAAAGTTGAGTGTGTCTGACAGTAAGGCGGTCTATTTGTGGCTTCCAACTTTGTTTTCTGTCTATTGTTACCCCCAAATAGGAAAAAATCTCTGTTTGTTCCAAGGCCCCTTCCTTCATTCTTACTTCGCCGATCACTTTTTGGGAGTTTTGTAGGACCATGTACTTTGGTTTATCAACATTGACAATAAGTTTGTGGTCCGCACAGAAATCCTCAAATCTTGTGAGGGCACGTTGGAGGCCCTGTCTCATCTTGGAGAGAATGAGATTGTCATCGGCGAACATTAATAGCAGGATCTTGGTCCCAGCTAGAGAGGGAGCATCTCTCGGGGATTCCTCAAAATATTTCACTACCCCATTAATGTACAATGAGAAGAGGGTGGGTGCTAGAACGCACCCCTGTCTGACCCCCTTCTCAATGGGAAACCTTTCTGTGGTGCTGCCCCCTGCGTCCCATCTGACCTGAGCATAGTTGTCCTATGTAATTTGACGACAAATGCCAGAATATCCAGCAGCATACCCAACTTTAAGAGAGTACGCCACATCTTGGGACGCGGGACCAAGTCAAAAGCTGACTTGAGCTCCACGAAGGCTGCATAAATGGTGCCTCTCCCCAGAGTTACAGTGCGCCAATAAATTAGAATAAACCTTAAGACCTGGTCCACTGTTCTGGTGCTTGGCCAAAACCCCACCTGGAGATCAGAGAGGATATTACATTCCTCCATTCAAGCCTGGATTCTACCAAGCACCACCCTTGCCGACACCTTTTTAATACAGTCAATAAGGCTTATGGCCTGTAATTTCCCGGTAACGAGCGAGCCCCTTTTTTGAAAATGCTCCTGTCCAAGTACTGGGCATCGATGATCCCTTGTCAATGGCGTTCTCTAGGAGCTGAATATATAATGCCCAGCTGTCTAGATCTTGGAGGAACAGATCAGCAGGGATGCAATCGGGCCCGGGAGCCCTGCCTTTGGGGACCAGGAGAAGGGCATTTTCTACTTCTTTCTTAGTTATATGTTGGGTTGGGATGCGGGACTGCATTACAAAGGTGTCATGGGCATCTAAATCGCATGAGAGCTGACCTTTGTAGTGTAAGACCAACCGTTCTGGCTCCACATAATTCATGGGAACCTTTCTTGGGTCCCCGCTCCCCCACTTCACCAAATGCCAAAAAGTCGTCATATCTCTCCCAGTGCATGCATTGAGAAGATCAACCCAGTGATCTTCATCCCAGTCCCTTTTGGCCTGGGATTGCACAGCCTTGTACGCGGACCTATTCTCTCTTATGGATTCCCTATCTTTGGTCGTAATTGGTACCGCTAGAGTTCTATAAGCAGTACGGCAGGAGGAGTTATACCAAACGGCAGCCTTGTGACATGGGGGTTTAATCCATTTTTTTATTTTTGATAATAAAAAAGCTTTTAAGTTCAGTGAAAAGAGGCTCATGAACCTGGACTGCTCTATGGATGTGTACTTCCTGCACAGCATCAGCCTGGAGAGTGTCTATGGAGTTAGCTACCAACCTACTCATATGGATCATGTGCTCTACTTTGTTGGCCACATTAGCCCATTTGAGACGTTGTGTGTCATTTGTTAATTGTGCCTCTACAAAGTCTACGCGTGATAACGTCCCTTCTCCACAATTTGGATGCAGGTGCCGTAAGGAGAGTAACAGAGGGTTATGATCACTTTCTGGTCTGTCATAGACCATCATGTCTAATAAATTGGGCCAAAACTCCTTATTGATAATAAAATAGTCTATATGACTAGTACGTTGCCCACTATTGTATGTTGGCATCCCAATTTTATCTGATCTGGTTCACCCGTTGGCTGCTCTCACCCCGGGTTCCAGACAAAATACTTTTAGTTGGAGTGCAGCGCTAGACCACCTTTTCATTGCAGGAAGATCCAAGGGAGGGATCGACCACTGTTCGTGTTGCATTCCAAGCAGTCTCTTACCACATGCTCTACTCCGTCATCAATTATCGGCCACCAGAAATGTAATCTGATTCTCTCCTTAGTCTTAGATATACCTTGGAGGCCTTGGTGGCCTAACTCAATTATTTTCATTCTGATCAGCAGGGGAGGAATAAGCTTGGTACCTCTCTGAAGCAACTCACGGACAACTCATTCCGCACTCTCCAATATTTGCGAACTTCCTCACTTATATCTCGTACCCCACACCAACAATTGGTCTCCATTTTACACACTTCACAAATTTAGACGTCAGACTTCAATAAAATACTCCATTCATCTTCACTGATAGCCTCTTCCGTGACTTCACAGACTTTGTAATCATCCCCCTCCCATAACTTCTCCTGATTATTCGACCTGGTACTAGACAGGTCAGTAACCGAGCCAGACAATCCACATCCTTATTCTCAGTGCCAGGTATGTACTCAACTACACAATTATAATCTTGTAGGGCTACCACCCACCTACACATTCTAGAAAAAATTTAATCTAGGCTCTTTTTGCAAAAGACATTCTTCAAGGGCTTGTGGACAGACCTGACAACAGTGGAGCTACCCCAAAGAAATGTCTTTAATTTCGTGACGGCCCAAAAAATACACAAGGCTTCTTTTTCAATTACTGAATATTGGACTTCGGGGCCTGCTAACACACTGGATAAGAACATAATGGTCTCCTCCTTGCCATCCCTCACTTGTTTGAGTACCGCCCCTAACCATTTACAACTCGCACCAGTGATCGAAATAGAAAGATCAGAAGTATCAAAACTCAGTAGGAAGGTGCACTGATAAGGGCTCTCCTTACAACAACAAATTCAGTTTCGCACTGAGGAGAACACAGAAACTACATACCTTTTCATAACAAAGGCTGCACTGTAAAGGTATGACTGGCAAACAGTGGCAAAACCTTGTTATAGTTCCAGTCATACCAAAAAAGGTTACTAGGTCATCTCTAGACCTTGGTATGTGAAAAACGTAAATGGTTTGTACGAGTTGTTCCTTGGGTTTGACACCCTCATTGGTTAATTTGTGACTCAAGTATGCAGTTTCAGAAAGATTAAACCTGCATTTACTCTCTCTCAACGTGAGACCTCGGAGACTAAACCTCTCAAGCACCGTGCTCAACCTGTTATTATGTTATTGCTGAGAAGAGCCATACACTAAGACATTGTCCTGAAAGACCTTGACACCAGGAAGTCCTCCCAAAACATACTCCATTGCCTACTGATGCACTGAGTGAGCTGAATTAAGCCCGAACAGCAACCTGGTAAACTTCAAAACCCCAAACAGAGTTATGAATGCCGTCAAATCCATGGATGTGTCATCTAACCGTATCTGATGATACACGACTTTAAGATCCAGTGTTGAGAAAACAACAGCAACTTGAAGCAGAGTAAACATCTATGTGATGTATGGGCGGGATACTTGTCTGTGACCAACTCCTGGTTGAGGGCTCTAAGTTCTTCACAGAGTCTCACATCTCCTGAAATGTTGCGTGCCGTGCAAGAACTACTGGAGCAAGCCATTCAGTAGCCTCGGTCTCAACAATGATACCTCGTCTTTTAATTTCTTGAGTTCATCACACATTGACTCTCTCAGGGGTAAGGGCACGCCCTGCACTATGTATGTGACCAGAACAGCATCACATTTAAGTGTGATTTTATGAGTGTAGTCTAGGAGACACCCCAGCCTCTCAATGAACACCTGTGTACCTAATGGATACTCGCAAATTGAGAATGTCTTCCCATTCATTCCTATCGGGTTTTAGCCCATAGGAATGAATAGGAAGGTATTCCTTAATTGTGAATCACAGTTTGCAATTAAGGAATATGTAGGAATCACAATTAATATTGTGAATCCTACATATATTGCCTTTTGCAAGTCCTCAATAGCGAATCGCTAAAATTCGCTATTAAGGACTCGCAAAATGCTTTCTTCATACATATGCCCCCAAGTATTAAACACAAACATTTACAAGCTGCTAAATTAGAAGGGGGCTTGGTTGTTCCAAATTTAAAGAATTATCATAACATCTTTTTAACTGCGCAAATTGTTTCTTGGTTTTCTAATCAGGATTCCCACTTGGCACCCTCATGGATTTTACTTGAGAGAAATATTGTTGCGCCATTCCCTTTACCTGCTATTCTTTCTATGGATTTAAAAAAAGCTAAGTTTTCTTCTCCATTTATCAACACTACTAAAAATGTCGTATTAAGTTTGGATGCAACATTTGGTAATTTCATTATATTTTCTAAGAACATATCGTTATGGAATAATCCTATGCCTAAATTGAATACTCTGATCTCTTGCTTGGAAACATTTATTAATGTAGGTACATATTATATCTCAGACATTTGCATTAGTAATATGTTTTTACCCTTTTCCGGTTTACAATCTAAATATCATTTTACTGCTTTCGAATATTATAGATATGTTGTTATTGTTATTGTTATCAATTTATAAAGCGCATTGTAAACCTACGAGCATCCTGGCACTGAGATACATGTGCACTACAACCATAAGTGCTGAAAGGAGAGCCATGCTACAATAGAAATGCTTATGCTTTGGGATAGAGCCAGGTCTTTATTTTGTTTCAGAACTGCAACAGGTCTTGCATCTGCCTAAGATCAGTGGAAAGACCATTCCAAAGCTGCGCTGCTGCAATGCTGAAAGCTCTTCCCCCCAATTTTTATCTTTTAATCCTGGGTACTTTTACCAGATTGACCGAGGAAGACTACGGATGGGGGCATACCATCCAAATTTGCTCTGCAATGGTTTAAGCCCAAGCCTGTGGAGCGCCTCAAAACAATGCAGAGCAATTTAAATTGTATCCTCTGTAATATCGGGGGCCAGTGCAGCTTCGCCAGAGCCTGAGATGCTGATGACCGTCGTAGTCTCATTATGGCAAGATTTGCCATCACAATCTGAATTCTCTGGAGTCTTCCGATCAGGTACATTGGAGACTCCAGCAGCAAAGCTTTGCAATAATCCAGACTACTCAGAATAACACTCCTTACTACTTGTGCTCGGACCTCAGTTGGTAACATCGGAAGAATATTCCGAAGTACTCTAATGAGAAGCTGCTCCCCACAATCTTATTAACTTGAGTTTCTAGGCTCAGCTTGTCATTGAAGCTAATTCCTACGTTGCGTACTGTCTCAGAGGGTACCAATAGTGTACCCGCCGGAATAGGCCAGTAGCGTGTCGGAAGTGAGAATGGCACTTTCCCAGCGGCACAGCATAAGATCTCCGTTTTGTCTCCGTTATATTGCAGGGAGTTATTTACAGCCATTTCACCATATCTTGCATTAAGGCGTGAACATTTCCTAGTGAAACGGAATGATCTCCCTCCAACGACAGAATAAGCTGTGTGTCATCAGCATAATTCACAAGGCTGACATTATGTGACTTAATGACAGCAATCCAAGGGCTCATGTATGCATTAAATGGTATCGGGCTAATTGCAGACCCCTGAGGAACACCGTCCCTATTATCAACAAAATCTGATTGATAAGTGGGGAGAGCCTCTGCCTGTTGTCTATTGGCTAGATTAGATTGAAACCTTTTCAGAGCCACGCCCACCACCCCATCTCCTTTCAGCCTTGCTAAAAGGACCACGTGGTTAACTGTATCAAATGCAGCAGACAAGTCCAGCAAGAACAATATAGCTGATTATCCCCTGTCCGCTCGCATTCGAAGATCATCCAGAAGAGTTACCAAAGCAGTCTCCATCCCGTGTCCTGGGCGGAAACCGAATTGCACATCCTCCAGCTTGTTATTAACCTCCAAGAACTGGGAGAGTGCCCTGCTCACCAGGTGCTCCATGATTTTCACTGGATAAGGTAAAAGAGAGATGGGCCTATAACTCTTAAGGCAAGCTGGGTCAAGTGTGGGTTTTTCAAAAGTGGTGTTATTATTGCTTGTTTCCAGCATGTCTGTACCAGCCTGGTACTCAAAGATTGACTACACAACTGTCGGAATAAGGGGAGGAGTTCGGATCCTAGCTCTATCTATACTTTATGAGGGAGGAGGTCTATAGGGGAACTTGAGGAGACACCTAGGGATACTTTATTAAAGTCTTCCTCTGAGGGTAACTTAAAATGATCTAAAAGGGCCACCTGATCTGATGGCTTGGTCCCACCAACCCAACACTCTTGCTTATTTGATGTTAACCTACTATCCACCCCGACGGGGATGACCAAGTCATCCAATTACAGCCCTTCAATGATTTTTCTTATCTTATCCTCAAAAAAGGTTGCTAAACTATCACATAAATCCTGTGTGGGAAGAATCTTATATTTTGTGCAATCTGGGCTAGCAATATCATTCGCAATTTAAAAAATACTCTTAGTACCATTGAGTGCCTTTAGTGGGACCTTTTACTTGTATTTTAACGCCGACCTGCACAGAGTACTTGGAACTCTGCAACGTTTCATCTGACCCCGCTTCAGCCTAATCCAAAACCTCGCCGGACCCGCTTCGCGGGTCCCGCAGCGCAGCTACAACCACCGGAGCTGCTTGGGAAGGGGGCTGCTTTCCACTGACCGGCAGGGCTGCGAGCACCAGCAGGGACTCCGAGGACCAGGAGCCCCTGCACGCCCAATCCAGACCAGCTGGGCTGCTCTCCCTGCCGGCCCCGCCCATCCGCCCACGGAGCTAGAGGGCTGCACGGCCAGAAACCACCTGGGACCTTTTACTTGTATTTTAACGCCGACCTGCACAGAGTACTTGGAACTCTGCAACGTTTCATCTGACCCCGCTTCAGCCTAATCCAAAACCTCGCCGGACCCGCTTCGCGGGTCCCGCAGCGCAGCTACAACCACCGGAGCTGCTTGGGAAGGGGGCTGCTTTCCACTGACCGGCAGGGCTGCGAGCACCAGCAGGGACTCCGAGGACCAGGAGCCCCTGCACGCCCAATCCAGACCAGCTGGGCTGCTCTCCCTGCCGGCCCCGCCCATCCGCCCACGGAGCTAAAGGGCTGCACGGCCAGAAACCACCTGGGACCTTTTACTTGTATTTTAACGCCGACCTGCACAGAGTACTTGGAACTCTGCAACGTTTCATCTGACCCCGCTTCAGCCTAATCCAAAACCTCGCCGGACCCGCTTCGCGGGTCCCGCAGCGCAGCTACAACCACCGGAGCTGCTTGGGAAGGGGGCTGCTTTCCACTGACCGGCAGGGCTGCGAGCACCAGCAGGGACTCCGAGGACCAGGAGCCCCTGCACGCCCAATCCAGACCAGCTGGGCTGCTCTCCCTGCCGGCCCCGCCCATCCGCCCACGGAGCTAAAGGGCTGCACGGCCAGAAACCACCTGGGACCTTTTACTTGTATTTTAACGCCGACCTGCACAGAGTACTTGGAACTCTGCAACGTTTCATCTGACCCCGCTTCAGCCTAATCCAAAACCTCGCCGAACCCGCTTCGCGGGTCCCGCAGCGCAGCTACAACCACCGGAGCTGCTTGGGAAGGGGGCTGCTTTCCACTGACCGGCAGGGCTGCGAGCACCAGCAGGGACTCCGAGGACCAGGAGCCCCTGCACGCCCAATCCAGACCAGCTGGGCTGCTCTCCCTGCCGGCCCCGCCCATCCGCCAATCACATCACTTGTTATTTAAAGGCAGACGCGCCCCCGCTGCGCGGGAGCGCGCGGGACAGCGCCGGGAGAAGCCCGGGACAAGGGCGGGACCGTCTGTGGCCGTCCGGGGCCGGAGGAGGCCGGGCTGGGCCTATTTCCTTGGCCCCGCCGCCCACCCCCAGGTATAGAAGTCGATCATCAATCTCCCAGCTTGGACTACATCCCAAAAGACAATGCCGTCCCCGGCAAAGGAATGTACCCCCTCAAGACAGGCAGGAACAAGAAACATGACCTTAGAAAATTATTTCCCGCGGGCGGGGGTAGAAGGGGACAAGGAAAACACGTTAAGTCGTCTTAGGGCTGAGCGGAGACGCTCTATTGACAATTTGAAAGGTCGACCCCTAGGAGACCATCCCCCTACACCCACCACAGATTTAACACTATTGGAAGACGTCCCTTTTTTGCTCAGGGACGTTACAAAAACGCCCCCAGAAATACCAAGGTCCTCAACCCCAGTGAGGAGCGAAAGCCCAACCAGGGAGACGATAGATCTAATCTCCCAACTCCCCCCACAAACCAAGCCTAGAAATGCTAAATCCAAACAAACTGTTGCGCAGGGTGTATTTGGACCTCCTCCAAATAAACGTAGGAGGAAGTCGAAGGGGGCCCAGGCTACAAATAAACCCAAGATCTCTCACTCCGAATTTGGGAAGCCACCGAAACATACCACACCAACTGTAACTGTGGCGGGTGATTTACACCCTGTTCCCACGGCGCAGGAGGGTGGGGCCCCCATTGTGCCCAACGAGATGACTAGTAACGCCCCCAATGCCCCTCTACTTGTTGCACCCATTGTACCGAATGAGATGGCTAGTAACACCATCAATGTGCCTCTCTCTGTTGCCCCGCTGGGCAATTTGGAATTCCTACTTAGGTCACTTTTGCTACCTATTAGTGAAAGTATTAAAAAAGTGGAAATAAGATTAACAATCCTTGAGGCCACACTAAGTAGCATTAAAAACTCCCCCAAATCCCACGAAAAGGCCCTCAAATCTACTGTTAGCCCAAAAGCCTCGAACAGCGTATCACAACTGGCCCCCCTACAGGCGCCCATTACGACCATCCCACCACAAACCCAGAGGAACATTCCCGCCTTAAATAAACCATCTCATAGTACAGGACCTAGCACCCCTGTAAAGGTAAACAGTGTTCCTATAGTACAGCGGAAAGAAAGTGTTGCCCCAAACCCATTAATGAAGCCCCCCCCTAGGCCACGCAGACCCAACCTACCACCAGAGGCGAATGACTACACAGTAGTCATGGCGGGCGTCCCACCGTTAAAGGAGGGTGAAGTTGAGGATTTCTGCACTTTAAAAACTAGGGTGATTAAGTGGCTAAATCAGAATAGACCCTTACCTGTACACCTAAATAACGAGATAATAATGGTAAGAAGGGTACCCTGGATAGGGAGAACTCGAAAATCCATCACAGGGGATTGCATATTGGTGAGCCTCAGGGATACTGGAACAGTTGCTCACATATGCCAGGGAAGGAATAGATCACTAGTGACAACAATCCAAACACTTCAGGTGTCCTTTTTCTTTCCTCCCGCACCGGCTCGCACACACGGGACCCGTTCTGATGACAATTGGGAAAGGGTGGGTCGAAGGGGCGCCCAGCACTATGAGTTCAATCCAAGGCCTCCATTTAACAGGCCACTACCATCTTTCCAAACTCTTAATCGGTTCCATTGTTTGGAGGGACTAGAGGGGGTGGATTGACAAACAGATCTCTGTAGGGGGGATAGCGGGGGCAGAGGTGCCCAAAACTTAGAACAGGAGACTCCCAGCCTCCTAGTAATAGGTAGTGCCCGGAGTCAGGTGTTGGATGAACCGAGGGTTGTAGAAAATGCTCACATGGGGGATACGCAAGGACCAGTCTTGGGGGAGGTAGGGCGAGAACCTCTAGATGGGATGCAACGAAATGGGGACCAGGTGGGGGATGCACTAAAAATTATTTCATGGAATATAGCCGGTTTGGCCGGGAAAATCAACAACAAGGAGTGGCTTGAATATATTAGGAAATTCCACATAATATGCCTGCAGGAGACCTGGGCCATGGAGAATAATTTTCACCTAGAAGGGTATAAGTCCTTTGTTGTACCCGCGCAAAAATCAAGATCAGGGAGAGCCATGGGAGGTTTGGCTATTTATACTGACCTGAGCCTACCGGGAAAATATGCTAGCCTTGAGTGCAACTCTCACAGAATTCAGGCTGTTAGGTTCACGGGGAAAGGACTTAGATTCGTCGCTGTAAACCTCTATAACAATGAGATCGCGGGATCTAACTCTCCTCTTACCCCCGAACTGGATAACAAGTTGAGTCAGGTACTTACAGGTCAAAAAAACGGGCCTTCTTATGGGCTAGTGGTTATTGGAGATTTTAACTGCCATTTGTGCCCTGTATTGGTCCAAACAAATATAGATTGGTCCCGATGCCCACTGGAGAATGGACCGCATTTCTCACACACGCCGTTGGGCCTTGCCCTTAGGATGTTACGGTCTAAATATGATCTGGGACATACCATTAACAAGGTAGTGATGCAGGAGGGTGGCACACTCCCCCCTACATTTAAGGGTAGAGGATGCTCCTCTTTTATAGATTATATCTTGGTTTCGAGGGCACTAGTGAATAAGACAATCAGTGCCGGGATTGAGTGGAGTGGTTTTAGCGACCACAACCCTCTTACCCTGGAACTGTTGTACTTGGCAGGCCCAAGACCTAGAGCCCACCCCACTATCACTGAGAGGGCAACAGACCAGGGCAGGAGACTAAAATGGGCAAAAATTGATGGGGAAAAGTTTTATAAGGGCTTGGTGGATGCAGGGAGACTAGCTATTAATGACTGCCTGGATACCGAAGTCCACGGACCGAGGGTAATGGCAGCCTTCGACCAGATTGCCAAGCTGGTCGACGGTTTATTAAAAACCAGTGTGCCTCTCAAGTCTGATGGGAATCCGCGTTGGTTTGATAAAGCCTGCTCTAAAGCCCTGAGGGAGCTGAAAAGTAGCCTTAAAGCCAAACCAAGGATCCCCCATAAAGTTAAAGAGTGTAGAGACGTTTACAAAAGAGAAATTAAGAGGAGGAAGTTTGCCTTGCAGGCGGAAGCATGGGCAGATCTTCGAGAAGCGGGGGAAAAAAAGGACCTAGTGGGTTTCTGGAAAATAATTAACAACCCAACTTTCCAGGAAAAAGACTCCCCGGATGTAGGGGCAAACATTCTCCCTGAGCAGTGGATTAACCACTTTAGGGGCCTCTATAACCATGAGTCGGGTCCCATTGTAGACTCCCCGGCCAGTTCTATTGAGGCCACAACGGTGGAATTTTCCATCAAGGAAATAATTGCAGGGATTGAGGGCCTGACCAGAAATAAAGCACCGGGGCCCGACGGAATTCCTCCTGACCTTTTTCTGAGTAACATCGAACTGTGGGCCCCCCTTATGACAAGGGTAATAAACACCGCTATTATTTATGGCCTGCCCCGATCCTGGTCCACGGCAGTAATTGTGCCAATTTTCAAAAAGGGCAACAGGGATGACCCAAAGTGCTACCGCCCGATCTCCCTGATTGATGTGTCAGCAAAGCTTTTGGGGAGGGCAATCCTTAATAGATTGTCCGAGTGGACCGAGGAAAGGAACATCTTCTCGGACACCCAATATGGCTTTAGGGTAGGGAGGTCCACTAGCGATCAGTGTTTGAATCTATATATGCTGACTGCCAAGTATACCATAGCTAGTGACGAACCGATTTACATGGGTTTTATGGACTTGGCAGCAGCATTTGATCACGTGAACAGGGAAAAACTGTGGGGAATGATGCTCAACCTGGGGATAGAGAGCGGCTTAGTTAAGATCTTGAAAGAACTGCATAGTGATACTACTGCCAAGGTCCGCTTTAATAGGGAGGGGGGGCTGACTAGTTCCTTTCCTTGCAAGAGTGGAGTTCGTCAAGGCTGCATTCTTGCTCCCTTTTTATTTTCCCTTTATGTTAACAACTTAGAGCAGTTTCTGCTAGGATTGAAGGCAGATTGCCCAAGGGTGGGGTCGCGGCATATCCCCGTCCTGCTTTATGCAGATGACGCGGTTTTGATCGCACGCACACCGAGGAGCCTTCAAACCCTGATTGACGGATTTGTTAGCTTTATGGGCGCCCTGGATCTTTCAGCAAATCTTAGTAAATGTTATGTGCTCCGGGCAGGGAAAAAAAATGCCTCTAAATTTACCTACAAAATAGGGAGCAATACATTGGAGGAGGTCAAAACATTTCCATACCTTGGTGTTACATTTGATGGTGCCTTGCGGTTTGATACCTTGGTGGAGGAACGCTGCGGCAAAATGGTATCATCGAACGGGGCAATTGCTAGTTATGGCAGGAGGCTAGGAAGATGGTCCCCGGAACAGGTGTTAAACCTGTATAGCTCTGTATCATGCTCCAAGGTAATTTATGGGGCAGAGGTATGGGGCTTTGTTAACACCACTAGCATACAGAGAGAAGAAAACAAATACTTGAAATCAGTCTTGAGGGTCCCACAATGTACCGCTGGTTCGATTGCCCACAGTGAGTTAGGGAGACCACACATAGAAGATCTGATAAAGTTGAGGCCAATTATAGCCTGGTTAAAAATTTGGGTGAACCCGGAGGCGTCACTAAGTAGGGAAATTTTATCAGATTGTCTAAAGAGGGATAAATGTATGCGTATTCCTTGGCTCCTTTATGTAAAGAATAACTTAGTGGAGCTAGGCCTGGGGAACCTCTTCCTTCACCCTACATCGATTGTAGCCCAGGACAAACAGCATGTGGGGAGAATATTCCTGGAACAGAAAACCATGTGCAGAGAGGTGGCTGAAGGCTGTAAAAAAACTGTGAGGGCCCATCGCCTAGTAAAAAGTGTTCAAGGCATGGAGCCGTACTTGTTTCTCATGCATAATGCCCAGGATAGGTTCATGATGTGCCGATTTAGACTTAACTTACTCCCATTCATGTTGGCATCACCAGCTGGGTTTGTTACAACAATAGACCAGAAGGGGCCCTGCGGCTGCGACAATAGGTCTCCGCAGGATTCCCTTCATCTGGTCTTACTTTGCCCTCTCTACTCTATGCCCCGGCGTAAATATCTTGTAAACATCTTGAAAAATGCTAATTTGGTCCACGCAAGGGAGGCATTAGTTTTCTTACAGAAAGCTGAGGACCCTTTTACACTGTGTAGCATTTTGAATTTCATTAAAGTTGCCCTAAGACTAAGGCTCACTAGAGGTGTAGATTGAAACTTTTTATTCTGCTTTTTTTAATGTTAAATATGGTCATATTACTGCAACTATGTCTGTAAATTTACCGTACAAAGAATTCTGAATGTTTAATGCTTTTTTATTGTGTAAATATGAATGTGCTTTTATGGTGTTTTTTAATCACCGAATAAAGATTCTTTGAACTTGAACTTGAGTGCCTTTAGAAAAATAACATCTGCCAAGTACTCTTTTGGAGTGACAATTTCTTTTTTATAACTGACTATTTTTTAATTCCAAGTGGCTTTATCCTTTTCTGCATACTCCTTCCTCCACTGCCTCTCTGCCTGTTTGCATCCCTTTTTCAAATTCCTCAGTTTTTCATTGTAGTGTGCAAAGCGATTCACAATGCCTATAATAGTTCTGTACCAGGTTGTCAATTTTCAGATTTTTTTAGTATACCTAGACTCACCGGTCATGTTGCTTCTAAAATAAAAAAACAAACTTGTACAAACTCTATCAAGTTGTTAAAGATAAGTGAATTCTGGAATCCCATCAATAACTATTCTCTGCAAATGTAGAAAACTGATTATTGAACATTTCATGTTGATTTTGGTCTTTCATATGCCAGACCATCTCTTCTATATTGAACAATTGTTGCTGGACTCCAGTTAAATTATATAAGGTTAACAAAGTCGATAATCCTGTTTATTGACTTTGTAAAACTAAAGAATGTTCTGTGAAACATAATACATTTGAATGCACACTGATATCTAACTTCTGGGCTAATGTCTGGTGTAAATCTTTCAGATTTTTAATATTGATAATACCATTACACATAAAATGATAATAGGTAAATCTTCACTCATTTCATTCACACTTTCATATATGAATGCTAAATTGTTTCACTTACTAATTTCTTTTGCTATCAAATCTCTTACTATGAATTGTAAATCTGCAAGTAATATATCTTCAACTGTCTGGTGGGACTGGATATTATATATGAGAAATTAGATTGAATTTATTATTCAATAAGAATACGCTCTATCTCACGTCATCAGTATGTAACACTTAGAATGTTTTTCTTAATAATATTTAAATGCTTATTGTAAACTGGTTTGTATTAGAGAGTATTGTATATGTAGTCCTCAACTTCTTTTATTTCTTTTATGAATGCTATAGCATGATTGCATTAGGTTAAAATTTCTTCACTATTAAATTTTCACCAAGCTGTTATTTGTTGTACGTCTTCATGCTTTTATGTTACAAAACTCAATAAAATATTTTGAACTGACTTGGTTGATCAGTCAAAATGGATATCATTCAATTATATGCAGAGACATCAAGTCCTGATGCAGCCAGACACCTTAACAAAACAGTGTGGCCTACTATTGTAAGCAAGAGGATACACTGAAATAAACCTCAGGTAGATGTGGAAAAATAATATCTTTATCTAACACTTTAACTCAAAACTCTCAAAGCGTTTCAACAACTACAATTCACGTCAACCCGTAGGGACTCAAAATGACAATAACGTATTCACTGAAGCGGGACACTGACTGAGTTCAGGGCCGGGGCCTACTCGACCTGTTGCGCACCAGATACCTGTTGTTGAAAGGGGACACAGCATGCAGCTTCTCAAAGAAGTGGAGATGGTGACAGCCGGACTCCCAGCGACCACAAGTCTTGGAGGTTAAGGTCCGCATCATGCTCCCACAATGATTCGGGCCATCGGGGAGAGGCGGGCGCTCAGCGGCAGCAGCACGCGGCTGCCCGGGCTGGTGGTGCTGATGACTCTCGTCGTGCAGCTCTGTGGTGGGCTCACAGCGGTAGCAGCTCTCTCTGCGGCGGCCCACGAGACGATAGCGACAATCCTCAAGAAGGGTGAACAAGGTGCGTGCACACAGCGGCAGCAGCTCTCTCTCAGCTGCGGTGGCCCACAGGACAAATCCCAAGGATGCAAAGTTGTCAAAGGTGCAGGCGCTCAGCAGCTACAGCTCTCTCTTAGCTGCTGCGGCCCACAGGACAAATCACGATGAGGCAAATAGGCAAAGGGTGGGGGCACTCAGCAGCTACAGCGCTCTCTTGGCTGCGGCGGCCCACGGGACAAATCACGATGATGCAAAAGTTGCCACAGGTGTGGGTGCTCAGGGGCCGCAGCTCTCTCTTAACTGTGGCGGCCCACAGGACAATTCACGGTGATACAAAGTGGTAAAGGGTGTGGGCACTCAGCGGCAGCAGTAGCTCTCTCTTAGTTGCGGCGGCCCACAGAATGACAAAATGTAGAGGGGGATACCCTTTTACTTGGAAAAGGAATGGGTAACAAGCATTCAAAACAACAAATTTGCTTTTCCAAACTTTTTAGGCCGGAATCCTTAGGAGGCACTATATAATGTAGGGGCAGGTGGACTAGTGTGTAATGAGTATTTGCGCAGGTTACCAAATTTACAAAACTACTTGGAGGAATTCTTATATACAAAGGTTAAGTTACACACAACCCAAAGTCAAAATTCAAAATATATTATTTATTATTCACTGTTGAATTGCTGATACATTTCTAGAGTCAATTAATGTGGTTAAAAACACATGGTCACATTATTTATAAAAACATTTTCGCTAAAAATTCAAGAATCACACAACTTATGTGCACAAATTATTACACTTAAAACACAAAATGTATTAATGAACAAATTGTCGGTGCGGCGTTTCGGTGATCTACAATATCTGCACTTTCTTCAGGACATTGATGTTCAATTTAAAAACACATCTAAACAAAAAGGTGTATAAAGCAATCAGTTAGACAAGGTACTGGGTTGTTTTTTTCACAATTTTATCTAATATCACTGATCTTTAAGTATTTATTATGAACATCCTATTTGTTCATTTCATACATTTACCATTGTTAAATGCTTAAATGTATCCTTATTATTCCCCTATTATTTGGTAACCCGTCAAAAACCTTTGCTCATATCCCTGCATATGCAAAGACAATTTAGCTTTTGAAACTGCAATAAGAAAATGTCTCATACCTATTGGGTCTTGAAAAGATCTCCAATAATCTGTGTGGATAAAAATCATAGATGCTTGCTGGTAGGTCAAGCCCTGCTGGAGGGAAAAGAAAAATCAATTAACTCTGCCCTTTACATTGTGGTTGTTAATGTTATAACCTGTTCTTAGGTTTCTCTTACCTAGGGAGTATTTACTTCCACATGGAGTTATAATGTTCTTATCTCTGTTCTGTCTCCCCTTTCCTTGCTGTTTGATTGAGTAATTACAGCCTACTTACCTTTAATTTATTCCACAATTTTATTAATTCTTCTCAGTGGTTCCCTTCATTTAATTGGGGAATTCCATTAGTTTGGAGTTTTATTTATTCCAAGCTGTAACAGATTAAGTATTGCCAACTAATCCCTGCTCCTACTCTCTATAGCTACCTGCCTAGGTTGGGTAATTATTCTGCAACTTACTTGGTGGAAGAAGAATCCTGAACCGTGTCCTCCCTTCTGCCTTCTCGCTCTGCAAGTGAATTTGGAGGGAATCAGGGTTCCTATATATAGTACCCCTAATTGTCAATTATCAATTAATTAACTCTTATTAGGGCGGTCCATGGTTGTTTGCCTCCTTTTTGCCTATTTTACGGGGGCCATCTTGTAAGGTGTTATCATTATGCCTCTCCCTATTGCTTTATACCATTATATGGGGCATATGTGTTTTTTTCTTGAATTCTCTGTTATTTAATAACCATTTGTTAATCAACTGTTTTTACAACCTCGGTTTCATTAGGTATCTGATTGTTATTTATATTATAATTTGTTTTTGGCTTTGCCCCTCCAGTTGTTACCTATTTTTATTTATATACGCCCCTGTTTGTTCTAAACCATTTTCGGAGCCTCATCTATTCTTTCTCTCCCGATCGTTTTGATTTTGGTTTAGGTTACCACCTTTCTTTTCAGCGCCATTTTAGAAAGGGCTGATTCCTAACAGGACTTTTTTTGTTTTAGACACTTTATTTTTTTGTGATCATTGTATTACATTGTATTTTAATCCTGATCTGCATTATATTAGTAATCAGTCGATCTTTACTTCTTCTGGCTTGATACCCTTGCTAGAACTACTATTACTGGGCACCTATACGTCATGTTGTCATGGCTGATCACTTTGTCGGCCATCTTTGAGTTTATATCGTCCCTGTTTATTTACTACCTCAAACAATATACTACTCTGTTTTGTTTCTTGCGAACTAATCATTCTCAAGAAATATATACATATGAATTGGTCTATGGTTGATTGCAGTATTATTAATCCCTTGGGTGATATAAATTCCCTGAGGGCACTTTAGTGATAAACCTCTGTGTCATACTTTACAGGGACTCGTTTGTATAGTTCATTTTAAATTTCTATTTGCGGGCTACCATATGTATACATTCTTGAATTTTACCAAAGGATATTTATTTCTTTTAATTCCGATTATATTATTTCCCTCCGTGGACTTTTCATATTATAACTGACTTCGCTCATATGTGGGTGAACTGCTTTCTCCCTCTACAGGATTCTTTCCCATTCCTCTCTATTGTTCAGGACAGTTCTATATGTGTTAAATCTAGACATCTAGTACTGCTCCCTTTTCTTTCGTTTAGTTGTTAAAACACCTTCTCTCTTATTTAGGCTGACTACTTCTAATATGCACTATTTAAGGTCCTCAATCTGGTGTCTTTTTTCTTGCCAGTGGGTTACCAAGGGTGCATTTTGCTTTTTGGTACGGGTGCCGATCTATGTTCGTTTAATGTGAGTCTTATCTCTCTGGCGGTTTTGCCAATATATGCTTTGTCGCAGGAGCATTGAATCATAAATACAACATTCTGCGTCCTGCAATTAAGAAACATTTTATGAATATGGGTTATGCTACCATATGTCACTGTCTGTCTTTTGATTATGGAGCTACAGTTTTTACAATTACCACAAGGGAAATTGCCCATTGGTGTTGATCCGTCGATGGTACTTATCTGATGTTTTTGGTTCTTATCAGGATATGTGTGTACTAGACAATTTCTTATAGTCTTGTTTCTTCTGAACGTGAATATTGGTTTAGGTAACGGGACTGTCCACACACTAGTCCACCTGCCCCAACATTGTATAGTGACTCCTAAGGATTCCGGCCTAAAAAGTTTGGAAAAGGAAATTTGTTGTTTTGAAGGCCCACAGAATGAGCCACAAAGATGCAGAAGTTGGCAAGGGTGCGGGCACTCAGCGTAGCAGCGCTCTCTCCACTGTGGCGGCCCACACGACAGAGGAAGGTCTCAGCCAGGCAGGCACAATAGTGGACGCTCAGCAGCTACAGCTCTCTCTTAGCTGCAGCGGTTCACACAGATTCAGAGAAAGGCTCAAAAGTGTAGCTTCTGGCAGGCTCCCAGTGGCAGCGGCCCACACAGATCCAGCGGATGAGTTGAGGGTGCAGATTTAGGCGGGCTCTCAGTGGCGGCAGCTCTCTCTTAGCTGCAGCGGCCCACACAGGTTTATCAAAAAGGTCAAAGGTTCAGATTTAGGCGGGCTCTCAGCGGCAGCAGCTCTCTCTTAGATGCAGCGGCCCACACAGGATCAGCGAAAGTGTTGAAGGTGCCCAATCTGTGGTCCTCACATTAGAACTAGAGGCTCCGGATTACTCTATGGAGGCCCCACCTGCAAGTAGAATTCCTCACACAGAAATTCCGACGGCTGACGGGGTGAAGTCTAATGTCCCTGAGACTTCTGCAGGACGTGCTCTTGATTTAGGACCTCAGGTAGTTTCTTCGGCAAGCTTGGTGAAAGTTTCAAAGTCCTTTCTCTGTTCACTCTGACAGAGTTTCGTCTTGACATCCAGAAGGAACACACTTGGACAAAGTTCCAGTGCAGCATTTTATACCTAACAAGTCTTTGTTCTCTAAGGTCGCAAATCACTGACTCCGATCAGAACCAGTTTGGTGGGGTTGGGGAGCCCTTGGTTTACGAGGCGACATCCTGCCCTTTCAGAATGAGGGGGTCTGCTAACAGACACTCAGTGGGAGGTGGAGCCATCATTCACCTTGCCAGGCACGGCCCTGCTTGGCTCAAAGAGTCACCCCTCCCCACACTCTGAATACTGATCTCTCTCTCCAGCCAGGTCTGACCCAGCGTGCCCTGCTGCTCCAAAACCAGACGGCCAATACACATACTCGCAACAGCCTGCAGCAAAGCTTAGGCAAGAAACTACCACGTTTTCAGGAAAGGCATTTCAAAAGAGGTGATATATAAATGGTCCTCACTAAAAAGTGTCCCTCAATGAACTGAACATAAACATATCAAACTTGAAGTTCCTACCAGGTTCCTAGGACCAGATTTGGTTGATAGAAAGTAACCCGTAACCATCCCATCTTGGCCTATGAGAAAGGATTGTTTCACAGTAGCGACAGTGAAAGGGAGGGTAACTCACTATTAAAACAGGTTACACAGATGCAGGCATTATGGTTATCCTTATTCATACAGTCCTTTATATACAGGGAGTATTCGCGCTGTGGCACTGATTAGCAGTGGCACGGCGCCCAGAACATCTAAATCCAGCCAACATTAAAGACAGGAAGAGTAGAGGGGAAGGGAGACCCACACCAGTGATGCCAGGTCTAACAATAACCAAGCCAATTAGGAGTCATATTTGTACCTGGAAGTAGGGCTTTAAAAACAGTACAGACCAGTTTGAACTGGCACCGATAGACCACAGGGAGCAAGTGCAATCTTCTCATCAGGGGCGAGACATGTTGGAATTTGGGCTGATGGAAGATCAGTCTGGCCGCTTGGTTTTGCACCAGCTGCAATCGCTGAAGATGGTAGGCGGGAATACCAACATAGAGAATGTTGGCGTAGTCTAAACGCGAGATGATCAGAGCCATGATAACAAGAGTGAGTGCCTCAGTACTAAGAAATCTACGAATTTTGCAGATCCTGCCGAGGTGGCAGAAACAGGAAGATGTTACTGCATTGATTTGAGGCCTCATGGAGAGGTCGTTAGATATAATAACGCCAAGACTCTTTACCGAGTTGACGGGACAAGGCGAAGGCCCAAGAGAGGGCGGCCAATAACTGGAGGTCCAGGGATTGGCTGGTCCGCCCGTCAGCACCAACTCAGTCTTGGTAGGATTCAGCTTAAGCTGACTATAGTGCATCCACTCAGAGATCGCAAGCATGGTAGATTGAAAATTAGAGGAGGAAGAAGGGGAGGGATGAAGTGGAAAAATCAATTGTAAATCATCCGCATAATTAAAAATAGTAACAGGGGTGTGATGAAGGGAGGCAAGGAGGGGCTGCATATAAAGATTAAACAAAAGTGGCGACAGCGCAGAGCCCTGAGGGACTCCGCAAGATAAAGGGGAATATGACGCAGAATAGGTGGATAGATGAACTGCTTGGGAGCACTGGTGCAAAAAAGATGTAATCCAGGAGAGAGCCACGCCTTGAATGCCCGCGTTACTGACACGGTCGATCAGGATGGCATGATCGACCGTGTCAAACGCCGCCGACAGGTCCAGCAGCACCAGGGCTTGGGCGATATTGTTGTCGGCGCCTTGTCTTAGTGCATCCATCACAGCCACAATAACAGCTTCGGTGGAATGCGCTGGCCGAAAGCCCGCTTGCTGATTGTCCAGAAAGGCAGAGCTCTCGATGAATGCACCAAGGCAGCGGGTGACGTAGGTCTCCAAGATTTTCCCCAGGTAGGGCAAGAGGTAAATCGGTCGAAAATTGCTCATGACCGAGAGGTCAGCATCAGGCTTTTTTAAAAATAGGCAGTACGACCGCCTGTTTGAAGGAGGCTGGAACAATGCCAGAGGCTAGGGATTTATTGAGAAGTGACAAAGGGGGGTCAGGGCAGGCCAAAAAAATATCTTTAAGTATTTGCGGGGGACAACAATCATTAGGGGAGCCAGAGCTCACCAAATGTAACAAAGACGTGAACTTGGCCAAGGAAATAGGAGGGAAACCATCAAATTGACAAGGGTTCATAGGGGGCAGGGGAGGTGGAACGGAGGAGGACGGGGAAGGGATATTGTTTTTAATGGTAACAATTTTTTCGGTGAAATACAAATTCAAAGAGTCGCAAAGGGCCTGAGAAGGTAGGGGTTGGGTCGTGACACGGTCAGGCGAGGTAAGCTCCTCGACAATGGCGAAAATAGCCTTTGCTTTGGAAGCAGAATCCACATTTTTCTGGGAAAAATAGGAAGATTTGGCCAATAAAATAGCTTTTTTATATAGCTTCAATAGGTCCATATACTCCGTTTTGGAAGTAGGATCATAATTGCGCCTCCAACGGCACTCCGCTTGGCAGAGGACCAGTTTTTCTGTTTTTAATTGGTCTGTAAACCAGCGCTGAGCGTCATGGGGACGTTTGGTTTTTATAGTTTTTAAGGGGGCCACTTTGTCACTAGCAGATACCAACCATTGCTCGAGGAGGCAGGCCTGATCGGACAGCAAAGCCTGGTCCCTAGGGGCAGTAGAAGCTAGGAAGGCGTGGAATTCTGCAGGATTAACACGTTTCCAGTTGCGGGCAGTAAAATTGGTGACAGGGATAGGGAGGTTGGGCAAAGTGAGGTTAATAGAAAATGAAATGAAAGAATGATCAGACCAGGAGCAAGGAAACACTGAAGGGGAAGAGATGTCAAGGTTGATCGTCCACACTTGGTCGAGAATGTGACCTTTGTTATGGGTAGCTACAGTGATATGTTGGCTGCAGTTCATACCAAGTAGGAGATCAGTGAATTCCTCGGAAATAGTGCTCTCCTGGGGGTCGGTGGGCCAGTAATTAAAATCGCCAACAATAAGAATTTTGGCGGAGTTAATAACTAGCCTAGAGATCAGTTCGCCAAACTGTTGAAAGAAAAGAGGCGTGCTGTGAGGGGGTCTATAAGCCAGAACACAAATAAATGAGGACCTAGAAGAGGAAAATGTAAGGGTGAGACAGTCAGTTTTGACAACGGTGAGAGTTTCCACGGCAGTGAACTTGAACTGGGATCGGATAATGGCAGCGACCCCGCCACTGGCTCTCCCCCCGGACCTATTGGACTGTAAGATGTAATACCCAGTAGGAATAGCAGCAAGGATGTCCGGGACAGAGTCATCCGTGAGCCAAGTTTCAGAAAGTAAGAGAATATCCACTTTATCATCATCCAGCAGCTGGAAAATCTCAAGCTGGTGTTTCACCAGCGAACGAGTATTGAGATATACAACCGCTAGAGAGAGACGGCCAGAGGACCCTGCACCAGACAAGAAGGTGGAAGAGAGAGAATGTTGTGTCGGGACACAGACATCTCGAATACCTGGCGATGAGTTCGGGGAGATAAATATACCATAGTTTTGGGCAGCGCCAGCTGCACGAGAATCCAGGGGGCAGGAATGTTGAAGGGCAAGGAGGTCCGTGCGGGAGTAAGTAAAAACAGTTTTAACGTAACAGTATTAAAATAAGCATAGGGTGTCGATAATCACACCACAGCCGATAAACACACACACACATAGAGGAGGCAAGCGCAAGTGATTTCCAGGCAGCCTGACTCGCCGCAATAGTCACCAGGAGCTGAGAAACCACCTCTAAAAATAGCCTAAAGCTCTGCAACAGCTAGCGCGCTGACCTACGTCGGCAGCGTGGCGGGCAGGAAGTAGTGTGGGCGTGTTGCTCACTAAATTACCCTCTGCTCGATCGGCACACAGCCGCGGCGGAACGGGGTCAGGAGCAAATGAGGCAGCAGGTAAGTAAGTAAAAAGCTCATTTGCTCTTGTGGAGTAAAGAGCAGTTTTGAGATGTTGTATTGACATTTTGTTTTCAGGAAATCTTACATTTCAACTGAAGTAAATTGCACCCCATTATTAGTTATGATGGTACTTCACACTCCTTCAGTCATGAATGCATACGTTAGAAAATTCATTAGGGATTGAGTACTATTATTGCTAACCACTTTGGTCATGATCCAATTAGTGTGGTGATTTACTAGTAAACTTCCAAGCCCACCTAGAGAGTTTCAGAAGTCCAACTATATCTAAACCAAGTGCATCCCATGGTTTGGATGGAGCACTCACTGGGGGCAAAGGTGTATCTCTTGTGTTTTTAGTTTTGTCGCTCATGGCACAAATCAAGCAATCCCTAAGCCTACCTTCCACCACATTGTTCCTTCCAGGGAACCAGTATGTAGCTCTAACTTACTTTAGACTTGGTAAGAATCTTCCCTAGTTGGACTTCATGGGCTAACTGAGCTAGTCTACTCTACTGGGCACCAGTCTATCCCCTCTCATAACATAACAATGCTCAACTCTTGATGTACAACCTAAAAGTATTTGATGATCCACTAAATTCCCAGGCCTTATAGGCCATCCTTAAACTACCTTTTCCTTCACTTTTTTGAAAGGTAGATCATTATCCATGCTTGCTTCTCACTCTTTATAGGAGATCATAGGAATTTCCACTAATATGATTGGTTCTACATCTTTGTGATCTTATTCACCTTCCACTTTGCACGGTACACTGGATAAACAATCTGCTACAAAACATTTTGTGCCTGGAACACGGATAATTTAGAAATTATATCCTTTCAATCCTATTAGCCATTTCACAATGGAGAGTGGTGCTTTCCCTCCATTGGATGAAAATATATATATATATACAATGGGTTTGTGGTCAGTGCAAACCGTAAATGGTATGCCCCATAAGAAAAATTTGAAATGTGCAATGGCCAACATGCATGGTAACATTTCACGTTCAGCCATGGAGTAGTTGCATTCAGTATTTTACATGCTTTAGATGTAAAAGTCACAATTTTCTCTTTGCCTTCTACCATTTAAGTCAATGACGCTCCAATCCCTTCACTGCTAGCCTCAGTGGTCAGAATAGTTTTCCGTCTTGTGTTGAAATCTACTAAAGAAGGTGCATCAATAATGGCTTTTTTTCATAGATTCAAAAGAGTTCTGGCATTCAGACTTGCAACTAAATTGGACCCCTTTTTTTAATAGCCCTCTCAAAGGTGTAGTGATATCCTCAAACATTTTTACTAATTTCTTTGTGTATTTTACTAATCCTAAAAAGGATTTCAATTCCTCTTAGTTTATAGGAGGGGTGCCTCTCTTACTGCCTTTTACAAAATTCAACTTGGGCATCAAACCATGTTTAGGAAATATATGACTTAAGTAATAAGCTGATTCTCCTCCAATTTGGTATTTTTCTCTTCTAATAGGGGGGGCCTTACCTGATTCTTGGGGGGCCTTACCTGATTCTTGACCGGCTGCAGGAGGGGTCACACTGCCACCAGTGACCAGACGCCGGGTAGCATCTTCACCGCGCCGCTGGGTCCTTGACGTTGTGGTCGCCCCCGCCGCCGTGCAGTTCCCTCACACGGTCGCGGAGAGGAGCGGACCACAACTCCCAGCTTGCCCGGGCCACTGCACCGCCCACTTCCTGTGGTCAGCGCCAGGAGGCGCACAAAAGGAGACGGCTACCTACGCCTCGCGGACGCGCGCGGGCGGCGCCGGGCGGAGCACGGGCAGAGGGCGGGCCGTCTAAGGCCGTCCAAGGACGACTAGGGACGGGACGGGCCACGTCCCTTTCATCATGGGTAAGCGCAAACTGGCTACATCGGCTGCAGACGAAGCTAAAGCGAAGGTGCCAAAGTACACAACTAGCCTTATCACATGCTTAACATCTAAGGTGGGGGAGCTATCATCGCAGATTGCTGAGTCAGAGCGTGAGCTGGGCCTTGCCTCTAGCCCTGGGGCTGTCGACACATCCAATGCCTCTGTTATAAACTGCATTCCGTTGGAGCCTCGGGTCATTATTGAGGCATGTAGATCTACTCTGCCTCAATCCACTACAGTTCTTCCATTCCCGGCTCTTTCTGAAACTGTGATACCATCACTCCCTATGAACCAGGGGGTTGCAGGAAGGACTGCATTAATCCAGGCGGGACCTCTTCAGCCAATGTATGTAACCGAGGAGGGTATTTCGGCCCTACTGGAAAAACTGTTTACAGAAAGACTGGAAACTGCATTAATCCAGATTGCCTCTGATATCACTGAGACTCTAAAGGATTGTGTCAAGAACCTTATGGCTAAATGTGATCGCATAAATGATGCACTTAACACTCGGGCCCCCTTTTCCTGTACGCCTACGGCGCCATGTCCTATAGTTGCACAGGTGTCTGCCCCTAAGGTCGGGGGTCCACTCACTATTAGGCCGGTTGCCTCCCCTATAGTGCCCATTGATAACCCTGTTCCAAAAAAAGGGAAAGTGGATAATGGGATATATATCCCCGCAACGGAGGCTGTTCCCAGTGTTAATACCTCTGTAAGGCCCAGTGGCCAGCAGGGGGTTGTGGCTAGAAGGGCACCCCCAATAAATTTGCCTCCAGATGCAACACCCTTTGTTGCAATCCTGGTTAACGTGCCTAAACTTAAAGATGGGGAGGTGGAACACCATGACACTCTTCTCAGGCACGTTAAAAAATGGTGCAATGCTAACTGCACGGGAGAAAGTAACATCGCAGATAATATTGTAACAAGCAGAAGGGTTAACTGGGTGGGCACAAGCAAGAAAGAGGTACCTGGAGATTGTGTCATTGTTAATTTTAAATCTAGATATGTCGCTAGTCGACTTTTCTGGGACGACTCTCCTTTGGACCCTGTAAGTAAAGGTGTTCGGGCGATGCCCCTTGGCTTTTTTTACCCCCGAGTGTATAGACCAGGTGCTGCGGAGAACTATAAGTCACATTTTACTGATAACGCTTGGGCGGAGGACAAACTTATTACACCAATGTTTGCTAATGACTGGGTAACAAAGCCTAATAAGAATAGTGGCTTAGTCAATGTTGTAAGGCATATACCTGCAAATGATTTATTATTGTCAAATAGGTTCATGGCCCTAGCCGATAGAATAGATAATGAATGACTAGAGCCTGAACACGGAAACCTGACTCCCCCATGCCTAGGTAATGCAGAGGTTGCCACATCTGACGTCATGGTTGATACTGCTATAAATGTCCCATTACAACCAGGCAGAGGGCACATCCGGTTACTATCATGGAATATTGCGGGCCTACGGGCAAAACAGGATGATCCGATTTGGCTACAATTAGTGAAGGAACATGATATAATTGCCTTACAAGAAACTTGGACAAAAGAGACGGGCTTCTGGGTAGATGGTTACACTTCATTCTTTGTTGATGCCCAGAGCTCCACGGCTGGAAGGGATAGAGGGGGTCTGCTACTCCTTGTTTCAGTCAAAATAGCAGGGAATGTCAGAGAAATCCCCAGTTCCTCTCATTACTTTCAGCTGGTGGAAATTCGTTTGGCAGACAAGAATAAGATTGTGTTCATAAATTGTTATAATTCTATGCAGGGGGGGCACCCTAATTTTGTTTTAGAAGGTTTGTCGGCCTTTTTAATCAATTATATGTCAAAACAAACCACTTTTGTTCAGTTATTAATGATGGGTGATTTTATTGTTCATCTGTGCGAGTCTCACTGCCAGATTGTAGATGATACTGGTCCTGAACACAGTTCGTTGCCTCATTTTGAACATAGCCTTAAGGGTGCGGCAATGGAAAATCTGCTTTCGTCTAATGACTTATATGAACCAGGGTTTTCAGATCCAACAAACCGTGTGGCCACGTACAACGCAAGGGGCAGTGAATCGATTATCGATTACTTTTTTATGTCCCCGGGGCTCCTACGTTATGTAGTGTTTTATAATGCAATTGTAAGTGGGTTCAGTGACCAGAACCCGGTGTTACTGGTTCTGGACACTCTCTCTGGTCTGTGTAAAGGGGATTTAAGGGCTACCGCTACAAGGGATGTAAGAAGCAGTGACCAGGGAAGACGCCTTAAATGGTGTAAAGTTTGTCCAGAGGACTTTCATGGTCTGATTGTGCAACATATGGCAGTTGAAATCGAGAAATGTAGGGCTGGAGAGAGGAGGGAGGGGGAGGTTGTGAGTGCCTTTGAAGCTATTTGTGCCAGAGTTGAGAAAGAACTCAGAGCAAAACCAAGGAGGGGTCCTGCTCCCGTGTTTAGGTGGTTTGACCGCACTTGCTCGCAGGCACACTCGGCTTTGCTGAAAGCCCTTAAACAATCTCCTAGAGACAGGTCTTTGGTGGCACAGTTGAGAAGAGAATATGTCCTGGCGGTTAAATTACGAAAAAAAGCCATCAAAGGCGAAGCATGGGACTCTTTGATGGACGCTACAACTCTTAAACAAAGCTCCAAATTTTGGGCCATAATAAATAATCCTTTATTTGCTCATACCAATAACATGGATCTTGAAGTAAATATCCCTGAAGCAGACTGGATTAATCATTTCTCTAATATTTATGGCTCAAATGAAATAGTTGAGGTGTTTGCAATACCCTACTCCCCATCCTCTCCCACCAAGTTATACTTTAGCAAATCAGAAGTGGAGCTGGCAATTGTAGGCTCGGCCTCGAATAAAGCTCCGGGCCCAGATGGGGTACCCCTAGACCTCTATAAACTCAACCCTGAGTTGTGGGCTGAGATTTTAGCTAATGTTTTTAATTGTGTGCAGGAGGGGGGTTTGCCAAAAACCTGGGCATGTTCAATTATAGTACCCATATTTAAAAAGGGCCAAAGAAGTGACCCCAAGTGTTTTCGACCAATTTCTCTATTGGATTCTTCTATGAAGATTTTGGGCAAAGTATTGCTAGCTAGAATTAACACTTGGTCCATAGATAACAATATTCTAGCAGATGCCCAGTACGGGTTCCGTGCAGGCAGAGGGACAGAGGACCAATGCTTAAATCTTCATTTGTTAATTTCGAAATACACTATCGCTAAAAAGGGGTCAATCTTTGTTGCTTTTATGGACTTGTCCACGGCCTTTGATTTGGTCAATAGAGCCCGGTTGTGGACAATGTTGCTAAAATTGGGTCTTGATCCTCCCCTTGTATATTTTTTGGCAGAAATGCATAAGGATTTAAAAGCTTCCATCAGAATGGACCAAGAAGGTAACCGTTCAGCTTGGTTCAAATCGAGTAGGGGCATGCGGCAGGGCTGCATTCTCGCTCCCATGCTGTTCACTCTTTATATAAATTCACTTGAGAAGACACTTTTAACTGCTACCTTGGACACTCCGCGTGCAGGGGATACTCGTATTCCGGTTCGCCTGTACGCGGATGATGCAGCTCTGATATCTCGGACCCCCATAGGTTTGCAAAGACTTTTAAATGCTTTTAATGATTTTATGTTTTCACTCGACTTAGTGATAAACAACTCTAAATCTCACGTCATGGCTTTTAGGGCTGTCAAAATTAATCCCAAACAGTTCTACTGCAATGGTGACGTGATCACTAACGTCAAAATCTTTACCTACCTGGGTGTAATCTTTGACACCAAGGGGAGCTGGGCCTCCCAAATTTTAGCTAAAACTAAAGCGGTGAGGAGCTCGACCAATGCTATTTTAAGTTTTTCCAGGAGACTGGGCGGGAAGCCAACTGGCGCTTTATTAAATTTGTACAGGGCAAAATCTGTGGCAATAGCCAGGTACGGCTCAGGTTTGTGGGGCTATGTAAATGGCGAATCTGTTGAAAGGGAAGAAAACAAGTTCCTGCGTTCCATCTTAGGGCTCCCCCAATCTACAGCCACGTTTTCAGTTCACCAGGAACTTGGTCTAGGGTATATTTCTGACACCCTTCAAATGGCTCCCATCTTGCTATGGATAAGGACCTGGACCAATAATAATCTAGGCCTGAATCACAAAATACTGGTGGACTGTTTAAAATTGGACAATTCGAAAAATATTGCTTGGCTATCATATATTCAAAAGTGTTCTTCGGACCTGGGACGTCCTGATATTTTTTCGGTCCCTCAAGGTCTGAAGAAATCTGATTTAGATTGGGTTAAGCTTAATTTTATCAAACTGAAACATGTGGAGAGGGAGGAACGCCAATTGATTAAATCCACGGTCAGAGCCCACTACCTGACCATCACCAGCCTTTCTATACAACCGTACCTTACCATTGTCAACACCCCTTTTCACAGGTGGCTTCTGGTTAAACTTCGGTTTAACCAGATTTATATGGTTCTCTGTGATAGTCAAGGCTGGTTTAAGGAGGAGGACGCCCCTGTTTGTAATTGCGACAACTTTTCAAAGCAAGATAACATGCACTTTATGCTGTTTTGTCATTTTTTTAATGAGCCCAGACAGAAATACTTGGTTCCATTACTGAAGGATAAAGCCTTCCATCAGGCAAAACCTGCCCTCCTGTATCTCCAATTATTGGACTCTGCTTTGACTATGTTTAGTGTGGCCAATTATCTTGTTTCTGCTGTTAGAATCAGGAGGAGAAGACTTAAAATGTAACATAAGGGTTTTGCATGGAAGGTTAAAATGGAAAAAGTCTATTGTATTTGAAAAGATTCTTTTTTTTTTCTTTTTTTTTTATTACTTTTTGATGTTTTTTTTAATTGTTTTTAATATTGTGAATATGTAAATACTATTGATCCATTGATCTTGTCAACTTCTCATAAATTTGTATTGCCCCTTTTTTGTGATTGTAGAATGCTTTTATGATTTTTAACTAAATCGAGTAAAGTGGTTTTTGACTTTGACTTTGACTCTTCTAATAGTTAAACCTGCTTCATGTAGTGCCCTTAAAACCTTCCTTAAGGTGTTATTGTGATTTTCTGTTGAGGCATCATACATTAGTTTGCCATCCTGGAAACATCGAATGTCATTTATCCCTTCTAAAATCTTCCGAATAACTCTTTGTAAAACTGCAGCCACTGACACCAGGCCAAATGACATTTTGCAGTACCTAAATTCTCCAAAAGGCATTATAAACAATATTAACTCTATGGAATATGGCTGCAACTCTATTTGATGGTACGCAGAAGAGAGGTAGATAAGGCTAAAGCATTCTGCGTCCCCTGATCATCTCATTTATTCTGGGAAGAGGAAATCTGTCCACCCAAATATTTGCATTAAGGTCTATTAGATCAACACAAAGAAGCAAACCCCACCCTACCCCCAACCTTTGGATGACTGCAATCAACGCGTGCCATAAGGAACTCTCAATAGGTTCATGATGCAGTGTTTAAGTAACTTGTTTACATTTTTCTTAAGGGGTTCTTGCATTATGTGAGGAATGTACCTGATTTTATGTTTTACTGGTACCACATTGTCTTTTACTTAAATTTTATGTTGGAAATTTTTTGAATGGCTCAACTTCTCAGCGAATAATTCAGGGAACTCATCACACACTTTTTTACATTCACTATCCTCCGCTATTCCTAATACAGGTTCATCACTATTGGGGTCATGTTTAATCCCTAATTCTCTCTGATGCGCCCAACCAAGTAAACTGGATCTCTTCTTTGTCAGTTAAATCTTTCCTAAAGTTGTGCGATCCTTGAATGATATTCACATTGATAACATTCTGACTAAAGGTATAGGATGCCTATTATATCCCCCTAGTTCTATGTCTTGAATGACATAGCTCTTTCCTTAAAATGTTTCTTGAAAAACATTGTAATCAATTAATGTTTATGGTGAGCAAAAATCAGCATAAACTCTTTATACAACATCAAGCGTTATGTCACATGTGGGATAATTATTCTCCTTTTCTGCAGAACTACCCACCTCATGGAATACATATTTGCCCTCCTTACCCTCTATTTCCTCAACAATATGCACAATGTTTCTCTCTGCTTTTGAATCCTTACACAGCCTTGCATAATGCCCCTTCTTATTGCATTTCCTGCACACAATGGAAATGTGAGAAGGAGACAAACAATCAAGTTAAAGGTTTATTAAATTATGGTAAGATGACAGGGATCAAAATCAAAAGGCGCGCATGATTTGAATTTTGCGACAACTAGAGCAAGAGGCTTTGGCGAAAAAGATCAAAATTTGACTACAGCTTTGGAATAAACATAGTATCTGTGGAAACAGGTGTTAAAAGGGGCATTTCTGAATCTCAAATCTTTGGGACCGATTCGCAAAAGGTAAACTGTGACAAAAGTCTAACTTTACGACATGTATTTATAGGTAGACATGCCTTCTTTAAATTGGGAGTGTATTTTCTAAACCACTTAGGCTGCATTTCTCTCATATATCCCAAACTGTTCTGAGGATGCGTTCTCACATTTTGATACAGTGGAATGAGGATTATATTTTTCTCTGATGGGTGATTGAAGCACCTGCTGTGAATAGAGCTTACTGGGTAGTTGCATGGCGATAGAAGAACCGGTGTAATATCTCACTATTTTCAATATACACCTTTTTTAGTGCCAGGAGGATCTTGTTGCACCATTTTTTTGTTTGGGAAATGTGGCATTTTTTGCAATTTCATGTTTATTCATTTTTCTTCAGATCGCTTTGTTTTTTGGGGGTTTCCATTGAAAATAGATTTTTTTGGTTACTCTATTCCCCTTGTTTCCCTATTCTCATATTTATATTTAAACTGTTAAATGTATCTCACCTTCAATAAAGGTTGTAACGCTGCAGCTGAAACACTATTGTGGATTTTTCCTGCCACATTCTTTGCAACATTAGCACCAAAACGAAAGGACTAAAATATATATTTTAAGGCCTGATTTTCACTGGGTTTTACTCCACCGGGGCAATAGAGTAAGTTGCCCTGAGGTGACCGAATAAAGTACACCAACATCTCTAGCACTGGCAGCAGGGCCGGACTGGCCATAGCGGCCACTGGGCAATCCCCCGGTGCGCCGCACAGGTGGGGGCCGTTTTTGTTACAGGGCCGCTTTTGCAGCCTAGCTGCAAAATCGTCCCTGTACCAAAATCGGCTGAAAACCGCCCCCGGCAAAGTGCTCGGCGGCCCCTCCAAACCCCCCCCGAGTTGGGAGGGGGGCCGGCTGAGCAATTTGCCAGGGCCGGTTGTGGTTCCCAGTCCGGCCCTGACTGGCAGGAGCCGACGTAACTGTGGTTTCCATCAATAAATTGTAAGTTAGACGGATGACAGCATGACAGAGCCACATGGCAAACTTAAAGCATTTTTGTTATTTTTCTAAAACAAACAACTAAAGTGAGATTTTGTTTCGTAAAATAAATAAAGCAATGGCCACCTCATCATGGAAGTATTCTCCCATGGAGACGGGGACCATTTGCAAATTTAATTTCCCACTACCGCCATGTTTTACCTGGTGAGGATGGCAAGTGAAAACTTGCTATGCATTTGCCCACTCTGAAGCAGGTGCGCTGCCACATGGCCAAATTTCAGACGTTCCTTACTCGATTTGGGCATTGGAGGTATATGTCAGTGGCAGAAATAAAGCAGTCTCCTCTGTCAATGTAAATTTTCTAAATGAGGTGTATGGACCTTCAGTTTTGCAGATAGGTACACTGGGGTAAATTAGGGTCCGCGACCCCAGAGGAGGAGGGGACGTCCGCATGGGCTGCGGCGTTCCCTCCGTTCCGATTAGGATGTGACCGCTAGGGTGGCGGTCACATCCTCTATCTTTAACATTGCGGCGGGTGCAGCTGCAAGCTGCACCCGCCGCAATGTTAAAAATCCATGCATCGCATTTGTGGGCACAAAGGGGCAGGCACAGCGCGGTGCCTGCTGCTTTGTGCACGCAAATGCACGCAAATGCAGGGGGGTACCATAGGTACCCCCCATGTGCACCCCTCACCCCCCCTTCACCCAGGGGGCCCGCAACGGGCCCCCGAAGTGAAGGTCCGTATGCTTTTCCACGGCGGAAAAACCGCCGCGGAAAAGCATACATTTTACACCATCCTAATATGGCTGGCGGTGTCTGATAGACACCGCCAGCCATGTTAAAGCTTTTCCGCCGCGGTCGGAAGGCGACTGCGGTGGAAAAGCTGCGGACAGATTTCAAGACCCACCACCATCTCAATATGGCGGTGGGTCTTTTGAGGCTCCGCAGCGGTTTTCCCGCATCCTCCGGGCTGGCGGTGGCTTCCGCCGGCCAGGAGGATGCGGGAAAACCGCGATCTAATCTACCCCTAAGTCGCTGTTATGATGGAGTACACTCTCACCCAAACTCTAAATCTTGCCCTCAGTCCTCAATTATAAGTGATGTTGCACTCTTTCATCAGTAATACTGCGCCCAAATGTAACCATACTGCAGTTATCTATATTACCGATATGCAGGACTAGAGAACCATTACAAGCTTTGCACTAGTAAATGGAGAAGGACAACAGGTATCAGTTTTTCCATACATATTCCCACATTTTTCCACTGTGCTAGCCCCTTTTTCACCCACAAATTTTGCTTAATCTTTGCAGGCAAAACATCTGGGACATGAATTTCCCGTGGGACCTGTAATGTCGGCTTCGGATAGTTACACCTGTTATTTGGATCTTAGTCAGTTTTCGTTCTTCCTTTCATTTTGTTTTAACCTTTATCCGTGGACTCGGAAAGCCTCTGAGACACACATTTGCCCTATAGGAATAACAAACTCTTCGAGAGAAGAACAATTACATTAATAATGAATCCTTATTATTTCTAGACTGGCCACGGATTTTGTATTCAACAATTTATATTCCTAACTGTAAATTGTTTATCAGAAAACAGTATATATTTTATTCATATATCAGTGTGTACCTGTGTATATGATATATCAGCAGTTGGTTACTAATATAGTATATCTATAAATACACTCATCCAATTGTTCCTTTAATGGCACAGAGTGGCACGTACATCCTATTACACCCAAACGAACGAGTATGCTGGCTTTCACATGATGCATGATTAGGTCAGTTACTATAATGTATAGGAAATGATGATGAAATTCCCAAAAATAAGTTCATTATTACATACCTACCTCTCGATTGCATTTTTAAGTTCCTTGGCAGGCAGTGTCGAATGCTTATTCTAAGAGAGGTACTAGAACTGCTCAAACTACAAGTCACCGAGCCAGCTCTTATCATAGCTTGTACTACAAATAACATAAACACCAAGCACATTCGGAAGACGTTTTGTGAAAAATGCTGGGCGCAAATATAGAGGAACACCATATGGAGATGCATTTCACCTCTGGGCTTCTGATGCAGTGTCGGGCCAGCATTTAATGACAACAACAAAAAAAAGGTTTGTGATCTTCCAAAACCATTTCCCTGGAGCATTATATTAATCTACACGAGCAGTACATTTTGTGCTAACAGCTCTCAGTAGGAGCCACAAATGAGCTATGATGAAAATTGAAAACGAAATAAACAAGCCAGTAAGACAGAAGAATAATAAACTTCAGCAGAAATAATCACAGGTTGCCAGGTTATAAGGCATTACTGTGACTTCCACACCTTTCAAGTGGTCTCTGCATTTTAAAGAACGAGTTGGCAATCTAATAGGTCTGGAGTTGGCTGGGGGGCTTTTGATTCTGCCAATGCTTGTTTTCCTTTGTTATGTTTTTTTTTGTAACACTATAATGTTGGAGGATATGCCGGGCCTTCGCCAATATAAAAAAGCATGGACTAAAATCACAAATTATTTTGGGGTTTCAAAAAGCAAACATTGCCATAAGTATCCTTTACACTGAAGAGAACTGCTTTGCCTGGTGATGTTCCCCTTGTAAAAGAGCAGAATGTTGTCACTGACAGCAAAGTTAATCAATGACTAAATGACTGAACGGCTGAGTTGGGAAACTAATAGCTCTGGTGTCGATTGGCAGCCTTTGACTCTGCCAGTACATGTTTTCCTCTGACATTGTTTTTTGAAATCTTTAATATTTGAGGATCTGCAGGGTCTTCCCCAGTATAAATAAACATTGGCTATGATCACAAATTAATTTGGGGTTTCAAAAAGCAAACATTGTCATAAGAATCCTCTGAACTGAAGAGAGGTACTTTGCCTGTGGATGTGCTTCTTGTGAAAGAGCAGAATCTTGTCACTGACAGGGAAGTTAGTCAATGGCTGAAGTGGCTTCTATTGCAAGGAATGCACATGTGAATGAACAACAATTGATCAATAGTTGAAGAGCAAAAACACACAATTGATGGATGGAATTCAGAGCAAATCTAAACATTCACCCCCAGTTAAGAGATTTGGGTTAAATCCATCATTCTTTTGCTCACCATGCCACCCCAGTTTAGAGCTGGCCATGTGCAAATTAGTCTTGACCCTGTGCCTCATGGGACCTGTCCAGCCCGAACTGCCAAGCCAGGTCCTCCCTGGGCAGGAAAAAAGCATCCTAGGACCAGTTTCGGGGTTTCACCCCTCTTCAACCAGGATAGCTTGAATCCAGTGGCACAGTGAGCCCAGGACCCATGTCTGGGCATACCTGGAGCACTTAGGGCGAGAAAGCAAAAGACACACAATTGATGGACGGAATGTAGAACAAATCTAAACATTCACCCCCAGTCAAGAGATCTGGATTAAATCCATCATTCTTTTGCTCACCATGCCACCCCAGGTTAGATCTGGCCATATGCAAACCTGTCTTGATCCTGTGCTTCATGGGAACAGTCCAGCCCGAACTGCCAAGCCAGATCCTCCCTGGACCGAAAACAAGCATCCTAGGACCAGTTTCGGGGTTTCACCCCTCTTCAGCCAGGATAGCTTGACTCCAGTGGCACAGTGAACCCAGAACTCACATCTGGACATACCTGGCACACTTAGGGCGAGAAAGCAAAAGACACACACTTGATGAACGGAATGCAGAATAAATCTAAACATTCACCCCCAGTCAAGAGATCTGGGTTAAATCCATCATTCTTTTTCTCATCATGCCACCCCAGGTTAGACCCGGCCGTATGCAAATCAGTCTTGACCCTATGCCTCATGGGAATAGTTCAACCTGCACTGCCAAGCCAGATCCTCCCTGGACCGGTAAAAAGCATCCTAGGACCGGTTTCAGGGTTTCACCCCTCTTGAGCCAGGATAGCTTGATTCCAGTGACATGGAGAACACAGGACCCACGTCCAGATCTCTTGATCTCCTCACCATTACCAACCCTCCGGAGGTGCATAAAGGCACTCTCTGGCTCCCACAGCATGGAAGCCCATTTCTGTTCACGCACCAGCACTTCATCCCGTACGGAGGCAGCCTAGGACTGCATCTCCCAATGACCCTTGCTCCTGGAGGCGCTGCACCATTACCAACGCCCCAGAGGCGCATAAAGGCACTCCCGGGCTCCTGCAGTACTCCTACCTGTGCCCGTCAGCGACGGGAAGAGGCGGGGCAGGGCAGGACATTTATAATGCCAAATGTTGGTCAATGGCGATGTATGGCTCCGAGCTGTGGGGGCATGTAAATATGGACTCAATACAGCTGTTAGAAAACTGATGTTTTTTTAAAATCTCCTCGGGCTCCCAATCAGCTGTTCTAATTTTGTGTGACACGTGGAATTGGGCGCAACTTATTTAGAAGATCTGATAAAGGTACAGCCAGTTCTTCTCTGGCATACGCTAGGGACGTACAGGACCGTTGTGACTCTGAGTATGCCCCGAAAATCCCATGGCTAAAATATATTAAGAGGTTTATGTCTGATTTCAGCCACCCCGAATATTATGATAATCCTGAAACCCTGCAGTATATTACAAGAAAATTGTTAAAGAGAGAATGTCTAAATACCCTAGAGGAAGCTCGATTGTCGGTGGAACTGGTAAAGCCAACTGTACAACATAACCAAATGGTTGTGACCAGTTTATTGATGCAACCGTATGTAATCGGCGTTCCTAATGCCCAACACAGGTTTGTTCTGATGCGCTTAAGGCTAGATATCTTTCACCATCTGACGAGTTTCCCTAACACTAATATCTGGTCACATCAGCTAACATGTTGTACCTGTAATAAGACATCTGGTCAATCGACCATTCATGTACTACTTTTCAGAAAATTTTATACCGATTTAAGAATCATTTTTATTGAGCCCCTATTGAAATACTTAAATTTTAGACACTGCAGACTGGCAGCTTCTTCCAAATCTATTTACATGTTTGGTATCAGCAAGATTCTTGAGGGCTGATTTTACCAGAAGGAAGACATTAACTGATGTATGTTAAATCATGTCTGTTTTTACTGTACTCGTTTTTTAATTCTGACTCAATTGGGTTTTGACCCGTGATTGTCATTGGAAGTGATCTTTTAGGCCCACTAGAGGGTTTGATCTAAATTTAGATTACATTTAAATCACATTAAAGCAAATCAAATGTAACTAGGACATAGACTGTGAAAATTAGATTTTCTCAAAAATGAACAATTGAACAATGTATATTAACATGTGAGTCAAGGGTGAAAACTGTTTAATTCACTGTCACATAATAATTTTTTTTAAACAAATTTTATTTGTCTATTTGCATATAATGTGCAGAGCTCTGCACGCCAGAGTAATCTGCCAAAGCATACCCAATACATTGATGACAGCAAAGGACTTTTGTTTTTTTTCTCTTCCCCCCCACCCCACGAGTAACAATACTATACATAGGAGCATTGAACAATAGCGCACCTCACCGCCAACTCCCCACTGTCACATAATTTTAATAGATGTATTCACTGTTTACACACTATTCATATTATTCATGTACTACAAGTACCAGAATACTAAGTGTTGTAAAACCAGGATGTCATGTAACATGAAGAATGAATTCAAATACAAACATTGACACTAGAACTGGTGATCCGTAAGAAAGGTCTGAGTACAGACTGAAAAGCATAGGGTTGTTACTTGTCTGGAATATTGCTGCCAAAATTAACTGAAGAGCAAGAGAAGCATTTACCTGTGAGTGCATGTGGAATTTTTCTGTAAGGAATACCGTTGTGGTATAATAATGGCTATGGCTCCGCCGTCTCCACAGCGCACCATCAAAGAGCGTCAGATGCCGTGAAACTGAGCCTTTGTGTTGGGATATATTTATATATATATATATAGATGTATATATTACCTACTGGCAGTCGCCAGTAGGTAGTTATAGTTAGGACCTATTATCCATAGCAAAATCGTAACATTCTATTCCCAATAACTTTGGCACCAGTTGATGAATCTTTGCAAAATTTCAAAACTAATGGCCCGTTCCGGTAAGCTCCTATCCTGAAAGTTTGGGGGTGATTCGTCTAGCAGGGGCGGAGAAAAAAGGGGGGTCCCAAAACGTGTTTTCCCTATGTTATTTCCCATAGGAAATTATAGACACGACTACAGCCCGAACTGCTGAACGGAATTACACCAAGTTTTGCAAAAAGGTAGAGCCTGGTTCAGAAAGCGACCTTTTTTTTAAATGGTGTAAACCCGTTCAGTAGTTCCTGAGAAATTAAAAAAATGGTGGTGAAAAAATCTTTTTCCCATAGGAAACTTTAGACACTGTTATAGCAAAAACTGCGGAATGGAATTACTCCAAATTTGGCAGAAAGGTACTGCTTAGCTCAGAAAGTGAACTGGTGGAAATCCGTTCAGGAGTTTTTGAGAAATTAAGAAATAAAGATAGAGATATCTATGGCAGCGGTGGATCCGCGCACCCTGTGCGCACCCTGCGCTCACCCTGTCGATCACGAGCTTCATGTTAATTGACCAAACCAGGAAGTGTTGGCAGCCATTTTGTGCCTCGGTAGAACAGAGGCAGAAGAAAACCAGAAAACAAATGTGGAAATCAGGAAAAGGGGGCAGGGTAGAAACACTCTGGCCCCCTAGGTCCCACAATTACCGTCAGGATAGAAAAAAGCATTTATATTTTTTAAAAACAGCCCAATACGCGCTGGTATGCGGATTTAGCCACGAAAATGAAAAAAGCGAAGCGCGGACTCCAGTGCTTCGTTATTAATTAGCCCCCTGCTGGGCCAAGTCCCGGGGACATTTGTAAATAATATTTGTGGGGGCCCAAGGGAACCCTCACAGCCCCGGGGACCGCCACCATCAAAATGTGTGGGGGGCTAGAGCCCCTGTCGCAAGAGGGGTACGAAGTTCCTCTGTGTTAGTAGGTTTGAGAAGTTTGGAGCATAAACCGGTAGTAGGGTCTCTGGAGGACCACTAATGTGTGGGGGAAGGAGAGGGAATTCTCCTTGTTGGAACTAGGGCACTCACACACCCAGCAAGCTAGATGTCATGCTTCATCATTTGAGCCTGCCCCTCATCAGGTCGGCGCTGCAATACCTGACGGGCGCCCAGAACCAGGGCTCTTTATCTGGGATCTTTTGTTCCTGCCGGTGGGTGCTTTGGGGGTGAGGGGCCTAGTGTGTGTTGATGTAGGGGAATTGTGAGTTAAAATAAGTCAGTTAGTCCTATCCAAACTTTATTATAAAGGTAACCTGCCTAATTAAAAGGTGGAGAGGGGTCAAATCTAGTCGTAGAGTGTCTAGTGGTAAGAGCCCTGCTCTCAAATGATCAACATGTTTCGTGTCTCAAATGTCAAACTGATCGAGACACTTCTTCAGGATCAACATCATACTATCTACACTACAAGGTAAGTGTAAAAAACGACATACCCCGTATTTCCATAGTAGACCTAAACTGTCCGAACAAATTGTATGCTACAGCAGCCGGTGGTTTAAAGGACATCGATTGGGCCCAGCGTGTGGTACGCTTCCAGGCATATGACCTACCCTGCCACACGCCCCGGGGACCGCCACCTCCCGGGGGCACTAATATGTAAATATGGGGGTCCTTTAAGGACCCTTGGGGACCACCACCTCCCCAGGGCTTTGTTCAGATTTGGAGGGGGCCACGTGGCCCCCTCTTGGAGCCTGTGGTGGCCCTTGGGACCGCCACCCCCCAGGGCCCAACCTGTAATTGCAAACTGATTTGCTTCATTGAAGCGAGAGCAGGGAAACCTGCTCTTGCTTCAATGAAGCTAAGCAGATTGCTTTTCCTCATGGGGAGCTGCATGTTAGCAGTTCCCCATGTGGAAAAGCAATGCGGGCTCCCATAGGACGCAGTGAGCTGGCGGGACTGTGGGGGCATTGGGGCTCCCCCCACGGTCCCAACATGTTAAATGGGCCCAGGGCGAATTAATAATTATTGGTAAAAGCAATTTTTTTATGGGAAAATACAGAGTCGGGTTCCTAGCTCGGCGCTCAGCGCGGCCGCTAGTATGCACACGAAGGATGTGCGATTCGTAGCGCAAAAAGCTATGCTGGCTCCCAAAGTTTGTTGGGAGCCGGCTGGACAGTGGGGGCATTAGGGCTCCCCCCACTGTCCCCCATTGTGTTATATGGGCCCCGGGGGAATACAAATAAATGGTAAGAGCTGTGTTTTTTTATGGGAAAATACGGAGTCGTGTACCCCGCGCGGTGGCTAGTGTGCACGCGAGGGGTACGCAACTCCAATTCGCACTGGTTGTGTGACTCCAAGCAAAAATATTTAAAAACATGTCAATAAAAACCTAGGTCATATGTTAGGATGTTAGGTGGCTCTTTTTAAAGAGCCCTTGTGTTGATTGGGAGATTTTTGCATCTACATGTAAAAGAAAATAATTACACTATAACTTACTTTTACGTTTAGAAAAAAAAATGCAAATTTCAAACGAAAAAAATATTATTTAAGAAATATTATTTTTTAAAGAAAAACTATTTAAAAAGTCCAGAAATTCAGTACAAAAAATATATGTAAAACTACTATTACACTTAAAATATACCATTTACAAAACCTTAGAAATTCACTGAAAAAACATAGGTTTCAGACACGTTATAGTTAGAAATTAGAATTTAAAAAACCTATGAAAGTCACTGAAAAAACACTAGGTTTCAGACACGTTATAGTTAGGAATTAGCATTTAAAAAACCTTTGAAATTCACTGAAAAAACCATAGGTTTCAGACACGTTATAGTTAGGATTTAGCATTTAAAATATACCTAGATTTCACCCTCCCTACCTAGCAGGTTAGTTTATAACTGCAGAAGATCTCATACGACTACATAGGCAGACCCATACCTCTGGTACTCAGCAGTAGTGGATCACATTGAGTTCTACACAAAATGTCAGGATACGAATGTTCTCCAACTGTGTGTAATCATGCCTGCACAGTGCAATATTAAACGCATCAGTATCAGAGGTGCAACAGCTGCATATGTCTTATGGCTCGAACGTGCGAGGATCATCCAGAATAACAGACACAGTATCCAAGATAACCTTGATGTTTCATGCTCTCACTATACACACTAAAGTAGCGAGGCAGTCTACAAATGTAGTATAACACATTATTCTCATTTGAAGCAAAATACTCAGCCTTCTCTAAACAATATTGCAAGTGCGTGTTATGTGCAAAGCAGAGCAGGAAAACAAATATGGTGTTTACGCTTCTAATAAACCCATGCTAACTTAACACGGTGTGAGTGCAAGGCTCAGCCCACGACACCTCTCCTTGATCAAAGCACATAATATAAACGTGGGCAAATTACGAACGCAGAGTCCAAGCCTAAAAAGCAGAGTCAAGTTCAATTTTGCAAAAAAAATTATTCGATCTTTGATAGAAAGCAGTAACTAAATAATAAAGAATAGGTAGAAAATCATCAAACAGTCTTACTCCACCAGCGTATAAGCACAGTATGTAGCAACAGCCTCCAAGAGGAAGTCATTGTTCTCATCTGAAAACATTTCAGCCATCCAATTCAATAGTGGGAATGAAAATACATGTTCCTCAACGACCGGATCCTCTATCACCATCGGAGGAAAACTCAGGTCATCTTCAATGTAACTGTGTGCCAAGAAGTCATGCGCCACTGCAAAAACATTCCAAGGTCCCATTATTCCATGTATCGCTGCTAAGGTCATAATCCCGCCGTCAGAACAGAGCAAGTCATGAACCACTAAGGGGCTCATCAGCTGGTCATAATCCGCGTTGGGAGACACCGTATGGCAGAGACTCAAATCCAGGGCCCAGTCGAAATCGCAGCTCAGGCAACGGAAGACAGGTTGAACGCATGTGAAAAAGGAGAATCGAAATGATAATCCATAAGCTGTGCTCAATGTAGCCAGAGGCTGCGCTCCATAATAACTGAGCATTTGGTTGCGCAGCAGCAACAGCCGGGACATAATGTCGGGTGCTGCAGGAGGGGCTTCCATTTTTAAGTAAACAAATTAATAGAAGCACACCGGCAACTAATGCGAGCATTAACGAGAATCCACCAAAGATGCTTGAAAAAAATTGAATGAAAAAACGCCGACAAGACACCAAATATAGTTTCTACAGAAGTCACAAGGCCACTGCTTATAACTTTAAAAAAGTAAGCTAACCCCCTACTCGAGGACGCATTAAAGATAGTCTAAATTAACTCCCTAAAATTCAGGGGCACGTCTGTATTTAATAAAGCATGCACTTCTGTGCGGGTGTTTGCTACATGAAGGACAAATGTTTCTCTAGCAGATGTAAGAGCGACCTCTTTTTGAGACAATAGCGCTCTTATACGGCTCATTTGGCTGACTCTTCTTTCAAGGTCGGAAATGATGGCCAGAGGGAAACATCCAGCATCCCATGCAGAGGAGTAAACACAACTTTTTTATAGCAAACCACACGCTCAGTTACCGTAATCATGTAAGCGATGCCTGCAAACATCGCACAACAATCTGCATTATTTCAAAGTAAATAACTCTCGTTTGCCAGTAAACTGAACATTGGTATGATAGCAGGTGTCGGAGGGCCTTTCGAAACTCAGGCCAAATTAGGCGCATCTTGATTACAAGAGCCATGCAATTGTATGTGTCTACAAATTAAGGAGTGATCTGGTACTATTGCGCAATCCACGCCATTCTGATAAACTTCTTTTCCCTCCCTCAGGCACCTATATATAAATGGTAATAACCAAGCTTCATGGAGATAAGCATGGAGATAAGCGCTCCCTAAAGATTCTTATCCGCCTATAGCATAGTATTTCACACAAACCTCAAACTTAAACAGTCTTAAAAAGTAACATTATGATACCATGGATAAGCCACACAGCTGAATCGGATCTCCAATGAGTGACCACTTGTAACCATTCTCACAGCGTGTCTTGTGCTCTGATTTGACAGTGAGAGAGAGATCGCACCATAGTTTGTCTGCTAATCATTCTCAGCATACGCTACGAACACGTTTTCACGTTACGCATCGCATCAAAGCTTACGTATGATGTCACGTACTGCGCCCTGTATGCGAAAGACGCGAATGTTTTTAATTGTTTAAAAACATATATATTTATGTATTTAATGAACATACTAATAGAATACATTATGTAGGATACTTATGAAAATAGTTTTTTTAAACTTTGAACAATCGTATATTACTTTTAAAAGCAATTACACAAATCATGGTGGAACGTCGTACGTACCCACATCGTAAGCGAACGCAAAGCCATGTGACTTTAAAGAAGAGATTTCATTGGTTCATAACACTTCCTATTCCAACTGTTGAAAGTTCCGTTCCATTTTAATCATTCCACTTTCACTTTCTAAGAAGAAGCATCTCTTCTGAGAATATTGTCAAATAGAAGGAAAATTACCATAGTAACACCAATGGACTCATCTTCCACCCATTCTTCAGAGGAATATTTCATTCCTGAAGAACCTCCAAAGATTAGGAAAGAAGCTCTGATTTGCATGTTTTTTACTTTCCCTGAAGGGTAAAAAAAGGATAATGCTCCGTTAGTAACCTGTAAAATTTGCCAAACAACTCTTTCAAGGGGGGATCAATCTAAAAAATGTTCCTTTGGCACAGCAAATATGGAGCGACACGTCAAGAACTTGCACCTCAAAAACTTTCCTCGAGCTGCAACACGGAGGTTGCAGGACAACCCACCTGCTGCTACACCAAGCACATCAACTGCTGCACCAGCATTTTCAGCAAGCATTCCACACCCACAAATTGATCCTGATTTTGCTAAAGTTAAAATTCTATGAATTTATTGCAATAAAATTTTGTGTTATGGGGAACAGTCTATTGACCTGATAAAACGCAGCAAGCAGAAGCATCGCTGTCCTCAACATTAGTTCGAAAGCCGGCATTGCTTTGTCAGAGAGACCAGTTTATATGCTCCTCTAACAAAAAGCAATCTGCTTTCCTACTTAAAAAAGACAGCATATTAACTTGCTCTCTAGGAAAGCGGTTTGCTGTACTAAAATGGAAGCTGATAGGGAAACTGCATTCATTGCAGAGGACGGCAGCGAGAGTGCTGCTCAAGTTCCAAAGTTTGCACCGATATCTCAACTAATGGACAGTCTACACTGGCTTCCATTGGTAAAAAAGGATTTCCTTTAAGTTCTTGTGCATAATTCATAAGGGGGAGAGAAGTTGGCCTAACGGCTAGGGCTCTCAACCTCGGACCTGGGGATCTGGGTTCGAGTCTCGGTAACGACGCCAAAAACCTCCTGTGATTCTGGGCAAATCACTTAATCTCCCCGTGCCTAAAATGAATGTGTGTCCGTCCTCATGTAACGTAACTGGTGCTATGTAAAGCGCTCTGATACCTGATTCGATTCGGGTATAGTTCACGCTATCGTTCGTGTGACAGAGTATAGACGTGAAACCTCATGCGACCCTAGTGCGGTAAAGTATCAAAGGGACAATTCCCGAGGTGCGTAACAATCGAATGAAAAACTAGGATAGGTGAGTTGAAAGGCAAAAGAACCCGCTAGTGTGTGAAAAAAATGATGCAAACACGTGCGTTTTTCCTATGAAAGAAAAGAAACTATTTAGTGCGTGAGCTATTCCATTATTTCTTAAACCGGTGCAAACAACGTGCGTAAAGGGTCAGGGCAAGTACTTACTTAGTAGCCGAGTCATGCGGCGTGTAACATGCAAGTGGTAGCTTCAATGGCTCCGCGAAGTTAGTGCGGAGTTTCATCAAGAGGTGGTGGCGGAAATGAAAGTAGAACTAGAAACGGTGAACAGAGACTGTAGAAGTAGTGAACTAAGGGCGGCCATCTTAGAAAGGGGTTGAAAGTGAACGTGGTTAAAGTGAACGTGTGGGGGTGAAGATTGTTACGCACCTCGGGAATTGTCCCTTTGATACTTTACCGCACTAGGGTCGCATGAGGTTTCACGTCTATACTCTGTCACACGAACGATTTAATGCTCATCATTTAGGTCTTTTGATTGATTCGATTTCTGTTGTATCTTTTGTTATAGAGCTCCTTGACAAAGGACTTGCGTCCGAAATGCATCGGAGCACCATGTAGTACCACGATGTCATTGATAATTTCCCAAATCATATGATGACAATATGAAAATAACGGAATAAAAACCTGAAAACGAAAACGTTACTCACTGTTTCCTTTGAACTTTTATTTGGAATTTACGGCACGGCATGTTCTAGTGCCCTGAACCACAAAAAGTGTGCCCAATACAGGGATGTGCCTACACCTCCGTAGCACACTGTTCTACATGTCATTTTGAGTCGCAATTGAACGGATGCGACACCTGTGGAGCACCTTAAAATTTTCAATTTGTTAAACCCACGTTCACCTTTGCACAACAATCCGCGCGCCAAGCCCCAATTTCATTTTGGTTCAATTAATCTTACTAGGGCATTGTTATTCGAATATTAAATGACCTTAAAAAAACAAAGACAAGAGGCGTTTGGCTAAACAGGAACAGTTGGTTTATTTAAACACTGCGGCCGGTAGTACAGCATTCAGAAACGGGTTTGAGGACTGACTTAAAGTACCTTTTAGAGCGACTTTTCGTACATTTCTTGAAGCATCATAAAACAATTTGTAGACATTGTTTAGGGAGGCAAATATAGGCCAAGACATAGAGCCATAAGTTACTCCCACCTGATGAAAAATTCAGGTGGGACTCGACCTTGCTTCAACACAATGAGGGCCAGTAGGTACCTTGTCCAGATGTATGTCATGGGGAGTGTGTGATCACTGTGTGTGCTGTGTCCTGATTGGCTGAGTGTTCCTAACTTCATGTAGCATCTACGTTTCTGGTGTTTTGGGAATGCACTGGGCCAACCTCCCTGGACCATTGTGGTGTTGCTGCCTATTTCTGGGACTGATCTGGCTTTTTGCTGTTCCCTCATTTGTCGTGCTGGTTACGCGCCAGCCCACCTGTGATCTGTCAATCAGTAGCCTCAGGCCTAGGTCACAGGGCCTGCCTGACCACTTATTCCTGACTCGGGTTGATGGAGGGTTCATATTGGGAGATTTTGACTCAATTTTGTTTTTGTACATACATGTATCATTGCGTACATTGACATCAATATTAACAGTACCAACTCGAACATTGTGAATGAATGTTCCATCCATATGACTACATCAATTAGCGATAGGAAGGGAGCTGTGTTAAGCAATGGTGATGCAATTATTATAGGCTGGTCCTGGGGGTGTTAGGAACTACACGACAGGGGCAGTGATATGTAATTAAATTGACAAATACTGCTGCGTTTTCTGATGTGCAGCCTTGCTTTTTAGCACATGCTTGCCTTGGACCTGCACCAGGCCTTCTTCATGAGGCCTAGACACACTGTACTTGTTGTTGAGTAAAACAGTTCTAACCTTCTGGCTGTACGTCATTGGGCTTTGACAATGTACAATGTTGAGAAGTCTTCAGCTTTACAGATCATGGTAATTTTTTTAAATTACTTTTCATGTGTAGTTATGTTAGTTCACAGTTTCTATTGGAAGATGTTTATTTTTTGCTAATTACTTTGGCACTGTTTGATGAATCTTCATGAAACCTTCCAAAAAATGCATCCTCCTCAGCTCATTTCAGGAATGTGTCAGGAAGATTTGGGAAGTGTGGACCTAGAAAAAAGGGGAAGGGGGTCCCAAAATATGGTTTTCCATGTAAATTCCTGTAGGAATTTTGGAGAGTTATACAGAAAAATGGCAGAGCAAAATTGTACCAAATATGGAGGAAACTAGTCCTTTACTCGGAAAGTGTGTTTGAGATATTAAGGTTCAAAATATAGTGATATCAGGGTGGTTGTCTCCGTGGGAGTTCTGCAGTATTCTTGAGGTACTGCAAATTCAGCTTTCAGATTGGCAGAGAGGCCTTTTACACCCTGTTGGTTCCTTCAACCTTGCAGGCTCAACTAAGCAATCTGATTTCTCTGGCTGCAAGATCAGCAGAATGTTATGACTTGGGGACTCTGCCAACCCAATGCTACACATACCCTTAAGCTATGTTCAGTGAGGGAGTTGGATGAATATAATAAGAAAACACCCTGGAAATTCACAAAAAAATCCAAAAGTTAAAGGAACATTATAGTGAAGCATAGAAATAAGATTTTACCTCATATTTAAAAACCTCTGAAATTCACTGAAAAAAATGAAGATTCAAGTGAATTTATAGTTAGATATATTTATAAGATGTACCGTTTGTTTAAAATACTAGTTTTAAAAAAAAGCAAATATGTAATTTCACCAGTTATACCTTACTAACCTGACTACAACGTGTGCATCCTCCATGTACAGCACAAATAACATCATAGATCTGTTTTGTTCTGAAATTTACAGAAATTACTCAAAATCAAATGCATCCATTGTGCACTGTTGTATTACAGAAGTGGCTACTGATGCTTTTGCACTCCTGCTGTATTACATACTACGCTAGTGCAGATATAGTGCCGGTGTTATTTCAGGGAAGAAGTCCCTCATTTGCACAATGCATAGCCCCATGCAAATGAGGGTACATTGTGTGCCTTATTAGGAGCTTGGCGGTCTCACGGACCTCGAACAGGCAGTGACTGTCCAAGGGTGGAGGGCTACGCAGTCCAATAGCTGTATAATGGTTTAGGCAGAGTCCGATAGCTGTATATTGGTTTGTGCGGAACTGCCAAGACCACCAGCAGACCACCAACCACTTGGTTCATGGACAGCGGAAAGGCAGCCGGCATAGGGCAATACAAGGGAGCAGATCCGTTAGTTGCTTTTTCCACAAGCTGACCGCAGTGGTCTAACTGCCTGCTTCAAGGTGGTGATGTCAAAAGATTTGGGGTGCATACTCATCCCTTTCTTGTTCTTCAAGGCAGATTCCAACATGGATGTTTTTCTTTAGGTCCCCCTTCACAGCAAGTTCTTTACCCAGAGGAATACGGCCCTGTTTGCGACAATCCACATGTGAGTCCCTTTCGTACCATATAACCATTGCCAGGACTGCCCAGAAATGGTCCGAACCCCAGCAATGGGTAGATGGTATTTTTGCACATGCATCATGCATATGTGTGCATCTGACACATATGTAGTCGAAATGCACACACAGGGATCAATATATTTTAAAAACGTACTCACCACCAGCACAAGATCTCCGCAGCCACATGGCCCGCACTGTGGTCAACTCATATTATGGCATTCTTTGGACAGCCAGCACTGTGGGCTACTGGTGGGGATGACACAGGTTTCTGACAATTGGACTGGCAAACTCATAATAAGGCCCTGTGTCTCTGCACCCGCATCACATGTAGGATGCTGGAGAAGAGCCAAAAAGACTGTCCAGATTGGCACTAAATATGTGCACAAAAAGGTTGTGCACCATCAGTGCGTCCCCTGAAGGGAACTCCCAGAAATCCCCCTGCAGGTGGTGCAATCACTCATCTGCAGGGAGATTTCTTTTCCACTTTGATTTGCTAGCGAGTGCTGTCTACACAGTGAAAGACGGAGGGGCTACTACAAGCAGCTACTCAGTCTTTTATTGATGTGCTGCCCCCAGTGCGGGCAAGAATTTACAGTTGTGTACTCATTATCTGTAATCATGTTACACGCGATGCACCTGGCACACCTGTTTTGTAGTGTGCAATGACACAATCAGGGCATGTTTCATAGTACTGGACCAGGAAATGAACCGCTATTCTATAAGACCTCTGTTTTGACCTAAACAGATTCTGGTCATATTTTTAACAAAAAGGTGGTCCCTGTGGGAGTAGTGTAGCCCTTGACTTCCACAGCAAAGTGTCAAGAAAGGGGTACAAACACCTCTAACACAAATAACTCAGCATTACATATTTTTCTTTTTATTTCATTTTAGCAACTTGTATTTTGATTGTTGACTGTGAGAAGTAAAACTTATATATGTGCTCTATTGAACACAAGGTGCTACAAGGGGGTGATGGCACAGTGAATGTGACTATAAGTGCAGAAAGTGCATATATGCTATGTACAGAAATATATACATGTGGCTGATAGGGATAATAGAGTGTTAGACATCAACGCCCGCTAAGCGAGTGTTGATAGTTACCATCAGTTTCTTGAAAAACAGTCTACATATATTATTTATGTCGATGTTTCGACCCCTTGACTTACATTATTTAAAACAGGGTCATTATCACGACTCAGAAATATATAGGAGACACCTATAAGTAACCAAACAAATTACATTATACACTCATTTTGGGTGAGCATTCATCATAAAATTGTAGTAACTGAAAAAAGTATGTGTATGATATATATTAACTGATTGTGGCAATTAGTCCACCAATCAAGAGCATCTTTAAACATAATTCTTCAAACAGTTTTCAAAATAAGTATTTATATATCCTGCAATAAGATAGCATTGCTAACATTAGGGTCTAACCAATAAAAACTCCCATAAATAGAATAGCATTTCATAACTAGTTTTCAAATTGCTTCCAAAACAAGTATTCATCTATGATAATATAGCATAGGTAACATAGAGATAACATGGTCAACCTAACATGCCTTGCTAATGAAAACTTCCATGAATAGAATAGCATTCTGTACTAAACACTAAATGCAGATCTTCGAATTGCTTTCAAAGTAAGGCTTCTTCTACATTACGCCTAACAAGTCCTGTTGGGGAAAATATCCATGTGTAGAATAGCATTTGTTACCTGATAAGTAAGACAGATAAAATAGGGGGCAGATTAAAAGCTCACCTATTTTGGATAGAAGATATATAGGCATTGTGAAATCATGTGTACATCACTGGGTCAGTGTGAAATAGACCTCAAGGAGGTTGCTCAAGTCAACGAATTCCCTGCGGAAAAGTGCACTACTGTATTGTACTGGAAAAAGAAAAAGAAACATAAAGTGTTTTGAGAGGAAACAAAATGTTTTTTTGCCTTCAGAATCAATTAAAAACAAGTATTATTCAGTAATTTTACTTAGATTATCATGAGCAAGGCCTTTAACTTCAGTCTGTGACTGGTAAGAAATGCAACTGAAACTCACTGTGACCTGAGGAGCTGACCAGATTCTGTTAATAAGCTGGCAAGAGTTACCACTTCCCACATTAGGAACACACTTTTTGACAGTTATTACTCAATTTATAGAGTAAAGTAATTCCAGGTAAACGTTACAAGTTAAGTGCGATATCTCCCTATTATATACCAAAAAAGTATGGGAGAAAAAATAAAACCCTATCATCTTCCACTGTTACATGAAAAGTATGCAAAGTATGGTTGAATCTGAGTCAATATGCCTAAAATCATAGTGCATAAATGGAGGAGGTGAATGTCAGTAATAAAGATGATTATCTCTACCTGTCATGTACATTACCTATATTCATTTTTAGGGCCATTTTTAGGGCCATGCTGCATCAAAACGTAAGGATTGATGCAGCATGTTAGAGATAGGGCACCCCCGCCGCATTTCCGCCGGGGTTGCGTCACGCATCTGCCCATCCGAGCGCCACGGAGTGCCGCATTGTAAATGCGGTGCATCAGTGGTGGTGCACGGGTGGGCAGACGCGTCGCAACTCTTCTGGCGCATCTCTGCTGATCAGCAGAGATGCGCCAGAAGTCGTAAATCTGCTAATTAGTGTATAGGCTTTCTCTCTTATTGAATATTCAGACTTTGCCAAGCCACATAGAGAAGCTAGGTGGTTCCCTAGATTTTCAGTAATTATCTAGCTAGAAACATGGCTATGAACTACCAAGATCTCAAATTCTCTGTCCCAAGAAGTAAGAACTAGATGTATGGAGCATTTCTGCTACTGTAAACGTTTGCAACTGCAAAAATGCATTTTGGTATGTCTTAATACCAAATTGTGATTCGGTAACATGTTAACAAAACTCAATTTGGAATTGCACATACATACTGATTTGGTATTTGGAAGGGGTATTTTTAGGGTGTCCCTTCGAAAAACTGAATCAGAATGTGATGTATGAATTTTTGCGGTGAAAATGGGGTCGCAAAACATTTGCACATTACGATGACCACACAGTTGGTGGTAGCTCTTTCGCAAATGGAAAAGGGTCCACGAAGGACCCCTTACCATGTCAGAATGTGCTGGAAAAATCTTACGGGCAGGCAGTGGCTCCACAGACCTGTGCCTACTCTTAACAAGCGATTTTGAAACATTTTTTTTCTTTTTAAAATCTTCCCATTTCCCTTTGAGGAAAAATGGGCAGCATTAAAAAACCGCTTTATTAAAAGCAGTCACATACATGGTGGTCTGCTGATCCCAGCAGTCACCATCCCTGTGATGGCTGCGATTCCTAATGAGTCGCGTTTGTGACCTACCTTATTAATATTCATGGGGTAAGTCGATTTACAATTCACCTGGAATCACTAAATGAAGCTCAATAAGTTTCATACATTACGAATAGTGATTTCGTAATGTAATTTAGGGAAATAGCAATTAGGTAATTACTATTCCTAATATTGATAAATCTAGGCATAAATATCTAGAGCTGCCCAGTAATATAGCTTTTGAGCCTGGGGGTATTGAGATTTTTAAAGTATCTTGCATAAACAGAAGAACCTTCTGCCAGCACTCCTGCAACTTCCCACAACCCCCTATCATATGCTCCCATGTGCCTACCATACCACACTTAGAACACTTATCAGATACATTTGCATTCCAGCGATGTAATGTTTGAGGTGTGAAGGTGGGTAACCACTGGTCATACATCTGCATATGACTGCATTTTACCCTTCTGAGTAGCTGACAAATAAAAATAGATATTTATTTACACTTCTCTTTGATAAGATGTATATCAGTCTCTTTGATTCATCGCTTTTGTACAGAGTGGATGATTTATCCTTACAATTACTGCTTTTCTTTTACTATCTTATCCAATAACCAATCTTTCTTGTCACTGTCAAAGAGTATTTAAACATTTTCTTTACGATAGGCTTGTTGACTATCAGAAGAACATGTTTTTATACCACATTGAATTTGTAAAACATTACAGCTTTCTGTCAGGATCACTAAGATCTTACTCAACCAAGAGTGTAGAATTCGTCCCAATACTCTCCTAGAACCCCTCCTGCTCTCCAAGACTAACTGGAGGTCAGGAGTGTTCAAAAGAGGGGAAAGGGATGGGGAGAGATAAGAAGACACTGCCTTGTCTGGACTTCTGGGTTCGTCTCATTAAAATTCACTTCTAGTCTTGTTATATGGTTTTGATGTGATTGGAGGCAGCAAATAAATATGTAACATCTTATTACTATAAAACGTCCTAGTTCTATATTAGCTTTAAAACAAATGTGTACTCAGTCACATTAACTATATCAATTCTACATACCCTATGGGACAAGGCAGAGCTCCTTATCTATTAAGTGTGAGATAAGCCAAAGATAACTTTTCTTAATACTTCTCACTCTTCTGTATTCTGTGTCAAAAGTATCTTCTAACTTCTAACTTTCAAAGAGGCACCTTTTAACGTTTAACAGTTTTTCTCTTTTGAACAGAATACTTGTGTCACTAACTTATTCTTCTAATGAAGTTTGAGGAGGACAAACATCAACTCCAGGGAGGAGTAATTCAGGTAAGTTCTAAGCTGTCTGCATACCGTTCTTTCGTTCTTTTTTTCAGGCCTCATTTCACTTGAACTCTGGATTGTTGCTAGGAAGTGAAACGTGTTAGGAAACACTGACTTTCACTGGACATTAACTCAATAGAACAATACATGAAGTGTTTTGAAAACACGAATTTCTCTGAACACTACAGATCATAGAAACAGTGTAACGGCACCCACCTGAGTTGAAGCGGCAATCAGATACTTCTTCTCTCAAGAGCCATTACGGGCGCGGAGAAAAGACACCCTCACTTTTCTTACTAGCTCTGTCCTTGGATACCTCAGAAATGTGTATGGAAACCCACAATGACTTCTAATGCAATGCTTTTTCCTATCTTTCAGGATGGAACACACAGGCGAGGGATGCTCTCCGGTGAATCTCTTCAGTTAAGTGTGCCGCTTCAAGGTCAGTGCTCACTTCACATTCTATTCGTAAGCAATAAGGAAGAATAACTAGTGCAAGTCATCTGCCACTTTCTCTGCTTGTACTAGGAAAAGCTTGTTCTTAATCCAGTCTCCTAATTTGCCCATTTAGCTTTTTCCCATCCCTGGACTGTCTCTTGCATAAAAGTTTAAGAAGGGCTTCAGCATGAATTGTAGGGACATTAAGGTGACACAGCAATTGAGTTTGTTTTTGTTTAAAAAGAATAATAGTCCTTTAGCTAACCAGTTTAGTATTGCACTAACATGGTCTAGCAAAACTAGGGTATGGTAAAACAACTTTAAACATTTTTACTAAATAAAATGTAGAAAAAGTTTGCACATGCACTATGGTATAAAATCTATCCCATGTAATTAAAAAAGCTGGCATATAATGGGCTTTTGATTGTGGGAGAGCCATCTCACCCTCCTCTTAACAGAGATTAAATTTCTTTAGGGTCATCCTTGGTGTTTTCGTATTCCAGATATAACTCAAAAGCTTGGTATTCAACCTTAGTGAATAATGTGGCTGGGAAGTGCACCAGGGTTGCAGGGAACAACATGTGTAGTAGATGTAAAATATTAATCATTGACACCCTTCCCACTATTGTAATCAGCAAGTTATGCCATCTGGCTATCAGGTTATCGACCTTTCCCAAGAGAGAGATATAATTAAACTCAGAGAGATCTTCCCATTTTTCTAAAACGCAATTCCCAAATATCCAATTGGATCTCTATGATAGATTGACTGCAGGAGAAAAGTAACATTTCAGTTTTTGCTTGGTTTCCATGATAGCCAGGTAAGACAGAGAAGGATTCAAGACTTGCAAAGAGATGATTAGTGGTATTTGATTCCAAATGTAGATATAACACAAGGTTATCCAAATAAGGTCTGAGGCTAGGAGACTCAGGAATAGGCCTTTTAAGTATCTCTGATTTCCTCGGAGCACAAACACAATCCAGTGTCTCCATTACAATTGCAAACAATAAGGATGATAGAGGGAACCCATGCCTAGTCACCTGTATGCTTCTAATCTTGGCAGTAATTCTCCCATACAAAAAAGTAGTTTGTGAAATCCATGATATATTTAGGATATTAAATTAGTGATCAGGGATGGAAAATGTGTCTCCTCATGAACATCAAACAGGAATTTCCAGCCCACCAAATCAAGCACTTTTTCTGTGGGTATGAATAACACGGCACCTTGTTCACAGTAAAATAATCTATAGCCTCCAACAAAAAGCACATATTGGAGCACGGCTTATGTAATGTTATAAGTCCATTCAGGTCTGCCTCTATGAAATTGGGGATTACCTCATATATTCTTCAAACTAAAAACGTAATAACATTTTATAATCAGAATTTAGTAAGTTAATAGGTTGGATTGAATTCACATCCGTAGGGTTTTTATCTTTCTTTGGAAAACATACGATAATTGCTTTCATAAATGAGGGTGGTGGATACCCTCCCTTAAGTATATGGATAAGGGGCTATGTGAGTGGGCTCACTTAATATTTATGTAGGTAGCGATATCACTCAGAAGCGAACCATCATTCTCCTAGCCTTACATCTGGGCAGTGTTGTATCAATGTATCTACCCCCTCATGTTGGACTGGACAAGTAAAAGTGACATCCACCCCTGGGATTAATGAGGGCAAATGGAGTTTGGCCAGGAAGCTTGAAATTTCATCATCAGATGGATCGAGATATTCCTCAATTATTTTCTTATGGTGTCCAGCCAATATTGCCATAATTGCCTGGATTTCTACCTCCATAGACCCAGTTTTTGGATAACTGTGCTGTTTCTAATTGTTCGGGGCCAGTTCATCTCAGTTAGTAGCTTATCCCTGTATTAAGTAATTTAAAGAAACAGAAGGCAATTTTAAGGTGATTTAATTAATATAAAGTAACAATTGTACTCCTTTAGGAGACTCACAGTAAAGATGAGTCTATGTTGTTTAAGTGGGCTCACTTTCAATTACATCAGATTTCTGATACTTCGGGTGGTCCTCGGTGCAATCGAATATTGGTTAACAACAGGTTGGCAGGTGGTAGACTAAAGGCACTCTTTGATGATTCTGGGAGATGGGCCGTTGTGGATCTTTAAATAGAGCAGGTACTTATTACGTTTGACTCACTATATGGATCAACTTCATTGTTCGACATCCTGTTGAAGAGCTGATTCTCCAATTAGGCCATTTTCCCCCAACAGTTATACTTCGGAGGGATTTTAATTTTCTTGATTCTCTAAAGCTGGATTTAAGTCCCTGATTGAAGGACTTGGCTTGAAAGACCCTTGGCGTATGATCACTCCTAAGCAGAAAAGCAATACTCAAATGGCTTTTAGGTATGAATATTTTCTTCTATGTACATACTTAAGTTAGGGAACAACACTGTACATCCCTAATTGCTTTTCATATCAAACAATTGTAAGACTATAATTCCCCATCAGTAGGGGCTGGTCCATCATGTCAGTGGTGTGGTCATTAAATAGATTGGAAGAAATAAGGAATAGGGCCTAACTTTTTTTAACGAAAACAAGGGCATCTCTCCTCTTGAGAACATCGGAGTGGCTTATGAGAGAGCTTTGAGAGGCAACATAATATGCTTTTAAAACACCCTTAAAAAGGTTGAGAATTGGGAGATCGAGGATTTGGCAGCAGGCCTTTAGTTGCATCTCCTGAACAACAGGAAAGGGACATTGCAAAATGCTGCCCTATTATTGACAGGGAATTATCAATAATAATCCATTTATACCTGCCTGCATAACTAAGGGTAATTTGGGGAGGGGGGAAATGAGCTCAGAAACAACACTTTTAGTGGCTGCTCATGCTGCTGTTGCTGTTGTTTTGAAGGTATGGCTATTTAATTAGTGCAAAATGCATCCTCATGTCTAAAACTGCAGTTGGCACTAAGAAAATAGAACTGTGAGAGTAGGTGGGAGGGAATTCACAATGCTATTCATGTTCTGTTGCATTTGGAGCTTTTTTGTACAAACTGCATCCTCAGTCACATTTTAGACACATGTGGGCATTTCTGCTCTAAGAAAAAAGAAATGAATGCCGAATTACCCTTCTCACATAATTACACAGCATCTCACATCATTCTGTGGAAAATCTGCATATCTGCGCTACAGCAAATTATGATAGTTACGCTCATCCTTAGTTATTACTTATTATCATTGACGAGTTCATTTAAAGGAACATTTTTAAGTTCTAAGATTTGTACCCTAATTCTTTTCCCATGAGTCATATACATGGTGCTATGTGTTGAGAGGCAGAGTATCAGCATTATAAATGCTGCTGCAAGGCTGGACTGGTTTTAGGTTGGAAAGCCATCTATTGACATATTGGCTTCTAACGTTGTGTGTTTAAATGCATAGCAGATGGATAGACAGTTTTTTTTAGACTTAGTATATTTGTGCTCTCAACTTTGCCTAACTATGAACCCGCACCACATAATGGTATGTATTTACATTGCTCCTACTTAATCATGGCAAATGCTTGCTTTGCAGTATACATCTGTTTTTAATAGCACAAGAATTATACAATTTTTAATCCATCTAGGTATGCAATACTTTCAAGAGTTATTTGCCAGTGTTTCATCTGAAGACTCATTACATTCCTCTTATGTTCCAGACACTTAATGAGCTGGAATTTATATTTAATTCCTGTTCAACAGAAGCCAAGAGCACTGTTTGAGTCAAGCAAATGTGATGCCAGCTCCAGAGATGGGAAGTTAAACCATGTTTAATACCCTCAGTGTGACAAAGAATCAATAAAGGGGCATATATTCACAAACTGCATTTTGTAGTAAACTTTGTAGGACTACAAAAAGTACTACAACATTATATGAATAAACCTGCATGCAGGGGTTCTGCCTCTCTCATCTATTTCTGTGAAGAGAGTTCTGACTGCTCTCAGGATCTGCGGACACACAAGTATATGCGTTACTAGTATATGTGGAAGGGACAGAGGGGAGCAACTAAAACATGGTGAAGACTTACTACTAAAGGGGACTGGTTGAGAGGGAAGAGTAAGGAGGGATAAAGCAAGGGTCAGGAGGGGTTTGGGGAGGATGTATACCCACCCACAAAAGAGTAAGCCATTTTCTATTCACAAACTACATTTATACAGCTACTACATGTAAAAAAAAAAGATTGTAGGAACATTCTCTAGCTCAGAGCTGAATTGAGTCCAGTTGCACACAAGTCCAACACTTGGTACTGCAACACATTCCTAAAGAAATCATTTGAGGTAGGGACATAACATAGAAAATAGTGTTAACATAAATTACATATATTTAAACAGTAAAACATATTTATAATTAAATGTTTAAAAAAAATCTAACGATAGTAAGTTTTGTAACTAGAGATTCTATGAAATATACCTCAAATTAATATTTATTTCTTCAGCTTTGATTTTTTTTTATTTGAAAGTGAAAATACTATTTCTTTTAATTTAGTATATTCTATTAAATATTTAAATTAATTAAATATGAATTAATTTAATAGTGCTGTAGCATTTTTTCATATAGTTTTACAATTAAAAATATATAAAAAGTATTTATATGTATTCCTATCATTAAAATATTTTTACAGAGTTTTAACACATTTCAGATTTAACAAATGTAATTACATTTTTCCCATGCCTTACAATGTGGACACTCTGCAGTTGGGTAGAGATCTCTATAATGTGAAGTATAACAAAAAGTAAAAACGTTCATGGCACCAATCATTTATACCTTATTTTTATGTTAACTAATATTGTGATAATTGATTATATACCTATTCTAAATGCAGAACTAAAGAAGATAAATAGGGTGACTCTGCAACTAAAAGGCTATTTGACAATTGCAACACACCTAGTCATAAAACAAGTGATTCTACCACTACCCAATTCTAGATGAAACACATTTCAATAACAGCCAATCACAGCCACACTGACTGCTTAATGATTTAACCCACACACCAAATCTCTTATTTCTGCATTTCCCATGTTTTTGAAAGCCTTTATCGGTTTTCTTCTTCGTTTGAGTAGAAATTATTTGAGGAGAAGAAAGTGAGCTTACAGGAAAAGGATCAACTTCTTAGATATGTCCAGTGAAGCTGTCATTGACAGATACCACATCCCACCTAATTTGATCCTGAACATGGTTGCTGACAGGAGCAAAAACTGTATTCACCAACAGCCCACTCCTAAACTATCCAAATCTATGTACAAATCTGGCTCTAATGAATTACATGGCCACTGTCACTGGTGGCATCTTAAAGACAAGCACTTCTTGATGCTTGAGCAGATAGTGAGATGCCGCAACAAGAAAAGTGTGTCAGTTTATTTCCAGGCCACACTCACTGGCGGGAAGGCAAGGGGTGCCACAGGAATTTTACTCCTATGTTCACTTTCCTTGTGTGTCTGTTTAGGATTTACATTTATGTTATACCTTTGTGACATTTATGTTTTTTCCTGTTTTGTTGTTGTTGTTCTATAACTTTATTCGATATACAATATTATAAAAGTATAAAAGCGTATTTTTTTTTTTTAAAAGGGTGAAGGGAAAGAACTTCTCCCGTTAAAAACATGACACAATATTTACCAAGGTACGATATATAGCAAAGTCCATACATAATATATAATACATAGTACATGCATTGATAGACAAATTGGTCATATATTAAAATATCGGTTAAAATGGTTTATCATAAAAAGGCGAAATACACATCATTGCACGGTGGCAAACGGCAGTTCCACAGCCTGTGCTGGAATCGTCCTAGAAAGTTTTATCCTCCTCAGCCAGCCACAGCCTAGGTATTTGGCCACTCCACAGATTAGGCTGGGGATCGAAGTCTCCGATGACAGAATACGCTGCGCCACCCTATGGTCTCTACAACCTAGGTTGAAACAGACAGGTTTCAGACATTTTTTCCTCACCTGGCCATAAGCTGGGCCGGCGAAGAGGAAGTGGGCAACCGATTCCGTAGGGGAGGCACAGCCCGGGCACCCCAAGTCGCTCCTCCTCAGGTGCCGCCAGCCAGCTCTGAAGTCGTTCAAAGGGAGGGTGCCAAACCTAAATTTCAGGTACAGAGCCCTACCTGTCAGGGACTCAATAATATCTAGGAGAGGCTCTAATTTAGGCGCAGGCTTAATCCTCAGATAGATTTCCGTCAGTTTACCGTGGTTCTCGCTTCTTGCAGCGGCAGCGGCGACCCAATCCCAATAGGCCTTTTTTACTACTGCTTTGGGCGGTGGATTCTGGCTCACCCAGGCTTGTCCCAAAGCTATATCCGCCACTAGCTGTTTCAATTTGCATAGCCAGACTATCTTGTTGCCCACATCGAGTTCTATTAATTCGGACAATGCAGTAGCATAGTGGCTTAACTCCGGGGACCTTCTAAGGCGTGTCCAAAACAATAACGGGCGCAGTCTTACCACCTCATTTATTGGGTGTCTCCCCAAGTCGTAGCGGAGCGGAATCAGTGAGGTCGATGGAGGGAGTGAGACCAAGTCTCTAAAGAACTTGTTCTCTGATGTTACTAGGTCTGTGACCTTCTCGAAACCCCACAGTTCCGCTCCGTATAGTGATGAGGGCAAGGCCTTTCCCTCATAGACCTTAATGGCAGAGGCCACAGGTCGACTATAGGAGAGGCACTGATGTTTGGAGATAGCCCCCGACACACGCTTGTGGTTGAGGAGCATTTTGGCCAGGTGCGAGGACCAGGTCATCCGACTGTTAATCCTTACTCCTAGGTAGTCAAAGGCCTCAACAAGTTCCAGGGGGGTGTCATTTAGTCTGATTTTGTTTATAAAGTTTTTCAATGGTGCCAGGGCCATTAGTTTGGTTTTGGTTGTATTAATAATCAGGCCTCTAGCATCACAAAACTGGGTAAAGCGATCCAGTAGTTTTTGTAATCCCATGGGGTTTTTGAGATCAAGAGCGTGTCATCCGCAAAGAGCAGTGTGGGAGTTTTTTCCCCTGCCAGGGTTGGGGCGTCGGCCCCGTCCTCTCTCAGATGGTCCACCACTCCATTAACAAATAGGGAGAACAGGGTCGGGGCCATAACACAGCCCTGACGGACCCATCTCTCGACCGCTATCCTCTTTGTCAGTTGACTCTCATTACCCCACCTTACTCTAGCGTAATTCCCCTCGTGAAGCTTTTTAATGAGATCCAGAATTGGGGCGGGGTGCCAAGATCGAACATTGTCTGCTATAGTTTGGCACGAGGGACCAGGTTGAAGGCTGTTCTTAAGTCGATGAATGCCAGGTAAAGGCTACCCTTTTTGATTTTAACAGACTTCCAGTAGAGGACAAGAAATCTGAAGACCTGGTTCATTGTACCAATCCCCTGTCTAAACCCAGCCTGGAAAAGTGACAAAATGCCCTCTTCGTCAATCCAGGACCCCAATCTCGTCAGAAGGACCCTGCCAACCACTTTCTGGGCTACATCGATCAAACTGATCGGTCTATAGTTGGCAGGGTCCTCCCGGTCCCCTTTCTTGTAAATAGTCACCACCTCCGCACCCTTCCAGGAATCGGGCACAGGGTGTCCACTCGCAATGAGGTTGAGGATCCGGAGAATAAAATGCGCCCAGAGATTCTTTTCAAGCAGCATTATGTCCCCCGGAAAACCATCGGGGCCTGCGGCTTTGCCCGGGGCAATTGTTGTGATTGCCAATAGTACCTCTCTTATTCCAAACAATTCCCCATGGGTATGGGGTTCAGGGGGGTTGGTTCCAGCGCAGCTCAGTTGATGTGTTCTCTGCCTCGCTGGCATACAGGCCATGGAAGTGCTCGTACCATTGGCGCCCCACTATATGGTTTGCTGTATGGTCAACTCCTTTTCTGGTGCCAATGCTAATTAGCTCCCAGAATCTGGTGGAGTCTTTCAGCTGGGCAGCAGATTTCAAATCCTGCCAGTGCGCTTCCTCCCACAGACGTTTGGCTACATCCACCGTCCAATAGTAAGTTTTCCTCGCTACGACTATATTAGGCTGATCTTTTTCTCTTAGGGCCTTTGACAGTTCCTGCCTCCTCGTCCTGCAGGCCTCGGAGTACCAAGGGTTTGCAGCCCTTGGGCGAGGGGCCTTGCGGCCGCTGTTTTCTTTGACCAGGAAGAACTCGCCTACCTTCCTCATGACCTCCGTATAAACATTTGTAAGCTTTGACTCCTGCGGGGCCACTGGGGGGTGACTCGATACGTCATCGAGTTACAAGATGCTCTTATTTATGGCCTCCCTAATGCATTCCAGAGTGGATTCCTGCTTAGCGACCTTGCTCCATCTCAGGTGACGGTTGCAATTGGAGGGTGATATCTCCCTTGTCAACTGCCTCATTGAGCCTGGTGTCTCAATAGCTGTAGTGTCCTGTGCACGCTTCACCTGCATGCATAGCGGGTTGTGGTCGCTGTCGCACATGGGGACCACCTCCATGTCAATAAGGTCGGCCCATGACCCTACATCTAATAAAATATAGCCGATGCGTGATGGGGACCTAGATCTGTTGTAGGTGCATGCGCCCGTAGGGTCCGACCGAGTTCTACCATTTGCTGCTCGCAAATTATGCCCCAATGTTAGGGAATTAATTTGGACAGCTCTCTGGGTCCATCTCTTGATCGGGGCCAGACTAAGTTGGGGTATGGCCCACTTGGAGTCCTCATCTCCAGTGCCCAAAATGTCCTCATTGCATAAGGGTTCAAAGGTGCAGTTGAAATCCCCGGCAACGATGATCCCTGCATTGGTGCTGATGGATGACAGTTCCATCTCTAGTGTTGATACGGTGGAACTAGCCTGGGCACCCGAGGACCCTCTAGCATAGATGTTAAACATTTCTAAATCTGCATTAACCTCGTTCCCTGCAATTGAAATACGGAGCATGTCCTGGGATGGGGTGTCACGTTTTGACACTTGCTAGTTCAGCTCAATATTCATCCAGATAATGAGTCCCCCTGATGGACGCCCCCTGCCTGAGGTGGTTGCAGGGATATGGTATGTAGTGAACCCAGGTTTGTAGAGAGGGACCAGACTCCATGTCTCCTGAAATAGAATAATATCATAGTTATCTATGAAATCATTCCAGTCCGGGTCGGCCAGATTTTTTTGTAAGCCTGCTATGTTCCAGGATATAAACTGGATTACCCCCGCTGTTCTCTGAATAGCGTTCTCATCGTTAGCTGGACTTCTCCCTAGTCGGTCAACCTTGCCCGCCGCCAGCTCCCCGCTAGTCGAAGAGGCAGCGGCAGCTCATTCCGGGGGGGCCTGGCTCGGATCATTCCCACCTGGTTTGTACGGATCCGGACCCAAAAGGAGAGTGTGTGTACATGCTAGTCAATCGATTTGGCTCAACCCTGAGTACTCTGTCGGACAGACCGATGTCCATAGGGGAAACCGGCAGATCTGAATAGAAGAGTGGTCGGGAGGTGATGTTCTGTAATCTAGGGTTAAAAGGTTCTCAGCTATGGTGGAATCTGAGAATTCCATCTCCACACAGTCTGTTAAGGAATCAGCCCTAGTTGTCCTCCTTATTCTCGACATATCATCTCTTATAATAGATCTACACCCCCTTGTGTGCCTCAGCCAATGAATAGATTTGTTCTGTATTGAATCGTTACTTTCATAGCCCCCCGCCATAACTAATTTGGGAACATGGGTCATATACACAGTTGGCCTTGCCACGGGGCGGGATGGTGGGAACCCTCGAGCGCCCATGGATGGTGGGAACCTATTTGCATCTGGGATCTGGCGAGCCACTAGTTGTTTGGGCCTCGTAGAAGGAGCTTGCCCCAAGGAAGGCTCTGTTGGCAAGCTGTGACTCACGGAATCAGCATAGGACCTAGAGGCATCTGGTGGTCCACTTGCCCTCCCACCACCCTTCGGGTCATTGATCTTGGGGGGACTACTGGCACTACTCTCTGTGGAACACAACCGTCAGGTATGCAGTTTTTGGCATCCCCCAGAGAGAGGGTGCAGGAGGGTCTGGACCCCTTGTCGTCCTTCCTTTTACCAGACCCTCCACCTTCTCTGTTAGGGTTGCCACTAACTTTTCCAGGATTTGTATCCTATCAAGAAGTTGCAACTTGGTGGTCATGCATGGGCTACCACTAGGTTCTCCCCCCCCATTCGCTCTATCACAATTGCCCCTCACTGTCGCTCTGGGATTTTCCACTATGACTGCACAGTCTGAATCAAGAGGAGCAAAACTATTAGAACATGGGACCAATGGGAGTGAAGCCAGGTCCTGATCCGGCCCGTCACTGGGATCTGGGTCTGCTATGATTTGGTCAGTAAGATCAGGGTCTGGACCTACTTGAGACATAGCACTGGGGCTCTGCTTACGAGGATTCTGGCTGGTAAACATGGCGGGGATACATTTTTGTTTCAGCTTGGGTGCAGCACCAGGGGACCTTTGGATGTCGATGACTGGGACCATGGTATTGTTACTGGCTAAGGTTTGTTCACACTCAGCGACTATGTCTTCGATTCTAGTTAGGACACAGTTCATGGCCGCATGGGGTGTTTTATTTTAGCTTTTTTCCCCTTTTTGCTGTTCGGCGCACCCCCGCCCTCCATAACCTTTCGTTTGCCCATAGCACTTAACTAATAATAATATAGGTAATAGATGGAAAGATTTGGGAACGGGGTTTCGACAGACTTCAAGGGAGCAATAGTAAACAGTTCCTTGCGATGCAACAAGTTTGGCAAGTAGTCAAGCGTGCAGGGTTTTCAGCCCGTCCTCCAACGTAGGCAGTAGAACAGTTTAAAATGAACCGTACCTTTAGTGCAAGCAGCAGATGGAATGGGGGTGGCCCGGCCCGGCCTCCTCCCCCCCCCGGACGGCCACAGACGGCCCGCCCTTTGCTCGGGCTTAGCCCGCGCGCGTCTCGCGGGGCCGGAAGTATTGATCTCCTATATCACCCCCGGTGTCAAGGGGGAGGGGCCACTGCACTCCTGGGCTCCCGCGGCTCTGGGTCCTGTCGCCTACGCAAACGCTGCGTCTCCCACGGAGCGGGAGGTGCGAGGTGCTGGATAATGCCCCCGGTGTCAAGGGGGAGGGGCCTCTGCACTTCTGGGCTCCCGCAGCTCTAGGTCCTGCCGCCTACGCAAACTCTGCGTCTCCCGCGGAGCGGGAGGCGCGAGGTGCTGGATAATGTCCCCCGGTGTCAAGGGGGAGGGGCCGCTGCACTCCTGGGCTTCCGCGGCTCTGGGTCCTGCTGCCTACGCAAACGCTGCGTCTCCCGCAGAGAGGGAGGCGCGAGGTGCTGGATAATGCCCCCGGTGTCAAGGGGGAGGGGCCGCTTCACTTCTGTGCTCCCGCGGCTCTGGGTCCTGCCGCCTATGCAAACACTGCGTCTCCCACGGAGCGGGAGGCGCGAGGTGCTGGATAATGCCCCCGGTGTCAAGGGGGAGGGGCCGCTGCACTCCTGGGCTCCCGCGGCTCTGGGTCCTGCCGCCTACGCAAACGCTGCGTCTCCCGATTTTCCTGTTCTATGTTTGGAAATCAAAAATATTGATTTTAGAGAGGTATCTCATTTCTTAATATGAAATATTTTAATTTCACCAAAGTTGTCCTGACATTATTTTTCGTGTACTGTTCTTTGATTCCTGGAATTGGTAATGATAAAAATGTGATATACATTATTAACTTTCAATTATGACCGAAAATGGCACTTTTTTAAAGTTATCTAATTTGGACAGTCCATACACTGGTAATTAAAGTATGTGATGTACGCTTAAAATCTGGTGTAAACATTCATCATGATGATAAACATTTACACCAACAAATGGATTAGTGATAGTTTTTGTAAGTGTTCATACAGATGTGTTCATTTGTAGTTGATAAGACAATAAGAAAAGTTACATTGATTAAAATATCAAATGATTAAAGTTTGAAACTGACATACATTTTATTTCAAAACAAACATTTCACCTTCTCATTTGCAATTTCTGTATTATATTACATTTCAATTATCTCAAGAATGCGTAATGTATGTGTTTATGATTTTATAGTTTAGAAAAATTAAGTTAACACACCTGTATGCAGAGTTCCACAAATTTAGATGGATGTCCATTTTTGTGTAAGCGTTCATTATCATGAAGGCAAATTGCACAAAATGTAAAATTACAATAACATGATGGTATTGCTTGTACGGGAGATTTAAATATGCATGAGCTCAGATCAAATGTAAACAGACAAGTAAAAAACGAACAGGTTATAATGGAAGCTTACCTTTAATTACGGCGTCAACGATGTTGATTTGCTTTGTCGTCAAGCAGCATCAGCTAAGGCAGCACTTTTACGACCGGCTCCATTTGGAAAAGGAAGTGTGAAACAGAAAGGAGGTATGTTTCGGGCTTCTATCCAATCTGATCACCCAACTCAGGTGTGGACGTTTCCCCACCACAGTTATGTCGGCGGGAAGGCACATCATGATTGGCCCAGTGGACAAAGTTGCTGTACTCCCTCTGACAGACGCTATTGCCTATGGCACCATCAACCTGGGTGAACACTCTGGCGTAGACGGTGTCACTCCTAGGGTCTTTCCTCCGTTGGGCCACCATCATCTAATTAGAGCAGGCAGACCACACACTAGGCAGACAGGGATTTCGATAGAAAAGCAACAGCGAGACTGATTCCACCAAGATCTAACTCAGGCCCCTAAGTAAGCATATTTCCATCTGAAATAGTTTTGCTTTGTTCTAAGTTCTTTCCATCTTTCCAGTCGCCTGCCTCAAAAACATTTCAGTCCCCAGGTAGGACCAAGTCATATGGATGAAATATGCATCCACCAGATTGCACCTCGTGAATGCTCTACTTACTATCCCACTTATCCTATTCAGCTTACCTAAACCTTGTATTCTGAGATACTTCATGATACATTCCAGAGTCCAATTCCATGCCTTTTCAGGATTCAAATTAATCATAGCCCTTGCTAAAGCTGATTTATACAGCCCCAACATTAATTTGCGCCCACCCCAAAGGTAAACAAAATTTGTGGATCCTCTTATATTTCTGGTTCGGCTTGATTATCCCCCCTAAATGTTATGCATATGCTCAATGCTGAATTGGTTAAGAATTGGGAGCGTAGCAGCCCACCCTCATTCATCAGTGCCTCTAGACTTCACAACTACCCTTCCTCAACACAGTGCACAACTGTGAGTATGTCAGCAGCAGTCCACATTCCATTCTACATGCCATAACTCCTCCCCCATTACAGTCATGTGGAACCATCAGTGGAAAGCGGGGCATACACCTTGTACAGCTGTATTTTTTAAAATCTGTTTGTTCCAATATTTTAACGCTATTGTCAGCAATTTAGGAAATTTCATAAAGGTCAGGCGCATTCCCATCAGGAGAGCTATCAATCATGGATGTCATTTAGTGATCATCAGGGGTCACAGCTATTACCAGTGCCTTGCCCATTGTGACCCGTGTCACTGCCTTTGTGACACCAGGTCTCAGGGGTGGCAAAATCAGTGCAAATAACACCAGGTGCAGCAACAAATGATGGATGGAATGGTGACTAATTCACAGATTCACCCCGTCAAAAGATTGTGTTAAAACCATCATTTCCATGCCACTGGAGTCAAGCTGGCTTGGCTGATGAGGGGTAAAACCCTGAACCTGGTATCAGGATGATTGTTTCCAGTCCAGGGAGGACATAGCCTGGCAGTTCAGGCTGGACTGTCACCATGGGAAGAAGGGTCAAGACTGATTGTCTATGGCTGGTTTTAAACTGGAATGGCATGGGGAGAAAACAGACTATGGATTTAGGCTGAGATCTCTGTACTGGGGTGAATTTGTTTACATCTCTCAACATTCGTTCCATCAATTGCTCTTTTTCAAGAACATGTGGGGCTCCACATTTCTTGTTGTCTGGGTGTTTTTCATGACGCTAACTGTGAATAATATCCCAATATTCACAGAATGGCGTGCTAAAAATGAAGTACACCTAGGACCTATGGTGGCAGCAGTAGTAAGTAACAATGGTTATAAAAAAAAAGTTTTGTTAACCACTTATCTGCATTCTGCACAGCAGTGCTCTAGTGTTTCAGACACCCACATCAACCACACACATAAAAGCATGGCCGCAGCACAGACAGTCTACTGATGAGTTTAAGGTAAACCCGTCTGTGCCTCATCGCGTCCAGGTATCATGCTAATGGCAGTTCAGAGGTAAGATCCTACACCTCTGCCAAGGTACTTAACTTAAGAGTCTAAAGACCCTGCAGCAGCAACCGCAATAACTCTGTTTTAATAGGACATAGGGGCCCGGCCTTCTGTTGTTTGTGTAAACTACCCCTTCATCCTCTAAATCAAGGAGTTAGTGAGAAAAGGGAGCAGCTGGATACTCAAAGGAAGATAAAAGCAGCTCTCTCCCAAAACACGCTTTAGACATCTAAAACTGTTTGAGAAGGATCAACCAGACATCCTCTTCATGAACAAAGCCTGGATAAATTAAGTCTCCTGCCCTGAGCTGCAACTGTTTCTCCCACCACAGTGTCCCTGCCTACACCTAGACCTAGAGGGCAAGTGGGGAGGAGTGGTAGCCATTGTGTTTAGGAAGACACTGAAATGCACTACATTCCAGGTTGAGGACTTGGTTGGCGCTGAGGCCCTGGGTTTTGTCATCTCACCCTCTGCCCAATGCTCCTTTGCAGGGGTCATGCTGTACCGCCACCCCCCGGTTATTTGGGAAACTTCATTAAGTCCATCTCCCAGGCATTGGCTCACAAAATCATTAATAATGCAAGTTTCACTATCTTGGGTGGCTTTACCATTTATGATCTTCAGGCTCAAACTCTCCCCCTAATCCAACTGGAAAGGGCCCCTCACGTGATCTCTTCCAACAACTTCCTACTCTTAGGAGACTTCAAGATCCATAGCGAGAACCCTGACAAGGCAGACACTGTATCCTTTCTCTCTGACTTTGCCACACTCATGCTCACTAAAATTAGCAATGGTCCGACTCACTCAGCTGGTCACGCTCTAGACGCGGTTTTTACCAACTCTACCTTCCTCAAATGCGATGCCCCGAAGCCAGTCAGTTGGACAGACCATGCTATCATCAACCTCCAACTGGAGGATCCCAAGACACGCCCACTGCCAATCCCACGCAAACAAATCGCAGTTTAGACAATGGCATAAAGTCAACCCTACTTCCTTCGCTTCCACCTTCGCGATTACCAAAAGCTGGCCATGTAACAGCTCCGAAGATAGCCTCTCCCTTTTGAATGAATACATCCTAGAAGCCATTGATCGAATCGCTCCGTAAAAAGTGGGACACTCTAAAACCAAAGCCCTTCAGGCGGCGTGGTTCTCTATAGAACTCCAGAAAGAAAAATAACAGGTGTAAAAATCTCAAAAGGAAATGGCGCCGCACCATACTCCTAGGCACCAAAGAAGAATTCAAGGCTGCCCTTACCCTATATCATAAAAACATTGAACTCGCACACAAAGCACACATTGTCCTTCTACTCAGCCAAGCCGTCAATTCGCCCAAAGTTATGTACCAAATCCTGAAAGCCTTCACTAACCCCAAAGCCTGTGAATCAGAAGACACTCCCTCCCAAACGCTGTATGATAAAATCAGCACTCACTTTATACAAAAAATCGACAACATATACAATAAAATTGCTACCACCAAACCTCCCTCCCCCCCAAGTTCCACTCCCGACACCCCCACTGGCCCATACCCAACCCCGATGCCCTTCTAAATTTCCCCCCTCTAGCCCGCGAAGAAGTCAAAACTGCCATGACGGCCATAAAATCAGGCTCCCCTCTTGATATTATACCTGCCAAAATCATGGCGTCCCTAACCGTACAACTATCGGAACCCACCTGTTCGGTACTAAACCAGTCCCTGGCAGAAGTCCACTTACCCCCCTCATGGAAGGCTGCCCAAGTCATCCCCATCCGGAAAAATCCCAAGCTCCCCAAAGAAAATCTCTCTAACCTCCGCCCCATCTCCCTCCTCCCTTATCTGAGCAAAGTTTTGGAAAAACAAGTCAACCATCATCTCTCTAATCACATTGAATGGACTGGCTACCTCGACCCCTCCCAATCTGGTTTTCGTCCTAAATACAGTACTGAGACAGCCCAGTGTTAGCTACGATGTATTTGCTAATGTGCCTTACGTGATTTACCTACTCCCTTCTGTTTGGAATGTTTGTCTGTATTCCCCAGTACTGAAAGTGTGACCTACATGTTGCTGCGTTGTTGGATTAACATATAACTCATTCTCTCCTCTTAATATAAGTTACTAGCAGCCCGTCCCGACGTTGTCCGGGTATGAAACAGAGTGTGTGTAAACGTCGGGTATGAAACAGAGTGTGTGTAATGTGTGTATTTGGCAGGGGCAATTTATTTTAAAATCTCGCAGTAGACAACATTTTTTGTTTCATTAGAATAGGGACGGAGAAGGCCCAGCTGCAGCCCTGGTTGATGTTAGCAGGCGCGTGTAATTGGTGTAGTGATCCGCCGCCTGAGCCCGGCTACAGCCCTGGTTGGTTGTTAGCAGGCGTGTGTAATGTCGTTGAATGAGAGATTTATCAGCCGCGGGTAAATCCGTTTAATGAGAGAGTTGAGTGACAGCGAGTAGGAGAGGCTGCAGTAAATTCGTTGAATGAGAGAGTTCAGTAACAGCGCGCAGGAGGTGCTGCAGTAACGTTACTTAGCAGGCCTCCAGGAGAGGGCATTTGTCACACCCCCAGCACACGGCAACAACAGATGGTCTTCTGATTAATGTACGACCCACATGGCATTAAGGGCGGAATGTAGCACACGCCCCCAGCGTTTCTCACGCCCCCAGCGTGCCCCTTGATGCGGCGCAATTGCGTTCACATGGCATGAAGGCTGGACACACGCCCCCAGCGTTTCTCATGCCCACAGTGTGCCCCTTGATGCTGCGCAGCAACGTAATTGGCGCTTGTATGTACGACTCACATGGCATGAAGGGCGGACACACGCCCCCAGTGTTTGTCACGCCCCCAGCATTTGTCACACCCCCAGCACACGCCCACAGCCCACGATGTGATGGCCGTACCACACGCCCCCAGCGTTAGTCACGCCCCAACCCACGTCCACAGCACAACGCAGACACGCCCACAAGTGACTACTTTGCTTGCATGGTTCTTTACCTTTTAAATTTATAGAGGAGTTGGCCTAACGGCTAAGGCGCTCGACCTCGGACCTGGGGATCTGGGTTCGAGTCTTGGTAACGACGCCAGACATCCTGTGATTCTGGGCAAATCACTTAATCTCCCCGTGCCTAACAAAAATGAATGTGTGTTGTGTCCTCATGTAACGTAACTGGTGCTATGTAAAGCACTCTGATACCTGATTCAGTTTGGGTCAAGTTCGCGCTATATAAAACTCTGCAAAAAAATAAATAAAAATATGGTGGCCGTCTGCATAGCCTATGTCCTTCTGTTGCAACTGCCCTTTCCAACGCTGTATTGGCTGTTGTGATTGGTGCTGTGGTTACTGAGATTACCCGCCTCAAATGTTTGGGCTCTCTCTTTATAATATTAGTATGGATAACCTGAAATGCACGCTGGATGGATATAACCTCCCCCCTTATGTGTTGTTGCTCACGTTTCCACCAGCGTGCTGGATTGGAAACATGACTTGTGGCTATGGGGATTAAGGGGCACATGCATCAATGTACGATTTTGCGATTCTTAATTTGCGAAAATTACCGAATCGCAAATTAAGAATTGCAAAATGGTATGCATCATTTTTTTGGCTATTTTTTTGGGATTCGGTAAAAATCGCAATTTTTACCGATTTCCAAATAAATAGCGAATTCCTAACTGCATTTTCGCAATTCCCATTGATTCCTATGGGCCAAAAGGCCCATAGGAGTCAATGGGAAGGCATTTCAAAATTCGCAATTTGTTCATGTATTCCATGGGTGCAGGGGGGGTCCAAAGGACCCCCCCTGCACCCCTGAAATGTATTTTTAAGTGGATGTTTCACACACACATGTCCTAAGGACATGTGTGTCTGTAACATGGAAGTTTAAAAAATGAATTTTTTTGCTTTTTTAAACATTTTCACAAATTAATACGAGGGTCAACCTCGTGTTAATTTGCACTTCCAATTTCCAAATTCCCTATTTTTAAAAAAATGATGCATTGCATTTAAGTAATCGCACAAATGCGATTCCTTAAATGCATTCGCATTTTTTAGAAATGCTAAAAAATGCGAATTGTGCACAAAAGTTTGATGCATCCCAAAAATGGTTTTTGCATTCGCAAACGGCCGATTTTTCCGATTCGCACCGTTTGCGAATGCAAAAACCAATGATGCATGTGCCCCTAAGTAAACAATAAGTAAACAATATTTACTTAACTAATGGAACTGAAAATAGGATTTTAATCAATCAATCAAACATCTTTAATCGGCATAACATCCGCCATAAAAGCAATTGAATATACATGTATTAAAAATAAAAGTAAAAGTCAACAACAGAATAAATAAGTTAAAAAACGTTTGTCAAAGTGAATGGTGCTTCTTGAACGTAGAGCTGGGGTAAATTTCAGTATCAGTTCATTTTTGCAAAAACCTAAATGCTTAAAAGAATTGTCAGTGTTTCTGAGCCTAAAAAAAGGTGCTAAATACATTCTTTCATATATTAGGTAATACAGACAGGAGAAGGTAAAAGTAATTATGGATTGTTTATATACATTATTGCAAGGATAAACCTGTGAGCTCAAATTAACCATGCAGGGAGTATGTGATAGTCCCTGCACTAAATCGAAATAATATCGAGCGCTCCCATTTGTCTGCAGCAATTAACCAGTGGGCACAACCCCGAAATTAGCAAGTAGATAGGTCCCATTGCTGGGTTTCTGTGATTCCTAATGCAACCTGGTAGCTTGCAATTTTTTAACTACAGGGCCTGTGCTTGCTTTCTGCTGTGTAACACACCTATGACTGACTCAGAAACAGTATATCTTACACCAATCCCTTCCAATGACTTTTTAGGTCTCAGCCTGCGAAAGACTGCGCAGATGCGCAGTCGACCTAGCGAGATTTAATGATGTAGGGAGAGTTTCGCTAGCGAGGTTAAGTCCCGCCCCTCTTCTCCGTTGGCTAGCCTCCTAAACGGTGGCCAGCCATTGGAGAAGAGGTCCTAGTGATGTTCTACTCTCTCTTTTAGCCCCGTCCTTTTCAGATTGGGTTCCTTGACTTACTGGTGGCGTAAAATGTTTCTTATCTTCTTTATTGGGCCATCTGTTTCGCCCCATAAAGAAGATAAGGAACCTTTTACGCCACCAGTAAGTCATGCTGAGCCCGTCTGAAAAGGACAGGGCTAAAAGAGTGCCCACCCCACCAGGGACTTTGTGCTATTCTCATACCCCTAGCTGGTGCCCACCCCGCCAGGGGCTTTGTATTTAAACGGGTGCCCACCCCGCATTGAGAGAAGAAACAAGACGAACCCAAGCTGGTGCCCGCGCTTGACAGTGAGCGGGGCTGGCCGAGACAAGAGAGGAGCCTCGCGAGCTCCATTTCTGCTTCCCCGGGCGGGAAGAAGCAGTGCAGCGTCTTAATAGAAGAAATTCCTAGTTGTAAATAACTTGTTTCATGCTGGAATAGATGTCTCTTATAAGTGGCATACTTAAGGGCTTAAATTGATGCAGATGCTGTAAACAGCAATTTGAAGTTCATGAACAGAGGCGCTAGTGAAGCCTGGGGTTTAAAGCGGGTTATTGACTTCCACCAGTTCTGAGGATGAGGCAGCAGAAGGTGCGTGCTTTTCTCTGTCCCTCACATCCGTCTGTCAGGTCAGTGTATACTGACGTGTGTCTGGTGCTGCTGCTGTGACCTTCGCAGAGCTGTTGTGGGGTTGATGACCTGCAGTTCTATACCGTCTCGGCGAGTGTCCTATCCGAAAAGTATGCTACTTTGATTTATGCCTTCGAATGTGCATTGGAGCAGCTGGAGGGCTGTATCTTCACCTATTCCCCCCCCCCTTCTATGTGGGCATTGTAGGGCAGTTTTTCGTTATTGTAGATGTACTCTTTAGAATAGCAAAGACAGAAGCATCTCAGTGTGGATGAGGGCAGGAGACTGGGGCAGGGGGTGGGGGCATCCTGTGCGCAGCGGGCGGGCTGTAATCTGCCATAAGGCCCGGTTTATTGTGCACTCCTGAAAGACATGAGGGGGCCCAGCTGCTCCCCGAGGCCGTGACCTCCGCGGAACTCTGGTTCAAGGTCTAACTGTGGAAAGGGAGGGGTGGGTGTCTGCCAACGAGCGCAGCAGTAGAGGGGCATGACCTGTAGACAGAGACAGAGCTGACCCCCCCCCACACACACACCTGTCCTCTCATCGCCTCTGCGCGTGATGGGCAGACGAGCAACCCCCTGCCTTGTTACTGTCCTCTTACTGCCTGCGATGGACAGGCGTGGCCAGACACCTATAGGGAGCCAACCCTGTGCACTAAGATTGAGAGACGTATATGGGCGCCTATAGAGTGAGCTAACCCAGGGCCTCGGAAATCTTGAGATGGACAGACGTGCACAGGCACCTATAGACCGAGCCCATCCTGGGCCCTCAGACTGAGAGACAGCCAGACGTGCAACTGCAGTGAGACTGACTGGTTGTGGTGGGCAGATGTGCACTGACATCTTTAGAGAGAGATCACCGGTTGTCCTCTGACTGCCTGTGCCTGACAGAAATGCACTGACGCATACAGAGGGAGCTCTCTCTTCCCCCTTACTTCCAGTGACAGACTGAAGTGCACTGACACCTGCAGAGAGCTCGCACTCTCTGCCCTCTTACTTCATGTGACATACTAAAATGCACTGCCACCTACAGAGGAAGCCTGGTCTGTACCTGATAGCCTCTGATGGGCAGAAATGCCTGACCCTACAGAGAGAGCGCACTCTCTGCCTTACTTCCTGTGACGGACAGATGTTGCGCACTCGCTGCCCTCTGACTTCCTGTGACAGAGTGCACTGAGACCCACAAGGGCGCGCAGTCTCTGCCCTCTGACTTTCTGTGACAGAGTGCACTGACACCCACTCAGGGTGTGCACTCTCTTCCCTCTTACTTCCTGTGAGGGACAGATGTGCACTGTTACCTACAGGTGGAGTGACCTGCCCCTAATAGCCTCTGCATGGCATGCACTCTGCCTCTTACTTCCTGTGTGGGACAGAAGTGCACTGACACCTGCAGAAGGAGTGTACTCTGTCCTCTTACTTCCTGTGTGGGACAGAAGTGCACTGACCCTGAAAAAGGGGGTGCACTCTGTCCTCTTACTTCCTGTCACAGGAGGGCCGAGCAGGAAGAATGGCGCAGTGTCAGCGAAGGCCTCAGCTGCCGTTCCTTCCATCTGCCAGTGTTCAGACAGGTTAAGTCACATACTGCGACATTTTCAAAAGGCTTTCCCACAGGCCAACAAGAAGCTACTCAGACGACAGGCCCGCAGATGTTGGACGCGCAGATGTTGGTAGCGGCAGAGGTGAGGTGGAGTGGGAGAGCAGGGCAGGAGGCAGCTGAGCGACATCACTTTTACCGCATTAAGGAGGTCAATCTCTCACAGGCATTGCCTCTCTCATTCTCTCTCACACACACACACACACACACACACACACGCACACACACACCCACACACACACACACCCGTCTTTCCCACTCAGTCTCGCACACTGTAGTCTCTCACATGGACACCTATGCACAGAAAAACGTAATCATTCAGTCTCTCTGTAGCACTTTCATTCTTGCACGCACTCACATTCACACCCATACACTTTCTCTCTCACCTCACTTGCTGGCTGTCTGTTTCCTATCAGGGTGTGGGAGGGAGTCGGTTGAGGACGGGAGAGGGAGAGGTTAGCTAAAGGTGACCTATGGCTGACAACTCACTCTTCACTACTCACTCTTCACTACTCACTCTTTACTACTAACTCTTTACTACTCTACTACTTACTCTACAACTCTCTAATACTCCCTACTCACTCTAATACTCATTCTCTACTTCTCTCTACTACTCACTCTACTACTCTCTACTCACTCTCTACTACTCACAATACTCACTAATACTCACTCTAGTACTCTACAACTCTCTACTACTCACTACTACTCACTCTCTATTAATCACTCTATTACTCTCTAGTACTCACTCTACTACCCTACTACACACTCTCTACTCCTCTACTACGCACTCTCCACTACTCACTCTCTACTATTCACTATTACTCACTCAATTACCCACTCTCTACTACTTACGCTCTACTACTCACTTTCTACTACTCTCTACTCTACTCACACTCTACTAATCAATCTTTGCTATCTACTACTCTCTACAACTCTTCTAACTCTATACTACTCGCTCTACTAATCTCTACTACTCTACTCACTACTACTCTCTACTACTCTACTAATCTCTACTACTCTACTCACTACTACTCTCTACTACTCTACTAATCTCTACTAATCTACTACTCATTCTCTGCTACTCACTCTCTACTACTCTCTCTATACTACTCTCTACTCTCAAATCACTATACTACTCACTCTCTACTACTAACTCTATTACAACTCTTTACTACTTACTCTATACTACTCTACTACTCACTAATTACTACTCACTCTAATACTCTCGATTACTCACTCTCTACTACTCTCTAGTACACTTTACTAACTCTTTACTACTCACTCACTACTACTACTACTCTCTGCTACTGTGTGAGAGAGACAGCAGTGTGAGAGAGACAGTAGTGTCAGAGACATTTTAATTATGTTTTATTTTTGGAAACAAATAAAACGCATTGTTATTTGCAATGTCAAAAGCTCAAATTCACGTAAATACGCGACCTATTGCATTGCAAATGCAATAGGTCTCGCATTTGCAAAAGATTAAGCTATTGGCATTGTAAATGACAATGCCATTTTTTTATTTGTTTTCAAAACCAACACATAAATACAAATGTTGTTATTTACAATGCCAGTAGCTCTAACATTTTCAAAGGCAAGACCGTTGCATTGTAGATGCTTGTTTTATGTAGGACAGCCAGGGGGATGGAAAGCCTTAGGTCAAACCGGCCAGGAAATCAAAAATAATCTTTCCAGTAAGTGAGGCTTCTTCATTGGTCATAAAAGAGAGCCACTACAAGAGAGGATGAATACGTATCTGGTCACAAAGATAATATAATGCTTACTCCTTGTGGCAAATAAAATGTGAGGTCCATACAGGCACCATCAATAAACGCCTACAGAAGCAATGTTCATCCATTTGTAGTGGCTGCGGGTCACTAGTGCCCCAAATTCCTGCCCCATAGGTGACTATAGGTACACACTGAGCTGAATATATTTGTAACAATGGGTCAAGCACCCTGTAACCTGTTGGTGAAGGTAAGCTAAAAAGGGAGCATACTGCTCTTGACTGTTTTGTTCTATTTTGTGCTAGTTGAGAAGCCCATGAACTGGAGGCACTACATAAAACCCCTTGATATGAAAAAGTACTAGTGTGGCAACATCTTGTTTGACACAACTGTGATTTGTGATGAACACATAACATAGTAAAAGATTTGGCAAATGAGCCTTAAATCCAATTTCTCCAGACGACCCACAAAGGAATGGATTAAAATGTGTACGGCTTATGGGAAGCAGGCCATAAAAACAGCATCATCCACATATACAAGTGGAGGAAGGGGTGCACTGTTTACCATAGGAACAACGATGGTGCTGTTTATGAGCACCGAGCTAACGTTATTTATATCTAGAATGAATAGCAAAGGAGCAAGCACACACCCTTGGCGAACACCCTGTTCAACAATAAAAACATCAGATACTTCCCTATCATTACCAAACCTGACAGATGCTTTTGTTTCATTGTGCAAAATGTTTAAGGTACGTACCAGTACTGGAACCTTACCCATTTTATTTGAAAACAGACCAAAGTTTAGCCCAGTTTACACAGTCGAAGGACGTGACCAAAACAATGAAATCGAGATATAAGTTAGTTTGCTTTGCCACAGTATAGTTGACTATGATGAGGTGTAGAGTCAGGAATTTTTGTACCGTTCCTTTTCTATCATGAAAATCCAGCTGACATTCATTCCGTACATTAATTTCATTGACTTATAGTAGTATTCTATTGTACAAGACTCTTTCAAAGATTTAGCAGGAATGTCTATCAAGGAGATTGGGTGGTAGTTTTAATGCTCAGAATGGCTCATCTTTTTTAAAATTGGCACATGATTGAGAGCGCTTGGGATGTTGGAATTGAAAATTGACACAAAGAATTAAAGACGTTTGTCAGTAAAGGTGCCCATAAATTCGACTCACACTTAATTAAGTCAATGGGAATACCATTAGAGCTGGGGGGCTTGCCACCCGTACTCTCCTGAATAGCAACCATGACTTTCAACAAAGCTTCAAATAAAAAGTGTATGTATCAATTTTAACTACATCAGTGTTAGTTTGGTTGCTGGCAGCATAAATATGTTGGGAGTAAGCCACCTAATCCTCTCCTTTTATATGGCAGCTAATAGTAGTGCCAGTTTGGTTTATTGACTTCATTTGGGATACTGTTCTCCAAAATGCCTTGCTATCCTCAGTCTTAGTGGTATCTCTAAGAATAGCCCACTGGTGAGTAATGATTTTCTTTCTGCAGTCTTTAGTTACAGACTTATATGGCCCACACAGACGGGTCACAAGAATTTATCTTGGGGAAGAGTGTTAAGTGCCTTATGCAGGAAGCGATTAGCCAAAGAACAAGCATGTTCGAACCACTGTGGGGTCTGCAACACAGGCTTGATTTGCCTTAATAAGGACTGTCTGATTTCAACACAAAGGGTCACAATACTGTCCGCAAAGCCTTTCCTACCAATTACCTCAATTAAGCACCTCATCACAAGAGCCATATTTGCATCAACTATTTCCACCAAGAATTTTGCTGATTCAGGCAAATTCTATAACAATCTAAGGTTTTTTGGAGTTGGTTGTACACTACTCAGACTATTTATAGTTTGGGCAAGATCCCCGGCAGGTGTTGCTAGAGCCATCTCGATTGGGATTTGTGATTACCGACTTGGTACATATGACAGCACTGTATAACAGGTTTCTTACAAAGTTTTGGGAAATGAAGACATAGGGCCATATGTAGGTAATTTCTATTTACCGATTCTTAAGTGCAGAATTTTACCGATTCGGTATTTAAGAATCGGTAAATAGTATGTAGGTAAAAATTCTGTACATTTTACCGAATCACTAATATTCGGCATTTAAGAATCGGTATTTACCGATTCGGTAATTCCCATTCATTCCTATGGGCCTGGAGGCCCATAGGAATGAATGGGAAGCCATTCACCATTACCGATTTGGTAAATACCGAATCGGTAATAGGGGGAACATATTACAGGGTGGCAGGGTGTCACATTGACACCCTGTTGCACCCCTGAATCGTGCATGTGTCCACATGTGGCACACATACATGCCCTAAGGGCATGTATGTCTGCCACATGGCACTTTTAAAAAAGCACAAATTTGCTTTTTTAAAGGTTTTCGATATCTACCACCAACTTGTAGTTGGTGGTAAATAACGAATCCTTAAATCAAAAATGCACTCACTTGAGTGCTCCCTACATAGGATTTTAGGATTCGGTGATTTACCAATTCGGTATTTTAAGGAATCGGTAATTTACAGAATCCTTAAATTATCGAATCGGTAAATTACCGACTCCTAAAATCAAGCCACCTACATTAGAAAAAGTTAAATACCGGTCGGTAACGGCAAATGTATCGATTTTCGACCATTACCGACCGGTATTAAGCTACCTACATATGGCCCATAGTCTATTATAGAGGAACTATTCCTCGCTCTAAATGTAGGTGGCCCTTGCATAAATTAAAATGGCACGTAATCGAGCTGGCTTCCAATGAGTGCCATCTTAAACTGGGTTGGATATCATTATTAGCTCTCAAAGTTGTATAGTGGATGAATGGGTTTCCATTCAAGAAACTACAAATTCTTAAGATGTTTTAAGTGATGTTTGAATAAGCGCCACCTTAAACTAATGCAAACTCATCACCTATGTTGTGACTCAAGACGTCTGCAACAAATCGAGGATGCTGGAATGAAATGTCATACAGTCCTGAGAAGGGCTGTGGAATATTTCACCTTTTATAGTGGCCATGTTCTACAACTGTCATAGGACCCTTGACATAGAAGGATTCCTGTTCTCAGACATTTGCAAATGTATACCATGAAGATGATTGCCATTTTCTAAACATTCATTTGTGTCTTAAATTACGTAATATTAATAAAGTCCTTTTGGTGCCATGAACCCAGTTTTTGTAATCCAAAACATTTCTCTTTTCAAAAGTTCTATATTTGTCATCCATGCCTTAACCGTGGGCATGAACTCCGCTCCGCTGGTGGAGTTTGCGGAAATTTGCCTACTCCGCTTTCCGTGGAGAACGCAAAGTTCCTGCAAAACGTCAACTTTGCAGCGGAGCGGAGTTCAGCCCCAGACCCTCCCGCTTCCCACCCCCGCAAGAAATATTTTTAAAATAAAATGTACAATTAAAATAAAATAAAGGCGCACTTATCTTATTGCGGTGTCCCTGACTGCCCTCCTCCTCCTCGCTGTAATGCCCTATGTCAGACGTACGTCATGGTAGGACTGCGCATGCATGCACAGTCCTACCACGACTTACGGGATTACGGCGAGGAGGGGGAGGGCAGCCCGGGACGCCGCGGTAAGGTAGGTGCACTTTTATTTTACTTTAATTGTACATTTTATTTAAAAAAAGTTTTTGGGCAACTCCGTAGAGCTCCGCGTAGAGCAACTCTGCCTGCTATACCCGAGGTTACCGTGCCTTCTCTCCGTTCAACCATTTCTAACACTTTAGTTTTACTTTATTTAATTTAATTTATGGAACTCTGATAGAGCTCCACATAAAACCATATGAAAAAAATAAAGACTTAGTTGAGCATTAAAAATATTATATACAATCATAAATACAAGCAACTAATTTAGAGGTTACAAAGAAGATTTAAAAAAAGCTTCATGCCAACCATTGTTATAAAAATAGAAAACCTCCAAAACCATTAGGATAATTAAAGCCATTAGGATAGTATTCTTGAAAAGTGGCATTGTGCGTACTGCAGTACGAAACTTGGCATGTAATACAAAGTAATTCTTTTAAATAAGAAATCAGACTTGAAAGTGCACATTTTGACAAAGATGGACAAAACATATCTAAAAAGTAAAAACTTTTTGTCGCTTCCCATTTCCTTAAACAAAAATGGTCAACACTTGCTGATCTCTTACGCTAATCAAATGCTATATTTTAAAAAAAACAATGTCCCTAAAACATAACAAAGTGCATTGTGCAAAGTTATGATTTCAATAAGTATCATCCAACCCACTGCCCATATCATTAGATGGAGCACTAAACACCTGCAAACTCCTATGCTGATCAGATGTGAACATGTAATTTACATAATCCTCAATGTCTCTCCGTCTTCTGCACTTTATCCAAATACCAGTAATAGCATTTAGTGGGAGCAGATGCATGTTCATCAAAAGGATTAGTCTTCAGATCCCATCAGAGAGATTCCAGATTACATTTGTTTGAGGTGTGTTCCTAAGATTGCTCACCTCTAGTACCAGATGTTGCAAATGTAATTGACACAGGGCAATATCTGTGTCCTGACTTATTTTTAAGAGGTATTTTTATATGACTCTTTAAAAATGATTTAGGCATACAAGAGCTTACATTCAATTATAACCTAAAGGTTTCTTTGGCCAATTCAAAAGACCTAAAGAAGGCACTCTTTTCTTGTGAAAGGGCAAATAATTCACACTTAAGGGTTCCAGGAAGTGTGCCCTAAAGCAGGTTTCCCCATCTCAAAACACCAACCAGAACCAGAATATAAATAAGCTTTAATCCAAATTCCATGTGAATAGCATAGAGGGCTGCCAGTGTATTTAAACCACACATCTAGCAGAAAATCCGACCTTCTATTGCTTCAAAAGAGCACCATTATTCCATCTCCTCACATGCATAACTTAGGTAGAAGGAATTTTAAGCTTATAAATTGACAAAATATGACCAAATTGACTTCTACCACATGATCTATATATTCTGTTGATGATGTTTGCCTGGGAGTGGGCTCTTCTCGAACAAAGATTAAAATGATCTTTATCCCCCCTCATTACTGGGGAATATTTTACCCAAGTACTGCTGCAAGTCTATTTTTTCTAATTTATCTACCCCCAAGTACCAGCTAAACTTCCCCCTAGTTCTTGTAGGTAAAACCGTTATTGTTTAGTTAATGAAAACCATTAAAATTTTCTTCCCTGTTGATAGAAGCCAAGACTTAACAAGATTTAAAATCATTCAACCGTCAGTTGCACCAAGAAGAGTCTTACAGATTACAATCACTGTTAAATATAATTACATTCTGAAATTCGATGAAATAATGCCTGTACTCTACTTTTTCTGCATAGATTACAGTTATAAACCAACAGTCAATAGATGTCAAATGTAAGGCCCTTCGGTACCATCAATAAGTCAATATGAATAAAAGTAGTTGTCTCTGCAGTCTGATGTACCGGATCCCTAGTTCTTGTACCTTTCTTATGGATTGTCAAAATGTTGCTTTTAGACATATTTATGTGCAGAAAGTGGACTTTTGCAAACCTTCTCAAAGCAGTAAGGCAATGTTGTAAGCCAATGGGGGTAAAGTCCATTATAGCCACTTCATCATCATACAACAAACAGGCAATTGGCATGTTGCCAATTTTTGGTGGCTCCCCTGCACCTGACCTAAAATGTTTGGCAGATTATATATATCACCTACTGGCGGTCGTCAGTAGGAAGTTATATTTAGGAACTTTTTTTTTGTATTCAAAAAGCGTTTTTTCTTTTGCTAATGTCGCTGGTTGTGCGAATCCAGGGATTTTCTTTTTTTCAAACGAAGCGCAGGCTCCCACTCTTTGTTTCCATTAAGCCCCCGGTGGGCCAGGTCCTGGGGGCAATAAAAACGTATGTATAGGGGGCCAGTGGGGGCCACAGCAGCCCGTGGGACTGTCACCTCACCGGGGCTTAGATGAAGATGTGCAGGGGGCCAGGGGGCTTTTTTTTTAAAAAACTGAGTGGAGTGGATCCTGCCCCCATGCTGCCCTGGGGACCACCACCTCTCCAGAGCATTTTGTAATATGAGGCGGGTTCCTCGCGGGTCCCCAAAGCCCTGGGGACCACCACCTCCCCGATACTTCAATCATGATGGGAGGGGGGCCGTGGGGCCCCCTCCTTGAGCTCTCGATGGCCCTGGGGACTGCCACCCCCAAGGCTGGCTCCTGCAAAGTCCCAGGATGCCCACCCCTGTGATATTGCCATTAGGTATGGCTCCCACCCTGCCACAGCAAACACTGCTTTGTTTCTTGAAACAAAGCAGATTGGTTTTGGGCAAGGGGAGCTGCATATTAGCAACAAGAGTTAATATAATTTTCTTTTTCCTTCTTTTTCACTGCTAAAGGCAGTGGGACGACGCTCCTCAGCCTTAGCAGAGGAGCCTCCACTGATCATATGAGTCAAACATCCCTCCATCAATGCTAAACACTACAGGATCAACATCCCCAGAATTGCTAGAGTACAATTTTCAGGAATGTAGAGTGCAGTGCCACCCTAGAGTCACAATATTCTGCCACCAAACACCATTACCTCCTTGTGACCCAGAATACGCGGTCTCCCTTTAGTTAATATACTTGGCATCACATTCACTCCTACATTCTTGCACCTTCTGCCTTACTCTGATACTTTTAAGGCAATAGATTTCATGCTGTCGTAGAGAGGAACATCACACATGCTGACTCCAAATCAGGAAATTGATATCCTGGTTTTACATCTTCAATTTTAGATAAACCTTTTTTAACTGTCTATTGCCTACCCCCTTAGATCCTAATTTACAAAAAACATCCATATGATTTCCAGAGAGAGATACAATGTTGCCCTAACAGGGTTTAATAGATCTAACTTATAATTTTGGAGATTTAGGACTCAATTTTCTTGGCTTCCCAAAGGGTATGCACATTAGACATATTAAAGCGTACCTCACCATTTGAAGGGTTACCAGGTGTTAATTACCGAATGTTAAAAACAAGTGCTGTACCCACTTCTCTATTTCGCAACCGCAAAGAAACAGACGAATCGCGGAAGGAAACCCAGCGGGGAAACGTGTCGTCGGACTTTAAAGCCACGAGCATTCAAATACCCGGGGGTGAACACGGAACATTTATACACCAACAAGTGACTGAATCAGACCAGTCACTTTCCTAAAACAAGGGGTGTGCAGAACTTTGGACCCATGAAAAGAGTGACGGGGCAATATACATAGACATATAGAGACATCTCATTATCAGGCCAAGCCCAGATTTTAACATATTGAACTAGATCAAGGCGACAACTAGTTCCCGATGCACAAGCACCTGAGGAGTGTAACAGCCACCTCGGAAGGTCATAATGAGTGAACACTAGAAAGAGGATTCTCACCTCTGTGCGGATGCACAGGTGATGCTGACAATAAGCAGAAGCTAAGTTTTATCGTCCTGAAGAAGGTGGTTGTAATCCTTCAATACCACAGAAACGCATCGATGCTCCGATAACAGTTAAATTTGGAGTGGTCAACATCAGTGAGGGCATTGGGAATTGAACCCAACTCAATGTTGTACCAAAGGAATCTAGATTAACAGCTATAAGACAGAATTGCATGTCTTTGTTTGCTCTTTTCCAATGTAGTTGTATGAATTCTCAAGTCTTTTTAAAAAAAAAGTTTTTTATATACGTGTATTTATTGTACATTCAGTGGAATGTTTTTTAACTTCGTAATAAATAGTTTGTTTTTTATATAATTTTTTGTGGCATATATTTTTCATTTGCAAATGTTTCACTATTGATTGAGACTGTTTCAAATATCGAATGGGTGAATAACTTAAATGTTGATTGTGTTGCTTGATATATATATATATATATATTAAGCATGGGCGTAAAATCCGTTACGCTCGCGGATTTTTCGTATTTTCGGGGAATCCGCAATCCGCGAACTCTCGCGGATGCGGCGAGAATACGCTAAATCCGCGCGAAGCGGATTTTTTGTTTGTGTTCGCACTGCTCGTGCTGCTCGCGGTCCGCGGCGCGGGCAGGAACAATCTCGCACTAGCGAAAGTACAAAAATTACTTAGTAAAGGAAGTGGCCCAGTCTCCAACTTCCTGTTCCTGTCCAGCAAGCTCCTCCCATAGGGGTGGGGTGAAGGAAGTGCCCCAGTCTCCAATTTCCTGTTCCTGTCCAGCAAGCTCCTCCATTTCCTGGCCACTTTTCGATCATTCTTGACTGGGAAGGATTACTTTTTGTGGTTGCTGCTGGATATTTGGATTTGAGGCTTTTTGGATTAATTTTGGATTCGAATTTTGATTTCACAAAGAAGTAAGTTGATGTTGTTTGTTTGTGGTGATTTTTGTGTGTGTTTTTTTTTTCGACTTTTTGGGGGGAAAATCTGCAAGTTCGCGAGCTGAGGATGTTTTTGCTTGTGTTCGCACTGCTCGTGTCCCGCGCAGCAACAATCTCGCACTCGCGAAATTGTAAAAATTACAATTCTGCTGCACATGAATTGAAAACCACCAGGCTTATTTATGGGTGCATGGATGATACAACTGTTTTGTTAAAATTATTTTTGTTAACATGATTCTGTGCTCTGATGTCATCCATTATGCCCAGGGGGGCCCAGAATCGGTCTGTTCGCGGATTTTGTGGGTTTTTGCCACGTTCGCGCCGTGAAGCAACAATCTCGCACTCGCGAAATTGTAAAAAATGCAATTTTGCACCGGAAAACCACCAGCAGGCAGCATAAGCCTTCTGAAAATGGATGGATGGCATTGGATTGTGGTGATTTGATTTGTGTTGTGTGTACTGTTTTCACTTTTTGGAGTAGGGGTTGGGTGCTGGCTATGTTGGTGGTGGCCATTTTGAGGCATGGTCCTGGCCATGTGGATGGGGGGGTCAAGCGGCCATTTTGAAGGCAGGCAGTGAGCTATGAGACATAGGCCTACACCCATTGTGCCTTGCTTTCACCCATGGTGCCCAGGCGGAGTCAGGGGTACATGAAAGCACAACCCTCTGTGTGTGTGCTCTCTTGGATCATTGTTAAATTCCTGTTTCCCAAAAATGTAGCAAATCCTAATTATGAAAATTCCATATTGTGTGGTGTGCACGTGTGTATTCATAAATGCCTACTTGCTAACTGTTTATTCAAGCGCTAGATATGCAACATTTATATTTACTGATGTTCCTCTGTCTTCATTTGCGTTTAGGTGCACAAAACTACGCATCATCGTTGAGCATCAGTGCCAGGAAGAAGTGCTGCTGCGGCCTGTTGTTAAGACATCTGAAGAAGATGGCTCCAAAAAGAGGTGCCCGTAGGTCCTCTTCCAAGAAAGATGTCTCTACTAAGGAGAAGAAGAAGCAAGTGGCACCACTTACCAAGGCGACTGGTTGCTCAACCAAGACATTTTTTGGGCAACAACAACCAAAAAAACAAAGGCCCACCATGAGTGCTGCACAGGTAGCCTGTTTAGTTGTTGAATCACCAACGACCAGTGATGTTGGATCATCGCAAGAAAGTAGCAGCACGCCATCAACACAGGTTTTAACTCATCTCACAAGTACTATTCAACAACCAAAGCCGCAACAACAACTGCATGGGCTACTAGTACAAGCAGAAGTACATGCGCAAGGAGCTGTCCGAGAAGGAGCTGTCCGAGAAGGAGCTGTCCGAGAAGGAGCTGTCCGAGAAGGAGAAGGCCGAGAAGGAGAAGGCCGAGAAGGAGAAGGCCGAGAAGGAGAAGGCCGAGAAGGAGAAGGCCGAGAAGGAGAAGGCCGAGAAAGAGAAGACCGAGAAGGAGAAGGCCGAGAAGGAGAAGGCCGAGAAGGAGAAGGCCGAGAAGGAGAAGGCCGAGAAGGAGAAGGCCGAGAAGGAGAAGGCCGAGAAGGAGAAGGCCGAGAAGGAGAAGGCCGAGAAGGAGAAGGCCGAGAAGGAGAAGGCCGAGAAGGAGAAGGCCGAGAAGGAGAGGTCCATGGAGACTTGCAAGTAGAGGTCAGTGAAGATGGCCATGGAGCGGTGCAAGTTCCCACAATGGTTGTTCTTCCAGAAGTAGGGGCACAGGAGGAAATTGACTTTGGAGCCGGGGTATCATGTCAGGAAGACGAAGCCACTCCTCCTGATGATTCATTTTCTCCCAGCTCCCCAGCAAGGAAAAGATCAAGGAGGATGTGTAGAAGTTCCTCTTCAAGCCCCGCTCCATCAGACGATGATCTGGATCTGGATTGGCAACCATCTCCGATGTCTGAGAGGGAGGCACACCATGAGCTGCGAAAGGTATCAAATGTTAAAAGGAAGGGCCCCGGAAAGCTTATACTTATGGATCCGAACGTCGGACTTGATGAAGTGGTGCATTCTGATGTTGTTGAAGAGGATGACAGCAATGACCTAGTCATCACACATGTCAGTCCAGCCACACCGGCCATGCAGCAGACAGACATTTACACCCTATCCCGACGTCATGCTGAGCGTGACCCTGGCGACGTGCCACTGGTAGCACCACCAACGCAGTCAAGTAGTACCACAAGTTCAACAAAACCTACAGCTCCCATATTTTCTCCCCGGAGGGGGACTCCATCCCGCTCGACTCCCTCAAGTAAGGTTGCTGCAATAATTGCACAACCCAGTAGATGTCTGCAAGGCTCATCCACCACTGCTTCATCTGGCATTGGCACCAGTATCACCTCGTGCGGCAAAACCAGAAGTTTCCAGTCCCCAGTTTGGAACTTTTTTAGTGTCCATGAAAAATATGATAACATAGCCGTTTGTTGCATTTGTAAGACTAGAGTTAGCCGTGGTAAGACTGGTACCAACTATGGAACCGGAGGCCAGATAGGTCATCTTGAAAGAAAGCACGCTGTCGAATGGTTTCCGCACCTAGCAAAAGTCAAGGGAAAGCGATCCCAAAGGGCAAGTGGCCAAAATATACCCATAGTAGGTGTTTCATCTGAAGATGATGGGGAGGTAGAAGAAGCGTCAGACATGTGTCCGGTTGCACCCAGTACCCCTTGCAGCATCACACCCTCCGTAACACATAGCAGGCACACTGAGAGTCTGGGAGACACACCAATGCGGAAAATGTCAACACTGATCAGAAGTGGGTCGAAGAAGGCATCCGCATCATCCCGTAAATTTGTCCAGCGCACCATTTCAGGCATGTTCTCCTCAGATGCGCAATTTCAACGCAACCACCCAACTGTACGCCTCTATAACACTAAGCTGGCAAAAATGCTAGCGGTGGACCTTCTCCCTTTTTCGTTTGTCGAATGTGTGGGTTTCCTTGAACTCGTGGCAACATTGGCCCCTAAATGGAAGGTTCCTACCCGGTACTATTTTGCCAGGGTTGCTGTTCCAGCACTACACAAAGAGGTGCTTGAGTTGGTGGGGGCAGCTTTGCAGAAGAGTGCTGTTCACACTATACACCTGACAACAGACATGTGGACCAGTTGCCAAGCCCTTGATTACATGTGCATCACTGCACACTGGGTCTCTTTTTCAGGGGTTATTAAACAGATAAATGCAGGTGGTGATTTGGTCGAGATTTTTAAGGGTGCTCGTAAACATGCAACATTAGCCATGTTTGGCATGGAGAAAAGTCATACTGCAGTCAACATTTTGGCTGACTTTAACAAAAAGGTCTTGAAATGGCTGCGCCCAAGAAATTGCAAGGTTGGTTATGTTTCTACAGATAATGGCAGGAATGTAGTTAAGGCCATGGAGGACGGTTTCTATATCAGAGTGCCGTGTTTGGCGCACTGTATCAACCTTGTTGTGCAAAATTTTTTGAAAAAAGAACTTGAAGTCGACAAAACACTGACCATCTGCAGAAGAATATGCACACATTTCAACCATTCTTTTAAGGCCCGGAAGGAGCTGAGGCGCAAGCAAAATGAACGTAGAATGCCAGTGAAAGCACTTATCCAGGAGGTAGCAACACGTTGGAACTCAACCTTCTACATGCTTGAGCGTCTGCATGAGCTGTTTCCAGTAGTCAATGAGTATTTCTACAACCTGGGTGGTGATACGACAGGAATGATGCTAGCGGTGGAGCAATGGCAGCTAGTTAAAAGCCTGACAGACATGCTTCGGCCTTTTGAGGTCTTCACGCGTGACGTGAGCAGGGAGGACTGTTCTTTGAGCAAAGCTATCCCACTGTTGCTGAAGCTCGAGCACCAAGTCAAGGTGGTGTCTTCACAATTAAAGGACGTTGGAAAGAACGAAGCACATGAGTTGGCGCAGAGATTATTACAACGCCTAGTTAGCAATGAACGGCTTGTAAATATCAAGAAACAACAGCACTACATTTGTGCTACTATTCTGGATCCACGTTACAAAAAGCCATTGTTTGGCAAAGTAATAATTCCTTTTGAAACATCGGATGTTACAGAGTACAAAGGTTGGCTAGCTCAGTCAGCCATTCGTTTTGAAATAGAACGGAAGGAAACTGTAGGAGAAGACAGTACTACTAGTCAATCAGCAGGCGATCAGGCGTCCCAAAAAAGCACTTCACCATCTGTGCCTGTGGCAGAAGTGAGTGACTTTCCCTCTGAGCCGTTAACCATACCAGCAACCGTATCATCTGCACCAGGCACATGCGATATGTCTGAAGCGAGTTGGCTAACTCAGCTAGGGTTTCCTGGTCCTAGAAAGGACACAGAAGTGCAAAGTACAGGAATCCGGGAGGACATTCTTTCAATGGTGCAGGCCTATCTGGATGACTCAACAGAGGTCAATATTACTGAGGACCCATTGGCGTATTGGCATGGGAAAAGAAAAATATGGCGAGAGCTCACCAACCTGGCTATCAATTACTTGTCTTGCCCACTCGCAAGCGTGTCTTCAGAACGTGTTTTTAGTTCTGCTGGTGGCATTGTGACTTCCAAAAGGTCCCGCCTCTTGCCCGCAAATGTGGAGCGGCTCACCTTGATAAAGATGAACCAGCACTTCATACCACCAGATTACAGAGTACGAGAATGCACGCAGGAAGAAGAGGACACCGCCCTACCCGAGGAAAGTTCTCCTCAGTTACCAGAAGTAACCCCGACTGATGATTTAGCAGAGTATGAGGACGAGTTCTGCTTCCCTGACAGCGAGTTCTGAAAATGACTCAATCAATCATTCATTAATTGTAAATAGTCCTCCTTATTCACTTTTATTCCTGTATGTCTGTCTTTCTTTAGCAAGTGCTTCATCACATTCCCAACAAAACTGTAATCACCCAATCAAACAACAAGCACATCAGCAGAACTGTCTTGATTTTGATGCAGCAGCATTCCACCGGTTCACAACAGTTAGTTGACAAGAACTCAGTCCTGGTCGTCTATCCTGAGTCCTCCTCCTCCAGACTCACCCTATCCATTACCCATAATGCTGATGCCTGGATTCTGCACAATGAAGAAATGAAGAAATGAAGGAGCCAGCCCTCAAACACAAATTACAGGTAAGATAAGCTTTTGGATGGGAGGTAGTATAAAGGAGTATTCGGAGAGGCGAGAGAGTGACAGTGGTACTAGCAGCAAAGTCCTAGGGCTCTTGAATTAACAAAGTCTGTGACAGGCATTTACTTAGGAAAAAATGTGGCCTATTGCACGTGAACGTGTAGGCGTTCTATTGCTCGCTTGCCTGTCTCAGGGGTGCTGTCTCTGGGGTTTCTAGGTTTTAGGGTTGTGTCAGCACCGCTACCACATTTCTAATGTTGATTGCTTTTGATTTGCAGAAAATCCACGCCGGGAAACTCCAGTTGTGGCCCTGCTGCAGAACGCGTTAGGACTCTGTGAATTCCAGGTGGAGCCAGCCCTCAAACACAAATTACAGGTAAGATAAGCTTTTGGATGGGAGGTAGTATAATGGAGTATTCGGAGAGGCGAGAGAGTGACAGTGGTACTAGCAGCAAAGTCCTAGGGCTCTTGAATTAACAAAGTCTGTGACAGGCATTTACTTAGGAAAAAATGTGGCCTATTGCACGTGAACGTGTAGGCGTTCTATTGCTCGCTTGCCTGTCTCAGGGGTGCTGTCTCTGGGGTTTCTAGGTTTTAGGGTTGTGTCAGCACCGCTACCACATTTCTAATGTTGATTGCTTTTGATTTGCAGAAAATCCACGCCGGGAAACTCCAGTTGTGGCCCTGCTGCAGAACGCGTTAGGACTCTGTGAATTCCAGGTGGAGCCAGCCCTCAAACACAAATTACAGGTAAGATAAGCTTTTGGATGGGAGGTAGTATAATGGAGTATTCGGAGAGGCGAGAGAGTGACAGTGGTACTAGCAGCAAAGTCCTAGGGCTCTTGAATTAACAAAGTCTGTGACAGGCATTTACTTAGGAAAAAATGTGGCCTATTGCACGTGAACGTGTAGGCGTTCTATTGCTCGCTTGCCTGTCTCAGGGGTGCTGTCTCTGGGGTTTCTAGGTTTTAGGGTTGTGTCAGCACCGCTACCACATTTCTAATGTTGATTGCTTTTGATTTGCAGAAAATCCACGCCGGGAAACTCCAGTTGTGGCCCTGCTGCAGAACGCGTTAGGACTCTGTGAATTCCAGGTGGAGCCAGCCCTCAAACACAAATTACAGGTAAGATAAGCTTTTGGATGGGAGGTAGTATAATGGAGTATTCGGAGAGGCGAGAGAGTGACAGTGGTACTAGCAGCAAAGTCCTAGGGCTCTTGAATTGACAAAGTCTGTGACAGGCATTTACTTAGGAAAACATTTGGCCTATTGCACGTGAACCAACACGATGACAGTGTTCTGTTAAATGAAATTACTGCAAAACCACCACCCACCCAGCTCAAAAGTAGTAAAAAAACAGGTATGCTCAGATAAAGTTTGAAAAAGTATATTTATATCCCTAACAAAATAATCTCCCGCAAGACCCTCCCTAACCCCAACAAATAGTCCTCAAAAGTCCCCAAAAAACCCAACTCCCAATTCCCACCCCCCAACAGTCTCAAAAAAAGGGGCAAGGGACACTCTATGGATGCAAGCTGGTAAGTTTGGCCTCCAGGGCATCATGCTTTAGGGCCAGGGCATCATATTTTTCTTGGAGGATGGCTTGCTCTAGGCGGAGGCCCTCCACCACATTTTGAAATTTGTGCCATTTCTGGACCTCCGCCTCTAGGTCTGACACTCTGCGGAGTGCACGGCGCAAGCGACCTTTAACAGTGCTGCGAGGTGCAGCTTTTGCTGCTCTGCGGTGGCGTCTTCCGGCACGGCTCCGGTTCGCTGGAGCACTGTGCTTACCGGCAGAACGTGGGGTAACAGAGGAGGATGACGATGTTAAGTTGGATGCACTGGAGTGCGTGTCATCCCCCTCGAGGTCCACCAGTCGCCGATATTCCGCAACAGTTGCTTCCAGCCTCCGTTGCCGGGCCAGTACAGCCAGCATACTCCTCGTTGGTTTGGAGGTTTTAGTATTGCCAACTATATGAAGAAAGAAAGACATAATCTGTAAGCAATGCTCTTTAGGAATATGATTAACACAAAATGATTCAGCAGGAAGTTGTGTCACAGTACAACTAGCAACTAGCCAGGGCAGTACAAAACTATTCAGGCCAGTATCATGGGCGTCCGCAGGGAGGGGCGCTTGAATCACCATTTCCCTTCCCACAACTCTCTTGTATCCTTGGTTTGGTGCTCTTTCATATGAAAGAGATCTGGCAGAAGTGAGTGATTTTTCCTCTGAGCCGTTAACCACACCAGCAACCGTATCATCTGCACCAGGCCCAGGCGATATGTCTGTTTCCCTCCCTCTCTCTCTCTCTCTCTCTCTCTCTCTCTGTCTCACTCTTTCTGTCTCCCTTTGTCTCCCTCTACCTCGCTGTCTCTCTCTCTCTGTCTCCCTCCCTCACCCTCCCTCTGGCTCCCTCCCTCTCTATCTCTCCTTCTGTCTTCCTCTCTCTCTGTCTCTGCCTCTATCTGTCTTTCGGTCCCAGCCTGCTGTAATTACCATATTGTAATTTGTCACTGGGCCACCACTGGATACACATCATATCCTATCTAAGAGTCAGATAGTACCATGATCCAGCTTACCTGTACTCGCCACCGCCACTGTCTCCTGCCTCACAGTCTGTACTTGTTCTTGGTCCGACTCCTCCCCAGATTGACCCTCGGACTCCGAGTCAATGATGACCACATCCGAGCTGGCCCCGCCACCAGATGTTCCACCTACAAAATAGATTTAAGAATGTTAGATTACACCACTCCACTAGTATTTGGACTATGAATGAAAAAATGTGAAAACAACTGAAAAAGTAATTGACTGTCTACTGTAGTCTAAAGTAAATGTCCCTCCTTCCAGGGAAAGCTGTTGTCTTGCTTAATTTTTTTGTCACAATTGTTGAATGCTTGCTTAATTTTTTAACACACATTATTTTTCTCTGAACAGACAGAAACTGGACTTCTAATGACAAGAGAGGAACATCAACTTGAAACCAGGTGAAAGCTCGGCTCGACCACAAGAAATGTGTACCATTCCAGAACTCATCAAATCAGCACCAAGCACTTTTCCATTTCCAACTAACTTTATTTTAATATATGTGTTTACTTAAACTTTTAATAAAGCTTTCAAACTTGAATTGACTCTGTAGTTTTTCCTCTAGAGAGTCCGGACTAGAGTGACTGAGCGAAAAGTTTTGCAATTTTTGGAAGGAGAAATCTGTGCTGCTGACACTACCAGGTTTATTTATACAGTGTGCCAAACACGCCCCTCTGAAATATTATTACTCTGGTCTTTGGTGTCCATAGTTCGGTTTGTGGAGAATTGTCCCTGCAACAGTAGGATTATTGATTTTGCTCCTATCTAAACACTATTTCAAAACAATTAAATTAGGAATGCTTGGACAACAATAGGTCCTCTATATTTAAAAGAAAACTTACTGGGGCCAGCAAAGGAGCACTCGCCGCCCTGGCCTGCATCCTCCTCCTTTGGAGCCACTGCTGCAGCAGATTTGCCCCTGGGCGGACCTAACGTACAACATGAAAGAAATAACAGAAAACATTGATGATTGCTGCTTGCCGATGTCCTTGTCAACCAAATCAAACATTTAGAAAGAACAAGAACCTACTATTTCATCCAAAAAGAGGGCTACAAAGGAAGGACTGCACCTGAGCCTCTACTCTAGGGGCAGATTTACAAGCCCCTTGCAGCTCTTCTGCTCCATTCTTGCGTCAATTTTGTGACGCAGCGCCACAAGAGAGGCGCCATGGTGTGGCGTATATTAACACCCACCCCCCACTCCCCCCCTGCGTGGGAACGCACCCATTGAGGCGCAGGCCCAGGCATTCACGTGGCGCATCTCCTTAGATGCATCACGTTGTGCATGACTCGCAGGGATGCGCCACGTTTACGTCGCTGTGCATCAGGTAAGGCAGTGTAAACGTGGAACAAGGGGCTTGTAAATCTGCCCCTTTGTGTCTAGCATTACGCAGTTCTGTAACATACACTCATACTCAGCCCAATTAAATGAACACAAAATAGATAACAAATAAGCAGTGGCACCGGCACAGAGAAGGAGAACAGTGCACATGAAATGCACAGAAGATTTTGAAATATTAATGAAAAAATTGCTACTACTACTCACCAAGACCGGGGACCTCCACTCCCAGCACGTCTAGCAGGTCACGCTCTCGGTCAAGGATGTCGGTCCAGCGGTGGGTGACCTGATTGTAGGTGCGCTGGACCCCCGTGATCTTAAAAAGGGCCCGGCACACCTGCGCCCACCGCTTCCGTCGCTCCTGGCTGTTGGTGTAACCAGCAGCAATCCTGCCGCCTGCCGCGATGGTCCTGGGGAGACGGCGCTGCACGTAAAAAACAAGTGCGCCCACCTCCTCAGGGCTGAAAATCTCCCGAGGCACCACCATTTCCGCCCTCAATCGACCACACGGGAGCCGGGCACGGGCTGCGGTGCCCGTCTTGGGCAGCTTCACAGCTGTCTTGACCATGTTCTTGTTCTGGGCAGGTGTGAGCAGTAAAGAAGAGACAAAATGAAAAAAAATAAGAGTAGGGAAGAAGGAAAGTAAAAGTTTAAAAAAGTAGTTCAAAAGTAAACAAAAATAGCCTAAAACACAAAAATATAGATCTAGAAAAATACAGGGATAGAAAATAAGTTAAATAGATCAAAAAAATAGTAAAACAAGCAAAGGATGGCAGAGATATAGAGAGGATAGAAACACCATACCCAGACACATAGGAATGAATGAAAAACAAGATGGCGGCCCGATCACGCGCGAGTAAGTAAGTTCGCACGCGATTTCTCTCGCGAACTCGTGCGAACTTGTATTCGCAAGGCGCGAGTCGGGCGAGATTACACTTAGCGGGCGGAAACGGAAATACGTCACGCAAACAAAATGGCGGCGCCCATACTCAACCTTGAGGTAACTCGCACGAGTTCGCGGCTTCCACGGGCGAGTTCGCACTACGACGCGCCCCGCGAATAGGGCGAAATTACCGAAAAACGAGTTTTGCAAAAGCAAAACGAACGAGCAGGTGCAAAAGTTCGAGCTATTCATTTGTAACCATTTACCTGTAGTGCTTCCTGAAGGGGCCCTCCAGAATCCGGTTGCCTACTTGCAACTATTGTGTGACCCTGCTCTATCAGTCACAGAATAGTTACAAGTATGCCATTGCATCCTGTTAAAAAAAATTATTTACTTTGCATTTGCAACAAAAAGGAAAGGGAGCAGACAAGCAGGTGCCAGCCTTCATTAATGTCAGTTGGGGCAGGGCAGGTGTTGTTGTTTGCAAAACTTAAGGCACTTAGCAGGTGTTTGTTCACTCAGTGGTCAATCAGAGGGTGTTGTGATGACACTGAGGGTGGCATGGGTGTGCCAGCCAGAGGGTGGCATGGGTGAACCAGAGTGCCAGTGTTGACAGAGGATGGCAGTGCTTTGCTTTGCCCCAATAATGTACACTGGTGAACTAGAGGGTGATGTGATGACACAGAGGGTGACATGGGTGAGCCAGAGGGTGGCATGGGTGACCAAAGAGAGTGCCAGTGGTGACAGAGAGTGGCAGTGATGAAGAAAGCTTAGCAAACAGACTGGGCACGTACAAACAACAAGTTCGCTAAACTGGCGACCCGACAAGTAAGTTCGCAATTTGCGAAATAGTACAAAACCCTCGCGAACTTGCAGAAACCCGTGCGAACACACACACCCCCAAAAAATCCGCTAATCCGCGAGAATTCGCGGATTTCGCGTATTTTCGCAATCCGCGAATACGCAAATCCGCAAATTCGCGGATCGCGAATCCGCAAAATCCGCCCATGCTTAATATATATCCATAAGGGAAAAAAATCAGTTTTTACATATAGTTTCCTGGTGCTCCATTCCCTTTTGGTTGAAAGAGAGCCCCTCTCATTTGTTTGAGATAAGTAAGAATATGCCCACTTTGTAACAGTGGCATTTTCAAACACACAATTTAAAAGCCACCTTTACTAAAAGATGTGTTATTGAATTCTGAGTTCAGAGAGCCTAAACCCCATTTCTCTATCTTGTCTCAATAAAAAGTTACAGTTTTAGGATGTTATAAGGCAGCTCCCATGTTAACCTATAGGACAGACAGCCTTACAATTGTGAAAAACAACATGTACAGTATTTCACTATCAGTACATGTAAAACACACTACTACATGTCCTACCTGTCACATACACTGCACCCTGACCATGGGGCTACTTTGGGCTTACTTTAGGGGTGACTTACATGTAAAAAAGGGAAGGTTAGGGCCTGGAAACTGGATGCACTTATCACGTCGACATGGCAGTTATAACTGCATGCAGACACTGCAGTGGCAGGCCTGAGACACCTATGAAAGGCACAAACAGTGCTGCAGCCCCACTAGTAGCATTTGATTTACAGGCCCTGGGCACACCTGTGCATATTACTTGGGACTTAGTACTAAATTAAATATACTAATCATAGAAAGCTAATCATAGCACAATTTACAGTAGGAGCACTTTCACTTTAGCACTGAACAGCAGTAAAAATGTGCGCTGAGACACTAAACCAGCAAATATGAAGTCCTGCATGTCATTAAAAACAGGAGGCCAGAAAGGAAAAAGACACACATAATCACCCAACCACCTGGGTTGGGGATACATGATAGGAGGAAGCCCATAAGAAAGATTGGTCACTTTATGATATCAAAACGTAACGGGGTATGATCCAGTAAGGCCTACTAAATGGGGAAGGATCAATATTACAATGCAAAATCTATAAAGAGCCCCACAAGGCCATCGATTGATATTAATCTGAAGAGAACACAAAATATACGATAATCTAGTGTGTTCAAAGTATTTATCTCGTTCTCACGTTAAAACTCTTGGGTTCAGTTATGTTTTTCAATTTTTTTAAGAGTATCTTTCCTAATACAAACAGCACAAATAGATAAGAGTGTGTGAAGCCGGTAGAGCCTACCTTCAGCTTGTCGAGGCTCCCCTAAGGCTCGTTGTTGTGTTCCAGGACTGAGGGGCGGCCGGGCTTGGCTCCGCCGCTGCAGCGCTACACCCTGCACTTCCGGCTGGCCGGGCTTGGCTCCGCCGGTCGGGAGCCCAACAGACTACAGCCCCCAGCAGCCCTGTGGCCAGGTCACCTCCCACACCATCAGCACGCAGCGCCAGGAGGCGCATAAGGCAGCAACTCCTGCCGAGGACCGAGTGGCAGCCCCAGAGTGTGTGACGCCGGTAGAGCCTACCTTCAGCTTGTCGAGGCTCCCCTAAGGCTCGTTGTTGTGTTCCAGGACTGAGGGGCGGCCGGGCTTGGCTCCGCCGCTGCAGCGCTACACCCTGCACTTCCGGCTGGCCGGGCTTGGGTCCGCCGGTTGGGAGCCCAACAGACTACAGCCCCCAGCAGCCCTGTGGCCAGGTCACCTCCCACACCGTCAGCACGCAGCGCCAGGAGGCGCATAAGGCAGCAACTCCTGCCGAGGACCGAGTGGCAGCCCCAGAGTGTGTGACGCCGGTAGAGCCTACCTTCAGCTTGTCGAGGCTCCCCTAAGGCTCGTTGTTGTGTTCCAGGACTGAGGGGCGGCCGGGCTTGGCTCCGCCACTGCAGCGCTACACCCTGCACTTCCGGCTGGCCGGGCTTGGCTCCGCCGGTCGGGAGCCCAACAGACTACAGCCCCCAGCAGCCCTGTGGTCAGGTCACCTCCCACACCGTCAGCACGCAGCGCCAGGAGGCGCATAAGGCAGCAACTCCTGCCGAGGACCGAGTGGCAGCCCCAGAGTGTGTGACGCCGGTAGAGCCTACCTTCAGCTTGTCGAGGCTCCCTAAGGCTTGTTGTTGTGTTCCAGGACTGAGGGGCGGCCGGGCTTGGCTCCGCCGCTGCAGCGCTACACCCTGCACTTCCGGCTGGCCGGGCTTGGCTCTGCCGGTCGGGAGCCCAACAGACTACAGCCCCCAGCAGCCCTGTGGCCAGGTCACCTCCCACACCGTCAGCACGCAGCGCCAGGAGGCGCATAAGGCAGCAACTCCTCCCTCGTCCCGCGAGGACGCGTGCGGGACGCGCCGGGCTAAGCCTGGGCAAAGGGCGGGCCCTCTGAGGCCCTCAGAGACCGCAGGAGACCGGGCCGGGCCACCCCACTGTCATCTGTCATTGCACCCCCTTTATTCCAAAGGAATTCATTGCATTTTGTGGCCGTTCTTCCCACTGTTGACTCGATGGAAGTCAAAAGTAAAACCAAGAGCAGAGTGATGGATAGAAAAACACCAATGCATACACGCTCAACTACAAGGAAACAAACTTTGGCGCCAACTCCCCTACCGACTTTAACTGCAATTGATAGGATGTTGCAACAAACTATTGGTGTGGTTGTTAACGCTATCGAAAATACGGAAAGAAGACTTTCTTTACCGGCAAGTATGTGTCTAATAAGTCAAACACCAGCAATTGTTAATACACATGTTAGCGTTACAAATGAAACAACTATGTCCCATGATTCACTTTTGTTGGAATCATTTGCCGGCCTGCCAAGGTATGAGTTAAGCCAACCAGATGTATCGAAACCTTTAATATCTATTGATCCTTGTACCAGGGAACGTAGATTGTCAATAACACCTGATTTATCAGCTAGCATATTGCCACCTTTAACACCTACTGTCTCTTGTACTAGGGAGTGTAGACTGTCGATAACACCTGACTTATCAGCCAGTATATTGCCACAGCCCCAAACACATAGTGAAGTGCCGGTAAATTTTACGGAACTGGAAGGTCATGATATAAATTCTGCTATCTCAACTGTACAAATTAGTGATATCAGTTTGTCAAACAGTGAAACCGACTGCGAGCCTATACCCCCTAAAAGGAAGTTTATTCAAGGTCGCAAGGGGATAATAATTAACAAACAGCCTAAAATGTATAGAAGGAAAAAGAAGAGGGCTATACAATCTTTAGTAACCAACGAAAAAGAGGGCGAGATACAGTCGACCAGCGGAGGGAGGCATGTAAAGGATACACAATTGTTGGAAACTCCATCTCCAACAAATGTCGAGACACTCACAGCATGCTTCGAGGCAGTGGTAAAAACTTATATTGCACCTGTGATGATAACTCTAGAAACACTTAGTAAAAAAATAGAGAACCTGGAGAAACTGGGTATAGCCAATCTGGATATCCTAGAACATCTGGGCACGCAAGTCAGATCACACAACTAATATAGAATCTGGGAATCTGAGCAAAAATAAATTTAATTCAGCAAATCATACTTTAAAAGTGCCGACTGTGACGGCAAATCCGGTACATTCTACATGTGGAAGGCAGAGGTCAAAACCCACCACCCCTAATGTAGTGGGTGGGCAAAAAGTAGTTGGGGGTCAAAGAAACATCAATGACCCGGCAAATAATAATAATCAGAGCCTACCTGTACCGAGGCGCCATATTAATAATGTCATTCCGGCCACTATTAATTTGCCACCAGATTGCAGACCTTTCGTTGCAATACTCGCTAATGTTCCCAAGTTGTCGCCCAACCAATTTGAAAATCAAGAAACCCTAAAGAACAAAACCTTGTACTGGTTGGTGAAAAATTGCGGTTTCCCAACACGAGGTGCTGATGAGATTATAACCACACAGAGGGTAGGTTGGGTGGGTCCAAATAAAAAGGAGATAGATGGGGATTGTATAATCATAAACTTTAGGACTACAGAATGGGCCAGAGATTCGATCTTAAATGCACCTATGCCATCAAGCCATGAATATAACATCACGCTGTTCCCATTAGACTATTTCTATAGGAACCAGGCAGGTAGACATACTATTACACATAACTTTCAACATCCAAGAGCGGCCTCTATAAAGTATCCTAATGTTGTACCCATCTGTCCCCCTTTACCCTCCAATCTATATGACAACTTTCTGGTCCCAACTTCCAATAGATTTCAGCTGTTCAACTCACTTGAGGAGAACGACTGACTGGTTGACCTATCCTCGACCCAACATTCTGCCAGCATTGAAATAGGTGTTATAATGGAAAAGGAGTCGGGTAATGAAAGTTGTGCAAAAACTATAAATGAGCCACATTTATTATTGACAAATAATGTGATATGTATAGGCAATGTTACAGATAATGTCATAGACGATAATATAACTGTTACAAATGTTAATGTTAATATTAGCCCGATTGTAAGGCCGGAAGCCTTACCTTTGTCTAATAACCCGGAACGCACAGGTACGAGTTGTATTGACTCCCTTATAATTGTTACCTGGAACATAGCGGGAATTGCTTCGAAATTATGCACCCCGTTTTGGGATAACTTCATCACATGTGGTTATGATATTATTTGTCTACAAGAGACATGGCATACTGAATTAATAGAAGTGGAAGGCTATACCTCCCACAGTGTGGCAGCAGTAGCTTCTAAGGCTGGTAGAGCTAAAGGTGGTCTACTGACTTTGGTCTCAACCAAATTAACGGAATTTAATGCTGGGGGGCATACTGTAGTTTGTCAGCATGCATCTGTATTGCGACTAACACATAGTTATGGCAGGGATTTAATCATTGCAAATTTTTATAATAATATTGTGGGCCCTAACCGAGATAAGATAGTCCCCGAGGTTGAATGTGCCATTGAAGCTGCAATTATTCTCTCCAAGAACAATTTTGTAATACTGTGGACAGGTGACTTTAACATCCAAGCCTGTAGACATGCCCGGAAGGGGATTATTATTATTATTATTATTATTATTGACATTTATTGAGCGCGGCGAATACCCGTGGGCCTCTCGGCGCTGGCTTAAGGGGTGGATCAGTATTTAAGAAGACCTAACAAAAAAGAACTATTGGTCAAATAACCAAGTCTTAAGTTGTTTGCGAAATATGAACAGGGAAGGGCTAGTCCTAATGTGTGGAGGAAGGGTGTTCCAGAGTTTGGGGGCGGCAACCAAAAAGCGCCTGTCACCCCAAGTGACTGTTCTTGTACGAGGCACTACTAGGTGATTGTGATGAGATGAGCAAAGGGAACGGGTAGGGATATAGTGATGAAGATTATGTTTAAGGAAATGGGGGCCTTGGTTATTGAGTGCCTTGTAAAAAATGCACAATGATTTAAATTTGATACGACTGCGTATCGGAAGCCAGTGAAGTTCCCTGATGGTGTTTGATACCGATGCAAACTTGGGAAGTCCCGCCAGCATCCGGGCGGCAGCATTTTGAATTGACTGCATCTTGTTAGTGACCCGGGATTGTACATTTAGGAATAGAGCATTACAATAGTCTAATGCGGACAGGACTAGTGAGCTGACCAGAGTTCTCCCCACAGTGTCCGGTAGGTAGGGTAATATTTTCCTGATCATTCTAAGTTTCATGTGTGCAGTAGCAGCAGTCTTGTTGGCATGTGCCATAAAATTTAGACCTGCATCAAAAGTGATGCCGAGATTTCTAACTTTAAGAGCTGGGCTGGGAGGAATTCCAAACGATGTTGGCCACCATACTGGGGACCAGCCCGGAGAAAGGTGACCGAAAATGACCACTTCAGTTTTATCTGAATTAAGTTTGAGACAATTTGTGGCCATCCAGTCACCTATGGCCACCATTCCCCTGGTGAATAACTTGGCCACTTCTTCCCCATCCCCTTTGATGGCCAATACCAATTGGGTGTCGTCGGCGTAGGAGGTCAGGCTCATCCCAAATGCTTTGATGACACTAGCAAGGTCCGACACGTAGATGTTAAAGAGTGTCGGACTTAGGGACGAGCCTTGGGGGACCCCACATGGCAAGGACACCTTAGAAGATTGGTATGGTCCAAGGGATACCGCCTGAGTACTGTTGGCCAAAAATGATACAAGTAGGTCCAGCGCTGTTTCGTGGACCCCTAGTCGTTCGACACGGTCGGCCAAGATCTTGTGGTCGACCGTGTCGAAGGCCGCAGAAAGATCCAGCAGGACCAAGACTGCTGTCCCCCCCTGATCTCGTATGGCTCGGATATCATCTGCCGCTTTTAGGAGGGCGGTTTCCGTGCCATGGCATTTGCGAAAACCAAACTGAGTGTTGTCGAGCAACTGATGCCGCTCAACAAACTCCGACAATTGTTTGTTCATACCTTTTTCTATGACCTTGGCCAGGAAGGGGAGACTAGCTATCGGCCGATAGTTTTTTAGTTCATCTTTATTAAGATTGAATTTTTTTAGTAGGGGTTTGACCAACGTGTGTTTCAATGAGGCCGGGAAAATGCCTGATCTGAACACAGCGTTACAGACCCGTGTAATGACCGGAATCAGCATGTCCATAACTGGTGTAAGCACTTTGAGCGGGCAAGGATCCAATGCTGACCCTGTGTTAATCCTTGAAATGAGGCTCTTCGTCTGATCCATAGTAAGGTCGGCAAAGCGTGTAAGTATATTGTCACGCGGTGGAATAGGAAGGGGATGAGGAGCAGTATTAGTGTTTAGGGAGAAAGCCTGGTAGATGTCATTAACTTTCTTAAAGAAAAAGTCCGATAGGGCATCGCAAAGATGTTGTGAAGGAGGGGGTGTGAGATCCTGCGTACCACCGGACAAACACTTAGTTATATCAAATAACTCCTTGCATGAGTTTTTTGCCTTGTCTATTTGTTCGGCATAGTAAGCTTTTTTTGCCTCCGCAATCATATGTTTGTACCGAGTGAGTGACTCTTTATATAATATTTTAAACTCGGGTCATAGTGCTTTCGCCAGTGTCTTTCTCTTTGTTTATTAGTTTGTTTCTGTTTTTTAATTTCATCAGAGAACCATGGTGCGCTAGGGGAAGCTCGATTCTGAGAAACAGATTTTAATGGCACTAGCTCCTGTGTGGCCTGACAGAGCCAGTTATGAAACTGATCTGTGGCGACATTAGGATCATCGGACAGTAGAGGCGATGTTCTTGCCAGGAACGTATTAAATGTCTCCGGGTTTAGGTCTTTCCATGCCCTCACCTGTTTGGGGGCATGGTTAACCACTCGCTTCTTGGGGGTATTGGGAATGGCTAACTTGCTTGATATGACATGATGATCGGTCCATGGCATAGGAAGGAGAGCTAAGATGTGTAATGTCTCCAAATTGGTAAATATCCCATCAAGGGTGTGACCGGCCTCGTGGGTGGGGGCAGATATTAATTGATGCAACCCTAACGTTTCCATGTCCGATAAGAGACAAGCTGTATCGGTGTCGCTGGCCTTTTCGAGGTGGAAATTGAAATCCCCTAGCACCATGCAGTGATCATCCAGTGCTATGGATTCCAGTATCGACCCCAGGCTGAATAAAAAAGGGGCGCGTGCTCCTGGCGGGCGGTATATCAATACGCCTTTGAGGTTGAAAAGGGGAGTAAGTTGAATACTGAACATTATTGCTTCACAAGTGGTAGATGGTATAGATGTAGTTCTAATAAGGAGATTATCTCTGGCGATAATGGCAACCCTGCCTCCCCTCTGGCCTATTCTGTCCTGCCTATGTATCGTGAAACCTCTGGGGACCGCTATGACTAGGTCAGGGTCTGATGCGTCATCCAGCCAGGTTTCCGTTATAAACAGCAGGTCTAGGTGAAAGTCTAGTATAAGATCTGCGATTTCTTGCCTGTGTCTACACATAGAACGTGCATTGATGAGTGCTAACATGAAGGTGGCATTAGATGGGACGGAGTGGTAGGAGCCTTGATCCTAGTGTTAGCAATCTTCATAGAAAAAGTACAATGTGAGCAATGGAGGGAATAAGGAGCATTGGAATAAGTACCTGGGTCATATCTGTGACAACATTTACTGCCTGGTGGCCGTAGTGCAGTGAGAAATGCCGGCGTGTAGACCTGTCTTGATGTGGAAGCAGGGGGACTGGCACTCGGCACAGGCCAAGCGCGGACGGGCGCAGACGGGCTGGACTTAGGCGCGACTTCGGCGCGCTTCCGACGGGCCCGCTGCGCCAGCCCGCTGCGCCGTCTGGTGATAATGCACATTTATAGGCAGTGGAGGAGGGTAGGAGGCAGTCAGCGACTAGAGCGCTGACCTGCCTACCTCCAAGACGGCGGCCGTCTATCGCCCCAGCCCCTAAATCGTCTGGCGAGCGAGGACGTCGATTCTCGGGGCCAAGGTAGGCGTTATGAGCGCTACGGACAAATATGGATCATCCTGCACAACAAAAAGTGGTTAAAATGAGCACAAGAACAAATTTTTAAAAAGACGAATAAACTGTGCTAAAATTGCAGAGTAGCGTGCAAGTGCGCAATAAAAGAGTCAGCAGTTCAGTATAGCGCCCTCTGACATCAGCAGCACCCTTAGGTCGGTGTGGTGTGATTGCCCAGCGTTTTTATGACATCCGGGAGGGTAGGAGGCAGCCAGCGACTAGAGCGCTGACCTGCCTACCTCCAAGATGGCGGCCGTCTATCGCCCCAGCACCTAAATCGGCTGGCGAGCGAGGACGTCGATTCTCGGGGCCAAGGTAGGCGTTATGAGCGCTACGGACAAATATAGATCATCCTGCACAACAAAAAGTGGTTAAAATGAACACACGAACAAACTTTTAAAAAGACGAATAAACTGTGCTAAAATTGCAGAGTAGCGTGCAAGTGCGCAATAAAAGAGTCAGCAGTTCAGTATAGCGCCCTCTGACATCACCAGCACCCTTAGGTCGGTGTGGTGTGATTGCCCAGCGTTTTTATGACATCCGGGAGGGTAGGAGGCAGCCAGCGACTAGAGCCCTGACCTGCCTACCTCCAAGATGGCGGCCGTCTATCGCCCCAGCACCTAAATCGGCTGGCGAGCGAGGACGTTGATTCTCGGGGCCAAGGTAGGCGTTATGAGCGCTACGGACAAATATGGATCATCCTGCACAACAAAAAGTGGTTAAAATGAGCACACGAACAAATTTTTAAAAAGACGAATAAACTGTGCTAAAATTGCAGAGTAGCGTGCAAGTGCGCAATAAAAGAGTCAGCAGTTCAGTATAGCGCCCTCTGACATCACCAGCACCCTTAGGTCTCGTGGTCATCACGAGGATCATACAGGGGGTGATAGCGTTTACGTTAATCATTTCCCGCACAGTAATTACGGCAGCGCATTGAATAACTCAATAGCCAAATTTAATTTGGAACTACTTGAATGTACAAAAAATAAAAATAACGAAATGTGCCCAACATTTAGGGGGAGAGATGCCCATTCAAATATTGACCATATTTTATTGTCTAATGGTTTGATCTTTTCTAATGTATGGGTAATAGAGCAGCCTGTGAGTGATCACAATAGCATTTCAGTGGAGCTAATGGGCTGGGGCCCAAAAACTGTTGTGCATGGTAGACCTATCCATGGGATTTCTGCTGTGAGACCAAATGGCACGAGAATTAAATGGGCTAAAGTTGACCCTGATAAATTAATGAAGGATGTTATTTGTAAATGCACCAAAGAGGTTGAATACTGTCTTGCATCTAATGTGATAGCATCAGCGGTACTCTCTAATTTCATGAAAATTACACGTACAGTTGAAAATACCTTGCTAAAAAGAAATAGTAGGACTAAAAGGAAAAAAACTGTCTGGTTTGATAAACATTGTGCTAAGGCTCTGAAAATGTTGAAAAGTGTACTTGATGTCAAACCTAGAGATAAGGAAAGAGTGAGAGAAGAGCGCATTAATTACAAAATGGCCTTGTTAACTAGGAAAAGGGAGTTACAGAATGATGCCTGGAACAAACTTGATATGGCCGTTGCAACAAAAAACCATAAATTGTTCTGGGAAACTATAAATTGCCCATTCTTAAAGAATGAAAATATTCCAGAGGTCAATTCTCACGTCACTTGTCTTGCATGGATTGCACACTTTTCTGAGATTTTTAAATCTGATTTTAACCCAGATGGGTCTACTTTATGTTTTAAGTGGAAGAAAATGCGGTTGTTTTTAACATTAAATGAAGTGACAGATGCAATTAAAAACAGTAAGGGTGGCAAAGCGCCGGGGCCCGATGGGGTACCCATGGACTTTTATAAACATGAACTATTACTATGGGCCCCAATCCTGACCCGCTATTTTAATGCAGCGGTGGAAGGTAACTTACCTGTGACATGGGGCCAATCAATCATTATACCCCTCTACAAAAAAGGATCAAGGTCAGAGGCAAGGAATTATCGACCAATCTCACTTCTGGACTCGACAGTTAAAATCCTTAGTCGAGCCCTATTAGTGAGACTGGAAGCCTGGGTAGAGGAGAATAACATCCTGTCCCCTGTACAGTATGGGTTCCGTAGGGGAATAGGAACAATGGAGCAATGCGTGAACCTGGAGCTCATAGTCAGCAAGTATACCAGAGCTAAACCTGGTAATCTTTACCTATGCTTTGCCGACTTGAGTTCCGCATTCGATTTGGTGGAACACGCATTGCTCAGGCCCATATTACTGGCGATGGGCGCCCCTACTGAAATTATCCATCTGCTCGCCCGCCTGTATAATAATTTAACAAGCAAAGTCAGGTTTGGAACAGACGGTGAGTGCACCCCTTTCTTTGATGTCAAGAGAGGCATCCGTCAAGGATGCGTACTAGCCCCCCTATTATTTTCCTTATTCATTAATCATGTTGATACAACTTTAAGGATGACTAATGCAGACGCACCAACTATAAAGGGTAAACCTATCCCAATTCTTTTATACGCGGACGACGCGGTCCTCCTTTCTAGGACCCATAATGGACTGCAACATCTAATTAATGAATTCCATGTACTTATAGAAAATAGGAAATTGAAAATCAATAAAGGGAAGACGGTTACCATGGTGTGTGGTAAGAAACAAAGAAAACATAAACCTTTTTTCTTAGAAGGGGGGAGACTAGAATCTGTCAATAGCTTCTGTTATTTAGGCATCACCTTTTCAGGAGATGGGAAATGGATTAATGAACAAAAAAGTATTCTTTTTAAAATGGCCAGGAATACTAACTGTATTTTTAGATTTGCTGCGAAACTAGGGGACCGCAGAATCCATGAAATGTTGACCCTTTTTAACTCCAGATGCATCTCGTCAGCCATATATGGGGCTGGAGTTTGGGGGTACGATACACAGAGTGCCAAAATTGTCCAGGGGAAAGAAAATGTGTTTTTAAAAAGACTAATCAGTGCCCCAGCTACGGCCTCAGCGGAGTTATTACACAAGGAACTAGACCAGCATTATGTTAATGATCTAATTGCTCTCCGTCCCTTGTCCCTATGGCGCTCAATATGGGCAAAGGAGGAGACAAAGTTTACTCAGGATGTAATAACTGATTGTATTAATCTTGATCACCGATCAAATATCCCCTGGCTGAACCATATACACTATTGGTATAAAACATTGTATGGTCTGGATATTTTTAATGATTTTAATGTGGATCCTATATTATCAAAACGGGAGTTGAAGGTCTCCTTTTTGAAATACACAGCAGAGACTAGATTGGAAAAATATAACAAACAAAGTACATTTAATCTCTATCAACAATATAACATCAATGTAGGTTTCCAATTTTATCTTGTAACAGTTAATATTCCCTCCCATCGATTTGTGTTAACCCGTCTCCGCTTAGGAATTGTGCATCACCTTGTGGCTTTTCCTGTGCCTAAACAACCTGGAAAATGTTTGTGCCCATGTGATGGCAAATCAAAACAAAGCATGTGTCACTTTATGCTATTTTGCACTTTTTATACTTCTTTTAGGAAATATTATTTGAAACCCATCTTTTTAAAATATAAAACGCATAATTTACAAACAGCAATGAAACTAGTGTTTAACCTAGAGTCCCCAGATGTATGCTTCTATGTGGCCACTTATATTTTAAAATGTATATTTGCAAGAAAATCAATTATTACATGAACTTTACAAGCTGCTAAATGTATTATGCACTTTATAATTGGATGTTGTTGACATCATGTATTATAATGCTAATTTGCACACATATGTTTTTTGGAGTCATTGCTGCTATGGTATAATATCCATTGTTGGAATGACCCAGCACTTGCACTTTTCGTCATAGTTATTTTCTGTGAATAGCCAGACCAGGTGCTGCTATATGCATATTGCACTTTAGAAAGGATGTTGCTGAATTCCTTTTAGAAATTGTTAATTTGTACATATATTTATATAGAGATGATACTTAGCACTTTAACAGTATATCTGCACATTATTAAAGGTCGTATAACGATTAATATTACAGTTAAAAGTATTTTTGCAAATGACCTAACGACTTTGTACTATAATGTCGCTAAATGTCTATATTTTAAATGCCACCCTTTATATGTTCCTTCCTTTTTCTACAGCTTGTTTAAGTATTGTGTAAACTTTTTATGTCTGTTGCTATATGGTTGTATTATTTTACAAACCGAATAAAGCACCTTTGAATTTGAATTTGATAAATCACCAGACATGAGTTACAAGACATAAATAAAAAAAACACAAAAAATCGATCCTGAACTTATTGGTGTCAAAGAGTTATAAATGAAAAATCTATACTCTCACCACTCAATGTATTACCTCTATTTACACTTGGGGTTTAATGGGCATTCTTATAATTCCTTCTCCACATAAACAATCCAAAGTTCATTGCATTTCTCCTAGTTCAAGGATTTCAGGTTGTATAACCAAATTATATAGTTGTTTGTAGAGAAGGTTCTCCTTTTTCTTCCCCAAATAACTGCTAACGCTTTTCGACCTCAAATAATTGTATTATGTTCATTGTTATTCTTAATATAAGCTAAGTACGGGTTGTCCCCAACCTAAATTTTAACACTAACTATTAGAACTAACAGGTTACTTTGCTCTTCTTTTTCTGCCATAAAACCAGCTAAAGAGTTCTTCATTTTAGACTAATCTCCAATCTCATGAGTTTCAGGAAAGGTCAGAAAATATTGCTCTTTTAGTAAAATCACTTTTTGGTTGGCAGCCTTATTCCTTTCTCATGTCCACAATTCACTTAATATCATGACACCATTCAGGTAACAGTTGTCCTCTAAAAAACTATTAGCTTAACACACTAACATAACATAAAATAAGCATAATGTGAAACATAGTCATCCTACTATTTAAACTTTCATATCAAACAGAAGGGTGATTGTGCAGGTATCCAAAGGTTTCCGTATTCGGATCATAATCAATCAATCAATCAATTTCCTTTATTCGGTTTTCATGATAATACAAAAACCATAAAAGTACAATTTTAAAAACATAAATTAAAAGTGTTACATTTCATTCTCTACTTACAATAAATAATTTAAAAGATTACAAATTCAATGAATGAAGTGCATTACAGCAAAAACAAAATGCCACAATTTTCCTTTTGCTAGACTCAACTAGCTGTCCAAATTAAATTCAGCCTTAAGGTAAGTTATTTCAACTTTCAAAAAAAGATCAGTCTCCTTTTTGTGTTCAAACACCACCTTTGCACATCTTAGTTAAATCTGACCTTGATCTTGCGGACGTAAACCATCACCTTATGCATTGTTATGCAGGACCTGTTCTTTCATTCTCAAATATGTCACAAATGTGAACGAGAGTATTACTACTGGATTTACTGGATTTGCCCTCCTCTGGTAGTTAGTAAACAGGGAACAATAAGCAGCTGTAGGCGGAACCATACTCCCTGCGGAAAGTCACCATCAGAACTTCAGATTACTGAGTCTTAGGAGGCAAGGTATCCACGATTTTGGACACAATGGCGCACCAGATAGTATTGTTAGTAGACCCTTTCACAAAGCCCCTCATTAAATGACAGAAGAATGCTTAATTTGTCACTGCGGCCAAAGCAAGCAACCATCGCTGCTTGAGCCTTGACAGACGACACCTTTTGTCAGTCATAACACCATCACAAAGTGAACATTTTGATCATTTTCTAATCAAGACCAAACATGTTTCAGTGGCCATATTTAAAGGAGAAGATCATGGGAGTTTAGCAGAAGAATGAAAACCAATGAAGCGATATTGCTCAATCAAATAAATAATTTCTGAAATTAGGTTGCGTTGGAGGTACATTTTACATTTTCATAGTGGAACATAAAACTAACTGGAAACCCATTGCAATATGGTTATGTTTATGCCATTTATGAGAAGCATATGCCGTGATCCGTGGTCTGCGCTCACCTATGTATGTCTGATAAGGAAGGAGGCTCACTCTTTTGACCGTATTTGATGTGCTGGTCTTCCAAGGAGGTCAGTTGTGCATGCAGAGTGTGGGTGCAGTTTGCTGTGAGGATTTGCGTCTGTAACACTTGCACAACACGAAAATCACAAGTGGTGTCAAGGCAAACTACATTGCCCAGAGCACCACAATGCTCTCACAGGACTTGCCCTAGTACTGAGCAATTATAAACAAAAACCCAATAAAATAGGGAATTTCTGTGTTTTTTCCGGCTGCAAAAAACGCATAATTCTCCTAGTTCATGCATTTTTACTGCATATATCTACCACCTAAGCAGGTGATAAATGCATGCAGGACTGGGGTGTGTATTAGAGGATGAGGGGGTGGGGCGCGGGTGAGTAGAGGAGGCAATGGGACCTTTTTTATTTTGTTAATTGTAGATTTTGTAGATTGTTAGAAATAAAAAAAAATGACATGAGATTTGGCTGCTGCTGTAGTCGAAGTCACATGCAATTGTTTAATTATATTTTATATATTTTTATTGAGCCAGAGAAATTAGGTCAGATTATTTCATATCCAGTAATTCCAGGCACAGAAAAAGCTAACCAATAAAGTTTGTCCTGTCTGACTTGGAACTAAATCCATTGAGTATAAGTTCCACGTGTGATAGAAATTGGGTTACTGGTTGACTGGGGTGTGAACCGTGGTTAAGTAGCAACCACAATCCTAGTCAGTGTAAGGCACAAGCTAACCCCAAATTAACTTGTGCTCACTCCATAATAGCTTAGCACAGAATGGTCAGGCTTAACCTAAATGAAGTGCAACACTTCAAACAGTAAAACAGTTCAAACACCTCACAAAAAGATCCCACACTATGTTAGAAAAATAGAGCTTAATTTAATAAATAAAACAAAAACAGCAAAACAAAAACCAAATCAGTAGAACGGTGATATGACTTTCTAAAGAATAAATTGCAATATAGCACCTAAAAGCATGAAGCGCCAACTGCAGCCATCTGGTCACCCTGGAAAGTTGTCAAAGTCAAAAGTTCAGGCCGACCGTGATGGAGCGCTGGTTGGATACAGTACCAGATTAGCCCCACTGAAGTTTTACCTTCTCAAATTTTGTGCCAGGAGTCCAGTTTAAATTAGAGTGGGTCGAGAGGAGCAAGGAGAGTGTTGCTGGCAGCAGTCAGATTTTGTGCGAAAAGCAGGCCAGGCATTGTGGACGGGCAGGTTAGAGCTTCACATTGGTGGTGTCCTGGGTTCATGATGGAGCTGAAGGTCCAGTTCTTCTTCCCCAGGCAAGAGGGTAGCAGGCAGCAGGTGAGTACAGCAGCGCGGCAGTTCCTTTAGAGCAGCAGTCCAGCAGAGAGGCAGTCCTTGGAGCAGCGTGGCAGTCCTTTTCCTGGCAATGTATCCACAGGTCCAGACGTGTACTGAAGTGGTGATGCCTGTGGTCCTTCTTTTATACACAGTTGTGCCTTTGAAGTGGGGAGAAACTTCTAGAGGCATGTATTTGAAGAGCACAGATGCTCTGCCTTCCCTGTCTTGGCTCCAGATAACAGAGGATATGCAGCCCTTTGTGTGGAGACAGAGCACGGGTTATTCTGGTGTAAGTGGGACTATGCTCAGTTCTGCCTGTCTCATTCTGCCAGCACATAGGCCACTAAGGCACACTTAATCCCTCTATTGTGTGACTTACTTGGAGGAATTTGCAAAGTTTAACTGTCAGTTACACAGAGTTACGTGACCCATGGCAGGCTATAGGCCCAAAAGGACTAAGGGCACAAAAATGTCAACCTACTAAAAAGAATGTATGAATGTAGGAATCGCACGCGGTTTTCTTCAAAGATAGAACAACTGTTCTGATATGTGTGCTATGTCAGATTAACGCCTGCTAGCATTGAAATTAATATGTAAGTGGCCTAGCCCCAGAAGGCAGCTAGGACTCTGACATGCAGCAACGAGTAGTGGTATTCCACTACTCGTTGCTGCATGTCAGAGTCCTAGCTGCCTTCTGGGGCTAGGCCACTTACATAACCTACTAAACAGGGCATTTTTTAAATTTTAATCAAAAACCTAACTTCACAACTAAATAGGGCTTTTCATCCCAATTCCAAAGACACCAAACATGAACTTGTCAGCTCTTCCCATTTGGAAATGACACTTCTAAAATGTAATAACATATGGGTCGGAAAAGCATTAGAGGACATAAGTCTTGCAGAAAAAGAAAACAATAACAGAAATTAGGTTTAGATTTCAATCGTGGGAATGGATGTCATGCTCTTGGGAGTTCCCAAACTTTGATGAGCCCCTAAAATATTAGAATCTCAGTTGTTTATTTGGCAAGCCATTTCCTTCCTTCCTTCCTTTTCATGCAATACTTGTTATAATCTGCCGACTTACAGTATTGTTTGTCAGCATGGTTACAATAGAGTATGGCCATTACTTTAAAAATATTCACTCCTATTAATTGTGGCGGTACATTGAATTTGTAGATGCAAAAATTGTATTCTTGAGAAGTGTTGCTCGTATTGAGGAAATATTCAGACAGTAGCTATCCAACACACTAATACGCCTTTTTCGTTTTCCATTTCCATTGCCAAGTAGATGGCTCAGCAATTTAATACTTGCTGCTGAAGCATCAAGAAAGTCAGACCCAGACTGAATAAACTTTGTGCTGTGCAACAGTGCCAGAAAAGCAAGCTGTGTTCTGTTGTGCTAAATTACATTTTTATTGCAGTGCCAAATGTACTCTGCATCAATCAGCAATGATGACATTTCAGATGGAATGAGACAGAGTTGGAGAGATGCTAATCACCCTGACCCACTGCTCCATAGCTACGTCGAATATCACAAGCTGTGAGAGCAATGTGTTAAATAAGTATATTTCATGATGATGTCAGTGTAAGGTACGCAGATGCTAAACAAGTTTTTGTTCAATAAGACACAGTTGCAGAATGTCATATAATGAAGAGTCCTCTCACACATCGATATGGCTGACCCATACACTGTAACACAAATGACACAAAGCAATCATAGGTGTCATGTTACACTCCCTTGCAGATCAAACTGAAATAGTGTAACACTAGCATTACCTCCTTAAACCTGTTTTCCTACCACTGCATTATATGAGGTAGTTTAGCCTCCCCAAGGCATCAAATGACTGCACTACAAGCCAATCACATAAGACATGAAGTAAAACACTCCTCCCCTTATCCCCATATCCCTTTCATCACATGTGTAGTAACAAGGAAATGGAGCCCACAACACTGTTTGTTGATTTGTCTGCTCTACGCATCACGTTGGAGCCTGTCACATTACGGTAAGCTCTGAGAAGCTGAGAAGTAGGTGTTGCACGAATTTACTTTCCTCATTCAAAGGAGAGTATGCGCAGTGCTGGACTTTGTTAATTTTTTATGATCACTGACCGTTACAACATTAACCATGCCCATGCATGAACTCATACTATGCTAGCATTTCACATTGTCTGTTGTTCTCTAAAGGTTTACGTTTAGCATCTGGAGTCAATGATGCAACACATCACGTCATGCTTTTCACCAGTTGTTCAAATATAAACATATTGCTATGGTTTTCCAATTAGTCTCTGAGTTATGTCGTATTAGCAGTGAAATTGCCACTATTAGAAAACATCGGATAGCCTCAAAATTAGCCTAAAAAAACAAGGGTTCATATTTACAATGCAGTAATGCGAGTGCTTGAAAATGCTACTTGCACATCTAACATGGGCTTCGATTGGAATTCATAGAGCATATTATCAAGGCCATTATCGCCGCTTTATCGGCAGTTTCCTGCCAATAAAAGTGGCGATAATGTATCGACGGTCCTTGATAATATGCCCCCTAGTGTTTCTGAAAATACTCTTTCCATACATGCTGCCTTTAAGTACATGTTGGAAAGGAATGCGCTCTGGGGCATATATACAACTCCCTAGAGTACCTGGAGCGTCACTTAATTTGAATCTCCAGTAACTCTGTGTACTGGCCGATACTTACAAGGCCACACAAAACCACGTTGCAAGGCTTTACACAACCTTGTAAAAATTGCCCTCTTCCACGCAGTACTCTCCGTTAAAGTGGTGTGTCATGGGTGTTGCTTTGGGTGTTCCCCAGCAACACCCATGGCATTTTGACTCTGCCACAGATTTACAAGGATTGGTAAATTTGAGAAAATGCCAAAAATGGACGCCTTTCCAGGGGAGGCATTAAAGTGGCGCAATGAGGAGAAATACTTTTATTTTGCCTCGGTTTTTTGCTCATTCTATGTGTGATACATTCTGTAGCACACATCGAAGAAGCAAAATGCCATTAAATATTGTTTTTGTGCAGGAAGGTGTTCCTTCCTGCACAAACACAATCATCCAATTAACGCACGCACCATGGGCTGAGCTCAAGGGTGTGCCATATTCCTGTAAATACAGAGCATTCCTGCATTTTTTAAATGAAGGAGCTTTACGCAGAAAAATTGTTTACAACGTCACACCATTTCATTGTGAATATGCTTATCTGTGTCAATGATTCATGATGATCTTCACCAAAGTTCACTTAGGATCTGATTTACATCTTGGCGCATGATTGACTCTCCCACAACAGTGACAGATATCCTGTCCGCCGAAATATGAATCCCACTATATCCAACTGGATAACCCAATGGAGAAACCCATCTGCCAAGATCTAAATCAGGACCTTAGTTAGAAACAAGTCACTTTGGTTCCTTTCCAAACATTATCTGCAATAATTCAGTTGACCAGAGCTTTTGTGAAGATGTATTCCACTTACTTGTGCTGCCTTCCCTTATTTCTCAGTTCAGTTCAGTGTGGAATGTTGCTCATGCGTAATTAACACCTTGACTAACTTACCGCCAGATACAATTCATTAACAGGTGTAGCCAGTGCGTCCTTATTACATACATATATTCTTAAACAAAGGAGTGCTCAGACACCTCGGCTGTGAAAGGTTAAAAGTGTTTAACTGATCAATATCTCTAATGTATGTATTTATTTAGCCTTTTTCTACAGCAGAATAAAACCTGGGGTGACTGAGTGAACAGAATGGCAGCAAACACATTTATTGTGGGGTTTACACAGTTAATCCGAGGAATGCCAAAGGACATTCATCTGCAAATATGTAATGAATGTGAAGGATAATCAAGTTACAGTATATTTACATTTATAACTGTATTAAAGCACAGACCATTCTAGAGTGCTGTAATTTCATGCAGCATTTATCAGTACAAAGTACAAAGAGAGGCAGGATAAACCAATTTTCTTCTCATGAAAAGGAGTGGAGGAATATATGCCATTTCAGTATGCATTTACATATTTTATTCTGGTTGATCCATTAAATAAAGAACATAGATGTTTACAGATTCCTTTCTAAAACACATTTATAAAAAATTAAAACAACCTTTCCATAATACAGCTTTCATCAGTGCATTTGACCTTAGTGTAGCAAGAGAGATTTACCATAAACGTTTTATGCTTGTAGAGTGTTGTGATGCGGTGATTATTTCCGTCCACCCACAATCCCTTTGTAAATGCTGTACAGTTACAATTTTCTGCATTTGAGAGCCTACACTACATTTACAAGTTGTGGTGTTTCCAGGCATACTTGGGAGGGGATTTACTAAGATTTTACACTGCGCTTGCAGCACAAAGGTGATGCATATCGGCGCAAAATCCTTTTTTTTCAATTTCCTTTCTAGCACAAAACTTGTATAGCGCTGGAAATAACTGGAAAGTAAAGCAAAGCAGCTTATAGCACTGCTATGCATCACTTAGGGACTGATTAGGATGTTGGATCACTAATCAAATATCGATTACAAAAACACCAAACTACAAAAATATTGCAGCAAATACATCATACACACAAATATCAACACCCTATACTTAACAAGAAATTACACAAATATCGCAAAAAAATATTGCCTAAATAAATATCGAGTACAAAAATATCAACAACAAAAATATAGCCAACTAAGGGGTCCATTAGAATGGTGGGCTATCCTATTGTGAAATGGGACACCCCGCCATAAGGGCGGGGGTCCCGTGGGGGCCATTAGGATGCGCCTGCCACAGTGGTGGGCGCATCCTGCATTCCTGACATTGTGTTGGGCGGTGCACTGAGCCGCCCGCCACAACGCCAGGAAGGCCTTTTGTGCATGGCGTTGCCTGCCATGTTGTGCATGGAGCTGCAGGGGGGTACCATAGGTACCCCTATGCACACCCCCCACCCCACTGGAGTCTCTGGGGCCCGCAACAGCCCCATCAGGCAGACTCCGCATTCCTTTCCGTGGCGGCAAAGGCATGTCCTAGTACACATCATAACATGGCTACCAGACACCGCCACCGTATTAAACCTTTTTCTGCCCGATCGACTTCTTGACCGGGCGAAAAAGCGGCGGACGGTCTTTCCGTCCGCCGCTAACCCCCCAGCCATTGTAATATGGCGGGGGGTCTTTGCTGGGAGGATGGCGGGTGGATCGCCCCTGCCGGGCCGGCGGTGGCTAGAGCCGGCCCGGAGGGAGTGATCCACTCGCCATCTTAACGGGGCCCAGAATTATTGATATCATTAGGTAATAATGAAACACAACAAAAATATCCACAATACCAATATCAAGTACACAAATATCTCTAAAATACAAATAAATAATATCGAAAGTACCATTTAACGTTGAATAAACACAATTTACAAATATTTAATTAAGTAAAATATCCCAAATAATTATAATAAATGATGACAACATATATATAAAATATAGTAAATGATTAAAAAATATATTATGATTATACTAACCCAAATAAATGAATACTTTCACAATATAACATTAAATTACTTTCCAACAATGCAAAAAATTACATATATGTAATATACAACAAATATAAATCTTATAAATTACATTTATTTACAATTGTAATTAAATAACAACAACAAATAACATGAATATAAACATTAACCTTTCACACCATATACAATTCATCGTGAATTTGAGGAGACAAATATCCCATTCATTTAAGCATTACACCCTAATAAAAGTAACACCACCTACATAGAAGCACTAACTACAATAAAACAATTCACAGAAAATTACAATCCCCAAAGAATAATAATAGATTTTGAACAGGCAAGGATTCAGGCAATACTCAAATGTGATCCACACACTGCAATACTACCATTTTAACCAAAGCATGTGGAGGCACCTATAAAAATCTACTTTAAGCATAGAATATTCAACTAACAATAACTTTGCCTACCAAATTAAAAAAATAATTGCCCTGGCCTAAGTACCTACTGCAGAAGTAGCCAATCACTACAACTTACTAATAGAAAGTCCTTTATGAAACCAATCAAACAAAATTAAGTCCCCTGCTCAACTACTTTGAAGACACCTGGGTGGGAAGGTTACATAGATCAGGACATCATAGACAACCTAAATTTCAAATACCCTAGTGGAATGTGTATGCCAGTACTTTGGCACAAAAAGCCAAAACTCACAACGCAGTGGAAGGATCGCATAATGCCTTCCAAGCCATAATTTGAAGAGGATAGCCAACATAACATAAACGTATTGAAGCTATTAGAAAGGAACAAAATTACCAAGAGCTCAGACTAGAGCAATCTCTAAGCAAAATAGGATCTAAACTAAGCAAACAAACAAAAACATAAAACTAGGATGTACCCAAATACCCAAGGTCTAGAATATCTAGACATAATTACAAAATCAATTATCTAAATAAACTAAAAAGCAAACTTTTGAAACATAGAGAACATAAAAACAAAGATTTTGTCTATTTTACAATGAATACATATATTAAAGTCATAAATATTAAAAAAGAAAAGAAAGAAGAAATAAACATTTCCCACCCACAACAATAAAAAAAAAGACTTACAGTTAAGTAGCTGTAGAATGTCCTCACAAACGAAAAAAATCCACATCAATCCAAGGAAAAACTAATCCAGTAAAAAAAGGAAACCCCCAAAAATTTACAAATACAACTATAGAAAAGGGAAATCCATTGCCGCAATCCTCTAAATAACGAAACCCTTAAAAGCCCAAAAATTGTTTATGAAAAAACACTCCAACAACCTGAAAAAAGGAAATTTATAGTAACTTGTAATAAAATAAGAAACAACATTGTCCTTTATTAAAAAAAACAGCATGAACAACTCCATCTCTGCACCAAACCGAGGACCTGTAAATACAAATTAAACTAAACTCACCCACAACAAAAATTCAAACCCAAAGAACAAATATCAATATAAAATACACCAAAACTCATATAATAAACACATAACTAAAACTACATAACATTCTAATTACATCCCACACTCAGTCAAACACAGAAAAAATTAAACTACCAAAACAACAACTAACTCTCCCGAAAATGATCAAATAACACCCTAACAAACACATATACTCTACTATTTATTTATTTATTTATTTATTTTGAAATTTATACAGCGCACTGTTACCCGTGGGTGTCCTGGCGCTAAGTAATACTCCAACACGAAGGCCATGAAGGGATTAGAGAGCAAACAGCCAAGTTTTGAGACCTCTCCTAAAGGCCATCAGATCAGTCACCTTCCTAAGAGCCAGGGGCAGGGCGTTCCAGGCTTTGGCTGCACCTAGCACAAAGCTTCTGCCCCCCCACCGAGCTTTCCTAATTCGAGGTACCGCAATCAGCCCTGCCTCAGATGATCTAAGGCGTCTTGCAGGATGATACCAACGAAAATACTGCTGAAGAGAAGACGGACCTAAACCTCGCAAAGCCTTGAATACCATACAAAGAGCCTTGAAGGAGATCCGCTTTCGCACCCGGAGCCAGTGGAGTTTAACTAGCTCCTGGGTAACAGAGGCGTACTTAGGAATGCCCGTAATCAGGCGTGCTGGGGCATTTTGCAGAACCTGCATTTTTTTCAGGATGCCCTGTTGTGCATTAAGAAACAAGCTGTTACAATAGTCCAGGCGTGATAGAACCAGCGTAGTGACTACTGTTTTCTTGCAGCTTTCTGGAAAAGGGGAGGATTTTACGGATGGTCTTGAGCAGGAAGAAGATGGAGGAGGACAGCGCAGTGACCTGCGGTCCAAAGGAAAGCTGGTCATCAATCAATACCCCTAAGTTCTTAACCTTGGACACAGGGGTAGGAACACTGCAAATACCTGCAGGCCACCAATTTGGACTCCAGAAGTTAGCGTTTGAACCAAACACTATAACTTCAGTTTTTGCCGAATTCAATTTAAGGCAATTTCCAGCCATCCAGTTTCCCACTGTCCACATACAGTCCTGAAATGTATTTGCTACACCTTCCGCTTTGCCAGGTAACAGTGACACCACTATCTGTGTGTAATTGGCATAAGAGGTAAGTTCAAAGCCGAATGCTCGAATTACTGGGGCAAGTGAAGTAACGTAAACATTAAACAGGGTGGGGCTCAGGGACAAGCCCTGAGGCACCCCACAAGGTAAAACGAAAGGTTTAGAATTGTAGTCATCAAGTGCCACACTCTGAACTCTGTTGGTAAGGAAAGCTTCTAAGATGTTAAGTGCTTTCCCTTGTACCCCACATGCCTTCAAACTGTCCAACAATATCACATGGTGGACCGTATCGAAGGCCACAGAGAGGTCCAAAAGGACAAACGCTGCTCTCCCACCAGCATCTGTTACAGCTCTAATTTCCTCAGTAGCTTCAATTAGTGCTGATTCAGTGCTATGGCTGGGTTTAAAGCCGTGTTGCGATGGATCTAACGCCTGAGTGGCCATGAAGAACGCACTGAGTTGGACATTCATCACCTATCTATAATTTTGGCTGGGAGGGGGAGTCTCGCTATAGGGCGATAATTGTTGGGGTCTCTGGTATCCAAATTTGGCTTTTTTAATAGAGGCAATATTGAAGCTCGTGTCCAGCAAGACGGAAAGTCTCCGGTCGCAAACATGTAATTGAACAAGGCAGTCAATGAGGTGGCAATCGGGGTTGAAGCCAGCTTGATCACAGCTGCCGGACATGGATCTAAGGGTGAACCTGATTACTGGTTACCTACTAACTTACCCCTAACTTAAAACTAACTTAAAAATATATAAAACTAAACTTACCCGCAAAGACGAAAAGCTGCTCCCAACGTAAACTTAAAACGAAACAGATAGATACAAAAGTTAGAAAAAGAAAACAAAATTGCTGCATAAATAAAATAAAAATAGGACTAACTCCCCAGAGAAAATATTGATTTAAAAAATATATATCTATAATTTAACCTATAATAATATTTTTTCACGTTTAAAATGAACATGGAAAATTGTAAAACATACCTTGAATACTATATTATTCCCCCAAAAATATAAAAAAGTTTTTAATTTATATTAAAATATATGTTTATTCCACACATTGTAAACCTAAAAATATGATACAAAATGTTTTTCAAAAAATATATGTATTAGTCAAAATAATTATGTACAAATATTGTAAATTATTTAACAAAAATATTATACAATATACTAAATAATAAAATATAATCTTGTAATATTTAAACTGTGTATGTTTTCAAATTATTAAATGTATATAAAGAATATGGTTAACATATAAACACAAATGTATACCATTTTCTTTTCTTTTTCTACAAAGAAATGAACAATACAAATGAAAATGTTTATTAATCAAATAATTTAAATGTTTTACTTTACAATTACAAAAATATTCTACAAAAAATGTACAATTGTTAAACACTGTATCCAAAGAAAATTATATGAAATATTATATGACTTGTTTCACATTTATGTATAATAAATAAATATTACAATTATGTTAAATACTTTAATATAATATGAATAATATGATTGTGTCTGCTTTATATTTTTCAATGTAAAAGTAAATTTACTTACCAAACAAAATATTACAAATATATTTGTGAATTAAAATAAATAAATATATTTACTTGTAAAAAATATTAAAAATAAAACTAACCTACATCTATTAACTTATTATAATTTACAAATACGCTTTTAAAATATTAAATACCAATTTACAACTACAAAACCAAATCCATGTAAATCCATGTAAAATCATTGAAAGCCCTGTATAGTAAACCATAATAATTTACAATTCTAACTCCAAACCCAAATAAATTAAGGGAAAGTACTGGATAATAAACCGTAATAATTTATTCTAACTCCAAATCCAACTAAACCAAGGGAAAATGCTGGATAATAAACAAGAATAATTTACTATTCTAACTCCAAACCCAACTAAACTCAGGGAAAGCACTGGATAGTAAACCATATTAATTTACTAATCTAACTAAAAATCCAACTAAACTAGAATAAAGCACTGGATAGTATACCATAAAAATGTACTATTTTAAATCCAAACCCAAAAAAACCCAGGGAACGCGCTGGAAAGTAAACCATAATAATTTACTATTCTAACTCCAAATACAAAGAGACTCAAAGAAAGCACTGGATAGTAAACCATAATAATTTACTATTCTAACTCCAAATCCAACAAAACTCAGGGAAAGCACTGGATAGTAAACCATAATAATTAACTATTCTAACTCCAAATCCAACTAAACTCAAGGAAAGCACTGGATGGTAAACCAGAATAATTTACTATTCTTACTCCAGACCCAACTAAACTGAGGGAGAACACTGGATAGTAAACCAGAATAATTTACTATTCAAACTCCAAGCCCTACTAAACTGAGCGAAAGCATTGAATAGTAATCCATAATAATTTAGTATTCTAACTCCAAATCCGACTAAACTCAGAGAAAACCCAGGATAGCAAACCATAATAATGTTCTGACCACCGCCTGCCATGAATGACCCCCCGCCACATTAGAATGGCTTGGAGGGTCCGCGGTGGACGGGAAGACCATATGGAAGACAATATGGCGGCACTGTCTGCAAGACACCGCCATCCATATTAGCATGCAGAGGGTCTCAAGTATACCTTATTAAAATTAATATTTCTTTTCAAAAGTCTAATACATTCTATACGTTTTAACGAATTCTATTAGATTATAATTAATATTCATTCATACAATTTCCCCCCAAAATATTATTAAATTATTAGACAATTAAATGTTGATATTAATTTAATTATAACATTTTAAGGCAAATGTTAAAAAAAATGTTTAGAACATTTTAATATCATGGATAATAATGTTAAATTAACTAAATTTACAATTATAATTTTGCAAAAAATGTAATTTAACATTTTTTTTTAATTTACATTTTCTTAAAGATTTAAATATATATATATATGTCTTTTGTAATTTAAACAAACATTCTTCAATTAAATGAAATACTAAATACCATAACATCTCTATTTACCTCATCAAAAAATAATTTTGTATTACTAAATATCAATCATACCCAAAACATTTTTACATTTCTCTATGAGAGCTTAAGCTTGGGCCGGTTTCACACAGATGCACAAGCTCCCATAGGGAAATGGGAGTTTGCAACCACGCCATGTGCTGACCCATTGTAATAAGTTGTTCGGATGCCTGACATACAGTTAGTCGGTTCCCAGACCGAGATGTTGCCTCCGACCAACAATGTAATTAGGGCCTTAGTCTCAAGGGGACATACCATGGGTGAAGGATGGGCATTCCCATGGAACCACCCAGGGTTTATGACAGTAAACTCAATTTACTAAATAAAATAGACAGGGTTTAGTGACAGAAAACTGTGCCATTTTGACGTAGGGGCAAGGAAGGAGAAATGCTTTCATTTCTCCTTACTTTTCCGACTTTGTATGTGTGCTACACTTCACAACACACATAGAAAGAGGGAAAATGGTTAAGTCAGTGTATGCATAGTATTTTGTACTGGAAGAGTACCCTTCCAGTACAAAACCTATGTTAGACTCACAGAGATACCCATGCACCTTGGCACAAAGGTGTTTCCATGGGATACAGCATTTGATTTCAGTACCGGCGCTAGGGAAAGGGGAGGAGAGTGCCATATTTAAGTACATTTGGCATTCTCCTCTCTCTATTTCACGCAGTGCAGCATTTGTGTCTGCTGGACAGTGCTGCGTGAAAAAGTGGTAAATCTGCCCCATGCCATACAACATGCAAATGGCAAACTTCCTAAGATTAAAGTAACATACGTAAATTCCCTCCATCTATGTATCACACCACAACACCTCGTTGCACTCCTTTCCTATTAATGATTATGGAATTACACATAAATCATAATCAAATTTAAAGTGTAATGCTCTTTCAGCAAATTTGAAACAATTAAGTTATTACCATTAGTTTTATCACTTGAGTATCGCTGATAAATACTACGTAGGGGACAAAACGTTCTGTAATTAGTTGCTATTCAAATGGCTCTTATTATACAAAACCCATGGAAAATACATCTTTAGTAGCTAATTTGGTAAGTATATTTATGAGCTTTAGAACATATACATGTGGATTTTATGCAGAAATAAAGTGTTGAATGGAAGAGAAGTCCAAAGTGATGCTGGTTGAAGAAGTGGGCTGCAACCCAAAGCAAGTTATTTGATATTTCTGAAAAGCTGCTCTTCACTACTCATCTGAAGGCCTGTTTATAAAAATTCCTCACCGTTTTTTTTAACAGGATTTAGTAGGTCGGGTTAAAGGCATTCCAACATGTGTCATCTTGGACACACAAGGTACCTGTTTCTATGTTTTTGTCATCTAAATGCTGTTGTTGGATAATGTGCAGATATTAGTACTTTTCCACAGGGTAGGAACTTATTTTTTTGTTGAATACTTTTTATTGAGATAAGAATAGTAAAAAATACAATTGTCAAAAAGAATTAGATGCATTACAATGTTTAATAGTTATTTAGTTAAAGCGTGGGCGTAAAATCCGTTTCGCGGGCGAATTTGCGAATTATTGACGATTTCGCGATCCACGAATCGCGCAAAATTACCCAATAATTTGCAAATTCGCAAGCTACGAAATATTTTGCTTGGTCGCGCTTACAAAAAGAAGAGCTGGCGCGCAAGGGAGCCTACATAAAAACCTGGCATAAAGTAAACAGGGGGGACCCGAAGACCCTAAACGCTCTCCTGTGAAAGGAGCTTCAAAATAAAGAAACATGCCCGGCAAGGCGGTACTTGGAAGCAGCCATTGAGGACCTTGGCTTACAGCAACTTTGGGAACTTTCAGGCTCCACAGCTCTCTTCAAAAAGGTGGTCAATAAAATAGTACGGAAGGAATCATTGCTGCAGGACAAAGCCGCCCTAATAGAGCGGGCTCATGGCTGGCTCACAGTTCAATCATACAATATGCTCTTGCCTCAAACCTATCTGCAGATAGGCTTCACTAAAAAAACAAAAGAGAAACTCTTGAAATATCGCCTAGGTCTACTGCCGTCAGCGGCTCACCTACCTCCATGGTTACGGCCACATCTACCTATAACATGCCGATTTTGCGGGATTGGCAAGGAAAATATAGTTCATCTGATCTCTACCTGCACCAAGCTCACCCAAGATCGCCGCGTCCTCCTGCGACCACTTTTCAACATCCGTAACATACGGACCTGCAGGCAAGCGGCGCTAGCCTGCTTCAAAGGAGATGACATCCAACTGAGTTGCCGAATGGTAAAATTTCTTGAAACAGCTGAGGCCCGCTTCAAAATTCTGAAGGAACGAACTATTCAAGTAGCACCGTAAAGGGCCATAATGATGAGCTAAATGGTACCTCAGAAGCCCATCCTCCAGAGTGACACCGTTTGCCCTCCCTTACACTGTCTAGTACTGATTGGTAACAGGGCTCCCCTGAACTGTTATCATAATTTAACTATCCTCTCCTCCACCTTGGCATCTTTTTTTTATTTTTATTTTATCTTCCCTTGGCAGGCAAGGAGGAAGAATCTATTCCTTAATTTTTTACTTTTTATCTTCCTGCTTTTAGGATAAATAGGCTGTCTAACATGATGTTAAGCTTCTTTTAATTCTGCTGCTGCTACCTCACCATGGAATCTTGTGTCTTGTCTTAAGGACAGAATCTCTGTTTTAACACGCTAAAATGTTATTTATGTTTTATTGAATCCTTTTTGATTTATATTGTAAAGGTTTTAAATAACCATGCACAATAAAGTATTACCTTACCTTGGTCGCGCTTGAAAAATACAATATCGCACGCGCGGCGTTGACTCTGAGCCTGCCGAGTTGTTTTTCTACCGGTTTTGCGTGTGCTGCGCCATTTTCGATCTTGCTGCGTGATCGCGCGAGAGTTTTTCGAACGGCGCACAGCTGACTTCCGGCGGGAGGTTTGAACAGCTCGCGTTCGCGAAATTGCAAAAATTGCAATTCTGCACAAGAAATCCACCGCAGGAAGCATAAACCTTGTGAAAATGATGATTTTGATCAGAATAACTCCTCAGATTGACATTTGGCTGCACTTTTTGGTGCAGGAGTCAATTTTTTGGGGTGGGGTGGGAGGAAGGAAGTGCCCCAGAGTCTCCAACTTCCTCTTCCTATTCCTGTCCAGCAGGCTCCTCCCAGTGCTTTGTCCATGTACTGGTCACTTTTCATTTGGCTGTGGAGCTGGAAGGATTACTTTTTTCTTGCTGCTGGTGGATTTTTGTATTTGAGGACTTTTTCGACTTTGGAGTTTGGATCACTTTTGGACTTGAGATTTTACAAGTAAGTTGGTGTTGTTTGTTTGGGGCATTGCAGTTGAGGCAACTCCAGTTCTAAAACTTTTTTCACAACTTTAACAAAATATATATTGTGGTGGGTAGCTAGCCACATTATCCAGTAGGCCCAGGGTCAGTCATGGGTGCATGATACAACTGTTTCTCTGATTTTTTTTTAACTTAATTCTCATTTATGTCATGGAATTTTAGCTCACTGTTATATGTTTTTTTTTAAATGTTGGGGTGCCTGTAAAGCCTCACTAGCCAGTAGGCCCAGGGGTAGTGAGTGGTGCATGGGCCTAGTCTTTCTGTGGGGTGTCTTGAATTTAAACATCATTGAGGGCATGGATGGCATGGGATTGTGGTGATTTTTATGTGTTTTTCGATTTTTGGGAGTGTTGTTGGGGACTGGCCATGTGGGTGGGGGCCATTTTGAGGGCTGGTACAGGCAGGCCCTGTGGGTGGGGGCCATTTTAAGGACTGGTACAGGCAGGCCCTGGCCATGTGCTGGGGGTCAAGAGGCCATTTTGAATGCAGGCAGTGTGCTCAGGCCTGCACCCAGTTTGCCTTGCTCTCAACCATTATGCCCAGGGGTACTCAGTGGTGCATGGGCCTAGTCTTTCTGTGGAGTGTCTTGAATTTAAACATCATTGAGGGCATCGTTGGCATGGGATTGTCGTGATTTTTATGTGTTTTTTTCGATTTTTGGGGGTGTTGTGGGAGACGGGCCATGTGGGTGGGGGCCATTTTGAGGGCTGGTACAGGCAGGCCCTGGCCATGAGCTGAGGGTCAAGGGGCCATTTTGAGTGCAGGCAGTGTGCTCAGGCCTTCACCCAGTTTGCCTTGCTTTCAACCATTATGCCCAGGGGTACTCACTGGTGCATGGGCCTAGTTTTTCTGTGGGGTGTCTTGAATTTAAACATCATTGAGGGCACGGATGGCATGGGATTGTGGTGATTTGTATGTGTTTTTCGATTTTTGGGGGTGATGTGGGGGACTGGCCATGTGGGTGGGGGCCATTTTGAGGGCTGGCACAGGCAGGCCCTGGCCATGTGCTGGGGGTCAAGGGGCCATTTTGAGTGCAGGCAGTGTGCTCAGGCCTGCACCCAGTTTGCCTTGCTTTCAACCATTATGCTCAAGGGTACTCAGTGGTGCATGGGCCTAGCTTTTCTGTGGGGTGTCTTGAATTTAAACATCATTGAGGGCATGGATGGCATGGGATTGTGGTGATTTTTATGTGTTTTTCGATTTTTGGGGGTGTTGTGGGGGACTGGCCATGTGGGTGGGGGCCATTTTGAGGGCTGGTACAGGCAGGCCCTGGCCAGGTGCTGGGGTCAAGGGGCCATTTTGAATGCAGGCAGTGTGCTCAGGCCTGCACCCAGTTTGCCTTGCTTTCAACCATTATGCCCAGGGGTACTCATTGGTCATGGGCCTAGTCTTTCTGTGGGGTGTCTTGAATTTAAACATCATTAAGGGCATAGATGGCATGGGATTGTGGTGATTTTTATGTGTTTTTCGATTTTTGGGGGTGTTGGGGACTGGCCATGTGGGTGGGAGCCATTTTGAGGGCTGGTACAGGCAGGCCCTGGCCATGTGCTGGGGGTCAAGGGGCCATTTTGAATGTAGGCAGTGTGCTCAGGCCTGCACCCAGTTTGCCTTGCTTTCAACCATTATGCCCAGGGGTAGTGAGTGGTGCATGGGCCTGGTCTTTCTGTGGGGTGTCTTGAATTTAAACATCATTGAGGGCATGGATGGCATGGGATTGTGGTGATATTTATGTGTTTTTCGATTTTTGGGGGTGTTGTGGGGGACTGGCCATGTGGGTGGGGGCCATTTTGAGGGCTTGTACAGGCAGGCCCTGGCCTTGTGCTGGGGGTCAAGGGGCCATTTTGAATGCAGGCAGTGTGCTCAGGCCTGCACCCAGTTTGCCTTGCTTTGACCATTATGCCCAGGGGTACCTAGTGGTGCATGGGCCTAGTCTTTCTGTGGGGTGTCTTGAATTTAAACATCATTGAGGGCATGGATGGCATGGGGTTGTGATGATTTTTATGTGTTTTTCGATTTTTGGGGGTGTTGTGGGGGACTGGCCATGTGGGTGGGGGCCATTTTGAGGGCTGGTACAGGCAGGCCGTGGCCATGTGCTGTGGGTCAAGGGGCCATTTTGAATGCAGGCAGTGTGCTCAGGCCTGCACCCAGTTTGCCTTGCTTTCAACCATTATGCCCAGGGGTACTCAGTGGTGCATGGGCCTAGTCTTTCTGTGGGGTGTCTTGAATTTAAACATCATGAGGGGATGGATGGCATGGGATTGTGGTGATTTTTATGTGTTTTTCGATTTTTGGGGGTGTTGTGGGGGACTGGCCATGTGGGTGGGGGCCATTTTGAGGGCTGGTACAGGCAGGCCCTGGCCATGTACTGGGGGTCAAGGGGCCATTTTGAGTGCAGGCAGTGTGCTCAGGCCTGCACCCAGTTTGCCTTGCTTTCAACCATTATGCCCAGGGGTACTCAGTGGTGCATGGGCCTAGTTTTTCTGTGGGGTGTCTTGAATTTAAACATAATTGAGGGCATGGATGGCATGGGATTGTGGTGATTTGTATGTGTTTTTCGATTTTTGGGGGTGTTGTGGGGGACTGGCCATGTGGGTGGGGGCCATTTTGAGAGCTGGTACAGGCAGGCCCTGGCCATGTGCTGGGGGTCAAGGGGCCATTTTGAATGCAGGCAGTGTGCTCAGGCCTGCACCCAGTTTGCCTTGCTTTCAACCATTATGCCCAGGGGTACTCAGTGGTGCATGGGCCTAGTCATTCTGTGGGGTGTCTTGAATTTAAACATCATTAAGGGCATAGATGGCATGGGATTGTGGTGATTTTTATGTGTTTTTCGATTTTTGGGGGTGTTGGGGACTGGCCATGTGGGTGGGGGCCATTTTGAGGGCTGGTACAGGCAGGCCCTGGCCATGTGCTGGAGGTCAAGGGGCCATTTTGAATGCAGGCAGTGTGCTCAGGCCTGCACCCAGTTTGCCTTGCTTTCAACCATTATGCCCAGGGGTAGTGAGTGGTGCATGGGCCTGGTCTTCCTGTGGGGTGTCTTGAATTTAAACATCATTGAGGGCATGGATGGCATGGGATTGTGGTGATATTTATGTGTTTTTCGATTTTTGGGGGTGTTGTTGGGGACTGGCCATGTGGGTGGGGGTCATTTTGAGGGCTGGTACAGGCAGGCCCTGGCCATGTGCTGGGGGGTCAAGGGGGCATTTTGAATGCTGGCAGTGTGCTCAGGCCTGCACCCAGTTTGCCTTACTTTCAACCATTATGCCCAGGGGTACTCAGTGGTGCATGGGCCTAGTCTTTCTGTGGGGTGTCTTTAATTTAAACATCATTGAGGGCATCGATGGCATGGGATTGTGGTGATTTGTATGTGTTTTTCGATTTTTGGGGGTGTTGTGGGGGACTGGCCATGTGGGTGGGGGCCATTTTGAGGGCTTGTACAGGCAGGCCCTGGTCTTGTGCTGGGGGTCAAGGGGCCATTTTGAATGCAGGCAGTGTTCTCAGGCCTGCACCCAGTTTTGCCTTGCTTTCAACCATTATGCCCAGGGGTACTCAGTGGTGCATGGGCCTAGTTTTTCTGTGGGGTGTCTTGAATTTAAACATCATTGAGGGCATGGATGGCATGGGATTGTGGTGATTTGTATGTGTTTTTCGATTTTTGGGGGTGTTGTGGGGGACTGGCCATGTGGGTGGGGGCCATTTTGAGAGCTGGTACAGGCAGGCCCTGGCCATGTGCTGGGGGTCAAGGGGCCATTTTGAATGCAGGCAGTGTGCTCAGGCCTGAACCCAGTTTGCCTTGCTTTCAACCATTATGCCCAGGGGTACTCAGTGGTGCATGGGCCTAGTCATTCTGTGGGGTGTCTTGAATTTAAACATCATTAAGGGCATAGATGGCATGGGATTGTGGTGATTTTTATGTGTTTTTCGAGTTTTTGGGGTGTTGGGGACTGGCCATGTGGGTGGGGGCCATTTTGAGGGCTGGTACAGGCAGGCCCTGGCCATGTGCTGGGGGTCAAGGGGCCATTTTGAATGCAGGCAGTGTGCTCAGGCCTGCACCCAGTTTGCCTTGCTTTCAACCATTATGCCCAGGGGTAGTGAGTGGTGCATGGGCCTGGTCTTTCTGTGGGGTGTCTTGAATTAAAACATCATTGAGGGCATGGATGGCATGGGATTGTGGTGATTTTTATGTGTTTTTCGATTTTTGGGGGTGTTGTTGGGGACTGGCCATGTGGGTGGGGGTCATTTTGAGGGCTGGTACAGGCAGGCCCTGGCCATGTGCTGGGGGGTCAAGGGGCCATTTTGAATGCTGGCAGTTTGCTCAGGCCTGCACCCAGTTTGCCTTACTTTCAACCATTATGCCCAGGGGTACTCAGTGGTGCATGGGCCTAGTATTTCTGTGGGGTGTCTTGAATTTAAACATCATTGAGGGCATCGTTGGCATGGGATTGTCGTGATTTTTATGTGTTTTTCGATTTTTGGGGGTGTTGTGGGGGACTGGCCATGTGGGTGGGGGCCATTTTGAGGGCTTGTACAGGCAGGCCCTGGCATTGTGCTGGGGGTCAAGGGGCCATTTTTAATGCAGGCAGTGTGCTCAGGCCTGCACCCAGTTTGCCTTGCTTTCAACCATTATGCCCAGGGGTACCTAGTGGTGCATGGGCCTAGTCTTTCTGTGGGGTGTCTTGAATTTAAACATCATTGAGGGCATGGATGGCATGGGGTTGTGGTGATTTTTATGTGTTTTTCGATTTTTGGGGGTGTTGTGGGGGACTGGCCATGTGGGTGGGGGCCATTTTGAGGTCTGGTACAGGCAGGCTCTGGCCATGTGTTGGGGGTCAAGGGGCCATTTTGAATGCAGGCATTGTGCTCAAGCCTGCACCCAGTTTGCCTTGCTTTCAACCATTATGCCCAGGGGTAGTGAGTGGTGCATGGGCCTCGTCTTTCTGTGGGGTGTCTTGAATTTAAACATCATTGAGGCATGGATGGCATGGGAATGTGGTGATTTTTATGTGTTTTTCGATTTTTGGGGGTGTTGTGGGGGACTGGCCATGTGGGTGGGGGCCATTTTGAGTGCTGGTACAGGCAGGCCCTGGCCATGTGCTGAGGGTCAAGGGGCCATTTTCAGTGCAGACAGGGTGCTCAGGCCTGCACCCAGTTTGCCTTGCTTTCAACCATTATGCCCAAGGGTACTCAGTGGTGCATGGGCCTAGTTTTTCTGTGGGGTGTCTTGAATTTAAACATCATTGAGGGCATAGATGGCATGGGATTGTGGTGATTTGTATGTGTTTTTCGATTTTTGGGGGTGTTGGGGACTGGCCATGTCGGTGGGGGCCATTTTGAGGGCTGGTACAGGCAGGCCCTGGCCATGTGCTGGGGGTCAAGGGGCCATTTTGAATGCAGGCAGTGTGCTCAGGCCTGCACCCAGTTTGCCTTGCTTTCAACCATTATGCCCAGGGGTAGTGAGTGGTGCATGGGCCTGGTCTTTCTGTGGGGTGTCTTGAATTTAAACATCATTGAGGGCATGGATGGCATGGGATTGTGGTGATTTTTATGTGTTTTTTGATTTTTGGGGGTGTTGTTGGGGACTGGCCATGTGGGTGGGGGTCATTTTGAGGGCTGGTACAGGCAGGCCCTGGCCATGTGCTGGGGGTCAAGGGGCCATTTTGAATGCTGGCAGTGTGCTCAGGCCTGCACCCAGTTTGCCTTACTTTCAACCATTATGCCTAGGGGTACTCAGTGGTGCATGGGCCTAGTCTTTCTGTGGGGTGTCTTGAATTTAAACATCATTGAGGGCATCGATGGCATGGGATTGTGGTGATTTTTATGTTTTTTCGATTTTTGGGGGTGTTGTGGGGGACTGGCCATGTGGGTGGGGGGCATTTTGAGGGCTTGTACAGGCAGGTCCTGGCCTTGTGCTGGGAGTCAAGGGGCCATTTTGAATGCAGGCAGTGTGCTCAGGCCTGCACCCAGTTTGCCTTGCTTTCAACCATTATGCCCAGGGGTACCTAGTGGTGCATGGGCCTAGTCTTTCTGTGGGGTGTCTTGAATTTAAACATCATGGAGGGCATGGATGGCATGGGGTTGTGGTGATGTTTATGTGTTTTTCGATTTTTGGGGGTGTTGTGGGGGACTGGCCATGTGGGTGGGGGCCATTTTGAGGTCTGGTACAGGCAGGCCCTGGCCATGTGCTGGGGGTCAAGGGGCCATTTTGAGTGCAGGCAGTGTGCTCAGGCCTGCCCCCAGTTTGCCTTGCTTTCAACCATTATGCCCAGGGGTACTCAGTGGTGCATGGGCCTAGTTTTTCTGTGGGGTGTCTTGAATTTAAACATCATTGAGGGCATGGATGGCATGGGGTTGTGGTGATGTTTATGTGTTTTTCGATTTTTGGGGGTGTTGTGGGGGACTGGCCATGTGGGTGGGGGCCATTTTGAGGTCTGGTACAGGCAGGCCCTGGCCATGTGCTGGGGGTCAAGGGGCCATTTTGAGTGCAGGCAGTGTGCTCAGGCCTGCACCCAGTTTGCCTTGCTTTCAACCATTATGCCCAGGGGTACTCAGTGGTGCATGGGCCTAGTTTTTCTGTGGGGTGTCTTGAATTTAAACATCATTGAGGGCATGGATGGCATGGGATTGTGGTGATTTTTATGTGTTTTTCGATTTTTGGGGGTGTTGTGGGGGACTGGCCATGTGGGTGGGGGCCATTTTGAGAGCTGGTACAGGCAGGCCCTGGCCACGTGCTGGGGGTCAAGGGGCCATTTTGAATGCAGGCAGTGTGCTCAGGCCTGCACCCAGTTTGCCTTGCTTTATTTATTTATTTATTTATTTATTTAATTTGTATAGCGCGTTATAACCACCGGGGTCTCTAAGCGCTGTTTGTCCAGAATTACGTAGTGGGGGTTCGGCCTTTACTTGATATTACCACAGCGCCTACAGGCTACACCATGCTTGCCTAAACAGAGTAGTTTTTAATTTTTTCCTGAAGGTTACTTTCCTTCCTTAGTTCTGGGGCCAATTTATTCCATAGTGCAGGAAGCGTGTTGGAGAAAGCGCGTCCTCCCACCGTGGCCAGTTTGAAACGAGATTGGGACAAGAGGGTCGCATCCGACGAACGCAAAGTCCTGCTCGGTGTATAAGGGGACAGGCGAGATTTCAGATATCTCGGTGCATTGCCATACAACACCTTGTGTACGATGCACAAACCTTTAAAAACAACCCTCTGCCGAATCGGGAGCCAATGTAGCTCCTGCATCAGTGGGGAAGAGTGGGCAGTTCTAGGTTTTTTATAGATCAGCCGGGCTGCATCGTTCATAACCCCCTGTAGCATATCCAACAGCCGTTGAGGTAGGCCAATATACAGGGAGTTACCGTAGTCTAGCCTAGCCAGAATTGTGGCTGAGACCACGTGTCTCATGGTGGAAAACGAGAGTAGAGGAGAGATCTTTCTCAATTGTCGCAGCAGGCCTATACAAGTGCCCACTACCGTGGTGACTTGTTTCTTCATGGAGAGTTTATCGTCCACGTATAGACCCAGGCTTTTTACTGCAGACGCCGGCTCCGGCGACGCACCCAGCTCCACAGGCCAAAATCTCTCACTCCAAGGGTTGCCCGTGATGGAGATAGGCAGCACTTCCGTCTTGTCAGGATTAATTTTTAAAGAATTCTCGGACATCCAGTTAGTGGTGGCTTTAAGTATATCCTGCAACCTGGTGGACGCTCCCGGACCATCATCCAGCCGGATGATTATCTGGGTGTCATCAGCGTAGTTGTACACTAAGCAGTCCATCCTGTTCAGCCTTTCAACCATTATGCCCAGGGGTACTCAGTGGTGCATGGGCCTAGTCATTCTGTGGGGTGTCTTGAATTTAAACATCATTAAGGGCATAGATGGCATGGGATTGTGGTGATTTTGTATGTGTTTTTCGATTTTTGGGGGTGTTGGGGACTGGCCATGTGGGTGGGGGCCATTTTGAGGGCTGGTACAGGCAGGCCCTGGCCATGTGCTGGGGGTCAAGGGGCCATTTTGAATGCAGGAAGTGTGCTCAGGCCTGCACCCAGTTTGCCTTGCTTTCAACCATTATGCCCAGGGGTAGTGAGTGGTGCACGGGCCTGGTCTTTCTGTGGGGTGTCTTGAATTTAAACATCATTGAGGGCATGGATGGCATGGGATTGTGGTGATTGTTATGTGTTTTTCGATTTTTGGGGGTGTTGTTGGGGACTGGCCATGTGGGTGGGGGTCATTTTGAGGGCTGGTACAGGCAGGCCCTGGCCATGTGCTGGGGGGTCAAGGGGCCATTTTGAATGCTAGCAGTGTGCTCAGGCCTGCACCCAGTTTGCCTTACTTTCAACCATTATGCCCAGGGGTACTCAGTGGTGCATGGGCCTAGTCTTTCTGTGGGGTGTCTTGAATTTAAACATCATTGAGGGCATCGATGGCATGGGATTGTGGTGATTTTTATGTGTTTTTCGATTTTTGGGGGTGTTGTGGGGGACTGGCCATGTGGGTGGGGGCCATTTTGAGGGCTTGTACAGGCAGGCCCTGGCCTTGTGCTGGGGGTCAAGGGGCCATTTTGAATGCAGGCAGTGTGTTCAGGCCTGCACCCAGTTTGCCTTGCTTTCAACCATTATGCCCGGGGGTACCTAGTGGTGCATGGGCCTAGTCTTTCTGTTGGGTGTCTTGAATTTAAACATCATTGAGGACATGGATGGCATGGGGTTGTGGTGATTTTTATGTGTTTTTCGATTTTTGGGGGTGTGGTGGGGGACTGGCCATGTGGGTGGGGGCCATTTTGAGGTCTGGTACAGGCAGGCTCTGGCCATGTGCTGGGGGTGAAGGGGCCATTTTGAATGCAGGCATTGTGCTCAAGCCTGCACCCAGTTTGCCTTGCTTTCAACCATTATGCCCAGGGGTAGTGAGTGGTGCATGGGCCTCGTCTTTCTGTGGGGTGTCTTGAATTTAAACATCATTGAGGCATGGATGGCATGGGAATGTGGTGATTTTTATGTATTTTTCGATTTTTGGGGGTGTTGTGGGGGACTGGCCATGTGGGTGGGGGCCATTTGAGTGCTGGTACAGGCAGGCCCTGGCCATGTGCTGGGGGTCAAGGGGCCATTTTCAGTGCAGACAGGGTGCTCAGGCCTGCACCCAGTTTGCCTTGCTTTCAACCATTATGCCCAAGGGTACTTAGTGGTGCATGGGCCTAGTTTTTCTGTGGGGTGTCTTGAATTTAAACATCATTGAGGGCATGGATTGCATGGGATTGTGGTGATTTTTATGTGTTTTTCGATTTTTGGGGGTGTTGTTGGCGACTGGCCATGTGGGTGGGGGCCATTTTGAGGGCTGGTACAGGCAGGCCCTGGCCATGTGCTGGGGGTCAAGGGGCCATTTTGAATGCAGGCAGTGTGCTCAGGCCTGCACCCAGTTTGCCTTGCTTTCAACCATTATGCCCAGGGGTAGTGAGTGGTGCATGGGCCTAGTCTTTCTGTGGGGTGCCTTGAATTTAAGCATCATTGAGGGCATGGATGGCATGGGATTGTGGTGATGTATATGTGTTTTTCGACTTTTTGGGGTGTATAACTGATGTTCCTCTGTCTTCCATTGCTTTTAGGTGCACAAGAGAACCACCAGTGCCAGGAAGAAGTCCTGCAGCGGTGTGTGCAGCACAACGTCTCGCGACATCACGTGTGGCCACAGACAAGACAACTCTGCAACTCGTGCAACTGCTGCCTGCTGTTCTGACATCTGAAGAAGATGGACCCCAAGAAAGGTGGCCGTAGTGCCTCAGAGAAGAAAGTTGCCAGTGGCACTGCCAGTAAGAAGGAGCAGAAGAAGCAAGTGGCACCACCTACCAAGGAGACTGGTGTGCCCACAACACCCTTTTTGGGAGAAAAAAAACTACGCCTGCAGCAGCAGCGGTGTCCGTCGGGGACCAAGCTGGAAGCAGCACCTCCGCTTCATTGGGCTCAGTGCCACCACGCCAAGTTAGGTCCAAGACCATAAGTGCTGCTGCGGCAGCCACTTTGGTTGTTCAATCACCATCGACCAGTGATGTTGTCTCATCACAAGAAAGTACCATCCAATCAACACCGGGTGTAACTCAGCTGGCGAGTGTTCAACAACCACAGCCGCAACGACAACCACAAGTGCAACTAGTACAAGCGCAAGTACATGGGCAAGGAGAGGCGCAAGTACATGGGCAAGGAGAGGCGCAAGTACATGGGCAAGGAGAGGCGCAAGTACATGGGCAAGGAGATGCGCAAGTACATGCACAAGGAGAGGCGCAAGTAGAGGTGCATGGAGAGGTGCCACTAGAGGTTCATGGAGCGGCACAACTGCCTACAACGCTTGTTCCTCCAGAAGTAGGGGCACATCAGGAAATTGATATTCAAGTGGAAGAATCATCCGAGGAAGCCACTCCTCCTGAGGATGATCCATTATCTTCCAGATCCCCAGCAAGAAAAAGGTTAAAGAGGGCTGCTACTACTACAAGTTCTTCTTCAAGCCCCCTTCATTCTGATGACCTTGATCTTGATTGGAACCCATCAATGCAGTCTGACAGTGAGGCACGCCATGAGCCGACAAAGGTAGCTAAGCCTAAAAGGAAGGTTCACGCAATGCTTCGACTTATGGTTGGTGACGATGAACAAGAAGGGGTGCCTTCTGCTGCTGATGAAGAGTCTGATGATGACCCAGTCATCACAGACGTCATTCCAGCCACAGGGGGCATGCAGCAGACAAACATTTTAACCCTAGCCCGAATGGCTCCTGAGCGGGATGTGGAATGCAGCCAGCCCTGGGGCTACCCCGATTCTCAAACACGAATCACAGATAAGATAAGCATTTTGGAGAGGTAGAATAATGGGCTAGGACTGGGAGGAGAGCAGAGATTGCCAGTACTACTAGTAAAGTACTAGTAGGGCTACTGAATTCACTAACTCCGTTACTGGCACTTTGGTACATTTCAGGACTAGATGTTTCATTCATGCTGGTAAGTTGGAAGAAACCAAACGTCCAGTAACCACCGCCCACCCCCACACAAAATAATATGAACGCGTATACTATGTTTTGGTATGAAAAATAATTATTAAGAAATATATTGAGGTAGTCAAAAAATGAAATAAATTAAGCCAACTCATCCCCCTACCTAACCCCAACCAATGTCCAAAAGTCCAAAAGTCCCCTTTCCCAAACACCCAATTCCCCCCCCCAACAGTCTTTAAAAAAGGGGCAAGAGACAGTCACTTCCTCCGGTGGCATAGTTTGGCAAGCTGTTGCTTCATGTCCCACTGCTCTTTGCGGAGGTCCCGGAGCTGGCGCTGATGTTTTTTGGCCAACCGCTCCAGGTAGTCCACTCTTTTGCGTAGTCAGCGCACACGAACAATCCAGGATCTGGGGGGGGGGCGCTGATGTTGTTGCTGCTGTGCGGCAGCGGCGGGAGGCTGTCGGGCCACGGCTCCATTTGGCTGGAGGCTTCTGGCTGGTGGACCCGGGGGCAGTGGAGGAGGATGTAGATGTTGATGTCTCCTCATGCTCCCAAGCCCACAACCGCCGATACTTGGCACAAATAGCCTCCAGCCCGGACAGCCATCTCCTTACGGGTGAGCTTTTTGGGAGTAGCATCTATGAAGAAAGAAAGAAAAATACTGTAGCCAATAGTCTTTAACATAAAGTCAAAATAATTCAACTGAAGGTTGACACTCAGTAACACCAGCAAGTAGCAAACACAGTATAACATTTTGGCATGTTTCTGTACGCCGTCTTTGTAAGCCTGTGACACTGTGAGTTTCAGGAATTCCACTAGCAGCACTATAGGTGGACTCACTACTACATACATAGTCAGAGAGTACTAAAAAAGGCCTTTTTTACTTTTTTTACTCTTGTTTTGCAAAAGAAATTAATGGTACGTGGACTTGTGGTAGCCGCCATAATGGCAGCTCACTCAGCTTTCACCCAAGAAATACAGACAAAGGCCATGATGATGCAGACTCGCAGTACTCTAAGCAGTGCATGCAGGTGGGGATAGGAATGACTTACTTTTCTATAGGGGTGGCACTGCCACTGGTCATACTTCATCCACTCACCGTCTGCTCTACTACATCATACACCTCTGCTATCGACGAGGAGGATAAAGAAGATAACATCCAGGCTTCCAAAGTACGTCTATGATTCTTCTTAATGTCTCAAATGTATCAAAAGTTCTTTTTGTCAATAACCAACTAACACCATTTTCATTATATTTTGGAAACCGCCGTCTTCTGTAAAAATGCATTCAACAAAACCATTCTTTACAGTCATAAATAAATATTAAGACTCGCTCGTCCTTCGTTTCACCCTTCTTTAACTTTTCGTTCTTCACATCCCTAAACTACATCTGATATGACTTGGCTTCACAATAAAAATTTGCCAGCTGAGTTGAAGTGAAATAGAGGGGGCCATTGGTTACCAGAGAAGTACCACCGCTAATGCTATTAAAAGTCAAGGTTGACTTTCTTCTACGTGATAGCCCAAAAAGTAGTTCTAAATTAGTAAATGTTCTTGACAGTACAGTGTACTTATACTAGTGTACTGTGTACTACTGTACAGTACATCATACACTCCTTTGCGAGCCTACTCAAAAAAAAAAAATAAGTAAGGAGTATAATAACTTACCACCATCCGCCGCCGCTGAGTCTTCCCCCCCAGCTCCTCCTGTTGGCGCCGCTGCATCCAGAGTGGACCCCTCCGCACTGCTGGCCCCGGCACTGGTGGTTATCTATGCCGCATCAGATGTTGTGACGTCTAGGAAAAACATGTCATATTTTCAGATGCCATACACAACCCCTATTCTTTCTCGTAATGGAAGAAAATGTTATATAACACATTTTTTATTACTGGGATTGAAAAAAAGTAACAGTTTTGGGGAGGGTGTTAATCTTTTATATGCTTATTCCATTAAATGCTACACTTCTTCTTATGACAACTGATGAATGCTTGCTTAACGTGCACCATTTTTCTCATTACAGAAAGAAGATTCCATTGCCCTTCTGCCAGACGATTCACCAACTACTACTGAGTCATCACCAGCAGTACTTTAAGTACTTTAAAAAAGGTGGGGGCTCCCGCACAGTTATTCTAATAATTTCATGTGTCTGTTAACTATTATTAAGTTTGAGTCATACTAATTTCATTCATGGGAATGTTGTTTAAACTTTAACGTCATCTTCATCCATCAGAATACTATGCTATTAAAAATAAAGAAATAATGTTTTCATTTCTTAATTGAAAATAAAACTTTAAAACTAACAAACACTGTGTGGTTTTTGTTTACGAGTGAGTGAGCGGAAAGGTTTGAACTACTGCACTTGGCAGTCATGTTTCAGTGACTCAGATAGGCCGGGACTCGGAGGTAGTCTTCTTCTGTTCTTCTGGGTCGTAAAATCATTGGTCAGACATTCTAGATAGTCGGTCAGGCAATTGGGGGTTCAACTTCTGTTCGGACTGAGGTATGTCGAAAGTCGAACTGCACCTATCATCAACAATGTCCTATTTATCTTGTCCATACTTCTTTGTGTGCAGAATGGTAAAACACCTTCACTCCGCATTTTTTATTCCGCATACCTTCAGTCCGCAAATACTATTACTCCGCATTACTATTATATCGCATACCATTACAACTTATATGCTTTTACCACGCATGCTTTTACAGCGAAATTCATTTTAAAAGCATGAATGGTAAAAGCATATGTTTTTTAGTTTTAAGTTTACGGTAAGTATATGGTTTTAGTTTGGGGGTGTTGGGGTATATGTTGGGGTTCAGGGGTATTTTAAGGGTTAAGGGATAGGTTTGGGTATTGGGGTTCAGGGGTATTTTTAGGCTTGAGGGTAAGTTTGGGTTTTGGGGTACAGGGTTATTTTTAGGGTATAGGGCTAGCGTTGGGTTTTGGGGTACAGGAGTATTTTTAGGGTTCAGGAGTAGGTTTGAGTTTTGGGGTACAGGGGTGTTTTAGGGTTCAGGAGTAGTTTTGGGTTTTGGGGTACAGGGGTATTTAAGGGTTATGGGGTGGGTTTGGGATTTGGGGTACAGGGGTGTTTTTAGGGTTCAGGGGTAGATTTCAGTTTTGGGGTACAGGGGTGTTTTTAGGGTTCAGGGGTAGGTTTGGGTTTGGGGGTACAGAGGTGTTTTTAGGGTTCAGGGTTAGGTTTGGGTTTTGGGGTACAGGGGTGTTTTTAGGGTTCAGGGTTAGCTTTGGGTTTTTGGGAACAGGGGTGTTTTAGGGTTCAGGAGTAGGTTTGGGTTTTGGGGTACAGGGGTATTTTAGGGTTCAGGAGTAGGTCTGGGTTTTGGGGTACAGGGGTATTTTAGGGTTCAGGGGTAGGTTTGGGTTTTGGGGTACAGGGGTATTTTTAGGGTTCAGGGTTAGGTTTGAGTTTTGGGGTACAGGGGTATTTTAGGGTTCAGGGATAGGTTTTAGTTTTGGGGTACAGGGGTGTTTTAGGGTTCAGGAGTAGGTTTGGGTTTTGGGGTACAGGGGTATTTTAGGGTTCAGGGGTATTTTAGGGGTACCGGGGTATTTTTAGGGTTCAGGGCTAGGTTTGAGTTTTGGGGTACAGGGGTATTTTAGGGTTCAGGTGTAGGTTTGAGTTTTGGGGTACAGGGGGATTTTAAGAGTTCAGGGCAAGGTTTGGGTTTTGGGGTACAGGGGTATTTTTAGGGGTACAGGGGTATTTTTAGGGTTCAGGGCTAGGTTTAAGTTTTGGGGTACAGGGGTATTTTAGGGTTATGGGTAGGTTTGAGTTTTGGGGTACATGGGTATTTTAAGTGTCAAGATGGGTTAGTGTTTAAGGGTACTGGGGTGTTTTAAGGAAAAGGGGTGGGTTAGTATTTTGGGGTGCAGGGGTATTTTAAAGGTCCAGGGTGGGATTATTTTTTAGGGTGAAAAGGGTATTTAAAAAAAAAAATATATATATATATATATATAAATATATATATATATATATATATATATTCACTGAAAAAACCATAGGTTACTCACCAGTTATAGTTAGGAATTAGCATTTAAAAAACCTTTGAAATTCACTGAAAAAACCATAGGTTTCACACCAGTTATAGTTAGCTGGAAATTTTACTCGCATAAAACCATTGAAATTCCCACGTTATAGTTAGTTGGACTCACTATAACTTGCACGTCTGCAATGCACTGCTGATGACGTCACTTATTACATCACTCATGCATATATTTAAATATTTAAACATTACTCGCTAATATATGTATTCACTAAGATACACTTAATAAGCCAGTTAACCAATCAATTTTTTTTTTTTAAACACTGAAAAAACCATAGGTTTCAGGCCTTATATAGTTAGGAATTAGCATTTAAAAAACCTTTGAAATTCACTGAAAAAACCATAGGTTTCAGGCCTTATATAGTTAGGAATTAGCATTTAAAAAACCTTTGAAATTCACTGAAAAAACTATAGGTTTCAGGCCTTATATAGTTAGGAATCAGCATTTAAAAAACCTTTGAAATTGACTGAAAAAACCATAGGTTTCAGGCCTTATATATAGTTAGGAATTAGCATTTAAAAAAACCTTTGAAATTCACTGAAAAAACCATAGGTTTCAGGCGTTATATAGTTAGGAATTAGTTTTTAAAAAACTTTGAAATTCACTCAAAAAACTATAAGTTTTAGTGGTGTTATAGTTAGCTGGACATTTTACTCATACAAAACCAATGAAATTGCTCCTATATAGTTAGTTGTACTAACTATATTTCGCGCACCCGCAATCTACTGCTGATGATGTCACATATTAGATCATTCATGACATGGTCAGTGACATCACTGATGACATCTCAAATGACATCACTGATGACATCACTGATGACATCATCCACGTGACAATCACATACACCTTTTCATACACTATTACAATTTTTCATCACTGTTTGTAAAATACAGAGTATCATATTTAAATCCATTGTCACGGCAATACAAGTATCTAAAAATCCACTCAGTGATTCATAGATGTGTACACACATCTAATCACTTACCTATGGATTCACTCATACATGCTGTCAATGAACAATAGAACACTATCAAAAATACTTATACATCTATATCGACATAAAACAACAGCACGCATCCTATTCACATATGAACTCATCCTACTCACTTATGCAAACAATGGATCATACTTACATATTTACTTAGCAAAACGCTTATACAAACACCACTTCTTCTATTCATTTAGATAGTAAGTCATACTTAGTGAATTATAAAATCATTATTACAAGTATACAGTTATCCATTCAGTCACTCACACAATCATTGTGTCTTATGTATACTTATTTATATACAATAACTGACACATACACTGCCTTTTATTTTTCTAGTTTGTTGGACCTGTACCTTTGAGAAATATATTTGCTCATCACCACACCCATAAAGAGATTCCCTCACCCAAACTGTTAGAACATGTAGTTTTAACTTCATATATCTACTGAATCAACTATTCACACATCTTTGGACAGTCACACACCCCCCACCGAACCACACACATTTTCACACTCCCATACAAATACTTAGTTAACTAATCAATAACTAATATAGACTTTGACATAGTTAGTAATCAACTGTAGAATCAGTTTACACAACAACTGACAAAGTGATACAGATATTCACACAGTTTAGTCACTATCCACTATATTTAGTGAGACATTATAAATTGGTCAAGTAAACAGTCAATTACACTGCTACTAAATCCTCCATCCAAATATTTATTTATATATATCCACTCATTCTTCAATGTAAATTGCTATATATATAATGCATATTTAAATAACGAAGCAAACCACATTCACTGGATGATGTCATCAGTGATGTCATCAGTGATGTCATTTGAGATGTCATCAGTGATGTCACTGACCATGTCATGAATGATCTAATATGTGACATCATCAGCAGTGGATTGCGGGTGCGCGAAATATAGTTAGTACAACTAACTATATAGGAGCAATTTCATTGGTTTTGTATGAGTAAAATGTCCAGCTAACTATAACACCACTAAAACTTATAGTTTTTGAGTGAATTTCAAAGGTTTTTTCCAAAACGAATTCCTAACTATATAACTCCTGAAACCTATGGTTTTTTCAGTGAATTTCAAAGGTTTTTTTAAATGCTAATTCCTAACTATATAAGGCCTGAAACCTATGTTTTTTTCAGTGAATATATATACAGCTGACAGGGACTATTGTCTTTCATTGTAGGCATGTTTTTGGTGACCGTTGTGTCTATTGCGATTTATTATTATAACATGTGCAGGAATAGGCTTTTATGCTGGTTGCTATGGCATTATAGTTTGATAATGTTATAGTTTGATAAATTTCACTCAATATATTTCTTTTAATGTTTATAGTACATTATATAATTCGATGTACTTTAACGTATTTGTACTGTTATAATCCATGTTAATATAACATCATTCGCATATACAATGGTCATAACATGCGGGTCTTTGATAATAATTACCATTTGGCATTTGTAAAATAGTATTTGAACAGATAAAATCAATTATAAACACTTTGCCATATATGTCAAATCACCATGCTATATGATAGTCTGTCAACCATTTCTATTGATTTACACATTGTGGTCACATGGTACAGAGTAAAGTGCTGTAATTGGTGGTTTGCCGTTTTTTAAATAAGTTTAGTGTGTAATGGCAAACACTCTTTTATTCCGGTGAACAAGGCGACAGGGTCGCCGAAACGCGTCCGGTCCATGGCACTTCCGCTGCACATGAAATAATGACAATAAAATAGAAGACACTGCAATCGCTACCTGAGTCTGTGTCCGTTTTTCTCTGTGAGGGTGCTGCAGTCTGTGGCATTCTTTGGAGCGTTTTTACATTTGTAGAGAAGCAGGACTTGGCTTCTCTCTTCAACGGACCCCTTTTCAAAAGTTGGCTGGTGTGGAAACAACAAGTCGTTTGGAGGATTCGGCTCGGGAGAGTCACTACCAATCAGCCCCCTGCTTGACCTGTGAAGGCGGAGAACACGACGGGCTTGGTGCAGTCCAGCGGAGTCGGCTGACTCACGGAGGACGGAGCACGGCGTTTCGAGCAGTGAGCCCTACGTATCCTGGTATACGAGCAGGTGAGAAGGTGATAGCATGCAGTGTCTGCAGGGACCCACGCACAGCAAAGGGTTCAGAAGTTTGATTTACTGTGCACATAATAAGCAGGAGTGCCTCGACATGGAGGAAATATTTGCTACCAGGGAAAGAACTGCAGAGGACTTATTTCTAAATCTGCCGTCAGTGGACGAACGCCCGACTCGGGGTGAGTCAACAACAATCATGCAAGGGGACATAAGAAATGTAATTAAACGATTGGAAAAACATCATAGGAGTGAAATGATGAAATGGTGGGAAATAAAATCGCTTGACAAATATCGCGAAGCAGGGCGAGTGCCAAGAGGCTTACGTATATTGCTGGCGCCTAACTTTGACAATCCAAACCCCGAACTGTTGAAACAATGGGCAGAAAACAATCTAGATGCATCAATGCGTAATGTCTGCCTACTAATTAAGTTTGCCAAAGTGGATTGTGAGGTAGACTTACAGGAGATACAAAAAGTAACAGAGGATTTGGATAAACTTACCACCAATGACAATAAGGACACGGTGGATAATTTAATGAAAGAAATGTACGACCGCAAAAACAAGCAGGAAGAGACAATAAAAACACGAAAGATCTGGAAGTTTACCAGAGACAAAAATGACTACGAGAGAGGTCAAGTGTTCACCTTCTCTCGCAAATATGATAATGTCAAAAAACAAAAAGCCCTTGTCCGATCAATGGGACAGACAGCAGGAGCTCAGGCAATTGCATCTACATCTACATCCACAGGTGCTGAGGGAGGTCCAACTACCAATTTGGACATAGGCACAATGGGCCATGGCCCGGACTGTGACTCAGATGGCAGTTCGGGGGGGTCAACCTCCTCCTTTACCCTGCTGGGGCCAGTCAGCTATGCAGAGGAACTGGATTTTATAAGGGAACAACGCCTACAGACCCTTCGACCGAGAGCCAGTCAATTACCAGGCAAACCAAAAACAGACGGCGGAAACCAAGGCGCAAATGCGCAAAACGGCGGAGGCAGGGGGCGCCAGAAAAAGAAGAACTGGCGCAATTAAATGAGCCAACCAACCCCCTGACTATCATCAACTTAACAGACATTGAATTAAACGCCGCAGAGACCCAGCTTCTATCTTTAGGTCTTAGTTTCTGTCCGGAGAGCAATTTTGACTATGTCCAGACACGTGTTGATATATATAAGTTTATTAGAAAACTTAAATTACGAAAGTTCTTTCTCATTAAAAATCATGGTCGTACTACCACCAGCAATGTACAACCAGTGCCACAAGCTAGCACAAGTTTGACAGCAGGAACAATGCCGTCCTTGGCAACACTTCTAGCACTAAGAGACGACCAGGACAGCATTATGTGCTCCCAAAATGTGGCGCAGGAAGAAGGCATCAACATTTCACTACCAGGGAAAAGTCCTTTCAAAGCACCATCGACATTTGTCCCCATCATGCCACGAGACGCTCTCGATATTTTTCATGAGAGGGTCAACGACGAATTGAAACACCTGTACAGAAATTCTTGCAGATCTAAAACCAAAGCTAGTGGAATGGCAAGGGAATATTTTCAACTAATGAAAAAACTGAAAGACAAGAAAAATGTTGTCATCAATAATGCGGATAAAGGGGGCAATATTGTTCCATGGGACAAAACAAAGTACCGTGCAGAGGCTTTTAGTCAATTGGAAGATAACATCTGCTATGAGCGTAGCGATGGAATCTCAGTGCGTAGAATCAGTAGTGATTACAAAATTGTGTTATCACAATGGCAACGAGAGGGGTTAATCACAAAAGACGAATTAAAATTTTTACACAAAGAACATCCTGTATTGCCCCTATTCTACCTCATTCCAAAAGTCCACAAAGGCCTAGACCCTCTACAAGGCAGACCCATCATCTCTGCCATCAACAGTTGTTTTGAAAATACGTCCAAATATGTCGACCATTACCTGCAGGAATTTGTTACAAGTCTGCCCACCTACTTACAGGATTCAAGAGACTTTTTATTAAAACTTAATGCCATTGAATGGACACAAGATATGTTGTTTATGACTCTAGACATTACTGCACTCTATACGTGTATAGAACATGAGGACGGTATACATGCAGTACAATACTATCTAGACCAAAGAAATATTGGCATGTACCAGCACAACAAAATGTTGGTTGAAATGATTAGACGATGTCTAAACAATAATGTGTTTTTATTTGACACCAAGATCTATAGACAAAAACGTGGAGTGGCAATGGGGGCATGCTTCTCTCCCAGCTATGCATGCTTACATGTAGGCTGGTGGGAGGAGCATGTCCTCAGAGGCCAACACAAGGCCCTGTTTGATGCCCATGTAGCCCACATGTGGCGTTATATCGATGATGTTTTTATCGTGTGGAAAGGCAATAGAGACCAGGCTTTGGATTTTGTCAGGATTATTAACGACAATGAGCTCAATCTAGCCTTCACTAGTGATATAAGTGCACACACGGTAAACTTTCTGGACATCAAAGTTACATTACTAGAAGGGGTCATTACCACTAGTCTATATCAAAAACCAACAGCTGGTAATACGCTCCTGCACGCGACTAGCTTTCACCCGCGTCACACCATTGACAGCTTACCGTATGGTGAATTTTTAAGAATAAGACGCGCGTGCAGTACAGATCGAGCTTGGATAGAGTCACAAGAAATTGCAAGAAAGAGACTGTTAGCCAGAGGCTATAGAAAGCACAACTTGGATGTAGCATTGTTGAAAGTAAATTCTATCGACAGAAATAGTCTGCTACAGTCTAATCCTCCAGTTGTTAGCAAAGAGGGAGCTATAATTTCCGGTACATCCACTTCAGTGGAAAGTCCTGTAGTGGAAGCCTCATGTAGATTCATCACTACATATAGCAAACAGTCACAAGCAATTAGAAAAATCTTGAATACCCAGTGGCCCATAGCTTTGACTGACGGTGTGGTAAAAGAAGTCTTGCCCATCAAACCAGATATCACTTACCGCAAAGCTTACTTTATGAGGTCTGATTTAGTCATCAATAGTCCGGAGGTAATCAATAAAGACTACTGGGTATCTTCTAGATATGGCTTTTTTAAATGCAGTAGCTGTAGAGCCTGTAAATTTGGTGCCAATACTAAAACATATCGGTGTGCCTTCAATGATAATGAGATCAAAATTAAGGGCAATTTTAACTGCAAAACGGAGTTTGCAGTTTATTTTTTATCATGCATATGCGGATTGCGCTATGTAGGGAGCACCAAATTGCAAGTTCAGGCTCCTATTCTCCAACACCTGAGAGCCACTGTCAATTCAGACCAATCATATCCAGTGGCAAGAAATGTCAGGACAGAACATGGGGGCAATCTTAATGTCTTGTCCTATTTTGTAATTGACAGTGTGCCAGCTAATAGAAGAGGCGGTGATAGAGATAAGTCCCTCAGGCGGTTGGAGACAAAATACATTTTAGAGTTAGACACCAAGAGTCCAAAAGGTCTTAACATCTGTGAAGACCTGTATCACTATCTCTGATTATAATACCTTAGACATTTGTTTATCAGACTATATATGCTTTGCGATGATTTGATTAATGTATATATATGAAATCCTGTACAATACGTTAAGAATTGGTCATTGATATTAAGATCGTTAGTTGTTGGTGTTTGGTGAATACGGATTTTAGCATGAATTTAATTTGAATTTATGTTTTTATTCTGATTTTACGTAAGCGCCCGATTTTTATAACGATATGACCTGTAATGTAGTTATATTTTCTATATACATCCTTTCAAAGACACTTTTTGATATCAGGTAATAAGTATGCATTAGTCACTTTATCCATATGTACAGGGTTACAAATTGTATATAATCTTTGTAAAGTATTTTGGTCCTTAAATTCTGCTTGTTCTTTCCCGTATTAGATTCCCCGGCTGGGGAATTTATTGTATTTTGCACATAGAAGTTTTACACTTTACACTTGGCACTTTACAGGCACTGCAGCACTTTATCTCTGATTTTAACCTGTGATCATTCATATATGTTCAGTTTAAACTACAGCTGACAGGGACTATTGTCTTTCATTGTAGGCATGTTTTTGGTGACCGTTGTGTCTATTGCGATTTATTATTATAACATGTGCAGGAATAGGCTTTTATGCTGGTTGCTATGGCATTATAGTTTGATAATGTTATAGTTTGATAAATTTCACTCAATATATTTCTTTTAATGTTTATAGTACATTATATAATTCGATGTACTTTAACGTATTTGTACTGTTATAATCCATGTTAATATAACATCATTCGCATATACAATGGTCATAACATGCGGGTCTTTGATAATAATTACCATTTGGCATTTGTAAAATAGTATTTGAACAGATAAAATCAATTATAAACACTTTGCCATATATGTCAAATCACCATGCTATATGATAGTCTGTCAACCATTTCTATTGATTTACACATTGTGGTCACATGGTACAGAGTAAAGTGCTGTGATTGGTGGTTTGCCGTTTTTTAAATAAGTTTAGTGTGTAATGGCAAACACTCTTTTATTCCGGTGAACAAGGCGACAGGGTCGCCGAAACGCGTCCGGTCCATGGCACTTCCGCTGCACATGAAATAATGACAATAAAATAGAAGACACTGCAATCGCTACCTGAGTCTGTGTCCGTTTTTCTCTGTGAGGGTGCTGCAGTCTGTGGCATTCTTTGGAGCGTTTTTACATATATATATATATATATATAGATATATATATATATATATATTGCGAGTATTTTTACTATTTATAACTTTATCATACATGCCTTTGCATTGTAAAGGCATGCGTGGTAAAGTTATTTGCGGGCCAAAAATTCGCGGAATAATGGTATTACGGAGTAATTGTATCCGCGTTGTTATAAATGCGGAGTAATGGTATGCGGAGTGTTAGTTTGCGGGATAACATCATATATTCGTGCAGAATAGTCCCTGAAACACTAGCGGTATGGGATGTGCTCCTCTCAAATCAAAAAGGCAACTGCTACCTTTTACTTGGTGTAAACAATGACATTTTGTTGTTGGAAATTGTCAAAGCACTTACATTAAGAAGACTGAATAGACAGCAAGGGCATCCCAGAGGACTGCACTCAGTTCCTAGAGCTATTGCTGTATCAGAGTTTTTTTTCACACCGTTTGCCGAATGGGCAAGCTTAACTACTTACACAGACCGAATCATAATTGTAAATAGTAGTAGCACAGAGAGTGATGGTAGAGGCAGGATAAGAATGTAGAAAGTAGTCTACATTAGAAGAAGATCAAAGACTATTTTGTAAAACATAGAATTATTAGGAACCAGTTTGTAATGAGTAGGAGCTGTAAAAGTTAGGGAAGTATAAGTATTAATATAACAATAGAACAACTTACTGGGGCCAGCAGAAGAGCCTGCAAGAGACTGAGCCTCTCCACCTTCTGCCACCGGAGTCTCTGTCGCCGCCGGCGCCTTGCCCCTGGGAGGTCCTGGTGATCATGAAATGAAGAAACACAACATGGATGATTGTTTTTTGGGAAATATTTGATTTCTTTGTACTCAATCTAAAATTATGTCGGGGAAACAAATTAACATCAATTGCATCTGATCTGGTCAACTAGGAGGATAGTAGTACAGTATTGCAGGATTCGCAGACCGTCTAATAGGAAAGTTATGTAATTCACTAACTACATCAACAACAAAAAGGTTCTACTATGACTGCCATCACTCAGCAGCATGAGACGTCGTGTGACAGACACAGTCCGTCATCGTGATTGCAGACCACTAACAAATGTCCTATAACAAGTAATAAATAATATACTCAACGTATCAATCCACCACTATCTCTTCAAAGTGGCAGCAGCAGGAGCACAAAGAAGGACTAGACTTGAGTCTACTGTCTCTAGCATTACGCAGTAATGCTCTCAAATGACTAAAAAGTTGCAAACAAGTAAGCATAGTAGCAACGCCAATAACCAGGCGAGCACCTGGAATGACAGAAGCTATTTAAACATTAATTTACGTGCAATGTAATCGAATCAGCAGCATTCGTACTCTTCAGGAAAAAAATAGATTAGCAATATAACAGAGCAGAAGGAAAAAAAGTAGTTATTAAATAGCTACTTACCAAGGCCATGGATCTCCACACCGAGCAGGTCGAGCATGTCATGTTCCCGGTCCAAGATGTCACTCCACCGGTGCGTCACTTGCTGGTAGGTGCGCCGGACCCCGGATTCCTTACACATGCGCCGGCACACCTTCTCCCACAGCTGGCGACGCTCTCGGAGGCCGTAACCGGAAGCAATCCACCCACCTGCTGCCACGGTCTTAGGGAGGTGGACTTGGACAAAAACCATCAAGGCGGCCACCTCCACCGCAGAGAAGATCTCCCTGGCCTGGACTTCCTCCCCCCTCAAACGCCCGCAAGGGTGCCGGGTACGGGGTGCTGGGCCCTTCCCCTTGCCCTTGTCGCCTCCCTTAGCCATGGTCCTGGGCACAAGAAGAAGGAAAGAAGAATAGGTGTGGAAAAAAAATAGGAGCGAGAGCGAAAGAAATAAAGTAGGTACTAAAGTAACAAAAACGTTAAAAAAACACAAAATATAGATGTAGGAAATTGAAGAGAGAGATAATAAGCAACAAAAAAAAAGTTCAAAAAACATAGGATTACAAAGATGTAGGATGGATAGAAAGGTAGCATGCCCAAACCATAGCAGTGAATGAAAAACAAGATGGCCGCGCCCATAGAGGACCGCTTGGGTAAGTGTGCGATATTTTCCCCGCGAGCACGCAAAAACGCCCATAAACACATAATCGCGCCCCGCATACGACGCAAGCATGCAACTAGCGCCCAGAAACAGAAACACGTCACGCAAACAAGATGGCCGCGCCCATACACGACCGCATGGGCAACCTCGGGGTTGGTGCGTTGCAAGCGGTCCGCGAATAAGCAAAAAAACTGCGCGAACACGCAAAAAAAAAGAAATCAGCAAATTCGCACGAATTTGCAGAATGCAAGTTCGATTTCGCACGAATTCGCGCCCCGCGAATATCGCGAAATGGCAGAAAAACTAATTTTGGAAAACGGAAAGCACTTAGCAGGTGCAAAAGTTCAAGCTAATTTGTAACCATTCCCTGTAGTGCTTCCTGAGGGGCCCCTCCAGAGTTCAATAGCCTACTTGCAACTATTCTCTGACCCTGCTCTGACCCTCAAAGCAGGGTCAGAGAATAGTTACAAGTATGGCACAATGCTCCTGTAAAAAAAATAACTGCAACAGGAAGCACTTACAGCTAAGGAAGCAGGTGCCAGACTTGAAGCACAAATTCAGTGACACATTAACCAGCCCCAAATTATTTCATCTCAGTTGAGGCTGGGCAGGTTTGCTTTCCCCCATAATCTACAGTGGTGAACAAGAGGGTGGTAGTGGTGAACCAGAGGGTGATGTAATGAACGAGAGGGTGGCAGTGATGAACCAGAGGGGAACATTGATGATCCAGAGGGTGGCAGTGGTGAACCAAAGGGTGCTGTGATGAACCAGAGGGTGGCAGTGGTGAGTGCTGAACCAGAGGGTGGCAGCAGGGGTGAACAAGAGGGTGCTGTGATGAACCAGAGGGTGGCACTGGTGAACCAGAGGGTGCTGTGATGAACCAGAGGGTGGCAGTGGTGAGTGCTGAACCAGAGGGTGGCAGCAGGGGTGCACTGGAGGGTGCTGTGATAAACCAGAGGGTGGCACTGGTGAACCAGAGGGTGCCGTGATGAACCAGAGGGTGGCAGTGATGAACCAGAGGGGGACAGTGATGAACCAGAGAGTGGTAGTGGTGAACCAGAGGATGACAGTGGTGAACCAGAGGGTGCTGTGATGAACCAGAGGGTGGCAGTGGTGAACCACAGGGTGCTGAGATGAACCAGAGGGTGGCAGTGGTGAACCAGAGGGTGGCAGTGATGAACCAGAGGGGGACAGTGATGAGCCAGAGGGTGGCAGTGGCAAACCAGAGGGTGGCAGTGATGAACCAGAGGGTGGCAGTAATGAACCAGAGGGTGGCAGTGATGAACCAGAGGAGGACAGTGATGATACAGAGGGTGGCAGTGGTGAGTGCTGAATCAGAGGGTGGCAGCAGGGGTGAACCACAGGGTGTCAGTGGTGAACCAGAGGGTGCTGTGGTGAACCAGAGGGTGACAGTAATGAACCAGAGGGTGGCAGTGATGAACCAGAGGGGGACAGTGATGATCCAGAGGGTGGCAGTGGCAAACCGGAGGGTGGCAGTGATGAAGGGTGGCAGTGGTGAACCAGAGGGTGGCAGTGGTGAACCAGAGGGTGGCAGTGATGAACCAGAGGGGGACAGTGATGATCCAGAGGGTGGCAGTGGCAAACCAGAGGGTGGCAGTGATGAACCAGAGGGTGGCAGTGGTGATCCTGAGGGTGGCAGTGGCGAACCAGAGGGTGGCAGTAATGAACCAGAGGGTGGCAGTGGTGAACAAGAGGGTGCTACTGGTGAACCAGAGGGTGACAGTGGTGAACCAGAGGGTGCTGTGATGAACCAGAGGGTGCTGTGATGAACCAGAGGGTGGCAGTGGTGAACAAGAGGGTGGCAGGGATGATCCTGAGGGTGGCAGTGGTGAACAAGAGGGTGGTAGTGGTGAACCGGAGGGTGACAGTGGTGAACCAGAGGGTGCTGTGATGAACCACAGGGTGGCAGTGGTGAGTGCTGAACCAGAGGGTGGCAGTACCGGTGAACCAGAGGGTGTTGTGATGAATCAGAGGGTGGCAGTAGTGAGTGCTGAACCTGAGGGTGGTAGGTGTGAACCAGAGGGTGGCAGTGATGAACCAGAGGGTGGCAGTGATGAACCAGAGGGTGGCAGTGATGAACCAGAGGGTGTCAGTGGTGAACCAGAGGGTGTCAGTGGTGAACCAGAGGGTGCTATGATGAACCAGAGGGTGGCAGTGATGAACCAGAGGGTGGCAGTGATGAACCAGAGGGTGCTGTGCCCATACACGACCGCCATGCAAGCGGCCCGCGAACACGCAAAAAGCCCCGCGAACACGCAAAAAGCCCAGCGAACACGCAAAAATCCCAAAATTCGCAATTTCGCACGAATTTGCGAATTATGCCGATCGCGAATTCGCTTTTGCACGATTTCGCGGACCGCGATTTCGCAGATTTCGCCCATACTTAATTTAGTTTAGCAATTCCTTAAACAATTGATAAAATAGGAGGTAGTATCAAATAGTGGAATTCGTGGAAGGGGGATATACAATTTCTTTAATATATATAGTTTCTCTTTTTTATATAAGATAAAAAAGAGGAGAAGAAAAAGTTGCAAGAAAGAAAACAAAAAAATCAAAACTATAGGGTCTAAATTAAAGGAGAGTGTGAGGATAGAAAAGTAGTAAAAGGTAACCATAATAAATCAGATGTAACTTTTTGAGAAAGTGAAAGAGACAGTCGCTATTCTGTGCTCATCACAAATAAGATTCCACCATTTTAATATTCATATATTAGAATTGTCTTTCCAACAAGTAAGTTTAACTTTAAATTTAAGTGCAATGAAAAGTTCGAACAAGACAGACTTTGAAGAAAGATTGTCAAAATATGGTGACATAGGGGCCTATTAGGGTGGCGGGGGGACTTAGGTACGCCCACCATCCTAGTGGGAACCGGACCATCCGCCTGCCATGCGGCGGTCCCACACCCCTTATCATGATGCGACTGCCACCCCGGCAGTTGCATCTGGCATTTTAACATTGCAATGAGTGCTCCTGGCTGCAGCACCTGCCGCAATGGTAAAATGCCATGTGGTGCATTTCCATACACATCGTGGTAGGCACCGCGTGGTGCCTGCCACCTTGTGCATGGACATGTAGGGGGTACCTATGCCCCCCACCCCCGCTACCTCCCGGGGACCCGCAACGGGCCCCCAAAGCAAATCCCTGCCAGCATTTCCATGGCGGCATCGGCGCCATGGAAAGGCCTTCAAATCTTTACATCCTAATATGGCTGGCGGTGCCTGCTAGGCACCGCCACCATATGTGAGCCCCTGCACTGTCCAGCTGTCAATCGTAAGGATTGCCGACCAGCAGAAAAGACGTGGATTGACTGTCCGCCCGCCACGATACCCATCGCCATCGTAATATGGCAGTGGGTAATTCACATTACGCGATCGTCATGGGCCCCATAGTTCTAAGAAAAACATTTTGAATGGAAATGAAAGATTACAGGAAAAATTTCTTAAACATTTTGATCAAATTGATTTTCAATAGGCAAACACTTTAGGACAATAGTAATAATGGTGAGTTACATTTCCATTAGAAGAAAGACATGACCAACATAAAGGAGTGGCAGAGGAATCAATTTTATGGATAAATGAGGGAATAATACCAGCCCTATTATATACAAAAAAATAAAGATTGGGTAATATTTGCATGTCTGTAAGGATTGGAAATTTTACGCCATAGATTATCCCACTGATGAACAGACAGCGCTATTGAAAGATCCTTCTCCCATAAAAATTCAATAGAGGATAAAAACATATAAATTAGGGATGCTTTGGGGTGGAATAAAAAGTGATATTATATAATGGTGTCAGAGGAGTGAATCAAGAGGAATCAGGAGGAAAGTTATTATTTAATAAAACAGATTGGAGTCCAGCTGATAATTGGTTGTATTGTTATAAACAATAGTTAGGTAAGTCATAGTGTTCTTGTAATTGAGCAAATGGTATAATGGTTTTTTGGTAAAATAAATGGTGGACACATAAGATACCCTTTTCTTTCCAGTGTTTGATGTAAAATGATTTATGGCAAAACTCAATAGAATTATTATACCAAATAGAAGATGCATGATAAGACTGATAGAAATAAGAACTTTGGGTAAATATTGTATGCAGTAAATGTTGGGAATATATTAAAATTGGGTATTTAGATATAAATGTACAGTTAGACATGAAAATAACATCATAAAATGAAAAGTCATGGAGGAAAGAACGCAAAAAATAATCCATTGTGGTATAGGTGAGTCATGATAGTGCTTAGACAAAACATAAAATTGTTGAATTAAAAAAGCAGTATGATACAACTTAAAATAAGGAAACATACACCACCTTCATTCTTTGGAAGAATTAATTTAGATAGGGCAATACAAGCAGGTTTATTATTCCAGAGAGATTTGGTGCAAATAGAGGTAATTTGGGCAAAATAATAATTAGGGATTTTGAAGAGGAACACAGAAAGTATAAAAAAAAGAACATGTGGTACAATGGTTATTTTAATGATATCCAATCTGCCCCACCAGGATAAGTGAAGAGGGGACCAGGTAGAGAGGGTGGGCCAGATTCACAAAAGTAATCTGAGACAAAATCCTAACTTTATGACTTTCTGTATTCACAAAAGGCATTTAGGAGTAGTAAAGTTAGGATTTGCCTTTTGTGAATACCTAAAGTTGTCAATTTAGGATTATGTCTCAGTTTAGGAGTAGTAAAGTTAGGAATCCTAACTTTACCACTCATAATGCCTTTTTGTGAATACCGAAAGTCGTAAAGTCAGCATTTTGTCTCAGATTACTTTTGTGAATCGGGCCCTACGTTTTGAATTTTGAGATTTAGGGCAGTATATTTATGAATAAGAGTAGTAGAAGTATTGGGGGAAAACCAGACTCCCATCTATTTATTCCTAGCGGGGCACCATGTAAAATCGGTGCTATCACATGAGGAATTTAAGGGAGAAATCTCAGATTAAGAAACATTTAACCTGTAACCAGAAACATTGGAATATGAATCAATCTCTTGCAAAAAGGGATCCAGGGAGGCAAGGGGATTAGGCATATAACTCAGAATATCATCAGCATAAGTAGAGAGTTTAATTTCAAGAGAGTTATGTTTAAAACCAGATATAAGAGGGTTACATCCAATACGTTCAAGAAAGGGTTCCAAGCGAAGAAGAAAAAGCAGAGGTGAAAGAGAACAGCCTTGTCTAAGACCCCTAAGTAAATTATAATACAGAGAAAGACGCTCATTAACAAAAACACAGGCCCATGGTTCAGAGGATAGTAATTTGATAAATGAAAGAAATTTTGGAACAAACCCATACCAGTGGAGATAATTAAACATAAATTGCTAATTAATACAGTCAGAAGCTTTTTCTGCATCAAGGGATAGGGCAGCAAGAGGAGAAGGTTATGTTCTCCCAAAAGCAAGGACATTAAAGAACATCCTAGCATTATTGGAAGCAAGTCTGCCCCTAATAAAAGCAGCTTGGTCAGGAAGGGGTATAACTTCTTCCAACCGGGGGCAAACATTTTAGCAAACTTTTTACATTCATAGTTAACTAACAAGATTGGACGATAGTTTTTACAGTGGGCAGGATCCTTATCTGGTTCTGGAATAAGAACAATAATGTCATCTAAAAAGGAGCCATTAGCTATAGAATGTATTAAAACAGAATTAAAAAGTTCAAGTAATTTAATACCGAAAAAATAGGAAAATAGCATATAAGTTCAATAGAAAACAACCTGGACTGGGAACTTTGGCCTTTTTCAAACATTTGATAGAATCAATGATCTCCTGAAGAGTTACGTCCTTTTCAAGAGCACTGAAAATTTCAGAAATGGAAGGAGGATTAGGAAGATTACAAGTCTTCCATACATCAAAGAATGGCAAGAGGCAATGGCGGATTGGAACGCCTTGTGTGATTTGTCAGGCTTAAATTTACAATCAGAGAAAGGATCCAACCAGCCATTAAAGTCACCAGCAACAATTATATTAGGGTTAGTGATGAAGAACAACGTTATTTTAACAAAGTGCTAAAATCCAGGGCCAGATTTGACAGGGCCATAAATGTTGAAAAAAGTAACATGTTTTTGAAAAATTATAGCATCCAGCATTACCCAACATCCATTTGTAGCACTTTGAGATGATACAATTTGAATATTGAGAGATTTACGGCCTGAGATTGTAAGGGTCTCAAGGAGCTGGGGGTGTGAGGTGCAGGTTCCAGTCCATCAAGGAGGGGGTCCGTCAAATAGCCAGGTTTTGAGGTTTCTTATGAAGAGGGGAAGCAATGAGGTGTCTGAGGTGGAGCGGAAGGATGTTCCAGGCTTTGGCTGCGAGGTAGGAGAAGGAGCGCCCTCCCGATCTGGATTTTCTTATGTGTGGGACCACAGCGTAGGAGAGCTGGTCTGATCGTAGGGTCCTTTGGGGTGCATGGAATTTGAGTCTGCAGTTCAGGTATGCTGGTCCGGTGTTGTGGAGGGCCTTGTGTGCGTGGGTGAGCATCTTGAAAGTGACTCTTGCCTCAATGGGGAGCCCGTGGACAGTGTGCAGGTGCTGGGAGAGGTGGCCGTGTTTTGGCAGGTTGAGGACCAGTGTTGTGGCGGCATTCTGGATGTTCTGCAGCTTGCGGGTGAGGTTTTTCTTTATCCCAGCGTAGTGTGCATTGCCGTAGTTGAGTCTGCTGGTAACCAGGGCGGGAGTGATGGTCTTTCTGTGTTCGAGCGGGATCCATTTGAAGATCGTACGTAGGAGGCGGAGGGTGTGGAAGGAGGACGCCTAGAGTTGATCTGGTGGTCCATTTTTAGCTCGGAGTCCAAGAGGATTCCCAGGTTGCGTGCATGGTCCGTGGGTTGGGTGGGTTTCTGAGGGTTATGGACCGCCAGGTGTCCCTCCAGGCATCGGGATTTGGGCCCATGATGACTACTTCTGTCTTGCTGGTGTTTAGTTGTAGGCAACTGTTCTTCATCCATTTGGCGATGGCTTTCATGCCTCCTCGAAAGTTGTGTCTGCGGTATTGGGTTCATTGGATAGGGAGAGGATGAGTTGAGTGTTGTCTGTGTATGAGACAAGTCTGTAGGCTCTGACGATGGGGCGAGCAGAGCCATGCAGACGTGGAAAAGCGTCGGGCAGAGGGGGGAGCCCTGGGGGACTCTGCAGGTGGTCGGTGTGGGGTTCAAGAGAAAGGGGGGGAGTCTGACCCACTGCGTTCTGCCGTAGAGGAATGTGCTGATCCAGTCGAGTGCCTTGTCCTGTTTTCCTGCGTCGAGAGTCTGCGTATTAGGGTGCGATGAGAGACTGTGTCAAACGCCCTGAGAAGTCGAGGCGGATGAGGGCTACTGTTTCTCTTTTGTCCACTAGAGTGCGGATGTCATCTATTACAGAGAGGAGGGCAGTTTAAGTACTGTGGTTTTTCCTGAAGCCGGATTGGGAGGAGTCGAGGATGTCGGGCTCTTTGATAAAAGTGGTGAGTTGGCTGTTGATGGCTTTCTCAATGATTTTCACCAGGAATGGGAGCAGGGAGATGGGTCTGTAGTTTTTGAGGTCGATGGGGTCCGCCGAGGGTTTCTTAAGGAGAGTGTTGACCTTCGGCGTGTTTTCAGTCATCGGGGAATGAGGCGGCCGCCAGGGAGCTGTTGATGGTGTGGCAGAGCATGGGTGCGATGGTGTCATCGGCTCTGTTGAAGATGCGGTAGGGGCAGGGGTCCGTGTGGGCCCTGGAGTGGATTGACTTCATTGTCTTCAGTGTGTCTTCGGTGGTGAGGGCTGTCCAGCTGTCAATTGTTGGCTTCAGGGTGTCGGGTCGTTGGTGGGGTTCAGTGTGTGGGCTGTCTTCGTTGAAGTTGTTTTAGATGCTTTTGATTTTGCAATGAAAGAAATTGCTGAGTTTGTCGCTGAGGTCTTGTTACTGAGGGATGTTGATCGATTCGCCGGTGGGTTGGGCAAACTCCTTGATGATGTTGAAGAGTTCTTTGCTGTTGTGTGCGTGGTTGGAGATTCTGTCTTCAATCGCTTTTTCCTCGTTTTTCTGATGAGTTGGTGGTGGGCGTTGTTAGCCGCTGTTAGGGGTCATGGCAGCCATGCTCACGCAGGCACGCACTGAGTAAGGGGAAAAACAACATTTTCCAGCAGCCTCGGCACAACGCCTGCCGTCAGCCGCCGCATTAGCCACCGTGTCACACGTGATGCGGAAACACTGAAATAGCGAGGCAGCGGGGAGAGATGCTGCAGATTATTGCGCCGACTCCTGGATACCACTGGCAGTATTTCCTGTGTTCTTGGTTGGGTAAGGGTGCCTTTGGCACCGTTGATTTCCTTTTCTGGATCATGTGAAGCCTGCTCACTCCGCTTCTAACCCTTGGTGTGGAGTACGCTTGATCATATATTCCCTACGTTGGCTGAGCTCCTAGTGATAACCATTTGGAGCTTTTGCGAGGGTATATATTCTGGATCTCTGTTTAAGGGTGCCTCATCTGTACAGTACATGACTATACTCTTATGCCTTTATTTCCACTCATTGGAGAATTATCCACAGTCCTATTGTCGTTAAGGTTCATGCGGGGGAATGTTTGGCATATCTGATACATTCCTGATTTTGGGAATATCTGGCATCAGTTTTCCTTTTGGATTGCATAATATGGGGAGAGTGACGTAACTCTTCTCGTTATTGAGTTCTGAACTAAACTCCTTCTGGATACTATTCTCGATACTTGCGTGAATTCTTATCAGTGTTCCAGACCATTTGTTCACTGCTCTGTTTATTGTGACAATCACTGCTGCAACTCAACATTATTTTGTTTTGATTTCTTTATTATTGTCCTCCACCGGGGTGTAATAGACAGAGTGTCTTTTGAGCCAATGTGCATGCCTCACTATCCCAGGTAGATACCGCTGGGGCAAGGGAGGTAGTAGGTATTGACGGAAGAATAGATCTTTACCTAATAGAATCTTTTATGAAGAAGAAGTTTTATGGTGGAGAAGTGTGGCTCACTGGTTAGAGGCGGCAGACCCTGAAGCAGAGGTCGGACCCGGGACCAGCGTTCAATTCCCGACGCGGCAGGGTCTTGAGCCCAAATATCCACGGACTCGATCATTCTCGTTTCGGTGCCTACTCGAGTCACAGGTTCACACTCTGCAGCTCTGGGCATTAGCTTGCTTAATCTCCACTACGGCCGCCCATGGCGGGATGCCTGGCTTTCACCTTGGGGTTGCCCAGTACGGGTATCTCACAGGGAAAAACCAGGACGGGTTCCCAAGGCAAGCGGCGAGATGCCTACGGGTAATCGAGCGCTATATAAGAACGCTTAGTAATAATAATAATAATTATGTCATCCAGAATGTTGTATGAGGATTAGAGGTTGCAAGCTCAACACCCCTGTACTTCAGCAAACATATTTTTCTTTACAGGTTAGTGGAAGTATGAGTATTACGGGATATTGAGATATAGAGAGAGGTTATAAAACCTAGTAGTAATTGCTTCTCTTTTGTGTCTCATTACAGGTCTCCCTCCCTGCTGTCCCCTTCCTTCCCTTCCCCTGCTTAACCACCCTTTTGTCTGTGCGTTCTCATATCCGGACTTGGGGCTGTTGAGAGGTGGACCCCATAGAGCATCAGTTTGATCCTGAGGATACGTTCAGGCCTGGGACAGAATAATCGGCCGACGAATAGATTCATCCTCCCGGTCGAGCTGATCCTCGGATGGCCACTTTAGACGACGTCATGGCGGCGTTAGCCGTAGTTCAGGTATAGCTTTAGGATTCACTTGTTTGAAGAGACTATCATATGTTACATGATTGGGATGCATTTAGGGAAGAGTTCGAGAAAACATTCGACCGCAGGGCAGATACCTTCTCAGCAGATAGGGAATTGCTTGAATTAAGACAAAGGAACAAATACTTGATAGGATATTTGTACACTTTCCGAAGACTGGTAGTGGAAACACAATTGCCAGAAGGCAAACAATCCGCCATCTTTTATAAAGGCCTTAGGGATGAACTAAAAGATGTGATTGCCCAAGTGGATCCTCAGACATGTTCTGCTTTAATAAAGTTGACCATGTGGTTCGACCATAGAATGAGGGAGCGAAGAGGGGAAGGCAAGAAAAAAGAGAGATACCTGCCACGCTTTGAAAAGCCAAGATCCCTGGATTCTGGAGTGCCCGTCTCGAAACCAATGGAAATCGGAACCATTAGAGCATCTTTAACTATAGACGAGAGAGATCACAGAAGAAAGAATGGATTATGTCTGTATTTTGGCAAAAGAGGACATTATCTGAGCGAGTGTCCAGTCAAACCCAAGTTCAACCGTACCCGCCTGGGATCATCTGTAGTGCACAGTACAAAGTTATTGATGGAAAACTGATGAGCTTGAGACACATGGAAGGGGAGTCTTCGAGTAGCGTGTTTATCCCTTCTCTCAAGAAAGAGTCTGATGTTATTCAGGAAAAATAATTCATACCGATAGTGCTGTATATCGATGAAATACCCTGTACTACCCAAGCCATGGTGGATTCTGGAGGCACTAGTTGTTTGTAGGGGTGGGCGTAGTACGCGTAGTCACAGTACGCGAAGCTACGCGAAGAGGTTCTCGCACTACACGAGCTTCACATAGCTTCGCAAGCGTGCATAGTAGCTTGTCGGACCCGTTTGCGAGGCGTTTTTCTTGCTCAGGAGTGTGTTGTGCGTGTTCGGGGCGCTGTCTACATACTCGCAGGATCATAGCTCGTGAACTTATCCTTGCATTGGGCTATGGGCGTGGCCATCTTGTTTTTCGATTGTCCGCCCACCCGCGTTGCCTTATTTCCTGTTCCGGGTCGTTTATAACGTGTTCGCGTTGTGCATGTCATGTTCGGGAACGTTATCTACTTGTTTGTGACAACAAGTGAGTGTTTACGAGAAATATCGCACAAACGTACCCAAGTGGTCGCGGCGGGAGCGGCCATCTTGTTTTTCACTTTATTCCATGATTCTGGTCCTAGTTTTCTATCCAGCTTTATTCTTTGCAATCTTTACTTATTTTCACTGTTTTTTTCACTTTTTTATTTATCATCTCTGTCTCTCTGTCCCTAAGTTTATATTTTGTGATTTATTTCTACTTTCACTGTGTTTTTATTACTTTTCTACTGTTTTATTTTACTTCTTCATTCAAACTCCTACTTCTTCCCCCTAACTTTCTTTTTTCCTTTTTTCCTTTTCTGCCTCCACCCCAGAACCATGGCCAAGGGCAGCAGTACCGGCTCCAAGGGCAAGGCGCCTGCGCCCAAGTGCCGGCTGCCTTTCAGGCCTGACAACTTTTCGGGGAGGCGGAGGTGGCCGCCCTGGTTTTCTTCGTCCAGGGCCACCTCCCCTTGACCTTGGCAGCAGGCGGCAGGCCAGGCTCCGGGTACCTTACCCAGGAGCGTCACTGTCGGTGGGCGAAGGTGCGCCAGACAGTGTTTCGCTGCTCGGGGATCTGGCGCACCTACCAGCAGCTGGCACACCGGTGGTCCGACATCCTGGATCCGGAGCAGGACCTATTGGACCTGCTAGGTGTCGAGGTTGTGGGGCTTTGTGAGTAGCTGGTAATATATAGTAGTAAAAGTATTGTGTATAATTAGGGCTTCCGGTTTTATGGTATTTATTTTTTTCCTATTTCCGTCTGTATTTATCCATATCTATTTTTCAAGCATTTTTTCTGTATTTATCCACATTTATTTTTGCCACAAGCAAAAGACGACGCTACAGCTAGTATTTTTCCACATTTATTTAAATTGACAATGCACACATGCGCTCAGGTGTTATTGGTCAACACTATACATTCATCTGAAAACTTTGCCATTTGCAAAATGTCCCAAATATGCTTAAAAGTGCTATCACAGTTCATTTGTCTCAGAGCCTTGCAGTTTCTGTCATCAGCAGAGTGCCACATCCTCTCCCCCACTGAACACCATACTGCCCCCCTGAGAGAAACTTACACTGCCTTCAGCTGGAACCCAATTGTGCCCCACCAGCACCTAAAGCTGTCCCTGGCCATCACTATGAAGATTGATGTTTTGTATGTGCAGAAGAGAACAAGAATTTGCAATGCAATAGGTCTTGCATTTACGCTAGTTTAAGCTATTGGCATTGTAAATGTCAATGCCTTTTATTTATCTGTTTTAAAAACCAAAACATAAATAAAAGGCATAAAACTTATAAAGCATACCCGGTCTCAGCTGGGTCAATGGGTTTACTCCTGTTTCTTTTTTCCTATGATGAAGAAGGCGCCATCAGGAGGAGTGAAAAACAAAACCTCCCTGCCAGTCAGACAAGGAGAGTAGTGTCTCGCAAGGGGAAAGAGTGGGACACAGTGGTAATAAAAAGAAAGGCGGCCAGGAGGGAAGTTCCGGACCCGCTACGAACCCAGATACTGGACTGTGTGAAAGGGACCAAGGTGATGGTTCAGAAAGGAGGAGAAATGGTGGCTCAAAACATCTCCTGGTTCAAGTAGGTGTCTGAGCCCCCCGCTGGTGCAGAGACTGACGAGGCCCCGGACGAGTGGGAGATCATCCAAACTGAGCACGAGGAGCACGTGGTAAGTCAACCGGTACGACCACCGCCGGCCATGCCCTGTGAGGAGGTGGTCAGCGAGGACCCAGAGGTACCTTCGACATCCAAGAGATCCGGGTCCTCCCCAAGCACCAGGAGTGAAAACCCCAGATATGAACTGAGGAAAAATCCGCGGCTGAGCACCTGCCTTAGAGACTTTGCATGCCAAGTGAGTAACTGGCAGAGAAGCCAAAGAAAAGTTAAGGACTGAGTTGGGATGGAATGTAATGAGTTAGCTGTCTAGGTGAACTCAGCTGGACCACGCCCGATATGTGACACCCACGCATTCATGCCGGAAGGGCGGAGCACGCTAATAAATGGTTGGGCATGACTGCACGGGGTCAGTCCACGCCAACTGTTAATGTGTTTGTTGTGTCCTCTCTGCTGTGCACAACAGTGGCCCAGTGACATATTTAGCAAGGCGCGGGGCACCCCCTCTGGGCATCACACATAGGAGGCGGGAACTACATTGTATAGTGAGGGGCAAGTAGCACATAACAGAGCACTACGAGAGAGTCGAGGCTAAGCTTAGATTTTTCTAGACAGAACTCGACGAGCGCAGCTCCAGCTCAAAAATGAATTTATTAGACTGGATAGTAAATACCCCTTTTAGGATTGGGTGCCACTTCGAGTAACTTCGTGTCAGCAGTGAAGAGAAGCTGTTTGCAGCTTGTTCTACCCAAACATAATTAACAGTAACTGCAAGAGGTTATTGGAAGAGGAAAACCTGTCCTTCGGCTTGGGAACCAGCCAGGTTAAAAGGAATAAAAAATGAATTTAGGTTCCCCACCAGAACCTTAATAATGTGGCACACTCTATCACGTTGTGCAGGTTACAAGGTGCGCGCTGCTGGAGCATGGTCCGGGGTTTCTGACTCCTGACGCTGGGTGAGGGACAGGGAAGGATATTGGTTTGGTTGGGTGCCTGGTCGTCTCAGCTCAATAGCACGGAGGCGTCTCGAGTGATCAACTAATGCTAAGACATTGGCACATTTTCTTTACACTGAGAGACTTTCACTGTGCTGAGAGGTGAGCCTCTGCTAAGCGGGTTCTCAGTTTTGGTTAGTCAATAAACGTACTATAGATATTGCTGAAATCTATTGAGAGATTCTGAATTGTTCCCAAGGCACACGTGGGCTCTGCCCTGGGGCAGCATCTTTCAATTCCTTTACAAAAGGAAGCTTTCGTGCACTATAGGGATCAACTCAGATCTCTCCCCATTTTTTCCACCTTGTCCAGGAGAGGCTCTTAGGCCACCTTGCTGTTTCCTGCAGACAGGTCTAGCAGGGTAAGGACTTTAGCCTCTTCTGTGTCCATGGACAGCAGGTTGTTCCCTCTAACATCGGTCAGAGCGAAGGCTATTTGGGGCCCCCTCCCCCCCCACACCGCTGGGGCTGCGGGGGCCTGGGTTACCCCCTGGCTGTCCCTTTTGCCTAAGTTCTCAATAGCTGCTCATGTGCAATGTGGCTTTTTTTGGATGGTGCTGGAGGCCTCATACAGTTTTATTATCTATGATCTTGATTGGGAAGGGGGGCTGAAAGTTTCTTTCTTTAGTGCATCCTTCGGTTTCTGTAGTGCATCTTCTCTGTCTTCAGTGCATCTTGTCTTATTTTAGTGCTTTCCCCTGCGCATGTAATGTGGCTATGGTGAGGTTAAAGCCAACTGGCATTGTTCCCCAAACCAGGGAGCGTGTATACTTCACATGCAGTTGAAACCTCACGTGGCGCCTGTACTCAGTGTCAGTAACAGATAGCATTTGTTCAACAAAGCCTCATTAACATGTAAATGGTCTTTCAAAGACCTGTGAAGTACTCGGGTGCGGCTGGCAGCTCTGTGTGTGCCGGGCTGACACCTCTTAACCCTCTAAGGAGGGGGAGACACCAGACGGCAGCACAGCAAAATTTACTAGTATTTTCCCATTTTTATATATAAATACAGATAAAGGAAATCTTATTTTCCGTCTGTATTTATACGTAAAAATCCATAAAAATGGAAAACCGGGAGCGCTATGTATAATTCTTGGACGAATAACATGATTACTGGTGCGCTTAGTTACATTGCAGATCAATTCCGTTCCAAAATCTTCTGTGATTGTATGACACAGGTGCTGCTCGGCACTTCTCTTACTTGTTTGTAACTTTGCGCTAGCTTGGGCTGATTATTGTTGTTAGAGTTTACTTTAGAGAACTGAAGTTAGTTATTGCTAGAGTCTAGTCCTTCCATTGTCCTTCAGTGAAATAGTGGTGGATGGATAATAGGTTTACTTAGTATCAGTTCATTTTTTTTTTACGGTCTGCCTGATGCCTCCTCTGTCACTGAATGCTTCTTACCCCAGTCCTCCATAGAACTTTTTTGTAGTTTGTTTAGTGAGTGGTAGGCTTAGCAATAGCATTGTTACTGAGTCAGTAGCAGAACATCATATGATGCAACCAACCAACAATATGGTGTTTGCACAAATGTATGCATATGTCCTCCATCGCATCTATGCATTTTTGCTAGCTAAAATAAAATGGAAATGCCGACTTACTGAACAATTGGCCCGTCTGGAATAGGTGGCGTAGGTCAGGTGGTACTGGCTTTGTTAGTTAGTATTCTGCAATAAGAATGATTATAGATCATTTGATTAGTGTTCATATAAGTAGCTGGTCCGTGAATCCTGCAAGCTAGTAGTCGTTTAGATAGGTCAATTTTATTGCAATTGTTGTTTCCTAAAATGTTTGAGCGTTTTTTTAATGATTTTTTTGTTTCACATCACTCAATGTTTCTCTCTTTCTTCATTTTTTCTTACATGATCAGCATCCAGGGGCAAGAAGACGGGGTCCGAGTCGGCAGGACAACAACCACCAGAGGAGCGCTCCTCTACTGAGAATCCTGCTGCTGGCCCCAGTAAGTCCCACAGTGCTTATATTATTAACAATCATATTTCCCTAACTTTCAACACACCTTATGTTTTCCAAACTATTAATTAAGCTTCCTCCTAATTCAATTTTTAACAGAAGCTTTTTTGATCTTCATTATCTGTTTTCCAACTTTTGGGTATCCCTGCCTTTCAGATCCTTCAAACTGCCTCTGCTATGACTCTCTGTACTACTACTATTAGACTGTCTGTAGCTAAGCTTGTCCTGTTGGCCACTCTTTAGTTATGGTATTCTTTTGAATAAAGCTGTGATAGAATAGCTGTAGCCACTGGGTCCACTCCTGTCCTTTGCGTTTTCCTCTTTAATCTCTAGGCTTTGACAATTCCCACCAACAAAATGCGCAACCAGATGTTTGCCTAGTATTTTTTGTTAGGGTAGTAGTACATACTACTACTACTGTTGTGGTATTCTGCACAGCCACATACAGAACTATACACAAGAAAGTGTGATGTTGGTGATGGGAGGTTGGACCTTACTTACACCTCAGTCACAGAACTCAGAACCCACAATTCACTGACCGACTAGCTATAGTGTCTCAGTCATTAGTCATTTGTCCCGACCCCCCACACGAAGATACCCAATGATTTTATTACACAACCCAGAACATAACACTCTTTCACTCACTCACTCGTGTAAGTCCACGACACCACAGACACTCCAAAAATACCACAGAGTCTATGTGCAAGTTCAAAAGCTTTATTTTTTTCAAATAATAACAAGCTTTGTAAGTTGTTCCATGAAATACATCCAGCTCCAGCATGCAAAATAAAGAAGATTAAAACTAAACATTTGTACAACTAGTGTACGATAGAGTCCTGTGGGAATTATGGGAGACCCCTCACCGTTGAACGTATACTGGTTACATGCATCTTTCGCAAGCTCTGCAAATCTCTGGTTCGTAGACGGCAATCTTCTCATCTGCTTATTATGAGAAAAATGGGGCACGTTAGGCAATATAAAATACAATTATGCAAGCTTTTTGCAATCATGCCACAAAGTGTAACATTATGGCTAAACAATAGGGACTAACCAAACTCCATAAAAAAGTGCCTTTTTTTTCAACCTCTTCACTTGTATGCAACACTCATGTGGCCTCAAAGGCGTCTTACTGCACAACAAGCTGCGAGGTAACATGTTCAAAACAGTAGACATGAATCTAAAATGGTTACATGGCTCTGGCTAACTTTCCAAAGACTAGAGTAGGAGTAGAGATGAGATGACCCTAGGGACCATATAATAAATTAATACTACTAATGTCTGTCTACTGACTCTACTGTAGTACGCAATTTGGACTAGTGATGATTTATGTTGTACTTTAACTGTTTTTTCAATCTTCCTTCCTGGTGAAAAACGAGTAAAATAGGGGGAGGTGTGCAGGCATCTAAAAAGGTGTACTTGTTTTTATAGGTGCACTAACAGTACCGACCACCAGTGCCGACGGGGCCAGCGGCGATGCTAATGCTGCCATCCAGGAGGGGGCAGGAGATACAGCACCTGCACGACCACCAATAGGGGAGGAAACAGCAGTGGTAGGCGGTGGTAAGTTATATTCATTACTTATTTGCATTACTAGCTGGAAGGGGGACATTTCCCTCACCGTACTGTGAGACATATTAAGTAAGTCTGAACTTGAAGATGTACTGGACAATATAAAATAGTTGAAGAAGACACCCTTTACTTAGCATTACCAATGCATTAGCAATAGCATTACCAGCGTGAGTTGAGTAAACAAAGGCCTCATCAATCAGACTCCAACTCAGCTGTGAAAGTTATGGAGAAGACTAAAAGTCAGATCAGATGACCTTGATGGATGTGTTGAACAAAAAGGGAAAGAAGTGAACTAGGGTGGAAGGAGGAAGGACGAAAGAGATGTAATATGACTAGCATAGAAGGATACTTTGGAAGCAGCATGCAGGTGGCTGATATGAATCAGATGCATGGGTTGTTGAAGGATGGGTGGAAGGTGAAAGAAGATGCCAGCTAAGGTTTGTTAAGCCATACCTTGGAGAAGTGTGGCTCACTGGTTAGAGGAGGCAGACCTGGAAGCAGAGGTCAGCCCGGGACCAGGGTTCAATTCCCGGCTCGGCGGGGTCTTGAGTCCTAAAATGTCCATGGACTCGTCAATTCTCGCTCCGGTGCCCACTCGATTCACGGGTTCACACTCTGCGACTCTGGGCAATAGCTTGCTTAATCTCCACAACGGCCCCTCACGGTGGGATGCCTGGCTTTCACATTGTGGATACCCTGCCGGGGTTATCTCACAGGGGAATACCAGGACGGGTTCCCTAAGCAAGCGCTTAGAAACCGCTTGGTGATTTGCGCTATATAAATTCCTGTACATTTACATTTACATTTACATCTAATAAAGAATGATAAACATTTACTTTCAATGGATGGATGCCCCCTGGATGGATTGTATTCATCATAGGTGGAGACTGTCACTGGATGCAGAGTCTTACTTTGAAGATAATATAAAAGAAACTGCACCAGAGTAGCAAAGCAGAGGGTCATCATATATTATATAAAAGTAGTATTTCATTTCAGAATACAGTTGATGACTCAGTAGTTTGCAAGCACATCATATATATTATCAAGTGCCTTCCTCTGAATCCAAGGACCACTTCCTACCTATGTTATATTTTTTTGATTTTTATTTATATGTTTACTTACCAGTAATTATCCACAATCCATAGTTTGCTCACCCCCACCCTGCCCCTCTCCACATCACCACCCACCTGCACTCCCACCTCTGACCGCTACTGGACTGATATGTCCTTCCATATAAGTAATGATCATTGCATCATAAGTATATTATATTATTATTAATCTGCCTTTTTGTAGTCGCCAGACACCGGGGCACAGTCAAATTGAAATTGAGCAATTTCCCTTCATGTAACAGAGAGAGTATGGCCTGTGCCACCCGTAATCGAAAAATATACGAGCTTCCCCACCTGCAGCTTAGTTAAAAAAGTAACAGGCGTCTGCGTATCCTGTATGTTGCTGTTGGATGCAAGCTTAGCTGACTTGCTGCTGCAGCCTACAACAAGGTTATCTAATTTATGTAAACTAGAGATATGAAAAATACTGGTGTTCTTCTGTGTACTAGAGTCCATCCATAGTACTAGGGCAAGTATAATGCCGGAAAAAAATTCCAACAAATGTTAGAGGCCGGAGAAGCAGGAGGATAGATACTTAAAGTTACCACAAATGTTATGTATTGCGCTTGCTAGTGCTATTGTGCCACTATGTGTTGAATTAATTAAATTAAATTAAAATTAAATTAAAAGGTTGGACAGTTACACAACAACAACACATACAACAAAGGCATTTAACACACATCCAAAAAGTTAACTACACCCCAAACACCACATTTGGGAATTCAATCCAATGCCATCCATGCCCTAAATGATATTAAATTCAACAGACAACATAGAAACAGCTACATCAAGCACCCCCGCTGATTACCTCTGGGACTCTAGGCCTACTGGCAGAAGAGGCCACAAATTTGGAGGCCTATGGCAAAAGCACAGTGGAAGGTCACACAAAATGGCCGCCACCACATGGTCAGCTGACCCTCAAACAACAAAGTACATACAAAGGACAGGAAGTTGAGGTCTCTGGGGAACTTCCTTCCTTTTTAAAAAAAAAAATGAACAGAAAAATGACTCCATGCTCCAAAAACCACAACCAAATGACAACCTGAGGATTTTTTTTAGCAAAATAAACAAAATCATAATTTTCGAGAAGGTTTTATGCAACTCGAGACACATTGCTCGCGAGATTGCAAATTTGGCGTGTTCGGCAGCGCAAACTGTACAAAAAGTTGTTATCGCGTGCCCGAGCATGCAGATTGAGTGCGCGAAGAAGACAAAAACTGTAAGGTCGCATTGTCGCACTGTGCAAAGTTACCAAAATTACGCGAGCTAAATTCCTAGGGTTACCTACTGGCAGAAAAAGCCATATTATTTAACACACACCCAAAACCTGCAATTCCACACCAAAAACCACATTTTGAAAATCAATCCAAAGCCATCCATGCCATACATGATGTTACAAATTAAACAAACACCACAAAAACAGTTGATTAACTTTCATGCACCCATGATGACTCGAAAAGTACCTCTGGGCCTACTGGCAGAGTAGGCCACAAGCTTGGAGGCCTATGGCAAAAGCACAGTGGCTGGTAACACAAAATGGCCGCCACCACATGGCCAGGCCACCCACAGAAAATAAATAGAATGAACTCAAGCAGGCCTACACTAACTATATGAACTCCTAGGGTTACCTACTGGCTGAAAAGCCAATATTTAATTACACACAAAAACTGAAATTCCAATCCAAAAAACACAGTTTGCAAATTAATCCAATGCCATCCATGATGTTTAAAAACTTGAAATTCAACAGACACCACAGAAACATGGTTGGACCCATGGGTACCTCGAGGCCTAATTGATGAAATTTCAAAGAAATACAACTTGGTCCCTCATGAAAGTACAGGCCTCCCTCAACAATAATTTTTTACAAGGATTGAAAAGACCAGAAAACTGTAGTTAAAAAAAAAAGCCCTTATCAAACAAACATGTACACCAATTCTCCAATTTACTTGTAAAAGAACATTTAAAATCTAAAAGTCCTCAATAAATCCAATCAAATGATATGATGCAGAAAAAGTGATCCTCCAGCTCCAAATCCAAATGAAAGTGAACAGCACATGGACAAAGCACTGGGAGGAGCCTGGTGGACAGGAACAGGAAGTTGGAGACTCAGGGGCACTTCCGAAGAGTAGAAAAAAAATAAGAGGACTCTTTGCACAAAAGACTACAGCCAAATCACAATCTGAGGGGTTTTCCTGAGCAAAATGATGATTTTCGAGAAAGGTTTTATCATGCTCGAGAGATATTCTGTGCCAGATTGCAGTTTCTGCGTGTTTGGAAACGCGATCGTACCAACACTGTGCCGGAAGGAAGATCGCGCGTCCTAATGACGCGATCGTGTGTCCAAATGACGTGATCGCGTTTGCACAGTCTAGCGGGATTGTGTGGCCGGATTCCAAACTTTGTGGCGCACGTGACACCAAGAGAAAATCGAGAGGGCGAACGCAGAACCACGGTAAGTCAGAACCACACACGCGAGAATGCTATTGAGCGCGCGAGGAAGAAAAACAACAACACTATGCTGTAGATTGCGAAGTAGACGACAACTTTGCGTTCACTGCGAAGCACAAAGTTCCCACCACTTAGCAGACTCCGCGAGCGGAGCGTAGTTCACTGACCAGGGTTAGTTGTTTGATGGATTTCACAGAAGCCCATCGATTAGAGGTACAACATGTCCTCAAACCTACACCCGAGGTGGTGTTTGCAGTGGATGTCAAAAAGCTTGAGTCTGGTCCCATATGTCAGGCCACCGAGCCATTTATTGTGGAATGTATAAAAGGACATCAAGAGCTCTTATATTTTAACATCATTCAGGCCCCATTGTACGGCATCATATTAGGATTACTGTGGCTCTCCATTCACAATCCCAGTATTGACTGAAAACGGAAAACATTGAGTCTGGATTCTGATTTCTGCAAAAAACTTTGTTAGAATAATTCCAAATCGCTTACTCCCACCAATGAAAATCGTTATTACATCGCCACCGCTGCAGAGAGAGAGATTGAAATGCCCGACTGCTATCAACAATTTGAAGACGTGTTTGATGACCAAATGGTGGAAGTGTTGCCCCCCACAGGCCCTACGATTGTAGGATTGACTTAACCCCTTAGCTGTGCGCTGTTTCCCCCCCGCTGTGCAGGGGGATGGGGGCCGCGCACGGCTCTGCTGTGCTGGTGACAAGCTCGACTCGTCATGAGGCACAGCGGAGCTGCCCTCATGATGAGCTGAGCTTGTCACAGCCACACCCGTTTTCAAACGTTCAGCACAGTGGGGAAATTATCCCCGGGTGCGAACGTTCCAACGGCTGTGACGAGCTCAGCTCGTCATGAGGGCAGCTCAACCGTCCCTCTCGTCACTAGCACACAAGGGGTTAAAGCCTGGTTCCGTAGTACCCTGTGGTAGGGTTTATGCCCTAACAGAACCCAAGAATAAACACCTGCGCCAGTATTTAGACAAATATTTGGCCCTAGGATATATACGTCAGTTCAGTTCACCTGCGGCCACTCCGTTATTTTTTATTCCTAAAGCAAACAGAGAATTGAGAACTTTCATAGACTTTCGTGACTTAAACACCATCACCATACGTAACCAGTACACGCTCCCATTAATATCGGTGTTGTTGGAACAGGTTAAAGGAGCGGTGAACTTCACAAAACAGGATTTTCGTGGTGCCTACAATTTGGTAAGGATGCGTCGAGGAGAGGAATGAAGACGGCATTCAAGATTAGGGATGGGCTTTATGATTACCTAGTCATGCCTTTCCGCCTATGCAATGCACCTGCAACATTCCAATTCTTCTTAAATTATGTTTTATGGGAATGCCTGGACCAGATAGTTGTAGTATACATCGACACTATTTTGATTTAGTCAACGAAAACAGAGGACCACGTCAGACATGTAAGTCTCATGCTACAAGCCTTGAGGGAGCACCAACTTTTTTTGCAAGATCAGCAAATGTAAGTTTCATGTTTCCATAGTTGAGTTTTTTGGTGTTGTACTTACTCCCTCAAGACAGGAAATGACGGAACGTAAGGTGAGGGCCATTTCCGAATGGCCTTGTCCAAAAAATGTGAAAGACAGACAGTGTTTCAAGGGATTCGCCAATTTTTATAGTCGTTTTATTTCCCACTTCTCCAACAAGGCAGCCCCACTTACTCACCTGACTAAGAAGAATGTACAACTTTGCTGGACCTAGGAAGCACAAGCAGTATTTGACATATTGAAGAAGGCGTTTGTTACAGCTCCCATTTTAACGCACGCCAATCCCACCTTGCCATTCATAGTAGAAGCGGATACTTCGGATGTGACAATTAAAGTGGTGCTTTCTCAAAGAGATATCAAAAGAGGACCAATGCACCCGGTGGGTTTTATGTCTAAAAAATTAAACAGTGAGAAACAGAACTACACCATAACCGAAGGGGAACTACTTGCAATCAAGGAAGCCTTTGGGGAATGGAAACACTGGCTGTTAGGAGCACAACAGACAGTCACTGTATATACAGATCACCGTAATCTCCAGTTTGTAAAGACTGCTCGTCAGCTTACGCGGAGGCTACTCAGATGGATGACATTCTTTGAAGAATATAACTTCATAGTAACGTTCCACCCTGGGAGCATGGACAAAAAGGCTGATGCTTTAACTCGACAGGAGTCCACTGTACTACCTTTGAACAACCCCGAAAGAACTATCCTGGAACCACAGAATGTGATAGGAGTAGTACATAGCACCCACTTTCTATGAGGAGTTGTGAAAGGCCTTCAAACCTTCAAATGGAAGGTTTGGGTGAAACACCATCCTGAATGGACGAAGAAACAAAGTGTTGTCATGAAAGGGACTAAAGTGCTGATTCCCACTTTCAAATTGAGACGCACCGTCTTCCAACTGTGTCACACAGACCTTAGTGCAGGTCATCATGGCACTGATAAGACTTGTGAAAAGATATTGCAACAGTTTTGGTGGCCCTCTCTCCGAAGAGACATTCCAGCATAGCTAAAAGCCTGTGTTGTGCGTGCTCAAAACAAGTCCCTTCCAGTGAAACCACATGGGTTGTGCAACCTCTCCCTACTCCAGATGTTCTATGTGAATGGTTTTCATTGGATTTTATAGTTGGGCTCCCATCCGACAAAGGACATACAGTTATTTTGGTCATCTTTGACTATTTAACGAAAATGGAGCATTTTGTAGTCTGTAAGACGATCCCTAATTCCAGTTACTTAGCCACTCACTTGATGGAACATGTAGTGAGGTTGCATGGCCTCCCGAAGGTGATTGTGTCAGACAGTGGAACCCAGTTCAAGGCCAAATTCTAGAAGGTCTGGTGTTCAGCATTGCAAATCTCGTCTGCCCTGTCTACTAGTTTTAAATCACCCTCAGGCAGATGGGCAAACGGAAAGATTGAACTGAACCCTGAAACAGTACTTACGTAGTTATGTTGATAACAATACAGATGCTTGGGTTGATTGGTTATGGCTGGCTGAAATGGCCTACAACAACGCCCAACACAGTTCCACAAAACACTCTCCCTTCTATAGTACATATGGTTATCACCCTCGCTTTGTACCCTTCATTGCGTTGGGGAGGAGTGAGCGCATTCCAGAAGTGCATGAGAGAATGGTGCCGATACAGAAGGTCATGCAACACACAAAGTAACATCTAATGCATGCCAAGGTTCTGTATAAGAGACAAGCTGACAAACATCGCCGTCCAGAGCCCACGTACAAAAAAGGGGATTTAGTGTGGCTCTCAACAGGAAACAACTGTTTCAAAAGATATAGTGTGTTCATTCCCAGGTACATAGGTCCCTACAGGGTAGTGCGACTTATTAACCCAGTGGCAGTGAAGTTAGCTTTACCCTCTCATATGAGGATTCACCCTGTGTTCCATGTCTCTTTGTTGAAGCCTGCATTTGGTCCAGCACATGCTAGGCCATCATCAGCGTGGTGTCATGAACCTACCTTATCCAGCCTTGTCCCATGCTAATTAAGTACAATACTACGCTTTGTAAACACCAGGGTAATTTCTCATGAGGTTTTACCTTCCTCATGATCCACGACCCCTATTAAAACCCACCCCTATCCCGTGCATCCTGCACTCCGAGTGTTTAATGTGTAGAATCTATCATGTGTTTGATATCTGTATAGTTTAAAAACGTGATAATCAGTTTTGGCATTATGTTAAGGATCGAGTGATTTAACTTGGCTTTCTCAATGTTTGTTTGTGAAACAGCCCTTCTGACGATCTTCAGCTTTGGCCTTTAGGTAATGAATCAAGCAGCAATGAAGAGTAGTTTGAAGGTTTTTGGAGGACGCTCGCGTTTGCATGCTTTCTCCGTTGTGGTTCAGAACGGGTGAAGGCATTCAGACGCTCGCGCACAAATCTCTTCTCTCGCTGTGAAGGTTTTCTTCACACAGCGTAAAGAAGTTTGGGACGTGTACAGCACAATGGACGTCCTTGGGTGTGGCAGGGTGTGGCTGAGGTATTTAAAGCCACACCCAAGTACTAGAAAGTGCTTAGCCTTCTAGATTTCTTCGTGGGAATGTCGCGCTTGGGGTTTTTACATCGCACTTGGGATTTTCACTTACCTTACGATATCCATGCTTCCTGAGACTTCAGCTTAGTTTCTTCAAGTGAGATGAGACCTACAAGAGAGCAAAGAAAACAGAGCTAAGTGAACTATTTATTTCTTAAGGTGCCCATTGCAAGAAACACTTCTTGTTACAGAGAAATAAGAAAAAGTTTTGGAACCATCCTTTTTTACAGTAAAAGAAAAAGGAGTTGAGAACTTTGTGTATATAAAAAGTGCTTATTGTTTACAGAGACATTTTATCATATAGGATTGCTTTCAGAGCTAAATAAAGTTTTGTGTATTGTTTGCCAATTATTTATTCCTTTCTTAGAATGTGAAAAAGTTGTGAGGAAGATAAGAACAGAAGTTTTTAGAAGTAAGTTTGAAAACTGATGTTAGCAGTGTTTGTTCAGCTTAGAAGGGAAATAACCACTAACTTTAACTTGTTGTTTAATCCCAGGTCACTTGCTATTGAACTACTCAATTTGCATTTGCTCTTAAAAGGACGACACCAAGGACAACACCCCATCTGACAACATCCCCAAAAGATGCCTGACTCCACTCACAACGACAACTGGAGGCGAAGCCCAATTCTGTAGATCGCAGGTAGGAATAAAAAACAATCCTTCTAAAAAACTAAGAAAGTGGTAGGAGACAAACCTTATAAGATTCCTCTTTGCTAAGGGCATTTCTTGTTGCTTCGCAGGTCGACTACAAGAACTTCATTATCGTTGGAATCTGGCCCTCCTCCCTAATTACTATCATCAACCTACAGTGTATATTCTTAAAATCACAGGTTGCAGGATAGGGTTCCTGGGAGTTTGGCCCATAGCGTCTCTGCGATACACTACCAAGCACCTTACAGGTAAGAATCCCGGACAAGCAGGTAAGAGTGCCTTGGTACCCCTGACATGTGGATAGATCAAGAGGAAGAATATGAAGTGGCTGGGATTCTTTATTCCAAGATCACTCATAACAAACTCTGGTTTTTGATTGCGTGGAAGGGTTTATGGTGCTGAGGAGAACTCTTGGGAGCCAGAGGCCTAGGTGCATGCTCCTAGACGGGTTGCTGCATTCTACAAATGTTGTCCTGCTAAACCATGTACCTACCTGTGCTCTCCGGGAGCAGGATGTACTGTTAGGGGTCAAGGCAGCCACGCTCGCGCAGGCATACGCTGAGGAAGGGGAAAAACTACATTTCCTAGCAGCCTTGGCACAACGCCTGACGTCAGACGCCACGCCAGGCACCGTGTCACACGTGATGCGGAAACACTGAAATAGCAATGGAGCGGGGAGAGACGCTGCAGATTATTCCGCCAATTCCTGGATACCACTGGACGTATTTCCTGTGTTCTTGGTCGGGTAAGGGTGCCTTTGGCACCACTGATTTCGTTTACCCTTTTCTGGATCTTGTGAAGCCTGCTCACTCCGCTTCTAACCCTTGATGTGGAGTACTCTTGATCGTATATTCCCTTCGTTGGCTGAGCTCCTAGTGCTAACCGGTTGGAGCTTTTGCAAGGGTATATATTCTGGTTCTCTGTTTGTTTAAGGGTCCCTCATCTGTACAGTACATGATTATACTCGTATTCCTTTATTTCCCCTCATTGGCAAACTATCCACAGTCCTGTTGTCATTAAGGTTCATGCGGGGGAAAGTTTGGCATATCTGATACATTCCTGATTTTGGGAATATCTGGCATCAGTTTTCCTTTTGGAGTGCATAATACGTGGATAGTGACGTAACTCTTCTCGTTATTAAGTTCTGAACAAAACTCCTTCTGGATACTATTCTCACTACTTGTGTGAATTCTAATCAGTGTTCCAGACCATTTGTTTACTGCTCTGTTTATCGTGACAATCACTGCTGCAATTCAACATTGTTTAGATTTCTTTATTATCCTGAGGATCTGTTCAGGCCTGGGACAGCAGCTCTAAAGTTGGTGTGGGCTTCTGTGGATTTGGTGATCATCCAGGCCATTTCGAGGCAGCAGCAGGTGCATCTGGACCCTCGAAGTTCGCTGCTGAACCGTCTGGCTTTCTTGACGTGGATATTGTTGTTTTTCTGGATGGGCCAATGGTGTTGGCACTGTCGGACATCAATCTGTGCAGCGTTCGGGCTGCTGTGTTAGGGTCAATGTTTACCGTGATGATTGGGGCGGAGTTGCTGAGTGAGGAGGTGAGCTGGTCGTCGGTGATTCTGGTCCAGTGTCCTCGTGGGAGCAGTTGCTGGTGTCTGTGGATGGTGGGTGTTATGAAGGTAAAGTGGATGCATTGGTGGTCAGTCCATGGGAGTTCGGTGGTGTGGCTGAAGGTGATAGAGTTTCCTGTTGTGAAGAGGGGGTCGAGGGTGTGTCCTGCTGAGTGCGTGGGTTCGGTCATAATCTGGCAGAGTCCAAGGTTTTGACGGTTTTCCAGGAGGGATATGGTGTTGGGATCCAGTTGGTTGTCGATGTGGAAGTTGAGGTCTCCCAATTGGGTGAAGTTGGTGCATGAGATGGCATGCGGGGAGATGATATCTGTGATGGAGTTGGTGAACGGTCTGCGGGGTCCAGGGGGTCAGTAGATGAGGGTTCCTCGGAGAGTGATTGTAGGGTTGGTCTGTATCTTGAAGTGTAGATGTTCCATTATGTCTGTGGCTCGTCGAGGAGTGTGCTCAGGCGGAGGGTGAATTTGTGAACGAAAGCGATTCCTCCTCCTGGGCGGGTTTGGTGATTTTTTCTGGTGATCTTGTATCCTTGGGGAATGGCGATGGCGATGTCCGGTCCCGAGGTGGGGTTGTTCCACGTTTCAGTGAAGAATGCTACGTCCAGGGTGGTGCTGTAGAGGAGGTCCCAGATTTCGGTGGCGTGTTTGTGGAGTGATCTGATGTTGAGGAGGATGCATTGCCCAGTTTTCAGTTTGATTGTGTTCTTGCAGTTGGGTTGTGCTGGGTCTGTGCTCCTGTCGGTGCTGCAGGTTTGTCAGCAGTGGTGACAGCTGAAGTGTCCATGGGTGTCAGCCGGCGAAGGTAGCTTGCAGTTGTTGTTGTGGCCTGGGTTGAGTTTGTGGAGTGCTGCAGGGCTGTATTGTTGGTGGTGCGGAGGTCCAGGGTTCCTGGCGCTGGTCGCAGTCGGGTCATGAACGGGCGCAGACAGGCGCAGACTGGCTTGCCTTTGGCACGCCAGTGGCGCACTCGCTGCGTGCGGCTGCCATTAAGTAGGGGGGTCGGGAGGGCTGGACAGGTGGGAGGCGGGAGCGGGAAGGGGAGCTGGATTGGTCACGCTGGTTGTGCAGGGAGGAGGGACTGTGGGGGCAGCAGCGGCGGGGCAAGAAAACTGACAGGAATGGAAAGAGAAAGGAAATAAGTTGAATAAGGCAAGAACGTAGTAGGGGTGTAAAAGGTGGAGAACAGAGAAAGACAGAGGGAGGAAGGAAAACGAGTGAAAAACAGAGAGGAGAGCAGAGTGAGACAAAGGAGAGCAGGGGTCCATTGGACCACCAGGGAGGCTAAGGAAATAAATGGAATAGGGAGAAAAGATAGAAAAAGTGCAAAAGTTGCAGAACAGAGAAATACAGAGGGAGAAAGAAAAACAAGTGGAAAATGGAGAGGAGAGCGGAGTGAGACAAAGGCGAGCAGGGGTCCACCGGACCACCACGGATGAGGCTCAGGTGATCTTGCGGGTGGAGGAGGGCCTCGAACACCAGCAACACTCAGGAGTGCAGGAGCTCAGGAGGGCCTCACTCAATGGTGGAGCCACAAGGGTGGGAGAGCAATTTCACTTACATCATTACAATGAGTTTCCTGCAAAAAGGCAACATGTGAGTTAAGTTTTGATAAGTATGAAAGTAACTTTTGGCACTTGAGGAGAGCGGAGTGAGACAAAGGCGAGCAGGGGTCCACCGGACCACCACGGATGAGGCTCAGGTGATCTTGCGGGTGGAGGAGGGCCTCGAACACCAGCAACACTCAAGAGTGCAGGAGCTCAGGAGGGCCTCACTCAATGGTGGAGCCACAAGGGTGGGAGAGCAATTTCACTTACATCATTACAATGAGTTTCCTGCAAAAAGGCAACATGTGAGTTAAGTTTTGATAAGTATGAAAGTAACTTTTGGCACTTGATGGTGTTACTCAAACCACAAACATTCCACGAGACGACTTTAAACATTTTGCTGGGTAAGGGTAAGGAAGGTGATGTGGATGCAACAAGCTGCAGAGCCAACAAGGGAACCAAAAGGAAACTGTATATCAACAATAGAATAACATGAAGAAACTGTCATTTGGGTAAGAAGAAGGAAAAAAGAAGCACTCCAACAGTTATATAAAAAGTGAAAAGATAGTAAAGAGAAAAATAGAAGAGAAAGGAGACAGAGGAGAAAAAGGAAAAGACAAAATATAATAAGAAAGAGAGGAGAAAGAGACAGATCAAGGACAAAAAGACAGATCTGAAGTAAAAAGAATGAGGAATGAGCATATGGCATGCTAGTTCTGAGAGTAAGAGCAACAGCGGAGAAGGAAACATGAACATATATATGAAAGAAAAAAATTAGCCATATATTAAAGGGAATATAGAATGAAAATTAAAAAAGGAGAAAAAACATGCAGAGAATAATGTATATTAAGAACATTGAGCATTGGTTTCTATTGAGTGGTTTGTAATATTTTTAAGAAAGTTTTTTTTTGTTTTACCAGGTCATCAAATGATCAAGAGACTCTATCATGGGTAATCTTGCAGAGGCAAAGAAGTAAAATGCTAAAACGAATGTTCAACTGCCACATGCGAGGTTGGAGGGCTAGGAATTCTTTTTGACGAGTATTTGTTGCATTGGAAATATCCTGAGAGATGAATATGTTATGGCCAGACCATACAAGGCGACGCTTTACCTTAGCTACCCTCAAGACATGGATCAAATCAGTGAACTCCAAAAAGAGCATTATGATACCAAAGGGTTTAGTACCATGAGGCTAGATACAGCCCTGATGATGTGCTTGTTGTATATTAGGAGGTTGTGTAAATTGAAGCCCAAGAAGGTCAGGTAAGAACCTCTTCAGGAAAGTCAGAAGATCTGGACCCTCAAGGTTCTCTGGTAGACCATGAAGATGAAGGTTATTCCTTCTATTTTGATTTTCAAAGTCTTCAGTGTGTAGTTGAAGTTTTTGAATTTCTTGTTCTAATATAAGAATTTTGGAAGATTGTTCTTAAAGATCACTAACAATGTTGTTCCATTTCAAGCATCTTACCCTCCTTAATTATCCTAACGATCCTCAATTTGTTGCTGTCTTTCATTAGTTACGCACATGAAAGTTTTAAGGCTGCGCAACTCATCCAAAATAGTATCTAAAACAGGATTATGAGACGATTTGTACCTGTAAAAGACGACTTGGAGGAAGTATGCAAGTCATTGGCCATCTTGACGTAGTGAGCTGAACGTTGCGTAAGATTTTGAAAAAGACTGAGTCCTGCCCATACACAATTAAAGCTGAGAAGAACTTAGACCAGAAGTGCGAGCGGCGTGTTGAGGAAATGGTAACCGCTTGCGTGTATGACAGGAAAATCACCACTGTGGCACCAGAAGAAGAGAAATGCACCTCCAACAGTTCGCACTGCCATTCAAAGTGAAGGGAGTTCCAAGATGTAAATTCCTTTTCCATAGCCCTATTAGTCGAATGCAATCTTTCAGCAATGTATCACACTGTTTGGGACTAATATTCCTTTATTTTCTTGCAAACAATGAAAGACGCTGAGAGGCAATCCTCTGATGACATAAAATTATACAATCTAATTCCAAACACTTCTGCTTTATAAGCAGGGCTTAAAAATGACCAGAGACTTGAAATGCAACAGTTTCAAACTCTACAATTCAGGATAGCATTCAGAAAACGTCTGTATCCCCTTAACCAAAAAGAACCGTATAACTTAACCTCTTCATGCCCCCACTCAGAAGTGTACAAGTGACTAATATGTAACTGCCAGATGTAAATAATAAGCAGTCAGTTCCAGCAATCTATAGGCAATGTTAATTGAGCTATTAAGCATCACAACTTAGCCTACTTACCTGAAATGCAGGTGCCAGTAAGGCTGAGGAGAACAGACACCAGAAGTGTGAGTGGCACATTAAGGAAATAGCGGCCGCTCACGTGTATAAGAGGAAAATCACTGCAGCGGTACCAGGAGATGAAAAACGTACCTCTGACAGTTCATGCTGGCATGTGGAGGTGAAGGAAGATCCAAGAGGTGAATACTTTATCGGAAGGGGCCAGAGACGACAATGGAAGTCTAGAAATTACACATTTGCTCCTTATTCGCGATGGAGGTCAGCAGTCCACCGCTACCTTCTCACGGCACAGAAGCCACGCCCCGTACTGATTTTAACTAGGACTTTTGTTCCAGTACGCCAGGTGGATAGTAGCTTGATTCCCAACTCTTCTTGACTCCAGTGATAGACTTTCATGAGCTGTTTTGCAAGATTGTATCTGCGGGGTTAAAGCAGAGTTTGCTGCATGGTTTCACAATCGTTGCAAACTGTCAATCATCATTTTTGGTAGACTTGTATAGGTATTACAGTAATCAAGAAGAGAACATGATGGGATTTTGTCAGTTACGCGGGATGGCTGGTTTGCCCAAATTCGCAAACCCCAAAAATTACGGATACAATGCTTGGATTAATCTCAGTCATTGTTTATTACTCAGGACCACATTGCTGTCACTCAATTTTTCTCATTGGTCTGCTTGGAACAGGGACCATCCGTTGGTAAATCAGAATTGCTCCTGCCAGAATATGGAACATCAGCCCTAATTGTCAAACCAGGTACCATCTAGAGGGGAACATACTCAACCCACAACTGGTTATGACCTCATTGAGCCACATCAGATTGGGAGAATTTATGCTGGGGATTTATGGAGTGCTTGTATTAATTGCAGGTTCACATTCAATTCCATAGATCATTTTGCACACTATTCCACTTGGTGCATACAGGCAATCAAATGGTGTGTATTAAATGGCAGATATTGCTCTTCAAGTAAATTCTATGGAGCAGAATAGTGATCTTCCTTTTCCATTTTAGTGCTTTTGTTTGTAGGTAGGAGTTTAAAATCAAGGGGGATCTGGCCATCTGGAACAGTGAGTGCCTATAAACATGCAGCATTGTTTCTCAGCTACGAGTACACATGTGTAGAGGTTATGTTTATAAGCAGAAAGCAAGTTGATTAAAATATTGTTTTAATGATGGGTCATTGTCTTGATGGAAGATAGAACTGAATTGCAATGTAAGGTATATTATTAAATCAGTCTAGGCATCTAGAATGAACATGTTCTGAAGTAGATAGGAAGAGTTTCAGTGAGGGGTGTTCATGATCATCGAACAGGTTAAGGTTTTTCCTCATGTGTGTACTGGACCGGTCCCTTAACCTTGAGCGGAGATTGCTGTGGTGGTGCAAAGTTGGAAATGGATGTCATGTGGTTCTGTAATATCTTGTTTGAGGGGGATTTAAAGACTTCTGGGCCTGGTTCACAAAGGTAAATTACACTTTTTAGTAATTTCTAAACTTTTGAGTAACTTTACTACTTTTAGTTTAAGTTACTACTAAAAGAAAAACAATAGTAAGGCCAACACCAGATGTGGCCAAACACTAGCACTGCACCAACTTCCCAGAGAAAATAGAGAAGGTAGTGAGTTAAAATAAAATATTTAAAATTGTTAAAGATATATAAAACCATGCAGGAATCTCCTCCCTGGCTATGGAGTGTCCCAATAAATGTGACAAAAATTAAACATATTTAACATTAAATAATAATATATTCATTTTATAGATTTAATAATTTAATTTAGTTGAGCATTATTTCCTACGGGGTTTGATTTTGATTTTCTACCTCCATTATTTTCCACGAGAGAGTGTTGCAATACCAGCTGTTGGCGATCTGCGATTTGATATTAGCAATTGGTTATATCTTCATGACCACAGTGGACAAGCTCTGTGAACAGAACTACTATCATGTCTTTAAGACACTGGGTTATTTGTTGAGGGGGTGGGACCAAAATCTGTGTCAGGGTGAACACTAAAATGTTACCAAATTAACCTGTGCTTAACCCTCTGGTAGCTTGGCACAAAGTTACCAGTCTTACCTTAGAGGTAATATGTAAAGTATTTTTGCAGCAAACAAACAGTGATTAAGTGAGAAAAAACATAAGAGAAATCCCAACAAAGTATATTTTAATAAATAAACAAATAGAATGAGACCGCGATGACAAAACTCCAATCAGTAGTACATGAGATATTCAGTTGTAACGTTTTTAGTGAAAATAGTGCTAATAATCAAAAAGTGCCACTCATGGTCATCTGGTCGTCCTAGACTGGGAAAAGTTACAAGTTCAGGTTGACGGTGATGGAGCGTTGTTTAGATACAAGCAACTGATTAGTCATGCTGGATAGTAACATCTTAGTCTGGCGCGAAGAGTTCCGTTCACTGCGGAGGAGGCCACGAGAAGCAGGCCGATCATCACGGATGGTCATCACTATAGGGCGAAGAACTGATCAGGCATCGCGCCAGTCTTTGCTGTAGCTTTGCACCAGTGGTCACTTCAGGCAGTTGCAAAAAGTGTAGCCCGGGCATTTCCAGTCATCGCAGGTGGTTGCTGGAGGCACGAAGAACAGGTTCCACTGGAGCTGCATGCTGTGGGTCATTGTGGGTTGTAGAGTCTTGGCACGAACTGGCATGTTCGCGGTCACGAAGATGCCAAACCTCTGAATTTTCACTTTCACTTTCACTTTAAGAGAAGTACAATCGGATGCCAACTAAGGGTCCAGGACTGGAGAGCACCACATGCAGATCAGGTTTCACTCCAGCAGAGACCAGCAGGGCTTAGTCAGGTCCAGATGCAGGTCCAGGCAGGTCCCATTGTAGCACGTCAGCTGATCAGGTGCAGGGAGCCCTCTGGAGCTTGTTGTATCCCTGTAGCTCACACAGAATGTCAGTCAGCTGAACCTTGGGGACAATTTGGTTAGCTTAGGATGAAGGCAAGCAAGTCTAGTCTTCCTTCTAAGCCAGCAAGGCAGACATTCAATCAGCAGCAGGGCGGTCCTCTGGCAGCAGCAAGGCAGTCCTTCTTCTATAACTTTCACAGGTCCTGGAGTGTTCAAATTAGTTTCTCTGGAGGTCCAATATTTATACCTGATGCCAGTGTTTGTGTGGGAGACTCCCTGTCATACATCCACATCTAGTTCTGGAAAGTTCTTCTCTTCCCCTGTCAAGGCTTCAAATTGCCTTGGGGTGATGCAAGGCAGGGCAGGTCTAGTGACAGACTCCTTTGTGTGGTAAGAAGGTAAGCCTGGGTACAGTCCCACCCCAGTCCCCCTTTCAGGATGGCCCATTCTGTCCACACATAAGCCCTCTTTGTGTCACTGTCTGGAAGGAATACACAAACCCCAACAGCAGAGGCATTCACAGTCATGTGACCCAGGACAGTGGCAAAAGGCACAAATGTTTTGAACAAGAAAATACCAAATATCTGAAAGTACCATTTTCAGAATTGTGATTTAAAATCTGAATTTACCATTAAAGAGGTTTTTATATTACAATGTATTTGAGTGTAAACAGCATATTTCTATCTGCTCTTAATCCAAAGTTAGCACTTATTAAATGTAATAATGCAACCCAGTGTTAGTCAATGGGAAAGATACACCATGGGCTGTTTAGGGATTACCCTATGGGTGAATTATATGTATAAAGAGGAAAGTTTGGGCCTGAAAAATGATTTATTTTGCCATGCCCAAATGGTAGTTTAGAACTGCACACAGGTTGACAGGCCTGAAACAGCTTTGGAAAGGCTACTTAAGAGGGTAGTACAATACGTGCTGCAAGCCCACTAGTAGCATTTAATCTACAGGCCCTGGGTACATGTTGTAAAACTATACTAGGGATTTATAACAAATTAAATTAGCCAATTGGGTGCAAGGCAATTTTATCATGTTTAAAGGAGGGAGCACAAGCACTTTAGCACTGGTTAGCAGTGATTAAAGTGCACAGAGTCCTAAGGCAACAAAAACGAATTCAGCAAAACAGGAGAGATGAAGGCAAAATGTTTCAGAGTGACCCTACAGGGATAGCCCGGTCCATCAAAGTTCTTCATGGCAATCAGTTAGCTTCCCACCCCAGGACTGTGACAGAGTCAACATGGGCAGGAACTAAGAGCGTTCTTCTACAGATGAGGATGTGCCTGGATTGTTCATTTATATGGATTTGTTGGCTGCCTTGGATTTGCTCGACCATGCTCTACTTTTCAAGAGGTGTAAATACTGAGGCAAATGGTCCAGCAAGGCAATCAATCGTCATCCCTTCAGAGAAAGCAACATGCTAACAAGCGTTATAAAAGGTAATAAGATAATTGTAATACCGAAATTTGAACTGACTGATTAGTAAAAAAAACATTTGACAATAATTGGAGATTGCAAAAGTAATAGTAATCCTGTGCTATAAGTTCCCAGCACCAAACCAAAATGACTCAGCACCAAAAATGCTGGGCACTAAGGCAATTTATGTGATCTGGCCTATATATTTGGTACTGTAGTAATTCAATTATTTTTGAGCAAATGAAACAATTTCCCACAGAACTTTCTTCTCATGATACATTTCGGAAACAAAAGACGTTTTTTTAGGAGTCACCTTCGTGCTTAAAATATTTTCAAGCTTTGCTTTGAACATGGACCATACGCTGTGCCTCTGTTTTGAGCTGAAACATTTGCAAAACGTGCTCTATCTTGCTTTCAATCATTGAATGTTTTGAAGAATAAAGAATGAAAACTGTTTTGAAGGCCTTCTATCAGCACATAATATAATAAGTACACACTTTGGGCATGATTTTGAATTTGGTGGACGGGTACTCCGTTAGAAACATGATGGATAGCCCATCCACCATATTACAAGGGCTTCGAGGCTTATGGTACTTGTAATATGGCAGATGGGGTATTCATAATCCCTTGTGATATTAAAGTGGGCAGAGTAAAATTCCAAGGTGAGACCACTCAGCTCATTCATAAGAGGTTAGTGTTTCAGCAATTCAGACATGCCAACCCTCCCGATTCAGGCGTGAGACTACAAATTTGAAGGCTAGTCTCCCGCCTCCTGATTCCTACAAGCAAAAACCCGATTCCTCGGGGGTTTCAGCTGACAGGGCTTGGTATTGTGTAAAGTGCTAATTCTTCCAGCAAAGAGTGGCGATGCAGGGGCTCTCGAAGGGGTGAGAAACCAACAAAGCGTCATTAACAAGGGAATCGTATTTTAAAGACCTGCGAAGTACTGGGGGGGGCGGGAGGGGGTTGCTGTTTCAGCCCGGGCTGCCACAGGGGGGTGGGGGGTGCATGCACTACCAACAACCTGCCAGGCCAGTTCCCAACACTTGCATCACCCTCTCTGCCTGCCATTATTATGCTCCATGCTTCTAAAAGGTAAGAAAAAAACGTGCATTTGCGTTTCAAATGTCCGATCCTACAGCAGCACACTTCCAAAGCCCATACATGCCAGTCACCCGATTCAAAGCCCCATTCTCCCCATTTTTTTTTTAAATCTCCCTTTTTGCTCTCCTGAAAGGTTGGCATGTATGAAGCATACAAATTCTTAGGTGTGGGAAAACTGACCCCGTTTTACTTGCTGGAACACCTAGATGGTAAAGTCACATTGGGAACAGGCTGCAGTCCAGGGCCTGCCTAACTCATTTACCAAGGCATGGGGAGCATGTAATGCGCCTGTCCCAGGCAACATCCTCTCCCTTCCTCGCTCATCACAACATAACCTCCATGCGCTTTCACCACACTAGCTGCTACATACATATTTATCACCTTTGCAGCGCAGGGCCACATTTGTGAGCTATCCCCCATGGTATTGGAAATTCCATGTAGAATACAGCATGATTACCAGAAGCTGCACAGTTTTCCCGACCGCATGCCAATTCAGTCGCAATAGAAATAGGCCACAGTAGTTAATTCCGGCCACCTTGTGTTTCAGCACATATATTTTCCTAACTTCTAATCAGGCGGTTAGACTAGTGACACAGGCTTCACAACGCTGTAACATTTTTTTCTTATTGTACCATGCTAACTTACTGCCAGTTGCGTTTTTTAAGGTAACGGTTTCATAAGTGAATTTCAAGCATAAACTGAAATGTTTGGATATTAGGAGCTGCTGTGAAAAGTGCTTCTATGTTCCTAATTGCATGGTGCTGTTATGCAGCTGGAAGTCCTGCAGAGAACAGGGCACAGTTCAGTTTATGGAAGAAGCAATTGCAGCTACTGTAAACAGTTAAAGTAGCTCATCTTGTAGCAGCAGGAGTTGGAATAACTGTGCAAGGCAGGCGCATTTAAGGGATGCCAAGTTCTGAAATTGCTCTGAGGATACCATGCTATAGCTAATAAAATCTTCCTCCACTGGGCATGAGGACACCAGATACTCAGCAATTTAGATGCACACAGGAAATAAGGATGTAACTCTGCGTATTGCATACACTTTATACATCAGTTTTAATTCATGCTTTTTTGCTTACTGATGTCACCTATATTAATAACTAGCAGCCCGTCCCGACGTTGTCCGGGTATGAAATAGAATGTGTGTAATGTGTGTATTTGGCAAGGGCAATTTATTTTAAAATCTCGTGGTAGGCAAAAATGTTTGTTTCATTAGAATAGGGACGGAGAAGGCCCAGCTGCAGCCCTGGTTGATGTTAGCAGGCGTGTGTAATTGGTGTAGTGATCCGCCGCCTGAGCCCGGCTACAGCCCTGGTTGATGTTAGCAGGTGCATGTAATGTCGTTGAATGAGAGAGTTATCAGCCGCGGGTAAATCTGTTTAATAAGAGAGTTGAGTGACAGCGAGTACGAGAGGCTGCAGTAATTGTCAGCGCAGACACGCTCATTTGCGTGTTCCCCCGCTTGAGGTCCAGATGCAGGCCTGTTTGATGTTAGCAGGCGCGTGTTCCCCCGCTTGAGGCCCAGCTGCAGCCCTGGTTGATGTTATCAGGCGCGTGTAATTAGTGTACTGATCTGCCGCCTGAGCCCGGCTAGAGCCCTGGTTGATGGTAACAGGCGCGTGTAATTTCGTTGAATGCGAGTGTTCAGTAACAGCGCGCAGGAGAGGCTGAAGTAACGTTGCTTACCAGGCCTCCAAGTGAACTCGTTTGTCACGCTCCCAGCACACGGCCACAGCAGATGATCTTCTGATTAATGTACGACCCACATGGCATGAAGGGCGGAACGTAGCACACGCCCCCAGCGTTTCTCACGCCCTCAGCGTGCCCCTTGTGATGCGGTGCAATTGCGTTCACATGGCATGAAGGCCCCTGCGTGTCACGCCCCCAGCGTGCCCCTTGATGCTGCGCAGCAACGTAATTGGCGATTGTATGTACAATTCACATGGCATGAAGGGCGGACACACGCCCCCAGCATTTGTCATGCCCCCAGCGTTTGTCACGCCCCCTGCACACGCCCACAGCCCACGATGTGATGGCCGTACCACACGCCCCCAACATTAGTCACGCCCCCAGCCTACGCCCACAGCACAACACAGACACGCCCACAAGGGACTACTTTGCTGGCATGGTTATTTTACCTTTTAAATGTATAGAGGAGTTGGCCTCATGGCTAAGGCGCTCGACCTCGGACCTGGAGATCTAGGTTCGAGTCTTGGTAACGACGCCAAACATCCTGTGATTTTGGGAAAATCACTTAATCTCCCCGTGCCTAACCAAATTGAATGTGTGTCCTCATGTAACGTAACTGGTGCTATGTAAAGCGCTCTGATACCTGATTCAGTTCGGGTCAAGTTCGCGCTATATAAAACTCTGCATAAAAATATATATATATGGTGGCCGTCTGCATAGCCTATGTCCTTCTGCTGCAACTGCCCTTTCCAACGCTGTATTGGGTGTTGTGATTGGTGCTGCGGTTACTGAGATTACCCGCCTCAAAGGTCTGGGCTCTCTCTTCATAATATTAGTATGGATAATCCCACAAAACAACACCCCTAGCACAGGGAAAAAATCCTATTTAGAATAAATATGAACGAGATGGTGAGAGGTGACTGTAGGGTTCTGGCAGTGATTCACTGGAGTTTGTTCACATTTAGTTGATGTAACCGTGGGGTGGCGGCGGGCTGGAAAATCAGGCAAGGAGGTCGGATGTAGTGGACAATGGCGTTTCTTTTTATTGCACACTTGGAGTCAATGCGACAGGGGCAAACAATAGAAACAAGGTTAGGTTCCGCTGGATGGCGTCTTGATCTTCTCCGGGTTCTTTGTGGCGTGTAGGATCTTTGGGGAGGTCGGAAGCTGGGGTGGTCCTCGGAGGTATCGGAGGAAAGAAAATAAAAGGAGCCGTTAGTCCGACTGGACTTGCTGTAGTACAATCCGTAACCAACACCGGGAGTAAAGTGGAGGGATTCGAAAGACCGACCGTGAGGGAGGGAAGGCGGGATGGAATCGGGAAGGAAGGGGCGGAGAGGAAATAAAAGAGTGTCCTGTGAGGGTTCGTGACGGGGTACTCTTTTTACACAGTGCTGTACAAGTGGTGACGTGCTGTACAAGGATATTACAGTGATGGCCAGGCCAAGTGAAGTTAAAGAGAATCTAAATATATACAGAGCACCTAATGTGCTATAGAGGTGGTTTCGCTAGTACTCACACGCTCCGCCGCAACTCTTCGGTGAGTTGCAGCCGCTCTTCAGCCACCTCCTCTGGACTCCACCAGTCCTCGCTCCACTCGTCTTCTCCTTCGTTCGCCTGCTCTACGTCCGCTCCGGTCCGAGTCTCCTACCACGAGATCACTGCTCCGACGACGTCTCTGCCTCCGCTTCTGCCTTTTCCTTGGTCCGGGGCCGGAACTGAGGCGGGTCTTCCGGGGTCATGGGGTTGTGTTTCCGGGAAAAGGCCGCTCTGGATTGGTTCCTGAAAGAAAGAGAGGGGAGGGGTGCTGGTTGTCATGGCTGTATCCAGGGACGCCTCTGTGTTGGTTGTCTGGAAGGGTGAGCGTCCGAGAACAGGAGGTCCGGGCAGGGTTAGGGAAGGAACTGCATCACAGTTGATAATTAAAACATTTAAGCTATTCTTTAAAAAAGAAGCTGAAAGAGGTGAAGGTCAGTAGGGACAGTGTTAGTGGAGCATTACAGATAGAGGAAGTAAAACACACAGAGAGAATCAAGGAACCCAAGCAAAGCAGTTGCAGACTTGTCTTGCCCCGGGGAGATTCGAGAGTGAGATGGGATAGTTTGTTTTAGGGGTAAGGGATGGGTGATTAGTGAGGTATAAAAGAGCCAGGAGAGGTGATTTCATCCTCTTCCTGGCTCCTGAGCACAACCTGAGGGTTGGGGGGAATAATAGTTGAAAGGAGAGTGGAACCCCATTCTTGAGGGAGGAGGACTAGCATGAAGCAGTAAGAAATGCTCTGCCCACTGTTGGTGTGGCAGGGAGTGCTGATTTACTTAGACCAGGCATTTTAGATGATGCCTGCATTGGTATGATGACCCTTCGGATGCAATCTGCGTCGAACGATGTCACTGCCACAATCGCGGCCTGTTCAACCTGACAGGGGAAAGCCAAAGGGTAGCAAGGGGTTCGGTGAGGCAGAGGTGAACAGAGCGGAGCGTGTAAAATTACTGGGTAGACGTCACAGCCTCCCCATGAAGCTGGCTTATTCTGAGGCCGAGGTGCTGCTAGAGCACGAGGGGGGTAGGGCCTAGTGGGAGCATCCGGGTGTCTGCGTGCGAGGAGCTGCATGAAATGAATGAGGCACAGGGCCTCCAGGACTATGGTATCCCCCTTGATCTGAGGCGAGGATGACCCCTGGTAGACTGGGGCCAAACCCCTATAAAGAAGAAAGAGGAGCAGGGCCACATTAAAGAACTGGGTAGGAACAAGGGTGGTCAGTGGGACTCGGGATGGCTGGCAAAATGTCAAGATGGCAGGGTGGTGATTAAGAGGCACGCATTCGGGAGCAGCGCCTGCTGATAAAGCTGCACCTTTGAAGCAGGTATAAATTCAGCCAGGCACTCTCCTTGCAGAACTGTAATCATCCAATCAGTGCCCAAGTACTCATGCAGCAAAGTAGACCTTAGGGCATGGACTGCTTCAAACCCATATACACTATGCATGCAGTGTTTTGTGCACCTGCAAACTTGTCCTTTTTACGTTCAATTGCCCACTCTGTATCCTTACACTTCCACCAAACACTCTGTCACTGCTGTTTCAATATTGTAGTGAGACATTCAGTAGTATGTGCTTATCTATACACTCTGCTAAAACTGAAGCACTTATTAATTTAGTCAGGTACTCTGCTTGTAGAACTGTAATCATTTAGTCAGTACCGAAATACTCATTCTGCAAAGTAGGTCTTAGGGCATGGACTACTTCAAACCCCTATTTACTATGTAAATGTAAATGAATTTATATAGCGCAAATCACCAAGCGGTTTCTAAGCGCTTGCTTAGGGAACCCGTCCTGGTATTCCCCTGTGAGATAACCCCGGCAGGGTATCCGCAAGGTGAAAGCCAGGCATCCTGCCGCGAGGGGCCGTTGTGGAGATTAAGCAAGCTATTGCCCAGAGTCGCAGAGTGTGAACCCATGAATCGATTAGGCACCGGAGCGAGAATTGTCGAGTCCATGGACATTTTAGGACTCAAGACCCCGCCGAGCCGGGAATTGAACCCTGGTCCCGGGCTGACCTCTGCTTCCAGGTCTGCCTCCTCTAACCAGTGAGCCACACTTCTCCACTATGCATGCACTCTTCTATGCGCCTGAAAACTTGTCTTTTAAACCTTTAATTGCCCAGTCTGTATTCTTACACTTCCTCCAAACACTCTGCCACTGCTGTTTCAGTATTGTAGTAAGCCATACAGCAGTATATGCTTAAAGTGAAGTAGTTATACATTCAGCCAGACATTCTCCTTGCAGAACTGTAATCATTCAGTTAGTACCCAAGTAGTCATGCAGCAAAGTAGGCATTAAACCATGGACTGCTTCAAACCCCTATACACTATGCATGTACTCTTCTATGCACCTGCAAACTTGTCTTTTAAACCTTCAATTGCCCAGTCTGTATCCTTACACTTCCTCCAAACACTCTTCGACTGCTCTTTCAGTATTGTAGTGAGCCATTTAGCAGTATGTGCTTAGTAGTGTAACCAAATTCACACTTGTGTTTCAGGCCTACATTTCCCCAGTCAGTATTTATACACTCCATTTATAAGAAATACTGAAGCTGTTATAAATTCAGTCTGCCACTTTCCTTGCAGAACTGTAATCATTCAGTCAGTACCTAAGTACTAATGCAGCAAAGTAGGCCTTAGGTCATGGACTGCTTCAAACCCCTATAGACTATGCATGCGCTCTTCTATGCACCTGCAAACGTGTCTTTTAAACCTTCAATTGCCCAGTCTATATCCTTACACTTCCAACAAACACTCTGCCACTGCTGTTTCAGTATTGAAGTGAGCCATTCAGAAACGCAACGCAGCTCCAGCAATGCTCTGGGGGCCCTATGCTCACAGTGCTGTATTAATCCTTACGCCTGCTACAAGCAGGTGTAGGGTTTTGACCCAGCATGGGCCCAAAAGTGACTCAGTGACATCTTGTAGATTTCACTCAGCCACTTTTAGGAGGTGTTCCTGCGCCGGAACCCCCTCGCCCCCACCCCCGCGCAGGAACAGGGATTTAGAATGTGATGCCCCTCTCAGATGCGTCACATTGTAAATACCACACACCATGGCGCATCTTTTGCACCACCGCTGCATCACAAAAGTATTGCAACAGCGGTGTAAAAGAAGCACAAAGGGGTTGTAAATCTGCCCCTAACACTTACAAATTCACCCAGGCAGTTTCACCAGCAGTGCAAAAGGAAGCATAGACTTGTAATATATTTATGTACATATGTTACATTCAAGTGCTTTGGAAGTAAATGTAAATGTAGTTGAGCTTATATAGCGCACAGCTACCCGCAGTGGGTTTCCCAGCGCTTGCTTAGGGAACCCTTCCTGGTATTCCCCTGTGAGATAGCAGAGTATCCACAAGGTGAAAGTCAGGCATCCCGCCGCGAGGGGCCGTTGTGGAGATTAAGCAAGCTATTGCCCAGAGTCGCAGAGTGTGAACCCGTGAGTCGAGGAGGCACCGGGGCGAGAATTATCGAGTCCGCGGAATTTTTTTTTTTTTTCTAGCCCAAGACCCCGCCGAGGCAGGGAATTGAACCCTGGTCCAGGACCGATCTCAGCTTCCGGGTCTGCTGCCTCTAAACCCTGAGCCACACTTCTCCACGTACTACAGTATACTATAAGTAAACACCTTATAGATTTATGCTGTAGCACATCCTTATAGTTCTGCACTTTCACATTCACCATACACTATTAATGTATTCATTCATTCAATTATGCACTACACATTCATTCAAACAAAGTTTTATACACTATCATTGAAATATAGCTTTTTTTTGAGCAGGGAAGGTAGTTCTAAAAAGTACTGTTTTTTTGTCTTTTTTGTTTTTATTTTTTTTATTTTTTCAACAATTTTTTATTTATTTATTTATTTTTTAACGGAAAAAAAGAAACTGCAAACAAAAAAGTGTCCAACAGGAATAAATAAACACAAAAAAATTAGCTTCGTGAGCAACGGTGCTCCCATTTGCGCCGGATAATTAAGTCAATTGACTGCTCCCCATAGCAGAGAATCTCATTGCAAAATTTGCAATGGATGATTAAATCAGCAAAATCCGTTCGGATATCCAGATGTGGACTGCTTGCCTCTGTGGGTGGTGCTGTAGAAGTGCTGGGAACAGCAGGTGGAGGATTGTCAGGCAGCCTTTCAGAGCAAGCTCTCACATAATTGCGAGGATGGAGATTTTTTACATGTCGCACCATACTTGCTGTCCCAAAGGAATACTTCTTACTTGGATTGCCTCTGGAGAGCGTAGTGTCACAGATTTTACAGGTGACATTTGGTGCATTCACCTTTTTTTGTCCATCAGGAAAGGTGAAAAACTTTCAGATTACTGCCTGTTTTCTTTTTTCCTGTGGCTCCTCAAGTACAAATTCCTCCTCTGATGAACGTTCTGAAGAGGATTCCAGAAGTGCAGCCATATTAAAATTGTTTTGTAAAATGACAAGAGCTCCAGAGAAGAGATGGTTCTCCTGAGAAAGTCAAAGATGAATGATTAAAATGGGTGGGGTCTTTCAACAGTTGGAATAGGAAGTGTTATGAACCAATCAAATCTGTTCTTTTGAAGTCACAAGGCTTTGCATGTGCGTAGGGTGCGCTTACAGAGCTCGTACGGACGACGTACCCTGCGATTTGCGCAATTGCTTTTAAAAGTAATATCAGTGATGTCTTGAGTGATGTCACTGACCATGTCATGAATGATGGAATATGTGATGTCATCAGCAGTGCATTGCGGGCGCGGGAGTTATCGGTTTTGTATGAGTGAAATGTCCAGCTAACTATAACATGTGTGAAACCTATGTTTTTTTAGTGAATATATATATTTATATATATATATATATATGTTCAAACAAGATGCCTGTGACATGAGAGGCACACTGCAGGGCTCTCCTCTCCGGGCTGAAATGTCACAGCGCGCTTCTGCACGTTGCAAGGAGTAATGTGCCCGACGCGTTTCTGGGGGACTCCACCCCCATCATCAGGGGCTGCTTCCAGTCAAATCTCGATGTAATTCACGTGATTTATGGACATTTTCTATCAGGCAAATCCATAGGCAAGCATGTGGCCTGTTGAGTTGGAATTATGGGATTTGTAGTCCGTGGTGAAGAATACACCTCGATAATCTTGGGTGAACCTATGAAATTCACTGAAAAAACCATAGGTTTTACACCAGTTATAGTTAGCTGAAAGTTTTACTCACATAAAACCATTGAAATTCCCACGTTATAGTTAGTTGGACTCACTATAACTTGCGCTTGCAATGCACTGCTGATGACGTCACATATTACATCACTCATGACATGGTCAGTGACATCACTCATGACATCACTGATGACACCATCCACTGAATGTGTGTCTTTTTGATAAATAAATATTAGTGAGTAATGTTTAAATATTTAAATATATGTATTAGTGTTTCACTTGGAGTATAAGTGGCTGCATGGGTTGGTTGAGTAGCTACATGTGTATGTATATGGGTTATTAGATGTTTTTTTAGTATCAGTATGAGTGTCTGTATGGTTTGGTGGGGGTATTACTTAACACATAAATGCATGAATGACTAACTCTCTCTTTGTATCTGTTTTGAAGACAGCATATGTGCAGGACTGTATGGGTGGATGAGTGTGTATATGTGTGTGTAAGTGAGTGAATCACTGTCTCACTAGTGTCTTTGTCAATAACTAAATATGTTTTAATTTAATTTAATCTAGTATATGTGAAGATTGATGTATATAAGTGAGTTTATGTGAGAGTGAGGGATTGTAAGAGTTCCTGTTTAAGTTAGTATGTGTTTCTATAAGTGATTATTTAAGAGAGTAAGTATGTGTAAGTTTCCTCAGAAGAAAAGTGGTAGTATGTGTATAGCTGTATATGCAAATAAATGGATGTTCAATAGTTTATTTGCATGTGTGAGTATGTGTGTCTTAAACTTTTGAATGACTGTCGGTGTGTAACAGGATGTATAGATATATCACTACATATGATGAGTAAGTATATGTATGAGTGACTGTATAGAACTGTTGGTGAATGAGTGGATGTGTATATTGATGGTGGTATTACTGAATTGGTTGTTGTAACTGGTATGGGTATCTTTATTTTTTTGAACATTTTAACTTCTATTTTTGAATATGTGTTTCAAGGGTTACATTACAGTGAAAGGAGGTCTCTCACTCTGTCACAATGATGATGTCATCAGTGATGTCATGAGTGATGTCACTGACCATGTCATGAGTGATGTAATATGTGACGTCATCAGCAGTGCATTGCACGCGCAAGTTATAGTGAGTCCAACTAACTATAACGTGGGAATTTCAATGGTTTTATGTGAGTAAAACTTTCAGCTAACTATAACTGGTGTAAAACCTATGGTTTTTTCAGTGAATTTCATAGGTTTTTTAAATGCTACTTCCTAACTATAACGTGTGTAAAACCTATGGTTTTTTCAGTGAATTTCATAGGTTTTTTAAATGCTAATTCCTAACTATAACGTGTGTAAAACCTATGGTTTTTTCAGTGAATTTCATAGGTTTTGTAAAGGCTACTTCTTAACTATAAGCTGTTTATAAATTATATTATTTCATTATATTACTTAGGTTATAATATTTTGGGAAATATAAAATATTTTTTAATATATTCTAGATTTATATTTTAGATTATCAAAAAATAGTTTCATAGCATTATAAACTTTTCTTCACTGTCAGAATTGATTCAGAACTCCATGCAAGTCTCAAAAGCTTTACAAAGTCTTCACCTTAATTTTATTTTACCGTTTTCAGATTTGTCACATGTAGTAAAACGTACCGGGGTGCACGACAGCGTGCGCGCACTCTTGAAACAAAAAAAAAAGGTTTGAAATTTTATCGGCATTGTTCTAGTGACCCCATATGAAGGTATTTAATATTTGACAATATATATCTTTCCTCATTTTCACATTTTAAAACTTCATTAAATTTGACTGATACTTCTAAGTCACGTACGTGTCCGGATTCCGTCACCGGGTACACGTTCTAAAACGCGCATGTCAAATCATGTGACTTGAAAAGAACACTTCCTATTGGTTCATAGTAGTTTCTATTCCGCAATTTTTGCAGAAACCACCAACTTCCCTCACTATCTATTTGGCGCTGAGGCGAAAACAACCTTTTTCATCTTTCCGGACACTATCCAGAAATGGCGACTGCACGCAATTCTTCTTCGGAGTCCGAAGAAAATCTTTATCCTCCTTTAAGAAAAAAAAAGGAATCTTTTATTTGGCAATTTTTTACCTTTCCACAAGGTCAAAAAAAAGTAAATGCTCCGAAAGTAACGTGCACAATTTGTGGCTCAGTACTTTCCAGAGGAAATCCATCCAAAAAATATTCTTTTTCAATTCATACGATGAAGAGACATATGAGTCAAGTCCACCCTGTGCAATATGCACAGGCAGCGACAAGAGCTCTAGCCACAGAACTACCACCATCTGTGGCCAGTACTTCATCGACCGGACGACCTATATCTCCATCACTTGAACATATGGAGTTGAAACCCTTTTTAAAGGAAGTGCATATAAAATGCAACAAGTGCAACAGATTGATTGTGTACGGAGAGCAGAGCTTCATTCTTATTCAAAGAAGATTTAATGAGCATAAAAGGTTGGAATGCATCTAATTTTTTATCAACTTAAAATGTTCCTGTTTTACATTTCACAAATTGGATTCCTATTTCACAAATTTTAAAGGACGAAAAACGTTTAAAAAACAAACAAAAAAAAAAACTGTTATTTTCAGAACTACCTCATTGTACCAAAAAAAGCTCCAATCATAAGTTTATTTATTGCCGCATTTTAGGAACAATAATTAAAAAATGCGGCAATATTTGGGACATATTATGAAGACGTGATAATTTCACTTCGCTTTTATCGGCATAACGCAGTTTAAAATGCGCCGATAATTGCCTTCATAATATGAGCCATATTATCAAGGATGGACGATACAATATCGCCGCTTCTATCGACTGGAAACTGCTGATAAAGCGGCGATAATGGACTTGATAATATGCTGTATGAAATTCCTAGTGTAGCCCATATTACATGTTTTCGGATCTCACATGGGCTTCGATAGGATTTCCATAGGGCATATTATGAAACCCATTAACGCCGCTTTATCGCCAATTTCCTGTCGATGAAAATGCATTCACTGTCCATTGTAATATGCCCCTATGTTTTTCAAAATTCAAATTGAAACGTATGTTATATGCGTTTATATCTAACATTAAGAGAAAGTCATAACACCGCCTGCGATAAAACCACTTTACATGTGTTGCGCACAGACAGTTAATGACATGCATAGTAGACGTATGTTAAACTACTTGCAAATCCTGTTAAAAGGCAAAAATACTATCTCGTACACGGCTCCTGTTACAAAAACAGTTTAAATAAATGTATTTATCGTACGAGTGCCACGGGCAACATTGATGAAGCATTTGGCAGTCTTAACGTGGAGGTGTGAAAATGAAACTAAATCAACCCCCTCTCATATTTACATAGCACACATTAGTGCATATAAAAAGAACACTTGTTTTCACGCGGTAATGTTAACTGTCACAGGGATAGTATTACATATTTACTCAAATTATGTTCAGACTGCCTCTTTTGTAATTCCCTGCTAACACGCACTCTCATCATTAGAAGTGAAAGCATAATGCTCCTTCTATTTTCATTTAATGTCCCATTTTTTTTCCTTTAGAAATCTACTTACCGTATACTACTAACAAAAATGATCACTATCTTAGCTTAGTTCCAATAATTATTCGTAGACCAGCAGCGACTTTTAACGCTTAGGAGTGATACAATTATCAAAGTTTAATTCTAAAACTAATGATTCCCAAACTGTACACCGCGGCTCCCTACTCCGCGTAATAAGGTGCCAAGGGCACGGCGCACTCAAGGTTGCCTAACCGTCTGTAAATTCCACAGACGTCACTACCCTTTTATGTGTAACTATATCCATCTCAGAGAGCTGCGCGCTCCTCCCCTATGATAACGCTGACAGTCCATGCTAAAATGGCCTTGAATTTTACTGCAGCAGGAGCACCCCTCCCACGCATTGGAATCCTAAAAAAAGCTTCCTACCTCAATGAACAGAAGACATTGTTTTAGATAAAAAAAGTAAAAACACCATCAAGGCTTATTATGAAACAGTTTCTGTTAAAAACTCTATGAATGAAAATTATTAAATCACATTAACGTTCTTTCATTGTCTCATAAATTTTACACAGCAATATTTTAATTAACATATTCAACAATTCCATGGTTACTGCTTTTCAACTTAAAGGTACTAGCACCTATTCTGAAAGGCAATAGTCTTTGCTTCTTCTTTGTATGAAAGTATTTGTTAAACTACATATCTACATGCAATAAGACATACAACATACCTCCAGTCGCGCACCACACTATACTACACGCATATTTCTAGTTTAGGTGCTTTCATCTGCATACAGAATAACATCCAACACCTTCTTTAAAAAAACTCCTTACTTTTAAAAAACAGTGCTGAAAGTCAAGGGCGGATTACCAAAGTGGGCATGCGGACATGGGCCAAAAGGCCAGTGCCTCGTGACCCTCTGTAGGCCGTTTTTTTGTCCCCTGCCCCAGTCCACTTAGAGTACACTTGAAAAGGGGAGAAAATAAAAAGCCGACCCACAGAGCACACAGAGACAGACTGCGAAAATGAAGCCAACCTCCCTGTGCGACCGAACACCCCTGCCCTACCAAACAATGAAGCTGATGCTGGGCTGGGGAGAGCTCATTGTTACCAAGAATCGACCTCCCTGGGGGGCAGTTGTTTCTGAGACCTTTCAGACATTTTCACCTCGGCCCTCCTGGGGCTCAAGCGGCCCATGCAGCAAGTTTCTAAAACAAACAAAAATGAGAGGTTGCATACACTGTGATGCCAACAAAAAGTGAAGTGTACTAGTAACAAAAGAGTACTATCCACAAGTACATAGATAATACTACATTAAATGGTAAACACTCAATCTGCCACAACACACTGGGAGGGCACTTCCCATGCACCAGCTACACCTCAACTTTCCCCTGCCTACCTGACTATGTTTTGTGCTCCCCTGCCAGGATATTTTGCCGAGCCCTGGAGGCCTAATTAATTAACTAATTGCAGGAGCCTTACCTCTCTTCAAGTACTTCTAAGCTGAAGGCCTGGGAAGGACTAAGGGGCATATTATCAAGGGGGTTTATCTCCGCTTTTTTGGCTTTAAAAGCCAAGAAAGCGGAGATAAAATTATCTCCCTATTACCTAGCTGTCGCTAACACCAGTTAGCGACAGCTAGTAGGAGATAGCGACCATCTTGGGCCCCACTTTGCATGTCAGTGATATTTATCACTAATGACATGCAAAGTGGGCGTGCCAAGATGTTAGCAACTGGAAACAGTCGCTAACATCGCTATCTCCTATTACCAACTTTTGGAGATATTCGCGCTAAGCGCGAATATCTCCAAAAGCTAACACCTGCCCTGAGCAGTTCTTAGCCATGTTATCCAATGGGAGGTGGATAACATGGCTAAAAGCATTAGCTCGGTAATGCATGAATATCGCTGACTTTTCAGCGATATTCATGCATTGCAGCAGTTTTTTATCGCATTTGCGATAAACCTTGGTAATACCAAGGTTTATCTGCGATAAAAATCGCCGCAGCTCAGCGGTAAATCTTTGTCTCTAACCAAGCAATAGCGATAATTATCGCTATTGCTTGGTAATATGCCCCTAAGTCGGTTAGTAATAGCGCCGGCTTCTTTGCTTTTCAAATGCTTCTGTGTTAAAGGGCTGAAATAATTTTGTGACAGTAAAGGGCCTTGCTATTTGTTTTAGTTGCTCACCATGTTACCATTGTTACCTTGGTCTTGTGTCCTATGGAACAACAGTTTCCTCCCACTTTCATGCCTTGTATATGCAAATGGTGTTTCATAAAAGGGCACACCCCTTGAATGTGGACCACACCCATTAAATATGGACCACGTCTCATGAATTTAGCCCACTTTTTTTGTCACTGCCCGGGAAGATATGAAATCCCAATCCGACCCTACGTAAAGCCATGAAAACAACAACACTTACATTCACATTTTGCAATGTTATCTTTATATGTCAATTATATTAAATTTCACAGACAAACAAAGCAAATCCCAATATAGTTATTATCTATAAGTAATTGTCACTAACTGGTGTTAGCATCAGCTACATACTACTGAGACAATTTTATTTGCACTATCTTGCCTTTTAAAATTAAAAATGCAGAATAAAACTCCCTTGATAATTTCCTGAAAAGTTCTGTAATACATTACATTTACCAGCAATTTTTTTACACATCAACATTAGTAAACTGAGTGACTGAAATGTGGCTCATTTCTTACAGTAATTTGTTTAGACACTCCTTGTAACTGTGCAGCTGATCCTCCATGGAAATGCTTACATAAAACACAACACTAGTATGACCAGGATACTCAAAGAAATAACACAGGGTTTAAAAAGAATTTTTATTATTTATACTTACCTAAGAAATAGTAATAAATGACATTTTTTAAATATTTGAAAAACATGGTATCTGTGAAAGAAAAGTAAAAATATGGTTATAGTGTTATTTCATTAAACAAAGCTAAGTAGAATTGATTTAACCAAAAAGTGAAAAAACAAAAAACAGAAGGACAGAAAGAGACCGAGACAGAATATTTTGAAAGAAATAAAAGCACTCAAAGAATCACAGTCTGAAGCAAAGTAAACTGATAGCCAAAATGAGAGTATGATTAGTGATAATACACAAACCAACAATCTCTGAAATAAACAGAGTAAGAGTACCTAAATATCTTAAAGAGAAAGATAAAATAAAGAATCAACACTAAGAGAAAAAGAGTCAAAAGGTAGAGTAACAGAAGATGAATAAAATACAAACAAACATGTAGTATAATACAGACATATAAACAAAAATAAAGTAGGGTGAGAAAACTAAACTATAGATTTTAGATTGGAAATTATTCATAAATAAAGATAGCAGAGTAAGGGAAAAAATTGTAAGATATAGTAAGAGAAAGAAATTAAGATTCAGGAAAGAAAGCCAATAAAAGATCAATGAAGGTGACTCTCTGTAAAGCAACGTAAGTTAGAAACTGAAGACATAGAAAGACTGAATAGAATGCTAACAAAAAAGATGTAAAAGTAAAAGCATGAGTTAAAGAAAATAACCATATCTAAACACCATTATCAAAGGAAGAGGATGAAGAAAATTAGAGTAAGAGATAGATACCCAAAACTTTCAGATATGATTAGTTGTGCTTACCTTAAAAATGTAATTTCTGTGGAAGACAATAAAGAAATCTGTTATAATACATACTTCTAAATCAAATGTAACAAAATATCTTAAATAACATATTTACTGGTTTATTTTTGCTGTCTTCAGATAAATTGATTTTCACTATAAACAGTGATTTCAATAGTAATCATCATGTAACAGCGGGGAAAAAAAAACACAATCAAAATGATTGTATTTAAAAAAACGATAAAAGATCTCTATACATACTATAAATACCTAGAAAAAAACAAGTCTTAAATGTTTTTCTCTAATTCGCAATTTCTTGAGTAAGTACACCACATATTTCACAATTATAAACTAACTAAAGTATAGCAGTTACTTTAAAATACCACTCCACAAATAACCGTGCATCTATGTTCTTAAAACATTTATCTGAAGTCAACATTTTGATTACTCATTATTTTCCACATGTCCAAATACTATCAGATAAGTCCTTTTTTTTTTGAGTACCTGTCAACAAACTCGCGAGTAAGTATGTTCTAGAAACATTTATCTGTATTCCACATTAATATATCTCATACATTTCTGCAAGGCCAAATGGTATGAGTTAAATCGTTTTTTTTTAGTACATCTCCACAAACTTCCAAGTAAGTATACTCTAAAAACATTTATCTTAAGTCAACATTTCCATATCTCATTGTTTTCCGTATTGCAAAATAGTATAAGTTAATTCCAACGTCTCGTCTTCCAGAAACATTAATGAAACCTTACCTGATGCTATCACTTTGTCACATAATAGTTTCATTTCCTTATTTGAACACCCTTAATCACATCATATTTCTAAAGGACACATTTTCATATCTTTACAGTATTACTCTGAGTCGTCCAACTAATTTCACTGAAATTTTGGTTGCAAAAATATCAGATAAGAATTTCTTAACTCAGAAGGCAAAAGTTTCTTAAAACTTAATTGACTATCATTGCACAGCGTCCAACCAGTTGCACTCTTCAAATAAGCTATGTAATGTCCTGATGATATAGATGCCCCATCATGAAAAATAATTGCTACAGTTACAAATGTTCTTCTAGAAATAGATATTTGAGAAGCCACAAAATTTTGAATTAAAGTTGACAATTTAGTTCCGTCAGCTCTGCATTGTTGAAGCATTAAAATAAGATATTGTCCATATCTATGAATAAATAACGTAGATAACATTTCTGAATTACATTGAGAACAGACCATGTTCTGATATGCATCTTTAACTAGTTTATTAAAGGACACTGTTTTACAATCTGGTAATGTTAAATATATAAATCTTTCTGTGTGTATGTCAGTACTACTTGTAAATGAGCAATTATCACAAATATGTTCCCATTTATAAGAAAGGCCAAATAGACTATCAATACCTAGACCTTCTTCTTCCAAAACTGTAAGCATATACATAATGAATTCCTGACAATCTTGCTGAATATTCTGAGAAAATTGATTTAGTTCTGCACATATGTCTAAAACATTCCTTACTTCTGAAACACTTGTTACTTCACTATTACCACTAGTACATTTTTCAAGCACAGAATTTAAAGAACAACAAAATGTCTGCTCCTGATTTTCTCTAATCTGTTCCTGTAACCTTTTTAGAAAAAAACCCACATTAACCACTACATTTGCATAGCAGTTGACACCAGACCTATTTTCAAATTTAAATCCAACAATCTCTGTAGAACTTATGTTTTTCTTACTCTTATCAATGGCAGTCTCATCTTTTTTTCTTCTTTTCTCTAAAACTTCACTACATTGTTTCTCATTTCTCCTTTTCTGACCAACTATACGCTTTTTAATTAAAGGATATTGAGGTAAATGTGAAGCATATTCTCTTCTTAACCTATTATACTCCTGTACACATTTTAAATCTGCACTGATCTTTGTCTCATCAAAATCAATTAGATAAAGCCCAGATAAAGTTCTAACTCGTGATAAAGCAACATATCCCATACCCTCTTTGAATACACTATTTCCAATATTTACCAAAGCACAATCTACACTTAAACCTTGCGATTTGTGAATAGTCACTGCATATGCCAAACAAACTGGAAATTGTTTCCGACGGACATACAAGTCTTTTACAAGTAAAAAACGATTTGAGCAGCGACTGTTTAGTTGAACTTCCTCAATTTCATCAAATTTTATTCGTAAAAATTCAATCTCATCTCTATTTGAGTAATTTACAACACTAACAACATTACCCATTGCTCCATTCACCAGACCTCTTTCTACAAGTAAATTTCTCCGTAAAATAATCCGACAATTTAAACATACATACAGATTCTTCTCTAAACCAGCAGTTTTAGATATAGATGTCTGTAGACTATCCAATTTTAACTTTAAATTATCAGACAAAACAATAGTACTTCCTTCATACTCTATTTTATCTTTTGCTTCCAGTTTCTTAATTTCTTGATTTTCCAACTTCAACATTTTCTCATTGAAAACTGAGCATTCTTTTAGAGTTGGCATCAAGCATATAACTGACTTATCTTTTACCTCTTTACTATATATTTTTTCTGGTACATTTTCTTCATTGGGAAACAACTTACATATTAATCGAGTTTGTAGAGTTTCTTTTGCATCTTCAGTTAGTCTTCCAATCCTTATATCTTGAAGAATATCTCCATATTTAGTATCCTTTGCTTGTCGCATATTTTTAATCAGTTCAGTATATTTGAAATGTGACCATATATTTACATTTCCAATACTGCCAAGGCACTTTCTGGTGTCTTCATGTGTCATAGTTTCAAATACAGATTGTCCTTTTACAGGATTTAGTTGCAGTAGGTCTCCAAAAACTATGACATGTTTCCCTCCAAATAAAACATCATAGTCAGTTTTAAGTATCTGCTGCATTCTTAAATGTACAAAAGCAAGCATTAAATTAGATACCATGCTTACCTCATCAATAATAAGAAGTTTCATTTCTTTAAGAACTCTTGAAACTTCATAACAAGCATCTCCAGATAGCTTGTGATATTGTAATTTGTTTTCGTGTTCAACTGGCAGCATCAATAAATTATGTTAAGTAATACCTTTAATATTATGTGCTGCCAATCCTGTTGGAGCTGTCACCACACAAGATAATGATGACTGAGTTTTTTGCTGTAGATATGCAGTAATTCCTTTTATAAGAAAACTTTTCCCTGTACCAGCTTCTCCACTTACATATAGTCGAATAGGTTGAAATGACATACATGAGCATTCTTTTTTCTCATGACGAAAACCATGCTCAATGTGCTCTGTCACTTCCACATATATTTGTCTTTGCTCAAGATTAAATTCCTTCTCCAAATCTTCTAAGTTTATTACATACTCTTGAGCTTGCTCCATTGCTCTTTCCACCTCATCCATGGCAGTGGCTGCTTCATTTCGGATAATTGGTTCTCCCAGTGGATCCTGACTTAACGATGCTGAACTTTGTGTTTCTTGTGAACTTTCTCTAGCCATCTCCGCTGCAATTGTTGCTTCTTGCTCTATTTCGTCGTTCAACATTTTCAGATAATTACTAAAAGCAGGACATTCTATACTACTTTTAGATGCATTAAAAGAATCTTCATAACTTATAAACTCTCCAAGTAGTTCCTCTTCGGTACGCCATGGTTTAAAGAGTTGCAAAAGAGCTAAATAGTAAAATTCTCTTTTGTCTGGATTTTCGCAACTCAGTTTTCGGTGATTAATCAAATGTCCTTTTGTTTGTTTCACCAGACATCCTTCTTGTCCAATTACAGCGTAGATACCTTTTTCAACATTTTCTCTAATATTCCTTTTAAATGTGTATTTTTCAAGAACTTCATACAGACAAATATTTTCTAGCAGAGTACTTCTATTTGGATAGTATGTATCCAACATATTTCTTTTCAAAATGTCTGTACTATTGGGTTCTTTCTTTGCTAAATATTCAATTTCTTGCACAGTTTTCAATACACGGTTTCGTGTTCCTGCTAGACCTAAACTCACCCACAGGATACTTCGAGATTTCGCATAAAGACTTGCTGATGACAATCGATCACAGCATTCATATGCTCCAATTTCTCAATGTGATAACATCTTCAAACTGTATGTATACAATTTCTTGCTTAGGCTCTTTTCATGAGAAATATCTTCCCACATCTCCTTCAATTCCGTCTTTTCAGATTTTGTGATGTAAGACGTTACATATCGAGCCACAGCAATAGAGTTGTCCGCAACATATTGTATATCCATGTTGGCATTCCACATGGACAAAATGACAAGTATTTTTGGGTGATCTTCTTGTGATGTTATGTCGCAAAGATGACATCAAATTATTCACTCTTCCTTTTGAAAGTACTGGTCGTGCAAATCCAAAACGACATTTTGTATAGAACTTATCCTTTGTTTTGAATTTGCGCAGACAATACTTTCCACAACGATGTCTTTGAAACCGTAACACTTTTCCTCTTAAGTCTTTATCACTTGTACTGTTAGGTATGTCACAAGTGGCATATTCCTCAATAAAAGACAGTACAGTTTCATCTGAGTCTTTTCCAAATTTGGGAACATCCTTGATCCATAGTAACATATGAATATGTGGAGCACCTCTAGCTTGATACTCTTTTCTCCAGAAGAAATCCAAAACTTCACCAAGCGGTGGATTCTTCTTGTTTGTAAGAAACGACATCATTGCTTCAAATCGATGATTAAAATATCGGCAAACATTAACTGGATCCAACGAACACAATTCTCCTGGTGTCTTGTAGTTTATATTTTCAATATTTACATTTGCCTCTCGAAGATATTCAAGTAAATCTTCCCAGGCGTACTCTGCACAGCTTAGAGTTACAAACCACGTTGGTGCTCCCAAGTTTCGTAGGATGCATTTTAAATCTCCATGACGACGGTACCAATATTCATTAGTACCACGCTGACATGCCATTAAGTTAATTAGATGAGCATCCAAAACACTATCTTTCTGATGCACTTTATCCATGAAATCCTTAGCTGAAACATTATGTAGATGCACTCCACTTTTTAAGACATGGTTTACTGCATAAGAAAGACCAGATAAGTCACTGTCAAAGAGAAGATGAAACAAATATGGAATACATTGACGAAATCTGGGATCTTCTGCATATAACCTTGTTGTCCGGTACTCAGATGCAGGAATCTGCATAGCACGATCATCATATCGCGCACCTTCACCTGTTGGGAATTAGGGGGTCATTAGGATGGCGGACGGACTTGCGTCCGTCCGCCACCCCTGAGTTTGAGGGACCGTCCGCATGGGCAGCGGCGGTCCCTCCATAGCAAGTAGGATGTGACCGCCACCCTGGCGGTCACATCCTGTATGTTTTACATTGCGGCGGATGCTGCTTGAAGCAGCATCCGCCGCAATGCAAAAAACGAAAGGTGTGCATTTGCATGCACAAAGCGGCAGGCACCGCGTGGTGCCTGCCGCTTCGTGCACGCAAGGGCAGGGGGGTACCATAGGTACCCCCCATGTGCACCCCCCACGCAACCTTCACCCAGGGGGCCCGCAACGGGCCCCCAAAGTGACTGTCCGTATGCTTTTCCACGGCGGAAAAGCCGCCGCGGAAAAGCATGACTCACCCTGCATCCTAATATGGCTGGCGGTGTCTGATAGACACCGCCAGCCATGTTATTGCTTTTCCGCCGTGGTCGCCTTCCGACCACGGTGGAAAAGCGGCGGACGGATTGGGAGACCCACCAGCCATCCTGATTTGGCGGTGGGTCTTTCAGGCCTCCTCGGCGGATTTCCCGCATACTCCGGGCCGGCGGTGGCTTCCGCCGGCCCGGAGTATGCAGGAAATCCGCCATCCTAATGACCCCCTAAGTGTGGGAAACAACGACCTTCCAAACTTTTTTCCCACACACTAATAGGACTTCCTTCTGCTTTTTTCATCTGAAATAACTCAATTGCATTCCCCAATGCTTCTTTGGAATGCAGTGGATGAACACTATAATGTTCATAAATGTCTTCACTTCTGGACATGTCGACTTTTTCAATTTGTCCAGTAGAGAAATCATTATTCTCTTCATCACTTACATCTTCTTGTTCTACATACATATTTTTATAGTATTAATTGTTTTTAACTAAATACACCGTTGCCTTCTTCACTTTCCTAACATCCACTAAATCTTGCCAGATTTTCTTACTCTTTGTAGGTACACCATTAACTAGAATAACAAGAGGATCCTCTTCTACATTTTCAATACCAATTGTCTCTATATTTTTCTTTAAATCAAGTGGCAAATATACAACTCTACCCTTTAATCCTCTTTGTAAATCTGTAGGATTTAATTTCCCAGTCTTAGGCTCCATACGAACAATAGCCTGAAAAGGATGTACACATTGAATCAAAATAGTCTCATAAGTATTTAAATCCTTCAGTTCCGATGGAATATTTATCAACTCAAGATTATTATGAACACCTCTAGCAGGCATTTTATTTTCATTTAATTTATTATAACAATATTTACAAATACGTTGTTCAAAACCCAAATCAAAATAGTTTTCTACCAGCAAATAAGTTGCAAACTCTCTCCACTGAGTATTATCTTCATCTTCACTTTTTAAATATAAATCAACTAACCTAGTTTGACTTTTGTAATGAATGCGTCGACAACACACACAAGTGAAATTTGGTTTTTCACCTGCAATGACCTTAAATTTTGTTATTTCCTGTTCAAATTCTTCAGTATTAAAATGTCCAACATTTTCTAACACATTTCCTTCTATAACTACATCAGTTTGTACATTCTCTTCACCTCGACCAAAATAACTTACCTCAATCTCTGCACAAATATGCTTCACATCTAATACACATCCATGTAAAAGAGCACTATTTAACTCTTTCAATTTAAGTGCTGGACTTTTTGCATAATACATATTTCTGATTAATTTTCTCATTTTGGTATGATGCACTGCTAACATCCTAAAATGGTGAAAAACACTCTGGCATATTTTGTTTGAAAGACAAGCCAATGAATGTCCTTGCAAACCTATTTTTTCTCTCACTCTGCACCGATCTAATTCTTGCAACAGTACAATTTTTTTCTTTAAACTTTCCTTAGTGTACTTACGTAAGAAATTGCGAAAGAAATCAATTGAATCCTGTCGCACACTGCAAATACTGCTACAATTCCAACTATAAACAGGAGCATGAACAGATCCCTGTAAAACTTCTCCACCTATTTCCCCTTCTGTATTTCTGACCTCAATTTTCTCTTTCTCAATAGGACAGCCATCCTTTACTTCATACGCTCGACCACTGGTGTCAACTGCATGCAACAACTCGTTACTTTGAAAGTAATTCTCTTCATTCAAAAATGGCTCAGAGTTTGAAGTATGCATCCATTTACCAGAAAAGATTTTACAAAAATTACTTCTATTTATGTGTCTCTTCCCTTTACTCTTAGCTTTTAAAACTCTAGATGCCTTATTTAGTGTATTTATTCTTTTCAGCACTAAAATAAACAAATTTTTTTTCGTCTCGAACGCATCATCCACAACGTCCTCTATATATATTTTTTCTTATAAAAAGCAGATTTCCTTTTAGAAACTTTTTCCTTTTGTAATAAATTCATAACAACTCTCTTATGAAACATACGTTTCCTTATTTCCGCAAATTGATTTGTACGTCTTTTACTGTACATATTTTCTTCACCACTCTTTTCTTTTCTTTATTTGTCCATTTCTCCTTGTAGATCCTGAAAACTGTTTTTCCTTAGCAATATTATCCAATTGACTTTTTCTCTGATACAATTTTTTTAAAAATTCCTTACTGCTCTTACCAGGAGCACTCTTGTTTTTGTCCGTCCTTTGTTGTGTACGTAAATCTTGTCCCTCTTTTCTCTTCAAATGGTATGTCTTTTTATACAGCTTTCTTTTCTCATTTCTCGTCGGCATACTGATTGATGTTTCTGATGTCAATGATAACCTGTTTTGAAAAAAGTTAAAATATATTATAGACCCCTACTTCCATATACCATACAAATTATAAGCAATACTTGATTTTATAACTTGAATAAAGACAAAGAAACAGTCTCTGGTCAGAGTAGCAAATCCTAAATTGAATATTGTTTCTAAATTTGTGACACTCCATATCTATGTTATCCTTACACATGTTTTGTTTTATTTATTTTTCTTGAGATATATAAGTACTATTCTGACTTTCAAGCATTGTCGATGTTGTTAATACTTTTTATTTTTATAACTTTAATCTTTTATCCACCTTTGCACAACTTTTACTGTCATTCTTAAAAAAGAGAATACTAATTAAGAGTACAACAATAATATTTTTTTTAAATTTTTTATTTAATCATAAATAATTTTATCCATTTAATAATTCATATTCTAGAATCACATTTAGCATTATTTCATCTGATATTTCATTGTTATTTTCCTCTTCCACATTCTCTTCTTCCACCATCTCTAAGTATGCACTGTCAAATGTGCTGTCCAAATAGTCCTCATTTTCAGATGAAATCTCATCCTCAAATACTCCTTCAAGTATTTCTTCTAGGACTTCTTGTGCCATTTCAAAATTGATATTCTCATTTTCATTCAAATCTTCCATGTTTTTATTAATTTTCTATCTTCTGTCTCCTTTTAAAAAAATATAAAGACTAGATTATATTTTTTTTATAATTAGTTAACCAATGATTACCTAGAGTAATCTTTTCACTACATACCCTTTCATACTTTTAAAGTCATTAACTACATTGATTATTATAATACCTTCATCTTTATTTTATTAAGAAACAGATACTTTTATCCTAGAGATTAACAGGTTTCTATTTAATTTTGTAAATTACAATTGTGCTACAGAAATATATTTCACTGTGAAATTTGCTTTCTGCATTTCAGGCTGTAGAACTATTTAAACACTTTCTAATTTTATTGTACAGATCTATTTTTAACTTTACCACTATAAACTGTCATTCAAACTGTATGCAAAGTGAAAGAATAACTCACAGTATACCAATTAAACAATCACTAAACCGATTGCTACTTCCCACAGAGGCAGTTGCTTTTACCTTTAACAACATACTCGTCATGTAAATTTCATCTAATGTAAAACATTTCATCATAATCATATGAAACCACAATGAGTCGCAACTCGTGGAGGCAATTATGGTGCGTCAGGGAGACAAAGAGAGAAAGATCTTTGCTGGAGGGACCTAAAAACCAGGATACAGATAATATGTAGTAAATACATAATTTAATTATTTAAATGAATTTTGCAGTGTGCACTACATTCCAAATTGCGATGCTGTTTACACTGGAAAAATTATTTTATTAATTAAAATATATACTTTCCTACATTTATCTATGTATCATATTTTAGATCTCTGTACCCTACACCTCCCCCTCCCTCGCTCCCAGGCCCTACCATTACTCCCTTGATGGCGTCCGACTGACCTCATCATAATACACTTCTGCAAATGCATATAATAGAATGCAAATAGATAGTACAGTCACAAAAATGCATCCGAATTGTCCATCACGCCAACAGCCATATCATAATATACCTCTATAATTACTCAATCATTACTGTACACACATGATACAGCATAAAGTTGAGAGTTAATGATGACTTAGCAAAAATTAACCAAGGTAAACAGCAAACTCTTACAGTCAAAGAATAGATAAACCCAAACTGTATATAAAATAACACATGAACCTGGCCAATCAAAAGATGGTAACAATTGAGTATAAAATTGTATTTCAAAATACATATGTACTACAAGCATGTTTAGATATGTTTAAAGTACAAATTAAAACCGTTATGTATAACTGAAGCAGTGTTAATTTTTTTTTTAAAAACATGCATATTATGATAATCTTCTCACAAATAACTTATCATTTTAATTTTATCAACTCACCTGTAAAAAAAGATTTTCTGTTTCTATACTGTCACGTTCAACGTCAGGTTATTGCTTTTCAGCAGCAAACACTCTCTAAAAAAAGTACACACCTGAATTTTAGTTAACATAATACACACATATATATTTCACAACATACACCCATTTTACCAAATATCATACCTATCATATACATTCCTTAATTTTTTATCCAATATATATCATAAAGTCTATGTTTAAGAAGCCTTATTTATGTAATCTTTGGGCCATCGGTGCGTCACTGTTTTCCATGTTAAAAATAACGCATGGGCGGCGCAACACCTTCATAAATAAAGCCCATGATATCTTTGTGAACCACATTTTTTTATCAAATTTTTCCCCCTACATTTTTTTTAAATCAATCACTATATACAATGCAATTTAACAAACATTACCAAGAAACTACATGCAATATTTTTGATAAGCACTACAACACAACCTTACTTTCTATATTTATTATGTAAATACATATACATTATGTGCAGGGAATTTTTTAACATAATAACGCTTCACACTTTCTGAATTCCCCCAAATAGGGCATATTATCAAGGGAGTTTATCTCCACTTTTTTGCCTTCAAGAGCCAACAAAGCGAAGATAAAATTATCTCCCTATTACGTAGCTGTCGCTAACACCAGTTTGCAACACCTATTAGCAGATAGCAACCATCTTGTGCGCCACTTTGCTTCTCAGTAATAATTATCACTAATGATATCCTAAAGTGAACGTGGCAAGATGATAGCAACTGGAAACAGGCGCTAACATTACTATCGCCTATTACGAAGTTTGCAGATATTTGCGCAAAGCATGAATATCTCCAAAAGCAAACATCTGCCCTGAGCAGTTTTTAGTCATGTTATCCAATGGGACCTAGATAACATGGCTAAGAGCATTAGCTCGGTATTACATGAATATCGCTGACTTTTTAACAATATGCATGCATTGCAGCCGTTTTTTCTAGCATTTTTTATAATTAGCTGCTCAACGTCTGTCAACATTCCAATCGAAAGAAATAAAGAAGTGTTGCCGCCATTTTCTTAATGCAACTGCATATATTCTACCGAACAAACGGTGAGAACATGGAAAGAGAAAAAAGTACACATTATCTAAGCGAGTACGTTTTCTCAGGGAGTGCACTATAGACCCTGAACGCCAAAACAACATTTTTGTTTCCAGTAAAAAGTTACGTGGTGCGCGCACTCGATTGCGCAACCCTATTTACAAGTCTATGATTCACATGCTTTATAAGTAAAATTTAATGGTGCAAAGGCAGACGACACTTAAAGATTGTTTCAGATCTTTAACTTTACTTATTTTGCCTAATTTATAAATTTACAAAAATGTACAGTTTAAAAAATTCTCATTTGCTGTTTAACATCTGTCAACATTAGAATCAGTGGAAATCCGAAAGTGTTCGCCGCCATTTTGTAACTGCGAGTGAATATATTGTACTGATCAAGTCATTTTATCCAATGGGACCTAGATAACATGGCTAGGAGCATTAGCTCCGTATTGCATGAATATCGCTGACTTTTTAACAATATACATGCATTGCAACCGTTTTTTAAAGCATTTATTATAATTAGCTGCTCAACGTCTGTCAACATTCCAATCGGAAGAAATAAAGAAGTGTTGCCGCCATTTTCTTAATGCGACTGCATATATTCTACCGAACAAACGGTGAAAACATGGAAAGAGAAAAAAGTACACATTATCTAAGCGACTATTTTTTCTCAGGGAATGCACTATAGACCCTGAACGCCAAAACAACATTTTTTTTTCAGTAAAAAGTTACGTCGTGCGCGCACTCGATCGCGCAACCCTATTTACAAGACTGTGATTCACATGCTTTATAAGTAAAATTTAATGATGCAAAGGCAGACGACACTTAAAGATCGTTTCAGATCTTTAACTTTACTTACTTTGCCTATTTTTTAAAATTACAAAAATATACACTTTATAAAATTCTCATTTGCTGTTTAACATCTGCCAACATTAGAATCAGTGGAAATCCGAAAGTGTTCGCCGCCATTTTGTAACTGCGAGTGAATGTATTGTACTGATCAAAGGGTTACAACATGGAAAGGACAGAAGGTACAGATTATGTAACCGAGTAAGTTTTATCAGGTAGTCCAGTATAGACCCTGAATTTGAACGAAACTTTTTTTTCTCCATAAAAAGTTACTTGGTGCGCGCATTGGATTCCGTACCCCTATTTTCAAGTTTGTAGACTATTACCTTTTCTCAAAGATTATTATCTGCACATATTAAATTCCCCAAAATTTACTTATTTCATTAATCTTTATCAAACTTCAACTTACAGTTCCGCTAACACAGTTACTATATTTTTATACCTAAGTTTGTGGAAAAAATTAAAAATTATTCCATACTAAATGTAATTCTCTTTAAAGGTTTTTCGTCCCGTAATTACACTATACTCACCTAACATCATTTCATTACGTCATTTCTCCATTTGTCATAAGTACACAGGGGCAGATTTATGAAGGCCTTGCGCCGCCGGTGCGTCACTTTTAACATGGGAAAAAGTGACGCACCGGCGGCGCAGGGCCTTCATAAATCTGCCCCACAGAGCCTTATTTATGAAGCCCTTGCGCCACCGGTGTGTCACTTTTAACATGAGAAAAAGAAACGCATCTATAGTGCAAAATTTTCATAAATGAGGCCCACACTATCAAAAATATCAATGTCGCACATAATCGTACACATCCAAGCACTACCAATTGCATAACTTGTTTAACATAAAGGGCTGTAATATTGCATGTGTTTTCAAAGGTACACCGGTATCCCCTATAATGCTTAATTTTACCATAACACTCAACAGTAACTATTTATTTTCAAGCAATGTTAATTAGTTTGACTTTTTAAACGACAAGCTTTAGTCTGAAGTAGTCACTCTGCATATGTTTATCTCTAAAAATTAACTTCACCCACCCACGCATGAGAACCTTCATGTGTGCATCTGGGCGCAAAAAACGACCTTGAACTGAAAGTTCCATCCCAAAACTTGAACAACAGCCTTATTGTCCCAAAATCAAGCTACCCGAGCATCTGTTCACAAACATATCTCATTCACTTAGCTAACACTCGTAGAAAACTGCATATCTTATTAAATAGTGACCTTCCTTTACAATTTTCTAAGGTGACTCTCATAATCTTTAACGCTCCTCCACTTCCCAGCTGCACTAATTTTTTTACAACTACTAACCAATGGTTTGGTGCTTTTTTTCCACCAAATTATTTAAAGACATTCTGCTACTCTCACTCCATACTCTCTGATCTATGTTTCTGGACATCCTCATCTATTACCAGCAGCTGCAACCTTTCTATTCCTATTTTCGTTATTACAAAATGGAGGTCCGTCCCGCCTTTGGAAACGAGCTGGAACACTTAGAACTATTTCGCCACAAGATGCTTGAATACTATGGCATCCTACCACTCGCGACTTTGAATGCATCATATGGATTATCATTTCGATTTTCCTATTTCACCTGTGTGCAACCTGTATTTCATTGCCTGAGCTGTGATTTCATGTGGGCCCTGGACTTATGTCTCTGCAACTCGGTGTCTCCTGAAGTGAATTACAATCATCTCATGAATCCGTTACTTGATCATGAACAGCTTTGTTCCGACGGAGGGATTATGGCCTTTGCAGCGATACATGGAGTTCTGGGTCATTGGAATATATTCGCAGCGGCGCAAGATTTCTTGGCACACAGCTACATTGAAAATTCACCGACTTGCCCTCTGATGCAACTAGAGGCTCCACTAATTAATAACCATGTTTGTTCATTTCCTCTTTTAAATTGGATGGCTGACTTGTTTTCTGATGATAACAATGACTTTCTATTAGAAGCAGTTGCCACTTACTTTGCCTATTCAATGGAAGTATAGCTGTTCTGCAAACCATTGACGTCTTGACTTTTTTTTACCTTCCTAATTTTTCTTATTTTTTTTTTATTCTTATATGTTATATAAAAGATGACCTATTGACTTTACTAACATTGGACATTGCAATTTCCGGCTGGTGTGAATTTTTTTAATTATGTGGACTTAATTTTCTTTCCACACCTCCTCGATTTTATTCAAAACATTTCATGATGCTCTAATTACAACAAATCACTACCTTATGTTATCTTATCTGATTTAAAATGTTGTCGTACCAAGGCTGCGTAAAATATCATTAAATGTGCCTTCACACATGTCTATAGTTACAATGACTTGTTATATGATTGTATATGGTTTATCACCATTCTCCCTTTCTACTGCTTATTTCCGCCTCACACACATGTGCTGCTTTTAATTGATGGCTATTGAAAGATTTTTCATTCACAATTGAAAAGTTTATAATTACCCTGATATTACCCTTGCTTATCAACCTGTATCACACATTGTGTACTGAAACCTTTCAAAAAATTATATCAAAACAATAGTTATTCTGAGTCCTGATTTTCGAACATTTCTACAGATAACATACATGCACCTCAAGTCAAAATCTACCTTTTGGCACGTTTTTCATTTCCTTTGACAATACCATACAACAAGCTTATTACTGCTTCGTATATTGAAAATTAACTGTAATGAAGTGATATTTAACCAATTATATTTTCATATATGATTACAGAATTTAAAATCAAAGCACACCGTCTTGCATGCAATATAATTAAATATATTTCATTGCGAGGCTTTTTCATTTTTTTTTTATACGTTATTCATTTTGCTTCATACTACATTTCCATCATTTGTGTTCTATGAACTAGTAACTTTTCCCACTATTTTCTTTATATTATGTTTACTTGTATTAAATAAAAATCTTCGTATCAAAACACTGCATTATTGAATAAAAATTTGAAAAATATACGTTCCCTCTTTTAACTCATATTTACAACTGAAATAATATATTCTAAAACTGTATTCATGTGTTTCACGTAATCTCAACTGCACTCAAATCATGTTTTCTTTTGTCAACCTGAATTTCTCATACTTTAACCCGCTGGCCTGCGACGGTCACTCAAGCCTTTCTTTACGAGTTGTGAACCATAGCATCAATCGTACCTCTGACAAAAAAATTATTTATTACTGTAACAAAACTTGGCCGCAGTTATGGTTCACTCAGTGTATTAATCACAGATCCCCCGCATCCACAGAGCACACGCTATATCCTATTTCAGTACGTATCACCCTTTCATCTCCACTGTAACAACTGTCTCTGCCTGCAGAACAAACTTCCTCAGCTCAGACTGAACGCACGCACACACACACACACACACACATACACACACTAAGATAACACAAAGCAACTGATATGGAAATCAAGAGTCAGATAAAAATGGTCTCTCACATTGTGGTACACAGAAACCTCTATATATATTTGGTCTTCTACTTCAATTTATTAAAAGCATATACTCCACGAACCTCTGTACAACCTCATGGTCACAATTTTTCATTTGATTATACTGGGACACCTTTCCTTCTCACCCCACCCCCACCACTGCATCCCTCGGCTCTAAGCCATACTGTAATTTTTTTCATCAAACTTAAATTTTAAAATACCTAAAGCTTTACCACTTTTTTTTCAACAATATTACATTTAATCAACAATTTTTCTCTCTACATGCATTATCAATGCTCTACCAATTCCTTTTTTTTTTGATCGGTAACCAACTTTACAAATTATGTCTAAACGCTCCCAAATGTTTATTAATTTCTGTCTATTTCATTACATTTTATATTCTTTTTATTTACTTTACCACAAATACATCCTAAACTATAATTCAGACTTTAAAGAAAGTGAAGAAACGGCGCACAACCTCCATTAACTTTACAGAACTTCAACCCCTCCCCCCCTCAAGTCTGCTGTGGAAACCCAAAATAACACACATCCCAGATACACACAGAGCCGCACCTGAGCGTTTCACACCTCTATAAAGAACTATTCCAATATTAACTTGGCCTTGCACTTCTTTTACCCATTATTTGACCCCCTCCACCTTTACTCTACCTACTGATTACACGTTCATGTTCCCCTACAAAAAATTTTTTTTTACGTCCTTCCCTCCCCCCTAATTTCGTTGCAGATCAGTCTCTAAGTGTCATTTAATTCATAGACCTAACAGTACCTCATAACTTAAAAACATGACTGAACTCCACTATCCTTAATCAAATTAATTAATCGTAATTTTTATGTAATAATTACAAAGATACAATGTTCCAAAACATTGATATTATAAAATGGAACATTAGTTGAAATTATCTCAAGCTGTATGTAACTCAAAAATGTGCTTCCTTACACACACACAAACTCAAATAATCAAATATAGTGATCAAACCACATTTAACGGTACATCATTAAACAATCAGTTATACACTCACCTTTACCAATGCTTTATCAGATGTAGAACAATGATAGTTGTAATACGATAGTCGTTTGACGGAGCTCTCAATAATACTTCTATCACTGCAACCAAAGAATAATGGCATAGGTTTTCTGTCAATACACACTCATATATGTCTCTTCAACCAATCATATTTGTGCCTGCACAATTTCATATTCAAATTAACATTTCAGTTGGTTATCCTTTCAATATTTTCAAAGTCACATAACGGTCACCCTTCACCCTCTGCCTTCTCTGGCTGTTACCATGGTAACAGCTCATTCTGCACCTGGCTGAAGGCACAGGTCAAAAGTTCATATCTCAACGTTCTAAATCCAAGCAAAAACGGTAATTTCCCTCCAAACACACCTGCCTATCCACTCTTATTTTACATTTCTTTTTTTTCCACGACCAATAGAAGATTTGTTTGTAAAAAAAAACTGTAACATACAGCGTAGTCTTCAATCTTGATGTATATCAATTAACCAATCATGTTCAGTTTTTCATTAACACCAAACCTCACACACTTTTTTATCGTGACTTTCACCATCTACTTGCCATTCCACTTCCAGAACCCATCGGAGTACTACTGCATCTACCTTGAAAATGAAGGTTTGGCTTGTAGGACACAGTTATATTCACTGGAGTGGAAAAATATGCTGCAAACAGACGAATTTCTAACCTTGACTTACCAAATGTGCAGATTACGTGGATTGGGCAAAGAGGATTAAAATGTCACCAATTGATACCATTGGTGAAAACTTTTATGCATCTCCCTGAACCTAACCTGATAATTGTGCACTGTGGTGGGAATGATCTAGGCACATTAACAGGTGTAGGTCTAGAAATGCTTCTAAAAGATACTTTTCTTCAATTGATGTCACTTTTTCCTCGAACTGTCTTGGTGTATTCAAATATATGCCAAAGACAAAAATGGAATTGGTCCAATGAACGTTGTCCACAGATTGAGAAAGCAAGGAAACATGTAAATAAATCTGTTTCTGCTTTCCTCAGAGAATATAACATGGGTTCTATGTACAACAACAACCTACGTTTCAACATGGAAGGCATCTATCGGAGAGATGGTGTTCATTTCATGGATGAGGGAAATAGAATTTTCCTCTGTAACATGAGACTCTGCATCGGAACTTACTTATAAGTTCTACAAAAACTCAATTAACACAAAGGCTCTTTTAAGAGCCACCTTACATCTAAACACTCAAACTTGTAATTTATCTCCATCTTTCTTTATGTTTTTTCATCGCCGTGCGCGACCGAGTGTGCGCACCTCGTAACTTATTTACGATAAAAAGCTACTTTTAGACTTTCCTCATCCTTAATAAACCCCTCAAGAAACCTACCAAATCAAACACTCTCCACCCTGCTCCCTTTCCATTCTCACCACTATAGTTTTTCACAGTCTTGTAAATAGGGGTGCGCGACCGAATGCATGCACCCCGCAAATGTTTTCTCCCCCCAAAAAATGGTCTTTTCGGGTTCAGGGTCCATACTGCACCCCCTTAGAAAACCTACCCGGCGAGACAATCTCTACCATCTCCCCTTTCCATGTACTAACCCTTTGTTCTGTATTATATATTCACTTGCACTAACAAAATGGAGGACAACACTTCCTGATTTCCTCCGAATCGAATGTTGACAGACGTTAAACAGCAAATCAGAATGCCGCTCGCGCACATCCGCATAAGTGCGCGCACCCGTGCGCGCTTCCAGATATATAACTGATTTCAACTTTAATTTTCTCAGCAACTACTGAACGGATTTACACCATATAAACAAAAGCGTGATCTGCGACCCACACTCTACCTTTCTACCAAATTTCTTATAAATCCATTCAGCCGTTCGAGCTGTAGCCGTGTCTAAACGTCCTATGGAAAATAACATGGGAAAAACACGTTTTGGGACCCCCCTTTTATCTCAGCCCCCACTTCACCAATCCCCCCAAAACTTTCACAGAATGAACGGAGCGGACCGAGCCATCTTCTTTGAGAAATTCGCAAACATTCATCCACCAGGTCCAAAGTTATTCCCAATAGAATGTTGCGGATTTCCTATGGAAACTAGGTCCTAACTATAACTACCTACTGGCGACCGCCAGTAGGTAATATATATATATATATATATATATATATATATATATATATATATATATATATATATATATATATATATATATATATATATATATATATATATATATATATATATATATTCCACGAGAACAACCAACTCCTTCTGGATCTCCTTCGACCCGTGAGAGGTGGCGTGCGCGTCGGCGGAGTAAAGCCGACAAATTTCTGCTTTCTTAACCAAGGTTCGTAAAGCACGCTCTCAGGACACAAAACAAGGTATCACACAATCTCCATAGTGCTGTTTATTCACAACGCGTTTCGCTGACAAGACGGCTTGATCACGCCGTCTTGTCGGCGAAACGCGTTGTGAATAAACAGCACTATGGAGATTGTGTGATACCTTGTTTTGTGTCCTGAGAGCGTGCTTTACGAACCTTGGTTAAGAAAGCATATATATATATATATATATATATATATATATATATATATATATATATATATATATATATATATATATATATATATATATATATATATATATCTATATATATATATATATATATAAATATTTATATGAAATTTCTATGGCAAAATGAAACCCCTCATTTTGTTCCTTTTCAAATTAAATGTATTAGGGGTTACCACTTTATTCCAATCAAGATGACTTCAGGTGTGCCATACTTTTGTCATAAGTAAGACTGTTAGCGTTCTAGTTGTTCTTTAGAACACTCTGGGACATTCTGTCATTGGGCTATAGTTGGCCTACATCTGGCTGATATTTGGGCTACATTTGGGCTCTTTTGTCTCTGGTGGCCATCTTGGGAGACTGCATATCAGAATTTTTTTAATGAAATATAAGAGGATTTGAGAAGTCACTCAAAATGTGCCCTAATTTTTCTTTCTTCAGCACTAATCATAATTTCTATGGCAAAATGGACCCCCTCATTTTTTTCCTTTGCAAATTAAATGTTTTAAGTGTTAACACTTTATTCCAATCAAGATGACTTCAGGTGTGCCATACTTTTGTCATAAGTAAGACTGTTAGCGCTCTAGTTGTTCTTTAGAACACTCTGGGACATTCTGTCATTGGGCTATAGTTGGGCTACATCTGGCTGATATTTGGGCTACATTTGGTTTTTATTGTCTCTGGTGGCCATCTTTGGGCTACATTGGGCTACATTGGGCTACATGGGGCTACATTGGGCTACATTTGGGCTCTAACACATATATATAGCCCAATGTAGCCCAATATATATTTTTTCAAAGTTAATTTTTGTAAAAACCACTGGAGAATATATCTTGAGACATAGCAAAGGCACATCGGGGTACCAGTCCCTACAATTTTGCCAAGTTTGGTGAAAATCCATTCAGTCGTTCGGGCTAAAAGTGAGTCCAACCGCCCTATGGAAATTAACATAGGGAAAACACGTTTTGGGACCGCCATTTTATCTCGGCCCCCGCTTGACGGATCCCCCCAAAACTTTCAGGGAAGGAGCGGAGCGCAGCGGGGCGAAGTTAAGGAAAATTACAGGCAGATCCCTCATTCGGCGCCAAAGTTATTCCCAATAGAATGTTGCCGATTTCCTATGGAAAACGATCCTAACTATAACTACCTACTGGCGACCGCCAGTAGGTAATATACATACATATATAATCTGTATATCTATATAAATGCAAATATAAATGCATGCATACATATACATATATGCATTATGCATACAGATGCATGTTATTTACATGAAAGTTTAAAAAACACTAATAAAAGCAAAGCTAAAAAGTCACCTCATTACAAACAGAATGGCTTTAACTTAAACGAGGGCGAGATCTATTGCATTTTCAATGCTTGTTTACTTTGGTTCCATCAAGAAGGCATTCAGATGTGTCACACATTTGCCATAAATTCTGAATGTTAGCACTCTAGTTGCTCATTAGATCACTGTAGTAAAGCTACTGCTCACCAGGGAAGTCTGCTGCTGGTATTCAAAGTGCATGTTTCAGTCTGCATGTCAGAATTTTTTTAATGAAATAGAAGAGGATTTGAGAAGTCACTCAAAATGATCCCTAATTTTTCTTTCTGAAGCACTAATCATACTTTCTATGGCAAAATGAACCCCCTCATTTTGTTCCTTTTTAAATTAAATGTTTTCAGACTTACCACTTCATTCCAATCAAGATGGCTTCTGGTGTGCCACACCTTTGTAATAAGTAAGACTGTTAGCGCTCTAGTTGTTATTTAGAACACTCTGGGACATTCTGTCATTGGGCTATACTTGGGCTACATCTGGGTGATATTTGGGCTACATTTGGGCTCTTTTGTCTCTGGTGGCCATCTTGGGAGGATGCATGTCAGAATTGTTTAATGAAATTGAAGAGGATTTGAGAAGTCACTCAAAATGTGCCCTAATTTTTCTTTCTGCAGCACTAATCATACTTTCTATGGCAAAATATACCCCCTCATTTTGTTCCTTTTTAAATTAAATGTTTTAAGAGTTACCACTTTATTCCCATCACGATTGCTTCAGGTGTGCTATACCTTTGTAATAAGTAGGACTGTTAGCGCACTAGTTGTTCTTTAGAACACTCTAGGAGGCTGCAGTAGAACACAAAGGAATCAACTGACAGTCTCTGTCCTTGTTGGATGTACATGTTTTACTGAGAATGTCAGACTTCATTCTCACATGACTGAGAAAGATAATGTGAATTTACAGAAAATATGCTTTCAGTTTAGCTTATAGATCCCCTTCCAAACCACTGTGGGAAAATCATGAGATATTAGTTTTCTTTCAAACATGATTCATGATATCACAGCAGAATGCTTTTTCACATGGTAAAATCACCTTAGAACACACCACAATTCCTAAAATGAGTATGGTACCATCAACAAATGATTTATAATGTAACTAAAGTTCTAAAACCCTCTATTAACTACAATGCTTTTTAATGAGGTGCTATCATGTATATTGGTCCCAAGATGGCTGCCAACACTTCTTGGATGAAGTGCTGACAGCCAATCAGATCAGATGTGTGGTTAGGCTCCGCCCAGATATATATATTTTTTTGAACCTAAATTACTCAAAATCCACTGGAGCACATATCTTGAGACATAGCAAAGGCACATCGGGCTACCAGTCCCTACAATTTTGCCAAGTTTTGTGGAAATCCATTCAGCCGTTCGGGCTAAAAGTGAGTCCAACCGCCCTATGGAAATTAACATGGGGAAAACACGTTTTGGGACCCCCATTTTATCTCGGCCCCCGCTTGACATATCCCCCCCAAACTTTCAGGGAAGGAGCGGAGCGCAGCGAGGCAAATTTAAGGAAAATTACAGGCAGATTCCTCAACCGGCGCCAAAGTTATTCCCAATAGAATGTTGCGGATTTCCTATAGAAAACAATCCTAACTATAACTACCTACTGGCATACACATACACAGATATGTTTACATTTAAAAGCAAAAAAGAGGCCTGTACCCCAGCTTTCTCCCTTATCCCACCCCCTTCCCTGGGTCCATCCCTTTCTCCTTACTGTGTTTCTCCATGCCCCTGCTTGATACACATTAATACCATGTTTTTTCTATTAGACATGCTGACCTTATGACTTCTTTTTATGTGTGCGAAAGCATTTCAGTCTGTATAATACTTATGTGGATGTAATATGTGACTTCATCAGCAGTGCATTGCAGGCGCGCAACTTATAGTGAGTCCAACTAACTATAACATGGGAATTTCAATGGTTTTATGTCAGTAAAATTTCCACCTAACTATAACTGGTGTGAAACCTATGGTTTTTTCAGTGAATTTAATAGGTTTTTTAAATGCTAATTCCTAACTATAACTGGTGTGAAACCTATGTTTTTTTCGGTGAATATATATATATATGAAATTTCTATGGCAAAATGAAACCCCTCATTTTGTTCCTTTTCAAATTAAATGTATTAGGTGTTACCACTTTATTCCAATCAAGATGACTTCAGGTGTGCCATACTTTTATCATAAGTAAGACTGTTAGCGTTCTAGTTGTTCTTTAGAACACTCTGGGACATTCTGTCATTGGGCTATAGTTGGGCTACATCTGGCTGATATTTGGGCTACATTTGGGCTCTTTTGTCTCTGGTGGCCATCTTGGGAGACTGCATATCAGAATTTTTTTAATGAAATATAAGAGGATTTGAGAAGTCACTCAAAATGTGCCCTAATTTTTCTTTCTTCAGCACTAATCATAATTTCTATGGCAAAATGGACCCCCTCATTTTGTTCCTTTGCAAATTAAATGTTTTAAGTGTTAACACTTTATTCCAATCAAGATGACTTCAGGTGTGCCATACTTTTGTCATAAGTAAGACTGTTAGCGCTCTAGTTGTTCTTTAGAACACTCTGGGACATTCTGTCATTGGGCTATAGTTGGGCTACATCTGGCTGATATTTGGGCTACATTTGGTTTTTATTGTCTCTGGTGGCCATCTTTGGGCTACATTGGGCTACATTGGGCTACATGGGGCTACATTGGGCTACATTTGGGCTCTAACATATATATAGCCCAATGTAGCCCAATATATATTTTTTCAAAGTTAATTTTAGTAAAAACCACTGGAGAATATATCTTGAGACATAGCAAAGGCACATCGGGGTACGAGTCCCTACAATTTTGCTAAGTTTGGTGAAAATCCATTCAGTCGTTCGGGCTAAAAGTGAGTCCAACCTATGGAAATTAACATGGGGAAAACACGTTTTGGGACCCCCATTTTATCTTGGCCCCCGCTTGACGGATCCCCCCAAACCTTTCAGGGAAGGAGCGGAGCGCGGCGGGGCAAAGTTAAGGAAAATTACAGGCAGATCCCTCATTCGGCGCCAAAGTTATTCCCAATAGAATGTTGCGGATTTCCTATGGAAAACGATCCTAACTATAACTACCTACTGGCGACTGCCAGTAGGTAATATACATACATATATAATCTGTATATCTATATAAATGCAAATATAAATGCATGCATACATATACATATATGCATACAGATGCATGTTATTTACATGAAAGTTTAAAAAACACTAATAAAAGCAAAGCTAAAAAGCCACCTCATTACAAACAGAATGGCTTTAACTTAAACGAGGGCGAGATCTATTGCATTTTCAACGCTTGTTTAATTTGGTTCCATCAAGAAGGCATTCAGATGTGTCACACATTTGCCATAAATTCTGAATGTTAGCACTCTAGTTGCTCATTAGATCACTGTAGTAAAGCTACTGCTCACCAGGGAAGTCTACTGCTGGTATTCAAAGTGCATGTTTCAGTCTGCATGTCAGAATTTTTTTAATGAAATAGAAGAGGATTTGAGAAGTCACTCAAAATGATCCCTAATTTTTCTTTCTGAAGCACTAATCATACTTTCTATGGCAAAATGAACACCCTCATTTTGTTCCTTTTTAAATTAAATGTTTTCAGACTTACCACTTCATTCCAATCAAGATGGCTTCTGGTGTGCCACACCTTTGTAATAAGTAAGACTGTTAGCGCTCTAGTTGTTATTTAGAACACTCTGGGACATTCTGTCATTGGGCTATACTTGGGCTACATCTGGGTGATATTTGGGCTACATTTGGGCTCTTTTGTCTCTGGTGGCCATCTTGGGAGGATGCATGTCAGAATTTTTTAATGAAATTGAAGAGGATTTGAGAAGTCACTCAAAATGTGTTCTAATTTTTCTTTCTGCAGCAATAATCATACTTTCTATGGCAAAATATACCCCCTCATTTTGTTCCTTTTTAAAATAAATGTTTTAAGAGTTACCACTTTATTCCCATCACGATTGCTTCAGGTGTGCTATACCTTTGTAATAAGTAGGACTGTTAGCGCTCTAGTTGTTCTTTAGAGCACTCTAGGAGGCTGCAGTAGAACACAAAGGAATCAACTGACAGTCTCTGTCCTTGTTGGATGTACATGTTTTACTGAGAATGTCAGACTTCATTCTCACATGACTGAGAAAGATAATGTGAATTTACAGAAAATATGCTTTCAGTTTAGCTTATAGATCCCCTTCCAAACCACTGTGGGAAAATCATGAGATATTAGTTTTCTTTCAAACATGATTCATGATATCACAGCAGAATGCTTTTTCACATGGTAAAATCACCTTAGAACACACCACAATTCCTAAAATGAGTATGGTACCATCAACAAATGATTTATAATGTAACTAAAGTTCTAAAACCCTCTATTAACTACAATGCTTTTTAATGAGGTGCTATCATGTATATTGGTCCCAAGATGGCTGCCAACACTTCTTGGATGAAGTGCTGACAGCCAATCAGATCAGATGTGTGGTTAGGCTCCGCCCAGATATATATATTTTTTTGAACCTAAATTACTCAAAATCCACTGGAGCACATATCTTGAGACATAGCAAAGGCACATCGGGCTACCAGTCCCTACAATTTTGCCAAGTTTTGTGGAAATCCATTCAGCCGTTCGGGCTAAAAGTGAGTCCAACCGCCCTATGGAAATTAACATGGGGAAAACACATTTTGGGACCCCCCTTTTATCTCGGCCCCCGCTTGACATAACCCCCCCAAACTTTCAGGGAAGGAGCGGAGCGCAACGAGGCAAATTTAAGGAAAATTACAGGCGGATTCCTCAACCGGCGCCAAAGTTATTCCCAATAGAATGTTGCGGATTTCCTATAGAAAACAATCCTAACTATAACTACCTACTGGCGACCGCCAGCAGGTAATATATATATATATATATATATATATATATATATATATTACCTACTGGCGGTCGCCAGTAGGTATATATAGTTAGGATTTTTTCTCTATGGGTTTTTTGAAAATTCTATGTCTAATAACTTTGGCGTTTGTGGACGGAATTGGCTGAAATTTTCAGGAAAATGGCACATTTTGTTTCTGAGCAGCCCCTGAAAATTTTGGGGGGGTTTGTCAAGGGGGGGCCAAGAAAAAAGGGGGGTCCCAAAACGCGTTTTTCCCATGTTAATTTCCATAGGGCGGTTGGCCTCACTTTTAGCCCGAACGGCTGAATGGATTTGCACGAAACTTGGCAAAATTGTAGGGACTGGTAGCCCGATGTGCCTTTTGTAGGTCTCAATATATGTGCTCCAGTGGATTTTGAGAAATTAACGTTTAAAAAAAGATATATATCTGTAACAGCGGACCGGGCAGCGCTCTGGTTCGCGGACTTTTCGCGCAACGGAGCTTTGTGAAGCGAAGCTGATTGGTTCTCCGGCGTCTGTCAACATTCCAAACAGTCCGTAGCGGCCGCCATCTTGTCTCTCGGTAGGATCGAGAGACAAGAGGAGGTCAAAACAAAGGGGGAAATAACTATAAGGGGGCATAGTAGATCCTCGCTGACCCCCTAGGTTTGATGTGGAGGTTTTAAAAGGGCCCCGCGGGGCAAAAAAAAATCATAATAATAATAATCGAACGGCTGAATGGATTTGCACGAAACTTGGCAAAATATTAGGGACTGGTAGCCCGATGTGCCTTTGCTAGGTCTCAATATATGTGCTCCAGTGGATTTTGAGAAATTAACGTTCAAAAAAATATATATATCTGTAACAGCGCTCCGCTTCGCGTAACGGAGGTTTGCGAAGCTGATTGGTCATTCTGTCACTGGGCTATAGTTGGGCTACATCTGGCTGATATTTGGGCTACATTTGTTTTTTTGTGTGTCTGGCGGCCATCTTTGGGCTACATTGGGCTACATTGGGCTTCATTGGGCTACATTCGGCTAATTAGCAAATAGCTCATCGCAAACTAGGAATGGTAAAGAATCGCTATTTATTCCTTAAAGTTCGCTATTTAGGAAATGCAAAAAACTTTGATGATACATATGGCGGTTCATCTCTAACAAGATAAGAAGCATAGGGATACATTTATGATGACTGGCGCATTAGTCATTCTGTGCCGCTGTTCCGTCACCTATGGTGTGCTGCATTTACAATGCGGCGCATCATGGGGCAAAAACAGCACAGATGCGTGATGTATCTGTGCCGTAAAGGTGGCGCATTGCTGGAGTTGTATCGCAAGTGTGATGAAGCTCCAGCAAGGGTCGGGGGTGCCCCTGTCGCAGGGTTTCTGTTCTCACACAGAACTGTGGACAGAGGATTGGAACCTCGGCGAATTAGGGTGTCCCAAAACTCACGTTAGTAATCAAAAACTCCTTAGCAAGCTAGGTACAGTGTCACATTGGATATAACAAACTCTCAATGTTTAGACAATCCAGAATATGAACTTATAGTACCTCAGGATACGTGGAACTCATGAACAGTCGGTCGTTATAGATTTCTTAGAAACCAGAACATGGAGTTAAGAAGAACAGATGTGTATTTGAAATGTTTATTTACTAATGCCGTCTTCTCAGGCGTAGTACCTTAGATAATAAAAGTACACATATTATCAGTAGCAAAATTACCAGCATAGTTACTAGTACATAAAAAGTGAATGGTGATAGTATGTTAACATGCTGTAAATGAATAAGAGTTAGCAACACTTATAAGCAGCCGCGGGCCGTGGAGGGAGTTACGGTGAGGCAGGGAGGCGGGGAGGGGGAGAAGCAGGGTGGAGAATACAAGTACACATATTATCAGTAGCAAAATTACCAGCATAGTTACTAGTACATAAAAAGCGAATGGTGACAGTATGTTAACATGCTGTAAATGAATAAGAGTTAGCAACACTTATAAGCAGCCGCGGGCCGTGGAGGGAGTTACGGTGGGGCAGGGAGGCGGGGAGGGGGAGGGGCAAGGTAGAGAGGGCTCCACCCTGCTTCTCCCCCTCCCCGCCTCCCTGCCCCATCGTAACTCCCTCCACGGCCCGCGGCTGCTTATATCTCACCCTCCCTAATACACATATTATATTATTTGCTAAGAAGGTCTCTTTGTGTTGGTTTAGGGCGTGCCCATACTTTAGTGTCTTAGATTTGAAGGAATCACATCAGCATACACCAGCTCTCTCTTCATGTGAACCGCATCAACTGTTGTGTATGTGTGTTCGGCAAAGCAATATAAAACCCGCCTCATGCCCAGAATTGGCAGAAGTTGCACTTATGTTATGAGTATGAAGTCGTGGAGATCAGACCTCATAACAATTCTGTATCGTGTTGTTCTTGAAACTTTAGCACTCGCTGTACAGATATAGTTTAACAAGTAAAGCAGATAGTAGACCAATAACATATTATTCTCATGTAAACCACGATGAACTACTAGGTGGAAAGCTAAAGCAACAACTAAGTGTCGTGTGCAGAAGTTGCAAAAAAGGAAAAATGGCGTTTAAACCGGTAATGAGCCCATGCTAACTTAACACGGTGTAAAGATATCCAGGACCTAGATGACACCTCCTCATGATCCGGAAACGAACTGAATAAGATAATAGAAGTGCCATCTCATGAGAGCAGATTGCAAGTTTATATGTGGACGGTCCGCAAGGTAAAGCATTAAAAACTAGGAAAATTTAATGCTAAAGAAAAATAAAACAGCCAAGTACTTTATCGAGTCTTAAGCCAATAGGCAAGGTAAATAATAAAAACTTGACAAATAAGTCAATGAATTGTCAATGAAATGCTAGTACTCAGCATATCAAACATGAAAAAGGTCTATGACATAACTGTGTATGCAAAATAAGCTGCAACAGCCTCCAATAGGAAGTCACCGTCTTCATCCGAAAACAGTTCAGCCATCCAATTTAAAAGCGGAAAAGAACATACGTGCTCTCCCAGCACCGGATCCTCTATCACCATCAGAGGACAGCTCGGTGGGTTTTCAAGAAAGCTCTGTTCCAAGAAAGACTGTGCTGCCGCCAGTAAATTCCAGGGACCAAGTAGTCCATGCATCAATGCCACAGCCATAATCCTTTCGCCAGGACAAACCAACTCGTGAGTAATGATAGGAGTCATCAGCTGATTAAAGTCGACGTCAGGAGAAACCGGTCCGCAGAGACACAAATCAATGGCCCAATCGAAATCACAGGTCAGGCAGTGAAATACAGGCTGGACACAGGTGAAGTAGGAGAATCGAAAAGATAATCCATATGCCGTGCTTAATATCGCCAACGGCATTGTGCCATAATATTCTAGCATGCGATTGCGGAACAGTGTCAGCAGCTGCAGGGTGGGAGGTTGCATAGGAGGGACATCCATATTTAAAAATGTAAAAAAGCACAAGAGCGTCCGCTGGTAATGCAAGTAAAAATGCCAATCCACGAACCAGAGTGCAGAAAATAGAATGAAAGGAAGCAGGGATGACTCCAAAGATTTTCTCAAATGAAGTCACGAGACCACTGGTAACAACTTTAAAAAAGTGCGCAAGGGACTTTGTGGAGGATGCGTTAAAGATAGTCGGAAACATGTTGCTGAAATTGAAAGGCAAATCTTAATTGAAAAGGGTGTGCACCTCTGTACGGGTGTTCGCTATGTGAAGTACGAAAGTTTCACGGGCCGAACTCAAGGCCACCTCTCTCTGAGACAAAAGAGCTCTTATTCTTGCCATGCCGTTGAAACGTGTCCCAAGGTTGGTATTTGTGGCCAGATTGAAAACTCCCTATGTTCATGTGTGGGAGGAAATAGAACATTTCTGCAGCAAATAACCCGTTCACTTACTGTTACGATAAAAGGAATACTTTTAATTAACTCAGAACAATCTTCATTATTGAGCATCAAATAACTACCATTTTCCAACAACTTGAACGTGGGGATGATAGCAGGAACTGGTGTGCCTTGCAACACGCAAGCCATATTTGGTCGGTGTTTGTTGCATGAACCGTGTAACTGTATGTGCCTACACATTAGTGAATGATCTGGCGTCTCAGTGCATTCCTCTCCATTCAGATAAACTTCTTGATCATCTTTGAAACATCTGTATGTGTATGGAAGCGACCAGACCTCATGAAGAAAAGCACTACCTAAAGGTTCATAACGACCTATTGGTATATATTTCATACAATTTGAAAACTTATATAAAGCAAAAGGCAGCGTTATTAAACCGTGGATAAGGCATGTTGCCAAAAAACCCGCAATCCTCTGCTGATGATGTCACTGAGCATGTCATGAATGATGTAATATGTGACATCATCAGCAGTGGATTACGGGTAATAGTATCTCTAGTTTACTCCCCTATAGCTGTCTTTCTTTTAACATAAGTGTCTGTTTCCTTCCCTTATACTTACTGTTTTTGGTTCGCTTCCGGTTCGCGTACCGGGGAGCGAACTGGGAAGCGAACTAAGAGAAATAGAGGTTGGCACAGTTCCAAATATTGTACCAATTTTTTAATAACGGGGAGGTAGTTCTGAAAAGAACTTTTTTTTTTATTTTTCTGAACATTTTTTTACTGTTTTTGAATTTTTCGGAACAGTTTTATATTTTTTGGGGTTTTTCTTGGAGGGGGCAATGAAAACGATTCATTGTAAAGGGCTCAACAGGAGCAACAAAACAAAAAAAAGAAGTATTTATTATTTTGGGCGTTTCGGACAAACTTGCATATGATAGTCAATAGCTCTGTTGATCAGAGTGATGCTTTTTTCTCCGTAGGAAATGAATCCATCGCAAAATGCGCAGATGTGTTTTACATCACCAAATCTCATTTGTATATTTGGCACCATCTCCCTGCCCTCTGGTCCCGTTACTTCCGGTACAACAGATCTTCTGGCCATAATAGGGAGATTATCTAGGTCGTTCCGAAACTGTGCAGCACTGTAGTTGTTAGGATGCCACCTAGTCATATGGCGATGCATTGTGTAGTTTCCGAAACTGTATTTTTTGTCGGTCCCTCTGGACAGTCTATCTTGACATATAAGGCAAGTTACGTATCTTGCATTTACTTTTTTCTGACCTTTGGGAATTTTAAAAAATTGCCAAATGAAGTTTTCTTTCCGGTGAGACGTCCTGGGCTGCTCAGGCAAAAACTGCCTCTCTTCGTGCTCGTCCTCCTGTTCCTCTTCTTCTTCTTCTTCTTGAATTATAACTTGAGCAGGTGGTCCACTCTTCCTTGGATGTGGTGGAGGTGGTGGGGAAGCACCAGCTGAAGCTACTAAAGAAGCCATTGCTCAGTGATCACAAAGGGTCTTTCTCTCACAATGATGAAAGTCAGAGTGAGGAAAGAAGGAGGGATTTTCATCATTTGGGAAAAACAAGAGTTCTCAACCAATCAAAAGTGTTCATTTTAGATTATATGACCTAGTCTTACATCATTAGGAAACCAAAAGTGAAATGAACCAATGAAAAGTGTTATTACCAAGTCACATGACTTGCTGTGTTTACGTTAAGCGCTTTGCAGGGCCTCCCGGTTTGCTTCCAGAAACCTGCGCTTTGCGACTCGCTTCGCGTACCAGTTCGCTAACGTAGTACGTCATATGACGTATCACGCGACAACGTGAAACGTCATGCGGACGGGAGGCGTCACGATGTTGTTTTGTAACGCGGCACTTGCGGTAAAGAAACGTTTACCGGCTCGCGGTCTATTTCGCGGCATCAAGGTCAGCTAACGGGAAGCTTCCCGATTTGCGAAGCGGGAACGAAGAAAAATAAATATTTTAAAAAAAAATTATTCATAAACATATAAAATATATTTTTGGATTTAAAGAAGAATACATTTTACAGCTACAGATATTAGCTGTTAAAAAACCAATGAAATTCACAGAAAAAAACATAGGTTATGGACCATATATAGTTAGGAATTAGCATTTACAAAACCTTGAAAATTCACTGAAAAAACCATAGGTTATAGACCATATATAGTTAGGAATTAGCATTTACAAAACCTTGAAAATTCACTGAAAAAACCATAGGTTATAGACCATATATAGTTAGGAATTAGCATTTAAAAAACCTTATTTTACTCACACAAAACCATTAAAATTCCATATATAGTTAGTTGCACTAACTATATATCGCGCACCCGCAATCCACTGCTGATCATGTCACATATTACATCATTCATGACATGGTCAGTGACATCACTGATGACATCACTGATGACATCTCAAATGACATCACTGATGACATCACTGATGACATCTCATTTGACATCATTCTTGTGCTAATACGATAAACCTCTTCAGACTCTAATATAACCTTAGATACACTCAGTGTATACAGACACTCACACACTGCCACTCATCCATGGAGTTACTCACACAACCAGTCAGTCATGCAAAGAAACAATCTCACCTCCATTTCTTCAACTATACAGTTAAACACACCTTACTTATTGAAACATATACTAACACATATTTACTCTCTTATACAATCCCTGATACAAGTTCACAATGATCGATACAACCACTCACTCATTCAGTGGCTCTCATGCACAGTTATTTATATATGCCAACTCTCACATGTACTGTGTTTTACATATGTACTTACTATGACATGTAGCATTGAGATATCCATTCACTCATCAATACACTCATGCACACAGTCAACTGCCCATGTAGCTGTTTCCACATGCACTCTTGAACTCATACACCTAGTGAATAAACTGCTCACACATCTATGCATAGAGTCACACACCTTCCAGCCACCCCCACACAAACTCAATCTCCCATAGAAATACTTGGGCAACCAATTAATAACACATATAGCCTCTCGTATAGCTAATGATCAACACATGCAGCAGTTTACAGAACAACAGACATAATGATGCACAAATTAAGACAGTTTAGTCACTAACCCATGCATTCAGTGAGACACATTTAATCACTCACTCATACAGTCAGTCATGCACCTACTAAATCCTTCATCCAGACACTTATACATCCACTCAAGACATATTTTAACTTTACAGAAAAATACAGTCACTGGATGTTGTCATCAGTGATGTCATCAGTGATGTCATTTGAGATGTCATCAGTGATGTCATCAGTGATGTCACTGACCATGTCATGAATGATGTAATATGTGACATGATCAGCAGTGGATTGCGGGTGCGCGATATATAGTTAGTGCAACTAACTATATATGAAATTTCAATGGTTTTGTGTGAGTAAAATAAGGTTTTTTAAATGCTAATTCCTAACTATATATGGTCTATAACCTATGGTTTTTTCAGTGAATATATATATATATATATATATATATATCTGCGCAAACTCCAAAAACAGCCACTACTGGTTCCCTTAAACATCGGAACCCTCCGGGCAATAAGGAGACGGACCACAAACTGGATACACAGCTGTTTAATGTGCAGGGGGTTGAAAATAGCGAGGGCAAGACGCGTTTCGGGCTGCCAAAGCCCTTGTTCACATGCATGTATATATATGTGTCTTCACTGGTGGGAGGAGCATGTCCTCAAGGTAAAACATAGAGCACTTTTTGATAAGCATGTGGTTAACATGTGGAGCTATGTTGATGATGTCTTTATTGTGTGGAAGGAAACACATGCTCAAGCCAGTAATTTCATTGATGTCATCAACAAGAACGACCATAACCTCAATTTTACGAAACATATTGATCCCACAACCATCAATTTTTTAGATATCACAGATATCACAGTGTACAGTGTACATTGAGAAGGGTGCTATCGAAACTTGTTTATATAGGAAACCGACAGCTGACAACACATTATTGCATGCCTCAAGTTTCCACCCTCAACACACCATTTGTAGTCTTCCATATGGCAAATTTTTATGTATCCGAATGGCATGCAGTACCAACACTACACTCGTTATTGCACAGCAGGCCCCTAAAGAAAGGTTAATGGAGAAAGGCTATGATTAAAAAAAAATGGAGATAGCCATCAAAAAGCCAATGGCAAAGATAGACAAGAGTTATTGAAACCTGTCAACAAGTCCAGTAATGCAGCCGTCTCCCCATGTTCAGGTGCAGATGACACAAAAGATCATGGTAGGTCGAGTGATGTATCCTGCAGGTTCATCTCGACTTATAGCAAACAGGCTAATGCCATAAAAAGCATCATCAATTCCCAATGGCCTATAGTGCTTACCGATGCTACACTCCAACAGATACTACCAAGCAAACCCAATTTTACATATCGTAAAGCTTACTCCATGTGCAGTGATTTAGTAAAAACTAGCCCTGAGTTAGACACTAAAAGCGGTTGGCTCACCCCCAAAAAAGGTTTTTTAAAGTGCAGCACATGCCGTGCCTGCAAGTTCGAGGTGAATACCACTTCTTATTCCCCTGCTTTTTCAGATACTCCCATCAAGCTCAATGGACATTTCACATGCCGCACAGAGTTTGCTGTCTATGTTTTAAAATGTATCTGTTGGCGATGTTATGTCGGAAGCACTAAATACAAGTTTTTACTCGCATATTGCAACACCTCCAGGCAAATGTCAATTCAGATCCTACGTATCCCGTAGCAAGGCATATAAGATTGGAGCATAACAATAACCTTAATGTGCTCCAGTATTTTGTCATTGAGAGTGTGCCTATCAACAAACGAGGAGGGAATCGGGAGAAGAGGCTTAGACAGTTGGAAACCCTGTATATCATCGAACTCGACACCAAAGCCCCCCCGAGGTCTGAACATTTGTGAGGATCTGCATCATTACTTGTAGTTGCCTAGCCATACAGCCAGTATACATTTTCTTAAATGTACCTCAGGGTCTACCAGCCCGATTTCTGTCTTTTTCTAAGAATTTCCGCCCTTGTCGGCATACGGTCATCTGACCAACTCAATTCCTATAACCATATTATGTCAGACTTCAGGGAATACTTATTATATATATATATATATATATATACATACATACATACATATATATATTCCGCACACCCCTTCCCAAGGAAGGATTAAGTACGCACTCACAAGGTTAAAATTTTGCCAGATTCTTAGTTTATTTTCACGATTTCCAGCATCTCAGCACAGAAAACCGACGCGTTTCGCTGCACTCACGCAGCTTGCTCACGGTTTAACCAGCACTTCCTGGTAAGTATGGGCCAAAAATCCATTCCGCTCGCGGAATTTGCTGATGTTCGGCAATTTCGCGATCCATGAATCTCGGAAAATTGCCGCAAAATTCGCAAATTCGCTCCCGGGTGGATTTTTTTATTTTTTATGGCCAGCTCTCTCAAGGGACCAAAGTTATAGGCACACACAGTCACTGGAGGCAAATATTCTGGCCCTTTACGCAGCTACAGTGTAGGAAAAGCACTATACATTTACCCAACAAGGTAGCACTTACTAATTAGCCAGTAGAAAGTACTCCAGTTGAGTAGAGGTATTGCACAAAACAGTGGCATCTTCGTGGAGAACTATGAAGGGCAGGATTCATTCTGGCATGAGGCTCCTGTCACAAAAAATAAACCTCAACAGGAAGCACTTACAGATATAGCAGGTGCCCGAGTTGAAGCTCAAATTAATTCAGTAACCTTTTAATCAGCCCAAAACATTAGTGAGCACGGTCGAGGCTGGGCAAGTGTGCTTTAACTCCATATCTGCCGTCGAAAATTAGCTTTAATACTCAAGGGAGCTCTTTGAATCCATGAGTTTCTCAAGCGCAAACCCCGTGTAGTTCCTGTGACCAGGAGGCAGCTTTCTCCTCACCTGCTGCCCTGCTCGCTTTCTGACCCTTCATACACAAGAGGCATGTTGACACGCATAGAAGCCCTGCCCGTTTGGCCCCGCACCACACACTAGCGGTATCAAACATCTTACCGCCCTTTCCCAACTATGATTGACAGCTCACTCAAGGGACCTCAGCACCTTTAGGCGAGGTGGCAAAGTTACAGGCACACATGGTCCATGGAGACAAATCTTCTGGCCCTTTACCCAGCTGCAGTGTAGGAAAAGCACTTTACATTTACCCAACGTGGTAGCACTTACTGATTAGCCAGTAGAAAGTACCCCAGTTGAGTAGAGGTATTGCCCAAAACTGTGGCATCTTCGTGGATAACTATGCAGGGCAGGATTCATTCTGGCACGAGGCTCCTGTCACAAAATTTAAACCTCAACAGGAAGCACTTACAGATATAGCAGGTGCCCAAGTTGAAGCTCAAATTCAGTAAGTTTTAATCAGCCCAAAATATTAGTGAGCACAGTCGAGGCTGGGCAAGTGTGCTTTAACCCCATATTTGCCGTCGAAAATTAGCTGTAATACTCTAGGGAGGTCTTTGAATCTATGAGTTTCTCGAGTGCAATCCCTGTGTAGTCCCTGTGACCAGGAGGCTGCTTTCTCCTCACCTGTTGCCCTGCTCGCTCTCTGACCCTTTATACACAAGAGCCATGTTGACACGCATAGAAGCCCCGCCTGTTTGGCCCTGCACCACACACTAGCGGGATCAAATGTCTTCCCGCCCTTTCCCAACTATGATGGACAGCTCACTCAAGGGACCTCGGAGCCTTTTGATGTGGTGGCAAAGTTACAGGCACACATGGTAGGTGGAGACAAATCATCTGGCCCTTTACGCAGCTGCAGTGTAGGAAAAGCACTGTACATTTACCCAACGAGGTAGCACTTACTGGATTAGCCAGTAGAAAGTACTCCAGTGCAAATCGCACGAATTTGCGGACCGCAGATCCACAGAATTCGCCCATACTTACTTCCTGGTTTGGGAACCAATCAGACCTCAGCAAGAGATCGGGAGAGGTCACTGCTCTACTGCATCTCCCAGATATACAAATTTGGACTTTCCCTTATATTTTAAAAACTACTGAACAGATTTACACCATTTAACAAAAAAGTTGCTTTCGGGACCAACAGCTACCTTTCTACCAGACTTGGTGTAATTCTGTTCAGCAGTTCGGGATGTAGCCGTGTCTAAAGTTTCCTATGGAAATGCGTTTTCAGACCATCCCTCCTTTTTTTCATCCCCGCTTGACAGATCACCCCGACATTTTCAAGACAGCAGCTGAAGTAAGCATCATAGTAATTTAGAATATTTCATGAAGATTTGTCAAATGGCACCACTTCAGCTGCTGTCTCTTTTTATTTTTAGGAAAGTGGGGGCACATTGCCCCCTTTCCCTGGACCACTTTGGCCCTGGGGACTCCATCCCCCGGAGCCAGCCTCCTTTTTAAAATTCTTTGATAAAAAAACAAAGGGGGGGGGGTGCGGCTCCCCTCCCGGGCTGATTTTGGCCTGAGAAAGCCCATTCCCGGGGCCTGGTCTTTTATTTTTTTTATGTAATTGAGAGGGAGGGGTGCTGCTAACAAGTAACTCCCTGTAACTCAAATCAATGTGTCTGTTTCCATGCTTGCTTGACAGCGGGTAGGGAAACAGACATGCTCTACTTTCAGCAAGCGAGACCATTTATGGCTCTCGCTTGCTGAAAGCAGAGCAGGTTTGCTATGACTTCCAAGCCATAGCAAACTGCAATGTCCCGGGGGTGGGCACACCGGGACATTGCGGGAGCCGGTCCAGGGAGGTGGCTGTCCCCAGGGCCATGTAGGGTCTCCCTCTTTTGTTAATTAAGCCCCGGGGAGGTGGTGCTTCCTGGGGCTGTAGGGGCCTTGCGGCCTATGTATTTATTTTAAAAGATTTGCCCCCCCCCCCACACATTATTATTTCATATAGCCCAGGGAGGTGGCAGTCCTAGAGCTGAAGGAAGCCATGCAAGCCCCTACATCCATTTTCACATCTTTGCCCCGGAGAGATGGGGGTCTGCGGGCAGCTAGGGGGCAGGGCAGCCACGCCATATTTTTTATTGATTACACCCCCGGGTAGGTGGCGTTCCCTGGGGCTTTTTATAAGCTTAACAGGAGGCCCCATGAGTCCCCCTTCATGCCCCTGGGTTTTGGCCCACCTGGGGTCTAAAAATAAAAGATGCAGTGAATTCACGGATCCACCTGTGAGTCAGCGGCAAAAATTAAAAAAAATTGCTTTTTATCCCCTGCAGGGTCCTTGAGGGCCCCCCACCATATCTGGGGGTCAGGGTATTCCTACGTTTGCTCCTTTTATTTAGTTTTACTTTGTTTGTGGGAGTCTGTATGAGACAGAGTCTCACGATTGCTGCCAACACTTCCTAGTTGAAGTGTTGGCAAAAAATCAAATTTTAGTAGGATCTGCGAGTCCACTGCATGGACTCGCATGCCCAGATATCTATATTTTTTTAAGATAGATATCTCAAACTGCTGAACGGATTTATACCAAATCACAAAAAATCCCGCTTTCTGAACCAACATGTAGTTTTCTGGCAAATTTGGTGTAATTACGTTCAGCAGTTCGGTCTGTAGTCGTGTTCAAAAATGAAAAATCCCCATAGAGAGATGGTAAAAACACATTTTGGGATCCCTCTTTTTTCTTCGCCCCCACTTGACGGATCTTCCCAAAACTTTCAACAGAGCAGCTGAACCTAGATGGAGACGTTTTGTGAAAGTCTCGGGGAGATTCGTCAAGCGGCGCAAAAGTTATTGGCAAATCAAAAAATGCTTTTCCTGTGGAAACTTTGGTCCTAACTATAACTACCTATTGGCGACAGTCAGTAGGTAATATATTTATATATATATATATATATATATATATATATATATATATATATACACATATATATATTTGTATATATATATATTACCTACTGGCGGTCGCCAGTAGGTATATATAGTTAGGATTTTTTCTCTATGGGATTTTTGAAAATTCTATGTCTAATAACTTTGGCGTTTGTGGACGGAATTGGCTGAAATTTTCAGGAAAATGGAACATTTTGTTTCTGAGCAGCCCCTGAAAATTTGGGGGGGTTCGTCAAGGGGGGGCCGAGAAAAAAGGGGGGTCCCAAAACGTGTTTTTAACATTGAGTTTTCGATAGGGCGGTTGGCCTCACTTTTAGCCCGAACGGCTGAATGGATTTGCACGAAACTTGGCAAAATTGTAGGGACTGGTAGCCCGATGTGCCTTTGCTAGGTCTCAATATATGTGCTCCAGTGAATTTTGAGAAATTAACGTTCAAAAAAAGATATATATCTGTAACAGGGGACCAGGCAGCGCTCCAGTTCGCGTACTTTTCGCGTTACGGAGCTTTGTGAAGCGAAGCTTATTGGTTCTCCGGGGTCTGTAAACATTCCAAACAGTCCGTAGCGGCCGCCATCTTGTCTCTCGGTAGGATCGAGAGACAAGAGGAGGCCAAAGCGAAGGGGCAAATGACCATAAGGGGGCATAGTAGATCCTCCCTGACCCTCTAGGTTTGATGTGGAGGTTTTAAAAGGGCCCCGCGGCGCAAAAAAAAAAAAAATAATAATAATCGAACGGCTGAATGGATTTGCACGAAACTTGGCAAAATTGTAGGGACTGGTAGCCCGATGTGCCTTTGCTAGGTCTCAATATATGTGCTCCAGTGGATTTTGAGAAATTAACATTCAAAAAAAGATATATATCTGTAACAGCGCTCCGCTTCGCGTACTTTTCGCGTAACGGAGCTTTGCGAAGCTGATTGGTTCTCCGGCGTCTGTAAACATTGCAAACAGTCCGTAGCGGCCGCCATCTTGTCTCTCGGTAGGATCGAGAGACAAGAGGAGGCCAAAGCGAAGGGGCAAATGACCATAAGGGGGCATAGTAGATCCTCCTTGACCTCTTAGGTTTGATGTGGAGGTTTTAAAAGGGCCCCGCGGGGCAAAAAAAATAATAATAATAATAATCGAACGGCTGAATGGATTTGCACGAAACTTGGCAAAATTGTAGGGACTGGTAGCTTGATGTGCCTTTGCTAGGTCTCAATATATGTGCTTCAGTGGATTTTGAGAAATTAACGTTCAAAAAAAGATATATATCTGTAACAGCGCTCCGCTTCGCGGAGATAAAATTATCTCTGTATTACCTTGCTGTTGCTAACACCAGTTAGCGACCGCTAGTAGGAGATAGCGACCATCTTGGGCCCCACTTTGCATGTCAGTGATATTTATCACTAATGACATGCAAAGTGGGCATGCCAAGATGTTAGCGACTGGAAACAGTCGCTAACAACGCTATCTCCTATTACCAACTTTTGGAGATATTCGCGCTAAGCGCGAATATCTCCAAAAGCTACCACCTGCCCTGAGCAGTTCTTAGCCATGTTATCCAATGGGAGGGGGATAACATGGCTAAGAGCATTAGCTCGGTAATGCATGAATATCGCTGACTTTTCAGCGATATTAATGCATTGCGGTCGTTTTTTATCGCATTTGCGATAAACCTTGATAATAGCAAGGTTTATCTGCGATAATTTCTGACGATGCTTAGCGGTAAAAAATTCGTTGCTAAGCATCGTTAGGGATAAATATCGCTTAACTTTGGTAATATGCCCCAACGTCTGTTAACGTTCGATTCGAAGGAAATCAGGAAGTGTTGAAAAACATTGTCTGCGCCATCTTGCCTTTTTTCAAATGCCACACTTTTGTCGTGCACGGCAGTCATTTTAGATGCCTTGACCAGACCCACTCTCTGCACGCTGTCGATCCTTAGCATGGCTCCCCACCCTCGCAAGCATCTCCCCCAGGCACTGGTCACCCCCGCTCTCTGTCTTATGCATGGGTAATAAACCTCCCCCCATCTGCGCTGCTCTTCCCTGAGAATCACACCCTGTGCCCGCCCGACACCTCCCTTTCGCCCTATTCACTACCCCACCCTCTGACACTCCTTTTCCTCTGTGTCCGATTGTCCAGGCCGGTCCTAGGCTATCAGCTAGCCCTGCAGATGTAGTTTATGGCCCCAGCTGTAAAGAATCACCCCTCTTCAAAGGAGTTATAGTAGATCAAGGCCCACACTCGATGAGATCCGTCACAGCACACGCGTTCCTACTATCTGAAAACCATCCTGTATTGTGATTGGGGAGGGGACCGAGCCTGAAGCGGAAGATTCCAGGGATGACTCTTTGTACACCAAAGTTTTTACAATTATGTGTCACATTAAAAATATATAGCACTCCAACAAAGTAGTAGGATTATAAAACTTTAATAACTTATAAATATATACAACAAAACAAAAACAGTAAAAACATTTAAACATTTTTAGGGAAAAAGAAGGAAGTAGCCGTCGGTTGTGCGAATAGTCCCAACGCAGTACAGTCTGGACGGCACCCAGGTGATGTTGCCTGGGTGCCGCACTGATTTCGGTATCCGGCGTGGGGCGTCGCGGGGGGTGGGTCATCAGTAGCGGTCTGTTGTGCGAATAGTTCCAAGGCAGCAGAACGATGGCACCAAGGTGATGTCCAGTAAGTTGCCGCACTGGTTTTGGTATCCTACAATGCTGCTCCGAATAACGGCGTGGGGCGCCCCGGGGGGTGGGGAGGCGGCGTGAACGGGCCTCTCCAGGTGGAGTCTCGTCTGTTGTAGTGGGGCGCCCCTTTACCGTTTCAGTTGCCATTCCGTCCGCTTTTGGTCCACTGTGTCAAAAGCCGCAATTCAGCTGAGTTGCGCCCACTCTTGCGGTGCAGCGATAGGCGGCTGTCACAGGACTCTCAAAATGGCGGCAGGCTCTTTCCTTTTTGGGCCTGGTCCACTGAAATGGCCCTGGGACACCTTGGAAATCGGACGCTTGTCTGCTAGGTCTTGGACCCCATTCTCGAAAGCGTCCCCTCCGCCTTGAGGATTCAACAAAAGTTTTGGGGGCCCCCGACTCCTGCAGGCTTCTGGTGGGGAGCGGCTGCCATGATTGCTCGCGGAATGACCACGACGGAGCCACGAGATGGTGGTGCTTTCATGCTGACGCCAGCTTCAGTCTGAAACATCCAGAAACAAGGTGGGGCTTTCATCGTTTGGGAAAAAAAAAAGTTTTCATCCAATGAAAAGTGTTATTTTTAGGTCATATGATCAAGCCTTCCATCATTAGAAAACCAAAAGTAAAATGAACCAATGAAAAGTTTTATAAACAAGTCACATGACCTGTTATGCGGCATAGGGTATAAAATGCGGAGAAAATACGTTGGCACGTGAGGCGGCGTCAGTAGCGGACCGATGTGCGAATAGGCCGAAGGCAGCACAACGCGCCAAGATCCGGATGGCACCGAGGTGGTGTCCAGCAAGTTGTCGCACTGGTGTGGCCATCCTACAATGCTGAAAGTCGGCGTGGGGCGCCCCGTGAGGCGGCGTCAGTAGCGGACCGATGTGCGAATAGGCCGAAGGCAGCACAACGCGCCAAGATCCGGATGGCACCGAGGTGGTGTCCAGCAAGTTGTCGCACTGGTGTGGACATCCTACAATGCTGAAAGTCGGCGTGGGGCGCCCCGTGAGGCGGCGGCAGTAGCAGACCGATGTGCGAATAGGCCGAAGGCAGCACAACGCGCCAAGATCCGGATGGCACCGAGGTGGTGTCCAGCAAGTTGTCGCACTGGTGTGGCCATCCTACAATGCTGAAAGTCGGCGTGGGGCGCCCCGTTGGCCTGTGAGATGGCGTCAGTAGTGGACCGATGTGCGAATGGGGCCAAAGGCAGCGCAACAATATTTTCTGAATAGAAGACACCACAAGGCGCTGAGATGCCAAGATCCGGATGGCACCGAGGTGGTGTCTAGTAAGTTGCACTGGTGTGGCCATCCTACAATGCTGAAAGTCGGCGTGGGGCGCCCCGTTGGCCTGTGAGATGGCGTCAGTAGCGGACCGATGTGCGAATAGGCCGAAGGCAGCACAACGCGCCAAGATCCGGATGGCACCGAGGTGGTGCCCAGCAAGTTGTCGCACTGGTGTGGCCATCCTACAATGCTGAAAGTCGGCGTGGGGCGCCCCGTTGGCCTGTGAGATGGCGTCAGTAGCGGACCGATGTGCGAATGGGGCCAAAGGCAGCGCAACAATATTTTCTGAATAGAAGACACCACAAGGCGCTGAGATGCCAAGATCCGGATGGCACCGAGGTGGTGTCTAGTAAGTTGCACTGGTGTGGCCATCCTACAATGCTGAAAGTCGGCGTGGGGCGCCCCGTTGGCCTGTGAGATGGCGTCAGTAGCGGACCGATGTGCGAATAGGCCGAAGGCAGCACAACGCGCCAAGATCCGGATGGCACCGAGGTGGTGTCCAGCAAGTTGTCGCACTGGTGTGGCCATCCTACAATGCTGAAAGTTGGCGTGGGGCGCCCCGTTGGCCTGTGAGATGGCGTCAGTAGCGGACCGATGTGCGAATGGGGCCAAAGGCAGCGCAACAATATTTTCTGAATAGAAGACACCACAAGGCGCTGAGATGCCAAGATCCGGATGGCACCGAGGTGGTGTCTAGTAAGTTGCACTGGTGTGGCCATCCTACAATGCTGAAAGTCGGCGTGGGGCGCCCCGTTGGCCTGTGAGATGGCGTCAGTAGCGGACCGATGTGCGAATGGGGCCAAAGGCAGCGCAACAATATTTTTGGAATAGAAGACACCACAAGGCGCTGAGATTCGGTTAGCACCGAGGTGGTGTCTAGCAAGCTATGCAGCTGAGTTGCGTGCGCACTTGCGGCGAATAGGTCGAAGGCAGCACAACAATGTTTTGTGAATAGAAGACACCACAAGGCGCTGAGATTCGGTTACCACCGAGGTGGTGTCTAGCAAGTTGCTGCACTGGTGTGGCCATCCTACAATACTGCTCCGAATAACGGCGTGGGGTGCCCGAAGGGGGGGGGAGGCAGCGTGAACGGGCCTTCCTAGATGGAGGCTCGTCTGCTGTAGTGGGGCGCCCCTTTACCGTTTCAGTTGCCATTCAGCTGAGTTTCGGCCGCTCTTGATGCTACAGCGACAGGCGGCTGCAACAGGACTCTCAAAATGGCGGCCTGTTCTTTGGATTTGGGCCTGGTCCACTAAAATGGCCCTGGGACACCTTAGAACTCGGACGCTCGATTTTTTTTTCCTTTCCTCTACATGCAAAAAAAGGTAAATGCCCGGTACGTTATACGCTTCATCTGCCACGATGTACTCTCCAGAGGAACCGAAAAAAAATATAGTTATGGTAACTATACCATGCATCGTCATATGGAGAGGTGGCACCAATTAATTATAGTGCTGCATAAAAGAGAGATTTGGAGGAGAACCCCCGACCTGCCAGTACATTCATCAAAGAAGTGGCACTGACAGCATCAGAGGCAAGGGAAACGGTCCCAAATATTTAGAAGAACTTTGGAAAGATTAAAATGAGATGTTTAGATTGTGGCAAATTAATTTCATGTGGACAGATGAGTGTTACTCTATAAATACAGCATATGAACATCATCATAGTCGATGGTTGGTAGAGACATTTTGACTATATCCTGGACCTGCCCGTCCTCGCCCAAAATGGCGCCGGAATAAATGGGACTCGTAACTCCTTGTTGTGTACTGGTTGCAGAACCTTGAAATCACGAGATACGTATGCAGTTTTGAAGCACATGGCGGGCGGGGACGAGAATTGATTGAGTATTTCGACATCCCTATTGATATTAAGTTCTGATGTGTTATTGATTACTGTACTATTGAAAGTTCGAATTAACGTCACCCATGGTACTTGCCCGCAAATGTATATCTAGATAATTTTATTGTAACTGGCCCTGTCGTATTTTAATTATAAAATGTACGTCCACCGATTCCGCAACTGTTAGACACCTTAGTTCTTGCAACCTAATGGCCCGCCCGTTACGTTCCTCTACAGTGTAAATGTCTACTCATCATATACGATTACAGTTTGCTCCGTGGCCGGCCCACGTGGTTATAGGCTCGTATTTGTATAATGAAATTTTCACAATAAAGGTTTTTAAAAGAAAACATGGTAGTAGTATATACATTGGTAAAGTTTTTAATAATAGTCACTGTTTTAGAATCATTAAAAGGCAAGTGAAATAAAGCAGACCAATTACATGAAGGGTAAAAGGTATAATACGCAGGAACGCAGTAAAGATAAATGGTCAAGGGCTGTTGTGTTTTCTACTCCTGCAACATAAAGTGATCGATAAGAATCTCATATTCAGGCGTATCGGCGACTAAGACAGCAGGTCGACCCTCTTTTGCTCAACGGCTCCGTCATGGGACGAAGAAACGCCCTTTTTCTCGAAAAAAGAATATATTTTACTTGCAGGACAGTTGTAAATTTTCCGGGAAAGTACATTAGCCTGGAACATTATAACATATATTTAAGAAAAAATAATGTTCGGAAGTAATAAAAAGCGTAATTTTTAGGTCATATGACCAAGCCTTTCATCATTAGAATAAGAAAAGTAAAATGAACCAATGAAAAGTTTTATTAATAAGTCACATGACCTGTTATGCTTACGTTACGCGCTGCGCGTCGCGCCCCGGATGACTTCCGGATGCGCTAACGCGGCGCGTCATATGACGCATTACGCGACAACGCAGGTCCAGAATATAGTCAAAATGTCTCCACCAACCAGCGGTCGGAACACAACCCCTTTCAGCAGGCTAAATAGTTCTGTTAAATGACAACAGAAGGGACAGGCAACAAGAACCATCAGTCAAAGAGGGGAGGGCTAGTTCTTCTCTACCGGATTACATTGGGGCGCTACCGGAACTGATCGAATTGGTAGTCTACAGTGTTTCTGGATGTTTCAGACTGAAGCTGGGGTTAGCAAGAGAGCACCACCATTTCGAAGCTCCGTCGTGGCCATTCCGCGAGCAATCATGGCAGCCGCTCTTTATCGTTATTTTGGGCGGGGTGGGTGGCGGAGCCGAGCTGTATTGCAGCCATCATGGTGTGGAGTTCAGTTCATCTCACTAGTTTCGTATTTGTCATGAGGGGTTGTTCCTAATGTTTCTATTTTAGCGAGGTCAAAAAGAGATCCCATTAGTGGCCTACTGATTTTGCTCGATTCCTTTTGTTTTTTTACACGATTTTTCGTTATCTGCAAAGACTAAACAGAGTATTGCGACTCTGTGTTTGTTTGTAAATAGAGAATGAACCAAAGAGAACCAATTCTAAAACAGTAAATGCTTGGATAACAATCAATCAAATGGAGAGAGAAGCAGGCACGACGTATTACAACGGGGGCAAAGGCCTGCGTTAACTACCTTTCACTATCTGCAAAGAGAGAGTACTCCTAATAGAAATGAGGGGGGGGGCAGCATTCAAAGCAGATCAGTGTGCATAAACACGAAAATGTTTTTACTTACCACGTACTTGACATTCGACAGCTTATGATATTTGCTATTAAAAAAACATTGAAATTCACTGAAAAAAAACATAGGTTATAGACCATATATAGTTAGGAATTAGCATTTACAAAACCTTGAAAATTCACTGAAAAAACCATAGGTTATAGACCATATATAGTTAGGAATTAGCATTTACAAAACCTTGAAAATTCACTGAAAAAACCATAGGTTATAGACCATATATCGTTAGGAATTAGCATTTAAAAAACCTTATTTTACCCACACAAAACCGTTGAAATTCCATATATAGTTAGTTGCACTAACTATATATCGCGCACCCGCAATCCACTGCTGATGATGTCACATATTACATCATTCATGACATGGTCAGTGACATCACTGATGACATCACTGATGACATCTCAAATGACATCACTGATGACATCACTGATGACATCTCATTTGACATCAATGACCACATCACTGATGATATCATTCATGTGACAATACAATGCATCTCCTCACATTTTAATATAACCTCTGTTTCACCCAGTGTTAAATACAGAGTATAATTTTTGAAACCATTGACACACCAATACTAGTTACTACATACGCACTCACTGATTCCTACGTCTACACACACCTTCACTCATTCAGCCATACAATCATTCATACATACAATCACTCATCTTTACAACACTATCATATGCACTCATACACCTATACAGACACTCACAGTCTGCCACTCATCCATGGAGTTACTCACACACCTAGCCAGTCCTGTAAAGAATCAATGACACTTCCATTTTCTTGTCTATACAGTTAAACATAGAGCACCTTACATTTTCAAACATATACTAACACATACTTACCTTCTTATACAATCATTGATACAAGTACACATTGATCTGCACAGAGTCACACATCTCCCAGCCAGCCACACACACACTCAGTCTCCCATACAAATACTTGGACAATCAATCAGTAACCCACATAGTTCTTCATATAGCTACTGATCAACACATGCAGCAGTTTACAGAACAACAGACATAATGATGCACAAATTAAGACAGTTTAGTCACTAACCCATGCACTCAGTGAGACACATTTAATCACTCACTCATACATTCAGTCATGCACCTACTAAATCCTTTGTCCAGACACTTATACTTCCACTCATTCTTCAATATGTAAGACACATTTTAACTTTACAGAAACATACAGTCACTGGATGTTGTCATCAGTGATGTCATCAGTGATGTCATTTGAGATGTCATCAGTGATGTCATCAGTGATGTCACTGACCATGTCATGAATGATGTAATATGTGACATCATCAGCAGTGGATTGCGGGTGCGCGATATATAGTTAGTGCAACTAACTATATATGGAATTTCAACGGTTTTGTGTGGGTAAAATAAGGTTTTTTAAATGCTAATTCCTAACGATATATGGTCTATAACCTATGGTTTTTTCAGTGAATATATATATATATATATATATTTATACACATACACAGATATGTTTACATTTAAAAGCAAAAAAGAGGCCTGTACCCCAGCTTTCTCACCTTATCCCCCCCTTCCCTGGGTCCATCCCTTTCTCCTTACTGTGTTTCTCCATGCCCCTGCGTGATACACATTAATACCATGTTTTTTCTATTAGACATGCTGACCTTATGACTTCTTTTTATGTGTGCGAAAGCATTTCAGTCTGTATAATACTTATGTGGATGTTTGTATATACTGTACAGCTATGGAATTATGAATCTGTACACTAAATGGTCTTCCAATGCTACTTTTCCTCTGCATATATACACACCCATATATGAGCACGGGTTTCTTTAGCATTCTCCTTTTTTTAATACCCCCCCTGTCCTCGCTTTTTCCTCCAGTCCTTAGCTCCACCCCCGCCCCCCCGGCCCGCCTCCAAATTGCGCAGGCCCACCACCCCCTTGCACAACCACGCCCTCTCTTCCCTTTTTATCAAAAAGGCTCCTCACGTGACTTTCACACCCGGAAGTTACTCCCTGCCTGACCCTTTGCTGGCGCCGTGCCCGGATCCGTTCCTGCCACGAACCTTAATTTTTACAGGTACGAATGAGCCACCCACTCTCTCTCATCTGGTCCCCCCCCGTGTCTCATGTCCCCTGGGCTCCGATTTACGCATGGTTGTTACCGGCTTTTTCGCCCACAGGTTTCCCCGCCGATGAGACGTGAATTTCGCGCATCTACTGAACCGGTTACAGGAATTATCCCAGACCCCCTCCACCCACTGGTAGGTTACCGATCACCGGGCTACTCGCCTCCCGCATTGTTTTCTGTACGCAACTCGTAACTCTGGCTCCCTTTACTCCGTAGGTTGTGTTCGCCGCAGCCTAGAGATTGCCTTGATTCCACAAGCTGACGATGCTTACTCGCCTCGTCATTTCTACAGGTAATGCGCCCACACCGCCCCCTCTCCCTTCCACTCCAGTCCCCCACTCGACCCTTGACAGATCCACTCTGAAATACTCCAGCGCTCTAACCTTCCTCGCTGGATGCCTTCATTTGTCTCACGGGCACTTTACACTTTTAAGCGCACCTCCTCCATGCACCCAGTCCACCTCCATGCGGCGGATCAAGCCTTTCTAAACCCGCTTGACCAGCCCTTTAACGCTGGCTTTTTTTGCCCGCATTAGCGCTTTAGTTCTAGACTCACCATTCATGGCCCCTCCGGCCCTATACCCCTTTTATATTTTCCCAGGGTCGGTAATGAGCTATCCCCATCTGGGATCTCCCGACCTCCCTTTCTTCACTTGCTAATAATTCTGCTTTCTTTCCTTCCTTGGTCCACCCTCACCCTGTCCTTTCACCCCACAGCATCCTCAATTGAGACAACCCCGTCCTGAAGATGGTCCCCACTGATCAGGGACCGAAACACCGTTGACCACACAGCGCTATTTGAGGCGCAACCTCCAGTGTGGCTCTCCAGGAATCTGTGATTTGTGATTCTAAGTCAGCTTAATTATGTCACACATTGAGCCACCCACTGTATAGAATGTTCACCTTGTTCACACTGTGCCGTCCACGCTGTTCACCCCCACTTGCGTCGCCTTCCACCACTTCTATACAATTGAGCACCAAGTTTACCTTCGGTTGTCATTTGAATCTATGAACGTTGTGCTGTTTCAATTTGTTCAAATTGTCCTTTTTTTTCTCCCTCTGAACTAAATATATAAGCAACTTTCATATATAAATCATTGGAATAATTGTCTCCTTATTTTTCTGCTCGTGTAATGCTTTTTGCATACTATAGCAATTGTCTTTTTGATTTCCACCGGTTGGGATATTGTTACTTTATATACCAGCTGCACAGCAGCACACCTTATTTTAGAAGTGATCACAGCTGGTTAGTACTCAAGCCCATTTCGCCATAGTTTGTAAATAGTGATACTCAGTAAGTGTGAGTCATTCACTAACAACTTTGGTTAGAGGTCCAATAACAAAAAAAGTAGGAGTAGGGTCTAAGTGGGTCAGAATCCACTTTTCACCGGATGGAACGTTTTTTTCAGATTGAATGCATCAGGCCTGTGAGATCTTTGGCGGGATATCTAGTTAGGCCTTTGCATAGCCACACTATATTTCTGTATCTCACTTTCATTATACTATGCTTTACATGTGCTCAGCTTTCCTAGAAGTTTTCTTTTAATATCTGTGTTTGTTGGGAGATCCAAAAATTGTAAACATGTATTGCAACATGGCTCAGTAACCTCTAACACATCAAAGGGGAGACAAGTTCTGAAAAGCAGAAGTCACAGGAAAAGTCTTTAATGCATACATCACCTCCACACTTTTCCTCATTTTCATTCTTATGCTCTGATTACAGCTGCGGTGTGCAATTTCACAGCATGATCATATAATGCATTCATCATGTACAAAATATTTCAAATACCAAGATTTGCATTTTATTGGGACAATATGGCATTGATTAAGCGCTACTGCAGTAAATGATATATGCCACGCTGTGCATAGAGTTCTGGGCTTTGCATATTAGTCATTGAACATTTCACTTGAGTTTCAGTAATAATACAGTATGAGGCCCCTAAATCATTGCTAGTTTCCTTTGGAAAGACGATAAAGAAAAGGTTTTATTTCCCGAATCTAACATAAAACTATATTTGTCAGCAGCGAACAGCTACAGGATCACTAAATCATTTATTTAATGATCTGTTTTATGAAAAACCTGACTACTTGTCCCTGGATCAGATCGTTCTCATGTTGTGTCTTAAAAATCAGTAGTTGTACAATAATCAGAAAATGTATCAACTTTTTTTTCTGCTGTCAGTTCTAAAATGCCTCATGACATTGGTCTTCTCAAGTGGGTAAGGCATCGCAAGGCTAGAGTGCAAACTACAGAGTCATAGGGCAGATCACGTAAAGTGACCATGGGAAGTGCTAGTATAAGAAACGGTCTATGTTAAGGGTTATTACTTCTTTTGCTCCCAAGCAGCTGGTGAGCTTTAGTAGTGTTATACTACAACCTCTGAATGACGTAAATGGTTATTTTGTGCTTGAACTCTGATGCTTCACTAGTAAGCCTAGTAGCATTTAGTAGAGTCAGCAAAGGAAGTTTATAATACAAAAGAACATTACTATGGATCAAGAAAAGAATACAATAAAATAACCATAATTAACCATGACAAAACACAATCAAAGACACAACACATTGAAGAACAGTGGACCATAACAACAAGTTGACAACACAGTCATGGTAAGAATAATGCAATTTGATTTTGGTTTGCTTAGTTAAGGTGATTTGTTGTGCTGCGTTGGTAAACTGCTGTGTTTTATTGTGTTGTACTTTGGTCATGTTTTTGCTATTATGTTGTTTGGTTGGTGTTTTTCATTGTATTGATGTTTCTCTTGTTTGTGTGTGGCTTGCATTGGTTTCATTGTGTTGTCTGTGTATCTCTTGATGTGTTGTTTTGATGTTGTGTTAATGCAGTGATTCTGTTATTGTAATGTGATGTCTTATTTTGGTGCTATTGAAGGATATGAGTTGTTTTGCCACAATTGATGCCTTTCTGCTCAAATATCTCCTCAACATTGAGACACGGGACTCAGACCAGAGAAAGGAGCTGCTGTGGCTGCAGTCAGCTGCTGCACCCAGCCTTCACCTGCCCACCTCCTGCAGCATGGATCAGAGGAGATGAAGAAACAAGGCCTTCAGTTCTCCTCCAGACATTTGGTCCTCTCTGCCGTCCCTGCCCCTGCCAGTCTCACCATGGGCCAAAATAAAGCCCCTACATCCATTTATCACATGTCCCTACTTAAATGGATGTGATGTTGGTCCCATTATATTTCCTAGTATGTTGAAAATTACATGGAACCAAGTCTGCTATACCCAGATCTGCATGTTATTCCCCATCCTGTGTTTGCAACCCCGTAGAATAATCATACCACTTCATTTGCAACTCATAATAAGGGCCTCAGATTTGAACTTGCAGAGGCATTTATGGTTTACTTTGATACATGTGTGACTGCCTTAAACAACAATGCAGTGATAGAATGGTTGGAATAATCTAAACTGCTGACAATAGCTCTGGACTGCATTATTTTTCCCCCAAATGTCACTCTAGACAGAGGCTGACCTTCTACAAATCAGTACTGTCTCTGTTCCTTAAGGGTACGGTCCATCTTGAACTACCAGAAAATGGTCACTGTAGAAGAGAGTATAAACAGCAATAGACCGCTTTGGGCCTATTTGGCCATAATAAATAGGGTGCTGCCTAGAGTGATTCTAGTGATTGGACTATTTGCAAGCATTCCTCTCTTCCCATTTTTGTGTAGAATGTAATGCTGTAAGGACCAAGGGAATGCCAAGACATGATTCCTTTGCTCTCTGTGCTTTAGGACCTAAACTATACCTCACTAACGAGGCATAATTAGGCCAAGCCATACAGTTTTATATATCTTGTGCATGGGTGCCAGATTGCTCTGCATAATGGACATAAATTGGTTTGGAATGCATCCACTGTGCCTTTTACTAGGCCGGGTCATCCCTCCTGCTGCCAATGCCTTCCTGCCTGCCTGCCTGTACCGAGCGACCCAGCCGCTGCTGAGCCGCCTGTCTTCGCCGATTCCCGCCGCTGCCTCCCTGCGGCCCCGCCCACCACCAGCCCATTGGCCGCCCCGCTCCCGCCTCCCAGCTGATCCGCCCTCCCTGCTCCAGATTTAAGGGAAGTGCTGCTGGCGATTCAGGAGTGACCACTGTGCCTTTACTAGGCCGGGTCACCCCTCCTGCTGCCAACGCCTTCCTGTCTGCCTGCCTGTACCGAGCGACCCAGCTGCCGCTGAGCCGCCCGTCTTCGCCGATTCCCGCCGCTGCCTCCCTGCGGCCCCGCCCACCACCAGCCCATTGGCCGCCCCGCTCCCGTCTCCCAGCTGACCCGCCCTCCCGGCTCCAGATTTAAGGGAAGTGCTGCTGGCGATTCAGGAGTGACCACTGTGCCTTTTACTAGGCCGGGTCACCCCTCCTGCTGCCAACGCCTTCCTGTCTGCCTGCCTGTACCGAGCGACCCAGCCGCCGCTGAGCCGCCCGTCTTCGCCGATTCCCGCCGCTGCCTCCCTGCGGCCCACCCACCACCAGCCCATTGGCCGCCCCGCTCCCGCCTCCCAGCTGACCCGCCCTCCCGGCTCCAGATTTATGACGCCCCCAGAGCGACCGCGCAGCGGACACGCGCAGCGGGAGCACCGAATGAGCGCCGAAGGTGCGCCAAAGGTAGGCCCGTCTGCGCCCGTCCGCGCCTGGACCGCGCCCAGTGCCAGGACCCCTGGCCCCCGCAGACCCCAGCCCACCCGCCGGACGTACGACGCCGCCACCCTCAACGCCCTCAACGCCGGCCGAGTCCCGGGCTGCTACCGTGCCACCCCGAGACGCACCCACGGACCCTTCTGCTGCAACTCCTGCAAGTTCACCTGCATCCGGACCTGCACCACTCCAGCACCAACCAAGACCAAGACAAGCAACAACAGCAGCCACCTGAAATGCATCCTGCTCAACACCCGCTCCGTCCACAGGCACACCATCGAGATCTGGAACCTACTCGACACCACAGCCCCAGACGTCGCCTTCTTGATGGAAACCTGGATGAACGCCTCCTCAGCGCCCGACATCGCCATCGCCATCCCAGACGGCTACAAGATCATCCGAAGGGACCGCATCAACCACACCGGAGGAGGCATCGCCATCGTCCACAGGAACACCATCCGCATCACGACCAACACCGACGACACCCTCGCAACCGCCGAGCACCTGCACTTTCAGGTCCACATCAACCCTAAGACCACCCTCAGAGGCACCCTCATCTACAGACCCCCGGGACAACGCACACAATTCAGCGAAGACATCGCCAACTTCATCAGCCCGCACGCCCTCTGCTCCGCCGACTACATTCTCCTAGGGGACCTCAACTTCCACCTGGAGAACAACAACGACCACAACACCACCACCCTGCTGGACAACCTCGCCAACCTGGGACTCAAGCAGCTGGTCACCACCCCCACCCACTACTCCGGACACACACTCGACCCCGTCTTCTCATCCAGCAAGGACATCGCCTTCAGCCACGCCACCGGACTCCACTGGACGGACCACAGCTGCGTCCACTTCAGCTTCGGAAGGACCACGATCCACCACCACCAGCAACAGGTGGCACGCAGGAGCTGGAACAAGGTCACAGCCGACCAGCTCGCGACCTCCCTGAGCATGAACCCTCCCACCAGCACAACGAACCCTAGCCAGGCGGCCACCAACCTCACGAAGTGGATCAGCGACTGCGCAGATGAGCTCGCCCCCCTGAGGACCCCGCCTAGCAGGCCCGGTAGCAAGAAAGCCCCATGGTTCACCGACGAACTCAGGAGCTCCAAGAAGAACTGCCGAGCCCTCGAGAGAACCTGGCGCAGAGACCCAACACCGGACATCATGACTGCCCTCAAGCTCGCCACCCGAAAACACCACCAACTCATCCACGCCACCAAGAAAACTGCATTCAAGGAACGACTGGACAACAACGCACACAACAGCAAGGAACTCTTCAACATCGTCAAAGAGTTCTCCAACCCCAACGCCGGAAACAACGACATCACCCCTTCGCAAGACCTCTGCAACTCCCTCGCCTCCTACTTCCACAACAAGATCGCGGACATACACAACAGCTTCAGCACTCAACCGACGAACGCCACAACCGAACCACCGACCCCTTCCACCACCCTCCACGCCTGGACTCCGATCAGCACCGAAGACACCGTCCGCACGATGAACTCCATCCACTCCGGATCTCCGACCGACCCCTGCCCTCACCACGTCTTCAACAAGGCCGACGCTGTCATCGCACCCCACCTGCGGGACATCATCAACACCTTCTTCAACACCGCCACCTTGCCGGAGAGCTAGAAGCATGCCGAACTCAGCGCCCTACTCAAGAAGCCATCGGCCGACCCCACCGACCTCAAGAACTACCGCCCCATCTCGCTGCTCCCGTTTCCTGCAAAAGTCATCGAGAAGACCGTCAACAAGCAGCTGGCCGCCTTCCTCGAGACGAGCGGATCCCTCGACCCCTCGCAGTCTGGCTTCCGGACCAACCACAGCACCGAGACCGCCCTGATCGCAGCCACCGATGACATCCGAGCGCTGCTTGACAACGGAGAAACAGCGGCCCTCATCCTCCTCGACCTCTCCGCGGCCTTTGACACTGTCTGCCACCGTACCCTAGTACAACGCCTCAGCAACGTCGGAGTCCAGGAGAAGGCACTGGAGTGGATCATCTCCTTCCTCGCCGGAAGAACACAGAGAGTCCGCCTCCCTCCATTCAGATCTGAAGCCACCGAAGTCATCTGCGGCGTTCCTCAAGGCTCCTCACTCAGTCCAACCCTCTTCAACGTCTACATGAGCCCCCTCGCAGACATCGCACGCCAGCACAACCTCAACATCATCTCCTACGCCGACGACACCCAGCTGATCCTCTCCCTCACCAATGACCCTGCCACCGCCAGAGCCAACCTTCACGAAGGGATGAAAGAGGTAGCCGAATGGATGAAGAACAGCCGCCTGAAACTGAACTCGGACAAGACGGAAGTCCTCATCCTGGGATCCTCACCTGCCGCTTGGGACGACTCCTGGTGGCCCCCGCCCTAGGCAGCGCACCCAAACCAACGGACCACGCACGCAACCTGGGCTTCATCCTGGACTCCTCCCTCTCCATGACCAGACAAGTCAACGCCGTCTCCTCGTCGTGCTTCAACATCCTGCGCATGCTACGTAAGATCTTCCGGTGGATCCCCACCGAGACCAGGAAGACGATCACCCAGGCCCTCGTCACCAGCCGTCTGGACTATGGCAACTCCCTCTACGCCGGAACCACCGCCAAACTCCAGAAGAGACTCCAGCGGATCCAGAACGCCTCAGCACGACTCATCATGGACATCCCCCGTCGCAGCCACATCTCCGGACACCTGAGAAACCTGCACTGGCTCCCGGTCAACAAGAGAATCACCTTCCGTCTCCTCACCCACGCACACAAAGCCCTACACGACCAAGGCCCAGGATACCTCAACAGCCGCCTCAACTTCTACGCTCCCAAACGCCAGCTTCGATCGACCAGCCACGCCCTCGCCGCCGTCCCCCGCATCCGAAGAGCCACCACCGGGGGACGGTCCTTCTCCTACCTCGCCACCAAGACATGGAACTCCCTCCCCACCCACCTCCACCTGACCCAGGACCACCTCGCCTTCAGGAAGCAACTCAAGACCTGGCTGTTCGAGCAGTAGCGGACCCCCCTCCCCCAGCGTCTTGAGACCCTCTGGGTGAGTAGTGCACTATATAAATGCGATGATTGATTGATCCACACACTTAAAACATTAGAAGGTATGACTATGCATACAGCAGCTGTTGTGCTTACTGTCATAACAGGAGATGTGTACGCACCCATGATAAGAAATTTCAGAGGTTACAATCCTGCAGTGGACCAGTCTTGTATGAAGTCAATTTTAGATAGAGTTAGTTTTTCTGGAGCAATCAATTAAAAGGCTGATAGCACATCCTTCTTTAGCCTCTTATGTGAAACAGGAAGCTATGAGAATCATAGTCAATAGTTTTGGATCATTGCTGGAGAAGGCATGTTTTAAAGGGGAGGTTTTCTTTAACTTGGGTAGATCCAGGTAGTTTATTTTTCTATCTTTATCATCTTTATTGAGAGCATGCTCTCAATAGTTATAAATTGTTCAATCACATCAGCTTCACTTTCTTTTTAGTACAGCGAATGGGTAAAATGTAGCACATTAATAACAGAGCAAATATTCCTCCTTGGAATAAATACACAAAAAAAAAAAAAAATAGAAATAAAGATATCAGGTTAGAGACATTTGTCTCTCTTATATATCCTTCTACTACAAGTGCCACTATAAGGTCTAGTCCGATGGCGTCAACCCCTTTTATATTTTAGTTTTAAAATGGCTGACCTCATTTCTAAAATCTGCAAATGAGTGTCCACCATTCATGAAAAGTTGAAGGTGACTTGTCAATCCAGTCTTGTGCAATACATAATCGTGCAACCATAATTGCAATGGATACTATACCAGAAATAGGATCATCAATATCAAGTTTTGTTTAAAGCTTAACAATAACTATCGTAAGCTCAATTTCCTGATGCAAACCCACCGAGGGAAATTGAGTGATATCTGACCAAAAACACAAACAATGCAGACAATTTGCAAGCAGGTTAACAATGTCAACATTTGTTTTTTGCTTTCTCCAGCTAAGATCAGTTTATCTGCTCTGTATTTTGGGATATCCACTTGTAGTGTCTGGAAAGTGGTGTAGGTGGTCTTGCATGTGCCACAAGCCAATTACAGTGATTGCACGGCTGTAATGGCATTGATGAATGTCTTAGTTTCGGAGGCCAGATGAGCAGTATAGAGCAGAACTTGGTTTATTGGAGCAACTTCTGTGTTCAGGAAGCTTGTGAATAGAGCACCACTATAGTTCATTCTGAATGGCTTGGAGAAAAATCTTGAAGCCTGAGCTGGGAAGAAAATGTCTGGCATGGTAGTAGTTACTACTGGCATTCACCTTGAATTTGGGATTACAAAGACTAGAATTGTGTATATAATAACTTCCAGGTTTACCACAAAAATGGCTTTAGATGTAATCCAAGTTGTATTCAGTAATTCGGTCCAGCCGCAAGGAGGCTGTAATATTGTTTGGATGCTACATCAAGAAACTGTATTCTGGGAACTGAGCTTTAGCAGACTTTCTAGTCCGGCTCAAACCTGAGCAACAATAGGAAAAGAATTGGACTTTTATGGGTTCACATTTCTTATCCCCACTCCAAACTGAGCAATAGTAGGGAAGGTTTTGGACTTTGAAGCAGTCAGGTTTATTGTTACCACTCCAAACTGAGTAGCAGTAGGAAACGTGTCTGAATTTCATGGGTTCACATTTACTGTTCCCACTCCTAACTGAGCTATAGCTCAGGGAAGATGTTGGATTTTGAAGAGGTCAGATTTGTTATTCCCACTCCAAGCTGAGCAATATTTGCAGAATTGTGGACCTTGGAGAGGCTAGTTTTACTATTCCCACCCCTACCAAAGCAATGGTATGGAAATCATTGCATTTTTTGGGGTCAGATTTACAAATCTCATTCCAAAAAATGCAACAGTTGGGAACGTGTTGGACTACTACTTCCTGGGAGTAAATTAAAGAGGAATGAAGAGGTATTAAGAGAGGAATAGGGAGGGAGTTAAGAAGTGCCATGCACAAACCCACAAAAGAGTAAGCCCATTGCTATTCTCAATCTGCACTGCTAAAGCTTCTACAGCTAAAACAAACTGAGAACAGTAGAAAATGTGCTTCAGTACAGACCTGGAATATGTCCAGCAATACACATGGCCTATCATTGTTCCTGTCATTGTTCTTGCAATACCCTCCTGTGGAGAATAATGCAGGCAAGGACCTAAAATATTACATCATAGGGAATAATTACAAATAAATTAATTGAGTTCAACTTCTCAAAAATACACATGAGTTAAATGTTAAAAATATATGCATTAAAAATCTGTGGCACAACCTAAAAGTAACTTGCCCTGCAAGGTCAAGGAAGGATTTTATCGGGAGTTACCGGGAGAACAAACTTGCCCGTCTCCAGGGGAGCTCCACAATAGGCAAGCTTACCATAGTGTTTTTAGAAATTATAGTATTTTTAGAAATCAAAGATCAATACAGATTAGAGCAGAGCTTTCCAAACTTTTCATGTTGGTGACACACTTTTTGGAGATGCATTATTTTGTGACACAGTAAGGCAGTGTAGCGGGAGAGCGAGCCTGAACCACCTAAGGGGGGTTCGGGGTGGGGGGGTTCTCCCCCGGAAGAACATTTTGAAATGAAATTGGACACAATGGTCTCCCTCTGTCTGTCTCCCTCCCTCTGTCTCCATCCCCCTGTCACCCTCCTCCCTCTGTCTGTCTGCCTCCCTCCCTCTGTCTGTCTCCCTCTGTCTGTTGTCCTCCGTCTCCCTCACTCTGTCTCCCTCCCTCTGTCTCCCTCCCACTCCCTCTGTTTCCCTCCCTCTCTGTCTCCCTCCCTCTCTATCTCCCTCTCTCTCTGTCTCCCTCCGTCTCTGTCTCCCTCCCTCTCTGTCTCACTCCGTCTGTCTCACTCTGCCTCCCTCCCTCTGTCTCCCTCTCTCTGTCACCTCCCACTCCCTCCCTCTGTCTCACTCGGCCTCCCTCCCTCTATCTGCCTCCCGATGTCACCCTCTGTCTCCCTCTCTCTCTGCCTCTCCGTCTTTGTCTGTCCCTGTCTCTGCCTCTATCTCTATATCCCTGTCTCTGCCTCTTTCTGTCTGTCTGTCCCTGTGTCTGTCTGTCCCTGTCTCCCTCCCTCTGTATCCCTCTCCGTCTCTCTGTCCCTGTCTGTCTCTGCCTCTATCTGTCTGCCCCGTCCTGGTCCCTGCCTCTATCTGTCTCTGTCTGTCCCTGTCTCTGTCTCTATCTCTATCTCTGCCTGTCTCTGCCTCCCTCCCTCTCTCTGTCTCCCTTCCTCTCTCTTTCTCCTTCCCTTGCTCTGTCTCTCTCTGTCTCCCTCCATCTGTCTCTGTCTCTCTCTGACTCCCTCACTCTGTCTATGTCTCTCTGTCTCCCTCCCTCTTTCTGTCTCCCTCCCTCTTTCTGTCTCCCTCCCTCTCTCTGTCTCCCTCCCTCTCTTTGTCTCACTCCCTGTCTCAGTCCCTCTCTCTCTCTCTCTCTCTCCCTCTGTCTCACTCACTCTGTTTGTTTCTCTCTCTCTCTGTCTCCCACCCTCTCTCTGTCTCCCTCCCTCTCTCTGTTTCCCTCCCTCTCTATGTCTCCCTCGCTCTCTCTGTCTCACTTCCTCTCTCTGTCTCACTCCCTCTCTCTCTCTCCCTCCCCCCCCTCTCTCTCTCCCTCTCTGTCTCCTTCTGGCTCACTCACTCTGTCTGTCTCCCTCTCGCTCTCTCTGTATCTCCCTCTCTGTGTCTCCCTGTCTCTGTCTCTCTCTCTTTTGTCTGTCTCCCTCTTGCCTGTCTCCCCCTTGCCTGTCTCCCTCTTGCCTGTCTCCCTCCCTTTGTCTCCCTCCCTCTGTCTCCTCCCGCTCTCTTGCTCTGTATCTCCCTCTCTGTGTCTCCCTTCTCTGTGTCCCTCTTGTCAGTCTCCCTCTTGTCTGTCTCCCTCTTGCCTGTCTCCCTCTTGCCTGGCTCCCTCTTTTCTGTCTCCCTCTTGCCTGTCTCCCTCTTGCCTGTCTGCCTCTTGCCTGTCTCCCTCCCTTTGTCTCCCTCCCTCTGTCTCCCTCTCTCTGTCTCCTCCCAATCCCTACCTCTGTCTCACTCTCTCTGTCTCCGTCTCTCTGTCTTCTCCCGCTCCCTCCCTCTGTCTCACTCTGTCTCCCTCTCTCTGTCTCCTCCCGCCCCTCCCTCTGTCTCACTCTGTCTCCCTCTCTCTGTCTCCTCCCGCTCCCTCCCTCTGTCTCACTCTGCCTCCCTCTCTCTGTATCCTCCCGCTCCCTCCCTCTGTCTTACTCTGCCTCCCTCCGTTTGTCTCCTCCCGCTCCCTCCCTCTGTCTCACTCTGCCTCCCTCCCTCTCTCTCTGTCTCTGTCTCCCCCCTCTCTCTCTCTGTCTCCCTCCCTCTCTCTGTCTCGATCCCCCTATCTCTGCCTCTCTTTCCCTCCCTATGTCTCTCTTCCTCTGTCTCCCTCACTCTGTCTCCCTCCCTCTGTCTCCCTCCCTCCCTCTCCCTCCCTCCCTCCCTCTCGCTCCCTCCCTCTCTCTCCCTCCCTCCATCTCTCTCCCTCCCTCTCCCTCCATCCCTCCCTCCCTCTCCCTCCCCCTGTCTCCCTCCCTCTGTCTCCCTCCCTGTCTCCCTCCATCTGTCTCACTCTTCCTCCCTTCATTTGTCTCCCTCTCTCTGTCTCCCTCTCTCTGTATCCTCCCACTCCCTCCCTCTGCCTCACTCTGTCTCCCTCCCTCTGTCTCCCTTCCTCTGTCACCCTCTGTCTCCCTCTCTCTCCTCCTCTCTGTCTCTGTCTCTGTCTGTCCCTGTCTCTGCCTCTCTGTCTGTCCCTGTCTCTGTCTCTTTCTGTCTGTCTGTCCCTGTCTCCCTCCCTCTGTATCCCTCTCTGTCTCTGTCTGTCTCTGCCTCTATCTGTCTGCCCTGTCCCTGTCTCTGCCTTTAGCAGTCTGCCCATCCCTGTCTCTGACTCTATCTGTCTCTGTCTGTCCCTGTCTCTGTCTCTATCTCTGTCTGTCACTGTCCCCCTCCCGCTCTCTGTCTCTCGCTCTCTGTCTCCCACCCTCTCTCGGTCTCTCTGTCCCCTTCCCTCTCTCTGTCTCTCTCTCTGACTCCCTCCCTCTGGCTATGTCTCTCTGTCTCCCTCCCTCTCTCTGTCTCTCTCTGTGACTCCCTCCCTCTGTCTATGTCTCTCTGTCTCCCTCCCTCTCTCTGTCTCCCTCCCTCTCTCTGTCTCCCTCCCTCTCTCTGTCTCCCTCCCTCTCCCTCCCTCTCTCTGTCTCACTCTTTGTCTCTGTTCCTCTATCTCTCTCTCTGCCTCCCTCTGTCTCCCTCCCTCTCTCTGTCTTCCTCACTCTCTCTGTCTCCCTCCCTCTCTCTGTCTCACTCTTTGTCTGTCTCCCCCTCTCTCTCTCTGTGTCTCCCTCCCTCTCTCTGTCTCCCCCCCTCTCTGTCTCCCTCCCTCTCTCTGTCTCACTCCCTCTCTCTGTCTCACTCCCTCTCTCTCTCTCCCTCTCTCCCTCTCTCTCTCTATCTCTCTCTGTCTCCCTCTGTATCACTCACTCTGTCTGTCTCCCTCTCTCTCTCTGTGTCTCCCTCTCTGTGTCTCCCTCTCTCTGTCTCTCTCTCTTTTGTCTGTCTCCCTCTTGCCTGTCTCCCCCTTGCCTGTCTCCCTCTTGCCTGTCTCCCTCCCTTTGTCTCCCTCCCTCTGTCTCCTCCTGCTCCCTCGCTCTGTCTCCCTCTCTCTGTCTCCCTCTCTCTGTCTCCTCCCGCTCCCTCCCTCTGTCTCACTCTCTCTGTCTCCCTCTCTCTGTCTCCTCCTGCTCCTTCCCTCTGTCTCACTCTGTCTCCCTCTCTCTGTCTCCTCCCGCTCCCTCCCTCTGTCTCACTCGCTCTCCCTCTTTCTGTCACCTCTCGCTACCTCCCTCTGCCTCCTCTGCCTCCCTCCCTCCGTCTCCTTCCGCTCCCTCCCTCTGTCTCACTCTGCCTCCCTCCCTCTCTCTCTGTCTCTGTCCCCCTCCCTCTCTCTCTCTGTCTCCCTCCCTCTTTCTGTCTCACTCCCTGTCTCCCTCTCCCTCCCTCTCCCTCCCTCTGTCTCCCTCACTCTGTCTCCCTGCCTTTGTCTCCCTCCCTCCCTGTCCCTCCCTCCGTCTCTCTCCCTCTGTCTCTCTCCCTCCCTCCCCCTCCCTCTGTCTCCCTCCCTCTGTCTCCCTCCCTCGGTCTACCTCCCTCCCTGTCTCCCTCCCTCTGTTTCCCTCCCTCTGTCTCCCTTCCTATGTCTCCCTCCCTCTGTCTCCCTTCATCTGTCTCCCTCTCTCCCTCTCTCTCTGTCTTCTCTGTCTCCCTCCTTCCTCTGTCGCCCTCCTCCCCCTGTCACACTCCTCCCTCCCTCTGTGAGTTTCCCTCTATCTGTTGACCTCTGTCTATTGTCCTCAGTCACCCTCCCTCTGTCACCTTCCCTCTGTCTCCCTCCCTCTGTCTCCCTCCCTCTGTCTCCCTCCCTCTGTCTTCCTCCCTCCGTCTCCCTCTGTCTGTCACCTCACCCCAGCTTCCCGGGCACACACACAGCCGCACCCGAGCACTTCACAGGTCTTTAAAAGACCATAGAGCAGAGTGTCTAGGAATGCCTCTTAATTAGCAGCAGTTATGTGCTAAGTGCCCGCGACACACCCACCATTTGCAGGCGGCACAGTACTGTGTCGGGACATAATTTGGAAAGCTCTGGATTAGAGCCTGTACTAGAAGACATCAAACCGGCTCTTGCTAGGAAGTTATACCTCCAGTTCAGGCATGGGGTAAACCTGCTGCATGCTTTTACAAACAAATCGGCGGGCTCGCAAATTTTGGGCTGTCTGGCCTGCCATAACAATAACACAGCGGAGGCAGAATACCATGTACAGTTTTTCTGCCCAGGCTACAAGAAGGCAAAACAATGATGGTTGATTCAGCTATGTTGAAACCTGGGAACTAGGCACTGCATAGAGGCTTTTAGGATATTGAAATATGATACTCGTCTCCCCGTTGTATTCTCGATATTGCGCTTTTTATTTTCTATGTAGTGCATATGTTGAGCTCTCTTGTAGTTGACCGCCATAGGCTCTGGCTGATTATCTTACAACATTTTGAAATGGATTCTGTATGTTTTTAACTTGTATTTGAACATTTATGATTTTTTTTATGAGCAGTTTTTATTATATTACTGATGTATATTTGGTTTTATGAATACTGTACAAAATCACTGATAAACCAAATGGTGGTTTGTAGGCTAGGGCTTGTGCCTACGTAATCAGATTATATGTTAGGCACAGGCACTTTATAAAACTATCATAATGGAGGGCCATCGGGCTTGGGCTCAAGCTTTCATGGATTGCACTGTGCTTACTGCTCCCTGTTATTGTATTCTGCATTGTATATATATTGCACATGCACGTTAATGAGTTTTCTGGGTTTGGGGTGTTTGTAAAGGAGACTGCTTTTATTCTATAGTCATGTGATGTACATGCAACTTTGTGAGTTGAATGGATTCCCTTTTAATTATTTTATCTTCGAATGAAATGTATTATAATGCACGTACACTTTTATGGTCATAACGGCCGAAATAAAGTTTTCTGAACTGAACTGAAAAATCATTATGTATTCATTTAAAATATTTTAACAGTGTTTGTTTAATTTAAAATGAAGTGCAAATTAGTAATAATCTTATACATAACATGTAATGTTTACTACATAATAAATCTATATATAAACAAGTACATTTAGGTGTTTTATTTTAATAACTCATAATTATTTTTTTAAATAATAGTTTTAAATTAAATATTTTACTTTCAAAAAGTTGTAGTAGGACTTTTCATTTTTTTCTCCATTCAAAATAGTTATATTAAATGTATTTACATAAATATTTAACATAAACATATTTAACTATTTTTACTTTTCCCTATAACCTACCATGGAGAGATCTCCAATGTAGTGGTGTAGATTTCCACCTATGTGTGAGAAGTTACAAGTAGCAACTTTACTCTAGTAAATTAGGTTCCACCAAGAGGTTTCACAGGATGGAGACATGCAAGTCTATAATTTTTTTTTAACTACCCTTGAAAATGGTCAATAGCCAAAAGTAGTAAATGTGCTACGAAGCGGAAAAATAAACTTACACAAGTAGACTGACTCAAGTGTAAGTTTAACTTTGTAAAGAGTATGTGTAAAGTGTTTTTTTTAATGGTGTCCATAGAGGTGGTGTTATACCTTCCATTAAGGCCCTTCACTTTAATTATTTTAGCTAATGCAGTGTTGTTGATTTAGGGCAATGGATCTTGTACTCCTCCAAATGACATGGGAGGTTGGTTATCAGAATTGTTTAATGCATTGTTTGTGAATCCTCTGTTTCCTATATGGAGTGTCTTGTTCCTGATTAAGATTAAAAAAAATGAAATCCTAGATTTGTGTTTCCCTGGTTTCTTCTTTTGGAACATGTCAGTAACTATCTAGCATTGCTTCTGTGTCTCTTGCAGCATGCCCATGTTGTCCTATCTTATTTGACTCAGCATCATGTCCCTCCGTTGTGAGTTTCTCTTCTCCATTGCCTCGTACCTGTGTTTCTCTCTTCTCATGTTATGCCTGTTGTCTTTTTAAATAGCCCCTGTTAAACCTGTCATCCTTAGAGTGGTCTTCCGCCAAGCTTTTTGCCTGCTTACCTCCTATTTTTGCTGTATTTTTGTTGGCCTTAGGATTCTGAACACCATACCACTGATGACCAGTGCTAGATGGTGATACAAAAGGGGATGATGGACGGAGCGTTTGAGCAAATCAAACACTCACCCCCAGTCAACTGATCTGGGTTTAATCCATCACCATTCTTTAGCCCACTCAGCCACCCCAGTTCAGACATGGCTATATGCAAATCAGTCTGACCCTGTGCCTCATGGGAACAGTCCAGCCCGAACTGCCAAGCCATGTCTTCCCTGGACCGGAAACAAGCATCCTGGGACCAGTGCTAGATGGTAGCAGGGTAGACAGGCCTACCGGGCCCCAAATTGTAACAACTGGACTTTTTCACTGCTGCTGCGCTGGAAACCATTGGAACCCAAATTGGGAACCCAGTACCCTGTTTTAGCACTTGACATTCAGGGTTGTAAAGCTTAACAGGTCAATCCTTACTGAGGACTAGATGGTTTTGTTGTCTATCATAGGTTTTTGCTCTTCATTCAATTAGTTTTTTACCTAATCTTGTGTTTGTCTAGGCCAGGATCATTTTGCTCTCAAAGTGTTCTAATTGGATGAGATGTATCCTTCCACTGCAGATCTCACTATTCTTTTCTTTTCTTCAACTCTTCCACCTACTTTCCTCCCATTACTGCAACAATACAAATTAAATTATCCCACTTCAATCCATCACCATTTTTACTTCTGTATTTACAGGAGGTAACTGACCAGTTATGTCGAGCTGCTTACCTGGATGTGCCCCCTATAGATCGAGTCATTAATATTGATGGGACAGAATATTAAGGACAGAATATCGAAAGTAAAATATGATCAGTCAAGTATGTCCAGATTTTATATACCTAAATCCATATTTACCTTCAAGGTGTGTAGACGTAAAATAAGGAAAAGTAAAGCGATAATTCCCTATATGCACTTACCTTTTAATGTTTTTATCTCTTGATATTCTATTCATGATATTAGTATGCCCCAAATCTGGTGGTCTTAATATTCGGTAGTACAATCCTTACCTGAGCATTTGTTGCCATATTTCCCCTCCCCCTACATCTGACCGGGTACGTAGGATCTCTCCTTTGCATACATTGGTCTACAGGCCCATTGGTTACCATGGTGACTGGGTGCCACAAAATTTTAATCTGTTTTTGCTGATTTGTTCTTTCAGAAGTGGCTCAGGCACAGCAGTGTCTTTTCGCTTTGAAGGATTCAGCTTTTTTGGAACTGATGTTTACTCACAATGACCAGCTAAATGATAATGCCTTTCATTGGTTGCGAATGTATAATAGCTTTATTTTTACTGTGGAGATTAAGGGACTGATTATAAGTTTGGTGGTTTTGGATCAAGACGCCACACCAGCTCCAAGACAGCCAAACCCGTAGTCTGCCCACCTCCAGTATTTTGATTGGACTACAGGTCGGGCGGTCCTGCGGCAGAGGTTCCATGGTGGTGCCTTTCAAAGGCTTGCATGTTATTGTGAAGTCCATGCCATCCTGGAGCAGGGGGTACATACAGAAAGGGGGGCACACCATGTGCCACCCAGCATGCTTCACCTGGCCCAGAGGGAACAGGGGCCCTGTAGGGACCCTTTAGTTTCTTCACTGCCACACTGTTCATGGAGGGCTCACTGCCAAGAAAACTGTGGTTGTGAGGACATTTGTAATATGTTTGGCAGTGCTGCAGTGGCACTGCCAGCATATCGAAGCCTCAGACCACTGCTAGACCGCAAGGGATGGCAGATCCTCCGTGGTAGCAGCGGTCCTATGGTGGTCCAACTGCCAAACTTGTAATACAGCGGGCAGACAGCCAGTGCGGTGGTAACTGCACCAGCACTGCGGGCTTGGCAGTCGATCGGACCGCCAAACTCAGAATCGAGCCTAGGATTTTTCTTGTGTTCAGTTTCCATTTGTTGTAAACTCCGGGGGAGAGGGAGATTCAGTGTTTTCAAAAATTTTGAAAAACAGCAGTTACCAATGGGTAATCTTTTTTTCCATTAAAGATCACAGGGCTAGTATTTTCCCATTGTCTATCATAAATTTTGCTTTTATTTTCCTCTTTCTCAAGTTCATTCCTATTGCCCAGTCTACTTTCTGTCTATCATGCTCCTAAATCTCTTATTTGAACTCTTTTCTTGATTTTGCTCATTGTGTATCTCACTTTTCAGGCATTTTGTTTCCTAGCATTCAAATTCCTCTTTCCAGCTGTCCATATCCACTTTTCCATAAGGATATGCATAGATAGAGATATATTTGTACCTCATTAAGAGTCCCCTTCTGGACCTGTGTCTGAGCACCTAATATACTCATTAAATTGTCGCTGATCCTTCTATAGGAGATGAGGTGGTTCCTCTGTGATTTTGTTTAAGACTACCACAGTGCAAAATAAAAATATTAGCATTTGGTGCATAGCGTTGACTCTGGTAGCATCTGTTAGCGCAGGAATGTTTGCTGACACAACCCTAATACCCTATCTTTTAGAAAGTAAATATATCTCTTGCTCTCAGTGAAGTAGAATGACTTGACTATGGTGCTCAAAGTTCATCTTTGAACCTGCTGTCCGCTACACAGTGAACTGCACTGAAACAGAGACAAATCCATATGAGATGAGCAATTCTCCCAAAACGGTTGGGGATGTATGTCCTGGTGATCCATGGACCTTGCAGATGGTCGCAAGGGCATTTTAAGTGGCTTATGGAGTGGGTCATAGTAAAAGCATCCACCAATAAAAAATACTTGGAGGAAAGTGCTACACTTAGACAGCTTGGTGGCTAGGGGGTAGTAAAGTAGTAACATTGCATCAAAATTTGGTATTTTGAAGTTTCTCCTTCATTTATTATTGATTTTAACTGGAAACCAGAAACCCAAAGCATGTTATGAATGTGGGAAATAGCACTACATTTGGAGTTTTATGTAATCGTATATGCCTTTGTAAATCAGCTCTGAAATATCCAACACCCAAAGTGCAGAGAGGACACATTCCTTTCAATTGGTACTAAATGTGTATGAATAGTCTCATTTTATACCCATTTTAGATATTTTGTGATCAATTCAAAAGGTTGTGTAAAAGTATATAAAAACTTACTACAAGAAAACTACTTTGTGTACTTCAAAATTCTTTTGTTAGTATACCCTTCCATTTGAAAATTGGTAATAAATATCAGAACCCATCTTGCAATGGCAGCCATGGACACTACAAAGGCTGTCATGAAAATATTTTTGCTAGGAAAGGAAGTTTATTAATGCAAACATAAATATGTTTTCACCAAAATTTGCGAAACCATTTAAAAAAAAAACCTGTTTGGAAAATTGATTATAGAAAGCAGTGATAGGTTTCACATTTTTAAAACACGGAAAGCACTGACATTTAACCATCAGTAAACATCAGTTCGGTGGGCCGTTCCTTTGATATGACAAATCCCACTGTACAGGCAATACTTTCGGTGCTGCATTGTAGAGAGATCAGTCACATCTTCCTTATGGGTTTAGATGAACCATACACTGCTGTCCTTTTTTATGGTGCCCTTTCTCAGGCTGCTCAGTTGCATCTGGGCTGCCATGTCTTATTTATTAAAATGAATAATAGTTTCTGATGCTGCATTTCCTTCTTTTTGGTCTCTCATTGTTCCTCGTGATAGACATTCTTCTCTCCCTTCTCTACCCCTCACTCATTTTGTTGCCAACATTTACTGCTTCATTCTTTTGTCCTTTTAGTCCCTCCCCAAACTTACCTACATCTCTATGGTGTCCTTTTTCTTCTCTACTTCCCAGTTTTGAAAACCCAGCCTTTTGCAATGTGAAGGTGGATTTAAAATTTGCCATTTGCTAAAAGAAACATCAGTGTTGGTTCTCATTTAAATAGCTGGCCTATTACAGCTCTTACATCGAGCTTTAGGGAATCACCTTATAACTTGAAAAATGTGGGTATGCATAATCATGTTATTGCAGGAGGAAAAAGTAGACAGAAATAAAGCATGGTTCTCCTAGACCTGTGCAGAGCTATTCCTTTGAAAAGGCAAGTGAGCCTGACCAGCTTCCGGTGGTTGACTCCTTGTAACCTACAGTAATTTAAGTGAGTAGTTGGCTCTGATGGGACCAATCATTAGAGCAGAAGTGGTCTTTTTTTATTAAGAAGAAACTGCAGTTCTACATCGAATATTACCATCTAATTGTTAAATGTGATGGCCACCTCACATGACTGTACCCCTAGCTTCATTTTACTCTTCATAAGAGTCAGTCCCCTCATTGAAAGAAACAATGTGCTCACAGCATATGCTTCTGTTACCATTTTTTTCGGTGTTTGCAGTCAGCTTGTTGTAACAGACCAAATGAAAGGTGGACTGCATACTTTAACCAGAATTTACAGGAATTTTATTCATCACACACCGTAGGCATGGGGTGTAGCATGTCACCATTGTGCACATCTTGTCTACACATGTGTAGACGTGCAATTTTCTACACATTCAGGTTTACCTTAGTAAATGGTTTTTACTTATCCCATAGGGTTTTGAATTTAGTGGCCAAAACAATTTGAAAACAACTATTTGAAATAACAGCCCTCACAAATATATTCATAAGTAAAATATTATTTTTAGATCTAAAGGACTGATGAGAAAAGTGCACGAATAGACTAGGGCCATGGGTTACCAATTCTGTCTGAGGTATTGTACATGCTCCACTAGGTGGTTTTTAAGCAGAAATAATATGTTTATTATGATAAAAGCAATATTGCAACAGAATACAAAAAATAGGAAAGGAGGAGAAAGGAAGTTGGCAGAAAATATCATATTAACATAAATCCATGTTTGAATAAAAGAACAATGTAAATCCTAAAAATAAATGATAAAAGATACTTGATAGTTAAGAAAATAATGCAATACAGAGTCAAGAAGGATGCAGAACCTCTTGGGTGTTGGGTGTTGGAGCAAAAGACAGCTTTACAGAGTATCAAGGAATTGCATAACAGGTATCCATAAGTCCAAGAGATAAAGGTGGCATATATGCAGTATCCAAACGGTGATTGTGACTTACTGCGTACCACCATGCTTTGGTGGAAAGATGTGCAGGGTCTTTCCAATTCCGGGTGATTTACTGAAAAGCAATTGCTAATAAAAGATCCATTATTCTAATATCAGAGGAACTATTTATCCAAACATAAGAAATACTTTAACAAAACACATAATGCATAGAGAATGGGAAATTGGAATGAAAAATAAGATAATTAGATGCCACACTTGTAACCAAAAAACAGCAACATAAGTGCAATCTGGGTCAATTTTATGGAGACGTTTTGGTGTCATGAAAATTCTATTATAGATGAAGAAAAGGGATTGTGTTGTGTTAGCTGCTCGAGATGACTTTCTGATTTTAATCCAAATGTGTCTCCAAGTGGATATTGGCAAATTGATATAAAAATATTTTTCCGAAGCTTATTCAGATTTGGATTAGGGCCTGTTGTGATTGGAGGCATCCAGTAAGTGTGCGTAGATAGAGAAAGCCTTAGGATGTGAGTGTAAAAAACTAGCCAGAGGCTTAGGCGTTAGATCAGTAGGGGAAGTAAGCGATTTGAAGTGATTGCATGTCTGAGATAGAGAAACCTTTAGAAGCATAAATCTATTCCGAAAGGTAGATGGTAAGTTGAAAAGATTCTGATCCTGGGAAAAGGGAATAAGAGAATCCTGTCGAAGCAATTGGTTGACCCAAACTAGTCCTTTGATTCTCCAAATATGCCTATAAATAGATCTGCCCTTTATTTGAATAAAACAATTATTCCAAATAGTAGATTTAAGGAAGTCGGGTAATAAGTCAGCAAATAGGAAATGACAGAAGCTATTAAGTTACAATGTTCTTAAATATAGGCGTGGAAGAATTTCTGAGGCTATAATGTACAGGATAAGTATTCTTGAAATGAAAAGGAGATAGAAAGGCTCATTCAAATCAAACCCATAATGAGTGTGAGATGATGAGGAATCAATCCAATGAGAAGATAACCTTAATAAAAAGGATTTGTGATATCTCTCAAAATCTGGAAAGATTCGGTCTTATGATGTTTTAAATTGAGTATAGACATACAAGGATGTTTTGTATTCCAAAGGTAAGCAGATAAGATAGAATAGACAATTTTGTAGTATTTAAGGTGAATCTTGATAGAGTCAAGCTCAGGACAAGAAAGGGGGGCCATCTAGCGGTCAAGGAAGTCAGTCTATAAATACATGCATCCATATTAATCAAGTTGGAAGAAGAGAGAGACTGAGAACATTGAAGACCAAGATATTAAAGGTATTTAGATTGCCATGTAAAATTAGACATAGACTAATCCTGTTTGAAAGTGACATTTTTAAAAGGTAGAACTTTGCATTTATTAGTATTGAATTTATTTCCTGAAACAGAAAAATAAGATATAACTTCTGAAGAAAAAGTGGGAAGAGAGGAATGAGGTTGGGACATACATATTAAGATATTGCCTGCATAAGCTGCTAATTTGACTTGCTGAATATTACATGTAAATTCATATATATTTGTGATTTGGTGCCCCGCACAAATCAGGTAGCCACATACAATACAGTCCCAAAGGGACAGATCTGGTCCCCAATACGGATGTATTGGACCTTCCTCCCGCATCATGTCCCTATGTTATAGTGTTGACAGGTGTGCCGGTATTAAAAAGAAATCAATTGGAATCGTGGGGTACTCTAAAAAATAAAACTATCGATTGGCTAGTCAATCATAAAAACTTTAACCAGACGAAGCCAACGATATCATAATGGTAAGTAGGGTAGGGTGGTTGGGAACCTCACCGAAAGTCATCCATAGGGACTGTATAGTCATCAACTTCAGACACCCACATCTGGTCCGATCCCTGTTAAGAACCTATGAAGAAACTTCCACAATCCAAACAAACATTCATGCTCTTCCATTGGGCTATTTCTACAAATCTCATCACATTAAAACTGTAGCTTTTTCCAACAATACAAGTTCCATTGCTCTGTCCAATAGATTTCAAGAGTTATCCCAGCTGGAAGCAGTGGATTTACTGCATCCATTACACACTCAGGGAAATCAGGTAAGGGTGGAATTAAAAATAGATGTAGGCTATAAACTTACTACATGTGCAAATAGCGGAAGAAATGAATGGGATAAAAATTTTGGCAAAGATGCAGCTACTCTAACTGAAACAAGTCCAGGTATTATTCTTAATGCCATAGTATCTATCGACCCAAATGACACCCAATTAAACATCATTTCATGGAATATAGCTGGCTTAAGGAAGAATACAATAGACCCGGGGTGGAACGAATATATTGAGAAATTTGATATATGCTTACTGCAGGAGACGTGGGCAACCAAGAATGTACATCGTGTGGGCTACAAAAGTTTTTTTATTGCAGCCACTCCTTCACCCAGAGGCAGGCCATCCGGAGGTTTAGTTATCTGGATTAAAATTACCATCAATGGAACAGTGCAACAGCTAGAGACGCACTCTAATGACATTCTTGGCATTAAAATATTGGCTAACTATGGCAGGGCTCTGCATGTATACAATGTCTATAGCCGACCATGCCCGGCATCAAAAGAATCGCAAGTATTTGCCCAATTGGAACAGGTTATTAGTAGAAACAGTATAGGTACATGTGTAATACTAGGAGGTGATTTTAATTGTGAATATGAGCCAATAAAGGGACTGGAACATATTTATGAGGAGGAAGACTTGGTAAATGAGATACCCGAAATATCCGGTTTAAAATCGGTCCCATGTACATCTCTTGCACTCCAAATAATGAGTCTAATGATGACTAATGGGTTAAGATCATGTAGTGGCCGTCTCCCTTCTGATAAAATGATGGCTCCTACCTTTTCTAGGAACAACTCCCATAGTAAGTTAGATTATATAGTATTGTCCCTTGACCTATGGAAATATGCGATTGACTGTAAGGTAGAGCCAAGATTAGAAAGTGATCACCAGCCAATCGAACTATCACTAAAAGGTATGATAATACCTAGCATTGCAGATAATACTAGTTCCTTCCCTGCAAGTACTGACAATGTAATTGTTTCTAATAATCGTCGTGCAGTTAAATGGGCACAGACATTGGACAATGGTACTAATTTAGCAAATATTTATAACCTATTTGCTTCCACTGTTTCCCCCCTTATACATACTGAAGCTGCAATAGATGGGGATCTGTTCCTGGAATTACATAAGGGATTCTTTAGTGCGATAGTCCCTATGCTAACAAAGACAGTTAAAGTAGATTTAGCAAGAGGAACTAGGAGGCCAATCGGGAAACCATGGTATAACAAAGTTTGCCGGAGGGCTAAATCTGAACTAATAAATTCAATCAAAACTAAGAACAATAGCTTAAAGGTAAGGGAAGCTCGACAAAGATACAAGAAAGCTCTTGTGAATGCTAAATTGGCCTGGGATGATTTAATTTGGTCAGATATGTTATTTGCGGCAAGGAATAATGATTCTTTTTTATTCAGGAAATTAGTGGCTAATAAAAATCATAAAGAAAAGGGTTCCGGAGATGTATATCTGGATGAAAAGACATGGAGAGACCACTTCACTTCCCTATATGCAGTCCCGGAACCTGAGGTTGAGTGGGACTGCCACCCAGTGTCTAACCAGAAAGAGAGTATCCTGGAGTTTAACCTAGAGGAAACAATTTTAGCAATAAATATGGTGAAAAAAAATAAAGCCCCCGGTCTAGACTCCATTCCAGGAGATCTGTACAAACACGACCCGAGTATCTGGGGGCCGTATCTTAATCACTTGTTTAATTTTATAGCTGCGGGAGCTGAAATACCTGCTTCATGGAGGGGGCAGAAATTATTTGTATCTATAAAAAGGGGGATAGGAGAGATCCTGCCAATTACCGCCCTATCAGCTTGATAGACATACTGCAAAAAATGTATGCCAGGCACCTTTTAAATAGAATTAATTTATGGATCGAAGAAGGGAATGTACTTTCTAAATTCCAAGCGGGATTCAGAACCAAAATCAGCACAATAGATCAAGTGTTCAGGTTTTGTTGTTTGAGCTGGAAATACATCAGTTTAAAGAAGGGCCTTTGTATGTGGCATTTATTGACTTAAGAGCTGCTTTCGACCTCATCCCCAAGCATCTGCTGTGGAAAGCACTTGACAAACAGGGATTACCTGCCAATATCTTAGAGCAGTTAATAAGATTACACCATGATAACTTCACTAGGGTAAGGTGGGGCCCAGGGGGTGAATTAACGAGTTCTATCCCCATAAAAAGAGGAGTGCGCCAGGGCTGCGTCCTGGCACCTACCCTCTTTTCTTTGTTTGTTAATGATGTTCCCATTTATTTAAGTAAATGCAGAAATGATTCACCTAAACTGGGGGGAGAGGTGGTGTCGTCCCTATTGTTTGCGGATGATACCATTCTAATATCCCAAACTACAAATGGTTTACAGTGTCTCCTCAACTCCTTTGCCTCTTGTTGTAGTGATAAAGGATTAGAGATAAATGCCAGCAAGACCAAATATATGGCCATAAATTCCCACAGCTCTTTTAGAGGAAATCTGGTCCTAGGCAACCAAAAATTGGAATACGTACAAAATTTTAACTATTTGGGTGTCTCACTCGATTCCAAAATGCTGTGGAAAACTCAAATTGAAAAAAGCAAGCTACTCCTAATACAGAATAGCCGGCCAATACTAAAAAGGCATGGGGATAGCCAGAACAAAGCAGTGCTATCTGCACTCGAGGTGTACCGAGCCAAAGCACAAGCAGCGGCCTTATATGGGGCTGAATTGTGGGGCCCTGCTTGTAAAAAATCATTTGAGGTGAAAGAAAACATATTCTACAGATCTCTCCTAAAGATACCCCTGCGTACCCCTACAATCCCGATGATGTTAGACCTCAAGATGAGGCGTACTGACCATCACGCAATACTCAGACCACTAATGTTCTGGGTACGGTTATGGACCACACCAGCACTCCTTCATTATAGAGCAGCTTTAGAGGAGTTAAAAGACCTGGATATCTCCAACTGCATCACATGGTTCACGCACATAAGAGTATGGTTTGAGAGGGTAGGACTGTCACATTTTTGGAATAGTCCTAATGTATTAACCCCCAATTCGAGAGGACATTAAAAGCTATTTTTTGGTTCTATATGAATGAACACAGAACTAATGATATATCAAATGGCTCTCTAACTAGAGAATTTCTTTTGTTCAAAGTAGACCCTCAGTATGAATCCTTCCTGAATGAAGTGAATCCACCACTAGCTAAAACCCTATACGTTAAATTTAGGTATAGAATACTCTTGCTAAAAAGTTGTGTTGCAAGGTGGAGCAAAAACAGCGATGATAAATGTACCATGTGTAGTGGAGGTGGGAGGGAGGACATTACGCATGTTCTGTTCTTCTGCCCTGCCTACAAGGCCCAAAGGATAAAGTGGATTAAAGCTCTCTGTATAAATCTAGGAGTGAGGAGGTTCAGAGAAGCAAAAAGAATTCTATTAACAGACAGGCGCCAGGCTTTAGTATTTGGCGTTAGCAGGTATCTGCTTGCAGTGTATTTCATAAGGAAAAAAGCAGGAGAAAAAATATGAATTGCTATAACCTTACTGAACATAAGTGGAATTGATTATGTCACTAGGAAATGTTTACATAGCGCTTTTTAAATTTTTTCAAATTTTAACCGTAAAACTTATTTTAAACTATATCCTATACTGCGATAACTTTGATTAATCAAGACATATTGTAACACTCGTATTTAGGCTAGTAGTGATGTATATAATGGTTTTATAACACTTTTATGTCTGTATTTTACTGTACTGCCTATGTACTTTTATGATACTTTGTATCGAAATAAAGTTAATTGAATTGATTTGTTGAATCTTAGATACGAAAGGTTCTAGTACCAGGATACAAAGAAAGGGAAAAAAAGGACATCCTTGATGAACCCCTCTATGAAGGGAAAAATAGGAAGACGTCATCTATAGCTGCTTGTGGAGAGGTATATATAAAGAGAAATGAGGTAAATGATTTTTGGACCAACAGCGAACCAGACAAGCGTATGGAACAGTAAAGACCAATTAAACTGGGCCAAAAGCCTTTTCTATATCTGGTGATATTGCTGTCATCGATTTAGGCATATTTGATGATTTAGAAATAATTTTAAAAAAATAAGCAAGTATTACCTGAGGGATACTTTCCTTTGACAAATCCAGATTGCTACTTTCCTATGAGGTCGGAGGTGAAAGGTTCTAATCTAAAAGCCAATTCCTTAGAAAAAATCTTATAGTCCGAATTAACTAAAGACATAGGAAAATAGCTTTTGCAATATTGGTAGTCCTTTCTTTCCTTTGGAATTAGGCAATTAAGAGCATCTAAAAATGAACCTGAGGAGGAGGCGGATTGAACAAAGGAGTGAATAAGAGTGTACAATTTAGGAAGAAGTAACTCTAAAAGAAAATATAGAATTCTGCTGTAAAGGCACCAGGGCATGGAGCTTTATTTTTTTTAGAGATAACAATGCAAGATGGAGTTCAGATTGTGTAACATCTGCCTCCAGAGAGGAAAAGTCAATCTGAGAAAAATTTGTATTTTGAACAGAAGATAAATATTCTAAAATGCCCTGATCTGAGGAAACAGAATCTGGTGTATATAAGATATGACATTTCTGAAATGTAGTTAAAATATCAGAATACTTATAATGAGTGAGGCCATTTTTGCCAATGATTGAATCAATGAGTAATTTGTTTTGTTTATTTTTAAGGTAATTCTTTAGCACTCGACTTCAGTAAGTAAGAGGCAGCATTGCCAGTGGAAAATGTATTATTATCTTGGTATTAATAATTGCTGTAATGTGTGCTGTGAAAGAGAAATGTAATAAGCATGTTCCAGATTTTTTAATTTCATCAAGATTTTTTTGGGTTTGAGTTTGAGATAATCGCCTTTTCTTGGAGACAAAATTGATTATAAAATCACTATCTGAAGCCTTAAATGCATCCCGAACAGAATGAAAAGGTGTACCCTCCATTTGATTAAAGAGAAAGTGATCCTGGAAAAAGGTGGTGAAAGAGGAATTGAAAACGTTATCCAGCAGTAGGGAATTATTAAATCTCCTTCTTTTAAGGGAGGTAGGCTGAGGCAAAATATCCAGAAGCATGTAAAATGGTGCATGGACAGAAATGAAAATATATCCAATTGTAGTTGAATGTAAAGATTGAGTAAGGTGAAATGAAAAAATAATCAATTCGGTATTACGTATGATGCCCTAGTGAGAAATGTGTATATTCACGTAAAGTTGGGTTACATTATCGCCACGCATCCGTTATGTGATGATGGTGCAGTGCATGTGTGAATGATCTTTGTGGTTTATTTGGAATACATGAGGACAATGAGTGTCTATCAAGAAATGGGTCAACTGGCAAATTACAATCTCCAGCAAGAACCAAATTATCATCAGAACATTGCATGAGCTCCTTGGAAATCAAAGCCAAAATTGATGTCAGGAGCATAAAAATTAAAAATAACAATATGAATTTTATCAATACACTGCTTAAACAATAACCACCTTCCATCCTCTCCTCATCCTTTACCTGAGATACCAACTGAACATTAAGAGATTTATTACATAAAATGAGAACTCTATGCTTTTTCCCTGTCCCCGGTGAAAAGAAAACCCCACTAACCCATATGTAACTTTATAGATTCAGTTTCAAGAAGGTGTGATACTTGTAAAAAAAAAAGCTATTATACAAATGTGTTAACACCCATTGTCTTTTGATTGGAGAATTCAAACCTCTGACATTCCATGAAACCATTGTCAAAACCATTGAAGTGCAAAATAGAGACATATATATTAAGGCTTGAAACCAGACCAGAGAAACGGAAACAGTATACAGGAAAAGAAACCTCTGAGCATGAAATAGAAAAAGGAGGAGAGAAAGACCAGAAGAAAAGAAACAAGGAAAGGAAAAGATAGGGGATGAGACTGGCACTGAAACATATATATCAGACCATATAAATAATAAAAAATAAAATATACCTAACAATACTTTGATGAGAGTGAGGGGGGGGGACCACATGACAAGACAGCATGTCCATCTGGAGTGGGGAGACACGGCACAGGAAGAGCAGTAAGCTATGTAGTGGGTCACAAAAAATCAACCAAATAAGTAAACAACACCTGCAATAATGTAAAAACAGTTAAGATAATGACCATGTATAAAGAGTAATACAAAAATACTACATTGACACACCTACCAAATACAGATAACAGGAAAAAAAATATTAAGAACATGAAGCTAAGGCAACATCTCAATACTATCTAAAACAGAGCATGTAGATATACTAAGAACATATCAGCGCAATGAACTAGTTGATGCAGTAACTTCCATAGCCTCTGCTTGACAGGATTCAAGGAAGGTCCTCAAACAAGATGGATCCTCAAATGAAGTTGTCTTAATCTTATACGTGACCTTGAAGAGACAAAGAGGATAAAGACAAAAGCAAGCTCCAATAGAACTTAGTTCAGGTCTCATGCTCAGAAAATCTCTCTGATAATCAGTTGTAATTTTAGCATAGTCTTGGGAGAAGTAGATGTTATGACCCTGCTAGGAAATGCGTTTGAGTTGTTTCGCAGCAAAGATGACCTGCATTCATTCTGTAAATTCTGAAAAAATGCAGGATGACACCTTGAGGTTTTTTTGAGGCAGTAGAAACAGGAGAAATTTGATCTAGCCTATGTGCCTGCTGAATATTGCCCCTCTGGCAAATTCAGAAACTGAAGCAAAAACGTAAAATGTTTAAGGACTTTACCTGAAGAGAGCCTGGGAGGGTTTTAAAGAGGGCAACATTTGCCCATGAAGCTTCTGAATAAAATATTTATGTAGGGAAAACCCAAATAGCACTAGCTCACACGATATCTTCACATCATGTTTCGTAATCAAGATGGCAGCTGTTTCCGACAGAAAAGAAAACACTTTGCTTCTAGCTCACAACATTCAGGGTTAAAAATGCTGAAAGGGCATTTGCAGGCGTCGCTACATATCACGTGTGGTAAACAGACCTGGGCCTATTAAATTAAGTCAGAAAGCCGCCATTAAAGTGCCGCAGCCTGTGCTGTCTCTCGGAGTCTCACAAAGATGCCGCCATCTCATTCTTGCACCAAGCTACGCCGCCAACAAGGTGGTTTTTTTCAAAGGCAATAGAAAATAGATATCAGGATGCTCAATACCAATGAGGTGATAGGCAATGTCTCTTCAAAATAATCAATGAATAATGAATAAGGCTTTTTAAATATTATGAAAGTCCTTGGAAATGCTCTTTTATGTAGTTCAGATAATGTCAAAAGCAGATACCTGTATGCAAGTTCAGTATGCATTGCACTTGAAAGGAAGCCTAATAGAGAGTTTAGAAACACAACAAGACAAGCAAAATAAACTGTCACAGGTCATCTTAGAGATCTTTCTGCTCTTCTCTGCTCTGCTCTGTGGAGATAGCATCACAGATCAGTCAGTGTCTGTGCATGAGTTTCGCAGGTTGGGACCACTCTCTGTGGATAACAAGTGTCTCCTCAGCATCAGCAGAGTGAAATCTGAAAAGATCTGACTCCACAGACTAGTGCTGTGTTTCATATTATTTCATATCAATGGGGATAATGCCAGTCTCTTAAAGTCCCAAGTATCACTGGTTTATGTAGGCAACAAGTTTGCTGGTATCTTAAATTGGTTATGCTATGTTAACAAAGATTTCTATAGTGCAGTGTTGCTGTCAACTTCCAGTAACTTCATGGCAAGTTAACCTAGGTTAGTGAATTTCCGAGAAGATCAAAGTTTCAAAATAAGTGCCGGCATTACACATTAATAAAACATTACTATTCTCAGATATCACAATTTAGAGTCTTGGGCATCCCTTACTTTTGCACAGTTACTTTTAACTCACCTGATCTGTCGACTAGGAACAGATCAGGGACGCTTGGCAACACCGGGGACTGCCGCCGAAAACCGCCACCATATTAGAGGTATTCGGAACAGGCAGCGGGCGAGTTGCTGGGCGAAGTCAGGATAAAAGACGCCTAATTCCATTGCCCTGCCTAATTGTCATTAGTCAGTAACTCCTGAGGCGGAAGCCGGGAGGTTGTGTTTTTAATAACCTTACAAAAAGTAGTATTTGTTTGTGTCCCTCTGCTAAAACCCCACGCATTATTTTGCACAGTTGCTAATTTGCACAGTTACTTTTAACTTACCTGAATCTGTCAACTAGGAACAGATCAGGGACGCTTGGCAACACCGGGGACTGCCGCCGAAAACCACCGCCATCTTAGAGGTATTTGGAGCGGGCGGCGGGCTAGTTGCTGGGCGCAGTAAGGATAAATGGATCCCCTTGAATGGACGCGTGCAGCAAGCCCATCTGCGCCCGTCCGCTCCTGGACCGGGCCCAGGGCCAGTAACCCTGATCCTACTCCTTCAAATGCTAACTCCGCAATTAACCAAGCAGATGGAGAGACCCAGGCCGCGCACATCCACAACAGCAATCAGCCATCACTCAGGTACAACTTTGAGCAGCTCCGGGCTCTAAAAATCCCACAATTACCGCAATGTTGTAAACTACATTTCAAGGGCGCAATTGCACCTTGCACCTTGCCCTAACTGTAGCTTCACAGTTGCTCCAGAGCGCAAGCTAACCGGGAATAGGGATAGCGACAAGAGCGATCAAAGCCAACCCCAATGCAAAACTTTTTCTTTTCTTAGCTTGAACTGCAGATCTTTACCTAAACATAAATTTGAGATCTTTAACCTACTAATGGATGATAAACTTGACACCCTTTTTCTTACAGAAACCTGGCTCCAAGAGAGCTCAGGCCCGGATATTGCGGTGGCGGTGCCCGATCATTACGCTATAGGAATAATTGACCGCAATAATAAAACAGGAGGCGGTATTGCTATCCTCTTTAAAAAAGAGTACAATTGTGATCTCACTCACCTGCCTAGCCCAAATTGTGAAGCAGCTATATTTAAGCTTGCCCTCGCCCTCAACTTTACGTTTTCTGGCATACTTGTCTATCGTCCACCTGGCCCTGCCACAGCATGGATAACGGCCCTCCCAGAAATCATAAGTCCTGAAGGCTGCCAATTTCTCCCTCATCGGGGATATTAACTTACATTTAGAAAATCCAACCAGCTCATCAACCTCTGAGCTCATCTCCGATCTAGCTTCTCTTAACTTAAACCTGCTAAACTCTGGACCCACACATACGGCAGGTCACCTACTTGACCCCATTTTCACTAATCTCAAGGATATTGATGTTCCTCCCGCACTACCGATTTGCTGGTCAGATCATTATTTGATTAGGTTCTCACTTCAAGTAGCCATACATAAGTCTAGGGTCCTCCCTGATCAACCCAAGCTAATTAGGAATTGGAAAAAGTTATATATTGAAAGTTTGAACACCTTCCTAAACTTGCACCCTCCTTGTTCGAAGCAATCTGTACATTCTCTATCTACAGCAGTACACAATTGGCTCATGACGGCAATTAACACTTGCCTACCTCTGACCAAATTAAAACGCAAAGGCCAGCGACCCCCCGCCCCATGGTTCACGGAACTACTTAAACAAGAAAAATCCGAATGCAAAACCTTTGAACGGAAATGGAGAAAAAATTACTCACCAGAAGCAAAAAAAATGTACAAAAGTAAATTAACAAAATATCACACGCCCTGTAAAAATGCACAAGCCGACCATGTGTGCTCCACCATTTCGGAGGCTCTAAACCGCTCCAAAACATTATTCAAGATGGTGAAAGAACTTGCGGGTTACAAAACATTAGCCAGTCCACCGGACTTAAACAAACAGCAATGTGACACATTGGCCACCTTTTTTATACATAAAGTGGAAAAAATTTACCAAGGAATTGCAGTTGCACAGAACAGTTGCCTCCCATCAGCAACAATTTCACTGGACTCCTCCACTCACAACTATATTAGCAATTCCGACATACATGCCCTTCAGAACCCTAGAAATACCTTGGATAGCTGGCCCAGACTTAATACCATGATTCTAACCAAATTACTTAACACCAATAAATCTGGATCTCCAAAAGACCCCCTACCCTGCTCCATACTCAAAAAGCTTGACACTCTATCACTGGACAATATTACGGATCTTCTTAACACCTCCCTACAGGAAGAGACTGTACCAGCTGACTGGAAGCATGCTATGATTCACCCCCTGCTAAAGAAAGCTGGAACCGAACCAAATCAACCCTCTAACTTTCGGCCCATTTCTCTGTTACCTGTTTTGGAAAAGCATGTTCATCATACTCTAACCGAATTTGCCACTGCCCAAGACTTGCTGCCCCCTTGTCAATCAGGCTTTAGAGCTGGATTCTCTACAGAAACCGCCTTATTAGGAGTTACAGAGAATTCTCACTGCCAGCTGGATAAGGGAGAGACTGTGGCCCTTATACTTCTAGACTTAAGTGCCGCATTCGATACGGTATCACACACTGTATTAATCAACATACTTCACTCCCTAGGTATCCGCGATTCTGCACTTAACTGGCTTATCTCCTTTCTGAATGAACGCACTTGTCAAGTTTTCTCTCAATCCGCCTGCTCAGACACATATGTCTTTGAACATGGTGTGCCACAGGGCTCCATACTCAGCCCTTTATTGTTCAATTTGTATATGAGCCCCTTAGCTAAGGTGGTGGAATATCAGGCCTATCGATGTATTCATAGGCAGACGATTCCCAGCTGATCTTTTCCCTCTCTTCTGAGAATACTGATACTTTCTCCACACTCAAAAAAGGTCTTATTAAAATTGCAGGCTGGATGCAGGACAATTTTCTCAAATTAAACGGGGAGAAAACTGAAGTCATCATTCTCAGCAAAAATAAAAGCTTCATTGGCCCCAGGAAATGGGCACACTCCCCGTCTCAGTCTCACAGGCACGCAACCTAGGCATTATCATTGATGACTCCCTTAATATGCACCAGCAAGTTGTAAAAACATCAGCCACTTGCTTTGCCATCCTAAAGTGGCTAAAAAAGATTTGCTGCAAATGGCACATATAATATTCTTGTAAGTTCCTAGTAAAGTGGTACTGCCTGTACCCAGGGACTGTAAATTAAATGCTACTAGGGGTGCTGCAGCACTCATTGTGCCACCCACTTAAGTAGTCTTCTAAACATGTTTCAGACATGACATTAAAGCCTGTATGGGCAGTCGTAGCCCGCCAATTCGACCTGATGGAATAAACCTTATGCCAGACCTAAACCTTCCTTTTTAACACATATAGGTCACCCCTAGAATAGGCCCTAAACAGCTCAGAGGGCAGGGTTCAGTGTATTTGAAAAGTTGGCTAAGTACTTTTAAGTTTTATACGTCCTGGTAGTGCCAAACTCTTACATTCGTATTTCACTACTTTGATGGCTACCTCTCTTATAGGATAACTTTGGGTTGCCTAATTACGTCTAAGAAGTGCTAACTTTTGATTGGGAGGAGGTAAAGATTTCATGTTTGAAAATTTTAGAAAGTTTGCATTTTCCTGCCCTAAATATATGGTGCCTGAAGCCTGTTCCTGGACATGACTGGGTGTAGTTGGCAGTTGGACTCTGTATTGGCGTCCCATGCACCCACCCAATAGAGGGAATGAATGTGTGCTTGGAAAAGGCACCACTGGCAGGATGGGACTGCAGAGCTGGGCACAGCCCCACTTGCAGCTGAATAGACTGTGCTCTGCCTTCACACAGAGGACTTGTGTTACAAAGTTATTCTCTTGGCCTGTTTACCCCTATATTTTGATGAAAGGTAGTGGTGTTAACTACTCTGACTGTACCATGGACTCTGCTAACCAGGCCCAGTGCCTGTACTAAGTGAAAAAAGGTACAATTGGCACTGACAGACCGTATAAGTCCCTAGTAGGTAATGGGGCCAGGGTTTGCAATCTACCTATAAGTATATAATGGGGCATGGGGGTTTCGAGGCCCGGCAGATTCTCTTCACCTGCATGTGGGCACTGCTGTGGGCCTGCTGTCCTTTTAAAGGCAGCCTGCAGCCTGGCCTTGCAGAAATTAAAATTGTGTGTAAACTCGACTTTGGTGGTATGGGTACTTTAAAAATGATAATCTACCTTAATCTTACATATTACATACCCCAGAGTCTCCCCTAGATGTCCCTGGGTTGGGGTTCATGGAACTATAAGAAGGGGCCTTATAAAAGATGCTGTATATGCCCTGGTGAGAGGAAAACTGTCTATTTAATGGTTTCCCATTGTAGATACTTAGCTCCATAGGCTAACATTGCTACATTGTATTTAATTATAAATATTGCTAGAAAATGGAGTAAAAAATTAAATTAAATGAACTAAAAGATTGATATTGATAAATCCAACAACTTGTCACTGTTGAATTTATCATAACTAGTACAGAAGAGAAGTTATGGAACGGTCTCCTCTGTAAGCCAAAATGCAGCTTTCTAGTGGCCTCTGCTGATTAGTCAGCCTAAACAGGCTTAGTCATGCTGCTTTGATTAGGTGATAAGTGGACTGGCAAGAGCAGACGTTATCTGATGGAGAGAGCTCTGAAGCTGAGGAGAATGGGTCCCGCAGAGCAGCCTGGGTAAATTAAACTGAGCTCAAAGAGTTGGGAATGCCAGGAGTACCTAGCCCACATCCTGTGCACCAGACAGATGATTGGTTAAGGACAGGATTCTGATTTCAGGATCATCATGCTGAAAGCTCTGGCGCACCAGACTTCCAGGATTTGACTGGGGCCTTGTGGAAAGTTCAGCCAGTAAACCTGCTCCTAATCCGGCTTTTTGTGGAGGGTCAAGCGACATTGGAAGAAAACGTTCTAGAAAAGTTTCTAAGTGTGAAAGTAAAATTTTGACCAGGACCTCTCCCTTAGTGTATCTGACCAGGGCTCCATCGCTGTCAGCCTCAAACTTTGTCGCAGTAAAGTGCGAACAGATGTCCCAGAGTGGAGCTATATGTTTCTAAACACTATAGAGTGGTTACTCTTTAAAACTTCATTTCTCCAGTCCCCTACATTTGATTTTTCATTGTCTATTTCTTCATAAAAATATTTCCTTTTTTTTATGAATTGGTTTATGTTTTTTACTGTGCGTTGTGTCTTGCTTATTTGATGTATTGGTGTTTGTAAATGCTTTACACTACTGTCTACTAAGTTAGGCATGAATGTTCTTTGTCAGGTGCCAAGGGTTGAGCAAGGGGATAATTTACTGAGACCTTTACTGGACCCTGTACCTTGTTAGTGCCCTTATTACTAGTGGTAGGTGCATAATTAGCCCTACCAATAACCCACTTTCCAACAACCTAGCACCACGTCATTGTTCATGAGGTAGGCCGCAGCCAGGGCAGAGCAGGCAGGAAACTCCAAGCATTTTAAAGGCATTTCTCTAAAAATATCTTCTATTTCTAAGAAGGCAGCAGGTATAAAAATATGACCCTCAGACACACTCTTCAGTTCACTTTCTGGACCTGCAGAAGGACTCTCAAAGGACTGCCTGCTGTTGTGGCCGGATGTGTACTTCAAAAGAATGCTTGCTGAACCTGGAAGGACTGCTCTGCTTCCAGAAGCCTGCCTTGAACACTCCTGCCCTGCTGCTTGAGCCCTGTTCCACTATTTGAACCCAGATCTACCGAATTTACTCCACGGGCTAGTTTGTTGGCCTCCTTATCAGAGCCCCAGGGACAGAAAAGGCTCCAACAATTTTGAACCTGCACCGGGACTCAGTCTGAGTAAGTCCTGACCCTGCATGTGGTACCCCTCCAGTTCTGGAACCTTGTAAATGATTGGACAAAGGTGCACAGATAGCCAAAATCCCAAACTTCACAGGGACCATCTGCTCCTCCATCGGCCCAAGGTACATCACTGGTCTACCTTACTTTGCGGCAGCTCCCTCTATGCGCTGCAGTAAATCCATATCCTAGCTTGTTGGCCCTCCCGGCTACAGCCTACAGCTTTTTTCCCGCTGGAGATTTTCAACTTCCAAAAAAGAAACTAAGTCCAAACGTGAAAATCTTCACCACAATTTTGTCCTTCTGGTCCCTAATGGCAACACCTACTCCTTCACATGCAGCCCTGCCCCACTACACCCCTACCTTGTAAAATTCTTTCTGCTGAAAATTCTTATATGTCTGAAGGTAAGCGCCGACCAGGCCCACTCCACTTTTTGCGCCACCACACTTGTTTTCCTTTGAGCCAGTTTCACACGACTAGATGGCCATGGTCAGTACTTTGATCTTTTAGTTGCTATTTTTTGCCTTAAACTTTAAAAATTCATAACTCTGGTTCTAGTGATTGGATGTTTGTAATTTAATGTCAAATAATTAAAATGTGCTCTATTTTGTTAAATTGATGTGGGATTTTTCTTGTGTTGTGTTTTCACTGTATTACTGTTTGTGGTGTGCATACATTCTTTACACAACGCCTCTGCTTAAGCCTGACAGCTTTTTGTTCCAGCTACCAGAGGGTTATTCACAGGTTTATTTACTGACTTTTGTGGTTTATCCTGACAAGGATAGTGGCTGTTGTTTGAGCAGGGTTAACTCCCACTCAACCAACAACCCAATTCTGCACATTTTCTTTAGGTTTACTATTTTACTGTCTAAGCTTCACACTGCAGACCTCCCATTAAGCCCTGATAGTAAAGTGAGAAATGTTGCTGGCTGAATACTCCACTCAATCATGAGAACACAAGCACAACTGATAGTGCAGTCTTCCAGGTGATCTTCAGCTCTGGCAAAAATGATTATTTGCTGGTCCAAGTAAAGAGTGAGTTGGTGCAATACAAACCCATGCAGGAAACACGGAGGCTTCTTGATTGATTGATTTGTCGCAGTCAAAGTAGATTCACCCTCTAAATTTTAGGAGTTGCTTGTAAATTCAAATATGAGATAGAAAATGTTATTACAAATCAAGGTCCACTACAGTCCCATCACGTTCATACTAAAGTCATCATTCTCTGTACGTTCCTAGTAGTCCTACTTTGTTGTTTAAGAACTCTTAGTAGGCCATCCCAGACTCCACATTTTCAGATTTTTCCAAAATCTCTACTAAAGCATACTTTTTTCCAAATTAATTTCTGAAGTGTTCATTTACTTACAAGTGTCATATAAATGGTTAATTAAAGCTTTACGTTTTGTGAACCACTTAGTTTCCTGGATGTTTGAATGTAGATGATATATTACTGCATGTGTCATCGATCTGAACTTGTATTGTGATTACAGCAGTTCTATTAGTTTTCCACGGTATAATTCTACAATTATTTTTTTATGTATAGACTATTACAAATCTGCAGATTTGTATTTTATGGAGGCAAAATGATCATGAACAACTGCAAATGTATTACGTGATAAATGACGCTGGTACTGACACTATGTACTTGGCTTCATATACTATTCATTAAATATTTAGTTATTGCCTGTGAGTTTCTATAATTATACTTTAAAGTTATCTAAATAATTACTCATCTTCTTTGAAAAGACTGTAAGGCAAAAGTTGAATTTCCATAATCTAATTTAAAACCATAGTTATCAGAGGAGAACAACTGCAATAACACTATATCAATGTTGAATATTGTCCTATTTTAAGAAACAATCAATTCTCAGCTAGATTGTACGTCCTCATACTCTATCATACACGGTGCTGTTTATACCAAAAGCAGACAGTTGTCCCAAAGTTGGTTTTCTTTTTCTATTGCATTTCTCTGTTCAGAATATTTTGCTTTTTGTGCCCAAGGTGGGTTCAACGACTTCACCATACTGGTAAGAAGTAGGGTTTAAACCCTCAGATTTTCACCCTTCCGAACTTAATGACAATGAATGAGAACCATTTATTTGGGAAACGATGATTGTGATGTAAACATTTGTGGTTGTTTTTACTGCTAATACAAGTATAATGCACTAGATATAGAAAAAAGCAGTTTTAATATATTCTCTTATGTTAAGTGACATTTTAGAAGAAAATTGCGAAAGTGAGTTTGTATAGTGAATGCTCGAGCACTATAAGGACAGGGATATTATCGTGCAGAAGGCTTGCAATGGAGGCCCTTTCACAGAGGATAACAGCAAAGTGTCAGTGTTCCCAGACTTCATAGATGCCGTGCAAGCCAAATGGGATTTCTCTCTGGAAGGAAAAAAAGGCCCTCCGAGATGAGGGCTTGCAGTACTATCTGATGTTCCCTGACGAACTCAGGAAAATACTTGATGGCACCACACACTTTTGTGATGATCCTGGAATGGTTTGGGACTGCCTGGGAGCATATAGAGCTGGGTCAGCTCTCCCGATGGCTCGCTCCAAATCAAACAGTCTCAGATCAGATCAAAGAATCGCTTCCTTGGAGCCCCACATGGTGGAAACCTGAAGTGACCTTCCATGTCACCAGGGACGGGTCCTATGCTATGGCAGAAGAGCGTCGCCCCACTGCTTTATCGCAGTGCAAGTAGCAGAAACATAAAATGGTACTAACTTTTATTTATTACCATTTTATATTTGCGCATTGCGGGCGGGCAGGTGGGCAGGGCTGCTCTGATCTCTGAGCAGGGGAGGAGTGGTGCGCCCACTCCTAAGTGTGAAAAGACTGTTTGGTCGGCCCTTTCGGGCTGCCCAAACCAGTCATGCGCACTTTGCCCTTCTGCATGCTGGCTGCAATGCATCCTGCATGAAGAAGAGGCCCACCCAAAAAGTCCCTGGCTGGGCTCTGTGGTGTGATTGGGAGGAAGCCCGGCTGCCTGCTTTCTGTTCCTGACGGAGACAGGAGAGCAGTAGCGGAGAAGATGCAGGACCCAGCCTCAAGGTAAGTTTAAATTATTATTTTTTATTATTAACCTCCCTCGCGCTACCTCCCCCATGACCCGATCTCCCCACGTGAACCCCCTCGCCCACCCAGCCCCACCCACGAGTCATGTCGGCCGCAACTGCATGTCACAGACTGAACAGGAATGAGCCACTTCTCTCTAAGTCAAGGCTGAGATTGTGATGGGACAAAGGTCGGACTCAGGGACTGGTACACTTTCTGAACACCAATCTGTACTCTCAGTATCAGAATCTTCCCTGGTGGACTGGGCTGCCCTACTTCCGATGATGCCAAAGTCTTTGGAACAATTGATTTGATGTGTATAATTAATGCCTTTTTTGGATTGTCGGGGGTGGTTGGTTAAGAGGTGGTGCCCACATGCAGGAGTTTTAGGGGCGGGCAGAAGTTGAAGTCTTGGGGATTCCACATAAACAAAGTTCTGATGCAACTCTTGGGGTTCAAGAACATGGAAACACTGGTGGCTGGCTGTGGGTTGGGCGGTGTACCTTGTGAGTAACCGTGAGCAGGGCCTGCATGGCTCTGGTATTGTTTCCACACTGCAGCCTACTTCTTTCCAAATTGACCCCTGACAAGTGACTGGAGAAGGCATTCTATGGATAATGTTTGCACATCTTAGGTTTGGGTGGCCAGCCTTTGTTGGAGTTGTTTGTTTCCAAAGGTGAGAGAGGCACCAACAGAAAGTGGAGAAAAGCCACCTGGTCCTGTTTTGAGGCAAAAATAATCCCTAGGTTTATATCTTTGCCTAGCAGTCTACCCTTGCTTAGGATGTGAGAGCACTCTTTGTCAAGGAAGGAGTGGATAAGTTAAAATGGCGTCCTGGCCCTGATACAAATCATTTCCCCCGAACAAAGGCGGAGTATGAAGTGGCATATAACTGATATCACCACCTAAGTCTCAGAGTGACAATCTCCCCTCCAGTAAGTTGTGTCTCTTGCAGCATCACTACAAGTACGCCTTGCCTCTTTAAAAACCTGTGGATGTTATGTTGTTTGGAGGCTAATCCCATCCCTTGGATTTTCCATGACAGGAATGTCAAGGAATGGTATTGATCAGACATTCAATCATGTAGTGTATGTATCCTGTCCAAACCTCTTGTCCCCCCTCATTTCCAGGCCTTCCCTCTCACCATGTAGAGTGATCCCCGAAGGAAATAATTGAAACCCCACCTATAAACATCCCATCCCAAGAACAGCCCATTGGATGGGGTCTTTAACTGCGTAGCCGATGTCTTGCTTAACATGCCACCCTCCACTGCAAGGAGCATCTGCACATAGGATAGCAGAGGGACTGGCTGGGACACTTTGATCTGCAGAACAATTGGAGGGGCCAGCATGGGGAAAGAAGGGAATACTCATACTACTCCCACATCTACCAACTTCATATCATGATAAATAGGTTTGTATGCTTGCAGAGGCTCAGGTGACATGTTGCTTTCAATGGATATCTGGGGCATGCCCTTTCACACCACAACCCTCTGCTGTTGTGCTTTTAACCCATTGGGGAGCTCCCACATATTCCTACATAGCGACTCAACCCATCCTCCTTGGAGGATACCTGCTTCCGGGACTCCCTAAGGGAAGTTAGTTCGGGGTACTTTGATCTTAGTCACCGTTCTGGGTCCCTTGGCCTGGTCGAGTGGGAGGCGTTTAAAATGGTGGTTTGAGGCCATTGTTTGGGACACTGTGTCAATTTTCGGAAATAATTGAATGGGGAACTTCGGACATGGATGATAGGTTGCATAAGCTAGATAATGCTTTGGGAACCAATAAAACAGCACTGGGCAGACTCCAGGAGGACCATGAGCAATACAATGCCACCTTAGAACAGCTGCACTGCCACGATTATAAAAATTACATTGCTAGGGCACATGATGAAGAGGGTTCAGTGACAAAAAATCGATAGCAAAAATATAGATGACAAACCTATAGATGAAAAAGTATAGAATTCCAAAATATCGACTCTCTATACTCAAATAGGTAAGTACAAAAATATTGAAATTAAAAAAATGTATGTAAAAATATTGTTTTAAAAATATAAATAAATAAAATAATATATATTTAACATATAAAATAATAATATTAATTTTAACAAAATAAATTGTATTTAATGTACATTTTAACTAAATATAAAAAAAGAAACTTAATTGAAAGAAATATAAATACACAAACAATAATTTATGCATATACATATATTTACTTTAAAATAATATATTAGCATTATCTTTGTTTCATTTTTAAACTTTTAAATTATATAAAAATAAAATATATTCATATATCAATAATTTAAAATGAAAAAAACATTCAATATTTAATGAAAACATTAAACTATTAAAAAATTAAAACGTACTTTTCGCAATACAATAAATACAACAATAGGGAAAATGTTGGATAGCAGAATAATTAAATTTACTATTCCAACTCCAGAGAATACAACAGTAGGTAAAGTATTGGATAGTGGAGGGGTATAAATTACTATCCCCACTCCAAAGAGTGGAACAGTAGTGAAAGTGTTGGATAGCGGAGGGGTAAAATATACTATTCCCACTCCAGTGAGAGCAAAAGTAGGGTAAATGTTGGATAGCGGAAGAATTACATTTACTATTCCAACTCCAGTGAGTGCAACAGTAGGGAAAGTGTTGGATAGCGGAGAGGCAAAAATTACTATTACCACTCCAAAGAGTGCAATGTAGGGAAAGTGCTGGCTAGCCAAGGGATACAAATTACTATTCCTACTCCAATAAGTGCAACAGTAGGGAAAGTATTGGATAGCGAAGGAGTAGAAATTACTATTACCACTACAGTGAGTACAACAGTAGGGAATGTGCAGGATAGCGGAGGGGTAAAAATTCCTATTCCACTCCAGTGAGTGTAACAGTAGGGAAAGTATTGGATAGCAGAGAGGTAAATATTACTATTTCCACTTCAGTGAGTGCAACAGTAGGGAAAGTATTGGATAGAAGAGAGGTATAAATGACTATTCGCACTCCAGTGAGTGAAACAGTAGGGAAAGTGCTGGATAGCGGAGGGGAAGAAATACTGCTCCCACTCCAATGAGTCAAACAATAGGGAAATTGCTGGATAACGGAGAGGTAAAAATTACTATTCCCACTCCAATGAGTGCAACAGTAGGAAAAGTGCTGGATAGTGGAGGGGTAAACATTACTATTCCAAGTCCAGTGAGTGCAACAGTAGGGAAAGTGTTGGATAGCAGATAAACAAAAATTACTAATAACATTTAAACAATTGAAAACAATGTAATAATAAGAAAAACATTCAAAAAATACAATTACATATATTAAACACATAAAAGGAACACAGATTATAATATTAATTACATATAACAAAAAGGTACACATATTATATAAAATAAATTAATAAATACATTTATAAACAATATTTATTGAAAAGGAACAAATATTAGCAAACAAACAAATCATTTAAAACATAAATGTATTCATTTTATTTCCTACACTATAACACCACACCAATAAAAAAATAAATTTTTATTTAAATGTATTTCCATAATTAAGATAACTAATAATGAATTAAAAAAATATTATTAATAAAAGATAATTGAGTACACATTCGTTAACACTATAATATTCACAACACACACCTAAAATTAATTACCCCATTACTATAATTAAGTAAGAATTAATTAATTTAAATGAATTAATAACTAATTAATGATTCATCAATACAAATAAATTACTTCCCACTGTTCCACACCATTTACACCTACAAACACCACAACACACAGCTAAAATGTATTACACAATTACCATAATTACTTGCCAATTAACTGATCAAAATTAATTAACAACACATTATTAAATAATGAACATCAAATTAATTTACACATTTAACACTGTAACATCTCAGTTAAACAAACATTAATAAATACAAATTATTCAATAAGTATAATATAATTAAATTACTTCCCACCCTATTCCCCTATAAACCTACAACCCGCTTTGGGAGTAAAAACGCAAAATTCAACTAAAAATAATCAATACATTTTATATAATTTTAATTACTTCCCACCCTATTCCCCTATAAACCCACAACCCACTATGGAACTAAAAACGCTTAATTGAAAGAAAAAATAAAATATAACTACTAACATTTTAACACATATAATAAACATACAAACAATTCTTCTACAAAAAAATACATCACACACATATAAAATATATACTAAAATACATAACATTAATAAAAAATCGATATTTTTAACAGCTGTATTTTTGAAAACGATATTACGGGTCCGATTCACAGAACTAATCTGAGACAAAATCTTAAACTTACTACTTTTGGTATTCACAGAAGGCACTTACTACTTTTGGTATTCACAGAATGCACTTACTACTTTTGGTTAAACTTACTACTTTTGCTTAAACTTACTACTTTTGGTATTGACAGAAGGCATTTTGTAGTAGTAAAGTTAGTTTACTACTACTGGCACTTTACTACTACTGGCGTGGTGAGCAAAATAACAATGGAATAAACCCAGATCTGTGACTGGGGATGAATGTTTTGCTAATGTGCAACATTCCGTCCATCACCTTGTGTGTTTTGCTGTTCGCCCTATGTGGGAAAGGTATGCCCAGACATGTGTCCTGTGCTCCCTACGCCACTGGAGTCAAGCTATCCTGGCTGATAACGGCTGATAGCCAGAAACCGGTCCTGGGATGCTCGATTCCGGGCCAGGGAAGAAATGGCTTGCCAGTTCGGGCTGGAATGTTCCCATGAGGCGCAGGGTCAAGACTGATTTTGCATATGGCCATGTCTGAACTTGGGTGGTGTGGTGATGGATTAAACCCAGATCTGTGACTGGGGGTGAATGTTTTGCCAATGCGCAACATTCCGTCCATTACCTTGTGCGTTTTGTTAATTGTGACAGGGCCAGTGAAGTATGATAATTCTCAAGTGCCATATGAAGTACAGTTATCATAACATTAAAACTAAATCTGCACTCAGTGTACATGTTTATTCATTCCTGATTGGTATCTCGAACCCTAAGTATGGTGAAACTCTGCAGTGGAGCTAATTTGGTCCTTAAGGTATAATGAACTGAGCACATAGCCTTTCAGTAATCCCTATAGTCCTACACTATGAATGCACACTCACATAAGGCCTACACCAAGTCAGCGCCAATTGATGAAGGATCCCTTCTGCATCCGGCCATCTGTGAACAGATACATTGCTGAGCTTCTGCCGATGCTGACAAGATAAGCTGGCCCTGCTACCACTTATCATCCAATGACCACTCATCTAACTCAACAATTAGGCCATGGCTATCCACAGAGAACTTAGAATACACTAAGAACCCTCCTGGGTCTATATCAGATGCATCCATGACACTAAGCACATATATGCCCTAAGCAGATCTAGGCCCACTCTAGGTCCTTGGTCATGAAACTCTGCACCAATCTGTTCTGCCTCAGTGCCTCAGTACCAATGCTGTTAAGACTGTCAGGTGTATAACTTATCCCTTAGGTCACTGGCTTTTCTCCTCCTTCACAATATCATGCCCCCATACCCTCACTCTGCTGGGTCACTACCCTATTAAAGAAGCAGATGTCAGTACCACGCAGGACCTCTGATCCTCAACCACATCACACAAGCTGGTCTCTATAGCTGCCACCAGGCTTGACTACAACCCACATAAATTGGAGTAATTTCTCACAAATATAGCCATCCATGGGCAACCCAATGAAGGGAACTCCCATTGGAACCCTGGCCCACCTGTCCTCAGTGAGAACAGCATATCCCCAACCCTGGACCCAAAATCCCACTGGATCATCTGTAGTGCCACTGGGCGCGATGTGAGCCATGTTTGACCCAGGCCCACCTTGGTTCACTTCAGGCCCCCAATCAGTCAAGTTGGAGACCAAGTAGTGACCCTAACGATCCCTCTGTGAAAATGACACATCACCCTGTAGGCAAACACTGCTGCCTTCCAACTCACACTTTTGAGGCAGTGCACCCCACCCACTGATCCCATGCCTGGCAAACCAATCAATCAATCAATCAATCAATCAATCAGAGTACTTGTAAAGCATGCTACTTACCCGTGAGGGTCTCAAGGCACTGAGGGGAGTGGGGTGCCACTACTGCTCGAAGAGCCAGGTCTTGAGGAGTCTTCTGAAGGTGAGTAGGTCTTCGGTCTACCGTAGGTGGGTAGGGAGGGTGTTCCAGGTCTTGGCGGCGAGGTAGGAGAAGGATCTGATGCCGGAGGTCGTTCGTTGGATGCGGGGGACAGCGGCAAGGGCGAGGCTGGCTGAGCAGAGCTGGCGGGTGGGGGTGTAGAAGCTGAGTCTGCTGTTCAAGTAGGCTGGTCCGGTGTTGTGGAGTACTTTGTGTGCGTGTGTGAGGAGCTTGAAGGTGATCCTCTTGTCGACGGGGAGCCAGTGTAGGTCTCTCAGGTGGGGGGTAATGTGGCTGCGGCGGGGGACGTTGACGATCAGTCGGGCGGAGGCGTTTTGGATGTGTTGTAATCATCGTAGGTGTTTGGCTGGGATTCCTGCGTAGAGTGCTTTGCCGTAGTCCAATCTGCTGCTGACGAGGGCCTCGGTCACCGTTCTTCTTGTTTTGGTTGGGATCCACTTGTAGATCCTGCAGAGCGTGCGGAGGGTGTTTTAGCAGGAGGAGGAGACGGCGTTGACCTGCTTAGACATGGAGAGGGAAGAGTCAAGGATGAATCCTCGGTTGCGTGCAGGACATCCTAGGGGCATCAGTGCTTCACACCTCTAGGCTGGTACACCTAAAGTGCACTAGTCTTGAGTCTTGCTAATGCAGAGCATGCTGCAACATTTCTTCTGACAGTTAAGAGTGACAATCTCTAACAGAAGTGTTGAGCATCAAACCAGACTGATGCTCAGGGTCCACTCCCTCTGAAATAGAGGCCACCTCGCCACAAGATTAGGCTATTGAATGCTCACCCACCTCCTACACCACCTCCTTCAAAAGGGTCGCCACTCAAAAACTGACACTCCTAAAGTGCACCCGGCAAGAGACTGGCCAGGCAAAGTCCTCTGCAGCCTGTCCTTCCAAAAGGACAGAGCTACAATCCCTAAGAGAAGTGTTTTTTTCTTCTACCAAACTGATGTTCAGTATCCCCTCCATCTGGAGCAGACACCACCCAGCCCCCATGTAGGATCACAGCAGGCTCACCTCTGTCTCATGGGCCTTTTTGTTCTTGTCCATTGATTCTGATCCCAGAGAAACTCCCTCAGTGGAACTTAAGTCTGGGCATCGCCATAGCCACCACCTCAGGATCTGACAAAACAGTTGTGAGGATGACTTTCTTCACTGTACTTCAGCAGACACCTACACTATTCTGACATCAGGGTCCTGCACTAATCCATTCTGAGAACCTATGCTGTCTACCAACCCCTCTCTGATCTGCTCAGTGTCAGTCACTAGCCCACGTTGGTAAACTAGGGCATCCATTATCCATCTCCTCACGGTCTACCACTACAGCTTCTACCTCAGGAAACAACTACCTCAGGGTCTAACACTACAACTTCTACCTCAAGAATCAAAGCCTTACTGGGCCACCTACCATCATGGGTCTCACTTAGATAGCTCCCCTCCAGAACAGATAACTTATGGTCCCCTAAGGAACCACAACTTTTTCTTGCACACCTCCATGGGAAAATATTTCGGAAACACCCCAACCTGTTGGTGGGAACCTTAGATGTTAATCTCCTATCATGCCTTGTCAGTGCTACTTGGCCTGTGTAATTGGTGGAAAAACCTCTGCAAAAAGAATGACTCAATGTAGGCTCCCTTATGAAATTTAGATTTCCAACAGCAAATGCAAGAATGTTCTGGACCCGCTCAATCACCTCCTACAGTGCAAGAAGCACGACCTACCCCTTATTCTCAATCTATTATGTGGATACTTGTTGCAGCCCCTATAGCTATAAAGGAGCACCCTCCTCGTGTAGAACTAGTAGGTAGTGTTGTGTTTAAAGGACTCAATGCCTAGAATCCCTTTAAATTGACACAGTTGTATGAAAGTCTACCCACCCACACATCATTTCCAAATGAAAACCAGTCTAACACAGTTAATACATCAACAATGTCTTCATTTGAAATACATTAATGGGTGCTTTTTTTCCCCACACCTTGAGATCACAAAATCAAACCTTTAAACACCCTAAAGGCATGGCACTATGAAATGTGCACCAACACTTATCAATCAAATGTTATTAGACATTTTCTGAACAGGATACTACTGATCCCAGCAATGGTAACCAATATAAGAAATTGGGTTATTTTTCAATGGAGGTGAGGTCTTCAAAAGTAAGAAGATCACAACTTACTCTTTACTGGGAACCAAGTAGCCCACTGCAGTACTTGACTCTCTCAAGGTAGTAAATCACAGCAGTCAAAATCTTAATCAATCGTGGGCTAATTACCTACTCGCTGCAGCACGTCTCACCCAGGGCCTGAAAAAGCATTATCACTTTATTCCCATCATGATGGAACTCCATTGTCTCCCCTTGGTGCCCCACACCATCTTCAAGACCAGCTGCATCATTTACAAAGCCATCATGACCAGAACACTTGCTTATCTTGCAGACAAGTACACCATCTCAAACGACGTTTGGCACATCTGCAGCCGGGACACTATCAAACTCCCGACAAGAAGAGTAAAAAAGAGAAAGCAAGGCAGCAGGCCTTTTCCATTGATGCACCCAGGATCTGGAACAACATCCCTGCATCCATCAGAACACCAACATATTTAAAATGTGTGCTCTGACAGTGATCAGACGCCTAAAATGTATTTCACTGTGTAGGTTTAGCTACATTTTCTGTAAGGCAGATTTAGGTGTGATTAAAATCTTTATATTCAATTTCCATTTGGAAAATGCTAGGAAAAAGCTTTCTCATTTAATTTTCGAAATGTAATTTAATGATCACATCAGCTATTCCAGACCTTAAGTGTAAAAGTAACTTTACGAAAATATACTTTGTGCTGCCTGACCCCTAAACAAACTTTGCTACTCAGCCTTCCCAAAGCTGAATTAAGCATTATTGGCTGGGGGGCTTGAGAACCCTGCCTCAGAGGAGAATAGACGCCGCTGAGCTCAGGAAGAACAGATCGATGTTGAATGCTGCCCACTTAGCAGTGATAACCTATCTTGGAGTGGACAGGAGCAGTTGAAAGAAGAAATGGTAAACATTATAGTTGGGCAGAGAACCAGTTTGAACCCTGTCAGGCGACAGGAGAGCTCATCTAAACAGAGGATTACTAAAGGGACAGACAGCAGGACAATTGATACAGGGTTCTGAAATCCCTAGCTAGTGTACAGCATAAATCTAGCAACTCAATCAGCACCTTCTCAAAGCATTCCATGATATGGGATACGTCAGCTGAAGAAGAAGGCCCTGCTGGAAGAAAGAGCACTCCTGACTCTATAAGAAGAACACGCACTCAATGGCGTAATCAGTTCTCAATCCTTCCAGCACCCAGGAACTGAACCTGCTTTCCAGTTGTTAAGTGGTTTACCTGCTTCAGGGGCACAGAAAGCAGGGGAACTTCTAACTCCAAGAGGGCAGAACTGACCACAGAGGCCTGAACACTGCAGGAAGTCTTAAGGGAGAGAGACCTGGTGCCAAAGCACCTGCACAGATCTGACCAAACTGAACTTTTCCAGACATTGTAAACTAGGGACTCATTAATATGTTGGCGGATGGCCCGTTGTTCCAGCTAGGGTGATGGAGTAAATTGTTCCATGGCCCTGGTGGATAGACCAACTGCCAGATTTATGAATCACCACCAAGCTGACAGAATTTTCTAAAGCATTTTGTCAATGCAATTTTCTGTTTGGTATAGGTATCCGTGAGTTGGTTGAAGCCCTGCACCAAGTAGCTTCCTTTGTTTATTTTCAAAACGAAAATTCCATAATCTGATTGACTTTTTGGAAAAAAATGGAATGCTCCCCTCACCAAGGGAGTCCTTCCCACGGTGAGGGAAGCAATTAGCAGCTGCAAAACTGACCTGTCATGCGACCCATCTGAATTCGATGGGCAGAAAGACAGGTCAGACTCCGAAGACCCTAACTCCTTCCACATTTAATTTGGCAGGTCGACCACATTCTTTGCATTAAGGATATTCGATTGCCATTGTGACGAAGTATTCTTATCATCAACAACTAAATCGGCCACTAAGTCCAGAGGTCCATCTTCATTTACATTCTTGATTATATTTACCTGTTGTATATGCATTTTTGTTTGTATTTTTGAAATGGTAAAACAATAGGTCGTAGCTCTAGATAGTGTGTGGTGCAAGCCTAATACACCAAACACACTGCAAATAAAACCAGTTGATGTCAGAATCCTGAAAGATTGGAGTGTTAGTTACAATAGAATTTATGGACTAACAAGTCAATTGTGACTACCGATAAATAATGTCAAAAGCTCTGCTACTCTCTCAATTGACATCACACATTAGTTTCAGCTGTTCTTTGTTTCAATGTCATATTATCTTCAGCTTTGTAACTCAACTATATAAGAACAGATAAAAGCGTTAACAATAGCATGATTCCTTAGAATAATTAGTAGCTTTCAAAACACAGTAATGTCACTACAAAAGATGTTGTGAGGTCCCACTAGCCCACTTTAAGTTTTACATAAATGGGAATAGCCCTGAAAAGAATATTAATTTAGTCCGTGTTTATTTAATTCCCAGTTACATGACACACAAATAACATGAAAGTATCTACGTCCTGCATTCTCTCTAGATACAAGTGTCCCAAAAGAAGCATACCTGTTGTCTATTTTAGCTGTAGGGCAGAAATAAGAAACTAATACAAATCACAAATGTTAGCATTTGCTGAAAATTGTATTTTCTGCATGGTATATAGTTTGGTTCATCATTCACATGTGTGTGCTCCTTGTCTTTATGGTCCAGCTATACTGTTATAAGCCACATATTTCTTTCTTGTGTCGTTGCTGTGTTGTGTTAAGAAAGGTGTTTTAAAAAAAGTAGCACTGTATTGCATATTTTTGTTGTATTGTGTAGCCACCATATTTTCTAAGTGTTACACAACGGAGCAAAGCTCTGCATTGTAGCGCAATGTTGCATAACAAAACACATCATTGCATCAAAGCATACGTATGTGGTGCAACTCATGATGGCATGACAAAAGGCATACTTGCATCACTTTTCTCTTTAAAAAGTGACTCAAATCCATTGGAAACGTTTAGCATGTTTCCCACCCACAATATGACAAGCCAGGAAAGTGTTTCCAGCAGGAGACTTCCAGAAAAAGAAAGCTTAACTTTATTTACCCAGGAGGAAAAATGATCACCAAAACAAGAAAAGTATAAGTTTGCCACATCAGAAAGCCTACAAGCTGAGAAATCTGCTACATGGACAGCGGCTGTTCATAAAGTCAATGCAATGCCATCAACCATGTGGTACACAAACAATGATGCGTAGTCCAGGTGTAGTAGAAGATCCCTTTTTATTAGTAAGTAGTTAGGTGGCAGATTACAGGATAGGAAGATACAAGGAGAAAACCCCACCAGGAGAGAGCTTCCAGCTCCTCAGCCTGAGATGACCAACTGACTCTCTAGCTAGAGTCAGGCACTTAACATTCCATGATGTCACAGGACATTCTGATGCAGTGGTAGAGGGAAAAAGATATAGTAAGCATTTACCACACATCCTCCTCCGTTAGTGAACAACAGCAAGTAATAAGTTAAGATAGAGCAGAAGAAACCAGAAGAGACTGTAGACATAGGAGCAAGTCAAAGAGACAATTTGAAAAGCAGGAAACTAAAGTGTGAAAGAAGAGAGAAAATTAAAAGAGGCATGTAGAAAAAAATGCAAAATTACATAACATGCCCATCCACCCTCTTTAATAAAACAAGGTAGCGATCCCGGTAAACCAAGTAGAGTGTATCAACTAATTGACAAATTGTGTGCAGATGGAAGAGAGCACAATAAGATAAATTGGTAACTTACACAGAAGAAGGTATGCTTTATAATGAAGACTAGCGCATGACATGCACTAACAACTTCCCTTCTAAGGGTACACTTAGAAGAGCAACCTTTAAACTGTGGAACACAACAACTCCCCAGGAAAGGGTACACCAGAGGAAACTAACGCTCCTGGAACAAAATACTCAGTAGCCACACACTAATAAAAGTGGCGGAACTACACCAAGAGGTAGCGCTGACAACGCACCTCAACTACCCACACAGAGTGATGCAAATTAGACCAACACAGATAACCTCCCCTAACAAAAGGGTACACCATTGAACAATGTAGGAATTGTTCAAGATAACATCACTAAATGGCGGCGCTGACAACGCACACCACCTTCCCCAGAAAAAGGGTACACAAAGATACTAATCTTTGAAACTTTCTAACAAATTAGTTACATGCAGACAACCTCCCCTAATAAAAGGGTACACCACGTGAAAGTGCGCAACGTAACTTCTCCAAAGGGTAACAACAAGACCCTAGGAAACAAAATGTAGGCACTGACTGGCACCACAACCCCGCAACCTCCCCTAAGTAAGGGTACACCATAAGTACTAACCCTAAGTACGTGGAAGCGGTATTAATTAGACACAAACACCCTAGCTGGTAAAGCAGAGTGAAACACAGGAAACACACCCTGAGACCAAACGTCACCTATATATATAAATATACAGGGTACACCATAAGGTACAACATCGCCCTAGTTTCAAAACATGGCAATGACTGGCCACAGACCCTCCCCCAAATAAGGGTACACCGTAGGGTTAAAACATCGCCTTAGGAACCCAACCCAAACTCACAATGGTAGGGTACAGCATAAAACAACCACTGACATACAACAACCTCCCAAAAGTAAATGTACATTATGCTCAACACACACACCAACCCACAACATACACTGAAAAACAAATAAGTTGAAGCATAAGCATAAAAATAAACAAAATAATTCAGCTTCGGTGAGCGACATCTCACCCGAGGTCTTCTTAGCCAGAATTGTTCAAGAGTTCTGAAGAAAGACTTCACAGCAGGAAACTAAGTAGGGTGACATGCAGGCAACCTCTAACCAAGAGTTTGTCTAAAGGTGGGACATTCACAATACCCAGGTTCCTGTAAACACCCCCTCTTGAAAATGGCAAGACTCAAATGCAACCAGCGATGTAGAATTTAAAAACGTAATAAGAGTCACGAAATTAATGTGTCATCCGAGTTCTTGTAAGACGCTGCTTCTGGAAGTGGTAAGTCCCAAATGTGCCGAGAAATACAAAATAACATCCATTCGGAAATGCCGAATAACATGGAGGAAGTCACGAAAAGGGAAACATTCTCGGTAGGACACCGAAAACAAACGCTGCTGATGTTCAACCATTTGGTGAAACAATTGTCGGAGGACTTGTAACAATTGTCGGAGGACTTTCACAGAAGGCAGACTGGAGCGGACCATGAGATAACAGTAAAGCTGACGGCCAAGTGACAGGACCGAACAAACCCGTACCCACTGACTGCGCAGACTTGCGCAGTGAAAGGAAACAGAATGGAGGCACGTCGTCACGTCAGCGCTGGATGGCTCACGGCGAAGACGTGCTGTTCTGACATGTGAATGAGAAGACAGTGGCAGAAGAACAGACGTCACAAAGGTTCCTCGAGACAGGTAAGATAGTGCGTGAGCCATAGCGGGTGGTTTTTCCAAGATGTAGAGGCTCAACCGCCACAAAGCAAATGGCATTGCCAAAGTACACAAAACGCCTCTAAAATGTTCCCACTCACCGGAAAAATACAAATAGGCTTCCAGACCTCCACACGCTGCCTGAACACGCAGAATAGTCCGAACTTGTGAAGGCAGAGGAAACACCACACTGTGGGAGATCACATAAACAAGTTTGAGAAAACGGATGATGGGTGGCTGTTCCTCACTCACCTCAAAAATTCCAGGCTTGCACACGCTGTCGTGAAGGGAGTACTGCTTGCGCACGGCGCGTCCATGAAGGCAATAGCGAAAAGCTCACCTAAGAAACATGGGAGAACACAACTGTCTCACCAGTCCCACAGTAAAATGTAGGGAGGGCGAACTGTCAAGGTGTAAAAGCAACAGAGACACAACAGGTTGATCAGGCCAGCTGGGTCACACACGCTTTTAAAGCTGGAGGCAGACAATCTCCAGATGACAGCAGGATGGCAGTTAGTTCCTTTACAAAACAGACGTCCAGGGTGCAGGCTGTCCCAAGTTGAAAAGGACACTGATGGGGTTTACTGGGCGTTACTCTGATCTCCAGGAAATAGACTTACTTAAATGTAGAACAGTCCTTGGTTTCCTTAAAGCTGAGGTACAATCCTCTTTCTGTGCAGCGTAGGTTAGTCCAAGAAAAGTCGCCAAAATGTGGTACACAAACAATGATGCGTAGTCCAGGTGTAGTAGAAAATCCCTTTTTTTTAGTAACTAGTTAGGTGGCAGATTACAGGATAGGAAGATACAAGGAGAAAACCCCACCAGGAGAGAGCTTCCAACTCCTCAGCCTGAGATGACCAACTGACTCTCTAGCTAGAGTCAGGCACTTAACATTCCATGATGTCACAGGACATTCTGATGCAGTGGTAGAGGGAAAAAGATATAGTAAGCATTTACCACAAACCACACAGCTTTGGAGGAGTACAGAAAAAGGTGGTGTTATTACAAGTGCATGTCAAAGGAAAAGCTGCAAAGAACTGCACTGTCAACTGGTGTTAGACAGACATCTATCAGGACTTGAGCCTATGGAGGAGCAGATGGCAGGAGTCATTGGACCTGAGATGGTTGGTGGGATTGAGAACACAGTCACTTCCGACCTTGAGGACACTATCGCATTCCAGGTTAAAAACATCAATGCTAATACATTATATTATATATGTTCACGTTTTATAATTTGATTATTCTTTGCTTCATTCGTTGTTAACCTTTAATTTAATCCTTTAACATTAAGTGCTATGAATACATTTGTTTTTTTATATTTGCCTCCTTAGACATTTATTTGTACATCATGCAAAGCACTTTATTTCTTTTCAGACGTTGTAACCCTTTGAAGTGGTGTGGTTCTGGAGTGAGTATTGTTGTCAGGCGGTTTGAAAAATCGATAACATAATCAGAATGTTTTTTCAAAGTATTAATTGAATAGTCAGACTGATGGTCAAAGTCGCTGTCGAAAAAGAAAATCTCACAGTTGAACATGTGCTTGTTAGAGAGGATTCTAAAAGATTATTCACTACCTATATCTGTCTTCCTGTGTGTTTTTTAATCAGCAAACCTTGTGCAGGGCTTTCTCAGAGCTAGAAATTCCAAGCTCCTGTTGATGAGCAGTGGTAATGTTAGTACTATAATAATAAATCATTTTTATAAGTATTTGGCACCTGCAAAATAGCTGGAAATGTATGAGGGATTGAGTATAACCTTCCTGACTTAAGAAGCTATGGTTGACACTAGTTGAAAAATGTCTGCATGGTTTTTTTAAAATAATTTTTATTGAGAATCAAACAGCAATAGCAAAATACAGAACATTAACTATAAAAGTTATCATTTAAAAGCATTGCAGGCCAAGAAAAATAACATTTCATTTTATAGCAAAACATATAGGGAGAAAGAAAGAGAAGTAGGGAAAAAATGAAAGGAAAGAATAAGAAGTAGATAGAAAAGAAGGGTGAAGAAGGGGGGAGGGAAGGAGAGACAAAATTAAGGTAGTGATGAATGAGAAGAGAGAAAAGTAGTAGGGGTAACCAATATAAATCTGATTTATACTTCTTATATAAGGATGATGAAGATACAGCATGTCTTCTATGTTTATCACATATAAAGTTTCACCAAGACAAAACAGATATTTGAGAAATATCTTTCTATCTCTAGAGAATAACTTTAAAAGCAAGTGCAGTAAAAAGGTCAGCTAAAACAGGTTTGGGAGATATATGTTCAAATCTAGGTGAAGAGGAACCTAAGAAAACACTTTGTAAGGTAAAGGGAGAATTACAATGAAAAATCTTTAAACATTTAGACCAAATTCAAGAGTAGATTAACATGAGCACACTCCAATAGCACATGCGATGAAGAACCAGTGAGTTTAGAGCAGGTACGAAATAATGGAAAAGTAGAGGAATCAAATTTCGATATATATCATGGCCTAATAATCGCTCTATTATAAAGAAAGAATAGGGACTGTGTGATAAGAAAAGATTTAGAGGTATTAAATACTTAGAGCCAAATTGTGTCCCAGAATTGCACAGAGAATGAGAACGATAATCAGCTTCCCATAATAATTCAAGGGCATTTTGTATTCTAATAGTAGTAGGGGAAATTCACGTTTTGTATATCAGAGCAACATTTGGAATAGGTTCACGCTATATCTTGTCTGGAGGTGTTATGGTTAGAGGTGTATGTGAATCAGAATGCAATTGGCTTGAGGAGAGAAAACAATGAAGAGAAGAAGAAATTGAAATATACTCCTTCAAAAAGGAGTCAGGCAATTGGTAAAGTGTTTGTAAGTATTCAAATGATACAATAGAGTTATCTTTCACAAATGGGTGTTCGAACATAACAGGCTTCTCCTTCCAATGCTTAAAATAAAAAGATCTGCTGCAAATCCTGAAATATTTACTATACCAGATTTAAGAGGTTAAAAACATTGTTGAGAGTTAAGGTTAGCAGAGGATAGTGTATGAATTAATTGTTGTGAATATTTTGGAATTGGGTTTTTGAATATAAAGGTACAGTTAGACATATGGATAACATCTTTGAAAGGGAAATCGTTCAGTAAAGATCGTTCAAACGAGATCCATTGTGAAATATGATTTTCATGAAAATCGTTCATCATAGCATAACATTGTTGTAGTAAACAAGAGAAATAGTATAACTTAAACTCAGGACTCCCCCTTCTCTTTTTGGTTGCTTAAGTTTAAAGAGGGACATGTGGGTATGTTCATTGTTCCAGTTAAATTTGGATTTGGTACAAACATCATCTTGACTGTATCCAATCTGCACCACATGATAGATGTAAAGGAGACCACATCGGGAGTAATGTTTGCAATTTAGATTTAAACATAATGAAGTTATGCTGAAATGTCTGTGATATGTTTGTAGAAATCAAACACTGAGGTATTTAATTTTTGAGGGAAGTTAGTCCCGGCAAACATATATCGATAGCAGAGGGAGTTTAGTATTAAAACCTCAGTTTTGGCGAAATTAAGTTCATAGTCCGAAATGCTATAGTACAATGAAATCTCATATAAAAAGGGATCCAAGGAGGTAAGAGCATTGTATATATAGATAACAGCATCATTTGCATTAGCAGATAACTTAACCTCCAGTGAGCCTCGCCTAAAATCAGAAATACCATTATTGCAACATATCTGTTCAATGAATGGTTCTGAACAAATGACGAAGAGCAATGGGGAAGGGGGTCATCCCTGCCCGATGTCTCAATGCAAAGTGAAGAACTGGAAAGAGCAACCATTTACAAAGACACTGGCTCAGGGATCAGAATATATTAGTTTTAGAAATAAGATACAGTTTGTGCCAAACCCGAATCAATGTAAGATGGTAAATACAAATTGCCAATTTATACAGTCAAACGCTTTTTCCGCTTCTAGAGATAGAGCCAATAGGGGAGATTACTCTTACACTTCATGCCAAGAATATTAGAAAACATGCTGGCATTGTCCACAGCAAGCCTACCTTTAATTAAACCTGAGTGATCAGATTTAACAAGAAGAGGCTCAAATGTTTGTGGATATGAGGCAAGGATCTTAGCAAAGATTTTGCATTCATCACTAAGCAAGGAAATAAGCCTGTAATTTGTACAGAGTTTTGGATCTTTATCAGGCTTGTACATTAGCACTATCAAAGCTTCTAAAAATGACCCGTTAGCCTTGGAGTCAGAGAGAAAAGAGTTATAAAGTTCCTATGAATTTATGCAAAAAAAATTAGGAAAAGGAAGAGAGGAGTTCTATTGAACACCCATCCAGGCCAGTCGCTTCATCTTTTTTTCAAAGATTTAATTACCTCCATAATCTCAGGAAGTGTAATGTCAACTTATAAATTATTAAGTAAATGAGGAAGTGTGGTGGTGTAGGAATGCCATTAAAAAGTGCTTTCCATTAGAAACAGAAGGGGTTGTATTCTCTGTATATAATGATATGTGTAAGGACTGAAAAGTGGTGAATTGGAGAATGCAGTGGAATTATTCCATTAATTAAAGATGGGGCCAATAGTTTTACGTCCAGATTTTATTTTCAAATAATTAGCAAGCATTTTACCCACTTTATTTTGCCCACCATGGAACATAGACTTCACTTTGAGTAAAAAGTTGCAGGCATCAACGGTAACAAGTTTGTTAAGATCAGCCTAGGATTTGATGAGGTCAAGCAATATTGAGAAGGATTTGGAGGTAAACTAGGTGTGTTCAAGCTTTTTCATTTTGGTACTAGAAGTATGTATTCAGAGCCTCATTTACAAGAAACTGATGTATCGGCACTGATGCACCAGTTTCCTTGCTTCTGTGCCAAATGTCCTTGCGACACCATGGATGAGCTCTATTTGCAATACAGGGCTCCACGGTACAAGGATTTAACAGATGTGGCAAAAATTCTGAAGCATCTGTTGTCGCAAAATTGATGCATTCCTGGGGATGGTCATCAAACTGACGCAACTCCAGCAATGAGTCAGACCAAATAGACAAGTCCGATTGTAAAAGGCCTGCATCAATCCTTATGCCGGGTCTGAGCAGACGTAAGGATTTTGACAGAGTCGAGCAATGTTGTAAATTTTACTGACCCCCTCCGTATGGCTTTCCTGCATGGAAATGCCTACATTGCATACATAATACCTGGCACAGGTATAATGTGATGCAGGGCTCTACAAACTAATGCTTTAGACCCAATGCATCAGTTTGTAGATATAGAGCAGTGTGGCACACTGATTCCACCACTGCTAAATCAAATAAAAGTGATGCTGCGGTGGCGCAAGGGGTTTGTAAATAAGCCCCTGAGCATTCAAGCTTTTTCGACTCTTAGCCGAATAAGATTTGTTAAAAACCCTGAAGGAGGCCTGAAAAGCTTCCAAAGTATTAGGAATGGAGATGTCAATAGATTTGTTACATTGAAATATGTTCTTATAAAGACATTAGCTTCAGTCATGAATTTTTTATCACATAAGAGAGAATGTTTGAGTCTCCATCTTTCTGATTTGTGGTCAGAATTAGAAGAATCAAAAGAAGTTAGATGGCAAACGCTTGCAGCCGATCTTGTTCAGCTAAAAGTATGTCATAGGCAAGCGTCAGCTTCTCCCAAAAGAGACCTCTAACTTTCCCCCCTCCATCAGGAGTGTTATTTCATATAACTTATGTGGGACTCTTACCCTAGTATCAGGTGTTTCCACCGTGATATAATCATTCTAGACGGCTGTCACCAGAAATTCCATCAGGTTTTGGCGAGCTATTGTTACTTCTGCTGCCCTGTCTAGCATCGTCAAAGCCCAGAGCGTGTTGCTTGTCTCTGGCCTTTGAACGCTCTTCTTGTCTGTCTGGCTGTCCATCCCTCTCTGAGTTTTTTGTTGAACCCTGAAAGGAACGAGAGTAACGTGTATCAGTTTTCTGATACCTGTCAAGTTTTCTAATATTATCCCTATTCCTAAGGTTATACCTCCTTTCGGAGGGCTCCTGTGGAGGAGACCTACCTCTGGATTGACATCTATTTTCTTTATTCTTTTGTTTTTTGCTATTGTCCCACTTTTTCTTTGAAGAAGCAGGTGCCTGCTTGAAGGTTTCATTTTCGGGACTACCCATCCACTGAGGTTTCACTTTTTTCTCCCCAAACTGTCTCTGCCTTATTCTGCATATGCAGTCTCAATTATTGTGGGTAATTTATGTTCTTGTTGTAGAGGACTGAACTCCCTTAGGCGTTGACGGATTGCCACTGATGCTGCTTCCCATTTAATATTTGCTAATATTACAGCTGATACCTGGGCAAAATTACCAAGTAATTTCATCCCTAAGGTGAGAGCAGGTTCTGCTCCGTACTCATTCTGTATTTGTCTTAATGCATCTAGTATTACTGCTAATGACGGGATACCATGTGTTCTGGAATATATGGCAGCAAAAACTGTACCCCAAGAGGTACAACCCTATATATGTGGTGTTATCCCCATGGGTAAGCAGAATGTCAGCATTCTGTCGTTTTCCAATAAGCTGGTATTTAGGAATACTGCTTCTAGCTGTGTTATTTTTTGAGCTACTCCAAATGGCATTTGTTCACGTTTTGCGGGCATTTGGCCCATTACTGCGTGTAGTGTTTGTGGTCTGATTTTAGTTGCTGCATTTTGAACTTGACTCTTTGTTGTAGACGTTGCGGGCTGAACTGTGAGTGTACTCATCACCTACTGTATCATATTTCTGTACAGTTTTATCAAATCTTTATGAAGTGTAAGTCTCCTCCTGGCATTGTTTCAATGTCAGGATGTGGTGTGTAGGCCGCTAGTACTGGCCTTGTCGCTCCTTCTCTTCTGAGCAGAAGGAGTCTTACTCTCTTTCTTGTATGGGGGAGTGTGCCTTTAAACCAGTATAAGAGTTCCAGGTAAGTTAGTGGAACTTCAAGGTCCTCATAGGGACAATATTCATTCAGTATTTCACCTTCTGTGTAGTAATGAAATGTTTTGGTTCTTGCATTTGCAATCGGGAACGTAATCTTTGTTCTAAATTATATGTGTGCCTCAATCACGAAAGCTACCGGTCCACCCCTGGCTGTTAGACCATGGGCACCTAGTTTTATGGTAACAGAATTCCTAACATTTTCTTCAATGTGAATTGCATCTGCATCTTCCTCATCTGCTGAGAGCTGCAATTCTTGTGCAACGTTATCTCCTTCCTGAGTCACGGTTTTTGGTAAAGAAGAGCTTTCCAAGGGAGCTAAGATAAGGTTTTATGCACCATTTAGGAACAATGTGTCCTTCAAGCTTGATTAACCTAAAGCCAATAAATAGGATTTTTCCTACTCAGCTGCGGCAGAGTTTGTATGCCCTCCCACTCCAGACGTCTCTGGGGAAATGTGAGTTGCGGTCTCTGAGATTAGCACAACTGAACTACTCAGTTTTGACTGTTAAATAAGTATACAACCAACGTTGGCGGTGCCATGTTGTGTAGTTCCTATAAAACCTATACAGGACCTACGTGTTTGGACAGCGTACACTGTAGGATTGGTGTCAGACCTATTCTAAACACCCCCATCGAGTATGTTAAAGTCCACATTTGTAAAGCGCACAATCACCCGTAAGGGTCTCTAGGCGCTGGGGGGCCGTCGGGAAGATTAAGCGAGCTATTGCCCAGAGTCACATGGTGCTGGGCTGACCTGCCGCCGTAGCCGGGGATCGAACCCTGATCCCCAGATTCCAGCGTCAGTCGCCCTGGCCGCGGCGCCACACCTCTTCCTCTGTTGGCCTTCTGTATCAGCTCGCTCACAGTGCCACTGGAATCTCCTCTTTCTAAAGAGATAATAGTTCTTGGCAACCATCGAACATGACAACCCTGATCCCTTAGGAGCGTGGAACCAGTGTACTACTTTTCGCTCAGTCCCTCATGCTCACTTAGTCTCAGAGAGATACACAGAATAAACAGTCTGGACGTTTCTCAATAAGTATTTACTGAACAGTTGTTATTCTAGTGTACCTGTCATGTGTGTAGGTGTTAAGCCAAGAATCACTCTAGGATAAAGTCAACCCCATTGCCAGCAGTGAGACTCCATGGGACCTGTCTTGGTCTTGGGTTGGACACCCCGCAAGAGATGTTAGACAACTGTGAGCTAGAGTGTCTGCATGCAGCAACCTCAGCATCTCGCTTCACAGTGTTGAACAAGAAGTGCTGGTCTCCTCTCCCTGTCTGAGCAAGATGTGATGTATACATATATATACCCATAAATCTCCCCAGGGGTTCTACCTCGCTGAATTACTTTGTCGGACTTAGAATGATGTCGGGAATGAACTTTGTACATAGATATTATACAATTAGATTGTAGTCCTGCGGTGCTTCCAAGAATCCTCATGCTTAATGTATGAGGCTTTTGCCAGGGAAAATCCTGCATTCTGAATGCAGTCTCATCTAGGTAAAAGGTCAGTCCCTAAGAACAGTAATGTATGTAATGTAGGGAAAAATATAGGTGAAAGGTTATGATGTTACCTGAGCCTATATTAGGGTACCTATATGGATATAACAGGGCGATGCCGTTCTCGACAGCTGTGGGGTTGAAGAACTCCTTCACGATGGTAAAGAGTTCCTTCCTGCAGTTTGTGTTTGCTTCTTTTTGGCCTTCTAGTGTGTTTTTTATTGTTTTCAGGAGGTGATGGCACTGGTTGAGCTCTGTCTTGAAGGTGGTACGGTCTCCTGTCTCTTTGCTGGTGTGCCTCTTGCTTTCTAGTTGCCAGCAGTTGCATTTGATGGATTTCAGCTCCACTGTGAACCATCTGGCTCTTCTGCAAGGTCCTTTGGATTTGGCTGGCTTGGCAAAGGTTATAGTGTTAGCGCATTATATGATCCACTAGAATACGTTCTTTGCAGCCAGTTCAGGGTCAGCTGTTGTGTTTGGATGGTGGAAGTTGAGAACGTTGTTCCACTGGTCTTCTGAAATCTTTTTTTCAGTTTGTGCTGTGCTAAGCTGGTGGGCATGGTGCCAGCGTTTGTAGGTCCTGATATGGTGAAGTGTTTGCTGTTGTGATCAGTCGAGGTTTGCTGTGAGACGTGGTTGTACATGACTCTGTCACTGGATTAAAAAAAATGGGGTGTAGCGTGTGTCCTGTAGTGTGGGTAGGGTCAGTGACAAGTTGCTTGAGACCAATGCTGCTCATGCATCCTAGGAGGTCAGCTTTGTTGGTATCGCTGAGGTCATCAAGATGGAGGTTCAGATCCCCTAGGAAGATGTAGTGCTCAGAGTCTATGGTAATCAAGGCAATGATGTCAAGGATGGTGTTGTATAAGCTGGGACATGGTCTTTGTTGTCCCTAGGCCAGGGTGCCTCTGATTGTGCTTTATCTGTCTGTTTGGAGTTGGTAGTTGAGATGCTCCATTAACGGGGTTGAGTCGTCTTCTTCCTCCAAACTACTCCACAGAGATCCCTAGCAGTGTTGTGGTGGTCTTGATGCTGCAATATGCTTGGCGGACCAGCTTCGACCCTGTCAAGCATATTACAAGTTTGACAAGTGTGGTGGAGAGGAAATAAAGGATGCCTTTGTGCCAGGGGATGCAAGAGGGGGGGCATGCACCCCCAATTCCTCCAGGGCATGTACATAATAGTCCATGCCGTGCAGGAACCTGCAATGGCATTTCTATGGTGGTGCCTATTACGCCTCTCTTATGAGCCTGTAAACAGGCATCACTTTAGACCAGCTACCGCAGGACCGCCTGACCTGGATCCTAGTTGGAATCCGGCTGGTAGCCTAATTATGGCTTTGACAGTGCAGGAGTGGGGCGCTGGTGAGGCAGCCCACTCCTAAACCGCCAAAGTCGTAATAAGGCCCTTAATGTCATCTATCACCCATCAGTTAACAACTTGGCCTTTATTGAGGAATACATTGATCTCACAAGTGACCAATCAACACAAGTGAAGAAAGTTTATTCTTCATTAGAGTGACACAGAAGATTCTGAAGTCCACCAGCTAGCCATCTTCCTCTCCACAAATGATCTGATAAAGCACAAGAAAGGCTCTATACTTGATTTAATATTCTCCATAGATGACCTGCTCTCTCTATTCCAATAGACTGGTCTGACCACTTTCTCATTACTTTCTCCTTACAACGTTCTCACTCCGTAACCAGAGGCCAACAAAAAAGAGTGACTTCCTGTTTTTGCAACATCAACATCCGTTTACTCAGCAAATCTGCAATGAAAGGTACTACTTTACATTGCTCTCATCACAGATATCAACATCTCAACTGTAGACTGCTTCAACAGTCTTTGTTTTGCTTAACAAGCAGCTGCACTCCAAAGCAAAAAGAATAGACCAACACCATCTCCTCCATGGTTTAATCAGGCCTTAACGAAAGAAAGAAAAATCTTGAGATATCTATACAAGAAATGGAGACAGATATCTTCCACCACTAGTCTGTCATACCTCCATAATGCAAGATAACTATACCAAAGGCATATATTTCATGAAAAATCAAATCAATTTAGATCCCGTATTGACTCAGCCAATAGTTGACCTAAACAACACTTTAATCTGATCAAAACTGCTACCAACTCTTCCTTGCCCAGTCCCATCAAATTTGATGACACCTCCAAGAAAACAGAAGAGTTAGTGCAATTTTTGCTCTTATGCCAATATGAAAGTCCTACCCCACCACATTTTCCAAAGCCAAGAACTCCTGGAAATCCTTTCACATAATCAGGGAGGAAGTCTTAACTAATAGCCTCATGCAAACTCAACCCTCAAATTACTTGTGGACAAGATTAGTACTTTTACAGACATATAATCCCCTACAGGACAAAACTGATTGATCTCTCGCTCAGCCAATGATCATTTTCTTACTCCTTCAACACTGGTCAAGTCCCCCACTTCTCAAAAAGTCCTCTGCAGATGTTAATAACCCCAACAATTTTAGCCCTATCGCCAACCTGCATTTTCTTGTAAAAGGTATGGAAAAATGTGTATCAGAGCAACTCACTCAATACATCAAAGACAACAACCTTCTGGGCGAATTCAAATCTCGCTTCATTCGAAAGTACAGCACTGGAACAGCACTGCTTCAGGTAGTCGATGATGCACTTCAAGTCCTAGATGCTGGTAGTTTCTTCTCGACCTGTCGGAAGCTTTTGCTACAGTAGATAACCTTATGGTTCTTGGCTCCCTGAAAAAAAGGGCATATTCCTAAAATGGTTTGGATCCTTCCTCATTGGTAGGTCACACTGGATCAATATTAACGACTGTTTCTCTTTAATGAAAGCTGTTGATCAAGGAGCCCCACAGGGTTCTATCCTTGCCCCTACCCTGTTCAACCCCACATCGAGCTTCTGGGAGTCACAATAAGAAAGGCTGGTAACCTCTATCATCAGTATGAAGACTACACCCAACTATTCTTAAAGTTCTCATTACCAAATGACATCTCTCATTTTGCCACCACTTTAACTCCATTCATGACTGGATGACATCTCACAACCTAAAACGTAACCCCTCCAAAACCAGATTCCTCCTGATTTCTTTTTTTAATTAACCCCCATCTGTACAATCCTGGATGCATACACCCATCGTGGTTGACAGTGTCAGATCTCTGGGTGTCATGCTGGATAAAAGGCTCAACCTTCAAACTCAAATCCACACCTGGGCCAGAAATGTGTGATATCACCTATGTCTTCTTTGGGGAATCAGCCACTACATTTCTGATCATGAAATGAGCACTGTAACTCCCTTTTGAAAGATCTCCCAAAAGCACTACCTTACCCCTCTGAAATCAATGCTACATTTAGTGGCCCGCCGAATCTATGGGGTGAAAAGAAATAACCAAATCTCTTCTATGCTTGTCACTCTGCACTGACTTCCCATAGAAGCCAGGGCAATTAAAAAAACTGCCTATATCACCTATCTATCGGAGGGTACCAGATCAATCGCAAAATGTTGAAGCTGAAGCTGTATTGTTACAGCCAGAAACTCATGGCACAATCTTTCTCAGGTAGTGCAAACAGAGCATGGAACACCTTACCCATGAAACTATGCTCCATCTCCTCAATGCTGATCTTCAAATAGGACCGAAACCCTTTCTCCTACAAAGATATTTTGGCCAGTTGTCCTCTTAGCTCACCTCTCCTATGATAATGTACCTTCCCCTAGACTGGGACTAACTGCATTAACTCAGTCTCACTTGACCAAACCTTGCTGCGATTACCTATTCCACCTACATCCTATGATAATCTTTAAGTCTGTGCCTTCATAATGATCATAATGAGCAACTGCCCCTGTATATCTACTCGCAACTTTGTACCTTTTGCAAGGATCATAACTAGCAAAAGTTTGTACATTTGTATCTCCTGTAATAAAATGCTCTAACACTCTTAAGTATTTTTTTTGTGCTATATAAAAATGCAAACTTAAATAAGCTTGTGTTAATGAGGTATCCTGGCCCTAATAAAGTATGGTGGTTCTTTCCATGTCTCATTTCTGGTTGGGAGTGCATTACAAATGAATGCATGTTGCCTGGACTCTAAAGGGTCTCCCTCACATGTATTCTCCTTTGTATGGATAAACTCGCTTCAGCCCAGCATCTGCAGACCTTAGCATGTACTTCCATTTACTTCAGTGTGGCAAGTTGAAAAGGTGGGCTCTTGCCACAAAAAATTTTAAAAATGTATTGAAGCTATGATACCAATCTCCTCAATACAGGAACTAATGAAAATCTCATGATTCCCTCATTGGCTTACTATCTGTGTGAAATAAATTGGGTTACTAGTTGAATATGGTGAACTCTACTAAAGCATAAACCACAATCATTGTCAGGGTGAAGTCACAGGCAAACCTTAAATTAACCTGTGCTCAATTCACAGGTCGTTGGCACAGAGCAGTCAGGCTTAACTCAGAGGCGAGGCGTAAAGTACATGTGCAACAATTTAAACAGTAATACAGAGAAAACACATCACAAAAGGATCCCACAGCAGTCTAACACGTAGACTATTTTTTTCATAAATAAAGCAAGACCAAAAGGACACAAATGCAATCAGTAGAACTGGAGATATGCAGGTTTAAAGGTGTTAGTAGTAATAGCACCAGAAAGTGCAAAGCTCCAACTGTGTATATCTGATTGTGTCAAACTGGGACAATGTCACAAGTTCAGGTCGACAGTGATGGAGCGTGGGCCGGCTATAGGGTTCTAGTTAGGCCCACTAAAGTGCCTTAAATACTGGTTTTCAGAGTGTTGCCAGGGTCTACATCAAAGATGTGTTGTGCAGCCAAAGAACGCATCCATTCTGAGGCTGTGGTAGGAGCTCCTGCATCATTGTTGTGCATCCCATCGATGAAGGCTTGTGATGCTTAGTTTGACGTGGAGGATACATTGCACAGTTGGGGCGATGTGTTGGATCAGAGGAGCAGTGAGGCCATGATGAGGAGTGCAGTATAGCCATCAAGTCTGCTATCAATGAGGGATGCGAGGGCCTGTGCTGAGGATGTGTTGCATATCAGCAGTACTGATGAGGCGACTGGCTGTGATGTGGGTCTTTGCAACAGAGTCAATTCACACAGCAGCAGCGGCAATGCAGCGGTTCTGTTTGGGGTTGTGGCGCGCAGTGGATGAGATGGGTCTGAGAACTGCTGGGTCCACAGAGGCTAGCAGAGCACCTTAGGTCCACTTCCATGGATCCAAGGCTGTAGTGGCACTGCCTGGTAGGGCAGACTCACAATAGACATAGTGCAGGTGCTGGGGTCAAGGTTGTTGGAGCCTTTTGTCTCTGAGTCTCAAGCCAAAATCCTAGCTAACGAGCCTTTGGAGTCACTTTTGGGTAATTGGTTCAACAGATGCAGTTCAATTAAATTCCGGTTTTGAGATAATTTGATATAATTTGGTCAAAACAGCTCCGCTAGATTGCGAATTTTGGATTCAGATTTATTCAGTAATCATCAAAGGTATGGAATTATTGTCTGTTTTTTTGTGTAAAGTTGCTTCTTGTGTATAGTTTATTTGTGTAAAGTTTTGTACTTTTGATGTAATGTGTTAAGTATGGCATATTGAAAATGTGGATGTAAATTGGTGTAATTAATTGTAGAAGTGTTTGTAAATGTTGTACATAATGAATTCTTCTTTTCATGTATAAAGTTTGATAAAAGTGAATTCAAAGAAAATTCAAACAGGAAGGTATAAATTAAATACTGGTGCAAACAAAAACTTAATGTGTTTGACCAATAAGCGAGAATAATACGAGCTTGAAATAATTGTGGTGTAGGTAATTGTGATGTTTAATGAACATTTTAAAAATGGCATTTTCAAACTTGTGGGTAAAATCTGACCTTTCCATTAAGGAGGGCTCTTAATTACAATTCTTTAGGCACCAAACCCAAACTGTATACCTGGCCCCAATTGGAACTAACAGCTTACTAAATGTAATAGGGTAACTCCTATGTTATCCTATAAGAGCAACTGGGCTTACAGTAATGAAAAACAAATTCACTACCAGGACATGTAAAACTTAAAATTTCATGTCCAACTTTTTAAATATGTAGCACTCTTCCTCCTGGGTTGTCCAGGGCCTACCCTAGGGTGACTTACATATATTAAAAAGGAAGGTATGGGCCATTTTGCCAGGTTGAAGTGACAGCTTAAAACTACACACACAAGATGGAATGGCAGATCTGGTTTGCAAGGCTACTTAATTGAGTGTCACAACCACTGCTGTAGGCCCACTCAAAGCATTTAATGTACAAGCCCTGAGTAACCATAGAACCATTTCAATAGGGACTTCAATGAAAATTAAATGTGCTCATTCGGTATAAATGAATACTACCAGGTTTAGAGAGGAGTGCAGCACTTTACCACTGGTTAGCAGTGGTAAAATGCACACAATCCTTAGGCCAACAAACACAAACTTAGCAAAAAATAGGAGTAGTGAAGGCAAAATGTTTGGGGATGGCCCTGTAGAAAAGGCCACGTCCAACACTGTGTCTTCATATTAGCGTATTATTGCAGCCTTTTATACTGTGGAACAATCTGAGGAGCAGTCAATGGAGCTTGTGGTTTCAATATCTGGCAACACAGTGAGGGACCTTCCTTATGTACCAGTGTTTTATTTCAGTAAAATCAGAACCTTAAACAGTCTGCGTTCTAGTACTGTAAATCCACGTTTTCTATTACAGACCATGTTTTAGATTGCCGACTTCGTGTTACACTTCCTAGAATTTTCAATGAGGAGGAACTGTGAGCAGAAATTTCCATTTTGCAAACCTTAACCGAAAAATATCTAGTAGGTCGGGAGGTCCCGTTATACTCAGCCTTTATAGATTTCTCCACAGCTCTCGATCGGGTAGACCGGGGGAAGCTGTGGAGGAAATTGGTTACTATGGGGATACCAGGGAATCTCCTAAGATTAATAATTGCTCTCCATTCTTCAACCTGGACAAAGGTTTTATTGGGGGGGACACAAGGTCTCTCAAAGAAAATAAGAACATATAATGGGTTGAAGCAGGTGTGCCTCCTGGCCCCTTTACTCTTGTCCATTTATATCAATGATCTGCCGAGTAAAGTGGGGCAGAGTAAAGGGGACCCCCATCAACTAGGTAACTTAAAACTGAGTTGTCTGTTATATGCAGATGATGCAATAATAATAGATTTACCCCAATTGGGTTTCATAGACGACTGTCCGAGCTAGTTAGGTACACAGAAGAGTATTATTTAAACATAAATATTTCAAAAAGCAAAGTTATGATTTTTAGTTATCAAGGTTGTAAGGTCAGAAAAAAATGTGAATTGGTTTCTGGGAAAAGAAAAACTGGAAGTAGTAACCTTTTATCTATATCTAGGAAAAATATTTACAAATAGGTGTTCAGCCAATAGACACATGGATCATTGCAAAGGTAAAGCGATTTCACAAGCCTTTGCAATTAATAATCTGTACACACAGTGTGGGAAAAGACATTTCTCACATATTATTTCAGTCCATACTAATATTATAAAGAGAGAGCCCAAACCTTTGAGGCGGGTAATCTCAGTAACCACAGCACCAATCACAACGTTGGAAAGGGCAGTTGCAGCAGAAGGACATAGGCTATGCAGACGGCCACCATATTTATTTTATTTTTTTGCAGAGTTTTATATAGCGCAAACTTGACCCGAACTGAATCAGGTATCGGAGCGCTTTACATAGCAACAGTTATGTTACATGAGGACACACATTCATTTTTGTTAGGCACGGGGAGATTAAGTGATTTGCCCAGAATCACAGGATGTTTGGCGTCGTTACCAAGACTCGAACCCAGATCTCCAGGTCCGAGTTCGAGCGCCTTAGCCATTAGGCCAACTCCTCTATACACTTAAAAGGTAAAAGAACCGTGCCAGCAAAGTAGTCCCTTGTGGGCATGTCTGTGTTGTGCTGTGGGCGTGGGCTGGAGGCGTGACTAACGCTCGGGGCGTGAGGTATGGCCATCACATCGTGGGTTGTGGGCGTGTGCTGGGTGCGTGACAAACGCTGGGGGCGTGACAAATGCTAGGGGCGTGTGTCCGCCCTTCATGTCATGTGAGTCATACATACAAGCGCCAATTACGTTGCTGCGCAGCATCAAGGGGCACGCTGGGGGCGTGTGTCCGGCCTTCATGCCATGTGAACGCAATTGCACCGCATCAAGGGGCACGCTGGGGGCGTGAGAAACGCTGGGGACGTGTGCTACGTTCCGCCCTTCATGCCATGTGGGTCGTACATTAATCAGAAGATTGTCTGCTGTGGCCGTGTGCTGGGGGCGTGACAAACGCGTTCACCTGGAAGCCTGGTAAGTAACGTTACTGCAGCCTCTCCTGCGCGCTGTTACTGAACTCTCCCATTCAACGAAATTACACGCGCCTGCTACCATCAACCAGGGCTCTAGCCGGGCTCAGGCGGCCGATCAGTACATTAATTACACGCGCCTGATAACATCAACCAGGGCTGCAGCTGGGCCTCAAGCGGGGACAATTACCGCAGCCTCTCCTACTCGCTGTCACTCAACTCTCTCATTAAACGGATATACCCCCGGCTGATAACTCTCTCATTCAACGACATTACACGCGCATGCTAACATCAACCAGGGCTGTAGCCGGGCTCAGGCGGCGGATCACTACACCAATTACATGCGCCTGCTAACATCAACAAGGGCTGCAGCTGGGCCTTCTCCGTCCCTATTCTAATGAAACAAAAAATGTTGTCTACCGCGAGATTTTAAAATAAATTGCCCTTGCCAAATACATACATTACACACATTCTATTTCATACCCGGACAACGTCGGGACGGGCTGCTAGTTTAAAAAATAAAGATCCCACCAACTCTGAGCTATGCTAGTGAAACAATAGATGCACAAGAGTGAGCCAACAAATACGAGAAAGTCGTGCAGCACCGATTGCAGCGCTTAGACTCGAATTTGCTCTCCTTTCTATATATGTGTTATCAATGGCCGCGTGCTTAAGGTGGTGTAATGCACTGATAAATGGTTCTGACAATTTGTTAAGGGCAGCGTTGCACTGAGAAATATTTGTAAATATGATGGGAAAAAGTGCTATTTTCAGGAATTATTTAAAAGCATTAACAATGTTTGGTTTAGACATGGATGGGGCAGTGGTTCTTTGTAAAACAGCCTTAAAGAAGAGAATTAAGAAAACAATATATGTGGTTTCTCGTGAAAGAGATTTTAAAATGTGCTCAGCGGACAGAAGCATTGATTGTATTGTGGGGAGTAGTATTGTTAAAAATCCCCAACCTTATGTCTTATGGAACCTGAAACGTGGAGTACGTAGGGTGATCTTGTTATTGAGACTGAATTTTCTACCCCTAAGAATTGTAACAGGTTCCTGGGAGGGTATTCCTAAAAATGAAAGGTATTGTCAGACATGTAATTTTTGTATACAAGATTTGAATCATGTTTTATTTGTGTGCTCTGCACGACACTCAATACGACGTAGACATTTACGGATTTGCTTTTTAAAGTATAACATTACTACAGCAGAACAGACCCGAAATTGCCTCCTGTCCCCTCCATCCGAACTAATGTGTTTTACATTTTTTCGCTTTTTTAAAGAATTTTTAAATATTTATTGACATCGTAAAAATATCTTGAGATTTGAAAGTTTATAGCACTTGCACTTTGCCCTGGGTTTTTGGCCATTTTGTATGTGTAGTTAAGTTTTACAACTGCGTATGTGTACTTTACAAGAAATTATTTGCTGCTAGGTATTGGTTGGTAAAGGTCGTTCTATAAAGATGCTCAGAGCACTTGCACTTTATAGCGTACTTTATAAAATCTTTTTGCTGCTAGCATTGGTTGGGAAGGAATTTCCCAAAAAAGGTGCACAGAGCACTTGCACTTTTTTCGACTTTTTAGTCCTCATATCCAAGTTCTTATGTGCACTTTTCAGGACATTTTTTGCTGCTAGTCTTTGGTTGGTAAAGAGTGTTCCATAAAGGATGCTCAGAGCATTTGCACTTTATTGCGCATTTTGTAAAAACTGTTTGCTGCTAGTATTGGTTGGGAGAGATTTTCCAAAAAAGATGCACAGAGCACTCGCACTTTTTTTCGACTTTCAGTCCTCATGTCCAAGTTCTTATGTTTACAATTAAGCATGTGCACTTTTTCAAATGCTTTTTGCTGCTAGTTATTTATTTCCTAAAGTTCATGTTTTTTTAAATGAAAATGATACTTTGTAATTTTACTTGAAATTACTGGTGTATGGAATTGTGTTTTAATAATGTATTTTATGTGGAATTCTTCGGAATTCAAAATCATAATAAATAAATTGAATTGAATTGAGCAGAAATTCTAGGCACCAGGAATTTTTATATCTGGCCGAAGCTCCGGACATAATATCTCCTATTAGAAATGAAATCTTACTGGATGGGGAATAACGATGCAGACCCACATCTACTGGGCAGAATTCTAGATGGTGCCTTCAATTCTATCTATGTGGTTTAAGCAGCGTGGTGCGGATGCAGGGTGGGGAAGGTTGGTGGCTGGGCATAACGGGAAAATGTAACTTGACAGGGGCAGCATTACATGCTCTCCAATTCCTTGGTAGGGGGTCGGACAGAGTTGGGGGCTGGAGCAGAGCTGCGCTGCAGCCCTTTCCAAAGAGAGATTTTACGAGCAGACAATTAAGCCCGGAAAAACTAGGCTCAGTATTCTCACACCAAGAAAATCTGTTTGTGGAAACACTGGCCTGCTCATTATTTTGTATTGTTGCTATGCATTCCCATGCGTGGAGCGCCATATGGGAAATCTGAATGCACAACTCGTAGTTCGGGCCCAAGTGGAGCGAATAGCCATAGTTGCCTTACTTTGTACAAACTGTGATTGTTTAGTCACCAGGGTCTGGCAAAGAGCATTTATATTAACTTACGTGGTGGGTTTAGACTTTCGGTCCTAATTTAAGCTTTTTTGAAGCAATGCTTTCACTTTGTCGTTTCCGACTGCGCAGGGTCTTTGCAGCTCGATCGATTTGCATGTTCAGGAGAGAGAGAATCATTATTTTTTGTCATATAACAAATGTTTTGCTCTTTTTCCACATTGTTTCCAGTTTCCAAGGCATACACCAGATATTGTTTATTTAATTTTATTTGTCAGGCTCTTTTTAAATTAAAGATATAACAAATTTGTCTAAAAAAAACTGTAGTTTTAATGCACTATCTGCGGCAGACAATGGATAATGAGTTACATATATAATCTAAAACATTTTTATCATGAGCAGATGCTAGGTGGTCCAAACGGTTGCTGTCACCAACAAAGGCCCGGGGAACGACAGAGCGGTCATTACTCCCTATGTTTTGTGCTTTATATTGTAACTTTTATTTGTATGTTTCAAAGCACAAGTGGAAATTTTAAAAAATTGGCGAAGCAGCTAACAGTACCAAAACCACTAGATGGCGAAAGATGCTTTCCCTGCAGGGCATTTGTTAGGAAATTTTGTACAAATCCTTGTCCTACAAAGGCCTCATTGGAGTTTGTTGACCCAGGCTTTGCAAAACCTTCTGACATGCCTACACCCAGCAGTCCTATTTCCTGATGCGACAGGTTTTCACATTACACTGTCGAGCACAAAGCAGAAAATATAAATCACTAGATTAATTTCCTCTTATTGTGGGTGGGACAGGTAGTAGCCACATATGCTTTGATATCCAAACAACCCATTTAGGCAGCGACTGGCTAAGAGGATATATCATTGTGTTGGGATTTCTCTCTCTCCCTGCATTCTACATAGAATGTTCCCTGCGTGGAGTACTTGGTTGATTCTTCCCTTGGCAGTTGCTGCCGGGGAGTTGCTGTAACTGGACATCAAATAAAGTCTTGGTTCCACTTACCTGTCGTGTGGATCTCGCTTCTCTTCAGTGGCGACGATCGATTCCAGCTTCCAGCCTCCCCAACTACGAGGAAGATCTCTGCACCTGTTCTGCTCTTCGTCGAAATTTGAAATCGACATTTTCTGAAGTAAAGTTTCATTCAACCCAGGACCCATCTTCGAAGCTTCCAACGGTATCCAAACTGCCCGGTAACCCCTCCTTACTTCCCGACTGAAGGATTAAGGTAAAAAAATTTCGTTTTCTATGCGCGACTGAGCTTTGCACTGCTCTCGCGTTATTACGCGACCGTGCATGACCTGCCTGACGACGCCAGCGGGACAATCCACGTTGCGTGTGGTGGCCATTTTAGGGCTTACTTGCATCCTAGCAACCGAATGCTAGCCACGCAGTGGATTCTACCCTACGCTGATGGGCACAGCACAATTTTACCGATTTTGAGCGCACAGCTGTTTGTGTTTATATTTTATCGCTGATGCGCACAGCTCATCTCCTAACACTTTCAATATTTGATTCTACGCTAATGTGCACCGAATTGCAATTCCTTCAATTGTGAGCAATATTATGTGGGCACAACGCTATTATTTAGCGTAACGTTTTTTTTTTACAATCTGAGCAGAGTTTCTTCATCATAATTGTTGTGCACTACAACAATGTTATAAACATCATTCTATTACCTTTAAAGTAACGTGATTTTGTGAATAATTTCAACAAAAAAAAAATCGAATTTTATTCTGTTGTGTATACTGTGGCAGCAACTCACCCCCGCAATGGATCGAATTTTGGCTCCTCCTCCCTTCTTACAGACTGCTGGCACTCCCCCTATACCGTGGGAGCAGTGGAAGGACACCTTTGAAGCGGACTTGGAAGCTACCGATGGCGATACCTTTACTGGCAAAAAGAAAAAAGCCCTGCTTGTCTATAATCTTGGCAATGAAGGCAGAAACATATTAAAAACTTTGACTCTTGAAGTGGTCAGCATTACAGTTAGTGGTGGTGATGCTGGGGAATCACTTCTTATTGACGAATATGCCACATTGATCAAAACTCTTGACAAGAGATTTTCTCCCAAGAGAAACGTTGTACTCGAACGCCATAAATTTCTACAACGTGCCCAAACCCCTGGTGAATCAATTGATGATTTTGTGGCAGCTCTTCGCATTTTGGCTATCAACTGCAACTACAGGGAATTCAGAGATGAGATCATACGTGATCAACTTATTGAAAGCACTTCCAACAAGAAAATTCAAGAGAAACTACTTGCTTCTGGCGATCCTGATTTAGAGACTGCCCTCACTTTAGCCAAAAGTATTGAACATTCTCAATTTTGCGTTAAGGAAATGAGTTCTCCATCCTCGTCAACGAACTCTTCCTCTTCTGAAGTCAAACTATTGAATTCCAAACCTCCTTTCAAATCTAAAGCTTCTGTTTTGCCTAACATTACTCGTTCCGTTCCACCTAACATTTCTTCCAGAAACAGATCTGTGCAAAATGAATTAACATGTTTTCGTTGTGGCAGTAGGTCACATCTGGGTTCTGCTAAATTTTGCTTTGCTCTCAATCAAACCTGTTACAAATGTGGAAACAAAGGTCACTATTCCCGCATGTGCAAAGCTACTTCTACAAACAAGCCCGTTCCCTCTGTAAAGAATATTTCAGGAGAATCTGATGAAGAATGTTATGAACTACTGATGCTGTCTTCTGCTTCGCACGAGGCCGGAGTAGTAGAACTGTCCGCTTTGTCTGGCCTTCGGAAAAGAAAGTCTCCTTCTTGTTTAATAGCTGTGGATGGAGTTGTCTGCAAATTCCTTGCATATTCTGGTTCTCCTTTTACTTTGTTGAATTTTACTGATTTTAGCAAACTTTCTAATGTACTTTTGGAACCTTCTAGTATCAAGATTTTTGCTTATAATAGCAAAAGGGTTGAGGTTTTGGGGAAATGTTCCGTCAAACTTGAGTTTTATGGTGATTGCATTACCAGTATAGTGTTCATAGTTAAGGATTGTGCCAATTTGTTGGGGTGGGATGAACAAGGAGATTTGAACATTGTCTTAGATCCCAACCATCCAAACATGGTAATATCTCGCAGTGAATTATGTGAGTTTTACTCCTCGATGTTGACATCACCTAAGACCCTTGCTGTGTCTCATGTGTCTAACACCAAGTGGGCTCTCATGTTTCCTGAAGTTTTCAGTGGGGAATTAGGGAAACTCAAGGGTTTCCAATACAGAATAATTTTAAAAGAAGGTGCCATTCCAGTTGCCCATAAAGTACGGAAAGTGCCTTTAAGCTTACGTACAGAATTAAAGAAGGAATTAGAGCGGTTATGCGCTGCGGGTGTAATTGAGCCGATTGAGGGTTCTGAGTGGCTTGCTCCCATAGTTTTGGCGAGGAAATCTGACAAGTGCTTGAGGATGTGTGTTGACCTGCGTGATCTCAATGCCAATATTTGGATCGACTGGCAACCACTCCCAAACATCAACGAAATGTTAGCCACCCTCGAATGTGCCAAATTTTTCACCTCCTTCGATATTTCATCCGCATATCATCAGATTGTATTGTATTGTATTGTATTGTAAGGGGAATTTGTAAAGCGCGCTAACACCATGGGTTTCTTGGCGCTGGTTGAGTACTGAGGGACCAGAGGGATTTAACCGGATTGAGGGAAGAGCCATGTTTTTAGGGATTTACGGAAAAGGGTAAGAGAGTTAGAGATTTTGAGAGAAAGGGGAAAGGAGTTCCAAAGTTTAGGGGCCAGAAATGCGAATCTCCGGCCTCCGGATCTGCAAAGTTTGACGGGGGGATGGAAAGAAGGTGGAGGTGGGAAGATCTCAGGTTCCGGGAAGGACAGTAGGACCTGATAAGGGATTTCAAAAAGGCGGGACAGGAGCCAGATAAAGATTTGAAGGTGAGGCAGCCGATCTTGAAGGCCGCCCTCGAGATGATAGGGAGCCAGTGCAGTTTAGAGAGAAGGGGTTTGGCGGATTGCCATTTCGGAATCCCAAGGGCCAGTCTCGCCTTGAACTATGTCCTAATTCCAAGCACCTTACCTCTTTTGTAACTCCGGAGGGAGCTTATCGATACATTTGCATGCCGTTTGGCTTAGCTTCTGCCTCGGCTGTTTTTCAGAGGTTAATGAACAACCTGTTCAAGAACATTTCTGGTGTTGTCTTTTTCCAGGACGACATTCTGGTTCATGGCAAAACCGAACTTGAACATGATGAGCGCGTTTAACTAGTTCTCAACATACTTAAGTCTAGTGGGTTAACTTTGAGGCAGGATAAATGCTAATTTCTTCAAGACGGAGTAGATTATCTTGGTCACCACATTTCCCAAAATGGGGTTGAACCAAAAGTCAAGATCATTGATGCCATTCAAAATGCTCCTGTTCCTACGAACAAGGATCAGTTACGTTCATATCTTGGTTTGGTGGAGTATTACTCCAAATTTGTAAAGAATTTCTCTACCAAGACCGCTGCTATGCGTGGTCTACTCAAGAAAAATGTCAAGTTTGTTTGGGATAATGATTGCGATAGCAACTTCAATGTCATCAAGCATGAAATTATTGGAGCTCGCCCTCTGAAGTTATTTAACATCAATGACTTGTGTATTCTTTCCACCGATGCTAGTAATGTGGGTTTGGGGGCTGTCCTCATGCAGAGAAGGGGTGATGGTCACGAAGAAACCATTGCTTTTGCCTCCAGAACTTTGAGGGGTGCTGAGGGAACTTACTCTACCATTGAAAAAGAAGCTCTAGCGATGTGGTGGGGAGTTTTGCATTTCACATTTTTTTTGTGGGGGAACAGGTTCATCTTGAGAACTGACCATAAGCCCTTGATTGATCTATTCACGACTAAGGGTGGTGGCAGGGCAACTCCAAGGATCTCCTAGTGGCAATTCATATTACAGGAATTCCAATATCAGCTTGAATATGTGGCTGGGGCGAAGAATTTAGTTGCTGATTACTTATCCAGACTACCTCTTTCCAATGATGACGACAGCGTTGAGTGTGATGATTTGGAAGTAGTTTGTGCTGTTGGTTCTTTATGTGACTCTGTTGGATGTGCTCTTTCGAAGTGTGAGTGGTTGGAAGGGATTGCTTCTGATGATGACATGCAGTTTGTTATTGATCTTCTCTCCAAAACCTGGCCATGTGAAAAAACTTGTCCTGCCACTATTATTCCTTATTTGCGTCTCAAGGATGAGTTGTCTCTTGTTGATGGTATTTTGAGAAGGGGTGGGTTATTGGTAGTTCCTATTTCTATTTGTGGGAAGATTCTTGGTTTGGCTCATGAAGGTCATCCAGGCATTTGGTCTATGAAGCGCAGAGTGAGGCAGGATTTTTGGTGGCCATCTGTGGACAAGGATGTTGAACATTTTGTTCGTGAATGCTGTGAATCTATTGTCAGTGATAAGTCACAAGTCACCCATCCTCTGCCTGTTGGACCTATCGTTGTGAAGAGTGTTCCTTGGTCCAAATTGGCTTTGGACATTGCTGGACCTTATGGTCTCCTTGGTTCGACTACCAAATTTATCTTGGTGTTGATTGACTATATGTCCAAGTGGCTTGAAGTAAGATTTGTTGATTCCATCAGTTCTTCTGTGGTGATTTCATTTTTACGTGATGTTTTCTCTAGGGAGGGTTTTCCTGAAGAGATAGTTTCGGATAATGGTATGCAGTTGGTTTCTGCTGAAATGTCTTCGTTTTTCAAGGAAATTGGTATTAAACACGTTTGCACGTCACTCTATCACCCTCGCAGCAACGGTTTGGTTGAGCGTTTCAACCGTGTTGTCAAAGAGCATCTTCAACTGGCTTTAGTGAATGGTTTGCAGTGGCGTCAAGCGGTTGCCGACATGTTGTGGGCTGTAAGAACCACTCCACATGTTTCAACTGGTGCTGCTCCTTTTACTTTGTTGCGTGGTAGGGTCGCTGGTACCAAGTTGAACAAAGAGTGGATGTCCAGGAAGGTTGAGGATGCTGCTGGTTTAGCTAGAGTTGCTGATGTCAGGGTTTCAGTTCAAAGCAAGTATGATACCAGATCGGACGTGTCGTCTTCTTGCAAGGTGAAGGTGGGTGATTGGGTGAGGATAAAGAAACCTGGATTTCTCCGCAAAGGGGAGTCACGGTTTTATTCTCCTAAGAAAGTGGCTGCTGTGAGGGATTATGTGGTGGTGTTGGAAGATGGAAGGGTTTGGAGTAAGAGTATGGTTTCTATCGTTCCTGGCCCCATGGTTGAGAGTGTCGGGAAGCGATTGGGGGTCAGTATTTCTCCTTCCGATCCCAAGGTGGGTGGTGTGGTGCGCTCTGATAGGAACTTTCGGAGAAGAGAAACTTCCTCCAGAGTCAGATCTGTTCCTGCCAAATTTCAAGACTATGTGATGATGTAATTTCTATACCACGTAGTGGGTGCAATGATGTTGTGTTGTAATAATCTAATGTTTGCTTTTCAATATAAATTGATTGTGTTGTAATTATCTAATGTTTGCTTTTCATTATAAATTGATGCATTCTATTATCTCGTTTCTTTCCTCCTTTAGCTTCTTTCCTTTTCTCTTTTGCATTCCTTTTCTTTTTTCTTTGTTTCTTCTTTTGTTTTCTCTGTGAAGAAAGGGAGGTGTGTTGGGATTTCTCTCTCTCCCTGCATTCTACATAGAATGTTCCCTGCGTGGAACACTTGGTTGATACTTCCCTTGGCAGATGCTGCCGGGGAGTTGCTGTAACTGGACGTCAAATAAAGTCTTGGTTCCACTTACCTGTCGTGTGGATCTCGCTGCTCTTCACATTGGATTTCTCATGTTGGCTGACAATCTCAAATCGTGGATTATGAATATGCCTGCACCTTCGTTGGGACATTGTAATTTTTGGCAGTGCCAGGAAATAACTCACAAGGAGAAAAAAATGGACTATTATTGAGTACCCAGAGAGTGACAATCTAGGCAACACTTGCTGTGTGCCATAACACAAGCTCTTAGAATCGCGATTTAACCCCTTCGCTGCTAGGCCTTTTCCCCTCCTGTGCTAAGACTTTTTTTGGCGATTTGGGTCAGTGCGCGCTTAGGCCACTGTAACCTTTTGACCATATAAGGTATCCACGCCAAATTTGCGTACTTTTCTTCCAACATCATGGGGATTCTAAAGATACCCAGGGTTTGTGGATTCCCTTGGAGGGGTCTCAGCAATTAAGCAAAATACAGTAAAAATGTAGTTTTTTTCAGAAAAACGGGGAAAACAGGTTGCCAATGAAAGCCTCTGGGTTTTTCCCTGCAAATGTTATCAAAAAAGGGGTTCTGGGGCTGAAATCAGCATTTTCTCAGTTTTTAGGCAATGACAGTCTTTTGTAAGAGAACTAACATTTTTCACACAGTTTTGGCATTTTTCTGGGACTTTGCCTATTTTTGCTATTTTTAGTGCTTTCAACCTCCTTCCAGTTAATGGTAGAAATAAGTTAAAAAGCAATAATTGATCCTAGAAAGCTATACATTTTAGAAAAGTAGACACAATTCTGAATTCAGTAAGGGGTCATTTGTCTAAATCCATGAAGGTTTCTTTATATTCAATTCAATTCACTTCAATTAGTATTTATTATGATTTAGAATTCCGAAGAATTCCACATTAAGTACATAAATAAAACATCATTCATTACATACAAGAATGCGGAGTAAAAATAAGAGTACAATTTTATACTAAGATACCAACAATAAAAAAAAAACACTTTTCCTTCAGTAGACTAAGCTGTGCACTGGGCAACATCATATCAATGCAAAAAAACTTCTTTCAGTTAAAATACACTATGGGCTATCAGGAAAACCTACTTTAAAAAGAGGTACACAGAAGAGTTAATAACAGTTATAATCGGGATTTAGGGAAAAGGGGAAAGCACTACCTTATCATTCAAAAGTGCAAGTGCTCTGTGCCATTTCTGGAGGAGTGTTTAACAAAAGCTCCCCTACAAAAAGTGCAAGTGCTCTGTGCAATTTTTTAGGGCAAATGTTTCCCACCCACCCCAAGCAGCAGTATAGATGATTTAACATCGAGATATTATAAGTTCTCGAGTCACTTAACAAACGTCCTACAATTAAAACACACTATGGGCTGTCAGGAAAACCTAATTTAAAAAAGAGGTACACAGAAGAATTAATACCAGTTGTAATCGGGATTTAGGGAAAAGGGAAAGGCACTACCTTATCATATAAAAGTGCAAGTGCTCTGTGCAATCTTTGGGGGAGAATTTACCAAAACTCCCCTGCAGCTATAAAAATAATCTAACCCAAAGGTATTAAAAAGGACCATTTACATGTCATACAAAAAGTGCAAGTGCTCTGTGCAATTTCTTAGGACAAATATTTCCCACCCTCCCTTAACATCGAGATATTATAAGATCTCGAGTCAATTAAAAATGTTCCAATCCTAATAAATATTTAAAAAACCTTTGAAGAACCGAAAAATTTTAAAACACATCAGTTCGGATGGAGGGGACAGAAGACAATTACGGGCCTGTTCAGCTGTTGAGATATTATACTTTAAAAAAGCAAACCTTAAATATCTTCATCGTATTGAGTGGAGTGCAGGACACACAATCAAGACATGATTCGGATCTTGTATACCGCAATTACACAGATGACAATATCTTTCATTTTTGGGAATTCCTTCCCAGGCCTCTGTTACAATTCTTAGGGGTAATAAATTCATTCTTAACAACAAAATCACCCTACGAACTCCGTGTTCCAGGTTCCATAGAACATACGGCTGGGGGTTTTTAACAATAGAACTCCCAACAATGCAGTCCATCCTTCCATTCAATGAACATAGAATCAAATCTCTTTTGCAAGAGACCACATATATTGACTTCTTAATTATATGCTTTAACGAGGTTTTACATAGAGCTGCAGCCCCTTCCTTATCTAAACCGAACATACTAAAAGCCTTTGTATAATTTCTAAAAATAGCGCTTTTCCCTATCATATTTACAAATATTTCCCTGTGCAGTGCTGCCCTCAACAAATTATCGGGGCCATTTATCAAAGCATTATACCACCTTAAACAGGCCGCCATTGATAATACATATGTCGAGAGAAGACCAAATTCGAGCCTAAGTGCCACGATTGGCACAGCATAATTCAAATTACATATTTGGTGCCAAATCTTTCCTTCCACTTTCTCAAATTTGGTCCATTCACACTCATCTACTGTTTCACTAGCATAATTCAAAGTCGGTGGGATTTTTATTTTGTAAACCGAGATGATGTGGGGAACGTGTCTTTTCCCACATTGCATACACAGGCGAATAATAGCCGAAGCTTGTGAAATTGCTTTCCCTTTACAATGGTCCATATGTCTGCTAGCAGAGCACCTGTTTGAAAATATTTTTCCTAAATATGGATAAAATTTCACAACTTCCAGTTTCTCCCTTTCCAGAAACCAACTCAGATTTTTTCTAACCTTACACCCTTGATAAGTAAAGATCATAACTTTGCTCTTTAAAATGTTTATTTTTAAAAAGTGCTCTTCTGTGTACCCAACCATTTCTCTCAATCTTCTTTGCAGCCCAATAGGTGTTAAATCCATTATTATTACATCATCTGCGTACAACAGACAACTTAGTTTAAGAATACCTAATTGGGGAGGGTCCCCTTTACTCCATCCTACCCGACCCGGCAAATCTTTGATATAGATAGAAAAGAGTAAAGGGCCCAAAAGGCACCCCTGCTTCATATTTTCCTTGATAGGCCTTGAGAACCCCCCAACAACATTTTTGTCCACGTCAAAGAGTGGAGTGCAATTATTAATCTTAACAGGTTCCCAGGGATCCCCATTGTGACCAATTTCCTCCACAGCGGCCCCTATCTACCCTATCGAACGCTGTGGAGAAATCTATAAAAGCAGTATACAACGGGACCCCTCGGCCCACAGGATATTTTTCAATTAACGTTTGTAGGACGGAGATGTTATCCAGAGTACCACTATTCTTACAGAATCCTGTTTGCTCCAGAGGTATGTGATTATTTCCGAATGCCCACTCTTGCGAGTGGCCAAGAATACTCTTCGCAAACAGTTTCCCCGTTGCGTCTAAAAAGGAGATTTGTCTGAAACTGTCCGGGGAATTTCTTGGGCCCTTCTTATATAACGGGACCAATATACTTCCCTTCCAGGAATACGGGATGTTCCCAGTGTCATAACAGTGAGCAAACAACGTATATAAAAATTTTGCCCAATCTTCACGATCCTGTTTTATTATTGCTACTGGAACATCATCTGGTCCCATTGCCCCAGAGTATCTTGACCCCTTAATGTAACCTACAATTTCCGATTCTGTTGGTTCTCCTACCTCAACCCCCAATTCTGAGTTCTCAGGAACCCCCTCAAACTGATCTGCTAATTGATTAGGAGCATACAATTGGGAAATATAAGTGGACCATTCAGATTCGGAGATTAACATGGGTTGTGATTTTTCCCTACCATCACAAAACTTCGCTATCAATGCCAAATACTTTCTAGTATCCCCGGATAAGGTCCTTCGCGAAGGGTTACCCATTTTCCATCTTCAACTTTCCTCCGATCTGATACTATTTTTCTTTTCCATACCTGTTTTAGTCTGTATATCTCTCTCTGATTTTTTAAACTAGGAACTCTAAATTGGAGTCTGATCAACCCGTTAATCTCCTTATTCAGTTTTTTGATTTCCCATGGAATTAATACTGTAGGGGAGGTTCTCATGTCTTGTTTATTTCTTCCCAGTTTTCTAATTGCTCCCAACACTCTCTCGTACCACAATCGGAGTCTCCGGAATTGCCCTAAATGCGATATTCTTAAATACCCTCTGAAAGTTCGGAAGTGTCTTATGTGACCAACAAGTACGGCCATTATTTCGCGAATAGGTGACATTTTCCTTCCTCTGGTTCCAGAGTTCAGGCTTCTCGATATTTATAGCCATCTTTACCACTAAGATATCATGGTCACTCATCTTAGAGGGGAGCACCATAAACTGTGTACACGCACTGAACAATTGAATGGTAACTGCCATGTAATCAATAAGGGTCTGACCATAAGTTCTGTTAAAAGTACAAGATGCAGGTGAATCCTCAGGAAATCTACCATTTAAAAGTACTAAGTCAAGATTCCTAAGATTTTGCAAGAGGGAAAGGCCGCGTTTATCAGATTTTAACTGAGCAGGAAGTACAGACTCTGGAATAGCCCACACCTCCTCCAAATCCGTTACTTTCTATAAAGCTTTCTTTATAGAAAGTAACAGTTAAATATTGGAAAAATTATTAGTTGTCTCAACGTTTTCACCTGTAACTTCTTGTAATTTTGTCAGCTCTTTGAAATATACCGTTACATCCGTTAGACCTTCCTGGTTGTGGGGATATACAGGACTTGTAGTTTTGCCAAGAACGCGACAAACCCAGAGCCAAAAACTGAGCAGCAACTTGCAATGATTTCTTATTATGTACCGGGTATAGAGCAATTATTCTGTGAAAATGTATACATGGAAAAGTTGGTATGAAAGACACCTATGTATTTCTGAATTGGGTACAAAATATAGAGTTTAGAAACCATATATATTTCCACATTTTCAAAATTGGGAATACTCATACTAGCCTGAGAATTATTGCTCATTTTTCAAAATGATTTTATTTTAAACAATGTCTTTAATTTTGAAGGAAGAAATGCATGAAAACTCAATAGGTAATAACAGTTGATTTACAAATCTGAATTACCCTAAGTCTCCCGATAAAAACGGTACCTCACTTGTGTGGGTCGGCCTTGTGCCTGCGACAGGAAACGGGGCAAAATGCAACGTGGTCATACCTCAATTTCGCAGTTAAAAATTGACCCTTTTTTGGCAAAGTACCTACCTGTAGTTTTTGCACCCTAGCTCTGCCGGCACCTAGGGAAACCTAGCAAACCTACACATTTTTGAAAGGTAGACACCCTGGGGAATCCATGATGGGGTGACTTGACTCCTTCCCACCAGGTTCTGTTACCCAGAAATCCTTGTAAATCTTAATAAATGTACAAAAAAACAAATTTTCCCCCCATTTCTGTGGTGGAAAGTTCTGGAATCTGCGTGGATTCACAAATTTCCTTCCATCCATGGAGAGCCCACGCAAAAATGTATGGAAAAGTGTTTTTTAACCTAATTTTAAGGTTTGCAGGGAATTCTGGGTAGGAAAACGTTGGGAGACCCACGCATGCCATACCTCTCTGGATTCCCCCGGGTGTCTAGTTTTCAGAACTGTTTGGGTTTGGTAGTTTAACAAGATGGCCACCGAGCCCGGGGCAAAAAACTCAGGTACCCCCCGACAAAATAAGGTAGATTTGCTGTAGGTAATTTTTAAGTCTCCACCGTGCGATTTGGGCCTTTTCCAGTTGCAGCCACTATGCCTACAAAGGCAAGACAGGTACCATTTTTATTGGGAGACCTGGAGGAACGCTGGGTGGGAGAATATTTGAGGATCCACACAGATTCCACAACTTTACCACAAAGAAAAGCGATTTTGTTTGCAAAATTTGAACTTTGCGGTGAATTCTGGGTAGGAGAATGATGAGGGACCCACGCAAGCTATACCTCGCTGGAGTCCCCCGGGTGTCTAGTTTCCAGAAATTTGTGGGTTAGGTAGGTTTCCCTAGATGGCCACCGAGCCCCGGGTCAAAAACTCATGGGAACCCCCTTGCAAAACCAAAATGTTTTGACTGAATTAAGTTTTCAGTTCAACAGTGTGAGATTCTTGGGACAATATTGCATGGAAATTGTGACAGACATTTTCAAGTTTGCAGGACATTGTGGATAAAAAAAAACCTTAGAATTCACAAGAAAGACATGACCATATACTCCCATGGTTTAACAACAATATCTACATTTAGTAAGTTATTTATAGCTGTATTGTACACCTTAACAGAGTTACTCAAAAGTCAAACATTCCAGCATGGCTATCTATTCCTCAAACACACACACATACAGGTTGGATTTGGCACCAGGGCGAGTGATGGTTCAGTACATACATTTTTATTAACAAGATATTTCACAGAAATGAAATGCTCCATCAATAAATAAATGCATAAAAACCGAACCAGTGAATCGCAACTCGTGAGCTGTAAAGCCACGACAAGACCCAAACCGTTTTACAGGCCATTCACGCACCTTTCATACCTGATACACACCATACCATTGAAACCATCCGGAAGGAATAGAAACACATTACAACATTCACAAAAAGGGACAAGTTACACCCTACTTCAGAAAGAGAAAAAATACAAATATTACTGCACTGCCATCTAATCCACAAGCACACATACATACTGGTTGGATTTGGCACGAGGGTGAGTGATGATTCAGTACATACAATTGTATTCGCAAGTTATTTCACAAAAATGAAATGCACTGTGAATAATTGAAAGTATGAGAAACTGAACCACTGACTCACAGCTCATGAGCTGTAAAGCCACGTCAAGGCACCAACCTCTTTACAGGCCATTCATACACCTTTCATACGTGTGACACATACAAAACATTCACACCGCCAGCCACAGGCCCATCACATTACAACACTCACACCAGCAGACAGCGCCATTCAAGGGCCCATCACTTTCACATACCCGCCTTCCTGACACAGCAACTACACAAAATGATGGACTGCGTGGGGTGTCGCTCAACTAGCAGAGTGTGTAGTGACCAACAGAAAGTAACTACTCACACAACGCCAGCCGAGCGCAAGTCCACCCACACCACCATCCAAGCACCAGGCCATGCATGTCGCCAGCCAAGCACGACTCCACGCACACCGCCAGCCAAGCGTCACTCCACGCACACCGCCAGCCAAGCGCCACTCCACGCACACCGCCACCCAAGCGCCACTCCATGCACACCACCAGCCAAGCACCACTCCACGCACACCGCCAGCCAAGCGCCACTCCACACACACCGCCAGCCAGGCACAACTCCACGCACACCTCCAGCCAAGTGCCACTCCACGCACACCGCCAGCCAAGCACCACTCCACGCACACCACCAGCCAAGCGCCACTCCACGCTCACCACCAGCCAAGCGCCACTCCACGCACACCGCCAGCCAAGTGCCACTCCACGCACACCGCAAGCCAAGCGCCACTCCACGCACACTGCCTGCCAAGTGCCACTCCACACACACCGCCAGCCAAGCACCACTCCACGCATACCTCCAGCCAAGCGCCACTCCACGTACACCGACAGCCAAGCAGCAATCCACGCACACCACCAGCCAAGAGCCACTCCACGCACACCACCAGCCAAGCGCCACTCCACGCACACTGCCAGTCAAGCGTCACTCCACGCACACCTCTAGCCAAGCGGCACTCCACGCACACCGACAGCCAAGCACCACTCCACGCACACCACCAGCCAAGCGCCACTCCACGCACACCACCAGCCAAGCACCACTCCACGCACACCGCCAGCCAAGCACCACTCCCCGCACACCACCAGTCAATCGCCACTCCACACACACCGCCAGCCAAGCACCACTCCACGCACACCTCCAGCCAAGCGCCACTCCACGCACACCTTCAGCCAAGCGCCACTCCACACACAGCGACAGCCAACTTAAAAGGTGTCAACTTTGACCCAGGAGAACACTCCTTGAACACAATAAAAGCATTGAAAGATGATATGTTGAAAAAATGGATGGCCAACATCTTATACCAAACATAAGCCTTCTGAATAGCAGTGTAAGGTTCCAACCTCTGATCTACTCTGTCAACACCACCCATGTGCTTATTGTAGTCCAGAATGCACACAGGTTTGTGCCCTTCAGCAACCTGACCCCAAACTGGCAGAGGTGAAGTACTCTCATCATGGATGGTATTCAGCATGTACACATCCCTCCTGTCCACAAATTTCACAACTAGTAGTTCGCCACAACGTAAGGAACTGCACTGACCGCTCTGAAGTTTCTTGCAAACAGCTCCTTTGGAGAACCTTTGCGGTTAGAGCGGATTGTGCCACATGCAAAAGTGTCCACTTTAAACAATTCCTTAAACAATTGCACAGCAGTGTAGAAGTTATCAAGGTGCAAATGGTGGCCTCTGTTGAACAGTCTTCTAGCAAGATCCCACACAATTTTCTCTGACACTCCAAAAGTGGACGGGCAACCAGGGGGGTCAATAGTGGAATCTCTACCAGTGTACACACGAAAATTTAAAACATACCCTGTCTTACTCTCAGACAACATATACAGTTTAATTCCATAGCGTGCCCTCTTGCTAGGGATGTACTGCCTAAAAACCAAACGACCCTTGAAGAAAACCAAAGACTCATAAATAGAAATTTCTTTCCCAGGAATGTAAATCTCTGAAAATCGATCAACAAAGTGATGAAGAACAGGCCGAATCTTAAAAAGACGGTCACAGTCAGGGTGACTACGTGGCAACGCCAAAGAATTATCCGCAAAATGCAACATGCGCAGCAAAAGTAAATACCGATCACTAGTCAAAACAGCTGGAAATATGGCTGTTGCCATCAAGGGACTGGTAGACCAATATGAAGCCAGGTTCGGCTTCTTTAACAAACCCATCAATGAAGTCAATCCCAAAAACTTCTTCAGCTCTTCCAGATTTGTGGGAGTCCACCGGGTAGCTCTAGAGTGGGGCCTAATTTTGTCACTGTTGACCCTCAATAACTGTTCAGCATACAAATTAGTCTGCTCAACAATCTCACCCAAAAACACATCATCCATAAATAACTGAAAATACTGTATAGGCAAAAGGTTTTCACAATCCACTCTACACCCTGCATCCCCGCTTAAGGCAGGCAACACCGGCTGCACCATGTTAGGATCAACCCAGAGTCCAACACTTCCAGTAGGAAGACTAGCAGCCTCAGGCTGCAATCCAGATGCCTCTTGCACCATCGGCACAGCAGTGTCCTCCTCTAAAACAGGCCCTTCATCTGCACTGAGAGTACCTTCATCATCCGATGATCCCATGTGGAGAGAAAACTCACTGCCAGAATCTTCCCCTCCCTCCTCTCCCTCGGACACACTGTCAGTGTCATAATCCGGCTCAGAGGAAGACTCAAGAAGCATACCAACCTCCTGCTGAGCAGTCATTCTACGGCTAGCCATAATGATTACTAATAAAAGTAAATTGTCTCACAAGTCAACAAAAAAATCACTATGTAAAATAAACAATGAACAAAATTCACCTTTAACAAAAATACCTATACACTGCAAAACAAAACCACTCACTTGCCTGAAGCAGCTAAACTCACCACCACGTACTAAGCAGACACAGTATGGATCAACAATATCCCACTAAAAAAGAAAGAGAAAACAAAAATACACATAAGACAATGCAAAACACATCACAAATAATTTCATGCTCAAAACAGTAACTAAATGCCACTTTGACACCGCTTACAAAAAAAAAATTACATACATTGCAATATTACTCATTTGGAGTACATACAACAAAAATAATTTTGTTACCTAAAAAATGCAACTACACAAAACTGCAGAACAACCACTGTTGAAACCGCAAACAGGAAGCAAAAGCTTTACACTAGATGTAAAGAGAAGAAATGAAAATTAGAATCACATATTCAAAAAATGCACCAGTCCACCTGTCAAGCTAAGGGGTAGGTGGGCCAAACAGTATAAAATCAAAAGGGGAGCAACCCTTGCCCATGAGGCCTCCACCACCAAAACAAAAATTAAAAAAACTCTGGTGTATAGTGGCTTCTGCCCCCCTTGGGGACAGATGGAACTAAACACATTCTGCTACTCTCCCACTCAAAGAGGCAGTAAAGGCAACAATCATCCTCCCATAAAAGGGGAACGACCCATGTCCAAGGGTCGGATCCCCAACATAAAAATAAACCCTGGTGCCCTAGTGACCGATAAAAAACCCAGCAAAACTGCCCTTCAAGGCAACACCAAAAGGGGGATGATGGACGGAGCCCTTGAGCAAATCTAACACTCACCCCCAGTCAACTGATCTTGGTTTAATCCATTATCATTATTTAGCTCAATTCACCAATCCAGGTTAGACATGACCAAATGCAAATCAGACTGTCCCTTTGCGCTTTGATTGCCCTAAGTTGGCAGACGTGGGTCCCTTGCTCACTTTGCCACTGGACTCAAGCTAACCTGGCTGATAACGGCTGATTAGCCAGTAACCAGTCCCATTATGGTTGTTTCCGGGCCAGGTAAGATATGGCTTGGCAGTTCGGGCTGGACTGCTCCCATGAGGCATAGGGACAGACTAATTTGCATATGGCCATGTTTGAATTGGGGTGCTGCAGTGACCTACAACCTAACATCATGGGCATACCAAAATGGCAAGGCAAAATATTTGTGCCAAAAAAGGGTAGTGACCTTTGCCCAAGGGGATACTCCCCACTACATTTACACAATTGGCACAGTGTGTCAAACGAATTATTACCAAACAAAGCTAAAAGGATGGCCCCCAAAACATAAACAAAAAAGTGGGCATCAAAAAAAGGCCCCCAAGGGGAGTGACCCTTGTCCAAGGGGCCACTCCCCAGCACATCCCTAAATTTAAAAAAAAATTGCCCCCAAGAAGGGAGCGACCATAGTCTTAGATGGTCGCTCCCCTACTCACAAAAAAAAATTGTGGGCTACCTAAAATGGCCCCCAAGGGGAGTAACCCATGCCAAAGGGGCCACTCCCCAGCACATCCTTTATATTTTTGATAAATTGGACTCCCCCAGGGGTAGTCGAAAGGCTTACGAAATGCCCCCTAAAGGGGAGCGACCCTTGTCTAAGGGGTAAATAAATAATTGTTTTGAAGACCTAAAATGGCCCCCCTGAGAGTGGCCCTTGCCCAAGGGGCCACTCCCCAAAACAATGCCCGATTTTATATATTTTATTCAAAATATAAATAAAGTTGTGCCCCCTCCCGGGTGGCCAACAACTTAAAAAATATGCCCCCTAAAGGGGAGCAACCCTTGCCTAAGGGGTCGCTCCCCAAAACTAAATATAACACCTAAAATGGCCCCGTGAGAGTGGCCCTTGCCTAAGGGGACACTCTCCAAAACTATGCCCGTTTTTTTTCCTTTTTTTAAAATAATTAAATTAAGTTGTTCCCCCTCCCGGGTGGCCAACAACTTAAAATATATGCCCCCTAAAGGGGAACGACCCTTGCCCAAGGGGCCGCTCCCCAAACCAACAAACGTTGCCATTTCTCAAAAAAAATAATCCTTGGCGTGTAGTGGGCATTCCTGCTGCACGATCGTGCAGCAGGAATGCTCTAAAGAGGTATTGAGGGAAAGGAAAACCCTTTCCTTTCCCCCGATGCCTCTTTAGTTCAAATCCCCCCTGCCCCAGCCCCCAAACTTACCTCTCTCTCCTCCGACGCGCCGGAAACAAATGGCTTCCCTGCGCGTCAGAGGAGAAAGGGAACCTGCAATGACGTCAGCGCGCCTCGGTCTTCCCCTGCCTTCCCCGCAGAATCGAAGGAAATGGGGCACCCACGGGGGGAGCACTGGCGCTCCCCCCGCGGGTGGGGCTCAATGACGAGCTGAGCTCGTCATGAGCACCCGAGCACTGTATGCCATGACGAGCTCAGCTCGTCATGAGCATACAAGGGGTTAACAAGTTTTTAGGGTAATAAGGAAAGGGAGTGGAGCACTAGTTACTTTGTAACTTGTTATTGAAGAAAGATGACAATTTATGATGAATTTTAATTTAGTCAATGCAAGGTGGTTGATAGCAGTGAAATTCTATGTGTGCGGTGGGGGAAACAACCATTACAATGCAGTCATTACAATGCACTACCTTTACAACGCAGCAGTTCAAACACAACTGCCTTTACATCACATGCCATTATAACACATACCATTACAACGCATGCTATTACAATGCATTATAAGTTAAGTAATGGAGATTGTTTAGTTTTTGGGTGGGTATGGGTTTTGTGGTACATGGGAATAGTAATTTTCACCCCTACACTATCCAACACTTTCCCTACTGTTGCATTCACTGGAGTAGGAATAGTAATTTTTACTCCTACACTAGCCAACACTTACCCCACTGTTACCCTAAAAGTATTATGTGTTGTAATGGTATGCATTGTAATGGTACTTTTTAAAAATGTGTTGTAATGGCATGCGCTGTAAAATCATGCAGTGTAATGGAAGTTGCGATACAAAAACTGCGTTGTAAATGCATGCATTGTAATTGCTTGCATTTTAACATCACATATTCGTGCTGTGGTAGCTGAGCAACAGATTTTAAAGCCACATTTACATGCAATGAAATGTTCTCAGTGCATGCAACGTCTTGGGTACTCATGCATTTGTCCTGCACACAAAGCTTGCTGTCATCAGTATGCCCCGGATTACAATACATCACAAATTCAAAGATTGTTGTGATGTGTTTTTGCCAGCCCCATTCCACCTTCCACTGCGGCAGTACTATGTTATGATATAATGGAAATGCGAACAGTGTAGATCTGTACTCTGTTGTTCATTATCCATCTGTAATAAATGACGGTCCGGGTGAGTAAGCCAAGTCAGCATTTGTGCTCTGGAATGCGTGATTTTACAACACATGCAATAAACACGCATGCCTTTTCCACGCAGTCTTTACCAGGCAGATGCCTTTACCATGCATGGTACGTATATGTAAGGTAAGGGGCCCGATTCACAGAACTAACTTAAGACAAAATCCTAAAAGTACTACTTCTGGTATTAACAGAAGTTAGGATTTTGTCTTAAGACAAACTTAGGATAGACTTAAGACAGACTTAAGACAGACTTAAGCTAGGATTTTGTCTTAAGTCTGTCTTAAGTCTGTCTTAAGACAAACTTAAGACAAAATCCTAACTTCTGTGAATACCAAAAGTAGTAAATTTAGGATTTTGTCTTAAGTTAGTTCTGTGAATCAGCCCCATCATTTTTATTATTTCTAAATAATTTATGGGAAACCTTCCAAACACCCACTATGCTTTAATTTATTTGTAACCTCTCTTTACCCCTACCAGCCACTAAACTCAAACATTACCCTTGAATAGAAAAACAAAATGCGGCTGTCAACGGTTTAGCACCTCAGTTCCTAAATTTGAAAAAGGCAATTAGAGAGTCTGTGCAGCAGCTTCCGGGGATCGCCGCACTTCCACTCCGCTGGAAACCAGATAGATGAGTTTGTACAAAGAGGGAATGTGCACCAGAAAGAAGTCAATGAGCTTCAAATCTGTCCAAAAGGGCTCAAATATCTTAATCTCAGTCCGATCAGTATGTATACATGGGTCAATATATTCCAAAGCCCAAAATCTCCTTGTCCACAGAATTGGTCCCTCGTCAAGATTTACAAACCAAATCCGGACGAGTGACCGATTCTGTACGCGTTGACACCGACCAGGATTATTGGCCACTACACTGGCATTTGGAACGCGGTAATAGCGAAAGTGATTATTATTTTTTGCGACTTGGCCATCTTCTGTGGACATGGAGAATTTGGGCTAACTTTTTTGGGCCATCATCTCTTGGAAGACTGTGGGACATTGGAATTTAATAGCACGTCTGTCCTTACAACTTATGAATTCTGGCTTCATTTTACTCTGATTGAGCCTTGGAATATATTGACCCATGTATACATACTGATTGGACTGAGATTAAGATAGCCCTGACCAAGTTCCATTCGGAACGAAACGTGTTGGCTGATGCCCAATTTTAAACTACTGCTACAATAAAGGGTATATATTTTTTGGACAGATTTGGAGCTCAATGACTTATTTCTGGTGCACCTTCCCTCTTTGTACGAACTTAAACATTACCCTTACCTCTCTTAAAAGTACCCACCATGAACCCTAAAACTATCCTTACATCCCTCTACCACTGCCCCAAAACCCTATAAACCCTAAAATGACCCTTCCCTTTATTTATTGCTGCCAATCCATAAATCCTAAAATGACCCCCAGGTCCCTCTAATCCTCATCCCCTTCATAACTAGTGAGATAACCCTATATCGCTGACAGAAAAAAGAACAAAGGAATGCTGGACCTACCCCTCCCCCTCCTTCTGGGAGTACATAAGCGTACTGGTCCCAGCATTTCTTCAGTCTTTTTTCTGCCTCTGCTTGTTGGAGAGAAAACGTTGCAGGAGCGTGGTCGTTCCTGTCTGTGCTGGTACTTACGTTGGAGCTGCCGGGCAGTGTCTGCGTGACTTTTTGGTTTCCTCACCCTCCCTGCCGGGCTTGGGGGATGAGGTTCGGGCCCCGTTGCTTCCTGGAGTTGCTGGGGTCTTCTGGCCACCCCTTCTGGCTTGCCGGACTGTGCCTGGAGGCGCAGCGTGTCCAGACATCGGAAGGCGGGTTGCTGTGGTTTCCGCCTTCTTGGTCGCGTTGCCTGTCTTCCGGGAGTCTGTCGGGAGCGGCAATCAGGTGCTCCAAGGCAGGCTTCTCCACTTGGGGATTTAGGAGACCGCATGGGTAAGTACCGATTAGCGGTCAGGTATATGTCGTTACATGCTGCCTGTTTTTTGGATTTCTCCAGTTTGGGTTTCCTGGGGCTGGCTTTGTGTGAGCGCTGTATCTGATGTATTGGCGTTTGGTTTATTCTCAGGATGGACAAGCATGCTTGCAAAAGCCACCATAGGGAGCGCTCCTCCTTCTCTGACTCCTCGTCCTCCCCTTCTCCTGTCAGGTCTCGGCATTGCAGGGAGTGCGGTGATGCCAGGATTAAGCGTCTTATCAGGGAGACTCTGGGCGAGATGGGGGTAATGGTGCTCGTTCTAAGGGCCCGGGGCCAGTGTCTTCTGGTTCTTCTGACGGCGAGGCTGAGTGGTTGGGGGACGCTGAGCACAAGGGAAAGTACATTGATAAAGGCATGTTGGCTGGGTTACTGAAGCATGTCAAGTCAAACATGGGGTTTCGGATGATTAAGCTCCGAGTACGTCTGGTGGTCCCTTGTTGCACCAGTTTCAGAGCACTGCTACTGTTGATGTTCCTATTCATTCTTTCATTAAGGATGTCGTGCAGCGGGAGTGGGTGGATCCCCATCAGATCATGCTTCCTCATTTTATGGCTAAACTTTATCCATTGCAGGATATGTCTACTGAGTTGCCGGACTCAATTCCTATTGATTTCTTTGTGGCCAGTCTGGTGGGTCGCACTTCCCTGGTGGAGGATGCCGTGCTGAAGGATCCTGCTGCTAAGAAGGTTGATACCTTCCTCAAGAAGATGTTTTCTGGGCATTGAGGGCTGGCATTTATGGGACTTATGTGTCGCAGTCTCTTCTTTCGGATATCAAGTCCCTGTATCAGTCGATGGATGATGCTACTGACTGTTCAAGTCTTCTAGAACATATCGAGAGACAAGTTGAGTTCCTCTCGGATGTGTCCTTCGATGTGGTGCCAGCTTCTGCCCTTTCCAGTGGGGCATGAGTAGCAGCTCGTCGCAATCTGGTTTTGAAGGACTGGAAGATGGACTATGCTCAGAAGGCTTGCGCTTTACGTCTGCCTTTCAAGTGGACAAAGATGTTTGGGGAGGAGTTGGAGGATAAATTGCATAAGTTGTTAAGGAGAAGAAGCATTCTTTTTCGTTTAAGCAGGCCTCTGCTCTTTCTGTCTCCTCAACGCCTAAATCTTTTTTCCGTACTTCCTCTTGTAGGCAGTTTTCTGGGGGCCGGGGGAGGTTTTCTTCTGGTCGTGGCCGGGATAGAAAGGCTAAGTCCCCCCCTCCCAAACCAGGTTCCAGACTATATGGTTGTGGTTGATCATTGGTAGGCGGTCGGCTGCGGTTCTTCCTGCCAGCCTGGGTGCAGTCCTGTTCAGACTCCTGGGTGTTGGACATCATTTGTGTGGGTCATGTCATCGAGTTCTCATGTCCTCCTCCGGACTCGGGGGTGCGTCCGACTCCTTGGCCGTCCTGTCTGTCCAAGAGGTCCGATCAGTCTCTGGGGGTCAATGCGCTTCTCCAGAAGGGTGCAATTCAGGAGGTTCCACCTCTGGAAGTGGGGCTGGGGTTTTACTCTTCGAAATTCCTGGTTCCCAAGGCGACGGGGGTTCGCCTGGTCCTGGATTTGAAAGCTCTGAACAAATGGGTGGTTTGTCTGCCTTTTTGTATGGAGACACTGCAGTGGGTGATCCCGTTGGTGCTTCCAGGCCATTTCATGTGCACCCTCGATCTTCAGGACACCTACTACCATGTCCCGATGCATCCTCGGTCTCGTCGCTTCCTGAGGTTTTGTGTTCAAGGAAGTCACTTTCAGTTTTGGGTCCTGCCTTTCGGCCTGAGGTCTGCTCTGAGGGTGTTTACCAAGGTTGTGGCTCCATTGGTGGCTGTGCTGCATCTTCGGGGGATCCTGGTATACCCTTACCTTGATGACTGGTTGATCCATGCTCCCTCTTGGTCCCTGTTGTTGGAAGCTCAGAGGGTGGTGTGTTCTGTGTTGAGGGTTCATGGTTTTCTTCTGAATCTTCCCAAGTGACAGCTGTCCCCCTCCCAGGACTTGACTTTCATTGGTGCCCGGTTTCGGACCGATCTGGGCAGGGTGTTCTTGCACGTGCCTTGGGTCTTGACGTTGGTGTCTCTGGCTCGGAGGTTCATGGGCGGGAGTTCATTTCTGGTTCACCTCTGGTTGTGTCTTCTGAGTCTCATGGCGGCGACGGTGTTCACTGTGGTCTGGGCGCGTTTTCACCTCCATCCTCTCTGGTCGTAACTTCTGGCTGTGTCTCACGATCTGGACTGTCTTCTTCCTGTGTCCCCTTCGGTCCTCCCTGCCCTTCTTTGGTGGATGGTGTTGGCCCATCCGTCCCAGGGTCTGCCTCTGCAGTCTTCTCCTCCAGTCATCCTGACTACGAATGGCAGTTCTTTCAGGTGGGGGACAAGTCGCTTCAGGATTATTGGTCCCTTCCAGAGAGTCGTCGCTCATCCAATTGGCGGGAGCTGTCTGCAGTGTTTCGGGCTGTGATGGGGTTTCGGGTTCGGTTGCTCAATCGCCATATGGTAGTGAGATCCGACAACAAGGTTGAGGGCTGCTTACCTGAATCATCAGGGGGGTGTTCGCTCCTCCTCTCTGAATGCGTGGTGAACCCCTTGTTCTGTTGTGCAGAGGGGCATCTATTGTCTCTGTCGGCAGTTTATATTTAGGGGTGGACAAAGGGGTGGTGGATGTCCTCAGTCTATGTTTCCCCACCTCTCTCGAGTTTTTTCTGATGCCTGTGGCTTTTCGGCTTGTGTGCAGGAGGTTTGGTCTTCCTTTTCTCGATCTCTTTGCTTCCCGACTCAATGCACAGCTGCCCCACTTCTGCTCCTGGAGTCCTCAGGAGTGTTGCTGGTAGATGTATGCCCTGACAATTCCCTGCCCGTCCAGGCTCCTCTATGCTTTCCCTCCTCTGGCGCTGATTCCCCGGTTTTTGGCCCACCTGTGATGGGAGGATGGGGTGGTGTTGGTTGTGGTTCCGTTTTGGCCTCGGAGGTCATGGTTTCCAACTCTGCAGTTGTTGCCTGTGCAGGGTTACTGGTGTCGTACTCTGTCTCCTTCCCCCTGTGGTCTGCTCCATTGCTGTCTCTTCTGTGGTTGCATCTGTCGAGTGGAATTTGAGAGTCAGAGTTGGCGTCGGAGGGGTTTCCCTGAGCATTTAGTGGTGGCTCTTCAAGAGTCTTGTTAGCCTTCTACCCTTAAGTCTTATGACCGTCATTGGTGTTTGGCTCCGGACTTGTCCCCTTTGGTGTGCTCTTTGCAGGTGGTGCTGCAATTTCTTTGGGAAGGTTTTGAGAAGGGTTTGGCTGTTTCCACTTTGCGGGCCCAGTGGGCTGCTGTTCGAGCCTTCTGTTCCTCTGGGGGAATTTGTTTGATGTTGAGGATCTGGTTTTGCTTCTTCTCCAGCGTTTTTCTCTGTCCTGTCCGGTGGTGCATCCTTCCTTTCCTTTGTGGAATCTGCCTTTGGTTCTGAGGGCTTTGGTGGCGTCTCCGTTTGAGCCCCTATTGGATGTGAACATTAAGTTTGTTACTCTTAAGGTGGTCTTTCTTGTGGCGATTACTTCGGCTCATCGGCTGGGAGAATTGGGAGCCTTGATGGCCAGGAACCTTTTTTATCCTTTTCTGAGGATGGTGTGGTTCTATGTTTGGATTCTGCTTTTTGTCCTGAAGGTTTCTTCCCAGTTTCATCATTCCCATGAGTTGGTGTTGCCTGCCTTGCTGTTTGATCTGAACTCCCCGGGTGTCCTCCTTGGTCTTTGTTGGATGGGTGCAGGGCTTTGCGTGTCTACTTGGAGCGCATTGCAGATTTTTGGAAGTCTGACTCCCTTTTTGTTTCTTTTTGGGTTGCTTCTCGTGAGGGGAAAGCTTCTTCTGCTTCCATTGGTCGTTGGCTGAAACAGGTCATTGCTTTGGCTTACTTTCTTTCTGGGTCTCCTCCTCCTGCGGGGGTTCAGGAGAGGTCTACTCGTGGTGTGGCTGCTTCCTGGGCTGAGGTTCAGGGTGTTCCCCTTTCTAAGATCTGTTGGGCGGTCACTTTGGCGTCCTCTAATACCTTTATCCAGCAGTACTGCCTTGAGAATTTGTTGGGGGATGATGTTAATTTTGGTTTGGGTGTGCTGCATGCTGTGCGCTCCTGAATTTCTTGTTTTTCTGTTTAATAAATCCCTGGACTTTTACAGTTCTGATCGTTCTGGTTGTTTATTGTGGATGAATGCCAGTGTCTGCTTGGGTATTTGCATTAGTTAAGAAGGGGACGAGGACTAGAAGGACTTGGAGGTAATGTCCTTTTAGTTACCGGTAATCTTCATTACTCCAGGTCCCGTTGTCCTTGTCCCCTTCATGGCTTCCCTCCCTCCATCCTTGCCTTGCCAGCATTCATCTGGGCTTGGTATTGTCAGGAGGAATGCTAGGACCAGTACACTTATGTACTCCCAGAGGGAGGGGTGAGGGGTAGGTCCAGCATTCCTTTGTTCTTTTTCCTGTCGGCGAGATAGGGTTATCTCATTAGTTATGAAGGGGACGAGGAAAACGTGACCAGGAGTAATGACGATTACCAGAAAGTAATAGGACATTATCCATATCTCCCGTTAACATTACCCATGCACAAACCCTTAAAATTACCCTAACTTCCCTTTACCACTACCTCCCCTAAACCATAACATTTCGCTTACTCCACTTGATCACCACCCAACTCTAAACCATAAAATTATCTTTTCCTCCCTTTACCACTTCCTGCTCCTACAATTTTTTTAAATACCATAATAATTATGTTATTTTAAGAAAATGCTTATCTGTGTGGTGAAGTCTGCGTGATAAAGGTGTTGAATGGTAAAGACTGCTTTGGGAAGGCTGTCTTCCACGCTCAATGCAGACCCTCATTTTGCCCACATAATATTTGTGAATAAGGATTAAGCCTGGGCGGTGAACTCCACTCAGCTCGTGGAGTTTGCATAGTTTTCCGTGCTCTGCGTTACACAGAGCTTGCGGACTTCTGAAAACCTACGCTCCCCATAGCGGAACAGAGTTTTTTCCTCGCTCACGTTTGTCAAAGTCAAGTTGGCGAGTGTGAGCAAGGAAAATCCACCTCCCGGCGAGATTTTAACTCGTTTGCGATTGTCAACCTCAAGTTGGCGAGCCTGGAAAATAATCCTCCCGGCGAGATTTCTCAACACAGGGGGTCAGGGTCCTCATTGCGAGTGGTCGCGTAGGTTTGCAAACGCTTGCATTGAGAAACTGCCTGTTCGCGTTGAGAAAACTGCCGCTCAAGTAAATATCTACTTGAGCGGTAGAAAGGAAAGCAGCGCCCACTTGTGCTGCGCATGGTGCCGTTCGCGATGTTTGCACAGTGCGGACAAGGATACGGCATTGAAAATGACTGCAAACTGCATTTTTCTATCGCACTCCATTGCTTGCGGAGCTCCGCGTAGCATGGCAGTATTTTTTTTCCACTTCGCGGAGTTTCGCATAGCGCAACTCCGCAAACTCTGCCCATGGTTAATAAGGATGGCAAACAAAAATTCTAGGTGTCACACTATGAAAAATAAATTGATGAGTGTATTGCTTGACTTAATCACAGCCATCCTTAGTTGCTCTGTTATGCTTATGAGCGCATTGTTCAATGTTACACCACAGTCACCAACCTTTTACAAATCAGCCTTGGTCCTACCCCCAAACGAAAGACTATATACCAGGCTTCTCCGACAAGTAGTTTGTGAGCTGCTGGTAGCTCACCAGATACCAGTAAATAGTTTTACTGTGTGCAATCTAGTATAATACATTAGAGGTTTTTGCTTGACTGTATTAATAAATATATACCACGACTGAAAAGAGTGTATTTGAGAGGAAAATGTGTGTATATTCAGAACTTATAAACTGATGTTTGGAGAAAAATGGTTGAATTCATAAAAATCTGTTTAAATCTGATATTGGTGCAAGGACCATTCCAGTCATGGCTGCTATGTACTGCCTATTTAAAAAACATTCTAAATTGGCAACGTGCTTTTTACATTATTGCTGGCCTGATTCACTGACGTTTTTACAGCTGGCAAACTTGCATGGGGTGACTGCTAACGTAATCTTGTCTGATGTGATCACTATTACTACACTAATAATAATAGTAGATCTGGAAGATTCTCATTGAACCTTAGTAGCTCTTATTACAGAAAAGGATGGGTGCCCCTGTCATATACTAAACAGCTAGGTCTTTTTTTCTGTGAAACAGAAGACAAGTAACCCAAGGCTTGCCTTATTCAATCCTATTCGACCTCATCAGTGACTTCCACCTTAAGTACAGTGAACTATCTAACCAATTTTTTAGTATACTTTGTAGTCTAATAATGTTTGGTAGGCTTGAATTAATCTAAACCACAGGTAAATAGTTTTTGGTTGAGTTCCCGTCTGTAATTCTTGTATAATTCTTGTTCACTCATCAGACAGTGACCAAAGATATGTTCATCAGCCTGGGTCCTGCTCTAATAGAACTAATTAAGCAATGTTTCTGCTCATTTAGAAAAGGTCATATAATTCATTCACCAAAGTGCATTTTTTTTTGGACCGGTTTAAGCATTCCAGGGAGCCATTTCAGGACCAGTTGTGCTGGCTCAGAGCACAGCTGACACCTTTTTATGCTTCTGCAGTGTTTAAAAACATATACGTATAACTGGAAATTTCTTTAGGTTACTGTATGCTTTGCATAAATCAGTGCTCACTATTTTTAACTTGTGCTGTATGCAGTTCATGCATTATATCGGACAAATTTCGAGTTATATGTACACTGAAAATGCTTAAAAACAGACACTGGACGTGTTGTGAGTCAGCACAATTGCTCCTAATACGGTACCACATCCAAGCATGGTAAGAGGACAGAATATTACTGCAAAACTCATGAAAAATCTATCAAAGCAGGAAAAGTTAGTTTACCTCATGCTTTTCTATTGTTATCGCCGGTGTTCTGACATTATCCAGCTCGTCCTGCTCGACAAGACTGGTGTTTACCCATTCACAGGATGCAGGAGTTCTGTACACTGCTGACATATTGATTACTGTCATCTTTAGAGCACTTGCTGGTAGATTGTAAATTCCACAAGCTTAACGTGTTTAAAGTCCTTGATCCTCATTACGAGCAGCCCGTAAATTCTGATGGGCCGATAAAAAAAGATACGTTGTCCATCGGATATATACCTTTTTTGGTTTTTTAAGAAGAAGTTTTAAGACATCTAACTAAGGTTTGCCGTTTACCTCCTGGCTTTGCAGTTTACCTCCTGACTTTTGTTTGAGTTTATTTCTGCCTGTCTAAATCATGGGAACAGTTTGATAATAGCCTATTAAATCTAGTCGAGCCCGTCTCTGAAACAGCAAACATTTCATTCAACCTATCTTTGGTTCATCCGACGATTTTTACTAATACCCTTTTAGGATTGTCTCTTGGTAGGTAATCTACTGCATTGATACTTAAATCTTAATTAAAAAAAATATTAATCTAAAGATATTCCAATTCATCGTTTACTATCAGCGTTTATTGATTTGTATAAAAAAGAAACCGTTGCTAAACCTATAAGAAAATAAAAGAAAGAGATTAAAAACTGAACAGCAAGGTGCCTGAAAAAAGATCCTAAAATGAAGAAGCATACACGCTACCTGTGAAGAATGTTTAATAAAAGAGGAAACACAATTGTTTCGCTTTGCCGTAAGTAACAAATAAAACAAAAGAAAAGACTTGAAGAAGACTTACAGAGTAAAGCAGACAAAATGGCGAAATGAATTGAAATTAAGTGAAGAAGAAGCAACCTTCGAAGGAGATGAGCAAAGCAGAAAGGACTAGTTTAAAAAAAATAATCAAATATTTGAGCATAGGCATGCTATGCATTGGTACTGTATTGCTTATGCAACTTTCATCAAACCATTTTCAGATTGAATGACCTATACAAAATTATATTTCAGTGAACTACTCTCGAAAGAACTAAGGGGCTTATTGACAAGCCACTTGCGCTGCAGGTGTGCCACTTTATTTGACGCACCAGCGGCGGAGTGTGCTGGCCCATATTTACAAGATCACGCAAAGCCACCCTGCGCGACTTTTTATGGCCTTGTAAATATGACCCCTTTTCAAGCATTACTTTGCTTGAACAGGGCGTGCCATGGGTGTTGCTGAGGGTGTTCCCATGCAACAAATATTCAAAAAAATCTTAGGAAATATTCAATAACAAAACAAGTCCAGGGGCACAAGCAATGACAAGCAAAAGACCATATATGTTTTTTTTTCTTTCTTTTATAATTGCTCTGTACATATGAAGAATCATTCTTTTAGTATTTTAAGCTTTTGATCATGTTGTATCATACTTGTATGCTACTCAAAAATATCAAATAAAGTGATTATTGATTAATTGACCATGTATGTTGATACAAAAGTAAAACATTTTTTTAATTTATTGTTATTTATCACTATAGTATCAATTTGTATTATATATATAAAAACTTTTTTTAAAAGATACATAAAAACTCCACATTTCTCTCTATTACAGCAAGGGTCAGTTTACACATGTGGCCAAATAATATATTATTTGCCCACTTGTATAAACTGACACTTGCAGTGCTAGAGAGAAATGTTCTGTTCAATATAGTGCAATGTATTTGAATATCAAACCACAATAATGTATTCTCATATATTGACAACTCTGTATTATGGGTGTTTTAACTGGACGTTTGTATGGGTATGTTTGAGTAGTAGAATGTTATGTGGATAAATTTTAGTGACTATGTTTGAAATATTTATTTATATATGAAATACAATTTGAATACTATAATGATAAATAACAATAAATAAATTAAATGTTTTACTTTTTTATGAGCTTACACGGTCTTTTGCTTGTCATTGCTTGTGCCCCAGCCTTGTTTTGTTATTGAATATTTGCCTAAGAATTTTATGAACTTTTGTTGATATTAACCCTGCCTTAGGGCACTTTTCGCTTTTAGAAGGGCAACCCCTTTTTTCCCAGGTATTGTTTCCATGCATCACCCATGGATTCTGCCGCAGGCCCAGATTTACAATATTTTGTAAACGTGGAGATGTGTCAGAATCCTTCACCTCCCCAGGGGAGGCTTAAAGTGGCACAATGAGGAGAAATACTTTTATTTCTCTTCGTTTTATCCTTTTTCTGTTCATGCTGCATAAATAATAATTACTGCAATGCAGGCACCCTTGCACCAAGTTGCAATGGTGCCTGCATTGGCTCGTGGCAGCCAATTGTGCCCCAGTGCACGGTGAAGCACAGGCATGCGTCATATTATTGTAAATATGACGCACTCCTGTGCTTTTAAAATGACGCAGCACGGCACAGCAAAATGGCTTGCGGCGCCGCACTATGTCATTTTGTTGTAAATGAAGCCCTGGATTTTCATTGGCTGAAATTGAATGGTGCACTAAGGACAAGAGCAAAACTGCTCTGCTACCAGTTCAAAAATACCTGACTCACCTGTACATAGCAAACTGTCCTGCTGCAACTGAACATGACTTGGCCTGCCACTAAACTTGCCTCACCACTGATGGCCTCTGATAGAGTGAGTACCTGATCCCCAAGAGGCACCTCCCCTGGTCCTAAGCCTTTTGTTGGAATTAGAGTGCACTCCTACTCTGAAGAAGGAGTAATCCTGAGGTTTTGGGCCTTTTACAACTACAAACAGGCTTGCTTGTGCCAAGATCTCACCACCCGCGATGACCCCCAATGTATAGCTCCGGTGGACCAGACTCTTTACGCTACAGCAACTGCCAGTGACGATCATCAACATGAGAACTACACTTTGTGCTAAAGCATCAACAGCCTGTAGTGATCGTCAACACAAAGCCAATAACCTTCCGTGACTCCCACCAGGATTGTAGCACTACAGAGACGACCATCCATGACACCCAGCTTGCTGTTCACTCTACAGTGATGACCATCATTGACATTCTCCCTGCTCCTCGCGGCCTCCTCCTCCACAAACCAGACTCTGCGTGCCAGATTTTGAAAAGGTAACTGTTTCAGCTGGACTAACCTCATCCCTGTATCTGGCCCACACTTCGACGCAGTCAACCTGAACTTGTGAATTTTTCCCTGTCTGGCATGACTAGATTACTGCGAGTAGTGCTTCGTGCTAGTGGTCGCTATATTAATATTTACCTAAATCTTTGAAATTGCATATCTCATATTCATCTGAATGTATATTTGACATTTTGGTCTCATTTCATTTATTACATTTTTCTGTACTTTTCTAAATTAGTGTGGGGTTTTCCTTGGGTTGTGTTTTCACTTTACTACCGTTTGTGGGCTGCATAAATCTAAGTTAACACTGACTGCTTTTGTGCCAAGCTACCAGAGGGTAAGCACAGGTTAATTTAGTGACTTTTGCGGTTCACCCTGACAGGGAATGTGGTTGTTGCTTGATCATGGTTCAAACCCCCCTCAACTATAAACCCACTTGCGAGCAGATAGATAGATAGATAGAAAGATAGACAGACCATATTACATTCTGCTCATTTCCTGATATATATATATATATATATATATATATATGTATATATATATATATATATATATATTATATATTATATATATATATATATGTGTATATATATATATATTACCTACTGGCGATAGCCAGTAGGTATATATAGTTAGGATTGTTTTCGATAGGGAAATCGCAACATTCTATTGGGAATAACTTTGGCGCCGGTTGAGGAATCTTCCTGAAATGTTCGTTAACTTTGCCTCGCGGCGCTCCGCTCCTTCCCCGAAAGTTTGGGGGGGATTCGTCAAGCGGGGGCCGAGATAAAAAGGGGGTCCCAAAACATGTTTTCCCCATGTTAATTTCCATAGGGCGGTTGGACTCACTTTTAGCCGGAACGGCTGAATGGTTTTCCACCAAACTTGGCAAAATTGAAGGGACTGGTAGCCCGATGTGCCTTTGCTATGTCTCAAGATAGGTGCCCCAGTGGTTTTTACGAAAATTAACTTTGAAAAAATATATATTGTGCTACATTGGGCTATATATATGTTAGAGCCCAAATGTAGCCCAATGTAGCCCAATGTAGCCCAAAGATGGCCACCAGAGACAAAAAAAAACAAATGTAGCCCAAATATCAGCCAGATGTAGCCCAACTATAGCCCAATGACAGAATGTCCCAGAGTGTTCTAAAGAACAACTAGAGCGCTAACAGTCTTACTTATGACAAACGTATGGCACACCTGAAGTCATCTTGATTGGAATAAAGTGTTAACACTTAAAACATTTAATTTGCAAAGGAACAAAATGAGGGGGTTCATTTTGCCATAGAAATTATGATTAGTGCGGAAGAAAGAAAAATGAGGGCACATTTTGAGTGACTTCTCAAATCCTCTTATATTTCATTAAAAAAATTCTGATATGCAGTCTCCCAAGATGGCCACCAGAGACAAAAGAGCCCAAATGTAGCCCAAATATCAGCCAGATGTAGCCCAACTATAGCCCAATGACAGAATGCCCCAGAGTGTTCTAAAGAACAACTAGAACGCTAACAGTCTTACTTATGACAAAAGTATGGCACACCTGAAGTCATCTTGATTGGAATAAAGTGGTAACACTTAATACATTTAATTTGAAAAGGAACAAAATGAGGGGTTTCATTTTACCATATAATTTTTTTATATATATATATTCACTGAAAAAAACCATAGGTTACACACCAGTTATAGTTAGGAAATAGCATTTAAAAAACCTTTGAAATTCACTGAAAAAACCATAGGTTTCACACCAGTTATAGTTAGCTGGAAATTTTACTCGCATAAAACCATTGAAATTCCCACGTTATAGTTAGTTGGACTCACTATAACTTGCACGTCTGCAATGCACTGCTGATGACGTCACATATTACATCACTCATGCATATATTTAAATATTTCAACATTACTCGCTAATATATGTATTCACTAAGATACACTTATTAAGCCAGTTAACCAATCAATTTTTTTTTTAAAAACACTGAAAAAACCATAGGTTTCAGGCCTTATATAGTTAGGAATTAGCATTTAAAAAACCTTTGAAATTCACTGATAAATCCATAGGTTTCAGGCCTTATATAGTTAGGAATTAGCATTTAAAAAACCTTTGAAATTCACTGAAAAAACCATAGGTTTCAGGCCTTATATAGTTAGGAATCAGCATTTAAAAAACCTTTGAAATTCACTGAAAAAACCATAGGTTTCAGGCCTTATATAGTTAGGAATTAGCATTTAAAAAAAACTTTGAAATTCACTGAAAAAACCATAGGTTTCAGGAGTTATATAGTTAGGAATTCGTTTTTAAAAAACCTTTGAAATTCACTCAAAAAACTATAAGTTTTTGTGGTGTTATAGTTAGCTGGACATTTTACTCATACAAAACCAATGAAATTGCTCCTATATAGTTAGTTGTACTAACTATATTTCGCGCACCCGTAATCCACTGCTGATGATGTCACATATTAGATCATTCATAACATGGTCAGTGACATCACTGATGACATCTCAAATGACATCACTGATGACATCACTGATGACATCATCCACGTGGCAATCACATACACCTTTTCATACACTATTACAATTTTTCATCACTGTTTGTAAAATACAGAGTATCATATTTAAATCCATTGTCACAGCAATACAAGTATCTAAAAATCCACTCAGTGATTCATAGATGTATACACACATCTAATCACTTACCTATGGATTCACTCATACATGCTGTCAATGAACAATAGAACACTATCAAAAATACTTACACATCTATATCGACATTAAACAACAGCACGCATCCTATTCACATATGAAGTCATCCTACTCACTTATGCAAACAATGGATCATACTTATATATTTACTTAGCAAAACACTTATACAAACACCACTTCTTCTATTCATATAGATAGTAAGTCATACTTAGTTAATTATAAAATCATTATTACAAGTATACAGTTATCCATACAGTCACTCACACAATCATTGTGTCTTATGTATACTTATTTATATACAACAACTGACACATACACTGCCTTTTATTTTTCTAGTTTGTTGGACCTGTACCTTTGAGAAATATATTTGCTCATCACCACACCCATAAAGAGATTCCCTCACCCAAACTGTTAGAACATGTAGTTTTAACTTCATATATCTACTGAATCAACTATTCACACATCTTTGGACAGTCAAACCCCCCCCACCGAACCACACACACTTTCACACTCCCATACAAATACTCAGTTAACTAATCAATAACTAATATAGACTTTCACATAGCTAGTAACCAACTGTAGAATCAGTTTACACAACAACTGACAAAGTGATACAGATATTCACACAGTTTAGTCACTATCCACTATAATTAGTGAGACATTATAAATTGGTCAAGTAAACAGTCAATTACACTGCTACTAAATCCTCCATCCAAATATTTATTTATATATATCCACTCATTCTTCAATGTAAATTGCTATATATATAATGCATATTTAAATAACGAAGCAAACCACATTCACTGGATGATGTCATCAGTGATGTCATCAGTGATGTCATTTGAGATGTCATCAGTGATGTCACTGACCATGTCATGAATGATCTAATATGTGACATCATCAGCTGTGGATTGCGGGTGCGCGAAATATAGTTAGTACAACTAACTATATAGGAGCAATTTCATTGGTTTTGTATGAGTAAAATGTCCAGCTAACTATAACACCACTAAAACTTACAGTTTTTTGAGTGAATATATATATATATATATATATATATATATATATATTACGGTCAAGTTTGTCCAAGAAACGGAACCTCACTCGTTTGCAGGCGGGTCCCACAGTCTCCCGCAGGGTCCTTTATTCAAAAAGCACAGGCAGATGCAATTGGACGCGCCGAAGCCCAACGCGTTTCGGGGATTCATCCCCTTGATCACGGGCATGTTAAGTAGATTGACGCCTGCACACAAAGTCACATGCATTTATTGTATCACGCCCACAGATGGGCTGCCTGGGATTTGTAGTGCTGCCATTACCCCACAGATGGGTTCCACTCCCTCGGCGAAGTTGAAATCCTTAGCCAAAGCTCGAATGAGCCTCCAGTAGTGTCCGCTCAGATGCTCTTTAGATACCTGCAAACCTGCGTGGCTCCCCGAAATCATGAGAGCAACAGACCACCCCCTTATGGCAGCGGTGCGGTCCCCCGACCTGGACTGGCCGGAAAATATTACGCTCAAGTTTGTCCAACAAACGGAACCTCACTCGTTTGCAGGCGGGTCCCACAGTCTCCCGCAGGGTCCTTTATTCAAAAAGCACAGGCAGATGCAATTGGACGCGCCGAAGCCCAACGCGTTTCGGGGATTCATCCCCTTGATCACGGGCATGTTAAGTAGATTGACGCCTGCACACAAAGTCACATGCATTTATTGTATCACGCCCACAGATGGGCTGCCTGGGATTTGTAGTGCTGCCATTACCCCACAGATGGGTTCCACTCCCTCGGCGAAGTTGAAATCCTTAGCCAAAGCTCGAATGAGCCTCCAGTAGTGTCCGCTCAGATGCTCTTTAGATACCTGCAAACCTGCGTGGCTCCCCGAAATCATGAGAGCAACAGACCACCCCCTTATGGCAGCGGTGCGGTCCCCCGACCTGGACTGGCCGGAAAATATTACGCTCAAGTTTGTCCAACAAACGGAACCTCACTCGTTTGCAGGCGGGTCCCACAGTCTCCCGCAGGGTCCTTTATTCAAAAAGCACAGGCAGATGCAATTGGACGCGCCGAAGCCCAACGCGTTTCGGGGATTCATCCCCTTGATCACGGGCATGTTAAGTAGATTGACGCCTGCACACAAAGTCACATGCATTTATTGTATCACGCCCACAGATGGGCTGCCTGGGATTTGTAGTGCTGCCATTACCCCACAGATGGGTTCCACTCCCTCGGCGAAGTTGAAATCCTTAGCCAAAGCTCGAATGAGCCTCCAGTAGTGTCCGCTCAGATGCTCTTTAGATACCTGCAAACCTGCGTGGCTCCCCGAAATCATGAGAGCAACAGACCACCCCCTTATGGCAGCGGTGCGGTCCCCCGACCTGGACTGGCCGGAAAATATTACGCTCAAGTTTGTCCAACAAACGGAACCTCACTCGTTTGCAGGCGGGTCCCACAGTCTCCCGCAGGGTCCTTTATTCAAAAAGCACAGGCAGATGCAATTGGACGCGCCGAAGCCCAACGCGTTTCGGGGATTCATCCCCTTGATCACGGGCATGTTAAGTAGATTGACGCCTGCACACAAAGTCACATGCATTTATTGTATCACGCCCACAGATGGGCTGCCTGGGATTTGTAGTGCTGCCATTACCCCACAGATGGGTTCCACTCCCTCGGCGAAGTTGAAATCCTTAGCCAAAGCTCGAATGAGCCTCCAGTAGTGTCCGCTCAGATGCTCTTTAGATACCTGCAAACCTGCGTGGCTCCCCGAAATGATGAGAGCAACAGACCACCCCCTTATGGCAGCGGTGCGGTCCCCCGACCTGGACTGGCCGGAAAATATTACGCTCAAGTTTGTCCAACAAACGGAACCTCACTCGTTTGCAGGCGGGTCCCAAAGTCTCCCGCAGGGTCCTTTATTCAAAAAGCACAGGCAGATGCAATTGGACGCGCCGAAGCCCAACGCGTTTCGGGGATTCATCCCCTTGATCACGGGCATGTTAAGTAGATTGACGCCTGCACACAAAGTCACATGCATTTATTGTATCACGCCCACAGATGGGCTGCCTGGGATTTGTAGTGCTGCCATTACCCCACAGATGGGTTCCACTCCCTCGGCGAAGTTGAAATCCTTAGCCAAAGCTCGAATGAGCCTCCAGTAGTGTCCGCTCAGATGCTCTTTAGATACCTGCAAACCTGCGTGGCTCCCCGAAATCATGAGAGCAACAGACCACCCCCTTATGGCAGCGGTGCGGTCCCCCGACCTGGACTGGCCGGAAAATATTACGCTCAAGTTTGTCCAACAAACGGAACCTCACTCGTTTGCAGGCGGGTCCCACAGTCTCCCGCAGGGTCCTTTATTCAAAAAGCACAGGCAGATGCAATTGGACGCGCCGAAGCCCAACGAGTTTCGGGGATTCATCCCCTTGATCACGGGCATGTTAAGTAGATTGACGCCTGCACACAAAGTCACATGCATTTATTGTATCACGCCCACAGATGGGCTGCCTGGGATTTGTAGTGCTGCCATTACCCCACAGATGGGTTCCACTCCCTCGGCGAAGTTGAAATCCTTAGCCAAAGCTCGAATGAGCCTCCAGTAGTGTCCGCTCAGATGCTCTTTAGATACCTGCAAACCTGCGTGGCTCCCCGAAATCATGAGAGCAACAGACCACCCCCTTATGGCAGCGGTGCGGTCCCCCGACCTGGACTGGCCGGAAAATATTACGCTCAAGTTTGTCCAACAAACAGAACCTCACTAGTTTGCAGGCGGGTCCCACAGTCTCCCGCAGGGTCCTTTATTCAAAAAGCACAGGCAGATGCAATTGGACGCGCCGAAGCCCAACGCGTTTCGGGGATTCATCCCCTTGATCACGGGCATGTTAAGTAGATTGACGCCTGCACACAAAGTAACATGCATTTATTGTATCACGCCCACAGATGGGCTGCCTGGGATTTGTAGTGCTGCCATTACCCCACAGATGGGTTCCACTCCCTCGGCGAAGTTGAAATCCTTAGCCAAAGCTCGAATGAGCCTCCAGTAGTGTCCACTCAGATGCTCTTTAGATACCTGCAAACCTGCGTGGCTCCCCGAAATCATGAGAGCAACAGACCACCCCCTTATGGCAGCGGTGCGGTCCCCCGACCTGGACTGGCCGGAAAATATTACGCTCAAGTTTGTCCAACAAACGGAACCTCACTCGTTTGCAGGCGGGTCCCACAGTCTCCCGCAGGGTCCTTTATTCAAAAAGCACAGGCAGATGCAATTGGACGCGCCGAAGCCCAACGCGTTTCGGGGATTCATCTCCTTGATCACGGGCATGTTAAGTAGATTGACGCCTGCTCACAAAGTCACATGCATTTATTGTATCACGCCCACAGGGGGTGGTCTGTTGCTCTCATGATTTCGGGGAGCCACGCAGGTTTGCAGGTATCTAAAGAGCATCTGAGCGGACACTACTGGAGGCTCATTCGAGCTTTGGCTAAGGATTTCAACTTCGCCGAGGGAGTGGAACCCATCTGTGGGGTAATGGCAGCACTACAAATCCCAGGCAGCCCATCTGTGGGCGTGATACAATAAATGCATGTGACTTTGTGTGCAGGCGTCAATCTACTTAACATGCCCGTGATCAAGGGGAAGAATCCCTGAAACGCGTTGGGCCTCGGCGCGTCCAATTGCATCTGCCTGTGCTTTTTTAATAAAGGACCCTGCGGGAGACTGTGAGACCCGCCTGCAAACGAGTGAGGTTCCGTTTGTTGGACAAACTTGAGCGTAATATTTTCCGGCCAGTCCAGGTCGGGGGACCGCACCGCTGCCATAAGGGGGTGGTCTGTTGCTCTCATGATTTCGGGGAGCCACGCAGGTTTGCAGGTATCTAAAGAGCATCTGAGCGGACACTACTGGAGGCTCATTCGAGCTTTGGCTAAGGATTTCAACTTCGCCGAGGGAGTGGAACCCATCTGTGGGGTAATGGCAGCACTACAAATCTCAGGCAGCCCATCTGTGGGCGTGATACAATAAATGCATGTGACTTTGTGTGCAGGCGTCAATCTACTTAACATGCCCGTGATCAAGGGGAAGAATCCCCGAAACGCGTTGGGCTTCGGCGCGTCCAATTGCATCTGCCTGTGCTTTTTGAATAAAGGACCCTGCGGGAGACTGTGGGACCTGCCTGCAAACGAGTGAGGTTCCGTTTGTTGGACAAACTTGAGCGTAATATTTTCCGGCCAGTCCAGGTCGGGGGACCGCACCGCTGCCATAAGGGGGTGGTCTGTTGCTCTCATGATTTCGGGGAGCCACGCAGGTTTGCAGGTATCTAAAGAGCATCTGAGCGGACACTACTGGAGGCTCATTCGAGCTTTGGCTAAGGATTTCAACTTCGCCGAGGGAGTGGAACCCATCTGTGGGGTAATGGCAGCACTACAAATCCCAGGCAGCCCATCTGTGGGCGTGATACAATAAATGCATGTGACTTTGTGTGCAGGCGTCAATCTACTTAACATGCCCGTGATCAAGGGGAAGAATCCCCGAAACGCGTTGGGCTTCGGCGCGTCCAATTGCATCTGCCTGTGCTTTTTGAATAAAGGACCCTGCGGGAGACTGTGGGACCCGCCTGCAAATGAGTGAGGTTCCGTTTGTTGGACAAACTTGAGCGTAATATTTTCCGGCCAGTCCAGGTCGGGGGACCGCACCGCTGCCATAAGGGGGTGGTCTGTTGCTCTCATGATTTCGGGGAGCCACGCAGGTTTGCAGGTATCTAAAGAGCATCTGAGCGGACACTACTGGAGGCTCATTCGAGCTTTGGCTAAGGATTTCAACTTCGCCGAGGGAGTGGAACCCATCTGTGGGGTAATGGCAGCACTACAAATCCCAGGCAGCCCATCTGTGGGCGTGATACAATAAATGCATGTGACTTTGTGTGCAGGCGTCAATCTACTTAACATGCCCGTGATCAAGGGGAAGAATCCCCCAAACGCGTTGGGCTTCGGCGCGTCCAATTGCATCTGCCTGTGCTTTTTGAATAAAGGACCCTGCGGGAGACTGTGGGACCCGCCTGCAAACGAGTGAGGTTCCGTTTGTTGGACAAACTTGAGCGTAATATTTTCCGGCCAGTCCAGGTCGGGGGACCGCACCGCTGCCATAAGGGGGTGGTCTGTTGCTCTCATGATTTTGGGGAGCCACGCAGGTTTGCAGGTATCTAAAGAGCATCTGAGCGGACACTACTGGAGGCTCATTCGAGCTTTGGCTAAGGATTTCAACTTCGCCGAGGGAGTGGAACCCATCTGTGGGGTAATGGCAGCACTACAAATCCCAGGCAGCCCATCTGTGGGCGTGATACAATAAATGCATGTGACTTTGTGTGCAGGCGTCAATCTACTTAACATGCCCGTGATCAAGGGGAAGAATCCCCGAAACGCGTTGGGCTTCGGCGCGTCCAATTGCATCTGCCTGTGCTTTTTGAATAAAGGACCCTGCGGGAGACTGTGGGACCCGCCTGCAAACGAGTGAGGTTCCGTTTGTTGGACAAACTTGAGCGTAATATTTTCCGGCCAGTCCAGGTCGGGGGACCGCACCGCTGCCATAAGGGGGTGGTCTGTTGCTCTCATGATTTCGGGGAGCCACGCAGGTTTGCAGGTATCTAAAGAGCATCTGAGCGGACACTACTGGAGGCTCATTCGAGCTTTGGCTAAGGATTTCAACTTCGCCGAGGGAGTGGAACCCATCTGTGGGGTAATGGCAGCACTACAAATCCCAGGCAGCCCATCTGTGGGCGTGATACAATAAATGCAGGTGACTTTGTGTGCAGGCGTCAATCTACTTAACATGCCCGTGATCAAGGGGAAGAATCCCCGAAACGCGTTGGGCTTCGGCGCGTCCAATTGCATCTGCCTGTGCTTTTTGAATAAAGGACCCTGCGGGAGACTGTGGGACCCGCCTGCAAACAAGTGAGGTTCCGTTTGTTGGACAAACTTGAGCGTAATATTTTCCGGCCAGTCCAGGTCGGGGGACCGCACCGCTGCCATAAGGGGGTGGTCTGTTGCTCTCATGATTTCGGGGAGCCACGCAGGTTTGCAGGTATCTAAAGAGCATCTGAGCGGACACTACTGGAGGCTCATTCGAGCTTTGGCTAAGGATTTCAACTTCGCCGAGGGAGTGGAACCCATCTGTGGGGTAATGGCAGCACTACAAATCCCAGGCAGCCCATCTGTGGGCGTGATACAATAAATGCATGTGACTTTGTGTGCAGGCGTCAATCTACTTAACATGCCCGTGATCAAGGGGAAGAATCCCCGAAACGCGTTGGGCTTCGGCGCGTCCAATTGCATCTGCCTGTGCTTTTTGAATAAAGGACCCTGCGGGAGACTGTGGGACCCGCCTGCAAACGAGTGAGGTTCCGTTTGTTGGACAAACTTGAGCGTAATATTTTCCGGCCAGTCCAGGTCGGGGGACCGCACCGCTGCCATAAGGGGGTGGTCTGTTGCTCTCATGATTTCGGGGAGCCACGCAGGTTTGCAGGTATCTAAAGAGCATCTGAGCGGACACTACTGGAGGCTCATTCGAGCTTTGGCTAAGGATTTCAACTTCGCCGAGGGAGTGGAACCCATCTGTGGGGTAATGGCAGCACTACAAATCCCAGGCAGCCCATCTGTGGGCGTGATACAATAAATGCAGGTGACTTTGTGTGCAGGCGTCAATCTACTTAACATGCCCGTGATCAAGGGGAAGAATCCCCGAAACGCGTTGGGCTTCGGCGCGTCCAATTGCATCTGCCTGTGCTTTTTGAATAAAGGACCCTGCGGGAGACTGTGGGACCCGCCTGCAAACGAGTGAGGTTCCGTTTGTTGGACAAACTTGAGCGTAATATTTTCCGGCCAGTCCAGGTCGGGGGACCGCACCGCTGCCATAAGGGGGTGGTCTGTTGCTCTCATGATTTCGGGGAGCCACGCAGGTTTGCAGGTATCTAAAGAGCATCTGAGCGGACACTACTGGAGGCTCATTCGAGCTTTGGCTAAGGATTTCAACTTCGCTGAGGGAGTGGAACCCATCTGTGGGGTAATGGCAGCACTGCAAATCCCAGGCAGCCCATCTGTGGGCGTGATACAATAAATGCATGTGACTTTGTGTGCAGGCGTCAATCTACTTAACATGCCCGTGATCAAGGGGAAGAATCCCCGAAACGCGTTGGGCTTCGGCGCGTCCAATTGCATCTGCCTGTGCTTTTTGAATAAAGGACCCTGCGGGAGACTGTGGGACCCGCCTGCAAACGAGTGAGGTTCCGTTTGTTGGACAAACTTGAGCGTAATATTTTCCGGCCAGTCCAGGTCGGGGGACCGCACCGCTGCCATAAGGGGGTGGTCTGTTGCTCTCATGATTTCGGGGAGCCACGCAGGTTTGCAGGTATCTAAAGAGCATCTGAGCGGACACTACTGGAGGCTCATTCGAGCTTTGGCTAAGGATTTCAACTTCGCCGAGGGAGTGGAACCCATCTGTGGGGTAATGGCAGCACTACAAATCCCAGGCAGCCCATCTGTGGGCGTGATACAATAAATGCATGTGACTTTGTGTGCAGGCGTCAATCTACTTAACATGCCCGTGATCAAGGGGAAGAATCCCGGAAACGCGTTGGGCTTCGGCGCGTCCAATTGCATCTGCCTGTGCTTTTTGAATAAAGGACCCTGCGGGAGACTGTGGGACCTGCCTGCAAACGAGTGAGGTTCCGTTTGTTGGACAAACTTGAGCGTAATATTTTCCGGCCAGTCCAGGTCGGGGGACCGCACCGCTGCCATAAGGGGGTGGTCTGTTGCTCTCATGATTTCGGGGAGCCACGCAGGTTTGCAGGTATCTAAAGAGCATCTGAGCGGACACTACTGGAGGCTCATTCGAGCTTTGGCTAAGGATTTCAACTTCGCCGAGGGAGTGGAACCCATCTGTGGGGTAATGGCAGCACTACAAATCCCAGGCAGCCCATCTGTGGGCGTGATACAATAAATGCATGTGACTTTGTGTGCAGGCGTCAATCTACTTAACATGCCCGTGATCAAGGGGAAGAATCCCCGAAACGCGTTGGGCTTCGGCGCGTCCAATTGCATCTGCCTGTGCTTTTTGAATAAAGGACCCTGCGGGAGACTGTGGGACCCGCCTGCAAACGAGTGAGGTTCCGTTTGTTGGACAAACTTGAGCGTAATATTTTCCGGCCAGTCCAGGTCGGGGGACCGCACCGCTGCCATAAGGGGGTGGTCTGTTGCTCTCATGATTTCGGGGAGCCACGCAGGTTTGCAGGTATCTAAAGAGCATCTGAGCGGACACTACTGGAGGCTCATTCGAGCTTTGGCTAAGGATTTCAACTTCGCCGAGGGAGTGGAACCCATCTGTGGGGTAATGGCAGCACTACAAATCCCAGGCAGCCCATCTGTGGGCGTGATACAATAAATGCATGTGACTTTGTGTGCAGGCGTCAATCTACTTAACATGCCCGTGATCAAGAGGAAGAATCCCCGAAACGCGTTGGGCTTCGGCGCGTCCAATTGCATCTGCCTGTGCTTTTTGAATAAAGGACCCTGCGGGAGACTGTGGGACCCGCCTGCAAACGAGTGAGGTTCCGTTTGTTGGACAAACTTGAGCGTAATATTTTCCGGCCAGTCCAGGTCGGGGGACCGCACCGCTGCCATAAGGGGGTGGTCTGTTGCTCTCATGATTTCGGGGAGCCACGCACGTTTGCAGGTATCTAAAGAGCATCTGAGCGGACACTACTGGAGGCTCATTCGAGCTTTGGCTAAGGATTTCAACTTCGCCGAGGGAGTGGAACCCATCTGTGAGGTAATGGCAGCACTACAAATCCCAGGCAGCCCATCTGTGGGCATGATACAATAAATGCATGTGACTTTGTGTGCAGGCGTCAATCTACTTAACATGCCCGTGATCAAGGGGAAGAATCCCCGAAACGCGTTGGGCTTCGGCGCGTCCAATTGCATCTGCCTGTGCTTTTTGAATAAAGGACCCTGCGGGAGACTGTGGGACCCGCCTGCAAACGAGTGAGGTTCCGTTTGTTGGACAAACTTGAGCGTAATATATATATATATATATATATATATATAATCTTTGAATCACATCTAGAAGTTTCACTGCTGAAAATCACCTTATTAATAACAGTTAATGTAACAATGTCAAAATTTCACTTTTTTATAAACATTTACTCAGTTGAAAATCACTGATTATACTGTATGACAGTTAAGTCTACTTCAATGACTCTTACTCCTAAAATCAATCAGGGATTTCATTTGTTTTAGTATGTAAAAGCTACTGAGAGAGTCAGATACAGGGAATGTATGGAAGAACCATTCTGCATGTTGTGAAGTCCATCTGAACTGGGGTCATTTTGGACCTCGAAGTTGGTATGGGATTATGTGGAAAGTGGCAGCTATTAGCATCCAATCAGATTGGCCTGCATGTAAGGCATGCAGTTGACTAATCAGAAAGGCTGAAAAAACTGATGGTTAAGTTGTTGTTTTTGGTCACATGTCAGCATTGATCTTTGTACTTAGGACATTTTCATATGGTTGTTAGAAAAAGAACACTGGCAGCTGCTCCCCAGAACTGGAACGAATTATTTTCATTAAGATTTGAGGTTTCAACCTCAGAGGGGTCATGGTTGAGGCGCATTGCCATCCCTCTATGATATTTGGCTTGCAGCTGGATCCTGCACACCGTTTTCTGAAGATAATGCAAGTCATAATTTTGATTCCTGAAAAGAATAATCCAGTGACTATCTGTATCTTTAATCTATGGCCACATAATAGCTAGTTCTGCTCCACTCTACGTTTTTACTTTTTCATCTATGGTAGCCTGCACTGCTATGCTAATTAGAGATGCAGAAGTAGATTGTAGAGTATACTTAGATATTAATTTCATATTGATTTGTACCCATAGAGGGTTAATACATTAGTTAGGTTGCTACTGTCTGAAAATTGATAAAATATGGATTTTCATATGGCATATTTCCTACCTCGATTTAGGATATATGAAAGGCCAGGAGGGAAATACTATGGGCTGGTCTGAATTTGTAGTAGCAATTGTAAGGTACATAGGATATTTGTGGTACACATAAAATTATTGATTGCATTTTCTAACATGAACAGAACTCTTGACATTAGTAATAAACACTCACTGACCTAGAATGCTCATCTTCACATGGCTTTATTCTAAGTTGAACCTTTCCCATGCGAATATAGAAAAAGACTTTGGAACCATTGCTCGTCCTTTCAGACTCCAACAGTGCACCAATCTCTTCTGGCATCCTCATTTAAAAATCTGTGCACATCTAAATAATGCTATGTTCCCCTCCAAAGCAGCCACAACAACCTCTCAAATATGCTACAAGTCCATTAGACCCCAGCGTGAAGACAGTTGTTTCCAAACCTGCTAACCAAAGTCACATCGGACTGGTTCAGAAATCCTTTTCTTCAATCCTGGTTATCTTCATCATCTTCATGTGATATCTCTCATTCAAATCTTTCACCAGATTGTTCCTTAGACTGCTTGTTGTATTGGTTTAGTGAACTCCTTCAAATCTTCCTATCAGTTCAGAAAAGCTCAGTTTAAAAGCGATTCAAATCCTCACTTCTGATTTTTCCCTTCATCCTAACACTGGAAATTTTACACGAGCCTTAGCCTAAAGAAATAGTCATATTTACTGGGGGGACCTTGGAGTTGAGTCTGGCTTTGATGAAAAAATGGGGAAGCGGAGCACAGAGGAGCTGAAACTTACCAGGAATTTGTGCGCCGAAGGCGCGCCAAAGGCAAGCCCGTCTGCGCCAGTCCGCGCCTGGACCGCACCCAGTGCCAGGACCCCTGGCCCCCGCCGATGCAAGACGCCCCGACAGACCTACGACGCCGCCGCCCTCAACGCACTCAACACCGGCCGGATCCCTGGATGCTACCGAGCCACCCCGAGACGCACACACGAACCCTTCAGCTGCCACTCCTGCAAGTTCTCCTGCATCCGAACCTGCACGGCACCCGCACCCGCCAACCCGAAAACCGGCAGCAACCACCTCAAGTGCATCCTCCTCAACACCCGCTCCGTCCACAGACACGCCGTGGAACTCTGGAACCTGCTCGATACAACATCACCAGACGTCGCCTTCCTCACGGAAACATGGATGAACGCCTCCTCAGCACCTGACATCGCCATCGCCGTCCCAGACGGATACAAGATCACCCGGAGGGACCGCGTCAATCAGACCGGAGGAGGCATTGCCATCATCCACAGGAACACCATCTGTGTCACGACCATCATCGACGACGCCTTCAGAGCCGCCGAACACCTGCACTTCCAGATCCACACCGACCCCAAGACCACCCTCAGAGGCACCCTCATCTACAGACCCACGCACACAATTTAGCGAAGACATCGCCGACTTCATCAGCCCGCACGCCCTCCCCTCCACTGACTACATCCTCCTCGGGGACCTCAACTTCCACCTGGAGAACAACAACGACCGCAACACCACCACCTTACTGGACAACCTCGCCAACCTCGGTCTCAAGCAGCTGGTGACCACCCCCATCCACTACGCGGACACACGCTCGACCCCGTCTTCTCCTCCAGCAAGGACATCACCTTCAGCCACGCCACCGGACTCCACTGGACGGACCACAGCTGCGTCCACTTCAGCTTCAAAAAGAACACGATCCACCACCACCAGCAAAAGGTTGCTCGCATAAGCTGGAACAAGATCACAGCCGACCAGCTCTTTGCATCCCTGAGCCAGGACCCCCCCGCCAGCTCAGCGAACCCTAGCCAGGCCGCCAACAACCTCACGAGGTGGATCAGCAACTGCGCAGATGACCTCGCCCCACTGAGGACCCCGCCCAACAGACCCGGCAGTCAGAAAGCACCATGGTTCACCGACGAACTCAAGAGCTCCAAGAAGAACTGCAGAGCCCTCGAGAGAGCCTGGCGCAGAGACCCAACACCAGACAACATGACCACCCTCAAGCTCGCCACCCGAAAACACCACCAACTGATCCACACCACCAAGAAAACCGCATTCAAGGAGCGACTAGACAACAACGCACACAACAGCAAACAACTCTTCAAAATCGTCAAAGAGCTCTCCACCCCCTGTGCCGGAAACAACGACATCACCCCATCGCAAGACCTCTGCAACTCCCTCGCCTCCTACTTCCACAACAAGATCGCAGATATACACAACAGCTTCAGCACACAGTCAACGCTCCCCACGACCGCACCGGCGCCCCCCACCACCACCCTCTGCACCTGGACCCCGATCAACACCGAAGAAACCCAATGCACGATGAACTCCATCCACTCCGGATCTCCAACCGACCCCTGCCCTCACCACGTCGTCAACAAAGCTGACTCCGTCATCGCACCCCACCTACGGGACATCATCAACACCTCCTTCGCCACCGCAACCTTCCCGGAGAGCTGGAAGCACGCCGAATTCAGCGCTCTACTGAAGAAACCATCAGCGGACCCCACCGAACTCAAAAATTACCACCCCATCTCGCTCCTCCCGTTTCCGGCCAAGGTCATCGAGAAGACTGTCAACAAGCAGCTGGCTGCCTTCCTCGAGACGAATGGATCCCTCGACCCCTCGCAGTCTGGCTTCCGGGCCAACCACAGCACTGAGACCACCCTCATTGCCGCCACTGACGACATCCGAGCCCTGCTCGACAACGGGGAAACAGCGGCCCTCATCCTCCTGGACCTCTCCGCAGCATTCTACACTGTCTGCCACCGCACCCTAGTACAGCGCCTCAGCAATGTCGGAATCCAAGAGAAGGCACTAGAATGGATCACCTCCTTCCTCACCGGAAGGACACAGAGAGTCCGCCGTCCCCCGTTCAAATCAGAAGCCACCGAAGTCATCTGCGGAGTCCCCCAAGGCTCATCGCTCAGCCCCACCCTCTTCAATGTCTACATGAGCCCCCTTGCGGCCATCGCACGCCAGCACAACCTCAACATCATCTCTTACGCCGACGACACCCAGCTGATCCTCTCCCTCACCAACGACCCCGACACCGCCAGAGCCAACCTACACGAAGGGATGAAAGACGTCGCTGAGTGGATGATGAACAGCCGCCTGAAACTGAACTCAGATAAGACGGATGTCCTCATCCTGGGATCTTCGCCCTCCGCCTGGGACGACTCCTGGTGTCCCCCTGCCCTGGGCAGCGCACCCAAACCAACAGACCACGCACGAAACCTGGGCTTCATCCTGGACTCCTCCCTCTCCATGACCAGACAAGTCAACGCCGTCTCCTCGTCATGCTTCAACACCCTGCGCATGCTACGAAAGATCTTCCGGTGGATCCCCACCGAGACTAGGAGAACGGTCACCCAGGCCCTCGTCACCAGCCGACTGGACTACGGAAACTCCCTCTACGCCGGAACCACTGCCAAACTCCAGAAGAGACTCCAGCGGATCCAGAACGCCTCAGCAAGACTCATCCTGGACATCCCCCGACACAGCCACATCTCCGGACACCTGAGAGACCTGCACTGGCTCCCGATCAACAAGAGAATCACGTTCCGACTCCTCACCCACACACACAAAGCCCTGCACAACCAAGGCCCAGAATACCTCAACAACCGACTCAACTTCTACACTCCGACCCGCCAGCTTCGATCGACCAACCACGCCCTCGCCGCCATCCCCCGCACCCGAAGAGCCACCACAGGAGGAAGGTCCTTCTCCTACCTGGCCGCCAAGACATGGAACTCCCTCCCCACCCACCTTCGCCTCACCCAGGACCACCTCTCCTTCAGGAAGCAGCTCAAGACCTGGCTGTTCAAGCAGTAGCGGACCCCCCCCCAAGCGCCTTGAGACCCTCTGGGTGAGTAGCGCGCTGTATAAATGCCTTGATTGATTGATTGAGAAAGTTATTTCCTCACATACAGAATTCGTGCTGTCTACCAACGCAACAGTTTCAGAGAACTTACAAGAGAAAGTTGAGCAAGGAATGGACTCCTAAACAAAATGTCAGTGAGTTGCCCAAGCAACATGATCTCATAACTTCTTTCAATGAGAAAAGTACTCTTACATACAGAAGTGCTTGAAAATTACTGCTGTCAACAGACACTTCCAAGTGAAAACTTGGGGCCTGATTCAAAGAGCTAATATGGGACAAATTCATAAAGTTACTACTTTTGGTATTCGCAGAAGGCATTTAGTAATAATAAAGTTAGAATTTTGTTAGGATTTTGCCTTTTAAGTTAGGATTTTGTCTTAAGACCAAAACTTAAGACAAACGTAAGTTTAACTAGGTAAGTACACATTCATAGGAAAACCAGGAAACTCTGTTAGCTATGAGTAGGCCAATCATCAAACACTTAGAAGAGATTACAATTGTATAATTAAAACTTTGCATAGTCATATTAACGAGTAGCTCTTCTCTATACACCAGTCCTTAGAGGCTGGGTTTTCTCACCTCAACACGACATATCTGTTGGAAATGGCTCTTTTTGCAGGGTTATCCCTAAACTTGTTGCCTCTTCCTCCCTTGTTTTTCTTGACCTGTGGTTGTTGGAAATAGAACTCTGTGCACTTTACCACTTCTGATCAGTGCTAAAGTGCATATGCTCTCAGTATAAATTGTTATTGTAATTGGTCATCCCTGATTGGCATATTTGTATCACCAAGAAGTCCCTAGTAAAGTGCCCTGAGTGTGCCAGGGTTGGTGATAGAAATGCCACTAGTCGGCCTGCAGCACTGATTGTGCCCCCCACATGAGTAGCCCTAAAATGGTGCCTCAGGCCTGCCACTGCAGTGCCTGCGTGCAGTCTGTGAACTGCCATGTCCTCCTGGTCAGTGTCCCCACTGACCAGGCCTAACCCTTCCCTTCCTGTGCACATTGGTCACCCCTATGGAAGGCCCAAGGTACCCCCTTGGGCAGGGTGCAGTGTATGTGAAAGGTAGCGCATGTACCAGTGCAGGGGGCATGCTCTGGTAGTGAATTACAGCCATTCTCCTTGTTCACCATTGTAAGGCTATCTTGCCCGTAGGCTATCATGGGGGATGCTAGCTACAGTGGCTACCAGCATATCTTCCCATAGGAGCAATGTATGACATAAAAGTCTGGTATCCCTGAACTCAGAGAGTAATAACACATCTTTTAGGAAAGGTTCTTTTTAAATCCTGTGTTTGAGAACAGCACTTTTAGAAAGTAGCTGTTCTCTTGTCTGACCTTTCTGTGTGCCTTGGCCTGTTTGTGAATTGACTGTGTGGTTTGTGAGGGACAGGGGCTGGGTGGCTCCCAGAGTCTGAGTGGGCCATCCCTGGGCTGAATAGCTCCATCTGCATCTAGAGTGGTGGGAGGGGGTAGCACCTGGGCCTCAATAGGGCTGTGCCTGCCTTCCACAATGCTGGCTCCACCTCCTGCTAGGCGGCTGACGACCCTGCCCCTCTCTCTGAAAAGAAAGGAGAAGCCAGAAAAACAAAGTGCTCAAGGAACACCCAGAACTGTTTCAGACCGGGCTCAGAGACCTCCTGCACAAAGGGAACAAAGACTTTTAGGTGTATAAGAACAGGACCCCTGACTACAGAAAATTAGATCATCCTGGAAACAAGAAGGAACCTCTGCCAAGGAGAAAGCTGGAAGACTGAAGAAGAAGGACTGCCCTGCTGTGTGATGCTGGACTGACCTGCAGTTGCTTTGCTGCCTAGGAGAGGGGAAGGACTTTGTTGTTGCTTTGTCCCCTTACTTGAAGGAAACTTCAAGGGCCTGTTGTGAGCTGGCTCCCTTTTTTGAAGTCCCAGGAACAAAAGGACTTCACCCCCAGCTTCCCTGAGCTCTGCCGAGAGAGCTCTGTCCTTCCCATAGTGCTTGGGCCAGTTGGGATGCCTCTGGAAGTGGTACTTGTGTTGGGAAGTTGAAAACCAAGATTTGAGAGACTTTGCTACAGAAAAGTTATTGCATCGCTCGCTTGCGGAGCACATTCCCGACAGTGCGAGGAAATTCCTGCCGCTACGAAGCCTAAATCGTCACAGCGCCTTTTGCCGCTGCCGGAGACGTTGCATCCTTCGTTTGCGGGAAGATTACCATCGCTGCGAGCATCGTCTCAGAGCCTGTCATCGCTGGATGAGATCGCTGCACCGCTTGCTTGCGGACCGCATCACGTCGCTGCGAACATAGTCGCAGAGCCATCGCATCCACAAGCTGCGAGAGGAAGATCGCCGATGGATCGCGCATCGTCACCCCGGAGATCGTCGCAGCCCCTCCGGATCATCGCATCGTGCCTTTGCGAGAACTAACTTCCTACGGGACCTACGCACCGGAATCCATACAAGTCATCGCCTTACTCCCCATACAGACCTGATTCGTTGCAACACACCCGCTGCTGCAGCGGGGCTGTCGCCAACGCCTCCCCATGGTCTCAGGAGCAACGCATCGCTTGTTTTCCACCGCACTAGCTTCTGCTTTGTAACTTTGTCGCATTTAAAAGGTACTGTTGGCAAAACGTGACGCAACTGTGAACTTTTCACGCAACTGTGGATTATTTTTATCGCAACTTTAGGAACTCTTTCGCAACCATATTCTTCAACTGTGTATGTTGGATTTTTTAGGTGAGCCCTCTTCAGCCATTGCATCGATGAGGTGTCAATCACTGTTTGGATTATCCCAACGCATTTTGCAGATATTTATATTTTCCTTCACTACAGTTTTCATTGTGATTGGTATAAACCAAATGGTTTCTCTGATAGGAGTTGTTCCTCATGTTCACATATGCACACTGATATTAATACAGATAAATATTATCCAAGCATTGGAGCAGTGGGTGCTGGTTCCACAGCATAGAACCATTAGGATCAATCATGCACCTACCAGAACACTGATAAGGTGCTGGCTGAATGCACTTTCATGGTAGGCCAGGTGCATCTTGTAGGCACGTCTTAACTGTATTAATATGAGAGATCTCCAATTTCACAGGTCGATAACATCCTGCAACCCCAGACATCACTGACTAGCAGCAAGGAGACCATCAGCCAATGCAGGTCCACCCTGTCTCTCATACCAGCACCATATGTGGGACTACCTGGTGCCTGCCACAAGCAGCTTTATTTAGTGCTGCTCAAAAACTGGCAGAACGTGGAAATGTGACTGACCCCGTGCTTGGAGGAGCGGGAATCTTTTATGTTGTTGACATTGGGACCATTTTGTAGGATGGATGTTTGAGGTTTGAATGTGGATTGGATGCTTTGGCCAAATGTGCGGAAAAAGGGATGTTTTGTCAGTGTGTCGAGTGAGGAATTTGGATTGCACTGTGTATATATTTTTTTTTTCTGTACAAATTTTCAATGTATTTTGATGCACAAAATATCACGTTTTTGCAAAAATAATGAAGGCAAAAAAAGTTGAATAAGCCATTGGAGTGGTGTAATTTGAAAAGCAGATTATTATGTTTTATTCATAAAGTCGGTTGAAAATGTTCTAAGAGTTAAGCTCAGTATTGGCATTTGTGTTGTTCTATAGTTATTTGGCTCAGCATTGCTGAGTTCGAGCCAAGGCCCATCGCTGTTCTCTGTAAATGAACTATGGCAGTCCAGCAGTATGGACATCAGCACTCCATGCTGTTCAGTTTCACCTCTCTTCCCCATGTGGGTGTCCCCTCCCTCAGTGCCTTGACTTCCTAGGCTCTCCTGGGAAGTGGTGCTGGAGTAAGGGTTTGGCACAGTGGAGATCCATCACAAACCTGTCTGAGATGAAAAAACAAGGGGGTCTCTTTTCAAGGTGGAGGGAAAATCTGTTCTAGAAACTGATCATCTTACTTACTGGGATGTCTACTTTCATCTATAATACATTTTGTCTGGTGCAGAACTGGTGGACAGATAATCCTTTAATATATATGTTTTATGAGACCGTGTTTGTATTATATATTGAGTAAGGAATTATGAGCACATTTGAGCTGTGAATAAAAATTGCAAACAACTGATGGATTCTTCTTTGGAGCTGAAATAATTGAATGCCCTTGCTGCAAACATTATGCCTGTACTTGCTGAGCATGCTCCGTGACGGCTGATTTATAGGTGTACAATAATGTCAGCATTTGAAAATTGCTCTGGCTGACCCTGGAGTGTCCTGGATTGGCACTTGTCGAGCAATTTTTTTATTTTTTTTATTTTTAGCACATATTATCAATGTCATTGTCCATGGCGCGGCAGCTCTGATTCCCAAAGCAGGGTGCTTGAATCGAAGTAGGCCAGAGCAGCATCACTGCATAATAATGTGCTGCCCTTCCATCCCCTTCCATAAAAAACAAGAGTTGGCCATCTATTGTATCAAATCACTATCTGTAAACAACTTCTGGGACCAGTTGCTAAGATCTGCAAATCCTTACTATATGCCTAGGGTTTTTGTGAAAACTAAGAGCATGGAGGAAAGCTGCCAATGTTTTGCTGTCTCTCTTTACCCCTCTTGAGCACACAAACAACACGCACTAAGGGTGTGCAGGTAGGAAATGTCTGCACCAAAATTAGTGAAAGATGGAATCTGAAGCATCCATAGAATCACAGTGCAAAACGCCTGAACCCATACTATAATGAGCATTGACTAAGCCAATAGTTCTGGCTTTAATGTGAGAAACGTTGCAAAGGCATTAAACCCAGAACTATTGGCTTTTCCAATGCATGTCTATGTTATTGCTCGGGTTGTTGGCGTTCTTGTCTATTTTGTTATATTTTATTGACTCTCTTGGTGCTCATGTGAAGTTGCAGTCGTGAAATGGGGGCCAATCTATGCTCTATGACATAAGCAGAGACAGTGGTTTATTTTGGTGCGAATGTTCCAGATTCGCTCTGTTTACGAGTTGCATGGCTATTTTACTGCATGGTAAAACTGCATTCAATGTTACCGCTTCTCTGAGACTAAGCAGGCGGAATATGTATGTTGGGGCCGGTGCATGGAGTGTGTGTGCGTGACGGAAGTAAGGGGACACGGAAGTAAGGAAGTATTGTATGGGCCCTTCTGTTAGGAAAAAAAAAGTCTTGAGGTTTGGCCGCAGTCAAAAACTCATGAGATTTTTCCAGCCAGGTAAAAGATGCTGGCTTCTTCCACACCCGGAGAATCAGGGTGCAGAAAAAACCTAACCACTACTAATGAACCGGAGCGAGAAAAACACATCTTAGTATGTGCTAAATTTGTACCGACTGATTTGTCTCCCATGTGTCAGGTATACTACACGTGTTAGAACCACTACTACTAACGAGTGCCTCAAATTATTACAGTACCATGCTAAGATTACAAGTGTATAAATGAAGGATGGTGCACAGAAAGAACTGGTCCGTAACAGCAAAGTGATTTGGAAAAAGTTCCTTTATTATAAACGTTAAAAGGCCTCAGCCAACGCGTTTTGTCCCCGAAGGGACTTCGTCAGGGCTAGAATAAAACGTCAATAATAGCTGGTCGGGAGGGAGGATGAATTGTCACTCCTACAGCAGCAGCAAAATCATACAAAATGATGCATAGGCAATATTAATCTGCAAGTGTGCGAGGAAGCAGCAAGCGATGCGGCATATATCAATCCTGTTCACCACTCTAGTAGAGTTCGCCCCATATTAAGGGAATGTACATAATACCTGGGTTCGGAGTACCGAGCTTCAGAAAGCCAATGATTCTAAGATTACAAGTGAATGCCAGATATCGGTGGTGACCAGGGCCTGCTTAAGGGGATGCGACCTGTGCGGCAGCAAGGGAACTGACCTGGAGGGAGGAACTGGCCTGGGGTGGGGGCGCTGTGTTAAACAATAATTTACAAATTAAACACACCTGCTAAATAGTTCCCTGTAGCTCCAGCTTGCAGGCAGCAATAAAAATTGCAAGATAACTCTTGCGATTAATGTGCCTGCTAGAGAGAGGGATGGGAGCTTCTGTAGTGGCACTTTTGAATCGCCATAATGTAGCCCAGTAGGTTAATATGCCTGCTGTGTATGTGGATAGCTGGGTGGATTTGCAAAGCCACCCATTCCCAGTGCTTTAAAACAAATGAAATGTATGCGAGAGCGGGGATATGGAGAGACTTTTCCCGGGTGGAAGTGAGGCAATCCAAAGGGGGTCATTGCAGGGCACCAAAAAAGATTGAGGCACCAGGCGCCACCAGCCCTAAAGCTGACCCTGCTGCCGGCAGAGGAGAAAAGGCTGCTGCAGTAAGCAACATCAAACACGTCTTACTTTAAAGTCATACATCTGTCATTTGGGAAAAGGAAAAAGAACATTACCTGTACTTTGACATTTCAAAAGAACACTTTAATGTGTGACGGTAGCGTAGCAATAAGTAACGTGGTCCCCAGTAGACATGAGGCATCATTAATAATGGTGACTACCAAAAAATATGGAAATATACAAATGTTATTGATAAATATAAAAACTCTCTAGAGCCATTTAGCTGAAAGAGCAAACGCATAAAATGATTGCGAGCCAAAAAAATTCAATTTTTATAATAAAACATTATCAACATCTTGGGAGATTATAAGAACTTTGAACACAGACGATTTGTGAAACACATTTTCTGGCAAAAGGGAACTTGAAATATACATTTGTTGGAGATAAACATTGGTTTGGTGAAAACGTGGATTTTTGCCAAAAGTACACAAAACTTGACGTTTAAGGAGCACTGGTTTTCGGCACGGGTTTAATGAATTTCATGAAAAGCATTTTAGAAAAACTCTCCCCTCCTTCCGCAGTCCCGACCCCGTTTCTCCATTTTCATTCACGTGCCTGATCTTAAAATGCTGATTCGTGATGCTTAGCATAAGCTGGCTTTAAGACTACTTAGATAGCTTGCTTCTTCGGATTGATTTTATTCCTGCTATGCTTTCTTGGGAGCCGCAGACTATCTCTTGAAAACGTGTGTTATGTGAGAATGTTCATCTCTTGCACCAAAGGACGAGTAGTAACTTTTTAGGTTTTGCCTAGCAATGCGTACGAAGTACGCATGCGCTAGCAAAACCTCTTGAGTTCTATGTCGGGTGATGACCCGCCTCTGTCTATCATTGGCTAGCTCCATAAATGGAGGCTAGCCATTGGGAGACAGAGGCTGTCAATCGCGCTTTCTCTTGAAAATGCGATTCGGGGGCGTTTCTGGTGCTTTTTTTAAGCCCCGCCCCTTTGTCCCGGGCCGCGCTGCGATTGGCTGCCGGCCCGGGACACCCCCATGACGTCATTCCCGGGCCGCGCTGTGATTGGCTGCCGGCCCGGGACACCCCCGTGACGTCAGCCAATCACAGCGCGGCCCGGGACCTGACTTGTTTTTTTTAGCCGTCTCTCTCCCGCCCGCCCACTGTCCGTGTTCGATGCCTTCGGGTAAAGTCCGCCTCCTGGGAGCAGTCCGGTGAGTTTTAAAGTTCTCCGTGTCCCTCCTCCCGCCGTCCCCCCTCCCGCTCTCCCCCCTCCCGCTCTCCCCCCTCCCGCTCTCCGTGTGGTCTTGTCTTCCTCCCGGAGCCTGGTAATGAAAGCCTAAGCAGTCCGGTGAGTTTTAAAGTTCTCCGTGTCCCTCCTCCCGCCGTCCCCCCTCCCGCTCTCCCCCTCGTGGTCGCACTTTGATTCCAGCAATGTAAATAGGGGGCTTGGCTGAGGACTATCCAAGGGGGCCTTATGGGCAGTAATTTAGATTGGTGCAGTTTGGATTAGACGAGTGCCTGGTCTGCGGCTGAATTGAAAGTATCTCAAATGAGAGGGGTATGGATGACAGGGGTATGGCTGAGAATGTAGCAGCGATTCAAAGGAGATGTTTGTAATTTAATTAAGTGCTGGTTACAGGAGAAGGATAAATGCGATTGTGGTTCAGCTGAGAGTGCTTTACATGAGTGTGACTTGGGTTAGATGAGCAGTGGTTCGGAGGAACGGGATTGAGGTGTGACTGAGAGTTGTTTACATGAGTGCTGTTTAGTTACACGCAACCTCCGATCTTCACCCCCGCCACGGCGCCTCAGATGTGGTGCTGACATCACATTCCTCCAAGCGCATTCCTGGCCCGTGCCTCCGGGGCACTGTTTTGGAGTTGAGCTCAGGCCCAGTTAGATTTCTGTAATTGGCAGGGCTCGCCGGAGAATAGGAACAGAGAAGTCTTTAAATCAACACCACATTTCGGAATACTACTCCCTCTGTCCTCCTCCTCCGGCGCTGGCTTCAGCTCCGCCCCGGGCCGCAGGGATGGGGGCTGTGGGACCCCCGCACTCCCCCGTCTGAGAGCAGCTCTCTGAGTCTCTCTGTCTCTCTCATACACACGCCGTGCTCTGTCTTCTCTGTCTGCCTCGGTGTTTCTCCGTGGCTCACTCGTCCCCTCGCACTCTCTTAGTCTTAACCCTTCCCTCACCCTGTCTCTCTGTGGCCGCTCCTCTCCTTCGCCAAGGCCCTCCCGCTCCTCTTTTTTAATGCTTTTCTTATCTGTCTCTTTCTCCCCTCGGTGCCCCTCTCACTCTTTCCCCACCCTCCGCCACTCCCGCTCTGCCCGCCCCTCTCACCCTTGCGCTGTCGTTTTCCTTCTCTTCTTGTTGCTCGCTCTCCCTTCTTGCTCGCTGCCGCCTGTCTGCCCCTTCCTCACTGTCAGTCCTGGCGCTCTGCACACTCTCCCCTCCTTCGCCCCAACCGACCTCCTTCTCACTGTCCCTCACTCTCTTCCTAGTTCTCGGTTCCTGCCCCTCACACTGTGCCCTGCTGCCCGAGCACCGCAGGGGGCACAGACAGGCACGGCATGGGGGCATGACCGGATACTGCACGGGGCACGAACTGTCAGCATGGGGGCACGGACTGGCACAACACGGGGGCACGGACTGGCACCGCAGGGGGCACGGACCAGTACAGCATGGGGGCACGGACCGGTACAGCATGAGGGCACGCAGGGGGCACGGACAGGAAAGCAAGGGGCATGACCGGATACTGCACGGGGCACAGACCGGTACAGCATGGGAGCACAGACAGGCACAGCATGGGGGCATGGCCGGATACTGCGCGGGGCACGGACTGACACAGCATTCGGCCACGCACTGGCACAACACGGGACACGCACAGCATGGGGGCACAGACTGGCACAGCATGGGGCATGGCCAGGTACGGCACGGAGGCACGGACTGGCAGAGCATGGGGCATAGAAAGACAGTGCACAGGGGCGTAGGCAGGCGCTGGATGGATTCATTATCAGGCAGTGCACAGTGGCATGTAAAGGCAGGGTACAGGGGGATAGACAGGCACTGCATTGATACATGTCAGGCACTGCATTGGCATGGTAAGGCAGTGCACAGGGCCGTGAGGAGGCACTGCAATGATACATTGTCAGGCAGAGCACAATAGCATGCGAAGGTAGTGCACAGGGGTGTTGGCAGGCAATGCATTGATACATTGTAAAGCTGTACACAATGGCATGTAAGGTCAGGGGCTAGACAGGCCCTGCATGTGCACAGCAACGTGGGCAGGCACTGCATTGAATCATCGTCAGTGCACAGGGCGTGAGCAGGCGCTGCATCGATACATTGCACACTAGAGTATTAAAGGGCTGCTGAGACCCAGAGATGCTGTTGTGACCAGGTTATGAAGGCACCTAGAAGGCCAGAGTCAAACAAGCAGACCGTGGGCACCCAAAAAATGCCATTGCAATAGAAAACTCGATCATAAATTGCTCTTACAATAGTGGAAAATCTGCCAGAATGGCGCATTTACCACCGCAGGAAAGGAGCATTGCGAGGGCCGTCCGTGCAACATGCAGTGAGAAAATACAAGCTCAGGAGTGTGTGAGTTTTTGCAAACATTTTCCAAACTGTTTGACCATCCTAGAAGTGGGCGGATGGATGAGTGGGCGGATGGATGAGTGGGCGGATGGATGAGTGGGCGGATGGATGAGTGGGCAGATGGATGAGTGGGCGGATGGATGAGTGGGCGGATGGATGAGTGGGCGGATGGATGAGTGGGCGGATGGATGAGTAGGTGGAAGGATGAGCGGATGGATGAGTGGGTGGATGGATGGATGAGTAGGTGGAAGGATGAGTGGATGGATGAGTAGGTGGAAGGATGAGCAGATGGATGAGTGAGAGGATGGATGAGCGGGTGGAAGGATGAGCAGATTGATGAGTGGGCGGATGGATGTGTGAGCGGATGGATGAATAGGTGGAAGGATGAGTGGATGGATGAGTAGGTGGGCAGCTGGAGGGAGGGACGAGGGAGCGGATGTATGATGAGGTCGGCGGGCGCCTGCTTTGATAGATGAGTGGGTACCGGAATGGTCAAGTGGGCAGCTGGGTGGGTGAATGAAGAGATTGGCAAGCGCATGCGTAGATAGATGAGCGGGTGGATCAGTGGCTGGGTGTTCAGATGGGTTAGATGAGTGGTTGAATTTGCTATTGTAAATGACAATGCCATTTATGTTAAAAAAAAAACATAAATAAAAATAATGTCAAGAGCAATGCCAATAGCTCTAACTTTAACAAAGGCAAAACCATTGCATTGTAAATGCTTGTTTAAATATGACTTCCAAGACCTTCGAAGTGACCTGAAATAAAACCTGCTCCAATGTCCTATACGCATATATATATAACTTGATTATGGGATAATAGATTCACTTGACATTTTGAAATATACCTGCAATTCTAAAGTTCTTTTTTCAAAAACTGGTCTCATGTAAATGATTTTTAAATATTCACTTCTTTAAAGCAACACAATCTTGCTGAGGCAATGATTCTCAGTTGAAGGTGTTGATTTTGTTATGTGGATCTGTATTGCACAGCCTATCATGGTATCCAGACACTGGAGCAGGAGCATGGGCCCGCTGGGGTTCCTAGTTGAACAGCAGAGTCGTTACTTTCGTGCAGAATTTGAGAAATGGTGTTTTAGTTCTAAATGTGTTGGGGAAGTTTGTTCCAGATTTTGGTGGCACTGAAGGAGAAGGAGCGTGCCCTTCTGTTTTGCTTCTACGGATGCGGGTGATTCGTACGAAGGAGAGAGATGTAGAGAAGAGTGTCTGGAGGGTTGGTAGAGTTTGAGTCAGTCGTTGAGATGAGCTGGCACTGTGTTGTAGAGGGCTTTGTAGGCACCGATGAGCAACTGAATTTGCAGTGTTTTTGGATGGGTAGCCAGTGTAGTTCAGTGAGGAAGTGAGTGATGTGGGTGCTTCTGGGGGTATCTAAGATGAGTATGGCTGTGGTGAGTTTAATGGTAGACATGAGTTGGTTGGAGATGCTGACATAGAGTTCATTGCCATAGTCAAGTCTGCTGATGATGAGGGCCTAATTCACCATGCAGCTTGCGTGTGTGGGGAGACATTTGAAAATCTTTTGAAGCATTCTGAGGACTGTTAGCACTTAATGGGTTGGCCAAATGGTATTTAGGACTAAACAGCCCGACTTACAGATTTCGACCTTTTACAAATCCAGATGGCACTTGACAGGTCGGATGGACCTCTGCCGTTGTAGTACGAATGGAGCTGGAAATAAACACAAGTAATGCATATATTATCAACTGCCAGATCCTTAATATTCTGTCAATGATGAGAAGTGAGGAAGATTTCAAAAACTTTATTTACCTTAAAGGATTAGTATGGTTATGGCATCTTTCTTCAGGTTAATTCAGTGTACAGAAATATCGAGTAGAAGATTGATTAATGAGAGCACAAATCAATACAGAGTGTTCTATAAAGGAAATCGTCACCAAACTAGCTAAAGGCCCTAATCTACCCTACACGGAGAAACCCATGAAGAGTTCCTTTTCAGAATGAGCAAGATTTTAGGAGCATAGATAAAGACTAGAACTTCCCATAAAGAGTTGTTCTGGAAACTCAGCCGAGTTCCCCACAGTTGCAGTACCAACCATTAGAATATCAGTGATAGAGGAATGATCGTTGCAGTAGCATTGATCAGAGAAATCAGGAATAAAGTCACCTTTAGCAATAGCTGTCGGTAACAAAGGGCAAGGAAGCAATAGATCAGAATGAAACTTCTCCTTCTCCTTTAAGTGTCAGTATGACATTCCTAACCAAAGTCACTAGAAGCACTCATTCATATAAAATCAGAAAATAATGTAATGAAAATTAGTAGGTGTCTGATTCTCTCATCCAACAGAAACTGCTTATCCGATGGTGTCGTCAACACCTGTGTTGCTCCCCCTCCTGATTCTGTTGTAATGTATATGACACTTGACTTGCTGATCATCCTGTGACATACTTAATGTTCTATGTCCTGCATTCCATTCTTTGATGATTCCCTGGGCTCAGAGGAACATTGGAGCTTGGATGAGCAGGAGGCAGCTGTTGGTGGTGTAACCCAATAAACTTATCTTATGCTAATTACCAGAAGAGTGTCTTTGTAACACTGGCAACGACGGGCAGCTTGGAAGGGACAAGCTTTTACACCACCTTTAACCCTGGAACCCACGTAGCGTAATTCCTCTAAACGTTTTTGGATGTCCTTGAAAAATGGTGTTTTAATCCTATTTCAAACACCGCATGGAATGAACATTTGAGGTTGCAACCTTCGTGAGTATTGGAATATTTGGATTTACATTTTGACTTTCATCAGTTCTCATCGGATGTCTGCCTACCTGCATTATAGACTTGTATTATTATTATTTTGGATTTATGGTAACTGTGGCATATCGTTTTTTCAGACTGTAATTACGATTTTCGAAGTTTCCTGCTAGCGATTTTAACAAAGCAGAAACTGTTTGGCTTTTGCAAATTACCTTGGCAGTTGGACTGGTGCTGTGCTCGCACTGTGATTCTTTGAATCTGAACTGCTCTGCTCGTGCTTCCATCCGGCATTCTTCCTTCATCGTCGTCGGAGCTCTACGTACTTTTCATTACGCTCTGACACTGACTATGATGCCACTCCTCGTCATCACGCTACGGAAGTGTGCGTGACGGCCATTTTGAATCTCCCTAGCAACGAGCACAACATTTCCCAGTTTTAGCAACGATCGGAGCAATCGGATCGATCGCAAGGCAATTTATTTGTTTTATTGGAGTTTCCCTTCAACTTTATATTCAGCATTGTTTCTGCAGACTGCGTGTTACATCTGTGATACGCACACTGTCCTAAGTACTTAAACAATTTATGATCATATTTATTCTAGTTTCAATTTAACCATAATTAACCTTTTAAATATTGTTTTTTAAGTGTCTTTTATTTATTGAGTCATATACAAATGAGCTCGACTTCCATGACTCAACCTCCAGCCTTTCATTCCTAACCAAAGTCACTAGAAGCACTCATTCATATAAAATCAGAAAATAATGTAATGAAAATTAATAGGTGTCTGATTCTCTCATCCAACAGAAACTGCTTATCCGATGGTGTCGTCAACACCTGTGTTGGTCCCCCTCTTGATTCCCATGGTAAACATTCACACGGGTACATAGTTAGACACCTTTACCATTACTAGAAACATGGAGGAAAGTTCTCATGGGAGCCTTCTTACCTAAGCTAAAGCCATGTTCAATATCTATTGTGAATACAAGGGCTATTGCAGAAACCAATGTATCAATGATGGTCTAGTTAAGCATGCATAAAGCATATCTAAATTATTGTTCGTTCTAACAGTCTATTCATTATGAACTCACAGCAAGGTTCATTGTTAATATGGATGATCTAATATGTCCTGATGTAGCTAAGGAAAGATAATCTTGAAGACAGTACAATCTTTAGCAAGATGCTGGTGCTTAGGTAAAATGTCCTAAATAAACTTCTATTTAGCTATGAGCAAAATTTGAAAGAAATGTCTAGGGCCTAAGGAAAAGAGCACATTTAAGAATGATAAAATGTTCCCTATGTGTGATATACTATGTATTCTTTTAGCCAAATTAAAATGCATTCTAATGGATTCCTATACAATATAAATCAAGCACATTTTAGCTATGTGTTGTTTTTCTATGTGAAAGCATTTCTTATATCAAATCTGAAATGCCTTCCTAAGTGATTCTTTTACACATTTAAAGAAGGCACATTTTTTACTATGTGTTATTTTTCTGTGGTAGCATTTCAGCATGGTTTAAACACATTCTGAAGTACAATTCTAACATGGTCCGCAAGTCAAAATTTGTTTTTAAAATTCATTCCTTACAGGATGTTGCAACAGCATACTATCATGGCATAGGTTTGTTTGTTCATCGCAAGCTAGTCATCAATTATGATGCCAAGGTTTCTAGCGTGGTCTGTGGGGGTGGGCATGGGATCCGGGCTGAGTGTCCATCAGGTGTCCCAGTGGGAGCTCTTATTTCCAAAAATCAGGATCTATATTTTGTCTATGTTGAGTTGGAGTTAGTTCTCTCACATCAAGTTGGCCACATTGGACATGCAGACAGTTGGTCCTGGTGGTGTTGATAATTTCAATGAGGGAGAGAATGAGCTGAGTGTAATTGGATTCCTGATTCTTGGAGTCTGGTGTTGAGGGAACAATGAGAGACTTTGTTCAATGCCTCCGAGAAGTTAAGCTGGATGAGAGCAGCAGTTTCTTCCCTGTCCATGATGCACTGGGTGCCATCTGTTGCTGCCAGGCGAACGGCTCTGCACAAACTTGACTGGGTACAGTACGAAAGGTGGTTGTTGGACTTGTCATCCTTATGGTGGTTTTCCCCCAACAGATACTACTAAAGGTGATTTATATAGTTTTATCTAATAACCTTTCCCTGATCAATGCCACTGCAGAGATAATTATATCATTGACGGTTGCTACTGCAACTGTAGGGAACTTGCCTGAGTTTCCAGAATGACTCTTTATGGGAAGTACTTCTTTTATTCTCCATCTTGCCCTTTTCTGAAAAGGACTCTTCATGGATTCTACTTAGAATAGGTTAGGTCCCCTAGCTAGTTTAGTGATGTTTTCCTTCATGAAACACTGTGTAATGTTTTATGCCGTCACTAATCAATATTTTACTGATATTTCTGTAAACAGACTAATCTGAATAAAGATGAGAAAACTAAACTAATCATTTAAGATAATCAAATGTATTAAAAAGTTCACGAACCTTTCATCATTGACTGGGCATTTTAAATTCTGTCAATGATATATGCATATTTTATGCTTTTGTTCCAGCACCAGTTGTAAATTGGGTGCTTAATCTTAAAACCATACTTGGCTAATCCTCAGACTCCCCCTAAACCATGCAGTAATTTCGCTCCACCTGACTCGTAATCATCGACTATGTGGAAGCGACATGCTGTTTTTCATCTAGTGATCCTTCCCCGATTGGAAATATCAAATTAATCTAAACAGTAAATTGTAATGTTGCAACTTCTTTAGGCATGTATGTTCTTTTACTTCAGAAGTCTGCAGTGTGTTACACCGTACCTACTCTTACACTATCCCTGTTTTAGAGAAGTCTAAATACCTCTGTCAGTGTCAGTTTTTCAGTAACATTCTTTGGTATTTGATTAATGATATGCCCAATGACTTGAATGTGCTTCACTTCAGGATCAGCCCAGCATGATGAAAAGCTGTCAAAGATCGGCTGTTCCTCAAAGATGGCAGAGCAATAAAGGACATGCTGTTTGCTCCTTTAATGCCTTGCGTGCGTCGGCCGACGTCGGTGGGCGTGTGCGGAGGACGGCCGGGGGCCGTCCGAACCACACCCACGCCATAAATCACCCACACCACGGCGAAATTCGCGCCGCGGTCAAGGGGTTAAAATAAATCAGCACCAATTTTTTAAACAGATACGATGTGGGATGAGATAATTCACACATATTTACTTGTATACTTCTCTTTCTGTTTATGCGGTTGGTGATGGTGAAAATGTGAGCGTCCACAAATACTCAGAACGACTCCAAAAATGATTGAATTCACCCATTTTGCATCTTGGTGAAACACTTCACCAACCATTTCTGGCCATCCAAGTGGGGACACTTTTACCAGTGCAATAGCTCACAGTTTAGATGTCCTTGTTGAGTCATCGTCAGTGATGCACTACTACTGCCAATTATAAGTCAGTAGTGAAAGGGTGAAAGGGTGAAGAAGCACAGGTCATTAATAGAACTCCATGTTAAGTCAACAGCAAAAAAAGAGCGGTATCACAAGCTGTTAATAGGTGTCCCTGTTGAGGGAGCAACACAAGGATGTTGCATTACAAGCTGGTACTAAATGTCCATATTAATTTAGAACTCCTTTCTTCAGCTGTAATAAAGGGAAAGCAAAATTTGATTTATTAGGTATTACTTTATGTGTAGCTTACAGCAATACTAGTACATCTTGTCATGCGAATAAAGGAGCAATGTAGTAAAATTCTTTTGTATTGTATTTTATTTATTGTATCGTATACAGCAACACATTTTATGTGTGGCTTGCGCCAGTACTTGTACATCTTGTCATGCAGATGAAAGAGCATTGCATTGCAATTTATTTGTATTGTATTTTATTTACTGTATCATATACAATAATAAACTCTATACAAAACCTTCTATACTGATCATAAATTGTATCTCTCATATCTACTTTGATAACTTTCTACTGTGATTTTGATGTATACTGTTTTGTTTCATTTATGCACATCAATGTTCCCACAACCCAAGAATAAACAATTCAATACATATATTTTTTTTTTAAAAGAGACTCCTATTTTAGAAAGTACTTCTATTTGTTCAATATTTTGCCACTTGAAAACACCAACCTATAAGGCGAGTAAGCAATGAAGTCAGAACACAAACGCTCTATTCAGTTGCCTATGGAAATACTTTGCAGCGCAGAAACATTCGTATCTGTTAGCGAAAATAAGTAAAGAAATAGGGGGAGTCTTAAACAGAGAAAACTGCACAGGCAAAGCTTGGCAGAACATCTGCAGACTCACACTCCTTTGTAGATCTGCTTACCGAGAATCCTGTGGACAGTCCGACACACTTCTTTTTCATTCTCTAGAGAAAAAATATATTTCTTACCTAGGAATGGATTTCACATTTTGAAAGAAGGGCAATCAATTAAAAAAAAAAACAGTTGTAGTGGAGGATCGGCTTTAGCTACGTTTTCTTTTTGTAACCATAGGATGAACTGTTTGTGAACATATTGCAAGAATGGAGGTAAGACAGGCTCTTCTATAGGGGAGGCAGTGCAGACACGGCCTTGGCAGAACATCTGCGGGCCCTTAATTTTCTGAACTATATCTGCAAACTCAAAGGAGCATATTAACAACAAACTGCGATAATTATCGCAATGCACGCTTAGCACGTTTTCTCTCATCGCCGTCTATCGCTAGTTTACATCGGCGTGTTAGCAGCATATTAGCAACGCTTTGCTGACAGGCGATGCCAAAACCAGCGATAGACAGTGATAAGCTGCATTAACGTTGGAATTAATAATAATCATGCGGCGATAATGAACAGCTTAATGATAGACATGTGTGGACTTAACCATCCAATCCACCTCACATTCACAGGATGGTTAAGTCAGGTTTGAAATAGGTGGCTGATTCCAGCGATAACGGCGCCTAGCGTGGCTTTTGTGATCGATTCGCTGGTTCGGGCCATGTTGCTAATACGGCGAAGTTGTGATAGCGACTTTCTGAATGCAGTTCATGTAGGGAACGCCTACTATGCATATAATTAGCGATATTTATCACTGCATTCGCAGGTTAACATGTGCTAATGCATGTTAGCCTGGCCTTGTTGATAGTCCGTTAAAACATAGCCGCGGCCGTTAGTGGGAGTACCTGCCGGGCGGTGACGTGGGGAGGGGGAGCGGCAGGGTGGGGGGTAGTAATGTATGGATTACGGAGCTTAACAGGTAAGTAAACATATAAATAAATAAAACGAATTTCGTTGCATGCACTGCATCACCAAATGCAATGCAGTGCGCGCAACAAAATTCGTTTTATGTATTTATATGTTTACTTACCTGTTAAGCTCCATTATTACATTTTAAGTATGGCTGATGTGCACCTAGGAAATAGTGTACTACAAGAGACATGTTTCATGGATGACACGGAATTGAAACAAAAAAATATAAGGCTACCCAGTAATCTTGCAAAGCAACCAGGGTGACACTGTACAGAGAATAGTGCAGCGGAACATTCAGTCAACAAGCACAATAGTGAGAGAGAGGGTGGGGGAGAGGATGTAGCCTTGGGGCTAGAGCTGTCGACCTCGAAGCTGGGGAACCAAGGGGCATATTATCAAGGAACGGCGTTAAAATTATCGCCGCTTTAGCGGCGATAATGGGCTTGATAATACGCCCTTGAGAATTCCAATATATGCCCATGTTCTGGTATTAACATGGGCTTCTATTGGAATTCTCTACGGCATATTATCAAGCCCATTATCGCCGCTTTAGCGGCAATTTACTGCCGCTAAAGCGGCGATAATTTTAACACCGTTCTTTGATAATATGCCCCCGGGTTTGAGTCTCGGCAACGACGCTCACCATTCTGTGATTCTGGGCAAATCACTTAATCTTCCTGTTCCTAACAAAAATGAATGTGTCCGTCTGTAACGAAACAGATGCTCATGTAAAGCGTTCTGATACCCGATGTCTCGGGTCTAGTTCGCGCTATATAAAACTCTAAAAAAATAAAATAAAATAGGATACATTCAAGTTATAAAAGAATTGCTAGGCATTGCAAACCTCAGTCACAATGGATCTACAAGCATAGTGTCTGTGTACTACTGTAAAAGTGGTTGTGACTCTGAGAGAGGAGATTTATTAAGAGGATAAACTAATGTATTTAATACAGATCAATCCCTGTTACTGGGATTGACATTCCATTGCCTCGTAAGTCCCGTTTCAGTCGTGGGAGTGCTGACTTTCCGCACATGAATTTCGTAGCACGTTCGCCCTTCCCCACCCTAACCTTGCTCGATATCAATCAACTTAAAGACACGTTCGTTGCAGATTTTTTCAAAGTATGTTTTTTTTAGCAGAATTACAGCTCAGATATGTATAGAAAACATACACTACAAGTGACATAATATGACTGACAATATAGTAAGGAAGCAAATATAAAGATGCAATGCAAGTGCAAACAAAGATAGTCAGTGGATCATAAAATGTAAAGCAATTGATGAATTAAAACAACAGTAATGAAATGCATATTTAGTCCAAATATCTGAGTTCTCCCATTTAAGGAAATAGGAAATTGAAAAGAAATCAATGCGGGAGACTAAATGAAAGGGATGCAACAAGCAAGCGTATTGTGACATCCCAAAATGATCACTGTGCCATTGATCGATTCATTGAAAGTCTTGCTTCAGTGCATGAACCAATTTTTAATTTGAGGCTTCAATTGTTTTTTGGTTTTATATAATGTATCCAGTGTCACATCCTGGATATAAATAAAATCGGTAAAGTGCCATTGTGCTGCATTGACTCTCCGCTTATACCATTGCTTCGTCTATTCATGGGTATAAAAAATATACAATACCTATATAAAAGCAGTAATTCATAATGTGCAATTGTACAGCATTAAATCACCATTTGTAAAATTACCTTGTTCATCTACTCCCCCCAAAAATTATAGAGTACAAATATAATAGCAGCAATCAACACAAAAGGCAAATTGCTTAATCTAGTTGATCATACTACCGCTCTTAAGAGTGTGAACAGCCCTATGGCCCCTGGCTCTAAACCAGAAGATAGAGAAGAGACAGTACCGTAAAAACAGTATATTCAAATGTCTGCGTGGCATACCTGCTCTCCTTGCTTAAAAACCTTTACATCACCAGTATCTACAGAATTGCCCTCATGCACAGACCAATTGCACTGCTACCGAGTCAGAGCCACTCCATGAACTTCCATGTTTTACTCCACCCACCTAAACTGCGTACCCCTTCTTAAACTATTTTTTCCTGAGCATTTTATTGAACCAATATTGGTGCTGAACACATGGCAGCTTTCAAAGTGTCAAAAGCATCCTGACACTCCGGGGGTCCAATCCACTTTCTTTGGCCTCTTCTTAGAAGTCAGTTCTGTTAGGGGAGCCAGAATGGCCCCAGAATTCCATAATTCTGAACAAACCTTCTATAGTACCCAGTCAGTTCAAGAAATGCCCTGACAAAATGGATTGGATTTTGGCCTGGAGAGGCTTTACATAGCCTCCACCTACAAAGTGACCCAGGTATACCAAACAACTCTGCCCTATTTGGCACTTACTTGTCTTAATAGTCAGGCCTACCTGCTGCATGGCCTAAAACACGTCCCTCAAGTGGCTTAAGTGATCCCCGCAGGTAGAACGGTATACTGCTATATCATCCAAATACACCGGACTGAACTGCTCCAACCGAGATAAGACCCTGTTCACCAACCTCTGGAAGGTGGCAGATGCATTCTTTAAGCCAAAGGGCATTACCTTGAACTGATAAAGTCCCTCTGGTGTGGAGAATGCTGACTTCTACTTTGCTCCATCTGTAAGGGCAATTGCCAGCAACCTGAAGTCAAATCAAATGTACACAGGTACTTAGCAACCCTTAATGTGTCAATGAGCTCATTAGCTCTAGGTATAGGATGAGCATCAGTCTTTGTGACTGCATTAAGTCCTCTGTATTCCACACAGTACCTTAACTGCTTTGGTTCCCCCCGGGGATTAGGTTTGGGCACCAGCACCATTGGGTTGGCCCATGGACTGTCAGAAGGCTCAATTACCTCATCCCCAGCATTTTATATACCACAGCCTTGATGATGGCTCCGACATATTCAGACACCAGTACAGTTTTGTTTGACAGGTGGGCTGTCACTAGTGTCAATGTGGTGCATACACCACTCAGCAATACCTGGGGTCAAAGAGAACAGGCCAGCAAACTGCTCCAGCACCTGCTTGCAGTCTCTGTGCTGCTGGTCTGTCAATGTGGGAGAGAGTACCACTCCCTCCACTGACCCATCTTGCACATTGTTGGACAGGAGGTCATGCACTGGCTCAGTCTCACATTCCACTCCCTCATCTGTGAACAGTAACATAGTCATGTCTGGCCTGTCAGGGTGGGGTTTCAATCTATTTGCATTTAGGACCCTAAGAGGATTCCTGGGGGTGCCAATGTCGACAAGATAGATAACCTCACCCTTCGTTTCACGTAACCTTAACCCTTCTTTTCAATGATTGGATAGAGTCCATTTCGCTTGTTATGGAGGGCCCTGGGTCCAAAGGCTCCAACACCCACGCCAACTGTCCTGGAGTATACTCAGGCATAGTAGCCTTCTGATTGTACCAATGCTTCATAAGCTCCTGGCTAGCCTCTAGTTTTCAAGCACATTGCCCTTTGCTTCTTTGAGAGGCTTCTCCAAAGACTCTCTAACCAGCCACAATGGCCCTCTCACAGGGTGTCCAAACAACAGCTCAAATAGACTGAAACCAACCCCTTTATGTGAAACTTCCCTGTATGTAAACAGTAGGCATGGGAGGAGATCATTCCATCTCCTCCTGAGTTTGTCAGAACACCCATTTATTGTGCCCATTAGGGACCATTGACCTGGGGGTGATGTGGGGTGGTGAACTTGTAGTTAACACCGCTTTCAACCCACATCGCTCTCAAATAGCTGCACAGAAAGTTTGTCACCCTATCTGAAACAACCTCTTTTGGAAAACGCACACGGGTGAACACACCAAGCAGTGCCCTAGAAACTGCAGGAGCAGCTATTTTCCTGAGAGGTATTGCCTCAGGGTACCCTGTGGCATGGTCCACTACCGCCACGATATACCTATTCCCTGATGCAGTAGGTGGGTCTAGGGGACCAACAATGTCCATCCCCACCCTCTCTAAGGGAGTCACAACTACTGGCAGTGGTATCAAGGGAGGCTTCAACTTACCCCCTGCCTTGCCACTGCCCTGACAGGTGACACAGGAGCTGCAAAACTCCTTAACCTTTTCAGACATACGGGGCCAGTAGAAATGGTTCACCAACCATCTCCAAGTCTTAGTCTGTCCTAAATGTCCTTCTAAGGGGATATCATGACCCAGGGTCAGGATGAACTCTCTATACATTTGGGGCACCACCAACTTTCTGATGGCCCCTTCCTTGAGGTTTCTGACCTCAGGATAAAGCACTCCATCTTCCCAGTAGATTCCGTGGAATCCACTGTCATCACCCTCCTCTTGCTTAGAGGCAATCTGCCTCAAGCTCTCAAGGGTGGGGCAGTCTCTCTGGCCATGACAGAACTCCTCACTGGAGGGTCCACCTGCTCCTGTCAGTTTTGCTAATTCTGACAGATCTGGCAGGGATGGAATCCCTTCCTCAGAGATCAGATCCTCCTGTCCCACTGGAGTTCCCTGGACTGGATCATCAGACCCAGTACCCTTGTCCTGGGAGGCTTGGCCCCTTGTTCTAGGGTCAAGGCACCCAGCCTTTTCCTTCTAGATAGTCTGTGATCTAGTCCTAGCATACACCCATTCAGGGAGCTCCTATATTTTCATACTAAACCCTCTCTCCACCTCTGACCAAGCATTTGAAATCATTGCCTAAATACACTGGACTGGAAGTAGAGGACACACAGCTACTTTCACAGGGCCTGTCATACCTCCCCATTAAGAAATCCACCATATCCATAGGATGGAGTTTGGTGCTGCTGTCTGCATAGGACACATTGTGAAACTCACACGGTAGCAATCTCTCCTGAGACACCAGGGTATCTAGGACCATAGTCACACTAGTCCCTGTGTCTCTGATAGCCTCAACCTCAGTCCCATGTACTTGTAGCCTCTGCCTGTACTTATCCATGTTTGGAGGATAGGTGGACTAGTCTTGCAATACTCACCCACCCAGGGACACTAAGGTTGCCTCTACCACTTGCCTCCCCCTCTCTGGGGCACTTTCCACTCCCGCACTTACACTAGCAATCCCTGGGGGTGGTCCACTAGTGGGGGCTTTCTTTGTGCAGACAACACCTACCTTCTTTTTCCCTGGCTGATTACAATCAAAGAACTTACCCTCTTTTAAGGGATCAAATTACCTACCATTCCTTCCCTGATACCCCCTCCTTTTGAATTTGGGTTGGTTCGGGCACCCCACCTGTTCATTTTTTTGTGGGTGTTACGGAGGACTACTTTTGTTTTTGACCTTCTTTTCCCTGGGCTTTCTCCTGGGTAGGGACATGTCCTCCTTTCTTCTAGTCACCCCCCTGACGCTGAGTGGAAACCCGGGTTCACATCCACTCATCAGCTGCCTTCATTAGGTCTCTAGAACTAGACAGCTTTGAGTCCACTAGGTACTGGTGTAGTATTTCTTTAGCACAAAGAGTCAAAGCGTGCTCTCTCAAAAACAAGTTATACAATCCCCAATTGTGTATTCTTTGATACCAACAATCCTGTCTTCTAGTGCCTTCTGTTAGGCGTCTTAAAATTATACTCATGACTTTGTACTCACTTTCTGGGTGTCTCTGAACTTCACCCAGTACAGTTCTGAGTTAAACCAAATTTCTCAACTAAACATTGCCTCCTTCGCCTGCAGGGTCAGGAGCCAATCCCTTACAGCTACTAGAATCAGTTCCCACAAGAGTGAACACCAAGGCTTGAAGCAGACCCCACATTTTGAAGCGACCACCCATAGACATCTCAATCTCTTCATCATTATCACTGTCACCATTTCTTTTTGCTTTATTTTCCTCTCACTGTTCCTTAGGTAGTACCAGTTTCCTCTGTTCCAAAGCTATCAAAGCTAGTTGGGCCTCAAGCTGCCTCTCTGCAAAGGACAGTGATGGCTCCTGTGTAGGGGACCCTCCCCTCCTCACACCATCTGAAATCACATAGCCAACACTGGAACCTATGGAGGAAAAATCGCCCTCACCCTCTTTGTGGGTGACATTAGAGGGGGTCAGTCTCGACCCAGCCCCTTGAATCTCTTCAGCTACCCCAGCACAGGCCTTCAGAAACTTAATCAATCCTGTCTTCCTAATCTTGTTGGATCCAGGCAGCCCCCCTAAGCCTACACTGTACACTAAGCTCAGCCATCTTGAGTTGAGCCAGTTTAGCTAGGTCTAGCTCCATGGTATTCCTAGTTTTGGGTCACAATAACTAGCAATCAGACTTAGAGAAAAATTTGGGCAAAATGAAAAATAAAACAAAATGGTTTAAACACTGTTTAGCCCAAACTCAAAAGTTTTGTTCTAGGACAATTATGAGGATTTTTAAAATCTTAATTCACTTTACTGAAAGGTTTACTTTTCAAAAACAAGTTCTCATTCACACCGCAGAACCCCAAACATTGAAAAGTTGATCATTAGTAGTGTTAAATATCTATCTATCTCTGGCAAGGGGACTAACACAGTCCAGGGCTCAGAATCGATCTCAGAAAATTATGCCCATGTTCGACCCTTGGTATATTGGCTATGAGCAGGCAGGTTTACCTTCAGAGTAACCCTGGGCGTAGTGGGCGTAGTGGGGCTTCGCGAAGCTACGCGAAGTGGGCAAAAAACTACGCCTACCCGCGCACTTCGCGTAGCCCCACTACGGCCACCCGCCTCCCTCCCGCCCTCCCTAAATGCTTTAAAAGAAGTTATAAATGAATTATAAAACCACTTAACTTGTCCGCCGCGTCCCCGGGGCTCCCGCTCGTCATCGCGCCGCCGGCGCCTGCGTCCTGAATACTAATGCGCATGCGTGGCCGCCCGCGCATGCGCATTTCTCGTGAGAAATGCGCATGCGTGGGCGGCCGCGCATGCGCATTAGTATCTACAACGGCGGCGCCGGCGGCGCAAAGACGAGCGGGAGCCCTGGGGACGCGGCGGACAAGGTAAGTGGTTTTATAATTCATTTATAACTTCTTTCAAAGCATTTAGGGAGGGCGGGAGGGAGGCGGGCGGCGGGCAACTTCGCTACGCCCACGAAGTGGGCGTAGTGTTGCCTGCTTTGCCTACTTTGCAAAGGGCGAAGTAGGCAACACTACGCCCACTTTGTGGGCGTAGCGAAGTTGCCCGCCCAGGGTTACTTCAGAGACAGGTATGTAAGGCACTTAAAGCACCAATTTCAGTAATTAACTAAGACCCAAAACAGAATGAAAATTCAATACCAATTTATAAAAATAGGAAATATTTGTATCTTTAAAATGACATCAAAATGAAAAAACTCCAATGTAGAGAACCAGGAGCTTTGATTTTTTAAATATTTAGCACTACATAGAAACCTAGAGCACCTATTGGGACATCTGGTTGTGCTAGACAAGGACAAAGTTAAAGTTTCTTGGCCAACTATGATGTAAGACCTTCGGACTTAGACTCTTTTTTGGAGCTTTTTCTGTCGGGTTCCTCGATGCTCTTCACCAGTCCAGGTTCAGTGAGGGTTCGCCAGCATGCTTTCCAGGGAGCTCCCCATCAAACTCTGAAAGTCAGACCCCAGCTCGCAGTGGAAGGCCACCAGCTTGGCTCTCGCGTTTGAGTCTGTCCTCATCTGAAGCTTTTTTTCAAAGTTGCTCCAAAGTCCTCCAAAGTTTTGGAACATCTTCCTGAAGTTCTTCTGGGGATCCCAATATGACCAAAATACAATTTACACAGTTTAAAGCACACGCATTTGAAGTCAAATCATAATGCAGTACAATAAAGTTGTGGCAAAACAATGATGTAGACTCTGTATCTTCTTTGATGTTTTTATTCCATCCACTCCTTTTAGCCAACGCGTTTCCTCGCTTAGGGGTATCACCCTTACGACTTCCTCAGGGCTAAAAGTAATACAAATACGATTTTTGAAATACACGTAACAGTTGCATATTCAAAAAAACAAAGCATGTCAGCAGTTTTGCCCAGTGCAAGAAAACCAAAACAAATTCATGCATAATGTGCCCCTTGTGTGCACTATGTAGTATAAAACACCAACATATTCACAATAATCCAAGTGTTCAGTGTATTTACCGCTCTGTAGCTTAATAAAATCATGCCTGGGTTTGAAAAATCAATTGGCGACATATCCTTTGAAATTTAGGAAATGGACAGAACACGTCAACAGTAGTTACCACACCCCTATCGTGTTGTGATATTTAATTCTAGCCATAGCTTGTGATAGTTTATAATCACTGATCTCACATGAGTAATACATACTCCCAAGGTATTAAAATAAACCCGGGAGGTATGCTGCACTTTAGGGTATCGATTTGCAGTCAAAATCCCATTCTGCGAGAGGCAAGAGAAAAATGTAATAAGGCATAAGACATAATCAGCCAGATCCATCAAGCAAAATTGCGATCGCAATAGCTGCGAATTAGCTATTGCAATCACAATTAACAGAAAAGCAATTCATGATGTGAAAAACACAGAAATTGCGAAATCGCTAAAAATAAATCTAGGAGGAACCCCTATAGCGAATGGGAAATAGCGAGAATCCATGGATTATTTTGCGATCTCGCTAAATATTCGCTAATGCAATTCATGAAAACTTGCAAATTGCGAAAAAGCTGAAAATCGCTGTTTGCGACGCGCAATTTAAGGAGAACCAAAAAGCAGGTGGTAACCGTGAAGGAAAAAAAAGAGAAAAAAAATTCAAACTAGCCACAGGTGCAGTCCTGATCAAACACACTTAAGGAAACACAGTAGGAGCATGAGGACTCTCACAATGCCAGGACTCTTCGTGGTGGTCAGGCGGTGAAGGCTCCAGGCTGCAGCATGGAGCAGACGCAGGATCCAGGAGCGAATATTCCGCCAGCGGATCACCCTTCTGGGCCAAACTGCGGAGCAAATTTACTCTAAGTACCGCCTGAATGGGGCAATGATCATCAAGCTGATCCGGGACCTAAACCCCCTGATGCAGCACCCAACAAGGAGGACCAATGCCGTGCCCACCCATGTCCAGGTCTTGTGCAGCCTGCAACTACTGGCCTCCGGAAGCTTCCAGGGGATAGTCGATGTTGCAGTGGGGATATCGCAGAGCACCATGTCCCGCTGCCTACGTAGTTTCCTGGCTGACCCGGCTACACCACTACATCTCATTACCGACCACCCAACAGGACTTGAATGAGACCAAGCTTCATTTCGACAATATTGCGCAATTCCCACATGTAATAGGATGCATTGACTGTACCCACATCCACATCTGCCCACCAGCACAAACGGAATACATGTACCACAACCGCAAGTCCTACCACTCCCTCAATATCCAGATGGTGTGCAACGCTAAGACTTTCATCACGGACATAGTGGCACAATACCCGGGGAGCACACATGACTCCTTCATATTCCGGCACAGCGGCATTCACACACGACTGGCCAGGGGAGACTTTGGCGAAGGACACCTACTAGGTAAGTACACATGCCCCCAAATAGTACACTGTGATCATGTAGCTGAGCAGAACATGCACTCACCCTGTGCCTCTTTCATTCAGGTGACAGCGCTTACGGTCTCCGTGAGTACCTCCTCACCCCATACCTCAACCCTGCAACACCACATCAACGGCGTTACAATGCTGCACACATACGCACAAGAAATTGCATTGAGACGACATTTGGCCTTTTGAAGAGCCGATTCCGCATACTTCACAAGACTGGTGGGGCCCTCAAATACGAACCTGAGGTCTGCTGCCGCATCGTGGCCGTGTGTGCAATACTCCACAACATTGCTACCAAGCGCAGGATACCTGTCGAGATCTCTGGCAGTGAGTCGGAAGGGGACAGCCGCCCACCTGCACATGTGCGTCATGCATGTGGGGAGAATCCTGCAGAAGGACACAGGCGCCGCAAACACATCACTATTAACTGTTTCTAGTGCACCCATTCCCCTCACACAACACTGCACTCATGCATGACAAATGTAATAATGAAATGAGTCGGATTTACGTGAGACCATAAATTCGTATTGTTTATTCACAATAATGTGGCCTTTGTTGTCCATGATTTCACATGAGAACAGTATTGCATCATACGCACCATGAAAGGGTAGAGGGCTTGCTTCTAGATTCAGCATGGCCCTGCAGGCAGAGTGAAAAGTGTCACTGGTGCCTCCGTCCTGACGCTCCCAGTCGCCTCTCCATGTCCTCAATGACAGTGTTGACCCGTGATGCTGCAGTGGGCCTGCTGCTGCGGCGGCGTTCAGTCACCGGCGGCAAGGACATGCTGCTGTGGCTTGACATGCCCTCGCTGGCATCATCACCACCCCCTGGTTCACCATGGGCAGTTGGCTGCAGACTATGCACTGCTGCTGTCACAAGTTCCAGTGCCCTGGTAACGTCCTGGCAACACTGGACCATTTGCACCTGCATTGCGAGGGACCGACGGGAAAGTTATGAGGTTGCATTGCCAATGATGTAATTGGACCTGGTGTAGGCTGACAGGCGGGTCAGCAGCTGGCGGTGGCGGCGGCGGGTGATATCCTGCTGGGATACCAGGATCTGGCTATTCTCTCGAACAGCTGCGGTCAGCTGTCCAACATTTTGTGCTGTGTTGTGCAGCTGCAGATGAATGGCTGCCAGGTGACGTGCCTGCGTCAGATGTACCGCGAGCATGCGGCGTTCAATGGCCAGGCCAGGATCCCGTACATGGACAGCCCTGCCCGGGCGCGTTGAGGCGTCACGCTGCTGGCGCGTCAGTTCGCTGGACAGCGATCTGACTGCGGCTGTGCGCCTCCTCTGCCTCCTGGCTGCTGGTGGTGTGGCCTGTACCACTGCCGTGGGTGTCAGTTGGGGTGGTTGCTGGGCACCTGTGGCTGCAGGGGTGGCCCTGTCCACATGGGGTGGTGGTGCTGGTACTGCTGCAGGTGGCTGAGATGGTCCTGTTCGTGGTTCAGGTTGGCCCTCACCCTCGGTGTCCTCCGAGTACTCCTCTATATGTAGGGCCTCACTGTCGGTGCTGGGTTGTTCTGCTGCACCTGTGATGTAAATGGGTGCATGATTAATGATATGTATCTTGCACATGAGATGTTGCTACATGCATGCAGGCTTGCTTTCCCTGACTGGCTTTTGGAATTATTTTGAATTGACAGGTCTGGCTGTGTTGGGCTATCTGGGAATTTTGATTACACTACAACTACCACAATGCAATACGGCATTTCAGGTGTGCATGGCCTGCATAACTGGGGTTGTCAAATTGCTAGCTCAGGAGTCATGGGCATTGTTAGGGGACGGGGTCGCAGTCACATGGCACTTACCTTGGGATTGTTGGGTGGGTCAAGACGAGTCGAGCTGGGTAACCCCCACGCAGGCTTCAGGAGTCAGGGTGTCCTCCACAAGGTCCTCCAGTGGAGTGTTGGGTGTGGCAGTGGGGTCTCCTCCACCGGTGGCAAGTCGCTCCCCCAGCCTCTCCGCGATTCGCTCTTTGGCACGCCCTCTGACGTCGTACCACCTCTTTTTTAAATCGTCTATTGACCGCTGGGTCACCCCGACAGAATTGACTTTGGCGCGGATGCGCAGCCAGATGCGGTGCTTGTCAGCCTCTGGCACCCTCCGGGAGTCCTTGCCAAACAGGCGAGCATGGTCCTTACAGACCCCCTAAATGAGGAGCTCAAGTTCTTGATCCGAGAACTTTATCTTCCTCTTTCTCCCTGGGGCACTGCTCCCTGCTGCTTCCTGGGACATTTTGGAGGTTGTTAATGTCCTGCTGTGGTGCTGCAAGTTGACTGTATTGGAGCTCTTCCCAGTACTGCTTCCACTTTCAGGCTCAGTTATCTGAATGAGGGAGGGAACAGCCTACTTCCTGGTTGTGATGTCATCATTGGGCTCGAGATGCGACTTCCCGTTTTTGCGATCGCGCAGTTAGCGAGATCGCAAATTGCGATTTCGGTAATTGCGAGATCGCAATTTCAACATGGAAATTGGCCGATTCTGCAATTATTATGCGATTGGGGCAAAATCGCAATCGGCAAACGCGGCCGATTGCGATTCGCTTTTTTTTATCGCATTTCTTCATGAATGCCATTCTGCGAATTCTAAATTGCGATTCGGTATTTATCGCAATTTGGAATTCGCAGAATGTTGCATTGAGAAATCTGGCTGTAAGTCCTGGATCTAAAATTGGAATATTTCAAGGATTAATGTCGATATTTGGGCTTACCTCCTATAGCCTGAAACCTTTTCAAGAAGTCTTGTATCCAAATAGTGCCCTTAAAATCCAAAAGCCAACTTATAGTAAAATCAAATGTTGCCAGTACGTGCCAAGTTCTGCAAAAATAGTCGTCAAGAGTATAAATAAACTAGTTCCCCAAGCGTTGTTGTTTAAATCCCTCAAATAAACCAAAAGGGTGCTTACCGCAACGTAAGTAAGTCTGTTTCAAAATCCCTCGGGAGAGTTAAGCTCACGTATGTTTAGAAGCAGGTCCCTGAAGTACGAGGAATACCTGTACGAACAAAGAATATAACGATCAGTAACATGATAGCCATTATGTCCAGAATATCTTACAGTATTGGTTAACATGTATTCAAAACATACCTGTTGCCTTCGTGTTGTCGTGCCCGACTACAGGTGACGTAGCTGTCTTCCCGCGTTTGCTTAAAGTTAATGAGTCATGAGAATCAAAAACGGACTTCACGCTACCGTCACCAAGCTTGAGCGCCATCTTAATCGGGTACCCCTAATGCATTGCACGTAGTAAAATCAATGTCTCAAAGACAATGAAGCTATAAAAATATAATTATTAAAGTGCATGCGCACCAAGTTGCGAAACCTCATTTGTACGAATCAGAAAAAAAGAAAATACATGCCTACCCCTGAATATAAGGTAGAAACAATAGGCATCAAGTCAGCGATAAAGGTAATCTCGCTGAAAATGTGTAATATATTATCAATTAGCACCAAATTTGTAGTTTATTTAATCTCATGTAAATGTGGAAAAATCTATGTTGGAGCACTATAACGCTGCTAAAAGATCGTATGAGTGAGCACATGCGAGCCATTAAACAGAATGATGTAAGATACCTTATTGCAGAGCATATACACAATTGTGCAGACCAGGGTCCTGAAACGACTTTTGCTTTTTATTGCATGGAGCACAGTTTGCAAGATCTACGCGGGGGTAACAGAGTTAATACTCTGCCGACATGAAGCAAAGTGAATCATGCATCTTGGGGCTGTGGAAGACAGACTTAATTTTGATCATGAGTTGAAATATTTCTTGGGGGATTTAATGTTATATTATTTCGACTTGGGAGCCGATAATCTTCTGTACTTGCCTGCCACACCGCCTCGCTGCCGGGACCACAACCCCCAGGGGGTCAAGCGGCACACACGCTGCCAGCTTCATTCTTCACGCCTGGAGGCGCATATCAGCCTGCCAGGGCTCCGCAGTGTGTGACATGTGTAGGCACACCCGGGCAAAGCCTGGGGCAAGGGCGGGCCCGTATGCGCCTGCCCAAGACTGGAGGAGGCTGGGCCTACCCTATTGGTTTTGTTATGCCCAGCAGGACGATCCCCTGTCCTTCTGCAAAGTCAAACCCTCTTCTACATGTAAGCTGCAGACGACCAGGTAGGAAGCTAACTTACCGCTATTTATTATCACCCCTTACATATGCACCTACAATTTGGCTAGACTTTCAGTTGGTCACCGGGTACGGATTTTGCTTCCTAATACTACCTGGATATCTCCCGCATGGCCTGTATTGCCTGGACTGTCTTATTATTATCTAATTGATAGCCTGATCTCTTGACATTTATGTGCGTTGTGCTTAGTATTGATTTGAACACCTTTAACACTGCCCTTATAAGAACTGACACACTAACATTCCAATCATGGGCAGCTGCAGGGTGGCGGCAGAAACTACAAGTAAAGAGCCTTTCTTTATGGGCAGCACTATGGATGCTTTTCTCCAGCGTGCAGCAGTGGTCCAGGACAATGAGATCGAACTGGCCACTAGACATTTATCCCGTTCTCCTGTTCACTGCCCTGTTCTTATCCCCCACCTACACCTCAGGCTGACACCTCAATACAGCTACAGTTTCCTGTGGTAGACCGGGTCGAGTTGCTGGCAACTATGGTGGATGGCACTGTCCCTCTTTCCTCCACTGTTATCACCCGGCGTACTGCACTTCCTACAGTTTTAGGCCCAGCCTGTGGGTCTGGACCAGGTTAGCCACTCGGCAAAGGCCTGAGCGCAGGAGGCTCAAAGAGGAAGCCCCCTTCGGTGGGAGGGCCCTCTAAATGCAGTAAGAAAACAGGTCCTTAGTCAAACCCAGCAGTACACCTAGTAACATCTAATTTGGACGGGATCTCGATTGACATGCTCAATACTGCACTTTTTCCAGACCCTATTTTACTTCATCTTGCTGTTTTGGAAAAAACGTTGCATACTAACAGACCTCGTGCAAAGGGACCGTGTCTCTCTGACCACAAGTCCTCTCCCTGTAATGCCTCTGGCCACGACCACGACTAGCACTCTAAGTCCCAGTGGTAGTGGCTCAGGGGTAGGAAACGTGCTGGTGTCTTCCACTGTTCAGCAGCCAAACCTTGAGCGACCTGCCAACTCTGCATAAACCATGACCAGGCATGGGCCTGTACAACCTGTTCGTTCAGAAATCTGTAGGAGGGACATCATCTTGAACTCTGTTACATCCCCTTTCCGCCAACCTCGGAAGGTTAACATTGGCGGGTTGCTTAGTCACGCAGACAGGCGAGATGGGGCCAACGTCGCACCACCCTCCCGCAGTGCGGACTACGTCCATCTCCCTCCTGAGTCCACCCCTTACGTTGTGGTGTTATCCAATGTACCGTGCCTTGAACCTAATAACAAGGAAGATTTTTGTCAGCTTAGGAACAAGGTGGTGCACTGGCTCAATTCTAATATCGCCCCTGGGCCTACGGTGGACAATCAAATTCTCATGGAGCGACGGACACCCCAAACTCTGGGCAAGGGGACTTTATCATTGTCAATTTTATTAGACCAAGTATTGTTAATCATATTTTAAGTTCGGTAGTTCTGTTTGAATTTAGGGGTTGGAATTCTACAATTTTGGCACTCCCGTTAGGTTTCTTTTATAGACCCGGTAATTATTACCTAGGCCCCCGTCCCCCAGCGGATCACAGAGAAGGCCTATGGGGGTCGTATGAATGGGACCTTAGGGGTAAGCATTGTAAATAGGTTTGCCCCACTGAGCGTGCTGGAAGACTGTGATTGACGCTGTGTGGGCCTGTTGGACTCTATGGTCCATATATCATGTGGGTACGCTCCTCCCCCGGTACAGGTATCATGTAACAACGGAGGGTGTAAGTTCCTCTCTTGGAACATTGCGGGGCTGGCATGCAAATAGATAACCCTGGGTGGTTGGATCTTGTGAAATCATTTCATGTGATTTGCATTCAGAAAACCTGGGCTACAGAGGGCAATTATCATCTGGATGGCTATAAAACTCTCTTTGTCTCAGCAACTCCATCCCTGTCAGGGAGAGCAAAGACGGGGCTCGTTACTTTCATTTCGCTGGCTGTCCCCGACATTGGAGTATCTGTAGTTTATGCCTCGCCCAACGCACAAGTGTTGTCACTATCTAGTGGCAAAAGCAGACTCTTCCTGGTAATTTTTTATAATGCGGGAGCCAATTTTGAAGGCGAGGGTAACATAACACAGTTGGGGTCAGTATCATGGGGTTGCACCTTGAATACCCAGAACTGTCATCATATCTTCTTAACAGGGGACTTTATTATCAACATGTGTGGGGACAAAAAAGGGAGTGGAAGCCATGGGTTGTGCACGTCATTTGGGCCTGCATATGAAGCACACCCCCCAGGGAACAGAGCTCAATTCTCTTCTGCTTGAATTTGACCTGACATCAGTCATGAACAAGTTGCCCCCCCCCATCCTTACTGCTGTCATTGACGCCTCCGTTTGGGATGGTCACACTGATTCCTGGGCCTTATGGACCATAGTCCCGGGAGACCGGGATAGTACCTCATGCTATAGGCCCATCTCCCTCCTGGATTCTGTGGGGAAGGTGGTGGGCCGCATGATACTCAAAAGGTTGGTATCTTGGGCAGACGCAAGAAACTTCTTTTCTGAGATCCAATATGGGTTTTGCCCTGGGCGTTCCACCATGGAGCAGTGTCTCAACTTGTATCTTGTCTTGAACAAGTACACAGTGGCCCATGCCTACCCTATATACTTTGCTTTTGTGGACCTGTCCTCAGCCTTCAACTGTGTGAACAGGTCCATGTTATGGCAGGTGATGGCTTACGTTGGTATTGATAACAACATCATCTGGTTTTTGAGAGATCTCAACTAGACTCTAGGGCATTTGTACGCTACTAAAAGGATTTGAAAGTGTCTTGCAAACTCAACATAAAGAGGGGGGTGCACCAGGGGTGGATCCCCGCTCCCTTTCTTTTTAATCTATATGTGAATTCTCTAGAGAAGGCTCTTTTAGATATCAAAGTAGACAACCCACAGGTAGGAAAGCGTTGTCTGCCGCTCCTCTTATATGCAGACAACATAGTCCTCCTGGCGAGGACTGCTAGGGGCTTACAACTCCTCCTCAACTCCTTTGCTTCATTTATGGAGGAGATGGACTTATCAGTAAACCACTCCAAGTCATATATTATGCAAGTGGGTCCTGGTAAGGTGAAGGCAAAAATGCCCACTTTTAAACTAGAACATTCACCAATACCTAAAACTAACGTATTTTCCTACCTGGGAGTTGTTTTTTACGACTCCTTGAGCTGGCACCCCCTGATTAACCGCAACAAAGGGGACCATGTGAAAGCCTCTGCAGCCGTTTTTAACTTTGCCAGAAGAGTGGGCAGGAAACCAATAGGGGCCCCCCTGAAGATTTATAAAGCAAAATTTATTTCTAAGGTTAAGTATGGGAGCGAGATATGGGGTCACATTGAACTTGGGGCCGTGCAGAGGGCCGAAAACTCATTTTTGTGAAGGGTAATTTCTGTTCCGCAATGTACCCCATCCTATTTTGTACACGAGGAACTGGGGATGCCTTTCCTTGTTAATGACCTAGCCTTCCGCCCCTGGCGCTTGTGACTTAAAATTTGGTATAAGCAGGAGAATTCACTTAGAAAAGACATCTTACGTGACTGTCTCTCACTCGACCATTCCGCACGCATCCGCTGGCTCCAGTATATAGGCGTTGGCCTTACCAGGCTTGGAAGAGCTGACCTTTATATGAACCCAGAGGGCATCTGTAAAAGGGACCTTGCCTGGGTCAAGGAGGGTTTTTTAAGAAACTCTCACTACAATAGAGAGGACAAAGAGTTGTGTAAACCTAGTGCGAGAAAACATGTTATTTTTAAAACTGTGTCTACAACTGAACTGTATCTTCTAGGGCTCAAAAGTACCTATGAACGGTTTCTATTGACACGGTTTCGGCTTGACCTCTTTCAATATTTATTGGCACACCCCCTAGGTTTTCACAGAGGTCAGTGCCTCATGCCCTGGGACTGTAACGGAGAATGTCCTCGGGACATGATGCACTTTTTAATGTTTTGTCATTTTTATATTGTACCCAGAAAACTATTTATTATCCCCATTTTAAAACATTTGGGTTTTAGGAGGGTAAGACCATCTTTTATGTTTTACAACTTTTCTCTAGCAATACTGTTTTGCATACCCTCAGTTTTTTATGGGACGCCATTAGACTTAGGAAGTCACAACTAATATTTGTTTTGTATATCATGTATTCTGTTTCTGTCTCGATTATTTGGATTTTGGTACACCTGTGAATTTGTACTGTACGATGATAATTTGTAGTTGTTTGACTTTTATGGTTTTATCCCTAAAGCCGAATAGAGTTTATTTATGATAATGATATCTTGGACTTGAACTCTCCACTTTATGAATTCTGCACTTTATGCATTCATGATCTATAATATAATGGTCTGACGGATAACTTATCAATGTAACAAGTATGAAGACTTGGTCATAAACTTCTTTCCTCTTTTTGACAGACTTGGATCAAAGACATTTAATAAGTCTACACAATCCGACTGACTACAATTACATTGGGTCACTGGCACATGGATATTACCAGAAATGAAACTTAATTTATATAGCAAAACACACAAGATGATGGACGGAATGTTGCACAATGGCAAAACATTCAACCCCAGTCACAGTTCTGGGTTTAATCCATCATAATTTTGCTCACCAAGCCACCCCAGTTCAGACACGGCCATATGCAAATCAGTCCCAACCCTGTGCCTCATGGGAACAGTCCAGCCCGAACTGCCAAGCCATGTCTTCCCTGGACCGGAATCAAGCATCCTAGGATCGGTTTCTATCTATTAGCCGTCTTCATATATATAACCTTAACCGCAGACACTTTCGCTTCAAACATGTTTTGCCCCTGTTATTGATGACTTATTTTGATATATTATTATATTTAGTATTATGCACCTTTGGCTGCTATTGCGGGAGCTGTGCGCACAAAATAATTGATAATATATGACACATTTTGAGCGAATTTATCTTTATCGCTGACTTGATGCCTATTGTTTCTACCTTACATTCAGAGGTAGGCATGTATTTTCTTTATCTGATTTCTACAAATGAGGTTTTGTAACTTGGTGCACATGGACTGATAATAATTATATTTTTATAGCTTCCTTGTCTTTGAGGCACTGGTTTTACTATGTGCAATACGTTAGGGATACCCTTTTAAGATGGTGCTCACGCTTAGTGACGATAGCATGAAGTCAGTTTTTGATTCTCATGACTCATTAACATTAAGCAAATGCGGGAAGACAGCCGCGTCACCTGTATTCGGGCGCGACCACACGAATGCAACAGGTACGTTTTGAATGCACGTTAGCCAATCCTGTAAGATATTCTGGACGTAATGGCTATCATGTTACTGATCGAAATATTCTTTGTTCGTACAGGTATTCCTCGTACTTTAGGAACCTGTTTCTAAACATACGGGAGCTTAACTATATCCCAAGGGATATTGAAACTGACTGACTTATGTTAGGGTAAGCAACCTTTTGGTATATTAGAGCGATTTATACAGCAACACTTGGGGAAATAGTTTCTTCATACTCTTGATGCCTATTTGTGCAGAACGTGGCACGTACTGGCAACATTTGATTTGATTATAAGTGGACTTTTGTATTTTAAGGACACTATTTGGGTACATTTGGACTTCTTGAAAAGTTTTCATGCTATAGGAGGTTAGCCTAAATGTCAACATTAATCCTTAAAATATTTCAATTTTGGATCCAGGAGACTTTTTACGGTACATTATGTCTTATTAAATTTTTCTCTTGGCTCTTGCAGAACATGATTTTGACTGTAAATCGATACCCTAAGGTACAGCATACCTCCCGGGTTTATGTTATTACCTTGAGAGTGTGTATTCTTCACGTAAGATCAGTGATTATAAACTATCACAAGTGATGGCTAGAATTAAATATCACAACACAATAGGGGCATGGTAACTACTGTTGACGTGATCTGTCAATTTCCTAAATTTCAATGGATATGTGGCCAATTGTTTTTTTCAAACCTAGGCATGCTTTTATTATACTACAGAGCGGTAAATACACTGAACACATGAATTGGATTATTGTGAATATGTTGGTGTTTGATACTGCATAGTGCACATGAGGGGTACATTATAAATAGATCTGTTTTGGTTTTCTTGCACAGGGCAAAACTGCTGGCATGCTTTTGTAGAAAATAGAAAGCTTCTCAGGACTCCCACTGATACTTGGTCCTTTTAAACCAACGAAGAAGAAATTGGCACAGAAGCTGAAATATAAAAGTAAAATTTTTATTAACCTCAAATGAGTGAGACTACGTCACACAGAAGCCTTAACAACTGAATGAGGCAGTCTGAGGAGTGCAGAAAACAGAGGCCTTATATATGCTTAGGGTTACATAGTCATCATAAGACCAAGGGGCAGTCCTGGCTCATGTAAGCATGCAAATTGACTAAGATGGGCATACAAGATCTGCTTGCTCAACAAAGTGGGAGGAGAATTACTTCTCCATACAGTAGCAAAAATAGCCTGACAGTTATACTAGAGAAGCAGGTGCATTCTACTAGCTAGGCCCTTCTGGGAATATGCGAAGGTGGAAGATGCCTAATATAGTTCATTTCTAGGCAGATTACAAGAGCAGTCAACACTGAGGGAGGACAGAGCACATGGCGAGCACGTGGGAGCACATGGCAAACAAAATGGCTTCCAGAAATACAAAATGGCTTTCAGCTCATGCTAACAAATCCCTCCAATATTTAACACTTTGATTGATGGTTGGGGAAGTAGGGTGCATCTCCCCTTTCTGAACGCATCGGCAGGACATTTTCTGTTTAGGACTGAATTATATTTTTTGTTGCAATTTCTATATGAGCGGCTGTCACCCCTTGCACCCAACTCAGTAGACATGACCAAAACGCAACCCAATGGTCTGGAATCCCCAAAATTGTTCTTGAAAGTTTGGGACTTTCGTTCCCAAAATCAACTTTGGAGAAAACCCTTACAAATCCACTGGATGCACTACAGGCTGGGGATTCTTGGTGTTGATGGTCCAGGTAAGCTCTGTTAACCTGTAGCATGCTGGGAGTCCACTCTTGATTCTTCTTGAAACAATTTAGGTCCAAAGGGACGTAGTTCCAAATTGTGCATCAGGCGCAGTCAGTCAGAGTGCAGGGCCTGGTAGGTGCAAATCAAACTTCCAGCATGGACCCGTCTTCTTCTCTTAGTTTCAAGCAGCAGATCTGATAGGCTCTGCTCCTCTTAGATAGTTATTCAGCGTTCTCTGGGGTCAAGGAGGAGGGCATTCCTGTACAATGAGGTGCAGGGCAACACTACAGAGCATTACCACTTCCTTCAAAGTGTGGTATAATGGTTTCCCAAACAACACTATTCCTCCAAAATTTAATTTGGCTGAAATCTCAGCAGATGAGTAAGCATTAGCTAAACCAACCTCCAGTAAGGCTCATTTCCATAGCTCTCCTCCCCTGACATCTGCAAATTCCTTCCGTAAGCCTGCCATCTGACTGGGTTCAGAGGGGAGGGAGTAGTTGGACCTGGCTTTCTTTGCCTGTCCCCTTCTGCCTTTGACGCTGAAGCTTTATGACCCCTCCCTCCTGCTCTGGCATACCTGGGTAGCAGAACCTTCTTCTTCAAGATAGAATCTCTCCCTGCATGCCACATCACTGCATCAAAGCAGCCTGGCTAATCCTGTTAACTCTGACCAATCAGGAAAGAGGGTAGGAAGGCTGAATTTTAGTTGTATAACTTCTTTTATGTATGTGTTAGGATAAATTCAACCACTAAGTCCTTGAATGTTACTTTTACTAACCCCTAGCGATAGTTATGCGTTTACAAACTATTGCAATGTTAACCTATGTGGCTTGGGATCTACAATGAGAAAAATGTGATGTCCAATATCTCCAACACCTAGGCCTATAAAACATCTTTTATAAGGACCCTGCTTATAGCTACATGATACCCCACTCATGGGACACCTAGGAAAATCTTTAAGGGGTCCTGGATATGCAAAAATAATTTTGCTCCTCAATCCACAGTGCTCTTAGCCCAAATGTCGATTTTGGGAAGCACTTCACTACAATGTGGGAAGTGAAATGTGCAATTTCCCTATCCCAGGGCATATAAAAAATCTTATATAATGATCATCCTTATAAGTACCTGACCCCCACCATTGGCACACCTGGGGGAGACCCTGGGGTACCTAATAAGGCAAAATATTGTAGTTTATCAATTTTTAAGTACCCCTACGACAAAAGACATGTTTGGGCATAATTTATATTTAAAAGCAGTGTTGTAACACAGGGCTGTTTTAAACTGAACTCAGGCTCTCAGCAGTACACATATGCAAGTGCAGAAACGGCTGATGGCCTCTAAACAGCCATGCCCTATTATATTCTGGGGACTTAAAGATAGTTTTAGTCCCTGCCCCATTCTGTACTAGGGGATTATAGAGTAGGTGCTAATCATAGAGATACCCTAACACATAGTGTACCCTAATGTGTGTTTGTGTTTCCACTGTGTTTTTACCACAGCACTAGCAACTGTCAGCAAAACACGGGGAGTTCCGGTGCCCAGGACAACTTTGCAACACTAATAAATCTTTTACTGATATTTCTGTAAACCATACTAATTAATCTGAATAAAGATGACATAGATAAATAAAGGTGTTGAAAAGTTTCCCAACCTCTCATCATTGAAACTGGACATGATATATGCATAGTTTTATGTTTTTGTTCAAGCTCCGATTCACAACGTGTGGCAAAGGTCCACTGACCTTTAAAGAGCCATCAGGATTTTCCAAGGACAACATCTATAAATTGGGTGTTTAATCTTAAAACCATACTTGGCTAATACTCAGGATCCCGCAAACCCATGCAGTAATTTAATTCCACCTGGCTCCTAATCAGGGACTATGTGGAAGTGTCATGCTGTTTTTCATCTAGTGATCCTTCCCTGACTGGAAGCATCAAATTAAACTAGACAGTAAATTGGAATGTTGCAACTTGTTGTAGCATGTATGTTCTTTTACTTTAGAAGTCTGCAGTGTGTTACACTGTGCTAGTGTGCCTACTCTTACACTATTCCTGTTTTACAGAAGACAAAATACCCCTGTCAGTGTCAGGTTTTCAGTAACAAACGCTCTGCCCAGTTTCCTATGGAAATACTTTGCAGCACAGCAACATTAAGAAATAACGCAAGTCATGATCTTCAATAGAGAAAACTGACAACCAAAGAATCTTCACAGAGGAATTCTACATGGAACTAAAAGATAGGATGCTGCATGGGACTGAGCATGATGTGACCATCTGCAGACTCACAATTATTTGCACTTTTGTCTATGTAGAATCCTGTGCACAGTCCTACACACTTCCTTTTCATTCCCTAGAGAAAAAATATATTTCTTAACTCTGAATTGTGAGAAGTTGGCCTGGCATATGCTGTCCGCTATTCTAGTGGGCACCTTGTACCAGTCCAAATGACCCCTTATTGATGGTAGGTTAAAGACAACCTTATAGAAAGCTATCCTAGTGGTAGCTGTGGAGAGCACCCTTCAGGCTAAGTCTTGAAGGAATGTAAAGGAGCTTGTTTTACCAGTCTATAATATCATGAATGATCATTTGAAAGGAGAATCACACCAGGTTTATATATAAAATATATGTATTTATTCTACACACACCCTCCAGTCTCTTTATGAGGATTGAGGCAAAAGTACAATACAGATACTTAAATAGCACACAGTAAACTAGCACAGTATACGTTTTGCCCTAGGGGCCTCACAAACCAAATACGAAGAAAGTGGTATAAGAACCACGAGAGGTATAGAAGCAAGGCCTAGAGCCTGTAGAACTGCTGGAGCAACCAGGAACCACCCAAGGTAGGGATTCAGGAGACCCACGGGGGACGCGCGCAGGGTCTAAACACAGCTGCAAATCCCCATCGACTTCTACGTAGAAAGTCACATTTACATTTTTAAAGATTAAGGACACTTAGGAGTGGACTAGAAACAAACGCCTTCAGTACTGGACACTTCGAGAGTCAAGACCAACGAGAGCACCGAAGTACTCATGTTACCTCACCCAGGGAAGCCGGGTGCATAGGTGTCTTTTCGTGTTGGGTTTCGTCGTCATTTCATAAGGAGAGCTGCAAAGAAGTGCTGCAGGTGACCAGATGAAGAGTGTCCGGATAGATCTAAGGGTGGATCAGAGATCTGTAGAACCTGAAAGCAGAGGGGACAGAGTCTGGGTCACTAACCAGTGACCAGGGAGGCAACAAGAAGATGCCAGCCAAAGCCGGGTGATTTCAGGTGATGTAGGTGAAGCGTGACTCTTCATTCACAAGGACCAAGAGGTGTCAACGGCAACCAGGAGCTGGATTTGAGCTGTCCCACATTGGATGTCAAGTGCTGCAGCATCGGTTTTGGGATTGGACCCAACAAGCCATGGCAACAACAAACCGTGCAGAATGCAAAGATTGGCTTCGGTGCTGACCAGCAAGGTCTGAGGGACTCACACTTTGAAAGGGAGTCAGGGCACATCTGGAGCAACCAGGAAAGCCCAAGAAACAAAAGAGATTTGTTCGTGTGGACCCACCAGTCGACAGACTAGGGATCGCAAAGGGACCTCAAGCAGAAATGTAGGAAGCGGGCCCACGGAACACTCGTGGATTGTAGGCCCCCAAGCTTCACTGCAAAAGGTGCTCAGGGCTGGGACTACAAGTAGCCCAATGCACAACTTCGGGAAGCTTGGAAATTTGATGCACTAGCAAATGTGATGGCTACAGGTCTCAGCTTTGCTGGGGACTCGTGTCAGCCTCAGAGATGTCTGGAAGTCCATGTCCTGTGTCACAGATTCTTCGTTGATCCGGCGGGAGCCCCAGAAAATGCAGACCGGCAAGATGCTTCTTTGGTCCCTGTTTGAACAGGGGAGTCACTCCTTGACCCCAAGGGAGATTTCTTCAGTCTTCTAGTCGAAATAGAATGTAGGAGGTCCAAGATATATATTGCAGAGTTTCGTCCAGGATAATATAAAGTCCTAGGGTCTGGGTTCCTATACTTATACTAAGTTTAGGGGATGGACTAACTCTAAGGTCCCACCTATGGGAGGACCTGGGGAGGGGTGGTTACACCCCTTCCCCTTTGTCCAGTTTCACACCAGAGTTGGGCTGAGTGCCCCAGCAACCGGTTTTAACTGGGAAATGCACGGGGACACCTTGTGTGCCCCAGGCACTGTCTGAAAAGCATTTACTGAATACACCCACCCTGCCCCAAAACACTAAAGCATGTCTGGGTGAAAGGAAACCTATTGTCCAGGCCTCCCCTGCTGGAGTTTCGTCCAGCAGCAGGAGGTCAGACTCATGTCTGTGGCAGCAGCATCCATTTTGTGATGCTGGGGCTCTGTTTAACTTTTACCGGTTAGACCAGTGTGTACGTGTCTTCTCCCTCTAGAAGGGTGGAATGCTACCCCCGCCACCAGGACTGGTGGGGGGGTAGTATTCCAAAGTGTTTGACACCAAGCATGATATGTTTTGATGCAAACATTCCAAAGTTGGCATTAACCGCGAGGTTATAATGCACTTAAGAGTATATGGTATGGCTGTATCACAGAACTTCAAACCAACAAAAGGACACTGTTCCTCAGACGCTGGGTGCAAATAGTCACCCGGAGCGTAAGGGTGCAAAAAGTCACCCATATATCCGAAAAAGATAAAGAAAAAGAGGAAGAAAAGATAACCTAGGTGCAAAAGGACCCACCCATAAACAAAAAGATGAAAGAACATATTTTGTCCTCTGTTGCCCTCACACACCCCTGGGGGTGTCATGCTTCATCATCGGGCGTTTGCTCCTCGTAGGGCCGGCGCTGCAACTCCCTACAGGTCCCCGAAGGGTCTCTTTATCGGAGATCTTTTTAGGACAGCCGGATGGTGCATGCGGGTGTGCGGGGTAGATGTGTGGGTCCAAAGAGGGTAAAAGAACTTCGTGCAAAGTGAAAATTTAGTTAAAAAAGGGGGTAAATATGCAATGAATGTCTTGTTCCTGTAGGCACACTGACCCCAGGTGTCAATAAAATCATGGGTCAACATGTTTCGCGCCCACTTCGCCATAAGGGTCGTTGGCGCTTCGTCAGGACCAAAACTATAAATTTAAAGTGCACGTGAGATCAAATAGAATACCCTCTAAATTTATCAGGGCGGACAGTGAGTTTGTATACCTATAATCTGGCTACTGCTTCATTGTGTATACCGCTCCTGTTCAATACCTAGGAGAAAAGAACATAGTCAACCACAAATAGGAGCATCAGTAACAACTTGATGCCATATGTTGTGCCACTGCTGTGTGCACATCGCTAACAGAAAAGAACAGAACAGGCACACGAGATACCAAATTCCCAAGTAGATACTCAAAGGGGCCCATACCCAGTGAGATATAGCAGTCAGGGTCTAAATGAAACAACCAGTAGAATTAGCTACATACTAGTATTTAGATGGCAAAGCAAATGGCCCCATATATGTTTAAAAATTGTCTCCAAGTATCAGTCACTGGTGTAAAAAATGTTTTGGGGGAAAGATCGGCACCATCAGCACTAGGTGCCGTCGTAATTATGGATATTCTAAAATGCTAACCTCACTTAGACGAGGGATACCTCCTCTGGCGAAAACACTGGGTGCCCGTACATTACCGGGCTTGAAAACACTAGAAAAGTAAATAGGAATAAGTAACCATATATAGCTAAAAAATGGGCTCAGACGATCGTAAGCCACAATGTCCAACTCCCTTCACAAAAGACTAAACAGACTTACGTTTGTCCCGGGGTAATGCTTCCTGTACACCTACCCAGTCCGAGTGTTTGCCAGTAATAAGCACGGACATGAAAACCTATTAAGTAGTTAGGGCCGCGTATGGGCGTAAACCCTATCTGGGCTGTACAACAGTAATCAGAAGGTGGGCACATGTGCAGGAGCACGAGTTCAATGCGCATATGCATACGTCTAGGCAACTACTCCCTGGTGCGTGCGCCGTGGTTCAAAAACATAACATTATGTCTAGGGTCCAGGACTCAAGCTCACCAATTTGTTGTTAAAGGTGGCCTCACGTTATAATTACCCGAACAAATATCCTTGAACTCATTAGCGCACTCAGACTTAACTCTGCACTCATACGGGGTGCCCACGTAGGTGCAAATCGTACCTTTCTGTTCCTAGATAGATCCCTGTAACATATAGAGAGTCCAAACAGGGCGCGAAACATGTTGACCCATGATTTTCTTGACACCTAGGGTCAGTGTGCCTACAGGAACAAGATTTTATTTAGCAGTTAAGTCTGCTAAGGGGATATAAATGAGACATTCGCTGCATATTTACCCCCTTTTTTAACTCAATTTTCACTTTGCACGCACTTCTTTTACCCTCTTTGGACCCCCACACCTACCCCGCACACCCGCATGCACCATCCGGCTGTCCTAAAAAGATCTCCGATAAAGAGACCCTTCGGGGGACCCGTAGGGAGTTGCAGCGCCGGCCCTACGAGGAGCAAACGCCCGATGATGAAGCATGACACCCCCAGGGGTGTGTGAGGGCAACAGAGGACAAAATATGTTCTTTCATCTTTTTGTTTTTGGGTGGGTCCTTTTGCACCTAGGTTATCTTTTCTTCTTCTTTTTCTTTGTCTTTTTCGGATATATGGGTGACTTTTTGCACCCTTACGCTCCGGGTGACTATTTGCACCCAGCGTCTGAGGAACAGTGTCCTTTTGTTGGTTTGATATCGATGTGAGGAGCACGGACACTGGACCTTGAATAACTCCTGGGTCCCCCCCCCCTTATTTTTGTTGATTAATTAATTGTATCACAGAACAGCTATAAGGAAGGGATTCCTAAAGCTGCAGAGGGGCTCAGCTCATGCTAGGGCACCCTCTCACACAGAACCAAGCACTCTGCCTCAAGGATTGTCAAGGCCTGCCATAGGAGTGACTTATAGGTTTATATGTGTCTGTTTTAAATGGTATATATAGGTAATCTATATCTAAGTAAGGGGTGCAAGCACCACCTTACCCAGGATGCAGTAGCAGACCTGTGGTGTCATTTGGGGTGGCATAATACATGCTTCAGCACCTGGTAGGCCTCTGGGGTACCTAAACTCTTGGTACCTAAGGTACCATATACTAGGGACTCACAAAGGTAACCCAGTAACCAAATTGGAGTGTACCTAATGTACATGCAATCAGTTTAGAGAGGAAGCAGCTAGGCTGGGGTTCTGTTGGCAGGGCCCCAGCCAGACTAAAGTCGATAAATCAGTGAAACACAGAAAAAAGTGTGTGTAACCATACTAAGCAGATCCTACTCTCCTACATGAATGAATTTCACATTTTGAAAGAAGGGTGATGTATTTTACAAAAGATTCTAGTGGAGGGTCAGCTTTAGCTACATGTTTTCTTGTTGTAACCTTCATAGGAGGCAATGTTTGTGAAAATATTGAAAGAAGGAAGGAAAGACAAGCTATTCTATAGGGGAGGCAGTGCAGACAAGGCCTTGGCAGAACATCTGCGAGCCTTTAATTCTTTGAACTATATCTGCAAACTCAAAATCCTTGCACACTCCCAAGGCGTGGGTTTCAGTTCCACAGCTTCTTCTTTAGTATCACACTCAAAACGTTGTTCAAGTTGTTCTACCCTATTGATTTTGAGCAAGATCCCGGTGCATACAATTTTGTTTGTCAGTTATATAATGCATGAGTAATGAATCCTTAAACACATTTCAAAATGCCTACTTCTGATTTGAAGCAGCGGATTGTTTTATAAAATATTGTATTCATTCATTATGTCAATGTAGAGCTCATTTTTAGATGACTGTGGGCTATGCTTACCAGTTAGATCTTTCATTGCCAGGGTAGCAGAAACAGGTTTTTGTCTCCTGCCTGCAACCCTTTGACATTCTCACCCATATTGCCATATTATCCTGAGAAGCAGGATTGGGAGGGCCGCCTGGTAAATGTATGCAACTCCCCATGCCGTCTCACCGATAGTGCCCCATTTTCTTGGAGAGTGGGAGTATGAAGGCCAGCCTGATAAATACTTGCATATGAATATGCCTTCTTTCCGCTCATGCCTTTTCCCCGCAGGTTATTACAATGTGCTAAATAAACAACAAATAGCAAGTACTGAGTTCTAATTGGAAAAACAACTATTTCAACTGGCTAATAACCAATCTATTACTAGCCATGTGTTCGGATTTAATCCATCAGAGTTTCATTTATTTTTCTTCAAAAGTTCGAACAGACGCATAATAGAAAAATCTATTCATAAATATGTGGAACACTTCTAAATGTCTAAAGACAGACGTGCACAAGGGAATACAACGAAAAATGTGAAACATTCAAGCAATCTCTTATAAAACCAGACTCACATCTCTCTCATATCAAGCAATCACACCTTCAGTTTTATCAACACAACAAACGTGAGACAAAAAACATAAAGAAAATAACACAATTGGGCCTATGCCTTGCACAAATCAGAATGTAAAAAACCAATTTTTTTCGTAGTCAATTATATATATTTTTTCTTCAATGGCATGACAACAAAGCAAAACATTTTTATGACATAGGGTACCAAGAAAAAAAGGTCGACGCGTTTCGAACCGGACCCTTTGTCCGATTCTCATCAGGACCAAACAGAGTATCTGAAAAAACAAAAACAGGTTTCCTTACATTCTATATAATTCAATGTGAAAAAGAAGGCCAAAAAGCAGAAGCCGGCTTAAAGCACTCCCTACCTGAGCGATACAACGTGAAGCTTCAAGTGACACAAAAGAGGGAGGAACATAGAAAGTCTGTTGGAAAAGATAGACATCACTTAGTTGTGTGAGAGTTAGTGCCTGTTGTCAACACAGTACTGGTCTAGGACTACTGTTTACCTGTGGGTGGGCTGATCTTAACCAAGTGTGGAACAAGGCTCCTACAGTTGTTTGACGGAGCGGGTCGCTGGGGGGCTGTGCAAGGTCAGGAAAAAGTTGGAGAAAGATGGAACAGGAATTCAATCAGCGTTGTGCGAGAGGCCAAACATGTACGGGAAACGGAAAGCGGGAGCTTGCGAATTACCTTTCAATCGGGAAACCGCCAGGACCGGTGTGATTCCAAAGCTGTTCAAATAGCGTATATTAAATTGCGCTGTTACTGAGCCGTCACCTGAAAAACAGGCGAAATTTGATGCGCATTAGAAGTAACAAACGGCTGACTTCCGTATCCAGAATCAATGCCAAAAGCTTTCCAAAGGCTTTCGGACGTACCTTTTAAATGGCACAGCTTCCTTACATTCGTGCTGAGCTAGAAAGCAGTCAATGCGGTGCACCTCGCCGGGTGTTCGTGCGAGCCTCCGTTCGTCAATAAAATACAGGAAGTCAATGAGCGTGGTGTACAAGTCACGTGACCCAGTCGAGGATCATGGTTATTGTAGTTTTTTAGAGCTTTTAGATGCCACATAAGAAAGACCATCTGAAGGTGCTTAATGCTGTGCTGTCAAAATACTAAATTCCTACCCCCCGCGGCATTTCGGCAAATTCGTTGAGTCCATTGGAGACTGTATTGAACCTCAGGATGAGTTGAGCTTCCCGCTGGCTGAGTCTGATTTCCAAATCACCCCCTCTGGAGTCGCTTTCAATTTTTGACAGAACAGTCCATTTAATATCATTTTCAGTATGTCCTTTAGAAGTCCAATGGTTGACCAGTGGGGCATTCGCCACTGATCTCCTAACCCTTGACTTATGTTGAGTAATCCGCTGTCGGATTTCCTGTTATGTTTTTCCTACGTAAAGTTTCTGGCAAGGGCACAGAATGCCATATATGACATTTCTAGTCTTACAGTTTGAAAAAAACGAGTGTTTCCAGAAGACTCCATTGTGTGAGAACACGTCTCCCTCCAGTGTATTGTCACAGCAGATACAGGTGCCACACTTGTGGTGTCCAAAGATGGGCTGTAGGCCTAGCATGCTTCTTAATGTGGACGTCTCTTTTTTAGGCAATGCTGCCCGAACCACAAAGTTTGCGATACTCTTCTCTTTTTTAAATGCAAATAGGGGTGGTTGCTTCAGGCTGGATTCCAGATTTTTTACCAGATGCCAATTTTGATTGACAATTTTTTTAAGTTCGTTAGCATTTGGGCAGAAGGTGGTGACGCAGACAGCTCTCTGTAATGGTGGCTTTGTTTTTTTCTCCAGGAGGGCTTCACGGGGTGTCCACCATTCCCTACGCATCGCATGCTTTAGCAATTTCTTAGGATAGCCTCTATCCTTTAGGCGTTCAAGTAGATTCTGTGCGTGATCAAAGTATTCATCCTTGAATGTGCAATTACGCCTGATTCGTAAGAATTGGCCAAATGGCAAATTTTGGCGAAGATTACGAGGATGGTTGCTTGTGTAATGCAATGCTCGGTTACGATCTGTCTTTTTCCTGTAAAGTGTGGTGGCCAGTGTTCCTTCTTATGAGTAGACTTTAACATCCAGAAAGGTGATTTGATTTGTGTCATATTTAATTGTAAATTGAATATCTTTTTTACGTCTGTTGAGCCACGTTAGAAACTCGAGGAGTTTGCCTTCACCACGGTTCCAAATAAAAAAGGCATCATCTATATACCTCATGTAATGACTTATGCATGTGGCAAAGGGATTGTCATTGAGAATGAATTTGGCCTCAAAAAGTCCCATAAATAGGACTGCCAATTCCGGCGCAAAGGGGCAGCCCATGGCTACCCCTTTGATTTGGTAAAAGAAGTCTGATCCGAAAAGAAAAGTTATTTTGTAAGGCCAGTTTGGCAAGGGCAATGATGAAGTCTGTCGGGACCCTGGCCGGTTGCTCCCTAGTATCCAAGAAGTAGGAAAGGGTCTCCAGGGCATCCTCCTGCGGAATTTGAGTGTATAGTGCGACTACGTCCATCGTGACCAGCATTTGTTCAGATGGATCATACTCAATGTTGGCCAATCTATTAATGAACGCCGTCGTATCCTGTAAGTGTGCTGGTACATCAAAAACAAGGGGTTTCAGGAAGAAGTCTATGTATTTAGACACTGGTTCCCATAGAGATTCACAACCCGAAATGATGGGTCTTCCGGGTGGATTTGTTTCGCTTTTGTGAAGCTTCGGTAAAACATAAAAAACTGGTATTCGTGGTTTCTTATTTTGTAGAAACACAGATTCTTTGGGGCCCAGGAAGCCCTGTTCAATCCCTGTTAGTATAATGTTAGATAGTTGTCCTTGGAGTTCCACTGTAGGGTCTCTGGCAATCTTTCTGTAACATTCCCCGTCATCTAGTTGTCTCATGACCTCTCTTTGATATTTTTCTGTCTGCCAAACTACAACTGCACCTCCCTTATCAGCCTGTTTAATTATCAAAGATGGATCATTTTTTAGGGAGAGGATGGCGTCCTTTTGACTTTGGGTAGATTATATTTTATGAATTGTTTTTTAGATTCCATTTGAGTTATAGCTGATAGCAGTGTTTTTTCAAAAGTTAAAACTTCTTATGGAACTTTATTACCCGGAGGGCAGAAATTCGATTTCTTTCGAAGGCCTGTTACTTCTCCATTGAATTCTATATCCTGATCTTTAAAGAAAGTTTTTAATCTAATTTTCCGACAAAATTCCAGGACTTCCAATTTCATTTTAACAAAATCTGTTTTCCTTGATGGAACGAATGTAAATGTATTGCAACTTATATAGCGCACGTATCACCCGAATGTATCAAGGCGCTTGCTTAGGGAACCCGTCCTGGTATTCCCCTGTGAGATACCCCGGCAGGGTATCCACAAGGTGAAAGCCAGGCATCCCGCCGCGAGGGGCCATAGTGGAGATTAAGCAAGCTATTGCCCAGAGTCGCAGAGTGTGACCCCGTGAGTCGAGTAGGCACCGGAGCGAGAATTGTCGAGTCCGTGGAATTTTGAGCCTGAGACCCGCCGAGGCTGGGAATCGAACCCTGGTCCACGGCCGATCTCAGCTTCCGGGTCTGCCGCCTCTAACCACTGAGCCACGCTTCCTTTTTCAAATACCAAAATCTCTGTGTTGGTAAGGGTTCTATCAGACAGATTGAAAACAGAAGAAGTTCCTAGTTTTTGTAAAATTGGCGTCTCCTTGTCATTTCCCATGGTTGGGAGTTGTATCGGGGTCTGCCCCTGGATCTCCGTTGGCCTCTGCCCAAAAAAGGTTGCGGATTACTCCTTTGCTGATGTTGGTTGGACTGGCCTCCTCTCCTATTTATGCCGCTAGTATCTGGTTCACTTGTGCCTGTTTCAGAGCCCGATGAAGATGAAGTATCGGAAAAGGTGAGGAATTTGTTTCTTGATCTTCCTTGTGAATTTTGTAGGTATCTCCTAGAGTCTGACCGGGTGTAGAAGTCCTTATTTAGGTACGGGTAGGTGCCTTCCAGAGAAAAATTGTTTTTATCTGTTTCAAATTTATTGGATTTCTGCGCCACTGTATAGTCCTTAAACTCAAGGATTTCCTTTTCAACCTTTTCTAACAGGGTTTTTGCATCCTCAATCAACTGATTGTTTTTGATTTCAGTTTCCAGGGATTCTATTTCTTCTAGTTGTTTTTTGGACATGCGTGAAGCGGTCTCTACGGTTAAGACCATGAGATCACGGCTGCATTTCGTTTCAATGCAGCTGAAACCTTTTTTATACTCAGGATCTTCTGTAAATACCATGGGAATATTTCGAATCTGAAGGCCACTAGGGATGGTACCAGCTCTCAAATGTTGGATTAGGAAATGCCCATGCAAATCCGTCCTAATTTGTTTTTTCTTTAGTCTTATCAGTTTGTCAGACTCATTTTGAGTCTTCGCAGTAACGCTCAACGTCGCGGACGCAAAAGCCGGTGGGGCGCTAATTAGTCTTTGAATGTGATCTTCACTGTAAGCGAACGTGTCACTGTCAATCATAGTCCTACTGTTAGTCTGTCCAACGTCTTGTTAGTAGTTAAAAAACAAAAGTGAAAGGAAAGAACACATATAAAATAAAATAGAAAAGTGAAAGTGAATTCTCTTTTGAGGCTGGGACACCAACCTCCAGACTAATGACGCCACAAACACTATTAATTGCAAATAGTGAAGCCTCGCGGATATGGTATCCGCTTTATACTCAACAAATCAATACAAGGGCTTTGACTCGGTCCCAGTAAAGCAGAGTCAATGTACTAAATAAACAACAAATAGCAAGTACTGAGTTCTAATTGGAAAAACAACTATTTCAACTGGCTAATAACCAATCTATTACTAGCCATGTGTTTGGATTTAATCCATAAGAGTTTCATTTATTTTTCTTCAAAAGTTCGAACAGACGCATAATAGAAAAATCTATTCATAAATATGTGGAACACTTCTAAATGTCTAAAGACAGACGGTGCACAAGGGAATACAACGAAAAATGTGAAACATTCAAGCAATCTCTTATAAAACCAGACTCACATCTCTCTCATATCAAGCAATCACACCTTCAGTTTTATCAACACAACAAACATGAGACAAAAAACATAAAGAAAATAACACAATTGGGCCTATGCCTTGCACAAATCAGAATATAAAAAACCAATTTTTTTCGTAGTCAATTATATATATTTTTTCTTCAATGGCATGACAACAAAGCAAAACATTTTTATGACATAGGGTACCAAGAAAAAAAGGTTGACGCGTTTCGAACCGGACCCTTTGTCCGATTCTCATCAGGACCAAACAGAGTATCTGAAAAAACAAAAACAGGTTTCCTTACATTCTATATAATTCAATGTGAAAAAGAAGGCCAAAAAGCAGAAGCCGGCTTAAAGCACTCCCTACCTGAGCGATACACTTGGTTAAGATCAGCCCACCCACAGGTAAACAGTTGTCCTAGACCAGTACTGTGTTGACAACAGGCACTAACTCTCACACAACTAAGTGATGTCTATCTTTTCCAACAGACTTTCTATGTTCCTCCCTCTTTTGTGTCACTTGAAGCTTCACGTTGTATCGCTCAGGTAGGGAGGGCTTTAAGCCGGCTTCTGCTTTTTGGCCTTCTTTTTCACATTGAATTATATAGAATGTAAGGAAACCTGTTTTTGTTTTTTCAGATACTCTGTTTGGTCCTGATGAGAATCGGACAAAGGGTCCGGTTCGATACGCGTCGACCTTTTTTTCTTGGTACCCTCTGTCATAAAAATGTTTTGCTTTGTTGTCATGCCATTGAAGAAAAAATATATATAATTGACTACGAAAACAAATGGTTTTTTATATTCTGATTTGTGCAAGGCATAGGCCCAATTGTGTTATTTTCTTTATGTTTTTTGTCTCACGTTTGTTGTGTTGATAAAACTGAAGGTTTGATTGCTTGATATGAGAGAGATGTGAGTCTGGTTTTATAAGAGATTGCTTGAATGTTTCACATTTTTCGTTGTATTCCCTTGTGCACGTCTGTCTTTAGACATTTAGAAGTGTTCCACATATTTATGAATAGATTTTTCTATTATGCGTCTGTTCGAACTTTTGAAGAAAAATAAATGAAACTCTGATGGATTAAATCCAAACACATGGCTAGTAATAGATTGGTTATTAGCCAGTTGAAATAGTTGTTTTTCCAATTAGAACTCAGTACTTGCTATTTGTTGTTTATTTAGTACATTGACTCTGCTTTACTGGGACCGAGTCAAAGCCCTTGTATTGTTTTGTTGGTTTTTACAATGTGGTCATTACAATGACTGCGTTGTAACAACGCATACCATTACCGCGCAAGTCATAAGATCTACTTGCTCTCGGGGGCGGGGGCGCTGGATGTTGGAATAGTATGATTTACTATTCCAACTTCAGTCTGTGCAACAGTAGGGAAGGTGCTGGATTTTAAATCCAACACCTTCTGACCCTTCCGCAAGTCGTTGTTATGACTTGCCGGGTAATGGTATGCGTTGTTACAGAGAGGTTATTGTAACAACCACGTTGTGATAGCCTGCGGGGAAAAGGATTTGTGGTAAACAATGTTTACCCTTGCATATACGAAAGGCCACGTGCTGATTCCAAAACATTGAAGAAAACACAGCAAGCCCATGGCAATGACTTCCCAAAAGCGCCTTTCTGTATGTTGTATGGTGTGTTATGTGCTGTGTGTTATGCTGACATGAGGTATGCCAGACAGGCTAGTGCCAGTCACTATACGCTCAGGGGATGACTCCCCGAAATAATTTTTTGTGATTTGTGACATTGATTATTATTACATTTTAAGTATGTCTGATGTGCACCTAGGAGATAGTGTACTACAAGAGACATGTTTCATGCATGACACGGAATTGAAACAAAAAATATAAGGCTACACAGTAATCTTGCAAAGCAACCAGAGTGACAATGTACAGAGAATAGCGCAGCAGCATAGTCAGTGAACAAGCGCAATAGTGAGAGCGGCGTGAGAAATAGGATATATTCAAGTTGAAAAAGAAAAAGAAGTGCTAGGCATTGCAAACCTCAGTCACAATGGATCTTCAAGCATAGTGTGTGGGTACTACTGTGAAAGTGATTGTGACTCTCAGAGAGGAGATTTATTAAGAAGCTAAACTAATGAATTTAATACAGATCAATCCCTACTAGGATTGACATTCCATTGCCTCGAAAGTCCCGTTTCAGGCAAGGGAGTGCTCACTTTCCGCACATGAACTTAGTAACAATTTCGCCCATCCATGCCCTCACCTTGCTTGATATCAATTACCTTACAGACACATTCGTTGATGATTTTTTAAAATGTTTTTTATTGAACAGAATTGAAGATCAGATATGCGTAGAAATAATACAGCACAAGTGACATGAAACTCCTATTAATATAGCAAGGAAGTAAATATAAAGATGACATACAAGTGCAAAAAAGATCATAACATTTACAACATTTGATTCATTAAAACGAATGTAATGAAATGTATATTTACCTCAAATACCTCAGCTCTCCCATTTAAGCAAATGGAAATTTTTAAAAAATCAATACTGGAGGCTGACTGAAAGCGGTGCAAGTGTATTGTGACATCCCAATTTGATCACCGCGCCATGGATCGATTAATTGAATGTCCTGCTTCAGCGCATCAACCACATTTTTTTATTTTCAGGCTTTAATTGTTTTTTAGTTTTATTCAATATATCCAGTGTCAAATCCTGGATATAATTAAAATCGGCAATGTTCCATTGTGCTGCATTGAATCTCCACTTATACATTACTTCATTCATCCAGTGCTTAGAAAAAATATACAGCACATATATAGCCGCAATGAACACAATGTATCCAGTGTCACATCCTGGATATAAACAAAATTGGTAAAGTGCCATTGTGCTGCATTGACTTTCCGCTTATACCATTGCTTCGTCTATTCAGGGGTATAAAAAATATACAGTACATATATATATATATATATATATATATATATATATTTCTTTTTTTTTAAGACTTGTATTGCTCAAGGAATCATCTCGACAGGGATCTCTCGGCGCATTTGGCAACACAATGCTGGTGACTAGGACAGGGCTTACGGCAGTGAAAAGAGCCAGGTGTTTAGGAGCTTCTTAAATTGTACCAAACTAGGGCAGGCCTGTAACTCATCAGGCAAACGATTCCAATGGAGAGGGGCAAGATGTGAAAATGCACATCCTCCCGATTTGGCTTTCTTGATTTTACAGGGGAGAAGCAGATTCCGGTTGCTAGATATTAGTGCACGGACCGGGTTGTAAGCTATTTTCCTCCTTAGATAGAGCGGACTGATCCCTTGTTGTGCTCTAAACATCATCACCAGTAGTTTAAACACAGCTCTCTTTCTCACAGGTAGCCAGTGCAATTGTTGTAACAGAGGGTGAGAGGGGTACGTCTAGGTTTATTAAGGACTAGCCGCGCCGCTGTATTTTGCACTACCTGTAGTCTTGCTAGGAGGTCATCCCTGAATCCTACTAAAAGCGCTTTGCCGTAATCTAGTCTGCTGACCAGTAGGGCCTGTACTTAGGTCTTTCTGTCCTGCACAGGGATCCATGGAAAGATTTTCCATTCGTATGATACCAAAGCAGGTTCCCGATACAGCTTTCACCTACTCCTCCAGCGAGAGCTTGTTGTCTATCAGAATACCCAGTTACGTGCCTGGACCATAGGGTTAGATGCCTCCCCTAATTCCAGTGGCCACCAGTCTGCAGACCAAATCTTCGTAGCCTTTCTGAACAGGAGAATCTCTATTTTGTTAGAATTTAACTGCAGAAAGTTCTTGCTCATTCAGGTGGCGATTTGTAGCATACAGGACCTAAATTTAACTCAAGACTTTTCTGGGTCCTTCTCGATGGGGACTATCACCTGCATGTCGTCCGCATACGAGATTGTCTCAAAGCCACAGGATCTTATAATGACTGCAAGCGGGGCCACATAGATGTTAAATAAGGTGGGGCTTAGGATTGAGCCCTGCGGCACTCCCTTGTCCACTGCCGTGGTCTGGGAGACAAATGTGTCTAATTGGACACATTGAGTTCTATTGTTATTGAAATTCTGCATCCAAGACCAGGTTCGTCCTCCGACACCCATCTCCCGCAACCTGTCCAATAAGACATGGTGGAAGATGGTGTGGAAGGCAGCAGATAGATCCAGGAGCACCAGCATAGTAGGGGACTCTCTATCCTGTAACATCCTGATGGTGTTGACTACTTCTACCAGTGCCGCTTCTGTGCTATGGACTGCACGGAATCCTGATTGCGAGGGGTCGAGTAAATGATGCCGTTCTAAGTATCCCATCAGTTGCTTATTTACCAATGTCTCCATGTCCTTTGAGCTGCTAGAGAGGAGGGAGATTGGTCTATAATTTTGCAACTCTGTGGGGTCTGACACCACATTTTTAAGTTAAGGTTTTATGTGTGCCCTTTTCCAACTTCTAGGAAAGGTGGCTGTAGCCAAAGGAATGTGACACACCACAGTTATTGAGGGGGCAAGGACTGAGGCAAGTTCGGCCATTACAAATGGCAGCACCGGATCCGAGGGAGCACTGCATTTTGTATGCTCCAACAGGCTTTGCCTTTGCTCTGTGGTGATAGTAGTGAAGGAGTCAAGTCTGGGAAGCGAGGGATCTCTCTCAACCGGGGTTATCTCCTCAGAGGCTTTTCCTACCGTTAGGGATCGATACATTTCGTCTATCTTGTCCATGAAATGATTTGCCAAATTATTGCATAGCGTTTGTGTAGGAGTGATGGAAGGTGTATTTACTTTAGGGTTTGTTAACTCATTCAGAATTTTAAAAAGCTCCCTAGAGGAGTTCTTTGGCTCCCGAATTTGCAGACCTAAGTGGTCTCTTCTGGATTGGTTAGAGTTTTTTAAGTATACTTTATGTAGTACTAAAAAGGCCTCCTTTTCCTCCTTTTCCTTTCTCGACATCTACATTGAATCTTTTCTTTTTTTGAAGTCTCAGAGTACCAGGGGGCGAACTAGCTCTTTCCTGTGTGTGTGTGACTCTAAGTGGTGCGATAGTATTTAGAGTGTCTTCAATGGACGCCTCCCATATTTCTACGGCCTTATCACTTGCCTCGGCAATGTCAAAAGAGGGGGGTTTGAAAACTTGGCTAAACGACCCCAGGGTAACTTTCCTCCATGCTCTTGGGGGGGAGGGGGCAGTCTACATTGGGGCTTTCTACCTCTACCTATCACCTTAGTAGTGAATTTGAGAGCAAAATGATCAGTCCAGGGCAGTGCCAGTGGGGGGTCTAATGAAAGGCCCATGTTGGCAACAATGTTGTCCAGCGCATGCCCTGCTATGTGGGTGGATTCATGGATCATTTGTGTGAGCCCTAATACCTCCATGGCTGATACCAAGCATTTCGTGTCTATGTTTGCGGGGTCATCTAAATGATGGTTAAAATCGCCCATGAGAAAGAAGAGTTCCGATTGTGGAATATATGGTGCGAGGGCCTCCAGTAGTGAGATACAGAAGACTTTGTTACTTTCTCCTGGGGGATGGTACACTGCTGCCCCATCACACTCACACCTTCCTGTGAGTGTAACCGGTAGACTAATAGTTCCAATCCGTCGGTTATCACCGTATCAAATAGTTTAATGTGATGGGGGACTGAAAAGTTATTGCCAGGCCACCTCCCCCCTTGTTCACCCTGTCTCATCGTAAAATAGTGTATTCCTCAGGGAGAGCAAGAGCTAGCACTGGTGTAGTGTGATACTGTAACCAGGTCTCTGAGATAAGGCATATATCTGGCTTTAAATCTTCTAATAAATCCCAGACTTCTGCAAAGTGCTTAGGGATAGATCTCACATTTTAAATAGAGGACTTGGAAGGGCTCACATTTTGCTTTACACAGTGAATTATTCCCAACTCTAAGGTCCTTGATAGATCTGTTACCTGGCTTGCCATAGGGATGGGGGTGTGATAAATCGGTTCTTTGCCTGGATTGTGTACCTGTCTGCCCACAATGGCCGCACCTCTTGTCTAGTGCTCCCATACTCCCTGAAAGGTCTATCTTACTGCGCCTTCCCGAAATGCTGCCCCTTAGGTCCACCAGCCTTTCCTTAGGATGTTTTATAACCGTCATTCCTGCCAGTAAAAATGAGCAGAGATCTCTGGCAGCCGGCAGTGTCCAGGCGTGGAAGAGCCCAGACAGGATTGCCTTTGCGCACCCGCGACATGCCGACTGTGTGTCCGAGCAGCACCTGGATTTATTCCCCCCGGGAGTTAGCAACTAAGCATGGGCGTAAAATCCGCTCCGCTCGCGGATTTTTCGGATTTTCGGCAAATCCGCAATCCGCGAACGCTCGCGAATTTGTCAAAAATCCGTGAATCCGCTCGCGGCGGATTTTTTGCTTGGTTGCGGCGCGCGGCGTGGTGCACGGCGTTCACTTTCCGTCATTTTAGCGTTTGCCGAGTTGTTTTTCTTTGCGAGTGACGCGCCATTTTAGATCTTGCTGCGTGTTCCCGCGGGAGTTTGTCGCCCGCGAATACGTACTCGCGGCTTGCCACCTTGCACAGCACACCTCGCGAGAGTTCGCAATTGCGAACACGTAGTTGCGGCGGAAAGGAACAATCTCGCACTTGCGAAATAGAGATTTTGCCATTTCGCACAAGAAAATCACCAGCAAACAGGATAAACCTTCTGAAAATTATGATTTTTATCAGAATCACTCCTCAGGTTGACATTTGCATGGCTTTTTTTTTTTGCAAGGAGTCCATTTTGGGGGGGGGGGGAGGAAGGAAGTGCCCCACAGTCTCCAACTTCCTGTTCCTGTCCAGCAGGCTCCTCCCAGTGCTTTGTCCATCTCCTGGTCACTTTCATTTGGATCTGGAGCTGGAAGGATTACTTTTTGTGGGTGCTGCTGGATATTTGGATTTGAGGCCTTTTTGACTGTCTTTGGATCACTTTTGGATTAGAAATCAACTTTCACAAGTAAGTTTGTTTGGGGCATTACAGTTGCTGCAAGTAAAATTTTGGAACTTTTTCAGAACATTAAATAAATTATATTGTGGGTAGCCACAGTATCCAGTAGGACCAGGGTTGGTTAGGGGTGCATGATACAACTGTTTTGTTGAATTTAAACACCATTGAGGCCATGGATGGGCTGGGATTGTGCTGATTTTTGTCTTTTTTTTGGGACTGCTGGTGGGGCCCTTTGCCCAGGGGTGGTGAGTGTTGCATGGGCCTAGTCTTTCTGTGGGGTGTCTTCTTAAATTTAAACATAATTGAGGCCATGGATGGGCTGGGATTGTGCTGATTTTATTGTTTTTTGTCGTTTTTGGGGGGCTGCTGGTGTGGCCTTTTGCCCAGGGGTGGTGGGTGGTGCATGGACTGAGTGTGCCTGTGGTGTGGTCTCACTCTCTTTAATGTAAACATCATGGATGGCATTGGATTGTGGTGATTTCTGGCTGTTTTTCTGTTTTTTGGGGGTGTACTGTTGATGTGGACTGGTCATGTGGGTGGTGGTGGTGGCCATCTTGAGTGCTGGCTGGTACAGGCAACATGTGCCTGGGGTGTAAGGGGCCATTTTGAGGAGAGGCAGTGTCTGAGGCCTGCACTTATTTTGCCTACTTTTCATCCATTATGCCCAGGGGTAGTGAGTGTTGCATGGGCCTAGTGTTTCTGAGGGGTGTCTTCTTGAATTTAAACACCATTGAGGCCATGGATGGGCTGGGATTGTGCTGATTTTATTGTTTTTTGTCGTTTTTTTGGGCCTGCTGGTGGGGCCCTTTGCCCAGGGGTGGTGACTGAGTGTTGCATGGGCCTAGTCTTTCTGTGGGGTGTCTTCTTGAATTTAAACATAATAGAGGCCATGGATGGGCTGGGATTGTGCTTATTTTATTGTTTTTTGTCGTTTTTGGGGGGCTGCTGGTGTGGTGTGGCCTTTTGCCCAGGGGTGGTGGGTGATGCATGGACTGAGTGTGCCTGTGGTGTGGTCTCACTCTCTTTAATGTAAACATCATGGATGGCGTTGGATTGTGGTGATTTCTGGCTGTTTTTCTGTTTTTTGGGGGTGTACTGTTGATGTGGACTGGTCATGTGGGTGGTGGTGGTGGCCATCTTGAGTGCTGGCTGCTACAGGCAATATGTGCTTGGGGTGTAAGGGGCCATTTTGAGGAGAGGCAGTGTCTGAGGCCTGCACTTATTTTGCCTACTTTTCATCCATTATGCCCAGGGGTAGTGAGTGTTGCATGGGCCTAGTGTTTCTGAGGGGTGTCTTCTTGAATTTAAACACCATTGAGGCCATGGATGGGCTGGGATTGTGCTGATTTTATTGTTTTTTGTCGTTTTGGGGGGGCTGCTGGTGTGGCCTTTTGCCCAGGGGTGGTGGTGCATGGACTGAGTGTGCCTGTGGTGTGGTCTCACTCTCTTTAATGTAAACATCATGGATGGCATTGGATTGTGGTGATTTCTGGCTGTTTTTCTGTTTTTTGGGGGTGTACTGTTGATGTGGACTGGTCATGTGGGTGGTGGTGGTGGCCATCTTGAGTGCTGGCTGGTACAGGCAACATGTGCCTGGGGTGTAAGGGGCCATTTTGAGGAGAGGCAGTGTCTGAGGCCTGCACTTATTTTGCCTACTTTTCATCCATTATGCCCAGGGGTAGTGAGTGTTGCATGGGCCTAGTGTTTCTGAGGGGTGTCTTCTTGAATTTAAACACCATTGAGGCCATGGATGGGCTGGGATTGTGCTGATTTTATTGTTTTTTGTCGTTTTTTTGGGCCTGCTGGTGGGGCCCTTTGCCCAGGGGTGGTGACTGAGTGTTGCATGGGCCTAGTCTTTCTGTGGGGTGTCTTCTTGAATTTAAACATAATAGAGGCCATGGATGGGCTGGGATTGTGCTTATTTTATTGTTTTTTGTCGTTTTTGGGGGGCTGCTGGTGTGGCCTTTTGCCCAGGGGTGGTGGGTGGTGCATGGACTGAGTGTGCCTGTGGTGTGGTCTCACTCTCTTTAATGTAAACATCATGGATGGCATTGGATTGTGGTGATTTCTGGCTGTTTTTCTGTTTTTTGGGGGTGTACTGTTGATGTGGACTGGTCATGTGGGTGGTGGTGGTGGCCATCTTGAGTGCTGGCTGGTACAGGCAACATGTGCCTGGGGTGTAAGGGGCCATTTTGAGGAGAGGCAGTGTCTGAGGCCTGCACTTATTTTGCCTACTTTTCATCCATTATGCCCAGGGGTAGTGAGTGTTGCATGGGCCTAGTGTTTCTGAGGGGTGTCTTCTTGAATTTAAACACCATTGAGGCCATGGATGGGCTGGGATTGTGCTGATTTTATTGTTTTTTGTCGTTTTTTTGGGCCTGCTGGTGGGGCCCTTTGCCCAGGGGTGGTGAGTGTTGCATGGGCCTAGTCTTTCTGTGGGGTGTCTTCTTGAATTTAAACATAATAGAGGCCATGGATGGGCTGGGATTGTGCTTATTTTATTGTTTTTTGTCGTTTTTGGGGGGCTGCTGGTGTGGCCTTTTGCCCAGGGGTGGTGGTGCATGGACTGAGTGTGCCTGTGGTGTGGTCTCACTCTCTTTAATGTAAACATCATGGATGGCATTGGATTGTGGTGATTTCTGGCTGTTTTTCTGTTTTTTGGGGGTGTACTGTTGATGTGGACTGGTCATGTGGGTGGTGGTGGTGGCCATCTTGAGTGCTGGCTGGTACAGGCAACATGTGCCTGGGGTGTAAGGGGCCATTTTGAGGAGAGGCAGTGTCTGAGGCCTGCACTTATTTTGCCTACTTTTCATCCATTATGCCCAGGGGTAGTGAGTGTTGCATGGGCCTAGTGTTTCTGAGGGGTGTCTTCTTGAATTTAAACACCATTGAGGCCATGGATGGGCTGGGATTGTGCTGATTTTATTGTTTTTTGTCGTTTTTTTGGGCCTGCTGGTGGGGCCCTTTGCCCAGGGGTGGTGAGTGTTGCATGGGCCTAGTCTTTCTGTGGGGTGTCTTCTTGAATTTAAACATAATAGAGGCCATGGATGGGCTGGGATTGTGCTTATTTTATTGTTTTTTGTCGTTTTTGGGGGGCTGCTGGTGTGGCCTTTTGCCCAGGGGTGGTGGTGCATGGACTGAGTGTGCCTGTGGTGTGGTCTCACTCTCTTTAATGTAAACATCATGGATGGCGTTGGATTGTGGTGATTTCTGGCTGTTTTTCTGTTTTTTGGGGGTGTACTGTTGATGTGGACTGGTCATGTGGGTGGTGGTGGTGGCCATCTTGAGTGCTGGCTGGTACAGGCAACATGTGCCTGGGGTGTAAGGGGCCATTTTGAGGAGAGGCAGTGTGCCTGCACTTATTTTGCCTACTTTTCATCCATTATGCCCAGGGGTAGTGAGTGTTGCATACTTGCATGTCCGTAGTCTTTCTGTGGGGTGTCTTCAATGTAAACATCATGGATGGCATGGGATTGTGCTCATTTTTCTGTGTTTTGTCGATTTTTTGGGGTGTATAACTGAACTGATGTTCCTCTGTCTTCCATTGCTTTTAGGTGCACAAGAAGACTCAAGAGAACCACCAGTGCCAGGAAGAAGTCCTGCAGCGGTGTGTGTGTGCAGCATAACGTCACGCGACGTCACGTCTGGACACAGAACCCTCTGCAACTCGTGCAACTGCTGCCCGCTGACCTGCTCTGAAGAAGATGGCCCCAAAAAAAGTAACCCGTAGCTCCTCTAGCAAGAAAGGTGCCAGTAAGGAGCAGAAGAAGCAAGTTACCAAGGACACTGGTGTGCCGCCCGCCCCATTTTTTTGGGAGTAAAAAAAAAAGTATGCCTGCAGCAGCAGCGGGATCTGCTGGGGACCAAGCTGGCAGCAGCACCCCCGCTCCATTGGGCTCAGTGCCACCACCACCACCACGCCAACTTAAGTCCAAGCCCTTGAGTGCTGCAGAGGCAGCCAGTATAGTTCTTCAATCACCATCGACCAGTGATGTTGGCTCATCGCAAGAAAGCAGCAGCAATGTCCCTCAATCAACACAGGTTGTTGTAGCTCATCTGACGAGTGTTGAACAACCACAGCCGCAACAACAATCACATGTGCAAGTACAAGCCCAAGTACATGTGGAAGGAGAGGCAGCGCAAGGAGATGCGCAAGCAGAGGTGCATGGAGGGTCACAAGTGCCCACAATAGTTGTTCCTCCCGAAGTAGGGGCACATCAGGAAATCGACAATCAAGGCGAGGTATCATTTGAGGAAGCCACTCCTCCTGATGATCCTTCATTGTCTTCCACACCCCTAGCAAGGAAGAGATCAAGGGTGGTGTCTACATCTTCTTCAAGCACACCTCCTTCTGATGATACGGATCAAACTTGGGAACCAGCACCACAGCCGTCTGAGAGTGAGGCACACCATGATCCAACAAAGGTACTTAAGCGTAAAAGGAAGCTCGTCCAAAGTCTCAGACTTATGGAGTGTGATGAGGCTCAACAAGAAGTGGCGGATACTGCTGCTGATGAAGACTCTGCCAACGACGACCCAGTCATCATAAAGGTCACTGCAGCCCCAGCGGGCATGCAGCAAACAGACATTTTGACCCTAGCCCGAAGAGCTGCTGCGCGTGATGATGATGATGATGATGTTGTCGATGAGGAGGCAGTGGAAACACCACAATCATTGGAGTTAAGTAGTACACCAACTCGTCCCGCTTCCATATTTCTTTCTGGCAAGAAGAGACCTGCGTCAACCTCGACCTTAATTAGTGGCGGTGAAAGTGGAAAACGTACAAAAGTTGGCCAATCCAGATCCTCCACTTCATCTGGCATTAGCTTCATGACCACCACCACCAGTATCGCCGCCTCCTCCAGGTCCCACAGACACTTCAAGTCCCCAGTTTGGGACTTCTTTACTGTTTGTCCCAAAAATCCAAAGTTTGCCATTTGTACCCTTTGTAAGCTTGCAGTTAGTCGTGGTAAGCCAGGTAGCAACTATGGTACCGGCGGCCAGAGTGGTCATCTTGAGAGAAAGCACGCTGTCCAATGGTTTGCGCACCTAGCTGCGATCAAGAAAGGCCAAAATCAAGGAAACGTTGATGTTTCATCTGATGTTGACGAGCAGGAAGAAGACGTGTCAAACACTTCCCTTACACCCAGTACCCCTCTCAGCAGCACACCCAATGTGAGGCACACTAAGAGTGTTGGAGCGAGTGAGACACCAACGCACAAAAGTTCACCAGCGAGCAAAATTGGGTCAACGAAGTCATTATCAGCCCGTAAATGCTTGGTCCAGGGCAACATTAGAACAATGCTTACTTCAGAGGTGCCATATGAACGCAACCACCCACTGACGCGTCTGTATAACACTAAGCTGGCTAAAATGCTAGCTGTGGACCTTCTACCTTTTTCTTTTGTAGAAGCGGTAGGTTTTCTTGAATTAGTTGCAACGCTCTGCCCTAAATGGAAGGTTCCGAGCCGGTTCTATTTTGCCAGAGTTGCGGTTCCAGCACTACATGAAGATGTGCTGCAGGCGATTGGGGCAGCTTTGCAGAAGAGTGCTGTTCAAACAATACATCTGACAACAGACATGTGGACCAGTGGCCCAGGCGATGATTACATGTGCATCACTGCACACTGGGTCTCTTTTTCAGGTGTTATAGCAAAGCTAAACGCAGGTGTTGACCCGGACCAAGTTTTCAAAGCTGCTCGGAAACATGCAACACTAGCCATGTTTGGCTTGGAGAAAAGTCACACAGCAGAAAACCTTTTGCAAGAGTTTAACAAAAAGGTCTTGACAATGCTATCCCCCCTAAAACGCAAGATTGGTTATGTTTCCACGGATAATGGCGCCAATGTAGTTAAGGCCATGTCGGAGGGTGGCTATGTTAGAGTGCCGTGTTTGGCGCACTGTATCAACCTGGTAGTTCAAAAATTCTTGAGTGATAAAGAGAGTCCAGCGTTCGAGGTAATGGCCACCTGCCGCAAAATGTGCAACCATTTCAGCCATTCTTTTAAGGCCCGGAAGCATCTGCGGAGACTGCTACTTCAACGTGGAATGCCAGTGAAAGCACTCATCCAGGAGGTGGCAACACGTTGGAACTCAACCTTCTACATGCTTGAGCGTCTGCATGAGCAGTATACGGTACTCGATCACTATTTCTTGACAGAGGCTACATCTCAGAAGGAGGACCTGCGGATGAGTAAGGCGCAATGGGCCATAGTTAAAAGCCTGACAGACATGCTTCGTCCTTTTGAGTTCTTCACGCGTGCAGTCAGCCAGGAGGACTGTAATTTGGGAAAAGCTATCCCATTGTTGTGCATACTGGAGCACCAACTGATGGCGGTTTCTTCTGAGTTTGAAAAAGATGAAAAAAAAAAAAAACATTTCATTTTGTCTGAGAAATTATTACATCGCCTACGTGGTGATGAACGTCTTAAAAACATCAACTCAGATCAGCATTACATTTGTGCTACTATTCTGGATCCACGCTACAAAAAGGCGCTGGCAGACAACGCATTCTTTCCTTTCGCTGATGCAGATGTTCAAAAGTACAAACATTGGTTAGCCTGGTCAGCCAAGAGGTTTGAAAAAGAACGGCAGGTTATTGAAGGAGAAGCCAGTACATCAGCATCAGCAGGCCATCCGCAGTCACAAGAATCCACTTCTGCACCTGTGGCTGGGGCACAAGTGACCTCTCAGCCGTTAAAGACACCGGCAACTGGATCATCTGCACCACACACAATGACAACACTAACAGTGGCTGGGGAGGAGGATTGGCTAAGTTTGATGGGGTATGGTTCTCGAAAAAATGTCACAGGCACAGCAAAAAGTAAGCAAAGTGGAGGAACAGTTGATGACCTTGAGTCGATGGTGCAGGACTATCTGAATGACTCAACAGTGGTCTTTCTTAATGAGGAGCCATTGCAGTATTGGCATGGCAAAAAACAATTGTGGCCACAGCTCTACAACCTGGCTATAAACTATTTGTCTTGCCCACTCGCAAGTGTGTCTTCTGAACGTGTTTTCAGTGCTGCTGGTGGCATTGTAACTCCCAAACGGAGCCGCCTATCGCCCAAAAATGTGGAGCGGCTGACAATGATCAAGATGAATCAGCACCTCATACCACCAGATTACAAAGTGCGAGAAAGCACGCCACATGAAGACGAGGAGGACAGCAACGTAGATGAGGGGATTTTTTCTCTGTTCGGTGCCACTGACCTCATCCAGCCTGAATTCGCAGAGTATGATGACGAAATCTTGTTCTTATTCCCTGACACCGAGCCCTGAAAATGAGACAATCAATCAAGAACTTTCTTTTTCGTCCTTATTCACTTTTATTCCTGTGTGCTTTGTGTCTCTCTTTCTTTGTTTTGCACAGTTAATTTAATTCAAACTTTAATCACCTAATCCCAAAAACAAGACCATCATCAGAACTGTCTTCACTTGTTTGCTTATTGATTTGAAGGTGCCGCAGTCTACATTCCTCAGGTTCACAAGTTCTGAAGAACATGCTCCTCTATCCTCCTCCTCCAGACTGCGATTTACCTCCAAGCAGAGTGCTGGATTACGCACAATGAAGAAAGACTCAGCACTTGTGGGGGTGTTGTACTTCTTTGCGGGTGAGTTGACGGTTTTGGGCCCATTGCTGTGAAGCTCTAATAATGGACAAAAGTGTTTTGGACCAAATATGAGGTGGAAATTTCTTGCCGTTTTTGCTGACTTGCTTGCCTTTGAGGTGCTCTTTTGCGGGGTTCCGGGGGTTTGTGTGTAATTTTTGGTGTCTGTCGAAGCACTGCTGCGACAGTCTAATCTTGATTGCATTTGCTTTTCAGGAAATCTGTGGTGGAAAACAGGAGTTATGATGATTGATGATGATGACCTAGCTGAACAGCGCGGCATTTGGAACGAAGGCCGAGAGATATTGTAACTTGTAAGTATGAGATTTAGCTTTTTCGCTGTTTGGGGGTGTTGTCGGGTGTTTTTTTGCGGGTGGGTTGGCGCCGGCGGGTCTTGCCTGGGGCATTCCTGGGAAGGTCTAATACCGGATACAAGTGTTTTGGACAAAATCCATAAGGAACAGCCTTTTTTTTGCCATTTCTTCAGACATCTTGCTCAATGTAGCGTTTTGGGGGGCTTCCTGCTGTTCGTGGGTGGGTTGCGGCCGGGGTCTCTGTCGAAGCACTGCTGTGACAGTCTAATCTTGATTGCATTTGCTTTTCAGGAAATCCGTGGTGGAAAACAGGAGTTATGATGATTGATGATGATGACGACCTAGCTGCACAGCGCCGCGTTTGGACCGAAGGCCGAGAGACATTGTAAGTATGAGATTTAGCTTTTTCGCTGTTTGGTGGTGCTGTGTCGGGTGTTTTTTTGCGGGTGGGTTGGCGCCGGCGGGTCTTGCCTGGGGCATTCCTGGGAAGGTCTAATACCGGATACAAGTGTTTTGGACAAAATCCATAAGGAACAGCCTTTTTTTTGCCATTTCTTCAGACATCTTGCTCAATGTAGCGTTTTGGGGGGCTTCCTGCTGTTCGTGGGTGGGTTGCGGCCGGGGTCTCTGTCGAAGCACTGCTGCGACAGTCTAATCTTGATTGCATTTGCTTTTCAGGAAATCCGTGGTGGAAAACAGGAGTTATGATGATTGATGATGATGACGACCTAGCTGCACAGCGCCGCGTTTGGACCGAAGGCCGAGAGACATTGTAAGTATGAGATTTAGCTTTTTCGCTGTTTGGTGGTGTTGTGTCGGGTGTTTTTTTGCGGGTGGGTTGGCGGGTCTTGCCTGGGGCATTCCTGGGAAGGTCTAATACCGGCTAGAAGTTAGTTGGACAAAATCCATAAGGAAACACCAGTTTTGGCACTTTTTGTAAGTTAGGGTTCGTTAGGGTTAGCCCTAGCAGCAGGATTGCATGTGTTTAGGGGGGTTCGATTGCAACGCGGTTCTGTTGTTGTAGAGCACTGTTGGAGCGATGCTGGCTATGGATACTTTTGCTTGCAGGCAAGTGGTTTGAATACAATCCACGGTCTGTATTTGGGTCTACTGTTACTTTCAAAGTACGTTTTGTAACCATTTTTCTGCTAGGCATCGTTTTTGGAGATATGATTGGGTTCTTCTACATTTTTGCGACTGGCTTTAGTAAGGGTCTTGGTGGGAGCATTGCTGGGAAGGTCAAATTTTGTTCTAAAACACAGTAGTACACCCACCTTGAGGGGAAAGATCCGCTATAATATTTTGGCCATACTTATTGATCCTTAAAAAGGTGACTCAGACAGAGCACGCAATTTCAAAAATATTGTACTGTCTATTAGGGAAATCAAAGTGTCACTTTTTGAACCACACAGCGTACATACCTTTTATTTATTTATCAGTGGTATTGTAATAGCACTTCCTGTTTTCCGTTCAATAATTACAGGCCGGGTTTCAGTCAACATCCGCCAGGCAGGCAGTGGACAGGGTGTCTCTTCTGTCAGTGGTCACCACCACATTGATGGACGAAGCGTCAGCTGGAATGGAGGAGTGCCGCCAATAAGAGGAATTGTTTGCTGCATGCAACTTACTTACCAATTTCAACAGGACAACTCCAACAACATACGCAATACAGATACAGTATCCATTGTTGTCTTTTATTCTATGAGTGTGACTGCATGTGCTTACCTTTAGTTTGTAACCAAAGATTGTCTGTAAACTCTGTATCTTCAATTATTGTTTGTCCATGCTCTGCTTTTTTTTTCTTCTCTCAACAAAACCTACCCAAAAAGAAACCCCCATTCCCATCCATTTTACAAACCCTAACCCTCTTCCCCCGGGCTGTGTTGTTTTGCTTGATGTCTGACTAAAATGACATCAATAATTCCACACACTTGCTGGGGAGGATAAGGTGATAGCAGCAACAGGCTGGTGAAGGAATACGAGGATATCTTCTAGACTTACTCAGCTTCAGTACTATATCTTCTAGTAGTAGTAGCCAATGTCAAATAAATTCAACGCAAGTACTAGTTATACTTGCAATACTTTACCATTTGTTAGGCTACATTATGGCACTGTTCTAGTGTACTGTCACCTGCTATTTTCTCGATCGTACCGTAACCGTTGTAATGCTACAGTAAGGAGTACAAACAAGGTTTCGTTTTCTTTTTTTCCATAGGCATGCAACTGCCACTGTGTCACACCACTAGTAACACCGCAATGAGGAAATGTCACCCGCCCAGGAATGACAACGTTAATCCCCATTTCACCTGGAGCCAGCCCTGGGCCTAGCCCTAATTTCTAACACAAATTACAGGTAAGATAAGCGTTTGGTGGGAGGTAGTATAATGGAGTATTATTTCGGAGTAGACAAGAGATTGACGGTTGTACTACTAAAGTCCTACGACTGTTCAGGAAAACAAAGTTACTGTTACACCCCCGCCCCCCACCCACCAGACTGAAAAGCAGTAAAAAACAGGTATGGTCAGATAAAGTTGAAAAATATATTTATTTATCCCTAACAAAATAATCTCCCTCACCCACCCTAACCCCAACGATTGTCTCTGAAACGTCCCAAAACGATCCCAACTCCCAAATCCCACCCCCCAAAAGTCTATAAAAAAAGGGCAAGGGACACTCCACTACTGGAGGGTGCTGGTGCTGGTGCATGATGCGGCATGGGCATCATACTCCTTGCGGAGGGTGGCAAGCTCGGAGCGGAGGCCCTTAACCAAGGTCTTATACCTCAGGACCTCCTGCTCCAGGTTGGACATGCGGACTCGTAGGCGGCGTTGGCGTTCCTTGCAGCTCCTGTGGGGGGCAGCTGGTATTTCGGGTGCTTGGCGGTGGCGGTCGGCTTTCTTAGCCCGGCTCGGTCCCGCTGGTTTAGTCACGGAGGAGGATGCAGTGGTCACAGTCGAAGATGTTGCCCCGCTCGACTGCGTGTCCTCCTCCTCCTCCAGGGCCACCAGCCGCCGATACTCGGCGACTGTGGCCTCCAGCCTCCGTTGCCGGGCCAATCTAGCCTGCTCCCTCCTTGTTGTTGATTTGGAAGGAGCAACTATATGAAGAAAGAAAGACATAGTCTGTAACCAATGCTCCTTATTAATAACACAAAGTGATTGAGCCGAAAGTTGGGTCACAGAGTACAAGTAGCAAATTGAAAGCACAGTACATAACTATTGAGGACAGTATCTATGTAACCTCCCACTTCTGCATCCTTGCTCTAACAGTAGTGGTAGTTTAATGAACTAATTCTACGACCACTATGGACTTCCATTACAGTCGACTATGACAGTACACCAGTCTTATTCTTCTTCTTCTCTCTTGTTTAGGGAAATGGGTACGTTATCTTATGCAAGCCGGCAGAATGACATGGACACAGCACAGTGAAGTTGCACCCGAGAAAAAAAGTTGCACACCATGATGATGGAGACAGACTTGCGTTACTGTACCGGTCCAGTACATGCAGGTGGTGAAGCTATTACTTTTCTATTACGGGTGGCACTGAGAATACTCTGTTACAAGGGCTACTGCTTAATTAATTTACCTTTCACCCTACAGTGCAAATGAGTACTAGAAAAGGAAACTGAAGAAGCTAACTAATTTGATTATCTATCACTTCACATGGGACGTATTTAATGACAGATGAGATGACTTTAGGTGCTTTGCTTAATATTGAGTGAACACAGTGATACAACCACACATGAATGACGTACTACAAGTAAACTAAAGTTATTAAGAGAGGTACGGAGTGTCCACCGTAATAACCAGATATATGCTGTGAATGCAAACGCAATACAAAGTACTGCTACTATTCATGGTAGTATTGGACACATTTACAATTTCTTTTCCTTGCCTTCCCTGCACTGGGACGGACGTGCGGGTGCGGTGGTACATGCTCTTCAAGGTAACACTTACTTCACCTGGCGACCATCTACTCTCTCTAGATACACATTTGCTATGTAAGAGTCAGAGAATACCATGCTCCAGGCATCCATTCATTCAAAGTATACGCACACATACAGTTTCTGTTTCACCCACCCAGGCTGCTGTCCTTCCACCCATCCTTGCTTCATCATTGACCCAGCCATGCACCATACCATATTCTTTCCTTCCCAGCCACCTCTGGGTCCAAGCAAACACATATCGTTCTTCTTTGCCAGCCATCATACAAGTTCGCGTCCCACTTACTTACACCCTTCTTTCGCTTTTCGTTCATCCCATCCATCACGTTCGTCTAAGAACTTATTGGGATTCTTCTCACCAAAAACTTCACAGCTAAGTCGAAGTACATTTCGAGGAGGCTACTACCTGGTTGATTTGTAATTGTAATACACCCGTGCAGAAAGCACACTATGCAGTCTTCAATCTCAATAAGTAAGGAATATATAGCTTACCTGTTTCCGCCACCACCGTTTGATCCCCCACAGGAACGGCCACCAGCTCTTCTAACGCCGCATCCTCCCCAGAGGCCTCCGAGTCCAAGTCCAACACATCCACCTCCGCGCTGGCCCCGTCACCAGATGTTACACCTACAAAGTACATTTAAGAAAGTTAGAATACACCACTCACTACTATATAATATTTGGTCTAGGAGAAATGTTAAAAAAACAGAATACAATGTAATAATTTGTGACTGTCTACTCCATAGTAAAAATGTCCCATTTTCCAGGGAAGGCTGTTGTCTTGCTGCACTTTTATGCACAACTGATGAATGCTTGCTTTTGATTTTTAACACGCACCACTTTTTCTCCTAACAGACAGAAGCTTGACTCCTGAGTCCTAAGAACACGACCAGGATCAAGTTCAAAGTAGGTGAGAGTTCGGCTCGACCACAAGAAATGTGTCCAATTAATCGTCAGCACTAACCACTTTTCCGTTTACAGTTAAATAGTTTTATGACAAAGTAGATTTTAATAAATGTGTTTACTTTTAATAAAGCTTTTACACTTAAATAGACTCTGTGGTTTTTGTTCCTCTAGACTAGAGTGGATGAGCTAAAGGTTTTGGAATTTTTGCAAGCATGAGTGCCTCTGACACTTCTTGACTGTGCTGTGACTCCGTACTACTCTCTTGTCCTGCGTACGATAATCTAGAGATCATTGGGGATCTATAATCGGTGACTTCGGGAGCTGAATGACTCTGCCACACTATCTAGTCAGTAAGGAGACAGTGCATAGAGGTATTGCTGAATATAATGGGAGTCCAATGGAATTGCCAAATGTCCAATCTTAGTTAGCTACACAGACAGACTAATAAGAATAGTCTAGTAATACCACAGGGAGTCATATTCGAGGCAGGATAAGAATTTATATCCAGTCTACAAGAAGATCAAAGACGATTTAGAAAAAATCGAATGAGGAACGCTAGGAAAAAATAGGTACTGTTTAGTAAAATGTAAACTTACTGGGGCCAGCAAAGGAGCCCTCGCCTGCCCGATCCTGGCCTGCATCCTCAGCACCCTCCTCCTGTGTCCTCTTGCCCTTGGGGGGAGCTGATGTACAACATGAAAGAAAGAAAAACCATAAAACATGGATGAGATTTTTCAACCAAATCAAACATTTCAAAAGAACAATAACAACATATTTTGGAAAAATAGCAAATAGATAGACAACTATTCCACGGGATCTATCTCATGTGGTATACTACGTTATTCGTATTGCCTGATTTGCGGAACGTTGACTTAGAAAGTTCCTATGTAACTCAATAAACAGACTACTAAAGAGGTTTGCCTAGGCCTGGCACTGCAGGCAGTAGTGCGCAACACGTGACAGACAAAGTCCATCCTGCTTGCAGAACAATGAATACTCAAACTATCAATCCACCCGCCACCACCGCCACTATTTCTTCTGATAGCCATGTGACTGTCTAAAGGAAGGACACTGGACTTCAGTCTGTTGGGGCTGATTTATAAGTCCCTTGCGGAAGTTGCGGCTGATTTTCCTCCATTGTTGCGTGCCTTTTCTGACGCAGCGGCAGAACAAAAGACTCGCCATGGTGTTGGTGCGGCGTATATATTAAAAAAAAAACCACATATGGGCATATGGGCGATGCATCACGTTGTAAAGCCCTGCGCCATCAGGGGGCGTTCCGGCGCAAGGGAGGGCGTACCTGCGCAGGAACGAATCCTAAAAGTGGCTGAGGGAAATCTACAAGATGTCAATCAGTCATTTTTAGGACAATGATGCATGACTCAAACCCTGCGCGCTTGAAGCCGACGTACGGCTTGATGCAGCATTGGGGAGATAGGGTACCCCAGAGCATTGCTGGAGCTGCGCCATCGTTGGCACGCAACTCCAGCAATGCGCTGCCTTTACGGCACAGATGCGTAAGGCTTCTGTGACGTTTTGGGCCAATGGGTGGTGGTGGCATGGCACACAATTACTGCCGCATCCCTGCTACTTTGCAGGGATGCGCCGGTAATTGAAAATATGACCCTTACTGTCTAGCATTACGCAGTTCTTTTCTTTACAGTACACTCATACATAATTTCTCAGGCCAATGAAATGCTTCTGAACACAACATACAAAACAAAGAAGCATAGTAGCAAGCAAGGCTACTGAGAAGGAGAGCAGTGCACCTGAAAATGAAATGCATAGAAGATTTTGAAATATAATTTACCTCAATGTAATCGGCAGCATTATTGCTCTTGGTAAAGAACAAAGATTTGCAAATAACAGAGCAGGATAAAACAGAGTAGTAAATGTACTACTACTACTACTCACCAAGCCCGGGGACCTCTACGCCGAGCGCGTCCAGCAAGTCCCGCTCCCGGTCCATGACATCGGTCCAGCGGTGGGTGGCCTGGTTATATGTGCGCCGGACCCCAGAGATCTTGTATATGGCCCGGCACACCTTCTCCCACCGCTGGCGGCGCTCCCGGATGCCATAGCCGGTCGCGATCTTGCCGCCTCCCAGGATCGTCTTGGGGAGGCGGCGCTGGACATGGAAGATCAGTGCCGCCACTTCCTCCGCGCTGAAGATCTCCCTCGGGACCACTTGCTCCCCCCTTAAACGCCCGCACGGGAGCCGGGCACGGGGTGCGGGACCCTTCCCCTTCTCAGGGTGCTTCCCGGCTCCCTTTACCATGGTCTGGGCAGAAATAAACTTAAATGATAAAGAAGAAATAGAATAGTGAAGAAGAAAAGAAAAGAGTTTAAAAAAGTAGTTTAAAAGTAAATAAAAGCTGCAGAAAACACAAAAATATAGAGCTAGAAAAATAGAGGGTTAGATAATAAGTAAAATTAGATCAAAAAAACTTCAAACAAGCAAAGGATGGCAGAGATTGAGAGAGGATACAGAAAGCATGCCCAGAACCATAGCAATGAATGAGAAACAAGATGGCCGCGCCCGTTCACGACCGCGTGGGTAAGTTCGCGCGAGATTTTCCTTGCGAGTACGCGCGAAATTGTACTCGCGAGCAGCACACTTTGCGAGATTACACATAGCGGGCGGAAACGGAATTACGTCACGCCAACAAGATGGCCGCGCCCGTGTACGACCGATAGGTTAACTTGGCAAACGAATAGCTAGAAGCGCCTCGCGAACACGCGCAAGATCACGCGAACATACACGTCGCAACAAAAACAATTTTGTATTCGCACGTATTCGCGGCTTCCGAAATCGATCTCGCACGGATTCGCGCCCCAAATAACGCGCGAAATTGCAAAAAAAACGATTTTAGCTAAAATGAAAGCAATGAGCAGGTGCAAAAGTTCAAACTTAACATTAGTAACATTCAAGGTAGTGCTTCCTGATGGGCCCCTCCAGAGTTTGCAACAATTCTATGACCCTGCTATGACCCAAACAGCAGGCTCATAGAATAGCACCATAAAGGTCCTGTAAAAAAAAAATTTCACTGCAACAAAAAGCAAATTACAGATAAGGAAGGAAGCAGGTGCCAGCCAGACTGGAACTTTCAAAATTACTGACACATTAATGAAACACAAATTAATTGATGGCAGTTGAAGAAGGGCAGGTGTGCTAGCTTTTTTCAACCACCATAATCTACAGTAATAAATAAACCTAATAGGTGCCTGTGAGGATGTACTAGAGGGTGGCATGGGTGTCCCAGAGGGTGGCAGTGGTGAAACAGAGGGTGCTGTGAACCTGTGATGATAAACCAGACGTAGAAACAACATAGTCGCGGCCGTTGCAAGCCGAAAAGTAAGTTCGCAATTGCGAACTTGTCCCAAAATCGGCGCGAACACGCGCCAACACAAAAAACGGAAAAATCCGCAAATCCGCTAGAGTTCGCGGATCTTCGCGGATTGCGAATCCGTAAATACGCAAGTTCGCGGATTGCCAATCCGCAAAATCCGCCCATGCTTATTAGCAACTAGAATGCTAACCTCTTGAAGATGGCCACCAAAGTCAGGTAGCCCCCTTCCTGCACGGCAGCCTCTCTCCACTCAAACGGCCGCTCAAGAGCCCTACCGCAGTGGACCGGAGAGTTGCCCCCCTCCTTATAATTCCCAGGTAAAGCCAACAAGAAAGTGCAAATGCACAAAGTTAAAATTTAAATTTACACACATAATACGTTTTAAAACCAAGGCGCCTACTGCGCTCTGGAGCACTCAATGATTTTTAAAAAGATGGTTAGGGAGCGCGTAAATCACCGTCCATTACCGCAGCATATGTGATAGCACATATATAAAAACAGTAATTCATAAATGATATTGTACAGCATGAAATCACCATTTGTAGAATTACCTTGTCCATCTACTGCCCCCCAAAAATATAGAGTACAAATATAATAGCAGCAATCGACATAACAGGCAAATTGCTTAAGCTAAGTTGATCATAATACCACTCTTAAGAGTGAGAACACCCCTATGGCCCCTGGCTCTGAATCAGGAGAGAAATGACAGTACCATAAAACAGGATATTCAAATGTATGCATGGCATACCTGGCTCTCCTTGCTTATACCTTTGCAGTTCTCCGGTATCTACAGAATTGCCCTTATGCAAAGACCAATTACACTGCTACAGAGTCAGAGCCAGCATTTTCTATTAACTCTACAAACTGCAATGTTTTAGGCTACCCACCTGTCTTGCGTACCTCTCCTCAAACTATATAGTCCTGAGCTTTTTATTGAACAAATATTGGTATGTTGGAATCCAAGATTTTTCCACATTTGTAAAATCAGTGAGTTAGCAACTAAAGAAGCTATCAACGTAAATCAAACACAAGGAGATAATGGACGAAGCAAATCAGTCTTGACCCTAATCCTCATGGAAACAGTCCAACTCGAACTGCCAAACCAGGTCTTTCCTCATCACCCCTCATCAACCAGTCTAGTTTGAATTCAGTGGCAAAGTGAGTAATGCCACTGGATTCAAGCTAGCCCTCATGAGGGGTATTACCCCGAAACCGGTCCCAGGATGCTTGTTTCCAGTCGAAGAAAGACCTGGCTTGGTAGTTCAGGCTGGACTGTTCCCATGAGGAACAGGGTCAAGACTGATTTTCATATGACTCGGTCTGAAGTGATGTGAGCTAAAGAACAATGATGGATTCAACACAGATCTGTGACTGGGGTTGAGTGTCTGAAAACTGTCAGAGATCCGTCCATCATCTCCTTGTGTTTGCTTTGTTCGCCCTAAGTTGGCAGGGTATGCCCAGACGTGGGTCCCTAGCTCACTTTGCCACTGGTTTCAAGCTAGCCTGGCTGATGAAGGGTGTTACCCAGAAACCGGGCCCAGGATGCTTGTTTCTTGTTCAGGGAAGACCTCGCTTGGCAGTTCGGGCTGGACTGTTCCCATGAGCCACAAGGTCAAGACTGATTTGCATATAGCTGGGTCTGAACTGAGGTGGCAAAGTGAGCTAAAGAATGATGATGGATTCAACCCAGATCTGTGACTGGGGGTGAGTGTCTGAAACCTTTCAGCGCTCCATCCATCATCTCCTTTTGTTTGCATTGGATTAAAGCTAACCTGGCTGATGAGAGGTGTTACCCCAAAGCTGGACTCAGGATGCTTGTATTCGGTCTAGAGAAGACCAAAGATGATAGATTCAGCCCAGATCTGTAACTGGGAGAGAGTGTCTGAAAAGTTTCACCGCTCCATCCATCATCTCCTTGTGTTTACTTTGCTTGCCCTAAATTGGCAGGGTATCCAAGACATGGGTACCTTGCTCACTTTGCAACTGGATTCAAGCTAGCCTGGCTGATGAGGGGTTTTATCCCGAAGCCGGTCCCGGGAGGCGTTTTTCCGGTCAAGGGAAGACCTGGCGTGGCAGTTCAGGCTAGACTGTTCCCAAAATGAACAGGGTCAAGAATGATTTGCATATGGCTGGGTCTGAACTGGGGTGGCGAAGTGAGCTAAAGAAAGATGATGGATTCAACCCAGATCTGTGACTGGGGTGAGTGTCTGAAAAACTTCATGTCCTTGTATATTGTTTATCAATATAAACACCTGTTCCCACTTGCCAATACCAGAGCTCTGGCTAAACACCAAAAGAGTGCCACACAAGCTTTCAGGTCTTTATTGACCTGAAGGCCGAAACTAAGAGCAAAGAAGTCCTTTTCCCAAAAATGCCCCAGCATGTGGCAGGTATGTAGAAAAATCTATCCAATAGGTCCTTAATCTCCTTTAACGTTGTAACATAGCTCAATTGATAGAGCTGAGAGTGATTATTTATTACAAATATTCCCAGATAGCATATCAGACTTTGGGAGCAGGAATGCTGCTGAAGAGAAGAAGGACGATTGCTCACTGAGGTATTGAAAAAAGAGCATCTCAGTTTTACCCTGAATAATATTATATCCCAAATCCTTCTGAATTGCGAAACTCACCCAATACCCTTTGAACAATCTGCTTCTCTGGCCCGAGACATAAGATAATATCCTCTGCAAACATTTTTAATTTAGCAATCCCCAATACAGGGGCCTCAATCCCTTAATTGTCCTGAATCATAACAGCCAAGGGCTCCATCCAAAAGGTAAATAGAGTTGTGGACAAAGGACACCCTGAAGTGTTACCTATTTATATCTACTACCCCCACAAGATTGGAAGTCAAAAAAACCTTTGCTAGTGCCCTTTGGTATGAATTCTGCAGCATTACGATGAATTGGGCAGAAAAGGTAAACACCTCCAGGCCATAAAAAAGCCCATCGCAGTTAACAGGTCGAATGCTTTCTCTGCATCAATCATTATTACCAATGCACAAGTCTGATTAGCAGCAAGTAATCTAGAGCATGGCTTAAGAAGCCTGTGTTAGCCGACATCATATGACTAGCCACAAACCCCATCTGAATATTCTGTATTAATGCCTGGGCGACCAGAGTGATACAAATAGCTCATATTTTCATTACAATCTAGTAATCAGCACTTAATAAGCTTCTTGGTCAATATGAGTTGACATCACTTGCGTTTTTGTCTTTTTTCCAAAAACTAACGCCCATGGACTCTTTGAAAAATGAGGGAAGCTCCCCACTCTCTTTAATAAATGTAAATGACTCCATCAAAAGGGCATAAGTTCACGTGCAAATGCTTGTAAAAACTAGGTGTGGAACCCGTCATTGCCACATGCCTTCGTACTAGACATTGTGGCAAGAGCTTCCTGTGCCTCTGACACTGATATATTGGACGACATTCCCTATGCCTGAAAATTTGCAAACCAAGGAAACCTACTGGAATGAAAATGTTGGGATACACTGGCCTGCGTGATCAATTATTAATTTTCATTCATCCAAGGTCTTATCGTGCTGCAGGAATATTAATTCTCCAGTACCTGGCTTCTGCAGCTCCTTTACAAACATGACATCGCCCTTAACCCGTATTGACCATGTGATGAATTTCCCAATCAACTGGCTCTCCTTATATACCTGCTGTTGGAATGCCCTAGAGCTTCCTCTATAATAAAGAATTCGCTCCAGTTATGCTTGGCCTTTTCAAGATGGTTCTCTGAAGAGAGCTGTCGATCCCGAGGCCTGTTCCTGTCCTAATGGGCCACATCAACTGCCGATTGCAGTCAATATATCTGCTCTGCATGCACTTTAGATTTCTGAGTCTTATAGACAATGTTCTACCCGAGCTGCAGCTTTGAAAGCTTCCCATACGACAAATAATGATGCTGTACCCCTATTCAAGGGAAAGAAAATATTGAATATACGTTCTAATTTCTTTAAGCCATTCTGGGCTTTCAACCCTAGTTGTATCGCACTCTACTATGGTAGTAATCAGTGAATGATTGGAGAAAGAGTTATCCCAATTATCTGAGCTCCAAGCAAATGGGAATTAAAAACAGAAATCAATACATGTTATCTTCTCAAACCTCGGGATCAGCGTGATGTTACAACAAGGCCACCTCCAGATCTAACCAAACCCAGATTGCTGTTATAGCCTTGGGTTAAGGAAGGATCGGATGAGGGCAAAAAGAAAGGCGGGGAAGGAAGGGAACAGCGGGGAGGGAGATCTGAAAGACAAAAGATAATGGCGTTGATACCATATACTCTCACTCCTGTTTCAATCAACAACACATTAACCAAAGCTGTGTTCATCTACCTGTAAAAGAAACTAAAGGAACGGTGACATAGAAGATAAAACTCTTCACCAGCTTCAGAGCCCTGGAAGGATATAAACGATGCTACGTCCTCCCTGTAATACACAATGAATACCTTTCTTATTCTATGCCCTTGTATACCCTTAGTGTAAGATTGAAACACTATGCTATTGTACATACCCAATGACATATGAACATAACGGGAAAGTAGAGGAGAGTCTTGAGCAACATCCGTGAGACCCCAGAACTCTTCGTACCCGTAGGAAAATAAAGTCATGCAACAACGGGTTACGTCACCCGATAGTATAAACAGTACAGTACCTGAATTACTCTATTTTCAGTATTCTCTTGGTAACATATCGCTGTTCTGGTCACACCCAAATACTCTTCGCCGTATAGAATAAGGTCCTGAAGAGCACTGCTGTAACTCACTACGATATCCTGATCTCCTCTGCACGAGCCGCAATACGCAGGCACAGCATACAGAGTAAAGACTTACCACGCACGGTAAGATCAAGTATCTACAAGACGAGACTTCGTCCTCCGCACGAGCCGAAGGAAAAAGGCTCACCAACGGAGGGCAACTGCGGAAAGGAAGCACTCTCCCGGAGAACACTCCACACAGGTCACCCTTCGTCCTCCGCACGAGCCGAAGCAAAAGGCTCACCAACGGAGGGCAACAGCAGTAAGGAAGCACTCTCGCAGAGAACACTTCACACAGAACACAATTCGTCCTCCGCACAAGCCGGTGAAAAAAGGCTTACCAACGGAGGGCAAAGGAACTAATTGGTAACAGCTCCGGGAAGCAACGCACTCCAAGAGCGCCAAGTTCAGGTCGACCACAACCAAAATATCCAACAGGAGGAACAGGAAGTGTTTCCTTTTATGAGAACGCCCCTAGTTAGGCGCTAAGCAGTCTGGGACATGTAGTTGTTTATTCCATATGACATCCAGCCGGATGACTACGTTCTGAGGCTCTCACAGAAACCTAACAGTACATCCCCTCTCACCTAGAGCGCCGAAGAGGGCCTTGACTAGACGGATGCCGCCTGTGAAACAACGCCACCAACCGAGGTGCGTGCACACCAGACGCAGGTTCCCAAGAGTTCTCTTCAGGGCCATACCCCTTCCAGGACACCAGATAACGGAGGCCCCAGCCGTGCCACCTCGAATCGAGAATGCCATCCACCTCGTATTCCAAACCGCCCTGAACCACAATTGATGGCGGAAGCCTCCTCACTACAGACAAGGACAGCTTCAGCAGGGACACATGGAACACAGGATGAATCCGCAGGTGTTACGGGAGCTTCAACTTCATAGCAACCGGGTTGACACACTGCACAATAGGATATGGACCAATATACCGTGGGTTAAAAACGCTGTGTTTCCGGAACCTGATGTTCCTAGTGGAGAACCACACCAATTCCCCCACCTGATACAACGGTCCAGAACGCCGGTGTTTGTCTGCCGTGCGTTTGTACACCAACTTGGTCGCCTTAAGACTGGTCTGTGCACTCACCAAAATATCCTTGATGTGTGACACCCTCCTTGCGGTTCCCGGCACATTATTCCCCTTGATGGGATTGAGGAAAGGAAGAAAACGGGGATGGCGCCCATAGGTACAGTAGAAAGGCGAGACATGAGTGGCACTATGAGTCGCATTGTTATACGCCACCTCCGCCAGCCACAGATAGTCCACCCAATTCTCTTTGACGTGCTCCACATAACACCTCAGGAACTGCTTCATAGTCTGATTTAGACGCTCCGTCTGCCCGTCCGTCTGTGGGTGGAAACTGGTGGACAGGGCTGTCTCTATATGCAAAGAGGAACACCATGACTTCCAAAACCGAGCCCTGAACTGGGAACCCCGATCAGAAACGATAACAGCAGGTAGTCCATGGAGAGGAACCACATGTACCATCAACAGACTTGCCAGATGCCCCGCAGTGGGTACCTGGGGACAGGCAATGAAATGCTCCATCTTGGTCAAGTAATCAATGACCACCAACACCGCCGTACACCCCTGATCCTTGGGTGAGCCCACCACGAAATCCAAGGAGATGCGTTCCCATGGGACTGAAGGAGTAGGCATCGGCTGCAAAAGCCCAGCGGGGCGACGATGATCCGCCTTAACAATCTCACAGACATCACACTGCGATATCCATTTCTTGACATCAGGTCTCAGCGAAGGCCACCAACATCGTCGATTGATTAGTTCCACTGTCTTTTCCACACCCATATGCCCCGCACTGGGAGAGTAATGACACCAACGACATACCTGTTTCCGCAGAGGCACCGTAGGAACCAGCAACCGCCCATTGTTCACAGGGTAGCCATCCTTGATAAGCCAGTCCTTGTGGCTTCGCAACCAGGTCTTCCAATAAAAGGTGTTTATGCCCTTAAGGATCCCTTGCAAAAACGCATCAGGCTGAATAACACATACCATCTTGGCAGGGTCGATGATGGGCGTTTCTATTCCAGCGTCAGAAGTTCTTATAGAGGTTTGACGAGTTAATGCATCTGCCTTCCTATTGTCCACCCCTGGACGGAAGGTTATAGTGAAATGAAACTCTGAAAAGAAAAGCATCCACCTCAACTGCCTCGGTTTGAGGTGTCTGGCGGCTGTCATGAATTGGAGGTTTCTATGGTCTGTGTAAACAGTAACCATGTGCTTGGCCCCCATAAGGAAATGTCTCCATTCAGTGAAAGCGACCTTTATCGCAAGGAGTTCTTTCTCGGCGACACAGTAATTAGCTTCAGCTCCATTCAGTTTCCGAGACATGTACGCCACTGGATGCAGCTGACCTGTCTGATCATTTCTTTGGGAGAGGATGGCTCCAATTGCAACATCAGAGGCATCCGCCTCGACAATAAATGGTTTTTCCGGGTTAGGATGAGCAAGTATAGGAGCAGACACAAATGCATCTTTCAACATTTCAAAAGCCTCATGGGCTTCCTGATTCCAGACAAAAGGCTGCGCTTTCCTCAACAAATGGGTGATGGGAGCAACCACTTGACAAAACTGCTTGATAAAACGCCGATAAAAATTAGCGAAGCCAATAAAGTACTGAACATCCTTTTTATTCTGAGGAACCGGCCAATCTCTGACTGCTTGAATTTTACGTTCTGCCATTTCCTGGCCATGTGGGCTGAGCATGACTCCTAGGAATTCCACAGACGATACGTGAAAGTCACATTTGCTCAATTTGCAATACAGGCTATGCCTTTGTAAAATCTGTAGTACTGATTTGACATGGTGGACATGCATTTCTTCTGATTCCGAGTAGATGAGAATGTATTCAATATAGACAATGACATAACGATCCAGTATTTCTCACAGCACATCTTTGAGGAAGTATTGGAAGGCCGCTGGGGCATTGCATAGTCCAAATGGCATGACCAGGTACTCAAAAAGACCATACCTGGTCTTGAAGGCGGTCTTTCATTCATCCCCTTTTCTCATTCTCACCAGATGGTATGCTCCTTTAAATCCAACTTGGTGTAGATGGTGGCTTTCTTCACCTGCTCCAGTAACACATTGATCAAAGGAAGTGGATATCTGTTTTTCACTGTCACCGCGTTGAGGGCACTAAAGTCTACACAAGCCCTCAATTCCCATTAGCCTTGGGAATGAAGAAAAGAGGGGAGGCAGCCGGGGATTTAGAGGGATGAATGAACCCCAGTTCCAACAGGTTATCCAGATAGGCCCTCAGATGCACATTTTCAGGCTCAGACAACGCGTATAGGCGTCCACAAGGAATTACAGCCCTGGGACAAGGTCTATTTGACAGTCATACTGCTATGCGGATGGAGCACTTCCACCTGTACCTCATCAAAGACCCCCTTGTACTCCTGATAGGACTCAGGCAATTGTACTTCCTTCTCGGCCGCCATGGCCACATGCTCTCCGCCAGCTAGGGCGGACAATGGTCTCTTGTTGACCTCGTAACAGTGTTCCCAACAAAAAGACGAGTTCATGGTGATGATACCAGTACCCCAATCTATCTCAGGATAGTGCCGTTTCAACCAGGGGATTCCTAATATGATACCATATTGTGGTGCCTTGATTATACTGAACGTGACACGTTCCTTGTGACACCCATACAGCATTTCCAGTTCCCCTGTATGATAACCAATAGGGCCTATGTCTAGTTTCCTCCCATCAACTGCATATATCTCATCACACGTCTCTCTGGGATACAAACGTATTCCGACCCTCTTTGCCTCCGTCATATCCATGAACATGCCTGTGGCCCCTGAGTCCACCATAGCATGCATAGTAATCCATTCTGCCTGTATGTATACCGGGATTTCAACAAACAAATGTTGTGCCCCCACGACACTCCTTAACAATGAAGGAATGCAAACCGGACTCCAAGGAACCCCTTCGTTCACCTTAGAGTCAACTAGTTTTCCGATGGCTTATCCACCACTGCTGACGCCCCTTTATTTAGGCGAAACCTAGACATCTTAGGTTTAACCGGGCATTCCCTAACAAAATGCCCTTTTTTGCCGCAATAAAGACAGAGCCCGTTTTTACTGCGCAGCTGTTTCTCAGAAGTAGTTAGGGCGGCTCTGACTGCTCCTATATCCATGGGTTCCGTACCAGTAGCAGGGTTATTGTCTGCTGCCTTCGAATGCCCATAAGAGGGGACCGTTCTACCCTTAGTCTTGTGGTCTCCTTTGCGTTCCCTTAGTCTAGGGTCCAAACGCAAAACCAAATTGATTAAGTCCTCACACGTAACAGGCTGGGGATCTATCTGAGCTATGACATCCTTCAGACCGTCAGTCAAACCCTGATGAAACAAGGAAGCTTGCTTTGCATCAGGCCACTTCGTCTCAGTAACAAGTCGTCTGAAGGAATTCAGATAAGTCAAAACGTCTTGATTGCCTTGTCTGAGCTCCAACAGCTCTCTATCAGTGAGTCCGCCCTTCGATCGAAGACCTTCGTAAATTCATCTCTGAATGCTACCCAATCATGTATGAGAGGGTCATCTCTTTAAATCAGTGGAACCGCCCACTGGGCTGCGTCCCCTGCCAAATAAGAGATAAGAAATGCCACCTTGGCCTGGTTGGTGGGAAATGACCGAGGCTTGCACAAAAAATGCAGCATAACCTGTGTTAAAAATACCTGTACTGAACCCGCATCCCCCTTGAAGCGTTCAGGGTTAGCTAGAGGGACGGTAACAGGCATTTCCACTACCACTGGATTGGGTGGGTTGGTACCTGAGGCCCCTGCAAAGGGATTCCTCTGTATGGTGTCCAATCTATTGCGCAGATCGGTTGTCTCTTGTCTAGAAGTGAGCAACTCTGACTGAACTAGTACTAGGGCAGCTAGTACATCATCCAGAGTGGCCATTATAACACACACTGACCAGGAGGATGTATTCCCTTGGGTCGGATATTCTGTTATCTTCTCAAACCTTGGGATCAGCGTGATGTTATAACAAGGCCACCTCCAGATCTAACCAAACCCAGATTGCTGTTATAGCCTTGGGTTAAGGAAGGATCAGGTGAGGGCAAAAAGAAAGGCGGGGAAGGAAGGGAACAGTGGGGAGGGAGATCTGAAAGACAAAAGATAATGGCGTTGGTACCATATACTCTCACTCCTGTTTCAATCAACAACACATTAACCAAAGCTGTATTCATCTACCTGTAAAAGAAACTAAAGGAACGGTGACATAGAAGATAAAACTCTTCACCAGCTTCAGAGCCCTGGAAGGATATAAACGATGCTACGTCCTCCCTGTAATACACAATGAATACCTTTCTTATTCTATGCCCTTGTATACCCTTAGTGTAAGATTGAAACACTATGCTATTGTACATACCCCATGACATATGAACATAACGGGAAAGTAGAGGAGAGTCTTGGGCAACATCCGTGAGACCCCAGAACTCTTCGTACCCGTAGGAAAATAAAGTCATGCAACAACGGGTTACGTCACCCGATAGTATAAACAGTACAGTACCTGAATTACTCTATTTTCAGTATTCTCTTGGTAACATATCGCTGTTCTGGTCACACCCAAATACTCTTCGCCGTATAGAATAAGGTCCTGAAGAGCACTGCTGTAACTCACTACGATATCCTGATCTCCTCTGCACGAGCCGCAAGACGCAGGCACAGCATACAGAGTAAAGACTTACCACGCACGGTAAGATCAAGTATCTACAAGACGAGACTTCGTCCTCCGCACGAGCCGAAGGAAAAAGGCTCACCAACGGAGGGCAACTGCGGAAAGGAAGCACTCTCCCGGAGAACACTCCACACAGGTCACCATTCGTCCTCCGCACGAGCCGAAGCAAAAGGCTCACCAACGGAGGGCAACAGCGGTAAGGAAGCACTCTCGCAGAGAACACTTCACACAGAACACAATTCGTCCTGCACACAAGCCGGTGAAAGAAGGCTTACCAACGGAGGGCAAAGGAACTAATTGGTAACAGCTCCGGGAAGCAACGCACTCCAAGAGCACCGAGTTCAGGTCGACCACAACCAGAATATCCAACAGGAGGAACAGGAAGTGTTTCCTTTTAAGAGAACGCCCCTAGTTAGGCGCTAAGCAGTCTGGGACATGTAGTTGTTTATTCCGTATGACATCCAGCCGGATGACTACGTTCTGAGGCGCTCACAGAAACCTAACAATACAGGAGGCTGAATGAAAGCGATGCGAGAAGCAAGTGTGACATCCCAAAATGATAACTGCTCCATGGATCGATTAAGTGAAAGTTTTGCTTCAGTGCATCAACCACTTTTTTGAGGCTTCACTTATTTTTTTTGTTTTATTCAATGTATTCAGTGCCAAATCATGAAAATAATTAAATTCACCCCCTAAAATTAACAGCCTACTGCTCCCATAGCAGTATTATAGTTCTTTCCTTAAGAATCTGCTTAATCAAAAACTAGTAATAAACAACAGTGTTTCAAACAAGGGTATTATTTGATGGTCAAGTACATGTGGCAGAATAAGTTGCAACGGATTATATCCAAAGGGGGAGAAAACCAGGGAGACATTTTTTTAGGAAAGGTTAAATTTATTTCAATCGACAAGCATGATGGACATATTAAACTCCATATGTACAAGCACATGGGACGGTAGCACTGTGTAACATTGAATTACATGTAACCTACAAAATACTGTGCACAAGTGCTTGTGAAGTTTAGTGACGGTGCAAGTGACACGTGACGTGGTATATACAGCGATAGTGATGGGCGCAACAAGAGACAAGTGGGATTTAAAAATGCTTTACATAGTCGGGATACCCAGGAAGTTAATGGTATATGAATACAAAAATTCAAATTAATGGGGTATCCGTAAATGGGAGCGCCAGGAGTTCTGCTGTGGAAGTTGATGGCGTTTCGGCCTGCAGAAGTGTTAGGCCATCAACAGGACCAGGTTACAGATTATTTAAATTGCAGTGCTGGGGATAGAAGGATACATACATTTCCATATTTATGTGTTCAATTAGTGGACCAAGGACAAGTATGTCAGAGTAAGAAGGAGTTTAGAGAGGATTTTTTAGCCCAAACTAGGTCGAGGGGAGAGACGTGAAAAGGGCGCTGCAGAAAAATACAGCGTGACTGGTTGGATTTTGTTGCTTTTCAAATAGTATAAGCCCGTCCCTTCTAGGTCTATATGCCGCTCCTGTGGTTATCTTACATGTTTGGTGCAGTCGGCGGACTGAGAGAGCTGACTTTCATAAACCTCACCTCTATTGATTCAGGTTCATATTTCTAAATATCTGTGAAGAAATAAGAGCTACTGGGAAATTCCTAATTATTCACGAGTATATTAATACAATTATTTCTGGACTCTCAGTTTTAAGTTCTACTTCCATTACTCCTACCACAGAAGCCTCTCAGGCATCTATAGGCCAATTAGAAAATCTAAACAAGAAGATAATATACACTACACTTGGTGTGCAAATCCGCAATTGCCCTGCAATCTTTATTGATGAACATAAATTTTGTTCTGAATTTAGTCATCTAGCAACCATTTTCTCCTCTCACTGGACGATTAGGATATATGTACAACTTTAGATCACAGAAAAAAAGAGGTAGAAAAAAAGCTGAATTAGAAAAACATCTTTGAGACATGCTGTAGTCGAAGCAGATTGGGCATTTGATAAAACTTCCAATGAGCTCAATTTATTTGAACAGAACCAACTAATTATTAAAATGCAAAAAAAAATTAAGGATCGCTCAAAGAAAGGTGTATCCTTATTGTTCTGATGACTTTTACAATTTAAAAAACCTCTACAATGGAGCAATTTTCTTGGGAAGATTTGAATATCAGAAATACGTCAGACTCTGTGATGCTTCAGGAAGCTCCACAGAGGATACACTGGAAGGAACCAGGTGTACTTCCACCCCTTGCTCACATAACAAAACTGCTTTTTTATAACATTCATAACACAGAGGAAGGGATAGAGGCAGGGACCATCAATATCAAGATTATCCGGGAAAACCATGAACAATATGGAAATGTTATAAATGGGGCAATCAACAGAAAACCCTGTGTCAATTGAATACATTGTAATTGCATGCAATACCACCTCAGAGTCAACAATTACCACAATTCCCATCCTAATTGTCTCTAAACATAGCCTGTCATCTGAAGAACCATGGGCCAGATGTAGGTCGGGAAATACCGGTCGTCCGTTACCGACCGGTATTTGAAAATGGAGATGTAGGGGCCTTAAATTTACAGAATCTGTATATTTACCGAATCGGTAAATTTACCGATTTGGTAAATACCGATTCTGTATATTTACCGAATCAGTAAAACAATATGTAGGTGGCACTGAAAACAGTGCCACAGGCCCTTACCGATTCGTTATTTACCATGTAATACTATTGCATGGTAAATAACAAATACCTGTGTACATGCACATCTGTGCATGTACACCTGTGACATGTGGCACACATACATACCCTAAGGGCATGTATGTGTGTCACATGGCACACAAGCCACAAACAGGGGTGCAACAGGGTGTCAAAGTGACACCCTGTCCCCCTTGGCAATTCGGTAATTTTACCGATTCTGTAATTACTGAATCAGTATTTGCCATTGAATCCTATGGGCTTCAAGGCCCATAGGAATCAATGACAAATACAGATTCGGTAATTACAGATTCGGTAAATACAGAATCCTACTGATTCGGTATTTTTTACCGAAAAATTACCTACATTAGATTTACCGATTCATGAATACCGAATCGGTAAAATTCGGTATTTATGAATCGGTAAATATAATTTACCTACATCTGGCCCTTAATCTTTTGAGCAAAGGATTGATTTTGCCCCAACAAAGAGAAGAGGTTTCTTCCAACTACAATAAGATTTATTGAGATTCTTTAAGCGGATCAAATTACATGTCTTTGTTTCAGACAAACCTGATTCTACAGAGATGCAACAGAACTAAGCCTGACATTTGCTTTTACTCCACCCTTTACATCTAGGCCTAGTGAAGTACTTGCATTCTAAAGTCTTATCTTGCAGGAGACTTCAAAACTCAAAACCACATTTGATAGGGATTGAGCTCAGGTTTAAATTACTGACATCTTTACTGAACCTAATAAGAATGGTGATATTATTACTTATGGTGGTCTACCAAGGCAGAATGTCTGCTCTGTTCCATAGCTCCTAGGGATTGAGCTCAGGTTTAAATTACTGACATCTTTACTGAACCTAATAAGAATAGTGATATTATTACTTATGGTGGTCTACCATCCACCCTAACTAATAATCCACATTCTCACCTTAATTGAAAATCAAATTGCTAGGTAGGGTGTTATTATTTCATTTTGTTTAAAAATTAAAATCTATAAAATCAATTAACACCTTTACATTAATTTGTAAACATTTATTATGAAGAGAATATGTGCAGTAACATTTTATTGTAATAATTCTAGACAGACCCCTCAGGATTTTGCAGCTCTGGATGGCAAATTCTGCAGCCAAAAAAAGCACAACTTGCACCCCCAAAATCTCAAAAAAGGCTGTATTTTTGCGATGGGCAAGAAATGTGCCTGACAAAGAATACATTGCAAGGCCTGTGCTATCACTGCCAGAGACTGCTGTGTCACAATCTGAAAGAGTCTCCAACAGCACAGCACCTCAATCTGAAGGCTGTCCGATGACAAAGAGAGTAGATTAACATATGACACCATCTCATTTTGGCATTGGACAACCTGTGCATGCAGGGCAGCAGTGGCAGGGGAGGAGGATGGGGCCATCAGAGAAGGTTGAGGGTATATATATATAAAATCAAATGAGGAGAAATTGGTAAGGTTATGGGTTAATAGGAGACAAGTGGTTTAAGGGCGAGGAGTTCAGTGGAGGGTGAGGGGCAGGAAAGTCTTTCAATGGCCATCAGTGTCCACAGAGGGCACACAAATATGTGAAGAAGGCTGCCGGCTAATCGCACAGGAGGAGGCTCTGTGCATTTCACAGGCAGGCAACAGAGGAATTTAACACCTCAGCTGCCTACTGACCTGTTGCTCACCCTCCTTTTACTAGCTCAGCTGCAGCCAAGAACCGGTAAAGAGATGGTGCATGGCATACTTTTATTTTAAAACATATTTTGAGGGCACGTTTGTAAAAATCAGTGTTTTTTTAAAAAGTGCCAAGTTTATGATTTTTTTGCAAATCAAAAATTGTGAAATCCTGGGGGCGGAGGGTGCTGTCTAGTAGACAATTGTTATAGATCAGCTATCTCTGCTGGTCAAGCTCTAGTCAATTGTAACACATTAGGTAAGAAGGTCACAGTTTGTAGAATCTAAAAAAGATTAAGGAGACTCCCTAAACCTAGATACGAGTCGCTGTGGGACGTAAAACTAATTTTCGACCTATTCACAAATTGGCTGGATAACACTCTTTTGGATAGAAAAAGTCTATCTATCAAACCCGCAACCTTGTTGTGCTTAATCTCATGCTGAGGAGCTTCTGATTTTAAAGCTCTCGAAATCCCAAATAGATATTACAATATGTTTGGTGTTAAATTTTAGATAATTAGAAGAACTAAAACTATGTCAGATTAAATTTTCTATCCACGTTTCGACCTATGCAAAAAGCTATGTGTTGTAGATTGTATGAAAATATACTACTGTAGCATGAATGGTCTTCGTGCTCACATTGTAAATCAATTACTTATATCTTTCATCAAACCTCTCAAGCTATAACTTCTACTTCTATAGCCAGATGGGTTAAATCTGCAATGAATTTAGCAGGCATTGACTTAAAGAAATTCAAAGCACCTTACCTCAGAGGTGCTATGGCCAGTAAATCCTTCTGGACTGGAGGTAAGTTAGATGAGATTCTAAAGGCAGCCGACTGGTCTAATGCAAACACATTTGCACAACAATACTGCAACCCAATTGAACATATGTCTGATGTAGTCTTACAAAGCTACTGTGCCAATCATTTAAAATGGCTGCCACACACGTTCATTTTGTATGTGGCCGCATGCCAAGGTACTTTCCTATAATGTAGTTAACCCACACCATCCTCTGCGAGAGCGATCACAGTGAGGATGCCGGGTTGGTGTGACTATCTCCGCTTGTCTGACTGCTCACTTCCCTGCCTCCTTAGCAGGGAGAGCAGGGCTTGGAGTGGTGGTGGAGTGGAGTGGCGGTGCCAGGGAGGCTTAATTGAAGGAGGCATGCCGGCGAGAGAGGTTGTGCTTGATCGGGCGACTCCGGAAGAATATGTTTGTGTGCGATGGTCCGCGCTGATGGTCGGTATGCGAGAATCGTTATTTTAAATCTAAATAATGTCTAAAAGTGGTGAATCCGGTTCACAATAAAAGCGGAAGAGAAGCAAAAGGCAGAGTAGAGGTAATGAAAGGTATTTAACCCAAGAAAGATTGATAAAGACAGTAAAAATCATCAAATACACGAAGTGATGAAGGCAGAAGAAAAACTATTACACTAAATAGTAACTAAAAGAAAAACTATTACTCTAAATAGTAACCAGTGATAAAGCTAGTTATAGAACTACCTTCAATAACCTCAAAATACTGTAATTAAACAGCATGCAGAAGTATTGAAAGAAAAATAAGAACTCTAGGCTTGTAAAGATGATACTTTTCTTGTGAGCAGCAGCAACAAAGAAGGAATATGGCTGCTTGTGGTGGGACTTTATAGCATATTGGAATGTTCATTGAAGTTCTGTATTTGGGCACTGTGAAACCCTTACAAGAGATCGTTCCATTGCCAACTAAAACTATCTTCCCAGAGAGGGCACCCCAGTCAGTAATGTTACCCACACTAGCACCCCGTTTTCCTACCCTCTATGTTATTGCAGTGACTTTCTTTCTCCACTTTCTAAGTTTACCCACTTAATCATATCTGCTTCCAATATTTTATAAGTTGCTGCTAGATGTACATTCCATTGAATCACTAATCTCCCATCATGAATAGTAACAATGAGATAGGACCCTCCGACCTCCTCTTGTGGTGAAAGAAAATTTGCCCATCTTGGAATGACCCAGATGATCTTAAAAAAGCCTTAAAACCTACATACTAATGCTTTAATCTTAGCTCAACTCTTCTATCACCTTCCAAAGGACTCTCCGGGATAAGGAGAAAGGGGGAAATGCATAGGCTATGTTCTTTCCCCAAGGTTGAAGAAAACCATCTATTGCTGTAGCTCGGGGTCTGGCTTCCAGCTGAAATAGGTTGGAACCTGAAAATGTAATCTGCTTGCAAAGAGATGTATCTGAATTGGGCCCCATAGGTCCAGAATCAGAGCAAAGACTTCTGGATGTAACTTCCAATCACAGAAATCTTGAGTTACAGGCTGCTCTTACATTTTGAGTCCCTGGAATAAATTCCGCTTTTAGGATAATCTTGTGTTCCCAACTAAAATACCAAATTTGTTGTGCTAAGTCTGAGGGTACCTTGGATCTTGTACCTCCTAGTCTGTTTATATAGGATACCGCTGTGAAGTTGTATACGTGCATTAGAGTGTTTGAGTTCTTTAGAAGGTCCTTGAAGGAGTTCAGGTCCATCAGCATTTCTAAACAATTTATATGAAGAGACTGTTCCTCCAGAGACCATCTTCCCTTAGCTCTAATTCTCCTAAACATCATACGTTCATTAGAGATGGCAGTGTTGGCATTGCCCAGGAGGCAGATGGTCCGTTAGACCTACTCACATTGTTCTTTAGGGTCAATAGGTGTTCCATTAATGTAGAGACTTTCAGCCAACTCGAACATTTTTGGTAGGGGTCAAATGGTGTCCAAGAGACGGTCTTGACATGATCTTAGACTCTTTTCTATCCCCTTTCTAGGGTCTTTTGCAACTTTTGCTATGAAAGTAACAACCTTAGGATCAAGCTCAGTGGTCATCGCAATCTTGTCTGGGAGGGACGAGCAAGGGCACTCAGACCTCAATCTAGATCTGACTTCTTTTGGAATCTCGCTTCTCAGCCAGAAGCTGATGTAGTTTGATAAATGTTGGGAAGGCAGCCATTTGGGAGCAAGGGGGTGTTTAATTAAAAAGGGCTCAAAAATATCCTCCCCGAAGGGACCAGTAATGCCTATTTCTTAGCCTGAGGCCTTGCTTGCCTCTTCTGAGCTTTCTAGAGTTCGATCCCCTAGCTCCTCAATATCTATGTCAAAGTCTGAGGAACAGGAGAAATTTATCTCTACCTCTTGAGGTTCATCAACACCAAGTTGTATATGGAGCTCAAGGCCTGTTTGTTGCCCTCTTGTGATGCCCAAGGCATTGTTCTTATCACCGCCGGAGAAGCGTGAATATGCTGCTATGTCTTTTATCTTTTTTCTTTTTTGCAGCTATAACACGGTGTTCTGGTGCAGTAGAGCGCTATGCCCTTGACAGGCTTTCACATTTTATTAATAATGGTCTCATTAAGTGAGTCCATAGCTTTGTCCATGGCCTTGAAGGAGCAGATTTCATCTGCAGTTAGGCATTGCTTTCTTTTTGTGCTTCAGACAGACTGCATTTAAAATTGATCCGCACATTTTGGTGCAAGTGAAAATAAATGGCACATGAGACATGAAATGAGGCCTAGTCAGTCTGAAATGGTTGTGCTGAATTAACATGTGTTTTTGCAGTGTAGAGAAAAACTTGTGATTTAAGTGGCCTTTTTAGTTGTGACGAATAACCATAGAATGTGTTCTGTCTTACCAGCTAATTTTTTCTTATGATCTATACCCCTGTCCCTGTCTTAAGAGACTTTGGCTTGTTGCATATTTAAAAAAACATATTTCAGTTTATAACACCTCTTTTTATAATGTGTGTTAATTAATAATGCACCAAACACTACACATGGGCCTAAACACTTTTTTGCATGAAAAGCTACCTATAACATTAAAACATGAGTATGTATTAACTGTGTGCGCTTTTAAAATGTACACTAATGCATAATAATGCTATGTTGTACATTGCACATTTTTTGCATGTTGTGCACAAATAATAGAAAAGCTGCTTGAAATTAGTAGCTTTTGCTAGGGAAAAATTATACAAGGGTATCAGTATGGAGATGGGAAACATGATGGGTTGATTTACATAAAGTTAATACTCTTTTGTGTTTGTTTTGTTTTTTGGGCCTAAAACTAAATGGCTGCCTGTGAATCCAGCAAGGCTGTGACTTGCATTAAAAGAAGAGAGCATGCACAGATGATACCAGCTTGCCTCAAGACACGAAGGAGCCAAGGCCACTGTGAACTGTACATTCTTGTGATTGTGCCAATGTACCAGTGTTAGGTAAAGTATCCTTCCTGCCTACGATATGACAGGAAGGAAAATCAGACTGAAACATGTTTTCCTATTAAATGTTGCAAAAACATATAAATGTCTTAATAATTTGTGCTTCTTTTGTTAAAACTGGTATGCTCTAGAATTTTCAATGAGTCAAGATAGTGAGACCTCTTACCATCGTGGCTAACCAATCAGGTACAAGCTTTTCTGAATATGAAACATTTTTGTGTAGTCTTCCAAGAATTAGAGTATAAATAATGAACTCTTTGGAGGCGTGGTTGGCTTTTTTTAGGCTCTTAGGCTTTAGGGGAGCGTGTGAGCTCTTGAGAGAAGGAACAGATTAGACCAGACATTCTATGGGTTAGGTACGTGATTGTCATGGGTGCAGCCTTAGGAGGAGATTTGCGTCCAAGGAGAGTCAGGTGGGGAGTTCTTTTACTCATATTTTTTTAGAGAAGTCCTTGAACATCATATTTTTTTGCACGGCAGATCACATTCCTCTGTGGTCTGTGAAGGGCGGGCTTTCTCACACTTTGTGTAGCTCAGAGTGGCAGAGATGCAGAGAGCAGCAACAGATAGAAAGGCTTTTTAGATTTAGATGCTAAAATTCTAAGTTTATGCTTTGACTAATTAATTCGTTTTTGGAAAAGAGCTATTGAGCTATTTGTCTCATGCATTTATTTCTCTTAATGGGAGATTTTTGAAATTTATTTAATTATTGATTAGCATTTCAAGACTTATTTTTCTTAGAAACTCTTTAAGAGTTTTGACTGACATTTTTCACCACATTTTCTTTTCCAAGTGTGATGCTTATATGCAGACTGTACTATTTTCTGTATTAATGCTATTTTTCCTGTTTTCCAAATTCTGCAACCTGATTGATATTTTACTAATGAATAAAGGGTCAGAGAAAAATTAACTTTTGATTAGAAAATAAAACCCTTTAAAATACTCACCAACTCACTACATTGGCTTAAATAATAATTGCAATTTTGACTGGGCATGTTTAAGTAAAGTCTCCTGAAGTTAATACATGGCGTCAAGGGCCCAACACCTTTTCAGCGGTAATATCGAGGTAGATGAGGTTTTGCATTGGGAAATTACTGCGAAATTACCGCTGCATCAGCCTTAGTGACCATAGACTCAATCTTACCTTCAAGTTTAAAATCAGGGTTGTGAAACATTATGGGGAATAGGTATCAATTATAACAAAATGATATATCCCCTTGCCTTTTCTCCCCTCTTTGTTGATGTCTTAAGAGCTTATCGCTGTATCTCCGCTCTCTTTTTTTTGTTGTTTCAAGAAACAAAATCCCTATAAAAATTGATATAACCTTAAAGGGTTAATATGGGGGACAAGCGTTTGACAAAAATTTAAATTTCTGATTAAATAATAAAACCAGGGCGTGTTCATGTACAATTTCTTCTCGGCGAAGGAAAGGAAGCGATTAAACAGAAGCAACTGTCAAATGTTGCTTTGCTGTAACTATGGTACCCACACACGTCTTGCTCCTTAGGGCTTTTTCTTTAAAAGTTTGTCTCCTCCGTGGTACGCGAGTGAAGAGCTCACCACAGTGGGGGAAGAGGAATTATGGCGTTTTTGTAGCCGGGTATGGAGCACGGAGCCTTAGAGGAGCTGCCCGTTGCGGTACAGGAGCTGGTATGCTCCAATGAGAGGCTACATTAAGGTACGGAGCCAAGCTCGTGCAAGCCTGTATGCCTGTCTCGCGCTGAGAGCGCTGCCAGGCAACAGGAGTGCGGTCGTGTTTCAAAGGATGCGATGGGGGAAATAAAATTACATTTTGTATTGGGGTGACGCCGGAGGCAAGGGCATAAATGTTCAGGGGTCGCAAGAGAAAAAACAGAGCATTGAAGGGCGGTTAAGACCTAAAGGGGGCACACACTGAAGGCTAAGGGGGTCATTAGGATGGCAGGCGGACAAAGTTTGCCTGCCATCCTCCCATGAAATGGGACCGCCCACCATAGGTACGGGTGTTGCAGTGATTAGGATGCGCCCACAACACTCGCGGGCGCATCCTGCATTCCTGACATTGCGGCGGGCGGTGCACTCAGTCAGGAAGCCAGGAAGGCATGTCATGCATGGAATTGCAGGGGGGTACCATAGGCACCACCATGTACACCCCCCACCCCACCTACGTGGTCCCTGGGCGCTCGCAATGGGCTCCCGCAGGCAGACTCTGCATGCCTGTCCGTGGCGGCAATGCATTTCTCAGCACACATTCTAATATGGCTGGCGGTGTCTAACAGACATATTGCATAATAGGACCCAGCCATGCGACATATGGGTACAAACAATCATTCATATGTACACAATAAGCACAAATAAAATGAGGGTGCTTATCTTTGTGAGCAGCAGCAACAAAGAAGGAAGATGGATGCGTGCTCATGGACTAAATACTCCATTTAGAATGTTTTGAAGTTCTATATTCTCTTCATTGTTCCTGCTGAAGCTGTGGCAATAAAGGAGATTTGCACAATATTGGCCTCCGTGTCATGCCATAAAATTATTTTATTTTATTTTATATTTATTTTTATAATAAAATAAATTCTATATATGTAAATATATTTAAAAAAATTAATTCATACATTTTAATTATTTTCCTATAATTCAGGGTGAATATCTCTACCAAGGAGGAAGAGATCTCTAGCTATGTGTAAAAAGTTATAAGCAGTAGTAAATTTGGCTTCTCCCCCTGTTACAGGAGATGGAAGTATGTACGTCTATACTATGGAGTCAATTTACACTCAGAAATAGTGAATAGCCAAAAGTAATAAATGTTCTCAAAAGTGTAAGAGTAAATTGACAGAAATTGATTTACTCAACTGTAAATTTACCTTTGTGAACACACCCCAATGAGGTTGAGGTTAGAATTAGCTTTTGATTTCCCACTCTAAATGGAGCTGTAGTAAAGTGTGGAAGTTTAATTAAACACACCCTGCAGTAATGCGATCAATTTGTGGTTATCTTTCATGCACTTAGAATCTTTGCAACATACGCAGATCATATGCCTCATCATTCCTTTTATTTTGGACAGTTTTCATATTTCCTTGTTTGGAGTTTTAGGCTTGCTAGGGCACAATGTTCTTGTCTTTCACAATTACGATGCTTCTATTTAGTTTGCTTGTATTCCCTGAATTGGTCCCTTACATTGGTTGAAATGTTGAGGCTTTCATGTTAAGTAGAATTGGACACTCTTTAATTTTGATTGAGAGAGGAACTGGGATTTAGTGTACTGACATTGTGGGCATGGCACAAGCACAGACTGAGTTCAATATCTTTGGACAAGGCCTGTGTGTGCTTCATTTGATTTGTTGCATCATTTTCCCACAAGTAGATCCTTACTTCAGTCTCTCTGTCTGTTCTCGGGGTTGCTAATTGAATAAGGTTGTTATCAGGATCAGTTGACATTCAGACTGCCAAGGGCCATTGATGCTGAGTACTGCCGAGAGTCACTGATGCTCAATAAAGCCTGTAGGGCATCAAATACAAGGTGGTGGATAGAATGCATGAAATAATCTGAGCCACTGAAAATCACTCGGACCAAGGCACAATCCATTGTTTTTCGCCCACTATGCCACCTCAGTTTAGTCCCAGTCATAAGCAAATCAATCTTGACCCTGCTCCATCCAACAGGAACAGTTCAACCTAAATTGCCAGGTCAGGTACTACCAGAACACAAGCAATCTAGGACTGCTTTTGCCATTATTAGGGTTCATCAGCCAGGTGTCCAGTGGTACAGTGAGTACGAGACCTACGTTCTAACATATCGGTCACATTAGGGCAACAAAAACAAGGTGATGGATGGAATGCTTGAATTAATCTAAGTCATTAGCAATTGCTCTGGGCCACACCCCAGCCATTGTTTTTTACCCACCATGCCACCTCAGGTTGGATGCAGCCATGTGAAAATCTTGACCCTGCTCCAGTGGAAACAGTTTAGCCCAAACTGCCAGGCCAAGTTCTCCCTGATGCAGAGAACAAGGAACCCAGGACCAGTTTTGCCCTTAGTAGGGCTCATCAGTCAGGTATAGCTTGGTTCCAGTGCCACAGTGAGCATGGGACCCACATCAGGGCATACCCATCACATTTTATTCATCAAAAATAAGGTGATAGAGGAAGTGCTTGAATTAATCTAAGCCACTTTCAATCGGTGAGGAGTGCATCCCCATCCATGGTATTTAGTCCACCATACCACCTCAGTTTGGAACCAGCCAATCAATCTTGATCCAATGGTAACAGTCCAGCCAGAAATACCAGGTCAGGTGCCACTCAAACCAGAACAAAAGCAACACAAGACCAGTATGGGCCTTATTGGGTCTCATCAGCCAGCCACAGTGCTCACAGGACCAATATCTGAGCATTCCAATCATTCTTAGGGCATCAAAAAACAAGGTAATAACCTCCTCAGTTCAGATGCAGCCATATGCAAATCAGTCTATACCCCGCTCCAGTGTGGACAGAATTGCCCCTGTCCGTTTTTGATAGTATATTTGTGTTCAATACTGCTAGGACTTATGAATGCTTAATAGGGCCAGGGGTCATTGATATTCAAAATTAACTATGGCCATTGATGTTCAATACTGCTATGGACCTCTAAATCTCACTACTGCTTGCAGCTAAAGATATTAAATTCCAAGACTGAGATGAGTCAATGAAGTTCAATACTGCCACAAGCGACTGATTTTCACTACTTTTTGTGGCAATTGAGGCTCGATATTGGGCGAGGCAATTTGTGTTCTATACAGGGGATATAGATGTTCAATACTGACAGAGACAGCTGATGTCAAATTCTAGCAGGGCCCCTGAGGCTCAATATGATAAGGGCCATTGATGTTCATTGCTGCTATTGGCCAATGATCTGTTTTATTTTCATGGACAATACTTATAATGGGATTTTAGGTGGAATTTGCCCACCATTAAATTCTAAATACATGAGTATTAGATTTTATCAGGTGCAATACCTGTCAAGGCACTTATAATTAGAACCTGAGTGTGACAAGTTGTCTCCAGCTCATGTACAACTAACATCAATTGTTTTATGAACACAGAAATGCAAAATATTTTAATGATAACTATTTTTAATATAATGATTCAAAATACACTTCTGAATTACTGTAAATAGGAATAGTTGCTGTTAACTATTTTTAAGGCACTCAAATTACTTTTACCTTAAGGAGTAAAGACTGAGTTGGCTTTGCCTCAAGGCAAACTTGTGATATACAGATTCCCACTAAGCTATCCTGCTAATAGAATTTCGGTATTTGGGCTAGTCTTCCCCCAAACATTTTGGCTTTAGCCCCCAATTTCTCTGAATTCATTTTTGCAGTCTTTAGGACACTGTGCACTTTAGCATTAGCAGCTAGTGGTAGAGTGTTTGTGCTCACTTCCTAAAACATCGTAAAATGTCTTACACTTCATTACATTTAGATAAAAGTCCCTAGAAAAATGGTGTGCTATATTCCCTAAACGCTACAAGTGGGTCTGCAGCACTAATTGTGCCACTCACTAAAGCAGCCCCTTAAAACGTGTCCCAAGTCTGCCATTGCAGCCTGAAAGCAGTTTAACATTGCCAATTCGACTTGGCAAAATAACCCGCTTGCCAAGCCCAAAACTCCCTTTTTTATGTATGTCCCCTCTAAGGGAGGCCCTAGGTAGCCCAAAGGGCAGGGTACAATGTATTTAAAAGGTTGGAAAGGTACGTTCAAGTTTTACATGTTCTGGTAGTGAAAAACTCCTAAATTCTTTTTTCACTACGGTGAGGCCTACCTCTCCCATAGAATAACATTGGGATGCCTTATTATGTTAATAAGTGCTAACTTTTGATTGGGAACAGGTAGAAATGTTATGTTTGGTATCTAAGAAATTGTAATTTAAAATCCTCTTCAATGTAAAAGTCGGACTTTATGTTACAATTTTGAAAATTTAATTTTCCTGCCTTAGCTATTTTGGGTCTGCAGCCTGATCTTAGGTCACATGACTGGGTGTAGTTGGTAGTATGACTGTGTTTATTACTCCCAGACAGGGATAAAATAGAACAATTAGGTGTGCCTGGATGGGCCATCACTGGCAGGATAGGTGGCTGCAGCTGGGCACATGTCCAGTAGCAAATCAATAGGACTTCATACCACTTTGTTGCTCAGACAGTCAGGTTGTAGGAATAGCAGGCAAGGCAGGAAACTCCAAGTACTTGAATTCTCCAGAAATGTCTCCTACTTCAAAGAAGGCACACTCAAACCCACTCTTCAATTTACTTCTGGACTTGCGTGCTGCTGTGGCTGTTGAGTACTTCAGAAGGCTGCTTTACTGTACCTGGAAGGAGTGCTCTGCTGCTTGAGGCTAGCCTGGAACCCTCAGAGACCTGCTCTGCTGCCTGAGCCCTAATCTACCTTTTGAGCCCAGAATCACCAGAGTGGGTCCAGAGGCTAGATGGCTGGCCTCCTGATCAGAGTCCCAGTGTCAAAAAAGGCTCCCTCTATCTTGAGCCTGCACCTGGATCCAGCCCGAGTTAGTCCTGGCCCTCCATGTGGCACCTCTCTAATCCAGGACTCTCGGAAATGGTGTTAAGGTTCCCTTATAGCCAAAATTCAAAACAGGGGATTTAAAAGATTTTTCACTAAAAGCAGCCCTGAGAACTGGAACCAAACTGTTCATCTAGCTGCCCAAGGTGCATCGCTGGTCAGCCTGACTTTGCAGCTGCAAATTCTGTTCAACGGTCCTTTGGAAAAGGGGTATCCAGCCTTGTGGAGCACTCATCACCTACATCCTCCAGCCTTGTCCAGCTGGAATTTTTTGACTTCCAATAAATAGACTAAGTCAAAACAAGGAAATCTTCACCGCATCTTTGTCCAGTGGCTCCCTGATGATGTCTCCTCCTCCTCGGACATCGCATACATCCTTTCTGGGATCAACTTTACCTTCTAGATGGCTGGCCTCCTGATCAGAGCCCCAGTGTCAAAAAAGGCTCCCTCTATCTTGAGCCTGCACCTGGATCCAGCCCGAGTTAGTCCTGGCCCTCCATGTGGCACCTCTCTAATCCTGGACTCTCGGAAATGGTGTTAAGGTTCCCTTATAGCCAAAAATTCAAAACAGGGGATTTAAAAGATTTTTCACTAAAAGCAGCCCTGAGAACTGGAACCAAACTGTTCATCTAGCTGCCCAAGGTACATCGCTGATCAGCCTGACTTTGCAGCTGCAAATTCTGTTCAACGGTCCTTTGGAAAAGGGGTATCCAGCCTTGTGGAGCACTCATCACCTACATCCTCCAGCCTTGTCCAGCTGGAATTTTTTGACTTCCAATAAATAGACTAAGTCAAAACAAGGAAATCTTCACCGCATCTTTGTCCAGTGGCTCCCTGATGATGTCTCCTCCTCCTCTGACATCGCATACATCCTTTCTGGGATCAACTTTACCTTCTAGATGGCTGGCCTCCTGATCAGAGCCCCAGTGTCAAAAAAGGCTCCCTCTATCTTGAGCCTGCACCTGGATCCAGCCCGAGTTAGTCCTGGCCCTCCATGTGGCACCTCTCTAATCCTGGACTCTCGGAAATGGTGTTAAGGTTCCCTTATAGCCAAAAATTCAAAACAGGGGATTTAAAAGATTTTTCACTAAAAGCAGCCCTGAGAACTGGAACCAAACTGTTCATCTAGCTGCCCAAGGTACATCGCTGGTCAGCCTGACTTTGCAGCTGCAAATTCTGTTCAACGGTCCTTTGGAAAAGGGGTATCCAGCCTTGTGGAGCACTCATCACCTACATCCTCCAGCCTTGTCCAGCTGGAATTTTTTGACTTCCAATAAATAGACTAAGTCAAAACAAGGAAATCTTCACCGCATCTTTGTCCAGTGGCTCCCTGATGATGTCTCCTCCTCCTCGGACATCGCATACATCCTTTCTGGGATCAACTTTGCCTTCTCAAGACATTTTTTCCCGAAATTACTTCTTAGTCTGAAAGTAAGCGCCAACCAGTGCTAATCAACTTCTAAGTCATAAGTCAAAAGCTTTTGTAGAGCGCCGTACGGTCTCAGGGCGCTTAGCAGTAAAGAACAACAACCTTGACAGAGGCTAGTGACTGATGTCGCAGCGATTATTTTGGGAAAAGCCAGGTTTTTAAGTTTTCATGAAACGACTGGTAGTTGGTAATTAACAAAAGATGGGGGGAGTAGTTTATTCCAGAGTTGAGAAGCCACATAGGAAAAAGACCGACATCCATTACACGATGTCCGAACCCGTGGCTGAACCAGAAGAGATTTTGAGCTGGATCTTAATGATCAAGTAGGGCGATACCAGACCAGTTTTTTTGCAATATATGCGGGTCCGGTGCTGTAAAGGAGTTTGTGGGTCAGACTTAGTACTTTAAAATGGCTTCTCTGGCAGATTGGCAACCAGTGCAGTTTCTTGAGGCTTGGGGTAGAGGCTGATCTTGGGGGTAGGCCTAGCACCAGTCTCGCCGCAACATTCTGCAGCGTTTGAAATTTAGAGAGTAAACACTCATTGATTGTTGCGAACAGAGCGTTGCCGTAGTCCAAGCGGCTTATAATTAGACCTTGCACCAGTGGTTTTCTGGTTTTTAAAGGTAACCATTTACATTTTTTACGCAATGTATGCAGACGCCGGATACTTGATTAATATGGGTTTTCATGGAGAGAGAACAATCTATCATGATTCCCAGGTCACGTACCACCTCCTTAGGTACGGGGCAGGCTCCCAGTTCTTGGGGCCACCAGTCCTGTGACCAAACTTCATTAGCCTTACCAAATAGAATAATTTCCGTTTTACTGCAGTTCAATTGGAGTTGGTTGTCACACATCCATTTACTGATGTCGATCATACACTTTTTAAATCTAGTACAGGTTTCAGAAAAATCAGAATTACAGGTGAGAAGCACCTGAGTGTCGTCGGCATACGACACTGTTGTGAAACCATGGATTTTATTATATTGGCCAAAGGAGTTAGGCATAAGTTAAATAACACGGGGCTGAGGATCGACCCCTGAGGGACTCCTACAGTAAGAGGCCGACTACTAGATACAAGAGTGTCTACCTTAATTGAGGTAAGGCGATCCGCAAGGTAGTTTTCAAACCAGGATAGGGCCTTGCCTCTGACACCTATCTCCCACTGCCGATTTTTCAGAATGCTGTGGGAGATGGTATCAAAGGCAGCCAACAAATCCAATAGGACAAGAATTGCGGAATCGCCTTTATCTAGTGTAAGTCTAATGTTGTCCACGATCTCCATAACAGCTGTCTCAGTGCCATGAGCAGCACGGAACCCCGACTGAGAGGGGTCCAGGAGCTCATTCGTTTCAATGTAAGTAGTGAGACGCTTATTCACCAAATATTCCAATACCTTCCCAAAGTGGAGAAGTAAGGAAATAGGACGGTAGTTAGTCGGGAGAGTAGGGTCACTGGAAGGCTTTTTTAAAATAGGCTTGACCAAAGCATGCTTCCAACTACTAGGTATGAGGGCTAGCTCAAAAGAGGTATTAAAGATGTTAGTGCGAGAGCTAGCCAGTAGAGGAAGTATCTCCGTGCAATTACGGGGAGACAAAAGGTCAGTAGGAGAGCCAGTTTTAATTTTCCTAAGACCTTCCAGAACTTCAGAGGTGGTGGTGGGATCAAATTCTGTGAGATACGGTGTACCCGTGGCTACGTTGATGGTGAGATTGAAGGGAGGATCATTACCATGTTGTGATGAGTCTTGGCTGGTATCCAGAAATGCAGAATAGATAAATTTGAATTTTGTTATCAAAATAGGAAGACAACGAATTTACCCATTCCAGAGTGGGAATAAATACTGATTGTTCTACCTGGGGGGCAATGAATTAATTCAGTATTTTATAAAGCTGTTTACTAGAGTGGGCCGCTTTATTTATTCTTTGAGTAAGATAGAGTTTTTTTGCCAATTTTATATTCTTATATAGTTAGAGTGTGCCAGTTTATAATTGTCACGATTCTCCAATATTTTAGTTTTTCTCCATAGGCGTTCTGCTGATCAGTTTTTCTTTTTTTAGGGCAGCAGTGAACCAGGGGAACGCAATGGCTTTTACATTAACACTGGTTTCAGGTATAATTGTGTCCAGAATTTTCCCAATGGAGGCTTCTAGCTGGGTTAAAATTTGCTTGACATTCTTTGATTGTTCTGAGAGAGGTTTAAAATGAGTCAAAAAAGCCTCCGGAGTCATTTTACGCCATGGTCGAATTAAAGCTGTTTTTTATGGTTTCTAAGACTCGTCCCATTAGGTTTAGGAAAACTAAATTTTAAAAGAAAATGATCAGTCCAGATCATGGGTAGCGGGGCTTTGTTAAATAGATTAGGCAAATTGGTGAAAATCAAGTCCAGGGTATGCGCGGCCTGGTGTGTTGGTCCCGTTACCCTTTGAGTTAGACCCAGGGTCTCCATAGTGGTAATCAGGTGGCTGGTATCAGGGTCTAGGGATAATTCTGCATGATGATTATAAATCTCCTAATAAAATAAAATTATCCGTTGCTAACACATGTGAGGCTATAATTTCTAAAAGATGATTAACAAATTTGGTCTTTACGCCAGGAGGTCTATATACGAGGGCTACTCTCCCAAATGCAACTTTGTTAAGCTTCATATTAATGATCAGAATTTCGAACATAGGGTTGGAAAAAGACACTAGCATGCTGATCTCAATGGGGGCTTTGGCTGCTACTGCAATGCCTCCTCCTCGTTTTCCCTCTCTGTCCAGCCTGATCAAGTGATATTCCTGGGGAAGGCAATATTTATATCTGGTGAGGCTTGGCTGTGGAGCTACGTTTCAGTAAAGAAACAAATATCCGGTTTTTCACTCTCTAAAAGGCTCCACAGCTCGAGTGCTTGTTTTGGTATCGATCTGGTGTTGAGATACAGAGCAGAGAGGAGTTTGGCCTCCATTTTAGTGTTAGAACTCGACTTTTCACGAGAATTAGCACTGGATACATTTTCTGGATGGGTTTTAAACATAGTTGTAAGGGGGGGTTAGAGAGTTCTCTAGAGGATAGGGACAGTGCAGGTCGGGCCACGAGCCAATTTTCTAACTCCTGTTTTGCTGAAGAGTTACGAGTGTTTAAGGAGATTAACTCCTGTCAGGTGTAATGCAACATAATAGAGACAGCACGCTTAACCAGGATACGTGGAGATTAAACCAGGGGTCTGGGCGGCGAGCGGCATCCAGGTGCGGACGGGCGCAGACGGGCTTGCCTTTGGCACGCCTTCAGCGCGCCGACGGCGCACCGCTGCGCGCGTCCACGCTGGGGAGGGAATTACTATCCTATTACTATAACTTCTACTATCCGACTTGCGCTCTACCATCGGACATGTTTTTTGGCTTTGACCCAGTCTCACGTGACTAAATGCTCTGACCATTTAGGGGATAGTTTTTACCTTAAAGTTAAATAATTCATAAATCGTGTTCTACTAATTGGATTTCTGACATTTTGGTGTGAAATAATTTCTTGTGCAGTGTATTCACTTTATACTGTTTGTGTGTTCCATAAATACTTTAGACATTGCTTCTAACTTAAACCTGACTTTTTTGTGCCAAGATGCCAAAGGGTTAAACCCAAGTCAATTTAGTGAGATTCAGACAGAGATTGTGCTGTTACTTGAGCAGGATTAACACCCCACTAACCCTGCTATCCAATTTCTCCTACATGATTTTTGAATACTTGGAATATCATCTTTAATAATTAACAATGTAGGTAACCCTACAGAAATGTGATATTTGAATCATTTTTATGATAAAAATAAGCATAGTTGATTACATGGGAACATTTAGTTAATAAACATTGCCAATTTTTTATTAAAAATCAAATAAAAATGGCAATAAAAACAAGCAAGGGTTCTAAGTGGCTGTGTAAAAAAACAATATATTTGTTCCAAGTTATATGTACAAATAAATAAATATTTCTGCAATGGTTCAAATAAAGTAGCTGCAAAAGCGCCTAAGGCAATTTTAGAATCAGAAATAGAAAAAAGTATGGCAATCCTGATATGATGAATTATATTTAAATATAGTCTAATTATTGAAGATTGCTGGGATACTATAGTGCCCCATAAACATAAATCATGAAAAAAATTGATGTCAAGCATGTACCCTTTAGGGAAATGGCTGGTTTTCTAATTAGTGTCCCAGTGATGCTAACTGTATCTTATTCGGATGCACTGATAAATATTACCATTAATGCAAAGATATGCCAACTGATTAACATGCTTACATCAGATAATTCCAGTGAAATACTTGAAAAGATTATTGCAAATACATTTTAGTACATATTCTTTTTTCTGGAACAAAGGTGTTTAATGGAGTGCGATTGCTGTATTTCAACCACTCAGTCTATAAATCATGCACTTTTCCTGGTTGAAGCCACACACTCTCTGATATCTGATTGACAAGTACTTCCACACCAATTACCCATTTTATACACTTGTACTCTCAGTGACTCAGTGACTGTTAGTCTCTATGTATCAGCTATTTCTGTAACAATCAAGATATTAATTGTAAGTTGCAATGTTGACTCATCATTATCACCCGCTTTGCAATGTTTTTATTTATCCTTTAGGAAAATGAGCACAACACACTAGAGCAATAAGAGTCTTGCCGGAAACTGACCTGGAGCCAAGGTGAGGTTATTTCATCACCTATGAAGGTTGAGGATCGTTGTCTAATCAAGTGTCACAGGAGGAGATTGATCACCATTATTTATATACAGTGGGAACTGCGATTACCAAAAGAGATTTACACCACAGTGATTGAGTTAATACTCGTCCTCGGGGAGCAGACTGAATGTCCTCCATAGGGTGAAAATATCAAGATTTTAAAAGGCTGTTACACCACATGGCTGGAGTCAGTTGTCTAATCCAGACAAACAATATGGATGGGAGATTATTTGTAATTCAGATAATCCATTGAAATAGAAGTGCTACCAGAAGTAACCTCAAAAAATACAATAAGGAACATATAACATTGGTAACCACTGGTAAAGAAAACCCTGACGAAGGCTCAGCCGAAACGCGTTGGTAGCCAACAACCAAGACCAATGTTTAGAGAATGAGCAAACAAATATTATAATAGTATTTTCCTTTTCCTTGTTGTATGCCAAATTCACTAGAGCGTAACAAATGTAGATATAGATAAATGTAGGGTCATTCACAATATATGTTATTCGGTGGTCTGAATATTTATTATCGTGATGTCCATTTCTGTAATTTATGGATAATCAATCATGTCCGATAGTTAATGTCTATCAATGTTTTATATCTAAGCGACTGTTTTTCAAAATAGTGGACAAACAGTGTAAATAAGATGAGAAAATAATAAATCAAAAATATATATTTTTCTATACATGCTGTTTCATGCATTTTGATTGAATAGTGGTCTACAGGTCATGAGCTTCAACAAAAATATCCAGCACTGAACCTGGTGCATCACCCCTTTTTTTCCAATATTAATGTCTAGACTGAAGCCACAACTCCTTAGCTTTGTGAGTGAAATTTCAAGCAATTTTGTACAGATTGCAAGGGATCTGTCATAGGTTAGCCAGGGCAGAGCAGGAGTAGTACCTCTAGGTGGAGATCCACGAAGTTGGAAAACAACTCAGTGGAAATCCGCTCCGCTCTGCTCCCTCCCCCTGCAAAAGTAATTATAATGTTTAAAAAAAGGCACTTACCTGCTGTGGCTGCCTCCTCCTCACCATGGCCACTCTCCTTCCTCGTCTTTGCCGTACTTCTTCTTAGATAACCCCTACGTTGTACGTCTTGTGTTTGGGCATGCACCAACAAAATGTGCAAACAAATATTTTTAAAAAGTAAGAAATCTGACATGGGCAAAGGTGAGATGGCAGGGACAGCACAATAGCTCTATTGGTACTCACAGGGACCCTTAGGGGAACCATTTTTATGTGGACCATTGTTTTGAAATCCTATACACATTTTAATTGAAATGTATTTGCTTGAAATTCCTCCGATTACTCCAGCATAATTAAAATTCTGCCTAGGTCTAGCTTACAGCAAATGAAGTTCTTTCATTGATATTGATTCTCCATTTTAAGCAATGGAAATGAAATACTGACAAACTTAAAAGTACCATTCCAAACCATCTTTACAACTTACTCACACACCTATCCACTTCTCACAAATTCTGCATCAGTAGAAGGACACCCCTTGGGTTGATAGGGCTAAACAATTATAGGCGACCCTGGGTGTATCCATAGATATTTAGAACAAATACCACTGGCAGGGCATGTAGATAATGTGTTTGCAACAGACAGTCAGTGAAAGCTTCCCCAACATGTACTATATACACAATTAATATTTAAATAGTACTTACAGAAATAGAAGTGCAATAAGATGATGAAATATGCTGCTAAACATTAGGCCTGCAGTCTGTTTACATTTCACTACCACATCAGGAAAGAATTGAAGCAGTACAATCATATTTATCCAAAATGACATAAAGGAAAGGTTCCATGGCCCTTTTTTGAAAATGCTACATTACATTTTGTATTAGAACTATGTTCGTGTTCTGTGCAGGGTTTTTTCTGTGATTATCAGAAACATGCAGTTTTTTACCAGGAGCACTAGCATATGCCAATTCCTTTAGCAGATACTTTAAGGAAATGTTTATCCATAAAGATAGACAATGGCAAGAAGGTTTAAGCTACTGTTACCAATATATGGAGTTATGAATAGCAAACATATATGTATGTGTTTACCTGCAAGTATTGTGGTAATTTATATTGTGGCTATAAGATCTTTGTAGGACGATACGCAAAACAAAATATTCAGTAAAATGTCCAATCTTTGAATGTATTTTCTACAGAGAATCTTTATAGCAAAATATTACTCTCTTGAAAATCAGAAATGAAATAATAAATGTATATAATAATTATCAACACTAGCAATAATTATCAATAAGAAGCGTGTTATGTCATTGTAATCACAGACAAGTCAAAACAATGATCTACTAAAAAGAAAATCCATTCAGAGTCTAAAAAACATTTATGAGTGAAAATGTTGGTGGGGCGTGGCTAGGCACGCAATGGCGGAGGTTGCAATCGGGTAGAGCTCCGAGCCGAGCTCCCCTTCCCTGGGCCGATTATCTGTTAAATTTCCCCGCAGCCGCCTGAAATTGCAGACGGACCACCACGAAGCTGATCTCGGCATTCTAGCCGATTTTTGCACCGAAGACCCGACCCTGTCCGCACCGGACTCTCCTACGGGCCTACTGCGAGACTCGCTGCCACCCAGCCGGCGAGGGAGACCACGAGAGGCCGCGGCTTGGGCCTGGCACCTGGGCCTCAACATGCGGCCCATAGCCTAACCTGCGCAGCCTCCCTGCCCCCCGGATACAGGTCCTGGGAGCCCTCACACCGCTCCGATCCTGGTTCCCCATTGCTCCTGGGAACCTGCAGAGGACCTGAACTAGAAGTAAGTGGAGGCCCGACCTGTGGAATTCAGCCGCCATACCGGCGGCGGCCCGAGCCAGAGGCGCAGCTGCATGACTGCCTGACACCGCGCCCAGAGACGACAAGACCCCCGAGGTGTTACCAGTGAGGCACAGGTGAAGCTGGGGAGCCAGATAACCAGACCCCCCTCCGAACCTTGCCAAGCGACCGTGACCACCCGGCGAGGCCCCTCCTCGCTAAGCATGAACGGTAAATCCGTTACGCCCACGGATTTTTCGGATTTTTGGGGAATCCGCAATCCGCGTATTTTACGGATTTCCCACAAAATCCGAAAAAAAATCCACGCGGACGTAACGGGTTCAAAAGTTGAACCCCCACTCATGTAACTAATTTACAATGGCGCCAGCAAGCTGCCAGCGCCGTTGTAAAATAGTTACAAAGTTAGCTTGCACAGGAACCACTAGATAAAACGAAGCAGGTGCTGCTTTATTTTATCTAAGTGCTTCCTGTGCAAGCTAACTTTGTAACTATTTTACAATGGCGCTGGCAGCTTGCTGGCGCCATTGTAAAATAACAGCAGCTCACTCAAGGGACCCCTGCGCCCTTCGGCATAGTAACACACACATGGTCGCTGTAGACAACTCTCTGGCACTTTAGGATGCTGTAGCATAGTAAAAGCACTATACATTTACCCAACGAGGTAGCACTTACTGATTATCCAGTAGAAAGTACTCCAGTTGAGTAGAGGTATGGCACAAAACGGTGGCGTCTTCTTGAATAAATATGAAGGGCAGGGTTCATTCTGGCACGATGGTCCTGGCACAAAAATTAAACCTCAACAGGAAGCACTTACAGATATCAATAAAGCATGTGCCCTAGTTGAAGCTTAAATTCAGTGACTCATTCATCAGCCCAAAAACAATCGTAAGCATTGTCAAGGCTGGGCAGATGTGCCTTCTTCCCAAATCTACCGTCGAAAATCAGCTGTGATGCTGGATAGACTTTGCATCCTTGACTTTCACGAGCGCAATACCCAGGCACATTGTGTTCGCACGGGTTTCTGCACGTTCGCGAGCGTTTTGTACAATAAAACCCTCGCGAACTTTCAGAAACCCTTGCGAACACCAAAAAAAAAAATACGCTAAGATCCGCGGATTTTGCGTATTTTCGAAATCCGCAAATCCGCAAATCCGCAAATCCGCGGATTGCCAATACGCAAAATCCGCTCATATACGGTGTTGCAGTGGGCAGCAGATACTACTGGAGGCCTGACACAGACACCGGGGCTCGCACGAGGAAGGCGCTGAGGACCCACTGGAACCACATGTCCATCGCGGAGCACACATCCCGCTGGCGGGGACGCTGCCTAGCTCCGACTACTGCGGGCTCCCCCTAGGCTCCTTACAATCGGCTGACTTGTGGGCCCCGGCGAGAGTCACCCAGCTGCGCTTCTGCCAGAAGATCGACGCAATCAGGGGCGCGTGAGACGCTGAGCGAGGGCCCTGGGCCTAGTGAGGAGGGGAGAACCACGCGCGGCCGGAAAGGCCTTGTGCTGCGGATTTCCACGACCGGTGAGGGCCTGGCTTCCCTGCGGCACACGGAGGGGCAACGAGGTTACAGTCACGTATCTCTGAGCCCTCCAACATACACACAAGGACACTCTGCCCGCCCCACCTGCCCCGAAGATTCCGGGTATCTCGCTGATGCAGGATAGTTTGCTACCACGTGACCAGCTGCCCGCAGTGTGTACATGCCCTCTCAGGGCTGTTAATTGGCGTCTGCTCCGTGACACTACTACACCAACCTACTCTACGAGCTGACATAGACGATACGTGGGACAACGACTGGCCAACAGCACAGAAGCCGGCGCGGGCGACGGCATACCGCCGATCTCGGGCGTCGCCAACATAGCAAACCAGGGGGCACCTCATCCTCCTGTAAATCAGGCTGAGCTGTTAGCCTGGTACCACTGCACATGTCCGGAGGGGTAAGGACACGCACTGGGACTGGAGGTGCCCCACCGAAGGGGAAGACTGTCAAATCGCTAAACAAGATGGCTGCCAATCAGGTAACCACGAGACTGGACAGCGTGCTTGCCGCCATGGAACGCATGGAACAATCGCTCCAATTGACCAGAACATCCTTGGAATCCAAGATAGACAGTGTCGCCATTGATCTTACCCACCTGAGAGACGACCACAGGAAACTGGCCATCGGACCAAGACTCTGGAGGGTACCGTGACGGAACTTCAACCCAGAGTCACCCAAACAGATAAACAGTACAGGACCTCCTGAACAGAGTAGCGTTCCTAGAGGCCCGCGCTGAGGACGCGGACGGGCGGGCGAGACGCAACAACATCAGGCTTGTGGGTGTCCCGGAAAAATGGGAGGGCAATCATCCTGCCCAACGAGTGGAGGACTGGCTAAGAGACATACTACCCGAAGGCACACTCTCGCCCTATTTCGTGGTGGAACGGGCGCACCGTGTACCCACAAGACCTTACACCACGGGATCTAACCCGAGGCCGCTGCTCTTCAAGATACTGAACTATCGTGACAGGGACACGATCCTTAGAGAAACTAGACGACTCGGGGAGGTTCACATAGACAATGCCACCGTGATGTTCTTCCCGGACTACACTATCCAGGTGCAACGTCAAAGACACAATTTCTTGGAGGTGAAACAGCGACTCCGCACAGCAGGCCTAAAATATTCCCTTCTCTTTCCTGCAAAGCTGAGAGTGGTGGCACGGGACAAGACCTACTTTTTTAGCACTCCTGAAGAAGTCAGCGAATGGCTCGACGGGGGTACGGACACGACACCCAGGCAGACACAGAGCTATGAGGCGAGACCACGTGCACGTGGGCCACGGCGTCGTCGCAGGAACAGAGACCAACAGACCCGCCGCCCAGAGGAGGCGACGCGCCACTCCCCACCTGCCGACCAAATGATCCAGGAACAACAAGATGCACTCCGGAGAGTCTCCCAGTTGAGCAATTCACCAACATCGGATGTCATTCAGGACACCAGCCCACGGATAGTTCCAAGCGATGATGACGCTATCTACGGAATACCGGACTCCCAGCTGTCCGTAGATCTGCCTGATATCACGCCACAGACGGCTGACTTGCTCCACTGAAACCAAGTACGTTGTCCTGACAGACCCTGCCGGGGCGGCGGGGACGGAGATGGGGGCCAGATGGACACTAGGACATTGTGACTACGGGCCGTCGCCCGGGATGTCTCCTGCCGCCCCGGTGATGGATGGAGTGAACTTGTCGCAGTGAGTATCCCGCCGGCCCCGCAGGCACTGAGAAGGTAAGGCGATGGTGGGAGCATGCTGCAGTTCTTCCCCATCTCTCCTCCCTACCCGCTGCCCCTAACACATGGACACCTTTCTATGTCAGAGACCTGGGGAATGAGAACTGTTTTTCTTCCCCCTGCGTGATTTGCCGAACAGTGGCCCGCAACACGGGGCGGCGCTGTTTCCCCGAGCAGAGACTTTGGCGTACACAACATATGGCCCATGGGAGGATCAACAATCCCCTTTCCTTACTTGAATACGTAGACCGTCGAGACTGTGCCTGGCACACGTTGCCCCCTAGACTCGAGTATTGTTTCTTTGCCTCTTTGGTGTGTTTGGACGGCGACATGTTGCGAAGCCGACCTTTTGATATTTGTTACTGTTTTGCATTGTTTGGACATTATGATTCCTATCCTGCCCTTACCCTCGGAGATTTGCCTAGACTATTCCTTCATGTGCTGGTGCCTGTGTCTGCTCTGAGTGGGGGAGGGGGCCAGGGGACGTGTGGAAGTTCTCGCCTGGGGGACGGGCGGTGGGTGGGGCGGGTACTTCTTGCCGAAACAGTGAGTATGGCTGAAATCAAGATATGTACGTGGAATGTTAGGGGCATGCACACCCCGTTGAGGCGCTACCAAATCTATTCTTACCTGAAACGTCACAATTTTCACGTAGCATTGTTGCAGGAAACGCACTTAAATAGGGCAGAGGTACATGCACTGCGCCGCAGATGGCGCGGACAGCTTTACGCCACGGAGCACTCCTCCTTTGCTCGCGGGACACTCATGTGGATCCGACCGGACACCCCGTGGGCGGTCATAGACACACAGATAGACACAGAGGGTAGATATGTGATAGCCCGAGGCAGACTTGATGGGCGCCCTGTGGTACTTGCTTCTTTGTACTCCCCAAACACTGACCAGGGCAAATTCTTTGATGGCCTCTCCACGACTCTGGCGTCCTGGCATGAAATCCCGTGGATTCTTGGGGGCGACTACAATAGCGTCCTGGATGTAAATCTGGACAGATCTTCCGCGCCCCCGGCCACTGCCCAGACACACACCACAACGAAAACCCTCCTCAATTGGGCCATACATTGGGATCTCCACGATGCATGGAGGACGCGCAACCCCACAACACGAACTTATTCCTACTGGTCGGGCGCGCATGCACTACATGTACGCTTAGATCGATGCATGATCACCACTGATCTTCTCCCGTTGGTCAAAGACACGCAATATATGGGCCGCACACACTCGGATCATAACCACCACACACTGGCAATTGCTTGGGAAAACCCCCACCCGCCTATCCCCACCTGGCGTCTCCAACCAGACCTCTTACTAGACGCGGCCTTCCGTGACTCCCTACTCACTCAGACGGCTCAATACTTTGAGCTCAATGCTGGCACGGCGTCCTCCCCCCAGACCGAATGGGATGCATTTAAGGTGGTGACCCGGGGACTCTGTTTGGGAACACAGGGGCACATACGGCGACAGCTTGAAGACAATCTGACACGACTGGAGACTGAACTGCTAGATCTTGAGCGCACTGCAGAGGGGGATGCAGGCACCCGGCTGACAGAGGCCACGGCGGAACATGGTCGCCTCTTGGAACGCTTACGCAACATTAAGTTCGCGGCGCACTCTGCCCGCATGCATCGACAGGGTGATAGAGCTGGCAAGCTGTTAACCTGGCTGATTGCACAGGAGGATCGTTCGACCCCCATTTCAGCAATACGAGCTGAGGGAGGTGGTTTACTTTACGCCCAGCGCCAAATACACGGGGCATTTACTGGTCACTACTCAGGGTTATATCGTTCCCGGCTGCGTGTCCCATTGTCTGACATAACAGAATACCTCTCGCCCTTGCAACTGCCCACCCTGACGGCTGCACAACAAGATGACCTCGGAGATCCGCTGGATCCCGAGGAGCTCCGCGACACCATTTTTAATCTCTCGAATGGCAAGTCTCCGGGACCGGATGGCTTGCCAGCCGAATTCTACAAGGCCGCCTCGGGCATACTTATTCCCCATCTGGTGAAAATGTACACTGTGGCCACGGACGACTTCTCCCTGCCCCCGACACTTAATGAGGCTACCCTCGTATCTCTGCTCAAGCCCGACAGAGATAGCGAGCGAATGGGATCCTACCGCCCCTTAGCCCTCATCAACACAGACTATAAAATCCTCGCCTCCACGCTTGCCCGCAAACTAGCCCCTATGGTACCCGCACTGGTACACCACGACCAGAACGGGTTTGTACCGATGCGCCACACGTCCCATAATGTCTGCCGTCTCTTCTACATACAAGAGTACGCCACACGACAGTGGCCGCGCGCCGGGTGCCTGGTACTGGACCTGGAGAAAGCGTTCGACTCGGTGGAATGGCCTTACCTACGAGCAGTCATGGACAAATTTGAGTTGGGAGACGACTATGAGACCATGGTTGGCCTCTTGTACCGCAGACCCACGGTCCGCGTCCACACTGGTACACTACTTTCTGACCCTATACATGTGCAAAGGGGCACCAGACAGGGCTGCCCCCGTCGCCCTTGCTGTTCTCCTTAGCTGTGGAACCCCTTGCTGCAACACTCAGGTCCCGAGGGGCGGAGTGGGGTATACCGATGGCAGATGGCCTTCATGCTGTGTCATTATATGCAGACGATCTCCTCCTCTATGTCAAATACCTAAGTGATGTTCCGACGTCCCTAACTGACATTTTCTGCACCTTTGGGGAAATGTCGGGTTTGAAAGGGAACTGGGCCAAATCAGGGGCCTACTCCTTTGACCCGAATGCTCCCGAGAGTGAGATACGCATCGGTGGCGAGAGACTACAGTGGTATCCCACGACATTCAGATATCTTGGGATTCACATTTACCGTGACCCTGCAGATATATTGGAGGGGAACCTGATGCGAGCGATCGCATCCATCCGATCGCAAGTTGGGTTCTGGAAAACTCTGCCACTGAATGTTCCTAGCCGCGTGGCCCTGACGAAAATGATAGTCCTGCCACGGCTACTATACTACTTTGCCAATATTCCATCCTATGTCCCCAACCAGGTGTTTTGAGACCTTGAAGTCCTACTGCGCGACCTGATTTGGAATAAGGGTCCGCCGCGCATTGCGCTGGCGAAATTATATATGCCTACTGAAGCGGGAGGACTGGCTGTTCCCAATCTGGAACTATATTATCTGGCGGCGCAAATGCAGTGGGTGTCAGGATGGCTAGGTGGTAAGAACTTGGGTGACACCGCTACGGACACCACTGCCTGGTCCCAGTTGCAGATCCAAGTGCTGTTTCACCCGCTGACCCAGACTCCCCGCCCTTCACAATTATATCTTGCGGTGGCGTGCAGGTGTTTCCTCCGCTGCCTGCGCCTAACCCGGGCGACAGTACCATATGCCCCGATACTCCCTTTACTGGGCACCCCAACTGCGACGGGGACTCTAACAGCTGTGAAGCTTGACAGCTGGACCACTGCGGGAGTGGAGACACTAGGGGATCTATACTCTGACGGCGCCCTCCTCCCCTTCGCCAATCTTGTGGAAGACACATCTCTCCCGGCTGGACAGTTCCTATTACACGCGTCCCTCACCCACACGCTGACTGCCGCCTGGGGTGACATATCTGACGAGTTGCCCATTCATCATTTTATACAATATCTTCATGTTATGAGTAATGGCACGCAGCGCTTTTAAAATTTAATAATTACTTGTTTTTCTATGTGTGTTTAAAAGTGATTTCTCACCTGGTTTTTAAACAGCGCGGTTGCGCCCACATTCTTGCACTATAATTGTGCCCCCCACCGCTTGCAGAAGCGGAGCGCTATCACCGGCATTATTATTGTGGTCAGGAAGTCGGGCCGCCATATTGGGGCTGCTGCCTTGCAGCGCGCCACCTGACTCAGCGCTCTAGTTCTCCGTGTGGAGAACGAGGAGGCTGTACTTAAGGCGAGCTGGTGGGAGCTGCTCGACCTTTCGGTAAGGAGACACCTGTATTCGCTTTGGCGCCTTCTCCTCCAGGCTGCAGTAGGCGCGCAGCGCTTTTAAAATTTAATAATTACTCGTTTTTCTATGTGTGTTTAAAAGTGATTTCTCACCTGGTTTTTAAACAGCGCGGTTGCGCCCACATTCTTGCACTATAATTGTGCCCCCCACCGCTTGCAGAAGCGGAGCGCTATCACCGGCATTATTATTATGGTCAGGAAGTCGGGCCGCCATATTGGGGCTGCTGCCTTGCAGCGCGCCACCTGACTCAGCGCTCTAGTTCTCCGTGTGGAGAACAAGGAGGCTGTACTTAAGGCGAGCTGGTGGGAGCTGCTCGACCTTTCGGTAAGGAGACACCTGTATTCGCTTTGGCGCCTTCTCCTCCAGGCTGCAGTAGGCGCGCAGCGCTTTTAAAATTTAATAATTACTTGTTTTTCTATGTGTGTTTAAAAGTGATTTCTCACCTGGTTTTTAAACAGCGCGGTTGCGCCCACATTCTTGCACTATAATTGTGCCCCCCACCGCTTGCAGAAGCGGAGCGCTATCACCGGCATTATTATTGTGGTCAGGAAGTCGGGCCGCCATATTGGGGCTGCTGCCTTGCAGCGCGCCACCTGACTCAGCGCTCTAGTTCTCCGTGTGGAGAACGAGGAGGCTGTACTTAAAGCTCACTTCCCCGCGCAGCGGTGACGCGCAGCGGTGGCGCCTGACTCGCGCCTGAGTCAAGCCAGAGTCCTGCCCGTCTGCGCCCGTCCGCGTCCCGGCAGCGTTTCGGTCGGCGGGTGGGGCTTTGCTATTCCAGTATGTGCAAAGCTGGTGCACTTATTGTGCGCTACACGTTCGAGGAGCTGTGCTCTCTAAATCATCGGGGGAGCCGCTGCTGCTCTGTCTTCCCTGGCCGCTTCAGAGGTAAGTCTCGTTGCCCTTGTTGTGGCTGGCGTCCCAACCGTGCGCTGTCACCTGCCCCCATTAGTAACATAGCTGGCGCAGAGTATTCCTGCATGCTGCTAAACACCAGATCGGCGTGCAGTCATGCGCAAGACATCTACGAGCTTCTCGATACAGAGAAGCCACTCTGTTTAATGTTGACCGAGACTTGGTGGGGAGAGTCCTCTAACCCTGACGTGGCAATGGCAATCCCGCCTGATTATAACATCTTCAGGAAGGATAGAGCCAAGGGAAGGGGCGGAGGGGTCGCACTGGTGGTGAAGAAGGGCACGATGTGTACCATCTTGCCTACGGAGGACATCCGCGGCTCGGAATCGCTTGCCTTTTCAATCACGCTAGCGCCGCACCAATCAGTGAAGGGACTTTTGGTCTATCGACCCCCTGGTCCGCCTGGAACGTTCTTTGCAGACCTCGACTCGGTTTTGCTGGGACTGGCCCTGAGAGCAGAACACTGTATAGTAGCAGGGGACTTTAACTTTCGGATGGACGATCCGTCTGACCCCGCTGCTATAAAGCTTTCCGAGGCCATGACCCCGCTGGGCCTTATCCCTTATTTGCAGGGGCCGACTCACGTTAAGGGGCATACTCTTGACCAGGTCTTTTCTACATCTCCTCTGGTGGTGAAAGAGACTCTCCCGGTTCTGTGGTCTGATCATTGGCTTGCCAAATTTGCAATCAGTGGCACTGCCAGGTCGTCCATCCTTGCCCCACAGCAACGGGGACGAGCGTTCAGAGCGTTCAACAGAGTGACCCCTGAGATGCTGGCCCAGGCTGCTTTGGATCATCCCTGTCTTCTCTCCGGTGAGCTGGAGAGAGATTTGGAGTCCCTGCAAGCATGGCTTTCCGATAGGCTTAACGACCTGGCCCCGGTGTTGCCCCCCCGCTTGACATCAAAGCGGGTTTCGGCCCCTTGGTTTACCACTACACTGTGGGCTAAGCGGCAGCAGTGTAAGGTAGCCGAAAGGGCCTGGCGGGCACACTATGATAGCATGGACAGGTTGGCCTACAAGGCTGTGGTTAAGGCTTACCACCGGGATATTCGCCTTGGAAAAAAAGCCTATCTTGCGGGGAGAATTGAAGCAGCCTCCAACTCCTGCAAGGAGATTTTTACCATAGTCAGAGAATTTATTTCCCCTCGGACCATCACATCGGTAGAGGTGCCCTTAGAATCCCGGGCGGCGGACCTTGCTTGTTTTTTCACAAGCAAGATAAAACTCATACAGGACTCTTTTCCATCGGGAGCACCTGCTAGGCCGTTTACATCTGAGGCTGACATGTTCCCTCTGGCCACGCAGGGCGTCACACTGGCTGCGTTTCCATCTTTGCCAGCCCCAGCCTCCTTAGCGCTTATGGGCAATTTGAAATCTGGGTCTCCACTTGACCCTTGCCCAGCTAAGCTTTTGGGTAAGATGGCGGAAGTGATCAATCCACTGGTGAACCCTCTTTTGAATCTCTCGTTGAGTCAGGGAGTGGTTCCGCCAGCCTGGAAGCAGGCAATGGTCATCCCGCTGCTTAAAAAACCGGGTCTTGACCCGAAGGTCCCAGCCAACTATAGGCCGATTTCCTTGTTGCCGGCTCTCGTAAACATTTTGGAGAAACACGTTCAGTCGGTGCTCTCCAACTTTTTGGAGACCCATGAGATCCTACATGACACCCAGTCCGGCTTCCGCTCAAATCGTAGCACCGAGACCGCGCTCCTTGAGGTTTCCGAAACCATCAAAGGGGTGTTGGATACCGGGGGCAAAGTCATGTTGGTGTTGCTGGACTTGTCGGCGGCTTTTGACACCGTCCCCCATGATGGCCTTCTCGCAAGACTCTATGAGATTGGCCTTCGGGGGACGGTGCTCAGCTGGTTTTCGTCCTTTCTAGCTGGCCGCCGGCAAACGGTCTGGACATCGCCTGACACCGCCGTGATGCCGCCTCTGGGAGTCGGGGTCCCTCAGGGCTCTATATTGAGCCCGACCCTCTTTAACATCTTCATGACCCCTTTGGCGGCGGTGGCGGAGTCGTTTGGTTCCCGGATCGTATCTTATGCCGACGACACCCAGCTCCTCTTTTCTTGTGAGAGAGGGGCAGACTTTGACGGGGAGAGTATCCGGAATTGCCTTGGGGCTGTGTTCACATGGTTCCAACTGAACAGCCTCAAGTGCAATTCCGATAAGTCCGAGGTACTCTTCTTCGGGTGCGACACGGAGCCCAGCTGGCAGGCCTGGTGGCCCATCGATATGTTTCCTCCGTCCTGCTCTTCCCCTATGGCTAAGAACTTGGGGGTCAAGATGGACAAGGGGCTGACGATGAAAGCCCAGATCCTTGGGGTGACCGGCACCTGTTTCGGTCTATTAAAGATGCTGCGGAGGTTTTTGCCTCTTTTGTCGGAGGAGCATACGAAGCTGACTGTGCAGGCTCTGATTGGCTCCAGGTTGGATTATGCCAACATTCTTTACCTGGGCCTACCAGAGTACCTGTTGCAGCGGCTTCAAGTCGCGCAGAATGCGGCGGCCAGGGCCATTTTTGGTCTAAATAGACGTGCCAGCGTTTCGGGTTTATTGCTGACGCTGCACTGGCTACCCATCCGCAAGCGGATCGCCTTTAAGGCTATGACTTTGGCCTACAAGGCTCTCCACGCTGTGGGAGCAAAGCATCTCCAAAAGAGACTGGCCTTTTACCATCCGGCTCGCTCTCTGAGGTCAGAATCTCTACTCCTGGCGGTTGTCCCTCGAGTGAAGAGAGCGCGCCTGGGCGGCCGTTCCTTCAGTTTGCTGGCTCCACAGATGTGGAACTCGCTTCCGCTCCCACTTCGGGGGGCTACTAGTCTTCTTGACTTTAGGAGAGGTCTTAAAACCTGGTTGTTCACCCAGTAGGCCTCTCAGCAGTTCCTTTTTTTTACTTGTTTGCTCTGTACTCTCTTTTTACTGTGTTATGTTATTGCGAATCAGTGCTCCTTACCTAAAGCGCCGGGACACTCTTTTTGAGTAACCGTTGCGCTATACAAAAGAATAAATAACATAACATAACATAACATAATCCACTGGCTAGCACAAGCTCTCCTTCTTCACACTCATCCCGCCACCGTGCAACTGAGAGAGAAATGGGCGACGGACAGGGGGAGGGATTGGACGGACAAGGAGTGGGCGATGGTCCTGGTTGGCCCAGTTAACGTCCCACGTAACCCTTGCTTCAAAATTATACAGCTTTACATATTACATCGTGCATACCTCACCCCGGACAAAATAAACAGATACTTTTTGGTCACAGATACTGCCTGCAGCCGCTGCTCCTTGGTGGGTGCGGACCTCCTCCACATGCTCTGGCTCTGCCCTGTCGTTCAACATTACTGGGATGGGGTGACTGCACTGCTTACGCATTGCACTAAAGAACAAGTGCCGAAGACTTGGGAGGCCTGCATACTGGGACTATACAAGCGCACACGGCTGAATAAGGTCCAGGCCCGGTACTGGGATCTCGGGCTGATCACGGCCAAGCGACTGCTCACTAAGCGGTGGAAAGCTGACACACCCCCACATATCCGACACTGGGGCCTATCGCTTACAAACTGGGCACGAGCGGAAAGCACTGTCCTGCGGCGACAAGAGACAGCGGGCCTTAGGAAATTTCCGATTGCACAACACTGGGATGACATCCTCCAATCCTTTCAGCAGAAATGTGTGGAACAGGGGATCACGTGATGAGATATATGCTACCCCCCCTTCCCCTCCCTGCGGTGGACACTATGAGGAGCATCCACAACCAGCAGACTCCCCTACTAATATAATTTTCCTTCTCCCCCCTCCGTGGCACCCACACATCATTGCACCATCATATATACTACGCTGATCGCTGCCTGCACGACTCCCATGTCTTGCTCAACACGCGCTACATATCTGGCTGCTCCGCAATGGTGGGTGTATTGCCTCTCCCGCGCCCACGTCCCCGCACATTCAACTATTGCCGGGGGTCCTGCCACCAGCTGCCTCACAAACAGTAACGTATTACCGCACTTGACACGCCTTTATGGTGGTGATCCCCCCTTTTGTACTTGACATACAGACAAGCCGCCCACTATAATCTCCTGCCCACCCGACCAATAGACCGCTACCGACACATTGGCACCGCACTTCCCTCCCTGAACACATGGCTTTCTACCCCCACCCCCCCTCCCTTTAACATATATTTCCCATGTTACTGTTTTGAAGTTTATTGACATATTGGTCCCACCTCCCTTTAGACCGGGCTCTTCAATATTGGCTATTGTACACACTACACCATAGGGCCTTTGAGAGTAACAGCTATGGCCGAGGTGATCCCGCCTGAACGCCGATACGAACATCGGACACTCTCCTCAGGATGGATAAACTGTAGGGATACTTGCTCACCGACACACTTACGATGCTGAGCAACCACACCCTTCAACACTGCTGCCCCACGCCCTCTTAGAGGGCCAACTCAACTGACACTCTTCCTCATGACCCACGTGTGTCACAGAGGGCCACAATCCACCTGCAGACGTTGATGAGTACTAGCTTAGATCTGTAACTACGGGTTCGCACACTAAAAGAAAAAACCCCACAGACCCATACCTCTGCATTACCGAATGTTTGTATGATTATGCAGTGCTGAAACAGACTGTTTTACGCCGCCGAACCCCAGGGCTGTCGGCCTCGAGGCTGTGTTCATCCACTACACACAATACAGTTCAGAATGTACGCGGCTGGCCCAGATGGGTTGTAAGCTGAATGCTGTGTATCATACATGTTGAAGAATAAAGGTCTTAAACTATATTAAAAAAAAAAAAAAAAACGAGTGAAAATGTTGGTGTTGGATTCTAGTGCCCTAAGGATACAAGGACAAATATGCAATACATTTTGTTACCATGGCTAGCCTAAAGTTAGAACTACAGAATCAGTGAATCTTCTCCCACATTGCAGTCAAGACCTGGAGCGAGCTAACGGCAGACATCAGACGAGCCCCCACCTTGAACACCTTTAGGAAGAGCCTCAAGACCGGGCTCTTTGGCTAGACTGATCTACAGATCCCCCCCCCCCCCCCCCGGAGTTCCTTGATACTCTCATGGGTGAGTAGTGCGCTTACAATTCCCTCATTGAACGATTGATCATATCGTCAAAATACAAAGGAAGGGAAAGGACAAAGAAAATGGAAGCAAATTGTTGGTACAGGACTGGTGCATTGGAATTGTAAACTTTCAACAGAGCATGAGTGCAGAGGAGCAGAGAATCGTCGTCCTGGCCTTAAGCATTGAACAATATGGAGCTTATGGTCAAAGCTTAGATGACATATCTTTAAGATTCCTGCCTAGCCAAACGTTTGTCAGGTAACTTGCTGATATCCTCATGTGGGAAGGGGATTTTCTTTTCTCAGAGGTGGAATGTGATATAGCTGGATTTGTCTTGTGTTTTTTCTCAGGTGAAAACTGACTTGGAGGGGTGAGGAGCTATGAAGAGAGAGTGAGAACTGCTGCTGCCATGAGAAACAAAGTCTTCTGAATGATAGTAATGAAAGAGGTTACTTAGAAAGAACTGAGGGTAAACACTCCAAGAGAGTGAAACATCAGCTTTTCACCACTCAGACTTGTGAATTCTAACTGTCTAGAGAGGAAGAAGCTGTGAGTCAGTTGTGGAGCTTCTTTGACCTGATCTTCTTGGAGGCCAAAATGAGATGTTCGTGGCCTTGAAGTACATTAAGAAGCAACTGGAAAAGGTAGAGACATTGGTTTCTGTCATCAATAGAAATACTAGAAGGTATAATGTCTGGTGCAGAATCTGCAGCAGTAACATTGGAGACCAGATTGGGCATGGTGGACCTCGAATGGAGACTTTGAAAGCATTGGTTTGGTCTATGGCAGATATTAAAAAAGGTGTAACTGGGGTGATATTTGAACTGAATGACAGGATAGACATCAGACAATATAAGAAGGGCTGTCAATATGCCTTTGCTGTGATTTTCCTTCAAAATCCCCCGAGAGAATATCACTGTTGTGATGGGAGCATTTCATGGATGCCCTGTTGCTCCTGGGGTACAATGATCATACATTTCCTAGGTCCACAAGAGGATCATTGCTGCTCTTTATTATGTGAACACTATGACGCCTATTAGGATGGCGGTTGGATGCCCTAGTGGTGCTGGGACCTGCGGTCAGTGGTGCAGCGGTCCCACACCGGCAATTAGGATGCCACAGTGGCGGCGGCATCCACATCCACATCATTGTGGTGGGTGGTGCACACAGCACCACCCACCACAATGCTTTGGCTGCACGCTGTGCATTTGCACACACAACATGGCAGGCACCGTGTGGTGCCTGCCACATTGTGCATGCAAATGCAGGGGGGTACCATAGGTACCCCCCATGTGCACCCTCCACCCAACATCCTGGGGGTCTGCAACGGGCCTCCAACTGCGCACACCGAATGCCTGTTGCCGCCACGCAAAGTCTGATTCCCGCCTCCATAATAATATGGATTCCCATCTGCCGCGGTACACCCACCATCACAATTAGGCCAGGGAAATAGGAGGTTAGCTGGAGATAATGTCGGGCGGATCACCACCGCCATGCGGGCGTTGGCGATCCGCCCGACATTATAATAGACCCCTATGTTGAGGCTCTAGAGAAGCTCTTCTTTCCATCACTCCTTATAGCGCATGTTTGTCCTCATGAAGGATTTAAAGCTTTAATCTTCCCAGAATTCAGCCCTGATACCCATAACAGAAGTCAATGACTCCTACAGATCCAGAAGGATTTTAGTGTGGGGATGAAAGCATTGATCTGGAATATGGCCATATTGAGGGTCTTGAACGGTGATAAACATTTTGTATTCACCAGACTAGAGGCAGCCAAAGAGTATCTGGATTGTCTTCCTGATGGATTTTCCATTGCCTAACCCCTTGTAGTTACCCCAATGGTTCTTTTTCGTTTATCGGTTTGTCGTCTATTCATCAGAACTCTCGCTGACTACTGTAGATCATTATCTGGTTCATGTAATGCTTTCAAACATATTTTTGGACACATTTCGCTTACTGCTCCTTTGTGAAAAATTATAAAAATCAGTTTCCAAGCTTTGTTGGAAATTGATTGGGTGTATGTATCTCTTGTCTCTAATTCTTTCTGCCATCTATTGTGCAGAAGGCATAATTCTCCCTCTTGTTCTTCTACTGTCCTTTATAAAGTTTGAAAGGACACTTTCCAATACATTTTGGGAAAACTTCATTTTCCAATAAAGTTGTATCAGTTTTTGTTGTCAACAAAAGGTCATTTTGGAACATTATAAGTTTCTTTGCTAAATCTTATAGATAACATTTTTTAATGCATCTGATGCCTAGTGATGTTCCTTTTGATTTATTTATCTCAACTTCTTAGCGTGCTTAGTCTGAAAATCATGATCCAGCAAAGGTGGATGTTTCAAATGACAACATAGCTATATATATATTAATTTTTTATTTTTATTGAGCAGAACATGAGAAATAGAAAGAAACCTGACAAGCAAACTGCAATTGCATTACATGATAAATACCCAATATTATGGGGACTACAATTGATTCCAGCAATACATGTTAATATTTAGCAGCAAATCACCCATATCTCTCTCATCTTGGTTACAGTGCAACAGGAATAATAAAGTGCCCTGGTGATACATTTTAAAAACATCATAGTTATGCAGGAAAGAATTATGCCATTTAAAAATAGCTATTAATTCCAACAACTAATCTTAAAGTTGGCAGTATATCACCAATATCTCTCTCCTCTTGATTAAAGTGCAGCAGGCATAATAAAGAGTTATAATGAAGCATCTTAAAAACATCACAAATATGCAAAAGAATTGCATCACAAGATAAGTAATTATTGGCAGCAAATGGAGTTGATGTTGGCAGCACCTTACTCATACCACCCTCACCTTCATTGCCTTATTGCAGGATTAATACAGTGCTAAAATAATACTTCTTCAGGGACAGCATGAATATACAGAATTTGAAAAATAGTTAGGCAGTGCGGCCATAGGGTAGTTTGACTCTTACAGGCTCTAATTCCAATTAAAACTTTGCTAATGAGGCTGACTCTACTGAATTTCCTTTTGTATATTGAACAATCAAAGATAAAGTGCTAAAATGTGCAAAACTACAATGAGATTGAATATAAAAACACACTCTATCAACCCGTTAATAAAGCGCATTGGTGTCTACTTCAAATTATCCAAGTGCAGGTTATATCTATATCCTAAAACAGGGAATATAAAGCCTGATAATTCAGAAGGCAGGTGAAATGCTACTAAATCAAGGAGCTATCTAAGTAGATAAATTGTGCCCACATAAAAGTTAATTGGTTTCCAAATTGCAACAAATCTCCACTGACTCCCAACTCATTGGGCATTTGCATCCTCGAAGAGCTTAGTCCTTTCCACTTTGGCATTCCAAAGTTCATAATTTAGAATATTTTGTGTTCTCTAATTTTGTAGTATGAAGGATGGTTCAACCTATTTAGCTATAGCAATAAAGTTTTGTACATACCTATTGACCACTGATGGCATATGATGAGGCAAATAATACTAAAATAGCTTTGGTTACAATCACCACTTGAGCACATTTACTCAGTTCTTGAAACAACGTATGCCAGTATTGGGAAAGATCCGCATAAGTAAAGAAGATATGCACCCAAGCCACCATGTCCTCTTAATTACACCGAAAGCATTGATCAGGAATCAATGCTTTAGCCATCTTGCTTAAAATTTGTATTCTTTTGAAATTTGCAGCCCTCAAACATTTGTAGCCTACCTCTAAGATACATTTCCATTCACTTGTTGTTATCTTAGAATTTGTCATACTATAAATTCTATCCAGGAATTTTGAAATAATAGCCTGGTTAGAGCATTCATGCAGTGCCCGATACCTGTTACCCACTCCTGTCAAATTGCTATTTTACTAAGAGCTGCATTAATGCATATACCTCGTCACTCATCCCTTGGAAATTTAACTTTGGGAAACCAGCTAGTAGAGTAAAGGAAAACATTAATGAGCATGTTTCTGTACCTAAACGCAGGCTTATTTACTCCAATGACATTCATTTTAGTACCATAAAAAAACACCCATTCCATCAAACTCCTTACTCTTCCATGCCTCTAAAGGGAATCTCAACAAAGTGAGCTCTAAATATTTGCAATCATGGATTTCCGTGAATGCATAGCATGCTGGAACATGTCATGAACTACGAAAGACTTGATACAACTTTCCAATGCATGGAGCACCTTATACCTAGTCTTTTTTGGAAGCTTTGCTGTTTTTAAAAAAAGCTGGCAAATCAATTGGGGACTTTTTCAACATGTGTATTAATAAAAAATTATCAAAAACTCTGCTGTCCAAATAAACTTGAATTACATTGTCCAATATCCCAGCCTGGTAATAGATCTGGAAGTGAGGCACTGCGAAGCCTCCCTGAGCTGTAACCAACTGCAGAATCAAACGTTTTACCCTGGAGTGTTTATTGTTCCAAATACATTTTATTACAAGTGAATGTAGCTCTCGGAAATAAGCTTTGTTAATCTCGATAGGGAAATCTGAAAGAAGGAATAACAATAATGGCAAGATAGACATTTTAATTAAAACCACACTACCAATCAATGACAGAAGGAATAATTTCCATCTGTCCAGTAGAGCTTTGACTTTGGTAAGCATAGAATTGTAATTTAGCTGCACCAATCGCTATATTAGTTCATAACATATATTCCCAAATAGCGAATAGGATGCTACAGAAAGAACTGATGATGAAAATGATGAAATTTAAAGGGACATCACTGAGTGTTCCATTAAATACTAAAAGCTAAGTTTTCTCTTGGTTTACTTTGTAACCCCCAACACCAGTAAATTCTAATATTTCATTCATCGTCAATATTCCTTCCAACGGTTGAACAATGACATCTTGATTGCACATTTTCACTGCCAATTGCTCAATAAAAAATGTAAAAAGAATTGGAGACATTGGGCATTTCTGATGGGTGCTTTTAATAATATTAAGTGAGCCTACTTGCTTTGAATTCATAATAAGTCTAACTTCAGAACTGTAAATAAGATTTATAAGCAATTTAAAAAATGATCAGGAAATCCAAATTTTAGCCAAGAGAAGAAATGAGGCCCCCCAATTAACAACATCAAAATCCTTTTCAGCATCCATCATAAATACTGCAGCTTTTTCCTGAGTGTTCGAAAAATAATCAATGGTGTGGATCAAGAAATTCATATAGTTATATTTGGCAGAAATCCGGTTTGATGAATTGTAGTTTGATCAATGGGAATAATTTGCAAAGCCCACATTTTAGTAAACAATTTAAAATGTGAGTTTTCAATTGGCTTATAGGTCGATAAGAATTAACTTCAACGGTGATTTATCCTTTTTAAGGAAGCTAACTCACATTCAACACTTTAAAAGATTTAGGAATATCTGCTTCCTCCCTAAATAGCGCAGTTAAAAAGGGAAAAAGCTCCTTTGGAAAGATGTTCTATACCTCAATAGGGTTGCCATCATTCCCAAAGGCCTTTGCATTGGCCATACTTTCGAGTGTTGTTGCTACTTCAGGAAGCTGTATTTTATCTAAAAGGATATCACTTTGTAGTCTTGTCATCTTTATCATAAAGATGAAGATGATGATGATGCAGAGAACCCTCAGCAATATCATAGCTCTCAGCAGTTGATCATTGGGTATCTGGGTTCTGGATTTCCCTGATACGCTGATTATTCTTCTTCAGCCTAATGGACCAGGCTACAAATGTACCTATCTGCTGAATCTCTTCGTACACTTTCCTCTAAAATGCTCGATTACTAATCTCCTTGACCCAAAAAAATCTTAGGATCCTGAACTGCCTTAGCAAGATGCTTCTTTTTATGCTTTTTAAAGAGCTGACTAGGCCTTTCCGCTAGGCGCATATAATTGCTTGTAGCAAGCTCAATGGCTAATTGCAACTCCTGTATTTTAGTCTTTCATATTTTATTTAGACGTGATTTATAAGTGATCACCCATCCTCTAAAAGTGACTTTAAAAACCTCCCAGACTATAAAGTCAGAGGCAGAGCAGTAATTAATCTAAAATAATTCTTTAATAGATACTCTTGTTTCCTCTAACCAAGCCTGGTTTGATAGCAAAGATTAATTTAATTGCCCCCTAGATATTTCTGTTGCTGGAATAACTTTTTGAAATTGCAACGTATCGAGTAGATGGAAAACTAATTTGCCCAGATAGCAACTGTCGCCACTTGATCACATTTGATAGTAAAAAGCAATCTAATTGAAAAGCAGAATAAAATTGATGAGTAAAACACATGAACTGGAGGAGATCTGAGTGACTGATACACAAAGAATTGACTAAAAATCAATCTTTTTTTATAGCTGTCTAAAGCTTGGCCAATTTGGGGTTCAAGCTGCTTTTTAGTCTTATTAGACGTCTCCAGTTTTAAATCCTGGATTAAATTAAAGAGTCCCCCAAATATCAAAATATGTTTTGCATCCATAGCAACATTGTGAAGTTGCATCAGGGTCTCAGTATCATCAGTAATCGGACCATAGTAATTCACTAAGTTCAAAATAATTCCCCTAACTGAGACCTTAACTTAAATCCATCTCCCTTTTTGTCCTTAATGACATCCTTCACATTCCAATGAAGAGAATAAGCCAGATAAATCGCCACACCACTCATTGCAGTTCCCACAGATGCAAAATATGCATGCAAAAATTTCCCTGTGATAGTGAGGTTACGGCTGTTATTCATAAGATAAGTTTACTGAAAGAATATCACTTTGGGCTTGAATGTAGACAGACAATTCATCATAGATCGATATTGACATTTGTTTAATAAGCCATTAGCATTGCATGTAATTATCTTTATATTTTGAGCCATATAACTATGTTTTTGTGAATTCGTCACAGTAAAACAACACTATTCTGCTAATTTTTCCAATGTGTGCACACTTCCCTCCCCAATCAACCCCATACCACCTATCCCCTAAGGTTCACCCAAACACCAAGCCAAAGTGGAATCACCCATGCTCCCACTCCACACCTCAGTTTTTGCTGGTTAACACCATCGAACACCAATATCATATTACAAAACAGTTATATCGCAAAAAGGCAAAAAATTAGTTAAGGTTGCTTGACACTACCCCTCTGAATGACTGCTACGGCAGAGGTTTGGAACTTGAATAAAAATCCTGTGTCTCCCCCACTTCAGCAAATATGTGAAACTGGCCTTCAAACAAGATCTTTAGTTTTGACTGCTGGACCAGAGAGGTCTGTACACCACCAGACTTGAACTGTTCTAGAAGGCTCAAGAACTTTATTTGTCACTGTGCCGCTGTTATCGTCAGATCTAAATAGATGCAAAATTGTGACGCATCTGAGATCTGTTCCTTGAGCCGGTAATCGTCAAGTTAGCAAGAATAGTATGTGGCTAATTCACGTTGGGTGAAAGTTGGATTGGGATTCGGTGTGCTGTCATTAAAATCAATTCTTTGTCGCAGCCTGGTAAAATATAAGGTCTGATCATTTTTTTGACTAACTGAACTGAGCTGGTAGTCCCTGACAGATTTGCATCACCTCCTGGCACTCCCACAAGGTGTAAATTAGATTGTCTACTATGATTCTCTAGGTTATTGATTTTGTTGGATAGTTGTTGAATCTCCTTCTGGGCTGTCACTGGCTCTTCTATTTGAATGAGCATATTGTCTTCCAAATCTCAGATTCTTTTTTTTACCTCCTGAAGTCTAATTGGTAGCTGTGTCGAGGTTTCTTCTTGGCCAGTCGCTGTTTAAGCACAGCCATCTCCTCTTTTTGTGACCATTTCAGATCAAAAATGTCTTCAAGGACAACTTCCAGTAGATGCATTAATACTTTAGAAAGTTCCTGTGGGCATTTGGTCCTGATCCTGACTTAATTCATGCCCATCTAGTCCAACTCTCCCTTCTGGGAAGGTCCTTTGTCGGGTTTGCCACAGGACTGCTTGTATGCTGCACTGGGGCTGCTTGGTGTGATGGCATTGCCAGCCGTGTGGTGAATCTGGACAACAGTTGATGATGACTTGCTGTGATGGTTGCAGTCCTTCATTCTTGCGTCAATCGCCAAGAGTGGGGGTGACCAGTTGCTTCCATTTCCTTTGGGCAGGCATCGGCATCCTTGCACTGGGACTTCTTGAGTTATGAGGACGTCGGTGACAGTGGCGTGATGGACACGCTGAGGAAATGTGAGGCAGGAGACTCTGTTTGTGCTGGCTTGCGGCTTACTCTCGGTCTCTCGATGGGCGGTCGCATTTCATTCTCTGGTTGTCACCCCTTCGCTAGTTGTTGGTGTGCCGGGATGCACTCCTTTAGCAGCTCGAGTTCTGTTCAACGTCCAGCCAGGCCACTCACGACTTCTCCTCCTGAACTTGGTCGGTTGTCAGATTCCTAGTGTGGACCCTCCGGTCACACTTCCACACTTTCTGTTGGTTGCGGTGTCATGCACATGGCACAGTGCATGTGCATGTGCCACATGCATGTGGCCAGTGGACATGGACAACAGGTGGTGAGGATCTTCTAGGAGAGGAGATTTCTGGAGGGACTTCGCAGCTGAGGCTGTTGCATCACCCATGGCTTCTGCGGTCAGGAGCAGAGATACCTTCTGACTTGGACTGCCAACACTTGGGGATGGACGGTCACACTGGGAAGTGTTGGGGAGAAATGCTGTTTGCGCTTGCTGCGGCTTAGGTTTGGTTCTCCCATTTCTGGAATCTCTGGGTGCCTTTCTTGGTTTGCAGTGGTACGAGTCCTTGTGCTTCTCCTCTTGTTTTCTCCAGGGCACCTGTGTTCATCTGGTTCTTTATGGTGACAGGATTGTCACACTTCTTGGTGGTTCTTCCTCCTGTGCAGTAGCATGTACCTTCTTCTATGTGTGATGTGCTCCTTGCTTGCTTGCTTGCAGAGCGATGTGGCGTCCGGCCACGTGTTGCCTGGTGTCAGACCACTTGTTGCTGTGGCAGCTGGCCACGTGGAGTGTGACTCTCATCTTGCCTGTCTTGGGTCAATGACGACTCTGTCTTGAGGCAGTGTGAGGGATGACAATCTGTGTTGTGTTTGGCCCACTGCTGGGCTTCTCTGGTGCAGGGGAGATATGGATGCTCTCCTTGTTGCATTCAGCAGTGCTTCTCTGTGGAGATGTCTCTATCTCCTGGGCGCTAGCCCATTTTGAAAAGCTTCTAGGTGCATGCATCGTGCACCTCGGACTTTGCGCTTTGGCGGGTTTGCTCTTCTTTCTTGCGGTTGTGGTGGCTATCTTTGGTGTTGCTGCTTGTCTGGAAGTTCCTGCTTTCCCATGACTGTCTGCCAGAGTTGATGCATATGCTGCAGGGAGTGGATGACTCTCTGCTTTCCTCACTGCAGGCCATAGGCAGGATGAGTGTACTCACTAGTGTATTGCCGTGAGCATTGCGCAGCTTAGCAGATGACCAGTTGCACTAGCTCCTCGTGGTGGCAGCGCTCTCCGTGTAGGGCCTTCTTCCGGCAAGACGATTGGCATGGGACCCTGATGTGTTTTTTCTGTGGCACTGGTAGGGGTGCACTGACTACTTTCTGAGATGCGACAGGGTTGCTGAAACCGTGAGCCAGACTGGGGTGGGGGTGCAGCTGCGAGGCTGTTTCTGTGTAATGTCCTTACTTTGTTCGGGTGCAGTACCAGCTGTGGTCACTCAGTGGCAGTGCAGCGTTTCCGTTCAAAGGCCTGGGCAGTCTTTCCTGGAACTGCGGGCCTCTACTGTCATGTGAGATGCACGTACCGGGCTGTGTGATGCTTTGGTGCGGTTGGTGACCTAGAAGCTAGGTGGCACTGCAGGTGTTGCCTTTGTTTGCTCATTGCACCAGAGGCTGCCATGTAATGCTCACTGGGCAGCAGGTCAGCTCTGGGCACGAAAGGAAAGTTCACTTGGGGCCTTCCATGTGCAGGCTGTGTTCAGGTGCAGTACCTGCAAGGGCCACAAGGTGGCACTGCAGGGATTTTGCGTTACAGGCCGCTGCAGTCTTTCTTAAAGCTGTGTGCGGTTCTCACATGCCGAGGGAAGGCCATCTCGCTGCCGTACGCCTTCTGATGGGGTATCAGTGTGCCCTGCAGGCATCGCGCTGGGCGGCTTTTGTATTCTGAGGTTTGGCCGCAGGGCTGCAGCATTACGTTACCCAAGAGCTTCTCACCAGGCTGCGGGGGGTGCAGCAAACCACCGCTAGGTGGTGCTGTGGTCACCTGCTTGCCTCTTGCTTTTTTGACGATCCAGCGGTGCAAGGAGTGGCTATTTTTACGGGTCTTGCAGGTGAGCAGGCTATCGCATGAGGAGGCCTGCAGTATCGATGAGTGGAGGCCCTTATTCCCACCAGGTATGAGGACACAATGGTGAGCAGCCGCCCGAACTCCTCTGATAGTGCCAGTCGGCTTCCTTGCAGGCGAAGGGTGGGTTCATCTGCCGAGCAACTGCCTGGCTGAGGGACTAGCAGCTTATGGCATTTATTTAGGCCCCTGGCTGAGTCTCCTTGCGATGCATGACTTGCAGGCGCACTGCTCACAACTACCACTTAGCCACTGGTTTCCAAGTAGTGCTGTGTGTGCAGAACAGCTGCTGCCGGGGTCGTTGTATCGTTTCAAGTGCTCCACAAGCAGGCTCAGGGCTCCAGGTCAGCGAGTCTGCATCAGGAGATTCCTTTTCATCTCCGCGGTGGCAGTCTCTCTGCACTCACAGACTATTCTGGGCCGAGGCTCAAGACTGGGGCTCGTGGTAGCTGCGTGGCAGGGCGTTGCGTTGTGATTCTACCCTCTGTCGTGCCGCTGACATTGATCTCCACAAGTAAATGTTGATTGTGGGGTCCAGAGCAGCGGTTCCAGCATTGAGGGCCGTGCCTTTCATGCTTGCACTGTTTACTCTGTACAGTGCGTAGCGGTCACCAGGGGATGCAGCCAGTGAGAAACTGTTCCCACGGGCACATAGTGCCCACACCATCAGTGCTTACTTCGCCCTGCGCGCATACACTTACATACCAAGGAAACCATGAGACATATTTGTGGGAAAGCAGTGGTGCAGGTTTATTTCGTACAACACAGGTACTGGTAGGTGGGTCATCTTACAGGCGATCCAAAGCGGAAAGCCTCTCGCTGACCCGCATGCCCAAGGAGCCATCTTGCACGGCGAGTCGATGCTCAGACGGTGCATTACATTATCACTTTATTTTGTTAGACTCCCGCCCCCCCTGTCAGGGCGGGAGATGAGGCACACCCCCCGTCGGTTCAGGCCCCCCGACCGCCCGAAGGACTAACGGGGCGCTGACGCTGTTATCTGGAACCCCCTCGGCTCCAGGTTCTTGGCTCGGGCACCCTACTGTGCCAGGCAGAGGTATTTAGACTGTATCCTTCTGCCGCAGAGGTACCCCTACTGTCCATCTGCTTCCAGATCGCCCTGTGACTCCGCCTGCAACATAAAACATGATCATTAAAGTATTCCAAACTGTGCCAACCGCTCTGCAGCTGGGTCAGGGTTCAGGGTGAGTTACAGCGCAGAGCAGCCACGGCGCAGGAGAGAAAGGCCGAGCCTAGCTGCTGGCCAGGTATATACCTTGGAAGCGCCCTCCCCCGTCCACAACGAGCCCTCCCCATTGGCTGTTGGCCGGGGGGGGCGGCACCGGGGGGCGCGCTGCAGGCTGCGCTCGCCAGATGTGTGGGACTAGGGCCCTGTCCCCCCATACTCCCCTTCGTGTCGTGGTGCCAGCGGCATAGTGCCCACACCATCAGTGCTTGCTTCGCGCTGCGCGCATACACTTACATACCAAGGAAACCATGAGACATATTTGTGGGAAAGCAGTGGTGCAGGTTTATTTCGTACAACACAGGTACTGGTAGGTGGGTCATCTTACAGGCGATCCAAAGCGGCAGCCTCTCGCTGACCCGCATGCCCAAGGAGCCATCTTGCACGGCGAGTCGATGCTCAGACGGTGCAGTACATTATCACTTTATTTTGTTAGACTCCCGCCCCCCCTGTCAGGGCGGGAGATGAGGCACACCCCCGGTCGGTTCAGGCCCCCCGACCGCCCGAAGGACTAACGGGGCGCCGATGCTGTTATCTGGAACCCCCTCGGCTCCAGGTTCTTGGTTTGGGCACCCTACTGTGCCAGGCAGAGGTATTTAGACTGTATCCTTCTGCCGCAGAGGTACCCCTACTGTCCATCTGCTTCCAGATCGCCCTCTACTCCGCCACAGCTCTGGAGGAGGGCCCCGTCGATGACAGAGCCCCCCCCACCTACCCAGTTACCGGCACCCTGCCGCCGGCAGGGCTTCATGTAAGTCTAGGAGAAAGACATCCATTCCCAGCCCAGACAAATGTACTCCGTTGCTTTCATAATATCCTTCAGTCCTTTCCTGTATCAGCGCATGCCTAATGAAACCCAGCACACCTAGCTACTTTCTGACGCTGCTTCGTGCACCTCTATCATGGTCCCCTTCACCACACCACTATGGAGATTTCTTAGAACTGTTCTTAGGACACGCCCTTAGTTACCTAGGCCGCACCTCAAATGAGGATTGCGTAGACACACCCTTAGTTACATGAGCCGCACCTCTACTGGGAATTGCGTAGATACGGTTCATAGGTCACGCCCTTAGCTACATAGCCACTCCTCTTACAGAGATTTCACAGATACTGTTCTCGGGCCACACCTTTAGTTACATAGGCCACATCCCAACTTCATGGTGTACATATGGCATTGCTGCTAGATCCATTTCCAGGTACTGAAGCCACTCCCGATGTTCAATCTAATGCGGATGGTGCTAGCAGGATATTGGTAAACACTGATATGGTAGACCTGAATGGGCACAGTTTCTCCAGTCGTGATAGTGCAATATGCCCATGGTTACCCCACCTCCTGTGGACGCCATTCGCAAGCTGAGTGACACGATGCCTATTTTGCCTGCATTGTACTAGCACAATGGCATGACACAATGTTAAGAATATAGCTGGCATAGGGTTAGTGCCCCCCGTGTAAAGCACATCATGTAACGTGCAGGTGACTGATTTGTATTTTGTAGCTTGTTACTTTATACAGGATATACTTTTGTTATTACTTATTCCATCAGGGGTGTGAATGGCTTTGCGTCCGCATTATTTTCAGGATTGCACAACTTCCACTCGCCCATGGGAATGTGCGTTTCATTAACTCCGCTGCAGATACTTCTTACCTATGGGAATCCCGGGAGAGTGGTAAATATCAGGTTACTGCTGCAAATACAGACCCTCACAAGCGTGTGGGTGCTGTTGTTATCCCTAGCTGAAGACAGAGGGCGGGTAGCGGGCGTGGCGACAGAGGCTGAAACATAACGCGCCTCTGCCACTTAGTTGCTTTGCCAGGCCCAGCTGCGAATGAGATCGTTTACACGGTGGTGACATACAACCAGTGGTGGCTTCCCAGGGATTCGCATTGAAAGACTGAGACCCGTTGTTTGCAGGTTAGGCAGCACATCTGTACAACAAAATTGTGAAACCCCTTGCCAGCTCGGTAATACAGTGTCACATATTGTACACCATAGCAGCTGACCCACTGAACCCTCTGTTTCTAGTGGTTCAGCCTCTATTACATTAAGCGCTATGAAAAGAGTAATGCAATTCTGCAACCAGTGCTACATGTTTCTGAATATTTTCCAAATTTAGATGGACCAAGTTCATTCTGCCATTGCTGCTTTACTACTCACTTACTCTGAGACAGTGGTGACGAATATCATATTCATACATGGACCTGCGCACTCCACGAGGGCCTAATCCAACTTTCAAAGATGGGAAACGCGAGTATAATGCTATAGCATGTTATTGGCAGTTATAGAATACTCGCTCACCATAGGCTTCCTGGCGCATGAAGCGCCTGACCACGATCACCCGTGACAATCATTCCAGATTGTTTACACGGAACAACTCCCAACTCTTTTTTACAATGATAGTATCACTCTTCAATTTGCCAGTTGTTATCATTCCCTGGCCCATGAATAACTTACCTATATTTCGAGGGGGGAACGCACTGCTTAAAACAAAATTAATAATAACCTCCCCCATCCCTATTACACTATGAAGTCGCAAATCGTGCAACGACCTTGGGCGTACAGAGAGGAAGCATAACAGCTTTTGTACTTCTGACCGCAATTCTACTGCAACCATAACTGCTCGACTGTTGAATCACTGCACAGTGCAGTGGTAGACATGACTGGTGTGCATGTACATAGAGCGACTAAATCAGGCTCTTTGTCTTTCACACCACCGCAATACGTAATCATGGCTCTGCCTATCGCAGAGATAGATGTCTCTCTTGAAATGAGAATGTAAATAAAAGAGCCAACTAGTGCAATAATGCAACCGTACATTTACTTTGAAAGCTCACCATATAACTTAATTGATTATGAAGTGTCCTGGCTCCTTTAAGCCCTAGCTTAAAAAGTGCCTAGAGCTTGAATTTCATCAGTACAAATATTACCTGGTTTCGAGACAGCTGTCCCGTTAACAAAGTGTTTTCCATACATACAGCTATAATAACTAGCAGGCTATATCCATAATACATATAACCAAGAGAGTCGGCGCGGATGTACGTAAACCTTGGCAGCTTTATTTACCTTCCCCATGCTGGCTGCTTCCAGTCCTCAACGCTGATGGAAAGCTCTGTGCTGTTTTGCGTGCGGACAGCCGGACTTATATACTGGATCCTTTTGTCTCTTATTTGCACGTGCGCACACGGGCCTGAATACCCAGACATTCATTCTGCACAGTATGGCGAATGCACAGCTCGCCACATGCCTCTCTATATTGTGCTTCGGAGTGTTCTTTCTTTCCATACTCTACTCTTTCGTTTTGCCTAGCGAGCATCCGCTCTTTGCTAGGGACAGAGGCCTCGTATTAACATTTTACTGCTCTGCTGAATTCCTATGTCCTGTTCCTCGGTAATAAAAAAAGCACGTTTACTGATTGTTAAAAGAAGATATCATTTTACCGATTGATCTTCCACATACTTTCCCTTCCTTTCTGAGCGTGTTACACTATTAATTTGTAATATGACACAAATAAAATATCAAAGCGAGCCCACAACGGAGATATCCGGAGTGCAAAATATACCACATAACTTTACAATTTGTGTCACCTTGTTGAACGTTTCATCTGTGCAGTGTGTCTTATTATCTATCACTGACAGAACACACCAACTGCAAAAATTGTCTCACGTCTCGTATTACAATCCGCAAACACGCAACTTGTTCTTTTATCCAGCGCTCTGCCTCTTGGGGTAACGCTCACGCTATATAAATCTCATAATCAATTAATAAAACGCGTGGCCGGCAATGGCGGCGGGTGAACGCGTGGCCGGCAATGGCGGCGGGCAACGTGTGGCCGGCAATGGCGGCGGGCAACGCGTGGCCTGCAATGGCGGCGGGCAAACGTGTGGTATCTCTCGGATGCCCCACTGGGCAGGAGACGTGGCAGGTAATGCAGCTGGGTTGGCGGAATTTGTTCTTGCATGCTATTCAAATGAAATACATTTCGTGGAGTGAAAAGGCAACACTGAACCGGCCCGGAATATTCAAATTGCCTTTGCAGCCTCGAAGGGACAGACGACAGTCGACACGTTGGCATTGTACCTGACAAAGCAATGTGTCACGTGAGAAGCACGCTCACCCCGGCGCCTAAATTTCATACTTAACGTTTACATACAATGTAATGGCGGCAGCATTATACCCGGCCCAGTGCCGCCTCACGGACTCTGCAGAGGTGGGAGCCCACCTGCCGAGCGCTCAGGGCCCTAGTTGCATTGACGCGTTGATCTCATACGTGTATTCACGCTGCTCAGTTGGTTCAGGCTCCAGAAGAAAATAAAATCCCTCGTTTTCACCCAAACACACGACCCTGAAATTAACAGTGTTACCACCTGCCCCCTGCTTTCGGTGTTACGGGGGGACACAGGAGAGCTACCAAAATCGATCTACCCTCGCCTAATCGCGCCCGGTTGGTTCAGGCCCCCAGAGGCACAGGAGAGCTACCTAAATCGATCTACCCTCGCCTAATCACGCCCCGTTGGTTCAGGCCCCCAGAGGAAAATTAAATTGCTCGTTTTCACCCAACGTGGGGCCCGAACACAAATTAAATTGCTCGTTTTCACCCAACTTGGGGCCCGAACACACGACCCTGACATTAACAGTCTCACCGCCTGCTCCCTCTTCTTCGGAGTTACGAGGGGACACAGGAGAGCTACCTGCACATTTTATTCTGTACGAAGCCAACCAACCTCAGTTAATCTCGTTAAACACTACTTGTTAATAAGTGCATGGTGTCGTGGTGCCAGCGGCATGGTCTGCATCGCTATGGCTGCAGTCACTTGTCCCACGCAGGCACTTTAGGGGTGTGCCACAGGGCCGGTCCATTCAGTGTGTGGTTCTTGAGGTACCAACATGTGGATGACTGTGCAGGCCTTATAGGTGGACGCTGGTGTACTTGTGGGCGGCCTTTTCTTATACTGTTCTGTCCCAGTTGTAGTCGTGCTGGCAGCAGGTGCGGGGGTTTAGGCAAATGATACCCTTTCCCCCACGAGGATCGAGTTCCTGCCAGCATCCACGAGGGTCAGACCCGCTCATCGCCATTGTTGTGTCTTGGGTCCTAGGCACATATGCTGTAAAAAGGACCACACAGAGACAGTAGTGTGGTACTAGAACTGGCGACGGGCACTACAGTCTGGCCCTTTTATTGGCAGGTCCACGTCACTCGTGAAGCCTGTGAGAGATGGGTGTGGGGTGTGTGTGTGTCCACTCCCCTAAGGGAGTGGCTAACCAACTCATTGTCTGCTGAGACACTAGAATGTGTCCAGTAGGACACTACAGCACCCTACCCTCCTTAATATGCAAAACAAGAGAGGGGGCGTTGTGGCGTATAACATCGATTCACACATGCAAAGTCCTGTTGATGTGTGTATGATAAAAAATGTATGCTAACCTTATGTTGGTAGTCTAAATTAGCCCGTCAAATGTCAAAGAATAATAACAGTAAACAAAAAAATATTATATAAAAAAATTGAGCACTTAAGTGACCTGTGTGTGTTTTTCCAGCAAATAATGCTAATATGAGCACAGCTGTTTTTTAATTTTTATTTTGTTATTGATTTTGGTTCATCAACAATAACAATTAGATATAAATTGCATCTTTAGTTCTGCTAATAACTAATTGCATGTAAGTGTGTAAGAGGAAACATCTCATCCTGTCCCATCCCAGCCACTCGCCTGTCCTCACTGAGTACAAAAAAATCGTATATAACACATATCAATATCATAGATCCGCCACACATCTTTGCACCATAGTTCCAGAAAGAGAACAATACTGTATTACAAAATTGCAAAAGCATCACATGGTGTCAAAACAATTCATTCAACACCCAAAATACATGTTATATATGCATGGATATAAAGTCAGTAGGGTAAGCAAAGTGATAGACCTCACAGGGTTTTAGTTCAGAACTCAATCTGCCAATTCTGCCTCTGTTTTGTTCACCTGAGCATGCAGTAGTAGATCATTGTTCATTGTATCTCATACATCCCTAGGCAGAGATTGAGGAGCTAATAATTCAACATACAAGGACAATTGTTCATTGCAGTGAATGAGGTTGGAGAGTCAGTATTTTAATTTCAGCGCTCTTCCACGTCCCCAGCATCAGGCAACCCTGCATTTTGCCAATAGAAGGGATAAAGCCACATAGTTCCTGACGCCCCTTCTTCCACTTCCCCAAGAGTGCTCAGAGAGGGGTAAGTGTCAAATCCTGACCTATCATGGCACCATGCGCCATAGAAACCTCACCACAAAAAAGCCAGTATTGGGCCGCACTCCAACGTAAGATGGAAAATATCTACCCCGGCCCATTCCTCACCTGGGGCACCTGTCATTTGGGCAGAAATTATTGCTGTGAAGTGTAACAGAGGTGTAGCTGATTCTGTGAAGAAACCTATGGTGAATAATGCAGAGCCGACTGCTAGGGCAATCCTCCAAGTTTGCTTGGCACACAACAGTATGTCCATTGATCATTCAAAAAGGTACCCCCATGTCTACTTCCCACTGGGTACGCGCCTGTTCCCAATCACAAGGAGCCTCATCTTGCGCTGTTCGATATAAGACGTAAATTAGATGTTGTGGAATGTCCACCTAGAGCAGGGTGTGTAGAGCAAAGAAACTAGGAGTTTCATTAGGGAAGTCCAAGGTGGCAGCTTTAACATTGTAACATAGACTAATACATAGAAAGATGTCTAAGGCAGATATTGACCCATCACTAAAAAGAAGTTGTATTGGATATAAAGGAGCCCTATCGATAGAGATCCCTGCAATGTTGAAATCTGTGCTTCTGAAGTAATTGAATGCAGGCATTCTCGTGAGTGACTGGTAACATCAGTGATAAATAAGTGGTATAAGGGGGAGTACAGCTGCGTTTTGCCTAGCTGCCATGCCAACTTGCACCAGGCATTTGAGGTACACGCAACCATGAAATTGTTCAAAGCGGTTGAAGCAGATGGGGAACTCAGGAACGCGGATAGTGGGAAGGGGGCCATATATCCCTGCTCCACTGCCAAATGAGGAAGGAATGGAGTAAGTCTCTACCAATGTATGACAAAATGAGCCTGAGCGCATAAATAGTACAACTACATGTCTCATGCTTCAAACCCTCCCTCAGAGAATGGCAAAGTGAGAGTGTCCCACTGGATACGGGGTTGCTTTCCCACGCTTGCCAACCTTTTCATCTGAGTCTTAAGCATTTGGAAAAAGAAGCGCCCCAGAAGGAGAGGTATGTCACGGAATATGTATAAAAATGTAGGTAGTATTACCATTTACATGAGTGCAATATGGCCAGCCAGCGACAGGGGGAGAGAAATCCAACGACTAATTCAATCAGTAAATCAGAGATCCCTATCTCTTGAGATTATGACCCTAAATACTTATGTAGTAATACCACTGAAGTGGAAGCCTGGGATAAAAGGCTGCATTGCTGGCCTAAGAGGAAAGAATTGTGATTTTTCCCAGTTGATCTGTACTCCAGGCAGACTCCCCAAATCGGTCAAACTCTCAGAGGACACCATTAAGACTAATTTGGAGATCACCCAAAAAAAGGGTCATGGCATTCTCATCTAGTGAGATCAATATATGCCTAGAAAGGTAGCAAAGTGCATAATCACTATGACATAGGCAGAGGTTTGAAGCCTGTGGCTTTATCGGCAGAGCAAAAAGTAGTGGCGAGAGTGGACAACTATGCCGTGTGCCTTTGGTGATAATCATCATAGGGAAGCCCTTGATGAGGCAACAAGCTGTTTTGTTGGAGTGGTGCAGATGGAGTGTTGGTGCAAGAATTCCGTGACTAGCTGGGGGTAGGTGAAGAAATTATCTTTTCCCTGAAAGGAAATACGAAGACAAGCTGGATATAACATCAAGTTGGGAGTGGTGGCTTGTCTCAGTTTCTGTTTAATCAATGCATTTTCTCCTTTGTTCCTGGACCTCCATATTGAAATCTGGATTAAGGGTCACCTCATTGCCATTGAATTGCAGGTTGCGTTTTTATCTTGCCAGGTGCAGGGCAATGTTACGATCCCTATAGCTGAGGAGGCTGGCAATGATTGTTCTTGCTGGAGCCCCAAGTGGAGTATGGGCCAGTAGTGCTTGGTGGGCACATTCAACTAAGAGCAATTTAGAGAAGAAGTCTGCATCAAACAGTGTGGTAGGTAGTCTTTTAACGTAGTCTTTGATTTTGCTCATATTTATAGATTCTGGCACTCCTAAAATATGCAAACTGTTGCGGCGAGATCTTACCTTAAGATTTTTGTTCATTACCTCAATGAGTTTCAGGAATTTTTCTATTTTGAGAAGAAGGTCACCTCAAGACGACACAGTGTCCTCCACTTTGGAGAGGCCTTGCTCCACTTCCTTTAGGTGACCGTTGTGTTTTTCAAGCTGGATCATGATGGAATCCATTCTGCTACACACAGTGTCCCTTTTGGATTCGATAGACATCAACCTTTGCTGCATGGCTACCAGTAGCATTTTCATATCCACTGCATCAGCAGGCTCATCTGAGGAGGTCCCCTCTGTAGTAGTCTGGTCAGACCCATCATCTGGTGCATGCACAGACTGACGGGTTTTGAATTGCAGCTTGGCCTGAAGGATTTGCCCATGCTGCTGGCAAAAAGCTCACACTTGGGGCGACAGTTGCAGAGTGTAGTGACCAGACGGATGCTCACAAAGGATTTTTGCAAGTAGTGATGATAGTGTGAGTCCCAGGGATGATGACGGAAGATGCAGATCAACATATAAGGTGTCCGTCCATTAGACGTCCAGTTTACATCTCCAAGGGCATAAGGCCAGTTTACATCTCCAGGAGCATAAGGACTATATGCCAAATCGTGGAAAACACCATGTAATGACTCCTCACTCAGCATCAAAAGGCAGTAGTGTCTCAGCAAGAATTTTAGAGAGCCTGTTCAGGGCAATCACAGATGGCAAAACAGGAACCCGGTCTTGCCTCAACCCCGCTAATCTGCAACGGGTGGCACAAGCAGATCAGGTCCCACCCAAGGCCTCCAAACTCATGCATGCTAGGTCTAATGTCAGCCAGTAATGGGGAGTGTCCTCCGCATCCCAGGCACTTGATTCCCTAAAGTAGAGAAAGCAGGCTGCAACTTGAAAGTACAGGCAGATGTGGCCAGGAGAGATAATTCGATAATCAACCCTCACCATGCAGTCATAGATCGAAGGATATAAGCAAAGGTTGACAGCACCATCTGCAGAGTACAAGAGCACAGGGAGATCTGCTAAAATCTCCTAAAGCTACGCCCAGGAATCCATCACTTATTAGGAATTGTAGGACACAAAAGACACACAATTGATGAACGGAATGCAGAACAAATCAAAATATTCACCTCCAGTCAAGAGAGCTGGGTTAAATCCATCATTCTTTTGCTCACCATGCCACCCCAGTTTAGACCTGGCCTCATGGGAACAGTCCAGCCCGAGCTGCCAGCCAGGTCCTCCCTGGACCGGAAACAAGCATCCTAGTCTTAAAATTAGGATTTTTCTCAGTTTTGGAGTAGTAAAGTTAGGAGTCCTAACTTTACTACTCCTAAACTAAGAAAATCCTAATTTTAAGACTTTCGGTATTCACAGAAGGCATTTAAGAGTCCTAAAGTTAGGAGTCCTAACTTTACTACTACTAAACTGAGAAAAATCTTAATTTTACGACTTTCGGTATTCACAGAAGGCATTTAGGAGTCCTAAAGTTAGGCGTCCTAACTTCTGTGAATACCGAAATGAGTAAGTGCCTTCTGTAAATACCAAAATGAGTAAGCTTTCTGTGAATACCAAAATGGTAGTAAGTTTAGGATTTTGTCTTAAGTTAGTTCTGTGAATCGGGCCCAAAGTTTTTAGGCATGTGATTAACGTAGTGTCATCCACTTTGAGTTAGAAAGTGACAATTCTTTTTCCACTTTTTTACAGCACGGTCTTTTAAACATAGATTTATCTAGTACCATCCATGCAAAGTTAAAAAATGACAAAAACCTTTAATCATTCCAGACATAGTATCACAGATTTAAATTGGTAAAATACCATACAAAGCCATCCTGGAATTAAAAAAAGCAACTCCTGACAAGCGTTTGGCCCTTGTTATGAGCTCTTCGGAAAGGTATAGCTTTGCCCAGGCACAAGGGAGCACCCAGTACAAGTCAAAACAATAGCCTTTCAGGCCTAGAGTGCTGCACAAATTATGCAAGAAAGGAAGCAAGGAACTCAGGGTAGGCTACAAGTTTAGGTGGAGAGCAGCTCATACATAGAGCACCCTACAACATCAGCCACACTGTGAATCTGCCCACCTCAAATATCTGTTTTTCTTGCAAAGTCTTTAGGCGTAGAATCGGTTCAGTTCCATCCATGCTGCGCTAGAAAGTGTCAAATTCTTTCATCACTTATACAGCAAAGCCTTTAGCATAGGATTTCAGCACGCTAAGGGCAGGAGCAAGGTGTGTTTAACTGCCTGCAAGACCGCGGTCAGGGAAACAAAAGTCGGTTCCCACCTAGCGGGAGCATTTATAAAGTTCCCACCGAGTGGGAGCTGATCTGTTTCCCCAGCCCTTATTCCTCCAGGCAAGGAGGGCATATCAGCTCCCACTCAGGGGGAGCGTTAAAAATGCTCCACCCAGGTGGTAACAGACATATGTTTCCTTGCCGGTGCTGTTGCTGGCAGGAAAAACTATTGTTGGGGGGGTCACCTCCCCAGGATGCAGTAATTGAGACAGCTCCAATGGATAGCATCCCCGGAGCCTTTTCATGGTTAAGGAGGGGGACCATGTGCCCCCTCCATAAAAGTAATATATTGCACTGTAAACCAGGCCCTGATTCATCGACCCATCCCATGGGTTATTTTGAATAGTACAGTGCTTTAAAAAAAAATTGCTGTGGGTTTGTGGATCCTGCATTCACAGAAATATTTTTTTAAAAACATGTTCGCCCCCTGGCTGGGTTCCTCTGGAACCACACCACCAGGCCTAGGAGGAGCAGGTGTTCCTATGATTCCCCCTATGTCTTTTTTAAAACTTTTATTTTTGAAACAAAGTAATTTTTTCTGCCACGCAGCCATAAATGCACAGAAAAAAAGCTAGTACATAGAAATAAAAGAGCATAAAAAAGCAATTAAAATATACAGAACAGGATTACCCAAAGCATTTATGTTGCACCCTGGATGAATAATCACAGCCTTACAATGCAACTGTCTCTGTTTGTACCGTGGGGAATAAGCAGATAGGAACAAGGTAACATTGTAATAAGTCTTTTCAGATTCATGGCCACAGTCTTCAAGCCAGAGATATTAGTACTAGTGGATGTATTGCACATCTTAAATCAGTACTGGCTTACTTCTAAAGGACTGGGGGTGAATGTTTTGCCAATGTGCAACATTACGTCCATCGCCTTTTGTGTTTCGCTGTTCGCCCTATGTGGGAAGGGTATGTCCAGACTTGGGTCCCGTGCGCACTACGCTACTGGAGTCAAGCTATCCTGGCTGATGACGGCTGCTAGCCAGAAACCGGTCCTAGGATGCTTGATTCCGGTCCAGGGAAGACATGGCTTGGCAGTGCGAGCTGGACTGTTCCCATGAGGCACAGGGTCAAGACTGATTCGGATATGGCCATGTCTGAACTGGGTGGCGTGGTGAGCAAAATAACGATGGATTAAACGCAGATCTGTGACTGGGAGTGAATGTTTTGTCAATGTGCAACATTCTGTCCATCACCTTGTGTGTTTTACTTCTCAAGGAAGCACATGTTCTTTGTCTTACTCACCTCATTTCTAGCAAACAACGGGTAAGTGCGTGAATCAATAATTTACTGATGTCTGATATAAATATCCTTAGAGCCTCTTTATGCTCTCTAATGCCCATACTACGATATAGCAGAAGTATCCAACAACGCTGATTACTCTTGTAGGCCGGGGAGAAGAACATGGCATACTTGGTTGTTTCTTAAGGAGCACCACAAGCCGGATATTACTTGCTCTCAGTCCTTGGAAATTTTGCCCACTTAGCGGTGAATGAGTTAAAGGGCAATGTCCCATTCCAGAATAACGGGTACAGGAGCCTAGCTAATGGTGCTCTATCTCATCCAAGAAATCTTCGCTGACAAAAACATCCTTGTTAGTGTTGAATTAACCCTTGTTGAGTGTCCTGGGTTCAAGACCATATATTTAGTTTTAGCTACATTTATTTCTAAACCCCTCCAGTTGAAAAAACTCTCAAAATGATCCAGGAGTTTTGACGACCCATGTGAGTTTTGGAAAGAAGAAGGGTGTCATCAGCAAACATTGGGTCGGGAACACTCATGTTTGCCCACCTAGGTGTGTCACTTCTGCACTGGTCTAAAAAGTTTATAAGCCATTGATATACAGTTTAAACAATGTGGGGGTAAGTACGTCCCCTGTCTCACCCTTCTATTTACCACGAATGGCTCTGTCATCTCACCTGCCTGTCTGCATCTGACTTGAGCAAAGTTATTATTAAAAAGTCTCACGATACCATCTAATCAGTAAATAGGTACAGCTAGCTCTTGCAGTACCCGCCAAAGGGTTAACCTTGGGACTAAGTCAAATGCAGAATGCAAATCCATAAAGACAACGTACAATATGCCACCGCCCAGAGGGACTACTTTAAAGTACAACAAACGTCAAAATACTTGGTAAATTGTACTTGTGGATTCCCTAAAACCTACTTGCAATGTTGTAAGAGTTTCATTGGCTACCTACCGATCCTGCAATCTACCCAATATTACCCCACTGAACAGCTTTTGTGAGCTATCTAACAGACCTATGGGTGTGTCGTTTGCTAGCCAATCACATGAGCCCTTTTTGAATATGGGGACAATTTCAGCCCTGGCCCATGTTGGGGTCAGAGGTGCCCCTTTCAAAATGGCTGTAAATATCACCGAGAAATATGTACTCTGAATACCTATATCACTCAAAAATAAATTCCCAGGGATTTTATTTGAACTCAAAACTTTATACGGCACAATTTCTTTGATTATTACACTTATTTCTTGAGCTGGAATTTCCAAACCATCGCTACCTTGCCTACAAACAGACCACCCTGATGAACCCACCTTGTAGTCATTCTTCACCTACCCGCTAGGTTTGTCTAGAGGGCATATATCACCAGGCACGATGGATCACTACCATAACCCATCAATTCTGCCTTCTGTACATATAGGCTGGAGAAGAGGGCAAGACAGTCACTGGCCAGGATATTGGCTTTGGAGTAAGACAAGTCCCTACTTCCAGTGTATACCAGGTTCCAGAAAGAACAATAGTTTTCTGATTAGCAGCAGCTAGCAAGCTCTCCCACTTTCCCCTGTAAATGGGTAAATGAGTAGTTGTGTGGGTTTGTGAGTGCGTATATGAGAGATGGCATGGCGGCGTGAGTGGTTGTTTGAGTGTTTCTGTGGATGATGTAATCAGTGATATCTTCGGAAATGTAACTTTAGGTGCCATCTGTAATGTCACTGACCCTTTCATGAGTGATGTAATATGTGAGGTCATAAGCAGTGCATTGCTCCATTCGGGCGTAAGTTATAGTGAGCTCAGGTAACAATAACTCAATAACTGCTCAATTTCTATGGTTTTATATGCGTGAAGTCTGGGCCTAACTATAACAACCCTGTAACCTTTGGGGGACTTCAGTGAATATCTATCTATCTATATATCTATACCTATGTATATATCTATATCTATACCTATCTCTCTATCTCTCTCTACATATATGAATATATATATATATATATATATATATATAAACACAGAAACCTGACCGCCAAAGGTAGCGGTTACAACAGACCTCCACTCCAGTACCAGGTGTTTGATCGATTAGCAAACACCAAAGAAGCCACATCACGAATTCCAGTGCCAGCAATCCATATTTATTTTTGTTAAAGTGCAAGAGCGAGTGCCCTCCCTGACGCGTTTCGCTCCGCGGGCGGAGCTTGATCACATGACGCGTCAGGAGTAGGCCAGTACAAAAGAGAAGCGGTCTGAGTTACAGGTGTATTAAAATCATACAATACTGTAATATTTAATTAATCGCACAATCACCATCAAATTCAAAATGATTCAAAGAAAATTTGTAGATTATTCATTTCATTTTCATTGGCATTTATTCATGCAAAGTCAATGTATGATCAAATTGCAGCCAATAGTCCTTAATAACAAACAGAAGTACTGATACGTAATTGTCAAATCATTACAATCGGTATTCAAATTAGGTGCTCTCAGTGAAAAAGGAAGGGGTAAGTGAAAAAGTGAAGGGGACAGGGTAAAGGTGTTGTGACATGATTATTACATCATATTAAAATTAGAAAAGCCTCTACAAACAAATTAATGAGCAAAGGTTCCCAAGTAACATCACTCATAGACAAGGAGAATTAATCTCGTATTAGGATCCTATGGTGTGTAGAAAAACAGCGTAGTTCTACGTTTCGACCCCTGGTTACGCTAAAGGGTACATTGTGGCCTCATGTTGGGGTCTTCGTCAGGAAGGAGGAGAGAGCCTATGGAATAATGTAAACTTGGATTCAGTACTGGACGGTGATAATGCATAATTAAATGGGGAAGGATGTGGAATTACCTACATCATGTGACGGTCACCACTTATTCCGTCTAAAAGCGGGCTCACACAAAGCTCCGAAGATTGCTGAAAAAAATAATACAGGAAAGTGCCATCAGGGCCCTGATTTTAAATAATTAATTAACGGGGGTGTAGAGTTTAATAAAAGAGGGAACTTACTTTCGTGACGTGCACGCAGTCACTAAACCATTTTGGACAGGCAGTGAGATCCTCTCAGCTGGGGTCGTGATGTGCTTCTTACTGTGATTTAAAGGGAAGAAGCGTCACGTCATGCACGGCTTGTGAGCAGTGGAAAATTCAAAGCCATTAAACATTTCCGAGCGCATCAAGGGAAGCCGCCGAGTAAGCTGTCTCAGCATTGTGGCCGGCTTACACAAGGTTCAGTTAGTATTTACCTTAGATCGGGGACCTGCCAGGAGGGATACCGCTCCGCCGGCGTTCTGCATCAGACTAAACTCGCGGTGCAGGCGCTCGATGCTAGATACCAAAAAGGGGCCCGCCTCGCGGGGCCAATCAAAAGCAAGGAAGTGACTCATGCGCTCAGAGGCCAAAGGGAGCGTCTCCAAAGATTCAAGGAAAGAGTCTTGTAGGGAGAGCTGGGAGGGTGGCAATACCCTGGCGGGGGGCGAGTGGTGGCTAGATCGTGAATGAACCTGATAGTGTAAGCATGTATATAATGCACATTGCGTCTCCAAAGGTTCAAGGGAAGAGTCTTGTAAGGAGAGCTGGGGGGGTTTGCAATACCCTGGTCAGGGCGAGTGGGGTGGTTAGTCGCAAAGGAAACCCTGGCTAGATCGTGAATGAACCTGATATTGTAAGCATATACATAATGCACGTTGTATCACGGTGTACATTTAGCAGGCAAATTAGGATAAAAAATTACAAAAGTCAAGAGTTCCATGTATTCCCGACATTTAACCTAAATGTACATTTGAAAGGTAAGTCATAAGATACATGTAGTCCCACCCCAGAAGTACATGTTAAGTTGATCAAGTGTAAGTACATAATGAGTGGACTGTTCTTAAAGCAGTAAAGGGTGAACGTTCTGATTGTCCATAGTCTATTCTGGATTCAAGCCAGCCATTTGTGAAAAGTTGGCATCAAGTTCGTTCAACCCCCTACTTATGGTCTGGAATTTCTGCATCCACTTACATTCCCTTGTGTTGAGGATAGAATTCAAGTTTCCCCCTCGTGGTCCCAGGGAGATCTTTTCAATTACTAGCCACCGAAGGGACTCAGGTGCATGGTTTCTTTCTTTGAAATGGTCTACCAGGGGGGCCCCCGGTATGGTGCAGCGGATCCTGCTGCAATGTTGAAAAATGCGACTTTTCACTTTTTGCTGTGTCTGACCAATGTACATGAGGTCGCACGGACACAGGATCGCATAAATCACCCCACTTGAGTTGCAATTGGTCAGAGACTTAAGATCTATTGTAAGGTTGTTGTACTGTACTTGTTTGGTTTCCAGACACATTGGGCATGCTTTACATTTGGTGCATTTGAAATGGCCCACTAGTTCCGGTAGTTTCCATAGATTCCGAATTGTGGGTGCCGGGGGGGTTTTCAACAGTGATCGCACCACCGAGTCTTTGACATTCCTGGATCTTTTGAAAGCGTGCATGGGAGGTTCGGGGACCTTGAGAGTGTCTGCTACCAAACCCCAATGTTTATTTACAATTCTGCGTATGGCATTACTTTCAGTGCAGAAGGTGGTGACGCATATCATACGTTCTTGTGAAGTTGTTCTTGTTCTTGGTTCGAGTAGAGTGGATCTGTCCTGGAACCATGCTCTTTTTCTTGATCTCTTAACCAGGCGTTTGGGATAGCCTCTATCTATTAGGCGAATGATGAGGTCGTCTGATTCCTTGAAGAAGTCCTCTTTGAGGGTACAGTTTCTCCGGAGGCAGAGAAACTGTCCGAAGGAGTAGGCAGTGCAATAAATTCAAATTAAAAGCCCTAGCGCCTAAAGAAACAGGACGCAAATGTTGCAACACAGCAGATAGGCCAACAATTCATAATTAAAGCAATAGTGCCTGAAAATTATGTTTCTAATCAATGTACAAAAAGACACTGTTAAGAGCATAGTGCTCAAATGACATGTAAGACTAGCGTCACATGATTTGATCTGACAACCACTCTAGGGGAGTAAAATAGATATTGTAAATTAATTTTGTCAACATTATAACAATCAATCAAGATTAACCAAAATGTAAAGTACTCATAGATATTCACAAATGAGAATATAAAGTGTACTCAAAAAGTCTAATGCAAGTGCATCCAAACATTCTATTGCACATTGGTCGAAAGAATTATTTACATGCTCCCAGAGAAAGTTGTCAACGACCCCTATCATAAACACAATACATGTCCAAGTGTCAAGAAAAGTGCCTACGTGCTAAAGTGCAGGTGCTTTAAAATAATTTCATAATCGAATGAAATATGTTATTTTGGCTACAGAAGATTTGACATGAAAAACTGCAAAAGTAAACAAGAAAGGCAAACATTTAGCACTCAAATATGTTATATCTAAATGAATTAATCAGAAACAGATAAATCCCAAGGAATACTGATCAGAAAGGGGAGAAAACTCATTCCAGGAAGGTTAAGGCCAAATACAAACAATTTACAGAAAATGGTGTAATTCATCAAAAGCATTTAACCCATTAGGGGACCGGGTATCAAGCAACAGAATGAAATATGCTTCCCTTTGGCGCAACAATTTTTCACGATCACCACCTCTGCCTGGATTGGCTACGGAACACAACAAAGTGTATGTAAAATCCTTTAGCTTCTTGTCGTGTACCGCTTTGAAGTGGCGAGCCACCGGATAGTTCATATCCGAGTTAACTATAGCCCGGATATGCTGCACAATACGCTGATGCGCAGGTAGTTTTGTGCTGCCAATATAGGATAAAGAACATGTGCAGGTTAGCTGGTAGACTACAAAATCACTGCGACATGTCAGATGTTCTTTTATTGGAATCAACCTGTCATTAAATGCAGATACATAATGTGTGCCATTGACCGCAAAAGTGCAGGCACGGCATGAGGTGCACCTAAAAAAAACAGGTTTATTCAGCCAGTTCGTTTTGGGTGGAAGTTCAGGTTGGATTCTAACTAATGAATCTTTCATTGAAGGGGCCCTCCTAAAAGTGATGGCTGGTAATTTAGGTAAAAATGGGGCAAGAATAACATCGGTTAGTACAATTGGCCACTCAGATCGAATGATATTACTGATCTTAGATGTTTGAGAGCAGTAGGTGGTGATAAACTGAACAGAGCCCTGTTCTGTGGATTCAAGGATCTCCTTGTTTTTAGAGATTAAGAGTTCCTCACGGGGGCGAGCACATACCTTAGTCATAGCCTGATCTAAAATGACTTTGCTATAGCCACGTCTGAGGAATCTTGTCCTGGATTCCATTAAACATTGGTTTAAGATGTCAGGACTACTGCAGATGCGTTTAATCCGGATAAATTTACCCAAAGGAATGCTGTTGATTGTATGTGGTGGATGAGCACTGCGGGCATGCAAGATGGAATTGCCCGCAGTGCTCTTCCTGTGAAGTTTAGTTTGTATGGTACCATGATCAATGTAGACCTGGACATCCAAGAATTCTGCGGAATCAGATGTGATATTGGCAGTAAACTTTAGATTTCGGTCATTTACATTAATGTCAGTGACAAATGAAGCAGCTTGTTCTTTGGTACCCCGCCAGACGATAAAAATATCGTCAATAAAGCGCCAATAATGCGCTAGGTGAGGGAGCCAATGTGCATGGGTGACCCCAAGAACATGCTCCTCCCACCAGCCAACATGAAGACATGAATAGCTGGGGGAGAAGCATGAACCCATGGCCACCCGCCGTTCCTGATGGTAGAAATCTTTTCCGAATTGGAAATAGTTGTTGAAGAGGCATAAGCGTATCATATCCAAAAGCATAAAGTTAGGATCTCTAAATCCTGCCTTTCGTCCATCCAGAAAATATTTGACTGCTTCAAGGCCCTGAAGATGATTGATGCTGGTATAAAGTGCCTCAATATCCATCACCAGGAAACAAAAATCAGGACACCAAGTGATTTGACTAACCTTAACCAAAAAATCCGTAGTGCCTTTCAAAAAAGAAGGAAGAGAAAACATATGTGATTGAAGAAAGAAATCCACATATTTCGAAATGTTCTCATTCATACTACCCAGAGCAGAAATGATAGGGCGACCAGGGACAGGAAAGGTGCATTGTGAATTTTGGGTAACAAATAAAAAAGTGGGGTGATGGGATGTGATACATTCAAAAACTTAGATTCTTCCTTTGTCAATAAGCCCGTTCTATACCAGAAATTGATGTCTTTTCTAGTTTTTTCATGGCTTTTGAGCATCACAAATTTGGTGCATTTTGTATAACAAAGGGGATCACATAATTGTCGGGCCACTTCAGAAATGTAATCAGTTTTGGCCCATAACACTGTATTTACCCCTTTGTCGGCACTCTTCACTACAACCATATTGTTACCCTGGATTTTTTTCACAAGTTTAGTATACTGTGTATTATTGAAATCAATTTGTTTTTTCTTTTTCAGCACCGATTTATTGAGTACCTTCAATTCTGTTATGATCCTGTCACTAAAGACATCCAATGCATCTTTAGGCATCAAGGGCAAGAATGTGGATTTGCCTCGAAAGGTGGTAGGGGGAGAACAATTAACCTTAATGGCTTGACTCACTGTCAAATCAGTTTGCGAGTTGTTTTCATTATCTAAAGACAATAACGTTTGCAGACCCTGCAAATGTTTTACCTGAAGAGATTCAACATTAGATGTTTCAACCTCAGATTCAGCACGCAAAATTGAAGTATCTGGATGTAACAGAAAATATTTTTGCAATTTAATTTTTCTAATAAATTTAAAAACATCAATTCGTGCTTGGACGTAAGAAAAGTCATTAGGTGGACAATATGAGAGTCCTAAAGAGAGGAGTTGTTCTTCCGCCCTGGACAATGTCAGATCTGTCAGGTTGATCACTGTGTTGTCTTGTTCACTGGCTAATTGTTCCAGTTCTTGCGAGTTTTGCCTCGCCTTCCACCTCTTTTTGGCAATACGTTTCCTGCAGCGGCGTTTTTGACTGCCGCTTTGTCTGCTTGTGGAGGAGTGTTCCGTGAGCGTAGAGAGTACCTCCGGTCCTCGCTGACAAAATTTAGTTCGTCGACTACAGAGAATTTTGTCAGATCAATTGAAATTGCATCAGCTCGTGATAAACTGTCCTCGGAGCCACTGTATGACGCTACTGTCAGATTGTCTTCATTTGTCAATGCAGGGCGCATGACTGCCCCTGGATCAGTGGTCGTGGTTGTTTTCTGTTGGGTGGACATGGCTTTGCGTTTGTAAGAGTCGTACTTGCGTGAAAAAGTAAAGATACGACCTGTCGCATAGTCCTCTTTGTCCCTAGCAAACTTGTTGATTTTCCTTTCTTGAATAGTTTGCTCCAACTTAGCGAGTCTTTGGTCAATTTCTTTGCGAGTGTTCGCTATTAAATCAGTGTCACCTGTCGCTTCCAAGAGTGCATTGACCTTTGCAATTTCTACTAATAATGATTCTCTGTCAGAGTGGGCAAACTCAGTCAAAATTAGTAGCATATTTCTAGATGATTGAAGACTATTTTATGCCCATCTCTGAAGCATTTTGGGGTCCGGGTTTTCGTAAGTAGGAACAATCATCACTCTCAGGCCCCGGGGCACACGATTGACCTCCAAATATTTATCTAAGGATTTCTTTTCCCACCACTTGGAAAGTTCACTACGGAGCAGTTTCTCCAAAGTTTTCAATAAATCCTTGGTGCTGTTACTTACATTTGAAGTGCGACTTTCTTGAGTAATTGTAGAAGTAACAGTAGGCAGGTTTTCATACAAAGCCTCCACCGCCATTTCCCTACTCCTGAGTGCGTCGGTGGACAACATGTTGCAATTAATTTTAACGGCCAAATATGCCGCTGGATTGCTGTTGTGGCTACAAGATAAACAAGAAAAGTTCTTCTGGAGACTTTAGCCCAAACCTGCTTAACTCTCTTAAGAAAAACTGGTACGCGCAGACAGTACCTTACCGGATTCCGCTCCGATGCGCCGAGTGAAGCCGGCCGACTCCCTCAGCCTCGAAACAAACCACCGGGTCGGGCACTGAACAACGCCAGCCAGTCCAATAATTCAGTAGATGAGTAGGCAGGGGACACGGTATACAGAACTTGTAAAAGTCCAACTGAGAAACGCCGAGGCGTTCAAGTTTGCAAAACACACCGTGCCTCGAACAATGGGCGGGTCCACGAAACCGGAAGCAAACCAATCCCGGTAATGAAATTAAACACAGAAACCTGACCGCCAAAGGTAGCGGTTACAACAGGCGTAGACCTCCACTCCAGTACCAGGTGTTTGATCGATTAGCAAACACCAAAGAAGCCACATCACGAATTCCAGTGCCAGCAATCCATATTTATTTTTGTTAAAGTGCAAGAGCGAGTGCCCTCCCTGACGCGTTTCGCTCCGCGGGCGGAGCTTGATCACATGACGCGTCAGGAGTAGGCAGTGCAATAAATTCAAATTAAAAGCCCTAGCGCCTAAAGAAACAGGACGCAAGGGTTGCAACACAGCAGATAGGCCAGCAATTCATAATTAAAGCAATAGTGCCTGAAAATTATGTTTCTAATCAATGTACAAAAAGAAAATTTCTATGGTTTTATATGCGTGAAGTCTGGGCCTAACTATAACAACCCTGTAACCTTTGGGGGACTTCAGTGAATATCTATCTATCTATCTATCTATATATCTATACCTATGTATATATCTATATCTATACCTATCTCTCTATCTCTCTCTACATATATGAATATATATATATATATATATATTCGCTGAAAAAAACATAGGTTTCAGGCCTGATATAGTTAGGAATTAGCATTTAAAAAACCTTAGAAATTCACTGAAAAAACTAGGTTTTAGGGGTGTTATAGTTAGCTGGACATTTCACTTGTACAAACCCATTGAAATTCCTCAGATATAGTTAGTTGTACTAACTATATCTCGCATGCCCGCAATCTACTGCTGATGATGTCACATATTACATCATTTATGACATGGTCAGTGACATTACTGATGACATCTCAAATGACATCACTGATGACATCATCCAGTGAATGTGGTTTGCTTCGTTATTTAAATATGTATTATATATATAGCAAGAATAGTTGGATACAGAAATATTTGTACGTTTCAAAAATAGACACTTAGAAACTTTTCTGGTGAAAACCAAACAATAGATTCCTATGGAAGGAAATACACGTTACTGGTAAGTACGTTTAGATTTACTTTTCAGGGTCTGTACTGGGCTCAAAGATGCAGCACTGACATCTCTCGTGATAAAAGGTGAGTAAATCTGAATTTGTAGTTCCGCTGATTTTAGAGGAATATTGTGCTCAATAGGGAAGGAAGGGGGCGGGGCCTGAGGTGACATGTGTGCAAACACGCCCTGTGGCGCGTTTTAAGTTGGGGAATTAATTCCTCTTCAATCCTGAGGTACCCTGTGAGCAAACTAGCCCACCAGGTACCTCCAGTATGCGCCAGGGATCTGCGTTGCAGATAGGTGTTCAGAGGGCACGCCCCCTTTTTACAACACTCTGCAATGCAGCTCCGTGGCGTTTACTGGAGGTACCTGTTGGACTAGTTGGCCCCAAGGGGACCTATGGATTGAAAAGGAATTAATTCCCCAACTTAAAATGCGCCACAGGGCATGTTTGCACACATATCACCTCAAGCCCCGCCCCCTACCTTCACCACTGTGCAAACGCGCCCCGTAGCACGTTCTAAGTTGGGGGATTAAGTCCCCTTGCATACTGGGGGTCCCTGGGGGCCAACTACCCCACCAGGAATCTCCAGTATGCGCCAGGGTCCTGCCTTGCAGAGAGGTGTAAAAAGGGGAGTGGCCTCAGAACACCTCTCTGCAAGCCAGCCCCCTGGCACGTTTTCAGAGGCGGAACTAATTCCCCTTGAATACTGGGGGTCCCTGGGGGCCAACTAGTCCACCAGGAACCTCCAGTATGTGCCAGGGTGCTGCGTTGCAGAGAGGTGTAAAAAGGGGCATGGCCTCTTTACACGTCTCTGCAAGGCAGCCCTCTGGCACATACTGGAGGTTCCTGGTGGGCTACTTGGCCCCCAGGGACCCCAGTATTCAATGGGAATTATTTCCCCCTCTGCAAACGCGTGGTGCAGGGAGGGGGCGGGGCTTGAGGTGATGGATTGCACCACTCTGCAAATGCGCCCCCTGGCGAGTATGCAGAGGGGGCACCAATTGCCCTTGAATACTGGGGGGGCCCCGGGGGCCAACTAGCCCACCAGGAACCTCCAGTATGCGTCAGGGGGCTACCTTGTAGAGAGGTCTAAAAAGGGGAGTGGCCTCCTTACACTCTCTGCAAGGCAGCCCTCTGGCACATTTGCAGAGGGGGAACTAATTCCCCTTCAATGCTGGGGGTCTCTGGGGCCCAACTAGCCCACCAGGAACCTCCAGTATGCGCCAGGGGGCTTCATTGCAGAGAGGTGTAATGAGGCCACACCCCTTTTATAACACTCTGCAACGCAGCTCTGTGGCGCTTACTTGAGGTACCTGGTGGGCTAGTTGGCCCCCAGGGATCCCCAGTATTCAAGGGGAATTACTTCCCCCTCTGCAAATGCACCAGGGGGCATGTTATATTTATGAAATAGAATTTAAAAAACCTTAGAAATTCATTGAAAAAACCTAAGGTTACAGGAGCAGTATAGAAATTCAGCAGTTATAGTTATCTGAAGTAACTATGACTCATGCCCTCACCATGCGTGCTAATTATCCAATGTCAATCATGACAGCTTTATAACATCGATGATAATATCACTGCAACATTTGTAGAGACATTATTGATGAGAAAACTGTACATGGCAGGGGCTTGAGTTCTAGTTGCCTTTGGGCCCAAGTTATAGTTAATTGATATAACTATAAATGCTGAATTTTATGTTTTGTTGTGTATGAAATCTGAATCTAACTATAACTGGGACCTGTAACCAGTAGCCATAACATCGCAGTAACCTTTGCTCTCAGGGGCTCTTTATAAAATGAGTGTGGGGGAGGGCCGAATGGCCTCCCCTGCAGCCCGAGGACTGACACCTCTCCGGGCTAATGAAAAAGAAATTAGGGGAGCCTTGAGTACCCCTAGTATCCAGGGAACCACCACCTCTCAGGTTGTTTATTTTATAATGGGGGGCCCTAAGGGACGCCACAGGGACAACCACCTTCCCGGGGCCAAAATAATTTTCTTTTTTAAAATGGGAAGGGGACAGTTCTTGGACCTGAGAACCCACCCTCCCCGAGACAGGCCCAAGAAGAAGAAAGGAGGGGGGCTGCGCTGTCCCCTTTATAGAATTGAGTATTAATGGGGTTACCCACAAAAAGGTACCCGACCTGGGTCACAATTGCAGTACAGTAAATAAATGGTCACAATAGCAACACTTACAAATGAACAAATAATTTAAAAAAATGTTTATTTATAAAGTTTTATATAGCACAAACTTGACTCAAGAGGGTATCAGAGCGCTTTACATTTAGGATTGTAGCGATACAAGTTACATCAGATACAAGAGCATAGTAAGGTACAGTACACATAAACAATGTTTCAATAATTCATAGGAGGGAGGGGAGGAAGGAGTAATAGCGGGGAGACAAGGAGGAACAATGCCCAATGTCCGGCTGGGTAGGTGACGGCCAAGGGGTAAAACCAGGCCCTATCTCCTCATTAGCTGTCAAGCAGCTCCACCCGTCATCAGCCATGTTGCTCAGGTCTCAGCCTTCAGAAAAAAACAGTTTTTAGTTTATTTGATTTGCAAAGGTTATATAGCGCTATCTAGACCCGGAGGTATCAGAGTGCATAACCAGGGGAACGTTGCATTAGAAGGTACATGAAAAGGATTATAAAGCACTGGCTAGACCCGTAGGTATCAGTGCGCTATAACAAAGGAACATTGCATTACAAATTACATCAGTTTAAATAGCGTAATGAGGTACAGTAAATAAACAACGAGGTTGAGAGAACTTATAGGAAAAGAGGGGAGGAAGGAGCCATAGCAGAATGACGAGGAAGAACTGTGTGCAATGTCCGGAGAGACAAATAGAGAGGGAAAGGGGAGAGTTGGAGTGAGAAGGGAGAGGACGAGGGGGAAGACGGAAAAGAGATAAAGGGAAAGTCAGCCCAAAGACCGGGTGGGTAGGTGACGGCCATGGAGATAATCCAAAGCCAGTCTCCTCTATAGCTCTCTAGGAAGCTCCAACGGTCATCGGTCCGAAAGCTGGAAAGAAAGGCGACGAGGTGAAAGTAGGGCACCAGAAATACGATGAGGGGGGTGGGTGAGACAGGGAGAAGGGGAGAAACGGTGCCCAAGGTCCGGCTAGGCAGGTGACGGTCAGGGGATGAACCAATTCCGTTCTCCTCATTAGTTAAACAGAGCAGCTCCACCGGGCGTTGGACAAAATGCTTGGACTCCGCTGTCAGGGTAGAGATCATTTGTACTCCGGGTGAGACAAGTAGAGAGGGAAAGGAGGAGAGGGGGAGTGAGGGAGTGGACGAGGGTGAGATGGAATAAGTGCTAAAGGGATATCGGCCCAAAGACCGGAAGGGTAGGTGATGGCCAGGGAGGAAATCCAAAGCCAGTCTCCCCTATAGCTATCTAGGAAGCTCCCAAGGGCATCGGTCAGAAAGATGGAAAGAAAAGGCAGAACAGCAGAAATATGCAGGGGGGAGGGGGAGACAGGGAGAATGGGAGAAACTGTGTCCATTGTCCAGCTGGGCAGGTGACGGTCAGGGGATGAACCAAGGCCGATCTCCTCAATTAGCTGAAAAGAGCAGCTCCACCGGGCGTCGGACAAAAAGCTCGAACTCCGCTGTCCGGGTAGGGGTCAAGTGTACTCAGGGGAATGTCAGAATAGTGCGGGGGAAGCCATGGTCTGATAAAATTCCAGACGTCCTTTTGAGGTCAGACACAGTCGTGGCAGGGTTTTGTAAGTAGAAGTAAAGGATCAGCAAGGGGGGGAAAAAGTCACCACTGTCGGCCATGTTGGGGTTGGGCATCCTGGGCTCCTTTTCCACACTGTGAGTGTGCCGAGAAGGACAGAGGTTAACAGGGTAGGAAGGGCCGCACTCCCAATAGTTCTTAAAAAGGACACTAGATCTCACCACTGCCCTCCACGGGAGTGGAATGGAGTCTGATGAGGTTTCTCCGCACCCTTTTGAGTTGTGGCCTGATTTTGACAGTTGTCAGGAAAATGAGTGCCATCTCGCTGTTGAATTTGAGGTAATATGTCATGAGGAACTGCCATTTTAGGGACAGGCATCCATGGTTACGTAACCGTGTCTCTGTAGTAAGTACAGTTTTCCACTCAAATGTAATATGGGCTGTACTCACTGTGTCACCAGGTCTTATTAATGGGGGTCTTGTTATCTTCTGGCCTCCGTCTCCAGTAACAGCTAACCAGTCCATCAAGGATAACTTCTGTACCGCTGATACACCCCGCAGGTCACCAATTTTGTGGGCACTTTTTTATGCTGTATCCTCAGAGCAGTCAAATTACGTCCCTCCCACAGGTGGGTCCCTCTCACGGTCGAGCCGATGTCTATGCGGGACCCTGATTTTGCCCTCGGTGATCCTAGCGGCCAGGCATGCCTTCCATTGCAGTGTGGGCTTTTTAAAACTGACTTGTTAAGTGACACTGCCCAGCGCACAAACGTACGTTATAGTCTCCACCTCCAGGGCCCAAGGGGAGTACCAGCCCAGAACACTGTTCGAGAGTCCGTTTACATTGGCCTGATATGAAATCCACCGCTCATAAATCTCCTCTCCTCTTGCTTGTCCCTCTTGCAGAACCCACCTTGCTTATGTTATTCGTCTGAAGGCCTCTAACGTGTCTAATTGATAAGGATCAATTTACAATGGTCAGGCGATTTCAGTAGTTGTTTCCTAAGTTGAATTTGCCCGGCGTAAAACGCCTCTAATACCATACGAAATTACTCAATAAAGAGGCAGGCGCTGAAGACTGGAAGACAGGAAACAAGTTTTATTCCGACGGAGTGGAACACATCAGATCGGACAACAAGGTATTGTCTCGAGGTGCTCTCTCAACTTCTCTGAGAGCTGGTCTTTTATACACTGGTTTTAGACATGTGAACGTCATTTATTACAACAGGGACATTGTAGAGCATGAGAATGACATCAGAACGATATCCCTGTCACCCCCCAGTTCCGGCCCATTCCAACACATGACAACAGTAGACACCCTTTCCCCTCATATGATTGGGAGGGGCTATCACGCAGCTGAGTGTTCTGCCGATCTCTCTGGAATGTGTGCGCCTGATCGAATCTCTGGGGGTGGAGGGTCGTGATCAATAGTTGCCTCTTTCAGGAGAGGCGAGTGCATACAGTAGGGGGCAATAAACTGTAACCTCGGGCTAAAGGATGACCAGCGGTCAGTGCTGACGTTAGGCTCAGAGGAAGGGTCATCAAAGGAGGGGTATTCATGGACGGAAAGGAGGTGTTGGTCAGGCGCGGGGTGCGATTCTCTGGGACAGAATCATGCGGGAGGGGAGGGTTCCTGACTTGTGCATGAGAGAGCGGGGGCAGTCAGGGTGCATGGGGGATGCTCGCAGGGTCGGGGAAGTGTGCTGATGAGCGATCGTGAACAGGGAGACCATGGTACCTAAAATGGCTGTCGTGTATGCTCGTACGTGAGTCTGCAAGATGGCGTAGATAATGTTCAGTATACAAACTAAATTTCCACAGTCCTCCCTTTAACATGTCTCGCCAGCTTGTCAGTTCGGATCAATCCCCATGAGACCACGCACTTCTATTTCGTATAGGGGACTCATGTGCTCTGGTTTAAGGTTCAAAGTCTTAGAGCACATACAGTTGGAAATAAGTGCACATAAAGGTGGTAAACATTGAATACCTAAACAACATCCACATAGTATCGTGATCGGTATCAATAAAAACATGAACAGTCTCCATCCCCAGTTCTTTAAAGTGTCCCAGAACCAGCCTCCAAGCGACCATCCTTCTTGTTCCTGGTGAACCTCCGAGGACAGTCTGTGGAGGTGTTCGATTGCTTTATAGACTGAAGGTGAGTTATCTGGCACGTAGGTGCAACAGCTGGAGCCGATGACACGGCATGCACCTCCACGGTCGGCCAGAATCACATCTAAAACAAGACGGTTTTGAAGAGCCACCAGGCGGACTGCCTGAAGCTCAGCCGTGTTGTTGGCGAGGACGCCAGCGGTGATGTTAATAGTTGTTTCTAATGCCTGAGTCAGGTGTCGGATAGCGCGGCTATTGGCCATTGGTCCCCACAGAGGAACTAGTCCCTTAGCTGCATCCAGGAACTGTGCTCCGGTGGAGTCGGCTTGTTCAACATCTCCAGCGCGCTTTTGCCGGTGGTGGTTGGCTGGGGCCACATACGTGGGAGGAAGAATGAAGGCGATGTAGCACGTACCCTTCCAGCCTTTTGGGAGACACGTGTAAGCTTTGGTGCCACAAACAAAGTACATATTCGGGGAAGCAACAAAGGAAGGGGGGTCAGCTGAGGCCAATGGTTTGGTGATGCGGCAAGAACTGTGACCCACCAGCTGTGTTCCTTGCCCTTCGAGGCATACGAGTCCTGTGACATTGATGACGGACAGGGCCGTAGTCAGGGTGGCAGCCGTTTGTTTCCGTAGGTGAGAGAAGGTGGATCTGGCTGGATTGTGGAGCACTTGCATTTCGACCCTTTCTTTGGCAGGGATGTTCGTAGGGAAGGTTGAACCTGAAATTGCAGGACAAAAGGGCTCTCCTGTGTTGTTCAACCAAAACCCATAGTAGAAGTGCGACACTGTCTGACCAGAAGCAGCATTGTCCTTGTGGCTTTCTTCCATGAGGATCAACCAGGCGAGGCAAGAGCCGTGAACTGAGAAAGGTGAAGGAATAAAGGGGATGGAGTGTCCGGTAGCATGTGGGAGCAACCCACAGATCCAACAGTTTGTGGCATTTGTAGCAAGGTTGTGCTGGTGCAACAGTTGTACAAAGGAATTGTTCCAGAATTCCCTACGCCTTTCTCGAAGCTGAGGTGAAAGGGTGATCAGGTGGTGCTCTTTCACGGTGGTCGGCTGGACAGTGGTCGGCAACATTTGGTGAGCGGGCGTGCTTTCCTCCAGGATCCAGAAGGAAGTCATGAGGAGGAGGCAGAACAGGGAGATAACGAAGAAAGCGATTGTCTTTGAGCTGTGCAATTTGTCAGTTTTTGGATTCCTATAGTGGGTATTTCCTGTTGCTTTCGATGTCTTCTTATCTGGCGCTTCCATCATCTTCTTATCTGGCGCTTCCATCATCTTCATCTTCAAGGTGCTCGGTAGTGGGCAGAACCCCAGACTTAGTTTAGCTTCTCTCCAGGTAGCCCTTGATTGCTTTGGGTCACCGTTCTGAGACTTTTAACTTAGTCAGTGGTCTACTTAGCCGAAGCTCCCTCCTTTCGACGTAGGAAATACCCTTCTCGAGATGGCACAGTGGGATCAGAGTGTTTTGAAAGTTCAAGTGCCTCCGTATCAGGATAACAGTTCAGTGATGGTCGGTCTTTGTTCAGGAGCTCTTCTTGGGTGTTGACGTTGTCTGTCGTGGCCAGGGTTGAGGAGACCTTTTTGCAGTGATGGGCGTGCAGCCAGTGCTTCTTCCCCTCCACTCGAAGAGCCGTCCGAGTGGTGATCAGTACTTGCCAGGGGCCCGTCCACCGGGGTTCCAGACTCTTCGCTCGTTGGAAATTCCGGATTAAGACGTAGTCACCCGGTTGGATATCGTGACCGGGACCCCTGGAAGTATCGGGGATGGCCTGCTGCACCTGTTAATGAATGACAGACAATGTCTTAGTTAACTTGTACAAATAATCTGACAGCAGGACGTCGGGGACGTCATGAATGGAGGTTGGTTTGGGGGCAGTCCAGAGGTTCATAGGCCGCCCAAACACAACTTCGTAGGGGGTCAAGTGATGCTTAGTGGGGGTGGAGCGCATTGATAGTAATGCCAGTGGAAGGGCATCTGGCCACTTAAGCCCTGTGGTGGCCACTATTTTTGACAGTTTCAGTTTCAGTGTAGCGTTGTGTCGCTCAACCAGGCCAGCGGATTGGGGGTGGAAGACCGCATGGAACCTTTGTTTGACCCCCAACCCCTTCAGGATAAGTTGGATAACTTCAGCTATGAAGTGGGGGCCATTGTCGCTCCATAAAATTCGACAAAGGCCGTAGCGAGGGAAAAACTCCTTCAGTAGTACTTTGGCAGTAGTCATGGCAGTGTTATCACGGGTCGGATAGGCTTCTACCCATTTGCTGAAGGCACATACAATGACTAATACGTACTTCAAGCCTTGGCACCTCTCTAGCTGGATGTAATCCATCTGGAGGACCTCAAAGGGGTGGTCGGGGATCCCAAACCCTCCCCGGGGTACCACAGTTCCTTTCCCGGGGTTGTGTTGTAAGCAGATAAGGCACTGTTGGACTAGGCGTTTGGCTGAGTTGGGGATCTTGCCGTTGTGCCAGACTTTGGAAATGAGTTCGATCATGGGGGCAGAACCTATGTGTGCAGGGGAGTGTGCCATTTTCAGTATGGGGATCAAGTATGCATCAGGCAGCAACCATTTGTTTGTGTCCTTTGTCCGCCAGCAGCCTTCATCGTCCCTTAGACCCACCCGTGCCCACTCAGTCAGTTCGTGTGGTGTGCTGGTCGATTGGATATCCCTGATCGTTTCCCTAGCGTCGGTCCATTGTTCTGCCTGTGACCTGGTCACATATATGCGCGTCGTGGCCCTATTCTCAGCTGTGGTTCGGGCAGTGATGTCGGCTAGTGCGTTTCCCTGTCCAACTAAATCTGTCACCTTCTTGTGTGCCTGACATTTGATCACTGCTAATCGTGTGGGGAGAAGGACTGCTTCAATCAGGGCGGAGACTAGATCTCCGTGAAGGATGGGTGTACCATGGGACGTCAGGAATCCCCTTTCCCTCCACAGGATCCCAAAATGATGAACTACTCCGAAGGCGTACTGGCTGTCCGTGTAAATGTTCGCCGTGGTTCCTTCTGCTATGATACATGCTCGTGTGAGGGTAATTAGTTCTGCTGCCTGTGCTGATCGTTGTATGATGCAAGCTGTTTCAACTACTGTTCGAGCAGTCGTTACCGCATAGGCAGCAGAAGTGGTGCCGTCTGGGAGTTTGATGCAAGAGCCATCTACCCATAGTTCTCCGTCAGGGTCTGTGAGAGCAACGTCTCGGAGGTCAATTCTACTCCTAGTCTGTTCGTCTGTGAGAGTCACGCAGTCGTGTATAGGGGGCACATCGGGGTCATTTTCGGGCAAGGGTAGCAGTGTAGCAGGGTTCAATGTCGTGCATCTCTTCAGAGTGATGTGGGGCGCAAGCAAAGTCAATTCGTATCCTGTCAGTCGTGCACTAGTCAGATGTTGAGTCTTTGTCTGGTTCAAAAGTGTGTCAACTGCATGGGGTACTAGTACTGTGAGAGGGTTCGAAAGTACAATTCCCTCACTCTGTCGGATAGAGACAGCAGCAGCGTCTACTGCTCGAAGACAGGCTGGTAGAGCTCTGGCGACTGGATCAAGAGTGGCAGAGAAGTAGGCACAAGGGCGCTGTTTGGCGCCGATGGACTGGGTCAGAACGGACAATGCGCATCCCTCCCTTTCGTGAGTGTAGAGGGAGAAGGGCTTGGAGTAATCTGGTGTTCCTAGAACGGGTGCCGAGCAAAGGGCATCTCGCAACTCCTTAAAGGATGCTTGGCATTCGGGAGTCCACGGGAGTGGGAACAGAACATCTTTGGCCAACAGGGAAAGTAGGGGTTTTATAATGAGACTGAAATTTGGTAGCCATTGTCGGCAGAAAGAAGTAAGGCCTACTAATGAACGGACTTGCTTCTGTGTTTTTGGAATAGGGGTGTCTAGGATGGTTTGGATTCGGTCGGGTGTAAGTTTTCTCCCTTCTTTGGACAGGAGATGACCTAGGTATGTTACTTGGGACTGACAGAACTGCAGTTTCTTTTTGGAGACTTTGTGGCCGTTCTCCGCAAGAAAGTGCAAGAGTTGGATAGTGGCTGTGATTGCAAGTGGAGTGGTGTCGGCCGCCAAAAGGATATCGTCGACATATTGGATCAACACTACTCCATCTGGTAGCTGGACAGCGTCCAGCTGCCTTTTCAGGGCTTGGCTGTAAATGCTGGGACTTTCAGTATAGCCCTGGGGAGCTCTACAAAATCGGTATGAACGTTTTTTTAAAGTGAAGCCGAAGAGATAACGGCTGTCTGGATGGATGGGGATAGAGAAAAATGCATTTTTAAGATCAATAACGGTGAAGGTGGTGGCAGTGGACGGGATGAGAGTCAGAATGGCGGCGATGTCTGAGACTACAGGGTACTGTGGCACCACCACTTTGTTGACTTCTCGTACATCGATGATGAAGCGATACGCTTTCTCATCCCCCTCACCTTGCTTCTTAACAATGGGTAGGATAGGACTATTGCAGACATTACTAACCACTTCCTCTACCACTCCTGCATCTACCAAGGACTGAATAATCGCCACCAATGCCTTCTCGCCTTCGGGCGATATCCGGTACTGTGGGAGTTTCGGGAATATTGCATCTGGTCGAACAGTTATGTGTACAGGATCGATCATCATTCGTCCCACATCTGAGTCGTTTCTGGCCCATAGGTGCGGGGGTAGCGAATCGAGCAAGGATAGGTCAGCATTTGTCAAAATGTACATGTGTCGTGCGGGGTAGGGTCCGGGCATGTTCGGGTTGTCGTACAGGATGACTCGGACTCCTTCCGGGAACACCTAATAGTAGCTCGGAAATGTTTCAGTAAATCAATACCCATAATAGCATCAGGGGAGTTGGAGGAGAGTAGAAACGTCGTGTCAGTGGGATTGTTTCCTAGGTCAAAGGAGATAGGTACAGACAGGGGGTTAGTAGAGGGCGTCCCATCGAAACCTATCGAGGTAATGTGTGAGCCAGACAAGGGTGCCCTTGGAATCAGTCGTTTTGATAATACACTACGTGTCGCTCCGGTGTCTACCAAAAATGGAGTCTTTGTACCCAGGACCTTAGCGGTGACATAAGGACCTTGCTGGTCTACACAGAGCTCGACTGGATCCCTCCCTTGCCCCTGGCAGTCCTATGCAGAGTCGTGATCATTGTAGCCATCGGACTGTTGGCACTGATTCTGTCGGGGGCGGTCAAATGTGTTTGGTCTACCAGATCGGTCATTGGTGGTGTCGTGGGTCTGTCCTCGTCCCTGCCCTCCAGTTTTGGGGCCATTTGCCATGTCCCTCGTCTCTTTATTTCTAATCAGTTCCCGAAGGGCTGGGCACTGAGACTTCCAATGTCCAAATTCTTGACAGAATGCACATTGATTCTCATCAAGGTCGGTTCGTGGAGCGCCAGGGGCGGGGTTGCGGTCTCTAGGGGTCGAATTCCTAGGGGCATTCGACTGGTAGTTCCCCCTATACCGTTCCCTCCCTGTGGTCACTCCCTGTAGTTGTGCAATCATTACTCGTTCCTTTAGGTCCTTTTTCTTTTTCTCAGTTGCCCTTTCGTTCTCATTCTTTTGGTGTTCGTAATACTGAGCCATCTGAAGGATAGCTGAAGGTTTGGAGGCTCCCCAACTACTTTCGCTAGTCTGTAACTTTTGGGAGACCTCTTGCAATAGCCCCTTTACGTAGTTCTGCACGAATAGGTGTTGTCCGGTTGCGGTGGTCATGTCTTGGCCACTGTAGTCGGAGAACACTGTTTCAAATCGTGAGAAGTATTCTGATACGTCCTCCTGAGGTTTCTGGCGGCAGGCCGTGACTATCGACCAGTCTACCTTCTTTTCTGGGATCAACGTTTTTAGCTTCTGCACTATTTTGTCGGGGAGTTCCAGTATGTCTTTTAAAGGTTTCTTTCCGGGCTCTCGCTGCCTATCTAGTTCATCGAGTTTTGTCCAGGTGTGTCCGAACAGCTCCGTGTGGTCAGTTCTCCGGATTTGCTTCCACACATCAGCCGGCAGACACAACCCGAAAAATAAATCCATGTCCGCTAAAGTCATTATAGTTGAGCCCAAAGCTGTGCCTAATTCGGTATAGAATGCTGTAGGGTTTTTTCTTAAATTGGGCAGGGTTTGTCTAAAAGTTAAAATATCTTGCCGATCCCATGGTTGGTAAACCCAGTTGTACACAACCCTCCCTTTGGCGTCTGCATGGTTGATATCATCGTTTGTTCCCTGACCTCTCGGGGGAACCCAATAGGGGGCGGCTTCTCTGATAGGCATCATAGTGTTGGCTGCTCCTAGTGAGGGTTCAATCGTCTCAGGGACTGTGAGCTTGACCTCTGGTTTCTGCTCCGCGAGGTGGCGGAAGACCTCAAGCATTTGCATGAAGAGATCCGTCATATCGCTTTCAGCCCCATCTCCGACATCAACCTTTCTATATAGGGCCGTCAATTTAGCAGGACCCTTAGTCTGGTACCTATCCTCATACGCGTTCAGGGTGTGGTAGCTGAAACGTAAAATAAAATGCCGTCTGTGACTACCGGCATGCGAGTTGTGCATATTCATCGTATATTCTTCACTCTCCCTCCGTTCTACCAGGGTTTTTGCTATTTGGTCGATTCCATCCCGCTCATCTTTGCTCAACCTATTTGGTCTGGCTGTTAATTGTTTGCCAGTCTCAAGTTCATCTGGTGTTGTTACCGATGCGGCTGGTGCGAAGACCGTAAGAGTCGGGGCACTAGCGCTAGGGTTACCCTTGACTGCACTCTGGACTGGTGAGTGTTGTGCTAGAGGCTGGCAGGGAGCATAAGGAGGAGGCATGTAGATCATTGGAGGACCGAGCAGTAACTCGTCATTTGCCCGTTGTACCCGGGTACCTCCGGGTAGAGCGTAGGAATGGTCCTGACAGGGCATTGACCTGTCAGTCCTGATTCTTGTGATTGTTTAACTTCCTCTCTTCTTCTTATTTCTTCATCTAGTTCTTTTGCGGCCAGATGGGCTGCTTTTCGTAATTCTTTCACGGTTTTTGCTTCCTCTTTTTTCCTGCGATGCTCTGCTTCTCTGCGCCACATGCCGATACTATCGAGCATAGTGGATGTTACCTTATTTATTTTTACAGCTGCTTCTAGTGTTTTTATTTTATTTTCATCAAAAGAACCTATCAGTGGCCACTGGTTTTTAGGATCCCTTTTTGTATATTTATGCCATAACTTACTATAAGCTATAGCGACTAGTCCTTGCTTAGTAAACATGTCCTTATTAGGGGTGCCCTCCAGTGGAGCTGGATGGTTCATCTCTAATAAGCGGTCCGGGTTGACCCAACTATGAACCAATGGGGAGAAGATAGGCATGACGAATTACCATAGGGGGCAAAAGCCTGCACTACCTATCTTTGCACTATTTGCAAAGGCTGGACAGAACATTCTATTTTACACTATTTGCAAACAGAGAATACCTCCCGAAAGACCCAATTTCCAAACAGTCAATGTTTGGTCAAACAATCAATCAATGAGGAACGTAATAGGTACGACGTGTTAAAGGTTTGCGTTACCTACCCTTCACTTTCTGCAAAGGGAGAGATAATATTCCTATTCTTCCCCGTTTGCAGGCAGAGAAGATCCCTAAGAGAACCAACTTCGAACAATTCAATGCTCGATTCAATCAATCAATCAATGGGGAGAAAAAAAGAATAAGCACGACGTGTTAAAGTTTTGCGTTGCCTACTCTCCCCTATCTGCAAAGACTAAACAGAGTATGGCGATTCTGTGTTTGTTTGCAAATAGAGAATTTCTCAGAGACAAATAAGTAATACTAGTATTATCAAACAATCAATCAATCAATTTTGCAATTTTGTCGTGTGTCACGACCTTACCCAGACCGCATGGACAGTTTCTCGTCTTCCGCTTCCAGCGCCCGATCGTCCTCTACTCTCTGTTGCTATTGCGGCACTCCTGGTGGTTTCCAGTCAGGACCGTAGATCACTCGGGAGAGGTCTGCTCGGAATCAGTGAAGTTCAGATGATCGGCTGTCAGACGAGGGTCTATCGGACAGGAGCTCTTCCGATCGTTGCAGTCGTTCACTCTGTCGTCGGGACCTCTCCCACTGGATCCACGTGTCGCTGATGGGCCCCGCGTTTGGGACGCCAATTGATAAGGATCAATTTACAATGGTCAGGCGATTTCAGTAGTTGTTTCCTAAGTTGAATTTGCCCGGCGTAAAACGCCTCTAATACCATACGAAATTACTCAATAAAGAGGCAGGCGCTGGAGACTGGAAGACAGGAAACAAGTTTTATTCCGACGGAGTGGAACACATCAGATCGGACAACAAGGTATCGTCTCGAGGTGCTCTCTCAACTTCTCTGAGAGCTGGTCTTTTATACACTGGTTTTAGACATGTGAACGTCCTTTATTACAACAGGGACATTGTAGAGCATGAGAATGACATCAGAACGATATCCCTGTCACCCCCCAGTTCCGGCCCATTCCAACACATGACAACAGTAGAGACCCTTTCCCCTCATATGATTGGGAGGGGCTATCACGCAGCTGAGTGTTCTGCCGATCTCTCTGGAATGTGTGCGCCTGATCGAATCTCTGGGGGTGGAGGGTCGTGATCAATAGTGGCCTCTTTCAGGAGAGGCGAGTGCATACAGTAGGGGGCAATAAACTGTAACCTCGGGCTAAAGGATGACCAGCGGTCAGTGCTGACGTTAGGCTCAGAGGAAGGGTCATCAAAGGAGGGGTATTCATGGACGGAAAGGAGGTGTTGGTCAGGCGCGGGGTGCGATTCTCTGGGACAGAATCATGCGGGAGGGGAGGGCTCCTGACTTGTGCATGAGAGAGCGGGGGCAGTCAGGGTGCATGGGGGATGCTCGCAGGGTCAGGGAAGTGTGCTGATGAGCGATCGTGAACAGGGAGACCATGGTACCGAAAATGGCTGTCGTGTATGCTCGTACGTGAGTCTGCAAGATGGCGTAGATAATGTTCAGTATACAAACTAAATTTCCACATATTCTTGCCCACCACAGCATATTGTTCTGGCCCTGTTGCTCACACTGAGCTCAACAGGTCAGGGCATATTTCAAGTCTATTTTCCATACTGTCCTGTTGACTTCAGAGAGGGCTGTGCTGACCTTGGTTTCGATCATCTGTATTTGGTGAGGCGCTCTCCACTTAACTACGATTCCAGGCGTCCGGCGCCATCACCCCTCCAGGGGGCTGGAGCTGCTACCCTGCCCTTGTGGATTCGTCGCCTAGCACCACTGTCACAGCCTAGTCCTCCCCTCTGTGGCCTGTATGGTGCTTGCCTGTGCTGTCGCTGTCTTAGCAGGACGAACGAGCGTCGACACCCAAACTTTCCTCTTCTGATGTTAACTTCGTGCCCCTAGCACTGGCTCCGTACAGTGTGTAGTCACACTGAGACGTTCAGAAAGGCCCCTGGCAGGTGCGTCTCTCACGGCGGCCCGAAGCCCTTTCATCTGCGGCGCTCACGGCCATTCCCGTCTTTTCCCCGTGGCTGCAGAAGGTGTGCAGAAGTGGCGCCTTGATGGGTGGTGCTACATGTGTGTTGGAGGCCTTGCGATCAGGCATCTACAGGTATCACTCTTGGTGGTGTTGTGCATTAGTCCACTACCCTTAGTGGCACCCGGAGCGTTGCGTGTACACTGAAATGGTACATGGACTAGACGGGATGTGGCAGGAGAGCCAGAGCTTGTCGGGCTTCTGCTCCACCGTCTTCGGCACACGTTGATATTACCGCGTCTGCACTTACCGCTCCATGCGGTCACACATCATAGCGGGTAGCTGGGGGAAACGAGTTGCTGTATCAGGCGCCTGTGACTCTGGGATACCGCAGTTATGGAGGTTTGTGACTGAGAGGGAAGTTCGTTATCCCAGCAGTTCAATATGGAGTTTGGGCACAAATAACTTAAGGTCACAACAGTCGGCAGCCAGCGGCAGTCAACATGAGTTCAGTGCCTTGTTTGCATGAATTACACAAATGCAATTTATTGTAAAAACCATTAGCATCTAATGTGATTATAATTCAAAGCATTGATCATTTAAGGCAAAGCAGTTGCTCATACATACGACGGTGCAATTTGTATTTACAGTGCTCTTCATGTGGGAAGAGGGAGGTACGTGGTTTAGGAGTAAGTGAAGGTGGTGGACAGGGAAGAGGTTGCGTGACATATATACATCATCTGTTAAGTAAACTGTGGGTCAACCAATCACTCGCAGTCAATAGAACAAATCCAAATTTCTTCCTCGCGGCACCCCATCTCAGAAATGGAGCTGGAGTGCCACGAGGAATACATTTGGATTTGATCTATTGACTGTGAGTGATTAGTTGACCCACAGTTTACTTAATAGGTGAGGATTATTCCTTCTCTTTGAATTAGAGCTCCTACAAGCCCACTTCCTCTGACTGTACAGCTGAGCCTACCTGCTGTTTTGCTGAGCCTACCTGCTGTTTTCCAGAGTGCTCTTCTCAGTTTTGTCCTGATGAAGACCCCACTGTGAGGACTGAAACAACCCTCCTTCCCAGGGGTCGAAACGTTGACTACACATACCTACATCACAAGCTCTGACGACAGAATTCTCATTAGTTGATGTCCTTCAGGGTTATGTGTATATATGGGAACAATTTACCTGATTTATGCTGGAAAGGTTATATCATGTATAATTGATGTATATATTTCATGCTACCTCTTCCCTGTCCACCACTTTCACTTACTCACTTGACCCCTAGCCACTGTACCTTCCTCTTCCCACAAAAAGAGCACTGTAAATACAAATCGCACTGTCATATGTATGAGCAACTGCGTTGCTTTAAATGTTCAATGCTTTGAATTATAATCGCAATGGATGCTATTGACTTTTATAATAAATTGCATTTGTGCAATTCATGCAAAGAAGGCTTTGTGAATGCTAATATTCTTTGTTTGTAAGTGTTGCTATTGCAACTATTTCTTTACTCTAATGCCCCCCTTATAGAGCCATACATGGCCCTGAGGACTACAGCAGGAAAGTAGAATCTGCTTCTTATGGTTACCCCCACTTTTTGCTGGATGTAATGCTGTTTTTGACTAGTCTGACTGGGGTTCTGCTAATCAGGACCCCAGTTTATCTGCTTTTTTCCTAAACTGTTATGCTATGTACTCAGGTACACCCCAGATTGGATACTGGGGTACCCTTGTCAGTCCCTAGTATATGGTACCTATGTACCCAGGGCATAGGTACACCAGAGGTCTCACATGGGCTGCAGCATATATTATGCCACCCATGAGAGACCCTTCAAAATGAAACTACAGGCCTGCCATTGCAGCCTGTGTAAGTTGGTGCATACACCCCTTACTTAAGATATAGGTTACTGTATCTGAGGGTCACTGCACTTAAAACCTATAAGTCACCCCTATAGGAGGCATTTACTATACTGAGAGCAGGGTTCTTGGTTTTAAGTGAGAGGATGCCCCTGCATGAGAAGGACACCCTAGCAGCCTATGGTGTCCATTCTCTCAGGTTGTCTGTGAAGCGGCCATATACTTATATAGAGGGGATTTACACAACTGCGTGATGACCATCTTGAACACAGCTGCAACCAACCCTACTGTGTTTGGTGTCAAACATGTTGGAATTATACTCCCACACCAGTAACCGGTGTGGGAGGTTTGATTACACCCACCAGGAAGGCCCTTCGTGGGTTCTTCTGTGTTCCTGCTACCAGCCTTCTAGCTCCGGACAGCACAATATGGTTGCTGCCAACCAGAGACACATTTCTGCCCTCCAGCTGCTGAGCCAAGCTCGAGCAGGGGAAGGCAGAATAATAGGCATCCTGTCACAGGGAGGTATGACCACCTCCCAGACACGATTTAGTGTATTAGGGCTGGGTGGGTGTGCTTGCCAGCACCTGAAAACCTGCAGGAAGGGCACATTTGGTATCCCTGTATATAGTCCAGTTCATACCAGTCCTGGGAGCCGTTGGTTCCCGCTCTGGCATGAAACTGGACAGAGGACATGGGAGTAACCTCCCCCGTTGGCCAGACAAACCCCTGGGAGGGTCTCCTGAATCTTTCCATCCCTCTCACGTGGGTACATAAGGGCTTACCTGGTTGTAGGACCTTAGATTCATTGTGGACAAGATTCAGAACTCAAACGACTGCACTTAGCCGACCGTCTGGGCACTCTGGACTTTGCTGGACTTCGTTTGGGCCTGACTTTGTCTCCCTTCCAGTCTACTAAATCCCCCAGGAACCTTCCAAGGCCTGTGAAGCATCAAGGACAACCAAAGTAATCTCCCTTGGTGTGAAGGAGTCAATCCCCTGCATTTGCGGGCACCGCAATGAAGACGACCGGTCTGCAGATACCAAGCTCCTCCGGACTCCATGGGCTCTGCAACTCAGGTGGTGGTTTTCCTCAGCCCCCAAGGCCTGCTCTCCCCTCTGACCTTTGAGGCCAGCAGCTCGAGTGGGGGTTGCAATAACTTAACCCCTTAGAACTGCGTCACCTTTGCAGTTGCAAAGGCTTGTTGACATCTTTGCAAGAAGATCTCCAGCCTCCAAGAAGCCCCAATCCCAAGCACCTCCTGTGACCAGAATCTTTGGCCACACCACATCGTGTGCATTGTGGTCTGCCTCTTTTGGTGAGCCGCTCAAAGTCCTCTCACAACTCCTGTGCCATTGACCTGTGGGTCTATTTGAGGGTCACCTTTGATTTCCTTGGGCTCCCCTGATTGCTCAGGCCTGCCCTGACTTCCCTGCTTGTGGTGAGTCTCCTGGACCTTGCTGGTCCAAAATGTACACTTTCATGACTTCCTGCGTGGGTTGCTTTTGCCAAGGATTGTTGGTGCTCTCCCTGGACACCGACCCCTCAGCTCGCAACATCCTTCATGGGACAGCTCGTGTCCGGCTCATGGTTGTCCTCAGCATTGCCTGGTCCCTATAGCTGCAGAGTGAAGGTCATCGACTTCCATCCTGAAGCACCCGACATCAGTGGGCATTCGTCTACCGACCCCCTGGTCACTCCCCTTTGACCAAGACTCTGTCCCCTCTGCTTTCAGGTACTCTTCATCAAGAATCCATATTTGGATCCCTCTTTTGGCAGCGGCACTTTCCTGAAGTCCTCCACTGGGTTTGACTGCGGTTCCCGATACCACTTCACACCTATGTAACCGTCTTCCCTAGGATAGGTTACTTGGGTACCATGTTATCCACTGGTAGGGTGGCTCTCCAACCTTCTGTCTTCCATGGGGTTTATTCAGGGTCCACTGGGAAGGGTCCTTAATCTTTGAAATTCCAACAGCAACTTGCACGTAGATAACTGGCGTCCTCGCCATGCACTGTTTCTTACCCCATATATTACATCAGTAATGTAACTTTTATGGCATCACTCATACTACAGTTGCAACATTTGCAATAAAATATATTGATGAGAACACTGTGCATAGCGAGGGAGCGAGTTACAGTTATTTTGGGCACGAGGTATAGTTTATTGGGATAAGTGTAACTGCAGCTGTTAAATTTCAGTGGATTTGTGCGTGTAAAATCTGAACCTAACTATAACGTCTCTCTAACCTTTGCTTTTTCCTATATATTACCTACTGGCGGTCGCCAGTAGGTATATATAGTTAGGATTTTTTCTCTATGGGATTTTTGAAAATTCTATGTCTAATAACTTTGGCGTTTGTGGACGGAATTGGCTGAAATTTTCAGGAAAATGGCACATTTTGTTTCTGAGCAGCCCTTGAAAATTTGGGGGGGGTTCGTCAAGGGGGGGCCGAGAAAAAGGGGGGTCCCAAAATGTGTTTTTAACATTGAGTTTTCCATAGGGCGGTTGGCCTCACTTTTAGCCCGAACGGCTGAATGGATTTGCACGAAACTTGGCAAAATTGTAGGGACTGGTAGCCCGATGTGCCTTTTGTAGGTCTCAATATATGTGCTCCAGTGGATTTTGAGAAATTAACGTTTAAAAAAATATATATATCTGTAACAGCGGACCGGGCAGCGCTCCAGTACGCGTACTTTTCGCGCAACGGAGCTTTGTGAAGCGAAGCTGATTGGTTCTCCGGCGTCTGTAAACATTCCAAACAGTCCGTAGCGGCCGCCATCTTGTCTCTCGGTAGGATCGAGAGACAAGAGGAGGCCAAAGCGAAGGGGCAAATGACCATAAGGGGGAATAGTAGATCCTCGCTGACCCCCTAGGTTTGATGTGGAGGTTTTAAAAGGGCCCCGCGGGGCAAAAAAAAAAAATAATAATAATAATCGAACGGCTGAATGGATTTGCACGAAACTTGGCAAAATATTAGGGACTGGTAGCCCGATGTGCCTTTGCTAGGTCTCAATATATGTGCTCCAGTGGATTTTGAGAAATTAACGTTCAAAAAAAGATATATATCTGTAACAGCGCTCCGCTTCGCGTAACGGAGGTTTGCGAAGCTGATTGGTCATTCTGTCACTGGGCTATAGTTGGGCTACATCTGGCTGATATTTGGGCTACATTTGTTTTTTTTGTCTCTGGCGGCCATCTTTGGGCTACATTGGGCTACATTGGGCTTCATTGGGCTTCATTGGGCTACATTGGGCTACATTTGGGCTCCAACATATATATAGGCCAATGTAGCCCAATATATATTTTTCAAAGTTAATTTTCGTAAAAACCACTGGAGCATATATCTTGAGACATAGCAAAGGCACATCGGGCTACCAGTCCCTACAATTTTGCCAAGTTTCGTGGAAATCCATTCAGCCGTTCGAGCTAAAAGTGAGTCCAACCGCCCTATGGAAATGAAGGAAATGAATGGGTAATTTGTAATTAGCAAATAGCTCATCGCAAACTAGGAATGGTAAAGAATCACTATTTATTCCTTAAAGTTCGCTATTTAGGAAATGCAAAAAACTTTGATGATACATATGGCGGTTCATCTCTAACAAGATAAGAAGCATAGGGATAGATTTATGATGACTGGCGCATCACCAGGGATGTGTTAGTCATTCTGTGCCGCTGTTCCGTCACCTATGGTGTGCTGCATTTACAATGCGGCGCATCATGGGGCAAAAACAGCACAGATGCGTGATGTATCTGTGCCGTAAAGGTGGCGCATTGCTGGAGTTGTATCGCAAGTGTGATGAAGCTCCAGCAAGGGTCGGGGGTGCCCCTGTCGCAGGGTTTCTGTTCTCACACAGAACTGTGGACAGAGGATTGGAACCTCGGCGAATTAGGGTGCCCCAAAACTCACCTTAGTAATCAAAAACCCCTTAGCAAGCTAGGTACAGTGTCACATTGGATATAACAAACTCTCAATGTTTAGACAATCCAGAATATGAAATTATAGTACCTCAGGATACGTGGAACTCATGAACAGTCGGTCGTTATATATTTCTTAGAAACCAGAACATGGAGTTAAGAAGAACACATGTGTATTTGAAATGTTTATTTACTAATGCCGTCTTCTCAGGCGTAGTATCTTAGATAATACAAGTACACATATTATCAGTAGCAAAATTACCAGCATAGTTACTAGTACATAAAAAGCGAATGGTGACAGTATGTTAACATGCTGTAAATGAATAAGAGTTAGCAACACTTATAAGCAGCCGCGGGCCGTGGAGGGAGTTACGGTGGGGCAGGGAGGCGGGGAGGGGGAGGGGCAGGGTGGAGAGGGCTCCACCCTGCCCCTCCCCCTCCCCGCCTCCCTGCCCCACCGTAACTCCCTCCACGGCCCGCGGCTGCTTATATCTCACCCTCCCTAATACACATATTATATTATTTGCTAAGAAGGTCTCTTTGTGTTGGTTTAGGGCGTGCCCATACTTTAGTGTCTTAGATTTGAAGGAATCACATCAGCATACACCAGCTCTCTCTTCATGTGAACCGCATCAACTGTTGTGTATGTGTGTTCGGCAAAGCAATATAAAACCCGCCTCATGCCCAGAATTGGCAGAAGTTGCACTTATGTTATGAGTATGAAGTCGTGGAGATCAGACCTCATAACAATTCTGTATCGTGTTGTTCTTGAAACTTCAGCACTCGCTGTACAGATATAGTTTAACAAGCAAAGCAGATAGTAGAGCAATAACATATTATTCTCATGTAAACCACGATGAACTACTAGGTTGAAAGCTAAAGCAACAACTAAGTGTCGTGTGCAGAAGTTGCAAAAAAGGAAAAATGGCGTTTAAACCGGTAATGAGCCCATGCTAACTTAACACGGTGTAAAGATATCCAGGACCTAGATGACACCTCCTCATGATCCGGAAACGAACTGAATAAGATAATAGAAGTGCCATCTCATGAGAGCAGATTGCAAGTTTATATGTGGACGGTCCGCAAGGTAAAGCATTAAAAACTAGGAAAATTTAATGCTAAAGAAAAATAAAACAGCCAAGTACTTTATCGAGTCTTAAGCCAATAGGCAAGCTAAATAATAAAAACTTGACAAATAAGTCAATGAATTGTCAATGAAATGCTAGTACTCAGCATATCAAACATGAAAAAGGTCTATGACATAACTGTGTATGCAAAATAAGCTGCAACAGCCTCCAATAGGAAGTCACCGTCTTCATCCGAAAAGAGTTCAGCTATCCAATTTAAAAGCGGAAAAGAACATACGTGCTCTCCCAGCACCGGATCCTCTATCACCATCAGAGGACAGCTTGGTGGGTTTTCAAGAAAGCTCTGTTCCAAGAAAGACTGTGTTGCCGCCAGTAAATTCCAGGGACCAATTAGTCCATGCATCAATGCCACAGCCATAATCCTTTCGCCAGGACAAACCAACTCGTGAGTAATGATAGGAGTCATCAGCTGATTAAAGTCGACGTCAGGAGAAACCGGTCCGCAGAGACACAAATCAATGGCCCAATCGAAATCACAGGTCAGGCAGTGAAATACAGGCTGGACACAGGTGAAGTAGGAGAATCGAAAAGATAATCCATATGCCGTGCTTAATATCGCCAACGGCATTGTGCCATAATATTCTAGCATGCGATTGCGGAACAGTGTCAGCAGCTGCAGGGCGGGAGCTTGCACAGGAGGGACATCCATATTTAAAAATGTAAAAAAGCACAAGAGCGTCCGCTGGTAATGCAAGTAAAAATGGGAATCCACGAAGCAGAGTGGAAAAAATAGAATGAAAGAAAGCAGGGATGACTCCAAAGATTTTCTCAAATGAAGTCACGAGACCACTGGTAACAACTTTAAAAAAGTGCGCCAGGGCCTTTGTGGAGGACGCGTTAAAGATAGTCCGAACCATCTTGCTGAAATGGAAAGGCAAATCTGTATTGAAAAGGGTCTGCACCTCTGTACGGGTGTTCGCTATGTGAAGCACGAAAGTTTCACGGGCCGAACTCAAGGCCACCTCTCTCTGAGACAAAAGAGCTCTTATTCTTGCCATGCCGTTGAAATCTGCTCCCAAGGTTGGTATTTGTGGCGAGATTGAAAACTCCCTATGTTCATGTGTGGGAGGAAATAGAACATTTCTGCAGCAAATAACCCGTTCACTTACTGTTACGATAAAAGGAATACTTTTAATTAACCCAGAACAATCTTCATTATTGAGCATCAAATAACTACCATTTTCCAACAACTTGAACGTGGGGATGATAGCAGGAACTGGCGTGCCTTGCAACACGCAAGCCATATTTGGTCGGTGTTTGTTGCATGAACCGTGTAACTGTATGTGCCTACACATTAGTGAATGATGTGGCGTCTCAGTGCATTCCTCTCCATTCAGATAAACTTCTTGATCATCTTTGAAACATCTGTATGTGTATGGAAGCGACCAGACCTCATGAAGAAAAGCACTACCTAAAGGTTCATAACGACCTATTGGTATATATTTCATACAATTTGAAAACTTATATAAAGCAAAAGGCAGCGTTATTAAACCGTGGATAAGGCACGTTGCCAAAAAACCCGCAATCCTCTGCTGATGACGTCACTGAGCATGTCATGAATGATGTAATATGTGACATCATCAGCAGTGGATTACGGGTAATAGTATCTCTAGTTTACTCCCCTATAGCTGTCTTTCTTTTAACATAAGTGTCTGTTTCCTTCCCTTATACTTACTGTTCTTTTTTTTAAAAAAAATGTTTGGTTCACTTCCGGTTCCCGTACCGGCGAGCGAACTGGGAAGCGAACTACGAGAAATAGAGGTTGGCACAGTTCCAAATATTGTACCAATTTTTTAATAACGGGGAGGTAGTTCTGAAAAGAACTTTTTTTTTTATTGTTTTTGTTGTTTTATATTTTTTTTATTATTTTTCTGAACATTTTTTTACTTTTTTTGAATTTTTCTGAACAGTTTTATATTTTTTTGGGTTTTTCTTGGAGGGGGCAATGAAAACGATTCATTGTAAAGGGCTCAACAGGAGCAACAAAACAAAAAAAAAGTATTTATTATTTGGGGCGTTTCGTACAAACTTGCATATGATTGTCAATAGCTCTGTTGATCAGAGTGATGCTACTTTCTCTGTAGCAAATGAATCCATTGCAATGTACGCAGACTTGTTTTACTTCACCAAATCTCATTTGTATATTTGGCACCATCTCCCTGCCCTCTGGTCCCGTTACTTCCGGTACAACAGATCTTCTGGCCATAATAGGGAGATTATCTAGGTCGTTCCGAAACTGTGCAGCACTGTAGTTGTTAGGATGCCACCTAGTCATATGGCGATGCATTGTGTAGTTTCCGAAACTGTATTTTTTCTCGGTCCCTCTGGACAGTCTATCTTGACATATAAGGCAAGTTACGTATCTTGCATTTACTTTTTTCTGACCTTTGGGAATTTTAAAAAACTTGCCAAATGAAGTTTTCTTTCCGGTGAGACGTCCTGGGCTCCTCAGGCAAAAACTGCCTCTCTTCGTGCTCGTCGTCCTGTTCCTCTTCTTCCTCTTCTTGTTGAATTATAACTTGAGCAGGTGGTCCACTCTTCCTTGGATGTGGTGGAGGTGGTGGGGAAGCACCAGCTGAAGCTACTAAAGAAGCCATTGCTCACTGGTAACAAAGGGTCTTTCTCTCACAATGATGAAAGTCAGAGTGAGGAAAGAAGGAGGGATTTTCATCATTTGGGAAAAACAAGAGTTCTCAACCAATGAAAAGTGTTCATTTTAGATTATATGACCTAGTCTTACATCATTAGGAAACCAAAAGTGAAATGAACCAATGAAAAGTGTTATTACCAAGTCACATGACCTGCTGTGTTTACGTTAAGCCCTTTGCAGGGCCTCCCGGTTTGCTTCCAGAAACCTGCGCTTTGCGACTCGCTTCGCGTACCAGTTCGCTAACGTAGCACGTCATATGACGTATCACGCGACAACGTGAAACGTCATGCGGACGGGAGGCGTCACGATGTTGTTTTCTAACGCGGCAGTTGCGGTAAAGAAACGTTTACCGGCTCGCGGTCTATTTCGCGGCATCAAGGTCAGCTAACGGGAAGCTTCCCGATTCGCGAAGCGGGAACGAAGAAAAAAAAATATTTAAAAAAAAAATTATTCATAAACATATAAAATATATTTTTGGATTTAAAGAAGAATACATTTTACAGCTACAGATGTTAGCTGTTAAAAAACCAATGAAATTCACTGAAAAAACCATAGGTTATAGACCATATATAGTTAGGAATTAGCATTTACAAAACCTTGAAAATTCACTGAAAAAACCATAGGTTATAGACCATATATAGTTAGGAATTAGCATTTACAAAACCTTATTTTACTCACACAAAACCATTGAAATTCCATATATAGTTAGTTGCACTAACTATATATCGCGCACCCGCAATCCACTGCTGATGATGTCACATATTACATCATTCATGACATGGTCAGTGACATCACTGATGACATCACTGATGACATCTCAAATGACATCACTGATGACAACATCCAGTGACTGTATGTTTCTGTAAAGTTAAAATGTGTCTTACATATTGAAGAATGAGTGGAAGTATAAGTGTCTGGACAAAGGATTTAGTAGGTGCATGACTGAATGTATGAGTGAGTGATTAAATGTGTCTCACTGAGTGCATGGGTTAGTGACTAAACTGTCTTAATTTGTGCATCATTATGTCTGTTGTTCTGTAAACTGCTGCATGTGTTGATCAGTAGCTATATGATTAACTATATGGGTTACTGATTGATTGTCCAAGTATTTGTATGGGAGACTGAGTGTGTGTGTGGCTGGCTGGGAGGTGTGTGACTCTGTGCAGATCAATGTGTACTTGTATCAATGATTGTATAAGAAGGTAAGTATGTGTTAGTATATGTTTGAAAATGTAAGGTGCTCTATGTTTAACTGTATAGACAAGAAAATGGAAGTGTCATTGATTCTTTACAGGACTGACTAGGTGTGTGAGTAACTCCATGGATGAGTGGCAGACTGTGAGTGTCTGTATTGGTGTATGAGTGCATATGATAGTGTTGTAAAGATGAGTGATTGTATGTATGAATGATTGTATGGGTGAATGAGTGAATGTGTGTGTAGACATAGGAATCAGTGAGTGCGTATGTAGTAACTAGTATTGGTGTGTCAATGGTTTCAAAAATTATACTCTGTATTTAACACTGGGTGAAACAGAGGTTATATTAAAATGTGAGGAGATGCATTGTATTGTCACATGAATGATGTCATCAGTGATGTGGTCATTGATGTCAAATGAGATGTCATCAGTGATGTCATTTGAGATGTCATCAGTGATGTCATCAGTGATGTCACTGACCATGTCATGAATGATGTAATATGTGACATCATCAGCAGTGGATTGCGGGTGCGCGATATATAGTTAGTGCAACTAACTATATATGGAATTTCAATGGTTTTGTGTGAGTAAAATAAGGTTTTGTAAATGCTAATTCCTAACTATATATGGTCTATAACCTATGGTTTTTTCAGTGAATATATATATATATATATATATATATATATATATATATATATATATATATATATATATATATATATATATATAAATCTGGAGTGGTAGTCAATATTTTGGCCACACTCTTTTGGCAGGTGAAGGGTTAAACGTCGATATTCTGGTGAAACACTGTCTCTAAACTCGTAATAAGTGCCTTTGACACACTTTCTGAGGCATAAGTGGATGCTGAGAACTTTTTTTTTAAGAAACATTGCATCATTCTTTCAACAGTAAGAGTAGCTTTCATTTTTTTTACTTCGTTTTAACCAATCAGATTTTCTGTTCTTATCAGGATCGGAGAAAGCGCGTTTTTTTTTTAAGGGTATAAAAGAAAAACAATAATGCAAAATTACCAAAGACAAGTAGTGAGCTATTATTTTCAAGTCTCCAACCTAATTCTAATGCAATATCCTCATTAATATACGTCCAAATACATTATTTTCAGTAAAGATTTGAAGCTGCTAGGTACATGTTCTACTTTGTAGTGGGCCTATTTTATAAGCAACAATAGGGCCCTTGCATTGACAAAATGACATTTGTGGAGTTTCTATTCTGGTCGCATTTCTGTTAAGAAAATGCTTCCTATGAACGTAATCATTCATAATGTTTGATCTTCGTACACACTGTTTGATCTCAGTGGGTGCATACAAAGGGTCAGGTTCTTTGTTCTAGAGACTGCTTTGAAGCAGCACACCAATCTTAAAAACATCTATGTATAGAACTACTTGACAGTGCACATCCAAGCAATACTTTATGCTAATCTGAGTAAATATGCGTATGCGAAGCACAATCAAAGGGCTTTATGCTTGGTGTATAATTAAAATCTGTCAATGAATATCATTATTATGAATGAATACAGAGAAGGGTCATTTGGATCAGTCAATGAATATCATTATTATGAATGAATGCATAGAAAGATCATTTAGTTCCTCGTTCTAAAATCAGGCGTAAAACTCTGGCTTTAACAAAACATCTTTTTTTGTTTTTGTTTTGGGTGTTTTAATGGAGTGTGCGTGTCTCGCAGTGTGTGAAGTACCTAGTGAGTCAACCATAGAAACTGCGCTATTGTGTACATCAAAAGAGGCAGTCAAATGTCACGTTTTGATTATGCTACAGACATGGAGCAGAGTTGAGAACTTCCAATTCATTTCCATAGTGAAAAGCCCACGCCAAATGGTTTTTTCATTGCATCTACTTAAGAGTGAAGCGAGGACGAGTAGAATCATGAAAATAATGTGATTTATATGTGATTTCAAGAGAACGTGCATGGATACAAAGTTAATTTCGAATAAAACTGAAGAATACTTCATTCTATAAAGGGCATAGGGCTTCTTTTGGTGTAGGTGGTTGAAAGGCTTGTAATTGTTCTGTGGTAAAGTGCACAGTGGTAAAATGCACCTTTGTAGGAATTCAATTTTTGTATCATTTTGTCCATGCCAATTTGTCTCTGCTTTGGAGTAGGGCTGCTAGACAGCCTTCAGTAATATGTATTCAGCTAAATAGGTTTTAATTTGTATTCCCAGTACCACGAAGGCCAAACTTGACTTATAAAGTACTAGGCGGTCTAATAATATAACACCTACCACTATTGAAGAAAAATTTAAAACACACACGTTCTAATGCCCAGAGACATTTATAGAAGCTGTGAGTCAGGATAATTGTACATCAGTGCTGGAAAGGAAATATCAGTCAGCTTCGAGGTCGTCCTGCCTCTGACTGCTGCAATGCAGAGCTCATGTATCATGGGAGAAATCAACCCTAACTATCTAAGAAGATCCAGAGCTTGGTACGTATGATTAAACCTCAACAATGGGTAACTTAGAATGAAAAGATCTCACATATATGCAAACTATTTGCCTTCTTTCAGGTATGAAATATGGAATGTGCTAACTCTCATTAATGAAGTATCCATACATTTTGTTAGAGATTATAATACTTTCAAACATTTGGTTTGAGAGCCAAATATCCTTCACAGTTCTTAATAAACCTATCCGAACCAAGTGCCAGGTGGGCACCACAAATGTAACACCAAATTAAGAGGCTATTTTAGGCACTCTATTCTGTTATTTGTTAATCAATAACATTGTTGTCAGCTAGTTGCTTACAAAAAGGACAGCAAGATATTATGTCTCCTCCCCTCCATGGTAATCCTTGGAAGTTTCTACAATAAGTTTCCCTTTGACCTTGCTGGGCTGAATTGATTAGTGATAGGTAGAAATGAAGGGCCCAAATGATCACTTTGTGTTCTGGGTTGCCTTCAGCCACGTCAGATTTTTAAGCTTAATTTTCTTTTAGAATTCCAGAGAAAACAAGTCACTCATAGTACATGTAACACATCACGTGGTCTTTGAAAGTGAAATCACAGACTTAGAAAAATGTACCTGAATTAGATAGGCATGACCTACAAATGGTGGGCAATATTAACTAATATTTTGTGTCATGGTTGCACCACTTTTGTAGCGCATCCAAGACGCAAAATTCTAGAATATATTTACAAAGCTACATAAGGGGTGATTTGTGCTGCCTTGCGTGGCTTTGTAAAAAAGACGTAACACAATGCAGCGGCTTGCGCTGCATTGCATTCTGTTTCATTCTGGGAGGCGTTCCAATGGTGGAACATGGGCGTTCCCATGCATCCACCCACGTTTTTCCCACAATCCCAGGTTTAAAAAGGTTTGTAATTGTGAAATTGCATGAAATTGCTACTCCTACCAGAGGACGGGGTAACGAGGAAAAAACCTTGTTATTACTTCTTTCGAAGTGTGCTGCAATCTGTAGCGCACATAGAAAGAGGAAAATGGCTTGAGGAATTGTTTTTGTGCAGGAAGATATCCATTCCTGCACAAAGACAATTCTGCTTGAAACATATTGGTGTTAGGCTGCCTGAAGAGCGTCAGCACTACGAGAAAGCAGAATTGAGCTGTATCATAGTAGATTGGGCACATTTCTGCTCTCTACCTTTCACGAAACATAGTGCAGCTAGTTGCCTTGCTACATTGCATTGCGTGAAAGGTTAGTAAATATGGCCCAGTATTCTAGAACCACTTTTACAAATCCATGTTGCCCATCTGCCAATTTATACCGCAATGAAACTAGAACAGAAACCAGAATGAAAACTCTGGCTTGTGCAGGAAAATGTCGTGCTGCTTATCAGAGCAACAATGGGATTGATGTTTCAACTTCTAACTTACACGTCTGTTGCCAGAACTTTGATCCAAACCTGAGGGAGCCAGATTTCTGAACTGGATCCATACAGAGAGTTCGTAGACATGTTTCTGGTTTGACACCTGTCTGCTTTTTGAACATGCTGTAGGGAACCCCGATGCAGAAGCTGTGAACATGTCCTGGATTCATTTTTAATTTCTGATGACAGATAATGTGTACCAGGAGTTCAGTAGATAAGCAACAACACTGCGTCTGAATTCAGATTAGTAAAGTGGGTTGACGTGACCTGCATCAAGTAAGTGCACCAAATATGCCCCCTCAATGGAAACCTTTTCCTGGCTGGAGAGCCCCTGTGCTTCAATGACTTGGTCTATCTGACAAATCTTCAAAGTCAATAGGCAAATCCACTGTAGGCACTAATCACACATCTAAGTCAATCACATGACTGTCCTAGTTGGCTTAACTAAGAACCTTTTATCAAAAAAGAGATTTGTTATGCTGATTTTTATTTTGGCATGGTAACTGGTAACTTTTAATCTCTTTGACAATATGTTTGTTTAACATTTTCACTTAAACTTGATATGTATTTTTATTGTTTTAAATTCAACTGTTGAGTATCATGTTATAACAAACACATCATATTTTCCTGAACAACCATAAAGAAATAAATGAATACGGACTTCAACATGGACTGTTAATTAATTATTTGGGTGCTGCTCTCATTGGCATTTCTATTTGTTATATAAATTTGGTCTAGACGGTGGACCCAAGAAAGAAGAGCATCACCCTTACTTGTAAGGACACTATTAGAACCTCGACCCTACTTAGTAAACTACTCTCTGGTGCATGCGGAGGTCTGCCCTCATCGTCACATCTGTTCATTTTGTATCCTTGGGGCTGCATAGAACGGGAGTTTGGAACTTTCAGGATATTATTCTACGATAATGGAGGACGACAGAGAAAAACTGGCAGCTGAACTTTTCCAACAGAGCAAAAACAAGGCTAATAACGTCAATAAGGACCCACCAACTACAAGTCTAAAAGAACACATTTTTGAAATTGGAAAAATTAAAAAAACTAGAATTGTCAAAATGGTGGGATGGGGTTACACTGAGGAACTACATGGATTTAAAAAGAGTGCCCAGAGGGCTAAGAATTCAGATTTTTCCCACCTATGATGATTTGGACGAAGATCTCTTGAAAGATTGGGAGGAAAACTTACATGCTTCCTCATATAATATGATGGGAATTTTGATAAAAAATGCAGATAGAAAAGTGGAGAAACTTAAGGTACAAATTGCAGATTTAGGCCCAGATGTAGGTAAATCTAATTTACCGACTCATAAATACCGAATTTTACCGATTCGGTATTTATGAATCGGTAACTTTGAAGGTGGCAGATGTAGGTAATTTTTAATATACAATTACTGAATCTGTAAGATTCGGTATTTACCGATTCGGTAAATACCGAATCGGTATTTCCCATTGATTCCTATGGGATTTGAAGCCCATAGGAATCAATGGGAAATACCGATTCGGTATTTACCGAATCGGTAAATACCGAATCCAGGCAGGGGGAACGGGGTGTCACTTTGACACCCTGTAGCACCCCAAATGCAGGCTTGTGTGCCATGTGGCACACATACATGCCCTAAGGGCATGTCTGTGTGTCACATGGCATAGGTGTACATGCACAGATGTGCATGTACACTGGAATTCGGTATTTTACCTCCCAATAGGATTGGGTGGTAAATACCGACTCCTAAAGGGCCTGTGGCACTCTTTGAATTGCCAGGTACATCTAGAATTACAGAATCGGTATATTTACCGATTCAGTAATTTACCAAATCGGTAATTTTACTGATTCGGTAAATATATCGATTCTGTAATTTTAAGCCCCCTACATTGCAAAACCCAAATACCGGTTTGTAACGGCCGAAATCGGCCGTTAGGGCTCCTACATCTGGCCCTTAGAGAAGGAGATTAAAGAAATGAATTTGGCAGACTTGACTGAGAAGAATTATGCAATATTGAAAGATGTTATAAAAAGATACCAACTACAGATTAAAGACAAAAAACAGAGTAAAATTAGAAGGGACGAGAGGGACTATAATCAGGGAAGGGTGTTTACTTTCGCTAAGGGATATGATAATTTAATCAAACCTAAAGCCAGAGAAAGCACTAAATCCCAGGAGGATCTTAGCTCAGTTAACTATAGCAGTTCAAGCTTATCATCTACTGATGATGCTCCTTTACTGGGAGCAGTAGGAGGAGCTAATTCAAAACAATCATATTTTTTAGACGAAATATCAAGAATAAAAAAGGGAAGGAAGTAGACAACACAGGAAATACAAGGATTGGAACCAGGAGCCAGGACAAGTTCAGGAGATAAATGTGAGGGCTCCTGACGCATTAGAAGTGATTAATCTTTCTGATAGAGTTTTGAAAGATAATGAACTCAGTGTATTGAAAAAGGTCTCTCTTTTTGTCCTATGTACATGTGTGATTTCACGGAATTGGAAATAGATTTATTTAAATTTTCACGCAAATTGAAGCTAAAGAGTTTCTTTTCAACTATGCCGGAAAAAAACAATGTCAGTACTGGAATAAAAAGCTCTGAAATGACAACTGCTGAATTATATAATGTACATTTATTAATGTCAATAACTGAGGGTGAGGGTTTTGATGTGAATGATGTTGCGTGTCTTCTGGATATCCCTACGGATTACAGTTGTTCAAGCGGTCTCAGACCCAAATCCAAATTTATTCCTCAGGGCCCTCAATTTGCATCCATTGATTTATATTGTGCTAAAACTCTAACGGAATTTCATAAACTAGAGGATCGAGGCCTAATCAAACACACTAAACTTAAGTGCAACCTGACCAATGATGAATTAATGGTGGTTAGGGACTTGAAATCAGACCAGAGAATAGTGATACGGGAGGCCGATAAAGGCGGCAATATTGTTATCTTGAATAGACAAGCCTATTGTAGCGAAATTTCTAAACAATTACAAGATAGTACTTGTTATGCTAAAGTTGTTGGAAATCCTATCAATAATGCATCTAAGGTGATATCTGAGAGGTTGCATAGTTGGAAAGAAGAGGGTTTATTGTATGAGGTAGAATTCAGATACTTGAATGTAACCAATCCCACTCATCCTTTTATATACATTTTACCCAAAGTTCACAAATCTAGAACTAACCCTCCGGGGCGACCCATCATTTCAGGTATTGGGAGCCTGACTGAGCATTTATCTGAATTCGTTGATTTATTTTTGAAACCATTAGTGGTTAATCTTCCATCCTACATCAGGGATGCTACAGATGTATTAAACAAACTTCAGGACATCAAATGGGAGGATGGTCTAATTTTGGCCACTCTTGATATAGTAGGGTTATACACCTGTATTCAAAAAGAACAAGGTATACGAGCACTTAATCATTTCTTGGTTAGTCGAAGTGCCAGCCTACGGGACCACTCGAACATGTTGGTTGAGATGAGTTTACTGATACTAGAGAATAATTTCTTCTTGTACAACAATGAATGGTATCACCAAATACGAGGGACGGCGATGGGTTCCAGGTTTGCTCCCTCTTATACAAATCTTTTTATGGGTTGGTATGAGAGGGAGCATGCCTGGAGGCGCAGGGCCAATGAATGGATGGATAACATTATATTTTGGGCACGGTTTATTGACGACATTCTGATCATTTGGAGGGGCTCTGTCACGGATTTACTTCAGTATTTTGATTATTTGAATGAGAACAACTTTAATGTCACTTTAACATTGAATTATAGCAGCAATAGCATCAGTTTATTGGATATAGACCTATTTGTGGAAGGTGACAAGATCATGAGCAAACTACATAGAAAAGACACTGCTACCAACTCAATACTTAGAGCAGACAGTGCCCACCCAATTTCAGTTACTAAGGGCATTCCCTACGGTGAGATGCTCAGAATTCATAGAAACTGTAGTAAAGAGGAGGATTTTCACAAGGAATTGGATGCATTACAATGCAGACTTCAACAGAGGGGCTATAAACATAGTCATCTCTCGAAGGCTAGATCAAGGATCATGAAAGTGGATAGAAAATGGACTTTAGAACAACCAAAAAAGAGGGACAGTAGTAAACAACAACTGGCCTTCGTGACTACCTTTTGTGCTCAGAAGGATCTTATATATAAAGCCTTAGAAAAAAATTGGGACTTACTAAGAGGTGTACCGGGCTTGTCATCATTGATTGGGGACAGACCGAAGTTAGTCTACAAAAGAAGTCATACCATTAAACAAATGGTGACCTACAATTATCTTGAACCAGTATTGACACGAAATACTGCATGGCTGCCACAATCACCCAAAGGTTTTTATTCCTGCGGGTCTTGTAGTGTCTGTGACATGGGAATAAACAAAACAAAAAATGTTTCCTTTAATACAACTCGGAGATTTGTAATCAATGAGTTTATTAATTGTAATAGCACTGGAGTCGTATATGCCATTATTTGTCATTGCGACAAGGTATATATTGGGAGTACGAAAAGAATGTTGAAGATTGGAATACAGGAGCACAAACGAGCTATAGTTAATTCTGATGACAAATCCCCCCTTTATCATCATATAAGGGAGGTTCACCCAAATCAGAATAATATAAAATTCCATGGTATACAAAAGATCAGTCCTAGCATAAGAGGTGGGGACTGGGTTCCTAAGCTAAGAAAGCAGGAAGCAAAATGGATCAGCAGATGCAGGTCCGCCAAGGTTGGTTTAAATTGTGAGACAGAATTACATCACTTTCTTTGATTAGATGAATTTTACTCAGTACAGGCTCCCTTTAGGTAGTAGTGGGTATCAAGGTTAAGATGTTAATATCCTATATGGAATCTCGCAATCAGAACACTGATTCAATTTTTTTACGAGGATTTTCAAAGTGATATTAGATACCTAATTGTAATATTTTAAGTCCAAGTAAATATTCGTTTTAAACTAGTATCGATCTGTATATCCATTTGATATCGTCAGGTTAGACAGTTAATTCGTGTGGTAGGAATTTTCATCACAATATCGTAGAAATTGTGATTATTGTAACAAACAAAATCTTTTCGAATATTTTAAACGAATTATGTGAGATGTCTGGCTCATGATTTATGTCTGGACAATGTTGTACCTTGAATTTCGATGTATGAGTTGATTTCAATGTTAATATATTCGAACAAATGGTCAGCAATCAACTTAGTCGTAATACAGGTAAAGATGCTTTACCCAGCTTTTCTAACACCGTTTTCGTAACCTACTACTTTGCCGGGGATTAAGCGACTAGCGGCTTCATATCCGTAGGCAATTGCCGGATACACAATTTCAGCATAGATAAGTAACGTTTCTGATTGGTGGTTTGGGTATTTCCGGTTTTGGTAAAACTAGCGGACCACTTTGGAACACACTTTACACCATAGAAATACTTGATTTTTATTGGCTACGGGCCGTTTTCCGGTTGAGTGAAACAACGGAGGGTTTACATGCAATGCGGTAACGCGAAGCTAGGCAACCGATTGGTTGGGACTCGGCGGACCAAATAGAAAACTATATTCTTTCCCGCCATAGAGCCGATTGTGATTGGTTGACACCGTACATAAATAGTGGGCAGGTATCACTTAACAAATTGCACGTCAGGTTTATCACGACCCGCTGCTGCCGGAGTCTCATACTGGGCCGTCTCTACAGATATTGATTCTAAAACGTTAGACTCTAGGAGAACACTAGGATAGATTTGATTTGGTGAATATGCGTTTTAAGATTGGAACTAATAGTGGATGTGATTTTTATTTTATTTAGATTGTTTACGGATCACTGATGGTTTACGAAATAACAAGGCATTGAAGGGGATTATTACCGCTTTATAAGCTAAGGTGAGGGATCTGTTGAGAATGTTTTTACTTCGAGTTAGGAGATCATAGCAAGAGAGTTTGAATTAATTGTTGGTCGTTTTTTGAATTTGTAGATCGACAATTAGGCCTTTCAAAAAACGGGCGTCACATTATGGTTTGACAAATAGTAGTCACTCTGGTACTTCTCCATACGAATAAGGAATAGGAGAAGATGATAATCACTTTACAAATAAAGGTGAGATTGGAAAAAAGTCTTGCCACGTGTAATAACATGTATTTTGTGAAATTGTTTTGAAAATATGGATTTCTAATTACTGGCTGTGTTTTTTCGATTCTGCTGATTACCGTTTTTTGATAAACTTCTCAACCCAATTACATGATACATATGAAATTATTTCCCTGAATCAGGCGAGCGTAAAAATTGGTCGAATAGGCAGACTTGATGTCATTTTTTGATTAGATTTGATTGTATATACTTAACCTATATTTAACATTGAATTTGAAAGGGGAGGTCACATCCACTTGGAGGTTAAGCCTCAGGGATGTACTAGACAATTCAATGCCACAGATTTATATTGTTAATTTGTGATTGAAATAAGGGGCCAAAACCATACAATGTTGTTCTGCATAATTCGTTACAGATCTGATTGTTCTGAATATCTTACTGGCTGGTGGGATCTATAGATAAAGTTGATTTAGTGGAATTAGTCACCTATGTATGATGAATGTTCTTTAACTGAAGAAATGAAACGCTATAATGAGTAGAATGTAAAATGTAGTTTGGCTAAAAATGTTTTTTTTGTATTTATGTTGCATTTTGACATATTGTTTTGTTACTTTCACAGACATGATGATGTCCCAATAGGGACGAAACGCGTAGGCTGTTGTTTGTTCTATAACAAAAACTTTGAAACAACGACTGAAGTTGAAATATTGGATTGATTTGATTTCTTGTGATATATGGACTGCTTTTGTTGGAAACTGAATAACCATAAAGAAATAAATGAATACGGCTTCAACATGGACTGTTAATTAATTATTTGGGTGCTCCTTTCATTGGCATTTCTATTTGTTATATAAGTGTGATCTAGACGGTGGACCCAAGAAAGAAGAGCATCACCCTTACTCGTAAGGACACTATTAGAACCTCGACCCTACTTAGTAAACTACTCCCTGGTGCATGCAGAGGTCTGCCCTCATCGTCACATCTGTTCATTTTACATCATATTTTCCCCTGGTGATTGCCCTGCTGATAAGGAATAGCAACGGAAGTCGATAACACGTACTGAAAAATGTTTACTTTTGTGTCCTGGTATGTTGGGTGAAGGATTTCAGTTAAAGCTCATAACAACACCATTACAGCCTCCCTTACCTCATAGACTCCAGAATAATTTTCGTAAGTTGTTAGCAGCAGAGGGATTCTGTCAACTGTGTGTCCACTAGCTACTAAGTAGCTTAGGAGTAAAGACAAAAATTCATTTGCAAGTATAATTATTGCATTTTGGAGAAACCACTTTATTGAACTGGTTACCATAACAAACAAGGTAAAGCGATTTTTAGATTAATATAGTGCAATCCTTTCTAATGTATGTTAGAATCCCATCAGTTAAGATAAAATAACCCTTAATCACATTTGTATCATGCTTCATCGTTGGGTCTATCATCATCCATAGATTGATTGTTAGAACTGGGGATCTCTAGTTGGCAGAGGTACGTACCACTGTCCAAATAGGGACCCTTGCTCCTAGTCAGGGTAAGGAGGATACACTCTTTAGATAACCCCTGCTCACCCCCTTGGTAGCTTCGCACGAGCAGTCAGACTTATCAAAGGCATTGTGTAAAGTATTTGTACCAACACTCACAGTAACACAGTGAAAACACCACAAATGGACTCCACAACAGTTTAGAAAAATAGAAGTAATTAATCTAAACTAATACAAGACCAAAACAACAAAAATCCAACATACAGAGTTCAAGAGTATGGTTTCAAAAAGAGTTCTTAAGGTTGCGTTAAAATAATCCACTGTTGCATCACGTTTTAGCCAACAGTACCTTTAGATGCGACAAAAGTTCCAAGTGAAAGCCGCAGCGTTGAAAATCAAGCGATGCATCACTCCTGAGACCCTGGGGAGACGATGCGACACCCCCGCTGGACGTTGCGGACGTGTGCGACGAATCTGGTCTGTATCGGGAGGGAGGCAATACCTTGTATGGATTCCGGTGCGGTAGGTTTCGTAGGAAGTGTCTCGCAAAAGGTACAATGCGACGATCTTCTGGACGACGACGATCTCAGGTGCGGCGGCGATGCACGGCGCAGCGTCAATCTTCTCCTCTTGCGGCCCCTCGATGCGATGGCTCTGCGATGACTCTCGCAGCGACGTGATGGGGTCCGCAAGCAAGCGGTGAGATGATCTCACCCAGTGACGACAGGCCCTTCGACGATACTCGCAGCGATGGTACTTTTCCTCCACCGGAGCGATGCGTTCTGCAAGCAAAGGATGCGTCGGTTCTTGCAGTGGCAGCAGGCGCTGCGACGATCTCGTTCTTTGCGGCGGCAGGAATTTCCTCGCACTGACGGGGATGCGCTCCACAAGCGAGCGATGCATGAAGCTTTGCACAAAGTCTTTAGTATTTTCTTTTCCAGCTAAAAATTCCAGAGACCCCACCACTGGCCCAAGCACTCTAGGAAGGACAAACCTCTCTCAGTAGAGTTCAGGGAAGCTGGGGGTGAAGTCCTTTTGTTCCTGGGACTTCTTAACAGGGAGCCAGCTCAATTCAGGCCCTTGGAGATCTCTTCAAGCAAGGGAACAAAGCACAAAGCAAAGTCCTTCCCCTCTCCTTGGCAGCAAAGCAACTGGAGGTCAGCCCACAAACACACAGCAGGACAGTCCTTCATCTTCAGTCTTCCAGCTTTCTCCTTGGCAGAGGTTCCTTCTTGATTCCAGGATGATCTAATTTTCTGTAGTCAGGGGTCCTATACTTATACCCCTAAAAGTCTTTGTTCCCTTTCTGCAGGAGGGCTCTGAGCCCGGTTTGAACCAGTTCTGGGTGTTCCTTGAGCACTTTGTTTTCCTGGCCTCTCCTTTCCTTTCAGAGAGAGGGATGCAGGGTCATCAGCCGCCCAGCAGGATGTGGAGCCAGCATTGTGGAAGGCAGGCACAGCCCTATTCAGGCCCAGGTGCTATCCCCTCCCACCAATCAAGATGCAGATGCAGTCATTCAGCCTAGGGCTGACTCAGCCAACCTCCTGGGGGCTCCCCAGCCCCAGTCACTCTCAAACCAGACAGTCAATTCACAAACAGGCCAAGGCACACAGAAAGGTCAGACAAGAGAACAGCACCTTTCTAAAAGTGCCGTTCTCAAACATAGGATTTAAAAACCACCTTTCCTAATAGATGTGTTCTGAGTTCAGGGATACCAGACTTTTATGTCCTACCTTGCTACTATGGGAAGGTAGCCTTACAATACTGAAAAACGAAAATGGCTGTCATTCACTACCAGAGCATGTCACCTGCACTAGTACATGCTCTACCTTTCACATACACTGCACCCTGCCCAAGGGGGTACCTAGGGCCTTTCATTGGGGTGACTAATGTGCACAGAAAGGGAAGGGTTAGGCCTGGTCAGTGGGGACACTGACCAGGAGGACATGGCAGTTCACAGACTGCACACAGGCACTGCGGTGGCAGGCCTGAGACACCATTTTAGGGCTACTCCTGTGGGTGGCACAATCAGTGCTGCAGGCCCACTACACTAGTAGCATGTGTATCACCAGCCCTGGCACACTCAGTGCACTTTACTAGGGGCTTCTTGGTGATACAAATATGCCAATCATGGATAACCAATCACAATAACAATTTATACAGGGAGCACTTGCACTTTGACACTGATCAGCAGTGGCAAAGTCCCCAAAGCATCTAAACCTGCAATACCGAAATCCAGCACAGCATCAAAAATACAGGAGGTAGAGGCAGAAAGAAAGGGGGAAACCACGCCAAGGATGCCAGGTCTTACACGTGTCCCCTCCAGCTGAAAGTGGGGAGAACTACCCACTCTCTTGGGAGTTCTCTTCACTAAGGCGGAAAAACCTGGACAGACCATCAGCATTGGCGTGTTCTGTGCCAGGGCGGTGTGCCACCATAAAGTCCATTCCCTGTAGGGAGATGGAGCACTTCAACAGTTTTGGGTTCTCACCCCTCATCTGCATTAACCATCTGAGGGGCCTGTGGTCTGTCTGAACATGGAAGTGTGTCCCAAACAGGTAGGGCCTCAGCTTCTTCAGAGCCCAGACCACAGCAAAAGCTTCCCTTTCAATTGCACTCCTCCTCTGCTCGCTGGAGAGTAGCCTCCTTCTAATGAAAGCTACAGGTTGGTCCCAGCCCTCGTCATTGATTTGTGAGAGTACTGCTCCCACACCATGCTCTGAAGCGTCTGTCTGCACTAGAACTCACTGTCTTCAGGGCATCAATAGCAGTTTGACAGGCATCGGTCCAATTCACTTTCCTGGGCTGTTTCTTTGAAGTAAGTTCCGTCAAGGGGGCAACGATGGTGCCATATGCCTTGACAAACTGTCGGTAATACCCAGTGAGACCTAAAAAGGATCTCACCTCTGTCTGTGTCTTGGGGGGCTCCCAAGCCAGAATGGTATCAATCTTCGCCTGTTGGAGTGCAACCTGGCCACTCCCCACCTGGTGTCCCAAATACACCACAGATCCCTGCCCTATCTGGCACTTGCTGGCCTTGATAATGAGGACTGCCCTTTGCAGAGCCTTCAACACTTCACAGAGGTGTTGCAAGTGTTCCTCCCAAGTGGAGCTAAACACAGCAATGTCATCCAGGTGTGCGGCGCTGAATTCCTCCAGCCCGGTCAGTACCTGGTTAACCAGTCTCTGGAATGTGGCAGGGGCATTCTTCAATCCAAAGGCCATGACTCGGAACTAGAAGTGCCCCTCTGGCGTGGGGAATGCCGACCTCTCTTTGGCCCCCTCAGTTAAGGCAATCTGTCAGTACCCCAAAGGTAAATCAAACGTACTGAGGTACTGGGCAGCTCCCAACCGATCCACGAGCTCATGAGCTCTGGGGATGGGGTGTGCGTCAGTCTTGGTGACCGCATTGAGCCCACGGTAGTCCACACAAAACTGGAGTTCTGGAGTGACACCGGGCACAGCAGCTTTTGGCACTAAGACCACTAGGCTAGCCCAGGGGCTGCTGGAGGGCTCAATTGCCCCCAGTGCCAACATCTTGGAAACTTCTTCCTTGATGCTGGCCCTGACCTTGTCAGCTACCCTGTAAAATTTCTGTTTCACAGGCAGACTATCTCCAGTGTCCACATCATGGACGCACCAATTGGTGACACCTGGGGTCAGGGAGAACAGGGAGGAACACTGACACAACACCTGGTAACAGTCCCTCTGCTGTTCATGGGTCAGGGTGGTGTAATATATTTAATTGGTTTTACATATGCTTTATCTTTGTTTCTTAAGCCAGCTTCCTCACCTGTGTTCTAGAATGATATTATTGAAAGCCTTCATGTGAATCTTAGTGTCAGTTATTCCCTTTATGCTTGGTGGATATGACGTCTTATACTTACCTGATTACTTGAAGAATAAATCTACATTATTTCATCTTCTACTGGCGTTATTGTACTTCATTACAGGTGGACGAGAGGACCACACCATCCACTGACCCACCTTGCTCCTTGGCTGCCAGGAGGTCAGGGAGAGGATCACTATCCTCTACCCTTCCAGCATCTGTAGCCATGAGCATTGTCACTTCAGACCTCTCAAAGTGGGGTTTGAGGCGATTCACATGCAAGACTCTCAGGGGCTGCCTGGGAGTCTTCAAGTTAACCAGGTAGGTTACTTCGCTCTTGTGCTCCACCATGTCATATGGCCCAGACCACTTGTCTTTGAGCACACAAGGCTCTACTGGCACCATCACCCACACCTTCTGCCCAGGTTGAAATTCGACCAGAGTGGTATTCAGGCCGTACCATCTTTTCATTTCTTCCTGGCTAGCTTCTAGGTTCTCCTGAGCAAGTTTCCTGAAGCGTTGTGTCTGGTTGCGGACGGCCAGCACATAGCTGAACCCGTCCTGGGGGTTTTGCCATGGGATTTCTCCCATCACTCCTTCACCAGTGTGAGAGGTCCTCTAACAGGATGGCCATACAGCAGTTCAAAGGGACTGAATCCTAAGGACTTCTGAGGCACCTTGCTGTAGGCAAACAACAGGCAAAGTAGAAAGAAATGTCCCACTTCCGTCTCATTGGCTCCGCTAGGCCCATAATCATACCTTTCAGGGTGCAGTTGATCCTTTCAACCAACCCATTTCCTTGAGGGTGGTAAGGAGTGGTGAACTTATAAGTTACCCCAGACTCCTCCCACAGAGACTTCATGTACCTAGAGTTAAAGTTGGTACCCCGGTCGGAGACCACCTCTCGGGGGAACCCCACATGGGAAAAGATCCCGGTCGATGCACGGCCCACCACGGGTGCTGTTATTGTCCTGAGAGGGATTGCTTCCGGGTACCGGGTGGCATGGTCCACCAAGACCAGGATGAACCTGTTGCCTAAGGCTGTCTTGGGGTCCAGTGGCCCCACAATGTCGATGCCCACCCGCTCAAAAGGGGTGCTCACCAAAGGAAAGGGTTGGAGGGGTGCCTTGCACTTCCCTCCGCTCTTGCCACTGGCCTGACATGTCTGGCAAGATCTACAAAAGGTACTGATGTGCTTCTTCATCTGAGGCCAGTAGAAGTGGGTGACAAGCCTTTGGAAGGTCTTGTCTCGCCACAGATGTCCTGCGAGAGGCAGGTCATGAGCCAGACCCATTAGGAGGTTCCTGAAGCACTCGGGTACCACCAGCACACGGGCTGCACCTGGCACAGCAAACGTAGGCTCACTATAAAGCAGCTCATCTTCCCAGTAAAGGAAATGATCCTTGGACACTCCACCTGCTGCCTGGTCTGCAGCCTGTTGCCACACACCAATGAGAGAAGGGTATTCCTTCTGTGCCTTGCAGAACTCCTCCCTGGAGGGACCACCTTCCTGCTACCAATGGGTCAGCTCAGGTAGGTCTCCCAGTTCGGCCACCTGTTCCCCTGTAGGTTCGAGGGCATCCCCCTCAGGGTTTGCTCCTTCCTGGACCATGGGAACAGCTGGGGCTGGTTTTCCGCGCCCCCTGCCACCTCTCCTGGCAGGTTCCTGGGCCACTGTTTCAGGCTCCAGTTCTGCTGAATCACCCCCACTGGCTGCCATAGACCGAGTGGTCACACAGACCCACTCAGGCAGACCCAACATCTCCAAATGAGCCTGGTGTTCCACTTCCTTCCACGGAGAACTCTCCAGGTCATTACCTAGCAGACAGTGTACAGGCATGGATGGACATACAACAACCTTCAAGAGACCTGAGACCCCCCTCCACTCAAAAGGGATCTGCGCTACTTTGCAGAGGCGCACTGAGTTGTCAGCTGCAATAATGGGGTGGAGTACATTGGGAATGACCTGCTCTTCAGCCACCCACTGACACCTCACTGATGTCACGCTGGCTCCTGTGTCTCTAAGAGCCTCTATCTCCCTCCCATTGACGGTCACCTTCTGCCCATATTTCTAGGTGTTAGCGGGAAGACAGGTATCCTGGACCATCTCTTGGTCTCCTAGGGAGACAAGGGTCATGACTGCTAGCCCTCCCTCTCCACTGGAAATTAACTCCCCTCCCAAAGCCAAACTGGCTAACCCTGGGGCTGGAGCACCAGTGGGTGCAGGAGGTTAGGGCATTTAGGAGCAAAGTGGCCCACCTCATTGCAGTGATAGCAGGTAGGGGGGCCCCTGTTGTCTCTGTTGTCCCGCCTGCCCCTAGGGGGCCATGGCTGTCTAGGTCTGGAGGGTTGGGATTCCTTTTCCTGGGAATTATTTTGGGGCCCTTGAGAGAACTCCTTTTGGTTACCCTTGTCCCCCCAACTCTTCTGCTGCGGACCCTGCCCACCTTTGGCTGTGGTAGCCACAATTCCTCTGTGGACCCTGGTATTGGTTCAGCGGTCTGCCTCTTTAGCAAGCTCAAGGGGTCTGTCAGCTTGCTGTCTAAAAGATGCTGGCGCTGCTCTGGAACACAAAGACTACTCAAATTCTCCCAACTAATTAAATGCAACAACCCCTTATAATCTGTTACTTTGCTGACCTTCATCCAACCTTCCAGTGCACGCGAGTACAAATTCACACACTCCATCCAAGTCTCAGACTCTTACTTCTTAGAGTTCCTTAACTGCAGTCGGTTCTGCTCTGGAGAAAGTCCATACCTGAGACATAAGGCCTTCTTCATATTGGGGTAGGTCATGATATCTGCTAACTCTAAGGGCTCTAGAGCACTCCTCCCAGAAGCCTCAAAATGTTTCCGCAGGCCCACCCCCAATGCTGTCAGGCACACCATTCATTCTCAATGCAATTTCATAAGAAGTAAACCAGGTATAGATGTCCTCACTTCTATTGTAATTCTGTACCAGATCTTTGGGAATATATACTTTACCCCCCCTGCACTGGCTGTGCGCTGCCACCATTTGAACTGAAATCCACCTGTTTGGCCTTGATATCCAGTTCCCTCATGCTCAACTCATGAGCCAAAAGCAATTTCTTCTCCTCCAAGGCATGGGCATTTTTGCTCTCCTCCACCACCTTTTCTCTCTCTTTCTCCATTTCCAATTACTTCATCTTTAACCTCATGACTTCCAAGTCATAGTCTCTTACTCTCTGATTGTTTTCTAACTCTTCTGGGGTAAGACCCCAGCTGGAGTGGTGACTGCCAGCCCTTGAGTCTGGTCTGCCTACTGGCAAATCCTGGAGTTGAAACCGCCCCCTACCACTTGCATCATTTCCCTCCTGGGCCTCCCACCAGGCCTTCAAGACGCTCTGCATCTCTTCCTTCCTGAGGCTGCTCTTTATGGGGCACTCAAACTTGTTGCAGAATTGTCTAATCTGTGTAACTGTGTAGGAATACAAATCTTCAATGACGAACTCCAATTCTGCCTCCACACTGGGTGCCTTTTCCACTCACAGACATGATGCTTTGAAGAGTTACTCAAAAATAGAACCAACCAAAAAAAACGTAGTATGCGGTGGCGTAGTGGTCTGCACTCACAAGTGATGTACACCAATCACTGTGGGTCTAGTACAAATACAAGTTCAAATCCCACCGCTGACCAACAATGTTAGATCTGGGGGTCTCTAGTTGGCAGAGGTAGGTACCACTGTCCAAATAGGGACCCTTGCTTCTAGTCAGGGTAAGGAGGATACACTCTTTAGATAACCCCTTCTCACCCTCTTGATAGCTTGGCACGAGGAGTCAGGCTTATCAAAGGCAATGTGTAAAGTATTTGTACCAACACTCACAGTAACACAGTGAAAACACCACAGATGGACTCCACAGCAGTTTAGAAAAATAGAAGTATTTAATCTAAACTAATACAAGACCAAAACAACAAAAATCCAACATACACAGTTCAAGAGTATGGTCTCAAAAAGAGTTCTTAAGGTTGCGTTAAAATAATCCACAGTTATGTCACGTTTTAGCCAACAGTACCTTTAGATGCGACAAAAGTTCCAAGTGAAAGCTGCAGCATTGAAAAAAAAGCGATGTGTCACTCCCAAGATCCTGGGGAGGCGATGCGACAACCCAGCTGGACGCAGCGGGCGTGTTGCGACGAATCCAGTCTGTATGGGGAGGGAGGCGATACCTTGTATGGATTCCGGTGCGCAGGTTTCGTAGGAAACGTCTTGCAAAAAAGGTACAATGCGACAATCTTCGGGGCGGCTACGATCTCAGGTACGGCAGCGATGCACAGCGTCGATCTTCTCCTCTCACGGCCCCTCGATGCGATGGCTCTGCGACGACTCTTGCAGGAGCGTGATGCGGTCCGCAAGCAAGCCGTGCGACGATCTAACCCAGTGACAACAGGCTCTGCGACGATACTCGCAGCAATGATATTTTTCCTCCACCGGTGCGATGCGTTCCGCAAGTGAAGGATGCATCGGTTCTTGCAGCGGCAACAGGCGATGCGACGATCTCGATCAAGGCGGCGGCGGGAATTACCTCGCACTGATGGGGATGCTCTCCGCAAGCAAGCGATGCGTGAAACTTTTCAGAAAGTCTTTAGTAACTTCTTTGTCAGCTTCCCAGCAACAGGTACAACTTCCAGAGGCACCACAACTGGCCCAAGCACTCTATAAAGGACAGAACTCTCTCAGTAGAGTTCAGGGTAGCTAGGGGTGAAGTCCTTTTGTTCCTGGGACTTCTTAACAGGGAGCCAGCTCAATTCAGGCCCTTGGAGATCTCTTCAAGCAAGGGGACACAGCACAAAGCAAAGTCCTTCCCCTCTCCTTGGCAGCAAAGCAACTGCAGGTCAGCCCACAAACACACAGCAGGACAGTCCTTCCTCTTCAGTCTTCCAGTTTTTTCCTTGGCAGAGGTTCCTTCTTTATTCCAGGATAATCTAATTTTCTGTAGTCAGGGGTCCTACATTTATACCCCTAAAAGTCTTTGTTGCCTTTGTGCAGGAGGGCTCTGAGCACGGTCTGAACAATTTCTGGGTGTTGCCTGAGCACTTTGTTTTCCTGGCCTCTCCTTTCTTTCAGAGAGAGGGGCAGGGACATCAGCTGCCCAGCAGGAGGTGGAGACAGCATTGTAGAAGGCAGGCACAGCCCTATTCAGGCCCAGGTGCTCTCCCCTCCCACCACTCAAGATGCAGATGCAGTCATTCAGCCGAGGGCTGACTCAGCCAACCTCCTGGGGGCTCCCCAGCCAGTGTGACTCTGAAACCAGACAGTCAATTCACAAACAGGCCATGGCACACAGAAAGGTCAGACAAGAGAACAGCAACTTTCTAAAAGTCCTGTTCTCAAACACAGGATTTAAAAACCACCTATCCTAATAGATTATTAAATTCTGAGTTCAGCGATACCAGACTTTGATGTCCTACTTTGCTCCTATGGGAAGGTAGCCTTACAATAGTGAAAAATGAAAATGGCTGTCATTCACTACCAGAACATGTCACCTGCACTAGTACATGCTCTACCTTTCACATACACTGCACCCTGCCCAAGGGGGTACCTTGGGCCTTTCATAGGGGTGACTAATGTGCACAGTAAGGGAAGGGTTAGGCCTGGTCAGTGGGGACACTGACCGGAGGACATGACAGTTTACAGACTGCACACAGGCACTGCGGTGGCAGGCCTGTGACACCATTGAGGGCTTCTCCTGTGGGTGGCACAATCAATGCTGCAGGCCAACTAGTAGCATTTGTATCACCAGCCCTGGCACACTCAGTGCACTTTACTAGGGACTTCTTGGTGATACAAATGTGCTAATCATGGATAACTGATCACAATAACAATTTATACAGAGAGCACTTGCAGTTTGACACTGATCAGCAGTGGCAAAGTGCCCAAAGCATCTAAACCAGCAAAAACAAATTCCAGCACAGCATCAAAAATACAGGAGGTAGAGGCAAAAAGCTAGGGGGATACCACGCCAAGGATGCCAGGTCTAACATTAATTTAGTAATGGGGTTGAGTAAAATTGGCTCTACTAACCTCATTGATAGTTCATTGGTGATTCAAACCTTCAGAAGGGTGGATAATTTCATGACATAATTATATTTCCATTCCTTATACTGGCTGCTGCCAACACTGATAAGCATCCAATACAAGAAGGGCCCCCCCGAAACTGATATGTGGCAGACAGAGAGGGGAAGAAAAGCAAACCAATCAGAAATGATGTCTGCCAAGTAGGATTAATAAAGATGGCTCACTAAGAGTCTCTTAGTGAGCCATCTTTATTAACACTGATAAGCAGTCATATATGTGAAGCCAATATCTGCTGCTGTAACTTCAGTTAGTCGCTAAGCACTCAGGGAATTTCTGAGGGTAAAGTGTGTGGCACTATTGCACTGGCACCACATATTGAGACTATGGGTGTTGTCCTTATGGTGCATGATTCCCAAAGAAAGAATAGTGGAACAGGGCAAAACAGTACAAGTGATGGGTGCAAGGAATTGGCAAGAATCAAGAAATGCTTTCTGTTGTACGAAAGGACAGTGCATATTTAGACACAGATATTTCTGTACTTAGTAGACTGTCAGCAGCTCCTGAGTTATGACCTTTAGAAGAGGATTGTCATGCATCTGTAAGAGTCAGAGACAGAGTGCAAAGCCCTGGCAAACTTTCATAGGAACTCTGAAGCACAAAGAAAAGGAAAACATGGAGCTCTCCTGAAGTTTTTGGCTCTTTGTAAACACGGCAGGTCCATTCGTGCAAAGATGATGCTGCCTGCGCCACCTACCAACATGAAGCTCCGGTGAACTCGACTCTTCAAGCTATGGTGACGGCCAAGGACACCTGGAGCATGAGATCTTCACTTTGTGCTATAGCGTTGACAGCTTGTGGTGAACGCCAACGCAAAGCTCTTCCCTAACCATCCATGATGTGCGACAGGATCAATGACGGCCATCCGCGACTCCAGGCCTGCTCTTCATGATACATCAACGACCATCTGAGACACTCTCCCTGCTCCTCATAACGCTGTGCTGGACTTTGAATGTAACTCTTTGTTGCATTATATAGAAACATCTATATGTGTAAATACAAGTCTGATAACATACTAACTAACATTGAATGGTTAAGAGGACTGAATTTATATTTAAAGATTATTGACAATGTATTTCTGATATGGCATTATAATGAGGCAGCTCTCCCTAAAAATATGACGGAATTAATCAAGCTTCATCACAAAATCACTTTTACCCATGAATTGAGCAAAGAAATAATTGTATTGCAGGATGCAAGAATGACTTTCAGTTAAAAATGTTGGCAGATCAACTGTACATCAAACCTACAGGTGGGAAGAATATGCTACACTTCAATTCATTTTGCCTGTGATCTCTGAAACAAAATCTGACCTTTTCACAACTAATCAGGGCAAAATGGCTGACCGCTAGCCTGTGAAAAATAAAAAGAGAGGGTACTGATAAAGTTCGTTAAGAAACAATGCACACCTGAAATTGTAGACAAACCGGAAACCAGTATGGACCCAATTAACAAAAACTATCTTTTAAGAGAAAAAGTTTAGCAACAAACTGAGCAACCCGTACTGATAATGCAATTCTCCAGGCAGAGCAAGTAGATTAGGAACATCATAATGAAACCTTTGAAAATAGTGGTGGCAGAATGTGATCTCAAAAATATATGTTAGAAAACTTAGGCATTCTTATACTAGATGTCGGAACATTAAGGAGTTAATTAGTTAAATACCAACAAAAATAAGAGAGATAACAATCAATATCAGGGGAACATTCAACCGCCTCAAACTCAGACACCATACCAATACCATTAAAGATCACAGGACAACTGTAAAGAACAAGATTGAGGACAGAACTCAAGGTCATTGTATTAACCTGCTTAAGTACCCAGGTGGCAGGCAGGATGTAGGAAAATGTTAAATAAAAATAAAGAACAGATTCATTGGGAATCAGCTTGAAGCCGAGTCTCACAAAAAAGTGAAAAAAAGACAAGTGGGCAGGGTAGGAATACCCTGACCCTCCAGATATGGTGGATGGCCCCACAAAGTCCCCATCGGGGTTAAAAATGTTTTTTACAAAATGTTGCTGTGAATTTATGGGTGGAACCAGAGATCCACAGCAAAATAAAAATAAAAACATGCAGGCTTCCACTAATCTTTTATAAGAAGCCCCCAGATGGGCCAAATCCTGGGGGCAGTGTTTATTAAATATGCATGTGGTGCCCAGGTGGCACCCCCTGTGCCCTGGTAACCACCTCCTCCCCAGGCAAACAATAAAATGGGTGAAGGGGAGACCCATATGGCCCCCCTGCAGCCCAGGGAATGCCACCTCCATGGGGGTTTATGCATTTTCGAAAGCAGGGGGCAGCACAAACCCCCTGAAGCCCCCGGGCCGCCACAGCAAACTATCTTTATGCAGGGACTACTATGATCAGAAGAAAGACACATATTAAAATGCACAACTGATACCACAACCTTATAAATGTACATACCATGTAGAGGCTGCAACATCTTTTATCATACTGAGAGATCGTAAGTACAGAGGGAGATATTTCCAACTGCTTTGGAATACATTCATGCCATATTGGTTGAACAATATACATTTCATAGGTTTATCATCTCATTCCTGATTGGTTTGAGAGAAATTAACATCATCTATCTGATTGATATCGTTGTCTGCAACCCAAGCACACTAAATCATCTGGGCCATCTCCTGCTAGAGGCAGAAATGACTGTTGAGGAGAATACATTTCTGATGTTGAAAGAGTCTCTTCTCTACCTCAGTCATCTGCTTGGTGATGGAAACCTAAATGCTTTCTCACACAATTTAGATGAAGACCTCCAAATTCCAGACCAAGGTGAGTGCATTTCTAGGCTTCTCCAAACATTACAGATGGCTGGTAAAGAGATGTGTGAAAATTGTGAGCCTCTTGTAGAAATATCATCGGGAAAACAACTTAAATTGGAGAACTAGAGAAGGAATGTTACATTTTGAAACAGTATATTGCAGAACATACCGGTCAACCATTAGGTCAAATGGAAGTTTCCTAAAAGTGTTATTTCTTTCAGTCTACCCTCCAGGGGAACTAAACGTCTACTGGACACCAGAGGGTTTATTAAAAGTAAATGGAATGGTGGATTGGCCTCTTCTTCCACCGGGCCGAACTCCACAGTTGCCGCATATATTGAATGCCTGAAGTCCCTTGAGGAAGATTTGGCGTTTTCACCCAACAACATCACCCTGGAGTTCTACTAATAGGACCGTTAGAAACAATGAAGGACATATTTTGACAATGTAAACAAAGGGGGGATAGAGAGGTTAGATACAAAGTTGACTCAGCCTCCTGTCTTACGTAAATAGCCAAAAGAAGTCCACTTGTGGTTAGAACGACCGTCCTATTGATAGTATAGTTAATACTTTAGAGAAAACAATGCATTTTTTAAAAATAACACTCACTCACCAAAATGAACCATGGTCGCATGCTTCATCATTGGGTTCTTCCTGCCCCTCTGTGGGACGGGGTGTGCTACAACCGACGGAGATGTGGGAGCACTTTGTTGGATGTTGACAATGAGGAATGGGAGTGGGAGGGTCAAGCAAAAGTGTAGTATTAAAAAAAGTACCTGGCTATTTGGAGTATAATTTTTATTAAGTCCTGTAGCTTGAACTAATAAAAAGGGGTGGGTGGAGACTCACACTATGATGGGTGTTTTATCTCCTGGTCTACTTGTTTCGAGCCTAACCCCTAAGGTTTTTCTTCTGGTCCAGAGGAAATTATCCCATGTACCACTCCTAACTTAACTCAATACATCTCTTTATGTATTCAGTTACAAAATGTAATTCTTATGATGAAATACTATTTTATGCATTTACAGTACCTACTAGCTATGCTCTTTCAGTTAAGACCTGTAACAATAAGACATCGTCAAATCATAATGTGTAAATTGCATTTCCATAATCAAACACATCACCATCTGGTGGAAAAAGTGATATATTTTTCACAAGTGCACAACTAATCTAATAGATTGGTAATGATAACTGTGTCATGCTGCCCTCGAGAACGAACAAGACAAAACAAAGCAGATAACATAAATCACACATGATGGCTGTCAAGTGAGAAAAGGAAAGAGGTAGCAATGTACATAATTGTTCACTATTTAGCGCCCCACGAGCTCTGCATGGAAGGAAGGGGCGCTTGTAGTCACACACTGGAAATAAAAATGCCTGTGACATAAGAATATATCAGTAGAGATCGCTCCAGAATCCGACAGTAGATGATTGTTTCCAGAGGGGAAATAAGCGTGTTGTCGATCTTACCTGCCATGCCGTACTTATATTGTCAAAGCAGCTCCCTTGCTCGGCATGATATGCCTTACCCATGGCTCCGAAGACAGACGACTAAGGAGAGGGCTTCCTGATAAGGCGTGCTCATGCTTGCATCCTTTCATTTTGTAATCACTAGACCACTGACCACTGACCTCACAAAATGGCCACCCTTGGAAGCAACACTTCCTGTGTACTCTCTATTGGTTCTATAGCGGTTCGAGCCAGCTAGTCGGACCGTCAGGAACTATTACATTACTACGTAAAATTGGTAATGGAAAAACTTTATTGATGTTGGTGCGTTATTCTGTGAAAATGATACTGCCAACAAATGTGTTGATTTAGCATCATCGAATGAGAATGTCAAAACCAGGATAATTGGGTCCGAAAGTTAAATAATTTGGAAACCTAAAAGAACTGAGGGGCATATTATCAAGGACAGGCGATACATTATCGCCGCTTTTATCGGCAGGAAACTGCCGATAAAGCGGGGATAATGGCCTTGATAATATGCTCTATGAATTCCAATCGAAGCCCATGTTAGATGTGAACACATCTAACATGGGCTTCAATTGGAATTCATAGAGCATATTATCAAGGCCATTATCCCCGCTTTATCGGCAGTTTCCTGCCGATAAAAGCGGCGATAATGGCATATTATCAAGGACAGGCGATACATTATCGCCGCTTTTATTGGCAGGAAACTGCCGATAAAGCGGCGATAATGGCCTTGATAATATGCTCTATGAATTCCAATCGAAGCCCATGATAGATGTGTTCACATCTAACAAGGGCTTCGATTGGAATTCATAGAGCATATTATCAAGGCCATTATCGCCGCTTTATTGGCAGTTTCCTGCCTATAAAAGCGGCGATAATGTATCGCCTGTCCTTGATAATATGCCCCTGAGTGTGTTACTCTGTAATCTGGTTCGGGGTGAAAAAATTGATGAAAAATGTAGGTACATTAGATACAGGGAAAAGCAACAGGAGTATAACCCGTAGACCAGATTGAGATCTGGGTGTACATATGCATAAAACAACAATATCTCAAGTGGATTCAATAAAGCGGCAGATATATTTGTATGTACAAGACATTACAAAGAACATGGATGAAAAGGAAGAGAGACTCAGAAATTCAGTTTTTAGAAGTGCATATAGCATCATATATTTAAGGACATATTTTATACAAAACAGTCAAAAAGCAGCACTGTAGGCAGAGAATGCGATGGCAACCCAAGGAGGCTTTGTGCACTAAGTGATAGTGAAGCAAAGAGCGACAAAGTGAGTGACATGTAGGTGAACACAGCGAAGGATGCAAGGTGACACAGTGAAAAAACAGTATATACAAAAACAATGGTTTGTCCTCAGTGGATGAGTAATTGATATGTTTTGACTGTCTTCTATAAAATATATCCTTAAATATATGATGCCATATACACTTCTAAAAACTGAAATTCTGAGTCTCTCTTTCCTTTTCATCCATGTTCTTTGTAATGTCTTGTACAACAAAATATATCTGCCGCTTTATTGAATCCAATTGAGATATTGTTGTTTTATGCATGTGACATTAGATACAGCACTTGTCAAATTTGTAGTGTACTAAAACCAGATTAATTCTGTTAATATTGTGCTCTACTAATTCTCCACACTGTGGGGTTTCTTGTGTTTGTGCTAACCCTGGGCGGAGTATGCGTAGTGGTGTTCTGCATAGTTCCTCGGAGTAAAGAAAATCTTACGTGGAGCTCCGCTCTGCCCCGGAACTACAGTCACCACACAAAGCAATATATATATATATTTTTAAAACACCACTTACCTTGTCTTCTGCCTGCCCTGCTCCTCATCACATTGACTCCCTTCTTCCTGCGTCCTCCTCCTCGCGTCCCTGTAGGTATTACGTCTTCTGTTAACTGCACATGTTGCAATTCACACATGACGTAATACCTACGGGGACGCGAGGAGGAAGTCGCCGGAAGACTGTAATGACACCGCTGCGAGGAGAAGGGAAGGCAGAAGACAAGGTAAGTGGTGTTTTTTAAATTGTTTTTAATATGGGGCTGGCTTTGTACTCTGGTCCGCCACGGAGGTGGAGATTTGCCCAACTTCGTGTTCCCAGCGGAGTCACACACTGGAAATAAAAATGCCTGGGACATAGGAATATATCAGTGGAGATCGCTCCGGAATCAGACAGTAGATGCTTGTTTCCAAAGGGGAAATAAGCGTGTTGTCCGCATAGTTCCTTGGAGTAAAAAAAATCTTACGTGGAGCTCCGCTCTGCCCCGGGACCACAGTCACCACACAAAGGGCTAGCTTCATACTCTGGTCCGCCACAGAGGTGGAGATTTGCCCAACTTCGTGTTTCCAGCGGAGCGTGGATTTGGTAAATCTCCGCAAACTGGACTGGCGGAGCAGAGTACGGCGCCCAAGGTTAGTTTGGGCTTGATCGTGTGATGCCTAACAGTGGTTTAAAAGGCCAAACAAGAATTTGACAAGTGCCATACCAAATGTCCCTACATTTTTCACAACTTTTTTCACCCTGAACCAGAGTACCAAGTAAGACACTTGTCTCTTTCAGGTTTCCGAATTATTTCAATTTCGGACCCAATCATCCTGGTTTTAACGTTGTCATACGATGATGCTAAATCAATAAATGTTTTGCCAGTATCATTTTCACAGAATAGCGCACCAAGATCAATAATGTTTTTCCATTATCAATTTCACATAGTAAGGCTCTAGATCCTTTTTTCCCCAACGGTCCAACCAGCTGGCTCGAACCTTTATAGAATCAAAAGAGAGTACACAGGAAGTGTTGCCTCCACGGGCGGCCTTTTTGTGAGGTCGGTGGCCTAGTGATCACAAAATGAGAGGATATGAGCTTGAGCACGCCTTATCAGGAAGCCCTCTGCTTAGTCATCTGTCTTCTGAGCCACAGGTAAGGCATATCATGCCGAGCAAGGGAGCTGTTTTGATAATGTTAGACTGACAACACACTTATTTCCCCTCTGGCAACAAGCATTTACCATCTGATTCCAGAGGGTTCTCTACTGATATATTCTTATGTCACTGGCATTCTTATTTCCAGTGTGTGACTACAAGCGCCCCTTCCTTCCAGTGCAGAGCTCATGGGGTGCTAAATAGTGAACAACTTTGTAAGTTATGACCTCTTTCCTTTTCTCACTTTATAGCCAGTCATCTAGAGATCTTTAAAACAACGACCACGGTCTCCTGTGCTAGTTCCAGGAAAATTATACATAGAGTGCATGATTTACATTATCTGTTTTGTTTTCTCTTGTTCATTCCCAAGGGCAGCACGACACAGTTACGATTACCAATCTATTAGATTAGTCGTGCACATCTGAAACATATATCACTTTTTCTACCAGATGGTGATGTTTGATTATGGAAATGCAATTTACATATTATGATTTGATAAGGTCCTATTGTTACAAGTCTTAACTGAAAGAGCATACCTAGTAGGTACTGTAAATGCATGAAATAATATTCCATCATAAGAATTACATTTTGTAACTGAATACATAAAGAGACCTAGCGAGTCAAGTAAGGCGTGGTACATGGGATCATTTCCTCTGGTCCTGGAGAAAAGCCTTAGGGGTTAGGCTTGAAACATGTAGACCAGGAGATAAAACACCCATCATAGTGGGAGTCTCCACCCACCCCTTTTCATAAGTACCAGCTACAGGACTTAATAGAAATTATATTCCAAATAGCCAGGTACATTTTAATAATACACTTTTGCTTGACCCTCCCACCACCATCCCTCATAGTCAACACCCAATAAAGTGCTCCCATGTCTCCATTGGTCATAGCACGCCCGTCCCGCAGTGGGGTGGGAAGAACTCAATGATGAAGCATGCCACCATGGGTCTTTTTGGTGGGTGAGGGTTATTTTAAGAAAACTCATTGTTTTCTCTCGGTTATATTTTGACAAAAATAAATATATTGTGTGTGGAAAATTATAAATTCAGCACATGGCCCTACCCCAAATACACTGGCTTGAATTCTCTTTAATCTTTTCTTAGGGCAGTCTTAAAGTTTTAATTCCAATCTGCCTCCTCAGGGGGTTCAAAAGGCCACTAGAAGCTGGGGTTTGAGTAAATCGAATAGAGGACTGAGTCCTGTGTAGCTCTACTCCTCCCAAACCCTCTCCCAAGTGCTAAAGCCCATTCTTCATTGTGGAGTGTCAAGAAGGAAGAGGTACAAGTTTGCATTGTGGGACCAGAACAAGTAGAGATTGCACAGACCAATTTGGACTGCACCACCAGGAGCGTCTTTGGTGGGAACTGATGGTGGAAAGAGTTAGTGAGTATTTGTGTGGCTATGTTTGTGACATTATGTCTGTTTGACAATGTGGCTGTATGTGCATGTGTGTGTGTATGTTAGTTTTGTTTTTTTTTAAACTTTATTTTTTGATTTTGCAACATGGAAACAAAAACAATTCCCCCCCGAACTGGACATCAATCATCAAGCATGTGTATACAGTACGATAGCCTCTTATGGCACTATATGGTACAGTGAGGAGAGTTCAGGCTGTGATCATGAGCGACATAATGACCACATCAATAACGTGAAATACTGTTGAGGCACAGGCAATGCACCTACATTAGCGTGGGTCCAACCTCCTCATCCCCTCCCCCCTCCCTCTCAGATCCCGAGTCCCCTGAAGAGAAAAGTTCAGCGCTCATGCCATCTGAATCGCTGTGAGACAACTCCGTGGCACACATGACTCGCCATGCAAGGAGATCTTCCTGCAACCTCACATCCCTGTGGGTCCTCTGCATATGCATCTCCTTAGCCAGTGACCACTCTCGTACATCTTTACACCACGCTGTCAACTCAGGAGCACTCCGCCCCATCCAGGTGATCGCCACCATACGCCTCGCCAGCACCAACATTAATTGCAAAAGTTTGTAGGAAAGGTTTCTCTTCCTAGGTTTAGGGACCAGGGCTAATAGGCAGTGAAGCGGGGTCAGATCAATCCGGAGGCCGGTTACGGCATGGATACGATCCACCACCCCCCTCCAGAAGCTACTGACCAAGGGGCAGTCACAGGCCAGGTGTAGGAACCCCGCCCTCTCCATCCCATATCTGGGACAGTTGTCCTCCCTGTCTCCTGAAATACGCTTCAAGGACAGCGGGGGCAAGTAGGTGCGATGCATAAAGTTGAAATGTGTCAATTTAAATCTCGCATTGCAGGACACTCTGTGGGTTAGTCTCCCTATTCGCTTACACTGTCCCGGGGTCAGGGTGAGCCCCAGGTCTATCTCCCAGGCCCCCCAGGAAGGTGGAACCGGTGGGGTCAAGTCCTGTCTCATGGCTGAATAAAGCAGAGATATCAGCTTGCGCCCTCTGCCGCAAGAGATGAGGATGTTCAGGGTGTGGGACAACGGGGGCGCCTCCGGGAACTGGGGCCACGTCGCTCTTGCCACCTCCTGAAGGCCCCGGTAGTGCAAAAAGTACCCCTCCCCCAGGCCAAAGGCTTCCATGGCTTGCTCAAAGGAGTTTGTGTATGTTAGTTGGTTGCTTCCCTCTAACATATCCTGGCTGGAATACCCAGTATTTCCTTTTTAGTCCTCCTTGGCATAAGGTGCCCCTCAGTTCCTTACTGTGTGAACTCTTTTCCTAAACATTATGCTTCAACTGGAATTTGGTGGCCACCTTTGGGTTCTGAAAGCCATCCTGATATAAGGTGGGAATCTATTAAATTTAGTGGCACTCACTTAAATGTGCAGGTATCTCTGCAGTGTGAACCATATTCTGTTTATGTGAGCAGTAACATGCATGAAGTATTTATGGGTTTTTGATAAAAAAAATTACAGGCTGAAATTTTGGCTGAAGTCAAGGAACAATTGGTAATGAGAGGTGGGTGCTTTATTTTTAATACTGACAAGCTTGTTGGGGGCTCTGAGGAGAAATGCAGTATTTTTACTACATCTAAACCTTGCGTTTGGGAAAAATATGATTGATTGTATTTTCTACACATGTCAAGCAGGTACATTAGGACAAAACGTTTAATTTTCAATAAAGAAATTAATGCTGATTGACTGTTTATTATGTTGTTCTGGGGACATGTATTACTAATCCGTTTATTTGTATCTCAATGTCAGATGGCTTTTCCGACTATGTCTGTTATTACATGAGTCATGTGACATAATATTGCATATATCGTTATAATTCCTTTTGTGAATTATTCACATGTAGTACCACGTACTAGGAACGTATAGTTTTATTGAATGTGCCAGGTAGATGTTTACCAGTTTTATCAAGATTAGAAGGGAGAGCACAGGCACTTTACTACTGGCTAGTAGCTGTAAAGTGTGCAGAGTCCTAAAGCCAACAACAACGGGTTCGTGAAAAAGGGCTGTGAAGGCACAAATCTCGGGGAATACCAAGCAAAATATGGCCATTTCCAACAGAGCCACATTGCCAAATGATGAGGCACCGAAATGTCGATTGAACAGTGGTTATAAAGCGAATTCTGTTCTCATAGAAAGAAGCTTGAATTTAGTGCACTACTTAGATACAAGCATATTTCAAATGATGTTTTAAACAAACTGCATGCCTGTTCTTTTCACTGACATCAGAATACCGAAAGGTTTAGCCATCCCTAATGCGTCCAACGTGCCTGGACCTTAGAAACACCTGCTAAGGAATGCAGTGATATTTCTCTCGCACTGATGCAAACTGAATGATAAGATCTGCCTCCTGCTTGAGAATTTATCAGAATTTCAATTCTAGAGACGGAAGTGTCAGTGCAAGCCATCCATAGAAAATATGTAAAAGGAAATGACATGCGGTATGATGAGCACAATGAGTTTCACGGGCTTGAGCTGATGAATGCTTCCTTCCTGGAGGACAGAGCAGTCAGGTGGCATTTTTTGATTGATGACGTTAAAGTATCACTTCATGCATTGCATATTAAATGATGCATTTTATGTCTAAGAATAATGAAGGAGGGATCTTTTCTTCTGGGATGATGAATATAGACTGAGACGGTGCATTATGAAGACATAACGCTCTAAAATAATTTGAATATTTCATCGGATTTGTGCCGCACAGCGCAAAAAGCTGTTTTAAAGGAGTATTTTAGAACACATCAATATGCGCGTCTCTTCATTTGAAGATCAAGTGCTCTGCAAAGTGTTTTACCTTAATTCATATTTAAGTCCTCTCAGTGAAAATGGATTTTATACGCAGAGACTCTGGTCTCCAATCTTTAGTCACCTGCAGTTACTCATTTTCTTGGGGTTGCGATAAGGAGAGTTAGGCATAGATTCATCAAGGTAAAATCCGCTCGCAAAGGGGCAGATTCTGAGAATCTGCCCCTTTGCGACCGGTATTTTTGCATTTGGGATGCATCATCCCAAATGCAAAAATCGCAAATTAAGAAATCGCAGAATTGCGATTACTTGCATTTAAGGAATCTCACATTAAGATTCCTTAAATGCAATGCATCAAAGTTTAAAAAATAGCGATTTCGCTAATAGGACTCGCAAATTACCATGAAGTTGAACTTCATGGTAATTTGCAAAATCTTTGAAAAATGCACTAAAGTGCATTTTTCAAAGTTTCATGTTGCGCACACACAGGCCCTAAGGGCCTGTGTGTGCGCAACATATGTGCACAGATCAATTTCAGGGGTGCAACAGGGTGTCCTTTGGACACCCCTGCACCCTTAAAAACGCATTCTTAATTTGCGATTCGCTAATTGCGATTCGCAAATTGAGACTGTCTTTCCATTCATTCCTAAGGACCTCTAGGCTCATAGGAATGAATGGGGAGGTATTCCTTAATTGCGACTCGCAATTTGCGACTCGCAATTAAGGAATTTTAAGAAATCACTATTTTTTTAGTGATATCTTCATGCATTGCATTTTGCTATTCCTTAATAGCGAATCGTTATTTTTCGCTATTAAGAAATAGCAAAATGGGTTCTTGATGCATCTGGGGGTAAATCTTAAGGTTAATGTCAAATGTAAATCATTGATTTTAGATGCATGATTCAGTGCACATGGCAGTCTGGATACTACTGTGTTTGCTGCACCTCGCTATTTTGCGCTCGTGCTCAACGTTACCTCAAGTTGTCTATTCATATCAAAAAGATGTACCTGCAGTAAGACTCGTATCCTGCATTGCTGGCTGCCAAATGAACAATCATTTTGCAAATTTTGAGGCACTCATAAACAGACTGTATTAATTTCCTAGGGAAGCAAATACGTGGAAGCAAATAAAAAGCACAACATTCTGACCACGCTCTAACAAGCAAATGCATATGTTTGGTGAAACATATCTTCCATCCCATGAAATTCAATGAAAAAGACCATTACACAACAGGGGAAACGCATGCCAATATTAATGATTATGTCGTACCATGTAACCTTGGCCAAAAGGTTGTTATTGATTACTGAATCCTTGATTATAGCACAACGGCATTCATATTGTATTGTATTGTAATTGCATTTATTTGCTGACGAGGAATCGAAGCACTTTTTTCAGTGAGTAGCACACTACTCTGGAAGCCATAAAGGATTGATGGTGAATTAATATAGTGAGATATGAAAGTAATATGAATGGTGGATTTGTTAGTCAGTTATATGGATTGCGAAGGATCGTGGAGGGATAGGAGAGGGAAAAAAGTTTGCCTTTATATAGCGCTTGCTACCCCTAATGAGGTGTTGAAGTACTCTGGAACCCATAAATGATTAGTGGTGAATTAGTATAGGAAAATATGAAATTAATTTGAGTGGTGGGCATGTTAGTCTGTTATTTGAATTGAAAAGGATAATGGAGGGATAGAAGAGGGAAGGATTTCGATTTTTCTATTTTTGGTGCTCATAGCAGTAGGAGGAAGCTTGGGATGTGGAGGGGAAGAGTCAGAGGGAAGGGTTTAGGAAGGATTTTTTGGGAGATTTCAAGAGTAAAGAGGTATGAGATGATGTAAGGAGGGGTACAGTAGGGAAGAGTCTAGAAAGGCTTATTTTGGGAATCATAGTAGTGGTATGGGGATTTGGATGAATGCGAGAGTAAAGGTAGAGGGTATATTGATAGACGTATAGGATGAGAAATTGGTTAGCACATTGGATGTGCAGAATTAGAAGAAAAGTAATAAATATATAGATACAGAAGTACATGGAAGATAAATATATATATAAGCATAAGGGAGGTAGAATATGTAGATTAGAGATCCATTTAATAAACTCTGGCTTTCAAGTGTTGTATTTTTAATTAATTAATCAATTCTTTGTTTGTTTGGGTTTTTAATTCAATAGTGATACAATTATAGATAAATTGTTATGTTAAAGGATTTACTTATTTATGCAGTCACTTATGTGATTGTTGAAAGCATAGAAAACTGTAATTATCAGTAGTATGTACATTTGTTACACAGAACAATTGAATATCTACATTTTTAAAAACATATTATGATAGACGTTTATACAAAGAAACACGCATATATAGGTACATATTTATAGTGCCAATAAATGCTTATATGCAGAGGCATATTCTGTATTTTTCTGTTTGCGCATTGTGGTAATGTGGGGAAGAGTCAATTCTTGAGTCGTTTTCTGAAGAAAAGAAGGTGGTCATCTGTGGATCCTATGTTAGGGGGTGAAGAGTTCCATTGTTTGGCTGCTTGAGAAGAGAAGGATGTGCCACACATGTTTTTTTTTTCTTGTACTGTGGGATTTTGAAGCGAGGTGCCACTCTAGAGCAGAGGTTAATTTGCTGAATGTGTTTTGTGATTTTATTCCTGATGTGGGTGATACAAAGCAGCTTGAACGTGGATCTTCTGGTAACTGGTAACCAATGTAGGCCTTTCTAGGCAGGGGAGATCGGGTCTTGTGCTTTATATGTAAGAGGAGTTTGTCAGTTGATTTCTGAATCTGTTGTAGTCTTTTCGTGGTAGTTAAAGGTGATCCGTGACAGAGCAATTGGTGTAAACAAGTTTAGACAGAACAAGAGAGATGGTAGCCTGGACCTTGTGTGGAAATCCCAAATGGGGGAAGATTTGTTGCAGAGGTTTTATAGTAACACAGCTTGATCTTGCTAGTTTGTCCACGGGCATTTAATGATAGCTTGGGATCCACGGTCATTCCGTGGTTTCTTCCTTCCTTTAATACTTTAGGTGGTGTTCCCAGATCATCAGGCCAGTCGGTGAGCAGGACATACTTTTTTGAATCGTCACACATGAGTATTTCTGTTTTTGAAGCATTCAATTTGAGATGGTTCCACGTCATCTATTAACCCACAGCTCTGAGACAGCTGAAAAAAGGTGACTTTCCAATGTCTTTGGGGCATTCCAGTGGAAGGAGCATTTATTGGTCATCTGCATAGTTATAGCACCTGATGTGAAATTGATTGATCAGTGCTGGTAATGACTTCATGTAGATGTTGAAAAGCATGGGCGAGATGATAGAGCCTTGAGGGACCCCTGCTTTCGTGAAGTATGGTTTGGAGGAGAAAGAGGGGTATGGATGACATTAGTTCTGTTGCGAAGGTAGGATGTTATCCAGTCTAGAGCAGTCCCCTCTATGCCAGCTTCGTAGAGTCTTTGAATCGGAATGTGATGGCGTTAAAAGCAGCCAAGTGGTCCAAGAGAAGTAACGCAGCATTCCCATTGCAGACATCTGTGTTCTTCAGGTCATCCCAGATGGCAACAAGGGCAGATTCTGTGCCTCTTGCTGGACAAAATCATGTTTGGAAGTCTGGAAGTATGGCATTATCTTCAATGAATCTTGACACCTGAGTGAATGCTGCTCTTTCTATCAGTTTGTTCAGGAAAGTTCCATTTATAATCGGTCTGTAGTTTCCAGGGTTCAGCATTTCCAAGCATGTTTCCTTCAATAATGGGCGCATGTATGAATTTCTGAGTACTTCATATGTAAACTGCTTGAATGCATTTGATCCTACCGGATGCTCTAAGTTGTGCTTGATGCGTTTTTATATACGCATGTCAGCTTCATCATTAAGAATGCTTGGATCGGTATGTCCATGCAATTCAGTTGTGAAACTAACAAATAGATATAGAGATTCCCATGATTGGGAAACAGACAGATAATTGTTAGATACAACAAATACTCATGTCTCATACCTTGCGAGGCATATGACTTAATTTGTTTACTCGATTTTGTTGTGCTGTGTTTCCTTAAACTCTCATTAGTCCTAAATGCCGAGGTTAAGCATGACTGGATAACTAATGATACTTAGCTCATGTGTGACACCTTTAGGAATTTTTCCAGAAGGCCGATACTCAGGTGTTCTGAGGTACATGTTTAACGCAATCATAGTGTGATGTTTATTGGATAAAGTAGTGCACTTCAAATGTCATTTCAAGGGTTTTTCGCTCTGTTTACCTACAAATGGCAGCCATCAGAATGAGGATAACACAGTTCTGTGGTACAGAAGACCACATGCAGTACATGTAATACAAGAGAGCTGCTGCAAATTACTCAGCAAACCCTGAATTACTTTGGCACTATTTCACATATATATTCTATAAGGCCGCTGTGCAACTTTCCTATTTTGAAGACCACATCCTTTCCTGTCAGCCATGTTTAATTTGTATAAACAGGTGGACAGATGGTATTATATGCTACTCTACAGCTAATGTGCTCTTTGTTCATGGTTAAGGGTATGCCAACACGTATTCATATTATGCATGCATCAAAACAAACATTACCTTTTAGCGGGATCGCACCAGGACAAAATAACTGTTTTGTTATAAAAATATTTTGTGAGTGTGGTATTTAAACAATGGGACATGGGAAAATTACACAAAACATCCACGTATATCACTTTAGGCAAAGGGATAAGTGTACTACTGTTTTAATTCAATAGGTATGTAACACGATCAAGGAACCTGTGGGTGTTCAGTGAAATATGTGGCTGGACTCAACTGCAGGACTGCTTCTTTGCTACTGCAATAGTATGTGAAATATGAAATAGGAGCAAGGGCAAAGCTTCTCTTACATTAGAAGAAAGCCACCATGCAAATGTGAAAATGACCACTTGTCAGCGTTCATGTGGTACCAATACAAATCATATTACAGAATGAGCCTTAGCAAGTATCTGTGGCTACCTCTGTAAAAGCAAAGTGGCATGGGGTATCAAAAGCAGCTGCTTATGCCTATTGCTTGCCCTAGGCACCAAAGACCTAATTTATAAGGAATTGCATAGGGCAGCACCGCAGGCCTTCTTGCTGCGCTACCCTACGTCAGTGGGAAAGAGCAGGAATGCACAGTATTTATGAAATACAGTGCATTCCTTCCCCCCTGTGCTGGTGCACAATTTGCTGCCTAGCACAAACATAGACACACTTGCACTGGTGTGCAAGAATGCCTCCAATGCAGGGAGAATTGTTTCTGCACAAAAATAATCCAGAGAGGTGTTTTGTTCTTCAAATATTTGCTACAAAATGCAGCACAAATGGAAAGAGAGAAAAAAGGAGAAATACAAAATATTTCTCCTCATTACGTCTGCTCGGGGGAGGCATAAGGTTTTGGCGCTGCCCCGGGTGTATTTGATTAAGAAAATCTGGGGCAGCGGCAAAAGCCATGTGTTTTGGGTAGGAAACCCCACTGTAATGCCAATGGAAGCCTTCTTGATGCAAAGTGTTCGAATGTGGGTTATTAATAGTGGTAAAGATGCATCTACCACTGGCAATAAGGCCACTAACACGGTCTGGGGCTCAGTATAGGTCTCAATAAATTAATCCCATGCTGCACCCTGGGTAGCTTGGCTGCGAGCAGGCAGGCTTAACTGAAGAAACAGGTATGTAAAGCATCTAAAAACACCAAATCAATAAATGATTAAGACACAACACACAAAATAAATCCTGCACTGGTTTATAAAAATAGGAGTTATATTTTCTTTAAAATTATATTAAAATGACACCATTCCAACAGAGACATCTGGAGATATGATTTTTTTTAAGAATAAACATTTTCTAGCACTAAGTCACCTTATGGAGTTTTTTTCCCAAAGTTGTTCCAAACTACTTAAACTTTTCCCGAAGTTCGTCTTAAGGGTCCAAAACAAAATCCAAGGGCTTGGAAGTGCAAAGATGGTCCTGGAAAATTTGAGACCTCAATTCCCACAATGCACTTGGCCAAAACCCTTAGAAGTCAACTGGATTTACTCCAGGCAGGGGGCTCTTGGTGGAATTGATGCAGGGGAGCTCTGTTACAACAAAAGAAGAGATGTCCAGTCAAAAGAGAATGTATGTGGGAATCCTGTACCGGAAACTCAAGAAAACTAGAGACTATACAGCAACCAGAAAGATAACACCTGGCTGAGAAACTCCCATCAGCCCACCCTTTTGGTGTAGCATCATCATATGGGATTGAATTATGGTTACATGCAACGCCCACTCCATCAGATGATGGTGCGGAGATGGATACCAAAGATGTAACTCTACCTAGGTGTTTCTCTAGTGGTGCTGATAGAGTGCAGTGCTGGAGTGAGTGTGACAATTAAAAATGACTACTAGGACAGGAAGAAAGTTTAATCAGGATTTGTCCAAGTGTCAAGGTTAAAATGACGCCTAATAGTCTGAAAATATAACTATACTGTAGCGCTGTGCAGAGAGGTCAGGTGAGCTCTGTTAACCTGTGGATTGCAGGGAGTCCACTCTATATTCCTCTTGAAGCAAAGTACATCCTAAGGGCTGTAGTTCCAGATAATGCAGCAGGTGCAGTCAGTCATAATGTAGGGCCTGATGGTGCAAATTAAGTTTCCAGCTTGGCAATCCTTATTCTCTTAGTTTTAAGCAGCAGATCTGAGAGGCTCTACTTGTCTCACATATTTATTCAGTGTTCTCTGGGGTCAAGCAGGAGAGCTCTCCTGTCCAATGAGATGCATGGCAACTCTCCAGGACATAACTACTTCCTCCAAAGTGTGGCATCATCTTCTCCCAGAAAGCATTGTTCCACCAAAATTCAGTACCACTGAAATCTCAGCAGAGGAGCAAGTGCTAGTTAAACCAACCTCCAGCATGGCTCATTTCCATAGCTCTCCTCCCCCTACCATCTGCAAATTCCTGCCTTAAGCCTGCCATGTGGCTGGGTCAGCGGGGCTGGGGTTAGATGGGCCCAGTATTCTCTGCTAGTCCTATTTCTCCATTGAAGCTCAAGCATTATGACCCCGCTCCACTGCTCTGGCATTCATGTGTAGCAGAGCTCTTTCTAACAAACAGCCTCTGTCTGAGTGAGCCACTTATCACTTCATCAAAACAGACCGGCTAATCATGTTAACTCTGCTCAATCAGGGGAGACCCTTGTAAGACTGAATTCTGGCTTACAGAAAAGGAAGTCTTATTACTTATTTTCTGTATATTTTAGAATAAATTACAAAATTGCATTTTGTTGGATTTATCAATGCCATTTTCCTAAATCTTTGAATTATATTTTTCTTTAATTCTTATTGATAGTCATGCATTCATAAACAAAATTGCCATGTTATCCTTTGGGGCTAGGTGTCTACAATGGGGAAAATAAAATGTGCACTTTCTCCATCACCAGGGCATATCAAACATATTTTAGAGAGGCCCTGCTTATAGTTACATGACCCCCACAACACACACCTGGGACACCTAGGGGTGCCTTTAGGGTCTTCAACATGCAAACATCGGGTAGATCCTCACTCCACAGTGCTCCTATCACCAAAGTCGTTTTTGGTAGACACTTTACTACAATGGGAAAAGTGAAATGTGCAATATCCCAAGGGCACATAAAACATATTTTTAAAGGTCCCTCCTTTTAATGACATGACCCCCACCACTGGGGCACCTATGGGAGACCCTGGGGTACCTAAAATACCAAAATATTGTAGTTTCACAAGTCAAGTCAAGTCATGATAGTCTTTATTCGATCTCATAATCATAAAAGACATATACAATTTAAAACAGTAACCGTAGTCCTTTGACATTATTGCAAAATACAAATACCCCATGGAAACATCCAAAGTAACACAATTCATTTATACTTTAATAAATCATTTAATAAAACTTCATTTAAAAAAAACAGTTTATATCCATAAAGCATCACCATTTGTAAATCATGTAATCCTAATTTTTCATGGAATTTTTCATTCCATGAGCAAGAATTATCCACATGCCATGTAAAAATTTCAAAATGGCAATTATGGTTAGCTCTTTCTCATCAGTTTTTAAGATCCGCATGGCTTCAGTGCCTGAAGTAACCCCCAGTCACTAAAAGATCGTCTTTAGCCATTTAAACCTTACATTCCGGTATACTGGACAAATAAAAAGAACATGACCAATGTATTCCAATTGTGTTACACAGAACGGGCAATTCATACATGAACCTGCACCCCATTTGCCCGTAAATGCATTGATAGGGAGAGTACCTATCCTAAATTGGTGGAACCATTTCCTGTCACACGAGACCGTTATAAGGTCCCAGTATTTCTCGTAAGCAGGAACATGTTTGGTCTCTGGGTAAACCCTAGACAAAGAAGTGCTGGTCATGGTTGAGAATCGTTTTATCGTGACCATGTTCCAGTATAACTCTTTCAACTCTTTACGAGATGGGAAACTTGCATTTGTTGGATTTTGTCACAACGAACTCAACCCAAGGTTGCTAAATATTTTCTTGACCGGCTTGAACCACAGGATTTTTCCTGCACCTACAGTGTCCCTAATCTCCAACAGAGCATGGGCATATTCAATAAGCTCTGGAGTGATCCAGAGCCTTCTCCAGTAGGCCACAGGTCTGAAACAGGCCACATCCTCCAGATATTGACTACCCAGATCATAATAAAGTGGTAGTAGAGGGATGGATTGTGGTAAACCTGTGATGGACCGCATGAATTTATTTTGCAGGGTACCGAGTGCAGATAAATCACTAAAGCCTCATAGTTCTGCCCCGTACAAAACAGAAGCTGTAATTTTTGCATTATATATTTTCAATACCGGGGCAATCGGCTTGGTATGGGATTGACGATGTTCTCTTAACAAGGCACCAGACAATTGGGCATATCTAAGCAACAACATGTCCAGGTGTGAATTCCACTTAAGTTTTGATGTAAGTATTATGCTTAAATACGTAAAAATATTTGTCTGCTCCAGTGCAACACTATTCATAGTGACTAATTCTTTTACTTCTTTCTGTTTATGAAGGACCATAAACTTGGTCTTGTCAACATTCATGCTGAGTCCATGGTCCTTACAGAACAATTCAAATCTTGTTATAGCCTTCTGGAGCCCTTGCTGTGTCTTTGATAATAACAACGTATCGTCGGCAAACATTAGTAAGGGTATTTTACTACCATTTAGGTTCGGCGCATCAGTGGGGTGGTTTTCCTAATATTTGGTCACATTATTTATATAAAGTGAAAATAAAGTAGGTGACAATACACACCCCTGCCTGACCCCGTGTTCAACCTGGAATCTATAGCGCGACGTTCACCGGGTAGGTTTCTTGGCTCTTCTGAGGACGGAGCTCTACATAAATTGAAGGCTTAGATGGAATAGGCTTGTCGGAATAGCCATGTTTTTAGCTGTTTCCTGAACTGAAGATGGGAATCAGTAGACCGTATTGGGAGAGGGAGGGAGTTCCACGTTTGAGGAGCCAACGTAAAAACCCGAGTCCCGCCATGTTTGAGGCGCTTGTATCTAGGAACGGTCAGGAGATGTTGACCAGAGGAGCAGAGGGTACGGGGGATGTATTTCTTGATCCTTTTGGAGATGAACATAGGGCCTCTATCTGACAGTGCCTTGTGTACAATGCAGCCTAACTTGAAGACACTGCGTTGTTCCACTGGAAGCCAATGCAGTTGTTTGAGCAGAGGTTTTACGTGCTGGCCGGCCGGGAGTTGAAAAATAAGTCTGGCCGTGTGAGTCTGTATTAATTGCAGACGTTGTAATTGATATGCTGGAATTCCAACATAGAGTGCATTAACATAGTCCAGTCGCGAGATGATAAGCGCGAGAACAACCAGAGTTAGTGCTTCTGTTGATAGAAATCTTTTTATCTCTTTATTTTCCGTAGCATGAGGAAACAAACCGAAACCACGGAGCTAATCTGGGGTTTCATTGAAAGGTCCTTGCTTATCTTGACCCCCAAGCTTTTTGCCAAAGAAACTGGAACAGGCGGGGGGCCCTAAGGATGGAGGCCAAAAATTGACGTTCCAAGGATTAAGGGTACTGCTTGTCAAGATCAGCTCTGTTTTGTCTGGATTCAATTTTAATTGGTTAGCATTCATCCAGTTGCTGATGTAAGTCATAGTAGCCTGCATGTTGGATTCCGATAGTCTTGTAGGTTGGATATTAAAAATTAATTGCAGATCATCTGCATAATTGAACACCTGGACATCCATTTCCTTCAAGGCGGTTACCAGGGGCTGCATATACAGGTTAAACAAAAGGGGGGATAAGGAGGAGCCCTGTGGGACTCCACAGGAAAGTTGAGCTTTTTTTGAGCAAAAGTTGCCTGGGCGGACGGATTGGTATCTGTCCATCAGGAAGGAATGTATCCACTTCAGGGCCTGGTCCCCAATGCCCGCGCTGCAGACATGGTCGATCAAGATGTTGTGATCGACCGTGTCAAAAGCAGCAGATAGGTCGAGGAGGATCAGGGCCTGGGGGGAATCATTTAGACCTGTCTGGATTGAGTGTATTCTGCCTGTCCTCCGATCCTGTTCTGCAGACAAGAATGCATGTTGGATCGCTGTCTAACACTTCCATCAGTTGCGCCAATGGACGTTGATGCTTTACTGGACCTGATAACGGCCCATGTTCAGCTGTCTCCTCAGTGTATTCTAATCATGTTGATGTCTACATTCTTAGTGCCACCAGAGGATGCTTCAGCTCCTGTTGGAATGGATACCAGCTCCTCAACAAATACTCAGCCCGTGGACTTCACACAGGCGTCCCCAGCAGTGGCTGTGAAGAATACAGAGGAACATATGCGCTCGATTGACCTGATATGCGAGGTGTTGCAGGGACCGCGTCTGAGATTGTGGGCAACAGTGATGTTGCGCCTCCCAGCCAGGACACATAAGCATTTGGCTCATCATGTGCTGGGAAAAATGCAGCTTTAAAAAAAAAAATGGGAATTTTAAACAATAGATACTTTTGCTGAGATGCATGGCTTTCACTCACTCATAGGTGTTCGAACTATATATACAAACATATTTTAGTAAAGACTTCTATCGCTTAAACTATTTTTAAATAATTTTTACATTTTTGAATACTGTTTTTATGGATTTATTAAAATCTTTGTGCACAATGCCTACAAATACGTTAGAATTTTTTTGTATGTTGCCCAGTCGGATGAGGAGTGGGTGTTATATTCCATATAGGTACCCTAATATAGGCTCAGGTAGTCACCTAACATTTCACCTATATTCTCCCCTGACATTACACTACATAACGGTTCTTGGGACTGACCTTTTACCTAGTTACGGTACTGCTTAAAGGACGTAGGGTTATCCTTGAAAACTAGCCTCATCCATTATGCATGAGGATTCTTGGAAACTCAGCAATACCAAGCGTCTTTCCTTCCATCATCCTACGTCCGACAGCAAGGTAGAACCCCTGAGGGTAACACTTTGGATATATAAACGCCATATCTTGCTGGGGTAGGCAGAGGAAAAAAGGACGTCCATGTTGACCAGGCCTGGGAGTAGTTTGCAGAGTTTTGCTACGAGGAACTGCACGAAGTTACAAAAAAACTCAGCAAAGTCCAGTGAGTGGTGGAGTGCAGTGCAAACTGCAGTTTGTGCTGGTTTTCCAGCCGCTTGGGTAGAAATTCTACTTGAGCGGCAGCTCGCGCTTGTGAATGGATTGCGAATTTACCGTTCGCGATCATGAGCGGGGAAAATCCCAGTCACAAAGTCTATATTGTCTAAACACGCAGATCCTATATAGGTTTATGGGAACTACATGACAAGACGGCTGGCCAAGCAATCATGCACACTTAAGTGTGCACCAACCACTCCTCCCCCCTGAGCCACCATCCCCACTCCACTCCACCCTGCCCAACCCAGCCCCGCAGCAATGAATAATAAAACAATAACAGCGCTGTTATTATAATTGTATTTTTGCCTTTTTCACTGCTCTAAGAGCAGTGGAGCAGTGCTCCTCACCTTAGTGGAGGAGCCACCACTGCTGCACATTATTAGGTGTGACACACACATGTAACATTGAATTACCATGGGATTCCGTGGAGAACACCTAGATGTTAATGTGATTTGTGCTTTGAACAAAATAGACATATCACTTATGAGTAACAGAATAAATGTCTGAGTAAAACATGCAGTACAAATTATAATGGATTTGTGATGACTAGAATTGGCAACATATGGGTGACTATGAGTGTGGTATATTTATGGGAGCGAGTTAAAATCATATCTTAGACTCAGAGTCAAAGAAGCAGCAATAACACAGGTGGTGCTGGTGACTGGTGTTAAAGTTGCGGGCAGCACTAGTGTAGTCATGGCTGGTGTACTCCTTAAAATATTCCTGAAGGAAAAAATTCTGGGGCATATTTCAAGCCCCTATCGCCACAGGAACTTAATTTTGTTGACGTTCCTGTGGCAATAGGGGAATCACCTTATTCACAAGGTGGCAATAAGCCACTTTACAAGGCTTAACGCTGCCTTGTGAATAAGGCATCCTTTCACGCTATACTTTGTGTGAAAGGGGTGGGCAATGGGTAATTCAGTGCACATTCTGCCACAACACCCATTGATTTTGATGCTGCCCCATATTTACAAAGATGGCGTGAATATGAGGCAGCACCAAAATTAAGACAATGAAAACCTGGTCTTAAACAGGGGAAACTAGGAGTAATGTTTTATTTCTCATTATTTTTGCTGTTTCTATGTGTGTTACATTGTGGAGCACACATTGAAACAGAAGATCTCCATGTATGATTGTTTATGTGCAGGAAGGTGTCCCTTCCTGCACATATTCATCTTAAAAATGATGAGCTGCAACTTCTTTGTGTGCTGCACAAGTAGTGCACATAGAAGTTACAAATCACAATTTATTATTGTTTATGTGCAGGAAGGGTCACCTTCCTGCACATGAACAATAATTGGCAACAACGCAGGCAACCTTGCACTATGGTGCAAGGGTGCCTATGTTGGCACTAGGCAGCTAAATTTAGCTCCAGTGCAGAGAGAAATGCAGGGCTGCACTGCATTGTTGTAAATATGGTGCATCCCTATGTTTCTAAAGTGGCACGTTAGCCTTCTTGGCTTAACACCACGTTCCGTCACTTTAGTTGTTAATATGTCTCAGAATTTGGTGTGGATTACAGCTGACATACTGTGTCTGATGTTCATAGACAAGTATGGTAGGACAAGATGGTAGGTGCAGAGGCATGTGGCAGAATAGCAGTGACCAGCAAATTGACTTGCTTCTAAGGGTGGGTGAAGCAGGCGTAGTGCCTCTATGCAGAGTTCCACAGAGTTGGAAAAAACTCGGTGGAACTCCGATCTGATCCCTCCCCCCTCCCAAAGTAATTATAATGTTAAAAAAAGACACATAACTGCCATGGCTGCCTTTTCCTTGCCATGGCCGCCCTCCTTCCTCATCATCGCTCTCCTTCTTCTTTGATAACCCCTACGTTGTTCACAACAGAACACGGAGTAGGTAAAGCTCTGTATACTCCGCTGGCGCAGCGGAGTTACCTGCTCAGGTTCATTTGCTTCACAAATCTGTGGTGTGTGGCTAAAGCACATGTAATATTTACAACTACAGCTTTGTATAGTGTGCATATATGTCAAGATAAATTTTCACATAAAGTTATTGGCTTGCATTTGGGTCACTGGGGCTGTTAGAAGAGACAGCCAAATGTTGTGATTTGTTTGCTCTCTGTTCCTTACCTGGCCTGATAACTGTGGTTTCTGGAGCAGACAGATGACAAAGCTATGGTGTGTGGCGGATGCTCAATGGGACTGGGTTCAACGCAAGCAGCCTGTCCCTTACCAGGGCGTATACATTTTTTTTCAAACACATTTTATTAGCATTTTCATTAGTACAACACAACAGCCGACAGGCTTGGCAACACTTGAAGGTACACGCTCATTATTCAGTGAGATATTAGTAAACAAATTGCATTATGAGCATCATAAATCACTTACAGATAGCATTTCACATTTTTACGCCAGCCTGTGATCAATTTTTTACTCCCCCTGGACTTCTGAAGAACAATTTCTGATCCCTACCAAAGTCCCTCCCCTTTCTTGGTCATTCTCCTGTGTGCAATATTGTCTATGAGAGGTGTAAGAACCCACATTACCTAACATGGGCTGTGTAGAGTGCAAGTTTGTATGCCTATTGTGGACCCTAGAAACTTCAGTGCCTTGTGTCCCATGTACTATTCTCATCAGGAAGGCTTGTTCCTGACAGAATCATAGATTGCTAGGGAGTATCTGACAGTGCCCCAGGTAAGGTGCGATCAGGATTCTGCAAGACGTCCACTAATCTCTCCCAGGCCCGGGCCATGTCAAGTAATCCTTGAACACACTCAGCCTCCTGGAGCAGCACTACACTCAATTCAATTCAATTCAATTCAATTTACTTTATTAGGTTTTCATAGGTTGGAAAAAACCATAAAAGTACGTTTAAAAATACATGTGTATGACAATAAATAAAACTTCATCATTTTTAAAAGTACAAGAATTAAAAGGGAATGACAAACTAACCAATGAGTAAAGTCCCCGGATTAAAATCCACATTAAAACATCAATAGGAAACGGGATATGAATTGGAGGATAGTGCAAGGTTTGTTTAAGCAGTTTTACCAGAACAGAATTTAATCGAGGTTAGATCTGTGCTTAACACAAAACTTAAGGAAACAAGCAATGTTTTTAGCAAAGCATTCTACCTCCAAGAATTGTAAGATGAGGAATGCTGGGCCAACATTTCCTGGGTTCCTTATAACATTTACAAAATAAAGTTATATGCTTTGGGGATTGGAAAGATACTTCATCATAAGGACCAAAACTCTAAATTCTTAGACCAATCGTTTGTGTGAGGAAAGTTCACCAATCGATGAAAGATATTGAACCTAAAACGAGTCAGTAAAAATCTGTCATATCCACTCAGTTTGAATGTTAAATAGGGTTGGATAACCAAAGTGGTCTGGATGGTTAGAACATGCTGCACCGAGGATTTACTTGCCTCTGCGGTTAGTCGTAATTGGTCCAAATGTGATAAACATAGTTTTTTCAACTCCTTTCTAGATATTTATAGAATTGTTAAAGGGGAGTGATAGTACTTAGGCATGCCCAAATCATAGCATTTTTTTTAACATAAGCAAGCCAACTAATCCTGTGCCCATTTTCCAGCAAGAGGGAATCGTGCAAAAGACCTCGGCATAGTTCAGTTTCTGTGGACGACCAAACGAGATGCCACAAATGAATTGCCTGAAGTTTGACAATGTCGGATACATACGTCAAGCCCAATTCTATGTGGCAAGAGTAAGTCAAAGAACCTTGCGGGACTGCAAGAAGAAATATCGCAAACCTATTCTCGACTTTTTGGAGAGCATCCACCTTTACATGTCCCCAAACCCCTGCTCCATAAGTCGCTATGCTAATGCATTTTGTCTGGTAAATTTTGATCATTTCAGTTGGTGGTCTTTTCCCTAGCCTTTGTTTAAAGGCTACGAGTGCAGTAGTTGCCCTCATAAAAAGTAGCTTTCTCACCTCAATTGCCTGTTTCCAAGAGGACTTGTCATCTATTAAAATCCCAATATAGGGATATGTATTTGTTTTCTCCAACTTTGTGCTTTCAATACAAATGTCCCTTGTTTTTTTTGGTCTGCATCCTGAGTGCATAACAAAACATTTTTTATGTTAATTCTAAGTTCCAGGCTAGCCATAAAACTGCGGTATCTCTCTACAGCGCGTGGAAGTTCCAGAGGAGTTCTAGTTAAAATCACGGCGTCATCGGCATAGAGAAGGGCCGATATAGGGTGATTTCCAATAAGGGGCAGGTCCCGGCACCCCTCTAACATGGCTGATTCCAGTCCATTGGTGTAGAGTGTAAAAAGAAAGGGTGCCAGGACGCAGCCCTGCCTTACCCCCCTCTCCATGCTGAAAGCTTCCGTGAGTTCCCCCTCCAGACCGTACCTCACTCTTGCACCGGAATAAAGTTCACGAAGAAAGTTAACAAGGGGTAATTCTACTCCCATTTCCAAGAGTATTGACCATAATTTAAAGTGGCTTATGCAGTCAAAGGCTGCTGTTAAGTCAACGTAGGCCATGTATTAATGTCCACCCTTTGCACTAACATATTTGCCCACTAAAAGTGACAGGTTGAGGGCTTGTTCCTAATCCTTCTCTGAACCCATACTGAAGGTTAGATACTATATTAAGATCATTTGCCCAATTCTATACACGTTCTAGAATTATACAACCAGCAAACTTGCCCAAAGTATCTAGAAGAGATATAGGACGGTAACATGCTGGGGATTGGCGATCTCCCATTTTGAAAATATGGACAAGGTCATTGAGGATGACCAAGATTCAACAAGCCCAACCGCACAAGAGGCTTCAAGGACTTTAGTCAGTATGGGGGACCAGAGTTCCAAATTATGGGGCCGATTAGGATGGCGGAGGGACCTGCGTCCGTCCGCCACCCCAGAGGTGGAGGGACCATCCGCAGGGGCAGCGGCGGTCCCTCCGTGCAAATTAGGATGTGACCGCCACCCTGGTGGTCACATCCTGTATGTTTAACATTGCGGCGGGTGCTGCTTGAATCAGCACCCGCCGCAATGTTAAAACTGCATGTATTACATTTACATGCACAAAGTGGCAGGCACCGTGCGGTGCCTGTCGCTTTGTGCATGTAAATGTTGGGGGGTACCATAGGTACCCCCCATGTGCACCCCCCACCCCCGACACCCTGGGGGCCCACAACGGGCCCCCAAATGCCAAAGTCCACATGCTTTTCCACGGCGGAAAAGCCGCCACGGAAAAGCATGTGTCCGTCCACATCCTAATTTGGCTGACGGTGTCTTGCAGACACCGTCACCAGATAGCCCTCCCCACCCCACGGATCAGCGGCGGACGGACCAGCCGTCCGCCGCTGGTCCCACCGCAGTCCCACCGCCATCCTAATCTGGCAGTGGGTGTTGTCTGTGGCCGCGGCGGTTAATCCGCATCCTCCAGGCCGGCTGTGGCTTCCGCCGGCCCGGGGGATGCAGATTAACCGCCATCCTAATCGGCCCCTATGTTTAAAAAGGACAACAGTGACCCCATCAGGGCCAGGTGTTTTACCCCCCTTGCTAACTAATAGAGCATTTTCCACTTCCTTGTGTGTAAATTCAAGAGGAATAGAGTACACTGTTTGAATATGACCAGGGCCTGCACTGTCATTCGCGGACAGCATCAGGTGTTCCTGTGATTGCAGGCTAAATATCCGTGTATAATGTTGTACCCACGTGAATTCATCAATGGCTATAGCTATTTTGGGGTGGTCATTCTCGTCTAAGAGGAAAGGAGATTTAACAACTCTCCAAAAGTTAGAACTGTCCTTGATAATACAGCTTTTATGAAGTTGATCCCATAGGTCGTTTTTAATTCAACTTTACGGGATTTTATGGCCTTATTGTATACCTTTCTAAGCTTAGCAATTTCCTCTTTATCCCTTTCCGTTTTGTGAAGGGCTGCCTTCAAAGCAGAATATGATTTTGTGCACGCTGTGTTAAACCACCCTTTAGCAGTGTCCTTTCTAGGTGTCAATTTTAGGTGGAGTGCTTTTTTTACTGCTCTTGTCATATTTGAAAAGATAACCAAGATCTCTTCATTAGGGGTGGCAGAATTTAAGCATTTTTCGATCAATGGCAACGCTTTCTTCACTATTTAAGAAGTAATTTCGGCTGGATCTATTTTAGTCCACTTAAGGGAAAACCCATTTAATCAATCCAATGATAAAGATTTTTGCCCAAGGATACTAATGGGATTAGACTTTTCTGACCTTTCAGGTAAAGATAGCGAAAGACTATTAGGAAAGTGGTCACCCTCAGAGGCACCCTCATCTACCGACCCCCCGAACCTCGCCTCCAGTTCAGCGACTCCATCGCCGACTTGATCAGCACGTCCGCCCTGACCTCCACCGACTACATCCTCCTCGGAGACCTGAACTTTCACTTTGAGAACAACAATGACAACAACTCCACAACAAGTTGGGTCAGTTCCTCTCTGCTCCTTAACCCTTGCATTGTGGGGTTACTCAGGGCTCTTCATTGAGCCCTACACTCTTTAACATCTATGTGGCTCCCCTTGCAAGGGTGGTGAGATCATTTGGTTTGGAGGTGCTGTCTTATGCAGACGAAACCCAAATAATGGTCTCTCTCACTCATTCAGTAAAGGATTGTGCCCAGAATTTCAGGAACTGTTTGGAGGCTGTTTCCCAATGGATGGTGGAGAACTTCCTGAAATTGAATGGTGAGAAAACCGAGGTACTGATTTTCGGGAATAATCAGGAAATTTGGTCCAGTGACTGGTGGCCGCCCTCGCTTGGGGAATGCCCTGCCCAGTTCATCGCGGTAAGAACTTGGGGGTGATAATGGGCACTGCCCTTTCCTTTGATCGTCAGGTTAACAGGACCGTCCCCACCTGTTTTGGGATTATCAGGATCCTGAGAAAGATTTCCCACTATCTCTCTCCTGATGCTCACAAACAGGCTATGCTGGCATTAGTATCTTCTAGACTTGACTATTGTAATGCCCTTTATTTGGGCATCAACAAAAGTCTCATTCATCGTCTTCTAATGGTTCAGAATGCTGCGGCAAGGATGGTTTTGAATCTCCCAAGATGCGGCTCAGCCGCGGCTGCATGTAAGAACTTACACTGGCTCCCGTTGGACCTTAAGATCACTCTTAAAATCCAGTGTTTGACTCATCAAGCCTTTTATGGCAACGGTCCGTATACCCCTAATAGATCTCTTCGATCTTCCAATATAAATGTACTCTCTGTTCCTAGGTTTGTCACGGCCACATGGGGTGGCGTAGCGTTCTCCACAGTGGCGCCCAGATTGTGCAACTCTCTCCCCCAGAGCTTTCAGGGCAGCGTTCTCTTCTTTTGTTTCGTAAGGCCCTAAAAACGTGGCTTTTTTCAGAGGCATATCTGTAAGGCTGTCCCTTTTGTTCTTGTGTTGGATGTTCCGCTCTAGTGCCTTGATGCCCTTGGGCTAAGTTGCGCTCTGTAAGACCACACTCACTCTCTCAACCCTGATCGATAACCTCACCAACCTCGGACTGAAGCAACTCGTCACAACGTCCACCCACTCCGCCGGCCTCACCTCGACCCCGTCTTCTCCTCAAGCCCGCACATCTCTGTCAGCCACACCACCGAACTCCTCTGGATCGACCAACGCTGCATCCACTTCGCCTTCCCGAAGCTCACCACACACCACCGCACCCAACAGATCCCCGCCGCTGCTGGAGCAAAATCACCGAAGACCAACTACATGCAAACCTAGCTCTCAGCCCACCCACCGAACCCTCCAACACTGACGAAGCTGCCCACAGCCTCAGACGCTGGAATGAGGACTGTGCCAACACCCTCGCCCACTGAAACCCCCCCACAGAGACACCAGCAAGAGGGCCAGCTGGTTCACCCCAGAACTCCTAGCCTCCAAGCAAGCCTGCCTGAAACTAGAGAAGAAATGGCACAGTGAACAAACTTCGGACAGCCAGGCAGCACACGAGGACGCCATCCGCAACCACCACCACCACCACCTCCTCAGGGCTGCCAAGAAGACCTTCTTCAAAGACCGCCTCAACAACAAAGCACACAATAGCAAGGAGCTCTTCAACATCGTGAAGAACCTCTCCAACCCCAGCTCCAACACCAACGATATCCCACCATCGCAAGCCCTGTGCGACTCCCTCACCACCTTCTTCTACCACAAGATAGCAGACATCCACGACAGCTTCAACACCCAGACAGCCCCAACAGACAGCAACACAACAGACCCTCCACACACCATCGACCACGACCCCCTGCTAGCCTGGGCCATCGTGAGCATCGATTACACCATCAACACCATGTGCACAATCCACTCCGGCTCTCCGTCAGACCCATTCCGGCACCATGCCTTCAACAGAACAAGCATATTTACAACATATTTACAACAAGGGGTGGTGATGGACAGAGTCTCTGAATTAAGCAGAGTACTCTCACCCAGTCAAGAGATCAGGGCTAGATCCAACACCGTTTTTTAGCTCATTGCACCATCCCAGTTTCAGAAGGGTATACTCAGACATGAGTCCCTTGCTCATTGCACCATCATGATTCAAGCAAGCCGGGCCGAAGACGGCTGTAATGCCAGAAACCGGTCCCCGGAAGCTTGTTTCCTTCCCAGTGTAAGAATTGGCTTTTGTAGTCTGGTCTGCCCTGTTCCCATCATGCACTGGGACAGGAACAGACTAATTTGCATACAGCCAGGTTCTGAAACTGGGATGGTGCAGTGAGCTAAAAAACGGTGTTGGATCTAGCCCTGATCTCTTGACTGGGTGAGAGTATTCTGCTTAATTCAGAGACTCTGTCCCTCACCACCCCTTGTCATAAATATTTTTGTCCACCCTAAGCGTGGAAGGGTATACTCAGACATGAGTCCCTTGCTCATTGCACCATCAGGATTCAAGCAAGCCGGGCCGAAGACGGCTGTAATGCCAGAAACCGGTCCCCGGAAGCTTGTTTCCTTCCCAGTGTAAGAATTGGCTTTTGTAGTTTGGTTTGCCCTGTTCCCATCATGCACTGGGACAGGAACAGACTAATTTGCATACAGCCAGGTTCTGAAACTGGGATGGTGCAGTGAGCTAAAAAACGGTGTTGGATCTAGCCCTGATCTCTTGACTGGGTGAGAGTATTCTGCTTAATTCAGAGACTCTGTCTATCAACCACCCCTTGTTGTAAATATTTTTGTCCACCCTAAGCGTGGAAGGGTATACTCAGATGTGAGTCCCTTGCTCATTGCACCATCAGGATTCAAGCAAGCCGGGCCGAAGATGGCTGAAATGCCAGAAACCGGTCCCCGTAAGCTTGTTTCCTTCCCAGTGTAAGAATTGGCTTTTGTAGTCTGGTCTGCCCTGTTCCCATGATGCACTGGGCCAGGGACAGACTAATTTGCATACAGCCAGGTTCTGAAACTGGGATGGTGCAATGAGCTAAAAAACGGTGTTGGATCTAGCCCTGATCTCTTGACTGGGTGAGAGTACTCTGCTTAATTCAGAGACTCTGTCCATCACCACCCCTTGTTGTAAATACCTGGTGGCTGACGGCACTGGGGTCAGCCCCGACACCCACCAACCACGCACGCAACCTCCTCCTGCTTTAACACCCTCCGCATGCTCCGCAAGATCTACAGATGGATCCAGACAGATACAAGAAAGACAATCTCCCAGGCACTCATCAGCATCAGACTCGACTACGGAAACGCCCTTTAGGTGGGAGCCCCGATTAAGCTCATCAAACAAATACAACGCATCTAAAATGCCTTGGCACGACTGTTCCTCAATGTACCACGTCACGGCAACATCACCCCCACCTGATAAACCTGCACTGGCTCCCCGTCAACAGACGATATTCTTCAAGCTCCTCACCCACGCACACAAGGCACTCCACATGACTGCCTCAGCCTACCTCAACAGACGGCTCTCTATCTACATCCCCAACTGCCAGCTACGCTCCGCGACCTCTCAATCGCCACCGCCCCGCGCATCCGAAGAACAACTACCAGTGGGAAATCCTTCTCCCACCTCGCCGCCAAGACATGGAACACCCTTCCACTGAGCCTACGACACACCCAGGGCCTGCTGACCTTCAGGAGGATACTTAAGACCTGGCTGTTCGATCAGTAGCGCCGCCCCAGCGCCTTGAGAGCCTCGCAGGTATGTAGTGTGCTTTACAAATGATTGATTGATTTATCCCAAAGAGCCTATCCTTTACAAGCCTTTTCGCATTTTTCTACTTTTTGTATCCTCCCCATTCTGTATCTTCACCATTATTGCATTCACCCTGTAAGTAAATTCCTGCAACATGTCCTGTTTGTCAAGTACACTGAGATTGTGTGGAGGAAGATCTTATATGTATTCATGATGGGCATCTACAAAGCTGGCCACAATATCTTCCTCCTCCTCATGAAGTTACTCATCCACTTCAGTTGTGTAGGTTTTATCTTGCTTTTTTGATATGTTATTTTTGTTTGGTGCGGCTAGTTCCATATTACTCAATTTGTAACATTGCACAGCCTATGTTTATGCTATGGAATATATGGTCTTTTTCATGTAGAAGTAGTTTCACACCCGACCACTGGAACTATGATTTTAGTCAGACCTGCGGTAGCTTGATGGATGTTAATGTGCATGGCATTTTATGTTTGTAACTTTTGTCAATAGTGACCGCAGATGTTCTGGACAGCAGTGCTAACTTTGAGCATGTGGTTTCCGTGCTCAGCACCAGCACTTAATCATGAACAATGGTGCTTATATTGCAAACTCAACTCAAAGGTGTTTGGAGTGCGGACACATTCATTTTTGGTAGGCACAAGAGTTCTTAATTAGATGGCGCTAACAGGAGAAATGGGCTGGTGCAAACTTCCTCCTGATGAGATCCACAGCTCCTTTATTTTAATAAACTAACCAATACTGGACAGTTATCTATCTCTCCAAAAATAAATCTAAAAGTAGCCCATTACTTGTGTGTAGGAAGCTTGCTCCGTATATATTATACCAAAAATGTACATTGTGCACAGAGTCCAGTGAGACCACAAAAGCGTAGCAACGGATAAAGTAGATAATACCTTACTCTCAATTTAGTGGTAGCTTGTCTGAGCAGTTAAGTTTATCAGAGAGTAGTGTTAAGCATTTTTTTCACACACTCAGGCAAGAAATATTAGTTCACACTCAAAGACTGAATTCAGACTAATTGGTTGGTATAAAAAGGTAGTACATTGTTATTTTATTGTAGAACCAAGAATCACTTAGGGCAGGTAAGGGTTCCAGTTGTAAAAGTAGCAATACTTTTCAAGAATGCAATAATGTTTTGTAAATGCAATTGTATAATTGACTGTTTTAAGAATGTTGTCTATAAATATCAATCAAGTACATGTGTATGCTTTTGTACTGATAAAGTTAGACAGTTCAATGCAACAGATAGGCTTACAATGCAATCCTATGGGGAAAAATGTTAAGCAGTTTGTAGGTAAGTACTCAACATACTTCCCCAGGCTCCAGCAGCTTCGGACAACACAGTGCAAGGTTCATGACTATATAGGACCATGTAGGGCTGGAATTCGGCCTACTGAAGCAATCATGGGCCCGATACGGCACATATATCAACTGCTGGAACAAAATTAGACTATCGCCCTCCAAAACTCTAAATCAGCTTCCATGGCAAGATCTAGATCTTCAGCAGAGGGAGGATTCTCCAGCAAGAAGCTATCTTCTGGAGGCTCTAGCATGCACTTGACTCTTGGCCCTTTGTAACATGCAGAATTGCAGATCCACCATTCAGCCTTTAAGAAATTAGTGTGGAAATCCTTGAAAAAATTGGCGTTGATGGAGGACAAAGCAACTTTTTCAGCAAGATCGCATGCCTGGATGACTGTGAACAAATACAAAGTCTTGGCCCCTCAAAAATTTGATATTTTGATATTTGATAATAATTTAACTGTTTTAAGCTTTTAAGGATACATACATTTTGCATATGTGTAATTATTATCTTATCATGATTTTATAGTATTTTCTGAAATTTATATTGTACATGCAAATGTAATAAAATTCAAATTCAAATATAGGTACTGCACCACCAGCTGCACTGAGGTGCTGAGGTGGGGGGGTGCTAAAGTCACTGGGCCCAATGTTATCCAATGAAAGCGGGGGGAAGAGGCATAGTTTACAGATAGGGACCCGTGGCTTTAGGGCAAGTACTCTGGGGGTTGAGGTGAGCACAGGGGGACACAAAGCAGCATCAAAGCTGCACCTCAGGGGCAGCCGTGTGCAGTGTGCAAATTAGCATATGGGGCCAATGCTTTCCAATGGAGGTCGTTGATTTCTGAAAGAGGCGGCAGGTTTGAGTCAGGAGGCTGGAGGCTGGTGACCAATGGCTGGGCAAGTAAGTTAGATAGCTGAGGGACAACTGGGCAGAAATCTGCAAAACTCCTAAACGTAGGGGCGGAGGATGCAGAGGTGCCTTTTGGTGTCGGGTTTTCTCAGCTGGTCCATTCAGGGGACCCTTTGAACAGAGGCTGCAGGTGTTGAGGGGGGGCCTGAAGAGATCAGCCACCAATGCAGACAAGGTCAGGATCACAGAGGAGACTTCACAGGATAGGTGAATCATTTAAAGTCAGCCCATGGGCTTCAGTGCAGAGCGTGCAGAGTACTCGGACCCGCTTGGATCCGAAGTCCTTGGAGTTGGGGTTTCTTTGCTGGATAATACGTGTCCACGGGAAAAAAGAGTCTTTATTGAAGTCAACTCAAGTCCCTGGAGAGGTACTGGCTGCAGGACATGCTGGTTTCTTGGAGAAGGGTAGCTTGAGAAGGAGACAGGCCAGTAGGGCTGGGGCGGATCACTGAAAGAATATCGATGACACAAATATAGACTTACCAAAATATCGAGTAAAAAACTATAGAATGCAAAAATATCGAAACCCTATCTCAAACAGGTAAGTACAAAAATATCGAATCATAAATATTGTTGTAAAAAATATAGTTAGTCAAAATATCGAATTTTTTAAATGTCTCAAAAGTTATCGAAAATTAATGAAATAATAAATATAATTAACTTAAACATACTTAAAATACTTAAATAACCTTAAAATTAATAAATATTTAATGTAACTTTAAAAAAACAATAATTTTTTTAATACATATATATATCTAAACATAATATTAATAAAAAATATACAATATTTTTTCCGTAGGATAGCTGGAGGGTTAAATTTACTATTACCATTCCAGTGAGTGCAACAGTAGGGAAAGCGTTGGATAGCGTAGGCATACAATTTACTATTCCCACTCAAGTGAGTGCAACAATAGGGAAATCATTGGAGAGCGAGAGGGTAAAAATTACAATTCCCACTCCAGAGAGTGCAACAGTAGGGAAAGCGTTGGATAGCGTAGAAGTAAAAATTACTATTCCCACTCCAGTGAGTGCAACAGTAGGGAAAGCGTTGGATAGCGTAGGGGTAAAAATTACTATTCCCACTCCAGAGAGTGCAACAGTAGGGAAAGCGTTGGATAGCGTAGGCATACAATTTACTATTCCCACTCAAGTGAGTGCAACAATAGGGAAAGCATTGGATAGCGAGAGGGTAAAAATTACAATTCCCACTCCAGAGAGTGCAACAGTAGGGAAAGCGTTGGATAGCGTAGAAGTAAAAATTACTATTCCCACTCCAGTGAGTGCAACAGTTGGGTAAGCGTTGGATAGCGTAGGGGTAAAAATTACTATTCCCACTTCAGAGAGTGCAATAGTAGGGAAAGCGTTGGATAGCGGGAGGGTAAAAATGATGATTCCCACTCCAGAGAGTGCAACAGTAGGGAAAGCGTTGGATAGCGTAGGAGTAAAAATTACTATTCCCACTCCAGTGAGTGCAACAGTAGGGAAAGCGTTGGATAGCGTAGGAGTAAAAATTACTATTCCCACTCCACAGAGTGCAACAGCAGGGAAAGTGTTGGATAGTGTAGGAGTAAAAATTGCTATTCCCACTCCAGTGAGTGCAACAGTAGGGAAAGCGTTGGATAGCATAGGAGTAAAAATGACTATTCACACTCCAGAGAGTGCAACAGTAGGGAAAGTGTTGGATAGCGTAGGGGTAAAAATTACTATTACCACTCCAAAGAGTGCAACAGTAGGGAAAGTAAATACTTCATATATGAATAAAAATAAATTAAATATTAATACCAATTACAAATTAATTAAAATTAATAAACAATTTTATATAATATAATAATTAATCAATTAACAATAAAAATAAAAATGAATTATTAAAAATGATTACCTAATAATACAAATTATTTACCAATTAACAATGAATTAATTACCTATTAACAAATATTTAAAAATTACAATAAAAAACAATAAATAAATTAAGATATTTAATTAATTACAATTAAATTACTTCCCAACCTATTCCCCTATAAACACACAACCCGCAACTGAAAATAGATGAATAAAATTAACAATGAATAAATTAATTAAAATTAATTAACAATTTTATATAATATAATAATTAATCAATTAAAAATACAAATAAAAATGAATTATTAAAAATTATTACCTATTAATATAAATGATTTACCAACTAACAATTAATTATTACTAATTAACAATTAATTAACAATTAATTCAAAATAAATACGAATAAATACATTAAAATTTGTAATTAATTATAATTAAATTACTTCCCATCCTATTCCCCTATAAACCCACAACCTGCTACAGAACATACATTAATAAAATGAACATAATTATCAATTAATCAATTCATTAAAATGTATTACCAATTATATTTTAATTAATTACCAATTACCAATTAATTAACAATTAATTCAAAATAAATACCAATAAATAAATTAACATATTTAATTAATTATAATTAAATTACTTCCCACCCTATACCCCTATAATTCCGCAACCCGCTACAGACTTATATTATGCAAAAATTAAATAACATAAAATTAATTAATTAAAATAAATTATAAAATAAATATACACTTTTCACACATATACTAACATAACAAATCACTTTAAAAAATTGGATATTATTAAAAAATTGATATTAACTTACTTACCTCAAATTTGATATTTTTGTTGTCTATATTCTGTCCATTCTATATTTTTGTTGTCTATAAACTGTCCATTCGACATTTTTATTGTCTATATTGTGTCCATTCGATATTTTGTCCATTCTATATTTTGAATTCGATATTACTGCTATTCTATTCGATATTTTTGTAGTCTATATTCTGTCCATTCGATATTGTGTCCATTCTATATTTTTAATTCGATATTATTGCAAATCGATATTAACAACTCAATATTTTGAGTGTATACTGCTGAGGCCAAGTGAGTTATCGTCTTCTTCTCCACCTCTGCATGAAGCACCTCCGCCCAGAGCAGGCTTTGTTCCAAACCTCCAACAGCACAAAGACTCTCACCCTATGAGGTCAGAAACCTGTCTAGTGTGTGCTGGATGGTCAGTCAGTCAATACACTAGAAGTTTGTCATTTTTCAGGGAACATCTCTAAGATACCCTCTGAATGCATTTTATAATAAATCCAACACTGGCATCAGTGTGGGTTTACTATGCTGAGAAGTTTGGTACCAAATCTCCCAGTTTTCAGTAAAGCCATCATGGAGCTGTGTAGTTCGTAATGACAAACCCCCAGCCCATGTACTCCAAATAGATTCACTGCACTTACAAGGTATGTGAATGGCACAGAAACTGTAGGGGCATATTGATCATGCAGGTATGCCTTTACCTGTGGTGTGGTGCACCCTGTCTTGGGGCTGTAAGACCCACTGGAGAGGTGTCTTTCCCATGCCACGGGCAGTGTTGGGGGGGCAGGGCAAGCAGAGATGTGTGCCAAGTCGATTCTTCAGTCTGCAATGGCAGTGTGTGGGTGTTAAGGTAAAGGGTCTCAGATGGTGGCGTAATACATGCTGCAGCCCTCAGAGGCACCTTACTGGTGGCCCAGAGGTGTGCCAATTTTTTAAACAAAGCTACAGTTTTGGGAAAGAACAGGGATGGCAGGGCCTGGTTACCAGGGTCCCAGCACACACTCAGTCAAGTTGGCATCAGGTGTGTGGCAAAAAGTTAGGGGTAACCATACAAAAAGTGGCACTTTCCTGTATTGTACATAAGCGTGAAATGTTCAATTAGATGGCTTTAAGTATTGCAATCATGCTTACTATTCGAATTTTAGGAAACTAATGATTATTCTGGACTTTGTCCAACCTCATATTTTATTGACCTACGTTCACTGTTTAGGGCATACCATTTTCGATAAACACACTGAAAGCCATGTGCATTTTTGATCATAGCTATTGCAGAAGCTGGTTGCACACCATATGAAGAGAAATATGTGTCAATTACTGCCCACCTTTTTCTTTGGCAGAAGCACGCAGTCAAAGTATTTCAAGTAGCAAAATCTCTTCACAATGTCTCTCCCTTATTAAAATTTGACAGACTTCATTAATCAAACACATTTACTCTCAAACAAATGGTGTCTGCGATCCAAAATTATTTTAAATCCAACTTTGAATAACATTGAAATGCAATTTCTTGCTGAACGCCTAATTTATCATACAAGCTCTGATATACTGCATCTATGAATCAAAACCTCATTTATGTATCAGATTCTTGGAAACGGTGCAACTCAGGGAATATGTGTCATGCAGAGAGTCACCGGGGCACTTTGTGAGCCAATAGGGTTTGTAAGCTCATTGACTAGTATGGCAAAACGAGACACTCAATATAAATCTCAGGTTGTCGCACCGCACACAAGATTTGCACTGGTCATTCACAGGTGGAGGAATCAATAAGCTCACTATGAATTTCCGACAGCAGAGGCTAAGTAGGTTCAGCAGTACTTAATTTGAGCCAGTGTTTGCTGGTGCTCAGTAGCGCATGTAATTCTAAAACTGGTCACCTAGTAAATGGCAGTGAGCCACAGATGATGCAGAGGACATCACCAGTGCATCTAGGATATTTGTAAAGCTTTGGTTGACATGAACTAGTCCAAATTGCTGGACCTGAGGGAGTGTGATGGCATTGGGCAGCTTTGCAGGGGTAGCAGGTGCTGCAAGCTGAAGAGGCCTCCTAAGAAATACCTTAGCCCCTAGTACTTATTTTTCTGTAAATTAAACACTGAGGATCAACCTTGCCAACAACACATCTGACATAGGACTAATGGCCTTACAACATCCAAGGACCTGACACATTTAGGATTGGATTTCGGATGTTGACTTATCCTATGGGGTTCGCCACATGAGGCAAGGCAGTCCTGGGATGGAAAAAAGAGAAATGACACCCAGGTTCAGGGAGAAAACTCAAATCTCATCAGAGTCAATGCTATTTCGTTTGAGGGAAATAAACCAGAAACTGAAAAGCAGGCACTCATGGAACTATTTTTGTTGTATTATACTTACATTTATGTAGCTCCATCACCAAAGTAACCGAAAGCCTTGCGACTAACCCGCATACCCATTTGGAAACTCCTGAGTCCTTCCGGTACAATTACACTATAATGAATTGAGGGATTTGTAGTTTTCTCAGAAGTTAATTTTTTTACATAGATGTGTTTGTTTAAACTCAATCCGTTGAGTTTAAATTTTAATTATTACCCTCTGGTGGGTTTGTTTATCATTTTAGTTTTTGTTGTTAACCTCGGTTTCATTGCCATGCATAGTTTGTATTTGGTCAGTGTAACCCATTTTTCCTACACGTGATTTTGAATCTTGCCAGATAGTGGGTTGAACTTTTCACCTGTCTTGAATTGCTCTCATTTAAATCATTTTCTATTTGATATTTACTAATTTATATAATTCTTGTCAAGTCGATATTGACATTTGAAATGTACAGATCCTTTGTATTGTATACAGCTACTGCTAAGACTAAAATTACTAATCCTCAGGATCACTGGTACTATGCAACCCCAGAATGGTATTTATTTGGATATTGTGATTCTTGAATAATTTATAACTCAATGATGGGGACATTTTCACTTATTCAAACTTTTTCGGAGATTGTGTGTTACATGTCGTTCTAGGTGTGCATGCAATTTTTCATCCTTGTTAAGCCCATTAGGATACCCTCCGCGAACTATGATAATATATGTGGATTCAAATTGCCATAATCTGCAGTATTTACAATTATATTAATTTACATAGAATCTCAAAGAACTATAGTTGTTCTCACGTTTTTTGGCTGTAATGTTTATCCATTGCATAAATATCATTTTTGACTGTGCTTGTTTTTTTCCCAAAATTATTTTCTTAAGTGGGAAGGTTATATTTCGCAAATATTATATTCCACGTGGACATTCCATTAAGCAGATACAGTTTGTGTGTGTGTAACAAGCAGATAAGTTAATTGTTTGGACATTTTGGCCTTTTTACAGGCATTGTCATGGTAACGCATCATATAGATCCATGTTGTATGAGTTGCAATCGAAGAAGTGAATATGAACTAAAATGCCTTTAAATAATCATGCCTTCCTGTAAGTGATAGTTCAATCTTATCCTAGTTGCTGTCTATGGTCCTAATGTTAGATAAGTTCCAAGTTCTGTGTAAAATGTCTTTAGCATTTCTCGATTTCATTGAGAGTGCTGTATCAATTATGCAAAGAAGTAAGCAGAGAACTCTGGGAAGCTCCCATGTTTAGTGAAGAGCAGCTCCTTCATATGGAGCACTCTTCAACTTCACCTCAAATGTTTTAAGCATAGGATTATTTAGTAAAGTTCCATCCACATTGAGCTAAAGAGTGATAAAGCCTTTTGCCCTTTTTACAGCAATGTCTTTAAGCATAGGATTAACAATAATAATACATTTTGGCACAAGGGGGTCCCTCTGTCACCCACCTGACAGGGTCAAGAAGGGCAAGGTATCCCTATCCTACCCCCTTATGTTATTTCCATTCTCTAACTTCAGGACAAAGGACTAAGAGACCGATTCCTGTACTGGCTATGGCAACATTTTCTTGCAAGATGTTGTGGCCAGCCGATCAGAACAATGTTCCAACTACAGCATTACTCTTATGGAAGAATGATGGCCCAATGGTAAAAAGGAAAGAAGCCCTTTGGGCCAATCAGAAGGCTTTATTACTTTAAATTGGTTTTAAGGGACTTTTGCAAGAGTCCCTCAATCCCAATTGTCCAGATAGACAAATATTTTTGGAGCTTGATATCAATAAAATACTGAACTAATTTTCACTAAATCACAAACAGCATGAGCGGAACTTGTCTGGTCTGAAGATGAACACCATTTAGAAGCGCTCCTTCAGCCGCATATTTATTCACAATACTTCTGGTGCTCTAGTAGACCATTTCACAGACACCCACTTGATACCCTACATGGACACTGATGGTGTTGGGGCCCAAAATCTCCCCAAAAAAGGAGCTGGCACGCATGGTATTGCTGATTGTGCACAGTTTGCAGGCTGTTTTGGAGGAGGGGTCATGAGGCCTACCTGCTGTTTCCATCAGAAGCTGAGCTGGCAGTGAGGGGGCCTGCTGCATTGTTGGCTCATTTCCGGTGGAACGGCTTGACCCGGATTTTGTTGTTAGAGTGTGTTGGCAGACAAAGGCTGCTTGTACATGTGTGAGGAGCACCTTGCACCGGGGGTACTTGGTGGGCATAATCATGACAGCTGCGCTGGTGCGGGCCTGTGTGCTGTATTGGGCAGTGATATCACTTCATAGGGGAACCATGAGCAATGCAGAGGCCTCACGTCCCCTAAGACTGCTGGGTCAGCATGAGGAAAGCCCATCCTAGTGAAGCCTCAATACTTGTCCATGTTGTAGCTGCAGTCAGAGCAGCAGAAGATGACTGATCTTGTCAGGAATTACAAGACCCCCTACATGCTGTGGGAGGCCAATGATAGAGGTGTGGGGACAACCTGTTGCAGCAGTTCCTGGTTAGGCCAAAAGCAAAAAGAACAGATGATGGACAGACTGCTGAAAAATGCAAACATTCACCCCCAGTCACAGATCTGGGTTTAATCCATTGGTTTTTTTCTCACCACGCCACCTGAGTTTGGACCCAGCCTTATGCGAATCTGTCTTGATCCTGCTACTCATGGGAACTGTCCAGTCTGAACTGCCAGGCTGGGTCTTCCCTGGACAGAAACAAGCCTCCTTGGACCAGTTTCAGGGTATCACCACTCGTCAGCCTTGCTGGCTTGCATCCAGTGGCACAGTGAGCACAGGCCCCATGTCTGGGCATACCCTTTCCACTTAGGGCCCGATTTCGATCTTGCTCGGAATGGCTCCTGACAGCATCGGTCAGGAGCAAGTCCGAGTCGTTAGCGAGATTTCTCTCGTACTCGTACCCGTCAGGGAAGCCCTCCAGACGACCACAACATGGCCAACTCATGCAGCGCAATGGGTTTGATTTCTGAGCGGCCAAGTATGATGCACGCGTTGAGCAGTCAGATTGACTCTGAGCCTCCTTCTCGGAAAAGCTTCGGGAAGGGGACTTCGTGAGGCTGTAGCAGGCCCCCCTTCACCCATAGCCCTACAACTCGGTCACAGGGGTGACCCAAGGTCCCCCTTACACATGCCTGCACAGTGCAGGGGACACTAACGCGTACCCACGACAGGGGGTGCCCTTTTCCACAACATACTTTTTTTCATGATGGAAGCCTATGTGCGTGACGTGCAACAGGCTCCCATTGACTTCAATGGGGCTCCGAGCAACTCGAGTCCTTGTGTACTAGCATCGTACTCGGGCATTCAAAGACCAGGAGCATGAGTCGTTTGGAAAGCTCTACGGGACTGTGTCGGCCATAGGGCTTTCTAAGTGAGATCGGAATTGGGCCCTTATGGTGACAAAATCAAAAAGAACAGATGATGGATGAAATGATGAACAACGTAAACGTTCACCTCCCAGTAACAGATCTGGGTTTAGTGCACTGTGTTTTTTGATCACCACGCCACTCCAGTTTGGACCCAGCCATATGCAAATCAGTCTTGACCCTGCCCTTCATAGAAACAGTCCAGCCTGAACTGCCAGTCCAGATCCTCCAGGGACAGAAAAGAAGCATCCTGGCACCGGTATTGAGATATCACCCTAATCAGCCAGGCTAGCTCTAATCCAGTGGCACAGTGAACATGTGACCCATGTCGGGGCTGCAATCTATTACAATGCAGGTGCCATTATAATGCATACCTTTACATCACAATTGTTGATAAGGTAAGTGTACAGGTGCGTTTAAATGTATTTTTGAATATTATTGTAATATTATAAGGTGGGTATAGGATTAGTGATTTAAAAACAAATTACATTTATGTTTTTGAGAAAAAAGTAACACATTAGTCACGGGATGTGAGGGATTTAGATTTTATGGGTGTATTAATACTCAGTTATTATATTAATACCTGTGTATTCATTTATGAAGAGAATTTACGCATACCATTTTTTTATATGAAAACAAAAAGGGTTTGTAATCTAACCCTTTAAATACGGGATGTGAGAGATTTAGGGGTTATGTGTGGGCAAGTGTATTGATACTCAGGTATGAACTGTTATACCTGTTTATTAATTTGCTTAGAGAATTAATCCACACAATGTAGTATTTTTGTAAAATATATATATAAACAAGCAGGGTTTGTAACATAGCCCGTTAGGCACAGGGTTTGAGGGATTTGGGGGTTATAGGTGGGGAAGTGTATTAATACTTAGGTATTAATTTGAATGTATGAGTATTACGTTATTTAGAGAATTACTACATATGACGTCATAAAAAAAGAAAATTATAATAGGAAAAGGGTTTGTAACATAACCCTTTAAGTACAGGTTGTTAGAGATTTAGAGGTTATGGGCCGGGAGAGTGTAGTGTATTAATTTATTTAGAGGATGAATGCATACATTGTAATATTTAAAAAAACTATTTATAAAACAAAAAGGGTTTCTAAATTAACCTTTTAGGCACGGGATGTGAGGGATTTAGGGGTTATGGGTGGGGAAGTGTATTAATAGTCAGGTATACATCTGAATACCTGAGTATTAATGTATTTATAGAATTAATAAATACTATGTCATATTTAAAACAAAATAATTTATAATAAGAAAGGGGGTTGTAACATAATCCTTTTGGCTCTGGTTGTGAGGGGTTGTGGGGGATTTAGGGTTTATGGGTGGGGAAGTGTATTTTTACTTGGGTATTAATTTTAATACCTGAGTATTCATTTATAAACATTAATTGTTTAATCTGAAATATTATAAAAATAGAAAATGAGATCAAAAACATATTTATAAGTTGAAATAAAGTAAATTAAAAATAATAAACTAAGCATAACACAACACCTAATAGTTTTTAAAAGTATAATTATATGTTATTATTCATTAAAATTAAACAATAGCTCTAATAAATAGTAATAAATATGTAATACACTTTTAAAAGTTATTAATAATTTTTTCTAAGTAAAGATTGTTATTTCATATTTGTTTTAAATGGTTGTAAAATTTTGAACTGTTTCAACATTTTATTAAGCAGTAAAAACATATTCATCCCATGCTAATCTATGATATTCAATGGTAAGAATTCTCCTTTTTTCTTTTCAGCCTTGACGTATGCGTTTGAACGTCAGTTTCTACAGTCAGTGGAGCGTAGTTGTCAAGATCGGATGCACGGGAGAGCTGCGGTCAGGTAAGAACTTTTAATATTTGAAATTTAGATCTGTAGGTGACCACCTTTTTTGTAAAGATAGAGGAGACAGGTAGTTGGAAGGTGTTTAGTGTTATATTTGAATGTTATGAATGTTTTAACCCAGTTTTCATCCTATGCATGTAGCTGTTGTAGAACCACACCAGGACAAATGTGGTTATTACAAGATAAGTTTTAAAAAATATTTCTTAAAAACAATAGAATTTTTTTCAAACTTATTTGTAATAATAGCAACACTTTTAATATTTTGTGGCTTTTTTTAGTACTGTTTTGAGTTTTTTTCAAAAAACCACGTCACATCGTTAAAAGAAGGAAAAGGGTTTGTGGGTTCGGATGAAGGCCTTTCAAAAGGGTGAAGAAGGCTTTTTTGGAACAGATTTTTTCATGGAAGTGGGGGAACAAGGGTGGACTCGGACAATTTTTATTTAATATGGCACTTGGATTGTAGTTATGGATTAGATTTGCATTTTTTTTAAACTTTATTTTTTTCGTGTTTTTGGTGTTTTCTTTTAGGTTTGTGTTTTTTAATTAGAACACAGATTTTTAAACCAACTAATACGTTGTTGTACTGCTACATACTCCACTCTATGTTTCAGATTTTTGATTGGGACATTCATGGATTTATGGTTAAACCCTGTGGATTATTTGAGTAAAGAAGACTTTTGGTGACAGGATGAATTGAAGGATCACCAAACGTTGAAGAAGAAAGAAGACTTCTGCTGGTAGGATTTCCGAAATTCCTAATAAGTTTACAAAAATAATTTAAAAAATGCCAGTTTGATAAAAAAGAAAACAAGCAAGTAATTCAGAAGAAGGGATTAGCTTGTATTAGAAATGTAATATGCTTGCAATATTTTCCAGGTAGTTTGAAGCCGTTGACAACATAAACTCTTGCTTTGTGCCAATAGTTGTTCCGACATTTCTTTACTTTTTTAGAAGATGTGTGAATACAGACTACCCGTTAAGGATTATGCTATTCTCACTTCTTGATAACTTTGCTCCTTCTTCAAGGATTTCAAAAAATGATAGAAGTTTGGGTGAGTTTTTCTGATAGGTTTGTTGAAGGAGCTGTGCCATCTCTCAATGGTATTATCAGTCTTTGCGCCACCCTCTAACAGGTTGTGTAGCAGTTCTACTAGTCAATTGTGAACCTTGGCTTCCTCCTGCGATCCGACCTGCTTTGATTAGCCAATCCATGTGTCTTCAAAATAATTTAGTAAGGGGCCAACATTTTCATCGTTTTGTTTAAAGTAGTCAGATTATGTAATTGATGTGTAGCATTCATCTACACTGTTCGGTGGCATTAATCATAAGGCTGTTTGTTTTCGTGAATTGATATTGTAGTTCATTGTCTGATATGTAGTCTCCAACTAAGGATGTTTCAATCATTGATAATTCAAAATCAATAATCACTTTTCTAAAACTTTTATTCACAGTATTACTGACAACAAATCAATGTAGGTTGAAGCTTGCATATCAGCCAGTAAACTGTAAACTAAATAAACAATGTTATTGATGTTGAAATGCATAGTGTATATTTGGCTAAAGGGATGGGGTGGGCTGAAAGGTACCATCCATCATCCAAATATCATTATTCTCAAGTTTAGCAAGGATACAGGGGGTTCTAAAAAATTGTATTCGTTTTAGAGGGTTTGTGTTGTCATGTAAAAGTAAAGATTTGTTAGTGAAAGTTACAGTCAATTCTTCAGGTATATTGATATCTGAGTGGGTTTGTGGTGTTACACATTAGGGGTTACTTGCCTGCTTTTGTCTTTTTATAATACAATGTATATTAGGAATAGTAGCCATACAACTAGCTGAATGCATATGTATGTTTTGAGAAACCTCCCTCAAAACTGAGCCGCAAGGTTCATTGGAGATGGATGCAAGGGTTTTCATTTCTTCAATAGTTCGGCGAACTTTAATCTCCATTGCTGAGGCAGAGTTGTTATGCTTGGTTGTTTTTTCAACAGTGTCACAAAGAGTAACCACTCTTCCCATGCAATGGAATGCATAATAATGCACACACCTCCAATGTCTCCTGGGCTCAGTTAATCTCTCCTTACAATAAATGTAGCTACAGTAGCTCAATAGTCTGTTTACCCTGCTTAATTTAATATAGCATGCTTGTTTTCATTTTTTATCTGCTGGAAGAAAGAAAAAATTATGAGAAAATGTTTTAGTCATTTGGTTGCTGAATGTGTGTTTGTAAAATGTTACCTGGAAGAGAGAAATATTCTTAAATTACATATTTTACAGTCTACTGTACTTTCTGATAACAATGGCTATTTATCTTAGGTTTTGCTAAGTTTGCTTTAAAAAAAATGTGGGTTCATCCCTGTGAAAAGAAAGTTATTTTGGGTGATAATTGAGTTTTTGTTGTGTGTTACCTTAAATGGGTTTCTCTGTTCTGTGAAAAGTAATTTTCAAAGATGATGGTGTGGATTTGTTTGAACTGGTGGCGATTGTTTTCTTACAGATAGGTGGTGTTGTATGGGTTGATCTGCGTAGAAAGGAAAAGAAAGCAAAATGTCTTCATGATTTGGTTTACAAATGTTCTTTTTAAAAAAAATCTTTTTATCAAGCAAAAAGAAATGAAAATAAGACATCAGGTGACATTAGCTTTCATTACAGTTACATTTTCCCATCTCCACGCATTCAAGATAATAGACAGAAAATATACGTAGTGGGTCAAGGGGACATATGCGCTTCCACCTCCTCTGGGCACGCCGGGGGGACACATATATCTCCTCGGTAGTGATTCCAGGCCTCCCACAACTTCCCCCATTTCTGGGGTCACCCCCTTGCCTTATACACCGATCTTTAACTGAACATGCACCAATCCAGATCCTCTACCCATTTCTCAATCCGGGGCGGCTGGCTGGCCCCCCACTGCTGAGCATTATTACGCTTGGCTATCGTACATGCTAATGTAACCCATTGTTTCCTGTAGCTATTCAGGTCTAACAAATGTTCTTTTAATATTATCCAGCCAGGGAAAATGTTTAGAAATGATTTATTTGAGATTCTACAATTTTTTTTATTATAAAGTTCACATTCATTAGGCTATGCTATGTTTGTAAACAAAAGTTGTTTTCCTTTAATGCTGTGAAAAGAAAGTTATTATTGGTGATAACTGATTTAATTCATTCTTACCTTCAATGGGTTGGCCTATTGTGTGATCAGCAACTTCTGATAGTGATGCTTTGTTTTTTTTTGAGAATGTGTTCTTCCACATTGGTGGTGTGATATGGGTTGATCTGTAGAGAAATGTAAAGAAGATATTGCTCTATGTTATTTTTTCTCATTTTCATTTTCCAGCGGATGGATGGTTTAGATTAGACTGTAAAAGAGACAATGGGGCTGATTAACATAACTAATCTGAGACAAAATCCTAAACTTACTACTTTTGGTATACTATTCACAGAAGGCACTTACGATTTTTGGTTTCCAGAGAAATCACTTACAACTCCTAACTCTAAGATCCACACTCGGGCCAAAATTTCAGCACCTGGGACGGAATCTCCTCTTATGGACAGGAATACCTGCATTCTGGCCGGTTGAGCATTTTCCTCAATGCTAATCACCCGTCCAAGTGCCTACCATCCCCCACCATGCATCAGATGAAGTCAATTAACACCAACTGCAAGACCAGCACATAAAAGCTGCACACATTCAAGGAACAGGTTTGGCCACAGAGTGATCCTGTTTTCATTTGCTCTGCATGCCACTGGAAAATGTATCAACTGAGGAGGAAGAAAAACTTCACAACTGAGGAGACAACCCTGATTGTGGAGTTCATTGTGAGCCTCCAGAAACAGCTATATGGTCTCCCCCTTACTTTACCAGTGGAACACAGAAGGCAGTTCTATGGCAGCATTTAGTCACTACTGTCCCAGCATTGGGGGGGGGGGCTGTGCACACAGGCCAGGACATCAAGAAGAAGTGGCAAGACGAAAAGGCAAGGGTAAAGAAGAAGTATGCCAGGATTGAGTTGAACAGAGTTCTCCCTGCCCCACAATCCGGAACCCACCTCCGTCTCACCACACTTGAGGAGGGTGTCCTCACTACAATCCACCCCCACATACTTCATAGACTGCCTGTGAGTGATGTCCGTAATGTGGTACCAGGTAAATGTGATGACAAGAACAAGTATATAAAATGAATGTCTGTGTTGCACCCCCATTATGGTTAAGGAAGGTGTCCAAAATTTACATAAAGATATAGTTAGTCAAAGGCTCATGTGCTTCCCTCCGCATGTTGCACCACAAGTCCCAGAATGCTTTGTATCAGAAATGGCAAATCCCTCTCCCACAATTGAAACCATGGGCCCAGTACTGCTGCTGTATATAACTTACACTGCTAAGTTGCTATTGACAAAGTGCCCCTTCCACTTATCCAGACGCAGCTGGGTGAGTCAAGAACATCAGGGTCGGTGGGGTGGGGCAGAGGAAAGTCAACTGAAAACAGAATTGGGAAAATAAAAACAAAATATCCAAAAAATAACTCACCTTGTGCCTTCCGCATCACAAAGCAGAAGGTGCAAGTAGCCTTATTTTAAAACATTTAATTCCCTTATTCTGTTGTAGATTTCCCACCCTGCCCTGCCATTACATCCCCAACGCCGCACTGCTCCCACCTGCACTGGCCATGGCAGTACTTCACAATACTGTTACCATGCAGAAGATATGAGGAAATGTCTAAAAGTAACACATGTAAATTTTCAATTTGGTTACTTTTCTCTCTTTTCACCTATTAACACATTCAGCCAGAGTACAGACAACTACAGTTCGAGAGGTCCCTGTATCTTCTGAGAGGAAACAATATCATCCAGAGCAAGGCATACCACCCTCACCAAATGGTAAGTCAATCTGGTCAGGAGATGGTCAAAATGCATGCATTGTCAGCAGAAACAGAGGGAAATATAGGGCCGAAATCTCAAAGGTAACCGGAGAAGAAAATCTAACTTTACAACTATTGCAATACTTCAAGGACATTTACTTTAGCAAATTACATTTGTGAATAGCTAAAGATGAATATTAATATATCTAGGCTCATCATACCTTGTGATATGTGAACATGACAGGTATTCCTCAATCCTGGATTTGAGTGCCACAATAAGTCAAAAAGGAGTCCCCACTATGTTGTAATTGTCTTTTGTAGACAAAATCAAGAAATCCAATGTTAGTAATGCAAATACATCAGTGTCCAATTTAGAATGTGTTTTCCTATATATGAAATTGTCCAGTCCACCTATCTGGTTGTATTTTCTAGCATTGGATGGCCTGTTATTTTGGCCATAACCAAACCACGATAGTGGACCTTACTTAGGAATTATTGTGGTGTCAATTTACTAGACGTTGCTTCTAGGCAGTGGGGTCATTATAAGTAGAATGTGGGATCACTCATTATATGTAGTGTGACACACTTCTTCAACGGTAGTGCTCACACTGCTTGTGCTTATCCTTTGTGCCTGAAATTGAGTGCATCACATGTGGCAGCTATAGTGTAAAGTAGCAAACACATTTATCATTGTAGGTCCAATGAGGTTGTCTCAGATTCCAGTACCCCCATTGACTGTTGCTACAAATTTGGCTGTGACATCTGGTCAGTGACCACACCCTGGGCAGGTGCGTGGCCATGGTTAGTAAACCCAAGAATGATGTACCAGAATGCTCATGAAATGTACCTTTAATCTACACTCTTTGTTGTATGTAGTGTACATCAATGTTGTCCAGCATCACAATATGCCTACATATTGCATTTCACCATATTCTAAGCCTGGGCAGAGTTTGCGGAGTACACGGAAACCCCGCTAAGTACAAATAAAATTTGCTGCACTATGCGGAGCTCTGTGAGCTGTGGAGTGCATTAGATAAGTGCCATTTGCAGTGATTTTCAGTGCCAGGTGCTTGCCACACTGTGCAATCATCGTGAACTGCGCCGTGCACAGCTCAAACAGGCTCTGCTTTCTTTCTGCCGCTCAAGTAGATTTTTTTCCTCGAGCAACAGCTTTCTCAATGCGAACGGACGGTTTCTCAACACGAGTGTTCGTGAGCATACGTGACCACTTGCAATCCGAAATCTGACCGCCCGCGATGAGAAATCGCGCCTTGAGGTTGATTTTCCACGCTAGCGTTTGCCAATTTGATGTTGACGATCGCAAATGAAGAGAACTCTTGCTGGGAGGTTGATTCTCCTCAGTCGCGCTCACCAACATGACGTTGATGAACGTGAGTAAAGATAAAAACTCCGCTCCGCAACGCGAAGAGAGTTTTTTGAAACTCTGCAATTTCTGCGTAACGCGGAGTGCGGAAAACTCTGCAAACTCCGCAAGAGGAGCGGAGTTCACTGCCCAGACTTACCACATAAAAAATTTTTGTGAAACCGCAGTGTGGGCTTAAATGGCTGCACCAGTATATTAGTTCCCATTAGTGTTTACATCATAATGCTCCACTTTTCATAACCCCACTGCATAGAAGCCACACTATACGAGAAGAAAACTTCTCTTAGAATAAAGAAATAATGAAAAGGAGCATCTAATCAAATATGAAGCATAAAGCCCAACCACTGTGTACACATCAGGACAAGACACATACCTAGATGAGCCAAGGTCAGACTTTGTTCTCCTCTGATCACACTATACAGTTGTCAGTGTTTATGAGCTTAAATTACGTGCATGTTCACTGTCATCTCCTGATTTGAATTTGACATGGACATCTCACGAGATGTTTGGTGGCTTACACATCTGTACTGGCCAACCCTCAACTTTGGCATTCTTGCGATCTTTGTGTCCTGTCAGTGCTAAATGAGCATGTTACAACCCCAGTCTACAAAAGGAGAGCAGAAAGAGTGCAGATGGTATTGAAATGAGCCTGTGATATGGAGTCCCTGCACTTTTATGTCTGGACCAATGTTATCTGCTGTGTAGCATTGGGCCCGATTCACAGAACTAACTTAAGACAAAATCCTAAACTTACTACCATTTTGGTATTCACAGAAGGCACTTACTTATTTTGGTATTCACAAAATGCACTTACTCATTTCGGTATTCACAGAAGTTAGGAGTCCTAACTTTAGGACTCCTAAATGCCTTCTGTAAATGCGGAAAGTCTTAAAGTTAGGATTTCTCTCAGTTTAGGAGTAGTAAAGTTAGGAGTCTTAACTTTACTACTCCTAAACTGAGAAACATCCTAACTTTAAGACTTTCGGTATTCACAGAAGGCATGTATGAGTCCTAAAGTTAAGAGTCCTAACTTTTCTACTCCTAAACTGAGAAAAATCCTAACATTAAGACTTTCGGTATTCACAGAAGGCATTTAGGAGTCCTAAAGTTAGGACTCCTAACTTCTGTGAATACCAAAATGAGTAAGTACCTACTATGAATACCAAAATGAGTAAGTGCCTTCTGTGAATACCAAAATGGTAGTAAGTTTAGGATTTTGTCTTAAGTTAGTTCTGTGAATCGGGCCCATAGTATATAGAAAAATAGTGGTCCTCAAACCAATCAGTTTCAATAGTGAAATTAATTCATATATTTTCTACGTTTGGAGCTAAAGTAAATTCACGCTCCTTGCAGACAACAATGCTTGAGCATAAGGTTTTATACTGAAACAATTGTATATATATATAGATAGAGTCATTTCTTTAAAAAAGGTTGATCCAAGGGTAACGTGCAAAGAGATAGTGCTCAAAAGTTAAGTGGGTGGGAAAGTATTCCTAGGGTGAAAATGAAACAGAAAATAGAACAGTTCAATGTGAGATTGATCAAGGGTGTCAATCTTAGTGTCCTGATCCAACACTATTTTACATGGTCAATTTACATAAATTTTTACAATCACAGATTGTAATCATCTGTGGCACGTAATCAGTAAGGGCTCGGTGGGTCCAGGTACATGGGTATGTGTTCATCGATATTTCGACTCGATTTGTGGCATAGGGGGCAGTTGAATCTTTGCTTGCGAGTCTTCCTCAGGACGGAATTGGTGGGGAGTGGGAGGCAATCAACACGTGGTTTTAACACCTCATCTGCACGGGAACCATTGCGGGGAGTGTAGCCGAGTCATGGCACAAATTCAATTCCAACAGATGCCACAAGGTCAGTCCTGTTAACAACTCAATTGTACAAGTTCTCTGATAGCAGCCGATGAAAGTAACGGGTAACAGAGCTGGACCCACCCAGCCCTTACTGATTACGTACCACAGATGATTACAATCTGTGATTGTAAAAGTTAATGTAAATAGACCATGTAAAATAGTGTTGGGTCAGGACACTAAGATTGATACCCTTGATCAATCTCACATTGAACTGTTCTATTATCTGTTTCATTTTCACCCTGGGAATACTTCCCCACCCACTTAACTTTGGAGCACTATCTCTTTGCACGTTCCCCTTGGAGCAACCTTTATAAAGAAACGTCTACTGATAAAATTCAATGAATGAAAATAAATTCATGTTGTTTCATACAAAGTTAAGTCTCTGCACATCCATTTTCCTTCTCTCTCTCTCTCTCGCTCTCTCTCTCTCTCCCTCTCTCTCTCTATATATATATATATATATATATATATATATAAAATTGTTTCAGTATAAAACCTTATGCTCGAGCGCGTAGTGCAAGTAGTGCTATGACAACCGAGCTTCGTTTCAGATTCTGGAGTTTGGGAGATGGGAAATGCGGTAGCTGTCACCTTGCATTCTAGGTTTTGAGCATGTTAATACTTCAGTGCCCCTAAAACGCCGCCTGCCCTACTTACAGGGTTGTTGGCTAAATGGCTGTGTAACTTCATGCAAAGACTGTGGATACGTGTTCGACATTGTGCTGTGCTTCTGGCCCGTGGGGGGGAGGTGGGAGGGGGGAGTTTGAAGACTTGTTGTACTGGTTGTAACTTGTAAAAAAAATTCTAAAAATAAAATAAAAAAACCTTATGCTCGAGCATTGTTGTCTGCAAGGAGTGTCGATTTACTTTAGCTCCAAACCTAGAAAATATATGAATTAATTTCAATATTGAGACTGATTGGTTTGAGGATCAGTATTTTTCTATATTGAACGTTACCCAGGTACACAGACTGTTTGGGTCACCCCATACTTGAAATGTATAGCATTGTATGACACAACACAAATGCCAATTGGGGGTCACACATCCATATAGGGTCTGGGCTATTAGGTTTGCTAAGTTTTGACTCTAACCTTTTGATATTACCTCACAAAAGCTGACAATCCAGTGTAACATATTGGGGTTGGAATTCTGATCAGGTAGTGCTGTGCACTGGTGAACAGTAGAGGCTCATTGTTACAGCTATGTGTACATGAAAAATGGCATGCAAGCCACTGAGGGTAAGACGCGTGTCTCTGGACGCACTTGGCAAAATTGGAAACACTTAACGTTGAGGGAAGGATCTTAAAGTCTGTCTTTACTCCATGGCACATGATGATCTGTCTCAATCAGAACCCAAACTCACCGAATGCAATGCAAGTCACAGCATCCCATACCCATTGGCCTCTCATACACACACAGGACAGTATCTGTACCATTCCTCATCCTTTGCACACATCACTTATAATTCCTTTGGTTCACTGTTAGTGGGGCTTGCAGTGCAAATTTATGTACAAATGCACGTGTGTGGGTCAATTCCCCAGTTGGTATAATGAAACTACAACTCCCAGAATGCACTCTGCCCTGTACATCCAATGCACTAGAGTGAGCCTTTTGCTTTTTGACGACTGCTGCATAGACAGAGAATAGGTACATTGAGGCATGGGACACACAATGATACAGCTCTGTCATCACTCACTTCATACTTCCAGATACATATTGCATATAGTGCACTTACCAGGTCTCTGCTGCTCATGTTCCTCCAGCTGAGCATGGAGGATCAGCCAAGCTGCACGAAGGACCCTTCTGTACAGTGGCGAGAGGCAGGGACGATGCACATGGTGCTGGGAAGAATGGCCCAGTCCCTCCTCAGCCTTGTGCCGGGCCCAGTGTGTTAGGTCCTCTCATCGCTTGCGGCATGCCCTCACCTTCCTGGTGTAAATGCCCACTGCATTGCAGTGCTCACCAATGTTGGCCCATATTGTGGCACGCAATACATTATTCAGCTAGTTCTCTGGCCCTCCATATGGCCAAGGATTATTGGGTCAGCACCCCCTCAGCTAAAATATCCAATTCCCTTTCAGTGAAAGGGGGTCCTTTTTCCTCATAACCCTCAGCTATTTTGGGGGAAATAAAGTTGTAACAAGCAGCATGATGGCAGATGATCTGATCTGTGAGAGAGGAGGACTCAGAATGAACACAAAATAGCTGTCAACAACTTCCTTTGATGTATTTCCTGTCTCCTACTTCCTTTATGTAATTTCTTGTATAAAATAATGGGTTCCGGTTCGTTTTTGGAGATTACAGCCCAAATATCTAATTTCCGGTAGCGGAGAGGGAGCCTTTACCACGCGGATTTTACTCCGCATACCGTTACAACGCGGTTTTTAGAACGCAAGTCGTAACCACGACTTGCGCTGGAGGGCTCAACAGGACAAGGAATAATTTAATTTACTATCCAACACCTTCCCTACTGTATGTAGGCTGGTGTTGGAATAGTAAATTAAAAAATTCCGAAGTCCGCACCCCTACAACGCAAGTCGTGGTAACGACTTGCGTTGTAAAAACCGCGTTGTAATGTACGCGTGTTAAAACCATGCGTCGTACCGTCATACATCCAGCGGAGAGTCAAGTCTGCATATGAGGCACACGCTCCGCATACTGAGAGTGCGCAGTTGTGAAAGAAGTTGCAAAAATGGACTGGAACCTATACCTTAATACAGGAAATGACATACAGGAGGTTGTAGACAGGAAGTCATTGACAGCCATTTTGTGTTCATTCTGATTCATTCACCATCACAGATCAAATCCACTGCCATCATGTTGTTCTGAAATGACAGTGTAAGAGAAAATCATGACATGAAACAAAAGGGAGAACAGTCCATTTAACAAGATTTGGGCTGGGACAAGGGAGTGGCCTGGCACAACATCACACCCCTGTTTAGTTTTTTCCTCCTTTGCAGTATGGTACATGTAGTCCATATCTAGTGCTCAATACAAGAGTTGTCTGCTGTGTTATGGTAAATTTGGTGGAAGCAGTGCTGTGCATCCCAGACACATAGTGGCAGATTCAACCAGAACATCGTCACTCACGTTGTGAGCCCATCATTTATGGGGAATCAAATAATTTGGGGGCAAAAACTCAACAATGCAATAGTTAAGCCCTTTTTTGATTCAGACACCCATTCTCAAAAGGTACGGGAGGGTCGCTCAGAACATATACATCGTATCCTCTGAGTCAATAGATTCCTTAGGTGCATCCACTATACTGATTGCTGACATCGGCACATGACCTGATGCATGTTCAGTCTTTTGACTCCTGTCAACAGCTGTCATTTATGTACAGTTAGTGTGCCTTGCAAAGTAGTCTCAGGATGGAATTTTTGGACAGAGTCGTAATTATTCAACTTTCATCATTGACAACAGACTGCAAACCACATTTTATCCATGACACAACAGGTTGCTCATGTGAAAAATGTGTCAACCAGCTGATCACAGTCTTGCATACCCTAACCCTGCTCCTTTCAGAGAACCCCTTTCTTCTCTATAGTAGCTACAACTCCTCTAAGTGTTTGTCTTCATGGTTACATTTGTTAAATGTTCTGGGTATTTGTCAGCCTTCGCACTGAGATCGGAGCTGGAACCAGTTGTTAAAATATCCAGCTTCCATTTTTTTTTTTTTCCTAATTTGTTTCTCACTTAGGGCCTCTTTAGGATGTCAGGTGGACTACTTCCCGCAGGCCGCTAGTGGTGGTCTGCACGACATCCATAGAAACGGTCCGACTGCTTTATTAAGATACTGGTGGTCAGAGCGCAGCAGGCAGGGGGAAAACAGCCTCCTCCGACAGGGACATGGTGATCAGACAGTAATCCCTACAATGAAGGTGGTGCCTGCCCAGGCACCCCATAGGGATTACGATGTCCATTTCCCATAGCCTTTTCATGGGGTTCCCACCGCAATGGAAAGTAACCCTGGGCGTGAGCGTAGCGTAGTTTGCTCTACTACGCACTACACGAATTGCACATAGCACAGTGCAAAAACGCGTAGCGTAGTGGGCATTTTTTGCTTGCTTGCGGTCTTCAATGTCAAGTTGGTGACCGCGAGCAAGCAAAATCAACATCCCGGTGATACTTTTTCCTCATTCGCGATCAGCAACATCAAGCTGCCGATCGCGAGCGTGGTAAATAAACCTCCCGGCGAGATTCACAACGCAGGGAAGTCAGGTTTCTCATTGCGAGTGGTCGTGTATGCTTGGGTCCGCTCGCGATAAGAAACTACCAGTTCGTGTTGAGAAAGCTGCCGCTCGAGTACAAATCTACACTAGTGGCAGAAAATGACCGCTTGCACTGTGCAAGATGGCGTTTGCAATAATTGCGCAGTGCGGACGAGCGTCCGGCACTGTGCAATCAGGGCGAACAGCATTTTCCCTACCATAGCTACGCGTAACGTGAGTAGTGTGAAGTGCACTTCGCATAGCAACGCGTAGTGCTACGATGCAAACTACGCCCAGGGTTAAGTGGCTTTAATGGCACCTAGCAAGGCCCCCATCCCTTTTGGGCCTTTGCTATTTTAGGAGGGAGGTACATCTGTGCCCCCCAAACATCCATGCACTCACGGTGTATGGATGTTTAAAAACATGCCTTTTACTACTGCGGAATGTGCGGCTGCCCTTTTCTGTGCCGCAGCACAAGCCACAATTGTAAAAGACATGTTTTTGACCACCTAAACAGCGCGCACATCATAATATGGCTGGTGGAGACATCAACTACTTGTCGGCCGGTCTCCATCCTGCTTCGATGGTGGTCAGACACTCATCGGACCACCATCATAATGAGGCCCTTAGTCAAATTTTTTTTGTGAAGGTTTAAATTCACCCATAAGCATTGTATGTCACACAAACACCTCCTACTTCATTCATCTGTTTTCTCTAACCACCAAAATTTCATGACCAACTCCTCATCCTTGTGCCGCTCAAACTCTTCCCTCAATTTTCTGTTACATGGTGGGTCTGCTGTATGTCACTTAGAGGAGTTTAATGACACCGCATAGGTAATATGCTTGTATGAACCTGCATTGCTAATAGTATTTGACTTCCATGATGCACAGCTTTAATTCATATTCTCTAACATGATGGGTCTTTTATTAGCCATTAGAGCTACACGGAAAAAAAGTACAGCGTGATTGAAAAGGAGATGCTGGCGGTGGTATGGGCCACAACCAGATTCAGGCAGTTCCTGTGGGGCACACGGTTCCAATTAAGAACGGATCACAAGCCCTTGCTAAAGGTACTGACGTCTAGTGGACATGCCGAAGCAATAACCCTCAGCTACTTTGGGGGAAATAAAGTTGTAACAAGCAGCATGATGGCAGATGATCTGATCTGTGAGAGAGGAGGACTCAGAATGAACACAAAATAGCTGTCAACAACTTCCTTTGATGTATTTCCTGTCTCCTACTTCCTTTATGTAATTTCTTGTATAAAATAATGGGTTCCGGTTCGTTTTTGGAGATTACAGCCCAAATATCTAATTTCCGGTAGCGGAGAGGGAGCCTTTACCACGCGGATTTTACTCCACATACCGTTACAACGCGGTTTTTAGAACGCAAGTCGTAACCACGACTTGCGCTGGAGGGCTCAACAGGACAAGGAATAATTTAATTTACTATCCAACACCTTCCCTACTGTATGTAGGCTGGTGTTGGAATAGTAAATTTAAAAATTCCGAAGTCCGCACCCCTACAACGCAAGTCGTGGTAACGACTTGCGTTGTAAAAACCGCGTTGTAATGTACGCGTGTTAAAACCATGCGTCGTACCGTCATACATCCAGCGGAGAGTCAAGTCTGCATATGAGGCACACGCTCCGCATACTGAGAGTGCGCAGTTGTGAAAGAAGTTGCAAAAATGGACTGGAACCTATACCTTAATACAGGAAATGACATACAGGAGGTTGTAGACAGGAAGTCATTGACAGCCATTTTGTGTTCATTCTGATTCATTCACCATCACAGATCAAATCCACTGCCATCCTGTTGTTCTGAAATGACAGTGTAAGAGAAAATCATGACATGAAACAAAAGGGAGAACAGTCCATTTAACAAGATTTGGGCTGGGACAAGGGAGTGGCCTGGCACAACATCACACCCCCGTTTAGTTTTTTCCTCCTTTGCAGTATGGTACATGTAGTCCATATCTAGTGCTCAATACAAGAGTTGTCTGCTGTGTTATGGTAAATTTGGTGGAAGCAGTGCTGTGCATCCCAGACACATAGTGGCAGATTCAACCAGAACATCGTCACTCACGTTGTGAGCCCATCATTTATGGGGAATCAAATAATTTGGGGGCAAAAACTCAACAATGCAATAGTTAAGCCCTTTTTTGATTCAGACACCCATTCTCAAAAGGTACGGGAGGGTCTCTCAGAACATATACATCGTATCCTCTGAGTCAATAGATTCCTTAGGTGCATCCACTATACTGATTGCTGACATCGGCACATGACCTGATGCATGTTCAGTCTTTTGACTCCTGTCAACAGCTGTCATTTATGTACAGTTAGTGTGCCTTGCAAAGTAGTCTCAGGATGGAATTTTTGGACAGAGTCGTAATTATTCAACTTTCATCATTGACAACAGACTGCAAACCACATTTTATCCATGACACAACAGGTTGCTCATGTGAAAAATGTGTCAACCAGCTGATCACAGTCTTGCATACCCTAACCCTGCTCCTTTCAGAGAACCCCTTTCTTCTCTATAGTAGCTACAACTCCTCTAAGTGTTTGTCTTCATGGTTACATTTGTTAAATGTTCTGGTTATTTGTCAGCCTTCGCACTGAGATCGGAGCTGGAACCAGTTGTTAAAATATCCAGCTTCCATTTTTTTTTGTTTCCTAATTTGTTTCTCACTTAGGGCCTCTTTAGGATGTCAGGTGGACTACTTCCCGCAGGCCGCTAGTGGTGGTCTGCACGACATCCATAGAAACGGTCCGACTGCTTTATTAAGATACTGGTGGTCAGAGCGCAGCAGGCAGGGGGAAAACAGCCTCCTCCGACAGGGACATGGTGATCAGACAGTAATCCCTACAATGAAGGTGGTGCCTGCCCAGGCACCCCATAGGGATTACGATGTCCTTTTCCCATAGCCTTTTCATGGGGTTCCCACCGCAATGGAAAGTAACCCTGGGCGTGAGCGTAGCGTAGTTTGCTCTACTACGCACTACACGAATTGCACATAGCACAGTGCAAAAACGCGTAGCGTAGTGGGCATTTTTTGCTTGCTTGCGGTCTTCAATGTCAAGTTGGTGACCGCGAGCAAGCAAAATCAACATCCCGGTGATACTTTTTCCTCATTCGCGATCAGCAACATCAAGCTGCCGATCGCGAGCGTGGTAAATAAACCTCCCGGCGAGATTCACAACGCAGGGAAGTCAGGTTTCTCATTGCGAGTGGTCGTGTATGCTTGGGTCCGCTCGCGATAAGAAACTACCAGTTCGTGTTGAGAAAGCTGCCGCTCGAGTACAAATCTACACTAGTGGCAGAAAATGACCGCTTGCACTGTGCAAGATGGCGTTTGCAATAATTGCGCAGTGCGGACGAGCGTCCGGCACTGTGCAATCAGGGCGAACAGCATTTTCCCTACCATAGCTACGCGTAACGTGAGTAGTGTGAAGTGCACTTCGCATAGCAACGCGTAGTGCTACGATGCAAACTACGCCCAGGGTTAAGTGGCTTTAATGGCACCTAGCAAGGCCCCCATCCCCTTTGGGCCTTTGCTATTTTAGGAGGGAGGTACATCTGTGCCCCCCAAACATCCATGCACTCACGGTGTATGGATGTTTAAAAACATAGCTTTTACTACTGCGGAATGTGCGGCTGCCCTTTTCCGTGCCGCAGCACAAGCCACAATTGTAAAAGACATGTTTTTGACCACCTAAACAGCGCGCACATCATAATATGGCTGGTGGAGACATCAACTACTTGTCGGCCGGTCTCCATCCTGCTTCGATGGTGGTCAGACACTCATCGGACCACCATCATAATGAGGCCCTTAGTCACATTTTTTTGTGAAGGTTTAAATTCACCCATAAGCATTGTATGTCACACAAACACCTCCTACTTCATTCATCTGTTTTCTCTAACCTCCAAAATTTCATGACCAACTCCTCATCCTTGTGCCGCTCAAACTCTTCCCTCAATTTTCTGTTACATGGTGGGTCTGCTGTATGTCACTTAGAGGAGTTTAATGACACCGCATAGGTAATATGCTTGTATGCACCTGCATTGCTAATAGTATTTGACTTCCATGATGCACAACTTTAATTCATATTCTCTAACATGATGGGTCTTTTATTAGCCATTAGAGCTATTAGTGAAATATTATAGGATGAAAGGGTGCATTATAGAAGATGGAGTTCAACATATTCACTTTGTTAAAAAGTGGATTATAAGTAGTGATAAGTAGTGACTTACTACTAGTAATAAGGCCACAAACACAATAAAAGGGTCAGTCAAGGTCACAAAAAGTATTCCCTTGCTTAACCCCTTAGTAACTAGCACTGAGCAGGCACGTGTAACTTAGGAGACAGGTGTGTAAAGCATTTAAAAACACCAATACATTAAATTAGTAAGACACAATACACACTAAAAATCCAACACCAATTTATAAAAAATACATTGTATTTTTATGAACAAATACACATCAAAGTGACAAACATCCAATCTAGGGAACCGGAGATAAACCATTTAAATACATAAACACTTTCTAGTGATTTAAACCTATAGCGCCAAATTGAAACACCGGGACAAAGTCAAAGTTTAAGGCCAACCTTGATTGAGCCCTGGTTAGCCACTCTAAATGGGAGGCCCCAGTCAAAATGTTACCTTTGCACTTCGAAACCTTTCTGGAGCTTTTTCTCACGTCTTCGAGAGAGGCTCCTCTGCAGGGCAGATTTGCATCAGTGTCATTGGCTCCGTTTTCTGCAAGGCCCTAATCAAATCCTGGAAGTCTAAAGCTCCAAAACTTTCAGCGGGACAAACCAGGCCGGGTTGTGGTTGAAGGTAGCTGGCTTGACTCTCGACATTGAATCGGTCACCTTATGGAACTTTTTAAAAAAAGTTCACCAAACATCTCCAAACTTCTGGATTTTCTTCCATATGATCTCCTCAAGGGTTCAAAGTGTTAACAACACAAACCACGGCATCTAGAGTCTCTGAGATGGTCCTTGGGATATTGGGACTACAATTCTCATATTACACCTAGTCAAAATCTTAAAAGTTTACTGGCCGCAATCCAGGAGGGTAACATTTTGGTGGAGATGAAGCAGGTGGTCTCTGTTACCCTGTAGCTTGCAGGTAGTCCAGACCTAAGGCAAAATCCTTAGGTTTGTAGTTCCCAGTGTGCAGCAGGTGCAGCCCTTAAGAGTGCAATCCTTTGGGATGCAGGGCCAGCTCCAGCAGGGCAGTTCTTCTCCTTGTAGTTTCAGGCAGCAGTTCTGAGCTGCTTGGCAACTCTTCCATGGGTATGCTGTGTTCCTGGGTGTCAAGGAAGGGGCACCCCTTATCAATGGGATGCAGGGTGACACCCAGGTGTATGACCACTTCCTCCGAAGTGTGGCACATTCATGTCCCAGAAAGCACTATTCTCGCAAAATCCAGCATGGAGAAATTCTTTACTAGGAAGTTAGACCAGGCTAAGCCAACCTGCTGGTGTGCCTAAGATTCCCTAACACTCCCCTTCCATCCCTCTCCTTAATCTAATTACAGAGGTTCCTGTGTAGTAGGGGTGGCAGGATGTAGGGTGCGCCTATGCTGTCCTAACGTGTCATTATCCCTTTAAAGAGCAGTTTGGCCACCCTTCCTCTCTCCAGCCTTCTCCTTCAGCAGTTTTAGATCGACTTCCACAGGAAACCAATTGTCTCTCTAACAGACTACTTCCCACCTCATTAGGACAGCTAGGCTCAAACTGGCAGTAGAAAACCGAAATTGTACCTTCAATTCCAAAGTCGAATTTGCATATACTTTTAATATAAAAACAGCCTGCAAGGCAGGCCTGGCTTTTAAAATGACAGCAGGCAACTCTTCAGTGAACACTCTGGTGCAGGAAATCTACTGGGCCTCTCAACCTCCCTGCCCCATTATTTACTAGGTTCATATAGGTAATTTATATACCTGGGACCTACAGGGTCTCTAATTGCCAGTTATAAATGATACCTAACCACATATTTTTAAATAGAGCACCAACCCTGGGTCATATAGGTAATATATATACCTGGGACCTACAGGGTCTGTAATTGCCAGTTATAAATGATACCTAACCACATATTTTTAAATAGAGCACCAACCCTGGGTCTGGTTAGTAGAGCCCAGGGCACAATCAGAGCCACTAAACCAGCACCTCGTAGTAAACATAGGGACACATGTGGAGGAGGACACTGCAAACAGGCCCTGATCTCTCACACACTGCATTCTTGCAAGCTAATGTATGATGGTTAAACTCACCATGTTATGCTTAATACTGATTGATTGCAAATTATCCAATGTTTGGACTTGATGCTTTGGACAACAATCTTAGTGAAAGTATAGCCTCAATTGCTGCCAGCACATCCGAAGGTTGCTATAGTTTTTTATCATTTCAATGAGTTGCTTCACATAAACTATCATGAAAAATTTGGAAATTTTTTACTTGAATTTATTGATGAATCATATAATTTAATTTCACAATAGATCATAAATTCTATTTTACTTTCAAGGATATCGCTCACGAAGTAGTAGACTGTCGTTACTTTTTATTATTTGCTGACGCGCCATACGTGCTTGTAAATATGATGATTTATAAATCAGTTCATTCAGAGATTCTGTATTAAAAACTGTCTTTCTTGTATAGAACTCCATATTTCATTTGTGCCATTTCTAAGTGCTGTAACAAACATGTGTTAGCATTACCTACTTTAAGAGTATTCAATTACAGACTTAAGGCGGAAGGCTGATTGCGAGGTTACAGGTGGATTCCTATCGCTGAGCAAATGGCAGTTTTAGGTAGTGTGGTAATCACCATATCACCCACCTCAATTTTCTATTTACAAATTGCAGCAGATGAAACATACAGAAATGTGCTCGGGGAAAAATGTGCCTTGAATTCAGAGATCTGAGGAATTAGTGGAATATGGTGAAATAAACACTACTTCCACGTGCAATTCCTCGTTTGCCAGAGAAAATCTTATAATATTAGTAATTTATTGCATCCAACAGATATCTCACACCAGTGTGATAAATATCTTACTCTGTTTTCACCACGTTCGGAATTAGAGTCAATGTCCAGGCGAGTTTTAAGTGACTGAGCCATGTTTTCGCTGTTGAAGCTGTCGTGTGCCTCCCAGAGGTAGATGCATTTCAATGTTTGCATAAGAATCAGAGGAAAGATGTAGGAATAAAGAGACGATTACTATTCTGTAGTAGCGCGGTCTAGTGTTGCACGTCACGTAAGCTACGTGACGTGCCGGCGGCGATGTTAGGCTGCGCGCGCACAGCGAGTTAGTGGCGCGAAGAGCTGGTACGAGCAGGACAGGCTCGGCGCTCTTTAGGGAGTGTGTTACAGAATAAATAGTTTAAACAGCACAGAGGCTGCATCGTCTTATTTGGGGGATAACAAGGAATACTACAATGGCGACGAGGGTGGGATGATCAATCCCCCAAACCCCCCACAGAGAGGAAAAGACCACCGAGGAACACAACTATACACCGGTGGACAGGAGAGACCAGCAGCTACCACATCACCACACAGGTACCCTAAAGAGCGCGGCAAGGCCCAAGAGCGTCCACAGGAACAAGGCAGCCACCACAGAAGGGGACAGACCCGGGAGGGCACAAGAAGTGCGCCAAATCCAGCCACCAACCACAACCTAAGGAAGTAGAGCTGGACATTGCACAAAAGAGCGAGGGGGCTGACGCAGGTAGTCCCCAGGCCCACGCAAGCGAGGAAGAACTAGACAGCGCGCCGGGGAGCCCCAAGGGCCCAGCAAGCGCAGAACCCAAGGTCAAGAGCGAGAAGATGATTACGCAGGCGGGGTATGCGACGGCGCCGGTGCAATTCCTACCCAGGCCCGGTGAACCACTGATGAAGTGGGAGGACTGGCGAGAGTACATTGACAATTTCATAGGGGTATTAGAAGACGAGAACGAGGAAGTGTTCAAACCCCAGCGGAAGAAACGCATCTTGTTACTGAACTTGGGCCCCGAAGGGTTGAGAGTGTACAAGAGCTTAGTACCAAAACAGAGGACAAGCACGGACAACGACGTATACACCCATTCCATTGATGACCTCAACGAACATTTCAGGCCGGCGGTGTGCGTGTCAGTGGATAGATTCAACTTCCAACAAAGAAAACAGCGCCCAGGAGAGACGGTAGAGGAATACGTGGCAGCACTGAAACGACTAGTAGCTACCTGCAAATACGACAATTGGGAAGAAGAATTCATCAAGGACCAGGTGGTAATGCACACCACGTGCACGTCAGTACAAGACAAACTATGGGCCAGCGGAGACACTACCCTAAAAGAAGTCTTGGTCATCGTCAAAAGGGCAGAGTTGGCAAAGAGGTGCGCAGAAGCGACGAAGAGAGAAACTGCGTCCAGCACCATGGTAAACAGAGTAGACGACGAAGGGCCCCGTAAAGACCACCTGAACAAGAAGACTGCAGACAAAGGACAGTCCAAATGGCAAAGCTACGGGGGTCCTCCAGGAAAAGTGGCGGGAAACAACAGGAAGCCATGTTACAGGTGCGGAAGCTGGACGCACGATGCCCACGACAGAAAATGCCCGGCGTTTCGCGCCAAATGCCTATACTGCGGTATAATAGGTCATTACGAGAAGGTGTGCAGGAAAAAGGCCTCCAAAGGCGAAGTGAGATACGTAGGCCAAGACAACGATGACCATGAAGAAACGGCGGAGCAGGAAGTAGTTACGTTTCTGTGCATATACGACCAGCTACTGGGCGTCGAGGGGCAAGTGCTCAGCATCGATGGCAAAAGAACATTGAAGCCCATCCTGGAGATGACGATAGGCGGCATCACGATCAGTGTGGTGGCGGATACTGGCTCACCATACACCATCGTCCAGCGAGCAGTATGGGAGGAGAAATTTGCACCGCACTTGGGCTCGGAACTGGAAAAGCTAGACATCCGTCCAGTATCATACAACGGGGACTGAATACCTATGGCGGGGTTCAGACCGCTACTCTTCGAGTTCCGCGGCCAGTCAGCCAACTGCAAACTCTATGTGTCGGAGAAAGGCCCCTCGGTCCTGGGATGGCTGGACCAAGGTGACCTAGGCATCAAGCTTGATCCGGGAGGAAAAGAGCAGATACTACTGACGGAACCAGGGAACTGGCCAGACCTGGAAAGGTGGAAAAGCGAATTCCCCAAAGTCTTCGGAGGAACAGTGGGGAAGTTAGAAAAATTTGCACACAAGATAATTCTAAAGGAGAATGCGGTGCCAGTAGCCCACAAGGCCAGGAACATTCCCTTAGCGGTACGTGAAGCAGTCAGGGAAGAACTCCATGACCTGGAGAGAAAAGGGATCATCGAGCCAATAACGTGCGCCGAGTGGCTGGCGCCCTTGGTGGTCGTCAAGAAACTCAGTGGCAAGGTCAGGCTATGTGTCGACTTACGTGAACTGAACAAGAACATTGTGGTGGAGAGGTTCCCCCTACCCCGAATAGAGGAGATGCTGGCCAACACCAGGGGGATTAAATGGTATTCCACCATCGATCTGACCTCTGCCTACCACCAAATAGCTCTACACCCGGAGAGCCGCCACCTCACATCGTTCATCACCCCATTTGGATGCTATCAGTTCCGCCGAATGCCGTTTGGGCTGGCCTCGGCGGCAGCTGTGTTCCAGAAGTTGATGCACCAGCTATTTCAGAAAACAACCGGAGTGCAATACTTTCAGGATGACATCCTAGTGATGGGCCAAGATAAGACTGACCACGACGTGAAATTAGGAGAGGTGCTGCGGATTCTGGAAACAAAAGGCCTCACAGCCGAGTGGTCCAAATGCCGAATAGGAATGGAGTCGGTGACGTACCTGGGCATGAGATAGGAGTAGGAGGAGTGACCCCAAAAGCAGACAACGTGAAAGCAATATGCGAGGCACCCCCACCTGCCAACAAGGATGAAGTCAGATCGTTTATCGGCATGGCAGAATACTACAGCAAATTTATGCAGCACTTCGCCTCCAAGACACACCATATGAGGCAACTCACACGAGAAAACACAGAATTCAAATGGTCTGAGGAGGCACAAGGGGAATTTGAGGTGGTCAAGAAAGAAATAGCAGAAGCCATCCCACTCCAAGGTTATGACCCCCAAGGGAGGACAGTGCTGACCACAGATGCCAGCGACAAAGGGCTAGGCGCCGTCCTCATGCAGGACCGGGGACATGGACAGTTGGATACGATAAGCTTCGCCTCTCACACGCTGAGCGACACGGAAAAAAAGTACAGCGTGATTGAAAAGGAGATGCTGGCGGTGGTATGGGCCACAACCAGATTCAGGCAGTTCCTGTGGGGCACACGGTTCCAATTAAGAACGGATCACAAGCCCTTGCTAAAGGTACTGACGTCTAGTGGACATGCCGAAGCAACGCCCCGGATCTCCAAGATGTCGCTGAAGTTACTGGAGTTCAGATACGACGTAGAGCACATACCCGGGAGCAAGAACAGAGTGGCAGACTACCTGAGCAGGGCGGCAGCCATGGAACAGAGCGAGGGCGACAATGCGGGAACAGAAGAATGGGTAGCGCTGACAGAAGATTTAGAGACCACCATCAGCCTCCAGGAGTGGAGACAGGCATATGAGGAGGACCAGATCCTAATGGCAGTGAAAACACATGTCACCCAAGGATGGCCGGAAAAGAGATTGATCAGTGGAGAACTGAAACCATACTTTGAAGTCAGGGAAGAACTATCGATAGAGGATCGAGGAGTATTTATGCACAGGGGGGAGAAAGTGATTCCTCCAGCTAACCTCATCAACAAGTTGTTGGCACCTTGGAATATGCAAACTGAGATTGAGGACTAGACAGGATTACTGGTGGCCAGGAATGGACATAAGGGCTGAAAGACATGTGAGGAACTGTACCAGATGCCAGGGAGCAGACAAGGCACTCAAACCCCTGCGGCCAGCAATGGGACAGTTTGACCACCCAAAAAACCCATGGGAGGAGTTGTCTGTGGACATCCTGGGTCCGGTTCTGGACACACGGGGTATACAGAAGTATGTTTGTGTCATGGTGGACAGGTACTCGAAGTGGCCAGAACTCAAGATAGAAGAAACAATGGACACAGAAACAATTATAAAATTCATGGCAGATACATTTGTGAGGGAAGGAATTCCTAAAGCGATCCTCAGCGATAATGGGCCACAATTCAGATCGGAGAAATGGAACAGCTTCATGCATTGGAACGGCATCATATCCAGACACACCTCCATTTACCACCCGGCTGGGAATGGCCTCATAGAGCGTTTTAATCAAGTAGTGATGGGGTCAATCCAAGCGGCCATATCGGACAACAAAGACTGGGAAGTGGAAATATGGCACATGGTGTGGGCATACAGGATTACCCCCACCAGCACAGGTTACAGTCCATTCCAAATACTGAGGGGACGAGAGCCATTCACCCAGGACAACAGAGTGTGGAAAGAAAAAACGGTCAAGAGTGAATGGTCCCCAGCAGTGGTGCGAGCAAATCTGGAGAAGGCCCAAGCAGTTTACACCAAACACTACGACAACAGGAGAAAGGTGAAGGACACTGGATTAGAGAAGGGAGAATGGGTACGAGTAAAGTTGGCCACGATGCAGAGGAAAGGAGAGAGTAAATATAGTAAGCCCATGCAGGTGAAGGAAGTTCTGGGCAGAGCGGCATTGCTGAGCGACGGGAACGTATGGTCGCAGGACCGCATGGCGAGGTGCAACAAGATCTTGTGTTGGAACCAAGGAGCAACAGACTTAGACGAGGAGGACCACGAAACAACTAAGCAGGAACAGCCAGAGACAGTGATTGATGGGAACGGAGAAGACCTACAAAGACAAAAGACTGAAACGAGTGACCGAGAGCAGAGGGCTGGAGAAGGTACGAATGGAGGAGATGGAGGTGCGGCCGCACTAGTAAGTAGAGGAAGAAGCGATGGAGAGGACCCCAACACCCCGGTAAGACTGACCCGCAGGGGTAGAGTGGTGGTCAAGCCAGCCAGGTTCAGAGACTATGAGATGAGCAGTGGACTATATTTATGTTGTGCATACATTGGGAAAAAAGGGAGATATGTAGTAGCGCGGTCTAGTGTTGCACGTCACGTAAGCTACGTGACGTGCCGGCGGCGATGTTAGGCTGCGCGCGCACAGCGAGTTAGTGGCGCGAAGAGCTGGTACGAGCAGGACAGGCTCGGCGCTCTTTAGGGAGTGTGTTACAGAATAAATAGTTTAAACAGCACAGAGGCTGCATCGTCTTATTTGGGGGATAACAAGGAATACTACATATTCTAACGCTAGTCCTTCAATGTTTTGGAGAAAGTGACTTTTAAGCAGAGAAATTGAAAATACGGGCATTTCTCTATGCGTGGTAGAAATGCGTTCTCTTGCTCATTAAAGGTTAAAGGGCATGAGAAACCTTCATTTTCTACTGTCCAGAAAAGAAGGAGACAGACTACAAATACCAGCAGCCTTTATTTAGATTTGTCATGATTCGGCAAATTTGGGGTCCCTTCACTTGCCCCTCTCGTACCCTCCCCTCACCCTCTATTCAGTGGCACCGAGCATTTGTTAATTTGGGGAGTAATAAACTCCAGACAGCAAAGACCATTCCATTTTTTCGACGAAAGATCCAGCTCGGCAGAGAAGCCTTATATCTAAAGAACGTTTCAAATAATTACACCATTTTAAGGTGATCTTCCCCTGACAAGAAGCACCTTTTACACAACTGTTCCAGTAAATCTAGCGCTGGTATATTACCAGTAGTGATTCATTGAAAATAATGAGCTGCTAATACACTCACAGGACGTACAGGAAACACAAAGGCACCTTACTTGTTAAGCGGATCTGACGTTAGAAATATTGTATAGGACCTTCATGAACCGCGGATGTCCTCAGATTTCTGCAAGATGCATCAAAGCTATGGTTGATTCATTAATTAAATCTGTGCTTAGTAGTCCTTGCTAGCCCCAGCTTCTGTAAAGCAACTGCGCAAACATTCAGCACTGTGCAGAAAACAAAAGAATTCAACAGCAGCAATTTTGTTCCAATGTCGCTTCTTCGATAGTACTGTGGACTAAAGCTTCTGTCAGCGTCCTTTTGGTCATAGGTCTAAAAGCGGACAGAGTGCACTGGGTCTTTCCAGGTCAAGGACATAACCTGAGGACTAGAGCAGTCCACCTCAGAAGGTGGGGAACCGAGTTCGAGTCTCGGCAGAGAAGCTCAACATTCTGTAATTTTGGCCAAAGCAAATAATTTTCACGTGCCTACCAAAAACTGAATGTGTTCATGTAAAAAGCTCTAATACTTTTGGGTCAAGTTCGCGCTTAATACAACTCTGTTAAAAAAAAAAGAGCATCAGTGACCCCAATAACCCTATTGTGCAAGACCTTAAACTCAATAAAGTATTCACTGCATGCTATAGAAGTTGTAATTATTGAGGCATATTTACAGAACAAGAGTGGAACCGTAGCTGATCTATGCATGCACGGTGCTTTCATGGTGACAGCCTTCTGGCCCACTAAAATATACAAATATTATAGTACACATTTAATGTTACTAGATATGATGGGGAAATGCCTCAGTACTGGCAGAACACAGCGTATTTGCATCTTCCCCTAGAAAAATGCATTCCAGTACAGATGGTTAATGGGAAATGGAAACTTTTTGACTGGCTTCTTCTTCTAAAGATGATTTTGGCAAGAAACCACTGATGTCACTTCCTGTGCGGATGGATAATGGGAAATTAAGTCCTTTTGTCTGGCTTCTACTTTTAAAGATGGTTCAGCCAGGAAACCAGAGATAACACTTCCTGTGAAGATGGATTATTGCGAAACAAATCTAATGCATAACCAGCTTTTGGCTCACGGCATGGCATCTGGTCATGCCCTCTGCTCAGTTTACTTTCCAAAAGAACATGAAATTTACAAAAAGCAGTGTCCCTCTCATTCAACCCTGAGTGCAAAGGTCCAAATTTCAAATGTCCACATTCTAAAATATACACCTGATTCCACTACTCAAATTGTACCCTCTTTGTATCAAGCCTTAATTTCTTTTTTCAGAAAGATTCTGCTTTCAAGACCATTTTCGGGAAGGATGATGCATTGTTCCTTTTTTTTCTCAGTTTAGGATTTGCATTCCTAAATTCATTCCCTCGTGCCGAGCCCTTTAGGCAACAGTGATACCTAATATATAAACTCCTTCAGGATTTACTAAGAAACCTCAACTGGGGCAAAGCAGTCGAGAGACGATCCTAGACCAGAATGTGACCATATTCTCACTACTAGCAGCAGACCTACACAGTGTGTGATCTGCACTGGTTATTCTCGATGGTACTTGTCAGATTCAGTTGTTTATATCACAAGCATAAGATAGACATTACATTTTCTAAACCGGTGACAGATCAAACTAAACCAGTTTATGCCTGGCTTTGCTTGAGAACGCACTTCAGAGTGCTTAAAAAGATACCTCAGTCATAATCTGAAATTTTACATTGAACCTAATTGCAGGAATCAGGTGAGACCAACAGAGTCTCTTCAATTAGTGGAAATACGATGCTAGCTCTGACTTTTCCCCACCAATTAAGTGGACTCCAGTGCATTATTAGCAGAAGTCTGTGGGTGAGAAAAGCCCCCATGTTTTATTCACATTAAACGTGGACTCCTCTGGTTAGACGTGGGCGTATTGTGACCAATAAGTGGGTTGGTGATTCTGAGGTATAAGTGACTGAAGCTGATATTCAAGTAGGTTTCCTGGAAACAGGAGAATGTGAACGTAGAAGGGAGTCCATAACATAGTAGGGGATTTTGGGTATGGCATGCTATGGTGCAGTAAAGGTCATATCACATACATGCCTGAGAAGACTGGAAACAGGTTGGAAACAGGTTTGCTATACCTAATGGTTATGGCTATGAGGACAAGGCATTGTTTGTGATGGGGATGCATTTGCGGAATTACATTTCCTGGCCATTTAAAGATGATGAAAGTGTTGGCTGTGCTATACTTTTTGATCACACTCACTAATGTTGCAGCGATTCTACAAAACACTGCCCTATTGGGACCACCTCTTTACAATACTAGATGATAGACAGTTGACATATGCACAGTACTTAGGAGGGTGACTTCTGGTCACTACTTGCTGTTCATTGTAAATCAAGCACAATATGAGAGCATTAGCGACTACTGCACAGCGCACAATGATGACAGTCAGTGTCACTCATGCACTATTTAACCCCTTAAGTGCTTCTGTCGGCCGTTGGACGTTGCGAGCACTGCCTTCGTAGTGCTGCGCACGTCCAATGGCCGGAGCGGCCAGCCCGTTTTTGAGGAAGTGCCGCACTGCCGCAAAATCTCGGCCGCGGCCAACGGGTTAAAACTGTTGAAAAACAATGTTTATTATGAATTCACTTTATTTTTTTTATAGTTTCATGTCAAGACTTATGCATAGTAACATAACGTAATAAATTGAGTTACTGGTTGAGGGGTATAATAGCCCCACCGAAGCAACAACCACAATCCTTGATAGTGAACCACAAAATTCACCAAATGAACCTATGCTTAACCCTTTGGTAGCTTGGCACAAAGCAGTCAGGCTGAACTCAGAGGCACTGTGCACAGTATTTAGGCAGCACATAAACAGGAATAAAGTACACACGCAAAACATGAATATCACACAGCACTCTACAAAAATAGAGTACATTTTTATGACTACAATGACACCAAATTGAATTAACTAAAGTCAGTAGAACTGGCGTTCTGCTTGGTCAGCTTACTTTCAGAGTTAAAAAAGATTTCTGAAGAAAAGTCCAGCAGGGGAAGTTAGAAGGCTATGTCTTAGGAGGAGTTGTCACAAGGGAGCTGCTTGACGAAGTTGTGGCGCAGCCAACACTAATGGAGGGAAAAAGCTTAGAGCGGGAATAGTTGGATTTCAAGGCCAATAAGTTCATTGTCCCCAATGAGAAGACGGTCGTCATCAAGCCCAGTGAAGATGTTTACTTTCGGACTCCGTCCATCATCTCCTTGTGTTTTCTTTGTTCCCCTAAGTTGACAGTGTATGCCCAAACGCAGGTACCTTGCTCACTTTACCACTGGATTCAAGTTAGCATGGCTGATGAAGGGTGTTACCCCGAAACCGGTCCCAGGATTCTTGTTTCCGGTCCTGGCAAGATCTTGTTTGGCAGTTCGGGCTGGACTGTTCCCATGAGGAACAGGGTCAAGACTGATTTGCATATGGCTGGGTGTGAACTGGGGTTGCAAAGTGAACTAAAGAATGATGATGGATTCAACCCAGATCTGTGACTGGGGATGAGAGTCTAAAGTTTCAGCACTCCACCAATCATCTCTTTGTGTTTGCTACTTTCGGACTTAGACAACATTTTGTATGTCGAAAACCATCAGTGGCACGAAGCTGCAGACTATAGCAAAAGAGGATTCCCTGAGGATAGATACTTTCACTGAGAGGTCCTGATGAAAGAGATTTGCTGCTGTGGAGAAGAACATAGCTGGATCTACTGTGAAGTTGAGACGCCTGGTGATGCACCTTGAGTGGATCGCTGGCAGGTAGGTCACGGTCTTCTATTGGTTCTCCAGGAATATTTTGCTGAAAAATGTTATATGTTTCAAGTTTTAGGGCCAGGCAGGAGCAGTACCACCAACACCACTTGCAGCTGTCCAGGATCTAAGGAGCACCAGTTGGATGGTTCAGACTCACTCCAGCACAGGCCATGTGCAAGGTTCAAGACCTGAGGAGAGTGTTATGACCCTATAGCTCACATGTGAAGATAGCCAACTAGCCATTGGAATCACTTACAGTCTTGGGTTCAGGGAGGTGGTCCAGTTCCCCTTCAAGCAGTAATGCAGACCTCTGATAGCAGTAGGGTAGTCCTCTGTTGGCAGGGCAGTCCTTCTGAAGCCTTCCATATGTCCAGGAGTGTACTGACAAATGATACTGAGAGACCAATATTTATATCTGTCCCAGCCTTTGAAGTGGGGGATTCGCTATTCTATCTCCACATCTGGTCCTAGAATGGTCTGCCTTCCTCTGTCAAGGCTCCAAGTAGACTTGGGTGACAAAAGTCGGATATCAGGGCCCTATGTGTGTGCTGGAAGCAAACCCTTTGAAGTGTAAATGGGACAGGAAACATCTCCGCTCCCAGCCACCCTAGCAGGATGGCCATTCTGCCCAAACTTGGTCCCCGTTGTGTCACAGTCTGGAAAAAATACACCAGCCCCAACAGCAGAGCCATTCACAGTCATGTGACACAGGACACTGACAAAAGGCACAACGGGATGAGGACAAGAATATGCCAACCTTCCAAAAGTGGCATTCTCAGAATTGTGACTTAAAATCTGACTTTAGCATTGAAAAGTATTTTCAAATACAATTCATTTGAGTCTAAACATGTATCTTCTATCATTTCCCAATCCAAAGTTAGGACTTAATAAATGCAATAAGTTAGCCAAATATTAGCCAGTGGGAGAGATAGGCCATACAGTAGCGAACAATAACTGTAGGAGTTTTACACCCTGCCCATGGGTCTTTTAGAGACTACCTTAGGGGTGATTCACATGTATTAAAAGAGAAGGTTTGGGGTTGACAAAAGGTTTATTTTGCAAGTTTGAGATGGCAGTTTAAAACTGCAATACAGGCTGCACTGACAGGACTGAGACATGTTTTAAAGTGCTACATTAGCGGGTCTCACAATGAGTAGTGCGGGCACAATGGTAGCATTTTAATATACTATGAACTTACACAATGGCTGCTGGTGACAATAATAATTAGTGAAGCAAGCAAATTGATTCTTTTGACCAACTGACAGGTAATGTGATCCTGATCATGGCTTTTAAAAAACAGTGTTTATAACAGACCACGACTGAGAGCTCTGAAGTTGAGGCTGAATGCAGTGCAAGTTTTTCACAGTGCCTGTCAGGATGTCATAAAGTTAAAACTGAAATGAAATGTCTTATTTACTGACTGGCTTGCTTCCTCTGGTCCGTGGTGTTATTCCAGCCAACTCCCCCTAACCAATTCAGGCCCTGCTTTCATGCTGTTAATTATGTTAAGCATCATGAGAGAAGCACCAGTATTGGTTAGAGTGGACTGGCTCTTCACTCCTTTAGACATTTTGACGGCCAATGCCTGCTCTCCACACAGCTCATGTTGGAGACGTTTAGACTGGGCATGTTGGGCTGGCTGTTTAAAGACTGCCTGCCAAAGTCACCTGCGCACTTTAAACTGGAGTGGGTAGCACTTCTCTTCTGCTGCGAATCAGCAGCATTGGCCACACCCCTGCCCCATCCTCACACTCGGCTCAGGCTGACAGCGAAGAAGTAAAAAATAAAATGTTATAAAATCATTTTATTTCCATTTTTTTTCATGTTTGCTGTGCTCGCATCATGGGGGCAATGCTCCTCTGCCCCCACAAAGGAGCCGCCGGTGGATTTACAAGTAAATGAAATGTGCCAATCAGATATGTCAGTTTACCATATTGTAGGGAGAGAGCAAAAGCACTTTAGCAATGGTAAGCAGTGCACTAAGTGCACAGAATACTACAGCCAACAAAACAAACACAGAAAAACAGCAGGGGTGAAGTCAAAACGTTTGGGTGAATACCACGCCGAGAATGTTAGGTCTAACCCATAAGAGCCACATAATGAGAACAGACATAGACAGTGCATGATATTTTAAAGCCCTTACGCGACAAAGTTCCTAAAGCTTACAGCAAGAAATGTTATCTGAACAATATGACATTGTTGAAGGTATGGAAGTGAAGCATGTATTTTTTCGACACCATCCAGTGTATGATATTTGCAACGCACAAGCTATTTTATGCCTCAAAATAAAATATCATTACCCTTAATTGCTGTAAGTTGCTTTGATAAGGTACCAACACTTGCATTAGCTCCATTCATGCAAGAGCGGCCCGTGCAGGTAAGAGTGGTAGGGCGGGGTGGGGGGAGTCGATTGACGACAATGAGGTAAAGTAAAAAAAATAAGAACAACTCTTATCTAGCCCTCACTGCATCTCCAACACGGCAATGCAGTGAGCTCAAGGTAAGTGGTTTTCTTAATTTTTATTTAACTTTTCCTCATTGTCGTCATTGACTTACCCCCGCCCCACCGATCTTACCTGCACAGCCTGCTCCTACATTTATGTATATTAACATATCTAGCGTTATAACACAATGTTAGCACGGAAGCTAATACTCTCACTTTGGTTTCTGCAAATTCGTTTAATGAATATCGATGTAACTTGATAAAAAAGAATTATATCACTCCACAAATTCAGAATGGAACCTCCGGTGTTCTGAGGAGCTCACTAATACTCCCATTAATATGTGTGACTTGTAAAATACATCATAAAATGATCTGGCAGACTTCAGATAATACCCCGAGGCTTCATGACTTAATTTATAAAGGGTATAAGGAAAATATTCAGTGCATAATGCATGGTAACTTACAAATTATCTCATGTAATATGTATATAGACTACAATTTCAACAAAATTAGTTTTAAAATGGTCGTGCGTAAGGAATGTTAAACAGTTTCAAGAATTAGAAAATGTTTTGACATGCATGCGATTTCCTTCTATTCAAGGGCAGTGTGGAAGCCCAGTTGCATGCATATTTGATGAATTGATCTAATTTCAACAGTTCACACGTAGATTTATATTGTAAGTTGAGAGGTAAAGAACATCAAATTCATACGGTCAGTAAAAGAAACCCTACGGGCAGATTTACAAGCCCCTTGCGACACTTTTACGCCACTGTTGAGTCACTTTTGTGATGCAGCGCCTGCGAAAACAATGTGCCACGTTGCGACACATTTACAATGTGAGGCATCTAGGGCGATGCATCACGTTGTAAAGCTCTGTGCCACATTATACCTGAGTCAGGTATAATGTATGCAGGGTGTGGGCTCAGACGCAAGAAAGTCTTGTAAAAGTGATGCAGTGAAATCTATAAGATTTCACTGCACCACTTCTACGATGCCACTGCGTCAAAACCTTACGCCTGTTTGAAGCAGGCTTAAGGAGTGACGCAGCACAATGGGAATAGGCATTAGCTGGAACTGCGTCATGCTTGCTACACAACTCCTGCAATGCGTTACCTTTACACCAACAGATGGGTGACGCATTCATCCATCCTGGCGCCATGGTGCGTCGCATTGCAATAGCGACGCTTCCATGGAGGTGCAAGGGTTTTTTTGAGTGACGCAAGTAAACTGATACATCTCTGCTATAACTCAGAGCTGCTTCAGTTTCTTGTAAATCTGCCTCCTTGATCCTAAACAATAAAAGAATCCCATGACATGACAATACTACAGGTACAGGTTGACACAGATGACCCACTGACAGTACAGACGGTATACAATAAGGTGTTGCAAACTGTGACTACCAGAAAAGAAACCTCAAGCTATTTTGTGCGTACATTAGTATTATGTAGTAAATACATGAACATAAGTGTACATGTGCATGTATGCAGGTGTCAACTGTGATTAATTTATAATATAATGAGTACTGAGTCCCACAGTTTTCTCAAAAGCTTGCCAGCAACTCACCTTAATATCTATGTTGCCGAATACCATGGCAGTTTAGTTTGAATTCCACCTCATTCCAGTTTCATCCCTACCCTAATAGCTCACTCTTTGGGGTTATTTTTCTTGCCTTCTTCACCCGTTACCATTATTTTTCCGTCTTACTCTTCTCCCTCATTTTAGACCTTTTCTGCCTTGTTCTGGGCCTAACAGCTAGAGCTGCCAACCTTGGAGCTGGGGAACCAGGTTGGAGTCTGGTGTTGTCTCAGCATCCTGTGATTCTGGGTAAATCACTTGAACTGCCTGTGGTGCCTACCAACAATAAAAGTGTCCTTGTGTAATGTCCCAGTCTTCAAAACACTGTGCCAGTGATGCACTACCTTTAACCACCAGTTCAAATTATGAACTTGGGGAAATTTACTATCGTTTGATGCAATGCAGTGCAGCAACTAAAGTAGCAGCACAGCGCTGTGTTGCATCTAAGACCAAGACAAATCCTGCACCATGCCTACTGAGATTTGGCACTGTTTTTCTCTCCCCTTGCACTAGTGCACTTTATTGCTGTCATGGATGTGTAGTGCAAGGGTGAGTGAATTCTGTCAAGCATAGGTTTTGTACTGGAAGGTGAGCCCTGCAGTACAAAACCAATACTTTAATACTTGTCCCACTTTGTATGTTTACTGTACAGGGCAGCACATATGCTAGGTTGGAAATGTGGAGACTTTTTAAACTTGCTCCACTGTTACACGTGCCTCAAGAACTTTCTTTGACACAAATCCCTTTTCACAACATTAATACATTAGGATTTGCCATCAAAACCTGTTGGTGGTTGAACCGAGAACATTGATGTACAACCCTGGAACATCCCTCGGAAGGAGCCCTGCAACTGTTCAGCAGAGATGCTGCACTGCACCTGACTGGACCTGCCAGAGCCCTGCTGCCCTCGGCTGTTTGAATTCTTAATGCCCAAGAGTTGCCCCTGATGTCCTGAACTCTTGGTGTGGCATTAACTGAGCTGCTTCTGATGGAGCGAGATTGTGAAATAATTTTATTTCAACTCGTGAAATCATACTTCCATAATGAAAAATAATTCTACTAACGTTTGGTGCTGTGTTTATATTAATTCAACCTAGATTAAAATTACATTACACGCGGAATATTAACATGTGTGCTCATAAACGTGCATTATTGTTGCATCTTTTTGTTCGTGCAAAATAATAAATTAATACTGTCCATTTGTCATGTTATAACTAATTGCAGCTGTTTTAAAAAGTATCATGTGCTTGTTTTGCTTTCCCTGTATATGTGGTATCATTCTATTTTCTATAGGTGCATAAAGAATTTCGATGGATTAACGAAGACTGGTAGATATAAAATGCTGCTTTATTTGTTCGCTTTAGCTAGGTAATTTAGACTAATGGGTTAATCATTAGCAATGGTGGGTGGCAACAGAACAAATAATATTTCTTACAGTAATTATTCTTTTGTGTTTGTTTATACATTAGTGGACGATAAATTGACTGCTTTGGGCCTAGTTTACTTGAGTTTACAAATAACTTCTGCACGGAGCAAGAAAAAGTCCATTCTGCGAAAAAGTTTCCATCACTGTATCAATGTTTGGTGAATGTTATGTGGCTCTGACAATTTCCTTGTCGGACAAGGCCAAGGCCAGGAACCGGCAGGAGGAACATTTGATAACTTTGCATCCGAGGAAGCAAAATGACATGATGACAATTTTATGCAAGAAAATGTTGCAACCTGAGGAAGCATCGTTGTTCGAATGTTAGAGACAATGGACTCTAAGAAAGTGACTGAACTGATATTTTGAAAAATGAGGTGACACTTCGCTTGTCACTTCTAATCCAATGGGACTCCGAGTTTGAAGAAAGTTATTTCTTTTACTAAGATTAGTTAGCTTAGAAAGGTATAAAAACCTGTTCCCCGTGGAAGGGTTATGCCTGCTTGCTGCTGCTTTTGCTGACCTTTGGATGAGGGTGTCGTGCTGACGGACTTTACTTGGAGCACGTAAGAGCCCTCAAAGACTTTATTTTAATTTTTCCTTTATTTAGCTTAGTTAGGGACTTAGGTTTTGAAAATGCCAAACTAATAATTTCATTTGCAATATTAAATTCAAAATATCATGATGCTATTGATTTTACTTGCAATGATTCTAATAAAAATGCATTAATAAAGATTTCTAATTACAAATCCAAAAATAAATAGCTAATAAAAATCTTACTTTTGAAAATAAGCTGGTCTTGTTATTTCATGGGTTCAGGTTACCATTAGCTAGATTCTATCGCCATAAGTGGCTTACTAATTAGTGAGGTTTGTTAAAACGATGATTTTTATCTACCGCGGTTGTATATAAATATATATAAATTGTGAATAGGTTTATTAGGCCACATGATTCAGTTGGTCATAATATGTCATGTTTGATTAATGGGCCTTGTGTTTGATTAGTGTATTACAGTGTATAATGTGGAGTTGGATAGCGTAGCTTATGACATATTTCCTATAGGCCGCTGGATCACTTCTAAAAGAAATGAGAGTTTTCGGCTCTTCACGAATGGGCCTGTTTGCAGTCTTGTCACTCAAGCTGACCGCCAACGTGAAGCTCCAGTGTACCCTACACTTCTTGCTAGAAATCCACTTCATGCTGTAGTATCAACAGCTCAAGGTCACCACCAACAGGAATATCCAGGAATGACAGTCTGCGACACCCAATAGGATCTTTGCACTACAGCGACGACTGTCCATAATGCAAGGCCTGTTCATTGCGCCACAACAATGACCATCCCCTGTACTTTCCTTACTCCTCATGGCCTTTACCACTTTAAATGAAGCTCGTCACTCTGGACTTTAGAAGGTAATTTTTAAGCAATACTTACCTGGTCCCTATATCCTGCTTGCTCCCCTTCGTGGTCAGCCTGAATTTGAGACTTCCACCCGGTCTGGCATGACCAGATAAGCTGCCAGTGGTGTTTTGTGCTTTTGGGCGCAACACTTATCTTAAATTTTACAAACTGCCTATCTCCATTTCTAATGATTCAATTTTTTTTATCATTTTGTTCTCAAACCATTTATCAAACTTTACTCTAAATTGGTGTGGAATTTTTCTTGTGTTGTGTTTTCACTTGATTAGTGTCTGTGTGCTGCATAAATACTTTCACAACGCCTTTAAGTGAAGCCCCCTTCGACCAACATCCCAATTTCTCAGAGATAATGTCTGAGACTGTATAACAACATAGCCTAATGTGACAATATAGGGGAAAATTACACTCTGTAACGTAACAATTTGAAAAGATATGGACAGGGGCAATTAGTTACACAAGGCATGCCTCTCCAAAAGAGATAGGTAAAACAGAATGTCATGGAGGTGGTAGAATTACATTACACCTCCTTCAGATGTGGTGCACCATAATTGTCGATTGATTGACTTAATTCTCCAAACGTTCTGCCTTCAGTAGTGGGACCTCCGTCTTTCTAACTAATGTGATGAGGAAGGTGGAGGATAGTAATAACCAAATTGAGTTGCACTGCACAGCTCCAGTTTTCTGATACCATTCCTAAATCTCATCTGATTGGAAGCAATAGTTTTTAGCTTTTACCCATGCATAACTTCTCTTTAACAGATGATTGGCATATAATGTTATGGGCAAAAAGATAAATAAGAAGATCATCTTGAGTCAGATTTTACTTATTCGTTGGCAATTTCATATTTTTTCACATAAATGCCATTGTGCATATTTAACAAAAGTTCATGCAACAGATGACAGCAAGCAAGGGTGGTGTGCTCCACTGCATGAATGGGAGCGAGCTGTAAAGTACCATATATATTAAGATAAGATGTATTCAGCTCCCTCCTAGTGCTTGTGCACTTGTGGCTGCCTAGCCCAAGTTGAGTACTCTTGCGCCATGCTGCAAGGATGCCTTCAATATGGGCAGGATTGCTTTTGTGCAGGAAGAGATACTTTACTGCACAAAAACTATCTTGGAAGGCAATTTTAATGTTTTATGTATGATGCTGAAAGAGTAAGTAATGCCTCACACCTCATTGGGTAAGGCGTAGCATTTTGATGTATTTCCAAGTTTACTAGCTTTACTAAATCTAGGAATGCTCTAAAATCCATGGGCGAATTCCTCCCATGCAACACAATACCAGGGGATTGGTTATACCAGGGGATTGGTTGCTTTATGTTTTATTAACCAAGCCATGCAAGGCGATGCAGGTCAGCTGTGCATGGCTTAGTAAATACCAACTCACATTTTTCATCATGGCTGTACTAAAGAAAGTGGTGCAAACATAACACAAAATATTAGTAAAGCTGGGCTCATGTAAGGGAAATTTAGAACATTTTGAAAAAAGGGTAAATTGTGGGTAGTCAGCATCTTCAATCAGTATTAGGTGACACATGAGATAATACTTCATGATGAAAAAGATAGCAAAAAATGTACAACTCTAGCATGATAATGAATATTAGAGGAAGGAGCAATGTCAGACCTATTCTACTTTATTTAATTTAATATCTTTCAAGTAATGATGATTGTATATTCCATTTAAGTCTTTCGGCCACAATCAATTTTTTTTCCACATTTACTTATTTTCTTTACTTTCACTCCACACATAGCTACATTTTAACTGAGTCCTAGGTAGAGCCATTTTCTTCTCCACCTTTTCGAGTTACAATTGACATTATGGAGTTAGTCATTATAATTGTAATATATTTTCCAGGACTACCTGGCTGTAATCTGAAATGTTTGATCTAGCATGAGAACAATTCCATCGAAGCATGACTGATCCTTGTCAATGCTATTCTCATTGCATTTCTAGCGACCACAGCTTCCACTAAAAGCATGGCCTTGAAGCACTGTTAAGCCTTCAAGGAAGCATTTAGGCACATACATTTCTGCATCAGAATGGGGGAGAAATTTGGGTTTTTGGTTGGGGGTGAAACCCTACTCAAGAAGCAACCACAATCCTTGTCAGGTTAAACGACAACAATTACTAAATTAACCTGTGCTTAACCCTCCGGTAGCTTGGCACAAAAGTAGTCAGGTTTAACTTAAAAGCAGTGTGTAAAGTATGTATGCAGCACACAAACTGTAATAAAGTGAAAACACAGCACAACAAAAATCCCACACAAATTTAGGAAAAAAGAGTAAAGTTAGTTAAATGATTTGATACCAAAATGATAAAACCCAGTCAGAAGAACTGGAGCCAATGCAGTCTCGAACATTTAGGTACTCAAGCGCCTAAAAGCACAAAGCACCACTCGAAGTTATCTTGTGGTGCTAGGCTGAGGAAAGTCACAAGTTCAGGTTGACAGTGACTGAAAGCAGGCTGGATACAGGTACCAGGCTAATCCCACTTCAAAAATTACCTACTCAAATTCTGGCATTACGGACGGTCATCGCTGTAGCTCGAAAACCATGTTAGGCATTGTGGATGGTTTTTGTGGAGTTTTGTATTGCCAGTCACCACGGGCTGTCAATGCAGCAATGCGAAGTACAGATCTCAAGTTGCTGGTCATTTCTGGCCATCACTGTAGTGTGAAGAGCCGTCAGTGCGGGTAGCAAGATCTTGGTGCAAACGGGTCTGTTCGCAGTCACAGAGAGGCCAAAACTTCTAAACGTTTACTGTGTGCCCAAAGAAGTACATTCTGATGCCAATCAGGTATCCAGGAACTGGGGAGGAAGCACTTGGGGATCAGGGACTCACTCTTCCAGAGGACAACAGGGTTTAGGAAAGTCCAGACCAATCCACTTGCAGCAGGTCTGCAGGACAATTGCACGGAGGCCTCAGGAGATTGATGTGCCCCTGTAGCTCAGACAAGGGATCAGCCATCAGACCCTTAGAATTGCTCAGGTAGCCTGGGATGGAGGGAGCATGTCCTGTCTTCCATCTCAGACAACACAACCAACCTCAAGCAGTAGGATATTCCTTTGACAGCATGGCAGCTCTTTTTATGTTGTATGCAAAGGTCTAGGAATGTTCAGAAGAGTCAGTCTCAGGGTCCAAAATGTATGCCTGGTGCCAACTTTGAAGTGGGAGAAACTTCAAACTCTCCCCCACATATGGTTCTGGAATTTCCTTACCCTGCCTGGCTCCAAGTTGTCTGGGGAGACAATATTCTAGTGTAAAGTCCTTTGTGAGTGTGCTGATACAGCCCGTTTAAAGTGCAAGTGTGGTAGGTGACAGCTCTGCCCCTCCCATCTTGACAAGGGGGACCATACTTACAATAACTAGTCTCCCTTTGAATTACTGTTGAGAGGAATGAACAATGCCTACTGCTAACTATACCTAGTCATAAGACCTAGGATGCAGGTTGCAGAAACCAGTTGGTTAGTACAGGAAATGCCAACTTTCTAAAAGTGGCATTTTCAGAATTATGACTTAGAATCCAACTTTACCATTAAAGAGGGTTTACAACTACAATTAATTGGATACCAAACACAACATTTCTACTTGTTCCCAAACAAAAGTTAACACTTATCAAATGTAAGAAGGTAACCTAGTGTTGCCCTATGGGAGAGGTAGGCCTAACAGTAGTGAAAAACTAACTTGACTTCTTGGTTTGCTTTGCCTTTCTTGGGGTGCTTGTTTGTGTTATAGGTTGTGAGTTATTTGGTAAGTTGTTACTGTCTTCTCAGATGTTTTCACTCATATGGTATCTTGGATTTGCCTGATCTATCATATCTGTATCACTGATGCATGATGTTTGTATCTGAAAACTATCTGCAACTTTAATAAAGGAGCTGAGATAAAAAAAGAAAAATGAATTTGAGAGATTTTCCCCACCAGTACATGTTCAACTTTTTAAATAAACTGCACCCTGCCCTAAGGGCAGTTTAGGGCCTACCCCAGGGGTGACTTTTATGTATTAAAAATGGAAGGTTGAGGCCTGGCAAAAAGGTGATTTTGCTAGGTTGCAATGGTAGTTTACAATTGTGCACCGGTTGCAATGCTGGCCTAAAGCATATTTAAAAAGGCTGCTTACTTGGGTGGCGCAATAAGGGTTGCAGGCCCACTAGTAGTATTTATGTTACAGGCCCTGGGTACATGTAGTACAACTGAACAAGAGACTTATAAGTAATTTAAATGTCCCAATTGGTTATAATCCACTGTTATCATATTTAAAGGAGGGAGCACAAGCACTTTAGCACAGGTTAGCAGAGGTAAAGGGCTCAGAGTCCTAAAGCCAACATAAACGGGTACAACAAATAGGAGGGGTGAAGGTAAAAATGTGGGGGTGACCGTGCAGAGAGCTCTGAGTCCAACAGGGATGGTTGGTGCGGTCTCTACATGATGGAAGTATTGCTGAGTGGTGTGTGTGCATCAAGCAGAAAAACCTTGTAGCAGCTGCAATGTAACAGGGTTTGTGGGAGACTACAGTATGACAGTGTTGCAGTGGTAGGAAAGTTTACAATGCTTGTGTCATCTGCAAGAATAGTATTTCTATGTGTTTTCGACATGCTTAAGGATCATACATGCATTTTAGGAACTGTGAAGCATGCAGTAGGTACATCTAGATTGATGGGGATTTTTGACACACACACCTTTAAATTCCATATGTTTCACATTGTGGCATTGGGGCTCTTGACAGGAATGCATGGTGAAAGAAACCCAGGTATGTGATTTACGTGCATTCAGGTAACAGAAATGGCTAAGTTACATTTGGTCACATCACAGGCCTCACCCTAGTCTTCAGCCGTTTGGCACATGGAAAGTAATTTTCACTGGTGGAAGCGCAACAGACTCAGAGCACTCAAGAGATTAGATAGACTGAATGAACTCTAAACCTGAGTTAATCAGATAAATTACATGGGGGACTGTCAAAAAATATTTCTTGTAAGGGCACAATGTTTGTCACAAAGAGCAGCCAGCTGTCATATATATATTTATATATATATATTCACTGAAAAAACCATAGGTTTCAGGCCTTATTTAGGGGCCGATTAGGATGGCGGACGGACTTGCGTCCGTCCGCCACCCCTGAGTAGGAGGGACCGTCCGCATGGGCAGCGGCAGTCCCTCCATGGCAATTAGGATGTGACCGCCACCCTGGCAGTCACATCCTGTATGTTTTACATTGCGGCGGGTGCTGCTTGAAGCAGCACCCGCCGCAATGTAAAAAACGAAAGCTGTGCATTTGCATGCACAAAGCGGCAGGCACCGCGCGGTGCTTGCCGCTTCGTGCACGCAAAGGCAGGGGGGTACCATAGGTACCCCCCATGTACACCCCCCACACAACCTTCACCCAGGGGGCCCGCAACGGGCCCCCAAAGTGATTGTCCGTATGCTTTTCCACAGCGGAAAAGCCGCCGCGGAAAAGCATTACTTTCCCTACATCCTAATATGGCTGGCGGTGTCTGATAGACACCGCCTGCCATGTTAGTGCTTTTCCGCCGTGGTCGCCTTCCGACCACGGCGGAAAAGCGGCGGACAGATTGTGAGACCCACCAGCCATCCTGATTTGGCGGTGGGTCTTTCAGGCCTCCTCGGCGGATTTCCCGCATACTCCGGGCCGGCGGTGGCTTCCGCCGGCCCGGAGTATGCGGGAAATCCGCCATCATAATGACCCCCATAGTTAGGAATTAGCATTTAAAACACCTTTAAAATTCACTAAATAAACTATAAGTTTTAGGGGTATTATAGTTAGCTGGACATTTCACTCATACAAAACCATTGAAATTGCTCCTATATAGTTAGTTGTACTAACTATATTTCGCGCACCCGCAATCCACTGCTGATGATGTCACATATTACATCATTCATGACATGGTCAGTGACATCACTGATGACATCTCAAATGACATCACTCATGACATCACTGATGACACCATCCAGTGAATGTGTGTCTTTCTCCTGTTCTTGATTTCAGAGTATTTCCCTTCCTCCCTCCCCTAGCATTCGTATTCAGGGACCCTCTTGTGTTTTTGACAGTGACATCACTCATGAACTCACTGATGACATCTCAAATGACATTACTGATGACATCACTGATGACATCATCCAGGGAATGTGTGTCTTTCTGAAAAATGAATATTTTTTATATATGAATATCTAAAGGTCGTCGGTAGAATAAATGGAAAATAAGTGTCGAAATTGATGTTTTTTAATAAAAATGATTGCATAACTAACTTATTAAGTGTATCTTACTGAATACATGTATTAGCGAGTAATGTTTAAATATGTAAATAGCTGTATCAGTGTCTCACTTTGTGTATAAGTGGCTGCAAGGGTTGGTGAGTAGCTACATGAGTGTGAATATGGGTTATTAGTTGTTTTTTTGAGTATCAGAATGAGTGTCTGTATGGTTTGGTGGGGGTATTACTTAGGGCATAGATGCATGAATGGGTGACCCACTGTTTGTATGTGTTTTGAAGACAGCATGTGTGCAGGACTGTATGGGTGGATGAGTGTGTATATGAGTGTGTTAGTGAGTGAATGACTCTCTCAATAGTTTCTTTATGAGTTATTACATATGTTTTAATCTAGTATATATGAGTGTTGATGTATATAAGTGAGTATATGTGAGAGTGACAGATTGGAAGACATCCTGTATATATAAGTATGTGTTTTTATAAGTGATTGTTAAAGAGAGTAAGTATGTGTATGTTTCTGTAGACGTTATGTTTGATAGTTTATTTGCATGTGTGAGTATGTGTGTGAGTAACTATAGATGAGTGTCGTTGTGTAATAAGATGTATAGGTGTATGAGTACATATGATGAGTGAGTACATGTATGAGTGCCTATATAGAACTGTTTGTGAATGAGTGGATGTGTATGTAGATGTTGGAATTACTGATGAGGTTGTTCTAACTGGTATTGGTATCTCCATTGTTTTGAAAATGTTAGTTTCTATTTTTGAATGTGTGTGTCAAAGGTTATATTAGGGTGAGAGGAGGACTGCCACTCTGTCACAAGGATGATGTCATCCGTGATGTCATCAGTAATGTCATTTGAGATGTCATCAGTGATGTCATGAGTGATGTCACTGACCATGTCATGAGTTTTGTAATATGTGACGTCATCAGCAGTGCATTGCGGGCGCGCGAGTTATAGTTAACTATAACGGGGGAATTTCAATGGTTTTGTATGAGTGAAATGTCCAGCTAACTATAACGTGTGTGAAACCTATGTTTTTTTCAGTGAATTTCGAAGGTTTTTTTAAATGCTAATTTCTAACTATAACGTGGGTGAAACCTATGGTTTTTTCAGTGAATTTCAAAGGTTTTGTAAATTCTAATTTTTAAATGTATTAATTGTTATATTTTTTTTAGACTGATTTACTACATTATTTTAAATTATTTATTTTTAGATATTTTATTTTTTTAATTACATTATATATTTTATATATACATTTTAAAAAATGTTTTTAAAAATATTGAAATTGTAATATATTTTTTTAAATATTTTTTTAATTTGTATATATTTTATATAGCTGGCAATGATATCCTATGGAAGGAAATTCAAGTTACTGTAGCTACGATTAGAATTACTTTTCAGGATCAGTAGTGGGCTGAAAGATGCAGCACTGAGGTCTCTCCTGATAACAGGTGAGTAAATCGGAATTCATAGTTCAGATGATTTTTAAGGAATTTTTTTAAGTTCCAAAACTCACACTTAGAAAAAATTCCAAGTGAAACCAGTCAATGTTAGCCTATGGAAGGAAATTCAAGTTACTGTAAGTATGGTTACAATTACTTTTCAGGATCAGTAGTGGGCTGAAAGATGCAGCACTGAGGTCTCTCCTGATAACAGGTGAGTAAATCAGAATTCGTAGTTTGTCTAATTTTTGAGGAATTTTTTAACGTTCAAAAACTTCTCACTTAGAAAAAGTTCCATGTGAAACCAGTCAATGTTAGCCTATGGAAGGAAGTTCAAGTTACTGTAACTACGATTTGATTCACTTTTCAGGATCAGCAGTGCGCTGAACGATGCAGCACTGAGGTCTCTCTTGATAACAGGTGAGTAAATCGGAATTCGTATTTCAGCTGATTTTAGAAGAATTTTTTAAAGTTCCAAAACTTCACACAGAAGAATTTCCAAGTAAAACATGTCAATGTTATCTTATGGAAGGAAATTCAAGTTACTGTAAGTATGGTTACATTTACTTTTCAGGATCCGTCCTGGGCTCAAAGATGCAGCACTGACGTCTCTCCTGATAACAAGTGAGTAAATCGGAATTCGTAGTTCGGCTGATTTTACAGGAATTATTTAAACTTCAAAAAATCCACACTTAGAAAAATTTCCATGTGAAACCAGTCAATGTTTGCCTATGGAATGAAATTCAAGTTAGTGTAAGTATGGTTACAATTATTTTCAGGATCAGTAGTGGGCTGAAAGATGCAGCACCACTGAGGTCTCTCCTGATAACAGGTGAGTAAATCGGAATTGATAGTTCGGCTTATTTTTGAGGAATTTTTTAAAGTTCAAAAACTTCACACTTAAAAAAATTTCCATGTGAAACCAGTCAATGTTAGCCGATGGAAGGAAATTCAAGTTACTGTAACTACGATTAGAATTACTGTTCAGGATCAGTATTGGGCTAAAAGATGCAGCACTGAGGTCTCTCCTGATAACAGGTGAGTAAATCGGAATTCGTAGTTCGGCTGATTGTAGAGGAATTTTTTAAAGTTCCAAAACTCCACACTTGGAAAAATTTCCAAGTGAAACCAGTCAATGTTATCCTGTGGAAGGAAATTACTGTAACTATGATTAGAATTACTTTTCAGGATCAGTAGTGGGCTAAAAGATGCAGCAATGAGGTCTCTCCTGATAACAGGTGAGTAAATCAGAATTCATACTTCGGCTCATTTTAGAGGAGTTTTTTTAAAGTTCCAAAACTTCACACTTGGAAGAATTTTTTAAAGTTCAAAAACTTCACACTTAGAAAAATTTCCAAGTAAAACATAGTCAATGTTAGCTTATGGAAGGAAATTCAAGTTACTGTAAGTATGGTTACATTTACTTTTCAGGATCCGTCCTGGGCTCAAAGATGCAGCACTGACTTCTCTCATGATAATAGGTGAGTAAATCGGAATTCGTAGTTCGGCTGATTTTACAGGAATTTTTTTAACTTCCAAAACTCCACATGTGAAACCAGTCAATGTTTGCCTATGGAAGGAAATTCAAGTTACTGTAAGTATGGTTACATTTACTTTTCAGGGTCGGTCCTGGGCTCACAGATGCAGCACTGCCTTCTCTCATGATAACAGGTGAGTAAATCTGAATTTGTAGGAGGAATATTTCGCTCAATTGTCAAGGAAGGGGGCGGGGCCTGAGGACATATGTGTGCAAACATGCCCTGTGGCGCGTTTTAGGTTGGAGAATATATTCCTCTTCAATCCTGAGCTCACCTGTGAGCCAACTAGCCCATAAGGTACCTCCAGTTTGCGCCAGGGAGCTGCATTGTAGAGAGGTGTTCAGAGAGCACGCCCCCTTTTTACAACACTCTGCAACGCAGCTCCGTGGCACTTACTAGAGGTACCTGTTGGACCCCTTCTTTTTCTATTTTTTGGGCCCTGGGGACCCCATCCCCCAGGGCCTGCCCCCAATTTTTTTAACTATTTTATTTAAATCGGAAGGGGGCCCCTCCCTTGGCCTATTTTGGCCCTGGAGACCCCATCCCCCGGGGCAAGGCCAACATATATATATTTTGTTTCGTGGAGGCCCTCTTCCAGGACCACTTCTGGCCCCGGGGACCCCATCCCCCGGGGCTTGGCCTCCCTCGTTGGGGGCCGTGGGGGGTACCCAAGCACCCCACGGTCCCTGCCGGCTCCCCGCATCCTGCGGGAGCCGACATTGCTTTTCTGTATGGGGAGCAGCTAACATGCTGCTCCCCATACAGAAAAGCAATCAGCTTTGATTTTGGAAAGAGAGAGCAGGTTTCCTGCTCTCTCTTTCAAAAATCAAAGCAGTTTGCTGTCGTAGGGTGGGAGCCGCGTTGCTCCCGCCCTACTACAGCAAACATCAGTGTCCCAGGGTGGGCACCCCGGGACACTGCAGGAGCCAGCTCTGGGGGGGCCCTGAGCCCCCCACATACTTTCAAATGAAGCCCCAGGGGGTGGTGGTCCCCGGGGATTGGGGGGCCTTAGAGGCCCCTCCATCATTATAGTCTTTGCCCCAGGAGGTTGCGGTCCCTGGGGCTGCGGGGGGGCCGTGAGCCCCGGCATTCTTTCAAACAAAGCCCCAGGGGGTGGCGGTCCCGGGCCTTAGAGGCCCCCCATCATTACAGTCTTTGCCTCTGGGGGGTGGCGGTCCCTGGGACTGCGGGGGGGCTGTGAGCCCCCCGCATACTTTCAAATAAAGGCCCGGGGGTGGCAGTCCCCGGGGCTGCGGGGGGGCCGTGTGACCCCCCGCTAGCACAATAACTTTGCCCCAGGCGGTGGTGGTCCCCGGGGCAGTGTGGGGGGGATTGGGCCCCCCCACACTTTTTTTTATAAAATATGCCCCTGGGATTTGGTCCCCCCAGGGGCTATTATTAAAAAATAAAATACGGGGATTTTAGTTTTTTCACGGAGTTCGCGCACCGTGCACGAACCCCGCGATTTTTTTTTTAACAAATTTTTTTTTAACAAATTTTTTTTTTGCCCTTGGGGGTCCTTGTGGGACCCCCTGAGCAGGCCTAGGGGTTCAGGGTGTGTCTACCCTGCCCCCTTTGCATGTTTTACGCTTTAGTTTTCAGCTTTCTTGTGCCTCGCTTCTACCGAGGCACAAGATGGCTGCCAACACTTCCTGGTTTGGAGTGTTGACAGACACTTGACATCCAATTAGCATGTAGCTCGTGCTCGGGAAAGTGCGCGGACAGTGCGCGCACCGTAACACCTCCAATATTTAGTTATGAATTTACTTTTGATTTTCTCAGGAACTACTGAACGGATTTACACCATTCAGCAAAAAGGCCCATCTACGAACATAACTCTATCTTTTTGCCAAATTTGGTGTAATTCCGTTCAGCCGTTCGGGCTGTAGCCCCGGCTAAAGGTCCTATGGAAAATTGCATGGGGAAAACACGTTTTGGGACTCCCCATTTTTCTCAGCCCCCCACTTGACGAATGACCCCCAAACTTTTAGGGAAGGAGCAGAGCGGAGCAGGCCATTTTCGTGGAGAAATTCACGAAGATTCGTCCACCGGCGCCAAAGTTATTCCCAATAGAATGTTGCGGATTTCCTATGGAAACTAGGTTTTAACTATAACTACCTACTGGCAACCGCCAGTAGGTTATATATATATATATATATTCACTGAAAAAAACATAGGTTATAGACCATATATAGTTAGGAATTAGCATTTACAAAACCTTGAAAATTCACTGAAAAAACCATAGGTTATAGACCATATATAGTTAGGAATTAGCATTTACAAAACCTTGAAAATTCACTGAAAAAACCATTGGTTATAGACCATATATAGTTAGGAATTAGCATTTAAAAAAACCTTGAAAATTCACTGAAAAAACCATAGGTTATACACCATATATAGTTAGGAATTAGCATTTACAAAACTTTATTTTACTCACACAAAACCATTGAAATTCGCATATATAGTTAGTTGCACTAACTATTTATCGCGCACCCGCAATCCACTGCTGATGATGTCACATATTACATCATTCATGACATGGTCAGTGACATCACTGATGACATCTCAAATGACATCACTGATGACATCACTGATGACATCTCAAATGACATCACTGATGACATCACTGATGACATCATCCAGTGACTGTGTGTTTCTGTAAAGTTTAAATATGTTTTACATATTGAAGAATGAGTGGATGTATAAGTGTCTGGATGAAGGTTTTAGTAGGTGCGTGATTGACTGTATGAGTGAGTGATTAAATGCGTCTTACTGAATGCATGGGTTAGTGACTAAACTGTCTGAAAGTGTGCATCAGTATGTCTGTTGTTGTGCAAGCTGCTGCATGTGTTGATCAGTAGCTATATGAGTGGCTATATGGGTTATTGATTGGTTGCCCAAGTATTTGTATTGGAGACTGAGTGTGTGTGTGGGTGGCTGGGAGGTGTATGACTCTGTGCATAGATGTGTGAGCAGTTGATTCACTAGATGTATGGGTCCAAAAGTGCATGTGGAAACAGCAGTATGGGCGGTTGATTGTGTGCATGAGTGTATTGGTGAGTGATTGGATATCTCAGTGCTATATGTCAAAGTAAGTACATATGTAAAACACAGTACATGTGAGAGTTGACATATATAAATAACTGTGCATAAGCGCCAGTGAATGTGTGAGTGGCTGTAAGGATCAATGTGAACTTGTATCCATGATTGTATAAGAGAGTAAATAAGTGTTAGTATATGTTTGAATAAGTAAGGTGTGTATAACTGTATAGTTGAGAAAATGGAGGTGTGATTGATTATTTGCATGACTGACTAGGTGTCTGTGTAACTTCATGGATGAGTGACAGTCTGTGAGTGTCTGTTTACATTGAGTGTTTCTAAGGTTATATTAGAGTCTGTAGAGGTTCATCGTATTATCACATGAATTATGTCATCAGTGATGTGATCAGTAATGTCAACTGAGATGTCATCAGTGATGTCATCAGTGATGCCATTTGAGATGTCATCAGTGATGTCATCAGTGATGTCATTTGAGATGTCATCAGTGATGTCATCAGTGATGTCACTGACCATGTCATGAATGATGTAATATATGACATCATCAGCAGTGGATTGCGGGTGCGCGATATATAGTTAGTGCAACTAACTATATATGCGAATTTCAATGGTTTTGTGTGAGTAAAATAAAGTTTTGTAAATGCTAATTCCTAACTATATATGGTGTATAACCTATGGTTTTTTCAGTGAATTTTCAAGGTTTTTTAAATGCTAATTCCTAACTATATATGGTCTATAACCTATGTTTTTTTCAGTGAATTTTCAAGGTTTTGTAAATGCTAATTCCTAACTGTGGGGCCGATTAGGATGGCGGACGGACTTGCGTCCGTCCGCCACCCCAGAGGTGGAGGGACCGTCCTCAGGGGCAGCGGCGGTCCCTCTGTGCAAATTAGGATGTGACCGCCACCCTGGCGGTCACATCTTGGATATTTAACATTGCGGCGGGTGCTGCTTCAAGCAGCACCCGCCGCAATGTTAAAAGTGCATGTTTAACATTTACATTCACAAAGCGGCAGGCACCGCGCGGTGCCTGCCGCTTTGTGCATGTAAATACTGGGGGGTACCATAGGTACCCCCCATGTGCACCCCCCACCCGCCTACACCCTGGGGGCCCGCAAAGGGCCCCCAAAATCAAAAGTACACATGCTTTTCCACGGCGGAAAAACCTCAGCGGAAAAGCATGTTTACAAATGCTTCCTAATTTGGCTGGCGGTGTCTGATAGACACTGCCAGCCAAATGAGAGCTTTTCCGCCGCGGTTGTAAGCCGACCGCGGCGGAAAAGCAGCGGACAGAAACCAAGACCCACCAGCCATCGTAATGCGGCGGTGGGTCTTTGGTGACTCCGCAGAGGATTTTCCGCCTCCTCCGGGCCGGAGGTGGCTTCCGCCGGCCCGGAGGAGGCGGAAAATCCTCCATCATAATGAGGCCCATATATATGGTCTATAACCTATGGTTTTTTCAGTGAATTTTCAAAGGTTTTGTAAATGCTAATTCCTAACTATATATGGTCTATAACCTATGGTTTTTTCAGTGAATTTCAATGGTTTTTTTATAGCAAATATCAAAAGCTTTAAAATGTATTCTTTAAATCGAAAAATATATTTTATATGTTTTTAATTCAATTTTTTTTTGTATTTTTTTTTTGTATTATTTTTTTTTTGTTTCGCTCCCGGTCCGCGAACCGGGTAGCTTCCCGTTAGCTCAATTTGGTGCCGCGACTCGGTCCGCGAACCGGTAAACGTTCCGTTTGCGCAACTGCCACGTTAGAAAACAACATCGTGACGCGTCCCGTAACCGCGACGTATCGCGTTGTCGCGTAATGCGTCATATGACGCGCCGCATTAGCGCACCCGGAAGTGCTCCGGTGCGCGAAGCGAGGCGCGAAGCGCAGCTTCCCGGAAGCGATCCGGGGCGCGGCGCGGAGCGCGTAACGTAAGCATAACAGGTCATGTGACTTGTTAATAAAACTTTTCATTGGTTCATTTCACTTTTGGTTTCCTAATGATGTAAGGCTAGGTCATGTGACCTAAAAATAACACTTTTCATTGGTTTAGAACTATTTTTTTTCCCAAATGATGAAAACCCCTCCTTGTTTCCTCACTCTGACTTTCAACTTTGTGAGAGGAAGACCTTTTTTGATTACTTAGAAATGGCAAGTCTTGTAGCTGCAGCTGGTGCACCACCACCACCTCCTAGGAAGAGAGGACCACCTCCTCAGGTTATCGTTCAGCAAGAGGAGGAAGAAGAGGAAGAAGAGGAAGAGCAGCAAGAGAGGCAGTTTTTGCATGAAGAGCCTAGGAGGTCCCATGTCAAGGAAAATTTCATTTGGCAATTTTTCAAATATCCCCGGGGCCCAAAAAAAGTAAATGCCCGCTATGTTACTTGCCTTATCTGCAAAAAAGATCTCTCCAGAGGGACAGATAAGAAATATAGCTATGGCAATTACACCATGCATCGCCACATGGAGAGGTGGCAACCTATTAATTATAGTGCTGCGCAGGTACGTGACCTGCAGGATAACCCCCCTCCTGTGGCCAGAACATCAAATGTAGAGGCAGTGACGGGACCAGAGGCGAGGGAGACGGTCCCAAATATACAGATGAAGTTTGGGAGTGTGAAACAAGTGTGCGTTTATTGCGGCCAATTGATTTGCTACAGGGAAAGTAGCATAAATTTAATCAATGTAGCTATTGACAATCATAATTGTCCAAAACGCCCCAGAAAATAAATTATCTTTTTTTTGTTGCTCCTGTTGAGCCCTTTATAATGAATCATTTTCGTTTCCCCCCCCAAAAAAACAAAAAAAATATAAAACCGTTAAAAAAATACAAAAAAGTAAAAAAAAATTCTGAAAAAAAATAAAAAAAATATAAAACAACAAAAACAATTTAAAAAAAAGTTATTTTCAGAACTACCTCCCATTTATGAAAAATTGCTAGAATGTTTAGCACTCTGGCAACCTCTATTTCTTTTGATTCGCTTCCCGGTTCGCTACCCGGTACGCGAACCGGAAGCGAAACAAAAAAAAATTTTTTTTTTTTAAAAAGGAAGAGTGAGTATAAGGGAAGGAAACAGAATGTAATGTGAAAATAAAGACAGCTACAGGGAGTAACACAGAGATACTATTTAATAGATCTATTTACCAAAGAAAAGATTTAAGAGTGTATAATTGAGAAAAACAACATAGATAAGGAAGTGAAAGAAAAAAAGGAGAGTAGAAGAATAATAAACAAGAGTTTCTTGGAGAATGTAAGTGAATGTTCAAACTAAGAAGAAAAACAGTAAAGGATGTGGAATGAGAGGTAGGGATAGAACCGGACTAAAAGAACAATCCTGAGGGAAAGTGTTAAACAGTGAGCAAAAGTAAATAGGAATAAAACAAGATGTATGATAGTGACTAAGGTTAAAACATGCGGAATAACAGAGAGAAAAAACAGAAAGCAGAAAAGAAGAAGTGACAGAAAAGGAATGATTGAAACAGCAAAGAAATGTAAATAACATAGGGGCATATTATCAACACAGGCGATAAAATTATCGCTGCTTTTATCGGCAGAAAACTGCCGCTAAAGCCGCTTTTGCGGCAGAAAACTGCAGCTAAAGCCGCTTTTGCGGCATTTTTCTGCTGATAAAAGCAGCGATAATTTTATCGCCTGTGTTGATAATATGCCCCTTAGTGTGCTTGAACTACAGGGAGAAAGCATAATGAACAAGTAGTGAAAGAGTGATGAGTCAGAGATAGTGAGAGTAATAGAGACGGAGAGCGTGAACAGGAGTGAGGAACTATGAGAACAGAGGGACTGAGAAAAGGAGTGGAAGGAGTAGAGTAAGTAAGTAATAGAAAAAGGAATGAGGGAAGTAGCAAAGGCAGGAAACTGAGGGTTAAACAAATGAAGCAGTGGAACTAATAGAAGTTAAATGTGATAGAAATGTAACGAAAAGAGTACAAAACACCTTATAATTGTCGTTAACTTAGTCACTTGTTATTTTTATATTTTCAATCTGTGAAAGAAAGAACAAAAATTTGAAAAATATTAAAATATGAATTTAAAAATTAGAAAAGACAAGGGAAAAGATTGACAATCATCCAATTTTACAAAGAAATAAAGTTAGAGATAAACATGCAGAAAAAAAGAGAAAGAAACGGTGATAGACAGTCAGAGACAAAAAGAAATTGTAATAGAGTAAATTACTAAGAGAAAAAAAAGGAAGATACTTTCAGTGACAGAAAAGAAGGATAGAAGAGAAAACTAAATTGAAGTTGTGTAAGCTACTAAAAGAAAGTGAGTAAGGTAAACTATATAAGGAAAGGGTGAATAAGGAAAAGAGAGTGAGGGAGAGAGGAGACAGAGGGAGTGAAGGAAAGAGTGTCAGATACAGACTGAGTGAGGCAACAAAGAAAGATAAATGAGTGAGGGTGAGTTATAATAACTGATTGCACCAAAAAAGGAGAACCCAAAAATATTTAATTTAGAAAACAAAGGGAGGAAAGATGGAAAAGACAAGCGAATCAGAAGGTCTAAAAGCTGGAAAATGGTGCAAGGGAGAAAAGAAAAAAACAGAGTTGGATTAGGGAAACAAAGGTTGAAAGATAAGTGGAGTTAGAGAGCAAGGGTGAAGGAGAATAAAACAAAAGGCAATGTGAGTATGTAAGGAGGATTGATAGAAGGTAGTAAAAGATGAGTGAGCATGAGATAAGATGAGTAAAAATTAAAATTCACTATACAAAGTACAGAATTAATTATACATGTTAAATGGTTTATTTTTGCTGTTCTCAGAATATATCACATTTCACTAAAAACAGTGACTTGAAGGTATTCATCATATAACAGCGGGGAAAAAAAAAACACAATCAAAATGATTGTGTTTAAAAAACCCATATAACAAAACTAATCAGAAATCAGAACTCCTTAAAAGTAACTTACTTTCCATGACGTCGAAGGATGTCCTATGAACAGCTTACACTCTGTTGTGCTGTTATTATTTTCAGCCCGCCACTTTCTGAAAGAAAAGCTCCATCGTTTTGACAAATATGTTACATACAATAAATGACTTCTCGCTCTCTACCACACTTTTCCACAAGGCCAAATCGTGTAAGAGCCATTTATAACTCTTGGAATTCTTCTAAGCAAATCCCGTCATTTTGTATTTCCGCAACTTTCAGAAAGAAAACGTTCAAGATCACTTTCACAATCCTGTACTAGTAATATTTTACCCTTCTTGCTCACTCATGTTCCACATTTCCTATGACACTGATACTGGTTACTATGAGTCAGACTTACACTACCTCTATGACTACTACAATTATTTAATTCTCTACATCACTTTTAATCACAAAGCAATTTAAAACAGTACATAACATTATATCAACTCCTAGAATCATTATAGGCCAGTTACCTACCCAAAATTCTTTCTTCTAAAAACAGAAAGTAAGAATATTTTTAAGTCAAAAGGCAACATTGTTTCATAGTCAAATGTGAATCATTTCCGAAACATCAGCTTTTTTACATTTTCAATAAGCTGTGTAATAAATGGATGTTGTCAAAGGACCATCATGTCATTAGAAATGTTCTTCCTAAAATCAACAACTGTGTAGCCACAACATTTGTAATTAAAGTTGAAAACTTACTTTCATCAGGTTTATATAGTTGGAATTTTTAAATGACATTATAACCAAAAGTTTGTTCAAAAAATGTGGACAGCATTGCAGACTTACATTACCTCTACTCCATGTTTTGATTGGCTGCTTGAATTAGCTTATTAAAAGAAACAGTTTTTCTGAACTCATTCAAAGTGCAGTTATTTTTCCATGACGTCAAGTGTTATGGTAAGAACACCGTTTGCTTTGGGAAATACTCTGTTGTCCTTTAACTAATCCATGCCCACCACTTTCTGTAAGAAAACCTTCTTTTTTTTCAGGAACTACTTAAAACTCAAAAATAACTTTTTACTCTGTACTACACTTATCCTCAAGGCCAAATAGTGTAGGAGCCATTAGAACCTCTTGAAATTCCTCGGAGCAAATCCCGAGATTCTTTCCCTAAAATTTTGGTTGTAAAAACACCAGGTAAGAATTTTTAAGGTCAAAAGGCAATTTTTTTTAAAAGTTAAAACAGAATCATTGCAGAATGACCAGCCGTTTCTAGACTTCAAATAAGCTGTGTAATGTCCTGATGTTGTTGAAGGACCGTCATGATATATAATTGCTGCAGTTACAAAAGTCCTTCCTGATATTGACAACTGCGAAGCTACCAAATTTTTAATTAAAGTTGTCAATTTTGTTCCATCAGGCCTACATCGTTGGAACATTAAAATGACATACTGGCCATATGTTCGTATAAATAATGTGGAAAACATTGCAGACTTACATTGGCTACACTCCATGTTGTGATCGGCTGCTTTTACTAGCTTATTAAAGGACACTGATTTACTGTCTGGCAAAGTTAAATATATAAATCTTTCTGAGTCTACACTAGTAGTACTTGATACCCTACAGTTCTCGCAGTCATGCTGCCATTGATAAGAAAGGCCAAACAGATAATCTACATCTACACCTTCATCTTGCAATACATCAAGCATATACATTAAAAACTCCTGACAATCTTGCTGAATATTTTGAGAGAATTGCGTTTGACCTGAACATTTGTCTAACAGATTTCGAACTTCAGACACACTTTCTATTTTTGTTCTATCAGTGCTACATTTCTCTAACACAGAATTCAACAAACTGCAAAATCTTTGATCCGAATTGACCACAATCTCTTCTTTTAAAGTTTCTAGAGAAAAGACAACATTAACCACTACATTAGCATAGCAGTTGACACCAGAACTATTTTCAAATTGAAAACCAACAACATCTTCAACAGAATCCATTTTTTTTCTGCTTATAATTTTGGGTTCATCTACTTTTCGTCTTTTTGCTACAACCTCCCTACTATTGGTCACATTTCTTCGTTTCCGGCCTACCACACGTTTCTCAAACAAGGATATTGAGGCAAATGTGGCGCATACTCTCTTCTTAACCTATTGTATTCCTTAACACAATCTAGATCCGCACAAATGTTTGTGACATCACACTCAATCAAGTACAATCCCGATAAAGTTCTGACTCGTGACAATGCCACATATGCCATACCCTCCTTGAACACAGAACTGCCAATATTCACCAATGCACTGTCTACACTTAAACCTTGCGATTTATGGATTGTCACCGCATATGCCAAGCAAACAGGAAACTGCTTACGGCGAACATATAAGTCTTTTACAAGCAAAAACCTAGCAGAGCAACGACCAATTAGCTGTACTTCCTCAATGCCATCAAATTTAATTTTTAAAAATTCAATTCCATCTCTATTTCTGTATTTCTCAAAATCAACAAGATTACCCATTGATCCATTTACCAGACCTCTTTCAACATGTAAATTCCTTCTTAAAATTATACGGCAATTTAAGCACACATTCAGAGTCTTTTCAAAACCAGCAGTTTTAGATATAGTCTTCTCTAATGAGTCCAATTTTGATTTCAAATTCTCAGACAAAATAATTGTTGCTCCCATATGCTCTATTCTGTCAATAGCTTCCAGTTTCACAATCTCTTGGTTTTCTAAATTCAACATTTTGTTGTTGAAGCTGGCACATTCTGCAAGAGTTGGCATCAAACATATTCCAGATTTCTTCTCAGTAATTTTCCGAAAAATATTCTCAGGCACAACGTCTTCTTCTGGATACAAATTTGACAGTAATCGTGCATGTAAAGCTTCTTTCCCATGCTCGGTCACTTTTCTGATTCTAACATCTTGTAGAATATTCTTATAATCTTCATCCTTCGCTTGACGCATATTTTCACGCAGTTCAGCATAATTGAAGTTTAACCATATATTAACGTTGCCAATGCTCCCTAGGCACTTCCTGGTATCTTCATGCGTGAGCATTTTGAACACAGGTTGTCCTTTCACTGGTGTCAGCTGCAGAAGATCACCGAAAACAATGATGTGTTTGCCACCAAATAACACATCATACTCTGTTTTGAGAACTTCTTGCATTCTCAAATGCACAAAGGCAAGCATGACATTGGAAACCATGCTTACTTCGTCAATGATAAGAAGTTTCATTTTCCTCAAGACTCTGGAAACTTCACAACAAGCATCTCCAGATAACTTGTGGTATTGTAATTTGTTATCATGTTCCACTGGCAGCATCAGTAGACGATGCAAAGTAATACCTTTAATGTTATGTGCTGCCAGTCCAGTTGGAGCGGTGACAACACAAGACAGCGATGACTCAGTCCTTTTCTGCAAATAACATGAAATTGCTTTAATGAGGAAACTTTTTCCAGTTCCCGCTTCTCCACTCACGTACAGTCGGACAGGCTTCATTGACGTACATGAGCACTCTTTCTTCTCATGACTTAATCCATGATCAATTTGGTTGGTAACTTCATCATATATTTTCCTCTGCTCAACGTTGAGTTGTGTTTCCAAGTCTTCTAAGTTAACCGCATCCTCCTGAGCATGTGCCATGGCTCTCTCCACTTCAATCATGGCAGTGGCAGCTTCATTTTCGATAACTCGTCCTCCTAGTGGATCCTGACTCAATGAAACAGAACTCAGACTGTCCTGAGAACTGTCTCTAGCAATCTCAGCTGCAATCGTTGCTTCCTGCTCGATTTCCGCATTCAACATTTCTAGATATTTGGGAAAAACAGGACATTCTATGGTCTCCTTGGCGGCATTGAAAGAGTCTTCGTAACAGAGGAAATCTCCAAGCAGTTCCTCTTCTGCTCGCCAAGGCTTGAAAAGTTGCAAAAGAGCTAAATAGAAAAAACTCTTTTCTTTCAGGAGATTCACCACTCAATTTTCGATGGTTTACCAATTGGCATTTTCTTTACTTGACCAGACATCCCTCACTTCCAATTACAGCATACACTCCTTTATCAATATCTTCTTTGATGTTCCTCTTGAATATGTAATTTTGTAGAACCTCATACAGACAAACATTCTCAAGGTGACTGCTTCTATTTGGATAATATGTATCCAACATGTTGGTCTTCAAAATATCTGTACTGTTTGGCTCCTTTTCCGCCAAATACTCAATTTCCCGCACAGGTTTCAGAACTCGATTACGTGTTGCAGCAAGACCAAGACTCGCCCAAATGATACTCCTGGATTTGGCAAAGAGACTTGCTGAAGACAACCGGTCAGAACATTCGTAAGCTCCGATTTCTCGATGCGACAACATCTTCAGACTGAAACTGTACAACTTCTTACTGAGGCTCTTTTCATGGGAAATGTCCTCCCACATATCCTTCAATTCTGTCTTTTCTTTTTTTGTGATGTAAGATGTCACATACCGAGCCACAGCCATAAAGTTATCAGCCACAAACTGTATTTCCATGTTAGCATTCCACATGGACAAAATCAGTGGGTTGTAGTCGTTGATGTACTTGGACTCTTCGTTTCTTTTCAAATTGTAGGTATTTTTGGGTGATTTCCTCGTCACATTATGTCCCAGCGAAGACATCAAACTGTTCACTCTTCCTTTGGAAATCACCGGTCGTGGAAAGGCGAAACGACATTTTGTGTAGAACTTGTCCTTGTTTCTGAATTTACGACGACAATACTTTCCACAACGATGGCTTTGGAAGCGTAAAACTTGTTCTCTTAGGCTTTTGTCTTCCTTTGTCTTTGAAACAGCACATGTAGAATACTGTTCTATGAAACTCATCACTAAGTCATCCGGATCTGTTCCAAATTTGGGTGCATCTTTGATCCATAGCAGCATATGTATATGAGGAGCACCTCTTGCTTGGTACTCCTTTCTCCAGAAGAAATACAACAACTCTCCAAGAGGTGGATTTTTCTTGTTCATGATGAAAGACATCATAGCTTCAAATCTATGATTGAAGTACCTGCATACATTCACTGGATCCAAAGAGCACAGTTCTCCGGGTGTCTTGAATTCGATATTTTCAATGTTTCCATTTGCCTCTCGTAGAAATTCAAGTAAGTCTTCCCAGCCATACTCGGCACAGCTGAGAGTGAGGAACCGTGTGGGAGTTCCTAAGTTCCTCAGCATACATTTTAAATCACCATGACGACGGTACCAGTACTCATTAGTACCACGCTGACACGCCATGAGATTAATCAGGTGAGAATCCAAAATACTGTCTTGCACATTGACTTTATCCATAAAGTCCCTTGCCGAGATATTTTGCATCTGTACACCACTTTTCAAGATGTGGTTCACTGCATATGACAGTCCAGACAGATCGCTTTCAAACAGTAGATGAAACAAATAGGGAATGCATTGACGAAACCTAGGATATTCTGCATACAATCGTAAAGTCCGGTATTCAGAAGCAGGAATTTGATCAGGTCGCTCATCATATCTTCCTCCTTGACCTGTTGGAAATAGTTGTGGGAAACACCGAGCTTCCAAACTTTCCTCCCAAACACTAATGGGACTCCCTTTGGCTTGTTTCATTTGAAACAACTCAATAGCATTCCCCATGACTTCCTTGGAATGCAAAGGATGAACACTATAATGTTCATATATTTCTTCATTTTTAGAGGCTTCTACTTTCTCAATTTGACCAGCACACAAATCGCTATCCTCTTCTTCACTTACTTCCTCTTCTGCAACATATACATTCTTGTAGTACTTATTGTTTTTCTTCAAATACAATGTTGCCTTTTTGACTTTCCTAACATCCACTAAATCTTGCCAGATTTTCTTACTCTTTGTCGGAACCCCATTAACTAAGATAACCAGAGGTTCCTCTTCCACTTTCTCTACTCCAATTGTATTAATGTTTTTCTTCAAATCTAGAGGCAAATAAACAACTCTTCCCTTTAATCCTCTCTGTAAATCTGATGGAGGCAATTTCCCTGCCTTTGGCTCCATTCGTACAATAGCCTGAAAGGGATGAACACTTTGAATCAAAATAGATTCATTAGTATTTAAATCCTTCAATTCAGAAGGAATCTCAACCAATTCCAGATTATTATGAACCGCTCTAGCAGGCATCTGGTTTTGATTTAATTTGTTACAACAATAAGTACACACACGTTGATCCGATCCCAAATCAAAACAATTTTCTACCATCAAGTATGTTGCGAAATTCTTCCATTCACTATTATTTTCCCTTTCACTTTTTGCATATAAATCCACTAACTTAGTCTGATTCTTATAATAAGTGCGTCGACAACACACACAAGTGAAATTAGGCCTCTCACTTGATTTCACCTGAAACGTGGCAATTTCCTTCTGAAAATTATCTGTACTGGAAACCTGTACACTCTCTTCCACATTACCTTTTTCTTCTGGGTCAATTTCAACATTCTTCTCTTTACTTGTAAAGTAACAAAACTCAATTTCTTCACAAATATTCTTCACATCTACTTCAGAACCATGCAAAAGAGCAGTGCATAATTGTTTAAGCATAATTGCTGGACTCTTAGCATAATACAACATTCTAACTAATTTCCTCACTTTATTATGATGCACTGCTAGCATCCTGAAATGATGAAAAACACTCTGGCATACTCTCCTAGAAAGACAAGCCAGTGAATGACCATGCAAACCTGTCACTTCTCTCACTCTGCAAGGATCTAATTCTTGCAACAATTTAATTTTCTGTTTTAAACTTTCCTATTAAATGTCCGTACAAAATCACAAAGCAAATTGATGGAATCCTGTCGCACACTGCAAATACTACTACACTTCCAGGTGTACACTGGTCCCTTAGGACGTCTTCCTAAAACCTCATTACCTAACACCTCTTCTGCCTCTGTTGACACAAGTTTTTCTTTTTCAACCGGACAACCATCTTTCACCTCATATGCTCGACCACTGGTGTCAACTGCATGCACCAAATCATTATCCTGGAAATAACTCTCCTCATTAAAAAATGCCTCACAACTTGAACTATGCATCCATTCTCCTGAAAAAACTTCACAAAAATTACTACGATTAACTGTTCTCTTCCATCTACTATTTGTTTTGAAATCATAAATTACCTTGTTTAGTTTCCTAATTCTATTGATTATCAAAATAAATAACTTTCGCTTAATTTCGAATGCCTGATCAATAATTTTCTCAATGTTTCTCTTTCTCTTATAAAAAGCCACTTTCTGTTGATGTTTCTTCGTCTACGAATGTCCCTAAACTGATTTTTCCTTCTACTACCATGCACAGAGTTATCTCCTGCTCTAGCAGTAACATTTTTGAGTGGCCTTTCCTTTCAAATTGGCTCTCTTTTTCTGGACTAAAACATGTTCTGTAGTGATACTTTTTTGTCTGCAAATGTTTCTTAAAAAAGATTTTGTTGTCTTACCCGGAGTTTTTCTGGTGACTTGACAAGTTTTTATTGTAGAGGACTGCTGCAAGCATGTAGTAAGCTGCTGTCTTTGACGTTTTGTAGCCTTTCGGCTTCTTTGCTTTGATGGCATAGTGTAGTTTTGAAATGATCTGCAGTTTAATCTGTGGTAAAATATAATAAAAAATGTTATTAACCACTATTACCAAACAGTAAATCAATAACAGTCGTCAAAAAATTAACATACTAGTTGTCAATTCTACATACAATAATTTTTAGTGCATTGTCAAATTTAAAACTCACAAATAGTAGCAAAGAAATGGAATGCTTCTACATTTGACCTGTGCTCTTTTATATGTGAATCTGAACTAATTTTATTAGCATATTTCACTATTTTATTAAAGACACTTCACACAAGCTGTTTTTGAAGTTGTTTTTAATTTTAAATGAAACGGTTTACATGGTTACTTTTCATTTCGAGTATCTTAAATTTATTTCTAAAAGTCTTTATAGGTTAATAGACTCGAGCAGGTCAGCTGCCCACCCTATGTCATACAATGCTGACCAATCAGCATCCTCATCATATTCTTCATCATCCACAGGATATAAATCATCCAAGGGATCTACTTCCACTGACGTTTCAATAAAAAGTTCAATGATAAGATCGAGATTAACAGATTGCTCATTATCACTCATGCTTGATGTTGTCGTTATCTTTAAAGAAAGAGAACAACAATGAGATGTTGCAGAGTAAGAGACAAATCTCAGAGACTATAATAGTAAAATTGTTTAACAAGAGTAACATTTTGCAGATATTATTTAACCATGTCCAGCGATGCTGAGGAGGTGAGGCATATGTCCAAGTTTTCAGTGAACAGGACACATCTCTTCTTAACCTTGGATAAGCCTCACCAACTCTGTGTCCCCTGCTCATACTTAAATGTAAAGGGGCAGATTTATGTTAACTGGCTCATCCCCAGGGATGCACCAGTTAACGTGCGCCACTGCTCTGCCACCCATGATGTGCCGCATTTACAATGCGGAGCACCATTGAGCAAAAACAGCACAGATGCGTCACGCATCTGTGCCACAAAAGCAGCGCATTGCAGGAATCATGTCATAAGCGCGACAAATCTACTGCAATGCACAGGGGCAAGCCACACATTGCATGGTGCATCACTCCTTATGCCTGTTTCAAACAGGCGTAAGGATTTGATTCAGCAATGCCATAAAGCTGACTCAGTGAAACCTTCTTAATTTTACTGTGTTAGTTTTACAGGGCTTTCATGCAAATGACTGCCCACCCTGCAACAAAACGCCCACATGAAACCTGACACAGGTTTCATGTGGCACAGGACTTTACAGCATGACACATCTGCCTAGATGCATCAAGTTGTAAATATGTCGCAACATAGCGCATCTTTTGCGCCGCCGCTGCGCACAGCGGCGCAAAAGAGGCGCACGGTCATCATAAATCTGCCCCTAACATTTTAAATGATTGATTCAGGATGACGATAAGGTGTGGCCTATCCAGAGGTTTGTTTGAGGTGAGGCCTACTCAGGGTTGCAGATGAAATTTAGGCTTGTTGAAGAGTACAGAGGAAATAATACATGTGCAGCCCTACCAATGAAGTGAGTCATGTTCACTGCACTCTTGAACAAAGGCCAGACCTCCTCTGTCTCACTGGACAGGCCTAAACCTCATCTGCTCAACGTGATTCGTAATGTTAGGAAACACAGGTGATGTAATTGAAAAACGTGCAATTTTTTTTGCTCATTTCACAATCACATCACCTGTGTTTCCTTTGCTTAAGTATCTCATTATGCAGATGTAGTCTAGCATATGAAAGAGTACGTAGAAGGTGAGCACTGTATGCAACAATTTTGACACTTACAGAAACCTCAGCTTCTCCATGCCCCCTACACAGTCCTAAATGTATACAGTTTAAACTGACAGTATCTTGTTGCAGATGAAGTGAGGCCTATCTTGCAAAATGGTGCATCTTTTGCACCACTGCTGCATCACAAAAGTGACGCAACAGCGGCGCAAAAGAGATGCACGGCCATCATAAATCTGCCCCTAACATTTTAAATGACTGATTCAGGATGCCAATAAGGTGTGGCCTATCCAGAGGTTTGTTTGAGGTGAGGCCTACTCAGGTTTACAGATGATATTTAGGCTTGTTAAACAGTACAGAGGCGATAGTACATGTGCAGGCCTACCAATTAAGTGAGTCATGTCCACTGCACTCTTGAACAAAGGCCAGACCTCCTCTGTGTCCCTGGACAGGCCTAAACCTCATCTGCACAATGTGATTCGTAATGTTAAGGAAACACAGGTGATGTAATTGAAAAATGTGCAATTTCTTTTGCTCATTTAACAATCACATCACTTGTGTTTCCTTTGCTTAGGTATCTCATTGTGCAAATGTTGTCTAGCATATCAAAGAGTACGCAGAAGGTGAGCACTGTATGCAACAATTTTGACACTTACAGTAGATTCAGCTTCTCCATGCCCCCTACACAGTCCTAAATGTTTACAGTTTAAACTGACGGTATCTTGTTGCAGATGAAGTGAGGCCTATCTTGCAACATGGTGCATCTTTTGCATCACTGCTGCGTCACAAAAGTGACGCAACAGCGGCACAAAAGAGGCGCACGGCCATCATAAATCTGCCCCTAACATTTTAAATGATTGATTCAAGATGACGATAAGGTGTGGCCTATCCAGAGGTTTGTTTGAGGTGAGGCCTACTCAGGGTTGCAGATGAAATTTAGGCTTATTGAAGAGTACAGAGGAGATAATACATGTGCAGGCCTACCAATGAAGTGAGTCATGTCCACTGCACTCTTGAACAAAGGCCAGACCTCCTCTATCTCCCTGGACAGGCCTAAACCTCATCTGCACAATGTGATTCGTAATGTTAGGAAACACAGGTGATGTAATTGAAAAACGTGCAAATATTTATGCTCAATTCACAATCACATCACCTGTGTTTCCTCAGCTTAGTTATCTCATTGTGCAGATGTAGTCTAGCATATCCAAGAGTACGCAGAAGATGAGGACTGTATGCAACAGAGCAATGTACATTACTCACCTCCCTTGATACTTACAGAAGCCTCAGTTTCTCCATGCCTCCTACACAGTTCTAAATGTATATCATTATCATCATAGTGACTATGAAACTCTTGCAGAACATATTGTGAAACCATAATGACTTCAAGAAACGTGTTTTTCAACCGGCAAACAAGGAAAATTATTCTCACATATTCATGGTGTAAAGTGAAATATTTATTTAAAGAAGCAGACACCAATATGACCTTCTCATAAATGTGAAAAGCGTTTAAAAATAAAAAAAAGATTTTCTGGTCATAATTTGAAAACACAACACAGGTCCTATGTAGAAGCACACCCTGTCAGTACTTAAATTAGCCATGCACACATGGGGGCGTATTTACAAGGACCTTGCACCACGGGGAAATGTCTTAAATTAAAATGGGAAAAATAACATCAAAGTGACTCAAAGTCCTTCTAAATATGCCCCAAGCAGCCTATGAAACTCTAGCAGTACATATCAAGAAACCTAATTGACTTCAAAAAATGTTTTTAAACACATCAAGTAAAGCAATTATTCAACCACATTCATGGGGAAGTGACTTAAAATGCCCTAACACACATGAAAGCGTATTTTTAAGGCCCTTGCACCATTGTTGCGTCACTTTTAACATGGCTATGTAACTCAAAGAAACAAAATCTAAATGTGCCAAGCACACATGGGGGCGTATTTACAAGGACCTTGCACCACGGGGAAATGACCTAAATTAAAATGGGGAAAATAACATCAAAGTGACTCAAAGCCCTTGTAAATATGCCCCAAGCAACCTATGAAACTCTAGCAGTACATATCAAGAAACCTAATTGATTTCAAAAAACGTTTTTAAACACATCAATTAAAGCAATTATTTACCCACATTCATGGGGAAGTGACTTAAAATGCCCTAACACACATGAAAGCGTATTTTTAGGGCCCTTGCACCATTTTTGCGTCACTTTTAACATGGCTATGTAACTCAAAGAAACAAAATCTAAATTTGCCAAGCACACATGGGGGCGTATTTACAAGGACCTTGCACCACGGGGAAATGACCTAAATTAAAATGGGGAAAATAACATCAAAGTGACTCAAAGCCCTTGTAAATATGCCCCAAGTAACCTATGAAACTCTAGCAGTACATATCAAGAAACCTAATTGATTTCAAAAAACTTTTTTAAACACATCAATTAAAGCAATTATTTACCCACATTCATGGGGAAGTGACTTAAAATGCCCTAACACACATGAAAGCGTATTTTTAGGGCCCTTGCACCATTTTTGCGTCACTTTTAACATGGCAATGTAACTCAAAGAAACAAAATCTATTTGTAAAACACTTGACACAAAGCAACATTTTAAATACACAACTTTCTTCATAATTTTCTCCCTAAAGCATACTATTCTCTAGCTAAATTAAATGAATCTTTTCTCACCTTAGCAAATACTTTTTGAGTTTCAAAACAGTCTCAGACACACACCAATTTTTCTTTAGCAGAGCAAAAGGTATGCACTCCAGAGGCTGCAACCAACAATGGCACAGAAATGCTGTAATTCATCACACATATCTCTCATGTCACCCAATCAAAACTCTTCCCTCACTTTTTTCATATCAACACCCTTCCCCCCTCTGCCCTTTCTGCCTTTTTTCCATAGCAACCACCTCCTGAAAGACCTCTCATGTTTACAAGTTCACACAACAATGTTTCAATTGAACTCTGAACTCTCAGTACACCTGCGTATCCAGTGCAATCTTTCATAAAATGATTTTTTCTTGACCATTCAAATTACATCTTTCAAAGAACTCATCCATGCACCCTAACTTTCTGTTTTCAGCAATCAAAATCCACCAATCACTGCTACAGAATCATTAGCACACAAACTCCACATTTTTTTTCATTACAAACTCCTACTGTTTCAACTGCCATTTCATACCCACACTTCATCTGACTGCAGCAGAACCTCCTCTCACCATGTTTTCTGTCTGGATTGTTGGACATAGTTACATCCACTGGGCTCAAAGGTATGCTGATAACAGAAATTTACACAACCTCAATTTACAAAATGTGGAAATCAAGTGGATTGGCCACAGAGGATTAAGATGTCACCAATTGATACCATTGGTGAAAACCTTTTTGCATTTGCCAAAACCTGACCTGTTATTTGTGCACTGTGGAGGAAATGACTTGGGCACTTTGACTGGGGTAGGTCTGGAAATGCTTTTAAAGGACACCTTTGACCAATTGATCGCACTTTTTCCTCAAACTGCCTTGGTATATTCAAATATATGGCAAAGACAGAAATGGAGGTGGTCGAACCAATTTTGTCCACAAATTGAGAAATCGAGGAAGCATGTAAATAAGTCTGTTTCAGCTTACATGAGAGACCATGGAATGGGCTCCATGTACAACATGCAAGATATCTACAGAGGAGATGGAGTTCACTTCTCAGATGAGGGGAACAGAATTTCATCCTGAATTTAAAACTATGTATTGGTACCTACTTATAAGTACCTAAATCTACCACAGACCCAAAAGCTCTTCTCAGAGCTACCCTAACTATGATCACTATAAACAAATTTTAAATGTAACTTTTTTTTTACTAATTTTCACAATTTACGCTTTCCGGAGCGCTACCCGGTACGCGCACCGGACGCTAATCGCGCGAAAATTTGAAAAAAATGTTTTTTTTTCGCACATATGGGCCTCCTCAGCCACCCTCAGAAAACCTAGGGGGTCAGGATACGTCTACCGTGCCCCCTTCAACCCATTCTGAACATTATTTGCCCTCCATCTTGTATCTCAATTCTACCGAAACACAAAATGGAGGACTCCCGTAACGCTGCCGGTTCGCGTACCGGGGTGTGCACCGGGAAGCGCTCGATTAAAAAAGGTGGGAAAGTAATTCACAGAAAACCCACTGGAGACACTTTCACCAAATATAGATTAGCTCATACTACATACCAATCCCTACCATTTTCACAAATTTGGTTGGAATTCCATTTAGCCATTTAGCCTGTAGACCTCTCTAAATACCCTGAGGTAAATTACTTCACAAAACACATCTGAAGTGTTGGAATTGACAACCAATTAAAATGTTACTTTCATTTTCTACTTTTTTTACCTGACATTTGATTGGTTATGTACCTGAATATATATAAAGAAAGAGAGGGAAACACAGCCATTTTGACTACTACTTCCTGAAGTACATTGCAAGAGCATTTTCACTGACAACTTAAACTTGTTTTTAAAAGGTAAGATGTTATTTTGAAAACTGAAGTATATTGTGCACTTTAAGTTAATATGGAAAACTTTTTCTGATAGTTATATACTATCCCTCTATAATAGTTATAGATTTAGATAGACTTCTCTGTTATAGTTATGGATGGATTTAGGCTTGTCTTGTATAATTATGAATTTACTTAGGTTTCATCACATACACTTTTTTATATTTCTACTTCCAGTCTGATACCATACACTGCCCAAAGATAAATTCACTGTTAAAAACTACCTATCTAAAATTAATCCCAACAGTGCCCTATCTCTACTGATATATATATATTTTTATGCAAATTTCAGGCAAAATGGAAGGAGAACAAAAAGTGTCATTTGAAATTGTCCTTGCAGAGACCAATCAAGAAAACATTGAACCAAATGACATTGAATTCATGGATGAATCACGGGACCATGAATTATTACAATGTGTACAATCTGTAGATTTCCTCCTTCAAAATGAGTACATTTCAGACACTCAAATGTTCCAAGTTATGTTCACTCAAAATAAGGACATTTCGGACACTCAAATGTTGGAAGTTATGTTCACTGAAAATGACGACATTTCGGACAGTCAAATGTTAGACGTTCTATTAAATTTTGAAAAACAATCACAAAAATAAATGTATATTTAATAATCAAAAATTGTTCGAGACTTTAATCATTTTTATAAGTAATTCATAAACTAGTACCAAATTGATTATAATGTAAATTCAGACTTATAGTATATTGTGCAACTTTTTTTATGTTACATAGTAATTTTGCTCATAGTTACTTCCTTTCTCCAACAATATTATCTCCAATGTGTATTTAACATCTCTTTATCATCTCCTGCCTCCATATTGTTTCTGCTTTCCTGACACACTATGGTATGAATTCCATATTCCACCATAACTTCTGAAACAACATGCAAGATATCTACAAAGGAGACAGTGTATATAAATTTTTTGACTCGGTACCTACATATTGCTACTTAAATAAAAAAAATGAAAAAAAAACAACAAAACGAACAATCAATAAACATACAATATTTGAAAAGTCTATCATTCTTTTTTCCTCATAATACGCTCCCCGGACCACTTCCCGGTGCGCGTACCGGGCGCTCCCCACGCAAAAAAAACGAAAAATGTGTTGGTTTTTTTTTGCCCCGCGGGGCCTTTTTAAAGGCTCCACATCAAACCTAGGGGGTCAGGGAGGATCTACTATGCCCCCTTATGGTCATTTCCCCCTTTGTTTTGGCCTCCTCTTGTCTCTCAATCCTACCGAGAGACAAGATGGCGGCCGCTCCGGACTGTTTAGAATGTTGACAGACACCGGAGAGCCAATCAGCTTCGCTTCGCGAAGTTCCGTTACGCGTCAGGTACGCGAACCGGAGCGCTAACCGGAGCGCTGTTATAGATATATATATTTTTTTGAACGTTAATTTATCAAAATCCACTGGAGCACATATATTGAGACCTAGCAAAGGCACATCGGGCAAACAATATCTACAATTTTGCCAAGTTTCGTGGAAATCCATTCAGCCGTTCGAGCTAAAAGTGAGTCCAACCACCCTATGGAAAATTGCATGGGAAAAACGCGTTTTGGGACCCCCCTTTTTTCTCGGCCTCCCCCTTGATGAAACCCCCCCAAATTTTCAGGGGCTGCTCAGAAACTAAATGTGCAATTTTCCTGAAAATTTCAGCCAATTCCGTCCACAAACGCCAAAGTTATTAGACATAGAATTTTCAAAAATCCCATAGAGAAAAAATCCTAACTATATATACCTACTGGCGACCGCCAGTAGGTAATATATATATATGTATATATATATTCACTGAAAAAAACATAGGTTATAGACCATATATAGTTAGGAATTAGCATTTACAAAACCTTGAAAATTCACTGAAAAAACCATAGGTTATAGACCATATATAGTTAGGAATTAGCATTTAAAAAACCTTATTTTACTCACACAAAACCATTGAAATTCCATATATAGTTAGTTGCACTAACTATATATTGCGCACCCGCAATCCACTGCTGATGATGTCACATATTACATCATTCATGACATGGTCAGTGACATCACTGATGACATCACTGATGACATCTCAAATGACATCACTGATGACATCTCATTTGACATCAATGACCACATCACTGATGATATCATTCATGTGACAATACAATGCATCTCCTCACATTTTAATATAACCTCTGTTTCACCCAGTGTTAAAAACAGAGTATAATTTTTGAAACCATTGACACACCAATACTAGTTACTACATACGTACTCACTGATTCCTACGTCTACACACACATTCACTCATTCACCCATACAATCATTCATACATACAATCACTCATGTTTACAACACAATCATATGCACTCATACACCTATACAGACACTCACACTCTGCCACTCATCCATGGAGTTACTCACACACCTAGTCAGTCCTGTAAAGAATCAATCACACTTCCATTTTCTACTCTATACAGTTAAACATAGAGCACCTTACGTTTTCAACCATATACTAACACATACTTACTCTCTTATACAATCATTGATACAAGTACACATTGATCTGTACAGAGTCACACACCTCCCATCCAGCCACACACACACTCAGTCTCCCATGCAAATACTTGGGCAATCAATCAATAACCCATATAGTTACTCATATAGCTACTGATCAACACATGCAGCAGTTTACAGAACAACAGACATAATGATGCACAAATTAAGACAGTTTAGTCACTAACCCATGCACTCAGTGAGACACATTTAATCACTCACTCATACATTCAGTCATGCACCTACTAAATCCTTCGTCCAGACACTTATACATCCACTCATTCTTCAATATGTAAGACATATTTTAACTTTACAGAAACATAGTCACTGGATGTTGTCATCAGTGATGTCACTGACCATGTCATGAATGATGTAATATGTGACATCATCAGCAGTGGATTGCGGGTGCGCAATATATAGTTAGTGCAACTAACTATATATGGAATTTCAATGGTTTTGTGTGAGTAAAATAAGGTTTTTTAAATGCTAATTCCTAACTATATATGGTCTATAACCTATGGTTTTTTCAGTGAATTTTCAAGGTTTTGTAAATGCTAATTCCTAACTATATATGGTCTATAACCTATGGTTTTTTCAGTGAATTTCAATGGTTTTTTAATAGCAAATATCATAAGCTGTCGAATGTCAAGTACGTGGTAAGAATTTTTTTTTTCGTGTTTATGCACACTGATCTGCTTTGATTGCTGCCCCCCACCCCTCATTTCTATTAGGAGTACTCTCTCTTTGCAGATAGTGAAGGGTAGTTAACGCAGCCCTTTCCCCCTTTGTAATCCGTCGTGCCTGCTTCTCTCTCCATTTGATTGATTGTTCTCTTTGGTTCATTCTCTATTTACAAACAAGCACAGAGTCGCAATACTCTGTTTAGTCTTTGCAGATAGCGAAAAATCGTGTAAAAAAACAAAAGGAATCGAGCAAAATCAGTAGGCCACTAATGGGATCTCTTTTGACCTCGCTAAAATAGAAACATTAGGAACAACCTGTTGAAAATAGCAATGCGTATGTATATAAGCGGCGTTCATTTGTGTTCACAGTACCCCTTGTTGATTGTTTCAATCGAGCATTGAATTGTTCGAAGTTAATTCTCTTAACGATCTTCTCTACCTGCAAACGAGGAAGAATAGGAATATTCTATCTCCCTTTGCAGATAGTGAAGGGTAGGTAACGCAAGCCTTTAACACGTCGTACCTATTTCATTCCTCATTGATTGATTGATTGTCCGAACATTGACTGTTTGGGAATTAGTTCTTTTTGGAGGTATTCCCTGTTTGCAAATAAACGTAGGAAAATCTTTGCAAGTAGTGAAAGGGTACGTAATGCGGACCGTTCTCCCCCGTTGTAATCTGTCATGCCTATCTACTCCCCACTGATTGATGCACCTTTTTCACCCGGACCATTTACTAGAGATACGTCATCTGGCCCGACCAGAGAGCACCCCTAGTGAAAAGGACATATGCAATAATAACGAAGTGATCACTGTATCCTGTTAACAGAAACTTTACCATGAAACAACCTGGAAAGAAAAAAATAGGAAAACGAAAATCAGTAGGCCACTGATGAACATGAACTTTTATTAAACAACGAACAAAGAAACGATAACATAACGTAATGATAAAACCTATTAATGTCCTAGAAACAAGAAAACGTTAAAATATGCCAGTGGTGAGAGACCAGAAAAACAGTAAGAGAAACCAAATCACCCCTCGCTGTCCCACCGCCTGCCACGCCAAAAAAATCGATAGACTAGGGAAAATGCAAGTCAGTAGAACATCCACCCCCACTCTGGAAACTTCCAAGATGGGGCAGGGTTCCGGCTACGCCCAGCCGGGAGCAGCCCATATAAGGCAGGTCCTGCTGCCACGCCTCGGCCAGGAGATCCTAACGTAGGGTGTAGCCGGAGGAGAGGCCGAGACCAGCGGGACCCGGCCAGGGGATTGCCTTTACAACGCTGAACAGTTGCAGGGGGGGGGAATGTCTCCTCGACCCTCCCCTCTCTCTCCCAGTCCGGCCGCGGTGGCCCTTGAGAGTTGCAGGTAGTCCCGCCACATGCTCTTCCGGTCCGACCACCAACGGTCGGGGGGCCGAGGCCGACGGGATCCGGCTGCAGCCGATAAACCAAGAAACCCGTTCATGGGGCCAGAGCCAGGGGCGTCCGGCCGACATCCACCGGAAGCCCGGCCCGAAGACGGACGGGACACTTCTTTCTTTTATAATGGCTGCGACAACACTGGAGGGGGATGTCTTGCACATGCCTCCGACCCCCCCCCTCGTCCTCATCGCCTGGTCCGGCCATAACAAATCTCAAGCGAGACGCCGTGGGGTGCACTGGGAGGGAGAGACGGTGCGAACAGGCCTCTCCCGCCTCCCCAGGTGGAGGCTTCCCAGCTGCACCCTCAGCGCTCCAGGCGGTGGCATCCTAACAACTACAGTGCTGCACAGTTTCGGAACGACCTAGATAACGGTTCTTCCACTGTGGCCATGCTGCAACGTCTCGCCCGGCAGGGTGGAGCCCGTCCGCTCATGTGACCCCGCGATCGCCGGTAGCTGCCGAACTCTCAAAATGGCTGTCGACCTGGCAAGAGCGGGCCCAACATAAAGAAATGGCCCGGTCACTGGTTGACTCCACCACCGTAGTCCTCCACGACCTTGAAGATTCTAGAGGAGCCGCGGGAGTCTCCGACCCCCGATGGGGAATGACTGCCATGATCGCCCGTGGAGTGACGAAACTGTATCCGCGGGACGTCGGCGCTCCCATGCTGGCGCCAGCCTCACTTTGAATTACTACAATCCTGCAGACCTCACTTCCGGTGAAAGCACAGTGTGACCCGGTAGGAAAAATTATTGCACCCCCTCCCCTTTTTGACTGATAGTTCAAACCACCGATCCTTTCCTTTGCCCTTTTAACGGAACTTTGGACTGCCTCCCCCTCTTTTACATTTTGTAGAGAAAACAAAACATTAACCACTACATTAGCATAGCAGTTGACACCAGAACTGTTTTCAAATTGAAACCAACAACATCTTCAACAGAATCCTTTTTGTTTCTGCTGTGACCCTGCTACAGCACAGGCATTGTCCCCAGCAGTAATTCTGCAATGCCGGTAAGAATAGCTGTGGTGCCTACTGGACTCACTCACCCCCGCGGCGCCCCACGCCGTTTTTTGCTGGGCGGCAACTTACTAGACATCACTTTCGTGCCATCTAGATTTCAGCGCGTTCTGCTGCCTTGGAACTATTCGCACAACAGACCGCTACTGACAAGAATATTTCATTATTGGTGCTGTCAATTTCAATAAATCTATTGGATAATTAAAAAGAAATTGCCACGGTCTCTTCGTTGTTTAAATGTTTTTACTGTTTTTGTTTTGTTGTATATATTTATATGTTATTAAAGTTTTATATTCCTACTACTTTGTTGGAGTGCTATATATTTTTAATGTGACACATAATTGTAAAAACTTTGATGTACAAAGAGTCATTCCTGGAATCTTCCGCTTCAGGCTCGGTCCCCTCCCCAATCACAATACAGGATGGTTTTCAGATAGTAGGAACGCGTGTGCTGTGACGGATCTCATCGAGTGTGGGCCTTGATCTACTATAACTCCTTTGAAGAGGGATGATTCTTTACAGCTGTGGCCATAAACTACATCTGCAGGGCTAGCTGATAGCCTGGACAATCGGACACAGAGAAAGAGGAGTGTCAGAGGGTGCGGTAGTGAATAGGGCGAAAGGGAGGTGTCGGGCGGGCACAGAGTGTGATTCTCAGGGAAGAGCAGCGCAGATGGGGGGAGGTTTATTGCCCATGCATAAGACAGAGAGCGGTGGTGACCAGTGCCTAGGGAAGATGCTTGCGTGGGTGAGGAGCCATGCTACGAATCGACAGCGTGCAGAGAGTGGGTCTGGTCAAGACACCTAAAATGGCTGCCGTGCACGACAAAAGTGTGGCATTTCAAAAAAGGCAAGATGGCGCAGACAATGTTTTTCAACACTTCCTCATTTCCTTCGAATCGAACGTTAACAGACGTTGGGGCATATTACCAAAGTTAAGCGATATTTATCGCTAACGATGCTTACCAACCAATTTTTTACCACTAAGCATCGTCAGAAATTATCGAAGATAAACCTTACTATTATCAAGGTTTATCGCAAATGCGATAATAAACGGCCGCAATGCATGAATATCGCTAAAAACTCAGCGATATTCATGCATTACCGAGCTAATGCTCTTAGCCATGTTATCCACCTCCCATTGGATAACATGGCTAAGAACTGCTCAGGGCAGGTGTTACTTTTTGGAGATATTCGCGCTTAGCGCGAATATCTCCAAAAGTTGGTAATAGGAGATAGATATCTTGCATGTTGTAATGCAAGTTATTGTGGTATATGGAACTCATACCATAATCTCTCAGGAAAGCAGAAACTGATCCTTTTGGGACCGCCTAAAAAGGCCTAGGGGGTGAGGAGTACTCTACTTTGCCCCCTTTTCACGTTCCGAACTATTTTATTTTACTCTCTTCTGTAATTACACAAAATACCAGCGATAAGATGCATCGGAGACACACAGTGAGAGAAAGGAGGCCGGAGATGAAGAAGACATGTCAAATACACATTGGAGATAATATAGTGGCAGAAGGGAAGTAAATATGAGTAAACTTACCATGTAACATAAAAATGTTGCACTCTATACTATAAGTCTCATTTTATACTACAATCACTTCGCTACAACCTCATAAATTAAAAATAAAAATGAATAATGTCTCAAACAATTTTTGATTTCTAAATATAAATTTATTCTTCAGAATTTTCTAAATTTGAAACAACTAGTAACATGTCCTCATCAGTAATTTCCTCTTCAATCATCTCATCTGGAATCTCCTCATTAAAAGTCTGCAATGATGATTCTTGTAACTCTATGGTCTCCAAACACTCGATAAATTCGCCATCAAGAGATTGATCAAAAAAATCATTCAAGTCATCTCCTCCTTCTGACAATATTTCATTATTGGTGCTGTCCATTTCAATCAATGTAGTGGAATCATTCAAGTCATCTCCTCGTGACAATATTTCATTATTGGTGCTCTCAATTTCAATCAATGTAGTGGAATCATTCAAGTCATCTCCTCCTTGTGACAATATTTCATTATTGGTGCTGTCCATTTCAATCAATCTAATGGAATCATACAAGCCATCTCCTCCTTGTGACAATATTTCATTATTGGTGCTCTCAATTTCAATCAATGTAGTGGAATCATTCAAGTCATCTCCTTGTGACAATATTTCATTCTTGGTGCTGTCCATTTCAATCAATCTAATGGAATCATACAAGTCATGTCCTCCTTGTGACAATATTTCATTATTGGTGCTCTCAATTTCAATCAATGTAGTGGACAATTCAAAAGAAATTGCCACGGTCTCTTCATTGTGAGCCATTTTATTTTGAAATTGCTTGCTGTAAATTGCAGAAAAAAATAATCACTTTCATTTATCGTTTTTAGTAATACATAATATAAAACTAACTTCATCAAGTATTTAGTATAACAGAAGGACTGCAAATAAATAACAGAAAACATTTTTCAAATTATCTTCAAGTGTACAACATAGTTCCCCTTACAAATTAACAACTCACCTTTTTAAAAGTAGCAGAAGTGTTAGTACTGTGTAAATCAAACACCAGAAATTCACCACCAAAAATTCCTCACAAATGTACCTCAGACAGTAGTATCACAAAATGGCTGTGGTTTCCTCTCATTTGACATATATACATAACCAATTAACTTTCATCACACACAAATACAAAACCAAAGTAACATTTTAATTGGTTCTAAATTTCAACACTTTCAAATGTGTTTTCCCCATGCAATTTTCCATAGGACATTTACATACGTCTACAGCCTGAATGGCTGAACGGAATTACACCAAACTTGGCAAAATGGTACATCAAACCTAAGAGGTCAGGAAGGATCTACTATGCCCCCTTATGGTCATTTCCCCCTTCGCTTTGGCCTCCTCTTGTCTCTCAATCCTACCGAGGGACAAGATGGCGGCCGCTACGGACTGTTTGGAATGTTGACAGACGCCGGAGAACCAATCAGCTTCGCAAAGCTCCGTAACGCGAAAAGTACGCGAAGCGGAGCGCTGTTACAGATATATATCTTTTTTTCAACGTTAATTTCTCAAAATCCACTGGAGCACATATATTGAGACCTAGCAAAGGCACATCGGGCTACCAGTCCCTAATATTTTGCCAAGTTTCGTGCAAATCCATTCAGCCGTTCGATTATTATTATTTTGTTTTTTTTTTGCCCCGCGGGGCCCTTTTAAAACCTCCACATCAAACCTAGGGGGTCAGCGAGGATCTACTATGCCCCCTTATAGTTATTTCCCCCTTTGTTTTGACCTCCTCTTGTCTCTCGATCCTACCGAGAGACAAGATGGCGGCCGCTACGGACTGTTTGGAATGTTGACAGACGCCGGAGAACCAATCAGCTTCGCTTCACAAAGCTCCGTTGCGCGAAAAGTCCGCGAACCAGAGCGCTAACCGGTCCGCTGTTACAGATATATATCTTTTTTTAAACGTTAATTTCTCAAAATCCACTGGAGCACATATATTGAGACCTACAAAAGGCACATCGGGCTACCAGTCCCTACAATTTTGCCAAGTTTCGTGCAAATCCATTCAGCCGTTCGGGCTAAAAGTGAGGCCAACCGCCCTATGGAAAACTCAATGTTAAAAACACGTTTTGGGACCCCCCTTTTTTCTCGGCCCCCACTGGACGAACCCCCCCCAAATTTTCAAGGGCTGCTCAGAAACAAAATGTGCCATTTTCCTGAAAATTTCAGCCGATTCCGTCCACAAACGCCAAAGTTATTAGACATAGAATTTTCAAAAAACCCATAGAGAAAAAATCCTAACTATATATACCTACTGGCGACCGCCAGTAGGTAATATATATATATATATATATATATATATATATATATTACCTACTGGCGGTAGGTATATATATATATATATATATATATATATATATATATATATATATATATATATTACCTACTGGCGGTCGCCAGTAGGTATATATAGTTAGGATTTTTTCTCTATGGGATTTTTGAAAATTCTATGTCTAATAACTTTGGCGTTTGTGGACGGAATTGGCTGAAATTTTCAGGAAAATGGAACATTTTGTTTCTGAGCAGCCCCTGAACATTTGGGGGGGTTTCGTCAAGGGGGGGCCGAGAAAAAAGGGGGGTCCCAAAACGCATTTTTCCCATGTTAATTTCCATAGGGCGGTTGGCCTCACTTTTAGCCCGAACGGCTGAATGGATTTGCACAAAACTTGGCAAAATTGTAGGGACTGGTAGCCCGATGTGCCTTTGCTAGGTCTCAATATATGTGCTCCAGTGGATTTTGAGAAATTAACGTTAAAAAAAATATATATATCTGTAACAGCGCTCCGGGTAGCGCCCCGGTTCGCGTACCTGACGCGTAACGGAACTTCGCGAAGCGAAGCTGATTGGCTCTCCGGTGTCTGTCAACATTCTAAACAGTCCGGAGCGGCCGCCATCTTGTCTCTCGGTAGGATCGAGAGACAAGAGGAGGCCAAAACAAAGGGGGAAATGACCATAAGGGGGAATAGTAGATACTCCCTGACCCCCTAGGTTTGATGTGGAGGCTTTAAAAGGGCCTCGCGGGGCAAAAAAAATAATATTTTTTTTCTTTGTTTTTGCGTGGGGAGCGCCCGGTACGCGCACCGGGAAGCGGTCCGGGGAGCGTACTATGAGGACAAAAGAAAGACAGGGTATAAAAAATTTGGCAATTTTGTTATAAATGGAAGGTAGTTCTGAAGAGAACTGTTTTTTTATTCTTTTTCTTTTTTTTATTAATTTTCTGAAAAAATTTTAGATTTTTTTTTGATTTTTGAAAACTATTTTGTGTTTTTTTTGTGTTTTTTTAGGGGAAATAACAAAAAAGCATGGTTTGAACATGTCTCAACAGGAGCAAAAAAAAATAAAAAGGATTCATTGTTTTCTCATCTTGTTGCATTTATGATTTTCTCCAGCTCGGTTAATCAAAGTAATACTCTTCTCTCCATAACAAATAGTTCCTCCACAATATATACAAACTATTTTGTAGTGTTTAAAAGGAGCTTGAATATTGTGGATTATTTCTTGGCCTTCTGGTCCGGCGAATGAGCTTTGTGCACTGGAGGTGCTGGGGATGACATTTAGGGGGTTGGCAGCAAGATCCCTTACTTGTGCTTGGGAAAGATTATTAGGATGCCATCGCTCCATGTGGCGAATCATTGTATGATTTCCAAAGCTGTATTTCTTGTTGGGGTTGCCACGAGAAAGTATATTTTTACATATCAAACAAGACACCTGGGGTGCATTGACCTTCTTTTGTCCAGGTGGAATTTTAAAAAATTGCCATATGTAGTGCTCTTTAATATGGCTCTGCCTTGGTGTTTCTGGCAGGAACTGTCTTACTTGCTCTTCCTCCTCCTCCTCCTCTTCGTCCTCATTATCTTCCTCTCTACCAAAGTCCAGTGTTGGAGGTGGTCCTTTTGGTGGTGTTGGTGGTGGTGGTGGTTGCTGAGAAGCACCAGCTGCAGCTATTACAGAAGCCATTGTGAAAAATAGGTCTTGCTCTCTGGAAGTAGAAAGTAAGAATGAGATAAAAACAAGGAGGGGTTTTCATCATTTGGGAAAAAAATAGTTCTAAACCAATGAAAAGTGTTATTTTTAGGTCACATGACCTAGCCTAACAACATTTGGAAACCAAAAGTAAAATGAACCAATGAAAAGTGTTATTAACAAGTCACATGACAAGTCACATGACCTGTTGTGCTTACGTTACGCGCTCCGCGCCGCGCCCCGGATCGCTTCCGGGAAGCTGCGCTTCGCGCTTCGCTTCGCGGACCGGAGCGCTTCCGGGTGCGCTAACGCGGCGCGTCATATGACGCATTACGCGACAACGCGTTACGCGGCGCTCACGATGTTGTTTTCTAACGCGGTAGTTGCGCAAACGGTTTGCGCACCGGGAAGCGGTCTGGGGAGCGTACTATAAGGAAAAAAGAATGATAGACAATGATATTTTGAAATATTGTATGTTTATTGATTATTCTTTTTGTTGTTTTTTTTTTGTTTGTTTTTTGTTTATTTATTTATTTTGGTTGTACTTCATGAATTAGATATAAAAATGAATAATGTCTCAAACAATTTTTAATTATTAAATAAAAATGTATTGGTCAGAATTTTCATAGTTCAATAAAACTTCCAGTATTACATCATCTGGAATCTCCTCAAACATGCATGTTTCTATGTCTTGTAAGCATTCAATAAATTGTTCATCCAAAGACTGATCCATAAAATCTTCATCTAAAAATTCTTCATTTAAAATCTCCTCAGATGTAATGTCGAAGGAAACATTGATATTTTCGTGCTCCCCTTCCATTTTTTTGCTGTAAATTGCATAAAAAATAACTATATCAGAAGAGTTAGGGCACTGTTGGGTTTAAGTTCAGACAGGTAGTTTGGATTTTTTAACAGTGAATTTATCTTTGGGCAGTGTTTGGTATCAGACTGGAAGTAGAAATATAAAAAAGTGTATGTGATGAAGCCTAAGTAAATTCATATTTATACAAGACAAGCCTAAATCCATCCATAACTATAACAGAGAAGTCTATCTAAATCTATAACTATTACAGAGGGATAGTATAAAACTATTAGAAAAAGTTTTCCAAATTAACTTAAAGTGCACAATATACTTCAGTTTTCAAAATAACAACTTACCTTTCAAAAAGCAGTTTAAGTTCTCAGTGAAAATTTTCTTGAAATCTACTTCAGGAGGTGGAGGTCAAAATGGCTGTGTTTCTCTCTCTTTCTTTATATATATTTAGGTACATAACCAATCAAATGTCAGGTAAAAAAAGTAGAAAATGAAAGTAACATTTTAATTGGTTGTCAATTCCAACACTTCAGATGTGTTTTGTGAAGTAATTTACCTCAGGGTATTTAGAGAGGTCTACAGGCTAAATGGCTAAATGGAATTTCAATCAAATTTGTGAAAATGGTAGGGATTGGTATGTAGTATGAGCTAATCTATATTTGGTGAAAGTGTCTCCAGTCGTTTTTCTGTAAATTACTTTCCCACCTTTTTTGATTGAGCGCTTCCCGGTGCGCGCCCCGGTACGCGAACCGGCAGCGTTACGGGAGTCCTCCATTTTGTATTACGGTAGAATTGAGATACAAGATGGAGGGCAAAAAATGTTCCGAATGGGTAGAAGGGGGCACGGTAGACGTATCCTGACCCCCTAGGTTTTCTGAGGGTGGCTGAGGAGGCCCATATGTGCGAAAAAAACCCATTTTTTTTCAAATTTTCGCGCGGTTAGCGTCCGGTGCGCGTACCGGGTAGCGCTCTGGAAAGCGTAAATTGTGAAAATTAGTAAAAAAAAATTACATTTAAAATTTGTTTATGGTGATCATAGTTAGGGTAGCTCTGAGAAGAGCTTTTGGGTTTATGGTAGATTTAGGTACTTATAAGTAGGTACCAATGCACATTCTTAAATTCAGAATGAAAATTCTGTTCCCCTCATCTGAGAAGTGAACTCCATCTCCTCTGTAGATATCTTGCATGTAGTAACGCAAGTTATTGTTGTACATGGAGCCCATTCCATGGTCTCTCATGTAAGCTGAAACAGACCTATTTACATGCTTCCTCGATTTCTCAATTTGTGGACGAAATTGGTTCGACCACCTCCATTTCTGTCTTTGGCATATATTTGAATATACCAAGGCAGTTTGAGGAAAAAGTGCCATCAATTGGTCAAAGGTGTCCTTTAAAAGCATTTCCAGACCTACCCCAGTCAAAGTGCCCAAGTCATTACCTCCACAGTGCACAATTAACAGGTCAGGTTTTGGCAAATGCAAAAAGGTTTTCACCAATGGTATCAATTGGTGACATTTTAATCCTCTGTGGCCAATCCACTTAATTTCCACATTTTGTAAATTGAGGTTAGGTAAATTTCTGTTATCAGCATACCTTTGAGCCCAGTAGATGTAACTATGTCCAACAATCCAGACAGAAAACATGGTGAGAGAAGGTTCTGCTGCAGTCAGATGAAGTGTGGCAATGAAATGGCAGTTGAAAAAATAAGAGTTTAAAATGAAAAAAACTGTGGAGTTTCTGTGTTAATGAAGCAGTAGCAGTGATTGGTGGATTTTGATTGCTGAAAACAGAAAGTTAGGGTGCATGGATGAGTTCTTTGAAAGATGTAATTTGAATGGTCAAGAAAAAATCATTTTATGAAAGATTGCACTGGATATGCAGGTGTACTGAGAGTTCAGAGTTCAATTGAAACATTGTTGTGTGAACTTGCAAACATCAGAGGTCTTTCAGGAGGTGGTTGCTATGGAAAAAAAGGCAGAAAGGGCAGAGGGGGGAAGGGTGTTGATTTGAAAAAAGTGAGGGAAGAGTTTTGATTGGGTGACATGAGAGATATGTGTGATGAATTACAGCATTTCTGTGGCATTGTTGCTTGCAGACTCTGGAGTGCATACCTTTTGCTCTGCTAAAGACAATTTGGTGTGTGTTTGAGACTGTTTTGAAACTCAAAAAGTATTTGCTAAGGTGAGAAAAGATTCATTTAATTTAAATAGAGAATAGTATGCTTTAAGGAGAAAATTATGAAGAAAGTTGTGTATTTAAAATGTTGCTTTGTGTCAAGTGTTTTACAAATAGATTTTGTTTCTTTGAGTTACATAGCCATGTTAAAAGTGACGCAAAAATAGTGCAAGGGTCTTACAAAAATGCTTTCATGTGTCTTAGGGCATTTTAACTCACTTCCCCATGAATGTAGGAATATAATTGCTTTACAAGATGTGTTTAAAAACGTTTTTTGAAATCAATTAGGATTCTTGATATGTATGCTAGAGTTTCATAGGTTGCTTGGGGCATATTTACAAGGCTTTTGTGTTCCTTTGATGTAAATTTTTCCCATTTTATTTTAAGACATTTCCCTGTGGTGGAAGGTCCTTGTAAATACGCCCCCATCTGTGCTTGGTAAATTTAGATTTTGATTCTTTGAGTTACATAGCCATGTTAAAAGTGAGCCAAAAATGGTGCACGGGCCTTAACAAAACGCTTTCATGTGTCTTAGGGTATTTTAAGTCATTTCCCCTTGAATGTAGGTATATAATTGAATTAGATGATGTGTTTAAAAACGTTTTTTGAAATCAATTAGGGTTCTTGATATGTAGTGCTACAGTTTCATAGGTTGCTTGGGGTATATTTAAAAGGCATTTGAGTCCCTTTGATGTTATTTTTCCCATTTTAATTAAAGACATTTCCCCGTGGTGGAAGGTCCTTGTAAATACACCCCCATGTGTGCTTGGCAAATTTAGATTTTGATTCTTTGAGTTACATAGGCATGTTCCATACAGTGCTCACCTTCTGCGTAGTCTTTGATATGCTAGACTCCATCTGCACAATGAGATATCTAAGCAAAGGAAACACAGGTGATGTGATTGTGAAATGAGCAAAAGAAATTCCACATTTTTCAATTACATCACCTGTGTTTCCTAACTTTACCAATCACATTGGGCAGATGAGGTTTAGGCCTGTCAACGGACACAGAAGAGGTCTGGCCTTTGTTCAAGAGTGAAGTGGACATGACTTACTTCATTGGTAGGCCTGCACATGTATTATCTCCTCTGTACTCTTCAACGAGCTTAAATTTCATCTGCAACCCTGAGTAGGCCTCACCTCAAACAAATCTCTGAATAGGCCACACCTTATCGTCATACTGAATCAATCATTTAAAATGTTAGGGACAAATTTATGATAGGTGTGTGCCTCTTTTGTGCCACTGTGCGTCACTTTTGTGGCGCAGCGGCGGTGCAAAAGATTTGCTATGTGGCGACATATTTACAACTTGATGTATCTAGGCAGATGTGTCATGCTGTAAAGTCCTGTGCCACATGAAACCGATGCAGCAGTGATGCAAAAGATGCACCATGTTGCAAGACAGGCCTCACTTCATCTCCAACAAGATACCGTCCGTTTAAACTGTAAACATTTAGGAATGTATAGGGGGCATGGAGAAGGTGAATCTTCTGTAAATGTCAAAATTGTTGTATACAGTGCTCAACTTCTGTATACTCTTTGATATGCTAGACTCCATCTGCACTATGAGATACCTAAGCAAAGGAAACACAGGTGATGTGATTGTGAAATGAGGAAAAGAAATTCCACATTTTTCAATTACATCACCTGTGTTTCCTAACTTTACGAATGACATTGTGCAGATGAGGTTTAGGCCTGTCCACGGACTCAGAAGAGGTCTGGCCTTTGTTCAAGAGTGAAGTGGACATGACTCACTTCATTGGTAGGCCTGCACATGTATTATCTCCTCTGTACTCTTCAACAAGCCTACATTTCATCTGCAACCCTGAGTAGGCCTCACCTCAAACAAACCTCTTGATAGGCCACACCTTATCGTCATCCTGAATCAATCATTTAAAATGTTAGGGACAGATTTATGATAGGTGTGTGCCTCTTTTGCGCCGCTGTGCGTCACTTTTGTGACGCAGCGCCGGTGCAAAAGATTTGTTATGTTGCGACATATTTACAACTTGATGCATCTAGGCAGATGTGTCATGCTGTAAAGTCCTGTGCCACATGAAACCAATGCAGCAGTGATGCAAAAGATGCACCATGTTGCAAGACAGGCCTCACTTCATCTCCAATAACATACTGTCCGTTTAAACTGTAAACATTTAGGAATGTGTAGGGGGCATGGAGAAGCTGAATCTTCTGTAAATGTCAAAATTGTTGTATACAGTGCTGAACTTCTGTGTACTCTTTGATATGCTAGACTCCATGTGCACAATGAGATACCTAAGCAAAGGAAACACAGGTGATGTGATTGTGAAATGAGGAAAAGAAATTCCACATTTTTCAATTACATCACCTGTGTTTCCTAACTTTACGAATCACATAGTGCAGATGAGGTTTAGGCCTGTTCACGGACACAGAAGAGGTCTGACCTTTGTTCAAGAGTGCAGTGGACATGACTCACTTCATTGGTAGGCCTGCACATGTATTATCTCCTCTGTATTCTTCAACAAGCCTAAATTTCATCTGCAACCCTGAGTAGGCCTCACCTCAAACAAACCTGTGGATAGGCCACACCTTATCGTCATCCTGAATCAATCATTTAAAATGTTAGGGACAGATTTATGATAGCTGTGTGCCTCTTTTGCGCCGCTGTGCGTCACTTTTGTGACGTAGCGGCGGCGCAAAAGATGCGCTATGTTGCGACATATTTACAACTTGATGCATCTAGGCAGATGTGTCATGCTGTAAAGTCCTGTGCCACATGAAACCTGCGTCAGGTTTCATATAGGCGTTTTGTTGCAGGGTGGGCATTCATTTGCATGAAAGCCCTGTAAAACTAACACAGTGAAATTTAGAAGATTTCACTGAGTCAGCTTTATAGCATTGCTGAATCAAATACTTACACCTGTTTGAAACAGGCATAAGGAGTGATGCACCATGCAATGTGTGGCTTGCTCCTGTGCATTGCAGTAGACATGTCGCGCTTACGACGTGATTCCTGCAATGTGCTGCTTTTGCGGCACAGATGTGTGACGTATCTGTGCTGTTTTTGCTCAATGGTGCTCCACATTGTAAATGCGGCACACCATGGGTGGCAGAGCAGCGGAGCAACGTTAACTGGTGCATCCCTGGGGATGCGCCAGTTAACATAAATCTGCCCCTTTACATTTAAGTATGAGCAGGGGACACAGAGTCGGTGAGGCTTATCCAAGGTTAAGAAGAGATGAGTCCTGTTCACTGAAAACTTGGACATAGGCCTCAACTCCTCAGCATCGCTGGACATGGCTAAATAATAGCTGCAAAATGTTACTCTTCTTAAACAATTTTACTATTATAGTCTCTGAGATTTGTCTCTTACTCTGCAACATCTCATTGTTGTTCTCTTTATTTAAAGATAACGACAACATCAACCATGAGTGATAATGAGCAATCAGTTGATCTCGATCTTATCATTGAACTTGTCATTGAAACGTCAGTGGAATTAGATCCCTTGGATGATTTAAATCCTGAGGATGATGAAGAACATGATGAGGATGCCGATTTGTCAGAATTGTATGACATAGGGTGGGAAGCTGACCTGCTTGAGCCTATGGAACTATAAACAATTATTTTTAAAAGTTACTGGAAATGAAAAGTAAAAATGTAAACCGTTTCATTTAAAATTAAACAAAACTTCAAAAACAGGTTGCGTGTAGTGTCTTTAATAAAATAGTCAAATATGCTCATAAAATTAGTTCAGATTCACATATAACACAGCACAGGTCAAATGTAGAAGCATTCCATTTCTTTGCTACTATTTGTGAATACTAAATTTGCCAATGCACTAAAAATTATTCTATGTAAAAATGACAAGTAGTGTGTTAAATTTTTGACGACTGTTATTGATTTACTGTTTGCTAATAGTGGTTAATAACATTTTTTAATATATTTTACCACAGATTCAACTGCAGATCATTTCAAAATTAAAGAATGCCTTCGAAGGACAGAAGGCGAAAGGCTACCAAACGTCAAAGACAGCAGCTTAATAAATTGTTGCAGCAGTCCTCTACAATAAAAACTCGTCAAGTCACCAAGAAAGGTCCGGGTAAGACAACGAAATCATTCATAAGAAACATTTGTAGTAAAAAAAGTAGTACTACAGAAAATGTTTTAGTCCAGAAAAAGAGAAGCAATTTAAACGGAAAGGAAAGGCCAATCAAAAATGTTACTGCTAGAGCAGGAGATAACTCTGTGCATGGTAGTAGAAGGAAAAATGAGTTTTGGGACATTCGTAGACGAATGTTCCGCAACAGGATAATTGGCAATTTGTTAAAAAATATTAAGAAAGGTCAACAGAAAGTGGTTTTTTATAAGAGAAAAAAAAAAAAGTTGAGAAAGTTATTGATCAGGCATTTGAAATTAAGCGAAAGTTATTTATTTTGAAAATCAATAGAATTAGGAAGCTAAACAAGGCAATTTATGATTTCAAAAGAAATAGTAGATGGAAGAGAACAGTTAATCGTAGTAATTTTTGTGAAGTTTTTTCAGGAGAATGGATGCATAGTTCAAGTTGTGAGGCATTTTTTAATGAGGAGAGTTATTTCCAGGATAATGATTTGGTGCATGCAGTTGACACCAGTGGTCGAGCTTATGAGGTGAAAGATGGTTGTCCAGTTGAAAAAGAAAAACTTGTGACAACAGAGGCAGAAGAGGTGTTAGATAATGAGGTTTTAGGAAGACGTCCTAAGGGACCTGTGTACACCTGGAAGTGTAGTAGTATTTGCAGTGTGCGACAGGATTCCATCAATTTGCTTTGTGATTTTGTACGGACATTTAATAAGAAAAGTTTGAAGCAGAAAATGATGTTGTTGCAAGAATTAGATCCTTGCAGAGTGAGAGAAGTGACAGGTTTGCATGGTCATTCACTGGCTTGTCTTTCCAGGAGAGTATGCCAGAGTGTTTTTCATCATTTCAGGATGCTAGCAGTGCATCATAATAAAGTGAGGAAATTAGTTAGAATGTTGTATTATGCTAAGAGTCCAGCAATTATGCTTAAACAATTATGCACTGCTCTTTTGCATGGTTCTGAAATAGATGTGAAGAATATTTGTGAAGAAATTGAGTTTTGTTACTTTGGAAGTAAAGAGGAGAATGTTGAAATTGACCCAGAAGAAGAGGGTAATGTGGAAGATAGTGTACAGGTTTCCAGTAAAGATAATTTTCAGAAGGAAATTGCCACGTTTCAGGTGAAATCAAGTGAGAGGCCTAATTTCACTTGTGTGTGTTGTCGACGCACTTATTATAAGAATCAGACTAAGTTAGTGGATTTATATGCAAAAAGTGAAAGGGAAAATAATAGTGAATGGAAGGATTTCGCAACATACTTGATGGTAGAAAATTGTTTTGATTTGGGATTGGATCAACGTGTGTGTACTTATTGTTGTAACAAATTAAATCAAAACCGGATGCCTGCTAGAGCGGTTCATAATAATCTGGAATTGGTTGAGATTCCTTCTGAATTGAAGGATTTAAATACTTATGAATCTATTTTGATTCAAAGTATCCATCCCTTTCAGGCTATTGTAAGAATGGAGCCAAAGACAGGGAAATTGCCTCCATCAGATTTACAGAGAGGATTAAAGGGAAGAGTTGTTTATTTGCCTCTAGATTTGAAGAAAAACATTAATACAATTGGAGTAGAAAAAGTGGAAGAAGAACCTCTGGTTATCTTAGTTAATGGGGTTCCGACAAAGAGTAAGAAAATATGGCAAGATTTAGTGGATGTTAGGAAAGTCAAAAAGGCAACATTGTATTTGAAAAAAAACAATAAGTACTATAAGAATGTATATGTTGCAGAAGAGGAAGTAAGTGAAGAAGAGGATAGCGATTTGTGTGCTGGTCAAATTGAGAAAGTAGAACCCTCTAAAAGTGAAGAAATATATGAACATTATAGTGTTCATCCTTTGCATTCCAAGGAAGTCATGGGGAATGCTATTGAGTTGTTTCAAATGAAACAAGCCAAAGGGAGTCCCATTAGTGTTTGGGAGGAAAGTTTGGAAGCTCGGTGTTTCCCGCAGCTATTTCCAACAGGTCAAGGAGGAAGATATGATGAGCGACCTCATTAAATTCCTGCTTCTGAATACCGGACTTTACGATTGTATGCAGAAGATCCTAGGTTTCGACAATGCATTCCCTATTTGTTTCATCTCCTGTTTGAAAGCGATCTGTCTGGACTGTCATAAGCAGTGAACCACATCTTTAAAAGTGGTATACAGATGCAAAACATCTCGGCAAGTGACTTTATGGATAAAGTCAATGTGCAAGACAGTATTTTGGATTCTCACCTGATTAATCTCATGGCGTGTCAGCGTGGTACTAATGAGTACTGGTACCGTCGTCATGGTGATTTAAAATGTATGCTGAGGAACTTAGGAACTCCCACATGGTTCCTCACTCTCAGCTGTGCCGAGTATGGCTGGGAAGACTTACTTGAATTTCTACGAGAGGTAAATGGAAACATTGAAAACATCAAATTCAAGACACCCGGAGAACTGTGCTCTTTGGATCCAGTGGATGTATGCAGGTACTTCAATCATAGATTTGAAGCTATGATGTCTTTCATCATGAACAATAAAAATCCTCCTCTTGGAGAGGTGTTGGATTTCTTCTGGAGAAAGGAGTACCAAGCAAGAGGTGCTCCTCATATACATATGCTGCTGTGGATCAAGGATGCACCTAAATTTGGAACAGATCCAGAAGACTTAGTGATGAGTTTCATAGAACAGTATTCTACATGTGCTGTTCCAAACGCAAAGGAAGACAAAAGCCTAAGAGAACAAGTTTTACGCTTCCAAAGCCATCGTTGTGGAAAGTACTGTCGTCGTAAATTCAGAAACAAGGACAAGTTCTACACCAAATGTCGTTTCACCTTTCCACGACCGGTGATTTCTAAAGGAAGAGTGAACAGTTTGATGTCTTCGCTGCGACATAATGTGATGAAGAAATCACCTAAAAACACATACAATTTGAAAAGGAACGAAGAGTCCAAGTACATCAACGACTACAACCCAGTGATTTTGTCCATGTGGAATGCTAACATGGATATACACTTTGTGGCTGATACCTGTATGGCTGTGGCTCGGTATGTGACATCTTACATCACCAAAAAAGAAAAGACAGAATTGAAGGATATGTGGGAGGACATTTCCCATGAAAAGAGCCTCAGTAAGAAGTTGTACAGTTTCAGTCTGAAGTAGTTGTCACATCGAGAAATCGGAGCTTACGAATGTTCTGACCGGTTGTCTTCAGCAAGTCTCTATGCCAAATCCAGGAGAATCGTTTGGGCGAGTCTTGGTCTAGCTGCAACGCGTAATCGAGTTCTGAAACCTGTGCGGGAAATTGTGTATTTGGCGGAAAAGGAGCCAAACAGTACCGATATTTTGAAGACCAACATGTTGGATACATATTATCCAAATAGAAGCAGTCACCTCGAGAATGTTTGTATGTATGAGGTTCTACAAAATTACATATTCAAGAGGAACATCAAAGAAGATATTGATAAAGGAGTGTATGCTGTAATTGGAAGTGAGGGATGTCTGGTCAAGCAAAGAAAATGCCACTTGGTAAACCATCGAAAATTGAGTGGCGAATCTCCTGAAAAAAAGAGTTTTTCTATTTAGCACTTTTGCAACTTTTCAAGCCTTGGCGTGCAGAAGAGGAACTGCTTGGAGATTTCCTCTGTTACGAAGACTCTTTCAATGCCGCCAAGGAGACCATAGAATGTCCTGTTTTTCCCAAATATCTAGAAATGTTGAATGCGGAAATCGAGCAGGAAGCAACGATTGCAGCCGAGATTGCTAGAGACAGTTCTCAGGACAGTCAGAGTTCTGTTTCATTGAGTCAGGATCCACTAGGAGGACCAGTTATCGAAAATGAAGCTGCCACTGCCATGATTGAAGTGGAAAGAGCCATGGCACATGCTCAGGAGGATGCAGTTAACTTAGAAGACTTGGAAAGACAACTCAATGTTGAGCAGAGGAAAATATATGACGAAGTTACCAACCAAATTGATCATGGATTAAATCATGAGAAGAAAGAGTGCTCATGTACGTCGTTGAAACCTGTCCGACTGTACGTGAGTGGAGAAGCGGGAACTGGAAAAAGTTTCCTCATTAAAGCAATTTCATGTTATTTGCAGAAAATGACTGAGTCATCGCTGTCTTGTGTTGTCACCGCTCCAACTGGACTGGCAGCACATAACATTAAAGGTATTATTTGCATCGTCTACTGATGCTGCCAGTGGAGCATGATAACAAATTACAATACCACAAGTTATCTGGAGATGCTTGTTGTGAAGTTTCAAGAGTCTTGAAGAAAATGAAACTTCTTATCATTGACGAAGTAAGCATGGTTTCCAATCTCATGCTTGCCTTTGTGCATTTGAGAATGCAAGAAGTTCTCAAAACAGAGTATGATGTGTTATTTGGTGGCAAACACATCATTGTTTTCGGTGATCTTCTGCAGCTGACACCAGTGAAAGGACAACCTGTGTTCAAAATGCTCACGCATGAAGATACCAGGGAGCATTGGCAACGTTAATATATGGTTAAACTTCAATTATGCTGAACTGTGTGAAAATATGCGTCAAGCGAAGGATGAAGATTATAAGAATATTCTACAAGATGTTAGAATCGGAAAAGTGACCGAGCATGGGAAAGAAGTTTTACATGCACGATTACTGTCAAATTTGTATCCAGAAGAAGACGTTCTGCCAGAGAATATTTTTCGGAAAATTACTGAGAAGAAATCTGGAATATGTTTGATGCCAACTCTTGCCATCTTCAACAACAAAATGTTGCATTTAGAAAACCAAGAGATTGTGAAACTGGAAGCTATTGACAGAGTAGAGCATATGGGATCAACAATTATTTTGTCTGAGAATTTGAAATCAAAATTGGATTCATTAGAGAAGACTATATCTAAAACTGCAGGTTTTGAAAAGACTCTGAATGTGTGCTTAAATTGCCGTATAATTTTAAGAAGGAATTTACATGTTGAAAGAGGTCTGGTAAATGGATCAATGGGTAATGTTGTTGATTTTGTGAAATACAGAAATAGAGATGGAATTGAATTTTTAAAAATTAAATTTGATGTCATTGAGGAAGTACAGCTAATTGGTCGTTGCTCTGCTAGGTTTTTGCTTGTAAAAGACTTATATGTTCGCCGTAAGCAGTTTCCTGTTTGCTTGGCATATGCGGTGACAATTCATAAATCGCAAGGTTTAAGTGTAGACAGTGCATTGGTGAATATTGGCAGTTCTGTGTTCAAGGAGGGTATGGCATATGTGGCATTGTCACGAGTTAGAACTTTATCGGGATTGTACTTGATTGAGTGTGATGTCACAAACATTTGTGCGGATCTAGATTGTGTTAAGGAATACAATAGGTTAAGAAGAGAGTATGTGCCACATTTGCCTCAATTTCCTTTGTTTGAGAAACGTGTGGTAGGCCGGAAACGAAGAAATGTGACCAATAGTAGAGAGGTTGTAGCAAAAAGACGAAAAGTCGATGAACCAGAAATTATAAGCAGAAAGAAAAAGGATTTTGTTGAAGATGTTGTTGGTTTTCAATTTGAAAACAGTTCTGGTGTCAACTGCTATGCTAATGTAGTGGTTAATGTTTTGTTTTCTCTAGAAAATGTAAAAGAAGAGATTGTGGTCAATTCGGATCAAAGATTTTGCAGTTTGTTGAATTCTGTGTTAGAGAAATGTAGCACTGATAGAACAAAAATAGAAAGTGTGTCTGAAATTCGAAATCTGTTAGACAGATGTTCAGGTCAAACACAATTCTCTCAAAATATTCAGCAAGATTGTCAGGAGTTTTTAATGTATATGCTTGATGTATTGCAAGATGAAGGTGTAGATGTAGATCACCTGTTTGGGCTTTCTTATCAATGGCAGCATGACTGCGAGAACTGTAGGGTGTCAAGTACTACTAGTGTAGACTCAGAAAATTTATATATTTAACTTTGCCAGACAGTAAATCAGTGTCCTTTAATAAGCTAGTAAAAGCAGCTGATCACAACATGGAGTGTAGCCAATGTAAATCTGAAATGTTCTCCACATTACTTATACGAACATATGGCCAGTATGTCATTTTAATGTTCCAACGATGTAGGCCTGATGGAACAAAATTGACAACTTTAATTAAAAATGTTGTGGCTTCGCAGTTGTCAATATCAGGAAGGACTTTTGTAACTGCAGCAATTATATATCATGACGGTCCTTCAACAACATCAGGACATTACACAGATTATTTAAAGTCTAGAAATGGCTGGTCATTCTGCAATGATTCTGTTTTAACTTTTAAAAAAAAATTGCCTTTTGACCTTAAAAATTCTTACCTGGTGTTTTTACAACCAAAATTTTAGGGAAAGAATCTCGGGATTTGCTCTGAGGAATTTCAAGAGGTTCTAATGGCTCCTACACTATTTAGCCTTGAGGATAAGTGTAGTACAGAGTCAAAAGTTATTTTTGAGTTTTAAATAGTTCCTGGAAAAAAAGAATGTTTTCTTACAGAAAGTGGTGGGCACGGATTAGTTAAAGGACAACAGAGTATTTCCCAAAGCAAACGGTGTTCTTACCATAACACTTGACGTCATGGAAAAATAACTGCACTTTGAATGAGTTCAGAAAAACTGTTTCTTTTTATAAGCTAATTCAAGCAGCCAATCAAAACATGGAGTAGAGGTAATGTAAGTCTGCAATGCTGTCTAGATTATTTGTCCAAACTTTTACTTATAATGTCATTTTAAAATTCCAACTATATAAACCTGATGAAAGTAAGTCTTCAACTTTAATTACAAATGTTGTGGCTACACAGTCGTTGATTTTAGGAAAACATTTGTAACTGCAGCTATTATATGACATGATGGTCCTTTGACAAGATCCGCTTATTACACAGCTTATTGAAAATGTAAAAAAAAGCTGCTGTTTCGGAAATGATTCCCATTTGACTATGATACAATGTTGCCTTTTTACTTAAAAATATTCTTACTTTCTGTTTTCAGAAAAGAGAATTTAGGGTAGGTAACTGGCCTATAATGATTCTAGGGGTTGATATAATTTTATCTACTGTTTTAAATTGCTTTGTGATTAAAAGTGATGTAGAGAATTAAATAATTGTAGTAGTCATAGAGGTAGTGTAAGTCTGCTTCATAGTAAGCAGTATCAGTGTCATAGGAAATGTAGAACATGAGTGAGCAAGAAGGGTAAGATATTACTAGTACAGGATTGTGAAAGTGATCTTGAACGTTTTCTTTCTGAAAGTTGCGGAAATACAAAATGACGGGATTTGCTTAGAAGAATTCCAAGAGTTATAAATGGCTCTTACACGATTTGGCCTTGTGGAAAAGTGTGGTAGAGAGCGAGAAGTCATTTATTGTATGTAACATATTTGTCAAAACGATGGAGGTTTTCTTACAGAAAGTGGCGGGCTGAAAATAATAACAGCACAACAGAGTGTAAGCTGTTCATAGGACATCCTTCGACGTCATGGAAAGTAAGTTAATTTTAAGGAGTTCTGATTTCTGATTGGTTATGTTATATGGGTTTTTTAAACACAATCATTTTGATTGTGTTTTTATTCCCTGCTGTTATATGATGAATACCTTCAAGTCACTGTTTTTAGTGAAATTTGATAAATTCTGAGAACAGCAAAAATAAACCATTTAACATGTATAATTAATTCTGTACTTTTTGTATTTATGATATACATTTAGAAATGTGTTGTAGGCATGGAGAAGCTGAGGCTTCTGTAAGTGTCAAAGTTGTTGCATACAGTGCTCACATTCTACGTAGTCTTTCATATGATAGACTACATTTCCACAATGAGATACCTAAGCAAAGGAAACACAGGTGATGTGATTGTGGAATGAGCAAAAAAAATTGCACGTTTTTCAATTACATTACCTGTGTTTCCTAACATTACACATCACATTGTGTAGATAAGGTTTAGGCCTGTTCCAGGAGACAGAGGAGGTCTGACATTTGTTCAAGAGTGCAGTGCACATGACTCATTTCGTTGGTAGGCCTGCACATGTATTATCTCCTCTGTACTCTTCAACAAGCCTAAATTTCATCTGCAACACTGAATAGGACTCACCTGAAAGAAATCTGTGGATAGGCCACACCTTATCAGCATCTAGAAACAATCATTTAAAATGTTAAGGGCAGATTTATGATGGCCGTGCGCCTCTTTTGCGCCGCTGTTCCGTCACTTTTGTGACGCAGCAGCAGTGTAAAAGATGCACCATGTTGCAAGATAGGCCTCAGTTCATCTCCAGCAAGATACCGTCAGTTTAAAATGTATATAATTAGGACTGTGTAGGGGGCATGCAGAAGCTGAGGCTTCAGTAAGTGTCAAAGTTGTTGCATGCAGTGCTGCACTTCTGCGTACTCTTTCATATGATGGACTACATCTGCACAATGAGATGCCTAAGCAAAGGAAACACAAGTGATGTGATTGTGAAATGAGCAAAAGAAATTGCACGTTTTTCAATTAAATTACCTGTGTTTCCTAACATTACGAATCACATTGTGCAGATCAAGTTTAGGCCTGTCCAGGGAAACAGAGGATGTCTGGCCTTTGTTCAAGAGTGAAGTGGACATGACTCACTTCATTGGTAGGCATGGACATGTATTATCTCCTCTGTACTCTTCAACAAGCCTAAATTTCATCTGCAACCCTGAGTAGGCCTCACCTGAAACAAACCTCTGGATAGGACACACCTTATTGGCATCCTGAAACAATCATTTAAAATGTTAGGGACAGTTTTATGATGGCTGTGCACCTCTTTTGCGCTGCCATTGCGTCACTTTTGTGAGACAGCAGCAGTGCAAAAGATGCACCATGTTGCAAGATAGGCTTCACTTCATCTGCATCAAGATACTGTTAGTTTAAAATGTATATTTTTAGGACTGTGTAGGGGGCCTGGAGAAGCAGAGGCTTCTATAAGTGTCAAAGTTGTTGAAAAACTGTTTGTCCTTCAATCTTTTCCCTTGTCTTTTCTAATTTTGAAATACATGTTTTAATATTTTTCAAATGTTTGTTCTTTCTTTCACAGATTGAAAGTATAAAAATAACAAGTGACTAAGTTAACGACAATTATAAGGTAAATGTTTTGTACTCTTTTTGTTACATTTCTATCACATTTAACTTCTATTACTTCCACTGCTTCATTTCTTTAACCCTCACTTTCCTGCCTTTGCTACTTCCCTCATTCCTTTCTTTTTTACTTACTTACTCTACTCCTTCCACTCTTTTTCTCAGTCCCTCTCTTCTCATAGTTCCTCACTCTTGTTCACTCACTCCATCTCTATTACTCTCACTGTCTCTGACTGATCACTCTTTCACTACTTGTTCATTATGCTTTCTCTGTGTAGTTGAAGCACACTAAGGGGCATATTATCAACACAGCCAATAAAATTATCGCTGCTTTTATCGGCAGAAAACTGCTGCAAAAGCGGCTTTAGCTGCAGTTTTCTGCCGCAAAAGCGGGTTTAGCGGCAGATTTCTGCCGATAAAAGCAGCGAAACATCGCCTATGTTGATAATATGCCCCTATGTTATTTACATTTCTTTGCTGTTTCAATCATTCCTTTTCTGTTACTTCTTCTTTTCTGCATTCTGTTTTTTCTCTCTGTTATTCCAATGTTTTAATCTTAATTTGATCATTCAGTCACATTCTCTAAGAAACTCTTCTTTGTTATTCTTCTACTCTCCTTTTTTCTTTCACTTCCTTATCTATTTTGTTTTTCACAATTATACCCTCTTCCATCTTTTCTTCGGTAAATAGATCTATTAAACAGTATCTCTGGTTTAGTCCCTATAGCTGTCTTTCTTTTAACATTACTCTCTGTTTACTTCCCTTATACTTACTCTTCTTTTTTTTTTTTTTGGTTCGCTCCCGGTTCGCCTACCGGCGAGCGAACCGGGAAGCGAACCAAAAGAAATAGAGGTTGCCAGAGTGCTAAACATTCTAGCAATTTTTTTATAAAGGGGAGGTAGTTCTGAAAAGAACTTTTTTTAAAATTATTTTTGTTGTTTTATATTTTTTTAGTATTTTTCTGAACATTTTTTTACTTTTTTTGTATTTTTTGAACGGTTTTATATTTTTTTTGTTTTTTTGGGGGGGGGAAACGAAAACGATTCATTGTAAAGGGCTCAACAGGAGCAACAAAAAAAAAAGATTATTTATTTTCTGAATCGTCCTGAACAAACATGATTATCAATTGCTAAGTTGATTAAAGTGATGCTACTTTCTCTGTAGCAAATCAAGTGACCGCAACGTACGCACACTTGTTTGACTGCCCCAAACCTCATCTGTATATTTGGGACCATCTCCCTCGCCTCCGGTCCCGTCACTTCCTCTACAACTGATCTTCTGGCCACAGAAGGAGGATTATCTTGCATGTCACGTAGCTGCGCAGCACTGTAGTTGTTAGGATGCCACCTGTCCATATGGCGATGCATTGTATAATTTCCGTAACTATATTTTTTATCTGTCCCTCTGGACAAATCTTTCTTACAGATAAGGCAAGTTACGTACCAGGCATTGACTTTTTTTTGGCCCCGGGGATATTTAAAAAATTGCCAAATAAAGTTTTCTTTGACATGAGACCTCCTGGGCTCCTCAGGCAAAAAATGCCCCTCTTCCTGCTGTTCCTCTTCTTCCTCTTCTTCCTCCTCTTGCTGAATGATAACTTCAGCAGGTGGTCCTCTCTTCCTTGGAGGTGGTGGAGGTGGTGGGGAAGCACCAGCTGAAGCTACTAATGAAGCCATTGCTCAGTGATGACAAAAGGTCTCACAAAGATGAAAGTCAGAGTGAGGAAACAAGGAGGGGTTTTCATCATTTGGGAAAAACAATAGTTCTAAACCAATGAAAAGTGTTACTTTTAGGTCACATGACCTAGTCTTACATCATTAGGAAACCAAAAGTGAAATGAACCAATGAAAAGTGTTATTAACAAGTCACATGACCTGTTGTGTTTACGTTACGCGCTCCGCGCCGCGCCCCGGATCGCTTCCGGGAAGCTGCGCTTCGCGTACCGGTTCACTTCCGGGTACGCTAACGCGGCGCGTCATATGACGTATCACGCGACAACGCGATACGTCACGCTGACGCGACGCGTCACGATGCTGTTTTCTAACGCAACAGTTGCGCTAACGGACCGTTTACCGGTTCGCAGACCGGGTCGCGGCACCAAACTGAGCTAACGGGAAGCTGCCCGGTTCGCGGACCGGGAGCGAATCAAAAAAAATTATTAAAAAAAAATACATAAAAAAATTGTATTAAAATCATATAAAATATATTTTTCGATTTAAAGAAGAATACATTTTAAAGCTTTTGATATTTGCTATTAAAAAACCATTGAAATTCACTGAAAAAACCATAGGTTATAGACCATATATAGTTAGGAATTAGCATTTACAAAACCTTGAAAATTCACTGAAAAAACCATAGGTTATAGACCATATATAGTTAGGAATTAGCATTTAAAAAAACCTTATTTTACTCACACAAAACCAATGAAATTCCATATATAGTTAGTTGCACTAACTATATATCGCGCACCCGCAATCCACTGCTGATGATGTCACATATTACATCATTCATGACATGGTCAGTGACATCACTGATGACATCACTGATGACATCTCAAATGACATCACTGATGACATCACTGATGACATCTCATTTGACATCAATGACCACATCACTGATGATATCATTCATGTGACAATACAATGCATCTCCTCACATTTTAATATAACCTCTGTTACACCCAGTGTTAAATACAGAGTATAATTTTTGAAACCATTGACACACCAATACTAGTTACTACATACGCACTCACTGATTCCTACGTCTACACACACATTCACTCATTCACCCATACAATCATTCAAACATACAATCACTCTTCTTTACAACACTATCATATGCACTCATACAGCTATACAGACACTCACACTCTGCCACTCATCCATGGAGTTACTCACACACCTAGTCAGTCCTGTAAAGAATCAATCACACTTCCATTTTCTAATCTATACAGTTAAACATAGAGCACCTTACATTTTCAAACATATACTAACACATACTTACTCTCTTATACAATCATTGATACAAGTACACATTGATCTGCACAGAGTCACAAACCTCCCAGCCAGCCACACACAAACTCAGTCTCCCATACAAATACTTGGGCAATCAATCAATAACCCATATAGTTACTCATATAGCTAATGATCAACACATGCAGCAGTTTACAGAACAACAGACATATTGATGCACAAATTAAGACAGTTTAGTCACTAACCCATGCACTCAGTGAGACACATTTAATCACCACTCATACAGTCAGTCACGCACCTACTAAATCGTTCGTCCAGACACTTATACATCCACTCATTCTTCAATATGTAAAACATATTTAAACTTTACAGAAACACACAGTCACTGGATGATGTCATCAGTGATGTCATTTGAGATGTCATCAGAGATGTCATCAGTGATGTCACTGACACCCACACACACACCTCACCCCCCCCACACACACACACCTCACAGACACACCCCACACATCCCCCACACACACCTCACCCCCCCCACACACACGTACCGGGGAGCGTACCATGAGGAAAACCCAGTGAAACAGTAAAATTATAATTTAAAGTGCTTAGAGGTAGGGTAGCTCTGCATAGAGTTGTTGTGTTGTGTGGGTGATATAAGTACCAGCATGTAGGTACCAATGCAGAGTTTTAAATTCAATGTAGATTGTCTCCTCTGTAGATAATTTGCATGTTGTTACAGAAGTTATTGTGGTATATGGAATCCATACCATAGTTTGTCAGGAAAGTAGAAACAACATTGAGGCAGGAGATGAAAAAGAGATGTCAAATACACATTGGAGATAATATAGTGGGAGAAAGGAAGTAACTATGAGGAAAATTACTATGTAACATAAAAAAGTTGCACAGTATACTATAAGTCTCACATTATATTATATTCATTTTGGTACTATTTCATGAATTACATATAAAAAAGAATAATGTCTGGAACAATTTTTAATTATTAAATACAAATTTATTGCTCTGATTTTTCAAAATGTAATAACACTTCCAACATTATTTCGTCAGGAATGTCCTCATTTGGATTACATGATTCCATTTCTTCCACATATTTAAGAAACTCTTCATCAAGAGACTGATCCAAAAAGTCTAAATCATTAATCTCTTCCTCTGGGTTGTTCTCGAGATCAATTTCGAATGAAATATTATATTTCTTTTGTTCTCCTTCCATTTTGTTGCTGTAAATTGCATAAAAAAATAAATATATCAGTAGAGATAGGGCACTGTTAGGTTTAAGTTCAGACAGGTACTTCTGAGTTTTTAACAGTGAAGTTATCTTTGGGCAGTGTATGGTATCAGGCAGGAAGTAGAACTATTAAAAAGTGCATGTGATGAAGACTAATTAAAATCATAATTATACTAGAGAAGTCTAACTTAATCCATAAATATAATAGAGAAGCGTATCTCAAGCTATAACTATAACAGAGGGACAATAAATAACTATCAGAAAACGTTTTTACTAATTCATTTAAAGTGCTCCTTACAAATTAACAACTTACTTTTGAGAGAGGTGAAGAAGAAAAATGTGAAAATCCTTTCAAGATGTACCTCAGGTAGTTGTAGTCAAAATGGCTGTGTTTCCCTCTTTTTTCATGTATATTCATGTACATAACCAATCAAATGTCAGGAAATAATACTAGAAATTGAAAGTAACATTTTAATTGGTTGTAAATTCTAACACTTCAGATGTGTTTTTGTCATGTAATTTACCTCAGGATATTTAGAGAGGGCTACAGGCCAAATGGCTCAATGGAATTCCATCAAATTTGGGAAAATGGTAGGGACTGGTATGTAGTATGGCCTATTCTATATTTGCTGAACATCTCTACAGAGGTTTTTATGTAAATTAACTTTTAAATTTTTTTGGGAGCGCTTACCGGTGCGCGCCCCGGTACGCGTACCGGCAGCGCAACGGGAGTCCTCCATCTTGTGTTTCGTAAGAATTGAGACACAAGATGGAGGACAAACAACATTGGGAATGGGTAAAAGGGGGTACCGTAGAGGGGAGGAGCCTAGCTCGCGAGCGAAATGGTCGCCTTGTAGCTCGGCTCCATCAGCCCTCTGGCCTGACTCACATATCCTGCTCCATATCCTGCCCAGAGACGACATATTTTCGGAGAAATAGAAACGCAACATTTCGCTCTCACTCACCGTGTGACCTGGAGGCTCCGACTTGCGGTGGTCCGTAAGCTGTTCCCCCCCCGAAAGGACCGGGGCCTTCGTGGAGCTGAGACCGGGGCCTCGCCTATTGGACCCGACCTGGCGTTGTGGTGACCGTTGGCCCCAGCCGAGAGACTGCACCACTGGAGAGAGCCGCTGTGAGAATTTCCCGGTGATCCTGAACCGGGCCTGCCTTGGCGGCCGTGAGGCTGGTGCGGGGCGCGGTGCACCGTGGACTGACTGTGTTAAGGGGTGCCCTCGCCGCTGCTCCGTCCCTCGACCCTGGACCCTCGCGTTCGGGCTCTACCTTTGAGGAGCGCCAGCTCTAATATAGGCGACCCTCCGCCTCGGGCGGTTCTCCTTTCTGCACCGAGACGGCCGTTGCTGGGACCCCCCGGACATCTGTAAAGGCCTACATCTGGGGACTGCTCCGGGAGTAGCGGAGAGAGGTGAGGGGGCTGACTCTACAAAATGGCTGCCGACGACCTGAGATGTGGATCTCCTCCTGATGGCGGTCTCCGGTTGCTGGAATGCACGGGAGCATGGTCATGTGGGCGAGAGCCTACGATTGGCGACGTTCTTGATGCTTTGCGGTCTTTGCAAGCGACCTTGGCCCCCGGTGCTCCGAGAGACTCGTTGCGATCCGCCGCCATCTTGGGTGGACGCTTCTTCATGATCCCCTCTTGCCGCGGTGATGCCATTGCCTCGCCCCCTGCGGCAGTTCCGAAGGATGCTGATACTGTCCATCGACGGGTTTGCAGGCCGGTGGCTTTGGAACCTCCTGCTCTTCGATGTCTGGAAATTGAGGACTTGGAGATTGTGCGGGGGCCCGCTCATCCCCGGGTGCCTGAGAAAGATGGCGGACGGATGCTTTTTTTTCCCTTGATGAGGTCTTGTTTCTATTTTGCTAGCACACCCCCGCCTTATCGTACGGCGAGACTGAACTCCTGTCATTTACTGCCCCTGTTGCTGTTGCTGAGACATTTGGACTGCCTATTTGAACTTTTGTTCACTTGCCTATTGATTGACCTCTCTGGCCTGCGTCTTTATTGTAATTTTTTTCATTGGTGTGCTTGCCTCGCATCGTATTGCTCACTTCACACTGCTGTTTGGTGGGTGGTAATTGCGGTGAAGAAAGGATTGGGGTAAGATGCACGGCTCCCTTGGGATTATTGGTGTACGGATTCGTGGCGAAGTTGCTCATATTCATAGTGTTATGAGGGACCCCCCTGCAAGTTCTATGATGCTCGAGATAGTGTCGTTCTGGTGCACACGTACTATGATTGTATGGTTGGGCGGAGGGCTGTAGCCGACCGTATTTATTTCTAACCTCATGCTCCTCCCTCCTACTTACTACCTTGTTTTCATATCTTCTTTTATCCTTTTTTTCCTCTTCACTTCTGTCTCTCCTACATTTCGGGTTCGGGTTTAGGGCGACAGGCGCGCTGTTTGGAGGGTAGGCCGTAGCCTTCTGCAGGGGTGCTGGGTGGGATGGGTGGGTTGGGTCTTCTTTGATGTTTAATTTTCCTCAGTTCTATGGCCCTTTTGTGTATCTTTATGGGAGTGCCGCGTCTGCCCTTGCCTTCCGTGGTATGCTTAGGGTGGGGTCTGTAACGTCGCTGTTCTTCTACTTATCATCCTGCTGATTTCCACTGCGACTCCCATGCCCTCCTTGCTGCTACTATTCCTGTTCCCTTATATGTTCCTCGCTACGGGGTGCAGATTTCGGCGCGGCATTCTTCTCTTTTACTCTGTGTTTTCCTTCCCTCTCTTCCTTCCTCTCCCCTCTCCCCCCTCCCTTCTTCTTTCTCTCCCAAGGTTAGTATGACGGGCTAGTTTTGATGATGTCGCTATTCCGGCCCCCCTGTTCTGTATCCACTATTCTACTGGGAGGTGGGTAAGCAAAGTTGTTACTAATTGCATATTGATTTGTATTCATTACGTCTGTTTTTATATCGATGTATACAGTGCTGACACCTCTGCATTGCTGCCCTTTATCCTTTTTTGTCGCTAATGATTTGGTTTGGGAATCCGGATACTTCTTTGTTGTCGCTGAGCCTGTCCTACGCCTTATTATTATAATATAAAATTAACCTTACTTTGCTCCTGATTGCTGGCCGTCTAGATCCTCTTACCTCCCCCTCCCCTTTTACGATTGTATTGAACGCGCTCTTTTACGTCTGCTCCTGTATTTTTAATTTGGACTTTTTGACTGCTTTATCGTATCGTGGCCGGCCAGATTGGTTGTAGGTCCAGCTTTGTTTATCCTTTCTGTACAAATAAAGGTTTAAAAAAAAAAAAAAAAAAGGGGTACCGTAGACACCCCCTGACCCCTAGGTTTTCTGAGGGGGTCTTAGGAGGCCCATATAGGCTAAAAAAAAAAGAATGTTTTAAATTTTCGCGGGGGGAGCGCACAGTACGCGTACCGGGGAGCGTACTTTGGTGAAAATTAGTGAAAAAAGTTAGAGAAAAGTAATCATTTTGAGTGATCAGAGGTAGGGTAGCTCTGAAAAGAGCTTTTGGGTTCTGTGGCTGATTTAGGTACCTATAGGTAGGTTCCAATGCACAGTCTTATATTCAGGAGGAATATTCTATTCCCCTCATCTGAGAAGTGCACACCAACTTCTCTGTAGATATCTTGCATGTTGTAACACAAGTTATTGTTGTATATTGAACCCATTCCATAGTCTCTCATGTAAGCAGAAACAGATTTATTCACATGTTTCCGTGCTTTCTCAAATTGTGGACAAAATTGGTTGGATCACTTCCATTTCTGTCTTTGGCATATATTGGAATATACCAAGGCAGTTTGTGGAAAAAGTGTCATCAATTGCCCAAAGGTGTCCTTTAAAACCATCTCCAGACCTACCCCAGTCCAAATGCCTAGGTATTTCCACCACAGTGCAAAATTATAAGGTCAGGGTGTGGCAGATGGTAAAAGGTTTTCACCAATGGTATCAATTGATGACATCTCAATCCTCTTTGGCCAATCCATTTTATGTGCACATTTGGTAAATCAAGGTTGAGAAAATTTCTGATAGCTGCATACCTTTGAGCCCAGTGAATGCAGCTATGTCCAATAATCCATACAGAATACATGGTGAGAGGAGGTTCTGGTGCAGTCAGATGAAGTGTGGGAATGAAATGGCAGTTGGAACAGTAGGAGTTTGAAAATAAACTGTGGAGTTTCAGTGCTCTTGAATCACAAGCAATGATTTGTGGATTCAGGTAGTTGAAAACTGAAAGTTAGGGTGCATGGTTCTGTTCTGTGAAAGAAGTAATTTGAATGGTTAAGAAAAAGTCATTAAAAGAAAGCTTGCACCTCATAAGCTGGTGTATTGAGAGGTCAAACATCCTTGCTAAGTTCAATTGCAACATTGTAGAATAAACTTTTAACCCTGAGAGGTGAGTGAGGAGGGAGTTGCTATGGTAACAGGCAGAAAGGGCTGAGGGGGGAAGGGTGTTGGTTTGAAAATAGAGAGGGAAGAGTTTTAATTGGTTAACACGAGGGATATGTGTGTAGAATTAGAGGTTTTCTGTGCCATTCATGGTTGCAGTGCCTGGAGTACATACCTTTTGCTCTGCTAAAGAAATATTGGTGTGTGTATCTGACACTGTTCTCAATCTCCCAAAGCATTTGTAAAGGTGAGTTATGATTCATTCAAAATAGATAGAGAGTTCAGATTAGGAAGCACATTGAGTTTTTTTGCTGTTGGTTTGTGTGATGTTTTTTGAAAATGCATGGTATCAATATTTGCAAGATAGAGGAAATGTATTTTGTAAAATAGTGAGTTTTCAGAACTGAAATGGAATTCTTGTACATAGGACCTACGCTGTGTTTCCAAAATGTTATTCAAAAAACGATTGTGGGGCAAATCAATGGTTTTACATTTTTGAGAAGGAATAAATAGTGTGTGCATGATTACATAAAAAGATTTGAACCTTTTACAATCATGTCACCTGTGTTACCTCAGATTAGGAAGCAGACTGAGCTTCTTTGCTGTTGGGTTGTGCCATTTTTTTGGTAATGCTTGGTAGGAATGTTTGCAATAGAGAGGAAATGTATTTTGTAAAATAGTGAGTTTTCAGAACTGAAATGGAATGCTTGTACATAGGACCTGCGCTGTGTTTCTAAAATGTTATTCAAAAAACGATTTTGGGGCAAATCAATGGTTTTAAATTTTTGAGAAGGAATAAATAGTGTGTGCATGTTTACATAAAAATATTTGAACCTTTCACAATCATGTCACCTGTGTTACCTCAGATTAGGAAGCAGAATGAGGTTCTTTGTTGTTGGTTTGTGTCATTTTTTGGGTAATGCTTGGTAGGAATGTTTGCAATAGAGAGGAAATGTATTTTGTAAAATAGTGAGTTTTCAGAACTGAAATGGAATGCTTGTACATAGGACCTGCGCTGTGTTTCTAAAATGTTATTCAAAAAACGATTTTGGGGCAAATCAATGGCTTTTACATTTTTGAGAAGGAATAAATAGTGTGTGCATGATTACATAAAAGTATTTGAACCTTTCACAATCATGTCACCTGTGTTACCTCCGATTAGGAAGCAGACTGAGCTTCTTTGCTGTTGGGTTGTGTCATTTTTAGGGTAATGCTTGGTAGGAATGTTTGCAATAGAGAGGAAATGTATTTTGTAAAATAGTGAGTTTTCAGAACTGAAATGGAATGCTTGTACATAGGACCTGCGCTGTGTTTCTAAAATGTTATTCAAAAAACGATTTTGGGGCAAATCAATGGTTTTACATTTTTGAGAAGGAATAAATAGTGTGTGCATGATTACATAAAAATATTTGAACCTTTCACAATCATGTCACCTGTGTTACCTCAGATTAGGAAGCACACTGAGGGCCTTATTTATGAAAACAGCGATGTGTCAGTTTTCACTGCGCACTCTTTGCGACACCAATGATGCGTCATATTTAATGTATGACGCATCATGTCGCAAGGAGTTACAGATAAGTCAGTATTTCTGACGTATCTGTAAACGCAAAAGTGACGCATTGCTGGAGTGTGTCACAAAAGTGACGCAACTCCAGCAATGCGTCTTTTCAAATGGGGAAAGCCCCATGTGAAAGGGTTTGCGTCAGTCTTACGCCTGCTGTGAGGCAGGTACAAGATTTTGACATAACAGCGTCCTAAAAGTGACGCTGTGAAATCTCATAGATTTCACTGCGTCACTATTACAAGGTTTTTTACGGGGGAACGCCCCCTCTGCATACATTATACCTGACGCAGGTATAATGTGGCGCAGGGGTTTAAAAAGTGACGCATCTACCTAGATGTGTCATTTTTTAAATATGGCGCAACAAGGCACATGTTTTATGCTGCCGATGCGTCACAAAAAGTGACGCATCACCAGCGCAAAACTGACGCAGGGCCTCATAAATGAGGCTCTGAGCTTCTTTGCTGTTGGTTTGTGTCATGCTTTTTGATAATGCTTGGTATCTACATTTGCAAGATAGAATATTTTTATTTTACGAAAGAGGTTTCAGTAGTGAAGTTGAATGCTTGTACATAGGACCTGTGCTCTGTTTCTAAAATGTTATTCAAAAAACGATTTTGGGGCAAATGAATGGCTTTTACATTTTTGAGAAGGAATAAATAGTGTGTGCATGATTGCATAAAAATATTTGAACCTTTCACTATCATGTCACCTGTGTTACCTCAGATTAGGAAGCATACTGAGCTTGTTTGCTGTTGGTTTGTGTCATTTTTATGGTAATGCTTGGTAGGAATGTTTGCAAGAGAGAGGAAATGTATGTTACCTGTGTTTCCTCAAATTAGGAAGTGGATTGTGCAGATGAGGTGAGGCATGTCCAGGGGTGCAAAGGAGTTGAGGCCTGTGTCCATGAGTGCAATTGAGAGGACTTACCTCCTCTGACTCTTAGACAAACATTATCTAATCTGTGGCCCTTCGACAGGCCTCAATACATTGAGTATAATTGATGGTAACAGGGTGCAGATGAGATGAGGCGTGTTCAGGGGTGTAAATGAACTGAGGCCTGTCTAATGGTGCAGATGAGTTGAGGTCTATTCTGGGTTGCAGATAAGGAGAGGATTGTCCAGGGGTGCATAGGAGGTGATGCCTGTGTTGAGGAGTGTAGTGGAAGAGAGGTCTGTCCAGGGGTGGAAAGGAGGTGGAAAGGAGGTGAGGGCTGTGTCTAAGAGCGCAGTGGGGGATAGGCTTCATGAAGTGCAGTCCAGTGCACTCTTAGACACCGGCCTCACCACCTATGCTCCCCAGGACAGTCCTTACCTCATGTGTACAATCTGCTTACTAATCTGAGGAAACACAGGTGATATGATTGTGAAATGTGCAAATATATTTTTTTAATCATGCAGATACTATCTAATCCTTGTCAATAATATAAAACCAATTCATTTGCCCGAAATATTTTTTTTGAATTATATTTAAAAAACAGAGATAAGGTCATATGTATAAGTATTATAGTGTTTATATTGTTTGCTTATTGTCATTGTTTTGTTGTTTGGTAATAGTGGTCTATAATGATTTTTTTATTTTTTTTTGTTTTCCACAGATTAAAATCAAGATTTCAATAGTAAGGAAATATGCCCTCAAGGGAAAGGAGACGAAAAGATAATAAGCGGAAAAAATCAAAAACAGCAACGGAATTAAAGCAGTCTCCTACAACAAATACTTAAAAAAACAGGAAAAAAGCTCCTGGTAAGACAACTAAGTCTTTCTTATGGAACATATGTAGATCAAAAAAAATGTTGGACAGAATGTAGAAAAAGAGAAGGAGAGAGCAAATTTGAAGAGGAAGGAGAGATTCCGAAATTTTTTTACTACTGCAGCAGGAGACAATAATATGTATAGGAATAGAAGGCAAAATCAATTTAGGGACATTCGTAAATGAATGTTTCGCAATAGGGTGGTTTTAAATTTGTTACAAAATATTAAAAAAGGTAAACAGAGATCTGCTTTTTATAAGAAAAAGAAAAGTGTAGAGAAGATTGTTGATCATGCTTTTGAAGTTAAGAAAAAAATATTTATTTTAATAATCAATAGAATTAGGACACTTAACAAGACAATTGATGTTTTCAAATCAAACAGTAAATGGAAAAGAGTAATTAATCAGACTAATTTTTGTAAAGTTTTTTCTGGAGAATGGATGCACAGTTCAAGGTGTGAGCCATTTTTTAATGAGGAGAGTTACTTTCAGGAGAATTATGTAGTGCATGCAGTTGACACCAGTGGTCGAGCATATGAGGTGAAAGACGGTTGTCCGATTGAAAAAGAGAAACTTGTGCCTAGAGAACCAGAAGAGGTGTTAACTGATCAAGTTTTAGGGAGATGTACTAAGGGTCCAGTGTACACTTGGAAGTGTAGTAGTATTTGTAGTGTGCGACAGGAATCAATTGATTTGTTTTGTAATTTCTTACGTACATATAGTAAGAAAACTCTAAAACAGAAAATGAAGATGTTGCAAGACTTAGATCCTTGCAGAGTGAGAGAAAACACAGGTTTGCAAGGGCATTCACTGGCTTGTCTTTCTGGAAAAGTCTGTCAGAGTGTTTTTCATCATTTTAGGATGATAGCAGTGCATCATAACAAGGAAATTAGTGAGAAGGTTGTATTATGCAAAAAGTCCATCACTTAAGCTTAAACAATTAAACAGTGCTCTTTTGCATGGAACTGAATTAGATGTGAAGAAGGTTTGTGAAGAAATTGAGATTGGTTATTTTAGTGAAAAAGAGGACAGTGTAGAAATTGACACAGAAATTCAAGGTAATGTGGAAGACAATGTACAGATTTCAACTACAGAAAAGTTTGACCAGGAAATTATCAGGTTTAAGGTGAAATCAAGTGAAAGGCCGAATTTTACTTGTGTGTGTTGTCGACGATCTCATTATAAGCATCAAACTAGATTAGTTGATTTATACGTAAAAAAGTGAAAAGATAAATAATTATGAGTGCAAGGATTTTGCAACTTATTTGTGGGTGGAGAATTTTTTTGATTTGAGTTCTGATCAGCGTATTTGTAAATATTGTTATGATAAATTAAATCAAAACAGAATGCCTGCTAGAGCTGTTCATAATAATCTTGAGTTGATAGACATTCCTCCTGAATTGATGGATTTAAATACATATGCGTTTATTTTGATTCAATATGTCCATCCTTTTCAGGCAATTGTTCGCATGGAGCCTAAGATAGGGAAATTGCCTCCTTCAGATTTACAGAGAGGATTAAAGAGAAGAGTTGTTTATTTGCCTCTAGATTTCAAGAAAAATATTGATACAATTGGTGTAGAGAAAGTGGAAGAAGAACCTCTGGTTATTCTAGTCAATGGGGTTCCGACAAAGAGTAAGAAAATCTGGCAATATTTAGTGGATGTTAGGAAAGTCAAAAAGGCAACGTTGTATTTGGTCAAAAACAATGAGTACTACAAACATGTATGTGTTGGAGCAGAGGAAACAGCTGCAGATGAAGACAGTGATTGTTCAGCTGGCCAAATTGAAAAAGTTGATGTGTCTAGAAGTGAATAAATATATGAACATTATACTGTTCATCCTTTGCATTCCAAAGAAGTAATGGGGAATGCAATTGACTTGTTTCAAATAAAATCAGCAAAAGGAAGTCCCATTAGTGTATGGAAGAAAGTTTGGAAGCTCGTTGTTTTCCACAGCTATTTCCAACAGGTCGAGGTGGACGATATGACGATCGACCACTTCAAATTCCAACATCTGAACACCGGACTTTAAGATTATATGCTGAAGATCCAAGGTTTCGTCAATGCATCCCATATTTGTTTCATCTACTGTATGAAAGTGACTTGTCTGGGCTTTCTTATGCAGTAAACCATATACTGAAAAGTGGAGCACATCTCCAAAATGTTTCGGCGAGGGACTTTATGGAGAAAGTTAATCTGCAAGATAATATTTTGGAATCTCATCTAATCAATCTCATGGCATGTCAGCGTGGTACAAACGAGTATTGGTACCGTCGTCATGGGGAATTGAAATGTATGCTAAGAAACTTAGGAACTCCTACATGGTTCCTCACTCTTAGCTGTGCCGAGTATGCATGGGACAACTTACTTCAATTTATACGCGAGGCAAATGCAAATATACAAAATATAGAATTCAAAACACCTGGAGAACTGTGTTCTTTGGATACAGTGAATGTATGCAGATATTTTAATCATAGATTTGAAGCTATGATGTCTTTCATTACCAACAAAAAAATCCTCCCCTTGGAGAGGTTTTGTATTTCTTTTGGAGAAAGGAGTAAGAAGCGAGAGGTGCTCCTCACATACATATATGTTGTTGTGGATTAAAGATGCTCCCAAATTTGGAACAGATTCGGATGAGACAGTGATGAGCTTCATTGAAGAGTATTCAACATGTGCTGTTCCGAAAACTACTGAAGAAAACAGTTTAAGGCAACAAGTTTTACGCTTTCAATCCCATCGTTGTGGAAAGTACTGTTGTCGAAAATTCAGAAACAAGGACAAGTTCTACACAAAATGTTTTGGTTTTCCACGAGCAGTGATTTCTAAAGGAGGAGTAAATAATTTGATGTCTTCTCTGCGACATACTGTGACGAGGAAATCACCCAAAAATACATACAATTTAAAAAGAAACGAAGAGTCCAAGTACATCAACGACTACAACCCAGTGATTTTGTCCATGTGGAATGCTAACATGGATATTCAATTTGTTGCTGACAACTCTATTGCTGTGGCTCGATATGTGACGTCTTACATCACAAAAAAAGAAAAGACAGAACTGAAGGAAATGTGGGAGGACATTTCACATGAAAAGAGTATAAGCAAGAAATTATACAGTTACAGTCTAAAGATGTTGTCATATCGAGAAATTGGAGCATATGAATGTTCCGATCGATTGTCATCAGCAAGTCTATATGCCAAATCTAGAACCATCATTTGGGTGAGTCTAGGTCTTGCTGCAACACGAAACCGAGTTTTGAAATCTGTAAAGTAAATAGAGTATTTGGCGGAGAAAGAACCAGAAAGTACAGATATTTTGAAGACAAACATGTTGGATACATACTATCCTAATAGAAGTCCTTATCTTGAGAACGCTTGTCTCTATGAAGTTCTGAAAATATATATTTATAATGAGGAACATCAGAGAAGATATCAATAATGGAATATATGCTGTCATTGGATGTGAAGGATGTCTAGTGAAACAGAGAAAAGGTCATTTGATTAATCATCGAAAATTGAGTTGTGAAAATCCAGACAAAAGAGAATTTTACTATTTAGCTCTTTTGCAACTCTTTAAACCATGGCGTACAGAAGAGGAACTACTTGGAGATTTTCTCTGTTACGAATACTCTCTTAATGCAACGAAGGATACCATAGAATGTCCTGTTTTTCCAAATTATCTGCAAATGTTGAATGAAGAAATAGAGCAAGAAGCAACAATTGCTGCAGAGATTGCGAGAGACAGTTCTCAAGACAGTCAGAGTTCTGCTTCATTGAGTCAGGATCCACTAGGAGGACCAATTATCCAAAATGAAGCTGCCACTGCTATGGATGAGTTGGAAAGAGCTATGGAGCAAGCTCAAGAGGATGTAATTAATTTAGAAGATTTGGTGAAACAATTAAACCTTGAGCAGAAATATGACGAGGATATATGATATCTTCGTCAGATATATGACAGATATATGACGAAGTCACAGAACAGGTTGAACATGGATTCAGTCATGAGAAGAAAGAGTGCTCATGTACATCATTTAAGACTGTCCAACTGTACGTGAGTGGAGAAGCAGGAACTGGAAAAAGTTTTCTGATTAAAGCAATTGCAACTTATCTGCAGAAAAGGACTGAATCACCGCTGTCTTGTGTTGTTACCGCTCCAACTGGGCTGGTAGCACATAATATTAAAGGGATTACTTTACATCGTTTACTGATGCTGCCAGTGGAGCATGATAACAAATTGCAATACCACAAGCTATCTGGAGATGCGTGTTCCGAAGTTTCCAGAGTCCTGAAGAAAATGAAACTTCTTATCATTGATGAAGTAAGCATGGTCTCAAATCTAATGCTTGCTTTTGTGCATTTGAGAATGCAAGAAATTCTTAGAACAGAGTATGATGTGTTATTCGGAGGAAAACACATTATTGTTTTTGGAGATCTACTGCAGTTGACTCCAGTGAAAGGACAACCAGTGTTTAAAATGGTCACGCATGAAGATACCAGGAAGTGCCTAGGAAGCATTGGTAAACGTTAATATATGGTTAAATTTCAAATATGCAGAACTACTCCAAAATATGCGGCAGGCAAAGGATGAAGATTATAAAAATATTCTACAAGATGTAAGAATCGGAAAAGGAAGTCAGCATGGGAAAGAAGCTTTACATGGACGATTTATTTCAAATTTGTACCCAAATGAAAACATTCTTCCAGAGAATATTTTTAAGAAAATTAACGAGAAGAAATCTGGCATATGTTTGATGCCTACTCTGAAAGAATGTTCCATGTTCAACAACAAAATGTTAAAGTTAGAAAATGAAGAGATTGTGAAACTGGAAGCTATAGATAAAATAGAGCATATGGGAGCAACAATTATTTTGTCAGAAAATTTGAAATCAAAATTAGATTCATTAGAGAAGACTATATCTAAAACTGCTGGTTTTGAAAAGACTCTGAATGTGTGTTTAAATTGTCGTATCATTTTGAGAAGGAATTTAAATGTTGAAAGAGGTCTGGTAAATGGAGCAATGGGTCATGTTGTTGGTTTTCTGAATTACAAAAATAGAGATGGAATTGAAATTTAAAAAATTAAATTTGATGGCATTGACGAAATAGAACAAATTTGTCGTTGTTCAGCTAGATTTTTGCTTGTGAAAGACTTATATGTTCGCCGAAAACAGTTTCCTGTTTGTTTGGCATATGCAGTGACAATTCATAAATCTCAAGGATTAAGTGTAGATAGTGCTTTGGTGAACATTGGAAGTTCTGTGTTTAAAGAGGGTATGGCATATGTGGCATTATCACGAGTCAGAACTTTATCAGGATTGTACTTGATTGAGTGTGATGAAAGAAAGATTTGTGCTGATCTAGATTGTGTTAAAGAATACAATAGGTTAAGAAGAGAGTATGCTCCACATTTGCCTCAATATCCTCTGTTTGAAAAACGTGTGGTAGGCCGAAAAAGAAGAAATGAGAATAATTGCAGTGAGGTACTAGCAAAAAGACAAAAAGTAGATGAAACTGTAATTGTAAGCAGAAAGAAAAAGGATTCTGTTAAAGATGTTGTTGGATTTCAGTTTGAAAACAGTGTCAACTGCTATGCTAATGTAGTCGTTAATGTTGTTTTTTTTCTTCAAAATTTACAAGAACAGATTGTTGAAAATCGGGATCAAACATTCTGCTGTTTATTGAATTCTGTGTTTGAGAAATGTAGCAGTGATAGAGCAAAAATAGAAAGTGTTTCAGAAATTAGAAATGTTCTAGACATATGTTCTGGTCAAAATCAATTTCCACAGATTATTCAGCAGGATTGTCAGGAATTTTTAATGTATATGTTTGATGTATTGGAAGATGAAGGAGTAGATATAAAAAATCTTTTTAGTCTTTCTTATCAATGGCAGCATGACTGCGACAACTGTAGTTTATCAAGTAGTACTAGAATAGACACTGAAAGATTTATATATTTGAGTTTACCAGACTGCAAATCAGTGCCTTTTAAAAATCTAGTTAAAGCAGCTGATCACAATATGGTGTGTACCCAATGTAAGTCTGCAATGCTGTCCACATTATTTTTACAAACTTATGGTAAATATGTGATTTTAATGTTCCAAAGATGTAGACCTGATGGAAGTAAATTGTCAACTTCTATTAAAAATGTTGTGGCTTCTCAGTTATCAATTTCAGGAAGAACCTTTGCAACTGTAGCTATTATTTATCATGACGGTCCTTCAACAACATCAGGGCATTACACATGCTATTTAAAAAGTTGTAAAGGTTGGACCCTTTGTAATGACACTCATTTGACTTTCAAACAACGTTTGCCTTTTGACTTGAAAAATTCATATCTAGTGTTTTTAGAACCAAAATTTAAGTAAAGGTAATTGGCCTATGAAGACGGGAGCAGTTAATAAAGGTTAGTTTGCTGTTTAAAATTATATTCAGAGTAAAAGTGATCAAGATAATATAAAAAATTGAGTTGTCATATAGGTACTGTAAGTGGATCTCATAGTAAGTGATATCAGTATTATAGGAAATGATGAACATGAGTGAGTCAGAGATGGAATTACGAAAATGTAAATATTGTGAAAATGTTGTTTGAGCCTTTCTTTCAGAACGTCGGAAAAACGGTAATTTTAGAGTTTGTTTTAATTAATTTGAACATATACTGATACATCTGACACTATTTGGCCTTAAGGAATGGTGAAGGAATGAGCAAAGAGTTATGACTGAACAGAAGGAGTATATGAAAATAATGAAAATATTTCAGATGTTCTTCGAGGTTTTCTTCTAGAAAGTCGATGAAATGGAATTTTTAGAGAACAGCAGAGTACTTTCCAACGAAAAGGACCTTCATGATATACTATTTGGCCTAAAGGAAAAGTAAGTGAATCAAAGATTAGTGTACATTTGTTATTTTTAAGTTTAGATGGGTTTTTTTAAAACACAATCTTTTTGATTGTGTTTTTTTCCCCGCTGTCATATGATGAGTAGTTTGAACTCACTTTTTTAAGTGAAATTCAATATATTCTGAGAACAGCAAAAATAAACTATGTAACATGTTGTACAAGTTAATCTATAGTTTGTATTCTGTAATTTAAATTATATTCCCATTGTCTCACACTCACTTTCTTTTTTCCACCCTCTTCCAGCCCTTTTTACTCACTTATAATGTCTTTCTTTCACTCTCTTTCAACCCCGTTCTTTTACTCCACTTCTTTCACAACCCCTCATTCTCATTTCAACTGTCTGCATCCCCTCTCTCCCTTGCATAACTATTCAGCTTTCAGTCTGTCTGCTTTACTTTCCTTTTCCGTATTTTCTTCCTTTGCTCTTTTAGTAATTCCTCTTTACTCACTCACCAGTATTGTCGCACTCTATCACTATAAATCATCCACTCTCCCTCGCTTATCTTTGTTTCCTCCTTTCTTTTGACCTCTTCTCTCTATTTTCCGTTCATTACCTCTATGTCCTTAGTCCTTCACTCTCCTTGTGTTATGTTCACTTGCGTTTATCTACCTTCTATCATTTCTCTTACAACAACTTCACTGCTCCTCTCTCATCGTTCATCAACCTATTTCTTTTAGTCCGGTTTCATTACTACCCCTCATTTCCTATCTTTCAGTGTCCTTCTCTTTACTTTCATCACCGAATCACTTTCTCTCAGTACCACTGCTTTAGTCCTCTTCTCCTCTTTTTCCTTCTTTTGCTCCCTTACTCATTTTTCTTTCCTCACTCATTGTACTCCACTTCACTCAGTCCTTCCCTTAGTCTCTCTGTCTACTAACTTCCTCACTCCTTTTCCCTCAATCCTCCTATATTATCCTCTCTCCCTTCATCCCTTCACTCTATGACTCTCCTTCACTTACCCTTAGTTATCTTCCATTCCTCATTCTTCTAACTGCATCCTTTATTAGACTCCTTTCCCTCTCAGTCATTATCTTTTTACTTACTCCTGTTTCCTGATTTAGTTTTGCTAACTCATATTCTTTTAGTATCTTTCTTACCTTCAGTTCATTTTTCTCTTGTTCTCTTCCTTTCTGTCAGTGAATCTATATGCCTTACTGTTAGTAATTTGCTCTCCTTCTATTTCTTTTTCCCTCTTTTTGTCCTTCTACCTTACTTTATTTCTAAATACACTGTTATGATTTTTAACCTCTTCATTTGTATCTTTAATTTTAAATACATATTTTACTAATTATAACTTATTTTTTCTTCTCTCTTTACAGATACAAAATGTAGTAAAAAAATATAATTAAAGTTACATTTATTATATGGTAAGGGGGACTAAAAAAATGTAGTTTGTCATGACCCTTTGCTTTAACCTCACTACTATTTTCTTTCTCAACCTACCTCAGTCCTGTTTCTTCACTCTGCTTCCCTCACTTATTCATATTCTCCATGTTTACTCCCCTTTCCCTATTCCCCTCCTACATTCAACTTCTTTCAGTCCCCATTCTTTACTTCCCTTAACCTCTGTTCCCTTCCTTTGCTCACTCACTCATTCTCTTTCCCTTAATCATTTACTTCACTCCTACACACACACCTCCCCCCAACACACACACCCCCCTCTGACATACACCCCACACACACACCACACACACACCTCACACACACACACACAGCCACACACACACTCCTCACACACACACACCCACACATCCCACACACACACACACACTCCACACACACCTCACACACCCACAACTCCACCCACACCCAAACACCCCACACACCCACATCCACACACACACCTTACACCCCCACACCCCCGCCTACACCCACTGACTCCCTATAAGTCACCCACACTGCCTTACTTACCTTTCTTTCCTGTTTCACTAAGACTCTTTCAGTAACTCCTTCCTTTACTCTCTCTCTCTTTTCTCTCTGTCACTCCCCATGTCTTAACCTTATTCACTTTTATCCACCCTCTTTCACCCCTCTTTACTTACACTCACTGCTCTTTTCTCACCCTCCCCCACTGTTGTTCATTTATTACGGTTCCGTCACTACCCCTCATTCCCCATTCTTTACTGTCCTTCCTTTTACTTTCAACACCCACTCACATTCTACCAGTACCTCTACTTTAGTCTTCTTTTTCTCTCTTCCCTTCTTTCGCACCCTTATTCATTTTCCTTTTCTCACTTACACCCTATTACACCTTCTCTGTTTTTTACTATGTAATAAACAATCCCTCTGTGTTGCTCCCTCTAGCTCTTTTTCTATTAACATTACTCTCTCTGTGTTCTTCCCTCATGCTCAGTCTTTCTTTCTTTCTTTTTATTTTTTTTGGGGGGTGCGCGCCCCGGTGCGCGCCCCGGTGCACGTACCGGTACGCGTACCCTAAGGAAAAAAGAATGACAGCGATTCTTTAAAAATATAGGTTTATTTTTTATAAATTAAAGGTAGTTATATTTTTTTATTGTTTTTGTTAACATTTTTTACTTTTTTTGGCTTTTCTGAACACTTTAAAAAAAAAATTGTATTTTTTATTGGGAGAAACAAAAAACAGGGAATTGTAAACAGCTCAACTGGAGCAAAAAAAATTAGGGTTTTTTGGGGCAATTGTGGTTGTCACCAGCAAGAACGATGAGCTTTACGCTCTGCTCACCATAGCTGATGGTCTTACCACAAAAAATACAAGTAACCCTGAATTCACCAAACCGTGGTTGGATGATTGGCATTGTCTCCCTTGTGTCTGGTCCCGATTGACTGGGTTGCTTTCTTTTGGAGGTGCTGGATGAAGATTGGGGAAGGTTACGGGCCATTTCTCTCATCTCTGCAGCAGCATAGTTCCTGGGATGCTTGCGCTGCATATGCCTAATCCTGGTGTAATTACCAAATGAATATTTCCTATTAGGGTTCCCCCTTGAAAGTTCCATGCCACAGATTAGGCAAGTCCCCTTTGGTGCATTGACTTTCTTTTTGCCCTCTGGAATAGAAAAAAACTCCCATACTATGTGCTCCTTTGGCTTATATGGGGTATTGTCTTCTTGGAGGAATGTCCTTCTCCCCTCCTCATCCTCCTCCTCCTCTTCTTCTTCCTGACCACCAAAGTGATGTTGTGGTGGTCCTCTTGGTGGTGGTGGTGGTGGTGGTGGTGCAGATGCTCCAGCTGCTGCTGCTACTGTAGCCATTTTAAAGTAGAAAAGATTAGAGACAGATCTCCAAACAGGTCTTCCTCAAAAGTGTTATTTTCAAGTCACATGATCTGAGCTTTCATCATTTGGAAACCAAAACTGATCTGCACCAATGAAAAGTGTTATTTTCAGATCACATGACCCGACGCGCTTACGCTACGCGCCCTGGGGCGCGCCCGGGGGGCGCGTAGCGTAAGCGCGTCAGGACGTTGCGCGATCGTATGTGCTCGCGTACTTCCGGGTGCGCTTACGCAGTGCATCATATGACGCATCACGCGGTTACGCGAAACGTCACAATGTTGTTTTCGTTCGCGAGAATAGCGCTAACGGGACGCTCACCGGTACGCACCCCGGGGCGCGCCGCAACATTGCACTGACGTTCACTTTTGATGGATACTGGAGCACATGCGTGCCATCAATAATATTGATGAATCCTATCCTGTAGCCAGACATTTTAACAAATTACATGGGCACAACAGGGATCTGTTGGCCTATTTTTGTCTGGACAGTGTACCATCACTCCCACGAGGGGGAGATCGTTTACAAAAATTACGACGTCTCGAATCACGTTACATAATAGATCTACAGAGTAAAAGCCCGGCGGGGCTTAATACACATGAGGAACTTGCAGTTCATTTGGGATATTAAGGAGTGAATGTAACAGAGAGACATTATGAACTTTATGATAATATGTGTATAATTTTCTCTATTTTATGAAATATTTTGCTTTTATGGAACTGTAAATTGGAATATGTATATTGTATTCTTCACATGGCTCGACAAGTTATGAGATATGCCCATCTGTGGGCTTGATTAAAGCATGTAGAGATTTTGCCCATCCAAGGCTTTATCAAATGCTGCTTATATTGTAATTGTGCAATTATGTAGTTGGATAATTGTATTCACATTATTTTCCAACAAATAATCTCTTAGATATGAGAGTTGCAGAGTAGACATTCTAAGATGGCGATATATTTGCTACTTAGTTTTGTCCTTTCTTTATTTTCTTGCCATTCACATGATGACGAAATACAACATGATTTAAAAGTAATGGCGGCGCGTCTGTGCCTCGCAATTGACAAAGGCGAAGTGCCGAAACGCGTCTTGTCCATGCTTGGGTAACCAATAAAAGTTTTGTTGGTATCTTTACCCCCCCTGAGAGTGCTTTTTTCTGGTTCTCTACGAACATTGGAAAATTTGGGAGCAATTATATATATATATATATATATATATATCACCGTGTACCGCGTTTCACAGGCAGCCTCTCGCCTACTCGCAGAGCTGCACAGAAACCTCGGACACGGACCAGTGCAACTTTTTCTTTAATGACACAGAGTCTGCCGCATATATATATATAAGTATATTACCTACTGGCGGTCGCCAGTAGGTATATATAGTTAGGATTTTTTCTCTATGGAATTTTTGAAAATTCTATGTCTAATAACTTTGGCGTTTGTGGACGGAATTGGCAGAAATTTTCAGGAAAATGGCACATTTTGTTTCTGAGCAGCCACTGAAAATTGGGGGGGGGGTTCGTCCAGGGGGGGTCGAGAAAAAAGGGGGGTCCCAAAACGTGTTTTCAACATTGAGTTTTCCATAGGGCGGTTGGCCTCACTTTTAGCCCGAACGGCTGAATGGATTTGCACGAAACTTGGCAAAATTGTAGGGACTGGTAGCCCGATGTGCCTTTTGTAGGTCTCAATATATGTGCTACAGTGGATTTTGAGAAATTAACGTTTAAAAAAAGATATATATCTGTAACAGCGGACCGGGCAGCGCTCCAGGATGCGTACTTTTCGCGCAACGGAGCTTTGTGAAGCGAAGCTGATTGGTTCTCCGGCGTCTGTCAACATTCCAAACAGTCCGTAGCGGCCGCCATCTTGTCTCTCGGTAGGATCGAGAGACAAGAGGAGGCGAAAGCGAAGGGGCAAATGACCATAAGGGGGAATAGTAGATCCTCGCTGACCCCCTAGGTTTGATGTGGAGGTTTTAAAAGGGCCCCGCGGGGCAAAACAAAAAAAATAATAATAATAATCGAACGGCTTTATGGATTTGCACGAAACTTGGTAAAATATTAGGGACTGGTAGCCCGATGTGCCTTTGCTAGGTCTCAATATATGTGCTCCAGTGGATTTTGAGAAATTAACGTTCAAAAAAAGATATATATCTGTAACAGCGCTCCGCTTCGCGTAACGGAGGTTTGCGAAGCTGATTGGTCATTCTGTCACTGGGCTATAGTTGGGCTACATCTGGCTGATATTTGGGCTACATTTGTTTTTTTTCGTCTCTGGCGGCCATCTTTGGGCTACATTGGGCTACATTGGGCTTCATTGGGCTTCATTGGGCTACATTGGGCTACATTTGGGCTCCAACATATATATAGGCCAATGTAGCCCAATATATATTTTTCAAAGTTAATTTTCGTAAAAACCACTGGAGCATATATCTTGAGACATAGCAAAGGCACATCGGGCTACCAGTCCCTACAATTTTGCCAAGTTTCGTGGAAATCCATTCAGCCGTTCGAGCTAAAAGTGAGTCCAACCGCCCTATGGAAATGAAGGAAATGAATGGGTAATTTGTAATTAGCAAATAGCTCATCGCAAACTAGGAATGGTAAAGAATCGCTATTTATTCCTTAAAGTTCGCTATTTAGGAAATGCAAAAAACTTTGATGATACATATGGCGGTTCATCTCTAACAAGATAAGAAGCATAGGGATAGATTTATGATGACTGGCGCATCACCAGGGATGTGTTAGTCATTCTGTGCCGCTGTTCCGTCACCTATGGTGTGCTGCATTTACAATGCGGCGCATCATGGGGCAAAAACAGCACAGATGCGTGATGTATCTGTGCCGTAAAGGTGGCGCATTGCTGGAGTTGTATCGCAAGTGTGATGAAGCTCCAGCAAGGGTCGGGGGTGCCCCTGTCGCAGGGTTTCTGTTCTCACACAGAACTGTGGACAGAGGATTGGAACCTCGGCGAATTAGGGTGTCCCAAAACTCACCTTAGTAATCAAAAACCCCTTAGCAAGCTAGGTACAGTGTCACATTGGATATAACAAACTCTCAATGTTTAGACAATCCAGAATATGAACTTATAGTACCTCAGGATACGTGGAACTCATGAACAGTCGGTCGTTATATATTTCTTAGAAACCAGAACATGGAGTTAAGAAGAACACATGTGTATTTGAAATGTTTATTTACTAATGCCGTCTTCTCAGGCGTAGTATCTTAGATAATACAAGTACACATATTATCAGTAGCAAAATTACCAGCATAGTTACTAGTACATAAAAAGCGAATGGTGACAGTATGTTAACATGCTGTAAATGAATAAGAGTTAGCAACACTTATAAGCAGCCGCGGGCCGTGGAGGGAGTTACGGTGGGGCAGGGAGGCGGGGAGGGGGAGGGGCAGGGTGGAGAGGGCTCCACCCTGCTTCTCCCCCTCCCCGCCTCCCTGCCTCACCGTAACTCCCTCCACGGCCCGCGGCTGCTTATATCTCACCCTCCCTAATACACATATTATTTAATTGCTAAGAAGGTCTCTTTGTGTTGGTTTAGGGCGTGCCCATACTTTAGTGTCTTAGATTTGAAGGAATCACATCAGCATACACCAGCTCTCTCTTCATGTGAACCGCATCAAGTGTTGTGTATGTGTGTTCGGCAAAGCAATATAAAACCCGCCTCATGCCCAGAATTGGCAGAAGTTGCACTTATGTTATGAGTATGAAGTCGTGGAGATCAGACCTCATAACAATTCTGTATCGTGTTGTTCTTGAAACTTTAGCACTCGCTGTACAGATATAGTTTAACAAGCAAAGCAGATAGTAGAGCAATAACATATTATTCTCATGTAAACCACGATGAACTACTAGGTTGAAAGCTAAAGCAACAACTAAGTGTGGTGTGCAGAAGTTGCAAAAAAGGAAAAATGGCGTTTAAACCGGTAATGAGCCCATGCTAACTTAACACGGTGTAAAGATATCCAGGACCTAGATGACACCTCCCCATGATCCGGAAACGAACTGAATAAGATAATAGAAGTGCCATCTCATGAGAGCAGATTGCAAGTTTATATGTGGACGGTCCGCAAGGTAAAGCATTAAAAACTAGGAAAATTTAATGCTAAAGAAAAATAAAACAGCCAAGTACTTTATCGAGTCTTAAGCCAATAGGCAAGGTAAATAATAAAAACTTGACAAATAAGTCAATGAATTGTCAATGAAATGCTAGTACTCAGCATATCAAACATGAAAAAGGTCTATGACATAACTGTGTATGCAAAATAAGCTGCAACAGCCTCCAATAGGAAGTCACCGTCTTCATCCGAAAACAGTTCAGCCATCCAATTTAAAAGCGGAAAAGAACATACGTGCTCTCCCAGCACCGGATCCTCTATCACCATCAGAGGACAGCTCGGTGGGTTTTCAAGAAAGCTCTGTTCCAAGAAAGACTGTGTTGCCGCCAGTAAATTCCAGGGACCAATTAGTCCATGCATCAATGCCACAGCCATAATCCTTTCGCCAGGACAAACCAACTCGTGAGTAATGATAGGAGTCATCAGCTGATTAAAGTTGACGTCAGGAGAAACCGGTCCGCAGAGACACAAATCAATGGCCCAATCGAAATCACAGGTCAGGCAGTGAAATACAGGCTGGACACAGGTGAAGTAGGAGAATCGAAAAGATAATCCATATGCCGTGCTTAATATCGCCAATGGCATTGTGCCATAATATTCTAGCATGCGATTGCGGAACAGTGTCAGCAGCTGCAGGGCGGGAGGTTGCATAGGAGGGACATCCATATTTAAAAATGTAAAAAAGCACAAGAGCGTCCGCTGGTAATGCAAGTAAAAATGGCAATCCGCGAAGCAGAGTGGAAAAAATAGAATGAAAGAAAGCAGGGATGACTCCAAAGATTTTCTCAAATGAAGTCACGAGACCACTGGTAACAACTTTAAAAAAGTGCGCCAGGGCCTTTGTGGAGGATGCGTTAAAGATAGTCCGAACCATCTTGCTGAAATGGAAAGGCAAATCTGAATTGAAAAGGGTCTGCACCTCTGTACGGGTGTTCGCTATGTGAAGCACGAAAGTTTCACGGGCCGAACTCAAGGCCACCTCCCTCTGAGACAAAAGAGCTCTTATTCTTGCCATGCCGTTGAAATCTGCTCCCAAGGTTGGTATTTGTGGCGAGATTGAAAACTCCCTATGTTCATGTGTGGGAGGAAATAGAACATTTCTGCAGCAAATAACCCGTTCACTTACTGTTACGATAAAAGGAATACTTTTAATTAACCCAGAACAATCTTCATTATTGAGCATCAAATAACTACCATTTTCCAACAACTTGAACGTGGGGATGATAGCAGGAACTGGCGTGCCTTGCAACACGCAAGCCATATTTGGTCGGTGTTTGTTGCATGAACCGTGTAACTGTATGTGCCTACACATTAGTGAATGATCTGGCGTCTCAGTGCATTCCTCTCCATTCAGATAAACTTCTTGATCATCTTTGAAACATCTGTATGTGTATGGAAGCGACCAGACCTCATGAAGAAAAGCACTACCTAAAGGTTCATAACGACCTATTGGTATATATTTCATACAATTTGAAAACTTATATAAAGCAAAAGGCAGCGTTATTAAACCGTGGATAAGGCACGTTGCCAAAAAACCCGCAATCCTCTGCTGATGATGTCACTGAGCATGTCATGAATGATGTAATATGTGACATCATCAGCAGTGGATTACGGGTAATAGTATCTCTAGTTTACTCCCCTATAGCTGTCTTTCTTTTAACATAAGTGTCTGTTTCCTTCCCTTATACTTACTGTTTTTGGTTCGCTTCCGGTTCGCGTACCGGCGAGCGAACTGGGAAGCGAACTAAGAGAAATAGAGGTTGGCACAGTTCCAAATATTGTACCAATTTTTTAATAACGGGGAGGTAGTTCTGAAAAGAACTTTTTTTTTATTGTTTTTGTTGTTTTATATTTTTTTTATTATTTTTCGGAATTTTTTTTTACTTTTTTTGAATTTTTCTGAACAGTTTTATATTTTTTGGGGTTTTTCTTGGAGGGGGCAATGAAAACGATTCATTGTAAAGGGCTATTATTATTTTGGGCGTTTCGTACAAACTTGCATATGATAGTCAATAGCTCTGTTGATCAGAGTGATGCTTCTTTCTCCGTAGCAAATGAATCCATCGCAAAATACGCAGATGTGTTTTACTTCACCAAATCTCATTTGTATATTTGGCACCATCTCCCTGCCCTCTGGTCCCGTTACTTCCGGTACAACAGATCTTCTGGCCATAATAGGGAGATTATCTAGGTCGTTCCGAAACTGTGCAGCACTGTAGTTGTTAGGATGCCACCTAGTCATATGGCGATGCATTGTGTAGTTTCCGAAACTGTATTTTTTCTCGGTTCCTCTGGACAGTCTATCTTGACATATAAGGCAAGTTACGTATCTTGCATTTACTTTTTTCTGACCTTTGGGAATTTTAAAAAATTGCCAAATGAAGTTTTCTTTCCGGTGAGACGTCCTGGGCTCCTCAGGCAAAAACTGCCTCTCTTCGTGCTCGTCGTTCTGTTCCTCTTCTTCCTCTTCTTGTTGAATTATAACTTGAGCAGGTGGTCCACTCTTCCTTGGATGTGGTGGAGGTGGTGGGGAAGCACCAGCTGAAGCTACTAAAGAAGCCATTGCTCAGTGATCACAAAGGGTCTTTCTCTCACAATGATGAAAGTCAGAGTGAGGAAAGAAGGAGGGATTTTCATCATTTGGGAAAAACAAGAGTTCTCAACCAATGAAAAGTGTTCATTTTAGATTATATGACCTAGTCTTACATCATTAGGAAACCAAAAGTGAAATGAACCAATGAAAAGTGTTATTACCAAGTCACATGACCTGCTGTGTTTACGTTAAGCGCTTTGCAGGGCCTCCCGGTTTGCTTCCAGAAACCTGCGCTTTGCGACTCGCTTCGCGTACCAGTTCGCTAACGTAGCACGTCATATGACGTATCACGCGACAACGCGAAACGTCATGCGGACGGGAGGCGTCACGATGTTGTTTTCTAACGCGGCAGTTGCGGTAAAGAAACGTTTACCGGCTCGCGGTCTATTTCGCGGCATCAAGGTCAGCTAACGGGAAGCTTCCCGATTCGCGAAGCGGGAACGAAGAAAAAAAAATATTTAAAAAAAAAATTCTTCATAAACATATAAAATATATTTTTGGATTTAAAGAAGAATACATTTTACAGCTACAGATATTAGCTGTTAAAAAACCAATGAAATTCACTGAAAAAACCATAGGTTATAGACCATATATAGTTAGGAATTAGCATTTACAAAACCTTGAAAATTCACTGAAAAAACCATAGGTTATAGACCATATATAGTTAGGAATTAGCATTTACAAAACCTTGAAAATTCACTGAAAAAACCATAGGTTATAGACCATATATAGTTAGGAATTAGCATTTACAAAACCTTATTTTACTCACACAAAACCATTGAAATTCCATATATAGTTAGTTGCACTAACTATATATCGCGCACCCGCAATCCACTGCTGATGATGTCACATATTACATCATTCATGACATGGTCAGTGACATCACTGATGACATCACTGATGACATCTCAAATGACATCACTGATGACATCACTGATGACATCTCAAATGACATCACTGATGACATCATGACACACCAATACCAGTTACTACATACGCACTCACTGATTCCTACGTCTACACACACATTCACTCATTCACCCATACAATCACTCATACATACAGTCACTCATTATTACAACACTATCATATGCACTCATACACCTATGCAGACACGCACACACTGCCACTCATCCATGGAGTTACTCACACACCTAGTCAGTCCTGTAAAGAATCAATCACACTTCCATTTCCTCATCTATACAGTTAAACACAGAACACCATACTTCAGTGACATCACTGATGACATCACTGATGACACCTCAAATGACATCACTGATGACATCTCAAATGACATCACTGATGACATCATGACACACCAATACCAGTTACTACATACGCACTCACTGATTCCTACGTCTACACACACATTCACTCATTCACCCATACAATCACTCATACATACAGTCACTCATTATTACAACACTATCATATGCACTCATACACCTAGTCAGTCCTGTGAAGAATCAATCACACTTCGATTTCCTCATCTATACAGTTAAACACAGAACACCATACTTTTTCACACATATACTAACACATACTTACTCTCTTATACAATCACTGATACAAGTACACATTGATATGCACAGAGTCACACACCTCCCAGCCAGCCACACACACACTCAGTCTTCCATACATCCACTCATTCTTCAATATGTAAAACATATTTAAACTTTACAAAAACACACAGACACTAGATGATGTCATTTGAGATGTCATCAGTGATGTCATCAGTGATGTCATTTGAGATGTCATCAGTGATGTCATCAGTGATGTCACTGACCATGTCATGAATGATGTAATATGTGACATCATCAGCAGTGGATTGCGGGTGCGCGATATATAGTTAGTGCAACTAACTATATATGGAATTTCAATGGTTTTGTGTGAGTAAAATAAGGTTTTGTAAATGCTAATTCCTAACTATATATGGTCTATAACCTATGGTTTTTTCAGTGAATATATATATATATATATATATGTATGTATATATATATATATATATAGTGAGTTCAAGGAGGCTTTCCCTTAAGCAAAATTGTCCACCAGGCCAATGCAATGATGTTTTCACTATGGGGCAAATGAATTAGGGAAGTAATTGAATATTCTAGCAATTTGTTTGACTGCACAACGTTTGTGACTATCTCTCACACTGTCAACATTAATTCTTTTAGGGCCAACCAAATGTATTGTCAGTGCAATAAGATGAAAAAGGAAATATTGGATATTTGTTTTTGAGTAAATTATTACATATTCCGTTGACATTGACTAACTAGTGAAACCTATTGGCAAATATGCATTCAATATATGGAGCCCAATTCAGGAACAATAATACAAAGGTACAGAGGAAGTCCAAGTGCCCAGCCATGAACAGCCATAAAAATAAATATCTGTCTAGTGGATGCCACAAAAGAGAAGTACACTGACCATACTAACAGCTTAACAACAGAACCCATTGTCAAGTCAATACACAACACTTCTGTCCATCTCCAGTAAACTGACATGCTAGCAGTTCAGGCTCACATAGGATGGATGAGAAGGTTTTCACGCTCTTTCATCTATAATTCAGATCTAGATCATGGTAAAACGCATATCTCATCATTCAAATGAGTGAGCTACACAGCACCATTATTGAGAAGAAAATGTACTGGTTCTGTCATTCACGCTTACCAGGGTCAATATTGGTAAAACTTTCATCCACTTCCTGTGAAACTAATGTCAATGTTAGAGGAGCTAGATGTGCAGTGGAAAATTGAGCTGAAAGTAAGAAGTGTTAAATCACATCCTTCAAAGTGGCCTGCACATTGCTCCCCAAAGCAGTTTCTATTTAATCTAGTCCTGATTCTAAAAGAGTGTTTTTCCCCATTCCAAGGGCAAGATACACCTTCCAGGTCAGATGCATGTTTTGTTAAGGGTACACATTCGGGTTACATTTGTAGTTGTAATATTTTATTGGTATGATGCTATATTAATCAACACATATATTTTATCATTAGTTTTTTAAAGGCCTTGTAATAATACTGAATCTCTCCTCTGCTCTTCAAATCACACATTGCAACTATGTCATAAAACAGTATTGAACTAATGCAGTAAAGGCTGCTGGCCTCTTTGTGAAAACAGACATATAGCCAAAAATCATTGGGTTCTCATTGGATGAGAACCGTCATTTCTTCCAAGCGTTGGCCGAAAAAGCAAGATTTCACTTGCAGAAACGTAGAATTCGGAATCATTATCCGAAACTTGCCTTAAAAAAGCTATTTCTGTTCCAGTAACCTTTTCCCTTGGTTACTAGATTGATCTTCTTAGACTCCCTAAAAACTACTTGTTGTCCAAGGAGCAATTCTTAATGCTGAGCCAAACCAAAAATAAACTATCACTTCTCTCTTGTCATTTCTGCTCTCAAATGTTGCCCATTAAAGTTGGATGCATGGCATGGCAAAGACTAAAAATAAATACACCCAAATACCTAGTCCAAACATTTAAATGTTTGTGGGTTCATAAATTCTTAGAAATAAAAACAAAGGGTCTTATGTGCAATTTGGAAAGCAGGATACTCTGTAAAAAAGTGACAGATAATACCAGCCACTGTGCCATAACACCTTAGGCAATAATGTGTTTTTAGTACGGCAAATGCGGCACCTGCCACGTTTATGATGGCGTAGCCCCCATCTGTCAGACACTAAACAAGTGGTGCAGAGCGGCACTGTGGCAAATTTTTGCAGTGCCACGCTGAGTCATTAAAAAAAAAAGGATGCGCCATGTGTTTTCGCGGGTACTGGCACTACAAATAGTACTTAGCACCAACACAGACACCCTTGTGCCATAGCGCAAGGGTGCGTGCATTGCACGCACCCTTGCGGTGCATTGATTTCCTGCAATGCAGGCACCATTGCACCATAGTGCAAATGGAGCAAGGGTGTCTGTTTTGAGGGTAGTTATGGTTTATGTGCCGGAAGGAGATAATACTGCACATAAACAATCTTTAGAGGCAATTTCCTCTTTCTATGTGTGCTGTACAATGCTGTACAATGCTGCACATATACAACTCATTGCGCAAGTCTGAAACCTGTTTTTGCATGGCGTTAATTTTTGGGGCTGCCTTCGATTTGCACATCCTTGTAAATTTGGGGCAGCCTCAAAAGCACTAGGTGTTGCGGGGAGCACCCAGAGCAACAACCATTGCATGCCCCTTTCACGCAGAAAACTGCCAGAAAGAGTACCTGTTAGACCTGGCATCCTTGGCGTGGTTTCCCCCTATATTTTTGCCTCTACCCCCTGTATTTAAGATGCTGTGCTGGATTTCGTTTTTGCTGGTTTAGATGCTTTGGGCACTTTGCCACTGCTGATCAGTTTCAAAGTGCAAGTGTTCCCTGTATAAATTGTTATTGTGATTGGTTATCCATGATTGGCATATTTGTATTACTGAGAAGTCCCTAGTAAAGTGCACTGAGAGTGCCAGGGCTGATGATTCAAATGCTACTAGTGGGCCTGCAGCACTGATTGTGCCACCCACATGAGTACCCCTAAAATGGTGTCTCAGGCCTGCCACTGCAGTGCCTGTGTGCAGTCTGTGAACGGCCATGTCCTCCCGGTCAGTGTCCCCACTGACCAGGCCTAACCCTTCTCTTTCTGTGCACATTGGTCACCCCTATGGAAAGTCCAAGGTACCCCCTTGGGCAGGGTGCAGTGTATGTGAAAGGTAGACCATGTACTAGTGCAGGTGACATGCTCTGGTAGTGAATTACAGCCATTTTCGTTTTTCACTATTGTAAGGCTATCTTGCCCCATAGGCTATCATGGGGAATGCTGGCTACACTGGCTACCAGCATATCTTCCCATAGGAGCAAGATTGGACATAAAAGTCTGGCATCCCTGAACTCAGAATTTAATAACACATCTTTTAGCAAAGGTTGATTTTAAATCCTGTGTTTGAGAACAGCACTTTTAGAAAGTGGCTGTTCTCTTGTCTGACCTTTCTGTGTGCCTTGGCTTGTTTCTGAATTGACTGTCTGGTTTGTGAGTGACAGGGGACGGGTGGCTCCCAGAGGCTGAGTGGGCAATCCCTGGGCTGAATAGCTCCATCTGCACCTAGAGTCGTTGGAGGGGATAGCACCTGGGCCTGAATAGGGCTGTGCCTGCCTTCCACAATGCTGGCTCCACCTCCTGCTGGGCAACTGATGACCCTGCCGCTCACTCTGAAAGGAAAGGAGAAGCCAGGAAAACAAAGTGCTTAAGGAACACCCAGAACTGGTTCAGACCGGGCTCAGAGCCCTCCTGCACCAAGGGAACACAGACTTTGAGGGGTATAAGGACAGGACCCCTGACTACAGAAAATTAGATCATCCTGGAATCAAGAAGGAACCTCTGCCAAGGAGAAAGCTGGAAGACTGAAGAAGGAAGACTGTCCTGCTGCTACTTTGCTGGACTGACCTGCAGTTGCTTTACTGCCAAGGAGGGGGGAAGGACTTTGTTGTTGCTTTGTTCCCTTGCTTGAAGAGATCTCCAAGGGCCTGTTGTGAGCTGGCTTCCTGTTAAGAAGTCCCAGGATCAAAAGGACTTCGCCCCCAGCTTTCCCTGTGCTCTGCTTAGAGAGTTCTGCCCTTCCTGCGTGCTGAACCTGACTGAGGGGCATCTGGAAGTTGTGGCTTGCTGTTTGGAAAGCTGGAGAACAATAAACTAAGACTATCTGCAAATGTTCACGCATTGCTTGCTTGCTGAGCACATCCCCGTCAATGCGAGGGAATTCCCGCCGCCAAGATCAAGATCGTCGCAGTGCCTGTTGCCGCTGCAAGAACCGACGCATCCTTCGCTTGCGTAACGCATCGCTCCGGTGCGGGAAAAGTACCATTGCTGCGAGTTTCATCGCAGAGCATGTCCTCGCTGGGTGAGATTACCGCACCACTTGCTTGCAGACCGCATCACGTTGCTGCGAGTATCGTCGCAGAGCTATCGCATCGAGGGGCTGCGAGAGGAGAAGATCGACTTTGTGCCACGCATCGCTGCCGCACCTGAGATCGTCGCCGTCCTGAAGATCGTCGCATCGTGCCTTTGCGAGACGCTCCCTACTGAACCTACGCACCGGAATCCATACAAGGCATCGCCTCCCTCCCCATACAGACTGGATTCATCGCAACACGCCCGCTGCGTCCAGCGGGGCTGTCGCATCACCTCCCCAGGTTCTCAGGAGTGACGCATCACTTGTTTTCCACCGCACCAGCTTCTGTTTTGGAACTTTGTCGCATCTAAAGGTATTGTTGGCTAAACGTGACACATCTGTGAACTATTTTCACGCAACTGTGGATTATTTTACCGCAACCTTAAGAACTCGTTTGAAGCCATATTCTTAAACTGTGTATGTTGGATTTTTGTTTTTTTGGTCTTGTTTAGTTTAGATTAAATACTTCTATTTTTCTAAACTGTTTTGGGGTCCATTTGTGGTGTTTTCTCTGTGTTACTGCGAGTGTTGGTACAAATACTTTACACATTGCCTTTGATAAGCCTGACTGCTCGTGCCAAGTTACCAAGGGGGTGAGCAGGGGTTATCTAAAGAGTGTATCCTCCTTTCCCTGACTAAAAGCAAGGGTCCCTATTTGGACAGTGGTACCTACCTCTGCCAACTAGAGACCCCCAGTTCTAACAGTACCATATTTACAAAGCAGCATTAGGTCCGGCAAAGTGGATTAACACCACCTTGTAAATATGGTGCTGGCATTGCGTCACCAGAACATCGAAAAAAACAACATTCCGATGGTGCAATCTACTTCTAAATATGACCCCAAAGTCTTGTTTTGCCCAAATCTCTTAAAAAATCTCATTTTAACTGACCTTCTCTTCATGGTCTATGACTAGGTGGCTGCATATTGCCCTCAAGTGCTTCACCCCTAAAGAGACGGACTATGCCAAATTTCAATTCTGGCTACGAAGACATCATAATAAAAATTCCCTTCGGTTTACTAGTCATTGAAATGGCGCTCACTGTCTTGGTACCTAGAAAACTGCGATAACATAGTATCTTCTTATGCAGAACAATGTTTACTTACTCGCAGAGAGTGTTTTGATTAAAAATTAGATCTCAACTTTCCCCTGCCCTCTCTCCTCTCCAGTCTCCCCACATGCTGTGGAGAAAACGTATGTCCCAGAGTCAGTATTCACTGAAGCACTGGATTCCCCCATTATGCCTTGTGTTTCGCTATTTTCATTCATAAGTAATTTATGCATTTGAGAAATGGGTTATTCAAACAAGTCGGCCCTTTTAAAATTAACTAGCCTCCAATCGGTATGCACAGGAAAAAAGGGATTGTATTTTATTTTATGATATGGATCCCACAGCCGGTAGAAGATATATTGTTAGTTGCACAAAAGCCAGTTCATTTATTATGCTACATTATATTTTTAGTACCTGAGTTAATTATGGTTATTAAGGTTGAAATGAAACTAGCAATAAAACAATACAATTCCCTATGCGGTATGGAGTATAGAACATCCTTTTAATTTAAATCATAGTGGAAACATGCTTATAAATCCCAGGTGGGTTTTCCTTCCTGCGCTACAGGATAAGTATGTTTAGCGTAGTGTTTTATAACACGAATAGGAACATTTACAAACGTTTTATGTACTAAAGAAGGTAAGGAACTATGTAGATAAACAAGAAAAAGGGAGAGGATTAAATACCACAAATCAGATTAACTAATGAGAACTGATATAGACGAATTATCTGTTCCTTTTTTAGGCTGGCACATTTGTACCTTAAAATAAACACTGGTTTCAGCAATAAATTATTTTCTTTACAACAGTTTCCTAAATTAAAGATATCATTAATTAATGTTTAGTAATAGTGGTAGGAGCTATGTTGAGAAAATGTGATATCACTATGTGGCTGGATTACATAATCTTCTCAGGTTTTACAATTGTGATTTTTGCTCATTTGCGTTATTTCCTTTTGCGGTGATGGTATAGTTTGGTGGCAGCAAAAATAAATGTCTGTATTTCATCCCAATCAAAATGTATATCGATGGTGCTGGAAAACCTTTCAGAGTGGGGCTTCTGTCTGTGTTACGACACTGACATGATAGACATTGTGAAAAATCAAATGATTACACAAAGAACAAGTGTAACAAATGACCCATGCCCAGTTTTCAGGAAAATGGTGGTGGGGGGGGGGGGGCGCAGTGATGCATTTTGGGTCACATTTTCTTAGAACAATAAGTAAAGGTTGGCGTGGTAAAATAGTGACACTCGTAGAGAGCATATGGTCCAATAAAGTGGCCTTTTAAAAAGGCCCCTAAAATTGCCTCAGACATACAGCTTTCATACTAAACCTATTTAGTGCAGAAAAGTTCATTTTGAAACTGGATTTATGGCAGTGATTAATTTGTAAGATAATGAGTGCCAGGGCCCTGGCAAGGAGCCCACTGCACCTTGCACCACCCATTGCCCCATCATCGCTGCCAAGGACGGTACCAGAACAACTGTTAACCATGTCTCTCGCCTGCTACTGTGACTGTTCAGATTATTCCAGTTCCCCAAAGGTAAAAGAATTTCTGGGGAGGCAGGTATTAGTATTTTTTATGTATATTGTTTTCGTAAACAACAGTTGTTCTGCTCATCTCCAACTTAGATGACCACATGTGGCAGAGTGCCATAAGTGTGGTGTTGAAAATAAGTGCTGGTGCCCAGCACTGGAAACCAAATAAGTGCCAGTGCCATGCGTTAGAATTTGATGCATTCCAAGGTTTTTGAAACCTTGTAAATCTGGGAATGTGTCAGAATCCTTGGATGTTGAGTTGGAACACCAGCAGCAACACCTATGGAATGCTTCTTTCACACAGAGTAATGCGTGAAAAGGAGCCATAGTTACAAAACCATGCAGGGTGAATTTGTGTGACCTTGCAAATATGGCTCAGCATTGTGCACCACCAGAGCATTACAAAAAGTGATGCTCCAGTGGCACTGGGAACTTATCAATGTGCTCCAAATGTGCCAACTGTGCATAATCCAAGGTTGACGCATTTAAAGGAGAGCGCACAAGCATAACAATGGTAAATTATGCAGAGATGCAAAGCTAGCAAAAAATAAGTATGCAAAAACAGAAGGCTGGAAGGTGAAATGTTTGGGGAAAACCATGCCAAGAATGCCAAGTCCACCACCTACCATATTTAAGTTAGTAGTCTTTCAAAGAAAACAGTCCTGGAGTGCATAGCAGTGTATTTGACTTGCATGAAGAAAGGGACAAATAATTGCAAAAAAAAATGTAATTTGCATGAACAAATACATCACATGCTTGCATACATACAAAAATAATCAGGAAGCAATAGACATTCGTCACAGTATAAGCTCGTACTTTTTATGATGCTCGTAAATATATTTATTCTTTCAACTAAAAATGCTTGGTTACATCTGCAGTTGCTAATTTTGAATTGTATTGTATTGTCGGATTTACGGGGCAGTTCTTTTCCATGAAGAGACCTTGAAGTGCTCCATTTCTTAGCTCCTGAGTGCCATTTAAGTGGTGAGTGTTCAGGAGGTTGTTGAACTTCAGATGACCCATATGGCAGATGCTGGATGAGGTGCTTGAGGTACGAAAACACACCAGTGGAACAAGATCAATGACTAACATTTATGGTAGGCCCAAGCAAAGTGTAAAGTACATGGGTGTAATTGGCTTCATTTTGGGAATTGTGTGGTTTTCTTGTTATGGGAAATTACACCATTACGCCGCGTCGGGTAATTATGCTGTCGTTTGTGGCAAAAGCATAGCACAGAAGCACAGGAATAACCTGAACAAACCGGGAGAAAGCAGCTGTTGTTTACAGAATTTGTATTTTTCGTGCTATTTTTTTACGGTGAAATAAATCCTCGTGTCAAAATTGAAGCAGTCACGCATGTTGCACTAAAATATATAGCCAAATAATGAATCTGCATGTTGCATAATTATTCGTAATGTCACGTAATTATGCAGAAGTGTCACAAAATAATGTGAAGCAAATTGTGCAAATTTAACACCGTCCCCTAATATTTATAGAAAATTGCGGAGCCAAATCTTTAGCGTTTTCCAGAATTGAAGATGATTGTTTATACTTCTTAATCTAGCAGGCATTGAGGCCCTTATTTATGGCAGGCTTGAACTGTTGTTGCGTCACTTTATTGTGATGCTGTCATGGCATAATCAATGCGCCACACTGTTCGCTATTTACAAAGTGACATATCTAGGCATATGTGTCACTTTCTAAAGGCCCGAGCTGCATTATACCTGTGTCATGTATAATGTATTCTGAGTGGGTGATCCCCTGTAAAAAAGCCTCATAGAAGTGGTTCGATTTCACTGCGCCATGTCTACGACTTGACTGTGTCAAAATCCTTATGCCTGCTTCAAGCTTTGACGCAGGTCTTTTCACATGGGACTCGCCCATGGGTTATGATACATTGCTAAAGTTGCATCAGTTTTCCAACACACTTCAGCAATGCATCCTGTTTGCACCACCAGATATGTCAGAATTCCTGATGTAAATCATTGCACCATGGAGTGACATATTGTAAATACGGTGCATCCATGGTGTCATAAGGATGGCGCTATGCATAGTGACGCATCACTGTTTTTGCCCAGCGATGCATCACTTTTCATAAATGATGCCCCCAATTTCGGAGTTTGACAATCTGTACAGACAATGTAGTTGCCTGTTGGGGAAATCATGTGCTTGATGGGTCTTGTATGCTGATCACATTAACTACATCACACGAGTAGGACATTTTGCCACTTTTGTTCATTGGACTACGTTGTTAAGGGTCACATTGGTTACTAATTGTGTAGCATCTGTCCACTTTGAATGCACTTTAGGTATTGCCCCTGGGAATGAGGAGAGCTATAGATACTTACTAATTGAAGTTATCTCATAATCAATGCAATTTACGGTTTGATTGTAATCACCCTCTTTATGCAAATTGTGTAATGAAATATCAATATTTTACTCTACGAATTTGAGGTGTTCAAACGATTCGTGCGACTGTCTTTAGGTTTGTGGAAAGTCTTTAGCAATCTGAAATGAGATTATTTATTCAATTAACAGGTTTGTGTATGTACAGTATCTTGCTAATCGTCTGCAGCTTCGATTTTCTATTCACTACCCCCTAATAAAAAAATAAAGAAAATAAATGAAGCATAGTACCTCTCTCATTGCGCCACATACCTTGCGAGGTCCTTAATCTCTTAAGGCTCGGTAGGCCTTACTTAAATTCTCCTCCCAGAAATAACATCAAAAGGTTTGACAAACTCCGATGAACTGGCACTTCTCTTACTTTATAAAGTTCTCCCACCTTTTCATTCACCCATGCTGCCCCAGTGGCTGACAGTAAACCATGCACTTCAGTGCAGTTTTATCGCGAAACTACCATAATTTCTCTACTGAATAACTGGTGCTGTCATAGTATTTTTTTTTTATTCATACGCCTATGCACTAATTTGATTCTTCCACTAACTACTTCTTCCTCGTGTCCTAACAAACTTCTATGGGAGTTCAATCGTTAGTGCAGCTGGTGTAGAGGTAACAGCAGTCATGGCCTGCTTTGCATAAACTTCTATTATGTCCAGAACTATCTGCTCATATTCGTTTGCACCAGTGTTTGTCAGTGGCCACACTTTGAAACTAATGGTGAGAATCGCAGTTATAAGGAATGTTATGGCGTCAGGCCACAATCACTTGCATAACGGAACCTGCGTAGCCGATAAGTCTCAGAGAGGGTAGAAGAAAAGTAGAGAATGTGTGGGGGACATTTATAACGAAGTGTTGGAGCACGGCGTTAACCTCCTTGGTTTAACGCCTCACTCCACCACTTCAGAAACGCAGTGCTGCACCATATTTACAACAATATGGTTCAGCACTGCGTTTCCCCCTGCGCTGGTGCTAAATTGAGCAGCCTAGCACCATTGCAGGCACCCTTGCACCATAGTGCAAGGGTGTCTGCATTGAGGGGAAGATTGTTTATGTGCAGGTAGGTCTCCCTTCAGGGTTTTCCCTGGTCTTGCCTCCTATTTACGCCACTCTTGTAAATAGGGGGCAAGGTTAAAATCAATGGGTGCTGCACCGCAACACCCATTGCCCTCCCCTTTCCCGCTAAGTACAGAGTGAAAAGTTGCATTATTTACAAGGCAGCTTTAAGCTACGTTAAGTTGCTTAGTGCTGCCTTGTAAATAAGGCGAAGCCACTATCGCCACCACAACATCAGTAAAAGTAACGTTGTGGTGGCGATAGGGGCTTGTAAATATACCCCTGTGTGTGTTGTTCCTTTACGTCGGAAGTGAGATTCTTAATAAATGAGAGACCGCCAGCTATGGTGATTGTAGCAACTGAAGAGTCTTGGCGCTGTGCCCCGTCACCCATCTCCAAATACTACCCTGCTGTGTCACAGATAGCACTTTCGGTCTCGTAGGCACAGGTCTTTCGGTAGCCCAGGGCCTTCTCTACGGCTAAGAGGACTCAAATATATGCATTTATTAATGAATTGTTATTAATATTACAGGCGATGCTGCAATGTAAACACCTGTCTTGTCTCGCGCTGCTGTTTATTAGAACATTGAAATATCTAGAACCTTATGTGCAAACCAGGAAAGCGAAGCACGTGTAATGTGTACTAATCAATTAAATTAAATAAATTCCATGTTTTATTAAATGCAGTTTCATGCATGGTTAGTGTATGTTTTCCAGTCTAAATTATTGCATTTCACCATTAAGGCTGTAGTGCAACATGCTTAGGGTATAATTGTAAACACACATGCAATTTCCTTCATCTCATCCCTTCTCGGTCAGAGGAAGCTCTCAGAATTCAAGCATCCCTTTCCTGGATTGTTTGCTTTACGATGAGCATCCATCCCTGCAAAGGGGATTGTCATCGTGAAGCATTCGCTTTCAGATATATATGGGTATTCAGTAGGTGTTTCTAATGTGGTTTCTTGAAGTTTTTTCATTCTTGCCTTCGATTTGATTTGATTTGATTTGATTATGGGTTTTATAGAGCGCAACAGCTACCCTAGGGCATCCCGGCGCTGGTAACTATCATCCCGGAGAGTGGGCGATCAGGGGGGGGTAGTGCTCATGGAAAGAGGAGGGTCTTCAGTTTTTTCCTAAATCTAAGGTGGTTTTGTTCTTGCCTCAGGGAGAGAGGGAGAGCATTCCACAGTCTCGGAGCGTTGTACGAGAACAAGCGACCACCTGTTCTGGCCTTTCTAATTCTGGGGACTTTTGCAAGGGAGAGGGAGTTAGATCTGAGTTGTCTAGTTGATTGTTGAAAAGACACAAGAAGTCTGAGAATAGGGGGGCCTTCGTTGTGCAGTATTTTATGTGCCATGCACAGGGTCTTAAAGTTGACACGTTCTTTGACTGGCAGCCAGTGCAAATTTCTAAGGGCCGGCTTGGCAGAGGTCCTTGCTGCCGTTCCTGTCAGTATTCTTGCCGCCGCGTTTTGAGAGCATTGGAGTCTGTGGAGTACAGAGGCTGGGGCCCCCAGATATAGGACATTCCCGTAGTCCAGTCTGGAGTTCACCAGCCCCTGCATCAAAAGCTTCCTGGATTGAGGGGGGAGTAGATGGAGAATCTTTCGTGCCATCTTCATAAGGCCGAAGCAAATTCCCGTGGTTTTCCTCGCTTGTGTTTTGAAGCTGAGGTCCTGGTCCAACCATATCCCCAGGCTTTTCACTTCGGCTTTTGGGGATGGAGGGGATCCCATGCATAGTGGCCAGGGAAGGGGGGCGGGTATTTTGTTAGGGTTTCCCAGCAGAAGTATTTCAGATTTTTCCCCATTCAGTTTTAACCGGGATTCGCACATCCATTGGTGAACTTTTTCCAGGCAGCTAGACAAATTGGAGAGGGCGTTGTCGGGTTGGTTGAGGGACACGATGAGCTGGGTGTCATCGGCGTACATTATTGATTTGATCCCAAAGGGTTCAACAACATCCTCGAGAGGAGCCATGTACACATTAAAAAGTGTGGGGCTCAGGGAGGATCCCTGAGGCACCCCACACTTGAGTGCATGAGCCCTGGAGATGGAATGTCCGTCAGTCACTTGAAAAAACCTGTTCTCCAAGAAGGATGCGATCCAGGCCAAGGCAGAGTCAGCCACTCCCAGCAGCCCGAGACGATGAACAAGGGTTGCGTGGTCCACCGTGTCAAAGGCGGCACTCAGGTCGAGGAGGATCACTGCCACCGATCCTCCTCCATCCAGAATGCCCCTCGCTTCTTCGACCACGGCTAACAGGGCGGTATCAGTCCCCTGTCCAGGTCTAAAGCCAGTCTGGGTTGGGCGGAGAAGATGATGGGACTCTAAGAACTCGGAAAGGTGTTGATTTGCCACTCTTTCGGCGATTTTGCTAATTGCCGGTAGCAGAGAGATAGGTCTGAAGTTTGATGGGTCAGAAGGGTCAAGGTGTGTTTTTTTTATAAGAGCCTTTACCGTGGCTTTTTTCCAGTTTACTGGGACTATGCCAGTTTCAAAGGAGGCATTGATCAGGTTAGTGAGAGGGGGGGCTATGGTAGAAGCAATTTGTTTAAGTTTACTGATCGGGGCTGGGTCAGATGGGGCACCGCTTTTGACTTTGTGCAAGACACTAAGGAACGTTTCGATAGTAATTTGGGGGAAGGAAAGCAGCCTAGGGGCGTCTTGGGAGGTCGGGAAGAAAGAGTCTTTTAGTGCAGTTGTCGCAGGCGGGAGGGAGTTCAGGATTTTTTCGATTTTTTTTGAGAAAAAATCGGCCATCTGGTTGCATTTTGCGCCATCCAGGTCAGGAGGGGGTGGGGGTTCCTGTATTTTGGAAAGGAGCTTGACTATCCGGTAAGTCTCTTTTGCGGAGTTGGTTGCGGCTAGTATTTGATCCTCGAAGTAGGAGGCTTGAGCCGTTTTAAGTGCATTTTTATAAAGCCTGATGTGGGCTTTGTAGCCACTTCTATCATCCGAGTGCCAGTGCTTTCTCCATTGGCGTTCCAGCCTTTTGCCTTTCCGTCTTAGTTCCCGTAGTTCCTCGGTGAACCACGGTAGTTTGGAGGATTTCCTATTAGTAGGAAGGGCTTTGAGAGGCAGGACTGTGTCGAGGGAGTTAGTGACCCATTTATGTAATTGAATTTCAGCTTTGGAGGGGTCAGGGTCGACTGTGGGTAGTGTGGAGAGCAGCGAGTGCTCCCATAGGGTAGTATCTAGTTTTTTCCATGGCCGTGACGGGGCCCGGGAGCAGGGAGTATCAGAGATTTTCTTTGGGAGTTGGAGTTTGAGAGGGACCAAAAAGTGGTCGGACCAGGGGAGAGGGAGAGGGGTTTGAGCGGACAATTTGGAAAGATTAGAGAAGATGGGATCTAGCAAGTGTCCTTTCAGGTGGGTAGGGTCGTTGCTAAGTAGTTGTAAATTTAGGGAGTTTAGATCAGCTTTAAGTTCTGTGGCAAGTTTGTTGCCTTGATCATCAAAGTGGAGGTTTAGGTCCCCGAGTATGGTAAAATTTGGCGTTACGCATGCCAGGGAGGTAATGGCATCCATGAGTGAGTTTAAAAAACACCCCACCTGCCCAGGGGGACGGTATATTAGCAGCCCAGTTAGTGTGGTAGATGGCGGCAGGTGTAGAGAGAAAAGGACATTTTCACAGTTGAGAACAGGACTGTCTTTAAGTTGACAAGCGAGGTTCTCGCGATAAATAATCGCGATGCCCCCACCCGTGCCCGTCGGCCTGTTAAGGTTTTTGATGTGATACCCAGGAGGTAGTGCTTGGATAATGTCCGGGTCAGAGCTCTCGGACAGCCAAGTTTCTGTTAAAAACAGAACGTCCAGGTCCGACTCTGTTAATAGCAGGTTGATTTCGGCATGGTGTTTGGGGAGTGACCTGCAATTCAGAAGGGCCATCTCCAGACAGGCGGGTTCAGAATGAGCTAAGGGGGAGGCCCTGTACGCGCAACTAGGGCATTTATGGTGCTCCTGTTCCGGATTGATAGGTCCATTACATCTGGTGTTTGACAATTCTCTGAGTTGGTGCAGAGTTTTTTGTTCGTAAGTAATTCGAGATTTCATGAGGAATGTGTCTTGAGCTAGTTTGTTGGCATTTATTTGCATATAATTGTAAAACATATCGTATTCATATTTCCAGTACATGTGCAGCGATTCCCCACAAATTCACTAGGGAATTACAGTGGCATACCACATCACATTTCACCAGTATTGGTTAACGAATAGCTTCAAATTACTTCTTTGCATATCGAGGCACTATTGTGGCATATATTTACAGGTACTAAGTGGGAATACGTTTCTAAAGCTAAATTTGGAGTACATATATAGATACTGTTGGAGGCAAAGTGACCTCAGACATATCTATTCTTTAGAACATAGTGTCTATTCTGTGTGGACTGGTGCTCTTCAGAAAGGCACAAAGGACAAAACATCTGCCCACATAGTGAATAGTTAAGGTAAACATGCTCTGAATTACGTGATGATGAATGCTGCAGCATGTTTATCAGCTGTCTTACCACATTTTAAGTTTACAGAAGATATGTTCATATTATTTGTGTAGTTTATCTTTGGTGTAAAATGATTTGCATAAACAGTAACTATACTTTTTAGTGCTGAATATACTGCTGTAGCGGGTACACATAGGAATCTTTTTGGTTTTAAAAGTATTGCTTGTGTTGCATACAAGGGGGGTGGTGGCGGTGTCAAATTGTAATTATGTGCACTGGGGTGTGCTTAAATGTCACAGTGCTTGATGGTCATCAGAGGAAACTGCAAGGATTGGTTTGCTTTCGGCATTGAGGAAACTATCTGCCACAGAACATTTAAGTGTCTCTAGCGAAAGGCTGGCAGGAGACAAATTCCTTCCGAGCAGTATTTAAAACTGTTTCTTTCTACAGCTTTACATGTACAGGTTTCACACTATCACATCACTCTCCACCTGGCATATCCCTTAAAATCTTGCATGAAAAATTTACCTTGAGAATTAAACCTTAACATTTTCCCTCTCTTATGCATTTTGAATGCACCTTTAATCCTCTTCTACCTTATGCATTATTCTTTATAGACTACTTTAAAACGCATGTCTGACTGCCTTATTCTCTCTTTTTCTATAACTATAAAGCTGCAACCTAACAATATCTATTAATTCTGGCACGTATTTTCTTCTCACATAGTCCCATCTGATGAACAAATCGGAGTCATCAATCTACCCCTAAGAAACTGGATTAAATGCATTAAATAGTTTCCTTTAGCATGTAAGACTAACCCCAATAACTAATGGACTGACCACTAACTTTGTGCTCCTAGGTAGCGTGATACTCGCCATAAGCACTTTAATGCCTCATCAAGGGCAGAAAGTACTATATAAAGGCGAATTCAATTTCAGCTCATTTGAATTGCTTATTTAAACCTCCATTTAGGTTAGATTCGGCGCCACTTAACACTACATGTTCTTGCACTTTATTACACTGAAGATGCTAGGTGATAAGTGCTACCAAATGCTTCTAAAATGTCATGCATTATGACTCTTCTATGGTGGTGAACCCCGAAACATGTCACCAAACCTCCGGGGAACCTGCACGTAGATGCTAATTATTCTGCTAGAGTTTAGGCACCCAATTTAGAATTCAGCTCTAAATGACCCCCTAGCTGTGTTCCAGACGTGTAAGGATGAATGTCAACATTACGAGTATGTACCCCAATTATCCTCCAAGTTTTAAACTCTGGCAGCTGTCTGTAATACATCAGTGAGAAAGTCTGCTAACTCTGATGCATTGGGACTGACTACTTGGCACTTGATGATGCTTGGAATCTAAGAATGACGTGTTGGATTCGAATTCTGTTGCAGCAGCACACAAACCTGGGAAAGTCAATTAGTTAATGCATGAAAAGGAATACGGGAAGGACCACGTCTGCAGTTCTTGACCACCCTGTATCTGAAATAGTATTGCTAAGGCTGCAGCCAAGGCAGCAAATTGAAAGTGCTGCTTCTACAAGTCCTAAAACAGCCTGCTATAATCTCTCCCTATTTTTAAAGGGGACATACATATTAAAATAAATAAATTTCCTGTATTAAAATAATGACTTTTTCAAAACTCCTCTTGATAATTTGTCAACTTGTTTCAAACTTTGAAACACAATGTGAATCCAGAAACATTTCATGTTGTTTTATTGTTTTCAATATTGAAGTTTTAGCTTCCATTTTGATAAGTAGTCAACTTCCTTTAAACTTTTAAATAAAAAATGACGCCAGAGACAGAAGGTCCTTAAAGTAGCTGCACGCAAAACAGTTTTGCTTTTCAAAAGCAAACTCCCAAACCAATAGTTTGTTATTGAAATTCATAAACTAATGATCCCCACACCCTCAGAACATTCAAACATGTGGTAGGGGACAGTTTTCTTTTTAATGTTCCAGAACACCATTATTTTCCTGACGGTGACACGTCAAAAAACTGAATACATTTGACTTTCTACACTAGGGTGGATTGTATGATGTCCTTACTATGATGACCCCTACTCCATCAGCCCATTGGTGGAAGCTTTCTGACAGTTCACGTGAATCATGATAAAGCCGGTGGACCAAGGGTCTGATGTATCCAGTTTGCCAATCTATAATTCAAACCCCTAGTTTTTCCTTTAATCTTTTCCATAGCATACAGATTATGTTATCTGCTTGCTCAAAATACCATGTCCTTAATATTAACATCACTTAAGGGCAAAAATATTTGCATTCAGAATACTATGCTGGTAAAGCGAGGTGTATGACAAGCTACCCAGAATTTAGATAGGCACGTTTTGAGTTGGCATTGAAAGCCTGACCATGCACAGTACTTGTGAGTCAATACCCTTTGAATGGAGTACTGGGTGGAATTCTGCATAGGCTTCTCTGTTCTAGGGAAATTAACCTTTATATTTACCCCTGGTTCAGAGTAGTTGGTAAATGTAAATGTAAATGTGTTTGTATTTATATAGCGCACTTATACCCAGAGGTCTCGTAGCGCTGTATTCACACCGCTGTGGAACCCATCCTGACTTTCCTGTGAAACGTCCACTCCTGGGCACCCCCAAGGTGAAGCCAGGCATCCAAGCGCTTCTGGGGCCGTTGTGGAGATTAAGCAAGCTATTGCCCAGAGTCACAGAGTGGGACCCATGATTAGACTAAGCACCGAGGCGAGAATTATCAGGTCCGGGGAAATTGAGTCAAAGAACCACGAAGGCGGGAATTGAACCCTGGTCCCAGGCCAGACCTCTGCATCAGGGTCTGTCGCTCTAACCATTAAGTCACGCTTCTCCACTAAATGTGAGCTGTGGAGAAGGTGCTGGGCTGTGGTGGAGGAAGAAAGCTTAGGAGGGTAGGGGGGAGGAGGGTAAAAAAGGTGCTGTAGCAGGCGCAACATTACATGCTTCTCTTTTGTAAAAAAAAGAATCTCTGGCAGGCAGTGGTGGCCGGCATGATTCGCAGGTGGTGGGGCGGGTGGTGGGGGGTGGGGGGGATTCGGGAAATGGTGCTCAATTAAAAAAAATATAATAATCAATTAAACACTTACCTTGCTGTGCACCAGGTCCTACATCTCTGCTCCTGCTCTCCTCCTCAGGCATCACAGCCAGGCTCCCCTGACCAATCACAACACTGCAATGCAGCGTTGTGATTGGTCAGCACCCAGCTCCCCTGACCAATCATACTGCTGCAATGCAGCATTGTGATTGGTTTTGAGCATCCTGGTTCAATGCTCAACCAGGGAATGGGGGCCTGGGCATGTTCTCAGCCTGCAGGGAGAACGGGGAAAGTGCGCATGACTGGTTTGGGATTGCCTGAGAGGGCCCACCAAACAATCATTGAGCACTTAGGAGTGAGCAAACCACTCTTGCCCTCCTCCGAGAGCAGAGCCACCCTGCCCACCTGCCCGCCCACCCGCAAAGCAGTGAGCAGGAAGCATCTAATGATAATAACGCAAACAGTTTTATTATAATTTTATTTTCTACTACCACTGGTTAAAAGCAGCAGGGCAACGTGGAGGAGCCGCCCCCTGCTGGCATGGACAGAGACATGGTCTTTGCTGCTGTTGCAACCATACTCAGAAAAACCACATGCAGGAACCCCAGACTAAATGTGATCAGGCAGAGCATTATCCTGCCCTGAGATCCAGCTCTGCCTTACTTGTAATGAATGCTTATGTGCTTTAAAGCCCTCTGAAAACATTCAGCATGATTCACAAAGGTAAACGTATACTTTTCTATAAGTTTACAATTGATTACAGTTTGCACATGTATTTTAATAGTAGTATTTTTATGACTGCTGAGTTTCTGCGCATAAAAAGATAGGACTGTCCTTTGTGAATAGCCAAATAACAATAATAAGCTACCTCAAAAGTGTAAGTTTACCTTTGTGAATCAGTTCCATTATATCTAAAAGCACAAAATGGGTAGAAAATAAATCCTTGTGCATTATAGTACAGAACACTTCTTAATCGTCTCCCATTTTATACAGTTAATTGCTCCTAGCTAATTGTGAGAACATAATTTCTTCTTGTGCCATGCAGGTCTCAGAAACGAAATAATTGCTATGCAGCCAGTTGAATCTTCACCCTTCTTAATAAACAAGGACATTGCAGCTTAGGTTGTTCTGAATCAAGTGCAATTACAGCTGGATTAAATATTTTTCTCTTTCTTTGTGCATCGGTGGCGCGAAAAACCAAGTGCATAATATTATCAACCCTCACTGATTGAATGTTCATAATCTTCGGACTCATGGGAAGTTGAAACTGGCTCCTGCAATTTTATAAATCGAGACATGGTTTGGCATAAGCCTGAGGCGTATCTCTTGTTATTGCAGGATACAGTAGGCGGGTATTACATTCTTGATGACCCATCAAAGTTTATTTATTCTGATAAACCGGACGAGGTTATCTTCAGATATTAAAAAAAATCTTCATCCTAACTTTTGCTCAATGGTTCTTATTTGCATTTTGTTCAGCGCCACCCTTAGAGCTTGTGCTGCTCTAGGTAAGTACGCATAAACACCAATTCACCAAAAGGCCTGGGGAAGCGGAAGTGACATCACGTGCCAACTGACCCAGAACGCTCACTCAGACATATATGCTTACACAAATGCACACAATCACACATACACACTTTCTCTGTCATAAACACAGAACTGTACCGGTTGTAGGGGAGTTTTCCTGGTGGGCTGGTAGGGTCGGGGCTGGTTTTGGACCAGTGGTTGGCCGTTTTTGTTACTGGGGGCCGTTTTTGCAGCAGGGCTACAATGTCATCTCCCATACAAAAGTAGCAGAAGTGTTTCCCATCAGCACACCCCATGCCCCATTCCAGGGCCAGTTCCAACTTAATTGCCAGGGCTGGTTTGCTTTTTCAGTCCGGCCCTGCATAAACACACACTCACCTGCGCACATGCACACAACATACATTAAAAGGCAATTTTTTACTTACCTTTGCTACCAGAGAGGATTATATTCCAGCTAATTGTACTTCATTTTTTATTACCCCAATATTGAATAAGACATTATTATTCACCATTAGTGTCATAAAAATATGACAAAAACAATGAGATTGAAGCCTCAACCTGTGTCCATAAGCCGCCCCTGTGTTCCTGGCACCGATTTCACTACCTCTGAGGCCAGAGGCTGCAAATTCAGAGCCGAGGTCACAAGATGCAAGCTCGGGGTCAGAGCTGTGACCCCTGGCGACCCCTTAATGGCATCCACGCAAGTATGGCCCAGTGTGCTCAGCCACGGCTTCTTCTGCGTATATGCACATCCACAATCACATGCATATGGTAATTAACGCGTGCCACCAGCAATAACACATTATTCAAGATACACATTCATTGATTCGTACAAGAAAACCAACCTCAGAAGTCACACCTAGGCCCATGGGTGTATTTGCCTTGTAATGCTGGAAAACAATGAAACAAAAAAGATTGTTTGTTTAAGAAGGTATGTACCCAGACCATCATTTACAGTTCTAACCAGGAAATTAAGTAAAAGTCAGGAGTATATTATGAACATAGCTAACACTTGTTATCAATTAAAAATCAGAAAGTGTGCTACGTATGTGTTTTACCAATATTATTATTGTTAATGTCATTATCAATAATAATAATGGTGTCATCATTATTACAGTAGTAGTATTAACAATAAAATAAATAATGGGATTGTCAAGTTATGTTTTAATAGCACTGTGTAACAGCCACATAGAGTGTCGAGAAAGCAAGGACATTAACTGGTGGCTGCATGACTTATAAGTTGGAATTAGTGGATTGATGGGTTTTCCGAAGCACTGTAGTTGTCATGAATTTAAATTTCAAGAAAGCATTACTAGAACATGGGTACACCAACAGATCTCCTGTTTGGGTTTCCTTGTTCTACATGTGATTTAGTTAGGGTACAAAGCATCATGGGATGATGTCGAATGGTAGGTTGAAAAAAAGCGTAGCAAGTCAAACCATTTAATCTAATAATTCCTCAATATCTGCAGAAAGAACTGATTTTTAAACAGTGATAATGTAATGGCTTTTAAAAACTTTATATGTTTTGGGGGTGGGGGTGTTGCAGTTGATTTGCTTAGTGAGGAAGGTGTAGAGAGAACATCACTTATACTTTAATTTTTTGAAACTCTTCCTTTAAAATGACCACTGTGCATGGTGGTCCTCTTAGATGGTGGAATTCCTTTCACAAAAGCTGAGTCACCAATAAAATGAATTACTTTTTAACCATTGACCAATGCAAAATCCATCAGTTAAAATGGTTGTAGCTGTCATGTTTAAACTACAGCAGAATACATGGGTGTGATGTATACAGCATTGAAGTTGAGGATGTTTTGTAACGGAAGATTGTGTTGTGGATGGGGGAACATTTACATTTTGCCATAACATCCTGAAGACCACTGTTGGTGAGGGCCCAGCCTTCAACATAAATGCTAAAGACTGGCATTTTCTTTTCTCTATTGACAGTAAGTGCATTCATTGGAAGAGGCACTTTGGGCAAATGTGCAAAAGGGGAATTCATGTCATGGCAGACCAGCGAAGCAGAGGTTCTGTAACTTATGAGTGACATAATTTAGAGCCTAAAGTAGGGAACCATCTTGAGAACAGATTAGTAAGATCTCACGCGCACACAGGATCATGTTCAGTGGTGTACTGGCCTAGCAGGCACCAGAAATATAGGTGGACTGTCAAGATGAGGGCTGGTTTCACTGCAAGTGGGGGCCGGTTTTGTTGCTGGGAACATGGCGACCACGTTTCTACTTAGAGCACTGCTAAATAAGCAATGCAAACTGGCCAGCTGAAGTCAAAGAATCAGATTCACACCTTTCCTCTCTGAACCCATAGTGATCAGCTGCTGAGTACCCCAAGGATCCTCACTTAGCCCTAGGCTCTTCAACATCTACATGGTCCTTCTCGCCATCATCGTCAGAAACACACAGACTCAGCATAGTATCCTACGCTGATGACACCCAGTTCATCCTCTCCCTCACCAGCGAACCTGACATCACCAGACACAGCTTCCAGGAAGCTATGAAAGACGTCGCCTCCTGGATGAACAACAGCTGCCTAAAGCTCAACTCAGAGAAAACGGAAGTCCTCATCCTCAGATCCATCCCCTCGTCATGGGACAATACCTGGTGGCACACCGCCTTCTGTGAACCACCCACACCCACAGACCACGCTCACAACTACAGCATCATACTGGACTCCTCCCTCACCATGTACTGACAGATCAATCCCGCATCCTCCACATGCTTCAACACCCTCCTCATTCTCCACAAGACCTTCAAATGGGTCCCCACAAAACTGAAAGGATCATCACCCACGCACTAATAACCAGCAGACTGGATTACGCAAACATCCTCTATGCCGTAATAAACAAATCTCTACTCCTAAAGCTCCAGGATATCCAGAAACTGTAGATAGACTTGTCCTCGGCATCCCACTACAACACCACATCACACAACACCTATGAGAACTCCACTGACTCTCCGTCAAAAAGAGAAGAGAGTGACCTTCAAGCTCCTCACTCATGCCTACAAATCCCTCCACAACATCGGACCCCAATACCTTAACAAATAAATCTCCACCTACTCACCCAAGAGAAGCTTCCAATCCACAGATCTTGCCCTAGGTGAAATCCCACGCATCTGCAGAGCCAGAGTGGGGAATGTGATCCTTCTCTTACATCGCAGCCAAGACCTGGAACAAACTCCCACTCAATATCAGACAAACCCCCACAGTGCAAGCCTTCAGGAAGAGCCTCAAGACATGGCTCTTCGCATGAGACAAAGCTGCACATAACGCTCTCTAGCGCCTTGAGACCCTCGCTGATGAGAAGTGCACTTCACAAATCCCTGATTGATTGATTGAACCATACGGTTTTAAAGTTCACTTCAAAACAATTTATTTTTGCATTTCTTACATAGAACTGTGTTATGATATGCCTTCAGAAAGTGCGAGCAAATTTCATTGAAGGTATTAATAAATTATTCCACCTACATGTACTTAAAATAGGTACACTGACACTTAATTGAAGAACACTGTTAAGTACAGGGCTGTGATTTCACCTCTCATGAAAACATATATATTTGAGTTGCAAAGTTCAACAAATCAGGTGTAGTTCTTTAGTGTCCATGGCGTGGGGCAAATGAATACAGGAACACTGCTATATTTGTTTCAGATTCAGAAGCATTGTGGGCCCGATGTTCAACGAGAATTAGCATGCACAAACGGGTTTGCTTGCTTGCTCATTCATATAGGTCCATGTACAAACACTATTTTGCGACTCACAAATAATTTGCCGACTCGCTATTAGGAAGGGGCGTTCCTTTCCTAATAGCAACTCACAAGCCATGTACCAATTTTTTGCAACCGCAATTGCAGTCGCAAAATAATCGCTAATTACCACCCTCTTCAAGAGGGTGGTAATGCAGTTGCAAATGGGAAGGGGTCTCCAGGGGACCCCTACCCCTTTGTGACTGGCTCAGATATATTTTTTAAGGGCAGGCAGTGGTCCAAGGGACCATTGCCTACCCTTAAAATAATGAAACAAACATGTTTCATTTATTTTTTTAAATGCATCCCATTTTCCTTTAAGGAAAACGTCCTGCATAAAAAAAACTGCTTTATTGACAAACAGTCCCAGACATGGAGGTCTGCTGAGCCCAGCAGGCCACCATCCCTGGGAGGGCAGGCCATTCCCAATGGGGTCGCAAATTGCGACTGGCTCATTAATATTCATAAACCTCGCGTTTTGCGACCCCATTGGGAATCGCAATCAGTGTCTCTGACACTGTAGTACATTGTAAATTACGCCTTGCAATTTGTGACTCGCAATCGAGCACAAAGTGCAAGGCGCAATTTCCAAGGGTCGTACATCTGGCCCGAAATAACTCTGTCCTTCAGTGGGCTCTCCCATGTATATGGTGAGAGGGGTTGCCACTATAGGTGTCTACCTTTTCAAGTGCTGCTTTTATCTTGCTCTTTCCTTAATGCACCAAAGCTTAACTGAATCAAGAATAAACTGTGTCACAGTTTATAGGAACGTCCACACCCCCAGATGCTCTCAGTAAAACTATTCATTCAGATAAACACGGTTCTCCAGAAATGCTTTCCTTTTCATAGGGTGTTGTCCAATCCCCTTTAGCCTTCTAAGGAAGCCCGCTTGTTTGACCAGTTCACTGCTGCCGCCACCACCACTGTGAGTCAACCGGGCCGTTGGCACAACAAGCATGAGTGCAGCAACTTTGCTTCAGAGAATCACTCTACTCAGGTAAATGATTGATATTTTAGAAACAGTTTGCTTTGCTGTGTCTTCGAATATTTATGTATTTATTTATCAATGTTTCTGAACTAGACACACTTTTGTGGGAAGGCCAGAGTACAGATACTGTCGTTCACTCATAATCATGATGTATAGGAGGGCCAGTGTGCGTCAGTCAAATCTCATATTCCCAAAATGAACTTAAAGTAATCGTTTTACTGTAGTAAAGACTTAGAGGCCAATTACGATGCAGTCGGAAAAGGATCCAAACGGGATTTGGATTCGGAGAATATGTTTTGGACCGAATCAGATACATTTCGGAACTACAGATTATGATGCAAGGCTGTCCGAATCAGTTCCGAGTGGCATTCCGACAGCCCAGGTTGGTCAGAGCCAAATCGTACAGCTCTATGGACACGGTCTCTGACTGAGCGATTATGATGTACAGTTCTGACAACCGTTCCGAATCGGTCTGACCGACATGAAACAGCTGTCAGAATCGGACTTTGGGTTCCTTTAGCAGGCCCTCCTTCACCCGTAGGACTCCGGTTGGGGTCCGTGGAGGTAATCAAGGGACCCCTCTTTCCAACCATGCACAGTGTGGCAGGCACCATGAAGTGCCCGCCACAGGGTGCAAGGTTTTTTCCCTAACCACCCCTTTTTTCAATGGGAGCCTGTGTTCTCGTTCGGAACACAGGCTCCCATTGAAGTCAATGCGAGTCCAGCTGAACGATGTTAGGAAGCATCATAATTGGTCAGTTAGACTTGCAAAACCTGCTTAGTTCTGAAACGATTCAGAAACCGATTTAGTCAGAAAAGTTTTCGACTGAAATTGTAAACAGCCCCTTAGATTTCTCAAACACTAAATAGACAGGTAACATCCTCAAATGCATATTGAAGGTTAAAACTAACCAAAATGATTCTGAGTCCATATTGCGTCATTATATATTTGATAATATTAATTATTTTATGTGAGCTGTACAGTATAAAACTCCCCCCAAAAAATGTTTGAGCACATTAACGAAACACACAAAAATGTTCAGCATTTGCCAATAGTTATTTTTGACTATTATTCCTAGACCTCTTAATGGTCGCTGCGGAGCCAGCTTATGCTGTGAAACTACTCATCAAACCATCGTAACAAAGATTCTTTGGAGGCAACTAGCCGTAAATCGAAAGGATGTAAATGAGGATTAATTTACATTGTCTTTATCCAGTATCTGGTCAATATTTTGACCTTGCCTTAAAATTAATGATCATTTGGGGCTACCTAGAGATTATTTAAAAGTGATTTGTATGTCTGATAGTTCCTAATGAATTAAACCATAGATATAACTCAGTCAATGAAACTGTTCATGCACTACTCTAGATATATTCTGACTCTTCTTTAGCCACACTTGCAATTCTATATTTCATATCGTATCTGTGCCCTGGTTTCCTGACTGCATGTGCAACTGGTATCCTGAATGTTTGTAGCCATGCTAACCCACTCGTGTAAATTTCTTCATAAGTTTGATCCCAGACCCTTGCACTAAACTTACATGTGTGTGTTGAGTCCCTGTATGTGAAAAGGATTTGTAGCAGATGCGTGATAGTAATGAGGGAGATAATTACGTAAATGCACATTCAATACAAAACAGTTATATGTATAATGATCAATATGTCATTTATAACGAAATGGCACACAATTGGAATGTGCAAAGTGCACTAAGCAGACAAACTCATTAGAGCTAAGTTTAACAAGCTTTCTTTTTAACTCGAAAGAAACTCCACATGCTGAAATGTGCACAATAGAAAAACTTGACCTTATTCCGACATCTTTACAAATATTTGCCAAACCTGTGTAATATTCTCATTAGACACATTTTTTTTTTTTCAGAACAAAATTTATTAGAGTTTTGCAGTTGACAAAATACAAAGAAGCACTGCTCCCAAAGAGTCTGAGAGGCAGTGTGCATATAAAAGTATCATCTTCCAATTATTCAACCAACAGTCCCCCAAATTTCCACCCTCAGTATTCCCCACCCGGTGCCCACCCTCCACCCCGCACGGTGTCTACATTGTCCATAACGAGGAGCCTAGTGAGCTCAGTAGTAGCGTGTGTACCTGTGTGTACCAAGCGATCTGCGTCAGTGGCCCGCGGCGCTGGAGGGTCCAGCAGCAGGCCCCTGTAGTCCGCCCATCTCTTCCAGATCTGGAAATGTTTTTTGGGGCAACCCCTGGCCTCAAATACTGGGCGTTCCAGCCCCATGTCAAAATCCATGCCCCGTTTCCACACTTCCACCAAGGGGGCTCTAGGAGACTTCCAAGCCTGGGCTATGTCCCTTTTAGCCACCGTAAGGCCCAGGAGAAGCAAGTGACGTTTGTATATGTTTCCCCCCACTTGGTCCATGATATGGAGGAGGCCTAACTGCGGTGAGCGGGGGAGATCCCAGCCCAACACCTCCGCCAGGCAATCCCACACTCCGGTCCAGAATCTCTGCAGTCTTACACACTCCCACACCGTATGCAGAAAGGAGCCTATTGCACTTCCACATCTCAGACAATCCGGGGAGGCTATCAGCCCCGCCCTCCACAGTCTCTCCCTCGTAAAGTACGCCCTATGCAGGTACTTAAATTGAATGAAGCGCAAGCGCACCGCAATCGCTGCTCCCCTAGGGGCCTCCAGGGCTTCTCTCCAGTCCTCCTCTTCCAGGCTCCCCAACTCTCCCTCCCAGACCGACCGCAATTTGTCAAGTGAAGGGGAGCAGTGTGTGACAAGCGTCTGATAAATGTTAGATATTTATTTAGTTTACAATTCCCCCATGAATAACTTAGCCTCCAGGGGGCTGAACTCCGGCAATGAAGTCAGGCCCGCGATCGCAGGGGTAAGGGCGTGTCGGAGCTGTAAGTATCTGAAGAATTGAGATTGGGGCATACCATATTCGTCCCGCAGAGCCTGAAAGGACTTAAGGACCGAGCCCTTCATGACGTGGCCCAGTGCCGAAATGCCTATGGCATTCCAGCCGTCGAATCCCCGCAAGGAAGCCAGTGCTGGCAACCTTCCATTGTGCCACAGTGGGTTTCCCCCGTCAGCCTGTTCCACCATCCCATGCGACGGAGGGCGTCGCGCCACACCCGGAAGACTACCTGAGTGACCATTGGGAGCCTTTTCCGGATGCCTGCCGAGTATAAGATAGTATGCAGTGTATCTGGGTCCATCAGATATCTCTCCAGGGCATAGGCCGGGTCTCCCCGATCCCCATACCACCACTCATTCAGGACTAGTAGATGTGACGCTTGATAGTAGGACTGGACGTCGGACGTGGCCAGCCCCCCACAATAGGTCGAGAGGAAGCAGGTGCGTAGTGCCACCCTTGCTGCCCCCCCAGCCCACAAGAACCGACCCAGCGCCAAATTTACCTGCCTAAACTACTGCGGTGAAATAGGGTACGGATGATTTTGAAGTTGGTACAGAATACGGGGTAGAGCTACCATTTTAAGATGGCCGAGCGGCCATAAATGTTTAAGGGCATCCTGGACCATATTTGCATGTCTGATCGTATTTTGTCCCACACTGGTAGCACATTGCGAGACCACGAGACTCCCGGCACATCGGTCAAAAAGACGCCGAGATATTTAATGCCTCCCGCCGCCTCCTGGAGGGCCGACGCCCAAGGACCCAGGTCTCCACTGCCCCCCAGGACCCATAGTTTAGATTTCTGCACATTCAAAGTGAGGCCGGACACCTCGCCAAATATACGCATTATGTCAAGGACCCTTGGCCCCGATCGGTCCAGGTCCGTAAGGAAAAAAGAACATCATCGCATATAGCGCGATTCTGTCGGTCGGACCCCCTACCCATTCGACGCCACGCAGCTGAGCGTCTATCCGCACCCAAGCCGCCAGCGGCTCCATTGCCAGGGCAAACAGGTAAGGCGAAAGGGGGCATCCCTGCCTGGTGCCTTGGCCTATGACGAATGGGCTGGAGTCCGCCCCCGCCACCCTCACCACTGCTGTCAGGTCCGTATACAGTAAATGAACGTAGGACAGGAAACATGGGCCCAAATTGAGACGGAGAAGGAGCGCCCGGAGATATGACCAGCTTAGGGAATCAAAAGCTCTATCGATATCCGCAAGCAGAAGAGCTGCCGGGATGCCTGCCGCCCGCGCCGCCTCCACCACTAACTGCGCGCGTCGAATATTGTGCCTTGTCGCCCTGTGGGGCATGAAGCCGGCCTGATCTGGGTGGACTAAGTCCGTGATGTAAGGGAGAAGGCGGTCTGCCAAAGCCTTCGCTAAGATTTTCGCTTCAATATTAAGCAACGAGATCGGACGGTATGATTCAGGGCGGTCCGGAGGCCTCCCAGGCTTACAGAAGACCACAACCTCTGCGTGTCGCCAGTCCGCCGGCAGACGCCCACGGTCCCTGGTCGCCTCCAGAGCCTTCCTGTAGCGCATCCCCAGCTGGAGATGAAACATTTTCATGAATTCGCATGGAAAGCCGTTAGGCCCAGGGGCCTTGCCAGCATTCAATTCACCCAGAGCCACCCCCAGCTCCTCCGCCGACAACGGGAGGTCCAGCCGAGCACGACCCTTGTCTGAGAGCGCCCGGGGTGGGAGATCCGCTAGGAATTTGTCGACTTCCGCTGTGAGAGTCTCCCGAGGGGTGTACTGCGTCGCGTAGTATTGTGCAAAGGTCGCGGCCAGAGCCTCGGGGTCGTTATAGGGTCACCCGTCTCGTCCCGGAGTCCCGGCAGGGGCTGGGCCTGGAAGGTACTCTGACACAATCTGTAAAGCATCATGCTGGACTTGTCCCCCCATTGATATATTCTACTCTGTGTAGCCAGCCAGAATTGACGGGCCTCGTCCAACAGTAAGGAAGCGTACGACTGCTGAAGGCAGAGTAACCGCCCCACTGCTTCACTGTTCCCCCCCCGAGGTACACTCCGCCTCTCGGCTTTGAACACGGCTCGCCGCCTCCTCAATGGCCATTTTGCGGGCTTTACGGTTCGCCGCACACCACGCGATGTCTACGCCACGAAGCACCGGTTTCAGGGCCTCCCATAGGGTCACTGCATCGGTGTCCGGGCCATCATTCTCCGTCCAATAATGCGCTATCGCCTCCCTCATGTGTGACTGATAATCGTCGCGCTGCAAGTGCCACGTGGAGAGGCGCCAGCGAAACGACTGTCGCTTCTTACCCAAGAGTAGAGTTAGCGTTATCGGGGAATGGTCTGACAGACCCCGCGGAAGTATGGAGGTAGAGTCCATCCTCCCTATCCAGGGCTGAGGGATGAAAAGGTAGTCGAGGCGAGAAAAGGATTTATGGACCGCAGAGACAAAAGTAAATTCTCGACTACATGCATGCTGATATCGCCAATCGTCTATCCAACCCATCCCCTGCACCATTCTGCCTAATTTAGTGGTGGCATCAGGCAACTGGCCCCCTCCGGGCCTACAGCGGTCTAGTCTCCCATTCATCACGTCGTTCCAGTCACCGCCCACAATCGTCAATACATGTGGGACTTCAGCCCAAACATCAAACAGTCGTTCTATCAGGGCTTCTTGTAGCGGGGGTGGAGCATAAACACTGCCGAACACCATGGGCTCATCTCCCACCATCCCCTTGACAATTGCAAACCTGCCATGTGCATCTATCCATTGTGTCTCATGCGTATAGGGTACCCTACGGTGTATCAAAATTGCAGCCCCTCTGGACCCCCTCGCGAACCCAGAATGGAACACCTGGTCATACCCATATCTACGTAGGCCAAGGGTTTTGGTGCCCATAAGGTGCGTCTCTTGTAGGAGCAGTACGTCCGCCCTTTCTTTCTTCCCCATTCATAAGACGCACCCCTTTTAATCTTGTCGAGCATCCCTCTCACATTCCAGCTCAAGATGCGTAGCGAAGCTCGCGGGGGGTCCGCCCCCGGTCCGTTAGCCGCCATCAACATGCCAGAGATTCAAAATGTCGGGCATCAGAGGCCACACACAGACACATATAATCATCCAGGCTCCCGTACACACCGTGCGTAAACTACTCACACCTACCCCCCCACCCCTCCCCAAACCCACCACCCAACGAACCCACCCCTGCCCCAAACTGTACCAACAACCCCCCCTCCAGCCCCCCACCCCATACCTCAGCAACATTGAAGTACCTTTCGCGGTGCAGGCGATCTCGACCCTCCAACGGGAGGCCAGAGACCCACTACACCAATGGATCCCGCCCAACTACCCACCAAGTGTCAAACAACCCCCCACCCAACACGTGGAAATGAACTCCGGGAGTAGGCCCGCTCTCTCTCGAGCGTCTCCCGACCCATGGTCACCCACAAACAGTCATTCATGAAGCCATAGTTAAAGTGGCGTGTCCGTGATCATCATCAGCCCTTCCTCTACCATCGCGGTACTTCATCGACCCCTTGGGCCCGTAACATTAGCCAAGTACAGTGCGGTAGAAGGTCTCATGACTTCAAGGGTGAAGAGTCCGTCGCCTCCGCTTCTTCCACTGCTTCTTCCTGGGGAGGTGGGCGCTTCTGGGAGCGCGACCTCCAGTTGCTCCTACTACGCGATCTTCAAGGTGTCTTCGGGGGTCCCGACGTGGACGACGAATCCGAGCCCCTCCTCGGGAGGTGTGCACCTTAACTCGCACCGTTTCATCTGTCCATGCAAACACTTCCTCCGGTGAGTTAAAAAACTGGGTGCGGGATTGAAAGACCACTCTCAGGTGGGCCGGATAGAGCAGGGCATATTGAATTTTAAGTTCTCGCAGGCGTGCTTTCGCTGCAGTGAAGGACTGTCTTTGCTGTTGAACCAGTTTAGTGTAGTCCGGAAATATCAGGATTTTGTGATTTTCGAACATTAGAGGGTCAGAGGCGCGAGCTTGTCGTAAGATCGTGTCCCTGTCATGGTAATTGAGCAATTTGGCAATCACTGAGCGGGGACGGGCCCCCACAGGCGGCTTCGGAAGAAGTGCACGATGTGCCCGCTCTATGACAAAGCAGCGCAAAAGGGAGTCCGGTGGGAGCCATCCCTCCAGCCATTGGGTCAAAAAGGCCTCCATGTTACCCTTCTCGCAATCCTCCGGAAAGCCCACAAAGCGCAAATTGTTCCTCCTGGCCCGTCCTTCCGCATCCTCAACCCGCATTGCTAGTCCCTTTTGGATCCCCTCCATGGCAGCTACCTTCTTCTTAAGGATCACCACGTCGTCCTCCACCTCCGTGATCCTAGTTTCTGTTTTAGTGATACGGGCAACCGCGTTGCGCAGGTCCTGTCGAAGTAGGGTCACATCGGCTCCGACCGCCCCAATTTTCGAATCCAGCATGTCACTCGATTGCGTAATCGCTGCCATCAGTGCCGCATTATCCGGTCCTGAGCCCTGGTGTCCTCCGGGTGCCCCCGCACCCACACTCGGCCCCGCGAATTTATCCATCGGGCCCTGCTTTGAATTGCCTCCGCTATTGCCCCCTCTCATCATATCGCGTGCAGGGCACAGTGACCGGCTGCAAGGGAAACCGGGACTCAGAGTCAGCCTCCACCGTCCACGTGCCGTCCAAGGACAGGCACCCCCAACTGGCCAGTAGGGGTCGGCGGCACCACACTCACTCAGCCAAGGATCCTGTGTTATTGGAGCAGCACCCTGCCTCCACACGCCCAACAGTCAGGCCAAAGTGCAGGAACGACGTGGTAGAGACCGCGTGTCGACTGGGGTCCACTCCTTCCGCCCCAGGGTCTATGGGAGACGGTCCAGGTCTCTCTCCGCACCTCCCTGCGCAAAGTCCAAGGCGCCCTCGGGCCCTGCTGCCAGCCAAGTATTGTGCAGGTGTATGTGGGGATCACCTCGGCCAGCGGACTTGGGTCGGGGCAACGTAGGATGTCCTGAAGGATATCGAGCCGGCGGGACGGAGCTCGCTTAAGCCACATCCGCCATGCTTGCTGTCTTGGCCACGCCCCCCAGACAAATTTTTAATGCTTTGCTAAAGAAACACTTTTTTGTGATAATAGTCTTCCGATTTCTCATAGCCACGCATAATAATTTCTTATTCTTAATAATGAAATGCATTGCTAAACAAAAGAGTGCAAGCCAAAGTTTCTTCTTTTACATTTTTTATTGCTAACGGAATGATATATTGTGCATTAAAAGGTTATGCCTGTGGGAAAGGAGGTTTATGAATCAAACAGACCTAATATGTTGAATATTTGTAATAACCTTCATAAGAAACATGTCAGGCAATGACCGGTTGAGCCTTCCTTATGATCCTTAATGGGGACTTAGGCCAAAAACTACAACTCCCAGAAGGCCTACAACTACTGGGAGGGGCCATTGAGTATATAAGCCAATGGCCCACGATGCGCAGCGTGCATAATTCCTTCATCGGTTTGTGGACCCGACACTGTGCGGCTGCATTTTTCTTCTTGGCTTTCTTTTCTTCCTGTTGGGAATGCAAAAGTAGAGTATGTATGAATGAGGCTTGTTTTCATACTATAGCAGGTGGGGGTTTGATTAGAGTAGTAATCTGTTTATGTTTTGTCATTTGTAGCTATATTCTCTTCACGTTTGTGGGCTGTATCACAATTGGTTGTAGAGCAGCAATCTGGGCATGGTCTTCAGGTATTAGTCACATTACTCAGACTATGAGAGTAGTTATTGTTTATGGAACTATACTAAAATTGTGTTCTCTATCTACAGGTGATCCTTTTCCTGCTGTTCCTACCCTAATTTCCTTTCCCTCGCTTGATCACCGCAATACTCTGTGTACTTGTGTGTCAGAGATGGGGATGTCAAGAGGTGGACCTCTTTGTGCGTCACCTGGATTCTGAGGAGTTCCTGTGGACCTTATTGAATTACGTACACACGATATTTACTCCTCCTGGTCTGGTCGACTCACAGAGATGGCAACTATGGAAGACGTGCTGCAAGCACTGCTATTAGTCCAAGAGGAATTAGCTACATATAGAGCTCAAACATCAGCTCTTAGGGAAAAGGTTAATGGACAATCTAGGAACCCTTTTGACGCATCGACATCAGCATCACAAATCGAGGTGAATGTACCTCCACCCATTCCCATCCCCAGTCCTGAGAGATACTCTGGGGACCCTCAGAAGATTCAAACCGTTATGACTCAGATCATGTTGCACTCTTTTTGTAAGCCAGCTTCCTTCCCTAACAGCCAATCTAGAGTGGCTTTTGCCATTTCCTATTTGACTGGGGAATCAGCTAACCGGGTGGTTCCATTGATAAAATACGACAATCCATTGCTCTCTGATTGGAACACTTTTCGTAGAAAATGCGAAAGGGTTTTTGATCAACGGTCTACCACATTTAGTGCCAATCGGGAGCTGTTGGAGCTAAGACAGGAAGAGCAGGATTTGATCACTTATTTGACTTTGTTTAACCAGTTGATTGCTGAAACCGCATGGCCTGAGGAGAAGAGGATGGCAAAATTAGAAGTCTACATTTTGGCTAAGGGTACCACAGTGGGGTAGAGCCTAATCCCCTGGCATCTAGTTCAAGGATAAGGTAGATACATCTTTGATAACTTTAAGAAGTTCAGTTTGGTCTATGGTACTTATAAGAGAATTGCAGTGTATATTTTTGACATCCTCTAACACAGAAAAAGAGGATGATGACTGGCTTGTGTGCAATCTGTCAAATACCGGCCAATAAAGGATAGAAAGCCAACTGCAAAGCTTAATTACTAATCAGCTGGCTTGAATTGCCCTATGTCATATTGAATTTCATCAGCTAGGGACCTGGGAATTTTTTCCTGCAAAGTGTCACTCTCTGAAGACAGAAAATACTGTTCTAAGAGTAGCAGTGAGCAATGAGGAGCATAGTAGAGGTTTATTCTATGGGTGACCCAATATGTAGGTTGAGGACGGCAGGGAAAAACAAAATTAACTGCAAGATCTGAAAGCTTTAATTCCTCTTGTGGCTATTAAAAATCCAATTTTCTTTTCTGAGGAAAATATGAATGACTATCTGGTGTGATTTCTGTCCACCAGGGCATGATTCAAGAATACTTTGATAGAGTTAGATGAACAGATTCAGAGTAAATTTTGACCTAACTTAGCTAGAATTGCTTGCCGGCTGTGGAACTTACATCTTGGGAACCTGATGTGCCAGCAAGTTGAAAAGGTGTCATTCTCGACAAGAACAGTCTGGGTAGAACCAGAATCCAGAATGATTTAGAAGGACTGTTTTATTAAACAATGCTTTATTCTGTAAAACATCTAGGCTTTGTTGATATTAGCTCCATATTTGTAGTTTTCAGAAACCGGATGGGAACCTAATAGCATCTACCTGATAAATACATACGCTTTTTGGATAGCTTTGCATCATGATCCACCACACAAGTATTTAAAACTCTCAAAATGATTTATCTAAGATCTCCTCATTCATGTATCTGACTGTGTGCCCTCATGGTTGGCCAGTTCTGGTGCAAAGATCCTAGGAAGACCTCTAGCGGATATTTATTTCTTTTATATTTCATTTATTCTTATTGCATTTACTTGTACTTTCACATTTTGTTTTAATAGGTAACATTCCATGTGGCTTTGCCTTTTAAACCCCTTGTCCAATTTTCTAGATTTACATTTTTACTTATTATCATTTTATATTTTAACATAAATTTGGTATGATTTTTTCCTTATACATTTCTTACTGAAATGTGCATTAGTTAAATTTTTATCAATCAATATCTCACAGAATTTTCTGATGAGTACTTTACTGCTCATGCCATTATATGGAATATGAACCAATAATACAATTTCAGAAATCTGCTTACTATTGTGTATTCTTTTGTGTAAGCAGTGTGAAAGGTTTTTCTGACCTCAAATCCAGACTCTGGCTTCTCTCCTCTATTGCTACTGCACAAGACGCCCTAGAGTCATCATCTTGGAATTACAACATGCCTGCATCAATAGCTCCCTGAAAGCTGGTAGTATCTACATCAATAGCTTAATTAGAACTAAAAGGCAGATATCTAAACCAAATGCTCTTTTACACCTCAAATAAGGTTTCCCTGCAAAACTTCTCAACAAACATGTTTCTGAATTATACAATTTTATTATTAACTTTTCATATAAGAAGGAACACAACTATCATTTGAAATAAATGTGCCTCTCCTAAAAAAAATGAAGGCTATTCACAAAGAAAACTTAAAATTGTGAGTAATTTACATGTGTAATTTACTCTTACACATTTTAGTAACGTTATTACTTTGGGCTATTCACAAAATCTAAGTGTAAAGTTACTAAAAAGTATAGACCTACGTGTCCCCTTCCCCTAAAAAAAGTGGGTGGAGCCAAACCTATAAATGTGAGTTACTAATGCCAAAAAGAAAGAATAGTAAGACAAGCACTACACATGACCAACCACTGATACTGCAACACCCTCATAGAAAAGAATTGAGGTACGAACATATAAAATATCCCCATTCGAAATAATGTTAACTTTATTTTAATTATTTAAAATAGACAAAAAAAATATATATATATTTAATTTAATGTGAACAACTAAGAATTCTACATGTTGTATGTGCTTTTATTAAATTATACAATATTTTAAGAAGCTTTTTGAATTTAAAACTATCTTCCCATAGAAAAGATTGGAGAGATGGAGGTTCTCTCATTGGATTGTGAATAGTATTTTGCAGTTTTTAGCAGTACTATTGTAGGACTACTAAACATGCTACAAAATGCAGTTTGCGAATAGGCTCTATTGAGTATCCTTCTGAGTAGTTGTAGAAGATCAATTTATGACTAAATTACATAAGTAGTTAACAAATATTCCATGTACCTTTCTTTTTTCCCTAAATTTCTATTTTTCGTGCTGCCAATTCAATCTTTCAGATACATTGTGAGACCTTTGAAATATATTCCCTTAGTTTGCAAAAAGAAGAAAACAATATCAACATATCTTATCAAAATATCTTGTCAATATTATCTAAAAATATAAAAACCTAATGGTTTACTAGACACCAATGCAAAGAATCAATTACATTTTGAACTATGCCCGGACAGTCACAAAGTCCTTTAACACAAAGTGCTTTACAATAAATTCTTGCAAATGAATCGGGTTAAAAATGCTATTTTCCAATACACAACATTTGAACAAATCTATGTAGCATGTATGTACGTGTTTCTGAAGGATTACCAAAAACCACCTTTTAAAAGGGAATAATAATGATGCTAAACTCTCTTTATTTTTTTTTTTTAAAGTTATCTTCTGTAAATACCGGGGCATAGAGTTTTTGCACACAAAAAAACAAGGAATGCATGCAGATGATTGAAACAATAATAAGAATATGCAGATATCATTTTCAATAGTGCTTTACAACATATTCTCCTCTGCAAATGACAATTGGATGTTACCAGTAAAAGAACTGCACACTGTTTCAAATAAATGCGGCAATAATAGTCAAAATAAAGTGTAAATCATAAAATAACTTTCCAGCTGTTAAGAGGTGTAGCAATGAGATCAAATTAATTGCATTCCCTACATTCTACAAAATGTCCTTGACTGGGCTAAAAAACAAAATTGTTTCCATTAATCCGTTGGTTGTGGACCTTGTTTAATAGCTCCAATAGACCTTTACTCCTCATACATTCCAGAAACCCCTGAGTTTAGGAGTTCTGGGCTTTGCAAATTGCAACCGGACCAATAAAATGAATTATAATTTGTAGCAATTGCACCACTAACATTGATGTTATACCATGCATTGGGCCATGAGGAAGCTTCATTGGTCTTGTTAGAAATTATTATTATGTGGCCCATCACACCTCATATAAGACCTCCACATTCAGCAGTTTCTTCAGCTTCCTCCTTATCTAAAATTATTTCCCTAACACTAAGTATTGAATTGACACTGTAGAAGCTGTAGAAACCGAGGAAGTGCCAGATCAGCTATATACTTAATCTTACTAACTGAACTGGCACAAAAAAAGAATCTTATAAATGTTTCCCCTTCTCCTTTCTAGCCATTTCTCACTAAATGTAACTGCAAAATGCAGAATGAAATCAACTGGGTGTCAGGATGAAAACAAGAGGCAATTCACCCGTAGCGCCAGATGTAGGTCGGCAAATACCGGTCGGTAAGGGCCGATTTCGGCCATTACCAACCGGTATTTGCAAATGGAGATGTAGGGGCCGTAAAATTTACAGAATCGGTATATTTACTGAGTCGGTAAATTTACAGATTCGGTAAAATACCGATTCTGTAAATTTACCGAATCGGTAAATCAATATGTAGGTGGCACTGAAAACAGTGCTACAGACCCTTACCGATTCGTTGACAAAAACAGTTTTAGTAGAGTAGTAGTCTGGAGACTACTGACAGTATAGCACAAACAACATTTATATGTTGAATGTAGTAACGTACAGGGTGCTGCCATGCAATGGTGGAATAAAGCAAGAAGAAATTCTGAGATACAAAAAACTGTCCACACAAGAACAAGAAGGGGCTAGTCTGGTTAAAAAGCACAAATTGAAGCTCTAAGAAACAAAGATCAAAATAATTCAAAACATATTTCTATAATATTACACCATAAAGAAATCTGTCAAAGTAAAAAAGTGTAACACTAGGTAAATGTTCATACTATTCGCACAGTCTTGAATAGAAGCACAGCCCAGGATCAATATGCATTTTCATATGTGCAAAATGTAAAGACCTTTCTCCTACTTGACATCTAGAAAGTATGTTTGAGATTTCTTGAAATTCTGTGGGATATCTTGAGTACTTCAATCACCTATCATTTGATATCATAGGTAGCATAATCCTTTTCAATAAAATGATTAACAAATGGATGGTCAAAGTCTTTGTAAAAAATTAGGTTATTAATTGAAGGGGGTGCCCATTTGAATAATGAACACAGTCTGTGTCAGGGTGAAACACAAAAAGTCACTAAATGAAACGGTGCAAACCTCTCTGGTAGCTTGCACAAAACAAGTCAGGTGTAACTTAGAGATAATTAGTAAAGTATTTATGCAGCACTTACAGTAATTAAGTAAAACCACAACCCAAGAAATTTTCCAAACCAATTTAGAAAACTAGAGGAAAATGTAATAAATAAATAAACACCAACTTCCAACCATTAGAACACCAGTTATGTGTTTTTAAGGTTTTAGCTGAAAATAGCCCAAAAATGCACAAAGCGCCATCTGTGGGTATCTGATCACGCTGGACTGGGTCAAAGATACAAGTTGAGGCTGACCGTGTTGGAGTGTAGATTGGATACAGGGACCAGGTTCATCCCAGTGAAGAGTTTACCTTCTCAATGTCCATGTCCGCCATGAGTAGCCTCAGTTGCTGCATTGAGTTGGCATGGTCTGCAAGTAGATTGTTGTCACCATGAGGCGGTCATCAAAACCGGAGCTTCGCATTTGTGAGAGTCATGGGTGGTTACTGTATGGCAGTGGTCAGAGTCAGAGTCAGAGTCAAAAACACTTTATTCGATTAAATTAAAATCATAAAAGTATGCTATACATTCATAGTTGATCATTGGAGTATTTAAAAAACAAGACTCATTATGTACAAATTCAAATTCCATATTTACAAATTTCATATTTACAAAAGTTTTTTAAAAAAAATTTAAAATACTTTTCGTCATACTTGCACTGTCTATATTTTCCTACAAAATTTCATTTCATTTTTACTGTTTGTGGTATGGGTTTGTTCAATGGTCTATTTACAGTAATATTTACAAACCTATAATACAATCATTTAACAGTGATACCCCGACTGGGTGTACAATTCTTAACAAAGGCTAGGTCAATTAATCAGTGTCTGAGGTATATTTCGACGAGACCTAATGGACATTGTGAGGAAATTTGCTACCCTATACATAATTAGAGGTGTTTCCATTAACTGTAAAAACAGAAAGGCCGGTTTGACTTGGGTAAACTTTAGTTCTTTTAATATTGGCTTAATATATTTCTCTCTTGCAATTCTAAAAAAAGGACAAAAAAAGAAAAAGTGGATAGAATCCTGGTCCGAGAAATCGTCACACTTACAGGGGGCGTTCTCATGGGGTTTACACCATTTATTATATTCACCCAACAAGAGGTGAGACTGATTGAAGCGAAATTTAGTGAGAAGCCACCGATGGAAAGGTTTGTTTACTACCGCCAAGTACGGTTCAATGGCTACGGTTGTTATTGTCAAAAAATGTGACCTCACGGTTGGCTTCATGATTTCGCATGTTTCTCTTTCGGCTTCTCTTTTCTTTATATATTCCAGTTTCGCCCAATTAATGTCATCTTTTTGTAGGCCTTCAGGGTTAGTATATAAATTAGGGCGGCCCAGGTATTGTGCGATTTTCTTGATATATGAAAGCCACTCAATCTCTGCCACACGATCCCGCCCCATACAGTCTTTAATAATCGTGTGATTTAATGTTAAATTGGGATTAAGCCAAATTTTAATCCAAGCCCTTAGTGGTGCAAAAGACAACATATCTTCAATATAACCTACCCCTAGTTCCTTATGTACTGAGTTAGCAGGTGTGGATTTTGGTAAGCCCAGAACAGATCGCAAAAAAATATTCTCTGCCCTTTGGATATGGGTTGTGTTCTTATATTGGCAGTGGTCTTCAAACTCTTTGATGAAGAGACCCCCTATCAAAATCTTTTAGGCGTTAGGACCCCCTCCCAAAAACAAAACTCTAAAACCTGGTAGTCCTTATCATTGACGACCATAACTGTTTTCCAGAGAAACGGTCAATCTGTGGTTGCACCTCATTAGTACTATTTGAACACCCAAATATAGCAAAAAGCAACAGAAACGTGACCAGAGGAGCTTTACAAAAGGCCTTCTACAGAGCGGCAACACCTGTTGAAGCTTTTTAATAACTTTTAAACCTTTTGAGTAAATACATTTTTTGTGTTAAAATCAGCAGATTATGCGGCAGATGATGGATTATGTCGCAAAGGTGTCAAACCTATAATTATGCTAAAATTGCTGCAGCCGCACAATCACATATTTCCAGTGGTCCTTGGTATAATAGCTGTAATGCATGGGCTGCAACTTTATTCAATGGCATTAGAGGAATATCACACTGTATTTCATGAGATGCTGACTGCTTGGCATTTACAGCTGCATGTAACTGGTATTAGCTGAACATCATTCATCATAATTAAAACATACGTACGTTTTTTAAGTCTTTCACCGTCAGGTAGCTACATAAAAAATAACGGGCAGCTTAAATGAATAAGAAATACAGATAAAAGGTTGTTCCTCAGTGGGAAATGCAATATAATTAAGAAGGAAACCTCTATTAGTTAATGCATTGGAAACGTCTTTGTGAAAGTAAAGAGCCACAGAATTAAATAGTGGTTGGTACAGTGGAGAATAGTGACTTGTGTATTTTTAGTGCTATGAGGTCACAGTCTTTATTTTATACTTGCATTACACACAGTATAAGATAGACCGCTACAAAATGCGCAAAATATTTTATGGTAAAATGGTGCTTCCAAAATATAAGGGCTTATTTATAAGCCCCTTGCGCTGCTGGTGCATAATCTTTTATGACGCTCTGTTTGCGCAGAGAGCAGACCCATATCTACGAGGTCACACAAAGTTCCTTTGCGTGGCTTTTTGTGGCCTCCTAGATATGGTGTAAGGCAACACAGAGCACGCCGGTGCGTTGCCTTACAATGCGTATCGGGAGCGTTCCATGGGCATTGCGGTGGGTTTTCCCATGGGTTTTGACACATTCCCAGATTTACAAGGATCTGTAAATTTGAGGATGAGTCAAAACTGTATGCTGCGCCAGGGGATGCGTAACGAGGAGAAATATCTTTATTTCTCCCCAATTGTTTCCCCTTTCTATGTGTAGCACACATAGAAAGAGGAAAAGGCCTCCATGGGTTGTTTTTGCCCAGGAAGGCGTGCCTTCTTGCACAAAAACAATCCTGCCAACAATGCAGACAAAAAAAAGAGATTACACAGTTACCCAGTAAAAGAATATAAAAAAGAGGGGGAGGGATGAACCAAAAGTGGGTGGAGGCACACAGGAGGGGAATCCTCCTTGACGGAACTAGAGTCCTCACACACCCAGCAAGCTAGGTGTCATGCTTCATCATATGGGCTCGCTCCTCGTCGGGTCGGCGGTGCAATACCTGACGGGCACCCTTAAAGGGGCTCTTTAGCAGAGATCTTTTGTTCCTGCCGTATGGTGCCGTGGGTGTGAGGGCCCTTGCGGGGAGTGTAGATGTGGATGAGTAGTGTTTAAAAAAGGTTAGATAGTCCACAGTGCGAATATTTAATAACATGGTAATCCACCTTGTTAAAAAATAGAAAGAGAGGCTGCTCGCTGGCACAATGTTCCAGGGAAGCAATGCTCTACTCTATACTAGCGGTCGACATGTTTCATGCTGTGTGTTTAGAGTGATACAGTGCATTTCTTCAGGACCTAAAAATAGCTATCTACACAATGTGGTCAGAAGAAAGGTTTCCTACCTACCCTGAAATACAAGGCGAGCATGTAGTCCCGCCACTTCTAGTGAAACCCTACTAGTTGGAAGCGCTGGCTTCAACGGTCTTCTCGGTAAATAGCACTTCAATCTTGGGTGCCCTGTCCGTAGTAGGACAACCACCTATCACCTACCCCTGCGCTGGGTACGAGAAGCCGGAGCCGGCTTCTGAGGTGCTTTTTATATAGCGTTTACTACCCTTGATGAGATATCTAAGCCATTACTGATGAGTAAAACACTACTCTGTAGCCCAAGATAAGAGGTTAATAGTTAGTAGGTTAGTATATTGTTCTAGTTGCATTAGTTGTGTTGGATTTGTGCTCCTGATTTATTGTGTGTTTACTAGAGTTTAGGGTAGGGACACAATAATAGGAGTGAATTTGAAAGTGGAAGTAGTAGATTGTTTTTTGTAAGTAGAGTGGTAAGTGCTTGGGGGAAAAATAGAGGGGAGAGTTTGAGAAGGATGTTTGGGGTTCATAGTATATTGAAAGGTTTGGGTTTGGGATGAGTAAGAGAGAGGAGTGATGGGACAAAGGTTGAAAGGAAGATTTTTAAATCAAAAACTTAAATTAACTTAGACATAAATGAATGCAAATGAAACTTGGTAAGGTTGCTTTGCCTGGAGAAAACTGTCCTATATAAAATAGCCAGATGTACACAGATGTTCTGATGTGCAGAGTTATCTTGTGAATATGTAAGAATTGTTTCATGACATTTCTGGTAGTTTTAGTAGCAGACATAAACTCTTCTATATATGTATCTATATGTGCATAGACGCATTATTTATGACATTGTCTCATATGAACTTGTCTTTGTGGGGTAATGTACCTGTTGTCTGCTTATATGAATGTATGTGCTTATAACAGAAAGCCAAAGAGTTCTAAGTGCAATGGCACAGGCATAACAACAATTTCATCTATATACCATTAGAAGCACAGTTTATCTTGTCTAAATACACTGTACAGGTACACTGTTGTGTTGTGAGTATAATTGTCATGTGGGGAAGCCCCAGCTATTGAGTATTGTTCTGAAGATAAAATGGTTGTCAGTGGATCGTATGTGTGTGGTTTGTGAATTTCATAATTTGGCTTCATGAACAGAGAAAGAAATTCCATCCATAATTTTTTCTTGTATGTTGGAATGTTGAGGTGGAGAGCCATTCTTGAGTGTAGGTTCCTTTGTTCTACATATATTCAGATTTTTTTTTTGGTGGAGAATGTTCCTTTGCCATGTATTGCTTTGGATGTGATACCAAGCAGCTTGAATGTGGACCTTTAGGCAATAGGTAGCAAAATGTAGGGACCTCAAAGCAGGGGAAATGTCTGTCTGTGGCCTTATATATAGAACTGATAGCGCGGAAACAATGGTTTTATTTATCAGTTCAACCTGTAACTAACAGCCAAGGGATAGCCATCTCCCCATCAATTCTCCTCAGGTTGATAGATCTTTGCTGCCATTTTAAAATGGAGCATCAAATCAAATCATCCCAATCCCATGAATCAATTACTTTAAATTTACAAGTCAATGATGAGAGGTTTGGCAAGGTTTTCAAAACCGTTATTGTCTTCATTTAAGGTTTAGTATTGTTTTCTCATTTCTTTATTTAATTAGTCAAGATAAATGTGTTTACAGAATTATCATATACAATGAGGTCAGGAAGACAACAAGTAAATGACATAGGACTAGATGTAGGTAATTTAACTCAGACAAGTCTCTTCATTTGCAGTAGCAACTGTTCAAATCAGGTTAAGGAAAAAAGTCACAGCAATAACTTTTATGACATAGGAAAATAAGTTGCCCCTAACAAAATGTCATTCAACAGTACTCTCCGTCAGCAGTGTCTCATGGCAATCAGGTAAAAGTAAAGGAACAGCAGAGTCAAGGGCTCAAGGTATAGAAGGGAAAAAGAAGACTCGCCTTCTTTAGTTAGGAACACATATTATTTTAAACTCCAAAAAACATATTTATCCATTCTTCTGACTGTGAAATCATCTTGAACCAAAAATTAATAATATTGTATTCTTGTATACCACTTAGCTACCCATAGGGTTTCTGAGCGCTTAGGAGCCTGTTCCTTGCGGAAGATGGATAAGGCCACCCATCACAGAGTGTCTGCCTCTGAGCACTGTGAAGTGGGAACAGTTGCTGGAGTGCAGGGATTGTGCTCCCAGAGTAGCCAGCTTGTGCTGGGGAGCCCACAGCTGGGGGTCCCTGCTTAGTACCATAACATCAGTCTTGTCAGCATTTAATTTCAGGGAGCTGGAATTCATCCAGGAGGCGGCACAACCGAGGCAAGAATTGAGATCTTCCATGATAGCTTTGTGTTTAGACTACAAAGGGAAAATAATTTGCATGTCATCGGCATAAGAGTGCAGGTCAGGCCACAGCTTTCCACCAGGTATGCCAGGGGTGTACATAAATATTTAAAAGCATGGGTCTAAGGGTGGAAGCCTGAGGGACTCCAGACGTCAATGAGTGAGGACTAGACATTGTATTCAAGGAAAAAAACCTGTAAAGTTAAATCGGCCAGAAAGGATTTAGGCCAGTCAAGGCCAAACCTTGGAAGCCTAGTTGAACCAGTCTGATAGTTGAATATCATTGGATACAGTGTCAAATGACATGCTGAGATCCAACAGAATTAGCGAGGCAGTACCACCCTTGTTCAAGAGTTTCTGTAGGGGTTCTTTGACTCCTAGAAGGGCAGATTTGGTACTGTGCTCAGCTCTGAAACTGGACTGGGGGGATGGAGGGCAATTTGGGCTTCCACATATGCAGTAATTTGAAAGTTAACATATTTCTTCAAGATTTTCGATAAAATGGGCAGCAAAGAAATTGGCCTGTAATTGGCCCAATTAGATGGATCGAAGTGGGCTTTTTTTCAGGGGGAGCACCATGGCATTGTCCCAGGCTTTGGAAAGACACCCCTCATAGCAGAAGGAGTTAAGAAGATCAACTATCATCAACAGAAGGTTTGGACTCAGAAAGCAGAGCATTGATGGAGGAACAGGGTCCAATGGGGAGCCTGATGTAGTGGACTGTAATAAATTCAGGAAATGAGAAGAATCCATAGGGAATGAGAAAGGTAATTGAGCTTTGGAAAAAGTCATACTCAGGGGGCTGGTTTCCTTGGAAGGTCAAGGATTCAAGTTGGAGTGTGAATTGAAATTACCAAACTGGCTTTCATCAGTTCTGGCTGTGTCCAAGGTACGGCAAATGTTGGTTACTTTCTCCACAAAAGAAGTCTGCCAGCACTTCACATTGGAACTGTAGAGGGGGAGTTGTGTTGCTGGCATCCTTTGGGCATTGGACCACTTTGAATAGGGTTTAAGGCTGGTTCTGAGCTTTGAATATTATTTCAGATTAAAAAGTAGTTTTGGCATTCCTGTAATGCACGTGATAGATATTTAGGGCCATTTTGTATTTTAATTTTAGATCCTCACCATATTGCTTCCTCCAGGCCCTTTCGAGTGTCTTACAGAGTTATTTTTCTTCATTTATGGTCTCATTGAACCAGGGGTCTGGGGTGGGTCGACCTGCTGTACTAATTAAGGCAGTGTGTCTGATAGACAAGCATTGAGGGCAGAAAAGTCAAGATTAGCCCAGTTTCTAACCATGACTTTGGGATTCATTATGGTGGGAAGGAGAGAGGAATGGTAGGGCATAGAAAAAGGCAACGCAAAGTGGTCTGACCATAGTAAAGGTAAAGACGGGTCAGAGGTAAGGCCAGTGATGATAGAAAAAATGGGATCCAGCAGGTGACCATGCTTTGTGTGTGGGAAGCAGTTAATAGGGATGAATTTTCCAATGCCCTGTCACCTCTCCTTTCAATTGCTATGGTAAATGCACAGGATGGCATGACTGTATCTAAATTGTTGATAAGCATTCATATGACTGTTGCATGCTGGGGAGCTTCTCATCCGAACCTCTGCAAACCTACTCCATTAGCTGTTCAGTGCTCCATTGTGTATCAATGGACTATTCTATGAAATTAAACATTATCTATTCACAATTTCCTAGTTAGATCATCAGAATTCAACTTCTGCAGAACATTACTGATTTTAATACACTGTCATGCATTCTAATATTCTGTGAAAAGAAAAGAGGAAATATTCTAAAATACAATGAAATCATGTGGTGTGAGGAAAGATAGAAATACATGTTTTAAAATAACAGATTTCCCAGCAATGATGAATTTTAACGGCTTAAATCAGCGTAGGCAGTATTTTCGAAAAAAGACATCGATTTTAGTTGATGTAAAAAGAAAAGAAAGAATAAATGAGGCCTACTCGAGCCTAGGTAAAACACAATGGAAATGAAAGCTTTCTACAAAAATAATAATACGGGTCTATAACATTTGCATGTTTAACCAAGGCACATTTCCTCTATATGCATTCTCCAAGTTAAATTCTAGGTAAATGTCAGCTTTAATATGTGAGTAGTCTAGTGGCAGCATTCTAATTTCTCTGTAATCTTCTCATAGATTATAGAGGTGATCCGTGATACAGACCATTAGGGTAATACAGTTTAGATAGGACAAACGAGATCGTAGTTTGTACCTTGTGAGTGAATCATAGGTGCCGGGTGATGCTTCACAGTGTTGTCAATGTGAGAATGCTTAATTTGGCTACCTTCCCAACTTGTGCATTTATTGACAGCTTGACATCCATGGGTTTCTTACCTTCTTGGATATTTCTTGTGGTGGTCCTAGATCATCAGTCTAGGAACAGAGAAGATCATAGGTTTATCGATCTTCACAGGTGAGTATTATGGTTTTGGAGGCATTCAATTTGAGGTCGATCCATGTTATCAATTGATCAACTGCCCAGGGGCAATTGAAAAGTTTGGATGTTCCAATGTACTTTGGGTATTCCAGTTTCAGAAGTATCTGTATGTCATCTGCGTAGTTGTAGCAGGTGAACTCAAACAAATGGATCAGATCTGTTAATGATTTTATATAGATGTTGAAATGCAGGGGTAAGAGAATTGAGCCTTGAGGGACTCCTACTTTAATGATGTATGATTTAGAAGAGAAAGGAGAAGTTTGCTTAATGTTTATCCTATTGTCTAGGGTTGATGGAACCCAAGTGAGAGTAGTGCCCTCTATTCTATTCTGGCTTCCTTAAGTCTTTGGATTAGTGTGTCATGATCCTCTCTGTCATCAGCTGCTGAAAGGTGTAAGGGAAGAAAGCAGCAATTCTGTTCTGGTCTACCATGTTTTTAAGGTCATCCCAGCCACAGATAAAGACCAATTCAGTGGCTCTTCATGAATGGAATCAATCTTGGAAGTTAAAAAGTAAGGATTTCTTTTCAATGAATCCTGACATCTGGGCAAAAGCTGCTCTTTCTATAAGTTTCCTAAGTAATGGTCTGTTTGGAATGGGTCTGCAGTTGGAATGGGTCTGTAGTTGTCGGGGTTTTGATTGTCCAGGGTAGGTTTAAAAAAAAAAAAACAGCGTATGAATGCCTTTTTTTAAGTATTCTGGGAAAATTCCTGTTATTAAGGAGTACTTGATAATTGTTCACACTGGGATGGCTGCAGAAGTTGATAGTAGAATGTTTTAGAAAGATTTGAGGTAGACAGAGGTAAGAGGGGAAGCCTGCAGGCTTTGATAAGATCCTGAAATTGAGTCGGTGATAGTTCTTTTAAGAAGTGTAGAGGTCGTGCATTCTGTCCCTGGTAGGTTTTGTAGGAAATGGGTTGTAGATGTTGCTTTAACTGTAATCTATCAAGTTTGCTTCAGTTTTGTAATGAATTTTCAGTTTTCTGAGCAACGGGGTGCAGGAAAGAGCCTGTTTTTTCATTGTTATCCTCCACTTTTTGCCTCACATTTAATGCACTTTGACTTGATGTGCCCAGGCACACTGCCAATCAGGTTCCCAGGGCCTGTTTTCTTTCCCAAAACTGTACCTTTGTACTCACAATTGGTACATCTCTGGCCACAGCTTAGCCCATTGTAAATGGTACTATGGGTTCCAAGGGCACTGTGTCCAGAGAAGGCCTCTAAGGGCTGCAGCACCTATTGTGCCTCCCTCAGAGACCCTCTACCCTAACACCCACACACTGCCCTTGCAGACTGCTTGTTTTGGTAAAGAGAAAAGTGAAGAGTCTATATGACACACATCGCTGGGTGCCATGCCTGCAACCCACTAACTATGGCCTAGGAAAATTACCCCTCTAGCATGGTGCACCAGACCACGGGTGAGGGCTCAGTTGCATGAGACTTTACCCCTACATTGTCTAAGTTCATTCTTAGATATTGTAAATACAGCAAAACCATAAGGAGTATACAGTGTGGGAGTTGGTCATTACGAACTCCATAGCTCCATAATGGCTTTACTGAAACCTGGGATGTTTGGTAGTAAACATTTCAGCACATTAAACCCACACTGATGCCAGTTTGGGTTTTAATGTTAAATGCTCTCAGAGGGCATCTTCGAGATGCCCCCTGAAAAACGGCCAACCCTGTTGTGATTTCTGAATAGCTGCCTGACATTTGACGCCACCAGACAGGTTTCTGTACCCCTGGGAAGAGGGCCTTCACTGTCTGTGTCCAGAAACAAATCCAATTCTTGACAGAGGTGTCATGCCTCCTTCCACAGAATGGGCTGGGTCCTAGAAGGGGAAGCTTTGAACAGGCCTACCTCCTTTGTTAGCTGATCCTGCATTTTATTGTCCCCAGCAACTGGCTCCCATCAGTTCTGACCCCCACTTTGGCTAGGAGAATTGCAGGAAAACCAAGTCAGGAAGAGAGGTTTGTCCAACTTTGCCAACCCGACCCCTCAGGTGGGAGAGGTGAGGTGAAGCACACATCACAGTCCCCCCCATTCCTTCCATCTTGAAGATATGGGGACACAGCAAACCAGAGAGAGGCCTCCCCCCTCCCACTGGAGAGTGATATATTAGGGGATATACTCACTCCAAGAGAGGGACCCACTGGTTCCAACCTGCACACCCCTGTAACAACTCTAAATTTTGTATTTCAGGGTGACCCTGAACCTTACCTCCTCAGATTTGAGAAGAAAAAAGAAGAAGTACCAAAGAGCCATGCTGAACGAGGAAGAAGAGGACACCAACTGCTTTGGCTTTGGCTCCAGCCCTACGGGCCTGTCCAGACTTTGGCCTGCATCCAGCAATACCCCCTTGGCAGTTCGGGCTGGACTGTTCCCATGAGGCACAGGGTCAGACTGATTTGCATATAGCCATGTCTGAACTGGGGTGGCAGAGTGGGCTAGAGAACGGTGATGGATTAAACCCAGATCTTTTGACTGGGTGTGAGTGTTTGATTGGTTCAGATGCTCCGTCCATCGCCACCCCCTTTTGTACCGCTTTTGGCCGCCATAAGTGTGGCAGGGTATGCTCAGACGTGAGTCCCTTGCTCACTTTGCCACTGGATTCAAGCAAGCCGGGATGAAGATGGCTGTAATGCCAGAAACCGGTCCTCGGAAGCTTGTTTCCGGTCCAGGGAAGGCATGGCATGGCAGTTCGGGCTGAACTGTTGCCATGAGGCACAGGGTCAGACTGATTTGCATATAGCCATGTCTGAACTGGGGTGGCAGGGTGGGCTAAAGAACGGTGATGGATTAAACCCAGATCTTTTGACTGGGTGTGAGTATTTGATTGGTTCAGATGCTCCGTCCATCACCACCCCCTTTTGTACCGCTTTTGGCCGCCATAAGTGTGGCAGGGTATGCTCAGACGTGAGTCCCTTGCTCACTTTGCCACTGGATTCAAGCAAGCCGGGCTGAAGACGGCTGTAATGCCAGACACCGGTCCTCGGAAGCTTGTTTCCGGTCCAGGGAAGGCATGGCTTGGCAGTTCGGGCTGGACTGTTCCCATGAGGCACAGGGTCAGACTGATTTGCATATAGCCATGTCTGAACTGGGGTTGCAGAGTGTGCTAAAGAACGGTGAGGGATTAAACCCAGATATTTTGACTGGGTGTGAGAGTTTGATTGGTTCAGATGCTCCGTCCATCACCACCCCCTTTTGTCCAGCAATACCCCGGCATGTCCAGCAGCCATCAGAAGCCAAAGGACCTGCCCTGCTTTCACCAAAAAAACTCTGTCTCCCGGGAGCACCGGATTTACACAACAAAGGACTCCAACACAGACCCCGGATCTAGCCAGTTCCACAGTTCTGCACAACTCTGCACCTGAGGACCCCAGCCTGAGTTTGGTTGGCCGAACACCATGAGGAGGTCTCCCCAGTGAGCCTGACCTGGGATCCAGCCATCCCGGACCTGCCTCGATCTTCTACCCAACGCCTGTAGCATCAACTCGAGAGGCCTTCCCGACTCCCATGCACCAGACACCCCGTGGCCTTGGGTGTCCCAACTGACGGTGTCCAGGCAATCCCTCAACAATCAATTTTACCTCTCTTGCTGGTGGTCACCCTCAAGAAACCTCCTTGTCCGAGCCTGCAGCATTTCTTTTGAACCGGAGATTTTCTTTGGAAACAACAGGGCTCCTGACATCTCCTTGGGACACTGCATTTGGCTACCCCCGTACTGCTGGTGGTGCAGCTCCTGTGCTGATGGTTGGCCCCTGCAGTGCTGATCTTAACCACAGGAGCTTTCATCCCACATGCACATAGCCTGCTTGTGACCAGCCCTTGACCGAAGGACCCCTAGTCCCATTGACTAACATTGGGGCTCTGCACCCGGCCGCCCTAGTGTCCCAGGTGGTGCAACTTGAGTGCCTCCTTGAACCTTGGGGGACCTTGGTTCTAACCCCAACCACTCAACCTTGTAAGTTGTGTACTTACCTGCAAACATATAACATTGTTTTTCTCCTTGGAACCCATGCTGTGGTTTTTCCTCTGAAAATGTTTGGTGTTGATTTACTTTTTGTATGGAACAACAATAACTGCTTTGAAAAGTGAATTGTCTTACTTACCTCCATATTGAAGGACCCACAATGTGATATCTAGGCCTATCACCCCGAGAAATCGATGTAAATAGAAAAGTAAGGTAAAAGTAATTTTAAAGTATTCTGAACTGTCTTTAAAGCAAAGGCAAATATGTAACATTAGCAATTTCATCTACAATTGCATTTCTGAGTACAGCCTTAGTTCTGCTTTGTTCTAGAAATAAAATATAAGCATACCTTTGTTATGCTTACCTAATTGGTCTGGTTTTGGTCGCTGAGTATGTGCCATCAGTTTCTGTCTGAGTGAATGCGGTAAATGCTTAACTTAGCCTAACTGCTTGACCACACTGTCACAAATAGAGCTGTTAGTGATTATCTAATTTTGCCTCTGCTATACCTAGGGGGATCCACTGGACTCTGTGCAAACTATTCCTTACTTTGGTATAGCATATACAGAACAATAGAGTATCCCTTCTGGACCATGATGATTTCTTCTTAGAGGCTAATGTATAGCACTGCCAATAAAGTATAGATTTGGAGCAGGTGACAAGTTTTATCTTTAAAGTTACGCCCCCGTACACCCCTTCTTCTTAAGTGCTCCCTGGAATCAGTCAGGGTGAACCTGATGATGAAGAATACAACTACTAGAGCGGGTTAGGGTTATATAATGAAAAGGTCACTTTTCCCTTCCCACCTCTATAAGTGGATGTGCCATCCCAGGGCTTACCACTGGTCCTATATTAGCCTTCAAGGAGCCGTCCTCATTCTGCAGAAGGGATACTCTGTAGCTTATCATAGGGAGGCCCTATTCCTTCATCCTCAATCTATAGGATCTCTCTACCCTTTAGGGGCTGTTGGTTTGACCTCCCACATAATTTGTCCTAGACAGCACATACTGAGCCAGCTTCCTACATGCGAGATGTAGCTTCTGTGCATTGTGGCTCACAGATTTTTAATGAACACCCTTTGCATTGCATTGTGGATTCAATTGAAATAGTAAAACTGTTTTGCCTTTTTGATTGTAGACTTGTATATTCCATTGTTTTTGTGTTGGCATATCTTGTCCTGAGGATTTTTTGTTTTGAGCTAGTTGCCTTTAGGTTTAGCAATTAGTTTCTTAATCTGTTCTAATTCTGCATTCATCCAAGGGATGTACTTTCTTTTTTATGCATTGATGATTTCTAGCAGAATTAGGAGATCAAAAGCAGGTTTTGTAGTTCCTCCAAATGTAACTCATTCCAAGGTCGATATGTAGTTGAGGGCAAGATGAATTTTGCTGCTTTGCATTGGAAGATGGTAGTGGTTTGACAAAGTGAAAGGAGTAATTGTATGGACCGTGACTAGGTTGGGGTTGGCGAAAATTACATCTAGTATGTGTCCAGAGATGTGTGTTGGATTAGGAACGAGCTGTTGTAGATTGTGTACTCCAAGGTCAGAGAGGATGGTTTTAGTGTGCAGCATATTTGGTTAAATGTCATGCACCTTGCCCTTTGAGCCTTTAAGGATTGAAGGATAGCTCATAAATATTAAAAAGGAAGGTTTAGACCTGGCAAGAAATATCTTTTGCCAGATCGAAAAGGCAGTTCAAAACTACACTACAAGTTGCTGAGGCAGGCCTAAGACATGTTTTGCAATGCTACTTTAGCATGGGATAATAAGTTGTGCAGCCCACTTGTAGTATTTAACTTACATATACCACTATTTATAAGGATCTTATAAGTAAAGTAAATGTGCCAATCAGGTGTACACCAATGTTACCATGTTAAAGGGAGAGAGCACAGCACTTTACCACGTGTTAGTGGGGGTAGTGCACAGAATTCTAAAGCCAAATATTTTACTTATTTGTATTTATTTATTTATAAAGTGCAACAATCATCCCCTAGGGGATATCATGGTGCTGAATTACTCCCAACTTTTCTGCTTAGAGTACCCCACAAAAAAGATCAGTAAATGAGAGAGTTAAATCGAAAACGGGCAGTTTTTCAACCTCTTTCTAAACTGAAAATGATCAATGATGAGGCAGAGGGCTTGGGGCAGGGCATTCCACTGGACTGCAGCCAGATGGAAAAATGAGCATCCGCCTGTTCTAGCTTTTCTTATTCTGATAGTTTTGGCTAAGTCTAAATTGCAGGATCTCAAGTCACGGGAAGGTTTATAAAATTCAAATCTAGTCCATAAAATTTCTGAGCCAGTGTTGTACAAGGCTTTGTGAGCATGGCATAAAGGTTTGAAGCCTGCTCTTTTTCACATTTGTAGCGAGTACAAAGATGTTGGGCTCGCCAAAGCAGACCTAAACCTGTCCATATTACAGATTAATTTAGCAGCAGCATTTTGGATTAACTGCAATCTTGTATAAAGGTAGTCCACCATGGCCACAAAGAGGGTATTGCCATAGTCCAAATGACTGGTAAACAAAGCCTGGACTATGGTCTTTTGACAGGCCATTGGGATCTATTTAAACAGCCTTCTTAAAAGTTTTAGGATACCAAAACCCTTTCCGCAAGTAGCAATAATATGTTTTTGCACTGAAATAAAGTCATCGATGATTACCCCAGATGTTTCTCAGATTTCTTAGGGGGAGGCATGTCGCCCAGAGAATGTGGCCACCAAGAGGCATCCCACATCTGAAGAGCCCCACCGAGTAGCAGGTTCTCAGTTTTGTCTGCATTTAACTTTAGACAATGGTTGGTCATCTAGTCTGCCACTTAGGTGAGGCACTTATGTAGTTAGTTATTTGTTTCCCCTTGGTTCTCTCCTGATCAACTGGGTATCTTCAGCATATCAACCCACTTTGAAACCACATTTCATTAGAAGTGTGGCCAAAGAGGCCACATAGACATTAAATAGTAGGGCTTAGTGATGAGCCTTGTTCGTTGAGGGGGCATTGGAGTTCGTGAACTTGTTCCCTGCCTTGCCTGCTGTGCCGCTGGACTCCCGCTGGTCTCCCTCACTTTTGCCATCGCTGCCGCTGCCTGTCACCGCGCGGCCGCAGGGGGACTACATTTCCCAGCCTTCCTTGCGGCAGAAGCCGCCAACGTCACTTCCACGCCCGGAGGCGCTTTAAATCTGACCGCAGCCCCCGTGTCGCGGGATCGCGCGCGGGTTGCGCCGGGCTAAGCCCGGGCAAAGGGCGGGCCATCTGTGGCCATCCGGGGCCAGAAGAGGCTGGGCTGGGCCACCCCCCTAACTTTACCAACATGGGCAGCGTCATCAGCTGGGACTCTAGGTTAGTTAAGCGACTTTGTTGCACCGATAAATAGTTCTGTAAATGTTATTGTTAGCTGTGCACTGAGTGGAAGCTCTTACCCTGATGCCCACAAAGTTTGTAGGTAATCTGGTTGTATTATTGCACTGTGTTATCGTCATTGTATCATTATTTAATTGTTTTGTAATTATTGAGATCATTTGAGGGGGATCTAACATGACGTCTACTATAGGAAAAGGGAAAAAAAGTGTGACTAGCAGCATTGGAGGGTCTATTACTGGGACCCTGGACCAGTTTATTACAAGGGCTGCAGCCGTGTTGGAACGCGAGATAGCACTAACCGAAAAAAGACTTTCGTCAGAACCAATTTTTTCTAAGCGTTCTTCGCTGGGCACCATTAGGGATGCTGTTACCCCTGAGCAGCTATCCGTTTACCAACCTAAGGATGACAACTGGCTGGACACTAGCCTGGAATTGGCGGCTACTGACGAATCTGCTGCTTGTTCTATAGTTGATCCCATTATTCCGAGAGCATCATCAGAGCATAGCTCTAAAAAAGGCTCTAACGCACCTACAAAGCCCGGGAACAGAAAGCGTGGGGGGGTGCACAAAAGGGCAGGTGTCCTAAAGTAATTAAAACCATTAATACAGGAGGGTTTTCTGCTACATTGTCCCACTCGGCAATTAATAACATGCCGCCCAACAAAAAAGATCTAGGGAAACGGATACCTGAGTTGCTACAGCGCTTGCCGCTGACAGCCCAGCTTCCTGATGGCATTTTTGGCCGGATAGAGCACCTTATGAAGTCATTGATGCTACCCGTATTCGAGAGAATAAAATGAATTCGTGAAAATTTGGGGAAGTTGGAAAGAATTGTCACGGCTTATACAACTGCCTTAGAAAAGGCTCTGAGCTGTACTTTGGACCCCAACTGTATAGCTAAAGAAAGATCAGTGTCAGAACCTGGCGGTACTTTAGTAGCTAGCCCACATGAAAATCTCCCAAGATCACCCAGGCAACAAAGTGAATACGATAGTTTGGGTATTACTGGGGTAAATAAGATAATTCACCCTAACAGCAAGAGAGTTGTAGTGCCGGTGTGTGAGGGTAGGAAGGAGATGGCATCCTCTAAAGTGGCGGTAGAGGCAATTATTAAAAAGAAGGAGGTATTAGGTCCAGAGGGTGGGAAGAGGAAACATCCCTGCATTGATCTCCCCCCTGATTCAGCGCCTTATACTGTGATACTGACAGGGGTACCAGAGATTCAACAGGAAAAATTGGAAAATCACAGAGAGTTGAAAAATAAAGTCATCTTTTGGCTCAGCAACCATAGACCACTCCCAGGCTATATTAATGGCGAAATTCTACATGTAAGGAGGGTGAGTTGGTTGGGCAAGAGATGTAAGGACCAGGAAGGGCATTGTATAATTGTAAACTTCAGAGACCCTAGAGTTGTAAGGTTCATCTGTGAAGGAAGTGAGTTTAAAGGGGAGGGTGGTATCCAAACTCTTAGTCTAAGCTATTTTTATTCTCGATCAGTATCGGGTATCCCACTGTTCTCACGAAATAGGATGGAAACACCATTTAGACACTCAAATTTTGCATATAGGGAAGAGTGTCGTCTCCCCCGGGTTAATCATTTCGATACACTATTCAATCAGCCTACTCCAATATACAATCGATTTGACCCCTTATCCACCTTAGAGGAAATCGACTGACTTGGGGATGGTAATGATTTGTATAGTTTACCGTTACAGGGGAGTCAGGCTCTAATTCTTGGGGTAATTGCTCCTGGTGTTGAACCAATGTCTCAAGATTCTATCCCTTCCCAGGCCTCCTCTTTTATTAATGCTAGCACTCCCAAGGGGTGTCCTGTTCTCTGTCATACGCCGGTTAGCCAGGTGGTGAACCCCAGTTCCGTTACTCCCTCTGTGAAGGTTTCTTCATGGAATATTGCGGGCCTAGAATCTAAATTACATTTACCAGATTGAGCTAGTTTTATCGATGAGTCAGATATTTGGTCCTTTCATGAGACGTGGGCAATAGCCCCTCTCTTTCGCTCTGGCTATCTAAACTTTTTTAAACCAGCAGCTAAGGGTATCAGGGGTAGACCGGTGGTTGGTTTGTCCATCTGGGTAGGACAATGCGAGGGTGTGTCAGTGGTTGAGATTCCGATAGATATCCCGGATATTATGGCTATTAGGGTCAGTTCTACGAAGGGGCCTAACATCGTTATTATCAACATTTATGTAAGGGGCCTTCCAGGTGGGAGATGCTCTCCAACAGCCCTTTAATTGGAGAACTTTTTAAGTATCGAAACTAAAATTGTAAACAGGGTTGTGGTTGGGGACTTCAACACCTGTTTTGAGCCCCTGGACGTGGATGATGGGAAGCTTTCAGAGTCTGAGGACTCTTTGTGGGGTATTCCCCAGTTGGAGCTGACACCTATTAAAAAATGGATGCAAGCAGCTCTGTTTATGAAGGGTTTGTGCCTTGATAAGGGCATGAGGGCAGTTAATGGTAGAACGAAGTCAGACAGGTCTGGGGCAGTGATAATGGAAGATCTGGGTGTCTTATTGATTATATATTGGCTAACCTGGAGATGTGGTCGGTCATCGCTGATATGGTGGTCACGTGTAGACCAGAAAGTGACCATAACTCGTTAGTCCTGTCCATAACAGATAATAGTTTTATCGACACCCTCATGGTTGATGTCCCTATTGTACAGGCAAAAGTAACCCTAACTAATGATGAAAGAAGGGTACGCTGGCCAAAAATAGCCACTAATGAGAGTACACGGGTCAGAATTAGGAATTTGCTTATAATCACAAGGGATAAACTCAACAGCCTTGAGTCCCAGGTTGAGATTAAATAAAACATCCCCGGTATCCATAGTGATGTATTTTTAGTGCTAAAAACTGTTTTTGTTAAAAGCTTACCCCCATCATTAAAAATAAAGAGTTGAGATCTTGTTCCTGGTATGATAATGGTTGTAGACATGCCTGCCCAAAGAGCATTGCTTATAGCCATTAAATCTAGATCACCAGATGCTATTCGTAGTTGTAGGGCCACATATAAACTTGCCCAATTAAAAGCAAAGAGGAATTGGGACGAGGATCGCTGGAGGGGGTTACTCCAGGCTTGTGATGGGCAGAATATGACACAATTCTGGCACCTCCCTAAATGGGGTAACCGCCCGCAAGATATGAAACCCACAACCCATGTGGAGCCACAGCAGTGGGTCTCGTATTTTGAAAATCAGTTTAAGTCTAAGAGTAGGTCTGTAGTTGTAACACCCACCCTCATTTGTGAGGAAACCTTGGTATTTGTCACCAGTGAAGTGAAGTCTGTCTTAAAGGTAATCCCGAGTGGCAAAGCACCGGGGCCTGATTGTATCCCTGCCGATATATTCAAACATGAGCAAGACCTGTGGGTCCCTGATCTGACAATGTTAGCTAATCCCCTTGCTAATAGATCATCGGTTCCCGATTCTTGGCTAGGGGCAGAGATATTGCCAATCTACAAGAAAGGTGATCGTTCTGCCCCGGCCAATTATCGACCGATTAGCCTTATAGACGCTGTACAAAAGATCGTAGCCTGTCTACTTTTGGGACGTATACAGGGCTGGATGGCCGATTCTGACATATTAACACCGCTTCAGGCGGGTTTCCGGTCACATATGGGGACCCTTGACCAAGCGTTTAGGTTTATGCTTCTGTATTGGAAAGAGGTATTCCTTGGGGTGGCATGCTCTTCGCGGCCTTCGTGGACCTAAGGTCCGCGTTTGATCTTGTTCCAAGGGTCAAGTTGTGGGAAGTTTTATTGGGGATGGGCATGCCTAAAGAGCTGGTGGCTTGCTTGATTAACATGCACGAACACACGCATGCCAAGGTTCGATGGGGCAAACCAGGGAAGGTGACTGAAAGGTTTGCGGTCTCCAAAGGGATTGGACAAGGGTGTGTGCTAGCCCCCACCCTGTTTTCTTTGTTCATCAACGGGGTTACAAATTATTTTTCTCACCATCCGACAGACACGCACTCCTTTGCTGGTATGAAAGTCCCTCTGCTAATGTTCGCGGACGACACGCTCTTAATATCTAAGACGAGACAGGGTTTACAGCTAGCTCTGTCTCGTTTCGAGCTTTTTTGCCGCGAACATGAGCTGTAGGTTAACGTAGGGAAGACAAAATTCATGGTCCTTCGTGGACCAAGATCTGTAAGTGCAAGGGTTAATATGGGTGGAGTTATCCTCGACCAGACAGCTGTTTTTACTTATTTGGGAGTTACCTTCAGTGAAAACTTAAGTTGGAAACCCCAGATAGACCTCCTTACCCTTAAGCATGCCCAACTTGGTGGAGCTCTGTTGAAGGAACATAGAAACTCTTTAACCAAACCATTGGCTCCCCTGATTAAAATCTACGGTTCTAAAATTCTTCCAGCCATTATGTACGACGCGGAACTGTGGGGCTTCAGCAACATGTCCCAACTAAAGGTTGCACAGAATAAATTTCTTTGACAGGTCAATGATATAGTGTCACTGGAGGCTCATGACGCACACAATTGAACATATGTGTATGATGGATCTTTATGTAAAAATTTTAATAGGATAATATTATAAATAAGTTCACCATCTAGAAACTAATCACACTGTGTATAAATTTTTAGGAACGAATGTATCTAGACTACGACAGAAAACAATTCTTCTTTGTCTTGATAAAGGTGGATAGAATCTCAACAAGCCACCGAAACGCGTCGACGCTCCCTTGTAGAGTATGATTCACGGCTCAGACACTGATGTTGATATATCATGTTTTAAGAATGCATAACACCAGTGCCATAAATTGAGACTAGAACATACATCCTGTATTGTACAAATTGTATGTCTTACTGCCTTTCTGTCTACCCTTAGCAATATTGCTGGTCAATATTGAATGTATGATTGTTTTTTATTGTTTTAACCTGTGTTAAGCAGTATAATTTATTTCCTGCTTTTTTAAATTTGTTTGTATACAATAAATTTTGCCAATTTTTAAAATTCAAGAATATTTTGTAATAATCATTGTTTTCTACTTTATATGGTGTTCATACATGAGATCTTGTTCAAGGGAATTGTTTGTTTTATACTTCTTAACCAGACCTTTTTAAATGCCTAAGGAATTGTTTCGAACAGAAAAGTACATTTTGGCAAGATCACCATCTTGACCAAATTCGTTCGACCATACAGGGTAAGTGGTAGGTGCACCCAACCTCGCAAAATAGTGGTAATTTCACTCTTAAGCTTCCAGAAATTCGTTTTAGTAAGCTCTTCAATGTTATGTGTAACCCTTATTCCCAGATATCTCATCTCTGCTTTGGATACTACCCCTTCTGTGTCTAAATTCCATGACATAATCTCAGTCTTATCCTCGTTTATCTCATACCCTGAGACAGACCCAAATTCTTTTGTTAATTCTAGTAGGGCTTGCATTGACTGTTGCAATTTAGAAGAGTAGATGATTATGTCGTCTGCGTATAGGCCTATTCTTTTTTTTACCACCCCTCCACGACAAGGGGGGGATATTTTCTGCATTTCTAATCCTGCAGGCCAGGGGTTCCATATACAGGTCAAACAACAAAGGCGACAGCGGGCACCCCTGCCGTGTCCCACGCATCACCTTAATAGACTGGGTCAGGATCCCATTTCAAAGTACTTTAGAAGTAGGTGACTGATATAAAGATAACAAGGAATTAGTAAAACAAGTCCCTAAATTAAGATAACCTAGAAGGGCCTTTAGAAAAGACCAAATCATTCGATCAAACGCCTTAGCTGCATCGAGTGCTATCACCGCCAAGGGAAGTTTATAGACTGCTGCCATATCTATGGCGCTGAGGTTCCGTGACGATTTGACCCCGTGTTTTAAACATTGTCGCAAATACATAATTTTGGTATCAGTGAACCGCAAATGATCCATCTAGTATATCCTGGTGTTTTCGCTATGCTACGAGCAAGAGCACTCCTGTTACAAACACTTTTCTGTTCTACCCATGGCATCCATCTTAGATTACGGCAGACATTTTGTATTCTTTGCCCTCACATAGTCAATGGACACGCAATGACCTCTTTCGATTAAGGACACATAGGCTTTAGCAGGCAATTCACCTTGCTAGTGACACGTGCACCTTAGGCAAGCAACGCTGTGGCAGCATGACTCAGCAAGAGCTGCCTCCCCAGCCTGAGGCCAGTCCTGCTATACTGGTTCTCGTGTCCGTTGGCCTGATCATGATTAGGCGGCCGAAGCTGGTAGCCTTGCCCATTTACGACCCACAAACATCTCTTATCCTACTGTTCTATCTTCTGCACCTGGCTCTGCTCCTTTCCTTCTGGGCCTTTATTAGGGGGAGGTAACGAAATTTACGATGAGGCGGTCCGGGTCTTGAATGAGAAATTGACATGGGATTATGAGGGAATAGTGGGAACCCCTCGTTCGTAATGTTTTGACATCAGATATTGTTGACGATTCCTGTGCAACGCCAAATATTTATTGTTTAAGATACAAAGGTTTTTGAATGTGCTAACATGTAAAGAATTTGCCTGAAGCCCAATATTCAGTATATAAGGAACAACCCTCTTTGTACAAATTGAACAGGCTCCTAGATACTGCCCATGTGTAGTTTCTGTGACTTCTGTGTCCCTGCAGTAATAAACCTTTGGTCTTTGACGCCACCATCGAGAAGCCCGTGTTTCTGTTTGTTTGTGCACCGAGGCAGGTAGAACTCCGGGGTCTTCGGGTGTTATCCCTGACACCTCTGGACGGAACCAAAAAAGTCCAGAACTCCAATTGGCGCCCAACGTGGGGCGACGTCATTCGGTACCGGTCCAAAAGCCTGAAGAGTTCGAGAAGCTTCGTGTGAAGATTCCAGAGGGAGGCGCCCCACTTCATCGATCCCGGCATATCGCAAAAGTGGCCCGACGTTCTCTTCCACGAGGGTTCCCGTTCGGATGGCTACAGTGGTCCGTTGCTTTGACCGTCGCCCTGTCTTGGACCCGAGGTGCAGTCCTTAGTACGGCGAGACATGACGGGTTTCTCCTTGGTGACGTCTTCAGTGCCTCAGTTAAGTATTAAGTGGTTGCTAGTTGGTTACTTCGTAAGGGTTGCTCCTGTTTGGATAATCCTTTTAGTTTTTGGTTTGGTTTGGTTTCGTAAGATTATCACTGGTTGTTCCGGTTAAGATAATCATTTGGTTTAGTTTGGGTATCGATACATTTGTTCGCTTTGGTAGGCCTAAGTTCTTGGTTCGAGTGCGCACCTTTTGTTTGTGTTTTGTCTGTTCTGTGTTCCGGATTATAAAATGGTAAGTCGGAAAAATTGTATGTTGTCTTGTTTTAGTTGCAACAGTGATTCCCAGTTGGAGGACTCGTGTTCGGTTCCTCCGATTGGAACTCCCCTTTATGATCTATATTGCAAATTTGGTGTGGGCCCTATCTCTTATAACGAGGTATGGATCCACTATACAGAGAAAGATGGTGTCCTTAGTTGGCCACTGCATGGTAGTTTTGAACCCCAAGTTCTTGATAATTTAGAAACGAAATTGTTCAAGAAGAAAGCCCGGCCGGCAATGTTTGATTCTTTCCGTTATTGGCGAAAAGAATCTAAACAGAGAGAAATTAAAAAGTTGAAGAAAGAACAGAAAAAGCAAGAGTTGACTTTAGAACAGTCTGCTAAGCAGCTGCAACTCAACGAGTCTGAGAAAGCGATGGAGGTGGCCAATAGAGAGCGTAATTTAGCGATAGACAAGTGCTATCCTGCTTTGCCATCGAGTACAGCTAAGATAGTAGAGGACCCCGAAAAGGATCCCCTGTTGTCTTACTTGTTACGATCACCCCCACCGTATGCACAGGGTGCTACGGCTCCACCTATACCAAATGTTCAATTACCGGTTGCTGGACAACCTGGTGTTCCTGCTCCTCTGAATCAAGTTCCTGTACCTCCTGTGGTCAATATTAATGTTCCTTCGACACCCCCTCTTCCAGGGTTGCCGGCTTCTTTACCTATACCTGTATCGCTCACACCTGCTAGTTCACAGGCTATTTTGCCCGCTACTCCTACTGTTCCTGTTCTATCTGTTCCAACTGCTACTCTATTTACTGCTTCTGCTAATATTATGACTCCGCTTTCTGTTCGTCGGAGAATCACTGATTCTGTCTCTAATATTCTATCTCCCTTCTATAAAACTCTGATTAAGACTCCTACCTCTGACTCTGTGCAGAGACGTAGTCAGCTTCCCAGTACTGAAGAGCGAGGAATATTAGATTCCACTGCTCTTAGATGGGTTTCGAAAGTTGGAAGATATAATGTACAAGATGTATTAAATACATTTATGCAATGGAACGAACCGACACAACGATATGTGTTCGATGAAATGTGCTTCCTTCTACGTGAGGAATTGGAAGAGGATGACTCTGAATCAAATAGGGAAGAATTAATTAATGTTCAGAAAGAGTTTGCTGCAGGTATGATAGTTGGTCAAAATATAAAAGAAGCGATGGAACTGATTTTAAGTTATAGGAATGACCCATCCCTTCGTTCACCGAGGGAGTTAGAGAAACGTAGTACGAAACAAAATCGTCAATACCCAATGAGGGAGGTTCCACCAATTTGGCGTGAAGCTGTGCAAGCTAATGTAAACCTTGGTATTGCAGCCGCTCCAGCCCAATTCCAGAGAGTATGGATACATATTCCATGGAAGCGAGCTGAAGTATTAGCAGTGAAACAGGCCTTGCCAGATCCGCGTAAAAATCCTGCAGGATACTACAAAGAGTTGGCTCAGACAGTTGACGCTTGTGTATTGAATCTAGCTGACATAGATCTGCTATTTGGTAATGTAGTACCGCAACCAATTTGGGCTAAGATTCGTAAAGAGAATCATCCAGTTGCCCTAGGTGGTGATTGGGCAGCTATAATTGCAGCGGATGGTCAACAAATAGGTGGTTCTAAACCTGAACCCTTAATTGCTAATTTGCCTGGTAGAATAATCGATTTAATGAAAACCCTGATGCCTGCATTACGCGTTAACTGGGACAAATTGTCCGCGTGCAAACAGAAGAAAGACGAAAGCGTCTCCGACTTTTTCACAAGATTCGAGGAGATTTTCGTGGATCATAGTGGTCAGGATATGAGCACAGAAGGAGGCCAGAGATTATTTGTTGATAAATTTGTGCACAATCTGTTGCCAGAACTTAGTGGTAAATTAAAGAATTCTGAAAGTGCGTGGGCTGTCTCTACGACTGCGCAAATACTTGCGACTGCCCAGTACTATGAAAATAGGGATAAAGAGGAGAAAGAAAAATCAGATAAAAAGACGAAAGATTTAAAAACTAAAGTTCTTTTACAGCAAGCATATCCGCCTCGCATGAATAATTCTCATACACAGCAAGGGTCATATCAAAGGACGGAGTATAATTCTCAGAGGCCACAGTACCAATGGAATCAGTGTGCTTATTGCAAAATGGAAGGCCATTATAAGACTGAGTGTCCAGTCTTAGCGCAAAATAATGCTGCGACAGCTCAGAGAGGTCGTGGTAGTTCTATACAAAACTCTAGAGGTCGAGGACGAGGTGCTATGCCTCCACAGACAAGTGATCGCCCTTCTAATCATTTCGATCAGCGAAATGGACAATCTGCCCAACAAAATAGGTCTCAACAGTATCATGTTGAAGACTACTATGAAGCTAGTGAGGAAGTTCAGCCAAGAGAGTACTAGGACAGCCATGGACAAAGAGAGGGAGTAGTATCAGTTCCAGTAGATAAGAGTGGGCCTTATGTCGCAGTAGCAACATCAGGTATAGTCGAACCGTTTCTGTTGGATACTGGTGCAGCAAAAAGTTCTATCATACATGCGAAACTCCCTGGCGCACCTTTGTCTGGCTCAACAAACGTTTCAGTAGGTTTTTCAGGCGCCCCTGTTCACAACCCTGTTTCTGGTCCTTTGTCTATTTCTGTTGGACCCCGCCACTTGAAAGCACCCCTGATTTTAACGACAGGTTGTAATGAAAATCTGCTTGGTTTAGACTTGTTAAAACGCCTGAACGCGACATTGTACTGTTCTCCGGCAGGAGTACAGCTTACGTTAGGTAAAAGAATAATTTCTCCGATGTACTTGTCGATGGATGCGCTCCCACCAGAGCTGCGTTCTCTCCCTAATACTCTTTGGGCGACTGGTCCTAATGATGTAGGTCTTTTACAAATTCCACCATATGTAGTAACTTTGAAAGCAAATGCCAAACTTCCACGAATACCACAATACAAGATCTCGAGTGAAGGTGAGCGTGCGCTCCTACTGATAGTGCAAGATCTGATCAAGAAAGACCTTGTAGAAGAAACTAGAGGTAATGTCTGTAATAGTCCTGTACTGCCTATTCTGAAACGAACTGACCCAACAAAACCTCCAGTATATAGGTTTGTAATTGATCTTAGAGAGGTTAATAAAATTGTGATTCCACAGTTTCCTGTGGTTCCAGACATTACTGCATTGTTAACGTTGATTCCTGCTACAGCAACATGGTTTTCGGTTATCGACTTGAAAAATGCCTTTTTCAGCATTCCGATAGCCGAGGAAAGCAGAGATATCTTCGGTTTCTCTCTAGGAGGACGAAGCTTCAGGTTTAAACGTGCTCCACAAGGTTATTGTGAAAGCCCGTCCATTTATAGTCAAGCATTAAAAAGCCAGTTAGACTCCTTTGTACTTCCTCCTGGTTCTGCTTTAGTACAATATGTCGATGATCTTCTAGTGGCTGCCGATGACAAGGAAACTTGCAAAACAGCTACAATTTCTTTATTGCATCATTTGTCAAATTTGAATCACAAGGTGTCACCTTCAAAAATGCAATACTGTTGCCAAGAAGTGACCTACCTAGGTCATCTCTTGTCAAAGGAGGGAAGGAAGTTGACCCCAGAGAGAATAAAAGCAATTACACAGATGAATGTTCCTAGCACGCAGAGAGAAGTACGTGCCTTTTTAGGTATTACCTCATATTGTAGGCAATGGATCCCAAATTTTTCTCTTTTGGCAAAACCGTTGGTAGCTTTGACTGGGAAAAATGTTCCGAGTCCAGTGCCATGGTCTGCCGAATGTCAGGAGAGTTTTTCTGAGTTACGAAATGCACTGTGTTCAGCTCCTGTATTGGGTACACCCGATTACAGTAAGCCATTTACGCTCTATGTCCATGAGAGAGAAGGTTGTGCGTTGAGTGTTTTGACACAGAAATTTGGTGACAAACAACGCCCTTGTGCGTATTTTTCATCAACGTTAGATCCGGTAGCTAGAGCGTTGCCTAGTTGCTTGAGAGCTACAGCCGCAGCTGCGGCCTCCATTCGACAATCTGCTGGTTTAGTAATGAACAACATGCTAGTGGTTATGGTTCCTCATGCTGTGGATACACTCATGAACCGAACCAAGACGCAGCACCTTACCAGTGCTAGATTATCAGGTTACGAACTGACATTGCTAGCGAGTCATATTCAGATCAAAAGATGCAATGTATTGAATCCAGCAACATTGTTGCCGACTAGTCAAGAGTCGAGTGATTCCGAACCACACGACTGTTGTTTCAGAACTGAGGAAGAAACAAAAGGACGAATTGATTTAAAAGACACTCCGTTATCAGATCCAGATGGCACGTTGTATGTTGATGGGTCTTGCTTCAAATTGGAGAATGGTGATGTGACTGCTGCCTATGCAGTAACGACTTTGAGTACGATTGTGGAGACTGCAAGAGTGAGTCAGAATTCTGCCCAGGCTGCAGAATTGATCGCGCTAACAAGAGCGTGCGTTTTAGCTAAGGGAAAGAGAGTGAATGTGTTCACAGATAGCCAGTACGCGTTCGGCGTAGCCCATAGTTTTGGCCGTTTGTGGAAAGAGAGAGGTTTCATTACGTCCCATGGGACTAAGATTCAACATGGTCAGCTAGTTAATGACTTGTTGGAATCTCTAACCTTGCCGACTGAAGTTGCGATTGTGAAATGCAGTGCTCATAAAGCAATCACGGATGATGTTGGTCGTGGGAATGCTTTTGCTGATGAGACTGCAAAACAGACAGCTAGAAATATGATGAGTAGAATGTATGTTGCAACGTCTGCAAGATGGATTTCTGAGTCTGGAATGTGTGAGGACACAGTGGAAAGCGTGAAAGAAATTAAGAAAGAGGCGACTGAGGAGGAAAAGCTTGCATGGAAAGAGAGCACGGGTAAATTGGACCCGAGTGGGTGTTGGATTGACTTGTCGGAACAACAGCGTTGGATGTTGCCTGATGCGTATGTGCTTGCAGTAGTAACGATGGCACATGGAGCAGCGCACATCAGTTCTAAAGGGATTTGTAAGATGTTGGCTCCAGTTTGGAAGAATGATGGGATTAGTAAGTGTGCAGAGAGAGTGGTGAGAAATTGTATGGTATGCTTGATGCATAATCCTGGCAAGGGAATCCCCACACCTGCAGGTCACTTCGCTCCTCCTTCCTGCCCCTTTGAAGTGATTCAGTTAGACTTCATTCATATGGATCGTTGCAACAATCTAAAGTACGTCCTAGTGGTAGTTTGCGCGTTCTCCATATGGATCGAAGCATACCCACTGAAGGACAATACTGCTTTGTCCACTGCCAAAATCCTTCTTAAAGAATACTTCCCCAGATTCGGAATGCCACGGATTGTATGGTCAGATAATGGAAGTGAGTTCGTAGGGAAAGTTATGCAGAGTGTGTGTGCCGGCCTAGGGATTAGACAAAAGTTTCACAGTGCGAATCATCCCCAGTCCGCGGGTTTAGTTGAGGGTTACAATGGCACCCTTAAACTGAAACTTGCTAAGATACAAGCGTCCACGGGTTTGCCCTGGCCAGATGCACTGCCTTTGGCTTTGTTATCAACAAGAGCAACTGTACATTCTAGAGTAGGGCTTAGTCCATATGAAATAATTTTTGGTCGTCCTGCAAATGTTTGGGGGGTACCTAGACCGAAAGAATTTAAGCAGCTGGAATACCCAATGTTAATTGATTACCTTTTCGACTTGACTGCTAAATTGAGCCTTATTCACCAACAGGTTTTCGATGCATTGCCAAAGCCACCGGAGAGTCCAGGTCATCAGCTGAAACCTGGGGATCAAGTAGTCATTAGAAATTTTGCAAGAACGAAAAATCTTCAGCCCAGATTCGTTGGCCCCTTCCAAGTCTTATTGGCGACGAGAACTGCTATTCGTGTGGCCGGACGGAAGAATTGGATCCACACGACACACGTCAAACGTGTGCCTCTGCCACTTCCTTACGACAACTGGGTAAAGAAAGGAATCAGTGCCTCTGAAGCAGAACAAATACCCAGTTTCATCCCTTTCAGTGATGCAGAACTGATCACTGATACATCAAACTCTGGCTCTCCTCCTGAAACTGCTCTTTTGAACCCTGAACATTTGCCATCTGCACCAAAAGAACATTTGCCATCTGCAAACGTGAACATTGCAACGTCGGCTGAAAATACATTGTTTCCAGATCAGACAGCTCCTGCAAAACTGAGATACAACTTGCGATCTCGCAATATGGACAAATAAAGCAGGAAACTGCCTATTTTCACATTTGAATTTTTGATACATTGCCTCCAGCCAGGAAGTTTGCTATTATTTTGTTGTTTTAAATTTTGCCTTGCCGTCTGGGTAGCCGTAGGGTCGTGGCTGTGTGCTTAGTTAAATCTGCGGGGGTCAGACACAAGGTCGATCTTTCTGTTAGTTCTGGGAACTCCCAGGGCTGATAGAGGCATTTTCATCTACGTACACATCATCAGTGGTCACGAACGGATTGTAGAAGATGGAGCTTCCTGAGCTGCAACGAAAGAATGTAATTTATGTTCGCAGAAATAGACTGTACAGAATACTTCACAGCAAATGCTTTCTAATGCAATGTGCAGTTACATTTTTAATTGTTTTGATAACGTTGGTGGGTGGAATCATCTTTGGTGTGCATTTGATTTTTATGCCGGTAACTACAGTACCTTCCCTTGATCCTACTACTTCTACGGTTTCTTCTATGCATTCTTTTCACTCGTTTCCTGAACACGAACAAGCTCGACGCTCAGAATTTATTAACAATACATTTGTACAGCTCTTGCATCAACACCAACTGGTAGTTAATACTACAGACTGCTGGGTGTGTGGCTTGATACCTCACACTATGGATAAAGGCATTCCCTATCTAGTCTTGCCTTTTAGCTATAATGGATCATTTCAGGCCTTTCAGACCATTTTTTCCTATGCCCTTGAGACCTATCCTTCGCGTCCACCACGGTCCACTAAATACAACTCAGCCAACAAAGCTTTAGTCCAGGGAATTATTGACATGATTAAAGACGTCAATAATACTCCATCTTACCCTAGAGATGAATTACGGGTGTATTTGAGTTGGAACTCTACAGAGTATCGCCTTAGTTTGGGAGAAAGCAAGCGTAAAAGCTCCACTTCAGTCTGGGTCGTGCCTCACCGAGGTCAGGTCTGTATGCAAGGAAATGGGAGAAATCTGAGAGCTCAGCTAGGGAGGAGTGAGTGCGTTGAGACTTACGTATTTCCGTCTAACTCCTCCCCTGCCTTCCTTACTGCTAGGGGTACTTACTTCATCTGTCAAGACAGAGCGTATACATGGCTGCCTGCTGACTTCTCAGGTTCATGTTATATTGCTCGATTGTTACCTCCGACATACACTGCTTCTTCAGATTATCACAAGACCAGAGTAGCAAGAGGTGTCTTCAGCAAGGAAGATACCGCTGGTCAGGAAGCTGGAGACTTCTTCAAAGGTTTCCTTCCGTTTTGGGGGCCTATGGCCAATAGTAGAAATCTACGTCAACTAACACGGGTAGTTGAATCTACTATTACAGAAACTGCTGGTGCCCTTAGTAACTTAACAGCTGAGCTTCAGGCGGATCGTCTCATGACGTTGCAGAACCGTATGGTTCTAGACGTAATACTTGCAGATCGAGGTGGGGTATGCAGAATGATCCAATCGAGCTGCTGTGTTTTTATTCCCAATAATGCTCCAACCGTCTATGAAGCGATCTCTAAGCTACACAAGATTTCCGACTCTATACACGTAGACAAGGGAAACTGGTCCTTCATGGAGTGGTTTTGGACTCTGGTATCAGCGTGGGGATGGAAGGTTCTGATGGTCATTGGTGTCATCCTAGTATTTCTGTTCTCGTGCTGCCTTATTATCCAATGTGGTCCCGCTTTGTGTAGTCTCTGTGCTGCAACCTGTTTCAGAAAACCACCTACATTTGGGGAGAAGGTACGAGACAAGATGATGATGCAACAACATGTCACTGACCTAATGAGCATAGAGTTAGATTCTGACATAGACTGAGTAATTGCCTATGTAAGGGCAAAAGGAGGGTCTGAGGTTCCGTGACGATTTGACCCCGTGTTTTTAACATTGTCGCAAATACATAATTTTGGTATCAGTGAACCGCAAATGATCCATCTAGTATATCCAGGTGTTTTCGCTATGCTACGAGCAAGAGCACTCCTGTTACAAACACATTTCTGTTCTACCCATGGCATCCATCTTAGATTACGGCAGACATTTTGTATTCTTTGCCCTCACATAGTCAATGGACACGCAATGACCTCTTTCGATTAAGGACACATAGGCTTTAGCAGGCAATTCACCTTGCTAGTGACACGTGCACCTTAGGCAAGCAACGCTGTGGCAGCATGACTCAGCAAGAGCTGCCTCCCCAGCCTGAGGCCAGTCCTGCTATACTGGTTCTCGTGTCCGTTGGCCTGATCATGATTAGGCGGCCGAAGCTGGTAGCCTTGCCCATTTACGACCCACAAACATCTCTTATCCTACTGTTCTATCTTCTGCACCTGGCTCTGCTCCTTTCCTTCTGGGCCTTTATTAGGGGGAGGTAACGAAATTTACGATGAGGCGGTCCGGGTCTTGAATGAGAAATTGACATGGGATTATGATGGAATAGTGGGAACCCCTCGTTCGTAATGTTTTGACATCAGATATTGTTGACGATTCCTGTGCAACGCCAAATATTTATTGTTTAAGATACAAAGGTTTTTGAATGTGCTAACATGTAAAGAATTTGCCTGAAGCCCAATATTCAGTATATAAGGAACAACCCTCTTTGTACAAATTGAACAGGCTCCTAGATACTGCCCATGTGTAGTTTCTGTGACTTCTGTGTCCCTGCAGTAATAAACCTTTGGTCTTTGACGCCACCATCGAGAAGCCCGTGTTTCTGTTTGTTTGTGCACCGAGGCAGGTAGAACTCCGGGGTCTTCGGGTGTTATCCCTGACACCTCTGGACGGAACCAAAAAAGTCCAGAACTCCAGCGCCTATTAGTGAAAAAGTAAGTTCTTTTAGGAGTCTGCCCTTAATAAACCCCTTTTGATAGTAATGTACTATTTTTGGGATAACAAGACTCAGCCTATCGGCCATTATTTTTACAAAAAGTTTATAATCGCACTTTAATAGCGATATTGGCCTGTAAGAGTCGAGATATTTCGGAGATTTTCCAGGCTTTGGAATTAAAATAATGTTTGCCTCGTTCCACGAGGCAGGCAGGTTCGCATTCCCCTGGAAAATGTTGTTAAATAGCTAAGTCATAATTGGGGTAATATTACCTATCAAAGTTTTATATACCTCAACCGAGAGGCCGTTTGGGCCAGGAGCCTGCCCTCTCTTTCCCAGTTTTATGGCCCTCTCAACCTCCATTATTGATATTTCGCTATTTAAAACCTGCTTGAGGTCAACTGAAAGTGGCTCTATAAGTTGTAACCAACCCCTAATTGCTGAAACATCAAGGTTCAAATCTTCCCTAAATACCTCCGAAAAATAGTCAAAAAAGGCATCTGCAATTTCCCTTACTATCTGAGATGGTGACATCTGATTCTGGAAGTTTGACTTCTTTAATAAAATTGCAGACTTGATCTTTCTTTGCCTTCCATGCTAGAAGTTTGCTGCACCCCTCCCCATAGCTGAAGTGGGCCAGTTGACTAGCTTCCCATTTTCCCTAGTTCTGTGGGCTAATACTACCATTAATTCGGTTTTCAGCTCTGCCAGGCCTTGTACTATCTTCTCTCGCATTGCCAATTCACCACAAGTTATAATCTCTGCTTCACTCAGGCGAATTTTTTCCTCTAATTCTCAGCTTCTTTGCGCCTAGAGCTCCCAACCTCCCTCTTAGAAAAGCCTTAGAAGTTTCCCAAACTATCTCAATTTTTGCAGTACCCATGTTTTTTTCAAGGAAAACTTCCAGCTCCTCTTTCACCACTTTTAAGCTTTCCTGATCTAGAAGAACTGTTCGATCTAATCTCCAGACCGAATCCAAACCGCCCGTCTTTACTTTCATAATCAGTATAATAGCTGAGTGGTTTGAAATGTGGACACCAACGTGTCCCACAAACCTCACAGCATCTTTTAGTCTTAGATCAAGCAAAAAAAAAACTATTCGGGAACTATGATTATATTTTCTATTATAGTATGTGTAGCTCCGCTGCTGGCCTGACTTGAGCCTCCAGATATCACAGAGCCCATACTGATTGGTCCACAGCCTAACTCGACTGGCCATTTTAGGATTTACCAGCCCTCTAGATTTTTCGGACAGGTCCAAATTATTATCCATTACTGTATTGAAATCTCCTACCAGAATTATTTTCCCTTCAAGTCCTAATACTTCCCTATCTAGCACACCTAGGGGCCCATCATCATCCTGATTAGGACCATAGTACCCGATAATAATCAGCATTTCACCTACTACTTTTGCTTTCAAAATCAGCCATCTCCCTTTTGCATCAGCCTTTAGAGATTCCATAATAAAGTTCACTCCCTGTCTAACCAAAATCGCCACCCCTTTTGTAACTATAGTTTGAGGGGTAAAAAACGAATGGGCAACCCACCTTTGTTTTTTTTTTTGTAAAACATTTTTTATTGCAGATTTCAATTTAAGCAATACAGGTAAATTGCAGTAGTGTACATGCGGGATCTCAATTTCTCATATTTCCCCCAACAAAAATTTACACAGCCTCATTACCCGCATTCCTGGGGCTGATTGATATTTGTCTCACCCAGTGCATTACCTCCGCCACTACTCTGTGGCGTATCTAGTGATCAACCGCCGTCTGCTTTTAACTTTTTTCCCCCCACTAACCCCTCCCCCGCTAGCATCTGGTTCGTGTGAGCTGTGAGACCGGTGTCAATGGGATGCTGCACCCCCCCCTCCTTCTCCACGCACCCCCCCACCCCTCGGTGTTCTATGGTGTCCCGTGTCCGGTTTGCCGTATGCTGGATTGTGTTGGTAACCTGCGGAGTTTGGAGAAATTTACTGTGTGTGTGTGTCCATGGTGGGTGCAGGGATTGGTACCGCCACCCCCGAAAACCCTGGGTCTTCTGCTTCTTCCTCCTCTTCACTCTCTACTGTACTATCTCTAAGTGCCTGGACTAGAATTTCCCACGCTAGTGCCGCTTCCTGAGCTTTCTCGTCTGGCCCCCGTCTAGCCAGTTGATACCTGATCGTGCTCTCTGCTGCTGCCCATTTCTGGAACTCAGTTATCCATTTTCGATGTGTCGGCGCTACCTTCGATTTCCATCCCCTAGTGAGCTCCCTCTTCGCAAGGAGTAGGCCCATGTCTATAAATTTGCTTGTCAGTTTATTCTTACGTGTGTGTGGAAACCAGTGTAAGAGTGTAGTTGCGCCATCGTAGTGTAGTTCCCTGTCCGTGACCGCGTTCATGGTGTCGCCCACTTCCCTCCAGAAGTCTTGTAGGTGCGGGCAGTCCCTCAGCATGTGTAGCAAGTCCGCTTCCAACAGTGCGCATCTAGGACACGCTGCGTCCGCTGCTCCAAAGTATCGTGCTATTTTGTTCGGGGTAAGGTAAGCTCTATGAAGGATATAGAGCTGTATCAATTGGAACCGGGCGTTTCTAGTGCACTTCCTGGGCCTCCGAACCAACTGGGCCCACGTCGTATCCGGGATCTCTCTCTGCAGGTCAGTCCCCCCATTGGGTGGGCAACCCACCTTTGAGTTGAAAAAATGTCCTTACTTTCAGTAGCAGTTAAATGCATCTCTTGTAAAATGATAATCTGGGCCTCTGAATCCTCAAGATATCTTAAAATAATCCTTCTCCTGGAAGCTACACGTAACCCATTAACATTCCATGAAAAAAACTTAATTTCTATTGCACTAGCCCCACTCATCAAACTCAAAACATGTTATTCCACACAACCAGGTGACAGCTAGGCCTCTGAATAGTTTTTTCTTTATTTTCTCCCCTACCCTCTCCCTCCCCCCTACCCTACCCCTACCCCTCCTCTCCCTCCCCTGGAAAACCCATCCATCTTACCTAAGGCGTTAGGCCCTTAGGGTGCCTACAGTGGTGGTGCTAACTAACTAACTCCTACCCAAATTCTATATAGCACAGTAGCTCTAACAGCTATACTTCAATCTACCTTAGAATTACATGCTCGCCTCCTTCTCCATCTCTTGGCATTGCTGAATGAAAGTATCCACTTCTTCCAGCATCCGAAATGAGTGCATCTTGTTCCGCCACATGACTTTCAAAAATGACGGAAACTTGAGTGGGACCGTAGCACCCAAACTCCTGAGAGAGTCCATCCGCTTGCCTAGCTCTCATTGTCTATTGGCTGTAACTGGCGATAAATCGGATCTTACTTCGACTTTTGCGCCATCTACTAGGATATTTTTCTTTTTGAGAGCTACCGATAACATTTTTTCTTTCAGATTATATGTCAAGAAATTAACTAAAATTTTCCTCGGCTTTGGACGGTTTGGATTCAGCCTAAAGGGATCACGATGGAACCTCTGAATATCTGCAAGAATTAGTTCCTCATCCTCCTCAAGTTCTAATTCAGATTTAAGAAGATGGACAACATATTTCTTAATATCTGAGCCCTCTTTCCCTTCCGGCAATTTCACATTTTTTAAATTATTCCTTCTCTGCATGTTCTCAAGCCGTTCCACTCTATCTTCTTGCGCCCTTTCTCTAAACTTGATTTCTTCAATTTCCTTATAATTATCTGCCAAAACCTCCCGTACCTCTTTAACCTCCTCCTCTAGCCGCTCTGTATGAGAACTTAACTCATTAAACTTTGCCTCTAATATACTACAGGAGGCCCGTATACTTTCTTGATTCCCTTTTGAAATCTCAAAGCCCCTGTGCATATCCATATCTAATTTTTTGAGGAGGGCAATTACAGGCAGATCTGGATTGTCTCCCTCAGCTTTGTTATCAAAAGAATTCTGGTCATGATCAGGGTTAACACTCATTAATGCCACTGTTTCTTCTCCTAGAGAATTTGGCTGAAGGGTACTAGATTTTTCTGCCTCTTCTAGTTCCTTTTTATCCTGTACATTTTGCACCGGAACATCCATATCTAGTGAGAGAGCCTGATAGCGGCTGGGACTCAAATCAAAGCCTTTCAAATCGACAACACTGGATGCCTGACCTCTACCCTACTCAACCTCCGTACTCTGACTAATTTGTATAGACTTAGGTCTCAATATCAGCGTCTTTGGTATGGTTTTAAAGTAAGAGTTGAGCGAAGGAGTTGTCTTAACTTTCCAATCCAAAACACTATTTTTCCCTACCTTGCTGCACTGGTTGGTATTATTCTTGTTCTTTTGTATTTTTTTAATTTTTATTTCTTGGGGGATTTTATTTTTACCTTTAGGGGGTCCACTATGTTTTGAGGGTACCTTCTCTCCACCACCCCTTCCTGCACTCCTTAACTTGTACCCTGATATGTCTAAAGTGGCTGCCTCAGCCAAGCCACCTCGACCCACGTGATCTTCTTTAAGGGGAATTTCAGCAACAGCAACAGTACTTTCATTTTTGTTGGTATCCAAAGGAGCTGTAATAGCCCCCCTTCCTCGCCCTCCAGTGCCTCTGTAACTAATTTTCGCTGCAGCCCTACGACCTCTCCCCCACTCGTGTGCTGCTGTTACCCAGCTGCTCGAGTCAGGTCTCCCGGTTGCCGCTGCTTCCTCTGGCCCCGCCTCCACCTTCTCCTCGCTCTGGCCACGGGCGTTGTCCAGCCTCCCTGGCCGCCATACACCGCCGAGACTCGTCCCAAACGCCAAACTCCAAAACGAAAACCGCGAAACCTCAAAAGCTGCTTATAAAAGGTAAGCATTAACACACGCCAAGAAAAGCCGCAAAAAACTCTTTTTACCAAGCCGCGCACACCACCACTATTCGGAACTCCCGCGACCCTCTCCTAGCCGGCCGCCATGTTTTCCCTCAGCCCATTTACACTTCCTAAGGCCCTATGGGGAGGTTGCTTGCCGGATATCGCCACCGAGAACCAATGGCAAGTAACTATGGCTATGCTATATAAAACAGTGAAATCTGCAAAAAAGGCTCTGGGCTGTACTTTGGACCCCAACTGTATAGCTAAAGAAAGATCAGTTTCAGAACCTGGCGGTACTTTAGTAGCTAGCCCACATGAAAATCTCCCAAGATCACCCAGGCAACAAAGTGAATACGATAGTTTAGGTATTACTGGGGTAAATAAGATAATTCACCCTAACAGCAAGAGAGTTGTAGTGCCGGTGTGTGAGGGTAGGAAGGAGATGGCATCCTCTAAAGTGGCGGTAGAGGCAATAATTAAAGAGAAGGAGGTATTAGGTCCAGAGGGTGGGAAGAGGAAACATCCCTGCATTGATCTCCCCCCCTGATTCAGCGCCTTATACTGTGATTCTGACAGGGGTACCAGAGATCCAACAGGAAAAATTGGAAAATCACAGAGAGTTGAAAAATAAAGTCATCTTTTGGCTCAGCAACCATAGACCACTCCCAGGCTATATTAATGGCGAAATTCTACATGTAAGGAGGGTGAGTTGGTTGGGCAGGAGATGTAAGGACCAGGAAGGGCATTGTATAATTGTAAACTTCAGAGACCCTAGAGTTGTAAGGTTCATCTGTGAAGGTAGTGAGTTTAAAGGGGAGGGTGGTATCCAAACTCTTAGTCTAAGCTATTTTTATTCTCGATCAGTATCGGGTATCCCACTGTTCTCACGAAATAGGATGGAAACACCATTTAGACACTCAAATTTTGCATATAGGGAAGAGTGTCGTCTCCCCCGGGTTAATCATTTCGATACACTATTCAATCAGCCTACTCCAATATACAATCGATTTGACCCCTTATCCACCTCAGAGGAGTCTGGCTCTAATTCTTGGGGTAATTGCTCCTGGTGTTGAACCAATGTCTCAAGATTCTATCCCTTTCCAGGCCTCCTCTTTTATTAATGCTAGCACTCCCAAGGGGTGTCCTGTTCTCTGTCATACGCCGGTTAGCCAGGCAGTGAACCCCAGTTCCGTTACTCCCTCTGTGAAGGTTTCTTCATGGAATATTGCGGGCCTAGAATCTAAATTACATTTACCAGATTGAGCTAGTTTTATCGATGAGTCAGATATTTGGTCCTTTCATGAGACGTGGGCAATAGCCCCTCTCTTTCGCTCTGGCTATCTAAACTTTTTTAAACCAGCAGCTAAGGGTATCAGGGGTAGACCGGTGGTTGGTTTGTCCATCTGGGTAGGACAATGCGAGGGTGGGTCAGTGGTTGAGATTCCGATAGATATCCCGGATATTATGACTATTAGGGTCAGTTCTACGAAGGGGCTTAACATCGGTATTATCAACATTTATGTAAGGGGCCTTCCAGGTGGGAGATGCTCTCCAACAGCCCTTTAATTGGAGAACTTTTTAAGTATCGAAACTAAAATTGTAAACAGGGTTGTGGTTGGGGACTTCAACACCTGTTTTGAGCCCCTGGACGTGGATGATGGGAAGCTTTCAGAGTCTGAGGACTCTTTGTGGGGTATTCCCCAGTTGGAGCTGACGCCTATTAAAAAATGGATGCAAGCAGCTCTGTTTATGAAGGGTTTGTGCCTTGATAAGGGCATGAGGGCAGTTAATGGTAGAACGAAGTCACACAGGTCTGGGGCAGTGACTTTCGATAATGGAAGATCTGGGTGTCTTATTGATTATATATTGGCTAACCTGGAGATGTGGTCGGTCATCGCTGATATGGTGGTCACGTGTAGACCAGAAAGTGACCATAACTCTTTAGTCCTGTCCATAACAGATAATGGTTTTATCCACACCCTCATGGTTGATGTCCCTATTGTACAGGCAAAAGTAACCCTAACTAATGATGAAAGAAGGGTACGCTGGCCAAAAATAGCCACTAATGAGAGTACACGGGTCAGAATTAGGAATTTGCTTATAATCACAAGGGATAAACTCAACAGCCTTGAGTCCCAGGTTGAGATTAAATAAAACATCCCCGGTATCCATAGTGATTTATTTTTAGTGCTAAAAACTGTTTTTGTTAAAAGCTTACCCCCCATCATTAAAAATAAAGAGTTGAGATCTTGTTCCTGGTATGATAATGGTTGTAGACATGCCCAAAGAGCATTGCTTATAGCCATTAAATCTAGATCACCAGATGCTATTCGTAGTTGTAGGGCCACATATAAACTTGCCCAATTAAAAGCAAAGAGGAATTGGGACGAGGATCGCTGGAGAGGGTTACTCCAGGCTTGTGATGGGCAGAATATGACACAATTCTGGCACCTCCCTAAATGGGGTAACCGCCCGCAAGATATGAAACCCACAACCCATGTGGAGCCACAGCAGTGGGTCTCGTATTTTGAAAATCAGTTTAAGTCTAAGAGTAGGTCTGTAGTTGTAACACCCACCCTCATTTGTGAGGAAACCTTGGTATTTGTTACCAGTGAAGTGAAGTCTGTCTTAAAGGTAATCCCGGGTGGCAAAGCACCGGGGCCTGATTGTATCCCTGCCGATATATTCAAACATGAGCAAGACCTGTGGGTCCCTGATCTGACAATGTTAGCTAATCCCCTTGCTAATAGATCATCGGTTCCCGATTCTTGGCTAGGGGCAGAGATATTGCCAATCTACAAGAAAGGCGATCGTTCTGCCCCGGCCAATTATCGACCGATTAGCCTTATAGACGCTGTACAAAAGATCGTAGCCTGTCTACTTTTGGGACGTATACAGGGCTGGATGGCCGATTCTGACATATTAACACCGCTTCAGGCGGGTTTCCGGTCACATATGGGGACCCTTGACCAAGCGTTTAGGTTTATGCTTCTGTATTGGAAAGAGGTATTCCTTGGGGTGGCATGCTCTTCGCGGCCTTCGTGGACCTAAGGTCCGCGTTTGATCTTGTTCCAAGGGTCAAGTTGTGGGAAGTTTTATTGGGGATGGGCATGCCTAAAGAGCTGGTGGCTTGCTTGATTAACATGCACGAACACACGCATGCCAAGGTTCGATGGGGCAAACCAGGGAAGGTGACTGAAAGGTTTGCGGTCTCCAAAGGGGTTAGACAAGGGTGTGTGCTAGCCCCCACCCTGTTTTCTTTGTTCATCAACGGGGTTACAAATTATTTTTCTCACCATCCGACAGACACGCACTCCTTTGCTGGTATGAAAGTCCCTCTGCTAATGTTCGTGGACGACACGCTCTTAATATCTAAGACGAGACAGGGTTTACAGCTAGCTCTGTCTCATTTCGAGCTTTTTTGCCGCGAACATGAGCTGGAAGTTAACGTAGGGAAGACAAAATTCATGGTCCTTCGTGGACCAAGATCTGTAAGTGCAAGGGTTAATATGGGTGGAGTTATCCTCGACCAGACAGCTGTTTTTACTTATTTGGGAGTTACCTTCAGTGAAATCTTAAGTTGGAAACCCCAGATAGACCTCCTTACCTTTAAGCATGCCCAACTTGGTGGAGCTCTGTTGAAGGAACATAGAAACTCTTTAACCAAACCATTGGCTCCCCTGATTAAAATCTACGGTTCTAAAATTCTTCCAGCCATTATGTACGACGCGGAACTGTGGGGCTTCAGCAACATGTCCCAACTAAAGGTTGCACAGAATAAATTTCTTTGACAGGTCAATGATATAGTGTCACTGGAGGCTCATGACGCACACAATTGAACATATGTGTATGATGGATCTTTATGTAAAAATTTTAATAGGATAATATTATAAATAAGTTCACCATCTAGAAACTAATCACACTGTGTATCCATTTTTAGGAACGAATGTATCTAGACTACGACAGAAAACAATTCTTCTTTGTCTTGATAAAGGTGGATAGAATCTCAACAAGCCACCGAAACGCGTCGACGCTCCCTTGTAGAGTATGATTCACGGCTCAGACGCTGATGTTGATATATCTTGTTTTAAGAATGCATAACACCAGTGCCATAAATTGAGACTAGAACATACATCCTGTATTGTACAAATTGTATGTCTTACTGCCTTTCTGTCTACCCTTAGCAATATTGCTGGTCAATATTGAATGTATGATTGTTTTTTATTGTTTTAACCTGTGTTAGGCAGTATAATTTATTTCCTGCTTTTTTAAATTTGTTTGTATACAATAAATTTTGCCAATTTTTAAAATTCAAGAATATTTTGTAATAATCATTGTTTTCTACTTTATATGGTGTTCATACATGAGATCTTGTTCAAGGGAATTGTTTGTTTTATACTTCTTAATCAGACCTTTTTAAATGCCTAAGGAATTGTTTCGAACAGAAAAGTACATTTTGGCAAGATCACCATCTTGACCAAATTCGTTCGACCATACAGGGTAAGTGGTAGGTGCACCCAACCTCGCAAAATAGTGGTAATTTCACTCTTAAGCTTCCAGAAATTCGTTTTAGTAAGCTCTTCAATGTTATGTGTAACCCTTATTCCCAGATATCTCATCTCTGCTTTGGATACTACCCCTTCTGTGTCTAAATTCCATGACATAATCTCAGTCTTATCCTCGTTTATCTCATACCCTGAGACAGACCCAAATTCTTTAGTTAATTCTAGTAGGGCTTGCATTGACTGTTGCAATTTAGAAGAGTAGATGATTATGTCGTCTGCGTATAGGCCTATTTTTTTTTTACCACCCCTCCACGACAAGGGGGGGATATTTTCTGCATTTCTAATCCTGCAGGCCAGGGGTTCCATATACAGGTCAAACAACAAAGGCGACAGCGGGCACCCCTGCCGTGTCCCACGCATCACCTTAATAGACTGGGTCAGGATCCCATTTCAAAGTACTTTAGAAGTAGGTGACTGATATAAAGATAACAAGGAATTAGTAAAACAAGTCCCTAAATTAAGATAACCTAGAAGGGCCTTTAGAAAAGACCAATTCATTCGATCAAACGCCTTAGCTGCATCGAGTGCTATCACCGCCAAGGGAAGTTTATAGACTGCTGCCATATCTATGGCGCCTATTAGTGAAAAAGTAAGTTCTTTTAGGAGTCTGCCCTTAATAAACCCCTTTTGATAGTCATGTACTATTTTTGGGATAACAAGACTCAGCCTATCGGCCATTATTTTTGCAAAAAGTTTATAATCGCACTTTAATAGCGATATTGGCCTGTAAGAGTCGAGATATTTCGGAGATTTTCCAGGCTTTGGAATTAAAATAATGTTTGCCTTGTTCCACGAGGCAGGCAGGTTCGCATTCCCCTGGAAAATGTTGTTAAATAGCTAAGTCATAATTGGGATAATATTACCTATCAAAGTTTTATATACCTCAACCGAGAGGCCGTTTGGGCCAGGAGCCTGCCCTATCTTTCCCAGTGTTATGGCCCTCTCAACCTCCATTATTGATATTTCGCTATTTAAAACCTGCTTGAGGTCAACTGAAAGTGGCTCTATAAGTTGTAACCAACCCCTAATTGCTGAAACATCAAGGTTCAAATCTTCCCTAAATACCTCCGAAAAATAGTCAAAAAAGGCATCTGCAATTTCCCTTACTATCTGAGATGGTGACATCTGATTCTGAAAGTTTGACTTCTTTAATAAAATTGCAGACTTGATCTTTCTTTGCCTTCCATGCTAGAAGTTTGCTGCACCCCTCCCCATAGCTGAAGTGGGCCAGTTGACTAGCTTCCCATTTTCCCTAGTTCTGTGGGCTAATACTACCATTAATTCGGTTTTCAGCTCTGCCAGGCCTTGTACTAGCTGCTCTCGCATTGCCAATTCACCACAAGTTATAATCTCTGCTTCACTCAGGCGAATTTTTTCCTCTAATTCTCAGCTTCTTTGCGCCTAGAGCTACCAACCTCCCTCTTAGAAAAGCCTTAGAAGTTTCCCAAACTATCTCAATTTTTGCAGTACCCATGTTTTTTTCAAGGAAAACTTCCAGCTCCTCTTTCACCACTTTTAAGCTTTCCTGATCTAGAAGAACTGTTCGATCTAATCTCCAGACCGAATCCAAACCGCCCGTCTTTACTTTCATAATCAGTATAATAGCTGAGTGGTTTGAAATGTGGACACCAACGTGTCCCACAAACCTCACAGCATCTTTTAGTCTAAGATCAAGCAAAAAATAATCTATTCGGGAACTATGATTATATTTTCTATTATAGTATGTGTAGCTCCGCTGCTGGCCTGACTTGAGCCTCCAGATATCACAGAGCCCATACTGATTGGTCCACAGCCTAACTCGACTGGCCATTTTAGGATTTACCAGCCCTCTAGATTTTTCTGACAGGTCCAAATTATTATCCATTACTGTATTGAAATCTCCTACCAGAATAATTTTCCCTTCAAGTCCTAATACTTCCCTATCAAGCACACCTAGGGGCCCATCATCATCCTGATTAGGACCATAGTACCCGATAATAATCAGCATTTCACCTACTACTTTTGCTTTCAAAATCAGCCATCTCCCTTTTGCATCAGCCTTTAGAGATTCCATAATAAAGTTCACTCCCTGTCTAACCAAAATCGCCAACCCTTTTGTAACTATAGTTTGAGGGGTAAAAAACGAATGGGCAACCCACCTTTGAGTTGAAAAAATGTCCTTACTTTCAGTAGCAGTTAAATGCATCTCTTGTAAAATGATAATCTGGGCCTCTGAATCCTCAAGATATCTTAAAATAATCCTTCTCCTGGAAGCTACACGTAACCCATTAACATTCCATGAAAAAAAACTTAATTTCTATTGCACTAGCCCCACTCATCAAACTCAAAACATGTTATTCCACACAACCAGGTGACAGCTAGGCCTCTGAATAGTTTTTTCTTTATTTTCTCCCCTACCCTCTCCCTCCCCCCTACCCTACCCCTACCCCTCCTCTCCCTCCCCTGGAAAACCCATCCATCTTACCTAAGGCGTTAGGCCCTTAGGGTGCCTACAGTGGTAGTGCTAACTAACTAACTCCTACCCAAATTCTATATAGCACAGTAGCTCTAACAGCTATACTTCAATCTACCTTAGAATTACATGCTCGCCTCCTTCTCCATCTCTTGGCATTGCTGAATGAAAGTATCCACTTCTTCCAGCATCCGAAATGAGTGCATCTTGTTCCGCCACATGACTTTCAAAAATGACGGAAACTTGAGTGGGACCGTAGCACCCAAACTCCTGAGAGAGTCCATCCGCTTGCCTAGCTCTCATTGTCTATTGGCTGTAACTGGCGATAAATCGGATCTTACTTCGACTTTTGCGCCATCTACTAGGATATTTTTCTTTTTGAGAGCTACCGATAACATTTTTTCTTTCAGATTATTTGTCAAGAAATTAACAAAAATTTTCCTCGGCTTTGGACGGTTTGGATTCAGCCTAAAGGGATCACGATGGACCCTCTGAATATCTGCAAGAATTAGTTCCTCATCCTCCTCAAGTTCTAATTCCGATTTAAGAAGATGGACAACATATTTCTTAATATCTGAGCCCTCTTTCCCTTCCGGCAATTTCAAATTTTTTAAATTATTCCTTCTCTGCATGTTCTCAAGCCGTTCCACTCTATCTTCTTGCGCCCTTTCTCTAAACTTGATTTCTTCAATTTCCTTATAATTATCTGCCAAAACCTCCCATACCTCTTTAACCTCCTCCCCTAGCCGCTCTGTACGAGAACTTAACTCATTAAACTTTGCCTCTAATATACTACAGGAGGCCCGTATACTTTCTTGATTCCCTTTTGAAATCTCAAAGCCCCTGTGCATATCCATATCTAATTTTTTGAGGAGGGCAATTACAGGCAGATCTGGATTGTCTCCCTCAGCTTTGTTATCAAAAGAATTCTGGTCATGATCAGGGTTAACACTCATTAATGCCACTGTTTCTTCTCCTAGAGAATTTGGCTGAAGGGTACTAGATTTTTCTGCCTCTTCTAGTTCCTTTTTATCCTGTACATTTTGCACGGAAACATCCATATCTAGTGAGAGAGCCTGATAGCGGCTGGGACTCAAATCAAAGCCTTTCAAATCGACAACACTGGATGCCTGACCTCTACCCTACTCAACCTCCGTACTCTGACTAATTTGTATAGACTTAGGTCTCAATATCAGCGTCTTTGGTACGGTTTTAAAGTAAGAGTTGAGCGAAGGAGTTGTCTTAACTTTCCAATCCAAAACACTATTTTTCCCTACCTTGCTGCACTGGTTGGTATTATTCTTTTTCTTTTGTATTTTTTTAATTTTTATTTCTTGGGGGATTTTATTTTTACCTATAGGGGGTCCACTATGTTTTGAGGGTACCTTCTCTCCACCACCCCTTCCTGCACTCCTTAACTTGTACCCTGATATGTCTAAAGTGGCTGCCTCAGCCAAGCCACCTCGACCCACGTGATCTTCTTTAAGGGGAATTTCAGCAACAGCAACAGTACTTTCATTTTTGTTGGTATCCAAAGGAGCTGTAATAGCCCCCCTTCCTCGCCCTCCAGTGCCTCTGTAACTAATTTTCGCTGCAGCCCTACGACCTCTCCCCCACTCGTGTGCTGCTCTTACCCAGCTGCTCGAGTCAGGTCTCCCGGTCGCCGCTGCTTCCTCTGGCCCCGCCTCCACCTTCTCCTCGCTCTGGCCACGGGCGTTGTTCAGCCTCCCTGGCCGCCATACACCGCCGAGACTCGTCCCAAACGCCAAACTCCAAAACGAAAACCGCAAAACCTCAAAAGCTGCTTATAACCAGGTAAGCATTAACACACGCCAAGAAAAGCCGCAAAAACACTCTTTTTACCAAGCCGCGCACACCACCACTATTCGGAACACCCGCGACCCTCTCCTAGCCGGCCGCCATGTTTTCCCTCAGCCCATTTACACTTTCTAAGGCCCTATGGGGAGGTTGCTTGCCGGATATCGCCACCGAGAACCAATGGCAAGTAACTATGGCTATGCTATATAAAACAGTGAAATCTGCAAACTTAAGGCAGAATCTTTTATTTACAATCCACAGGGCATATTGGTTGCCTTACAGACTCTCAAAATTCAAGAATGGCGGTCTGGTGGAATGTCCGAAGTGTAAAAGCCTAAATGAGGATGACCTGCATATGTTTGTGGAATGTCCGAACATTAAAGAGTTTTGGGAGGAAATAAGTAACTGCCTGGCACAAGCTTCAGGCAAGAGGATTAAGGTAAGCCCTGAGCTGATAATAACTGGAAGATACGATTTCCAAAGTAAGGGGAGCGATGATATAGCCAAGCTTCTTTTTTATGGTATCTTGTTGGCACGGAGGGAGCTATGCAAATTATGGGTCTCCCCACTTTCCCCCACAATTTTGGACTGGGTACGAGTCATGAGACTTACTGCTAAATTGGACATCTTGGATCAAACTAAGAAAAGGCGGAGTTTTTGGGCACCTTTTTCATTATATTTTGGGTGAGGGGCTTAATAATTAGGTTGAGAACAGCTATTGAAAAATAATAATCCAATGATTAAGGCCTTGGCCTATCTCACCGGCGATTGTTTCTCTATAGGAAACAAATGGATACGGTAGCGGTGCTCTAGATAAGAGGGTCTCTTGCTTGATAGGAGTCCCCTCGTTGATAGTAGTGTTGCACAAGCCTTTGTTACCATAGCTGGTAAATGAGATAAAAAGCCCTAGGGTGGCATCGATTTTGGAAAGGGTGGCAGAATGGCCAATGAGGATAAAAAGTTAAAAAAAAAACAAAAAAAAACAAAGCCATTAGATCGCAAACTGTACCACCAGTTTAGAGTAGGCTCCCTTCCGCTCCGAGGGCTAACGAAAAACTGGAATCTATCTGGTAATGATAAATGTCCCTTTTGTGTGGATGAGGTAGAAACTGTTGACCATTTCCTATTTTGTTGTCCAATGTATTTACAATCTAGACGTGTATGGCTAAGCCCCGTATGTCGTTTACTGGGAACCAGATCCACACAGGCCGCTAGAAGAATCTTGAAATCTGACACTTCAAAACCTATTGTTATAGGTGTAGCTAAATTCGTCAGTAGGGCCTGGATAACTCGGATCCGGAACATGAGTCCTTAATAAAATAGTGTATATGATGCTGTTGGTGGCTTTAGCAATACTGTCTACATTATACGAATACTGGATTGTGTTTAGATGGTTTTATTGATTGTATCAGTCGCGAGTCTTTGTTATATATATTTAATAATTTTCTTACTTCTGGTCTTAGCATGTTATATATTTATGGAATTTATTGCCCATTGTATTACTTTTTTATCTATGAATTGTGTAGTGTATTGTATAGTATGTCTTTTATGATGTAAATCGAAAAAAAAACCTTTTGACTGACTGACTGATGAGCCTTGTGGGACTCCAAATTCTGATTGATAAGAATTGGCTCTGAAAGAGCCAAGTTGAACTACATACAACCTATTTTAAAAAAAATGTGTGTAGTCATCAGAGAGTTGGAATGTATGTCAATGTCAAAAGGTTTGTTAATCATCAGACTATGAGACAGAGCTCGAAAACCGCTGAAAGATCTGGTAGGATCAGGGCAGTGGACTTGACCCAATCAACAACCAGCCTAATGTCAACCAACACAGCTAACAGCATAGACTCAGTGCTGTTATTGTCCAAAGGCCCATCTGTGAAGAATCCAGTAGCTTATTGTTTTCTAAAAAATTGGTTAGTTGCCTGTTCATTAGTTGTTCTAGAATTTTTTACCTGAAAGAAAAGAACAATAAGGGCTGATACTTAAAAAGAATGGAGGTGTCAATTCCATGTTTTTTGGCAAGAGGTAGAAGTATCACTTTCTTCCAGGCATCTGGGTTGGTAGCTTCTGCAAAGGACTTATTAAAAGTTTCAGTAAAATAGGGGCACATTGTGGTAGGTAGCTGAGAATAGATAACATGTTGGCAGGGTTAAGAGGGGACTACCAACAACAAGGGCCTTCCCTATAGTGCTATGGGATGTGTATCCCTAGATCAATTGTTTCACTTTTACTGTTAAACAAACCCAGGGTCAACTTCACCCTTCAAGCTTGCTGCGCTGCTAACTGTCGCATAGCTATACTGCTGTGTATCTAAAATCATGTGTGTGTGTGTGTACATCCCCCAGTCGGTGCCAACTGCTTCCTCCACCCTCCTACTGTGAAAAAAGGGGAGGGGGGTTGACAGAGTCTCACGGGAGCAACAACCAGGGGGGGATTTTACAGACTGGTACTCGCCTGTGTCCCCACTTATCATCATCAGCATCTGTCAACCCAAACAGAAAGGGATAAACGGTGTGCAAAGAACTCAAAAATCATATGTGTGACAAAGTTTACAAAGTTTAGAATGACCCTTATAAAATTAAAAAGAGCTGTGCTAAACTGGCAACTGTATCTTTATTCTTTGCTGGTCGCTCGCTCTAATAAAAACAAAAAAACGACATGTTTCATCACCATTCCTACTTTACCGGGGATTTCTTCAGGGTTTTGTTCGGGTCAGCGTGTGATTTGCACCTCTGCATTCTCCGTGTATTGTACCAGGTGGACTCTCTTTTCCAGCCTACCGGCCCCCGTAGGAGAATCTGTGTTTAGGGAGTCCCCCTAAAACGTTAGCGGGTCCCGTATACCGCCAGGAGGTCGGTATCGGTGGTTTTCCGTGGTGTGGCCACGGAAAACCACGGCCACACCACGGCGAGTACCAGTCTGTAAAATCCCCCCCTGGTTGTTGCTCCCGTGAGGCTCTGTCAACCCCCCCTCCCCTTTTTTCACAGTAGGAGGGTGGAGGAAGCAGTTTGGCACCGACTGGGGGATGTACACACACACACACATGATTTTAGATACACAGCAGTATAGCTATGCGACAGTTAGCAGCGCAGCAGGCTTGAAGGGTGAAGTTGACCCTGGGTTTGTTTAACAGTAAAAGTGAAACAATTGATCTAGGGATACACATCCCATAGCACTATAGGGAAGGCCCTTGTTGTTGGTAGTGTTGCGAGTGGGGGGCGGTCTGTCTCTGTCGCAGTTTCCCTCTTAGGCTCCTTTGTTGAATGAGGGTTAAGTGGGGAGCCAGATTAACATCCAACATCGATTTGAGGACCTGTTCTTCTGTAGAATATTCAAAAGCTCCCAAATGGGAGACAGCGTGAGGATGGGGCTCATAGTGAACCAAGGGGATTCCTCTAAAGATGGTTGGGCCTCAAAGGATGAATACATATTTCCAACTTTATCTGTGAAATAATTTCGAATTACCTCACAAAGCATCTCAGTGGGAGGTACTGATTAAGATAGGCAGGTTGGCTTCACAAGGTCTTTCACTATTTTAAAACAATTATTTTGTGGAGCTGCTATTTTCCTCATTCTTCTTATAAAATAGTCTTTATTTGCTGCCCTCAGGGCTTTATAATATTGCTTCAGTTTTTCTTTATATTTTAAGGGATCTGTTCTGTTTCTAGAGAGCCTCAACTTTTGTTCTAGGCCCTTACTTTTCCTTTTTGCTATTCTCAGTTGGGCAGTATACCAATTTTTCAGAAGGTTGGCATCTAGCACATTTATTAGCTTTTCAAGGATCTAATGAGCTTACTATTGCTGCAGATTTTAAATCTGTTTATCTAAAGGTATATCCATCTCAGTTGAGGGGAGGGAGAAATGCTTGGAAAATATATCCTCATTTACACACCTCCAAGGTGTCTTAGTAGTGCAGGGTCAGCTGGCTGGGTTTGCATCACTTGGAATTCTGACTGAAAACTGAATTAAAAAATGATTGATCCAACATAACGGGACTATGTCCTGAGTTTAATAGTTTTGGTATTGGAAAAAGGAAGATCTAAACATATGGCCTGCTTTCCGAGTTGGGCCTGTAATCCATTGTTTAGAGAATACTCATATCGTTCTCCAATTGCCTGCATGTTTCATCTTCCTATTCTTTTCCAACTGAAGATTGAAATCTCTTATGATTAGATAATTTTGATACTTTATGTTTAGTAAAGTTATTTGATCGAGAAGGTTAAAGGTCAGGTGGGAATCTTATCTGGGAGGTCTATAAACAGTAGACTAAAATAGTGTTTTTTCTTTTGGTTCTCAACCACAAGCGGGAAGAGCCTGGGCCGCTTGTAAGCACAAGCGATCTCCCGCAAGAATTCAGGTTCACTCACATGGCTTCCGGCTGCAATGGAGCAAATCTAGTATTCTTATACTAATCGTGATTGCAAATGGAGCGGTCAAGCAGCTTTTCTGCTTGAGAATGCATCTCAGAGGCACTTAGTGGATTTTCTTCTCAAAGTTGCCGGTGGAGTTGTTTGTTTGTGCGAGAACCCATTTTTGTAAACTTTTATTTTTCAAAATAAAGGTAAGTGCCCCAGAGACTCCAACTTCTTGTTCATTTTCAGCAGGCTCCTCCCAGTGCTTTGTCCCTCTTCCGGTCATTTTTCATAGTGATTTGGAGCTGGAAGGATCACTCTCCTTGTCTGCTGCATATATACTGTTGGATTTAAGGACTCTGTATTTGAGATATCACAAGTAAGTTGAAAAACTGGTGTATTGGGTTATTGTTTGTTTGATTGGGGCATGCACCTGAATTTATTTGTACTTTTGTTCAATTTTTGTGGTGGGTGGCCGGGGTGTTAGTAAGGTTCTAGTTATTTTTTTGCATTTAATTTTTCTTCTTTTGTGAAAGAAAAATGTTGCACAGTTTACTACATTTTCTCCCCGTTTTTATTAGATTTGCATTATTGATTTAATTTACTTTTTGGCCCAGTCTGCCAGTAGGCCTTCCAGCCAGTAAGCCCTGTACTATTCATAGGTGCATGAAACAATTGTTTAATGTTTTGTCTGCTGTCTCTTGAAACATCATTTAGGTCATGGATGACATTGGATAGAAATACCAAATGTGTTTTTTTAGTGGTATTTCCCTTTTCTTTACTGGCAAACAGTGTATAGGTGGGTAATGGCTTCGGCGGATGTGTGTTGTTGTTTTTAGCCCTGTTAATTTTCATTGTTGGCATTGCTGAATTAATGCTGTGTTCTCTCTGTTGCCATGCCTCTTTTGTCTGGCCAGTGCGTATGTACATGTGTTTTCCATAGGCCGCAATTTTTTTTCTTGTTCCCTATGCCATGTGGCCATGGGTCTTTTTGTATAGTCAGTGTCTACCATAAGCTTGCTTGCACGCCAAAGAATGCATATGCTGCGCGATTTGGGTCGTGCATACCAGAGACGCACTTAGGTTTCATAGAGAGTCCAACCTACAATCCATAAAGAGGAGACAGACTACTGATAAAGTCTCTGCGATTGATATCCCAAAATTTGAGGTGCACGTTGATAGTGTCTTTTTATTGTGTCACGCCGGGTGTAATATAGCCAGTTTTCACTCCATTATAAGCTGTGAGGTCCTGATGAGAACTCCCTACCGAATAGGAGTTCGAAACGCGTAGACCGCTAGTGTTGTGCCATAAGACCCCTAACAAATGAAAAAAACATCATTTCAAATTGTAGAGATTGACAAAACTATAGTCTATGGCTTGATGTATCATTGTATATTGAATTGTAAATAAAGTCTGGGTGTTGTGTGTGTGAGAGTGAACTGGCTGAATGTGGGATGTGTTGACTGACTGTGAATGTTGAATGATTCCGAATATGTACAGTTCAAGATGTTTTTTATTGTATAAATTGTTTTTGTATGTTGATTGTATGAGTCCAAAATGCTAAATTGGTGAAATTTAACCAACAAATGTACTTAAAGTAAAGAATACAAAAAGTGATTGATTCAGACTAAACTATATGTCTTGTACTCACATTGCGTTTAGTTCTAATGTGCTATGGTTAAAAGAGAAGGATTGAGGAGAACAGTATTGGCAATTGTTTAGTTTTCTAACTACTTCTTTGTTTTCTAGGCATCCTGCTTGTTGTTGTGACCATGTAGATGGCAGCCATTTTGTGTAGCCAGCCAGTGTACGTTTGCCATAGGCCACCATGTCTTCTCTTTTTGCGGCCATGCTTCCTTGCTGGTTGTTGTTGTTCTGGCCATGTTGCTGGCAACCATTTTGTGAAGCCAGCCAGTGTGCTTTCCCCATAGGCCTGTATGTCTTCGCAGTTTGTGGCCGTGTCTCCTTGCTCTGTGTTAGTTGCTGTTGATGTGCTTTGCTTTCCTCATAGGCCTGCAAGTCTTCTTTGTTTGTGGCCATGCCTTCTTGCTGGTTGTTGTTGTTCTGACCATGTGGCTGGTGGTCATTATGTGTAGCCATCCAGTGCGCTTTTACCATAGGCCTGCATGTCTTCTCTGCTTGTGGCAATGCCTCCTTACTGGTTGTTGGTGTTCTGATCATGTGGCTGGCCGCCATTTTGTGTACCCAGCAAGTGTGCTTTCCCCATAGGCCTGCATATCTACTCTGTTTGTGGCCATGCCTCCTTGCTCAGTGTTAGTTGTTGTTGATAACCATGTGACACTGGCTGGCAGCCATTTTGTGCGTCAGCCAGTGTGGCCCTTTGCCATTGCCTTACATGGATGGTTGACTATGATAGCAGTTTAAGAAATTAATATGCTTGCGTATATCTTCACTTATCTTTAAAAAAAAAAATGTGAAAATATACATTTTGTAGTTTATTTATTTTCATTTTTTAAATGTTATGTTAATTTAAATATATATATTTTTTAGCTCGTTTTTATTTTTATTTACATTTTTTTATTTTTTACTTTTTTCTTCAAAAGTTTTTTTTTTTTTTACTTTGATCTCATTTTTTTTCTATTTTCCTAACATCTGGCACATAACAGAAATAGGTGCAATGCACAGCAGCATTCATTGTCTAAGGATTATTCCATTGCCACCTGCATCTCCCTGAGTGCCATATCCGAATATGTTGCACATATAGCCAAAAGTTACATCCGGATGTTGTTGTTGCTCTTTCTGATCCTTTCTGAGTGTACTGCACACAATTCAAGTTTATGTTGGTGTGGTTTTACAGATGGATAGTTGGACTGTATAACTGCTATTACCACACTAAATGATTTTGTTTGTTTGTACCATGTTTCACTGATCTTCTTTGTGCTTGTTTGTCTTTAGATGCACAAGAGAAGAGACATCACCCAAAGTACAGCCAGAGAGAAGGCCTGTGCACAACGTGACGCATGACTGACTACAAAACACGGTCATCTCTTCAGCTTGTTGTGATGCTTAAGTGCCACTACCAACTGACAGCTTAAAAAGGGCCCCAAAGAAAGGTGCTGCCAAGAAATTGGCTAGTGGGGAGAAGAAGAAGCAGGTTTTCACCATTGGTGTGCTGACCAGAAAGTTTTTCCGGAAATTTCTGCCTGCCGCACCAGCCTCCAGCAAGTAAGCTCAGAGCAGCACTCTTGCATCAACAGCACCATCCCCAACCTTACCCCAGGACCATGTCTGTCAGTGAGGCAGTCAGTGCAATCAGTCAACGCCAATGAGTAGCGAAGTTGAATTGGATTTGTCCCTTTTAAAAGGTATATACATAATCATTTCTGGAAACACAGCAAATTGGACACCAGGCACAGCCAGCAATAGTGCATTTGTCTGATGTGAGAGCAGAACAGGGGGTTGAGCTTCCTTCTGATCTTCCTTCTGAGCAAGAAGTTGAACCTCCTCTTTTAAAATCATTAGGTCCCAGATCTCCGGCAAGGAAAACGAAGGGTAACACTGCACCAATTTCTCCAAGCACCAGTTCTGATGATGGTCATAGGGACATGGAGTGGACCCCTTACAGAGACCAGGTGACAACAGGAGAGGCAAAGGAGACTTATGGAAGGGGATGAAGATGAGGATGATGAGGTAGTCATGGTGAAAGATGACATAGAAGAATCTGACATTGCAATTCAACCAGCGCGAAGAATGTGGCACAGGTAGCACTGCCACCAGCTACCATATTTGCAAAGCCCCTGCTGAGACCTGCACCAACCCCTGCCTCAGGAAAGGCAGAGTAGCAATCGGTGAAATGTACACCTACCTCCAGTTCTTCTTCAGGCATTGCAGTGGCCCAGTAAAAAAGTACTCCTTCCAGTTTGGGAAATTTTTACAGTTAGAAAAGTGGGGGAGCACACTGTAGTATGCACCATTAGCCATACAAATGTTCATCGAGGTAAACCTGGTGCACATTATGGTACTGGAGGCCAGACAACCCATATGAAAAAACACTACACAATCAAGCGGGAGAAGCACCTTAAAAAAATTGCTGAATGTCGTGGTGGTGGTGAGGAGTGCCAGGGATCATCAGCTATAAGTCCAATCACGGTGGAAGGTGATTATGAAGAAGAAGAGACATTTTTCATGCAAAGCAGCCCTGTCAGATTTACCCACCTCAGCATCTTCACAATGGTGAGATGGAGACATCACAGCATACAGTGACTGCCCCATCACCATGACACACGTTGAGTCACCCACTAGCATCTACTTCTCAAAAGACGAGTGTCAGTGCCCTAGGAAAAGAAGAAAATGCAGGTGACTGTTACGGGCATGTTTAGGCAGGAGGGGCCCTCAGTGAGAAACTACCCAACCACACATTTAAACAATGAGAAGCTGGCAAAAATGTTAGCGTTAGACTGCCTCCCTTTTTTGTGGAAGGAGTGGAGTTCCTAGAATTTGTGGCAGCCGTCTGACCAAAATGGAATGTACCAAGTAGGACCTATTTTACCACAGTGGCTTTTTCAGCGCTGCATCACAATTTGCTGCCATTGGTTGGACAAGCTTTGCAGCAAAGTGTTGTTCACACCATCTACCTGATGACAGACATGTGGACCAGTTGTCAGGTGACTGAACACATGTGCATCACTGCACACTGGATCTTTTTTGCAAGGGAAAATCAAAAGATATCTTCAGATCTTGGCCCTGAGAAAGTTTTAAGAGCATTCAGCTGCATGCAACAGTGGACATGTTCGCGATGGAGAAATCACATACAGCTGTAAACATCTTGGAAGAATGTAACAGCAATATTTATGAATGGCTGTGACCCAGAGGCCCTAAAATTGGATTTGTTGCCTAAGTCAATAGAGTAAACATAGTCTGGCGCTGGTAAGACGGAGGCTATTTCAAGGTCCTGTGTTTGGCCCATTGCATCAACCTGGTGGTGCAAGACTTCCTCAAAAAGACATAGTCAGAAACATGCTGACCACCTGCAAATGACTGAGAGCTACATGATAGTCAGCCATCCTTTGGAGTCTACACCTTCCAAAAAACCTTGGTGAGATTCCAGAAGAGGTGTGTCCAGCAGGGGAATAAGCAGTCTGGATTTTCTGACTTAATGCTCCCTCCTTAAACAGCAGCGATGTTTAGCGTTCCCTGTGCTTATCCATATATCTTACGCTAGGATATTTGACCTCAGAGCGCATGGAGAATTTAAGAGTGTTGAAAATGATTCATTGATAGTTTGGGCAATCCAGTATTGTCTGAGAATCTTTGAAACTGGAGACTCAGCTAGGAGCACATCCAAATGAATATAAATGCACCTAGTAGGCCTAGGGTTTTTGTTCCTTCTGCCGGAGCTGTGAGCTTTCAAAAGGTAGCTCTGAAGGTCATCTGTCTTGGGAAAGAGAGGAAATGACCCTTGTTATGTTATGTTATGTTATGTTATACATTTATTTTTATAGCGCACGGCTACTCCAAAGGAGTGTCCCGGCGCTTTATTGAGGCAGCTCAAAATAAAAAACATAACACCATACAGCAAACAACTGAAACACAAGAAATACTAAAGGTTAAAAAGCCAGGTCTTCAGGCTCTTCCTGAAGTGAAGCAGATTAGAAGAGGACCGCAGGGCCAGAGGCAGGGTATTCCACAGCTGAGGGGCCCTTAAACTAAAGGAGCGCCCCCCAGTACGTGCCTTCCTGATTCGGGGAACCACAGCCAAGAACAAGGATTCAGATCGCAAAGACCTGACCGGGCGATAAAAGGCGAGCCTGCGTTGGAGGTACTTCGCTCCCACACCAAAAAGCGCTTTATGCGCCAACGTCAGAACTTTAAACATGATTCGCTTCCGGATGGGCAGCCAATGAAGCGACTGCAACAAACCGGAGGCTCCTACTCTCCTGTGGAGGCCAAAAATGGCGCGTGCTGCAGCATTCTGCACAACCTGCAGCCGCTGCACAAGATAGTCCGGCAGACCACTGTACAGGACATTAGCATAGTCCAATCTGGAACCAACTAAGGCCTGCACAGTGATCTTTCTATGTTCTTCTGTAAGCAGAGGCAAGAACTTCCAGAGCATCTTGAGCAGCCCATAACAAGTGCCCGTTAGACCACGAACATGTGGCACCAGCGTCAGGCTGTTGTCCATCTTTACTCCCAGATTCTTTGCCACCAGCGATGTCAGGGCAGGGGGACACATATCTAAGGGCCACCAGGCCCGCCAGTCAGGGTCAAGGGAGCAGCCGAAGAACAACACCTCCGATTTATTGGAATTGGCCTTGAGGCCGTTCGACTGGAACCAGCTGAAGACCAACTCCAAGCAGCCTCGGATATTCTCCCCATCGAAAGCCTGATCTTTCCCACACGTGAAGATCAACTGCGTGTCATCAGCGTAGGAAACGATCTGGGCCCCAGAAGACTCCACCAGTGCCGCCAAAGGTGTCATAGAGATGTTAAAGAGAGTCGGGCTCAACACAGAACCCTGCGGAACACCGACTCCCAATGGCGGCATCTCGGCGGAGCTCGGAGAGGCCCAGACCGTTTGTCGGCGGCCCTCCAGGAAAGATGAAAACCAATCGAGCACCGTCTCCCTCAGACCTTGTTACTGGGATTGGACAATGGGTTGCTGTGAAGCAACACAGCAGACAGGGAGACCCCCTAAACAGGTGCACCTAAGTACTAGACAAGAGAGCTGCATCAACCACAATTAGGAGAGATGAGCGACACTCTAAAGCAGATGATGTCAGGTTGGCACCTTGCACAGCTGACAAGAGAAAAGAACACAGAAAAGATAAACAACATACCAACGTGGGTTAGAGCAGTTGCAGAGGGTGCGGGTGGTATCTGACAGCAGCTGAGATGAGTGGGCTGTGCCTAGGTCAATCTCAAGAGAGAAAAGTTGGCACTCCCCACTGGTGCCTTTGGCCATAAACATTGCCCACATGGGAGGTACGGGTGGGTCCCTGTCATGATAGGTTTGTCTTTTTACTGGGATTAAAGAGACTGGGGGCACGTGATCCCTGTTGTTTGTACAAAATATTGAGTTTGAAATATTGTGACAGAATTTTCAGCAAGAATATCACAAGTAAAAATATTGGGTTGCATGTATCATTATTTCCAGCAGTGACGACCTAATTGTGATTTTCTCCAAATCCCAGTTAGGTAATCGCTATTCCTAATGTAGGTAACTCTTTTGAGTCTCAAATAGACCTACCTCATTGATATTAAAGAGGTATGTCGCAACTTGCAACCCATTAAGAATTATGCCATTGCAGGGATGGTGGCTGCTGAGGTCAGCAGACCACCACGTCTTTTTTTTATTTTTATGAAATCGGTTTTCCTTAAAAGAAAACAGCATGCATTAAAATAGAAAAAATGAAACTTTGCACTTTCATTTTTTAAGAGGAGGCAGTGGTCTGGTTGCTCACTGATATCAAATTAGGGGATGGCACGATCAGATAAAAAGTTAAAAGCTGCTTCAGAACTCATAACTGAAACAGGCTATTTTTAGGAAGCAGAGTGGACTACGTTGAACAAAGAGTTCACAAGAGGTCTTGGGGGCAGCACCAGTTGGTTGCACTTCGTGTGAAAGAGGGAACAGAGTAGATTTTCCTAAAGAATAAGGACCTGCAACATAGGATGAGACAAAGCAATATCTTAATACACAGGAATCCTGCATGCAGAAAAGTCTAAAAGTATGTGTACTTGTGATTCAGTACTACCTCAGGGTTAATCTTGAAGACCACCATCTAGGTTCAACCACACACACAGAGTAGGAGCTAGGATTGGGCAAAGTGGCTGAGCCCCAGATATAATCACTATAATTCACTACTTCCTTGAGGAAGAAGAGCTAGTACTGAAAGCTTGGGAAAAAGTACAATTGATCTAGCACAGGCCATATTCAAGCATCTAAGAGACCTCCAGTCAGTCACTGAATTCTTACAAGATCAAAACTTCTCTTACCACCACAACTCCTGCATCATTTTTCGGTAGAGGGTAGAAGAGCAACTGCAAGATCACTTGAGGAAATGGGAAAAATAATAGGACTCTGTGACAAAGTTATGATTGAAAGGTATGTGAACTTCCCCACAGACAAAAACAGAAAGACTCCACTGGGGTTGCACATTGTAGACACCAGTAGAGGTGCAGATGATTCTCCTTAAAAGATATGGCAGAGGCCATACAGTGCTTGAAGGTGGTGGAGGTAGAGAAGGAGACAGCACATGCCCCACAGGACTATGTAGCAGAGTCTCTCCCGTGGAGTATGAACTTATTGGATGAGGCATTGGAAACTCACTTTGGGGTTAAAAGGAGAGTTCTGAGGTCAACCACAGTCTTCTCCATTATGAGTGAAGAGATCCTGATAGAGACATGTTCTCACTATGTCATTTATTGATCGGTCACCCTTTCTTTGTGCTGTTCATTTTACTTCTGCAGTGTTGATGGTCCTTGTTAGGGCAGTGAGGGAGAATCATCAACAAATAAGTATGTCACATAATCTGGTGCAAAGTCCTTGCAGTTAGAGAGGAAGTTAAGCCATTTGATCTGAAAGAGAAATATATGATGACTCAAACATGAAGGAAACTTTTGTCTCCTCTTTTGAGGAGTTATTTTATGTAGAGGAACGATTGTCTGCTGTCAGAGCCCCTTTCAGAGGTCCACAGGTCACACGAGATTCACTTGGCCCAACTACAGGGGTTGAGGCCTTTTACTCCTGATGTACCGGGCCCGACCTCCTATGGATCATGAGTGTTCACAACTGGCTCGAGCAGCAATTGGAAATACTTTGGTGCTCCTCCTGCACAGTAACACTTGCTCACTTCAACCAAGTGGATTGGATTCTGATGCTCTGGGCTGGAGTTCCGGTGTACCCATGGTGTTCTTCTGAGTTCACTGGGGCAACTCAGGCTCAATCCTCAAAACTTCATGACAACCTACAGGTTACAACTCTCAAATCTCAGGTATCGGCCTGATCCTTGCAGCAACTTGGGCATCAGCAGCTCCTCCTGGCATATGAGGTTGCTGTAGCTTTACCGACCAAGACACTCACCCTCACCACATAATAGCATATACCACGGACCCCTCCTGGCTGGCATGTAGGGTCACTGCTCATCACAGGTTTTGGCCCTTTGTATCCAACAATAAATGTCATGATAGCTCCTCCCAGCATCTGGGGCACAGCAACCAGTGCTGCACATGATTCACTCACCCCACATCCTCACATGGCACTCCACTCATGGCTATCTTCTCAACACCACCTCCTGGCATACAGGGGTCCTGACTGGAATCTGAACTGGGGCAATGACCTGATCTGTGCAGCAACAGTCTCCTCACACCTCACAAGTTTTGTATCTCTAATGGAGTCTGTTTGGATTTTACTGTAAAATTCTCCATTTAGTAATTGCTATTGGCCTTCTTTCTTATACTCATCTGCGGATAAGTTGAAAATTGTCCCACATTTATCGGACTGTTTGATAATTATTCTGTCATCATGTTTTAATTGGTATAAGGCATATCTCTACAACCAAGGGCAAGACAGCACGGTCAACAAAATGCGCTATGAGCGTGAACGGTTAGCGGCTCCAAGTAACATTCGGACACTGGCCAGCATTTCAATCTGACAATAGAGTGCAGACAGGAGATTTCCAGTCATAATATTCATAAGTTATACAAATTATACTTGTAAGTTCTCCCCACTTCGGCAAACACACGATTAGATGGCGGTTTATTTGTTGGCACTGTGCGCAAGCATTATTGATGAAACCTTACAAGGAAATTTGGGAGTCCAGGCATTGGTCGACATTATTCATAGGTACGGACTACAATCTATGCAGTTAGGAATCGGGCACTGGTGAGGCGCCATGCATCAGTCTATCATTGATGCATTACGCAAGTAGCAGTGACTGTAATTTCCTTGCGAGTGGACTAGAGGAGACACAGTTGTGTATCGTACACTGAGATACCTGCATATAGGCACACAGCATTACAAATATGCCACAAAACACTACTCGAGGTGATAGGGCTGTGTACTAGTGGTCATCTAAGTAGGCAACTAGTGAGAATGGTACTTTAATGCATCCCAGATTGTCAAAACCAACTGCTCACAGTGAACAAGAGTCTTCCTTGTCCATCCAATGCAACTCTAGATTGGGATTCATTGAAGTTGAAATAAGGAGTAGAGTTAGTTTGAATAAGTGGGACCCAGATGATGAACAAGCGTCAAATCCATTTGAGTACCACTGGACACAGTGAAGTCAACAAACAACTGACCCGCTACCTCAAGGAGAATAACATCCTGGACCCATCCCAGTCTGGTTTCCGCAGCAACCACAGCACCGAAAACGCCCTCATCGCCGCCACGGATGACATAAGGACCCTGCTTGACAACGGAGAAACAGCGGCCCTCATCCTCTTGGACCTGTCAGCCGCCTTCGACACGGTCTGCCACAATACACTACGAACACGCTTACACAACGCCGCAATCCAAGAGAAGGCTCTGGACTGGACGACATCGTTCCTTTCCGGCAGAACTCAGAGCGTCCGCCTCCCCCCTTCCGCTCCAAGGCCACCGAAATCATCTCCGGCGTACCCCAAGGCTCATCCCTCAGCTCAACGCTGTTCAACATCTACATGGCACCCCTCGCCCACGTCGCCTGACAAAATGACCTCAACATCATCTCCTACGCTGATGACACCCAGCTGATCATCTCACGCACTAAAGACCCTCACACCGCCAAAACCAACCTCCACGAAGGAATGAAGGACGTCGCCGAAAGGATGATGAACAGCTGACTGAAGCTGAACTCAGACAAGACGGAGGTCCTCATCCTCGGCCCCATCCCCTCAGCCTGGGAAGACTCCTGGTGGCTGACAACACTGGGAACAGCACCGACACCCACTGACCACGCACGCAACCTAGGGGTCATCCTCGACGCCACCCTCTCCCTGAATAAGCAGGTCAATGCCATCTCCTCATCCTGCTTCAACACCCTCCGAATGCTCCGCGGGATCCTCAAGTGGATCCCCACCGAAACGAGAAAAATAGTCACCCAGGCCCTCGTCACCAGCAGGCTGGACTATGGAAATGCCCTCTACGCAGGAACGCCGGCCAAGCTCCCCAGACGACTGCAAAGCATTTAGAACGCCTCGGCACACCTGATCTTCGGCATCCCTGGCCACAGCCACATCACACCCCACCTGAGAGACCTGCACTGGCTCCCCGTCAACAAGAGGGTAACCTTCAAGCTCCTCCTCCACGCGCACAAAGCTCTCCACAACACCGACCCAGCATACCTCAACAGACGGCTCAGCTTCTACACCCCAAAACCGCCAGCTCCGCTCCGCCAGCCTCGCTCTTGCCACAGTCCCTCACTTCCGGAGAACTACCACCGGCGGCAGATCCTTCTCCCACCTCACCGCCAAGACCAGGAACACCATTCCCACCAACCTATAGCAGACCCAAAATCTACTGGCCTTCAGAAGACTCCTCAAGACCTGACTTTTCGATCAGGAGCTGCACCCCGCCTCCCCCCAGTGCCTTGAGACCCGTATGTAGTGCGCTTTTTAAGTGTCTTGATGGATAGATTGATTGATTGAAGTAATATGTGGTGTTTAGTCATTGCAGTTTCACATGGTTTGCCAAGGGGCACATTAAATAGGTGCTCGTCATGCATGGATCGAATAGATATGAGGTAAATTATGTGGTGTTGACATAATTTAGGATTCAGTCAATCCTTCCATTGAAATTGAGTTTTAATTATATTTATATGATTCTTTTTAGGTCACAACAGTTCTGAGTCCTGATGAGAACCTTTATGTGTGAAGCATTCTAAATGTAAATGTAAATTGATACTTGTATAGCGCACTACTCACCCGCAAGGGTCTCAAGGCGCTTGTACGAATACCGCTGTGGAACCCATCCTGGCTTTCCCTCTGAGGTGTCCACTCCTGGGCACCCCCAAGGTGGAGCCCAGGCATCCTTAGCGTTGTGGGGGCTGTTGTGGAGATTAAGCAAGCTATTGCCCAGAGTTGCAGAGTGGGACTCCATGATTGGAATAGGCACCGAGGCGAGAATTATCAGGTCCATGGAATTTTTGAGCCCAAGACCCGCCGAGGAAGGGACTTGAACCCTGGTCCCGGGCTAGACCTCTGCATCGGGTGTGCCGCTCTAACCATTGAGTCACACTTCTCCACTAAATGTGTTGACGTTTCTCAAACAAAAGTGCAGGACAATAATGAGTGCGGAAACATCGGTGGATGGTATGGAAAACCCATACAGCCGCTCCTTTATTCCTGACCAGCTTGGCACTAAAAGGCTGAGCAAGCACATTATATGGAGCACCTTACTTAGTAGTAGTAGTGGAAGCAATAGAACATTTCCTCTTAGGAATTTACATTCAGAACTGTTTGATTTGTGTTTCATGTTGATTTGTAATGACTTGTCTTTCTAATTGTTGTTTGTTTTGTGTGTGGTGGGTGACAATGTATTGCTCTGAACAGTGATGAGCTGTTTACATTTTATGTTATGTGTATTTCAATGTGTTATGTATAAATGAGTATTTTGCTTGAAATAGTACAAATAAAAAAAGAAGAAGACATTAAAAGGTGACGAGGAACAAAAATTAAAGTTTGTAGTTTCTAAGTCAGTATTGGCAGTGTGTTTCAACTTGTACCGGCCTAGGCATGCTGATCGTTAAAGGGCCCATTCCCCAGTATAGATATTGAACTTTTAGGAAGTGGAAATTTCTCTTCTCTTACTGCTCTGCATGCTTTGCATCATCTCTCTCTAATACATATCTGGGATGGGTGACAGCTACATTTTGTGTTTTTACTGTAGACAGCCACAAACACAGGAAGAGCGGGTGTGACAGAGAACTCATCTGCATTAATCTACAATGTGATAGCTCTTCTTGGACAGGAAGAGGAAGGGGAAGCTGACACTTACACCTGAATAGGCAGTATAGTGTGTCCCACACATATGGCTGATTACACCCCACAGAAAACCTAGCAGACAGGGCTGGTATGAAAGGGGACCTATCACTTCAAGGGCCTACTTTTAAGTCACCCCCACTTCAAAGGCACAACTCAGTATAAGTATTCGGTTGCTGACACTACCTATAGAGTACACTACTGGACCTGTGAAGAACTGTGCCTAGAGTAAAGACTGTTTTCCAACAGGGATTGCCACTTTGCCTGACTGCTGCTCTATGAAACTGCATTCTGCTTTGCTGAGCTACCCTGCTGCCTGCTGATATCTACCCTGCTGAGGACAAGGACTGGACTCATCTCACTTGAACCGAGAGTGACTTCAAGGGCTTGCTGGCATGCCCCTTGTTTCTGAATTGTCAGGGCCATCAAAATACTTTTTACAACTCTGCTGCTGCTTGACTCTGGCATCAGTGAGTCTGTAGTAATCTCCCATGTGCTATCTATCTCTTATGTTAACCCAGCCTGAGGTGCCAATCTAGTCCTGTGACTTGGAAGTGGGCTCCGCAGCTGTCGGCATCAAAATCGAAGCAGTGACGACTTTGCACCAATCAGAACTGACTCAGTGCCCTTTGATGCAAATGCAGTGCTGATCCAAGGATATGCCAGCATGGCTCAAAGAAAGCGCAAGAACTGACTGTGAGGTTCGATGATGATGCAGTGTCTGCATCATAAGAGTTTTCATGATGTCACGGGACTCAACTGCGAAGCTCCATGACGATGCAGCCATCTGACCTTGTGAAACAGAACCTACGCTGCAAGTCTTTGACACCGGCACTTGCTCCATCCAAGATACTTTTCAGCAGACTCTGTGTGGGTCCTAAAGCAGGCCTGCCCTCCATTGCCGGCAGCCTGAAATTTTGATTTACACCTATCCAGAGCATCCCCAAGTAACCCCTAAGTGCTATCTTACTCTAAGCGCTAATTTTTGAAGTAATGTGTAAAAAATCATAACTCCGGTTCTACTTCTTGGATTTTTGTTATTCTGGTCTTGTTTTACTCATAAAATTAATAAATGTGTGTGGAGTATTTGTATGGTGTTTTAATTGTGTTAATGCGTGTGATGCACAAATACTTTACTCATTGCCCTTTTAGATAAGCCTGACTGCTCTGTGCCAAGCTACCAGAGAGTGGGCACAGGCTATCTTTTAGTTTGTATCTAGCTTACCCTGACTAGAATTCTAGTCCCTATTTGGACAAAGTGCATTGTTCTGCCAACTAGAGCCCCTAGTTTCTTACATGGTACCTCTCTAGTCCTGGATCTTTGGTGGAAGTGCTAAAGGTGCCCAGATAGCCAAAATCAAAAACTTGGGAGAACATTTTCGGCTAAAAGCTGCTCTTAGAACCAAGAGGAGACGGGGACCAACCTGCTCTTCTCACCACCCAGTGTTCATCGCCAGTTGGATTGACTTCATGGTAGTTCTCTCTACATTCTTCTCTGCAGACCCTGTTCAGTAGTCCTTTGCCAAAAGGGTTATCTGGCCTAATGGAACTCTCATCAGCTACAGCCTCCAGCTTTGTACTGCTTGAGATCTTCAACTTCTAAAAAAGTTTAAGTTGGAGTATAAAAATCTTCACAGCGACTTCATCCAGTGTCTCCCCGACAACAACGCTTCCTACTCAGACACTGCCTGCAGCCTTGCCCTACTGAACTTTACCTTCTCAGAACACTTCTTTTTCAATGTGTCATTTTTTGTATCTGACCCATATTCCATTGCTGTCTGCCATATTTTTCAGCTTTGACCCTGGATTCCATGATTAGATGTATTTGGTTGGTGCTTTGACCTTTTAGGCACTAGTTTATACTTTGAACTTTAGAAATTCATAATTTCAGATATACTAATTGGATTTTTGTCATTTTGGTTTCAAATAGTTTTTTTTACAATTTTCTAACTTGGTCTGGAAATGTTCTTGTATTGTGTTTTCACTTTATTTCTGTTTGAGTGCTGCATAAATACTTTACACATTGCCTCTAAGTTAAGCCTATCTGCTTTTGTGCCTTTCTACCAGAAGGTTAAGCAGAGGTACATTTTTTAACTGTTTGAGACACACCCTGAAGGGGATTGTGGATGTTGCTTGAACAGGGTCACCCCCTATTCAATCAGCAATAACATTTCTCACAAGCCCCAACTCCTTTTTGAGATGTGTCCAGACCCCTTCTTTGTGATCTCTCACTGAATAAAAGAGCACCCGTTGAAGTATACGTAGGGGTTCTCTCTCTTTCTTCTTCAGTGTGTCCTAACCAGCTCACAGGACTGCAGTAATGCACAAGTATGTATGGGGGGTTCCTCTGCTCCTCATGTCTTTATCCTGCAGGCCTGAGCTCCCAAAATGGAACCCAGTGTCCTCCATTCAATGCACCATTACAGGCACACTTGCACTCACATAGTACACACACTAACCAGTAATGTCACCTCCATACATTGTGCCACCCTAGGCACACATACATTCAGCCCACGCATTCATTCTGCATGTACTGCTCCGTGCTGTAGCCTTTCTGTATTGTGACATGGTGCACCACTTGCAAGCACACACACTGCTAGCACCCATATTTACCATCCTTCATGTATTGTAATTCTCGTACCCACACTTGCACCCAATGCATACATTCACCATGCAAACACTGCACAGCACCACATCTCTCATGTAAAGTACTCCTCACAGGTATAAATACACCAACTATATTAACTCTCCATGTATGCACTACACGGACCTGCTTTGTACTTGCATCATCCCAAATGCAAAAATCGCAATTAAGGAATCTCTAAATTGCGATTGCATTTAAGGAATCCCAAATTGAGATTCCCTAAATGCAATGTATCAAACCCAAAAAAATTGTGATTTTGCAAATAGGAGTAGCAAATTACCATGAAGTTGAACTTCATGGTAATTTGCAAAAACATTGAAAAATGCACTTAAGTGCATTTTTCAAAGTTCCATTTTACACACACACACATGCCCTTAGGGCATGTGTGTGAGCAAGATGTACCCATATGCAGATTTCAGGGGTGCAACGGGGTGTCCTTTGGACACCCCTGCACCCTTGAAATTGCATTCTCAATTTGCGATTCGCTAATTGCTAATCACAAATTGAGAATGTCTTCCCATTCATTCCTATGGGCCTCTAGGTCCATAGGAATAAATGGGGAGGTATTCCTTAATTGCGCTTCGCAATTTGCGAGTCGCAATTAAGGAAAGTGTAGGAATCACTATTTTGATAGCGATTCCTACATGCATAGGCGATTCCTTAAAAATTGCTATTTAGGAATCGCAATTCCATCTGTTGATGCATCTGGCTGTAGATGCGGAACAACTGGCCTGATATACTGATATCCATTTGCAAAGCAAGATTTTTAATCCACACACTGGTTTGCAAAGAGAAATACAATTTGCAATACAACCAATATACTAATAGGTCGCACAGCATATTGTCTATTCACATCAGAAAACGACCTGTATAATAACTTCATTTTAGGCCGGTTATAAATTGCGATTCTCTTTAAATACAGAGGCCTGCAAGAGACAACAGCCCTGCCTGCCTTTTCATTCCCAAATAACTAATATATTTTTTAAAGCAGCCCATTGGTATTAAGGGATAAGGCGGAACTTCGAAAAATGTTTTCAATTTGACAAGAAAGTGTGGAGGTCAGACAGTGGTCCACCTGATATTATTCCCAAACAGCAAGCTGTCTCACAGTGACAATTAATCCTTTGCGAATCAGTTGCCATCTTAACTCTGAGACTGAAAACTGATCAATTGTTTCTGACCACAGTTGCAGTCACACACTATTGGTACTTATGTTCGTGACTCGTAAATTGGAGGATGCTGCCCCTTTCATGTTTCCTCTATTTTCGATTTAGACGCGGTTTTTAGAGTCCAAAAGACTTTTCTGATTAGTAAAAAGTTGTTGGTGTGCACTGCAAAAAATCCTTAACAGTTACGAAACCAATTAATTTTGCAAACTTCAGTATTTGCAACTGCAAAATGTGTATTTATTCACCTGGCCCCACATCCCTCCACACATCAAGCCTCACCTACTCTCTTGAGTCTTCATACAATTATTGAAAGACATCTTAAATCATTCACACTCTTGCAATTTTCCACAGCCGCATGTTGCTTTCTTGGTAAGTGCTTTAAAAGTACAACTTGGTTACATACATACAATAGCTTTATCACTTCTCCAAAGGTACCTTGCACCTTGGGAATAATATTTTGTGAGCAAAAGTGATGTAAAAAAAGAAATGGTCAATTCCTGTCACCAGATGTATTTAAGAGACCACCTCAGAAGTATTTAATGAAGTCATACTTCTGAATGGTTAAAGGCATTCGACATTCCAATCGTGTCTTATGTGACGTTTTACAAAGTTTTATTTTGACGGGTTTCAGCTGATGAACAGTAGAAGTCCAAGGTGCAGTTAGTGAACTGAATTTATCTCGTCTGTACTTACCTGAGCTTCTGTCACTTACTGTAATTATTTGTTCTCTAGAGATGGTCTTGTCAGGCCTGAAGAAAATGGTGCATAACAATATTCTCAAGTGCCGGTACACAATGTGTGTATTGTTCAACAGACAGGGAAGAGGTTCCTAGGAGACATCGGAATTATACATTTAACGTGTTTCCTATGTCCTTCGGCTGTTCAGGTTTCTGCATTCGCTTACTAAAATGTCTTTGCTATTCAGCTGACTTTGGGCTTGTAGTTGCCTTGAAGTGCTATTGGATCAATTTCTGTGCTCTTGAATGAAAGTTTGCCCCAGATTTATTAAGATTTTGCATCAGAGTTGCACAACTTTTTTGCACATGCCCCACGCAAAATCCTTTTTGGTATTTACTAAGCCATGCAAAGTAGATATGCGCGGCTTTGCCTGATTTAGTAAATGCAAAGTAGCACTATGCAGTGCATAGCGCTGCCTTGCATTGCTTTGCTTCGAGTAGGCGTTACATGGGCGTTGCAATGAATCCACCCATGTATTTGATGCAAAACTGATTTACAAAGACAAAAATAGTGTGCCTACCTGACAGAGGCATGACAAAGAGAAATATCTTTATTTCTCCTTGTTACTTTCTCTTTCCATCTGTGCTGCATTCTGCAGCACACTCAGAAAGAGGGATATGCCTCTGTGGATTGTTTTTGTGCAGGAAGGTATCTTAACCAGTGCTAGGAGAGAACAGAAGTGTGCCATACTAAGAAAATGTGTCACATTTCTTTTTTTCCACTTTTAACAAAATGCAACACAGCAAGTTCCTTTGCTGCATTGCATTGTGTGAAGAAGTAAATCTGGCTCTCTGTTTTTTCCTGCAATGTTGGAGATTGCTGTCCCTTTAGGGGCCATCTGCCTCTACTTTCTCATATTAAAATATCCACTGATGTTTAACTTTTGAAAGTATTTTTGTAAATTATGAGACAGCATTTCCCACATTTTTCATTAGTGGCATTGGATTGTATATTGGTATTTTGTAGGTTGTCAATTACAGTGTGAAAGATAAAGCTGCTTAAAAAAAATAATGATAAATTATGTGCATTTTAGCAAGTTCCCTGAAACCTAAAGTTTAGTATTGGCGCCGTTTTCATAACCTATTTAAAAAGTTGTGCGGCATTCTAAAAAACACAGTTCAAATGGAACATTGCTGATTAGATTGCATACTCTATTTGTCAGCAATAAGGAGAGCTTTGTGGCCTAATTGCAAAATGTTTTAGGTCAAGCCTGGGCAGCACACATGCACTGTCTACAAGACCTGCTGAAATTGCTCTGTAACGGAGGGTAATCCAGCCTTTTGCTTCAATTGCTTCACTCCCACGTCGCTTGTATTTCCGGGATCATTATTAGTAGCGCCCCCGATACTTCACTTCAGTTTTTTAGATCAGGAGCACCGCCCAACTACATTTTCCTTATGCAGTAGTTGTTTATGTGTTCCTTTGGAACTACTTGTTTAAAAATTCATGCTGCTGTTACTAACCACACGGGCGCCTCGATCATGTTTTATCACAGCACCCCTCTCATCTTTCTTTGCATGGGCATAAAAGGTACACATGCTCTATGCATTATAATTAGCACAGCATCTCAATAGTGCTTTATTTCTGTAAGTGTAACTCACCTGTAACTACTGAGTATAAATGTGATATTCAGGGGCGTGGCTAGCGCTCGCAGGAGATGGCGGTGTCTTAGTGACTCTCCCGGGAGGCGGCGTCGTCGGAGGGCTTGGCATGACTCCTTCCTTTGGTTAGAGATGCCAAAACACGGGAGTAGCTGTGGGAAGGATTGAAGAGTCGAAGCGACCCCTTTGCTGGTGATTACGAGGCCCGGACTGTCTGTTTATATACCTCAAACATCTAACGAAGCCTGGTGAGGTTGCGGTCGCCATTTTCCGGACACCGCTGACGGAGCCTCGCTCCTAGCGGTAGTTCCTTTAGCATTTGCATGCTGCTTGCAGCTTCTCCTGTGCTGCTTTCCTCCGACCCTAGTGCTTTAATGGCCTTATTTTGTTGACAAGACTCATTCTGCATGCGCAACTGTTGATTCGTCATAAGACGCATTAAGCTTACACCTGAGGAGATGCGGCCGCCAGTTTAAGAGTCCAGCTGATATAGCTCGGCTCCTAGTGGTATCTCGCATTCATTGTTTGGATCCCTGATCAAATATTGATAACAAAAACACCGACCAACAAAAATATCGGCGCAAAAATATTGTTAACAAATATATCGTCACCATATACTTACGATTCAGAAAAGGGGGTGGTGATGAACAGAGTGTCTGAATTAAGCAGACCACTCTTACCCAGTCCAAAGATCAGGGCTTGATCCATCACCGTTATTTAGCTCACTGCCCCATCCCAGCTCAGAACCTGGCTATATGCAAATTAGTCTGTCCCTGGCCCAGTGCATCATGGGAACAGGGCAGACCAAACTACCAAGCCAATTCTTCACCAGAAAGGAGACAAGCTTCCGGGGACCGGTTTCTGGCATTTCAGCCGTCGTCGGCCCGACTTGCTTGAATCCTGATGGAGCAGTGAGCAAGGGACTCATGTCTGAGTATACCCTGCTACACCTATAGTGGCCAAAAACGATTCAGAAAAGGGGGTGGTGATGAACAGAGTGTCTGAATTAAGCAGACCACTCTTACCCAGTCCAAAGATCAGGGCTTGACCCATCACCATTATTTAGCTCACTGCCCCATCCCAGCTCAGAACCTGCCAATATGCAAATTAGTCTGTCCCTGGCCCAGTGCATCATGGGAACAGGGCAGACCAAACTACCAAGCCAATTCTTCACCAGAAAGGAGACAAGCTTCCGGGGACCGGTTTCTGGCATTTCAGCCGTCGTCGGCCCGACTTGCTTGAATCCTGATGGAGCAGTGAGCAAGTAACTCATGTCTGAGTATACCCTGCCACACCTATAGTGGCCAAAAACGATTCAGAAAAGGGTGTGGTGATGAACAGAGTGTCTGAATTAAGCAGACCACTCTTACCCAGTCCAAGGTTCAGGGCTTGATCCATCACCGTTATTTAGCTCACTGCCCCATCCCAGCTCAGAACCTGGCTATATGCAAATTAGTCTGTCCGTGGCCCAGTGCATCATGGGAACAGGGCAGACCAACTACCAAGCCAATTCTTCACCAGAAAGGAGACAAGCTTCCGGGGACCGGTTTCTGGCATTTCAGCCGTCGTCGGCCCGACTTGCTTGAATCCTGATGGAGCAGTGAGCAAGGGACTCATGTCTGAGTATACCCTGCCACACCTATAGTGGCCAAAAACGATTCAGAAAAGGGGGTGGTGATGAACAGAGTGTCTGAATTAAGCAGACCACTCTTACCCAGTTCAAAGATCAGGGCTTGATCCATCCCCGTTATTTAGCTCACTGCCCCATCCCAGCTCAGTACCTGGCTATATGCAAATTAGTCTGTCCCTGGCCCAGTGCATCATGGGAAACGGTGATGGATCAAGCCCTGAACTTTGGGGACTGGGTAAGAGTGGTCTGCTTAATTCAGACACTCTGTTCATCACCACCCCCTTTTCTGAATCATTTTGTCCACCATAAGCGTGGAAGGGTATACTCAGATGTGAGTCCCTTGCTCATTGCACCATCAGGATTCAAGCAAGCCGGGCCGACGACGGCTGAAATGCCAGAAACCGGTCCCCGGAAGCTTGTTTCCTTCCCAGTATAAGAATTGGCTTGGTAGTTTGGTTTGCCCTGTTCCCATCATGCACTGGGACAGGAAAAGACTAATTTGCATATAGCCAGGTTCTGAGCTGGGATGGTGCAGTGAGCTAAAAAACGTGATGGATCAAGCCCTGATCTTTGGACTGGGTAAGAGTGGTCTGTTTAATTCAGACACTCTGTTCATCACCACCCCCTTTTCTGAGTCACCATATACTTAAACAAGGATTTACACAAATATCGATATTTTATTATCGACTAAAAAAATATCGTTTTAAATTATATCGACTACATAAATATCGACTACAAAATTATTGAAAATTCTTATTAAGCACACCATAAATATCTACACCACTATTATCAACTTACATACAGCCTATTTAAGAATACAAAAAATATCGACATTTTTCTTTAACATTAAATACACAATCCTCTCAACAAAATAACAATTTAATTGTTATTACCTTTTAAATAAATACTTAATAAACATACATAAATATACAATATACTTGAAATATGTATAAATTATTTAAGACACTAATAAATATAAACATACTTAATAATTCAAATATACTCAATTAATAATATTTTTTAAAACACTTTACATATATAAACATTTTAACAATTATAATCAATAAATATAAAACACATACAAAACATCTTTAATTATATACTACTACTAAATAACAAATAAAAAAGCCTCATTAAAAAAGTAACGGATACCAAATACAAGCTAAACTTCTCAACCAATGGATTTAAAATAAATGTCGTCAAACCAATCAAAATGCAGAAATACTTAACATTTTCCATCTACAAACAGAACTAACACAATAAAGACTGTTTATTGTAAAAGAAATTATTACTATGGTACTTTATAATTTTACATGCATGTGATATAAATAATAAAATGTTAAAAAAATTGTAAATCATTTTTATACATATGGTATTAAATATAATCTTAAATACATTACAGAATATAAAAAAAATAATCAATAAAAAATTAATATTTATTTTTAATATTGTATAAAAAACATAAACCAAAAAAATGTCAGTATTATAATTTCAAATACTATTAAAGTAAATAAAACACTATATAGTAATTAAAAATATTAATCTAATTCCGAACTCTATATAAATCACTAAAAATGCTGGACAGTAAACCATAATAATTTACTATTCTAACTCCAAATCCAACATAACTCAGGGAAAGTGCTGGACAGTAAACCATAATAATTTACTTTTCTAACTCCAAATCCAACATAACTCAGGGAAAGTGCTGGACAGTAAACCATAATATTTTACTATTCTAACTCCAAATCTACCATAACTCAGGGAAAGTGCTGGACAGTAAACCATAATAATTTACTACTCTAACTCCAAATCCAACATAACTCAGGGAAAGTGCTGGACAGTAAACCATAATAATTTACTATTCTAACTCCAAATCTAACTTAACTCAGGGAAAGTGCTGGACAGTAAACCATAATAATTTACTATTCTAACTCCAAATCTAACTTAACTCAGGGAAAGTGCTGGACAGTAAACCATAATAATTTACTATTCTAACTCCTAATCTAACATAACTCAGAAAAAGTTCTGGCCAGTAAACCATAATAATTTAAGATTCTAACTCCAAATCTAACATAACTCAGGGAAAGTGCTGGACAGTAAACCATAATAATTTACTATTCTATCTCCAAATCTAACATAACTCAAGGAAAGTGCTGGACAGTAAACCATAATAATTTACTTTTCTAATTCCAAATCCAACATAACTCAGGGAAAGTGCTGGACAGTAAACCATAATAATTTACTACTCTAACTCCAAATATAACATAACTCAGGGAAAGTGCTGGACAGTAAACCATAATATTTTACTATTTTAACTCCAAATCTAACATAAGTCAGTGAAGGTGCTGGACATTAAACCATAATAATTTACTATTCTAACTCCAATTCTAACATAACTCAGGGAAAGTGCTGGACAATAAACCATGATAATTTACTACTCTAACTACAAATCCAACATAACTCAGGGAAAGTGCTGGACAGTAAACCATAATAATTTACTATTCTAACTCCAAATCTAACTTAACTCATGGAAACTGCTGGACAGTTAGCCATAATAATTTACTATTCTTACTCCAAATCTAACATAACTCAGGGAAAGTGCTGGACAGTAAACCATAATAATTTACTATTCTAACTCCAAATCCAACATAACTCAGGGAAAGTGCTGGACAGTAAAGCATAATAATTTACTATTCTAACTCCAAATCTAACATAGCTCAGGGTTAGTGCTGGACAGTAAACCATATTAATTTACTATTCTAACTCCAAATATAACATAACTCAGGGAAAGTGCTGGACAGTAAACCATAATATTTTACTATTCTAACTCCAAATATAACATAAGTCAGGGAAGGTGCTGGACATTAAACCATAATAATTTACTATTCTAACCCAAATCTAACATAACTCAGGGAAATTGCTGGACAGTAAACCATAATAATTTACTATTCTAAATCCAAATCTAACATAACTCAGGGAAAGTGCTGGATTGTAAACCATACAAAATTACCATTCTAACTCCAAGACCAACATCATTCAAATAAAATGCTGGACGGTACAAATATTAATTTTTGAATTTTTTAAATGTAATTTTTTTTTTAATTTAGAAATGTATTAATTAATTTCCTTCAAATTTTTACAAATTTAAAAATTTCAACACACATTTTGGGTATTACTAACGACTCTTATCCCCGATAATCCCAAAAATCAACACTTAATATATTTACACATTTTATAATATATAATTATTTAAATTTGTAAAAAATACATACGTTCACATTTTAAATTTTAAATTACAAATTTATTGCCATAAATTTCTAAATTTTTAATAAACTTTCCTACACATTTAATAAATGAATACCCACCCTTATCCCCTATAAACCCAACAACCCACTCCTACAATATTTACAAATTTTAGAAAATATGAAATTTAAATATATATTAAATAATTACTAATTTAAAATTTAAAATTTAGAATTTAAAAATTAATTTCCTTAAAAATTGTAAAATGTATAAAATGTTCACACACATTTTAAAAATACTACCCACCCTTATCCCCTATAAAACCAACAACCCGCTCCTAACATATTTACACATGTTATAGCACTTAAAAAATACTAATATATTTATTTATTTCTAATTTCAAATTTCAAATTTCGAAATTTCAAATTTTTAAAAAATATATATATTTTTTTTATAATTTTTAACGCAATTTTTTTTATTTACTACCCACCCTTATCCCCTCAAACAACCCACTCCTAAAATATTCACACATTTTATAACACTTAAAAAATACTAATATATTTATTTATTTCTAATTTCAATTTTCAAATTTCGAAATTAGAAATTGTTTTAAAATATTTTTACATTTTTTAAAAAATGTTTACACAAATTTTTTAATATACTACCCACCCTTATCCCCTATATAACAAACAACCCGCTCCTAAAATATTCACACATTGTATTTAATATAACAGTTTTAAATATATTAATTAATTTCGACTTTCAAATTTCAAATTTCGAAATTAAATTTTTTTTTCATTTAAATTGTAAATTTAAAAAACATTTAACACAGATTTTTTAAATTACTACCCACCCTTATCCCCTATAAAACCAAGAACCCGCTCCTAAAATATTTACTAAAAAATATTAAGAATTATTATAAATTTACATTTATTACTCACATAAAAACATTAAAAATAAAAAATAATTAACAGAACTATTAAAAAATAAACAAATTATAACACTAAAAACATAGGGGCCGATTAGGATGGCGGTTTTTCCGCATCCTCCGGGCCGGCGGAAGTGTCCACCGGCCTGGAGGATGCGGAAAAACCGCGGCGGAGACTCCAAAGACCCACCGCCAAATTAGGATGGCTGGTGGGTCTGGAATTCCGTCCGCCGCTTTTCCGCCGCGGTCGGAGCCGACCGCGGCGGAAAAGCCATAACATGGCAGGCGGTGTCTATGAGACACCGTCCGCCATATTATGATGTGTGTGTAAATATGCTTTTCCACGGCGGCATTGCCGCCATGGAAAAGCATACGGACCTTCACTTCGGGGGCCCGTTGCGGGCCCCCTGGGTGAAGGGGTGGTGGTGGGTGCACATGGGGGGTACCTATGGTACCCCCCTGCATTTGCGTGCACAATGCAGCAGGCACCGCGCGGTGCCTGCCGCTTTGTGCACGGAAATGCTGTGCATGCATTTTTTACATTGGGGCGGGTGCAGCTTAAAGCTGCACCCGCCGCAATGTTAGAGATAGAGGATGTGACCGCCACCCTGGCGGTCACATCCTAATCAGATCGGAGGGAACGCCGCAGCCCATGCGGACGTTCCCTCCTCCTCAGGGGTCGCGGACGGACTCAAGTCCGTCCGCGATCCTAATCGACCCCATAATATGGATATTATTTATATCGATATTTATATCAACGATATTTACTACAACGATATTTAACAATGTCAATATTTCTGCTATTCTAAACAAACGATATTTACTACATCGATATTTAATTCGTAGATATTTAACACAGTCGATATTCTTACCTCGATATTTCTGCTTGTCGATATTTCCACGTCGATATTCCTGCTGCATACCCATTGTTTAGTGGAGTAGTGTGGCTCACTGGTTAGAGGCAGCAGACCCGAGAGCAGAAGTCAGCCCGGGACCAAGGTTCGATTCCCGACGCGGCAGGGTTGTGGACCTTGGTCAGCGGACTCGATAATTCTCACTTCGGTGCTTACTCTAATCAGGGATCACACTCGGCAACTCTGGGCATTAGCTTGCCTAATCTCCACAACGGCCCCACCAATTCCGGGGATGCCTGGCTCCACCTTGGGGACTCCCAGCAGGGACCATCCCACAGGGAAAGCCAGGACGGGTTCCCCAGAGTTATACAGCGCCGGGACGCCCCGTTGCTGGGGCAGCTGTGCGCTTTACAAGTATACTACATTTACATTTTATTTTTAAGGCTGCGCGCTCTCCCAGCTTTACTCTACATTCATTGCTGCATCTCAAATTGATGTTCCCTTCTGCTATATGCGGCCATATGTTTAGTTTCCCTCGCTGTGCATCTTTTCAATAAGCAGATGCCGCCATTTCTTATCTCTTCACCACGACAGCTCCTGACATCTGCATGAGGAGATTGTTTATTCATTATTTATCATTTCCTCAGCACTGCTTCAGACCTCAGCTGGTTTTATGCTGATGTTTTATTCCAGCTCTAGCCCTAATGGTTAAATGTGCATTGGCATGCTTTTGCTGCTTATCTTCCATCTTCTCACTTGAACTTTTGGCGCCTTATGTCTCCTCTTCATTCAAGATGGCGCTCTGCTATTTCTTCATGCTTCATTGACTTTTAATCTAGTGAACTTTTTATAATGTTTATCGTAGGTTATGTATTGCATTATATACTGTACTGAGGCCTTTATACAATGTCTTTTTGAGCAACTGTGCGCATGTTTTTCCTTGCCACCTTTTTTCTTATGAAGTGGTTGGTTTGTGCAGTGAACGTTCGCACTTTGCTGTATTATTATATCATGTTCTGTTTTACTGTGTTAATACTATGTGCATAGTTGGATTTTGAATTCACTATCTCTGCACCAGTGGCATTTGCATCTCTACTCCAATTTACTGTCTTCTAATTATATTCTTTGCATGTCTCTTTAAGCTAGTATTTTGATGCTACATTTACTTCCTTCAGCTTTTTGTATATATATATACTGTTTTGTGAGGAGTGACATTTTGTTCTCTATCGCTTTAGAATTGTGCTTCTTTGAACTCTTTCTCTCCTTGATGGGCAGGTCATCCAAGGACTTGCATAAAACTTCATCTGCCTCATGCAAATTCATAATCCATACGAGCTCCAGATATTAGTGCCTTACAATGGAGGATAAGCTTGAGTCATCTTCTAAAAATTCATCGCCATCATCAAATCCGTCAATTTCTTCAGCTACTAAAGGTACTGTGAAAAGGTTAAAAAAAGATCCTCCTTCTCCTCCAAAGCAGCCCAACATGGTCACCATGGATATCCTACTGGAGGAAATAAGGGTGTTGCGCCCTTTCATTGATGAGGCCAGGACCACATTCCAAAAGCTTACGGAGAAATTGTTAAATGTAGATGGTCGTGTTATCCTTGGAGCAGGAGGTTACTTCATTGACTTCTTCTGTTTCTAAGATTGACCCATTGTGTGCACAGGTTCTGGATATGCATAAGCAACTCCAAAATTTAGAAAACAGGAATAGAAGGAATAACCTACGAATTTATGGGCTTCAGGAGGGAACAGAGGGGTCGGACCCCCTTGTGATTTTCAAGACTTTCCTACCAAAAGTTCTTTCACTACCAGATAGCACTACTCTCAATATACAGAGGGCGCACCGTCTGGGCCCTCCTCCTAATGCGGTGTCCACCTCGGCTGCTAGGAAACCAGGGGGCATTAACATTTATTTCCTTGAATACACTGATTTGCTCAAAATTCTATCAGCTGCAAGAGGCATGAAGCGAAATATTTGGTAGGGCACTCCTCTTTTTTTCTCTCGGGATTGTGCCAAGGCTACAGCTGACAGACGCAAGGAGCTTTTGTCCCTACGCCCTCAATTGCGCTCGCTTGGAGCACGTTTTGGTCTATTTCATTCCTGTCTTTTCAAGGTGACTTTCAACAACAGAACCACCACCTATGAGGACCCATTGAAGCTAAAGAGTTTTCTCTATTCCCATAGTTCTACTGCGATGGATGTTGCATCTACGTCTCACTCTACTTGATGTTCATTATTGTGATTCAAGGTTATGTCTACATGCATTTTGTTGCTTTTGTTTCTTAGCTTCTAGGCAATGCTTTATATTAACTACTATTTCTAATCTCTACTTGTTAATGTTTTTTCATCTGATATTTTGTTTCCATTTCTATAGATCATTGCCTTGCGTGTTTTTCCCCTCATTCCATTCCTGGAGTCTGCTAAGTCGCCTCTCCTTCCCGCCTTCCCTCACGAGTTTCGATCTCGTCATTGTGCTTTGTGGTCTCCATCCTCCCTCCCCGTACATGTCCTGGATGTTCTGTAAGTCATATTTCTCCCTTCATATCTTTCTTCAATGCCTTTTTCTTTTCTTGCTTTTCTTCTTTTCTCGTCCCTTTGGTCATATTCTTTTTTCGGCTTTTTTCACTTCTCTTATTTCTTCCTGGACGCTTTCCTGTTCTCTCTCTTTTTCTCCTGTTTTCTTCTTTCTCTCGTATTTTCGGTCATTTGCTTTTTCATACGGTTTAATTGTTATTGATTACAGTTTGTATTCCATTGGTTGTTATATTGAATGCTATTTTTCACTTTTACTTAGATTTTTCCTCATGCAAAGATGTTGTACTCAGTATTTTACCTTTATCTTCACTTTAAGAGTTTTTTGCCGTTCATTCTTACTACATTATATGGATTATTATGTATTCATTTTTGATTCTCTTATATTGATATTTTGCCTTAACCTTCAGTCACTTGCCCATCTGCACCATCCTGTCCGCACCCTCCGTTCCTCCTCATCTAAAAAGTTTGTAATTCCAAAAATCAAGCTCACACGTATGGGCGGCCGGTCCTTTTCCTATCTTGGGCCAACGCTATGGAATGCTCTTCCATCAGCAGCACGCAATGAAACGAACTACATGACCATTCGCAAAATCCTAAAAACCATATTTTTTAATTTGTAGTAGCATTATCCTCTTAACCTTACATTTGCTCCACTTTTCGCGCCGGGAAACCCTTTGTGGGTAGCTGCTGCGCGCTACAAATGCAATAAATAAATAAAAATAAATAAATAAACCAGCTTAGTTTGTACTTTTTGTGTCCTGTTGAATGCCTTTAAATATTGTTCCCTGGAACGTTAGAGGTTTGCACTGTACCATGAAGAGGCAGAGAGTCTTAACACACCTGGCCAAGCTTAGGACGGAAATTGCTTGTTTACAAGAATCACACCTCTCGCCCGAAGAGTCTGTTAAACTAAAAAGAGGTTGGGTTGGGGAGGTCTTCTTTTCCCCAGGCGACGGCAACCGTAATGGGGTTCTTATTTTATTTCATAAATCCCTCTCAGTCAAGATAGTAGATACTTCAGCAGATCAATCAGGTAGATGGGTTTTGGTTAAATTTGTTGTGGATAATACTCCAGTTCCCCTTCTAAACATTTACGCCCCAACTACAGGGGACGCCTCTTTTTGGTCTTCTTTATCTCCTCACATTACCCACTATTATGAGGACAATTTCATTTTGGCGGGAGACTGTAATGAAGTTTTTGATCCTTTTATAGATAGGCACTCCACCAGCACATACAATCCCCATAAGTCACATAAGTCCTTCACACAACTCATTCATCAATTTAAACTTATTGATGCTTGGAGACTATGCGATCCCACTCTAAGAGAGTATTCTTTTTTCTCTCCGCCTCACCAGACTCAATCTAGATTAGATTACTTTTTTATTTCACATCATCTTTCACAATATTTGATTGCTTCCGACATTGGTTCTATTTTGATCTCGGATCACGCACCAGTTTCCATCCACCTCGATATTCTGCAGAAGCCATCCCTTACTAGGAAATTGCGCTTCAATAATTCCCTTCTTCTTGATTCTAATTTTGTTTCCTCCTTCACTGCCTTTTTTCATGACTTTTTCTTACGAAATGAATCCAACGAGGTCTCCTTTCCTGTTGTGTGGGATGCTTTTAAGGCATCCGCTAGAGATTTTATTATTGGATATGTCTCCCGTAAACGTAAGAAGGCAGAACAAATCACTAATTACCTTTTCTGCAAGATTAAGAAACTGGAACATTCTTACTTTGCTTCTAAGTCTAAGGATTGTTTGCATGAGCTCATAGCTACTATATTTCAATTTAACAAGGATACCACAAATAATGCTTCCAATTTTTTATTGCGCTCTAGTGCTAGATTTTATGGGTGTCAAAATAAGGCTGGTAAACTATTGGCAAATTACTTGAAAGTCAAGAAAAATAGGACTAATATAGAAAGTATATATGGTCAAGATTCTGTACTGAGACATAAAGATGATGACATCTTGAAAGAATTTCTTCAATTTTACAAAACATTGTATTCATCCGAATCGACTTCCACGACCCAGGACATTTGCCAATTCGTTTCTGACATTGAGTGTACTTTCGCTATCCCTCCTGACTTTTCTTCATTAGAATCAGATCTAACTCAGAAAGAACTTCTTGGTGCTTTGAAATCTCTCAAAAAGGATAAGGCCCCAGGTCCAGACGGATTTACAGTGGAATATTTTCTCTATTTCTCGTCATTACGTATCCCAAAATTACATACTCTTCTTTTCACTTTCCTAGATTCCGGTTCTTCCTCAGGTTGCTTCTCCGATGCTCTCATATGTATTCTTCCAAAACCAGGCAAAGACCCACAGCACTGTAAAAACTATAGACCCATTTCCTTAGTCAATATTGACTACAAGATTTTTTCTAAGGCTTTGGCTCTCCGTTTAGAATCCTTTTTACCGGATTTATTGGGGAGGGAACAGTCCGGTTTCGTCAAGGGTAGACTGCTTTCAGACAATACCAGATTATTCTTCGATATTCTCTCTTAAACTTCACATTCTTCTCACTCTCTTGCCGCAATAGCTTTAGACGCGGAAAAGGCTTTTGATAGAGTCGAGTGGTTGTATCTTTTCCAAACATTGAAGTGGTTCGGTTTTGGTCCAAGAATTTCTACCCTCATTTCTCTCTTATACTTGCATCCCAGAGCTGCTATTGCGGCGAATGGTGGTGTTTCCTCTAATTTTTCCCTTGGTAGAGGGGTTTGTCAGGGGTGTCCTCTTTCGCCTTTCTTATTTAATCTCGCTTTAGAACCCTTCCTATTGCGTATTCGCCAAAATACTGTAAAAAGTGCTTCACGTTCCAGCAGTCCACAGTTAAATTGGCGGCTTATGCAGATGATGCTCTATTATTCTTGTCTGAGCCCACGACTTCGCTACCTGCTTTTTTAAATGAAGTCAAATCATTTGCCTTTGTCTCTGGTTACAAATTAAATAAAGATAAGTGCGAGATTTTACCCTTGACTAAATGTACTTATATGTCGGATTTCACTACCTCGGGGTTCACTTGGAACCCTAATTGTATCAAATATTTGGGTCTTCATTTTACTCCTACTCTCTCAGGTACGGTTTCACGTTGCATGGAAGATTGCTTAACCCCTTCCATGCTCATGACGAGCTCGTCATGCAGTACACTGCTTGTGTGCTCATGACGAGCTGAGCTTGTCATGAACAATGAGAATCATGGATCTGCAGCACAGAGGATGAATTGCTGTAGCATCGATGTAGTTAAAAAAAGTGACAGACCTTACCACAAAGTGGCACCCTTTGTATTTATCTTTGTGGGGCAGATTGGATACCATCACAATGATGCTTTCCCCCTTGGTTTTATTCACAATTTCAAATATTCCGTTCTCTAATCCTTCATATCATTTCAAGAAAATGAATTCCATCTTTTCTTCTTTCCTATGGGGGCGCAAAAAGGCTTGCATGTCTATATCTAAATTAACACGTTCGAAGGTGGGGTTAACTTTCCGCATTTTTCCCTGTATCACAAATCCTTTCTATTAAACCAAGCATCGAAATGGATTGAGGATTCCTCCACATTCTCTCCCTTATGGACATCGCTAGAATTGGCATATATATCTCCCTTCTCTTTTCTAGAGTACCTCTCTTTTTCTCGTCCACCGCAATCTATTTCTACTCCGATTTTCAAATATACTTCTAAGATTCTACCATCCCCTTTAATTTCCTCCTTTTTTGATCAACCTATATGGCATAACTCATCGATTTTAATAAACAATAAACCATTCTTTTGGAAGTCCTGGAGAAATCGGGGTCTCATTTGCGTACATCAATTATTCCAGCAATCTCGTATTACTCCTTTTTCAGAAGCCGCTGCATCTTTTCATCTCCCTTCCTCTTTTCGTGCTAGGTATCTCATTTTAACACAAGCACTTCAATTAGCATATGAGTCGCACATCACGTTGCCTTCCACATCACCTCAGGAATCTCCTCTCATATCTCAATTACGCACTTTACTTTCTAGAGGTACTAGGGCGTCCAAGATTTATTCTCTGCTACACGCACCAGCATTACCATGTGCAAAGACCAAAGTTGAAGAAGCATGGAAAGTGGACATGGGTCTCTCATGGCCTACTGCGATATGGGACAAGGTATGGGTTAAGTTACGGAAATCCTCCAGGGCTGCAAATACTACTCAGACTTTGTTTTTTATTTATAATCGACTCTTACTTTCCCCACTTATTCTTAGTAAAAGATACTCTGACCTGCAAAATACATGTTGGACTTGCTCTGCAACTCATGCAGTTTTGCTACACCTACTTTTTGTTTGTACTCCAGTTCACACGTTTTGGGTTAAGGTGTGGTCTCAAATCAATACTATTTTTTCTACCAAGCACCCTTTCCATAAATCTCACATTTTCTTAGTTAGTCTCCCTCCCATATGGGATCACTGCCCTTTCAGCATAAAAATAATTGACCTACTTATTGCATTTGCTTTTCAACAGATTACTAAGGCTTGGAAGGATCTCACTAAACTCTCTTATCAGGCATGGTGGTACGCTATATGTTACAACCATAGGCTAGACACAACGTTTGTTTATCCACTTGCTTTGGCCCCAAAACGGAAACAGTTGTGGGATCCAGTTACCTCATTTTTCGATATATGTGCTCTCCACTCCCTGCCTCAAACTCCCTTTCAACAAGAAGTCGCTAAACCTCCATGAGTTCCCTTTGCTGCTTTATCTAATCTCTATCCACACAATTTCCACCATCCTTTTGTTTATCATATGTTAATAATTGTTGTATATTTCATTAATGCTGGTTATGTTTGCAGTTTATTCCCTTCTGATTGATTATTTCACTTCTTTTATTGTATAGTTTTCTCTTTGCAAATTTATTTTTAATCTGTATAATTTCAATATATGACTGTCAATAAATGATATCTGAACTGAAAAAATAAATGTGATATTCACCCATTTATTCAGATGTCAATAATAACAATTTGTAATGATTATACATTATTGCTACCGGATACCAAATGTAGTTATTTCAGAGAGATCAGTCAGTCATTAAAGTGAGCTAGCTTCCCAACGCACACAGTGCTTTTATCTACGATGGGTCTGTCATTGACACTGTCATGGCCCAGGCTGACAGCTGAGCCGCAGAGAAGCTGAGCGCCCCTTAACAGTAGGACCCCCATAAGTCTCGGCACCGTAGGCATTGGGGTCTTCATCATGTGTACTGCTGCCCCTCCTCTGTTCTCGGTAACCGGAACTCACTGCTTCTCAGCACAACTGAAGCTACAGTGTACTCTACATTGCATCACCCAGCATCTGATTCCTTTGACATAAGCCTGCACCTTTCATTATGCGGAGGAGCTCCGGGACATATAGTGCACCCATGCACAGGCCAGATGTACACCACCCTGTGGGTATTAAGACTGTAGGGGTGATAGTTTAATCAATCAATGAATCAATGCTTTGTATAGCATTACTTTTCACCTGTCAAGGGTATCTAGGCTCTGGGGAGGTCCTGGAGTTGACAACAATTAGTATTACATTTTCGAAAAACAAACAAATTTCCCATCCCAGCCCGAAAGAAAATCATTAAGTTCAACTACCATTGACAACATGCAATTATTTTTCAGTCCTGCAACATTGAATCTTGGACATAGTAATTCCATTACAGAGTTTCTTCACAAAACCATGAAACCCAAAATACTCGAAGACCTTTGCCGCTATGCCTGGCTCCTTCTGAAAATCTAGGGCTCTGTAGGACAGCACATTGCTAGTAAGGTATTTGTCATAACGGAAAACTTAGTTCAGTCTGATGTAACATAAACAATGACTACAGAATGTTAGTAGTTTTAAAATGGTGCATGCCGTGTCAAGTCATATCAAATGCCCTGAATAACGTTAAAGTAAAAGAAAAAAACAAAGGCCCTAATCTAATTTTTTCTTTGTTTCTGGTCAGTTTGTATAAAAATGAGGGGGAACGACTACCATTGAAAGATGGCTGTATAAACAACGGCCAATGAAACTAGAATAACCTTTATATGTTAGGCCAATGCTTAACCCCTGACGATAAGTGAGATACTGGTATAAAGATTGCCAAAAGTGGTTAAATTGCATTTTAGTGTGCCAAATTTTCTTTTTGCTCTTTTGTTGTAAATATTTTCAATTTGCTTTCTTATCCTCCCATCAGACCTCTAATATACAGTAAGGAAATGTGAATGTGAAAATGAGTTGTATTGGGAAGCCATATCGGAATGTATAGATAGACATTTAGTTTCACGAAGTAGCATCACAGGTATTTCTGGAAATAACTCCAACGGCTCTTTTATAATTAAAACTTATATTGCTACGACTGTAATATTAAACATAATTAGAATAGTGATAGATGTTTAAAAAATAAATCAGTAAAAACAATAATTACAGCAATATTAAAATAACTATAAGAACTAAAGCATTGACCAAATATCGTTAATCCCATTAAATGAGGACTAACAATGGTTCCAAAATGATTATGAAGAACCATGGCATGTGACGCACCTCAAATTCCCACAAAGTTGATACACTTTAGGAGTCTGTGTTCAAACTTTTGTGCTCCGTAATGGTTTGATCCCTATTCAAGTTAATCAGTCCAGTGTTTTAAGAGATATACACTGCTCTCCGGGGCACACATTGATTCGCTACTAATGAAACAAGAAACAAATGGAATAATAAGGGAACAGCCTGTTTCGAACACCTACCTTACACGTTAAGTAGTAGTTCTGTTTCTGCAGCGTGTCCTTTATAGGACACACTTTTTGATGTCACGTGCAATATTGAAATGAGTATTCTAACAAGGCAGCTGACCCAGTTTCCTTGCTGACAACTTTGAAAGGATCTGTTTTACGTTTTAATACATGACCTGACCATTCCTCTGATTTATGAAGCTCGGATTGCATAGTACTTTCTCTAGAGATATGCTGAACGTTCTATTGCATTAATTCAGTGACTTTTATATGCTCCAAAATAAATGTCATGTAGAGAGTGGGATACCAAAAGATTCCATGCATCAGGATAGTAGTTGCATTTCTACAATACTTCATACCGCTGACAAGACACTGACACATTTGTGGAAGATGTCACGCCGCACACTAACTCTGCAGAGATGAAAGTATGTGGGTCCCTAGTGTATATTGTTTGACATCCTTTAAAGTCTTGTGTGATGACCAGAGTTGTGCTCTTATTGTGTTTTTGTTGCTGTACCTTGGTGTGTCACGAAGAGAAAGGAGTAATGGATAGAATGTTTACAATCATTAGACTAGTGCATGGAGAGAAAACAGTTTGTGTTTGTCGGATGTTCAGTGTGGGAAATGTTTTAGTGCCGTGCCTTTGGAGATAATCCATCCCTCTGTGGTCCCACTAACATCGGTGGTATTCCAAGCATTTGCAATGCAATAGGTCTCACAAGTCTGAAATTTTAGGCTATTGGCTTGCATTATTCACCAAAATGGGGTCGCACACTGCTAATACACCAGCGGGATCGCCCCTAGGGACCATGCTAACTGTAGTACTGTTCTCTGCGATGCATCTTCTTTCGAATTCTCGCGTATCTTCAAATCTTCGCCATCCCTGTACACGTGTTTCGGGGTATTTACCCCTCATCAGCAGGGATTAGGCCATCTTCTTATCTTCTGGGGTTGCTGTGTGCTGCCAAATATTACCAGGTATAGTACCACACAAAGGCGTGCAGGTGCGGGGTCCCGAGCTCGTCAGCTCAAAGCTCCAAGATTTGGGCATTGCATTATTATTTGCAATTGCAATAGCTCAAACTTTCAGTAATGTGAGACCTATTGCATTACAAATGCTTGTTACTTTTATATTAAGTACTTGGTGGCAAGTTAAGGTGGTGTTTGACACAAACAACTTTTTCCTCTTAGATGTGAACACACATATCTGGAGGTGGAAATGTGAGACAAGATGCATATTTGTTGGGGTTGTGATGTGTCCTGTTGTTTTATGTGCTGCTGCGATTTTATTCTGCAGTATTTCAATATGAATGTTTGAGGTGGACTGTTGTTGTTGTACTGCACTCTTTTTAGACTGTGTTATGCCTTGACACCTTTTAATTATGTTGTTCAGTTACTTTAGATGTTCGAATGCTGTTTATATTTTCGCCAATAGCAGCACAGATCTTTAAAGTTCATCGACAACACATATGCCACTGTCTAATGTGGTAAAATATCACTGATGTGGCTTATGACACTAGTCAGTCTGCAACTGTGTCAGAGAATGTGAACCAAACTAAAGCCATTTAGTGACTGCTGCTGTTGGTGATGTATGTATGTATGTATGTTTCGCATACTTTAATAGCGCAAACTGTCACCCAAAGGGTATCCTGGCGCTTTGACTCTACCTGACCAATACAGAAACGCAAAATTACCCTGCCCTGGGGAAAAAATGAGTCTTCAAACCCTTTTTAAAGGGTGCAAGTTCCCCCAGACTCCTTAGAGACAGAGGAAGGGAATTCCAAAGCTTGGCGGCCGTGAAACCAAAGGAACGGCCACCCATTCGTATCCTCTGGATTCTAGGGACTACCACCAGACATGCCGAAGAAGAACGTAGAGGTCTGGCTGTGGAATACCATGAAAAAGGCTTTTGCAGTAAAACCGGTCCCTGCCCATAAAGGGCCTTGAAGACTAGGCAGGATGCTTTAAAACAGATGCGCTGCTGGAACGGCAGCCAATGAAGGTATTTTAACGCCAGAGAGGAGGAGGCTGAGCGCGATCGAGAGAGGGCAAGCTTAGCTGCCATATTTTGTATGTGCTGCAGCTAACTAATTAAAGTACTAGGGGCACCCAGAAGCAGTGCGTTGCAGTAATCTAGCCTGCTAAGGATAATACTACGCACTACCTCTGGTCTGATCTGCACTGGGAGCATAGGAAGGAAGAATCTTGCGCAAAGTGCGGAGCAACGTCATACATGTGGTAATCGTCTTATTGAAAAAACCATCCAGTTGTAAATTAGGGCCAAACATAACCCCCAGGTTGCGAGCAGAGTCCGCCGCCGCCACCGTGCCCAAAGAAGATGTTGGCCAGAAGTCTTCCGGCAAAGGGCGTGGGATGGGGTCAGTAGAGCAGTACAGCACCTCCGTCTTAGAACCATTAAACTGGAGGGAATTGTATCGCAACCAGTCCGCAGTAGCTGTCATGCAGCGATGAAAAGTCTCTTTAGACACAGCATCTTTGCCTTCAAAAGAGAAGACAAGCTGCGTGTCATCGGCATAGTTAATTACCGAAATACCGAAGGATTTGATCAAGCTAATCAGAGGACGAAGGTACAGGTTAAATAGAATAGGGCTGATTGCCGAGCCCTGGGGCACGCCCTGCCCTACTCCTCTGATGCCTGATCTAAAAGGCGGCAAGGCCACCACCTGGTGTCTGTTGTTAAGGTATGAGACTAGCCAATCCCATGCCAACCCGACTACCCCAATCTCTTCCAGTCTACTGATGAGAGTGGCGTGGCTGACCGTGTCGAACGCGGCCGACATGTCGAGCAGTACTAAAAAAGCTGCCCGGCCAGTGTCGACCCGCGAATGAAGATAGTGCAAGACGACCACCAGCGCAGATTCTGTGCCATGAGCTGGCCGGAAGCCGAACTGAGCCACGTCCAGACAGGTGTTAGTTTCCAGAAAGCTGGACAGAGACCGGGTAACGAGTTTCTATATGATTTCAACAGGAAAGGGGAGCAGCGAGATTGGTCAATAATTCGCCGGGCAGGTAGGATCCAATATAGGCTTCTTCAAAAGAGGAGAAACCACTGCTAGTTTCCAGCATTCCGGGACCGTGCCGGTACTGAAGGACTGGTGACAGATAGAGTATAGTGGGTGGAAAAGTTCTTCATGGAACAGCTTCCAGAATTTATGGGGCAACGGGTCCATCGGAGAGCCCGAAGACACCCCTTTCGCCACTATACAGAAATCCTCAAAGGAAGGGAGAGTAAAACTGTCCAGCCGAGGTTGACCTGCCTTTTCTTCTAAATTACCTAAAATGGCTAAAGGTTCTGGAGCTGCCAAAGGCTGTAGGCAGGGAGTCCCTGAGCTGGAGAGTCCACTCAAGATGGTAGTGTTCTTGTCTTCAAATGCAGCTGCCAAGGAGTCACATAGGGACTGAGAAGCTGAGGTGTTAATTGTCGCACAAGCCGGGTGAGAAAGATCGTTAACAATTTTAAATAAAGTCTGCGACTTGTTTGATGCCTGCATCAGCATATCCTCGAGATACTTGGCTTTGGCGCACTTGATCTGTGCTTTATAGTCCGAAAGCGATTGTTTAAAGAGGGATTTATCTGACTCTGTATAACACTTCCTCCAAGCTCTTTCTGCTTGTTTACATCGCAGCTTTAGCTGAAGAAGGTCATTGGAATACCAAGGCATGGCAAGTTTATGATGATCTCTAGCTTTCCGCAGAGGAACTACTATGTCCAAGGAATTGGTAATTTGTTGGGACAGACTTAAATAGCTCTCTTCCACATCTTCCCCCAAAGAAAAGCCCACCGGTAGCAAAGTTGGTAAACCGAGGTTTTTCAGAAGTCTAGACCATTGCCTACTGAGTTTGGTGGAACCCGAGCTGTTATCTCTCAAAGGGTCAGCAGGAAGGTATAGGGAGAAATGGACGAGAGCGTGGTCCGTCCAGCATTGGGTAGTTATGTCCTTGATCGTGACCTGAGTGACATCCGCAAAGACTAAGTTCAAAGCATGACCCTTCAGATGAGTCTGGGCGAGTACCAGCTGCTGCAGCGGTATATTGCTGCAGGCCTGGCACATATCTCTATAGGCTGTGTCAGATGGCCCATTTGGCCACAGATTGAAATCCCCCAAGACTATTAACCTGGCATGTGTATTAGAGAGATCATAAACAAGATCAATCAGCTCAGGTAAAGTAATAATGCGTTACCAGGTGGTCTATAACATAACAGCCCAGAGTGCAAGACTCCTTTTTGCACTTCAAGAGAGAAGCCCACAAGTTCAAAACCCTGAACCTCCTTGATCTCAAACTGAGACATGACCAATGTATCTCTACAAATGAACCGTAGGCCTCCACCTCTACTCCCCGAGCGAGGAATATGCCTGATATTAAAGCCCAGGGGGCAGGCCAATCCAAGCTCAATCTCACTATCCACTCGAGTCCATGTCTCAGTGAGAAAGAGCACATCCAACCCATAGGATTCGATAAGGAGTGCTATTTCCACGTGATGTTTACAGAGGGATCGAACGTTAAGTAGGCCGCAGGATAACACCCCGGGACCACTGATAATGGTGTCCGGAAGGATGCTCACCTTGTGGTGCTGGCCGAGCTGAATAAGCTCTGCCCTGGATAATGCTTGATGGGAAGAGACGTGAGAAGCAGTATAACTGGCGCTAGTCGCGACCTGTGCGCGAACGGGCGCAAACGGGCTTACCTCTGGCGCACCTCCGGGGCTGCACGCATGCGCTGCGCGCTTGACTAGTATGCATCTTAAATGCCGTTAAGCTCGGGAGTCCTGTGAGGCAAACCTCTGGCCCCTCACCCAAGATGGTGCCTGTGAATCGGCACCTCCTGGCTACCCACACCCAAGATGGCGGCCAAAACACCGCGATACGGTCCCCACAAGCCCTGGATCGGCCTAAGTCCCGCAAAGTGCGGGTGAAAGAACAATTATAGTGCAGGTAAGTTCTAATTCTCGCCCCCAAGGATGTCCACACTGATCATAAGCACCTGCGTCCTAGAATCGAAGCAGCGCGATAGTACAAGTATTTTTAAAATATTAGAATCAGCAAGGTGGTAGTAGCAAGTCATGCGAGGGCGCAGCAGGCAAATATAGTCTACCTCAACTGAAGAGCAGCCTGCTTTTATGAACTCCTCCGAGCGTGGGAGTCCTGCGAGGAAAACCTCTGGCCCCTCACCCAAGATGGCGCCTGTGAATCGGCACCTCCTGGCTACCCACACCCAAGATGGCGGCCAAAACGCCACAATACGGTCCCCACAAGCCCTGGATCGGCCTAAATCCCACAAAGTGCGGATGAAAGAACGATTATAGTGCAGGTAAGTTCTAATTCTCGCCCCCAAGGATGTCCACACTGATCATAAGCGCCTGCGTCCTAGAATCGAAGCAGCGCGATAGTACAAGTATTTTTAAAATATTAAAACCAGCAAGGTGGTAGTAGCAAGTCACGCGAGCGCGCAGCAGGCAAATAAAGTCTACTTCAACTGAAGAGCAGCCTGCTTTTATGAACTCCTATAAGTTTAGGCAGTGTTTGCCCCAAAGAACCTTTACAATTGTAGTATGAAAACAGGATCCTAAGGTGGTAATGTGTGACTAGAATGCCTGTGCATATTTCTTGTGTGGGATTTTGTTGTGGTAGTGGTATGTTTTTGCTGCATTATTTTAATTTCATTTGTTTGTGTTGTGCTGCAATTGTAGTCTGCTATTCTGTTTTGATTGGTTTCTTGTTGTGGCCTGTGTTGCTATGTTGCTTTGTGTACGTTATTGTGTTTTTGCTCCTTATTATATTTTACTTATGTCCAGATTTGTTGCTACACTTTCAGATGAAGGCAGCGCATACTTAAGACACCATTCCGTCCACAAGTTTGGCCAAGCATGTGTCTTAACTTAGAGCTTCGACTCCTCATCTTATATGATATTACTCTGTCCTTTAAATTAAAACTTAAAGTGCTCACTTTATGTGCTAGAGCGCTTTGGTGCTTAACATTTATTTTCCTGTCTTATGAATAGGGAAGAAAAAGCAATGTGTATTTCATGTTGAGAACATTTGCACCAGCATTAGTTCTGAATGAACAGGTTTAGATGATATCAGTATCCCCCATCAATGAGAATGTGCAGAGCATGCAAGTTGAATATGCAATTACACATAAGATTTGTTAAGCTATGACTGTGATTTGCAAACTGTCTCCTACTCATGATAAGATGCACTGACACATGCCTGTTCATTTAAGTATTCTCACCGGACACGAGAGTGAGCTTTCCAGGGCAAGAATGCCCAATAAAGTTTATGAACACCCACAAACAAACCTCTGTATGGGTATTTACAAGCCTTTCCCAAACCCATTTCCAGCCAGGAAAATGTTGAAAATGTACTCTTGTAAAAGGTATGAGTCAGTCTGTTTTCAGTAATGACTAGCAAGAATATGTTTCCAGAGATGATGGCTGTGTACTAGAATGCACAGCAAGATTCAATTTTTGCCTTGTGAAAAAATGAAACAAGAAGTTTGATATTCTAATTACACTCATTCAAAGAGTTTTGTTAAGTGTAAATGTACACTATGAACAATTACTCATATGTAGTTGCCTTCACAATGTTGTACATACTAATGCACAGTTTTGTTTTCAGGAGTCCGCTTGGGAAACTGTGACTGTTGCAGCTTCGCAGGAATATTCTAGGAAACCTCTGTGATATCCAAATATTCATGAACTCTTTGCAAACCTAAACAGAAATCTAGAGGGCAAAATATCTGATTCTTTTTGGGAGTTGGGCTTCCAGTATCTAAGTGCCTGCAGCACAAGTAAACATATATTTGTCTTTGAAGTACCCAGGCAAGAGCAATGCTTCATTTGTTGTGGCAGGTGTTTTTGCATCAGTAACTGAGCAATCTGTGTGCCCAATTTATATGTTGACAGAGAGGGAACTCTGTAGCAATGGCAACGGTGTTCACTCTCCACCAACATAGCGGTCTGCCTGCCCAATTTAAATGCAGGCAGACCATAGTTTAATCACAGCAGAGAGTTCTCCATCTCCATCATCATTATTAAACCCCTCTTATGGCCCTGTTGAGTAAGGGCCATCAGAGGCAGACATTAAGTACTGCCCACCTGATTTAGGAAGGGTGGAGTTAGAGGCCAGTTTTCACTCCCTGTCAAACGCTAGGAAGACCTGTCAGTAAGGGACAGTGAAAATTGCTAAATGCTCCCCTTGCCATAGGAGAGGACTCTCATGGTGATGAGATTATTACATTTTTTATTTGAAAAAAGAAAGTCTTGCTTCAGGAGTTTCTTTTTGAAAAATAAAGAAAGCAAAGAGTTTAGTGCAGGGTTACGTTATGTTGGCACAGAGCTCTACCAAACTGCAAAAGTCTTTGGCAGGAACTGCCATAGTGGCAGTTCCGGCCAATGCTTTATAAATGCCTGCCAGTTTGAAGTCATTTATAAATTAGGTGGCCATCCATCAAGATCTAAATTAGGCCCTTTAGCTCCTCGGGTATTATGTTAGACGTTTTTATCAAAGCATCCAGCTTAGTTAAAGCAGTCAGAATTCCTAAAGCAGCCATGGATGCTTTAAAAAAATATATATACAGGTTTTCCATTTTGAAAACTTTAGTGAAAGCAAACCTTCACCCTTCGAAGCTGCAACCCCGATTCCCAAGACAAAAGCCTAAATGGCCAGCTTCTGCAGCATCAGGGTCACACCCTTACATTGTTGCTTCACCTAATGAATTTTTGGATCTTTCAGATTTTGTATCATTAAAATAAAGGCGACCCTCCTTTCTAACGGAAGCAATTTATGCTTGTCAGTGACACCTTCCTGTTTTAGTTGTCTTTGTCCCTGCTCCTGTTTTAGCTGTTTATTAGCCTCTTTTTACATCCCGTTGTGTTACGAGCTACCTTGTCTTTGCGCCGGGACGCTCCTTGGCTGGAGTCGCTGCGCGCACAATAAATAGACGTAACATAACATAACTAGAAACGTGAGAAGAGTGTGGGCGACATTGGCCATATTAGAGGGGGGACCAGTTCCATTTTTCACAGCAGTATAGATGAAGGCCAGCAGTGCAGTGCTTGAGGCTGACCAGTACTGGACTAGGAGTTCTGGTGCTGCCAGTGACTGGGTACAAATGTGAGCCATGCAGTGCCCAAGGGTCCTGATATGGGTTGGGAGAGGGCCGGGGTGCTTTGGTGTCCAAGACAAAACCTAGTCGGAGGGCTTCTAATGGTATCCCACTTTGGTGCAGAGGATTCTGGGGAGCCGGAAGAGGAAGCAGAGTCCCAGAAGAACAGCAGAACTTTGAGGTTTTGCACACTGGCTGAAGCGAGAGAAGCAGGTGCTGCAGGCAACAACTGCCCGCTAGAAGGCAGAGCGTGCCTACAACCCATGGAAGGGCTGTGCATGGAGGGTTAAAGTGGACTTGGTAGCACCCAGCAGTCTACCAATTAATTAGCCTCTTGCGCGCTCATGACGAGGTCAGCTCGTCATGAGCCACGGCGCTCCGGTGCTCATGACGAGCTGAGCTCATCATGACCACGCCCGTTACTTGGAACGCTCACACGCTGGGCTGATTCCCCTGCTGTGCTGAACGATCCATTGGAACGGGCGCGGTCATGACGAGCTCAGCTCGTCATGAGCACCAGAGCGCCGTGGCTCATGATGAGCTGACCTCGTCATGAGCATGGGGCGCTGCACAGCGGGGGAATCCCGCCAGCGGCGAATGGGTTAGCAAGCAGGAGCTGGAAGGCCCCAGCGCAAGTTGGGCATGGCCACCAGTGAACTAAGGGAGGTCTCAGACTTGGAGAGGTTGCGCTAAGATTCAGGACAGAACCCCTGGGTCAGCCTCGCTCTCTAAAAGGGGATTTTGATGTTCCATGGGGGGTGGAGGTCACCTGCTGATGGCACATGAGTCCGCTAAAGGAGACAGTAAGAGTATTTACCAAGTGAGGAGTAGCTGTGGAATATGTCTGTACGCATGGTGGATCACAGAGCTGCTCCCAGGCTGGTGATGGTGAAAGTACTGGAGCTGGCAGAGCCCAGAGAGGGGCAGACAGGGGGCATGGCACAGGGCCACTGGACACACAGGGTACAAAAGGGTATTCCTCAAGATTTGGCAGACTGGGAAATGAGGGGGCAGGAGTTCCCTCTTCAGGTGAGGAATTCTCAGTTGCAGATCTGGTGAACAGGGGAGATTTAGGAAAACAAAGTCTGGGAATAGAGTGCAAGGGGGAATCTTCAGAAAGTGAGGACGGTGGGGACAGTGGGGGCAGAGCGGACAGCAGGGCAAGAGGCATGCCAGGGAGTTGCACAGGACAGATCAACAGACCATTGATGGGATGATGGAAAGTGTTCCAGTAGAGACAAGAGCTGCGGTTTAGGAACCAGGGATCAGAATGTGAGTATGACAAGATGTAGACAGCAGCTAGTGGGATAAAGGAACATGTGGTGGGTGTGAGTGGGGACAAGAGGGGCAGGGGTCCCAGGGTATGTTTTTGGGGCACAGGTGTGTCTGAGTTTGAGTGGATGCAGAAGGTGTGGTGGGAATCATGGGGCAGGTGGACAAGGTAGAGCAGCAGAGGTGTCCAGGCTCTCGGGTGTTACATTGGTGGCCCTGAACAGTTTGCTAGATGAGGTGTTGCAGAGGGAGCAGTGTGAGCTGTGGTTGGTGAGGAAAATGCTGGGGCACTTTAATTTTGGCATGTTGGTTGGTAGCCCTAGGGCAGGCTTTTTGCAGGAGCACTGTATTGGAGATGTGGGGAGTTGTGAAGCCCTCATTACAATATTCAGATGACCAAAAGGGTGAAGGACCCTAGGATATAGAAGCGCTTCTTGGTTGGGTACAACTGGGTGTCCATGTGGTAATATGGAAATTGTAGCTATAGCCTGATGCTTCCAGTGTGGGGGAGAGTTTGGATTTACTGGGAGGGGCAGTGATGTATGGAAGGATGGCCTCCATCTTAGCAGGATAAGGGACATAGAGGCAGATGTATCAAACTATTTGTTTGTCGCAAACGCTGCAAATCACTAAAAAGCAGCGTTTGCGACCAAAAAATAGGAAAATGGAATGTATCAAGAAAAAAGCCTCGCAATATTAAGGAATCGCAAAATTTGCATAAGCATTTAGGGAATCGCAATTTGCGATTCCTTAAATGCTATGTATGAAGCATTTAAGTTTTGCAAATTTAGGCTAAGAAATCGCAAATTACCACCAACTTGTAGTTGGTGGTAATTTGCGAATTCTTTTACAAATGCACTTTTTGAAATTTGTAAAGATGCCATGTGATGCTCATACATGCCCTTAGGGCATGTATGTGCGCCATATGCGCACACATGTCAATTTCAGGGGGGCAGCAGGATGTCCTTAAGACACCCTTGCACCCTTGAAATTATTCTCAATTTGCGATTAGCAAATTGCGAATCGCAAATTGGGAATAATTTCACATTCAATCCTATGGGCCTCCTGGCCCATAGAAATGAATGGGAAATTATTCCTTAATTGCGATTAGCAATTTGCTAATCGCAATTAAGGAATTTGAAGAAATCGCTAAAATACATACATACCATTTTGCAATTCTCAAATAGCGATTCTCAAAAAATCGCTATTTGAGAAGCGCAAAAGGGTATCTTGATACATCTGGCCCATAGTCTTCCATTTTTTAAGTGCTTTCCCTTGGTGTTGGTGGTGAGACTATGGGGAGATGAACTCCATATTATGTGAGTAACATTTGTTTCCAACAATGCAGTGGTAGTAATAGTGGTGAACAGGATGACAGCACCTGATGCATGGGTGCTACATATACTGAAAGAGTTGGCACTGCTGTGCTTAAAAAATTATATTTTGTTTCATGTAAGGCACATTGCCGGGCAATGGAGTAGCTGATACATCTCTTGTTCACAGTGGCGAGGTTCCATAGATTTGCCCCGGGAGCGGTGCAAGTGGGCCTATGAGTAACAGACAACTTCTGATACATAGGGCTCTGAAGGCACATGTATTAGTGGATTAGTCTGTAGCAGATTCTAAGAGGAAGTTTCACCGGCAGGGAAATCGTCTAGAGCGAGGTGATGATTGAATGACGGGTGGCATGGCCAAGGGCAGGAGGACATTATAGAGTTTGTGATGGGTCAGATAGAGAGTGTTTTATCCTTGGTGACCATCGAAAGGAAATTTGTGGGCATTTCTATATATGGGAAAATGAGATGGGGATATGGCCCAAGTGGAAGGTAGCTGAGCAGGAGGTTTCTGGACAGCTGATTGTTGGTGCACTCTAAGGAGAGAATGGTTCGGCCACTTATTAGCTTCAAAGGAGCATCTAGCTTATATTCAATTTGTGACCCTCTCTTTTAGTAGGGCTAACATTTAATGAAAATACATATCAATTCATCTCATACAAACCAAACATAAAAATTGAAAAGAAATCCTGTGGTTATTTGAGATTTCTAGAAAATGTATGTAAATCATGTAGTCAAAAAAATGAACAATTATATATATACAAACACACAGAGTAACACAGTACAATTACATCAAAATGACATGAAGTGAATACCAACAATTATATATACATCACAACACAATACAAAGATACCACATAATTTTGAATTCAAACAAAACATTTAGACAAAAAGGTGAAGTGTTTTTGAATATGTATCCTCCCAGTTTCTGAATTAATCTAGTTTTTTCAATTAGTATGGGTGATCATTTGCACTTATTATTAAGCGTCAACGTTTTGACCCCTGGAAATATAGCAAAAGTATGTTCGCCTGAATGGGGTCTTCTTCAGGACTAGAAGGGAATCTGTATGTGGCCTTCACGAAGTTCCACCTTGATTGTTATGACAGCATGGCTGCTTGTTCATAACAGATGACCTGTATCCGACGTTACTCGTCTTAATGTTGGGTAAAATGAGTCCAAGGCACAAGCACTTCGTGCCTATGTATCTCCGGCGTCTGGCGCTCGGTGTTCCAATTGAGAATATCCCCTTGTATCCAAATTAAGTTTTCAGGGGTCTTCCATCTCCAGAGAAAATGCTTCAAGGCTAATTAATTGGCTTTGAAAGCTTTGCCGCGTCAACTTGCCATCTGAGAAAAGGGGTCACCCAAGATAAGGAGACCAATCGCTATTTGAGCCCTCAGGACACAGTTGTGTTAGGCCAGAGTTGTGTGAGTGTCTGCCTGGGAGTTGGGCTTATTCCCGGCGCTGTTTGCATTGATTGAACTGGTAGGGGGAAGAGGCGGCTTGGGGATGTCAATCAGCAAAATCCAGTGGGGATGGGGGTTTTGGGAGCATGGCTGGAGAAGCTCAAGCTAGACCGGAAGGGGAGAGAGGCAGTGGTCAAATGGATGATGTCAGAGTTTGGCTGTTGGTTCAGCTGTAAGGGTTCCTGGAGCTCAGAGGATAGGCTTCAGAGAGGGATATTCAGCATGAGAATGGCTCTCTGGTAAATGCTGGAAAGGCTTTGAGGGTTCTTCTGGAATGCCTGAGGGCAGCAGGCTTCCCAGTGATGGACTTTAGTACTCATGCCTTCCATATACTGACAGCCTCAGAAGGTTTCAGGTTGGTGATGGGGTGACTGTCTGCAGTGCCTCGGATGGTGCAAGAGCAGCTGTGTGTGGCATTACATTCTGTATGAGTTGGACTAATAGGGATTTGATTTGTTTGGCAGGTCTCTTTGCACGAAGTTTCACTGCTGGGACATAGATTTGCAAGCACTCCTTGGAGAAGTAGGTGGGGCCGAAAGGCAGCTTGGTGGCAACCAGTTAGGGCTGGGCAAAGAGGCTGCAAAAGTGCATAGGTTTGGCCTTGGTGGAATGTGTTTTGGGTAGTAGTTGTCAACTCTGTGGGAGTACAAGGCACGGGTGTGCAAGCCTTATGTGGTGATTCGCCTGTGGAATAAGTATTTGGTGCAGTTCATGGGACTGCATTTGATAAAGTCCATGAAGTTGGAAATGCTGATGGTCAGTTGGGGGAAAACTGAGGTGCGGAGAGGTCTGCTGTGAATGACAGAGCTAGTAAGACATTGAACAGGGAGGTGATAGCTTCTGCAAGGTGAAATGAGTTCAGGTGATATAGCACAAGGACATAGTGCTAGAGTCTTGGTCCTTGTTCTTCCATGATGGGGTGAATCTATCAAAGGAAGGGTATCATTTATATTATTAAGTTGTGACAAGGGCACCGGAGGAGGAGGTTCACAAGCACAACTGGATCTGACTTGGGTGAATAGAAATGACACCTCTGCAGATGGTTTTTCTGGTGATCTAGGAAGGCAAAACTGTGGACCGGATTAGGTGAAAGTTGGGGGTGTAGGGGTAAAGTAAGAACCATTGAGGCTTAGTTAAGGCTGGGTCAAGAAGGAGGGCCTGGTCCAAGGGCAGGCAGGATCGGCAAGAATTGGTGCATTCTAGAGCAAGGACCCCAAGGACTCAAGGCATGGTTAAAGGTTGTTCGAGTCAGTCATCCATCTCACTACATATGGCAGGAGAAAATGAGAAGGTTGTTGGACAAGAACACCTTCTCTATCAATTGACCTCAATTTGAACCACCTGAATAAAGCGATGTACAGTGTATCGTGGAACACAAATCTATTGAAGTAAGGGAAAACCTAAATGTTTCTGTTTGGGCACATATGGGAGGAAAACAATTTTTCATAAATTAGTTTTAATGTTTCTAATGCTAATGTTGACGTGAATAAAACATTTCATTAGAAAATAATCACAAGACCAGCACCACAAGAGATCCGGCATTTGCCTCTTCTTTGGAAATGCATGTTTCTGTGATGAAAAGAATCAGGGATTGAAGTTATGAGTCAAAGCAGCATACTATTTTCAAAATTCACAGCAATACAGCACACTATTTTGTCAGTGCTATCATTGCACTAATAATCTGAGTAAAACTGCACTCCAAATCCATATAGCCTGAAGTGGTACAATTGTAGGTCAAATAATGTTGCAATGTTTGGTTGACAATACATTTTTACAAAAAAAAATGCATCTACATTAAGTGCATTAGCACCACTCAGTTGTTTTACTGACCTGTTGAAACAAAGTCAGTCTATCAATCAATCAATGTTAACAAATAAAGAACAACAAGGTAATAATAATAATAATAATAATAATAATAATAATAATAATAATAATAACAATAATATTAATAGATCTAGGAAACCAGGATGACCGAACCTTTTTACATAGATAGTTATTATACCTTGATCCAATAAGCACTTTCTTCATCGGCTGGGAGGGCCATGGCTGGTCTTAACATCTTTGTCTCCATTCAAATACTGACTGCCCAAGTTTCACTTAAATGGTCCTCACCATATTTTTGATTTATTTGATATCTCCTGCAGGGTAGAGTAATATCTTGTTAATTCATTTTTATAGTAATGTTTTTAATCAACGTGTGTGATATAATTGATGATTTGGCTAATTTACGGGAGAATTATTATGTGTATTTGAGTAAAGAGGTTGTTTTGCTGTGGACAGGGGATTTTAATATTTCATTATGTCCTGGGAGACAGGCAACAGTGTGGTTTTCCTATAGAAAACGGTGTTAACAGGACACACTATAAATGTACAATGCTAGGGGATACCTTGGACACTCATATTAAAATATGATTTAACACTTACATGTGAGGTTATACTAACAGATCGCCAAACCATACCTACACTTACTGGAAGTTCCCCGCAGTGGTGTAACGAAACCTAAGGGGGCCCCCCTGCAAATTTCACAGAGATGGGCCCCCACGCCCTGTACCCAGACAGGAGCTTTAAGGACAGGGACCTCACCGCCGGTGCACAGTGCAGGATGGGGCATCCTGGGGCTCGGGGACCCTCTGCACCATGGGTGCTGCGGGGGCTATTAGTACACCACTAGCTACACACCAGATTTCAGTGGCTTGTGGAAAAGGTGATGATGTGACCATGTATTACATGGAATAAAGTACCTACTGCTGTAGATGATAATGATATTGTAAGTCACCTTCGGCCTCATTACGCTATATGGTCATGGGACTCCTCAGTGAGTTGCAATATCCTTATAATGTATGGCAGGGGCTACTTTATCTCATATAGTACAGCCACCAGTTTAACTATGGCCTAATGTATACCCCCCTACAATTTGCTTCTAAGGACACTACAGATAGTTCCACTAGTGATATTCTTGACAATGCATACAATAAAAAAACGCATTGAGAAAATAGTGCAGATGTCTGTGATAGTCCATGCAGGCATGGGCAATTGCTGATTTGGGTAACACGTTTAAAATACTTGTAATTGATTTACCTTTTCAATTTACCTCCTTGGATTGAAATGTATCACGTCCCCACACAACCACTGCTTAATTTGAGCCTGTGGTTTCCGGTGCTCAACACTAGATCTTAATTTGTTTCCGGTGCTCCGTACCAGCACTTAATTGTTAACACCACACTTAGGACAGTCTGTCACATGGTGGCACTGTTCATCTAATTTAGGGATGAGCATAACAACGGTTGTTTATAAATATAAATTAAAAATTACTAATATCTGCCGCCATAGCCATTCCTTTAGCTTTGAGGACCTCGAAAAATCTGAACTATAGCACTTGCTGGCGAGTGAGATGGCTATTAGTTGCTTTTGCAGGATTGACAGGATGGATGGTTGGTGCAAGTTGCAGTGGCCTCCTGGTCAGGGCCCTGGCACTTAATATTTTACAAATTAACACTCCACACTCCCCTTGGGTGCAGAGGACACACTGCCTGCATTTAACTATTTAAAAGAAATTTGATCCTGTCCCCTTACAGCAGACCATTAACACAACAAGATCCCTGTGCAAGGCACAACTGTGCTTGTCATGGAGAAAAAAAGGCCGGTGTTGTAGGAGAGCCTTTTGGGGGAGTGGGCACACTTCCTTAGCACTCACCTACCAGAATCACTCATCTGCAACCACTCCTCCACATCCTTCACCACTCATACAATATTCCAGCTACATTTTGTTCCTCCATTGCCCCTAAGTAGAGTCCTGGTTATGTTCCTGCAGTTGCACACATCCTCTTCCTATGGTTGCCACCTAACTGTTTTTACATGGGCATGAGCTGTATTTTAATGTACCGGTCGGTACAACAATTAGAAAAATCAGATTGGTATATTTTCCCCTTATTAGTTCATATTTTAAAAAGGCAATGTAAGAAGAAAACGCTTTAAGTGTGCTCTACAGCTGCCCTGGTAACCCCTGACTGACAAAGACAGAAAGGCCATATTCAAACGAACAACTTATAAAGTTCTATTTTCAGAACCATTTTGGGGCCATTTTGTAGGATGTTAAATTGTAAACAGATGGCTATATTTGTCTGTTGCAATTAAAGGTATCAACCTTATCTCTGCCCCAATAGGTTCTGTGCAGCCTCTTCCCCTCTCAGACAGGCAGTGCTGTGAGTAAGACACTTTCTGTGAGGAGGAGTGAGAGGGGGTACGGGGGTTTCTGCTCTTGTAAGGGGCCTGGCAAGCTCGGAGTGAAAGAGAAACAAAAGTTGTTATTTTATTTCTCTTCACTTCTGAGTCAGCCTGTGTCAGCGTAGAGCATCTTAAAGCAGGCTGCAAACTGCATCTGCTTTCCCGGAGACACACACCTTGGACAAACAAACTGAGGGAGCCCCTCTTCATATATAGAAGAGTGGGTCCCCCGCACTGCCGGGTCTGCGGGGGTGTCCGTTATGCCACTGGTTCCCCTGGGAGTACTACTGATTTTATATTAATATCTGTAAACGTTTCTTCAGTTATCTTTGATTTTAAAATTGCTCCTATATGTTTTAGCAATCATAATGCGTTGATCATCGCACTAAAATGTAATGTAATTCAACTCCTAGGCAATAAAGGTCTGAGAGTCAAGTGGGATAAAGTCAATTTGGTGAAGTTTAATCAAAACTAGTTAAAGATAAAATGGAGTCTATTTTGGTTTACTTGTCAGAAAATCCATGCCACTCCACTATATTAATGGAGTTAGACCATTTATGTAGTTCAATTGCAGTTGGATTAACTATGAACTGGCCAAATCGTGAAATACATTTACATTGATAGTTTAGGCTGGCTTGTTCCACTGTTCATAAATGCCTGAAGTCCACACTCACATCAACCCCCTGATACCTAGTTGATGTTCAAAATGCTAGACACCAATATAAGGACACACTAGAAAAAAGGAGAAGGGAAATAAGAAGCCAAGCATGAGAGGACTTATCATCCACTTCATTGATGAAGGACATCACTAAGTTTTGGGAGGTAATACATCACCTGTTTTATTCTGATCATAATACCCCAAATGTGGAATCTTTGACTTTGGAAGATGAGTGGGTGAGTCACTTTACTGGAGTATTACAGCCAATGAAAGACACCCATAGGCTAGTGATGATACAGCTAGGCTTTTCATCTCAGATCCAGCCCCACAATCTCCCCATATATTTAAATGATGTAGTTATGACGATCAACCAGTCCACCTTACTGAAAGAGCCAGGCCCTAATGGGGTGCCAGTCAATCTTTTTAAATCTAATGTACATCTATGTGGGCCTGGGATACTATTCCTGAGTCCTGGAGATTTTACAGTTTAGTCCCCATTTTTAAAAAGGGAGACAAACTAATGGCATTATGTTACAGACCAACCTCACTTATTGCTCAACCATAAAAATCCTTGGCCGAGACATTCTGACATAATTTTTAGACTTGGGCAAAAGATAACAATATTTTCTCATCAACCCAGTTTGGTTTCAGATGTGGCATAGGCATTGTGGAACAAGCATTACATCTCCATGTCATTACAAGTAAATATGTGATTGCCAAAAAGGGGTCAGTACACATGGCATTCAATGACTTATCAAGTACTTTTGATTTAACCATTTGTGAGCAAGGGAAATAATGCAGAATATGATGGTTGATTTAGGACTCTCTACTTTAATAAAGCAATTATGTTATGGCCTGAAAGTCACAGTGAGATATAGCCCACATGGTGAAAAAAACTTCCCAAACAGAATGATTTAGAAGAGGGAGACAGAAATGCATGTTAGCCCTGTTCCTCTCTTTGTTTAATATAAATGGAATAATGCAACATTTAACAAGGCTAGGTAAGGATTTGACAAAAATGAGAGAGCAATTGATACCAATCCTCCTATACACAGATGCTGTATTGATTGTTCACATAGCAAAAGGCCTATAGCAGCAACTGGACTATTTTGCAGGACTTGGACCTAAAAGTTAATTATTTAAAGTCATACATATTTACATGCGGGCCTTTGAACACTGAAACTATGCACTTTAAAATAGGGGAACATCCACTAAAACAACAAGCAATTTAAATTATTTAGGTATAATATTTAGCCCTTTACTTTCATGGAAATAGCTTCTTTTAATGGAAACTCAACAAATTGGCAAGAATGTTGTAGCCGTCTTCTGCTTCGCTTGGAAACTAAAACATAAACCATTAGCTGTGTTGTCAGTCAGTCAAAACAACTTTATTACACCAATACAATGATGACATGAAAGTATTCTACAAAGACAACCGTTTCCGTTAATATTACAATTTAAAATTACATGTAAACACACAAATGTATTACAAAGATTTAGATTAGAAGATTATTTGTGTTTTAAAAATGAATAATAGATCATGAATATACACAGAGTTATTGTACAATCAATGGATTAAGTTAAGGTTTAAATATCAAGTTGGGATTATAATCTTCTTTTCCTCAAAGCAGATAAAAAGAATGAAGCCAAAGCGCAACATATGAAGTGATCAGTCAATAACTGTAGATAATACAAAGCCACACAACACTGTTCAAAATTCTTTTTACGAATGAGGGGGACAATAAATCTTTTCCTTTCTTCTGCATAGAATTTGCAAAAGAACAAGAAATGGAAGTCATTCTGGATAGATCTATTGTCACAAGGACAATGTGGCAGTTCAGAAATCACATAGATTTTAAGAGGAAGACCTAACATCAGAGGGATATAATTTAAGCGAAAACTGATTAAGATGTATCTATGTTGCAAATTTGTAACATAGATACATTACTTACATTATTACATTAATCAATGTTATACTCGGGACAGCGTAATGTGCTCTGACTGTCAACAGTTTAAGATTCATTTCCTGCCTCCCTGCCTGTAACTCGATCAATAGATGGATTTTCAACTCTTTCTTAGAAATGAATAAACACATCATTGGATATTTATAAAGGTAGTGTAGTCCAACCATTTTAAGGTTGGAATCAACATATTTTAGCCAACTGATATTGTTCAAACCTTTTAATTTCAAAACATCATTTATGATGTCCCTACTCAATGAAAGAGTCTCCTTATGCCAGACCGAATGCCACATCAGGATGAGTGCAATGCAAATTGTGTCACTGATCTAGGGAGCTCTCAATTCCATGTGACAATTATAGTTGGAACACGACTGGGGCAAAGAAGTAGTGTTTGTAAAGTGTCTAGTGCATTCTCCTTTCTTGCCAAAACGAACACATGCATTTGCACCAGCATACAGGTCATGGATTATATTAATAATCTGTAGATCAATCCCCATTGCCACCATGATGTGCCACAGCCTGGACTGTGCCACGCTGTCAAATGCTGCAGACAGATCCATGACGGCAAGCCTTCTCAGCTGCTGTATATTTGGCTATAATTAAATTCAAATTCAGGCACTGGTCAACTGTACCCTTTTCTTTTCTAAAGCCATATTGGCATGGGATAATAATGTTCCTTTCCAGAATCCATTCCTCAAGTCTGTTTAAAAGTAGCCGGCCCATTCGTTTAGCAGTAGAATCTAATAAAGATATGGGCCTATAATTTTTCGGTAGCATTATATCCCCCTTATTTTAAATGGGTACAATAACAGCCATCTTTCATGAGGAAGGAACACCTGTTTGGGCAATTTTATTAAAAACCTTTGTTAAAAGTGGTACCCAAAGATCTTGGTTATCTAGAAAAAAGTAAATTGGGACATTATCGGGTCCAGGTGCCTTCACTCTTTTACACTGATTAAGATCGTATTTTGTTTCTTCCAAAGTGAATATGATACTGCTTCCTGTACCAGCTAAACTTAAAGCGGGAAGTTGGACAGTCGCCCCCTTGGTATTTCCAAATAGGCCTTCAGAATGAGTGACCCATGCTTCCTGCTCTACGTGAGTGTCTGTTGTCATCCTTTTGTTGTCTCTCAGGAAAGGCGCATTAATCAATGACCAAAAGGCCAGTCAGATATTTAATAAGGCGGCCCCTTGCAGTTTTGCCCAACAGTCCTTTTTAAAAAATTTTAACCTTGATAGCCTTGCCTTTCTGTATAACTGGCGTAAACACTTGACCAAATTCGGTCTCTAGGTTTTGATTTTAAGGCCATATGGAGGTTCTTAAGTGATTGGGCACAATCATCATCAAACCAAACAGGACCCTTACGGTGCCCATTACATATAAAATGTATAAAACGTATAAAACCTATTAAATTATTCTTAATTTCCAGTAGGATCAGTTAAAATGCTATAATTATGCCATCATCAGTTATTGGGTTTAGACATGTCATTATCTCTGATGCTCGTTTGGAGACTATATGTCCCACAAACTTCACAGTGTCGACTCTCGGTCACATCAGTGCAATCACATTCTCTCTTGCAATCACTGGGTTAATATGGAAATTAACAGGATGCTAATTTTTTAATATAGATGGGTTGAGAAAGGTGATTGCAGTGTGGTCACTGAAAGCATAAAAGTAGGTAATAAATTGAGTAAAGAGCTTCTTTATGGTATCTGAGACCAGAACATAGTCGAGCGTCGAGAAGTAGGACAGACTAGAAAAAGTGAAGCTTAATTGGACAGTTAGGTTTTCAAAAGTATTTATAATTGTGAGAATATTTATAATTAACAGCCTATTTAAGGTGTTACCAGAATCACTATGATTAAAAGGGTTTAATAAATCCCTGTCTTCATCTACTAGCCTACATACTGATGTATTAACCTTATTACAAGGATGGGCATTAAAATCCTCTAGCCAGATTATGTCACAGGGTTTATTATATACGTTCTCCAAATTGGCAATATTTTTAATCAAAGGATCCAAAATCCCTGCATGATTGCCATCAAAATTATTATTGTAAAAATGTATGAGTAACCAATAACTCTCTTTATAATACTCTAGAACAATATTATGGTAATATGAGGATGTATTTAGAAAAGTTTTAACCTTTAAAGGGAAAGTATTAGAAAATAATGTTAGTAGACCACATTTTGTGCGACCAGCTACGGCGGGTATAGCAGGCATGTGAAATGAGCGATACCCATCCAAGTGAATCTGATCAACTTCCCACATCTCCTGCAGGCATACAATGTCATAGCGGAGTTGATAAACCTTTACAAAACAAATTTATGTTGGCTGCCCTCAATGATACAAGGTGTGGGGGTTTCATTAAAAAAATTGTATTTCTTCCCAAAGGAAATAAACATTGGGAACAGAATATAGAAACTTTAACAATAAATATGATTACTCCTGCCAATGTAATTACATTGTAAGCATACAACAGACAATAAGAAACATATGGAGGGTAAAGAAAGGAAACAATAACTTCACTATTGACACTTGCAATATTAAAATTGCTACAATAATTCCTAGCAAAAGAAAAAGCCCTGTGAGAGCCCACAATGATTTCATTACAAGACCGGAGGCTACCATTATGCATACAACTTTTAATGCAGTCCAAGCGTAGCCGCATATGTCACAAAGCAAAAGTTCCAACTTAGAATACATATGAATCAACAATAGCATGAATCACTAGGCAATCAGCCTCTTTTAAATGCGGCTCCAATCAAGATAAGTCAACTCCTTACTTAGCTCTTTATAATATTGTAATTTCATGTTTAAGACTTGTATTTTATTATTAATCTATATTTGTTACTATATACTGATTAACCCCTTAATCCCTACAGGAGTAATATTTTTATATATATATATATATATATATATATATATATATACAATGTACCTGTTTTACATACCATCTTATAAGGTAGAGTAACACCTTTTTACTCCTTATACCCGGACCCCCAACCTCCAATTTACGGAGGTTGGCTTCCGCTTTCCTTTCCTGTAGTTGTCTTTATTTTAAAGTTATAATTCTTTCCTCTTGCGCGCAAATTATTCAAAAGACACACTGACCCGCTTTTATTTTCAGAACAATCTCCCAGAGGTTCATAATTGTGCCCAATACCTTAGACTTTGTCAAAACCTTGTGAGGTACGACGCTTTGTGAATTTATCTAATTATTTATCCGTGTTACCCTCGCCTCCCTCCCATTGATATTTACAAACTAATTTGAAGGTAATATTAAAAAATAAAAAAAATAAAAAAAGGAGAGGATATATATATATATTGAAAAGATTACTATAAACATATACAAAAAAAAAGGCTGTACATATACAGAAAGTTTATAGAGAAAGGTTAAGAATTCTATATAAGCTTCAGACATTCTTATATATTTATTTTTTCAATTCAAAATATGTCTGAGTCAGATTCTGATTCAATTCACAGTATTACTGTTGAATCTGATTTTAATAATGATGCCATCAAAAACTTATCCCCAAGGAGATGAGATCATGTATGTTTTCTACTCTCTACCAAGTTATGCCATCTAAGAGATCCTCGATCCATGATAATGATGACCTATCTGACTTGGACATAGCTGAGATTAATGATCTCACCGAAAAAAGGGGTAAGAGGCATAAAAAAAGTAATAATATTGATTATACCCCAGAGAGCACGGGAGGTCCTAGCACCTCAAATTTTACAGGAGGTCCTCACACCTCATTTGCCTCAGGTGTCCCTCGCGGCACAAATCTGAAAGGTGTCCTTAGCGGCACAAATTTGATGGGTGTTCCTCGCGGCACAATTCACCAAAGTGCTCTAGATAATGATCCAAGTGATATTGATGGCTCAGAATTTCCTGACGAATATATTCTTGACTTAGATGAGGACGATCAAGATATTGATTCCTTTCTCTTGAATGACGACAATGGTCCTTCATCTTCTAAAGATAGTATCTTGGACCGTTTAGGGGAAGAAATGTTCTCCCCTTTTAACATTAAACATCCTAGAAGCTCAGAGTGGACTCCACATGAGCACGTTTCTAAATTCATATCTAAATGGATTAGGAACCCTTTAGAAAGGGAAACTCGCAATCTTTTGAGGGCAGAATGCACGAGACCTTCAATTGAAGGTAAAGTCTGTCAAACTCCTAACCTTGATCCAGAACTAATTACTTATCTTTTTAAATTAGGAAGAGACCCACGCAAAGGCTTGGAAAGGTCGCTTAAGCTCTGCCAAGATAAAGTTCTCGACATCCTAGGTCCACTTACTAAAATAATCGACGCAGCTGAGGAGAGTTACCTTAATGGTTCCCCTCTCGACACACACTCCATTCGAGGATGGAGCCAAAGAGCACTTGTCCTCTTAGGAAATGCCAACGCAGGACTTAATTGTGAAGGAAGAAGAGTAGTCCTCAATAAAATGAGTCAAAAATTAATCGATATGGCTAAAAAAGAAACCTCCATTAATCCAAAAGGTTTACTTTTTGGAGAAGATTTAATACGTATCAACCTTTACCGCTTTAGATAGAGAGCATCAAAACATGAAAAAAGTTTTTAACTACAACAGCAACCTTTTTGTAAGGGTTGGAAGAAGGTGGCAGTCTTTCGGCCGCTTTAATCGACGCCCCTTCCCAAGAAACAGAGGCAACTTTGGTAGAGGGTACCAACCACCCAACTAACCACAGTTTTATCCACCCAGAGGAAGAGGTTTCCACTCCAGAGAATTCCGAGCACGAGGAGCACCTGCCGACTCCACCCCTCAAAGTGAGTACTCCTTCCCCTTCCCTTTCTTTGAATCCAAAAGTGGGTGGCAGACTAAGATTCTTTTACCACAATTGGAAAATTATCACACAAGATCCCTGGGTTCTGAACACAGTTCAAAGTTTTTGTATAGATTTCACCCAAACTCCAATACAGTACTCTCTTCCAAGACCGACACCCCTTACACTAGATCAAGAAAAAATCATAGAAGAAGAAATTTCCTCAATGCTAAAAAAAAGGAGCAATTCTAGAGGTACCCATGGAATTTATGACATTCATAAGTACTCTCTTCCTTGTGGAAAAGAAAGACAAGGGTTGGAGACCGGTTATACATCTCATGGAACTGAACAAATTCCTTGTCTACCATCATTTCAAGATGGAGGGCATCCATCTTCTCAGAGACCTCTTACTAGAAGGAGACTGGCGAGTCAAATTAGATCTGAAGGACGCCTACTTTACAATTCCCATGACAAAGGAACACCAACCCTTTCTTCAGTTCATTTGGAAAAACCATCTCTTTCAATTTCAGGCTCTTCCCTTCGGCCTCTCTTCTGCCCCATGGTGTTTCACCAAGGTAATGAGAGCAGTTGCCTCATGTCTAAGAGAAAAAGGGATTTGTCTCATCATTTACTTAGACACCATCCTGATTCTTTCTCAAGACTATGCTCAAATCATCAAAGATCTGAAGACAGTTATAGACCTCTTAGAAAGTCTGGGTTTCATCATAAACGGGGGAAAAATCCATTCTAGTCCCCTCAAAGAAGATGGAGTTCCTGGGCTTCACAGTAGACACAACAGAATGTCTTCTCCTTCTCCCTCCCAAGAAGATTGCCAAAATAAGAAAGGAGATAAGACATGTATTGAAACAAGAAAATCTCTCCCTAAGAGAACTAGAAAGACTCTAGGCCTTCTATCTTCCTCCATTCAGGCCATTTTTACTGGACCACTGAATAATCGAGCCCTTCAGAGAATAAAAGCAAGAGCTCTCAGGTCAGGTCTTTGGTACGGAGATCGAATGTCCTTAAACCCAGATGCAATCTTAGAACTAACATGGTGGTTAGACAAACTAGATGCATGGAATGGGAGAGCGATCTTTGGTTCAGCACCAGATTTTATTCTAGAATCGGAGGCCTGCCTTCATGGCTGGGGTGCTTGTCTACAGAACCAGAACACTGGTGGAATTTGGTCCCAACAAGAGTCCCTGCACCACATCAATTATCTAGAATTAACTGCAGGACTTTATGCTCTAATGAGCTTCAAACGCTTTCTTCAAGGAAGATCAGTCATATTGAAAATGGACAATATGTCTGCCGTTGCTTACATAAACCATCTAGGAGGGACCAAGTCAGAAGACCTCTCCAATCTAGCAAAGAAGCTTTGGTTTTTCTGCCTAGAACACAAAATCTCTCTGAGAGCAGAATACCTTCCAGGGAAATCCAATCTTTGCGCAGATTGGAATTCAAGATTCATCTTGGATTACAGCGACTGGAAGCTCAACACTTCTGTTTTCAACTCCCTCAATCATTTCTGGGGCCCATTCCAAATAGATTTATTTGTGAGCAGATTGACTACCCAATTGATATCTTATTTCAGCTGGATGCCCGATCCTGGTGCTCTAGCAGTGAATGCCTTTCTCCAACCTTGGGTAGGGATCAACGCTTATGCCTTCCCTCCATTTGCAATGATCCAGAGACTCCTTCAGAAAGTGAGACAAGAACGATCCTCAATTGTCCTAGTAACTCCTTTTTGGCCATCCCAAGCATGGTTCCCAACAGTTCTAGAACTAACCTATGATTTTCCCTTCCTAATTCCTCCTCTGAAAGATTTTCTTATAGATGCAGACGGACAAATTCACCCTCTTGTTCAGACAGGGAATTTGAACCTTCTTGCTTGGAAGGTGTCAGGAGATCTAACGATCTCGCTAGACTTTCGTCATCAGCTTCAACTCTCCTTGGAGAGTCATGGGCCCCTGGAACACACTACCGGTACAACAACATTTGGAAAGTCTGGTCACGTTGGTGCTTGGAAAAGGACTTCGATCCCGTGGAGGCACCTATTGTTGATATAGTTAATTTTCTTGGAGAACAATTCGATAGAGGTTCAAGTTACAGATCTCTCAATTGTTTTAGATCTGCTATTTCTGCAGGACATTCTCTAATTAACAATAAAACGGTAGGTAAAAATCCTATTATTTGTAGAATACTTAAAAGTATCAGACTTAGAAGAACTCCTCAACCTAGATATCAATCTCTTTGGGATGTTAATTTAATTCTTGACCTTTTTTGTTCTTGGCCAGTTAATTCTCTTCTCAACAGGAAGAATCTTTCTATCAAATTAGCTACTCTTCTTTGCTTAATTTCATGCAGAAGAGTCTCTGATGTTAAAAGCTCTAGATATTTCTTTTAGATCTTACGATATGTTTGGAGTCAAATTTGAAATACATAGAAGAACTAAAACCATGTCAGATTCTATTTTCTATCCTCGTTTTGATACTTGCACTAAACTCTGTGTTGTTCAATGTATGAAAGAATATGATGTTAGAATGAACTCTCTTTGTCCTTTGAATGTATCTCAGTTACTCATCTCTTTTGTTAAACCCCATAAAGGAATTTCTTCTACCTCTATTGCTGGATGGGTTAAAACAGTCATAAAACTTGCTGGAATCAATCTGAATATTTTTAAACCACATTCTATTAGAGGCGCAATGGCAAGTAAGTCATTCTGGTCAGGTGGTAAGTTAGATGATATTCTAAAGGCTGCTGATTGGTCTAATTCTAGAACCTTTGCTCATCATTATTGCAAACCTGTTTCTCACATGTCTGATGTTGTTTTACATGGCTACCAACATGCATAATGGTAGCCTCCGGTCTTGTAATGAAATTGCGATTCTCCTATTAACATGATCAGAGAATCTGGATTTCATTAAAGACACGGAGGCTAACATTATCCCTCCCACCCTTCCCTGGGTGGTTGATTAAATGATATCATATATATATAATATATGTTATGATATGCTTATTTGAATTTTTTACTTACAAACAAACATTCTTTTCCTTTGCAGGATTACTTACATCCTTTACTTTGTCAGGAATTGTTATTTAGATGATTGTTTATTATTCTTGTCCTTAATACTTTTATTGGGATTTATTAACAACCTTTCTTTGCCTTGCAGATAATTTGTCTTCTTGATTTCACACCTGTGGATCAATCGTGGATGGTGTATTCTTCCGTCATCCTTCTTCAAGTTTGATGTTTCATTGGATTTGTTTGGACTTTTCCTTTTTCATTGTCACCACATTTAAAAGAGGCTGATTGCCTAGTGATTCATGCTATTGTTGATTCATATGTATTCTAAGTTGGAACTTTTGCTTTGTGACATATGCGGCTATGCTTGGACTGCATTAAAAGTTGTATGCATAATGTTAGCCTCCGTGTCTTTAATGAAATCCAGATTCTCTGATTATGTTAATAGGAGAATCGCAATTCATACTAACAACCATTTTCCATGACCCCATGTGTGTTTCAAATTTTCACATACAGCAAATTCCTCTGGTTTTGGTTAGGACCATCTCCCTTTCGTATATTTCTCTTGTTACTGCCCACCATTCTATTGTTCTTGGAGGGATTGGAGATATCCATGCCACTGCAATACATAGTACAGAAGTGACTATAATAATAGGAAGAAGAGATCTGAAACTTAATTCTGGTTCAGGCTTAAACCCAAGCATGATCTCTCTCTTTCTGTTAATTGAAACTCTAGACCTAACCACTTCCCAGCAACCTGACCCACTTCCTTCCAGAACAAATTCAATCTTGCGCAAGTGGGAAAATATGCAAAATATCTGCAGCAACGAAAACGCATTTAGGGCATTTGCTGTTATCCGCCACATCACTTCTGTTGCCCCGAGCCCAGTTAGATATTCTATCAGGAGTGTAGTATAGCATGCATATATTTCGAAATTACTGCAGTTTGAGTCTGATGTAATGTACTGACTCATCCAGTGTTCCTAATGCATTATTAATATCTGAGGGAATAATGTCCATTGACAAATAATAATAATAATAATCCACATTTGTAAAGCGCACAATCACCCGTAAGGGTCTCTAGGCGCTGGGGGCCGTCGGGAAGATTAAGCGAGCTATTGCCCAGAGTCACATGGTGCTGGGCTAACCTGCCGCCGGAGCCGGGGATCGAACCCTGATCCCCAGATTCCAGCGTCAGTCGCCCTGGCCGCGGCGCCACACCTCTCCCGTTTGACAAAAGATTGCTCGATTTAGATGCCAAATTTAAGATATCATAAGTTCTATACTGGTGCAGTATCTGATAGATATTAGTGATTGATGGTGTCTGGGAGACAGAGTGTACGCATGACAAAGTCTGAGCTTTCAAGTGCCTTTATACATTGCCATTCTAGAAAGAAATATCTGACCTGCAAATATTTGAAAAACAACCACTGAGGAAGGTCAACTGAAGTTTGCAGGTCCTTGAATGCTCGGAATCTGTTCTTGTCATACAGATGCCCCAGTTGATCCAACCCACTGTTTGCCAGTATCCTGCCGCCACTGTCATGGGAAATTTCCGGAAGTGACAGGTTCACCCTCAAAGGGAGGCTAGTGTGAATCAGCTGAAGAGAGCACTTAAATGGCATTTCCTGTCAAATATAGACAATATCCCTGACTGTTTTGAAGTGTTCTCTTTTAAATCAGTTGGGGTCATTTGTTCTGTATAATGCAAAGTAGTAACAGTAGTCTGAACTGTCTATGGACAGGAGGCTACATAGGCATCCCACAAAACAGGTCAAATAATACAACCTGAAATCTAGGAGATGGAGCCCCCATGTTCATCAGGGAATTTAATACATCTTATGGCCCGTTGTGGTTGCTTTCATCCCCAGATAAAACTACTAATCGCCCCTTACAATTTTTGGAAATAAGGATTTGTGAACTGTAGGGAGATTGCGCAAAACAAATATAAGAATTTTGGTAGTATGTTCATCTTAATGATGTAGCATCTCCCTATCTCCGCTAATAGGTAATTTATACCAGTTCTTAAAACTTTTATTTACAGTCTGCAACAGGGGGTTGTAATTTAATCCTATTACTAGTTCCACCGTTGAAGAAATCGTAAACCCCAGATGAGTAACTGCCGAACATCATCCCTGGATTACCACTTTAGATTGACAACTGAGTAAGACTTGTGTCTACTTAAATTTAGTTTGTAATCTGAAAAACGGACTCAGATTTAATAGCATCTATGGCAGTAGCCGGGTCAGCAGGAAAAACACTATGTCATCCGTATAGGCAGCTACCTTTCACTCACAGAAGCCAGATCGCGCTGGAGGTATATGTGCATTCAGAAGTAGTGACCGTATAAATGGCTCAATATATAATGCAAAAAGCAATGGAGAAAGGGGGCATCCCTGGCTGGTGCCCCGGTGGATCCCAAAATGGGTAGACTGTAATTGTAAATAGACCAATTTAACCATAGGTTTATTATACAGAGCTTGTACCCACTTACAGTACCGATGCCCCAAGCCCAAATCCATCAGTATAGCCCAGAGACAGTCCCAGGCAACTCAATCAAATGCTTTCTCGGCATCCAGTAGCAACATTTCTGATCCTAGTTTTTTTGCTACATCAAAAGCAACTATGGCTGAGTTCACATGAGCTGTGATGCCTCTACCTAAAATAAACCTGTGATGCTGGCTTGACATCAAATGTGCTAATCAAGTTGCCAAAATATTTGCAAAAACCTTTGTGTCCGCCTTTATAGGAGAAATGGGGTGGTAAGACCAACATTCTTCTGGGGGTTTATTCTTTTAAAAAAAACAATATTTGTCATATTTTATGAATCAGGGACTTTCCTACTTTCCCCTATATGTTGTACAACTTTACTCATGAATGGGACGATTCAGTCTGTGAAAGTTTTGTCAAATTCAACTGGTATAGCGTCTTCTCCCGCAGCCTTTCCAGAAGGCAAGGCTGATAATGCTTCCTGAATCTCCCCTTGCAAAATCCCTTGATGGAGATCATTCGCCTGTTCTTCATTAAGCCTTGGGAGATCACTCTTCCTTATATACTAAGTATATCTACTTCTATCAAAAGTGTCAGATTGGCTATATAGATTCTGATAGAACTGAGCAAACTGCTCAACTATTGAATGGGGATGTGCATGCACTAATCTGATCTCGCCTTTAATGACCTTCATCTGACTCCGAGCTTTTTTATCAGTAAGCTGATGTGCTAAGATTCTCCCCACATGGTCTCCATATTCATATTGAAGAGAGCGGTATCTATTGCATCTAGCTGCATTCTTTTCTTTCAATAGCACCCCCAAAATAACCCACTTCTCAAAGAAAGATATATTTGATTTTGTATTTACACACCCCCTTGTCTGATCTCTTTAGCATGAAGACATTTTAACTGTAAAATTGCCTGACCGACTGTTCTTGTAGCAGATTCTTTACTTCTGTTTTGTCATAAGATTTGTTGCTGAGTGATACCCCTTATAAAAGCCTTCATTGTATTCCAAACGAGGAGGGGGGAAGCAGAGCCAACATTCTGTTGCAAGAATTTTTTAAATAATGAAACATATTCTGTGTCCATAACTATATGTCGAGGAAACAAAAATGCTCTCTGCTTACTAGTCACATCGAACTGGCACAGAAGCAAAATAGGATTGTGATCTGAAGTTATCTTAGGTTATACCTCCATGTCTGCAGAGGCCAATATTTTGTTAATAGCAAAAACCACATTGATCCAAGAGCACTGGTTATGTGGGGCATTATAGTATGTATATCCTGGCTTATTTGGAAATAATGTCCACCATACATCTCCGAGACAATGCAGATGAGCCATCTTAGCACACCGAGGCCCTTACTTTCACCATCCTTGATGAAGTCCTCTGATTAATAGTGTATATGGCACGGTCCATGATGCAGTTAAAGTCGCCTATAACTAATAACTCCCCTTGCCACTCCAGTAATTCTAGTGCTAGCATGTCAAAAAGTTCTTACTCATCTAAATTAGGTCCATAAATGGTACACAACACATACTTTATGTCATTGATTAGAACCTGCGCTGTTGCCCATCTTCCCCGCTGGTCAGAAGAGGCCTTAGTAAGAGTATGTTGGAATGCCCTGTCCATCAGTAAGGCTACCCCTCTGAAAGACACGGTCTGAGATGTACAAACAATCACATTATATCCCAGTTGATTAAACAGACCTCCTGTCTTCATATGCTAAGTACATTTCTGTAAGGGATACTATATGAGGTTTATTCAGCTTCAGCTCCTCCAAAACGAACTGGAATTTACTGGTTGCATTTAAGCCGGAAACATTCCAACACATACATCTAATTACTCCCATTATGAAGTAGCAATAATAAATCCAGGAATTGTATGCCTATGCCATTCCCTCTGCTTTATATCTGAATATCTAAACAATAATCTTTCAAACCAACTTAGTCTCATAATTGCAAATCAATTACCCATCACATTATTCCCTGCGACCATTCCCTTCTGCTTTTTACCCCCACAATTCTCCTTGACCACCCTCCACAACCATGATGCAAAAAACACCTGTGAGAGTAATTAGAATAAGCTGGAATATCTGCTTCCTGTGTAAAAGAGAACCCCCTCCCACCGCCAAGCCTCCCCCCATGTGTCCTGAAAAAGGAATCATCTCCCCTAAGCTGTTGATGGAATGACAGAAGACTGCGAGCACAAGACCATAGGTCCCGCTGCAGTAGCCACATCCCCTCGACAATAAATCCACGAAAGAAAGCAGTTGGCAGTGTTAAGAATCAAAAAAGAAGAAAAGGAGCAAAAGAGAGTATGCAATATTGCATACATTTGTCCAGACCAAATGTCAACATTCAATGCTTAACCTGTTTTTCTATTAGATGAGAAAAAACAAGAAAAAAAATATATCTACAATGTAAGACGAAACCCCCACCAATCAGCTAATTAATTGCGATGGGAAGGGGTATGAGAGCGGATCTAAACCTGCTGCATTATTAGCAACATTGTTATTAATATGTTATTTCATATCAAGTACTGCACTCTGCAATGTCTGTGTCCTGCTGTTACCTTGTAGCAGAGCTTCTTGCATTTGTATCCTCGTGTGTGCTTTCCGTCGACGCTAAGAATCCGCACCAGCAAGCCTCCATAGTAGTAGGTGACTCTCCGTGCACAAGGCGGACTGCATTCAGCAAAGTGTTGGCGATTGTAATCTCTATTGAGTGTGCACTAGGTATTAAAAAATGGTACAAATCAATAACTTATTAACAAATGTAGTACATGGATTTTATATCCATATAATGGACTTTATAAGCAGCATGTAATTCGATATTTTTATGTTTTATTTTAGATTATGAGGACTGACTGCAGATTATTTCAACATCTTTCTCTTATTGCATTTTTATGTGTTTTGGTTGATGTAAACTATATTTTTTATCATGTAAGCATATTATATACAACAATACTATAATTGTTCAATGAAATATTCAAATGCTGTTATGACAAATGCTGAATAAAGATGTATGACCTGAACAGAATAATAATAATAATAATAATAATAATAATAATATAATTAATCACAGAGGAAGGGATAAGGAGCAGTTCATAGTTCAGCTCCAATATTCCCAAATGGAAACATATACATGTACAAAACGGGGTGGCTGCTCCTTTACAGAAGAAGTCTGGTTGTTGTGTATATGTAATGGGGAGATCTTCCTTATTGGAAGGTCTTGCCCTCACACACCCATGTTGGTGCCATGCTTCATCATCAGGCTAGCTCCTCATGGGGACAGCGCTGCAATGCCCCATGGGTCCTGTGAGAGGGCTCTTTAGGGTGTGACCTACTGCTCTCTCTGCCTGCCTGGAGGCAGAGTGAGGGCTAGGTCACACGCGTTTCTCTGCATTGGACTCATTTACACCGCATTTATTACGCACTCCTCTGCCTTGACGTAAGGAACTACAAGCCCTTTTCACATGGTCTGCCTTGACGTAAGGAACTACAAGCCCTTTTCACCTGTTCAAACAAGCAATCATCTACTGTAAAGGAACAGCCACCCGCCTCTGCTCATGTAATAATAATTAAGAAGAAGAAAAAGAGACCTATAATAAGAGCAAATAATAATAATAATAAGAAGGACTATAATTATAAAAAAATAAGAAGAGGAGGAAGAAAAATAACTATTATAATAACAAATAATAATAATATTTTTTAATCATTAATGCTGTAATCTTGATCCCATTCAGGACCTTATCTGCTCATCATTTTAGAACAAATAAATATCTTGCTAATATGCCTCTATCTAAAATGCACGGAATCAAACAATCATCAAGATGAGTATGAACAGAATATCAGTAAATTTTTCCCGAAAACGTCACCTTTCTCACTTAAACAATATGTTTGAAATCGTAAATCAAAGTTTTATTTCCATAATTATTGAATCTCTAACTTACCATAATTTAGGCATCTCAAGGTTTATATTTTTGCCAAGATGGCTCTAAGATCCAGTGTAATCTCTTACCATTAGTAAACAGTGAATAACACTCATCATATCGTTGATTCTCCTCTATCCCTTAGGGAATGTGTACCTAAAATGTGCAATTATTCAATGAAATATTGATGAAATGATCTAGAGTTCCCATCATAATTCATGGTATCACTCTTGTTTGCTGTAGTGTTGTCAAAAGGCATATTTAAGTAGGAAAAGACTAGTTTCAAATAATAATGGTATGGTAAATGGCAGATTGTTAGATTGATGCATTTTTTGGTAACATCACATACCACCACCCTTTGTGCTCAAATGCCCTTATATTTAAGAAAAAAAGAGATAGGTTTCAGAGACATTGATAAAAGGCGAACTCAGGATTTCTTCAAATAAGATAATATATACTAAATCAGTTCACTGGTACTCCTCATCTTGCAAAACATATTACTTTTGCCAAAAGAGACATTTATGGTCTCCGCTCACAAAATGTTTATGCATAACTACACAGAAAAATGAATGCCAGAAGAAATGACCTATGAAAGAGAAGTATTTTCCAAAGTTGAAATCGAGGAATTAGTACTAAACTAAAACATTGTGCTGAATCAGAAATAGAGTGCATAAAAGTGCACATTGTAAAAGAATTCCTACCGTAAACCCTGATATAGTATAAATGCTGACTTTCAAAAAGATAATGGATCATTACCACCTCCAGATTAATGTGCTGATTGAAGAATGTACATTATATATGTGATTTTGCTAACCTGAGTGCCATTGGAATATTAGACCACACGCACTGCAGCTCTTCAATGCTGACCTTCTAAGCCACTACAAACACACATGTACTGTAACATACGAATATATATATTACCTGGAATTTCCCTTCCCTGACCAGTGGATTCTTGAAGCGCGGGCAGTGGAGAGCTTGCCGATTTGGGCCGGACTTTGCTGACACTCAGACGGGACTGCGAGGACCGGCGGGCTTAGCGCTAATCACCCGCCGCAGCTGGTTCCTCTTCCCGACCCCTCCTCCTGCAGTACTTGAGGCTCGCGGCCCCCGCTCCATGGGTGCCGCTTGCAGCCGTTTTTGGGCAGCATTACCTGGAATTTTCCTTCCCTGACCAGTGGATTCTTGAAGCAAGGGCAGTGGAGAGCTTGCCGATTTGGGCCGGACTTTGCTGACACTCGGGTGGGACGGCGAGGACCAGCGGACTTAGCGCTAATCACCCGCCGTAGCTGGTTCCTCTTCCCGACCCCTCCTCCTGCAGTACTTGAGGCTCGCGGCCCCCGCTCCACGGGGGCCGCTCGCAGCCGTTTTTGGGCAGCATTACCCGGAATTTTCCTTCCCTGACCAGTGGATTCTTGAAGCGAGGACAGTGGAGAGCTCACCGATTTGGGCCGGACTTTGCTGACACTCAGGCGGGACTGCGAGGACCAGCGGGCTTAGCGCTAATCACCCGCCGCAGCTGGTTCCTCTTCCCGACCCCTCCTCCTCCCTCTATTTAATTCCGCCCTATCCTGCGCAAGCGGGACGCGCGCGGGACGAGCCCAGACGAAGCCCGGGCAAAGGGCGGGCCGTCTAAGGCCGTCCAAGTTCGTTCGGGGCCGGGCTGGGCCCCCCCCCCCTGAAAGCGACATATGACTAAGGATATAGAGGGCGATCTGGTTATAGTGAATTTTAGGGACAAACGTGTGATTCCCTACCTCCAAAGTTGGCAAACTCAAATAGGAGATGGAGGAATAGTCACGTGGGAACTAGGGGATTTCTATCCCAGACCTCCACACATGACCTTTGAAAGACGCCAAACAGGAAACACCTATTTCGGAGTACTGTAGGTCCTGCTTTAATTGGTTATAATATTGCAACATTTAACCGGTTTGATCTACTCTCAAGCCTAGAAGGGGTTGATTGACTTACTAGTGATACCCCCAGTTTCAATGTAAAACCTATTTCGGAAGGTAGTGTGATAGACAAGGTGAATATAGAAGTAGTTATGCCCTGTGAGGGGATGGATGATTCAAACAATGTAGATCTTGCCCCCCCAGAGAGAGGCACCTCCCAAGAGGGGGAACTGACCAAGTACATCTCTGAAACTGAAATAGTTAAGGTAGGAGATTGTGGAACATCTAGAGGTCTAGTTGTAATGGGCGATATGGCAAGGGTGGGAACCCCAGTGGTGAGTACTGTGTCTAGGAACTCTATTAGCACCATTGGAAAAGAAGGAAACATGTTGCCTTATTTTCTGGAACGTGGCAGGATTAAAATCCAAAATAAATAATGCTATATGGGGAAGTATTGTAAATAGGTATGATATCATGGGTCTACAGCCGTGGTTCCCAAATTGTGCGCCTTGGCGCCCCGGTGCGCCGTAATGAGGAGCCAGAGGCGCCGCGACCACAGTGGGGAAAAGTGAAGCAGCCTCTGTCAAAATACGTCCCACCTGCAAAAACCGAGGACTTTACGTACGTGTGTTTTACAGGCTTCGGAGGTAGTCTCTATTACTGGCATACGAATGCCATACCAGCTCTGGCCATTGGAGGGGAAGTTACTTCTTGTGCCGTCTTCTGTACCCGCTGTCCTCTGCAGCTTGCAGCCTGGAAAAATGACTCTTTAATACGGCGCAGGAAGACAGCAGTTCTGTCAGTCAGACGGCCTTCTTTAAACTTGCCTCCGTGCTCCACGCTGGCTTCAATGTTTTAATCCACTCATGCTTGGTACAGTTGCTAGAAAACGTTTAATCGGAACAGGTCGTTGAAAAATCTTTTTTTAAGATGTTGCTCACACAGTGCACAGTGAAGTAATCTAAATGACCGTAACCTAATGCCAGTCCACTTTCCTCACTGTCAGTTTACTTATACGGCTAATCGGTCATAATGTCTGTTTTTACTTAAGTCTAATGATACGGTTTTCTGTCGAGGTTAACACAAATAATTGGTTTTGACTGCATGGAAATGTTTACGGTTTTAGTTAACTGAAATACATTTTACTTACTTACTAACAATCTCAGGCCTCCCTCTGCTGTCTAATTGATTTAGTTGTCAAATTGTTCTGCACGTTACGAAATATTTTTGCTTTTGATCTCAGATATAAAATAGAGGAGTCTGCACTGTGCTTTCTACATCTAGCTTTCTTAACATTTTGAAAATGAATTTTCTTTAGCATTGTTTTCTACTTTTAGGGTGGCTTCTCCTTAGTCTCGTTGACCTATAGGTAGGCAGGTAAACACAAAGCTACTAGACTAAAGTTCTGAAACAATGTCCTTTCTCATGTAAAGCGCTCTGATACCTCTGGGTCTAGTCACAGCTATATAAAACGTATTTTGTTACAATATGATTATTATACCTTCATTGCATCCCAATTAATTTAAGGAAGAAAACAGGAAGCACTCCCAAGGTCGGGCTTACATCCCCTCCAACCCGCCCACCAGTAAAAAAATGGTGGGAGCCACGGCCAACTGCCAATTAGGTCAAGGGAGCCACGGGTCAAAAAAGTTTGTGAACCACTGGTCTACAGGAAACATGGTTAATAGAGCCCATACATATTTCCGGATATAAAACCATGTTTATACCAGCAGTGTGGGGACCACATGGCAGGGCTAATGGTGGTTTGTCTATGTACCTGTCCAACCAGCTCAAATATGAGAAAGTACCATTACTATCCCATAACAGTTATTATCAGCTGGTGAAGATAGGTATTAATAAGGCTGCCAGTGTTATTATCATAAATTTCTATATTAACATCTCAACTATTGATATTGTTCAGACTATAAAAATGTTGGGTGCTGATTTAAAACATGAAATGGACACAAGCATAAAAGAAGTATCGGTTATTTGGGGGGGGGGGGTTAATTGTGCTCTTTGTAAACGGGGCCGACAAGGCATTTGTGGTCTTATGCTGGACCAGGACACCAGCCTCACTCATTTTGGGCATACCACGTGTGGGGGATTTGCTAAATGAAATATTGTTCTCTAGTGATCTTGGGTATGTGAATGAAATTGGTCAAACAGGATCCCCCTTTGTCCTGACCTTTATTGGTAGGGGAGCGTCCACCACAATTGATTTTATATTATTCCCCACTAGGTATGGACGCCAGATCAAAAAATTTAAGACCCTTGATGTTGTATTGAGCGATCAACGACCGTTAACTCTGGAGATCGAAAACCCATTTCGGGATTTAGATAGGCAACAGTCAATTAGGCAGCTAGTCCCAGACGTGATACTTGGAAGGCAAAACGGCTACTCACTTAATTGGAGGGAGTAAACTGGACCCAGAAATTTTTTTGAATAAATTGTTGAGTAAATGTTCAGAAAGTTTCTTGATTTGTCTGGATGAGCAAGCAGACAGTCAATGTATAATTAAACACTTTAATTTTATTGCATCCTCTATCAAGGATATTTTGTGGGTTGAATCAAATAATCAGGGGAAAACTAACACAAGATGGTTTGATTCAGCATGCACAAAGGCCCTCTCTAATCTTAAAAATGCCCTGCATGGGAATCCACGCGACCTCTTATTGGTTAGAGGGCTGAGGAAAACCTATAATGAGGCACTGAAAAAACGGAAAGTTGCAATAAAAAGGGATGCCTGGGAATCCCTTTGTGAGGCTTCGCTTTCTAGAGACCCATCTGCCTTCTGGAAAGCGGTAAATGCCCCCTTTCTTTATGATGATACAAAAGCACACATAGAAATAGCGATCACTGAGGACGAATGGGTAACCCACTTCTCCGAGTTGTATAGCCCTACACAAGGGACATATCAATTGTTACCTGATATATCTGGGGACGAAAAGGTTAAGGGCATGAATTTGTTTGTAACCCTGAAAGAAGGAACTAAGAACAACTAAGGGCGGAAAAGCTGCAGGCCCGGATGGCATCCCAGCGGATTTATTTAAGCACAATACTGATTATTGGGGGCCTATGCTTGTACAACTTTTTAATGCTGCCTTTGCGAGGAGTCTAAATGCCTCTTGGTTCACTTCGGTAATTGTGCCAATATTCAAGAAGGGAGATAGGCAAAATTGCGCATGCTACCGACCCATTTCCCTTCTAGATGCATCCATAAAGATCCTTGGGAGCGTCATTTTAGGGAGACTTCAAAGCTGGGCAGAGGACAATGGGATAATCATTGACCTGCAATATGGCTTCCAGAAGGGAGTTGGAACAATAGAGCAGGTCCTAAACCTATTTATTATGCACCAAAAATACACCAGGGCAAAGGGGGAACGTATATATTTGTTGACCTAACGTCAGCATTCGATTGCGTCTCCCACAGCAAACTTTGGGCAATATTAGAAAGTTTAGGGGTGGAAGAAAATATCACTTGTTTTCTAAGGGAACTATATTCAGGTGCCACAGCAGTTGTCCGTTACGGGAAGGATGGAGAATGCACTAGATCCTTTGGGATAGGCCGTGGGGTACGCGAGGGGTGCGTCCTGGCCCCCTTTTTATTCCTAGTTTACATTATTGGCCTCGAAAGAATTCTGCTACAAGAGTGCAGGGATATGCCCATGGTAGGTAAAAGATCAATCCCTGCACTCTTGTACGCAGATGATGCGGTCATAATGGCACGGACACCGCTTGCCCTACAGGACTTGATAACATCTTTTAATAACTTTATGTTAAATCTGGATCTAAAAATTAACTGTACAAAAACGTTCTCCATGAACTGCGGCACAGGTAGTAGTAGACGGAGAAAAGCCATGTATATAAATGATAGTCGCCTGGATTCCACCACTAACTTCCCTTATTTAGGTATCCTGTTCCATGAGTCTGGCACATGGGCAAGGGCTGTAAAAGTAAGAAGCCTTTTGTTTTCGAAATCAATAATGGCCTTAAAAAACTTTATTAAAAAAATGGGTAAAAAAAGCGATCAAGGAAATCTTAACAATTTTTAATGCGACCTGTATATCAGTTGCTCTTTATGGCTCAGGACTCTGGGGATATGCCAATACAAATTCCATCCAAATAGTGTAAAATATGTTTTTGAGGCACATCCTAGCTGTACCTGAGAGTGTCTCAACTTATATTTGCCACACGGAACTTGGCCAGCCACACATTGAAGACACAATCAAAATCCAGCCTATGCTTCTTTGGCATAGGGTCTGGACAACAAATGAGTGTGTATTGAATCGCGCAATTCTGACGGACGTTCTAAACTTAGAACACGTGAGCAGGATCAAATAGCTTGTCTATGTGAAACGTTTCCTTGCTGAAATTGACTGCCGAAATTATTATGATGATCCTCTTACAATGGCTAATATCCCGAGGAAGATATTGAAAAAACACTGTATGGAGTATCTTGAAGAGAAAAGAGCTAATGAGGAAGTATAGAAAAAGACTGTATATTTACACCAATTGATATTAACTCAGGACAAACTACAGCCATATTTAACCTTGTGTATGTCCAACTATGAGAGGTTTGTCCTGACACGTTTCAGGCTAAATATTCTTTTTAGACTTCTGAGTTTCCCTGTTATGAACACCTGGTCCCATGATTTAGTTGAGTGCCCATGTGATGACTCTTCAGCCCAATCGGGCATTCATATTTTATTTTTCTGTAAATTCTATATATTGCCACGCAGGAAATTGTTTATCCCAATTTTAAAGGAAATGAATTTAAATCGATGCCGCCCAGCATTTTTAGAATTGCAGAGATTGGACACAGTATTAACTGTTGCATCTATTTCAGAATTTAAAAAAAAAGTTTTTATACTACGAAAATCAATTTGTATGGATGAATTTTAATAGCCTTTTAAGTATAAAATTGCCTTTTTATGATGTACTATGTATGGTACTTCTTTGTAATGGATTTTCATGTTGTGTACTTTTATGGTTATTGCTGATTAACCGAATAAAGTAATAAATTGAATTGAATTGACTGGAGTTTTTCAACAAGGTGTTCCCTGCTGTTGGTTTTCTGTGTAACCTGGTTTCTAGCTTATGATGTGTAACAGTGATTTCAACATCCAGAAAACAAATGGACTCCCTGCTTATCTGGCCTGTGAATTGCAAATTTAGGTTATTGACATTGATTTGCTCAATAAAATGGAGGGTGCTCTCCTCCATACCTCTCCAAATTATCAGCAAATCATCAATATACCTATACCATCCAATGACATGGTTGGACATTGTTTCACCATAGGTGAACCTGAGGACTTGTTCCTCCCATAGTCCTATATATAAACAGGCATAACTAGGGGAGAAACAAGCCCCCATAGCCACGCTTCTCACCTGCTGCAACACCTGATTCTGACAGAGAAATAAGTTATTCTCTAGGCAAGTTACAATCATGGCCAGTAGCATTTTGTTGTGTTGGAAGAAACACATAGGTCTTGTATTTAAGTACTGCTCAACTGCCTTACTCCCTTCTCTGTGATAAATGCTCGTATACAGAGAAGAGACATCTAGCGAAATGAGTAAGTCCCACTTGATATCAGTTATTTTTCTCAACAGGTCACAAGTGTCCTGAATGAAAGAGGGATGTTTCTTCACATGTTCCTGCAGATAGAAGTCCACGTATTTAGACACATTCTCCATTATGCTGTTGCAGTCAGATATTATTGGCCTTCCTGGCGGTTTAGCCACATCTTTATGTATTTTCGGTATAAATTATGCAACAGGCATAACGGAATGGTCATTTTTTAAAAACTTAAACTCCTCTGTGGTTAACAGCCCTGCACTCTTCCATGCCAGGAGACTGGTGTTGAAATTGTTCCACGAGGTCTTGACAATCGGCATTGTGCTGCACCTGTAACATTCCCTGTCATTAAGCTGTTTCAAAGCCGCCTCCATGTACAGGTCGCGCGGCCATAGCACAACATTGCTGCTCTTGTCAGACTGGCGGATGATCATGTCCTCAGTTGCTTGCTTTGTCATCAGTTGGTAATATACATTATCTTGTCTGGTGTAATGTTTAATGGCTCCTGCTTGCTTCCGGTATAAGGTTTTCAGTTCCTGTGTCACATTATCACTAAATACATCTATATTGTCCCGTAGCATGATTGGACAAAAAGTGGACTTCGGGTTAAAGTGAGTCTTGGATGCCCCCGTATAGTGACACATCTTGACTACACCCAGGCTCAGTGATGTCATTTTCCTTCTGCAATTGTTGGAGATCTTGAAGTAATCCAACATTACAGCTATTAGAATCAAGGGGCTGGACGTGTCACTTGTCGGAGCCTCAATTTGTTTGTGCTTTGATGACCCTTGCAATAAATGGTACTTCCGCAGTTTAAGTTTGCATACAAATCTGTACATGTCAATACGGGTTTGGGCATAATTAAAATCACTTTTGGGGCTGTAGGAGAGTCCCAAGGACAGTATCTGGTGTTCACCTTCAGTAAGAGTCACTGTCGGCAGGGTGATGACAGGTGATTCTACTTGTGCTTCCATTGATTTCTTTGTTTTCTGTTGGTTTGTTTTCCGGTGGTTACTGCATTGTCGTCTCTCCCGATGTTTCTTGGTGCGTTTTTGTTGGTGTTTGCACCTTGTGCACGTGGACGCACTGTCGGTCTTCTGTCCTGGCGTAAGCTGTCCACTTCTTGGGCCAGGGAGAATATTGGAAACCCCAACCTCTAGTTCCTCACTTGTTCGTTTTCTGATTTACTATCTGGTGCCTTACTGAGGTCTAAGGCTGGGGTGGGTATGGGCTCACCATTGTTGCATCAGGTGTTACAGTGGGGAGGGGTACTACCTTTCTAGGGGCCAGATGTAGGTAATTCGTATTTACCGATTCATAAATACCGAATTTTACCGATTCGGTATTTATGAATCGGTAAATATGAAGGTGTGACATGTAGGTAAAATCGGTAATTGAATTACCGATTCTGTAAAAATCGGTATTTACCGAATCGGTAAATACCGATTCAGTAATGCCCATTGATTCCTATGGGCATTGAAACCCATAGGAATCAATGGGCATTACCGAATCGGTATTTACCGATTCGGTAAATACCGATTCCAGCAAGGGTGCAGGGGGTGTCACTGTGACACCCTCTAGCACCCCAAATACTGGCATGTGTGCCATGTGGCAGACAGACATGCCCTAAGGGCATGTCTGTCTGCCACATGGCATAGGTGTGCATGAATAACTGGATTCGGTATTTTACCACCCAATTGGATTGGGTGGTAAAATACCGATTCTGTAAGGCCTTAGGGACTCTGAAGAGTCCCACCTACATCCCGAAGTTACCGGATCGGTAAAATTACCGATTCGGTATTTTACCGATTCGGTAAATTTACCAAATCGGTAAATGTACCGAATCGGTAAATTTAGACCCCTACATACCAAAAACCCATTTACCGGTCGGTAACGGCCGAAATCGGCCGTTACCGGTCGGTAAATGGCCTCCTACATCTGGCCCTAGATGCCTTGACAGAATCGTATTTTTTGGTGAAGGTAAATATTTGTCTGTGTTCATAGTCCAACTTGCCACATTAAAACTTGAATGAATTTTGTTTCTTTATGACATCCTCCTCCCACTGCAGTCGTGTCATCATCTCCTCTTGGTATTTGTTGGTCACAGCTGTGACTTTCTATTTATCAATGTCTGCATTTGCTTCATCGATCTTTACTTGAAGTGCAGCTCGATCGCTCTCAGCATACTTTATGAGGATTTCTACTAATTTCTGCGATGACTCTAGATTGCTTTATGTCTACTCAGTAAGCATGTCGGGATTATCGTAACTGGGAGCCAGCATTATCCGTAGTCCCTTTGCTACTCTCCCCACCTCCAGGTATTTTGTGAGGGACCGATGCTCCCGCCATCTGGTTTGCTCTGCTTTCATGAGCTTTTCCAGATTTTTAAATAGTTATCTGGCATTGGGATTGCGATTCACTGAACTGGTAGCTTGCATGCTTATTACACTCTCCCCACTTGGGGAATTGTCAAACATTTTGTTTGCCGCTGGCTTGTGACTCCTCAGCACGTCAGCGGACAGGGTGCAATGCTTTTAGGGCCAATGAAATTCTGAATCAAAACAACATGGCAAAAGTCTGCCACACTCCTTCACAGGACTATTGATGAGTCCCTACCTCCAAGAGTGGTCAGGCGCTGCTCAGGTCCACCGACTCGGCTTCACCTTGCGCTCCGATGTTGGGGCTGTTCCGCTGTCTGGGGGGCGGTGTATATATATTTATATATAGTGAATTTAGGCATATTTATTTGGACCTCCAAAAAATAATGACGGGGGCACACCTCCAGACAGCACAAACAGATTTATTTATGCACTTTCCCCGTTCAGCAGACAGCTCTGACTCAGCTTTGTTCATTTAAATACCTCCAAGTGGGCTTCACTTCAGTGCATGATTATTTCCAATGTAAGCTGGTATTTGAAGTCAAATTCAGAGTTCATTATCAACCCCAGTGGGCTCTGTTTTGCAAGTGAACAAAGCTGAGTCAGAGCTGTCTGCTGAATGGGGGAAGGTGATCCATGATTAAGAGGCAGGAAGCCTCGAAACGCATTGAATAAAGAGGAGAAAGAACTTACGTGAATGCTGCAGTTTGTTTTTCGAAAGAATATATCGGAAGATTTCTAATGGGGGAAATGTGTTCTCAATTGCTTTGGGCACTTTTGGATTATATATACGTACACCACTCCCTTTAAACTGAGACCTGTTGCAATCACCAAGGCTCTAAACTGCAAAGCAGAATTTGCAGTATATGTGCTGTAGTGCCCGTGTGGCCTGGGCTATGTGGGGAGCACTAAGCTGCAGGTCCACAAACGGGTACTCCAGCACATGAGGAGTACCACTAACAAGGAAGCCGCTTGTCCGGTGGCAAGACACTTTCAGGAACACCATGACAGCAATATACAACATTTGAAATACTTTGCTGTGGATACCGTCTTGCCCCTTAGAAGGGGTGGCAATCGTGAGTACTTCATTAGAAAACACCGGAAACCAAATACATCTGGGAGATTAACCGTTAAACACAATATGGTCTCAATAATCAATATCAGTGAGGATTTTTTCACCTGCATTTAATGTATACTGTTCTCACATCCAGTACCTTTTAGCTGGCATCAGTCGCGCCTCCACTGAGTTTAAATGTAAGAAAACATATCTCTCTCTTTTTTATATGATTTTACATCTTTGATTTACGGCTGTAATTCAAAAATGGTTAGAGCACATTTTTTTTTATAATTTTCAATGCACTAGAATTTTGCACTTTTAAAAGCTATAAATGATTATTGGCCCACTTGGGCAGGATCCTCTTTGAACCTATGCTTTCTTATTGACAGAGCCAGTGTGCAACCCAGTTTTGCAGGCAGAATTGAAGTTGATCAGATGTACCACTGGGTTGTCTGGGGGTTTTATGATTTTTTTTTAGTAGGATGCAAATTGTCCGCTAATTAATAGGAGATTATGTATATGCTGTTGTATGATTTATTTTATAACAATTTTATACTGATGCTTTTTTATACTGTCAAAAGTAACAAAACCTTAACTTATTTAATAATTTATTTATTTGAGTTGTCATGCTGATTTATGACTACATGAATATTTATTGCGTACTTTGCACTTATGTATCATACTCCCACAGTGGGGATCTAATATTTACAGGCTTTGTGTCATCAGGTTCACTATGCCAGCTTGTAGTGTAACTACTATGTCTATTATGCACTTTCCATGTATGTCAATTGCACTGTTTGAAACGGAAAAAATGCTACTGAAACGCGTCATGTCATCAAGGCCTCAAAGGAGGCTAAAACGTGTTATGACGGTGGTTGCGGTCGTTCTCTAAATAAACCCGTTTTCTGCACCATACCTGGGTCTGCCTTCTCGTCTTTGTATGCTGGTGACTTAAAGTGTTGCGGATATATATATATAAAGCAACTTTAACTATGTAAATACCCGGATAGATATTTTTAAATTCATCCGTAAAATCAAACTGCAAAAGTACTACACGGTGAAAACAGGGTTGGAACTAAAAAAGAAAATAAGTGATACAAATATGCCAAAACGATCTGGTTTACAATCAAAAGATGTCAATTTGTTGCGTAATTTACAAAACCTTGAAAATGAAGATGACAATGAACGCAGTACCCAAGAGGTTGTAGGAGAGGATGAAATTAACATCAACCAACCAGCAGGAAGTCCTTTTAAGCCCGCATCCACCTTTAATCCAAGCATGCCCAGAGATGCAATTGATGTGTTTTCAGACCGGGTAATCGATGAAATTAAAACTCTTCAGCACCGAACCATGAAATCACGTCTCAAACCAAACGTAAAAGCACGCCCCTACGCTCTGTTAATGAAAAAACTTAAAGACAATAAAAACATCATAATTAACAAATCAGATAAAGGGGGGAATGTCGTTTTGTGGGGGAAGAAAGAATACACAGAAGAGGCGTCCAGACAATTGGGGGACACAATGTGTTACTCCAAGATTGATGCAAACACAGCCAGAAAAATCAATGAATCCTATCGCGCAGAACTACACAAATGGAAACGGGAAGGGCTTCTGAGCAGAGATGAACTCAGATTCTTACAAAAGGATTCCCCTGTGATGCCTAACATGTACCTAATTCCCAAGGTGCACAAGCAACAAACACCAGTACCTGGCCGACCGATAGTGTCCGCTATCAACAGCATGTTCGAAAATACATCGAGATATATCGATTTCTTTCTGCAGGACTTTGTTGTTGCATTACCAGCATATGTGAAGGATACGACTGATTTCCTGTACCAATTGAGCCAATGTAAGTGGTCAGATGATTTGTTATTGATCACTATGGACATAGCTACATTATATACGAGCATTTCTCATGAGGTTGGTCTCAGAGCAATGAAGTTTTACCTTGACAAGCGTCCGATTGAATTACATGCTCATAGCAAAATGCTATTAGAAATGACTGAGAGATGCTTAAGGAATAACACTTTCATGTTTAATAATGAGGTCTACAAACAAGAACGAGGTGTCGCCATGGGGTCGTGTTTTCCCCGAGCTACGCGGGGCTCCACGTGGGCTGGTGGGAGGAACACGTCCTCATGGTTGAACACAAGGAGTTTTTGAACAGCAATGTACAAAAATACTGGAGGTATATAGATGACATATGTATTATCTGGAAAGGGACAAAAGAAACAGCTACTAGGTTTGTCCAGGCGATCAATGCTAATGACCTGAATCTTATGTTTACAGCTGATATCAGTCAATCTGAAGTGAGCTTTCTTGATGTCAAGATAGAGATTAATGACAACAACATATCCACGAGCCTGTATAGAAAAGAGACAGCAGGCAACTCTATCCTGCATGCCACGAGTTTCCACCCTCAGCACACCATTAGAAGCATCCCTTATGGAGAGTTTTTAAGAATACATAGAACATGCAGTAGTGCTGAGAGTAGAGACAGATGCCAAATGGAAGCCAAAATCAGACTGATCAAACGCGGATTCAAACCCACATTGTTAGATACAGCGCTAAAGAAAGCAAATGCAATGTTTAGGGAAGATCTGCTTGATCCAAACAGGCATGTCAAGACACCAACAGAGCAAGACAAAACTGTCAGGCTCATCACCAGCTATAGCCGCCAAGCGAAGCAGATAACTAAAATTGTGAAGCAACAGTGGCCTATTATCCTGACAGATCAGGTTTTGAGAGACATTATGCCAAAAATCCCCACTGTTACCTTCAGGAGAGCTTACACCATGAGAAATGACTTAGTTAGTAACAACCCTGAGACCAGCAAAGCTAAAGATTGGCTCTGTCCCCGCAAGGGGTTTTTCCGCTGCAGCTCGTGTAGAGCATGCAAATTTGGTGTGAACACCAGAAGTTACATAACCCCTTTTGAGGTCAACCCCATATTTATTAAAGGCCACTATACATGCCGCACAGAATTAGCAGTGTACGTACTCACATGTAGCTGCAAGTTACAATATGTGGGCAGCACGAAGTTGCCAGTACATCAGCGCATCCTGCAGCACTTACGTGCTATAGTCCATGCCGACCAAAGCTATCCAGTAGCTCGGCATTTTCAAGCTGTTCATAACAAGAACTTGGCAGATTTGACATATTTTGTCATAGACGCAGTAATCCCCAATAAGAGGGGAGGGGATTTTGAGAAAAAACTGCGTCAGCTTGAATCACGCTACATAGTGTTACTTAACAGCAAAAGTCCGGGAGGGCTTAACATGGGGGAGGACCTCAGCAATTTCTTATGATATGCTTATAAAGTGGGGTAACGAATTCAATTTCAATTTTCTGAATTTGTAGTTAAAGTTTATCTCCTGTTCCAGATATACAGTATATATGAGCCGTGTAAAGCACTAAGATTTGAGTATCGAAACCATCTGAGTGTTTCTGTTCTGTATCAAACTATGAGTTGGCCTAATATAGAAACCCTACTTTCAGTTGTAGATACAAAAAGAGAGGAGGTTAGCACTTTAGCACATTTTGCACTTACCACATCTTTTTCTTGTCTTTTGTTACGAATTAAGTAAAAGCACTATTATTATGATTTATTCACTTCCTAAGCACCCGAGCAACTTAATCATATTTATTGTGAATGGGCTATGTACAGAATATAGGACTAACTAGCGAGTTAATGAGGCAAAACTGTTTTTCTAGGTGTGTTGTACAGTGGTCTAATGCATTTGTATGCATAGGGGGCTTTAGACATCCGGTTTTATGATCAAAAGAGAATCATAGAAATGTTTAATATATAACTGATAACTAGCCACTATGCTTTATGTCATGCCCGTTTTTTTGAGAACATTTATTACGAAATATAAAGGGGTTTTTGATAGAAAATCTATATGAATGTATGTTTTGCTGGCAACCCTAAGGGATAGATTACAACACATGCCCTAGATTGGCAATTTTGAAGCCCACTCACACACACAATAAGCAACAAGGGGAAGAGACATTAAACGTATAGATGATTTATGGCATTTGTGCCTTGTAAATATGGTTAACAACAGTAAAAATATACTTTCCAAAAATGAATGTATAGTGATGTATTAATGTCGACATGCTGGTAAGCGTATATATGTTTTAAGGCAGTTGAGCTTTGTAAATATGTACAATAATAGTCAAAATATACTTTCCATATATAATGTATAATGTGGCATTTATGTCGACAGTTTGGTTATATGACTTCAATTGATTCGTCTATATGTTTTTACCACTACAAAATGGCGCTCAAAATTGTATGGGTGAAGTGACTCATGAATCGCGTTAGTCCTACTGTCATGTTTAGTTGGTTTGAAATTTTGGCGCCAACCTGCCTAATTTAAATGATTGTTGTTTGCTCTGTAATTTATCAGTGAGCAAGGGCACGGACGTGCCCGAAACGCGTCTGATGACTTTTACCCACCTTATGAAATAAAAAGAAGCGTACTTTACATCTTTGCCTCGAGTGCTGAATTGGGTTGTCTGCGAACTTTTCCGTGCAGGAGGCACTAAGTGGAAAGTTGGAGGTTTATATATATATATATATAATATATATAATATATATATATATATATATATATATATTATTCACCAAACGCCCACTTGCCTTTCAGAGGGCACACACAGCTTGCCTGCCGGAACGGCTTCAAAAACTCCAACTCGCCCCCAGATTCGGTTACTTTCACTTGCCAACGCGTTTCGAGGCGTGCTGCCTCTTCTTCATGGGCATATTCACAAACTGCAACACGAACTCGCTATTCTCCATTAAAGACAATTTATTATTTCCTTGATGGCCCCCTAGTGGGCTTTGCTTATTACGCTCCACAAGGTGTCCTGGGACATGTAGTCCTCATAGCGAGTAAACAGTCTCCCCTCAGTGGGTGTGTTGCTGTTTGACATTGAGAATAATTGTTTTTCCTTTCAGTAAGGTCCAAACCTGTTCAGGGAGAGTTCATTATGGAAAGGCTCGCTGTGCTGTAAACGGGTGGGATGCAGTTCCACCCTCAGCTTCTCTTGCGTTTCAAACTGTAGTGAGACGGTGCTCCTCTGCGCGGTCTGAGCCACCGCGCTCCATATTATTCACCAAACGCCCACTTGCCTTTCAGAGGGCACACACAGCTTGACTGCCAGAACGGCTTCAAAAACTCTAACTCGCCCCCAGATTCGGTTAGTTTCACTTGCCGACGCGTTTCGAGGCATGCTGCCTCTTCTTCATGGGCATATTCACAAACTGCAACACGAACTCGCTATTCTCCATTAAAGACAATTTATTATTTCCTTGATGGCCCCCTAGTGGGCTTTGCTTATTACGCACCACAAGGTGTCCTGGGGGCGAGTTGGAGTTTTTGAAGCCGCCCCGGCAGGCAAGCTGTGTGTGCCCTCTGAAAGGCAAGTGGGCGTTTGGTGAATTATATATATATATATATATATATATATATATATATATATATATATATATATATATATATATATATATATATATATATATATATATATATATATGCACCACCCCTGGTATCACAAAATGTTAGTTCCAAAAGAACCAGAGCCGGGGCCCAAATAGTGCTCAATGTGGTGTTTATAAGGCACACGAAAACCAAACCCTACGCGTTTCGAAGTACAAACTTCTTGCTCACGGGTAATTTTACTTTAGCAGCCATTCTATTTAAAGTGCTAGATTCTCAAAAACAACGTACACGTGATCAAAGACATAAACAAGTTACTATGTTAATATATTTGCTCATCACCACACCCATACAGATATTCACTCACCCAAACAACTGTTAGAACATGTAGTTTTAACTTCATATATCTACTGAATCAACTATTCACACATCTTTGGACAGTCACACACCCCCCACCGAACCACACACACTTTCACACGCACATACAAATAATCAGTTAACTAATCAATAACTAATATAGACTTTCACATAGCTAGTAACCAACTGTAGAATCAGTTTACACAACAATTGACAAAGTGATACAGATATTCACACAGTTTAGTCACTATCCACTATATTTAGTGAGCCATTATAAATTGGTCAAGTAAACAGTCAATTACACTGCTACTAAATCCTCCATCCAAATATTTATTTATATATATCCACTTATTCTTCAATGCAAATTGCTATATATATAATGCATATTTAAATAACGAAGCAAACCACATTCACTGGATGATGTCATCAGTGATGTCATCAGTGATGTCATTTGAGATGTCATCAGTGATGTCACTGACCATGTCATGAATAATCTAATATGTGACATCATCAGCAGTGGATTGCGGGTGCGCGAAATATAGTTAGTACAACTAACTATATAGGAGCAATTTCAATGGTTTTGTATGAGTAAAATGTCCAGCTAACTATAACACCACTAAAACTTATAGTTTTTTGAGTGAATTTCAAAGGTTTTTTAAAAGCGAATTCCTAACTATATAACTCCTGAAACCTTTGGTTTTTTCAGTGAATATATATATATATATATATATATATATATAGATATATATATATATATATATATATATTACCTACTGGCGGTCGCCAGTAGGTATATATAGTTAGGATTTTTTCCCTATGGGATTTTTGAAAATTCTATGTCTAATAACTTTGGTGTTTGTGGACGGAATTGGCTGAAATTTTCTGGAAAATGGAACATTCTGTTTCTGAGCAGCCCTTGAAAATTTGGGGGGGGTTCGTCAAGGGGGGGCCGAGAAAAAAGGGGGGTCCCAAAACGTGTTTTTAACATTGAGTTTTCCATAGGGCGGTTGGCCTCACTTTTAGCCCGAACGGCTGAATGGATTTGCACGAAACTTGGCAAAATTGTAGGGACTGGTAGCCCGATGTGCCTTTTGTAGGTCTCAATATATGTGCTCCAGTGGATTTTGAGAAATTAACGTTTAAAAAAAGATATATATCTGTAAGCGCGCTCCGGTCCGCGCCCCGGTTCGCGGACCGGGGCGCGTACCGGAACTTCGCGTAGCGAAGCTGATTGGCTCTCCGGTGTCTGTCAACATTCTAAACAGTCCGTAGCGGCCGCCATCTTGTCTCTCGGTAGGATTGAGAGACAAGAGGAGGCCAAAACAAAGGGGGAAATGACCATAAGGGGGCATAGTAGATCCTCCCTGACCCCCTAGGTTTAATGTGGAGGCTTTAAAAGGGCCCCGCGGGGCAAAAAAAAAATATATTTTTTTGTTTTTTTTGCGTGGGTAGCGCCCGGTACGCGAACCGGGAAGCGTTCTGGGCAGCGTACTACAATGAAAAAAGAATGAGAGACTTTTCAAATGCAGTATGTTAATTGATTGTTGGTTTTGTTGATTATTTTTTATTTTCTTTATTTTTTAAGCATTTTTTTTATTGTGATTGTGTTTCATAATTTATTAAACTTTCTAACATTTCATTGTCAGAAATTTCATAATTATCATGGAATATACATTGTAGTCTCTGAGGGTGTAAAATGTCCTCATTTGCAAGGAGGTTATCTACTGCTTGTACACATTGCAGTAGTTCATTGTCCCAAGTTTCATCGAAAAATTCAATGTCAATTTGATCAATTGTATCAATCAATTCTTGGCTGCTCTCTTGCAGGTCCATTTCAAAAGAAACTTGGTTTTCGCCTTCCATTTTGCCTGAAATTTGGATTAAAAAAATATATATTAGTAGAGATAGGGCAATGTTGGGAATAATTTTAGATAGGCATTTTTTATCAGTGAATTTATCTTTGGGCAGTGTATAGTATCAGAGTGGAAGTAGGAATTTAAAAAAGTGTATGTGATTTAACGTAAGTAAATTCATAATTATACAAGAGAAGCCTAACTCCATCCATAACTATAACAGAGAAGTCTCTCTAAATCTATAACTACTACAGAGGGATAGTATATATCTATCAGAAAAAGTTTACCATATTAACTTATAGTGCACAATATACTTCAGTTTTAAAAATAAAAACTTACCTTTAGAAAGAAGTTGAAGGAATTAGTGAAAATACTATTGAAATGTACAGCAAGAAGTAGTAGTCAAAATGGCTGTGTTTTCTTCTCTTCCTTTATATATATTCAGGTATATAACGAATGAAATGTCAGGTAAAAAAAGTAGAAAATGAAAGTAACATTTTCATTGGTTGTCAATTCCAACACTTCAGATGTGTTTTGTGAAGTAATTTACCTCAGGGTATTTAGAGAGGTCTACAGGCTAAATGACTAAATGGAATTCCAATCAAATTTGTGAAAATGGTAGGGATTGGTATGTAGTATGAGCTAATCTATATTTGGTGAAATTGTCTCCAGTGGCTTTTCTGTGAACTACTTTCCCACCTTTTTTGATGGTGCGCTTCCCAGGGAGCGACCCGGTACGCGAACCGGTGAGCGCCCCGGTACGCGAACCTTAAGCGTTACGGGAGTCCACCATTTTGTGTTTCGGTCGAATTAAGATACAAAATGGAGGGCAAATAATGTTCAGAATGGGTAGAAGGGGGCACGGTAGACTTATCTTGACACCCTAGGTTTTGTGAGGGTGGCTGAGGAGGCTTATATGTGCGGAAAAAAACAATTTTTTTAAAAAATTTCGCGAGGTTAGCTCCCGGTTCGCGTACCGGGTAGCGCCCGGGGGAGCGTACTTTGTTGAAAATTAGTGAAAAATGTTAGAGTAAAATAATAATTGTGAGTGATTAGATGTAGGGTAGCTCTGAGAAGAGCTTTTGGGTTTATGGTACATTTAGGTACTTATAAGTAGGTACCAATGCACATTCTTAAATTCAGAGTGAAAACTCTGTTGCCCTCATCTGAGAAGTGAACTCCATCTCCTCTGTAGATATCTTGCATGTAGTAACGCAAGTTATTGTTGTACAGGGAGCCCATTCCATGGTCTCTCATGTAAGCTGAAACAGATTTGTTTACATGCTTCCTCGACTTCTCAATTTGTGGACAAAATTGGTTTGACCACCTCCATTTCTGTCTTTGGCATATATTTGAATATACCAAGGCAGTCTGAGGAAAAAGTGCCATCAATTGCTCAAAGGTGTCCTTTAAAAGCATTTCCAGACCTACCCCAGTCAAAGTGCCCAAGTCATTACCTCCACAGTGCACAATTAACAGGTCAGGTTTGGGCAAATGCATAAAGGTTTTCACCAATGGTATCAATTGGTGACATTTTAATCCTCTGTGGCCAAACCACTTAATTTCCAAATCTTGTAAATTGAGGTTAGGTAAATTCCTGTTTTCAACGTACCTTTGAGCCCAGTGAATATAACTATGTCCAACAATCCAGACAGAAAACATGGTGAGAGAAGGTTCTCCTGCAGTCAGATGAAGTGTGGCAATGAAATGGCAGTTGAAAAAATGAGAGTTTAAAATGAAAAAAACTGTGGAGTTTCTGTGTTCATGAAGCAGTAACAGTGATTGGTGGATTTTGATTGCTGAAAACAGAAAGTTAGGGTGCACGGATGTGTTCTTTGAAAGATGTATTTTGAATGGTCAATAAAAAATCATTAAATGAAAGAATGCACTGGATATGCAGGTGCACTGAGAGTTCAGAGTTCAATTGCAACAAAGTTGTGTGAACTTGCAAACACCAGAAGTCTTCCAATGAGGTGGTTGCCATGCAGAAAAGGCATGAAATGGCAGAGGGGGGAAGGGTTTTCATTTGAAAAAAAGTGAGGGAAGAGTTTTGATTGGGTGACATGAGAGATATGTGTGAAGATTTACAGCATTTCTGTGCTTTTGATAGCTGCAGATTCTGGAGTGCATACCTTTTGCTCTGCTGAAGACAAATTGGTGTGTTTCTGAGACTGTTTTCAAACTCAAATTATTTGCTAAGGTGAGAAAATACTTCTTTAATTTAGATAGAGAATAGTGTGCTTTAAGGAGAAAATTATGAATTATGTGGCGCAAATTGCTTGTAAATATGATCCCACATGTGCATGGAAAATTTAGATTTTGAATGTTTGTGTTACATAGCCATGTTAAAAGTGATACAAACATGCTGCAAAGGCAATCAAAAAACGCTTTTATGTGTCTTAAGGACATTTTAAGTAATTTTCCCATGTGCAGTGTTTTGAAATTATGATTTGAAAATCGTTTTTGGGGAAAAGGAATTGTTTTTAAATTTATGACAAGGACATAATGGTGTATGCTTCTTTATACGGCAATTGACTGTCCCTGATGTTATTTTTCCCATTTTATTGTAAGACCTTTCTCTGTGGCGCAAGTTGCTTGTAAATATGCTCCCACCTGTGCATGGGAAATTTAGATTTTAAATGTTTGTGTTACATAGCCATGTTAAAAGTGACCCAACCATGCTGGAAAGGCAATAAAAAAACACTTTCATGTGTCTTAAGGACATTTTAAGTATTTTCCCTGTGGGCAGTGTTTTCAAATTATGAATTGAAAATCGTTTTTGAGGTAAAGGAATGTTGTTAAAATTTATGTGCGCCATATGCCCACAAATTTCTTTTTCAGGGGTGCAGCAGGGTGTTCTTGAGACACCCCTGCACCCTTGGAAAAATTCCTAATTTGTGATGAGCAAATTGCTAATCGCAAATTGCACCTTCATTCCTATGAGCCTCCTAGCCCATGGAAATGAATGGGTAACTTGCAATTAGCAATTTGCTCATCGCAAATTAGGAATGGTAAAGAATCGCTATTTATTCCTTAAAATTCGCTATTTTGGAAATGCAAAATAGTTTCATGCTACATATGGCGGTTCATCTGTAACAAGATAAGAAGCTTAGGGATAGATTTATGATGACTGGTGCATCACCAGGGATGTGTCAGTCATCCTGCGCCGCTGTTCCGCCACCCATGGTGTGCTGCATTTAGAATGCGGGGCATCATGGGGCAAAAATGGCACAGATGCGTGACGTATCTGTGCTGTAAAGGTAGTGATTGCTGGAGTTGTATCGCAAGTGCGATGCAGCTCAAGCAAGGCTCAGGGGTGCCCCATCTCCACAATGTTGCGTCAAGACCTATGCCTGCTTAAAGCAGGCGCAGGGTTTTGACGAAGCTTTCTCCTATCTGATTGTAAATACGGCACACCATGGGTGGCAGAGTAGTGGTGCACGTTAACTGGTGCATGCCTGGGGATGTGCCATTTAACATAAATCTGCCCCTTTACATTTAAGTATGTGCAGGACACACAGAGTCGGTGAGGCTTATCCAAGGTTAAGAAGAGATGAGTCCTGTTCACTGAAAATTTAGACATAGTCTTCACCTGCTCAGCATTGATGGACATGGCTAAATAATAGCTGCAAAATATTACTCTTGTTAAACAATTTTACTATTATAATCTCTGAGATTTGTCTCTTACTCTGCAACATCTCATTGTTGTTATCTTTCTTTAAAGATAAAGACAACCTCAACATGAGCGACAATCTGCAATCAGTTGATTTTGACCTCATCATTGAACTTGTAATTGAAACATCAGTGGATGTTGATCCCTTGGATGATTTAAATCCTGAGGATGAAGAAGAGCGTGATGAGGATGCAGATTTGTCCGAATTATATGACATAGGATGGGAAGCTGACCTGCTTGAGCCTATGGAAATATAAACATTTATTTTTAAAATTTATAATTAATAAAAAGTAAAAAGGTAAACCGTTTAATTTAAAAATAAAGACACCTTCAAAAGCAGGTTATGTGTAGTGTCTTCAATAAAATATTAAAATATGCTCATAAAATTAGATCAGATTCACATATAAAATAGCACAGGTAACATAAATATAAATGTCATTTCTTTTCTGCTATTTCTGTATTGTAAATTTGCAAGGACTAAAAAATCTTCTATTTAAAATGTCAAGTAGTGTGTTAAGTTTTTGATCACTGTTATTGTTTTACTGTTTGGTAATAATGGTTAATAACATTTTTTATTATATTTTACCACAGATTCAACTGCAGATCATTTCAAGATTTCACCATGCCAACAATAGAAAGACAGAGAAAGGCTGCAAAACGTCAAAGACAGCAGGTGAAAGAAAATAAGCAGCAGTCCTCTAACAAAAAGATTTGTCAAGTCACGAAGAAAGCACCGGGTAAGAGCACAAAATTTTTCATAAGAAATATGTGTAGTAAAAAAAATATTACTACAGAAAATGTTTCAGTCCATAAAACGAGAAGGAATTCAAATGGAAAGGAAAGGCCAATGAAAAATGTTACTGCTAGAGCAAGAGATAACTCTGTGCATGATAGTAGAAGGAAACAACAGTTTAGGGAGATTCGTAAACGAATGTTCCGCAACAGGATAATTGGCAATTTGTTAAAAAATATTAAGAAAGGTCAACAGAAACTGTTTTTTTAAAAGAGAAAAAAAAAGTTGAGAAAGTTATTGATCAGGCATTTGAAATTAAACGTAAGTTATTTATTTTGATAATCAATAGAATTAGGAAGCTAAACAAGGCAATTTATGATTTCAAAAGAAATAGTAGATGGAAGAGAATAGTTAATCGTAGTAATTTTTGTGAAGTTTTTTCTGGAGAATGGATGCATAGTTCAAGCTGTGAGGCATTTTTTAATGAGGAGAGTTATTTCCAGGATAATGATTTGGTGCATGCAGTTGACACCAGTGGTCGTGCTTATGAAGTGAAAGATGGTTGTCCAGTTGAAAAAGAAAAACTTGTGACAACAGAGGCAGAAGAGGTGTTAGGTAATGAGGTTTTAGGAAGACGTGCTAAGGGTCCTGTGTACACCTGGAAGTGTAGTAGTATTTGCAGTGTGCGACAGGATTCCATCAATTTGCTTTGTGATTTTGTACGGTCATTTAATAAGAAAAGTTTGAAGCAGAAAATAAGGTTGTTGCAAGAATTAGATCCTTGCAGAGTAAGAGAAGTGACAGGTTTGCATGGTCATTCACTGGCTTGTCTTTCCAGGAGAGTATGCCAGAGTGTTTTTCATCATTTCAGGATGCTAGCAGTGCATCATAATAAAGTGAGGAAATTAGTTTTGTTGTATTATGCTAAGAGTCCAGCAATTATGCTTAAACAATTATGCGCTGCTCTTTTGCATGGTTCTGAAATAGATGTGAAGAATATATGTGAAGAAATTGAGTTTTGTTACTTTGGAAGTAAAGAGGAGAATGTTGAAATTGAGCAAGAAGAAGAGGGTCATGTGGAAGATAGTGTACAGGTTTCCAGTACAGATAATTTCCAGAGGGAAATTGCGACGTTTGAGGTGAAATCAAGTGAGAGGCCTAATTTCACTTGTGTGTGTTGTCGACGCACTTATTATAAGAATCAGACTAAGTTAGTGGATTTATATGCAAAAAGTGAAAGGGAAAATAATAGTGAATGGAAGGATTTCGCAACATACTTGATGGTAGAAAATTGTTTTGATTTGGGATTGGATCAACGTGTGTGTAGTTATTGTTGTTGCAAATTAAATCAAAACCAGATGCCTGCTAGAGCAGTTCATAATAATCTGGAATTGGTTGAGATTCCTTCTGAATTGAAGGATTTAAATACTTATGAATCTATTTTGATTCAAAGTATCCATCCCTTTCAGGCTATTGTAAGAATGGAGCCAAAGACAGGGAAATTGCCTCCATCAGATTTACAGAGAGGATTAAAGGGAAGAGTTGTTTATTTGCCTCTAGATTTGAAGAAAAACATTAACACAATTGGAGTAGAAAAAGTGGAAGAGGAACCTCTGGTTATCTTAGTTAAAGGGGTTCCGACAAAGAATAAGAAAATATGGCAAGATTTAGTAGATGTTAGGAAAGTTAAAAAGGCAACATTGTATTTGAAAAAAAATAATAAATACTATAAGAATGTATATGTTGCAGAAGAGGAAGTAAGTGAGGAAGAGGATAGCGATTTGTGTGCTGGTCAAATTGAGAAAGTAGAACCCTCTACTAGTGAAGAAATATATGAACATTATAGTGTTCATCCTTTGCATTCCAAGGAAGTCATGGGGAATGCTATTGAGTTGTTTCAAATGAAACAAGCCAAAGGGAGTCCCATTAGTGTTTGGGAGGAAAGTTTGGAAGCTCGGTGTTTCCCACAGCTTTTTCCAACAGGTCAGGGAGGAAGATATGATGAGCGACCTCATCAAATTCCTGCTTCTGAATACCGGACTTTGCGATTGTATGCAGGAGATGCTAGGTTTTGACAATGCATTCCTTATTTGTTTCATCTCCTGTTTGAAAGCGATCTGTCTGGACTGTCATATGCAGTGAACCACATCTTGAAAAGTGGTATACACATGCAAAACATCTCGGCAAGTGACTTTATGGATAAAGTCAATGTCCAAGACAGTATTTTGGATTCTCACCTGATTAATCGCATGGCGTGTCAGCGTGGTACTAATGAGTACTGGTACCGTCGTCATGGTGATTTAAAATGTATGTTGAGGAACTTAGGTACTCCCACATGGTTCCTCACTCTGAGCTGTGCCGAGTATGGCTGGGAAGACTTACTTGAATTTCTACGAGAGGCAAATGCTAACGTAGATAACATCGAATTCAAGACACCCGGAGAACTGTGCTCTTTGGATCCAGTCAATGTATGTAGGTACTTCAATCATAGATTTGAAGCTATGATGTCTTTCATCATGAATAAGAAGAATCCACCTCTTGGAGAGGTGTTGGATTTCTTCTGGAGAAAGGAGTACCAAGCAAGAGGTGCTCCTCATATACATATGTTGCTGTGGATCAAGGATGCACCTAAATTTGGAACGGATCCAGAAGACTCAGTGATGAGTTTCATCCAACAGTATTCTACGTGTGCTGTTCCAAACGCAAAGGAGAAGAAAAGCCTAAGAGAAAAAGTTCTGCGTTTCCAAAGCTATCGATGTGGAAAGTACTGCCGTCGTAAATTCCGAAACAAGGACAAGTTCTACACTAAATGTCGTTTCGGCTTTCCACGACCGGTGATTTCTAAAGGAAGAGTAAACAGTTTGATGTCTTCGCTGCGACACAATGTCATGAAGAAATCACCTAAAAACACTTACAATTTGAAGAGGAACGAAGAGTCCAAGTACATCAACGACTACAACCCGGTGATTTTGTCCATGTGGAATGCTAACATGGATATACAGTTTGTGGCTGATAACTGTATGGCTGTGGCTCGGTATGTGACGTCTTACATCACCAAAAAAGAGAAGACAGAATTGAAGGATATGTGGGAGGACATTTCCCATGAAAAGAGCCTCAGCAAGAAGTTGTACAGTTTCAGTCTGAAGATGTTGTCGCATCGAGAAATCGGAGCGTACGAATGTTCTGACCAGTTGTCTTCAGCAAGTCTCTATGCCAAGTCCAGGAGTATCGTTTGGGCGAGTCTTGGTCTTGCAGCAACGCGTAATCGAGTTCTCAAACCTGTGCGGGAAATTGAGTATTTGGCGGAAAAGGAGCCAAACAGTACCGACATTTTGAAGACAAACATGTTGGATACATATTATCCAAATCGAAGCAGTCACCTTGAGAATGTTTGTCTGTATGAGGTTCTGCAAAATTACATATTCAAGAGGAACATCAAAGAAGATACTGAGAAAGGAGTGTATGCTGTAATAGGAAGTGAGGGATGTCTGGTCAAGCAAAGAAAATGCCACTTGGTAAACCATCGAAAATTGAGTGGCGAATCTCCTGAAAAAAAGGAGTTTTTCTATTTAGCACTTTTGCAACTTTTCAAGCCTTGGCATGCAGAAGAGGAACTGCTTGGAGATTTCCTCTGTTACGAAGACTCTTTCAATGCCGCCAAGGAGACCATAGAATGTCCTGCTTTTCCCAAATATGTAGAAATGTTGAATGCGGAAATTGAGCAGGAAGCAACGATTGCAGCCGAGATTGCCAGAGACAGTTCTCAGGACAGTCAGAGTTCTGCTTCATTGAGTCAGGATCCACTAGGAGGACCTGTTATCGAAAATGAAGCTGCCACTGCCATGAATGAAGTGGAAAGAGCCATGGCACATGCTCAGGAGGATGCGGTTAACTTAGAAGAGTTGGAAAGACAACTCAACGTTGAGCAGAGGAAAATATATGACGAAGTTACCATGCAAATTGATCATGGATTAAGTCATGATAAGAAAGAGTGCTCATGTACGTCGTTGAAGCCTGTCCGACTGTACGTGAGTGGAGAAGCAATTTCATGCTATTTGCAGGAAAGGACAGAGTCATCGCTGTCTTGTGTTGTCACTGCTCCAACTGGACTGGCAGCACATAATATTAAAGGGATTACTTTACATCGTTTACTGATGCTGCCAGTGGAGCATGACAACAAATTACAATATCACAAGCTATCTGGAGATGCTTGTTTTAAAGTTTCAAGAATCTTGAGGAAAATGAAACTTCTTATCATTGACGAAGTAAGCATGGTTTCCAATGTCATGCTTGCCTTTGTGCATTTGAGGATGCAAGAAGTTCTCAAAACAGAGTATGATGTGTTATTTGGTGGCAAACACATCATTGTTTTCGGAGATCTTCTGCAGCTGACACCAGTGAAAGGGCAACCTGTGTTCAAAATGCTCACGCATGAAGATACCAGGAAGTGCCTAGGCGGCATTGGCAACGTCAATATATGGTTAAACTTCAATTATGCTGAACTGCATGAAAATATGCGTCAGGCGAAGGATGCAGTTTACAAGACTATTCTACAAGATGTTAGAATTGGAAAAGTGACCGAGCATGGGAAAGAAGCTTTACATGCACAATTACTGTCAAATTTATATCCAGATGAAGATGTTGTGCCTGAGAATATTTTTCAGAAAGTTACTGAGAAAAAATCTGGAATATGTTTGATGCCAACTCTTGCAGAATGTGCCAAATTCAACAACAAAATGTTGCATTTAGAAAAGCAAGAGATTGTGAAACTGGAAGCTATTGACAGAGTAGAGCATATGGGATCAACAATTATTTTGTCTGAGAATCTGAAAACAAAATTGGATTCATTAGAGAAGAGTATATCTAAAACTGCAGGTTTTGAAAAGACTCTGAATGTGTGCTTGAACTGCCGTATAATTTTAAGAAGGAATTTACATGTTGAAAGAGGTCTGGTAAATGGATCAATGGGTAATGTTGTTGATTTTGTGAAATACAGAAATAGAGATGGAATTGAATTTTTAAAAATTAAATTTGATGGCATTGAGGAAGTACAGCTAATTGCTCGTTGTTCTGCTAGATTTTTGCTTGTAAAAGACTTATATGTTCGCCGTAAGCAGTTTCCTGTTTGCTTGGCATATGCGGTGACAATCCATAAATCGCAAGGTTTAAGTGTAGACAGTGCATTGGTGAATATTGGCAGTTCTGTGTTCAAGGAGGGTATGGCATATGTGGCATTGTCACGAGTTAGAACTTTATCGGGATTGTACTTGATTGAGTGTGATGTCACAAACATTTGTGCGGATCTAGATTGTGTTAAGGAATACAATAGGTTAAGAAGAGAGTATGCGCCACATTTGCCTCAGTATCCTTTGTTTGAGAAACGTGTGGTAGGCCGGAAACGAAGAAATGAGAACAATACTGGGGAGGTTGTAGCAAAAAGACAAAAAGTCAATGAACCTAAAATTACAAGCAGAAACAAAAAGGATTCTGTTGAAGATGTTGTTGGTTTTCAGTTTGAAAACAGTTCTGGTGTCAACTGCTATGCTAATGTAGTGGTTAATGTTTTGTTTTCTCTAAAAAATGTAAAAGAAGAGATTGTGGTCAATTCTGATCAAAGATTTTGCAGTTTGTTAAATTCTGTGTTAGAGAAATGTAGCACTGATAGAAGAAACATAGAAAGTGTGTCTGAAATTCGAAATCTGTTAGACAGATGTTCAGGCCAAACACAATTCTCTCAAAATATTCAGCAAGATTGTCAGGAGTTTTTAATGTATATGCTTGATGTATTACATGCTGAAGGTGTAGATGTAGATCAGCTGTTTGGGCTTTCTTATCAATGGCAGCATGACTGCTAGAACTGTATGGTATCAAGTACTACTAGTGTAGACTCAGAAAGATTTATATATTTAACTTTGCCAGACAGTAAATCAGTCTCCTTTAATAAGCTAGTAAAAGCAGCTGATCACAACATGGAGTGTAGCCAATGTAAATCTGAAATGATGTCCACATTATTTATACGAACATATGGCCAGTATGTCATTTTAATGTTCCAACGATGTAGGCCTGATGGAACAAAATTGACAACTTTAATTAAAAATTTTGTAGCTTCGCAGTTGTCAATATCAGGAAGGACTTTTGTAACTGCAGCAATTATATATCATGACGGCCCTTCAATAACATCAGGACATTACACAGCTTATTTAAAGTCTAGAAATGGCTGGTCATTCTGCAATGATTCTGTTTTAATTTTCAAAAAAAAATTGCCGTATGACCTTAAAAACTCTTACCTGGTGTTTTTAAAACCAAAATTTTAGGGAAATAATCTCGGGATGTGCTCTGTGGAATTTCAAGAAGTTCTAATGGCTCCTACACAATTTGGCCTTGAGGATAAGTGTAGTTCAGAGACATAACTTCTAACCATAGGACTGGACGTCATGGAGAAATACGTGCACTTTCAATGAGTTCAGAAAAACTGTTTTTTTTTATAAGCTAATTGAAGCAGCCAATCAAAACATGGAGTAGAGGGAATGTAAGTCTGCAATGCTGTCTACTGTTTTACATTGCTTTGTGATTAAAAGTGATGTAGAGAATTAAATATTTGTAGTAGTCATAGAGGTAGTGTAAGTCTGCTTCATAGTAAGCAGTATCAGTGTCATAGGAAATGTAGAACATGACTGAGCAAGAAGGGGAAGATATTACTATTCCAGGATTGTGAAAATGATCTTCAACATTTTAATTCTGAAAGTTGCGGAAATGCCAAATGACGGGATTGGCTTACAAGAAATCCAAGAGTTATAAATGGCTCTGACCAGATTTGGCCTTGTGGAAAATTGTGGTAGAGAGCAAGAAGTCATTTATTGCATGTAACGTGTTTTTAAAAACGATGGAGATTTTCTTTCAGAAAGTGGCGGGCTGAAAGTAATAACAGCACAAAAGAGTGTAAGCTGTTCATAGGACATCCTTGGACGTCATGGAAAGTAAGTTAACTTTAAGGAGTTCTGAATTTTGATTTCTGATGTTGTATGGGTTTTTTAAACACAATCATTTTGATTGTGTTTTTTTTTCCCCGCTGTTACATGATGAATACCTTCAAGTCACTGTTTTTAGTGAAATTTGATACATTCTGAGAACAGCAAAAATAAACCATTTAACATGTATAATTAATGTTCTACTTTTTGTACTTATGATATACATTTAGAAATGTGAGGTAGATATGGAGAAACTGAGGCTTCTGTAAGTGTCAAAGTTAATGCTTACAGTGCTGCACTTCTGGGTACTGTATTTTTTTTGAAAACTGAATAGGCCTCACCTTAAAGAAACCTCTTGAAAGGACACATCTTATTTGTATCCTGAAAGAATCATTTAAAATGTTAGACACAATTTTATGATGGCTTTACATCTTTTTTGCGCTGCTATTGCATCACTATTGTGAGACATCAGCAGTGCAAAAGATGCACCATGTTCCAAAATAGGCCTCACTTCATCAGCATCAAGATACTGTTTGTTTAAAATATATATCTTTAGGATTGTGTAGGGGACGTATAGCAGCAGAGGCTTCTGTAAATCTCAAAGTTTTTGAAAAACTGTTTCTTCTTGAACCTTTTCCCTTGTCTTTTCAAATTTTTAAATACATGTTTTAATATTTTTGAAATGTTTCTTCTCTCTTTTACAGATTGAAAGTATGAAAAAATATTTGAAAAAGTTAACAAGAATTATAAGGTAAATGTTTTCTACTCTTTTAACCCGCAATCCACTGCTGATGATGTCATTGACTATGTCATGAATGATGTAATAAGTGGACATGACTTACTTCATTTGTAGGCCTTCACATGTATTAATGCATACACTGCTGCACTTCTGCGTACTGTTTCATATGCTGAACTACATCTGCACTATGAGATACCTAAGCAAAGGCAACACAGGTGATGTGATTTTGAAATGAGCAAAAGAAACTCCACGTTTTTCAATTACATTACTTGGGTTTTCTAAGTTTACGGATGACATTGTGCAGATGAACTTTAGGTCTGTCTATGGACACAGAAGAGGTCTGGCCGTTGTTCAAGAGTGAAGTGGACATGTTTTACTTCAATGGTAGGCCTTCACATGTATTATCTCCTCTGTATTCTTCAACAAGCATAAATTTGATATGCAACCCTAAGTAGGCCTCATCTTAAACAAAATTTTGGAGAGGACACACCTTATCGTCATCCTGAATCAATCATTTAATCTATCACATTTAACATCTATTAGTTCTACTGCTTCATTTCTTTAATCCTTATTTTCCTGCGTTTGCTACTTCTCTCATTCCTTTCTCTATTACTTAATTATTCTACTCCTTCCAGTATTTTTCTCAGTCCCTCTCTTCTCATACTTCTTCATTATTATTCACTCATTCTGTCTCTATTAATGTTACTGTTTCTGAATGATCTCAAAAAATTTTTAAAACAAGAACAGTAAGTATAAGGATAGGAAACAGACATTTATGTTACAAGAAAGACAGCTATAGGAAGTAAACAAAAGATACTGTTACTCGCAATCCACTGCTGATGATGTCACTGACCATGTCAAGAATGATATAATATGTGACATGATCCGAAGTGGATTGCGGGTAACAGTATGTTTTCTTTACTCCCTGTAGCTGTCTTTCTTTTAACATAACTGTCTGTTTCCTTCCCTTATACTTACTGTTCTTTTTAAAAAAAAAATTTTTTGGTTCGCTCCTGGTTCGCGTACCGGAGTGCGAACTGGAAGCGAACTAAAAGAAATAGAGATTGGCAGAGTTTCAAAAATTCAACCAATTTTTTTTATAATGGGGAGGTAGTTCTGAAAAGAACTTTTTTTTGGTTTTTGTTGTTTTACATTTTTTTAATTATTTTTCTGAACATTTTTTATATTTTTTTTGTTTTTTCTGAACATTTTGTAATTTTTTTGTTTTTTTGGGGGGGAGGGGGGAAACAAAAATGATTCATTGAGAAGGGCTCAACAGGAGCAACGAAAAAAAGAAGAATTTATTTTTTGGGGCGTTTCGGCCAAACATGATTTTTGATAGCTCTCATTATAAGAGTAATGCTACTTTCTCGGTAGCAAAGTGTTTGGCTGCACCACACGCACACTTGCTTTACTTCCCCCATGTCCATTTGAATGTTCGGGATCACCTCCCTCGCCTCTGGTCCCGATACTTCTTTGACAGCAGATGTTCTCACCATTGCCAGGGGATTTTGCTGTTCATCACGAAGCTGGGCAGCACTATAATTATTTGGGTGCCACCTACTCATATGCCTGTGCATCGTATAATTGCCGAAGCTGTATTTATTGTCAGTGCCCCTTGACAGTCGATCGTTGCAAATACGGCAAAACACATATCTGGCATTGACTTTTTTTTGCCCTGCTGGAAATTTAAAAAATTGCCAGATGTAGTTTTCTTTTCTATTGTACCTCCTGGGCTCCTCTGGCAAAAACTCAGGCTCTTCCTCCTCTTCCTCCTCTTCTTGATCTTCCTCTTCTTCAAACATTGGTTGAGCAGGTGGTCCTTTCTTCCCTTGAGGAGGTGGGGGTGGTGGTGGGGGAACACTAGCTGAAGCAACAATGGAAGCCATTTCTCTATAAAGTAAAAGGGTCTTTCTCTCACCAAGATGAAAGTCAGAGTGAGGAAAGAAGGAGGGGTTTTCATCATTTGGGAAAAACAATACTTCTCAACCAATGAAAAGTGTTATTTTTAGGTCACCTGACCTAGCCTTACATCATTATGAAACCAAAATTGAAATGAACCAATGAAAAGTTTTATTAACAAGTCACATGACCTCTCACGCTCATGTTACGCGCTGCGGAACGCGCCCCGGTTAGCTTCCGGGTCGCTAAGCTTCGCGCCCCGGTCCGCGCCCCGGGACACTTCCGGGTGCGCTAACGCGGTACGTCACAAGACGCATTACGCGGCAACGCGATACGTCGCGCTTTCGCGACGCGCCCCGGTTAGCTTCCGGGTCGCTGAGCTTCGCGCCTCGGTCCGCGCCCCGGGGCACTTCCGGGTGCGCTAACGCAGTACGTCATAAGACGCATTACGCGGCAACGCGATACCGTCACTAAGTTGATTTTTTACCGGTTCGCGGACCGGGTCGCGGCATCAAATTGAGCTAACGGGAAGCTTCCCGGTTCGCGGACCGGGAGCGAAACAAAAAAAATATTTTAAAAAAATTATTAATAAACATATAAAATATATTTTTGGATTTAAATAAGAATACATTTTATAGCTATAGATATTTGCTATTAAAAAACCATTGAAATTCACTGAAAAAACCATAGGTTATAAACCATATATAGTTAGGAATTAGCATTTAAAAAACCTTGAAAATTCACTGAAAAAACCATAGGTTATAGACCATATATAGTTAGGAATTAGCATTTAAAAAACCTTATTTTACTCACACAAAACCAATGAAATTCCATATATAGTTAGTTGTACTAACTATATATCACGCACCCGCAATCCACTGCTGATGATGTCACATATTACATCATTCATGACATGGTCAGTGACATCACTGATGACATCACTGATGACATCTCAAATGACATCACTGATGACATCACTGATGACATCTCAAATGACATCACTGATGACATCATTGATGACATCATACAGTGACTGTATTTTTCTGTAAAGTTAAAATATGTCTTACATATTTAAGAATGAGTGGATGTATAAGTGTCTGGATGAAGGATTTAGTAGGTGCATGACTGACTGTATGAGTGAGTGGTTAAATGTGTCTCACTGAGTGCATGGGTTAGTGACTAAACTGTCTTAATTTGTGCATCATTATGTCTGTTGTTCTGTAAACTGCTGCATGTGTTGATCAGTAGCTATATGAGTAACTATATGGGTTATTGATTGGTTGCCCAAGCATTTGTATGGGAGACTGAGTGTGTGTGTGGGTGGCTGGGAGGTGTATGACTCTGTGCATAGATGTATGGGTTCAAAAGTGCATGTGGAAACAGCTGTATGGGCGGTTGACTGTGTGCATGACTGTATTGGTGAGTGGAGGATATCTCAGTGCTACATGTCAAAGTAAGTACATATGTAAAATACAGTACATGTGAGAGTTGACATATATAAATAACTGTGCATAAGAGCCAGTGAATGTGTGAGTGGCTGTATGGATCATTGTGCTCTTGTATCCAGGATTGTATAAGTGAGTAAATATGTTTTAGTATATGTTTGAATAAGTAAGATGTGTATAACTGTATAGTTGTGAAAATGGAGGTGTGATTGATTCTTTGCATGACTGACTAGGTGTGTAAGTAACTCCATGGATGAGTGACAGTCTGTGAGTGTCTGTTTACACTGAGTGTATCTAAGGTTATATTAGAGTCTGAAGAGGTTCATCGTATTATCACATGAGTGATGTCATCAGTGATGTGATCAGTAATGTCAAATGAGATGTCATCAGTGATGTCATCAGTGATGTCATTTGAGATGTCATCAGTGATGTCATCAGGGATGTCATTTGATATGTCATCAGTGATGTCATCAGTGATGTCATTTGAGATGTCATCAGTGATGTCATCAGTGATGTCATTTGAGATGTCATCAGTGATGTCATCAGTGATGTCACTGACCATGTCATGAATGATGTAATATGTGACATCATCAGCAGTGGATTGCGGGTGCGTGATATATAGTTTGTACAACTAACTATATATGGAATTTCATTGGTTTTGTGTGAGTAAAATAAGGTTTATTAAATGCTAATTCCTAACTATATATGGTCTATAACCTATGGTTTTTTCAGTGAATTTTCAAGGTTTTTTAAATGCTAATTCCTAACTATATATGGTTTATAACCTATGGTTTTTTCAGTGAATATATATATATATATATATCACCAAAACTCGTAATATTCTCTCTGCTTGGACGCGGAATAACGGGCGTAGACCTACTTATGTGCCTGCATTATTTATTTTTGCATATAGTCAAGACGCGTTTTGCCCGTCCAAGTGGCCTTGATCACAATATATATATATATATATTCACTGAAAAAACCATAGGTTATAGACCATATATAGTTAGGAATTAGCATTTAAAAAACCTTATTTTACTCACACAAAACCATTGAAATTCCATATATAGTTAGTTGCACTAACTATATATCGCGCACCCGCAATCCACTGCTGATGATGTCACATATTACATCATTCATGACATGGTCAGTGACATCACTGATGACATCACTGATGACATCTCAAATGACATCACTGATGACATCATCTAGTGTCTGTGTGTTTTTGTAATGTTTAAATACGTTTTACATATTGAAGAATGAGTGGATGTATGGAAGACTGAGTGTGTGTGTGGCTGGCTGGGAGGTGTGTGACTCTGTGCATATCAATGTGTACTTGTATCAGTGATTGTATAAGAGAGTAAGTATGTGTTAGTATATGTGTGAAAAGTATGGTGTTCTGTGTTTAACTATAGATGAGGAAATCGAAGTGTGATTGATTCTTCACAGGACTGACTAGGTGTATGAGTGCATATGATAGTGTTGTAATAATGAGTGACTGTATGTATGAGTGATTGTATGGGTGAATGAGTGAATGTGTGTGTAGACGTAGGAATCAGTGAGTGCGTATGTAGTAACTGGTATTGGTGTGTCATGATGTCATCAGTGATGTCATTTGAGATGTCATCAGTGATGTCATCAGTGATGTCATTTGAGATGTCATCAGTGATGTCATCAGTGATGTCACTGACCATGTCATGAATGATGTAATATGTGACATCATCAGCAGTGGATTGCGGGTGCGCGATATATAGTTAGTGCAACTAACTATATATGGAATTTCAATGGTTTTGTGTGAGTAAAATAAGGTTTTTTAAATGCTAATTCCTAACTATATATGGTCTATAACCTATGGTTTTTTCAGTGAATTTTCAAGGTTTTGTAAATGCTAATTCCTAACTATATATGGTCTATAACCTATGGTTTTTTCAGTGAATTTCATTGGTTTTTTAACAGCTAATATCTGTAGCTGTAAAATGTATTCTTCTTTAAATCCAAAAATATATTTTATATGTTTATTAATAATTTTTTTTTAAAATATTTTTTTTTCTTCGTTCCCGCTTCGCGAATCGGGAAGCTTCCCGTTAGCTGACCTTGATGCCGCGAAATAGACCGCGAGCCGGTAAACGTTCCTTTACCGCAACTGCCGCGTTAGAAAACAACATCGTGACGCCTCCCGTCCGCATGACGTTTCGCGTTGTCGCGTGATACGTCATATGACGTGCTACGTTAGCGAACTGGTACGCTTACCGAGGCGCAAAGCGCAGGTTTCTGGAAGCAAACCGGGATGCCCTGCAAAGCGCGTAACGTAAACACAGCAGGTCATGTGACTTGGTAATAACACTTTTCATTGGTTCATTTCACTTTTGGTTTCCTAATGATGTAAGACTAGGTCATATAATCTAAAATGAACACTTTTCATTGGTTGAGAACTATTGTTTTTCCCAAATGATGAAAATCCCTCCTTCTTTCCTCACTCTGACTTTCATCATTGTGGGAGAAAGACCCTTTGTTACCAGTGAGCAATGGCTTCTTTAGTAGCTTCAGCTGGTGCTTCCCCACCACCTCCACCACATCCAAGGAAGAGTGGACCACCTGCTGAAGTTATAATTCAGCAAGAAGAGGAAGAAGAGGAACAGGAGGAAGAGCACGAAGAGTGGCACTTTTTGCCTGAGGAGCCCAGGACGTCTCACCGGAAAGAAAACTTCATTTGGCAATTTTTTTAAATTCCCAAAGGTCAGAAAAAAGTAAATGCAAGATACGTAACTTGCCTTATATGTCAAGATAGACTGTCCAGAGGGACCGACAAAAAATACAGTTTCGGAAACTACACAATGCATCGCCATATGACTAGGTGGCATCCTAACAACTACAGTGCTGCACAGTTTCGTAACGACCTAGATAATCTCCCTATTATGGCCAGAAGATCTGTTGTACCGGAAGTAACGGGACCAGAGGGCAGGGAGATGGTGCCAAAAATACAAACGAGATTTCGTGAAGTAAAACAAGTCTGCGTACATTGCAGTGGATTCATTTGCTACGGAGAAAGTAGCATCACTCTGATCAACAGAGCTATTGACTATCATATGCAAGTTTGTACGAAACGCCCCAAATAATAAATTCTTTTTTTTGTTTTGTTGCTCCTGTTGAGCCCTTTACAATGAATCGTTTTCGTTGCCCCCTCCGAAAAAAAACAAAAAAAAATATAAAACTGTTCAGAAAAATTCAAAAAAAGTAAAAAAATGTTCAGAAAAATAATAAAAAAAAATATAAAACAACAAAAACAATAAAAAAAAAAGTTCTTTTCAGAACTACCTCCCCGTTATTAAAAAATTTGTACAATATTTGGAACTGTGCCAACCTCTATTTCTCTTAGTTCGCTTCCCAGTTCGCTCCCCGGTACGCGAACCGGAGGCGAACCAAAATTTTTTTTTTTTAAAAAAGAACAGTAAGTATAAGGGAAGGAAACAGACAGTTATGTTAAAAGAAAGACAGCTATAGGGGAGTAAACTAGAGATACTATTACCCGTAATCCACTGCTGATGATGTCACATATTACATCATTCATGACATGCTCAGTGACATCATCAGCAGAGGATTGCGGGTAACAGTATCCCTAGTTTATTCCCTATAGCTGTCTTTCTTTTAACATAACTGTCTGTTTCCTTCCCTTATACTTACTGTTCTTTTTAAAAAAAAATTTTTAGATCAGTCAGAAACAGTGAAAGTAATGAAATATAAAAGACTACGTAGAATATGAGCACTGTATGCAACAACTTTGACACTTACAGAAGCCTCACCTTCTCCATGCCTCCTACACAGTTCTACATGTACATCATAAATGCAAACAGAACAGAATTAATTATACATGTTAAATGGTTTATTTTTGCTGTTCTCAGAATGTATCAAATTTCACTAAAACAGTGACTTGAAGGTATTCATCATATAACAGCGGGGAAAAAAAACCACAATCAAAATGATTGTGTTTAAAAAACCCATACAACATAACAAATCAGAATTCAGAACTCCTTAAAGTTAACTTACTTTCCATGACGGCCAAGGATGTCCTATGAACAGCTTACACTCTGTTGTGCTGTTATTACTTTCAACCCGCCACTTTCTGAAAGAAAACCTCCATCGTTTTCAAAAACATGTTACATACAATAAATGACTTCTCGCTCTCTACCACACGTTTCCACAAGGCCAAATCGTGTCTGAGCCATTTATAACTCTTAGAATTCTTTTAAGCCAATCCCGTCATGTTGTATTTCCGCAACTTTCACAATTAAAATGTTGAAGATCATTTTCACAATCCTGGACTACTAATATCTTCCCCTTCTTGCTCAATCATGTTCTACATTTCCTATCACACTGATACTGCTTACTATGAAGCAGACTTACACTACCTCTATGACTACTACAATTATTTAATTCTCTACATCACTTTTAATCACAAAGCAATGTAAAACAGTAGACAGCATTGCAGACTTACATTCCCTCTACTCCATGTTTTGATTGGCTGCTTCAATTAGCTTATAAAAAGAAACAGTTTTTCTGAACTCATTCAAAGTGCACGTATTTCTCCATGACGTCCAGTGTTATGGTAAGAAGTTATGTCTCTGTACTACACTTATCCTCAAGGCCAAATCGTGTAGGAGCCATTAGAACTTCTTGAAATTCCTCAGAGCACATCCCGAGATTCTTTCCCTAAAATTTTGGTTTTAAAAACACCAGGCAAGAGTTTTTAAGGTCAAACGGCAATTTTTTTTTGAAAATTAAAACAGAATCATTGCAGAATGACCAGCCATTTCTACACTTTAAATAAGCTGTATAATGTCCTGATGTTATTGAAGGACCATCATGATATATAATTGCTACAGTTACAAAAGTCCTTCCTGATATTGACAACTGTGAAGCCACAAAATTTTTAATTAAAGTTGTCAATTTTGTTCCATCAGGCCTACATCGTTGGAACATTAAAATGACATACTGGCCATATGTTCGTATAAATAATGTGGACATCATTTCAGATTTACGTTGGCTACACTCCATGTTGTGATCAGCTGCTTTTACTAGCTTATTAAAAGAGACTGATTTACTGTCTGGCAAAGTTAAATATATAAATCTTTATGAGTCTACACTAGTACTACTTGATACCCTACAGTTCTTGCAGTCATGCTGCCATTGATAAGAAAGCCCAAACAGGTGATCTACATCTACACCTTCATCATGCAATACATCAAGCATATACATTAAAAACTCCTGACAATCTTGCTGACTATTTTGAGAGAATTGTGTTTGGCCTGAACATCTGTCTAACAGATTTCGAATTTCAGACACACTTTCTATGTTTCTTCTATCAGTGCTACATTTCTCTAACACAGAATTTAACAAACTGCAAAATCTTTGATCAGAATTGACCACAATCTCTTCTTTTACATTTTCTAGAGAAAACAAAACATTAACCACTACATTAGCATAGCAGTTGACACCAGAACTGTTTTCAAATTGAAAACCAACAACATCTTCAACAGAATCCTTTTTGTTTCTGCTTATAATTTCAGGTTCATCGACTTTTCGTCTTTTTGCTACAACCTCCCCAGTATTGGTCACATTTCTTCGTTTCCGGCCTACCACACGTTTCTCAAACAAAGGATACTGAGGCAAATGTGGCGCATACTCTCTTCTTAACCTATTGTATTCCTTAACACAATCTAGATCCGCACAAATGTTTGTGACATCACACTCAATCAAGTACAATCCCGATAAAGTTCTAACTCGTGACAATGCCACATATGCCATACCCTCCTTGAACACAGAACTGCCAATATTCACCAATGCACAGTCTACACTTAAACCTTGCGATTTATGGATTGTCACCGCATATGCCAAGCAAACAGGAAACTGCTTACGACGAACATATAAGTCTTTTACAAGCAAAAATCTAGCAGAACAACGACCAATTAGCTGTACTTCCTCAATGCCATCAAATTTAATTTTTAAAAATTCAATTCCATCTCTATTTCTGTATTTCACAAAATCAACAACATTACCCATTGATCCATTTACCAGACCTCTTTCAACATGTAAATTCCTTCTTAAAATTATACGGCAGTTCAAGCACACATTCAGAGTCTTTTCAAAACCCGCAGTTTTAGATATACTCTTCTCTAATGAATCCAATTTTGTTTTCAGATTCTCAGACAAAATAATTGTTGATCCCATATGCTCTACTCTGTCAATAGCTTCCAGTTTCACAATCTCTTGCTTTTCTAAATGCAACATTTTGTTGTTGAATTTGGCACATTCTGCAAGAGTTGGCATCAAACATATTCCAGATTTTTTCTCAGTAACTTTCTGAAAAATATTCTCAGGCACAACATCTTCATCTGGATATAAATTTGTCAGTAATCGTGCATGTAAAGCTTCTTTCCCATGCTCGGTCACTTTTCCAATTCTAACATCTTGTAGAATAGTCTTGTAAACTTCATCCTTTGCCTGACGCATATTTTCATGCAGTTCAGCATAATTGAAGTTTAACCATATATTGACGTTGCCAATGCTCCCTAAGCACTTCCTGGTATCTTCATGCGTGAGCATTTTGAACACAGGTTGCCCTTTCACTGGTGTCAGCTGCAGAAGATCTCCGAAAACAATGATGTGTTTGCCACCAAATAACACATCATACTCTGTTTTGAGAACTTCTTGCATTCTCAAATGCACAAAGGCAAGCATGACATTGGAAACCATGCTTACTTCGTCAATGATAAGAAGTTTCATTTTCCTCAAGACTCTTGAAACTTCAAAACAAGCATCTCCAGATAGCTTGTGATATTCTAATTTGTTGTCATGCTCCACTGGCAGCATCAGTAAACGATGTAAAGTAATCCCTTTAATGTTATGTGCTGCCAGTCCAGTTGGAGCGATGACAACACAAGACAGCGATGACTCTGTCCTTTCCTGCAAATAACATGAAATTGCTTTAATAAGGAAACTTTTTCCAGTTCCCGCTTCTCCACTCACGTACAGTCGGACAGGCTTCAACGACGTACATGAGCACTCTTTCTTGTCATGACTTAATCCATGATCAATTTGCATGGTAAGTTCGTCATATATTTTCCTCTGCTCAACGTTGAGTTGTCTTTCCAACTCTTCTAAGTTAACCGCATCCTCCTGAGCATGTGCCATGGCTCTTTCCACTTCATTCATAGCAGTGGCAGCTTCATTTTCGATAAGAGGTCCTCCTAGTGGATCCTGACTCAATGAAGCAGAACTCTGACTGTCCTGAGAACTGTCTCTGGCAATCTCGGCTGCAATCGTTGCTTCCTGCTCGATCTCCACATTCAACATTTCTACATATTTGGGAAAAGCAGGACATTCTATGGTCTCCTTGGCAGCATTGAATGAGTCTTCGTAACAAAGGAAATCTCCAAGCAGTTCCTCTTCTGCACGCCAAGGCTTAAAAAGTTGCAAAAGTGCTAAATAGAAAAACTCCTTTTTTTCAGGAGATTCGCCACTCAATTTTCGATGGTTTATCAAGTGGCATTTTCTTTGCTTGACCAGACATCCCTCACTTCCTATTACAGCATACACTCCTTTCTCAGTATCTTCTTTCATGTTCCTCTTGAATATGTAATTTTGCAGAACCTCATACAGACAAACATTCTCGAGGTGACTGCTTCGATTTGGATAATATGTATCCAACATGTTGCTCTTCAAAATGTCGGTACTGTTTGGCTCCTTTTCCGCCAAATACTCAATTTCCCGCACAGGTTTGAGAACTCGATTACGCGTTGCAGCAAGACCAACACTCGCCCAAACGATACTCCTGGACTTGGCATAGAGACTTGCTGAAGACAACCGGTCAGAACATTCGTAAGCTCCAATTTCTCGATGCGACAACATCTTCAGACTGAAACTGTACAACTTCTTGCTGAGGCTCTTTTCATGGGAAATGTCCTCCCACATATCCTTCAATTCTGTCTTCTCTTTTTTGGTGATGTAAGATGTCACATACTGAGCCACAGCCATACAGTTATCAGCCACAAACTGTATATCCATGTTAGCATTCCACATGGACAAAATCACCGGGTTGTAGTCGTTGATGTACTTAGACTCTTCGTTCCTCTTCAAATTGTATGTGTTTTTAGGTGATTTCTTCATCACATTATGTCGCAGCGAAGACATCAAACTGTTCACTCTTCCTTTAGAAATCACCGGTCGTGGAAAGCCGAAACGACATTTGGTGTAGAACTTGTCTTTGTTCCGGAATTTACGACGACAGTACTTTCCACATCGATGGCTTTGGAAACGTAGAACTTTTTCTCTTAGGCTTTTTTTCTCCTTTACGTTTGGAACAGCACACGTAGAATACTGTTCTATGAAACTCATCACTGAGTCTTCTGCATCCGTTCCAAATTTAGGTGCATCCTTGATCCACAGCAACATATGTATATGAGGAGCACCTCTTGCTTGGTACTCCTTCCTCCAGAAAAAATCCAACACCTCTCCAAGAGGTGGATTCTTCTTATTCATGATGAAAGACATCATACCTTCAAATCTATGATTGAAGTACCTACATACATTGACTGGATCCAAAGAGCACAGTTCTCCGGGTGTCTTGAATTCGATGTTTTCTACGTTAGCATTTGCCTCTCGTAGAAATTCAAGTAAGTCTTCCCAGCCATACTCAGCACAGCTCAAAGTGAGGAACCATGTGGGAGTTCCTAAGTTCCTCAGCATACATTTTAAATCACCATGACGACGGTACCAGTACTCATTAGTACCACGCTGACACGCCATGAGATTATTCAGGTGAGAATCCAAAATACTGTCTTGGACATTGACTTTATCCATAAAGTCACTTGCCGAGATGTTTTGCATGTGTATACCACTTTTCAAGATGTGGTTCACTGCATATGACAGTCCAGACAGATCGCTTTCAAACAGGAGATGAAACAAATAAGGAATGCATTGTCGAAATCTAGGATCTCCTGCATACAATCGCAAAGTCCGGTATTCAGAAGCAGGAATTTGATGAGGTCGCTCATCATATCTTCCTCCCTGACCTGTTCGAAAAAGCTGTGGGAAACACCGAGCTTCCAAACTTTCCTCCCAAACACTAATGGGACTCCCTTTCGCTTGTTTCATTTGAAACAACTCAATAGCATTCCCCATGACTTCCTTGGAATGCAAAGGATGAACACTATAATGTTCATATATTTCTTCACTAGTACAGGGTTCTACTTTCTCAATTTGACCAGCACACAAATCGCTATCCTCTTCCTCACTTACTTCCTCTTCTGCAACATATACATTTTTATAGTATTTATTATATTTTTTCAAATACAATGTTGCCCTTTTGACTTTCCTAACATCTACTAAATCTTGCCATATTTTCTTATTCTTTGTCGGAACCCCATTAACTAAGATAACCAGAGGTTCTTCTTCCACTTTTTCTACTCCAATTGTGTTAATGTTTTTCTTGAAATCTAGAGGCAAATAAACAACTCTTCCCTTTAATCCTCTCTGTAAATCTGATGGAGGCAATTTCCCTGTCTTTGGCTCCATTCTTACAATAGCCTGAAAGGGATGGATACTTTGAATCAAAATAGATTCATAAGTATTTAAATCCTTCAATTCAGAAGGAATCTCAACCAATTCCAGATTATTATGAACTGCTCTAGCAGGCATCTGGTTTTGATTTAATTTGTTACAACAATAAGTACACACACGTTGATCCAATCCCAAATCAAAACAATTTTCTACCATCAAGTATGTTGTAAAATCCTTCCATTCACTATTATTTTCCCTTTCACTTTTTCCATATAAATCCACTAACTTAGTCTGATTCTTATAATAAGTGCGTCGACAACACACACAAGTGAAATTTGGCCTCTCACTTGATTTCACCTCAAACGTCGCAATTTCCCTCTGGAAATTATCTGTACTGGAAACCTGTACACTATCTTCCACATTACTCTCTTCTTCTTGGTCAATTTCAACATTCTCCTCTTTACTTCCAAAGTAACAAAACTCAATTTCTTCACATATATTCTTCACATCTATTTCAGAACCATGCAAAAGAGCAGCGCATAATTGTTTAAGCATAATTGCTGGACTCTTAGCATAATACAACATTCTAACTAATTTCCTCACTTTATTATGATGCACTGCTAGCATCCTGAAATGATGAAAAACACTCTGGCATACTCTCCTGGAAAGACAAGCCAGTGAATGACCATGCAAACCTATCACTTCTCTCACTCTGCAAGGATCTAATTCTTGCAACAACTTCATTTTCTGCTTCAAACTTTTCTTATTAAATGACCGTATAAAATCACAAAGCAAATTGATGGAATCCTGTCGTACACTGCAAATACTACTACACTTCCAGGTGTACACAGGACCCTTAGGACGTCTCCCTAAAACCTCATTACCTAACACCTCTTCTATCTCTGTTGTCACAAGTTTTTCTTTTTCAACTGGACAACCATCTTTCACTTCATAAGCTCGACCACTGGTGTCAACTGCATGCACCAAATCATTATCCTGGAAATAACTCTCCTCATTAAAAAATGCCTCAGAGCTTGAACTATGCATCCATTCTCCAGAAAAAACTTCACAAAAATTACTACGATTAACTATTCTCTTCCATCTACTATTTCTTTTGAAATCATAAATTGCCTTGTTTAGCTTCCTAATTCTATTGATTGTCAAAATAAATAACTTACGTTTAATTTCAAATGCCTGATCAATAACTTTCTCAACTATTTTTTTTCTCTTATAAAAAACCACTTTCTGTTGACCTTTCTTAATATTTTTTAACAAATTGCCAATTTATCCTGTTACGGAACATTCGTTTACGAATGTCCCTAAACTGTTGTTTCCTTCTACTTTCATGCATAGAGTTATCTCTTACTCTAGCAGTAACATTTTTCATTGGCCTTTCCTTACCGTTTGAATTGCTTCTCCTTTTCTGGACTGAAACATTTTCTGTAGTAATATTTTTTTTACTACAGATATTTCTTATGAATGTTTTTGTACTCTTACCCGGTACTTTCTTGGTGACTTGACAAATCTTTTTGTTAGAGGACTGCTGCTTTTTTTCATTCACCTGCTGTCTTTGACGTTTTGCAGTCTTTCTCACTCTTTCTTTGCTTGGCATCCTAAAATCTTGAAATAATCTGCAGTTGAATCTGTGGTAAAATATAATAAAAAATGTTATTAACCACTATTACCCAACAGTAAATTAATAACAGTCATCAAAAACTTAACACATTACTTAACATTTTTACATAGAACATTTTTTTGTACATGGCAAATTTAGAATACAGAAATAGCAGAAAAGAAATGGAATTTATATTCATTTTACCTGTGCTGTTTTATATATGAATCTGATCTAATTTTATGACCATATTTTAATATTTTATTGAAGACACTACACATAACCTGTTTTTGAAGGTGTCTTTATTTTTAAATTAAACGGTTTAAATATTTACTTTTTATTTATTATAAATTTATAAAATAAATGTTTATAGTTCCATAGGCTCAAGCACGTCAGCTTCCCATCCTATGTCATACAATTCTGACAAATCTGCATCCTCATCACGTTCTTCTTCATCCTCAGGATTGAAATCATCCAAGGGATCAACATCCACTGATGTTTCAATTACGAGTTCAATGATGAGGTCGAAATCAACTGATTGCTGATTGTCGCTCATGTTGATGTTGTCTTTATCTTTAAAGAAAGATAACAACAATGAGATGTTGCACAGTAAGAGACAAATCTCAGAGATTATAATAGTAAAATTGTTTAACAAGAGTAACATTTTGCAGCTATTATTTAACCATGTCCAACGATGCTGAGGAGGCAGCCGCGGGCCGTGGAGGGAGTTACGGTGGGGCAGGGAGGCGGGGAGGGGGAGGGGCAGGGTGGAGGGACCTAAAAACTGGCATATGAATAATTGCAGGTAAGTACACAATTTAATTATTCAAACGAATTTCGTAGCGCGCACAGCATCGCAAAATGCGGCTGTGAGGAGGTGAAGCCTATCTCCAATTTTTCACTGAACAGGACTCATCTCTTCTTAACCTTGTCCTCTGCACATAATTAAATGTAAAGGGGCAGATTTATATTAACTAGCACATCCCCAGGGATGCACCAGTTAACGTGCACCGCTGCTCTGCCACCCACGGTGTGCCGCATTTACAATCAGATAGGACAAAGCTGCATCAAAACCCTGCGCCTGCTTGAAGCAGGCATAGATCTTGACGCAGGTAGGCTGAAAGCTAAAGCAACAACTAAGTGTCGTGTGCAGAAGTTGCAAAAAAGGAAAAATGGCGTTTAAACCAGTAATGAGCCCATGCTAACTTAACACAGTGTAAAGATATCCAGGATCTACATCAGTTTGGGGTTCACGAACCTGGCAGGTACAAGGCACTGAGGCTTTGCACCGTGCATGTCTCATCCCAAATCATATGTTGTTTGTGAATGAAACAATTTCCCAGACCAAATGCTTTGGATTGGCTACTTCTAAAAAATTAAACACCCCTACTATCCCGGAGTTAGAGGAATATGATGGTTGGAGTAATTTTACTCGGTTGTCCATTAAAGATTTACAGGCCCTACTCCGTAATTCTTCCTTTAACATTTCCAGTATAAATCCAAAAGGTTGGCTGCTTTGGCAACGTGCCTTATCCACGGTTTAATAACGCTGCCTTTTGCTTTATATAAGTTTTCAAATTGTATGAAATATATACCAATAGGTCGTTATGAACCTTTAGGTAGTGGTTTTCTTCATGAGGTCTGGTCGCTTCCATACACATACAGATTTTCAAAGATGATCAAGAAGTTTATCTGAATGGAGAGGAATGCACTGAGACGCCAGATCATTCACTAATGTGTAGGCACATACAGTTACACGGTTCATGCAACAAACACCGACCAAATATGGCTTGCGTGTTGCAAGGCACGCCAGTTCCTGCTATCATCCCCACGTTCAAGTTGTTGGAAAATGGTAGTTATTTGATGCTCAATAATGAAGATTGTTCTGGGTTAATTAAAAGTATTCCTTTTATCGTAACAGTAAGTGAACGGGTTATTTGCTGCAGAAATGTTCTATTTCCTCCCACACATGAACATAGGGAGTTTTCAATCTGGCCACAAATACCAACCTTGGGAGCACATTTCAACGGCATGGCAAGAATAAGAGCTCTTTTGTCTCAGAGAGAGGTGGCCTTGAGTTCGGCCCGTGAAACTTTCGTGCTTCACATAGCGAACACCCGTACAGAGGTGCAGACCCTTTTAAATACTGATTCGCCTTTGCATTTCAGCGACATGGTTCGGACTATCTTTAACGCGTCCTCCACAAAGGGCCTGGCGCACTTTTTTAAAGTTGTTACCAGTGGTCTCGTGACTTCATTTGAGAAAACCTTTGGAGTCATCCCTGCTTTCTTTCATTCTATTTTTTCCACTGTGCTTGGTGGATTCCCATTTTTACTTGCATTACCAACGGACGCTCTTGTGCTTTTTTACATTTTTAAATATGGATGTCCCTCCTGTGCAAGCTCCCTCCCTGCAGCTGCTGACGCTGTTCCGCAATCGCATGCTTGAATATTATGGCACAATGCCGTTGGCGATATTAAGCACGGCATATGGATTATCTTTTCGATTCTCCTACTTCACCTGTGTCCAGCCTGTATTTCACTGCCTGACCTGTGATTTCGATTGGGCCATTGATTTGTGTCTCTGCGGACCGGTTTCTCCTGACGTCGACTTTAATCAGCTGATGACTCCTATCATTACTCACGAGTTGGTTTGTCCTGGCGAAAGGATTATGGCTGTGGCATTGATGCATGGACTAATTGGTCCCTGGAATTTACTGGCGGCAACACAGTCTTTCTTGGAACAGAGCTTTCTTGAAAACCCACCGAGCTGTCCTCTGATGGTGATAGAGGATCCGGTGCTGGGAGAGCACGTATGTTCTTTTCCGCTTTTAAATTGGATGGCTGAACTCTTTTCGGATGAAGACGGTGACTTCCTATTAGAGGCTGTTGCAGCTTATTTTGCATACACAGTTATGTCATAGACCTTTTTCATGTTTGATATGCTGAGTACTAGCATTTCATTGACAATTCATTGACTTATTTGTCAAGTTTTTATTATTTAGCTTGCCTATTGGCTTAAGCCTCGATAAAGTAGTTGGCTGTTTTATTTTTCTTTAGCATTAAATTTTCCTAGTTTTGTTTTACCTTGCGGACCGTCCACATATAAAGTTGCAATCTGCTCTCATGAGATGGCACTTCTATTATCTTATTCAGTTCGTTTCCGGATCATGGGGAGGTGTCATCTAGATCCTGGATATCTTTACACCGTGTTAAGTTAGCATGGGCTCATTACCGGTTTAAACGCCATTTTTCCTTTTTTGCAACTTCTGCACACGACACTTAGTTGTTGCTTTAGCTTTCAACCTAATAGTTCATCGTGATTTACATGAGAATAATATGTTATTGCTCTACTATCTGCTTTACTTGTTCAACTATATCTGTACAGCGAGTGCTGAAGTTTCAAGAACAACACGATACAGAATTGTTATAAGGTCTGATCTCCACGACTTCATACTCATAACATAAGTGCAGCTTCTGCCAATTCTGGGCATGAGGCGGGTTTTATATTGCTTTGCCGAACACACATACACAACACTTGATGCGGTTCACATGAAGAGAGAGCTGGTGTATGCTGATGTGATTCCTTCAAATTTAAGACACTAAAGTATGGGCACGCCCTAAACCAACACAAAGAGACCTTCTTAGCAAATAATATAATATGTGTATTAGGGAGGGTGAGATATAAGCAGCCGCGGGCCGTGGAGGGAGTTATGGTGGGGCAGGGAGGCGGGGAGGGGGAGGGGCAGGGTGGAGCCCTCTCCACCCTGCCCCTCCCCCTCCCCGCCTCCCTGCCCCACCGTAACTCCCTCCACGGCCCGCGGCTGCTTATAAGTGTTGCTAACTCTTATTCATTTACAGCATGTTAACATACTGTCACCATTCGCTTTTTATGTACTAGTAACTATGCTGGTAATTTTGCTACTGATAATATGTGTACTTGTATTATCTAAGATACTACGCCTGAGAAGACGGCATTAGTAAATAAACATTTCAAATACACATGTGTTCTTCTTAACTCCATGTTCTGGTTTCTAAGAAATATATAACGACCGACTGTTCATGAGTTCCACGTATCCTGAGGTACTATAAGTTCATATTCTGGATTGTCTAAACATTGAGAGTTTGTTATATCCAATGTGACACTGTACCTAGCTTGCTAAGGGGTTTTTGATTACTAAGGTGAGTTTTGGGGCACCCTAATTCGCCGAGGTTCCAATCCTCTGTCCACAGTTCTGTGTGAGAACAGAAACCCTGTGACAGGGGCACCCCTGAGCCTTGCTGGAGCTTCATCACACTTGCGATACAACTCCAGCAATGCGCCACCTTTACGGCACAGATACGTCACGCATCTGTGCTGTTTTTGCCCCATGATGCGCCGCATTGTAAATGCAGCACACCATAGGTGACGGAACAGCGGCACAGAATGACTAACACATCCCTGGTGATGCGCCAGTCATCATAAATCTATCCCTATGCTTCTTATCTTGTTAGAGATGAACCGCCATATGTATCATCAAAGTTTTTTGCATTTCCTAAATAGCGAACTTTAAGGAATAAATAGCGATTCTTTACCATTCCTAGTTTGCGATGAGCTATTTGCTAATTACAAATTACCCATTCATTTCCATGCAGCAGGAGGCCCATAGGAATGAAGGTGCAATTTGCGATTAGCAATTACCTCATCGCAAATTACGAATTTTTCCGAGGGTGCAGGGGTGTCTCAAAAACACCCTGCTGCACCCCTGAAAAAGAAATTTGGGGGCATATGACGCACATAAATTTTGAAAACATTCCTTTACCTCAAAAACGATTTTCAACTCATAATTTGAAAACACTGCACATGGGGAAATGACTTAAAATGTCCTTAAGACACATAAAAGCGTTTTTTGATTGCCTTTGCAGCATGTTTCAGTCACCTTTAACATGCCTATGTAATGCAAACATTCAAAATCTAAATTTGCCATGCACAGGTGGGAGCATATTTACAAGCAATTTGCTCCACAGACAAACTTCTTACATTGAAATGGGAAAAATAACATCAGAGACTCTCAATTACCTTATAAAGAAGCAGACACCATTATGTCCTTCTCATCAATATTAAAACCATTGCTTTTTCTCAAAAACGATTTACAAGTCATAATTTGAAAACACTCCACAGCTCCTATGCACATAAAAACCCTGTCAGTACTAATACTTCACATTTTCTCCAATTACAATTTCTCAAAGAAACAAAATCTATTTGTAAAACATTTGAGACAAAGCAACATTTGAAAAACACAACTTTCTTCATAATTTTCTCCTTAAAGCACACTATTTTCTATCTAAATTAAAGAAATCTTTTCTCACCTAAGCAAATACTTTGAGTTTCAAAACAGTCTCAGAAACACACCAATTTGTCTTCAGCAGAGCAAAAGGTATGCACTCCAGAGTCTGCAGCTATCAAAAGCACAGAAATTCTTTAATTCTTCACACATATCTTTCATGTCACCCAATCAAAACTCTTCCCTCACTTTTTTTTCAAATCAAAACCCTTCCCCCCTCTGCCCCCTCTCTGCTTTTTCTGCATAGCAACCACCTCTTGCAAGACCTCTGGTGTTTCCAAGTTCACACAACAATGTTGCAATTGAACTCTGAACTCTCAGTGCACCTGCATATCCAGTGCAATCTTTCATTTTATGATTTTTTCTTCGCCACTCAAAATACATCTTTCAACGAACTCATCCATGCACCCTAACTTTCTGTTTTCAGCAATCAAAATCCACCAATCACTCTTACTGCTTCATTAACACAGAAACTCCTCAGTTTTTTTCATTTTACACTCTCATTTTTTCAACTGCCATTTCATTGCCACACTTCATCTGACTGCAGGAGAACCTTCTCTCGCCATGTTTTCTGTCTGGATTGTTGGACATAGTTACATCTATTGGGCTCAGAGGTACGCTGAAAACAGGAATTTACCTAACCTCAATTTACAAGATGTGGAAATTAAGTGGTTTGGCCACTGAGGATTAAAATGTCACCAATTGATACCATTGGTGAAAACCTTTATGCATTTGCCAAAACCTGACCTGTTAATTGTGCACTGTGGAGGTAATGATTTGGGCACTTTGACTGGGGTAGGTCTGGAAATGCTTTTAAAGGACACCTTTGAGCAATTGATGGCACTTTTTCCTCAGACTGCCTTGGTATATTCAAATATATGCCAAAGACAGAAATGGAGGTGGTCGAACCAATTTTGTCCACAAATTGAGAAATCGAGGAAGCATGTAAACAAATCTGTTTCAGCTTACATGAGAGACCATGGAATGGGCTCCCTGTACAACAATAACTTGCATTACTACATGCAAGATATCTACAGAGGAGATGGAGTTCACTTCTCAGATGAGGGCAACAGAATTTTCACTCTGAATTTAAGACTGTGCATTGGTACCTACTTATAAGTACCTAAATGTACCATAAACCCAAAAGCTCTTCTCAGAGCTACCCTACATCTGATCACTCACAATTATTATTTTACTCTAACTTTTTTCACAAATTTTCAAGAAAGTACGCTCCCCAGAACGCTTCCCGGTTCGCGAACCGGGCGCACTCCACGCAAAAAAACTAAAAAAACAATATTTTTTTTTTTGCCCTGCGAGACCCTTTTAAAGCTTCCACATCAAACCTAGGGGGTCAGGGAGGATCTACTATGCCCCCTTATGGTCATTTGCCCCTTCGCTTTGGCCTCCTCTTGTCTCTCGATCCTACCGAGAGACAAGATGGCGGCCGCTACGGACTGTTTGGAATGTTTACAGACGCCGAAGAACCAATCAGCTTCGCAAAGCTCCGTAACGCGAAAAGTACGCGAAGCGGAGCGCTGTTACAGATATATATCTTTTTTTGAACATTAATTTCTCAAAATCCACTGGAGCACATATATTGAGACCTAGCAAAGGCACATCGGGCTACCAGTCCCTACAATTTTGCCAATTTCGTGCAAATCCATTCAGCCGTTCCATTATTATTATTTTATTTTTTTTTGCCCCGCGGGGCCCTTTTAAAACCTCCACATCAAACCTAGAGGGTCAGGGAGGATCTACTATGCCCCCTTATGGTCATTTGCCCCTTCGGTTTGGCCTCCGCTTGTCTCTCGATCCTACCGAGAGACAAGATGGCGGCCGCTACGGATTGTTTGGAATGTTGACAGACGCCGGAGAACCAATCAGCTTCGCTTCACAAACCTCCGTTGCGCGAAAAGTACGCGAACTGGAGCGCTGCCCGGTCCGCTGTTACAGATATATATCTTTTTTTAAACGTTAATTTCTCAAAATCCACTGGAGCACATATATTGAGACCTACAAAAGGCACATCGGGCTACCAGTCCCTACAATTTTGCCAAGTTTCGTGCAAATCCATTCAGCCGTTCGGGCTAAAAGTGAGGCCAACCGCCCTATGGAAAACTCAATGTTAAGAACACGTTTTGGGACCCCTTTTTTTCTCGACCCCCCCTGGACGAACCCCCCCCCCAATTTTCAGGGGCTGCTCAGAAACAAAATGTGACATTTTCCTGAAAATTTCAGCCAATTCCGTCCACAAACGCCAAAGTTATTAGACATAGAATTTTCAAAAATCCCATAGAGAAAAAATCCTAACTATATATACCTACTGGCGACCGCCAGTAGGTAATATATATATATATATATCTCATGAAAGATGCTGCGGTAAGCCACTACCTAGCCTGCGATGCCGATGCCAGAGACGGAAGCAGCACCCGTCAATAATTTGCAGTAAGCAGGAGCAAAGCCGGAAATCCCACCAAGAAATCCAGCGGCACGCTAGAGTACTGTACACAGATTTTAATGGGCACACAAACAACAACGCGTTTCGGCGATACCTTTCTCAAGTTAGGGAATTGCGCTCTATCTCCTGTAGAAATACAACTCTTAATTCATAAACAAGAAAAACATACTCTTGTTTCGAAAATAAATACCAAAACGAAATTCAGAAAATACAAATAAATACCGATGGAATTGTCTAATGCCCTCAGTACTTGTAAACACAGCAATCCAGGATTTGGAAGATAAAGAATAGTAGTGCCCTAAAAAAATCCATTCAAATCTCGAATGCGGTAGTTCCATAAGCAGGTGATGGACAAAGAAGAAATAGTTCTAAACCAATAGATCCTCTGAACACGTTCTGATAATGGGCCCGATCTTATATGAAAATCAATAACATATAATTAATGCAATCAAATCTAGAACATAAATCCAGATGCGGAGCATACTTTACAAAGTGGAACTACTTTAGGCACTGCTAGTGTAAGGAATTAAATTCCTAAATACGTGGGCTGGAAGAAAAAGAATTGCTGCACAATGGAAGCGTGGAGTTGATTCTTATACATGGGTGGTTCTATGAGGCAAATCAATGACAGGGATGTGCTAAGCCTTTTTTTGGCGTTTTGGAGTAGTGCGCGCTTAGGCCCTTGTAACTTTTTGACCACATAAGGTATCCACGCCAAATTTGCGTCCTTTTCTTCCAACATCATGTGGATTCTAAAGGCGCCCAGGGTTTGTGGATTCCCTTGGAGGGGTCCCAGAAATTAACCAAAATATAGTTTTTTTTATTTGTTTTTTTCAGAAAAATGGGAAAAACGGGCTGCAAATGAAAGCCTCTGGGTTTTTCCCTGAAAATGGTATCACAAAAGGGTTTGTGGGGCTGAAATCTCAATTTTCTCAGCTTTCAGGGAATGACAGACTTTTGTCAGAGAACCGAAATTTTTCACTCAGTTTTGGCATTTTTCTGGGACATAGCCTATTTTTGCTATTTTTAGAGCTTTCCACCTCCTTCCAGTTAATGGTAGAAATGAGTTTGAAAGCAATAATGGATCCTGGAAAGCTTTACATTTTCGAAAAGTAGACAAAGTTCTGAATTCAGAAAGGGGTCATTAGTCTAAATCCATGAAGGTTTCGTTATAGAAACTAACAGTTAGATATTGGAATATTTGAAATTTTGTTGAAAAAAACAGCCTTTTGTCTCAACGTTTTCACCTATAACTTTTTCTAATTGTGACAGCTCTTGGAAAGCAATATACCGTTACATTCTTTAGACCTTCCTGGTTGTGGGGATATATAGGACTTGTAGTTTCATCAAGAACCCGACGAACCCAGATCCAAAAACTGAGCAGCAACTTGCAATGGTATTTTTTCATTTACTGGGTATAGTGCAGTTTGTCTTGGAAAATGTATACATGGAATAATCTGTATGAAAGACACCTATGTATTTCTGAATTGGGTACAAATTATAGAGTTCAGAAACAGTATATAATTGCACATTTTCAAAGTTGGGAATACTCATACTAGCATGAGAATTATTGGTCATTTTTCATAAAGATTTTTTTTTTACACAATGTCTTTCATTGAAAGGGAGAAATGCATGAAAGGTCAATTGGTAATAACAGTTGATTTACAAATCTGAATTACCCCAAGTGTCCCGATAAAAACGGTACCTCACTTGTGTGGGTCGGCCTTGTGCCTGTGGCAGGAAACGGCGCAAAATGCAACGTGGTCACACCTAAATTTTGCAGTTACAAATTGACCCTTATTTGGCAAAGTGCCTACCTGTAGTTTTTGCACCCTAGCTCTGCCGGCACCTAGGGAAACCTAGCAAACCTATACATTTTTGAAAAGTAGACACCCAGGGGAATTTAGGATGGGGTGACTCGACTGCCTACCACCAGGTTTTGTTACCCAGAATCCCTTGCAAAGCTAAGATTTTGACAAAATAAACACATTTTCCTCACATTTCTGTGGTGGAAAGTTCTGGAATCTGCGTGGATCAACAAATTTCCACCCACCCAGTGTTCCTCCAGGTCTCCCGATAAAAATGGTACCTCACTTGTGTGGGTCGGCCTTGTGCCTACGACAGGAAACGGCACAAAATGCAACGTGGTCGCACCTCAATTTCCCAGTGAAATTTTACGTTCTTTGGACAAAGAGACTACCTTTTGTTTTTGAGCCTTAGCTCAGCCAGCACCTAGGGAAACCTAGCAAACCTATACATTTTTGGAAACTAGACACCCAGGGGAATTCATAATGGGGTGACTCGTCTGCCTATCCCCAGGTTTTGTTACCTAGAATCCCTTGCAAACATAAAAATTTGACCAAAAAAACACATTTTCCTCACATTTCTGTGGTGGAAAGTTCTGGAATCTGCGTGGATCAACAAACTTCCACCCACCCAGCGTGCCCCCAGGTCTCCGGAAAAAAATGGTACCTCACTTGCGTGGGTAGGCATAGTGGCTGCGACATGAAACAGCGCAAAACGCAGCATGGTCGCACCTCAATTTCCCAGTGAAATTTAGCACGTTTCGGACAAAAAGACTACCTTTTGTTTTTGCGCCGTAGCTCTGCCAGCACCTAGGGAAATCTAGCAACCCTATACATTTTTGAAAACTAGACACCCAGGGCAATTCAGGATGGGGTGACTCGTCTGCCTACCCCCAGGTTGTGTTACCCAGAATCCCTTGCAAACATAAAAATGTGACCAAACAAACACATTTTCCTCACATTTCTGTGGTGGAAAGTTCTGGAATCTGCGTGGATCAACGAATTTCCACCCACCCAGCGTGCCCCCAGGTCTCCCGAAAAAAATGGTACCTCACTTGCGTGGGTAGGCATAGTGGCTGCGACATGAAACAGCGCAAAACACAGCATGGTCGCACCTCAAATTCTCAGTGAAATTTAGGACGATTCGGACAAAAAGACTACCTTTTGTTTTTGCGCCGTAGCTCTGCCAGCACCTAGGGAAATCTAGCAACCCTATACATTTTTGAAAACTAGACACCCAGGGCAATTCAGGATGGGGTGACTCGTCTGCCTACCCCCAGGTTTTGTTACGCAGAATCCCTTGCAAACATAAAAATTTGACCAAACAAACACATTTTCCTCACATTTCTGTGGTGGAAAGTTCTGGAATCTGCGTGGATCAACAAATTTCCACCCACCCAGCATGCCCCCAGGTCTCCCGAAAAAAAATGGTACCTCACTTGCGTGGGTAGGCATAGTGGCTGCGACATGAAACAGCGCAAAACGCAGCATGGTCGCACCTCAAATTCCCAGTGAAATTTAGCACGATTCGGACAAAAAGACTACCTTTTGTTTTTGCGCCGTAGCTCTGCCAGCACCTAGGGAAATCTAGCAACCCTATACATTTTTGAAAACTAGACACCCAGGGCAATTCAGGATGGGGTGACTCGTCTGCCTACCCCCAGGTTTTGTTACCCAGAATCCCTTGCAAACATAAAAAGTTGACCAAAAAAACACATTTTCCTCACATTTCTGTGGTGGAAAGTTCTGGAATCTGCGTGGATCAACAAATTTCCACCCACCCAGCATGCCCCATGGTCTCCCGAAAAAAATGGTACCTCACTTGCGTGGGTAGGCATAGTGGCTGCGACATGAAACAGCGCAAAACGCAGCATGGTCGCACCTCAAATTCCCAGTGAAATTTAGCACGATTCGGACAAAAAGACTACCTTTTGTTTTTGCGCCGTAGCTCTGCCAGCACCTAGGGAAATCTAGCAACCCTATACATTTTTGAAAATTAGATACCCAGGGCAATTTAGGATGGGGTGACTCGTCTGCCTACCCCCAGGTTTTGTTACCCAGAATCCCTTGCAAACATAAAAATTTGACCAAAAAAACACATTTTCCTCACATTTCTGTGGTGGAAAGTTCTGGAATTTGCGTGGATCAACAAATTTCCACCCACCCAGCGTGCCCGCAGGTCTCCCAAAAAAAATGGTACCTCACTTGCGTGGGTAGGCATAGTGGCTGCGACATGAAACAGCGCAAAACGCAGCATGGTCGCACCTCAAATTCCCAGTGAAATTTAGCACGATTCGGACAAAAAGACTACCTTTGGTTTTTGCGCCGTAGCTCTGCCAGCACCTAGGGAAATCTAGCAACCCTATACATTTTTGAAAACTAGACACCCAGGGCAATTCAGGATGGGGTGACTCATCTGCCTACCCCCAGGTTTTGTTACCCAGAATCCCTTGCAAACATAAACATTTGACCAAAAAAACACATTTTCCTCACATTTCTGTGGTGGAAAGTTCTGGAATCTGCGTGGATCAACAAATTTCCACCCACCCAGCATGCCCCCAGGTCTCCCAAAAAAAATGGTACCTCATTTGCGTGGGTAGGCATAGTGGCTGCGACATGAAACAGCGCAAAACGCAGCATGGTCGCACCTCAAATTCCCAGGGAAATTTAGCACGATTCGGATTAAAAGACTACCTTTTGTTTTTGCACCGTAGCTCTGCCAGCACCTAGGGAAATCTAGCAACCCTATACATTTTTGAAAACTAGACACCCAGGGCAATTCAGGATGGGGTGACTCGTCTGCCTACCCCCAGGTTTTGTTACCCTGAATCCCTTGCAAACATAACAATTTGACCAAAAAAACACATTTTCCTCACATTTCTGTGGTGGAAAGTTCTGGAATTTGCGTGGATCAACAAATTTCTACCCACCCAGCGTGCCCCCAGGTCTCCCGAAAAAAATGGTACCTCACTTGCGTGGGTAGGCATAGTGGCTGCGACATGAAACAGCGCAAAACGCAGCATGGTCGCACCTCAAATTCTCAGTGAAATTTAGCACGATTCGGACAAAAAGACTACCTTTTGTTTTTGCGCCGTAGCTCTGCCAGCACCTAGGGAAATCTAGCAACCCTATACATTTTTGAAAACTAGACACCCAGGGCAATTCAGGATGGGGTGACTCGTCTGCCTACCCCCAGGTTTTGTTACCCAGAATCCCTTGCAAACATAAAAATTTGACCAAAAAAACACATTTTCCTCACATTTCTGTGGTGGAAAGTTCTGGAATCTGCGTGGATCAACAAATTTCCACCCACCCAGCATGCCCCCAGGTCTCCCCAAAAAAATGGTACCTCACTTGCGTGGGTAGGCATAGTGGCTGCGACATGAAACAGCGCAAAACGCAGCATGGTCGCACCTCAAATTCCCAGTGAAATTTAGCACGATTCGGACAAAAAGACTACCTTTTGTTTTTGCGCCGTAGCTCTGCCAGCACCTAGGGAAATCTAGCAACCCTATACATTTTTGAAAACTAGACACCCAGGGCAATTCAGGATGGGGTGACTCGTCTGCCTACCCCCAGGTTTTGTTACCCAGAATCCCTTGCAAACATAAACATTTGACCAAAAAAACACATTTTCCTCACATTTCTGTGGTGGAAAGTTCTGGAATCTGCGTGGATCAACAAATTTCCACCCACCCAGCATGCCCCCAGGTATCCCGAAAAAAATGGTACCTCACTTGCGTGGGTAGGCATAGTGGCTGCAACAGGAAACGGTTCAAATCGTACGGTGGTGAATTTACATTACCTTATTGCAAAACTACCTTGATTTTGGGGGGGGGGCATCTGAGTTTGTGGCCCGGGGCTCGGTGGTATTCTTTGCAAAGTAGCAAACCCAAACAGTTCTGAAAACTAGACACCCGGGGGAGTCCAGGGAGGTATGGCATGCGTGGGTCCCCCAATGTTTTCTTACCCAGAACTCCTTGCAAACCTTAAAATTAGGTAAAAATAGCACTTTTCCAAACTTTTTGGCGTGGGATCGCCGTGCCGGAAAAAAAGTCCTACCACCCTGCGTTCCCCTTGTTCTCCCGAGTAAAAGGATACCTCACTTGTGTGGGTGCCCCAAAGCAGAACACGCCAAAAATGAATTTTGAAAAAAGTAGTTTTTAGTCATATTTAAGTTTTACAAATTAAGCACCCCACCCAGCCTGAGTCACATGCCTTTGGCCCACCCACACAAGTGAGGTATCATTTTACTCGGGAGAACAAGGGAAACACTGGGTGGTAGGACATTTGTTCCGGCAGCGAGATCCCACCCAAAAAAGTATGGAAAAGTGGGTTTTTTGACCAAAATTTCAGGTTTGCAGGGGTTTCTGGGTAGGAAAACATTGGGGGACCCACGCATGCCATACCTCCCTGGACTCCCCCGGGTGTCTAGTTCTCAGAACTGTTTGGGTTTGGTAGTTTCCAAAGATGCCTGCCAAGCCCCGGACCCCCTCAAAAAATAAGATTATTTGGCTAAAGGTAATGTTTTGGTCTCCACAGTATGAATTGGGCCTTTTCCTAAAGCAGCCGCTATGCCTACCCACGCAAGTGAGGTACCATTTTTATCAGGAGACCTTGGGGAACGCTGGGTGGGAGGTAATTTGTGTGAGCCCAGTGATGCCACGCTTTCCCACACTAAAACGTGTGAAAAAACTGATTTTTTTCCAAGCAAAAAATGAGGTTTGTAAGGGATTCTGGGTAAAGGAACGTTGGAGGATCCACGCAAGCCATACCTCCTTGGAAGCCCCCGGGTGTCTACTTTTCAGAAATGTGTGGGATTGGTAGGTTTCCCTAGATGGCTGTCTCGCACGGGGCCAAAAACCCAGGTAACCCCTCTTGCAAAAGCTAGTGGACTTAACATTTTCACCATTGTTAATTTCACCAGCTTTTGCAAGAGCGGTTACCTGGGTTTCTGGCCCCGTGCGAGACAGCCATCTATGGAAACCTACCAAACCCACACATTTCTGAAAAGTAGACACCCGGGGGCTTCCAAGGAGGTATGGCTTGCGTGGATCCTCCAACGTTCCTTTACCCAGAATCCCTTGCAAACCTCAATTTTAGCAGAAAAAAGTCAATTTTTTCACACGTTGTAGTCTGGGAAAGCGTGGCATCACTGGTCTCACACAAATTACCTCCCACCCAGCGTTCCCCCAGGTCTCCCGATAAAAACGGTACCTCACTTGCGTGGGTAGCCATAGTGGCTGCAACAGGAAAAGGTCCAAATCTAACGGTGGTGAATATAAAATACCCTGAAGCAATATAACTTTGATTTTGGGGGGGGGCACCTGAGTTTTTGGCCCGGGGCTGGGTGGTATTCTTTGGAAAGTAGCAAACCCAAACAGTTCTGAAAACTAGACACCCGGGAGAGTCCAGGGAGGTATGGCATGTGTGGGTCCCCCAATGTTTTCCTACCCAGAACTCCTTGCAAACCTTAAAAATAGGTAAAAATAGCACTTTTCCAAACATTTTGGCGTGGGATCGCCGTGCCGGCAAAAAAGGCCTACCACCCTGCGTTCCCCTTGTTCTCCCGAGTAAAAGGATACCACACCTTAACAGAGTTACTCAAAAGTCAAACATTCAAGCACGGCTATCTATTCCTCAAAGACACACACATACAGGTTGGATTTGGCACGAGGGCGAGTGATGGTTCAGTACATAAAATTTTATTAACAAGATATTTCAAAAAAATGAAATGCTCTGTCAATAAATAAATGCATAAAAACCGAACCAGTGACTCGCAACTTGTGAGCTGTAAAGCCACGACAAGGCACCAACCGTTTTACAGGCCATTCACGCACCTTTCATACCTGATACAAACCAGACCATTGACACCATCCGAATGGAAAAGCAACACATAACAACAATCACAATAAGGGGCAAGGTACACCCTACTGCAGAAAGAGAAAAAAAAATTATTACTACACACCCATCTAATCCGCAAGCACACACACATACTGGTTGGATTTGGCACGAGGGTGAGTGATGATTCAGTACATACAATTGTATACGCAAGTAATTTCACAAAAATGAAATACACTGTGTATAATTGAAAGTATGATAAACTGAACCACTGACTCTCAGCTCGTGAGCTGTAAAGCCACGTCAAGGCACCAACCGCTTTACAGGCCATTCATACACCTTTCGTACGCGTGACACATACAAAACATTCACACCGCCAGCCGCGGACCCATCACATTCCAACACTCACACCAGCAAACAGCGCCATTCAAGGGCCCATCACTTTCACACGCCCACATTTCGGACACTGCAACTACACAAAATGATGGACTGTTTGGAGTGTCACTCAACTAGCAGTGTGTGTAGTGACCAACAGAAAGTAACTACTCACACACCGCCTGCCGAGCGCCAGTCCACCCACACCACCATCCAAGCACCAGACCATGCACACCGCCAGCCAAACACCACTCAGCGCACACCGACAGCCAAGTACCACTCCACACACACCACCAGCCAAGCATCACTCCACGCACACCACCAGCCAAGCGCCACTCCACACACACCGCCAGCCAAGCACCACTCCGTGCACAGACAGCCAAGTACCACTCCATGCACACCACCAGCCAAGCGCCCCTCCACACACACCACCAGCCAAGCGCCACTCCACAAACACAACACCAGCCAAGCACCACTCCGTGCACAGACAGCCAAGTACCACTCCACGCACACCGTCCAGCCAAGCGCCACTCCACACACACCGCCAGCCAAGCACCACTCCACACACACCGCCAGCCAAGCACCACTCCGTGCACAGACAGCCAAGTACCACTCCACGCACACCGTCCAGCCAAGCGCCACTCCACACACACCGTCCAGCCAAGCACCACTCCACACACACCGCCAGCCAAGCACCACTCCACACACACCGCCAGCCAAGCACCACTCCGTGCACAGACAGCCAAGTACCACTCCATGCACACCGTCCAGCCAAGCGCCCCTCCACACACACCGCCAGCCAAGCACCACTCCACACACACCGCCAGCCAAGCACCACTCCGTGCACAGACAGCCAAGTACCACTCCATGCACACCACCAGCCAAGCGCCCCTCCACACACACCACCAGCCAAGCGCCACTCCACAAACACAACACCAGCCAAGCACCACTCCGTGCACAGACAGCCAAGTACCACTCCACGCACACCGTCCAGCCAAGCGCCACTCCACACACACCGCCAGCCAAGCACCACTCCACACACACCGCCAGCCAAGCACCACTCCGTGCACAGACAGCGAATTACCACTCCATGCACACCGTCCAGCCAAGCGCCACTCCACACACACCGCCAGCCAAGCACCACTCCACACACACCGCCAGCCAAGCACCACTCCGTGCACAGACAGCGAATTACCACTCCACGCACACCGTCCAGCCAAGCGCCACTCCACACACACCGCCAGCCAAGCACCACTCCACACACACCGCCAGCCAAGCACCACTTCGTGCACAGACAGCCAAGTACCACTCCATGCACACCACCAGCCAAGCGCCCCTCCACACACACCACCAGTCAAGCACCACTCCACGAACACCACCAGCCAAAGACAAATCCAAATACAACACCAGGCAAGCGCAAGAGCACGCACACCGCCAACCAAACACCAGACCACGCACACCGCCAGTCAAGCACCAGTCCGCAGACACCGCCAGACAAGCACCAGTCCACAGACAACGGCAGTCAAGCGCCAAACCATGCACACAGTCAGACAATGGACACTACACGCAAACCAACATCATACTTTAGTTTTTTTTGAAAATAAAAGAGAAACAAAAACAAATTGCAAATTGATACAAATCTACTAACTCGACAACTAAATCTAAAAAGACTACACAAATACAAACTTTGAAACTGAACAATAACTATTACAGAATAAAGACCAACCAGTTCACTTTACCACTCATTGATACTCCCAAAATTTCTTTTGCGTCTGGTACAATCTAAAACAAGCAGGTACACACAGCCCGGGGTTTGAAGGGCAGTCGGGGCAGTACATGCGAACCTCCTTCCGCAAACCTCTTCGCCAACAGACTCTACATCTCCGACTGGGAAAGTCTTTTGAGGTTGTAGGAGGAATTGTATCAGGAAAGTGGTGATCTTTCAATCTGGCAACATCCTCCACCACTCCAACTCTACGAACACTTGCCTGTTCCACTAAAACAAGGCTGCCTATTACAGACTCCTGAAACTTTACAAAAGACAACTTTGACTGGGGACAAGATTTCTGGAACACAATAAAAGCATTAAAGGTTGCCAAGTGGAAAAGATGGATAGCCAACTTCTTGTACCAAATGTAAGCCTTACGAAGAGCAGCATACGGTTCCAACCTCTGATCAACTCTGTCAACACCACCCATGTACTTATTGTAGTCCAGTATGCACACAGGTTTGCGCACTTCTGCAACCTGACCCCAAACTTTCCGCGGTTCAGTGCTTTCATCATGTATTGTAGTCAACATGTAGACATCTCTCCTGTCTGTAAACTTGACAACTAGAAGCTCCTCACAACGCAAAGCACTGCACTGTCCCGGAGCAAGCTTTCGACAAACAAGTTCTTTTGGGAAACCTTTACGGTTTGAGCGGATTGTGCCACAAGCAACAGTGTCCACTTTGGCCAATTCCCTGAACAACCGCACACCAGTGTAGAAGTTATCGACATACAAATGATGGGCTTTGTTAAAAAATCCACGACCAAGTTCCCACACAATTTTCTCAGTCACTCCAAAAGTCGACGGACAACCAGGGGGGTTAATCCTGGATTCCTTACCAGTGTACACCCTAAAATTAGAGACATATCCAGTCTCACTGTCACACAGCATATACAGTTTGATTCCATAGCGTGCCCTCTTACTAGGAATGTATTGCCGAAATACCAAGCGGCCCTTGAACAATAGCAAAGACTCATCCACTGCAATTTCTTTCCCAGGATAAAAGATCTCAGAAAATCGATCAACCAAATGATCAATGACAGGCCGAATCTTGAAAAGATGGTCACAATCAGGGTGATCTCGTGGCAAAGCAAGACTATTGTCAACAAAATGCATCATCCGCAGCATAAGCAAATACCTATCACGAGTCATGACTGCCGGAAATATAGCTGTTGCCATCAAGGGACTAGTAGACCAATATGAAGCCATTGATGGTTTCCTAAGCAAGCCCATCAAAAGAGTTAAACCCAAAAACTTTTTCATCTCCTCCAAATTGGTGGGAGTCCACCGGGTAGCTCTAGCGTGGGGCTTAAGGCTGGCACTGTTCACCCTCAAAAAAATTTCAGCATACAAATTAGTCTGCTCTACAATCTCTGCCAAAAACACATCATCCATAAACAACTTGAAAAAATCAATAGGCAAAAAGTTTTCAGTGTTCACCCTACACCCTGGAACACCAGTAAATTCAGGCAATGCCGGCTGCACCATGCCTGGTGCAACCCAGAGGTCAGAACTTTCATCGTCAAGTCTTGCAGCCCAGCTAACTCTTGTCTCACAACACCAACTGGAAGTCTAGCAGCCCCAGGCTGCAGCCCAGATGTCTCTTGCCGCACAATTGGCACATCACTGTCCTCCGCAACCACAGGCACAACCATGTCCTCCAAAACCGTAAACACAGCAATGTCCTCCCCAACCACAGGCACATCATCCACACCAAAAGTAGCTTCATCAGCACTCAAAGTGTCTTCATCATCAGATGAAGCCATGCGTAGAGAAAACTCACTACCTGAATCTTCACCTCCCACCTCTGGCTCAGAATCAGAGTCAGACTCTGGACCATGGTCAGAGGAAGAATCAAAAAGCATTCCAACAACTTGCTGAGCAGTAATCCGGCAGGCTAGCCATTATCGTTACAAATAAAGGAGTCTGCACAAACAACTCACCAACCCCAACACTGCGCAAAGTAAGATAAAAATGTAAGACTTTTTCACCAAAAAATAGATTTAGAAAAAATATACAATTCACTTACAAGACACAACTACACTCACCAGCACCTACTCTGCAAAGACACAGCAAATAGGCAACGATATCCCACTAGAAAGAAGAAGAAAAAAAACTTACATCTACAGAAGGACACATCAAAAACAAATGCAAAACATGTTTTACAATCACAACAAACAGCAACAACACATACTCGTATTACTACACACTTTGCAAAATAAACAATTACATTACAATTGAACAAAAAAAAGGTCTCTTACCAAACACATGCAACTACATAAACAGCAGAACAACAGAACCACCAGTAACAGAACCGCACACTGCAACAATCTAAAGAGAAAAAAAAAAACACATTAGAAGAAACAAAAACAACACACATCACAACATGCTATGTCACAGGGTATGTCACAAATGGGGTGTCTGTCCCCAAGGGGGGGAAGATTATAAATCATTATAAACGTGGGCCCCCTGGAAGCAACCGTACGGAGGGCAGAGAGGCCAAATAAAGACACGGCAGAACATACTGAAAACAAATGGGCCCAAGGAAGCAACCCTTGGCCAAGGGGTCGCTCCCTATAAAAAACAAAAACCTGGAGTACAGTGGGCTTTTCTATCCCCCCCCTGGGACCAGAAACTGTAAAGGGGGGGGGCAGAATAGTCTACAATATTTATAATGCCCCCTGGAAGCGACCCTTGCCCAAGGGGTCGCTTCCTTTATAAATATACTAAAATCCCTGGTGTCTAGTGGGCTTTTCTACCCCCCCTGGGTCCAGATGTGGCCCAAAAAATGGGTGATCTGCCCCCAGGGGGGGCAGACAAGTCTAAAAAAAATGATGGGCCACTAGGAAGCGACCCTTCCCCAAGGGGTCGCTTCCTTTACAATTAGTAATAAATCCCTGGTGTCTAGTGGGCTTTTCTGCCCCCCCCTGGGTCCAGATCACGCGCTAACATGGGCGATCTGCCCCCAGGGGGGGCAGAAAAGTCTGGATTGAAAAATGATGGCCCTAGGAAGCGACCCTTCCCCAAGGGGTCGCTTCCTTTACAATTATAAATAAATCCCTGGTGTCTAGTGGGCTTTTCTGCCCCCCTGGGTCGAGATCGCTCGCTAAAACGAGCGATGTCGACCCAGGGGGGGCAGAAAAGTCTGAATTATAAAAAATGTGCCCCTGGAAGCGACCCTTGCCCAAGGGGTCGCTTTCTTTTCAAACAAAAACAATCCCTGGTGTCTAGTGGGCTTTTCTGCCCCCCCTGGGTCGAGATCGCTCGCTAAAGCGACCGATGTCGACCCAGGGGGGGGCAGAAAAGTCTGAAAACATAAAATTCGCCCCTGGAAGCGACCCTTGCCCAAGGGGTCGCTTCCTTTACAATTATAAATAAATCCCTGGTGTCTAGTGGGCTTTTCTGCCCCCCCTGGGTCGAGATCGCTCGCTAAAACGAGCGATGTCGACCCAGGGGGGGCAGAAAAGTCTGAATTATAAAACATTAGCCCCTGGAAGCGACCCTTGCCCAAGGGGTCGCTTCCTTTTCAAACAAAACAATCCCTGGTGTCTAGTGGGCTTTTCTGCCCCCCCTGGGTCGAGATCGCTCGCTAAAGCGACCGATGTCGACCCAGGGGGGCAAAAAAGTCTGAAAACATCAAATTAGCCCCTGGAAGCGACCCTTGCCCAAGGGGTCGCTTCCCTTCCAAACAAAAACATCCCTGGTGTCTAGTGGGGGCATTACTGGTGCAGGATCGCGACGCTGTGCGCGATCCTGAACCAGGAATGCCCTGCATTGGGACATCAGGGGAGAGGAAACAATGTTTCCTCCCCCCCCGATGCCTCAAGGCACCGAGAAATGGCCCCCCCGCCCCACCGGAGACCAAAAAACCTACCTTGCAGCTGGACGCGCTGGAAAGAAATGGCTTCCAGCGCGTCCAGTACTTCCTGATGACGTCGGCGTGCGCGACAGCGCGCTGACGTCACCAGGAAGTGCGGGGGGGCCCGGGGGGAGCAGCGCGAAGTCTTCCGCTGCCACCCCCCCTAAAACAAGCACGATCGGACCCCCAGGGGGGGACCGACAGCGCTCCCCCCGAGGGCTGTACTGATGACGGAGCGGTTCCGTCATCAGCACAGCCCAACCGATGCTGATGACGGAACCGCTCCGTCATCAGCATCGAAGGGGTTAATGCAAACAAGGAAATCCAAATGTATATCATATTTTTTTACAAAACAGTTTCAATACCATAAAAGGGTAATGTACCCCATTTCAGTTCTGCATCTCAAATGCATGTTTTTACAAGGTAATGTACCTTGCTGTATGGGCGACAATATAAATATGTTACAATCATAAATATCTGGGTGGTATAACATCACATGGAGTGGGCAATACCTGTGTAGGTGCGCCCCTAAACCCAAACAAGTGAGAAAATGTATACAAAGTGATATTCAAAGGGTAAACATAGGCAGTGAGAAAATTAATATCCACTGTCGGTCCAAAAGGGAAAGTTCAATTCCATTACTCGAATTGATAACCCAGGATTAATATCGAAATACGATAGGCACCCTGCTGCAGATGAAAATTCGTCAGGCAAATTATATTGCAATTGCAGCCATAATGTTGCGTATATGTTGGTACGATCTCCATTATAGGCCAACTACGTGTCCCCAATTAAAATTAAGTGACCAATATAAACAGCCGATGCTGGAAGTGAAGAAACAGTTGTGCGTCAGAAAGGAGAAGAAAAGGAGCATAACCTTAGCCTCTTATGACAACCAACTATGCAGGATGAATAATGAACCATATGGGAGGGCTAAAATATTTTTCCCCACTGTTGGGCCCATGTGGGATTTTAGTGTTGAGCTTCATAATGTATTGTGATTCTGCTATCCGGAGTTGCCTTTCCCTGTCTCCTCCCCTGGGAAGTGGCAAGATCATGTCAATTCCCCAAAATGTGATTAGTTTGCAGTTGTTCTGATGTTTTTCATTAAAATGCCTGGCCACCGGATAGCTAAAATCAAGGTTGGTAACTGCTTGCATATGCTGTAAAATTCTTGTCTTGAGATGAAACTTTCTGCTCCCGATATACCTCAGGCCGGACAGGCATTCTAATGCATATATTACAAATCACTTGTACAAAAGTAATTAATTTTGTGATTTTTTTGGTTCCAGTTTTAGAGCCTGTGACGGTATATTGATCTCTATTTCTGCTATTTCGATAGGAATTACATTTAACAAAGACTATCAGAGAACTCAACCATGTAGTACTAGCAGGATCCCCCTGATAACTGTGGACCAGCCGGTCCTTCAAAGACTTAGATATTTTGTATGTTATATGCGGGGCCTTGCCAATTTGTTGGCCTATTACTGGATCAGTTTCTAGCAGACTCCAGTGTCGCTTCATGATTTTGCAGATTACATTAGACCTTCTGTTAAAGGTTGTAATCATTCTGGGAATCATGATTTTCGTATTTTGATCTGGTTTAGATCTGAACAAAACATAATTCTGATTCGATTTATCAATTTTCTTAGCAGAATTCGACAAAACTTAATTGCTGTAGCTGCGCTGAAAAAAACTTTCTTTCATAATCTCATGTTCTTTCTTGTAACCCGTTTCCGAGCTGCAATTGTGGTGAGCTTGAAGGAGCTCCCCATAGGGGATACTGTTGACTATGGGCATGAAGGAACGTATTGCCCGCCATTTCCTTCCTAAACAGACTAGTAACTAACTGATTGTTTTCAATATCAATGGCCACGTCCAAGACATGGCTTGGCAGTTCGGGCTGGACTGTTCCCATGAGGCACAGGGTCAGACTGATTTGCATATAGCCATGTCTGAAATGGGGTGGCTGAGTGGGCTATGGAATGGTGATGGATTAAACCCAGATCAGTTGACTGGGGGTGTGTGTTTGATTTGCTCAAACGCTCCGTCCATCATCCCCTTTTGTATCGCCCACGTCCAAGAACTCACAGTGCCTATCACTTATTTTATATGTGAAACCAAGATTCAAGTTATTATTCTGTAGATTGTCTATGAATACTTCTGACCGCTCCCTAGATCCATCCCAAATCAGAAACAGGTCATCTATGTACCTGATCTAGATTGGGATGTGTTCAGTGAATTTTTCATATTCCTCCACCAACACAGTTAGTTCCTCCCACCAGCCTAGGAACAGATTTGTCAGGCTGGGGGCAAAACTAGTGCCCATCGCAGTTCGAGACTTCTGATGGTACAGTTGTTATTCAAAAATAAAGATGTTCTGATTAAGACAATACAACATCATTTGTTCAAGCATTGCAGTATGTTCCCATGGAGAAATGTGTCATCCCCGAAAATAGTACATACATGCTTCCACCCCTTGGGCTTGATCAATGCAAGTGTACAGAGAGCACACATGTAGTGCTACCATTAGGAAATGTTCTTCCCATCTCACTTCATCGAATCGTCGTAGGAAGTCTGCGCTATCTCTGCAATAAGATCTTAGATTCAGGACAAATGGTGACAGATATAGATCCAGGAAGATTGAGGTATTTTCCAGAAGACCTCCATTAGAGGATACAATAGGTCTCCCTGGTGGTCTAGTAGGATGTTTATCAATCTTAGGCAGCAAGTAAAAACATGGTACCCAAGGGTTATCTGTATTTAAGAAATTATATTCCCCATCATCAATCTGACCTGTTCCCCACCAACCTTTCAACAGATCATACTACTTAGTGATAGAGGACATAAACATTTCCCATCCAATAGGTTCATAACATTGTGTGTCCCCCAATTGCCTTAAGGCTTCATTGTTGGATTGCTGAATGTCCATACCACCAACGTTCCCTCCTTTATCTAAGGGTTTCACAATTACTGTTTTGTCGTTTGTTAGTTCAGCAAGAGCCATTCTCTGTGTTGGGGATACATTGTCCCACTGTTTTTTGAGGGGGTTAATCTCGCAACCTATTAAGCTCTTTAATCATGACCATATTGAAAGTTTCGATGTTATCATGAGGAACATTGGGATTAAACACCAATTTAGGTTTCAATCCACTGTGACCTGCTGTGTCCGAAGAGAACGCTAATTGCTGCAGAATTCTTCCTTTGACATGCTTTAGTATTTCCATGATATTTGAGATGCAGAACTGTAAGGGGGTGCATTACCCTTTTATGGTGTTGGAACTGTTTTGTAAATAAATATGATATGCGCTTGGATTTCTTTGATTGCAATAATTATATCAACTCTACGCTTCCATTGTGCAGCAAATCTTTTTCTTCCTGCCCATTTATGTAGGAATCCAATTCCTTACGCTAGCAGTGCCTAAAGTAGTTCCACTTTGTAAAGTATGCTCTGCATCTGGATTTTTGTTCTAGAGTTGATTGCATTAATTATATGTAATTGATTCTCATATTAGATCGAGCCCGATATCAGAAAGGATTCAGTGCGTCTATTGGTTTTGAAGTATTTCTTTATTGTCCATCATTTCCTTATAGAACTACTGCATTTGCAATTTGAATGGATTTTTTTAGGGCACTCCTATTCTGTATCTTCCAAATCCTGAATTGCTGTGTTTACAAGTACTGGGGGCATTAGACAATTGCATCTGTATTTATTTGTATGTTGGAGATTTTGTTTTGGTATTTATTTTTGAAACAAAGGTATCTTTTTCTTGCTCATGAATTAAGAGTTGTATTTATACAGGAGATAGAGCGCAATTCCCTAACTTGAGAATGGCATCGCCGAAAAGCGTTGCTTGTGGGTACATTAAAATCTGTGTACTGTCGTCTGGTGTGCCACTGGATTTCTTGGTGGGTTTTCCTGATTTGTTCCTGCTTTCTGCAAATATATATATATATATATATGTATATATATATATTTGGCTTTTGCATGGTTTTCGATCGCTTTGAAAGTGGGCAATTTGAGATGCAGTGAACCCGGAATGTAAATTACACCTTTAACAGACATCATCCACTGGAGGATACAAAATGTGGAGGGACTTAAAACTGCAAGTACCTCAATACACCTGGTCAACCCATCTGGGCGTACATTAGGGAGTGAGCAATATAAAAACTGGTGATGGAACTGTTGTTTTTTTTGCCCCTCATTTGATATCTCAGCTTACCTCAGAAGAAGATCAATATTGATCAAAACATGTCAGGACTTTGCCAGCATTCGTTAAAGGGATTTAAATCACTGTGGAGTGTGGCTATCTCCTTTCTCCAAGAGGAAGTTTGTGTTGTATATCAAACTGCGTGGTTCAGCCGTTAGGCTGCACCACCAGCAAGAGTGCCTAATTTTCCCTAAACTAAATCGCTCTTTGTGTTCACTGAAAAACGTAACGGCAATGGCACTGCCAAAGACTGACTTTGGCATGGTTTTCAATTGCCTTGAAAGTGGGCGAGTTGAGATGCAGTGACCCCGGAATGTAAATTACACCTTTAACAGACATAATCCACTGGAGGATACAAAATGTGGAGGGACTTAAAACTGCAAGTATCACAATACACTTGGTCAATTAATATGGGCGTCCACCAGAGGGCGAGCAATATAAAAACTGGTGATGGAACTGTTCGTATTTTTGCCCGTCAATTAATGTCTCAGCTTACCTCAGAAGAAGATCAATATTGATCAAAACATGTCAGGACTTTGCCAGCATTCGTTAAAGGGATTTAAATCACTGTGGAGTGTGGCTATCTCCTTTCTCCAAGAGGAAGTTTGTGTTGTATATTAAACTGCGTGGTTCAGCCGTTAGGCTGCACCACCAGCAAGAGTGCCTAATTTGCCCTAAACTAAATCGCTCTTTGTGTTCACCGAAAAGCGTAAGGGCAATGGCACCGCCAAAGACTGACTTTGACATGGTATTCGACCGCCTTGAAAGTGGGCGATTTGAGGCGCAGTGAACCTGGAATGTAAATTAGACCTTTAACATACATCATCCACTGGAGGATACAAAATGTGGAGAGACTTAAAACCGCAAGTACCACAATACACTGGGTCAAGCCATCTGGTGATGGAACTGTTCTGTTTTTTTGTACCTCATTTGATGTCTCGGCTTACCTCCGAAGAAGATCAATGATGATCGGAACATGTCAGGACTTTGGCGGCATTAATTATAGGGATTTGAATCACTGTGGCTATCTCCTTTCTCCAAGAGGAAGCTTGTGTTGTGGATATATATATATATATATATATATATATATATATATATATATATATATCCAACAAAATGCTGCTAGAGTGGTTTCCCTTCCATGCGACGATAGCGCTAGTCAGTGGCAGCAGCAGCCACTCTTTATGACAGTAGATTTCCAATTACACGCAAATGAGTAAATCAAAAGGTGGCACACCAAGGAACTGCACAAAAGATTGATTGTGCACCAAAGCTTTTAGGGACGACACGTTTCAGCGTTTGCCTTATTCAAGTTATTTCCTCATTTTCACTTCCCAAAGAAATAGACACAAATGTTCATAAACATAGAAGAAAGCATGCTGCTGTCGTAAACATAAACAGTGTGTGCCGCATCAATTCATTGGTGTACAATTTTAAATATGATAATGTTGCCTAAACTCAATTCAAGAGATGCCCAATAATTCATTTTAAACATTTCAATGAAGCATGACATTTGATTCGGGCACCGCATTTAAATCATACGGCAAGTTCGCACATGCGCAGATCAATTCCAGCTATCAGTTGTTTTGCCGATTCAATGTTTTCATGCTTTATTTGGTTGTTACATTTCAATTTACCGGGACAATCAGATAGTGTAGTATAGTACTGTAATACTATCCCTGAGGTAAACAATTTTATTTAATAGCCATACTGTGCGACTGCATGTATAAAGACGCTGGATCTAAGACATAATATCGACAGACAGAATATAGACATACAAAAATATCGAAGCAAAAATATCGACATCAACAATATTGAAGTTCTATCTACATAAAGGTAAGTACAAAAATATCGAGAAAAAAATATCGTTGTACAAAAATATCGAAGTAAAAAATATTGTTTTTTTAAATGTATTAATAATTATTTAAAATAATTTGAAAATACATATAATTTAACAAATTATAGATATAAACATTAAAACATATTTAAAAAATAATAACTAATACATATACATTTTAAATAAATTAAAAACTCTACATATAAATTAATATATATACTTACTCCACATATTGCACCAGTAGGGAAAGCATTGGATAGCGTAGGGGTAAAAATTACTATTCCCACTCCAGTGAGTGCAACAGTAGAGAAAACGTTGGATAGCGTAGGGGTAAAAATTACTATTCCAACTCCAGGGGGTGCAACAGTAGGGAAAGCACTGGATAGTGTAGGGGTAAAAATGTATATTCCAACTTCAGAGGGTGCAACAGTAGGGAAAGCGTTGGACAGCGTAGGGTTAAAAATTACTATTCCCACTCCAAAGAGTGCAACAGTAGGGAAAGCGTTGGATAGCGTAGGGGTAAAAATTACTATTCCCACTCCAGAGGGTGCAACAGTAGGGAAAGCGTTGGATAGCGTCGGGGTGAAAATTACTATTCCCACTCCAGAGAGTGCAACAGTAGGGAAAGCGTTGGATAGCGTAGGGGTAAAAATTACTATTCCCACTCCAGAGGGTGCAACAGTAGGGAAAGCGTTGGATAGCGTATAGGTAAAAATTACTATTCCCACTCCAAAGGGTGCAGCAGTAGGGAATGCATTGGATAGCGTGGGGGTAAAAATTACTATTCCCACTCCAGAGAGTGCAACAGTAGGGAAAGCGTTGGATAGCGTAAGGGTAAAAGTTACTATTCCCACTCCAGAGGGTGCATCAGTAGGGAAAGCGCTGGATAGTGTAGGGGTAAAAATTACTATTCCCACTCCAGAGGGTGCAACAGTAGGGAAAGCATTGGATAGCGTGGGGGTAATAATTACTATTCCCACTCCAGAGAGTCCAACAGTAGGGAAAGCGTTGGATAGCGTAAGGGTAAAAATTACTATTCTCATTCCAGAGGGTGCAACAGTAGGGAAAGCATAGGATAGCGTGGGGGTAATAATTACTATTCCCACTCCAGAGAGTGCAACAGTAGGGAAAGCGTTGGATAGCGTAAGGGTAAAAAGTACTATTCTCACTCCAGAGGGTGCAACAGTAGGGAAAGCGCAGGATAGCGTTGGTGTAAACATTACTATTCCCACTCCAAAGGGTGCAACAGTAGGAAAAGCGTTGGATAGCGTGGGGGTAAAAATTACTATTCCTACTCCAGAGGGTGCAATAGTAGCGAAAGTGCAGGATAGCGTAGGCGTTATATTAACATACTTATCAATTACATATTTTTTTAAAGAAAAAAATATGTAATATTTTATTTACAAAAATATATTACTAAATACCAAATATTTATAATGAATTTTTACTAAAATAACAAAAAATTACTTCCCACACTACTCCCCCTTTAACACACAACACACTACACACAAAAAACACAATTAATCTAAATTTCAATTAATCAATTAATAACAATTAATGTTATTAAATTGATGTGATTATAAATTAACTAATTGACAAATATTAATTACCAATTAATGACCAATTAATAATTAATTAACAAGAAATGTACAAGAATAAACAATATTTATTAATACATTATTTATAATTATTATTATAAAATAATTTTGAAGAACTAATTAACAATTGATTAACAATAAATACCAATAAATAAATACAATCTCTTTAATTAATTTAATTTAATTATTCACACCCTATTCCCCTATCAACACACAACCCACTACACATAAATAAATCACATAAAAAATGTAATTATCATTTAATCACTTAATAATAATTAATTACCAATTAATTATGAATTAACAATAGCAAAAAATAACAAAAAATATTACTACATTAACTCCGATTAATTTAAATAACTAATTAATAATAATTAATTACCAATTAATTATTAATTACCAATTAATTATTAATCAAAAATATTTAAAAAATAATTAATTAATTATAATTAAATTACTACCCATCCTATTCCCCTATAAAACCACAACCCGCTCTGATACTAATGTAAACAAAATTACCAATTTCTAAACATACATTAAAAAACATGTTTAACAAACATATAAACTACATAATAAAATACATAACACTAAACAAAATGTCGACATTAATAACATAGATACCTTAAAATCGATATTCTGTCCATCGATATTATTGCACATCGATATTCTATACCATTGAAATTAAAACATCGATATTATTGTATATCGATATTTTAATTTCGATATTTTGGCTACCTACCAAAGACGCTATTACCTGGAGCTCCAGTTAACGTAATCAGAAAGTCTCAATGCATGTCAATGGCTAAAAACTTAGTCTATAGTCGGTGTGGTGGAAATATATAAGGTAAGGGGCAAGGTGTGCTGCATGGGAATAGAATTTTGTGTGTGAGTGCATAAGTGTATATTACATTGTCAGTGTTGTTGTGATAGATGGGATGAGCTCGTGGGGCTTGTCCTGCAATGCAACTCACATGAGTTGCTGAATTTGGCTCAAAATTCATTTTATTGCTAATCACATTGATTATTTCTGAATAATTATATCTTATTTTGGGGAATTTGAATGTATAGATGTCTTAATTAAACCTTGCTGGTTAGATCAGTGTTTATGGCCAAAATGTATTTATACATTTATTCCATATAAACAGCACACTAAAGATTCCCCCTTTTCTCAACAGACTTGTCTTGTGGCGTTTGTAGCTTTCGAAAACAATCCCAAATGAATCATCAACTTTGCATCTCACACTAAAAGCATTGATGTTTTAGTTGATAAGCGTGTCTCTGGACCTATGGTTGGAATTAGATAGTCTATGTTTTCCAGATTTAAAAAAGGTTCCCAATCTTCTGGAATGACAAACCCTATCATATCATTTTGTACTACAAAGAGTCCTTGTAAAGATGTTCTATCTGATGCAGATGGTACTAAATAACACCTGAAATGTCCCACTTTTGCCTACAAATGCTATACCTCTGACAATTTTAAAAGGAAATGAAGAAAGTGTAACCATTTATGGCTTGAATGTTTAGTACAGAATTGATAAAAAACGTTGGATGTCTGAAACAAAGAGTGAAGGTTGCAGAACAGAAAATATGTGATGATAATGAAGATATGGATGCCATGGCCATTAAAATTAATTGAAAAATTGAAGCTTGAAGAGAAATAGGGAGGATGTTTAAAACAAAATAGCAATTATAACCTTTAGAGTGTGGTCTCCAGAAAACTTAGGGAGAAAATAAAATTGATTTTCTTGAGCAATACATTGAAAAGAATTGTTGGATTCCTCACTATTTATATCTACAGTGGGATGTTCATTTGTGTTCAAAATACCCCTCCTCCAGTAAGCCTGAAAACCTTTTCCAGGAAAAACCTAATGTAATAACGACAATTACTGCAGCAAAAGAAAGTTATGATCTGGACACATCCCAAGACACAGCCACCATGACAGTCAATGTAAGGAAAGAAATTACAATGAAGAGGCTGAAATCCTTTCATTAAAGTTAGTCTGATTCATTCTTTTCTGTTCAAGGTTACTTACAGGGAAAAGGCTATTATTTAGTGAGATAAAAACCGGTTCACAAAACTCCAAGGCAATTTAAAGTTACTGAGCTACAATTGTGTCAGCTGGGGTCTTTCACTTCTGGTATCCTTAGCCCACCAGACCAAGTGCCCCTTTCAGCACTTGACTCCCATGGTAGCACAGGAGATTAGTCTAAGGCTAACTCAGTGAGGTTTTTTTTAGGTTAGAAACACCAAACTCAGCATTACACAAAATAGCACTTTAAAAATAATTGTCAGTGTGTTTTTTGTTAAAAATGAAATGTACATCAATACCCAAATAAATACAAAATCACATTAAAACCACATTACCAACATGCATAAGCTGATAGGTATAAAGTGGGCGACATCTTGGAGTGGTGTGCTGTGCACTCGGTTTGGGTGACATCGTCGAGCGCTCTAGCGCTCCGGCTGAGGCGAGGGATGCCTATTTAAAGCTCCCCTAACCGTGCAGCGGTTCTGCGCAGCGGGTGTGCCTTCGCTGTGCCTGAGTCGTGCCAGAGTCCTGCCCGTCTGCGCCCGTCAGCGCTAAGGAAGCGCGGGCCGGGGCAGTACTCTTTGCCTGCTGGTCCTCAGGATGACAGCACCTATGATCAGATACCTAAGGGACGACTTGCTGGCTATTCGGGGATTGACCACTGCCTGTGTTCTCCCCCCAGTGGCGCCGACATGCGGCCCTTATTGCTGCACTTGCGGTGGATGGTCATTCCCCCCCCCCCTCTCGCATCGGGTCCTTAGATCCCTCATCCCGGCAGATTTGTGTGCCAGGAGTGCGTGACATTACCATCTGGAACTTGAATGCCAGGTCCCTGGTAAAACATCATTTGGAGATATTTAATCTTCTTACTAACGAGTCCCCTGATGTGCTGTTTTTGACGGAAACCTGGTTGTAGGATTCGGACCTTTCTATACTTAACTTAGCCTTCTCCCCTGACTACGCTGTGTTTACTCTTAACCGTGGAACTAGAGGGGGTGGAATTGCGATGGCGGCTAAGCTGTGTTACTCATGTGTATGGAAGGATTTAAAGCTCTCAGGGTGTGAATGTGCTCGTTTCAAAATCTCTTTTAACCACCATTTCACCTTTTCGGGTCTTTTAATACATCGTCCCCCGGGCTGCGATGCTGCCTTTAGGGCCGCTCTCCCGGATTTTATTAGCACGGAGGCACTAGGATGTGCGAATTTTAATGTCCTTGGTGACCTCAACCTGCATTTAGACTGTTCTCTCTTGCCCGTTATTCGGACCTTTATGGCTGATTTAGAAGCCCTACAGCTCTTCCAGCTGGTAACTTTCCCTACTCATCGTGATGGGCATATACTCGACCCGCTCTTTACTAACTTAGAGGGTATTAAAATATGCTGCCCTATCCAGCTGATCTGGACGGACCACATGTTAGTGAAAATGACTGTCCCTATGTCTAAACCCCTTTTTATTTCCCAGAATAAAACTATCCTTACACGACGCTGGAACAAATTAAAATTAGAGGATTTTTATATTCTATTGGAGAAAGCACCCTTGGGCCCTTTCACTAATGTCGACGGGGGCTATGACTCTTTCTGCGAATGGATCCTCCGCGCTCTCGACTCTTTGATTCCTCTGGTCTGGTCTAAACGTCGATCTAAAGACCATAGTCCGTGGTATGATAGCACCTTAGCCTCCCTTAAGAGAGCTTGTAGGCAGGCGGAAAGGCGATGGCGAAAATCCTTTGATCCTGCGCTTAAAGCCTGCTACTCTGCTAAAACGAAACTATATCATAGAGCGGTATGCAGAGCCCGTGCAGCTTATTATGCTCAAGAGTTTCTGAACAGCCCCAATCCCTCTAAATTGATATTTAAGGTATTAAAAGATCTTATGACCAAAAGAGGTACTGCAGCTGAAATATGCTCTGACATCCATTGTGAAAGTTTGGCATCTTTTTTTATCGAAAAAGTGCAAGCTATTTACCGCACCTTCCCGACCGATCCGTTGAATTCAGAGCCAGTCAGCTGCTCTATGGACGGAAGTGTGGGCCTTGACACTCTACCTCCCCTGTCTTTGGAGGCATTTGATTTGCTGAGCCATAAAATTAATTCAGGTTCCCCTGCGGACCCACTCAAACCTGTTCAGCTTAGGAACATGCCTCCGTTGTGTCGTACCCCAGTGCTATCTCTTATCAACCTGTCTCTGTCCTCAGGTATTGTGCCTATTAGGTGGAAACAGGCTGTAGTCACTCCCATCTTAAAAAAGGCTACCCTGGATCCCCTTAAACCTGAGAACTACCGCCCCATTTCTCTGTTGCCTTGGGCCACTAAAGTTACTGAGGCCCATGTGAATGGTATCCTGGTTGACCATCTCGCCAGAGCTAACATCTTAGATCCCACTCAAAATGGGTTCCGTGCGGGCCACAGCACGGAGACTGCCCTACTTTTCATGGTTGAACACCTGCGCTCCGTGCTGGATACTGGTCGGACTGCGGCTCTCCTGCTATTAGATCTGAGTGCCGCGTTCGACACGGTCTCGCACGGGATTCTACTTCACCGTCTCGAGGAGGCTGGAGTTAGGGGGTCTGCTCTGTGCTGGTTTCGGTCTTTCCTCACGGATAGATCGTTCCAGGTTGCTATTTCACCTGGCAAATCTAAATCATACCCGTTGACAATGGGGGTCCCACAGGGGTCATCTTTGACTCCCACTTTATTTAATCTGTACGTAAGACCGCTGGCTGCGGTCGTCAAGCGTTGGGCCTGACAATGGTCTCGTATGCAGATGACACGCAGCTGGCGGTCACGCTGAGTAGGGACTCTGATGTGGAGGCACTCAGGTTTTGCGACGGTGTACGGGCGGTAGCTACTTGGATGAACTTGAACTGTCTCCAACTGAATACCAAGAAGACAGAGGTCATGGTGGTAGGAAAGAAGATGGGGCTGTGGAGCGACAATTGGTGGCCTTCGGAACTGGGGCTGACCCCCTCTCCTGTAATGGAGATAAAAATCTTGGGGTCTGGCTTGACCCTGCACTCAGTTTCACGTGCCATACCAAGAGGGTGGCAGCTTCTTGCTATGGCATAATTAGAGGTCTTAGGCCAATACTTAAATTTTTTGATGCTCCCACCAGACAGCTGGTGGTCCAGGCCTCAGTGCTATCCCGGCTGGATTACGCCAGTTCGCTTTTGGCTGGGATCAATCAGGCCAAACTCTCCCGACTGCAGCGAGTACAAAATGCTGCAGCCAGAGTGGTGGTAGGTCTGCCTAGGAGATGCCCGGTTTCAAAAACATTGCACTCGCTTCATTGGCTTCCTGTTAGCCAGAGGATTAAATTCAAGGTGCTGTGCTTGACATTTAAAATCCTCAAAGGTACGTCTCCACCAATTCTGGAGAACCTCCTAACTCCTTATGTCCCTTCGCGTTCCTTGAGATCCTTGGGCCAGAACTTGACGGTGGTTCCACGCTTCAGGCTGAGCAGAACTGGCAGCCGCTCTTTTCGAGTACTGGCCGCGAAGTGGTGGAACTCCCTTCCTACTGAGATTCGGGCAATAGCTGATTTACTTCAGTTCAGGCGGGCCATTAAAACTTTGCTGTTTGTCTAAACTCCTGATTGCCTTTCTTTTATTGATGTTGTGTTGTGTTTACCTTCTCAAAGCGCCAGGACGCCCCTTTGCTGGGGCAGCTGTGCGCGGTACAAAAACAAATAACATAACATAACATAAATACCACAGACAAATTGATTGCATACACTTTAGAGAAGTAACAATGGACAACTAACCTCTATATTTAAACTAGAGCCATTAGTTCTGAGGTATAATCTAAAACAAAAAACAAATTTGGAAAAGTTTTATAAAGCACAAACATGACCCTCACGGGTTTCAGAGCACTGTACAAAGTGGTAAACGCAAGAATAAAACACAATGGAAGAAAAAATGAGGTAGTTAAATAATCACATAGTCAAACAAAGAGGGGAACAATCAAGGTCAAGGGGCAGGGGAGTCAGCCAGACTGGAGGGACCAGTACAGTTTCAGAAGGTCCATTGAACAAGATAACAAAGGAACATAAAAGCATAAAATTCAAACAAACAATATAAAAGAATGATCAAATCCGGAGAGAGAGGAGGCTAGGGAGGTAACCAGGATAATGCTGTTGATGTACACACAAGATTAGCCATTTGACCTGTTTCTTGAAAGATGCAGTGGGTGGGTTGGATCTGATCTCAAGGAGGAAGAGCGTTCCAAATTCTTGGAGCAAGACCAGTGAAAGCACGATGGTAAGTTCTTTTGTTTTTGAATTTGGGAGGTTTCAAAAGTAGTGTGGCTGAACTTCTTAAGTTCTGACTCGAGGCATATAGTTCAAGCTTTTGAGCCAAGTAAACTGGGGTGTTGTAAGGAATAGCTTTATGCATCAAGAAAGCTATCTTGAAATGCATCCTAGCTTCTATAGATGGCCAAGTTAGTTGAATTAGGTCTGGTGAGATGTGGTCATGCTTTCTGGAGCCTGTGATGAGCCTGGCCGATGCGTTTAGAGGTGCTCTGAGCGGAGTCAAACTAGCTTTAGGTAGCCCAGCAAGGGTCACCAAACCAAATTCCAGTCAAGAGATAACCAGGGATTGTACTGCAGGCCAGATGTCCTCGGGTAGAAGGAAAGGCTTGATTTTCTTAAGGGTGCTGAGCGGAAGATCCTCTTCCCTTATAGTTGCACTAATGTGAGCTTGCATATTTAGGTATTAGTCCAAGGTAATAGCTGACGATTTAGCAGAGCCAACAACATGAGTGGTGTAGGTAAGAGCAGTGAGTTGTTTATGCCAGTCCAGGTTAGGCGCAGAGTGGTTTCGGGGGGCAATCAGAAGGAATTCTGTTTTGAGAGTATTTAACAAAAGATGGTTCTGGGCTAGCCGTGGTTGAGTTTGTGAGAGGGCATCATTTAAGGTTTTAATGTCCTCTGAGAGAAGATCTTCAATTACAGTTGAGTGTCATCAGCATACATGCAGTAATGAATGTTAGAACGGTTCAGAATATCAAAGAGTGGTTCCATAAAAAGGTTGAAAAGAGTGTTCAAAAGTGTGGAGCCTTGAGGAAGTCCAATAGTGACTGAGCTACTGGGTGCAAGGGAATGGTTAACTTTGATTCTTTGAGTGCGGTTCTGTAAAAAGGAGACAAACCAATTTAAGACATGGCCCGAAAGACCTATCGTATGTTGAATAAGAGCAATCAAGTTTTCATGTTTAATGGTATCAAATGCTGAGGACAAGTCAAGAAGTATTTGTTAAACAGCAAGCCCTATCCCTCAAAACTGCAAGACCTATGAATGTGTTTATAGCAAAACGTAGGCTACCATCAAAAGTGACTGTGAAGTCTCTGTGAGCACAATCAAGGATCACCTGTAAAGCCCTTCGCATTGTGCAAGAATTCAGTTTCATTTTTGTCCCTTTGCTCAACACCAACTAGCCAACATGTGTTTCATCAGGCAATTTCCATCACAACTTTCTCAGGGCTAGGAAACATACAGAATATTTACAGACATTTAGGGACATATTTAAGAAAGGGTGGCACTGGTGTTTCGCCATGTAGTGTGATGCAATAGCGATGCAAGCAATAAGTCATACTTAAAAAATTACGCATCTGCAAAAATGCATCGGTTTTTAAGGGTTATGTAGGGCAAAAGTGGTGCTGAAAGCAGCTGCGTGACGCAACGGTTAATATATGCAATGAAGGCATTCCCCAGCAAAATTCAACACAACTGTAACACAGTGGTTTTTATGGGTGTACCACTGTATCATGCATCTTGGTGTAGCACAGCGCAAAGCTTAAAATGCAGCAGAATTCCTGCACATCAGCAAACCATGCATAGGGAATTACGCAGTGGATGTAGTAGAATATTCTCAACATAACAATAACCTTTGGCAAGCTCAGCTACGCCACAGAGGTTGTCATACTGCAACTGGAAGCAGCTAGAACACCATCATATTGATAGCAAAGAAGTAAAAAGTGTTTTTCTGGCAGTGCATATCCTTCATTGTCCTCAGGAAAGATGAGATCATACAGTTCTACAGATTCAAGAGGGAGTCCATCATGGAATTCCTGGAGTTTCTAGCCAACAAATGCAAGGACCATAACATTCCACCTCATGTCAAATTGATAGATGTGCTCCACATGCTGGCATCAGTTTTCTCTCAAGTCACAGCAGCCAGATTGGCAGGAATTTCACAGGGATTTTCTTCATTTTTCGATTCTGTTTTGGATGCCATAATTAAACTCACACCCAAGCACATTCTCTTTCCCCAAAACTACATAACGACAACTGTCTACCCAGCAAGAATTCTATGCCATAGCTGGATTTCCTCATGGTCTTGGTGTAATTGTTTGCACACAGGTGCAATTGCAGCCCTCTGCTGCAACATAATACCAGCACAGAGACTGCAAGCACACCTACCCCATCAGTGTCCAAGCCGTAGAGGACCATCAGGTAATGTTCATAAATGTGTTGGCTAAATTCCCTGCGTGTGCACATGAAGGTTTCATCTTCCCCCACAGTACCATCAACACGCAGGTTCAGAGTGGTACGTATGGGAATCCCCCGCTCATTGGTACGGAACGCACAAATACAGTTACTACCAACTGAGAAGTTGTAATGTATGACATAATAGCCATATCTATCTGTGTTTGTGGATTAATCTTGTGTCATATGCCTATATTGGGAATAACTTGCTCCAACATGTAGACAATGATGTCACACTATGTCATTTCCTGTATAATCCTGCAATGGAAGCAGCAAATTATGAACTATGACAGTGTAAGGATCATCTCACACTGATTGATTGGACAGTACCACATTTTCTGCACTGGTTAACAAATCAACACACAAATCATGTGGGTCACAAGTAAAGTCAATATGAGTATAAAGAGTACATATTAGCTAAGCGTAAGATGTGTGTATGTTCTGTGGTGTATCTAGTCTCAGTAATTAGTTAAGGTTCCACTAAAATTACGGGAGTTGAACAAAACATGTGTTCCTAGGTAAATGTGTCACAAATTACAGAACATTTTTATGTTGAGCAAAGTATCAGGAGTACTAATGGAAGAAGAAGTTCAAAAATCCATGTATGTCATGCACTGTAAGTGTAGCTTCAAACCATGTGTAAATGTCAAATCTAGGTACATATGTGTTATCAAAAGTACAAAGTGCACATATGTCTCAGCCATTCCCACAGTCTAGGTCCAAAAACACACATAAATAAGAACCCACATTGACATACTTCATCAATGTGATAAATGACCAGTTTCCTGGCTCAAGCTGCCCACGTTGCATATCAGTCCATCAATGTAAAACTGACACAGTCAATTAATATGCTGTCACATTTTTCATACACTAGTAAACTTTAATTTGACCCTATCCAATGCATACTTTTTCACCCTGGATGTGGATTGATGTTATCCAAAACATTCTTAACTCAAGACCCTGCCTAAACCCAGTCCCGACTCCATTTATTCTACATCTTCATAAAATGTGTGTTCCGCAATTTCTTTGCATTTATTGGCACTTTTTACCAACAAATCAAAGGTTCTTCCATGGACGCGGTTTTCGCGCCCTACTTTGCCATCCTATACATGGATTGGCTTGAAACCAACAAGATTTTGTCCGCATTCAACCCATTTGCCCCTAGCTTATTGGATTGGAAAAGATATATAGACTATATTTTTATGATTTGGAAGGGACCATAAACAACCCTGTTTCTATTCCTTGAATAGCTCAATGCCCATTGCAAAGGTCTAAAATGTACCTTGACACACAGGAAAAAACAGGTGTCCTTCCTTGACCTTCCAATTATATCCGAGGAGGACAGGCTCTACACTACTCTCTTCTGTAAGCCCACTGAGAAAAACACCTTACTTGCTTACAATAGCCGTCACCCATGTGCCCTGCAAAACTCCTTACCCATCTCGCAATTCCTCCGCATTACACTGATAAAGTTTTCTCAAAAAGGACTGCTTTGAGGAAGCACTAACCCTTTCGAAGAAATTGATCAATAGAGGTTACCCCCGTAAACTTGTCAAGAATTCCCTCCAGCGAGCTTTGTACTGCCCTAGAAAGACACTCCTGACTCCCAAATCTAAAAACAATGATAAATGGATGGTATGTGTTGCAACATTCTCGTCAATTTTAAATTTGGTTAAAAAATTTATTCTAAAACATTGGCCAATACTCAATGCCAGAAAATGGACACTAGAATGTCCCCTATTTGCTTTCAAGAAAAACAAGAACATAAAGGATCACTAGGTCAGCTTTAGCCCCCAAATAACCTCACAAACACTTACTGAGATATGGGTCCTCCCGCCCACACTGGGCCACTATCTCTGTGGAAGATGTAGTGTTTGTCACCTGACCATTAAAAGTAAGACATTTTTTTGTGGAAGCATTGATGTAACCTTAAAGCATTTCTCCAACTGTAACACCCATAATGTTGTATATGCAATTACATGCCCAGACAATCAGATTTATATTGGGCAGACCACACAGAAAATCAGGATCCGAATATGTCAGCACCGTAGCAGACTTAGATGCCGAATACAGAAGGCACCCCTGGTGGAACACTTCACTAGCCAAGAGCATACGGAAGATTACTTAAAAAAGCAAGTAATCAATGTGATCCAAACACTGCCCCGAAACACTGACATCAGTGAAATCCTCAACAAGGAGGAGCTTAGCCTCCATACTGGACTGAACGTATGGAGGACTGGACTAACTTGATTGGAATAATATGTCTAATTTTCCACCAATTATCTGTATGATTCTTTCTGCGGCCTCTGCTCTCACTGTTTAGGGTTAGTTATTAGCTAAGCAATGCTTGCATCTGAGTTGGAGTCTATTAGAAAGTGTCAACTGACTTTGCTTACAAATAATTTAAATAATTGCTGAAACCATTTGCTTTAATCATTTGTACAATACGTTACTTGTGCTTTGTTCAAGCACCAATGTTGATTTTTCACCACAGTATAATGTTGCCATAATTTACTTACATATGTGATGTCTGCTGGACTGTTGATTTCAACAATATTACGGTATGCCGTGCATCTTTTATAATCCATGATTTTACTCTATTCGTTCTGTCGTCCCTAACTTCCACTTACCCAACCCGCACTCACAAGCCAATTCGCGTAGTGCATGTTACCCATCATGGCGCTCACTGATTTCCGTGACTTGATTACTTCCCGCTCTAGTCTTCACTTGGTGCACGTATGTGCACCAACGCAAACCTCTTCCGGTTTTCTTCAATGCACCGGCACACGTACTCAGCGCTCCTGCATCCTTGGAGCAAGCTCACCGCAATTGCCAGGAGGTAAGATCACGCATAGGATTTCTTGCCCGCTAGCTAGCTGCGGATTGACACACTTGCATCTCACTGTTCCTTTCCTTCCTTCTCAGGATTCCCCTTGACTTCGTCAATCTGGAGCACCACGGGAAGCACGCAGGAGGCATTGATCTCCCCCGCAGCCTATCTTGGGTAAGCGTCCCCTGGAGACCACGGTCTCCCTCACAGTTAGTTGCATCTCAATATCGCTAGTCCTCACCTACTGTTTATATCTTTTAGCATTTCTTTTGAGCCTCCCTGCCCCCGTGCTGCCACACTGCCATAGGATGGTCATCGTTCCTTTCACACCCACTATCTTGTGGTCCTCATCTTGGACCAATAGTAAGTCTGGCGTCCTTTAAGCGCACAACATTGCAACTTAGCTTAGAATGGCAGCCACGTCCTGCACCATACCTGTATCTGAATGTGTGCCATATCTGCATCCCGCTTTCCATCTCCAGCATGACTTCACTTCTGCACAACAGCTCAGTCTGAGTTTGGTATGGCTCAGAAGCGGCTGACCAGTTTGGTCTCTATTATGTGATCTATCACCACCTATCACTTCCACATTACCTATAATATTGTTAATAGTTTTGAGACGTTGGTAGACCCATCTTCCCACCCCTAACTTCTCTCTTTTTTTCTACCCCCTCTCTCCACTCTCCTACCCCACTTCCCTGCCTTACCAAGGCAACCTCTCAGGTATTCTGATTTACATGTCCTGATGATGATCCTGTAACCGCTGTTGGGGATCAAAACATCGTCGACAACCACATCTTAACTCCAAACATTTGCTCATAATTGATGTGGAACACAAGATGTTCTTTTACTTGTGACTACTGTCATTTATGTATCACCAAAATGTCACTTTGCAGTTAAATGCCTGAGGTCAGGAAATCTGTTGATTTCCAGAACCTCATCACTTCCTCCTCATTTTATGATACTATATGTTGCTTCATGTTTATTGAATATGTAAGTAAATACAATACCTTCCATTTGGACAGTAATATACCCAGCTCTGATTGTAGTTTTGTGGTTATGGTTTTGTATTTTCCTTGGTAGGGACTGCTGTCTAATAACATACTGCTACCCTTGGTCCCTCCTGATTTACAGGGTTCCCTTGTCCTTTGTTCACATACACTAGTAAATCACACACAAATGATGGTCAGAATACGGAACAAATCAAACATTCACCCCCAGTTAAGAGATCTGGGTTGAATTCATCATTCTTTTGCGCACCATGCCACACCAGTTTAGACACAGCCATATGTAATTCAGTCTTGACCCTGCTACCCAAAATAACAGTCCAGCCCAAACTGCCAAGCCAGGACCTCCCTGGACCAGAAAAAAACTCCCTGGGACTGGTTTCAGGGTATCCCTCATCATCAGCCATGCTGGCTTGATTCTAGAGGCACAGTAGGCCCAGGAGCCACGTCTGGGCATACCTGGCACACTTAGGTCGAGAAAGAAGAAGACACACAAATGATGGATGGAATGCAAAACAAATAAAGCGTTCACCCCCAGTCAAGAGACTTAGGTTAATTCCATTATTCTATTGCGCACCATGCCAACCCAGTTTAGACCCAGTCATATGCAAATCACTCTTGACCATGCGCCTCATGAGAACTGTCCAGCCCAAATAGCCAAGCCAGGTCTTCCCTGGAACAGAAACAATCATCCTGAGATCGGTTTTGCTGTATAACAGCATATCAGCCAGGTCAGCTTGAATCCAGGGTCACAGTGAGCCCAGGGCCCACATCTGGACATAGCTGGCACACCCAGGGTGAGAAAGCAAAAAACACACAAATGATGGATGGAATGTGGAACGAATCAAACATTCACCCCAAGTCAAGAGATCTGGGTTAAATCCATTGTTTTTTGCTCACAGTGCCACCCCAGTTTAGACCCAGTCATATGCAAATCAATCTTGACCATTCTCCTCAAGGGCACAGTCCATCCCGAAGTGCCAAGCCGGGTTCTCCCTAGACCAGTAGCAACCATCCTGCGACCGGTTTTGGGGTGTCAACCAGGCCAGCTTAAATCCAGTGGCACAGTGAGCCTGGGACCTACTTCTGCGCATACCCGGCACATTTAGGGTGAGGAAGCAAAATATATAAATATTCATGTGACATGTTGAAAATTCATCAAAGGGTGTGCTACTGTCATGTAGGCAAGCATGGACATTATAGGTGACAAAGGGACAAATGTATGTGTGTCAAACATGTTTCTGTCACAATCTATATAGGGCTGAATATATGCAAGAGATTCTGATCATAACATTGTAATTTTGCACACTTAGTGAGTGCAAATAGCATTGAGCTGTTAAGATCATTCCAAAGTACTTATCATAGTAATCCACCGCCAAACATGACATTCAGCAGATAGAAGTGTCCTAACTCTCAGAACATGGACAATATGTGTAATTGCACATAGAACGTGAAGAGATATGTTCAAAGCAATAGTCAACTGTACCTAACACATATCTGTCAAAAATGGAAGAAATTTGTATGAGTTTGCCAGCATACAAAACACACATGGTCAGTTATGTCTAAGGGCCTGATAATGAGTTTGGCGGACAGGCTTACACCATCACAATCACAAACATGACAGATGTCACTTCTACCAAATTAAAATCCCATTACATCTAAAGGGAACTTGTAATACAGCAGATGGGATATCTGTCACAATTGTGACGGAGTATCCCATTCGCCAAACTCGTAATTTGGCCTTAAGTAACAATGTATACAATTATTTACTGTTGTATTTTCCACTTTTCAGGTGACTAAAGATATGGGTTGTAGCCATGGCTCATGACCCAATTCAAAAATCTTCAGAAAGAGGCAGAACAAAATGATTTATCACTGCTCTAAGCAAGACAAGGAACATTGTTGAGAGGAGCCTAGGATCCTTAAAGTCCTGGTTCCGCTGCCTGGACACGTCAGGTGGAGACCCATCAAGGAAGGTGGCGGGCTAGCGATAATCTATCACAATAAATTTTCAATTAAAATTGACAATATATCTCTTCAGACTTGCGAAGCAATGAGCTTCTCTATTTTGATTATCCTCTCCCAAATCTTTAAAGGCATTTTATTGTATCGACCCCCAGGATCTCGGACTGCTTTTCTTACCTCAATGAACAAAATGCTGGAATCCTTGGCTACTGAGCCCACTCTCACTATTTTAGGTGACTTCAACTTTCATCTTGAAAATCTCACCGCTAACGATACAACTACGCTACTTTCAGAATTAGAAGCATTGGGTCTCTCACAATCCCCATATACCGACCAAAGTTTGGAAGAGTACAGATCCCGAGCTTCTCAAAGCGGTACGCAGACATAATATCGAACTTTTAATATCGAAGTGACCTAATATCGAAGTTTAAATATCGATGATGAAAAATATCGGAATCACAAATATCGATTACAAAAATATCGTAATAAGTATGTGTGCTGAAATATCGATAACAAAAATATCTAAGTAAAAATATCGTTGTAAAGAAATATCGATAAATAGTAAAAATATCGAAATAAAATATATAGTAATAATTATGTAGTAATATGTGTTATTGTGTGTTATTGTTGTGTAATAATTAATAATATTTAGAATTTATTAATAGTAATGTATACCTATAAAATATAATTAAAAAAAATACAAAAATATATAAATTTAGGAGCGGGATGTTGGGTTAATAGGGGATAAGGGTGGGGAGTGTATTAAAAATGTATATATTATAAATATAAAATTGCAGAATTTTTATTTTAATTAGAAAATATTACAAAAAATAAAAATTTAAAAATAAATTTTATATAAAAATTAATTAATTGATATAGAAATTTAGGAGCGGGATGTTGGGTTTATAGGGGATAAAGGTGGGGAGTGTTTTAAAAAAAAAAATTTTTTTTTATTTAATTGAAAAAATATAATAACATTTAAAAAACATTTAAAAATTAAAAATGTATAATTAAAAAAAATATATATTTAAAATATATGTTTTCAAACATATTTTATAAAAATTTTGATATTTGAAATGGATGTTATTTTATAATAATTATTTTAAATTAATATAATATAAAAAATTTTTATAAATAAATATATTTAAATAGGAGAAAAAAATTAAAATGGTTAAATAATTCTGCTTAAAAAAAGTTTTTTACATTTTAAATTTATTTGGAAAAAAATAAATAAATAAATCACAATATTTTTTAATTTAAATATATATATTTAAAAAAAATGTTTTAAAATATGTAAAAACATTTATTAAACCAATATGTACATTAAATACAAATTAAAATTTCGAATTTAGAAAAAAAATTGAAATAAATTGCGAAATTTTTTCTATTACATTTTACAATATTGTTCTACTTTAAAATATGTTTAACAATTTATTTGATATAAATAATTGGAATATTTTTTTTAATTTATTTCATATTTACACATTCGGATTAAGTATATTTGTTTGTTGAGTGTATGGAGTTAGTAAAATTGTTAACAATCTATATTGCTGTACAGTTTTGTATATTATACTACATTTGAATAGTGAAAATAAAAATTATTAATTAGAAAATATTATTTTTAATACATTATTATTGTATATAGTGTTTAAGGTATGTATTTTTATTTAACTAAACATATATATACATGCATTTTATGTACCTTGGAGTGGGAATTTAAATGTATATGTAAATAGTGTACTAAAGTATTCCTAATTAATGTAGAATGGAGTAGGAATAGTAAATTATATATAATTAGTGTCCACCATCTATCTCTAATTAATGTAGACTGGAGTGAGAATATTAAATGATATTTAATTAGTGTCCAGCACCTACCCCAAATTAATGTAGACTGGAGTGGGAATAGTAATATTTATTTAATTAGTGTCCAGCACCTACCCCAAATTAATGTAGATTGGAGTGGGAATATTAAATTATAATTAATTAGTGTCCAGCACCTACCCAACTTTAATGGTGACTGGAGTGGGAATAGTAAATTATATTTAATTAGTGTCCAGCACCTTCACCAAATTAATGTAGACTGGAGTGGGAATAGTGAAGTTATGTAGATTGAAATATCATTAAATAAATATTTTAGTGAAGTTAAATATTAAATACTGTAGTGTTTTTTGGAACAAATTATTTTTTTTATTAACATGAGAAAGAACAACAATAAACATTAGTATAACATATATTTTTTACATTTATATTTATTAATATATTTGTGTAAGTTGTGTAAATTTTATTAAACATTTCAAACAATATTGGTAATATTACTTAATTCAAAGAATATATATTTAATAAACATAAGTATTGTTAGAAGTAAATAAAATGGGAAACAACCATTACAATGCAACTTTTACAACGCACTACCATTACAATGAAATTTTTACAACGCAAAAACTATTACAACGCATGTATTTACAACGCATTTTTTACCAACGCAGGTACCTTTACAACGCATACCATTACAACGTAAGTATTGGTAAGTATATAATTATAAATTAAATTTTATATGTTTGGTTTTTTTAAGGGATGTTTTTAAGGGTCCAGGGTCAGTTTTCAGTTTTGGGGTAAAGGGGTATTTTTAGGGTTCAGGGTCAGTTTTCAGTTTTTGGGTAAAGGGGTATTTTTAGGGTTCAGGGTCAGTTTTAGGTTTTTGGGTAAAGGGGTATATTTAGGGTTCAGGGTCAGTTTTTAGTTTTTGGGTAAAGGGGTATTTTTAGGGTTCAGGGTCAGTTTGGGGTTTTTGGGTAAAGGGGTATTTTTAGGGTTTGGGGTCAGTTTTGGGTTTTTGGGTAAAGGGGTATTTTTAGGGTTCAGGGTCAGTTTTCAGTTTTTGGGTAAAGGGGTATTTTTAGGGTTCAGGGTCAGTTTTCAGTTTTTGGGTAAAGGGGTATTTTTAGCGTTCAGGGTCAGCTTTGGGTTATTGTGTAAAGGGGTATTTTTAGGCGTTCAGGGTCAGTTTTCAGTTTTTGGGTTAAGGGGTATTTTTAGGGTTCAGGGTCAGTTTTCAGTTTTTGGGTAAAGGGGTATTTTTAGGGTTCAGGGTCAGTTTTCAGTTTTTGGGTAAAGGGGTATTTTTAGGGTTCAGGGTCAGTTTTGGGTTTTTGGGTAAAGGGGTAATTTTAGGGTTCAGGGTCACTTTTCAGTTTTTGGGTAAAGGGGTATTTTTAGGGTTGAGGGTCAGTTTTCTGTTTTTGGGTAAAGGGGTATTTTTAGGGTTCTGGGTCAGTTTTGGGTTTTTGGGTAAAGGGGTATTTTTAGGGTTCAGGGTCAGTTTTCAGTTTTTGGGTAAAGGGGTATTTTTAGGGTTCAGGGTCAGTTTTCAGTTTTTGGGTAAAGGGGTATTTTTAGGGTTCAGGGTCAGTTTTCAGTTTTTGGGTAAAGGGGTATTTTTAGGGTTCAGGGTCAGTTTTCAGTTTTTGGGTAAAGGGGTATTTTTAGGGTTCAGGGTCAGTTTTGGGTTTTTGGGTAAAGGGGTATTTTTAGGGTTCAGGGTCAGTTTTGGGTTTTTGGGTAAAGGGGTATTTTTAGGGTTCTGGGTCAGTTTTGGGTTTTGGGTAAAAGGGTATTTTTAGGGTTTAGGGTCAGTTTTGGGGTTTTTGGGGTACAGGGGTACGGGGTTAAAATAAAATTCAATTTAAATTAATTTAATTAAATGAAATTATTATATACTTTCCAATACTTACGTTTAAGCCTGGGCGGCCAGCTACGCTCCGTGCACGGAGTGCACGGAGTGCCGCCTCCTACGCATTTTGCGTAGCCGGCGTAGCCAGGCGGCACTACGCGCGCTCCGCAGACGGAGCGTAGCCGGCCACCACCCGCCTTCCTCCCGCCCTCCCTAAATACATAAATAAATGTATAAAAAGCTTTTTAAAACACTTACCTTGTCTGCCGCGTCCCCGGGGCTCCCTCTCGCCGTCCCGCGATGCGCGCCTCCATTTCGGATCCTAATGCGCATGCGCGGGCGGCCGCGCATGCGCATTTCTCGTGAGGAATGCGCATGCGCGGCCGCCCGCGCATGCGCATTAGGATCCGATTCGGTGGCGGCGCGAACGGCGGGACGGCGAGAGGGAGCCCCGGGGACGCGGCAGACAAGGTAAGTGTTTTTAAAAGCTTTTTATACATTTATTTATGTATTTAGGGAGGGCGGGAGGGAGGCGGGCGACATGGAGTGGGGCTACGCGGAGTGCACGGGTGGGCGTAGTTGTGCGCCCACTTCGCGTAGCTCCGCGGAGCCCCACTCCGCACACTACGCCCAGGGTTACTTACGTTGTAATGGTATGCATTGTAAAGGTACCTGCGTTGTAAAAACATGCGTTTTAAATACATGCGTTGTTATAGTTTTTGCATTGTAAAAATTTCGTTGTAATGGTATGCGTTGTAAAAGTATGAGTTGTAACGTCATACATCCAAATAAAATATACTGTTTGAAAAATACATATACAATGTATATATTCAAATACATGTTGTTAGTAAACAATAGTTTAGTATTTATATTAATATAAATATATTAATATTACATTTTGTAACAAACTTTTTAATTGAAGAAAATATTGTAGAATATATTTATTTATATACATTTTGTTAAACATTTTGTTAATTTTTTTTACACCATTTCAACATTTTTACAATTATAATAATAAATATTATGTATTTTATAATATTTATTTTTATAATTTTACAAATTGTGTACTTTTTTCTAAATAATTTAATACAAATAAAAAATAACTATTTTTTCATAGTATTCCTTGGTTTATTAAATTAACAAATACTTTGCTTGCATTAAATAATAAGTGTGTAATTTCTATCATTTTCTTTAGTTTTGGGTCCTTTATTTTGTAACCGCTTTAGGTCGTTTTGTGTCATTTTGAGGAAGTTCAGCTAGCGGTTGGGAAACACTTCACGTCTCTGAAGGTAAGGTTTATTTAATATGTTTTAACTATGTTTTAAATTAATTTTGAGAGTAGTTTGGTCGTATTTAGTGTTGTTAGAAGTAAATGTGTTGTATTCGAGATTATGATATGTTGTGTTTGCGGATGTACATTTAACGTACTTTTTAGTGTTGTATTGGCTTGTGTGTAGAGTTAGTGTTTCGATGTTTAAGTTTATTATTCGAAATATTATGTTGCTATTACTTTTAGTAGGACTGTATGTGTTATTTTATGTGGGTGGGAATATTTCTTTTATGTCTTTCACTTGCAGGAGTTCCTGATGTCCGAAGGAAGCGGTTTTTATTGGGGAGAAGTGTTCGTTAGTTTTATTAACTAATAGTTTGTAGACACTTCTTCAAATTTTTCGGTTTTCCTGGAGCGTTTTTTCTACATTTTTCGGGTTTTTTATGGTATTTTGAAAGAGCTTCGTGGAATGGATTTATCTATTTTGGGACACTTGTATTTTTTCATTTTTTTTTGGGTAACTGGTATTCGAAACTGGATTATTTTGACGGAAATGGATTCTACATCATTTGGAATATCTTTGGTAAGTTATTTTAAATTTTTATAATTGTGGGTGGGTAATGTTTTAATGATTATTGTTTAGTTTTATTTATTTCAAACATAATTAATGTGTGTATATATATTTAATTATATAATATATATTGCATACATTAATTTTTTTCGAAATAAATTATATGAATGTAATATTATTGTATTAGAACATTTTTCTATTGAGATTGTTTGTGGCTTACAGTAGTTTACAGTAGTGTTTTGGCTATTATATTGAGGTATTCCATGCCTGTTGTGCTAGGGTACAGCTTTACTTGTTGCTCTAGGTATTTGTGCATTTGTTTTGTTTGTTTGGATGTTTTTGGAGTTAGTTCAGTAATGGATTGCTCCATTCTGAATTCCTGATAACTTTGCTCTTTTTGGAGGCATGTAATGAATTTTTCTAATGTTCGGCCTGTTGATTGGAGGAAGGCATTGTGCCAACCTTCAACTGCGTTGTTTGTTTTAGATTCTCCATTTAAGGTGGTTCTGTAAACATTCCACCAGGGTATTAAGATTTTAGGATTTCTCCTGTGGCCAGATCTATGGAGTCTACCTATCCAAGTGTCCTCAAAGTAGTCTAAGAGAGGACTTAACTTTGCTTCATTTTGTTTGTAAAATTGGCTGTCTATTAAAAGGTTGTAGTGTTCGGCCACATCTGTTTCAGGGACGTAAGCTAGTGCTATCAGTTTTTTTATTTGATATGCAAAAGATGAGCTTGTAGCATATACTATGCTTAGAGTAGTTTTTTGTAAATGCCTCCAAAGACACTGATTAAAATGATAATAGCAGCCTTGGATACAAGTATGGGGGTGTATTTTTAAAATAGCTGAGAGCATTGCTTGTTCAAAATCCAGTATAATTTTTTCAGGGGAATAGTCATTTGTTTTTTGTTTGATAATGTTTAATAAATCCATATATGTTGAATTAGTTTTATTTGGAAGCAGTGCATATAGTAGAGGTATGTTACAGTTTTGATATAAGCCATGTATTGTGTAAAGTTGGTAGAAAGGTCTGGGACAGATGTTAAAAGTACCGTCCATCATCCAAATTTGGCATTGTTGGAGTTTTATTAAATTTATAGCAGTACCAAAGATTATTATTCTTTTCTCATTGTTTTTATTGTCGTAAATTATAAAAGGTATTTTGTTTAAAGTTATAGTTTGGTCATGAGTTAAATTTATATCACTATATGTTTTAGGTGGTGGAGTGGTAGTAGTAGTTGCTTTTTTGGTACGTGATATTGTTCTTTTGAGAGAAATTATATTAGGCATTTGGGTAGTGGCTGTTTTTGGGATTTGTGGAATTTGTTCTTTTAAAATTAGGCTTGTAGGTTTTTGGGAACCTGTACTAGCTTCTTTAATGTTTTCTAATGCTGTTCTGACTTCTATTTCTGTTACATTTGGAGGGTGGTTGTGTTCCCTGGTGTAAAGGACAGTTGCTTCTCTAGTTGTTGCTCTTCCATAACATTTGTTAGAGTAATATTTGCAACATTTCCAATTTACTTTCATCCCAAATTGTTTCTCTTGGGTATAAGTATAAGCCATGTAGCAGAGTAATAGTTTCCCTTTTTGACTGGTAACAAATTCAGCTCCTTCTGTCATTTTCTCCTTTTTAAATCTATAAGAAATGTATGGTATAGTTATTATAGTTATAGTTATATGTATTTTAAGTGGGAATTATAAATATTTATATTGTGCATGCTTACCTTTGGTTGAAGTTTAGTCTGTGATTTTGATGTTCTTTACTCTTTTCCTTGTGGTCTGTCTTTTCTGGTGTTTCTTTGCTTGAAAAAAAACATTTATTTGTGTTAATTGTTTAGTTATATTTTTTTGGGTAGCTTTTACATGTTTTCCTATAAGTTAAAGCTTTTACTTATTTTATCTTTTGGAAAAGTGTTTGGATATACTTACTTTGGTAGTTGTATCTTTGTTTGTTGAATTCTGTTCTTTGATATTTGTTGTTAGTGTATGTTGTAGTGGTGCTAGAAAAAAAGAAGGATATATGCATAAATTATTACAATATGTTAGCAATTTTTAATTATTTAGGAGTTACTGTTTGTCACATCATTTAATTGACTTACTTTGTATTAGTTGCTTGTTATGCAGAGTTTTAATGCTGTTGTAGGTGTAAGGCAATCTGCTCAATTTTCTGTTGTGGCCTGTATTTTCTTTGATGTCTTTATCTGTAAAAAACAAAAATTATTCATTAAAATCCATATTTAGAAACATATTTTTGGTAGCAGGTCTGTTTGCTGTTTTAATGTTAAAGCTTCAATTAATTAATGTTGTTCGAGAAAAAATAGAAAATGATTACTTTGTTAGTAGTTCCGTAGTTTTCTTCTTAGGTTTTTCTGTTCTTTAGTAGTGAATTTTTCTGTAGTGGTAGGAGATAATATACAATACATATGTATGAGTAATTTGTCCTTTTTACTAACTGTGTAATTTTAGCAGTTCCTTTAATTAAGTTACATTTTGTTACTTACTTTCAATCCTCTTAATGGTAGGTTGAATCTTAGTTTTCTTGTAGGCGTCGTCAAATGTATCCACAGTATTCTTTCCTGTCTTCTACTTTTCTCAGGTAATTTGTTTGTTGGATGTAATTGTTTATATAGTGTTTTGGAGTTATTAATTAGTTAGCTATTGGTGAGTTTATGTTTGTACTGTTTTGATTCGTTGGTTTGTATTTTTGAAAAACTGTTGGTGTAATTAATTACCATATATGGTAAAAGCTAATTAATGTTGAGCATACATACCTTTATATAATATGTTAAAGAAATACTTTATAAATGTGTAAATCATTTATTTTTAAATATGAAAATATTTTTATTTATAAATTGTTGTAAAATGTTAATTGTAGTGCTAATAGTAATTTTTTAATGTTTAAAAGTGTTATAGAATAATAATAAAATTGTTCGATATTGCTTAAATAACGATATTATTGTAGTCGATATTTTTACTCTCGATATTTTTAACGTACTGTTTATAAATTTTAATTATCGATATTTATATATTGCGATATATATGTGGTCGATATAATTGATATCGATGTTTATGTATTCCGATATTTTAATTTCGATATTTGTGTATGTGATTAAATAAGTATAGGATGACGATATATTTGATGTCGATATTTTAGTGTCGATAATTTTGTACTACGATAATGTGTGTTTCGATATTATGTCATAGATTCTCTTAAAGCACATCTAATTCTGACTCAACCAGAAGCCTCCTCAGATTCTGATTTAGCAGCATCAAACTGCTCTAATTAGTTGAATAATTGCATTTGATTTGCTGGTGCCAAAGAAGACATTTTCGAAAAATCATTGCTCCCCATTGGCCCCCTGGTTTTCTGAAACCCTGAGGGCACAGTAGAAAGTGTGCAGAAACTGTGAAAAGCAGTGGCGTAAAAATTATAACACTTAAGAGAAAATTTGCTATAAAGAGTCACTCAATAAATATAAACTGATGATTGCTCAGGAGAAAAGTAAATACTACATCAGATTGAGACTGCCCAAAACTCCAGTAAACAGCTGTATCAGGTAGTTGCTAAATTTTCAGGACAAGTCTCAAACTGAAATCCAGATCCCTCTCAGGCACTATGTGACTCCCTTGTTGATTATTTCTTTGAAAAGGTTAACAACATCTACACCAATTTCTCATTTCAAATGCAAAGGGATAACCAGCCTTTAAATCTGGAACCCTCTGAATGCCCTCACTCTTTAGCGAAATTCGAGAGTGCTACACCTGAGCAGATCTCAAATTTAATCGATATTATTAAATCAGGCTCTGTCACTGACCCTTGTCCCCCATCAGTACTTAAACCAATAGCTGACTTAGTCGCGCCAACATTGTCTGACATCTGTAATGCAATGTTTTCATCTGGCATATACCCTAAGATGTGGAAAAAAACCATTATTAAACCTCTACTGAAAAAACCCAATCTAGACCTGAACGAACCAAAGAATTATAGACCAATAGCTAGTCTTTGCTTCCCGGCCAAAATTTTTGAGAAAGTGATTAATACCCAGCTCTCCAAATATATCGAAGATCACCAACGTTTGGATGATACTCAGTTTGGCTTCCATAAAGGCCACAGCATAGAAACAGCGCTAATTAAAGCAGCAGAGGACATAAGAATCATCCTCGATCAGGGAAGAACGGCTGTCCTTATACTGCTAGATCTTTCAGCAGCTTTTCACACGGTCGATCACACCATCTTGATCGACCGTGTCTCACACATGGGCTTTCAACAGACAGCCAGAGCCTTACTGTCTTCCTTTCTTACTGACCGTACACAATCGGTAAACACCGACCCCTTTAGTTCATCTCAATTGGCCCTCCCATTTGGTGTCCCTCAAGGATCATCCTTAAGTCCGACACTTTTTAATATCTTTATGTCGGACCTAGCCATCAAATCACACAGGATGGGCCTTACATCCTATGCCGATGATACCCAATTGGTGCTCTCTGTACACAATGATGGTGACATAGTAGCAGCTAAATTTCAGAAGGGCATGCTCGCCATCAGTAGCTGGATGACCAAAAATTGTCTCAAATTGAACTCTGAGAAAACAGAGTTAATGATACTCGGTAAATTACTACCAATGTGGTCTTCCAGTTGGTGGCCTTCCTCGCTGGGTCCTCCACCAGTTCCAGTTACTAAGCTCAGAAACCTGGGCGTCATATTTGTTGAGAGGCTGTGTTTTGTACCCCACGCAAATGCCCTGGTATCATCTTCATTCCACAAGCTGCGAATTATAAAAAAACTACTACCATTCTTACCCCTAAATGCGGGGAAAACATTAGTTAGCACTCTAGTAATGTCTACCATTAACTACTGTAATGGTCTTCTTATGAATGCCCGAAACAAAGTAATTCGTAGACTTCAGCTCGTTCAAAACTCCGCAGCTAGAATGCTATCCAGAACTCCGAAACAAAAAATCAATTTCTCACATTATTCGACATTATACCTGGCTTCCTGTGAGAAACCGCAGTTTAAGGCTCTATGCATTGCCTATAAGGCATCTTGCAAATCTGGACCTCTCTTCCTCAACAAAGCTTTAGAAGGTTATGCTCCCTCTAGATCCCTTCGTTCCTCAACAGCAAATCCTCTCATGGTCCCTCACACAAGAACTGTTTCTTGGGGTGATAGGCGTTTTACCGTGGCCACGGCAAAACTCTGGAACACCCTTCTAGCTGAGATTAGATCCAGTCAGTCTTTATTGGTCTTTAGAAGAAAGACAAAAACCTTGTTGTTCAATCAGTAAGCTCCCTGTTATATGACACATGTCCACTGTCCTGAGTGCCGAGACACCCACGTGTATTTGCACGCTTTATAAATCTCAAAAATAAAGAAATAAATTGTACTCGCCCCTATGGTGTGAAAAATCAAACTTGTATGTGTGCAATATTGCACTATATCAGCTTAAAAACAAATGTCCCAAGGAATGAGCCACAAAATCCATAAGGACTGGAAGAGGATCCTTATATTGATGGAGACATGCAGTGCACAATAGCAGGTTGGCAGAGACAGGACCAAATTGTTACTAATTTATTTCCTTAATCAATAGCAATTGGTGGAAATACTGACAGAAAATATGTCAACTCATCAACCAATAACTACTTTTTTTCAACTCATACATTGTGTTGTGCATGGGAGAGGTGTGGCACCGCGGCCAGGGTGACTGCATCCGGAATCTGGGGATCTCGGTTCGATCCCCGGGGCTAGCGGCAGATTAACCCAGCACGATGTGACTCTGGGCAATAGCTTGCTTAATCTTCCCGATGGCCCCCAGCGCCTAGAGACCCTAACAGGTGATGTTTCCCGCTTTACAAATGTGGATTTTTATTATTATTATTAATATTATGTGTGATAGTCAATGTACAAATCTATTCAGTCTACTAGATGTAGGCCCCAACATGTATAAATCATGTTGTCTGAGCTCTTGATGAACATGGGGCCATAATTCCAGATAATATAACATCAATGCAGCAAGCCAAAGTGATGCAGTGTACTGCATGAAAGGGACAGGGCAGGATTGCCACATATCTAGACAGTTATTGGCCATACCTGTACTCACGCTCTTAAGCAGTTCAGTGCACCCCAGACAGCTTGATTGATGTGCTCTGCAGCCTTAAAGTGTGTTTCAGATGGTACTCACTGTATATTGGATTACAAATCTACCAAATAGTCAGCCCCTGTGGCGAACTTTTAATTATAGTGTGTCTCAGATATAGACTAGCATGCAGAATAGCAGAACTTTGCAGTAGCAAATATTGCAGAAGATACCATCACAGATCATGTGTTACAGTTGTCATAGAAACAGGTCAAGTTTCAGTGTGGATGTCAACACGTAATTTTTAAAGAATGCAAATTAGCTGCTTGAACAGAGAAAGATTTACCACCTATGGTGTCTTTTTCTTGTTTGGTGGAGTTTTGAGACGAGGTACCAATCTTGAGAGGAGGTTCCTTTGTTGACCGTCCTGAAGCCTTCAGAGACGGCCGCTCCTCACGCTGCTCCTGGTGGTATCGTAGCGCTTGACTGCCTTGCATTGCTCTGATTGACCTCTGTTATAGTTTGAATTGCTCTGATTGATCTCCGTAATAGTTCGCTCTGCCCCTGCATCCATTAGCACCTGCTTGCTGCTAATTGTCATATCGTAGCGCTAATTTGCGAAAGCGCGCTTTGACTAGCATTCATTGGTGCTTTGCTGCCTTTGCCTGTATTAATATTTTGTGCCTGATTGTTGCTTGATTGGGCCGGTGCCACTGCCCACTACTTAGCGCTTACGAGGTTGTGCCCCAATCCAGTTTCGATTTTGGCTTGCAGCCATTTTGGTGTTTGTTGTTGTGTCTCCCTGCCCGCCTCTCCACCCCGCTCCCGCCTCCCAGCTGCTCCTCCCTCGCCCCTCCCCCCTCTACTACCCATTTATGACAGATGCCTTTGCGCGCAGAGTTCACGCGCAGCGGGCGCGCCGAAGGCATGCCAAAGGTAAGCCCGTCTGCGCCCGTCCCTGCCTGGACCGCGCCCAGCGCTAGACCCCCTGGCCCCCGCAACTCCCATTCCACCCGCATTACCTACAACTCCGCAAACCTCTCTGCACTTAACCCCGGCCGCCTCCCAGACTGCTACCAAGCCGCCCCAGGACACACCCATGGACCCTTCACCTGCCACTCCTGCAAGTTCGACTGCATCAAGACCCACACCAAACTCACAATCTCCAAACAGTGCTCCAAAACTAACCACCTAAAGTGCATCCTGCTCAACACCCGCTCAGTCCACAGACACTCCATCGAACTCTGGAACCTGCTCGACACTACATCGCCGGACGTGGCCTTCCTTACTGAAACATGGATGAACGCCTCATCAGCCCCCGATATCGCCATAGCCATCCAGACACCTACAAGATCATCCGAAAAGACCGCACCAACCAAACAGGAGGAGGCATCGCCATTGTCCATAAGAACACCATCCGCATCACGACCAGTTCCGACGATAACCTCGCTACCGCCGAACACCTTCACTTCCAGATTCACACCGACCCCAAAACCACTCTCAGAGGCACCCTCATCTACAGACCACCAGGACCCCGCACACAATTCAGCGAAGACATCGCTGACTTCATCGGCCCTCATGCCCTCCCATCCGAGAACTACATTCTACTGGGAGACCTCAATTTTCACCTGGAAAAGAAAAACGACAACAACACCACCACCCTCCTGGACAACCTGGCCAATCTTGGACTCAAACAACTTGTTGACACCCCCACCCACCTTGCCGAACACACGCTTGACCCTATCTTCACCTCCAGCAAACACATCTCCTTCGATCACACCACAGCCCTTCATTGGACGGACCACAGCTGCATTCACTTCAACTACATAAAGGCCACGACCCACAACCCCCCTCAACGTATTCCCCGAAGAAATTGGAATAAAATCACCACCGACCAACTCTTCACATCGCTTCACCAAAACCCCCCTGCCATTTCAGCGAACCCTAACCAAGCAGCCACCAACCTCACTCAGTGGATCATCCACAGCGCTGACGAACTAGCACCCTTGAAAAACCATCTAATCAAGCATGGTAACAAAAAAGCCCCCTGGTTCAACGATGACCTTAAAAAATCCAAAAAGTTCTGTCGTACTCTCGAGAAAACCTGGAGAAAAAACCACTGACAACCTAACCACCTTCAAGAACGCCACCCGCAAACACCATCAACTAATCCGATCCACCAAGAAATCAGCTTTCAAAGTACGACTTGACAACAATGCCCAAAACAGCAAGGAACTATTCAACATCGTCAAAGAATCCACTAACCCCTCCACCGGCACTAACGACATCACTCCCTCCCAAGACCTCTGCGACTCTCTAGCCTCGTTCTTCCACAACAAAATCGCCGAAATACATAACAGCTTTGAAAACCAGTCCGAAGACCAGTCCACTCTACCTACCTCCGAACCAAAACCGCACTCTAACAACCTCTGCGCCTGGTACCCTATCACCACCGAAGACACCATCCGCCTGATGAACTCCATCCACTCAGGATCACCAACCGACCCATGTCCCCACCACATTTTCAACAAAGCAGACTCCATCATCGCACCCCATCTCCGCGATGTCATTAACTGCTCCCTCAACTTTGCTACCTTCCCGGAAAACTGGAAACATGCCGAACTCAGCGCCCTTCTGAAGAAACCCACGGCAGACCCAACCGAACTTAAGAACTACCGCCCCATCTCGCTCCTCCCATTCCCTGCCAAAGTCATCGAGAAAGCCGTCAACAGTCAGCTCGCCACCTTCCTTGAATCCAACAAATCCCTCGACCCTTCACAGTCCGGTTTCCGAGCCAAACACAGCACCGAAACCACCCTCATCGCTGCAACAGACGACATTCGAACACTACTGGACAACGGAGAAACAGTCGCTCTCATCTTACTTGACCTCTCCGCAGCCTTCTACACAGTCTGTCATAGCACCCTCATTCAACGCCTCAGTAATGTCGGAATACAAGGAAAAGCACTGGACTGGATCATCTCATTTCTCACCGGAAGAACACAGAGAGTCCGCCTCCCCCCTTTCAAATCAGAGGCCACCGAAGTCATCTGCGGCGTACCACAAGGATCATCACTGAGTCCCACCCTCTTCAACGTATACATGAGTCCCCTCGCCTCCATCGCACGCCAACACAACCTCAACATCATCTCATACGCAGACGACACCCAGCTGATCCTATCCCTCACCAAAGACCAAAACACCGCCAAAACCAACTTACACGAAGGAATGAAAGAAGTAGCCGAGTGGATGAAGATCCGCCGTTTAAAACTAAACTCGGACAAAACAGAAGTCCTCATCCTAGGGCCATCCCCCTCTGCCTGGGACGACTCATGGTGGCCTCCAGCCCTCGGAACCGCACCCATACCTACGGACCATGCACTTAACCTGGGCTTCATCCTGGACTCCTCCCTCTCGATGACCAGACAAGTCAACGCCGTCTCATCATCCTGCTTCAACATCCTACGAATGCTCAAAAAAATCTTCCGTTGGATCCCCACCGAAACAAGAAAGACGGTTACCCACGCACTGGTCACAAGCCGACTGGATTACGGAAACACCCTCTACGCCGGAACCACAGCCAAACTACAGAAAAGACTCCAACGTATTCAAAACGCCTCAGCCAGACTCATTCTGCATATCCCTCGACAAGCTCACATTTCCGGCCACCTGAAAGACCTCCATTGGCTCCCTGTCAACAAGAGAATAACGTTCCGTCTCCTCACCCATGCACACAAAGCCCTCTACAACCTAGGACCCGAATGTCTCAACACGCGTCTATCCTTCTACACCCCCTCCCGACAACTACGATCGTCCAATCAAGCCCTCGCCGCAATTCCGCGCATCCACAGATCCACCATGGGGGGAAGATCCTTCTCCTACTTAGCGGCCAAAACCTGGAACTCTCTCCCCACCCACCTCCGCCTTACACAGAACCACCTCTCCTTCAGAAAGCAACTGAAAACTTGGATATTCGACAAGTAATAACACCTCCCTCCCCCAAGGGCCTTGAGACACTCTGGGTGAGTAGTGCGCTATATAAATTTTAGAACTTGAACTTAGAACTTGAACTGTATATGGTGATTTTATTCCTAATGAGAAGTAGTCCTCTTCAATGTATTACTTTGTGGGTGATACAAAGCATCTTGAAGGTGGACACAACAAGATGCACTAGAAACAACTGGACCCTGCTGCTGGCCTTTGCCTGACATCCTTTTAGTCTCTATGTGCTTCCCCTGAGTTCCTGGGGGCCTCAGAAGAATACTCTGTGTTTTTTGGGCTTTACCAGGAAAGTTTGGAAACTTTTGAAAACTTGTCCTACAGAGCTTCAGCGGGACCTGCAGGAAAAAGTATTTGGCTGGCAATTCTATGAAGTCAAATTAGATTTCAGATCCATCTCATTCAAAGGTCCCAAGCGCGGGCCAAACTGCTTTTCATAAGTGACCCTGCAATGAAATTTAAAATCAATGTTTTCTTCCGAAAAGTGACAAAATCCATACTAATATTATAAAGAGAGAGCCCAAACCTTAGAGGCTGGTAATCTCAGTAACCACAGCACCAATCACAACACCCAACACAGCGTTGGAAAGGGCAGTTGCAGCAGAAGGACATAGGCTATGCATACGGCCACCATATTTTTAATTTTTTTTTGCAGAGTTTTATATAGCGCGAACTTGACCCCGAACTGAATCAGGTATCAGAGCGCTTCACACAGCACCAGTTACTTTACATGAGGACACACATTTATTTTTGTTAGGCACGGCGAGATTAAGTGATTTGCCCAGAATAACAGGATGTTTGGCGTCGTTACCAAGACTCGAACCCAGATCCCCAGGTCCGAGGTCGAGCGCCTTAGCTGTTAGGCCAACTCCTCTATACATTTAAAAGGTAAAAGAACCGTGCCAGCAAAGTAGTCCCTTGTGGGCGTGTCTGCGTTGTGCTGTGAGCGTGGGCTGGGGGCGTGACTAACGCTGGGGGCGTGTGGTATGGCCATCACATCGTGGGCTGTGGGCATGTGCTGGGGGCATGACAAACGCTGGGGGCGTGTGTCCGCCCTTCATGCCATGTGAGTCGTACATACAAGCGCCAATTACGTTGCTGCACAGCATCAAGGGGCACGCTGGGGGTGTGAGAAATGCGGGGGCGTGTGTCCGGCCTTCATGCTATGTGAACGCAATTGCACCGCATCGATGGGCACGCTGGGGGCATGAGAAACGCTGGGGGTGTGTGCTATGTTCCGCCCTTCATGCCATGTGGGTCGTACATTAATCAGAAGATCGTCTGCTGTGGCCGTGTGCTGGGGGCGTGACAAACGCGTTCACCTGGAGGCCTGGTAAGTACCGTTACTGCAGCCTTTTCTGCGCGCTGTTACTGAACTCTCTCATTCAACGAAACTACATGTGCCTGCTACCATCAACTAGGGCTCTAGCCGGGCTCAGGCGGCGGATCAGTACACTGATTACACGCGCCTGATAACATCAACCAGGGCTGCAGCTGGGCCTCAAGCGGGGGAACACGTGCCTGCTAACATCAAACAGGCCGCATCTGGGCCTCAAGCGGGGGAACACGTAAAGGAGCGTGTCTGCGGGGACAATTACTGCAGCCTCTCCTACTCGCTGTCACTCAACTCTCTCATTAAACGGATTTACCCGCGGCTGATAACTCTCTCATTCAACAACATTACACGTGCCTGCTGAGATCAACCAGGGCTGTAGCCGGGCTAAGGCAGCGGATCACTACACCAATTACATGCGCCTGCTAACATCAACCAGGGCTGCAGCTGGGCCTTCTCCGTCCCTATTCTAATGAAACAAAAAATGGTGTCTACCGCGAGATTTTATAATAAATTGCCCTTGCCAAATACACACATTACACACATTCTATTTCATACCCGAACAGGCTGCTAGTGCCTTTATAAGGTCAGACTTTAAAACTTTTTCAACATCCAGCCTTTCACCTGGACCAATCCACTTGGCATGTGTGACATGGGATCCACTGTGGTCATTCAAACAATCAATCAATCGGTACTTATATTGCATGACTTATCACCCTGGGTATCCAGGCACCTTTGTGGTAGGCCTGAAGTTGCACTGTGGTCCCAGTCTATCGAGACCATCAGTTTACATTGGGAGCTTTTTGGATTTTTGGCAATCTGGTGTCATTTTGCTTGATAAATTGCTAAATAAAACTCTTGTGCTGTGTCTTCGAGACATGCTGTATTCAGGATATGGGTCCCAGAACGTGGAGAACAGATAGGAAAAAAGAAATCAGCAAAAAATGTGTCACTTTAGAACACAGTGTTATTTAATCACAAAGTGCTCAAACACATCTTAATGTACATTACATTCACATATCAGTTCACAAAAAGTTTTGGTGCCCAATGGTAGGGGAGGGGGGATGGGGAAGTGAAGTGATAGGAAGTGTTGTAAAAAAAGGAACGTGATACAGATCAAGCATGCTTATTAACATGCAAAAGAATAAAACATTTCTTCAGCTGGCTTCACAGGGGAGCCAGGCGACGGTACATCAAATGTTACTATTTTTTCATAACCAGACTTCTGTAGACAGCAGTGTAATTCACACTAGGGGTAGAAGTTAGTGTAAGGGTAGTAGTCTACGTTTCGACCCAGGAAGGTGTAGGGTCAGTATAACTTACAGAGTGGGTCTTCATCAGGACGGGGGAGGGTTTGGGCAAGCTTCAAATCAATGGAGTGCACTTAAAGAAGCAATCGGGCTGATTCAAAGGCACTGATGGGCACGGAACAATCGGAAAAACCTCTGACGCTTTCAAAGTAGAAATGGGCTAGACATTGGGGAAGCGGTCAAATGTACCACGGTAGCCTGGAGTGGGGAAGGAACCTCCGTCAGGCATCCAATCTGCCGGCAATAAAGCTGCAGTACCCTCCCAGTAGACATCACCAATTGTTTTTTTGGTTGGCCACCTCTGTCCATCTGTTGCATTCCGTGTGTGCCTGTTTGGTGCACTTACCCCTCAAGCTAACAAACACACACAGCATTAGCATTCCATCAGACACATTCCGAGGGTGCCTGTTCCATGCACTTCCTCCTCCGGCTTGTTTTACTTTGCTCCTGCATGGTTTGTTCACAGTGTGCAATTGTACATCTTCAATTATCGTTTCTAATATTTATTAAGAGTTTAAATGTATTTGTTACCATCAGCATGTTTTTATTAGAGCCCATGCTGAGACTAGAACACGGTTCTCCAGGCCCAAAGTCAGCAGTTCTGTGCGTTACGACGCATTGCTAAGGTTCTCCTGTTTCTGTTAGGCACATTAGGCTACGCCCAGCACCCAGGCAAAGCGCCTGCTTCATGAATGCTACTGCATGTTTTTTTATCATGACCAGCGCGACTGCCGCTGCGCTTCACCTTGAAGTGCAGAAGCTGCATGCCTTTGCTGCCTGTAACTGGTGCAGCCTGCCTTGCGGTTGGGGCCAGGGAAGCCTTCTGAGCTGTCTAATATTTAGGCATTCCTGAAAGAATGCACTGTGACCACTGCTTCTGACTGCACTGTTATATAGCTGTCTTTAATCTTGGGTAAAAAGTCTGAATGGAAAAAATATGCTACTTTTTATCAACATTTATTCCTGTGATCGATTTTTGTGTGTTCTTTTTTGATATGGTGTTGCTGTTGGTCTCAGTTCTAAAGCAGTTTGAATAAATGTATATAAATTGCCCTGTTGCGTTTCTATGATCTGCTGTTGGTATTTCAACACTTAGAAAGTAGAATAATAAAGTCTCTCCACACTACATGTAATGGGAATCAATACTCTATCCAATGCCCTTTAATTGATTTGGCCCAAGAATTAAGAAGGGTGATCTTTCTCGGCTACCATCTGTGGGTGGCAGAGGGCTCATTATACTCCAGGCCCTGCACTTTCGATAACCCTACAACTCACCTCAAGTCAAATGTATTTATACTTTTAAAGTCTGCCATATTTGTTAATATTTGTTATTATTTTGGCCATACTCCTGATGCTGCCAGATACCTCATTTTTTCGTTATTAACATTTTAAAAACAGGTACTTAAGCTCCAGACTTTTTTTGTTGTTTTTTAAGAACACTGATCCTTTTGGAGACTACAATCTAAGAATTTCAGGTATAGAGCTGATAACAGTCTAGCCTCTCCATGAACAGATGAACGAACATACCCAACATATTAAGTTTATGCACGGAATGTACAGGATTCAGAAACATTAACTCTTCATATATGTTACAGAGCTCTGAATCAGTCGCCGTGACCATTATACATTACTCAGGAATCCCTGTATGAGTTGAGCAATCTCGAGATAACAAAAGGGATCGCTGACAGAATATTGACAGTCAGAATATCGAGTACAAAAATATCGATGCACAGAATATCGAAATCCTATCTACATAATGGTAAGTACAAAAATAACAATAACAAATATTGTTTTTAAAAATATCATTGCAAAATATCGAGTTTTTTTAATGCATAAACAAATAAAGTAAATAGTAGATATAATTAAAAAACAGTTCAAATTATTAAAACATGTTCACAATTATAAGTAATACATATGGTGTAAAAATCTATTAAACATATATATGTATAAAATATAATATATATACTTACTGAATATTTATCAATAATTATTGTAATAACTTATAAATTGTTAAAAACATATTAAAAATTATAAATACATATATATATATATATATATTATATATATATATATATATATATATATATATACACATACACCTATATTATAAATAAAAAATAAATAGAACAAATTAACATATTACAATATTTTTTATCTTTTTAAAATATATTTTTTTTAAGTTTAAAGTTTATTGACAGAAAAATTGTAACATACAGAGGAAGAAACATCATATAAGCGAAAACACAATGCAAGAATAATATAGATTTAAAAGCAATTTAAAACCTATTACTGATAAAAGGAAAGGGAAAAAGAGGGAGAGGGGAGGGGAACCAAAAAAATCTATTACAATATTAGTTTAAAAACAGTACGGGTAAAAACATTACCTGAACCTTAGGGGTCCATTAGGATGACGGGTGGACATCCTAGCGGGGATTGGGACCGCCAGCCATTAGGGCGGGGGTCCCATGGGGGGCATTAGGATGTGCCCACCACAGTGGCGGGTACATCCTGCATTTCTAGCATTGTGGCGGGCGGTGCTCTCAGCACCGCCCGCCACAATGCTAGAAATGCATTTCAGCATTTGCACAACAGAAGATTATAAACACGCTGCTGGCTTTGGAAACGCTGATCCTCCAGAGCGGAATGCTGCTTGGCACTTTGCACTTTTATGTATGAAATTCAATCGGCTTTTAGAAACTTTTAAATGACTTGGGAACTTTTTTTTTAACGGCTGTGTAAATTAGCGGATTAATTGCATTTTTTTCGCTCCTTGTTCTCAAGCCCTCTCATTCTCCGCATTGCTTGCACAATAAAACTGAATTTGCATAACTCACAATTTCGGTGAGCTCTCGTGCACTCTCTGCCCTGTACCGACCCAACACTATTTAAACACTAGGAATGCAAGCGTGCAGCGCGCGCGCTGCTGGCGCACCGGAGGCGCGCCAGAGGCAAGCCCGTCTGCGCCCATCCCTTGCCCTGACGGGCCCAAGGGCAAGGACCCATGCCCGACCTCTTATTTATTCAGCTGAGTCACTGCGGGCATTAAAAACAGGCATTGAGGAGCTAGATGGCACTACGCGAGACAGGTTGCAAGAGGAATCACTATTGAGGAAAGAAAAAAGTCACTTACGAATCCAGAAACTCTCCCAGATGAGCATGACTCTGGGTTTAAATGTCGCTGTACTTAATACACGCTCCCTGCAAAAACATAATCTTGAAGTGTTTGCCCTTCTCTTTGAAGGGGAGATTGATATCTTTGCCCTCACAGAAACGTGGTTGGGAGACTCCTCCACCCCAGATATCCTAGCAGCACTACCGACAGAATTTGATGCGCTTTGGTATAATCGACATGGAAATGCCAGAGGGGGGGGAGTTACGATTATTTAAAAAAAAACCCTCATAGTGAGTCAAATTGTAGCAGAAAACTGTGATAGTGCAGAGATCCTGGGAATAAAAATCTCCCTGAAATCAGCCTGCTTGGTATTGCTAGTAGTGTACCGCCCTCCCAAAAACTCTCCTGATTTTAATGGCGTCTTCTTAGAGCTCCTAACTGATCTCAGATCAAGATATAAACATCTCCTGGTGGTAGGGGACTTTAACCATCACTGGGAGAAGTCACCTAGAGCCCCGGTGGAGGCAGGGTTTGAATCTAACTTAGCTTCCCTGGATCTGAGACAATTGGTAATCGGCCCCACGCATGTTAAGGGGCATACTCTTGACCTGATTTGGACCTCCATCGCTCGGGCAAAGATTACGATATCAGCCCTTGTGTCTGGTCGGATCACTTCCTGATTAAATGTTGGGTTCCAGGTGATTACTCATCATTTCCATCAGACCCTCTATGGAGGAAGGTCAGAGCTTGGAAAAAAGTGGAGGCTGATTCCCTAACCTCTATGCTGGTCTCGATCCCACCCCCCATTATGGGTAAGGGTAATTTAGATAAAAAAACGGTAGCACTGACCTCTTGGCTTTTGGGGGCAATTGATGCATTGGCCCCGGAACGGCCTAAGAGGATCAGAGCGAAAGGAAAAGGAGCCCCTTGGTTTGACCTAACCTTAAAGAAAGGTAAGCAAGCTCTGCGTCAAGCCGAGAGGAGATGGAGATTGAATTACAATTTAGCGGATTGTGATACTTATAAGATCCTCTTGGCCAAATATAAGGCCGATATCCTATTTAGGAAGACAGCCTTTTATGAGGACAGAATTGGTCAAGCGAGTAATTAGCAAAAAGAGATCTTTGCAATCCTGAAGGAGCTCACACAGTCAGAGCGTAAAGCCTCATCTAAGGACTGCCCGTACTGTGACACTTTTCAGGAGTTCTTTCTCCAGAAAGTCCGGATATTCTCACGGACATTACTAGCACCACGACTGACCTTAGTATACTAGATCCCCCTAGCCTCTAGACCTGAGTAGAAATCTGAATAGCTTTCCCGAGTTTGACGAAATGAGCTTAACAGCAATAGCTCACCAGATCAAATCAGGTTCCAGAATGGACCCCTGTCCGCCGAGGATATTTCAGATGGCTGGAAAAACAGCTGGTGGCTCTATTAAATGAGTCACTAAATTCAGGCTATTTGCCAGTGAGTCTGAAAGAAGCTAGGGTTACCCCCTCCTGAAGAAAGCAGGGGCAGACACAAAAGCCTTAAAAAACTATAGGTCGGTCTCCCAACTTCCGTTCCTGGCAAAGATCTTGGAAAAGCAAGTTCTGAACACCCTGGCTAGCTACTTGGAAGATCACGCACTTCTCCACCCCAGGCAGGCAGGCTTTAGATCACAACACAGCACTGAGCTGATGATGGCGGCTGTTGTGGAAGATTTGAGAATCAGGGCCGATAACAAACAGCCTTGTGCCCTGATTCTCTTAGATCAGTAGGCGGCTTTCGACACGGTCAGCCATGCCATCCTGCTGTACCGTGTAGCGAAACTGGGAATAACAGGGCAAGCTTTTAAATGGCTTAAATCTTTCCTCACAGGCCGGACTCAGAGAGTGCAAATGGAAGATCAACTATCCTTTGCTAGCGGTGTGACCTGTGGCGTTCCTCAGGGCTCGGCACTGTCCCCACTTTTATTTAACATCTACTTACAACCTTTAGTGGAGGAATTAATGCACAGAAACTGTCACATTTTTAACTATGCAGACGATACACAACTGCTGGTTTAATTGGACAATACCAGTCAGGCACAGGACTCAGTGAAAAACCTTCTTAGGTTTACGGTTAGCTGGATGGCAAACAATCTCCTGAAAGTTAACCCGGACAAAACTGAGGTACTTATCATATCAAATCAAGAAAGTCCCTGGTGTGAGCTCTTCTGGCCTCCCAAACTCGGGGAGGTACCAATCCCAGGAAGAGCAGTAAAAAGCCTAGGCCTAAAAATTGACGCAGATCTGTCAATGGCTCTCCAAGTCCACGCGGTTGTAGGCTTGTGTGTAGGTCTACTAAGGCAGCTGCGAAGATTTGTTCCCATTCTATCCACCTCGACTCTACAAACTATTGTGTCTGCCACAATCATCTCGAGGTTGGACTATGGAAATGGTCTTTATCTGGGGCTCCCTCGAAAGCTCCTGAAGAAATTACAGGTGGTCCAGAATGATGCGACCAGGCTGATTTTCTCATTACCACGGAGCACACGAGCGACACCACTTCTCCAGAGGCTGCACTGGCTGCCCATTGAGCACAGAGTGCAATTCAAATGCCTCTGCATAGCCCATAAAGCTATCTATGGAGAGGCTCCCAAATACATCAACGATCGTCTGAGGAAGTACGTGCCTGGCAGAACCTTGCGCTCTTCTGAAACCTGTAAATTAACCCCTTTGAGATTCAATCTTAAATCGAAGGGAGGGAGAGCTCTGTCGGTTCTTCTCCCTCAAATCTGGAACGAGCTTCCAGCATCCCTGCAAGAGGAGGCAAGGCTGCTACCCTTTAGAAAGGCGTTAAAAACATACCTGTTTAAAAAGACAACATCCCCAACGTAAGTGGCCAACTGGATGAGGGGGCGTTACCGATAGCTATGTGTTGTGTTCCTTTCTTTTGGAAAAGCGCTTAGAGACCAGTGGTGATTTGCGCTATACAAAACTACAGTAACATAACATAACATAACCATAATGTTTATGCAAATGTGGGGGTTACCACCGGTACCCCCCGTGTGCAGCCCCCACCCCTCCATCACTCTGGGGCTCCGCAGGGGGCCCCCAGAGTGAAGACCGCATGCCTTTCCGTGGCGGGCATTGTAAAATCCCATTGTAATATGGCTGCGGTGTCTGATAGACACCGCCACCATATAATTCCTTTTCTGCCACCGGCCGCAAGGCGACCGGGGCGGTAGAGCTGCGGACGGTCTTTCTGTCCGCCACGGTCCCCCCCGCCATGCTAATATGGCGGGGGGAATTCGTGATGGATGTCGGGCGGATTGCCTCCGCCAGGCCGGAGGTGGCTACCGCCAGCCTGGCGGAGGCCATCCGCCCGACAATGTAATGGGCCCCTAAATCTCTATTTCATAAACAAGAACAATAGTAAGTATACCGTAATCATATGCTTTTCTGTAAAAAAATACAATACTGAAAAGAAAAAGGAGCAATATCAAAATACATTGGTAGAACTAAGTTAAAAAGACAACAAAGAATTCATGGAGGTTTTCTGACTTCATCCAGAGTATTAACTATAGTAGCGGAAGTTGAAACTATATCAGTTAGGTAAGTGGATAAAGGGAGCCATAAAAGATCCCTTTTAATGGATACGGATATAGGTGTAACATTGCTTGTGTCCAGTCTATGATGGAAACAAACGGCATTCCACAAAGCCCTGAAAGTAACTTTATCAGCTTGTTTCCAACTGGACGTTATTAAATGGGGGGCTATGGCTAATAACAAGTCAATTAATGAGGGGTTGGGAGTTGGGTATGACCAGAATGGTGATAAAGAACCTAAAAAGATTTTAGATAGGGAAAAATATATTTGGGTGTTGAAAATTGTATTAATTTGGGCCAAACTAGAAACCAAAAATGGGAGATGGATGGACATTCGAAAAGCATATGTTTTAAATCAGCTGAAGTTGCTTTGCATGACCAACAGGCTAAGAAGTCTGTGGAAAAAGAGACTAACTTTGTTGGGGTGAAAAGAAGGACTTTGTAAATAAAATAAAGAGTCTGAGATGTATTAGCTGCTCTTGAAGTTTTTTGCATTTTTAACCATAATTTATCCCAAAATGGAATAGACCAACATTCTGCCGGATTCCTTTCCCAAGCCAAATCAGCCTTCCCCTTGGCCCTATCAGAGGAGAAAAATAAATTTCTCTATAAAGAAGAAGCCGATCAATTAACAGATAGTAAAGGAGAAAGATTGGAACATCTGGTAGGAATATCGGGGCTCAAAGGTAAGAAGAGAAGATATTGTAAAAGAGGAGGAAGGAGTGAGTCATGTTGAGATTTACATGTAGAGGGTTTAATTGAAGACCCTAGAAGGAAAGAGGAGTATTATTAAATACTAATTGTGAAATCCAAATTAAACCTTTGAGTCTCCAAGTTCTTCAATAAATGGTAAGACTTTTAATACGTAATAAGTGATTGTGCTAGATAGGTTGCTGATCTAATGAGGAAGATGAAGGATAAGAGGACGGAAGAAGTGGGACTAATATTTTACGTGTATGGGAGATGACTTGAGAATGGAAAGAATACATATTATTAGTAAAAGTAAGAGATTCATTCAAATGAAAAGGTGCTATAAAATGTTTTTCAATATTCAACCAAAGAGGAGGATGAACACATTATTCAGGGGAAAGCCAGCAGGAGGATTGTCTCAGAGAGAAAGCATAATGATATGATTTAAAATCAGGAAATTTAAGACCACCAGAGTTTTTGTCAGCTTTGAAAGCATTCAGAGCTATTCGGGGAGATTCATTTTTCCAAAGGAATTTGTTTAATAAAGAATCTATTTTTTTTTAAGTAAACACCAGGGCTATGTACCGAAATCATAGACAGAAGGTAGAGAATTAACAGAGAAAGCATCATCTTGCTAGAGTCCAGGCATCCTCACTAGGAAAGGAAATGCCTTTATCAATAGATACAGATAAAGTTTTAGTAAGATTCTAAAAAAATTCTTTTAAGGTTTCTGGGATAGTGGGAGAGAACATAAACCTAACTACTTCATTTTAGAGGTTTTCCAAGAGAAACCAGTAGAGATAAAATCCTGTTTCAGACAGAGAATATTCAGGGGCCAATTCCGATCTGGGTCGGTAATCACTCCGACCGAGCCGGATCCGAGGTGTTTTCTGACCAATGCGGAATCCTACAGTCCGACCGAGCGAGTACGATGCGGCCGTTGCTGTCGGATTTGTTTTGGTCGGACTCCCACTGAGGTCAATGGGAGCCGGTCGTACAATGCGTACATGGGCTCCCATTGACTGAATGTGTACGTTCCGGACAAGTGCGCCCCCTAGAGTGTGTATGCATTGGTGTCATCCGCACGGTACATGCCTGTGTTGGGGAGACCCATGGGTCTCCCCCTGTGTCCAAGCCGTAAGGCTGCGGGTAACATGGGGTCTGATGCGGACCCCCAAAGTCCAGCTATGGGAGCTATTGTGACCCGGAAGCTCCAGCTCGATCCGACTGTCATAATTGCGCATCGTACTGGCTCGGTCGGAATTCGCCTCCTTTGCGCGCCACGGTTAGCTTACGGCCGAGACATACAGAGCGGTTCAGACCTGGAAACGATTTGGCCAGAGATTTTGCGCTTGTTCGCATCGTACTTCGTCCCGATTCGGAGCCCTTCCGACCGAGATCGGATTCGGCCCCTAATGGGGAGAACCTCACATTTATCCGAATTAAGGCAATATCCAGATAGTTGAAAAAAAGTATCAACTTGGAAAAGAAAGGCTGGAAGAGAAGTAGAAGGATTTGAACAGTAGAGAAGGATGTCATCAGCATAAACAGACATTTTAACATGAGTAGTGTCAAGATGAAAACCAGTAATTCTATTATCTAACCTAATTTTCGTTAAAAAGGGTTCTAATGCAATTATAAATAATAGAAGAGATAAAGGGCAACCCTGACGGAATCCTCTGAAAAGAGGGGAATACTCAGAGATTTTCCCATTAACAAAAATAGAGGCTTTAGGGCCAGAATATAGTAAAGAAATAAGAGAACTCAGTTTAGTAGGGAACCCAATTCATTTAAGTGCTTGAAACATAAAATCCCAACCAATCCTATTGAATGCTTTTTCAGCATCTAAAGCTATCGCAGCGATGGGATAATCAAGAGAAGAGGCCTTACTTAAAATGTTAGAGAAAACTCTGGAAGTATCTGAAAACAAACGACCTTTGACAAAAACGGATTGTTCTGAGCCAATAAGGTTAGGCAAAATGGGGTCAATACAGAGAGCAAGAATCTTTGCGAAAATCTTATAATCTAAATTGACAAGGGAAATTGGACGATCATTTTTACAAAAAGAGGGATCTTTGTTTTCTTTGGGAATTAAACAGATCATGGCTTCCTGAAAGAATCCTGAAGAGGAACCGTCAGTAACAAAATACTGATATAGTGATAAGAGATGGGGAAGTAATAAGGACGCGAAATGAGCATAAAATTCAATAGTAAATCCATCAGGGCCAGGAGCTTTTCCCCTTTTCAGTACTGAGATGGCATGTTTAATCTCAGATGAAGTAATATCCGATTCTAATTAAGTAAAGTCAGTATCGTATTGGGGAGGAGAATTTATCAATTGGAAGAAAGAGGAAAGTGCAGCTGAAGTTGGTTGTTGCTCTGGCGTATACAGATTTTTGTAATATCATTTTCTTTGAATAACGAATCTCCCACAACATTACGTAGGGATTCTATTTTAGTCCGTTCGCGACAAATCTTTAAATAGTTTGCAAGTAATTTGCCCATTTCATTCTGGCCTCCATAATAACGGGCACTAATCTTGCGGAGATAAGAGGTTGCAGCTTCTGTAGTTGATTTATTAAAAGAAATGTTTGCCTCAATAAGATTTTTTAACAACATTTCAGAGTTAGAGCGATAATAACAATATTCCAGTTGCTTAATCTTGGCTAATGACTGAGTGTTTTTGGCTTAAAAAACGTTTTTTTCCGAGAGATAAAATTTATGATAAAACTTCTAGCTGCAGCCTTAAAAGAGTCCAAAATTATTGCTGGAGAATAGTCTATAGTGGAGTTAAAAGAAAAGAATTCAGAAGCAAAAGAGGTGAATTGGCTTGTGAAATTAGGATCTGATAATAATGTGTTAATAAAACGCCATCTTCCAGCATGAATGGAGAAAAGCAGCAGATCAAAATCTACAAAAACTGGAGCATGATCTGATATTAGGATAGAACCAATCTTGGTGTGAGAGGCAAGCTGGGACAAGGATTTACTGAAAAAGAGATAATCTATTCTGGATTGTGAGTTGTGAAGGAGGAATAGAAAGTATACTCCTGTAGATCCGGATTACAAAGCCTCCAGATGTCAATGAAAGATCTATGACGTATGGCAGAGGTAAATTGTGAGTGCATCTTGGTATTGGAAAATTTCACAGAGGAATGTCTATCTAATATAGGGTCAAGAACATGGTTATAGACACCTCTGAAAATAACATAATCATCATGAAACATAAGAAGTTTATCAAATATCTGAGTCCAAAATGTATTATCAATATTAACAGGTGCATAAACATTAAATAATACTAAGGGTATTTGATCAGTAAGCAATTTAACAATTACCCAGCGACCATCAAGATCATTTTCCTGATGGACAACTGAAAGCTGATGTTTTTTATGGCACTAAATAGAAGAACCATTCTTCTTGCCTAAAGCTGGGGACTAAAAAACATGACCCACCCAGCCTCTTTTCAGTTTAGCTGCATCTGATAAGTGAGTTTCTTGAATTTAAGCAATATCAGTATTCAATCTAGCTAAATGGGTTAACAGGTGTTGTCTTTTTATGGAGTTATTAACTCCATTAATGTTCCAAGTTACAACACTAAAGGTAAACCATTACAAGGAACCTGCACAATTATTATAAAAGCAGTTGAAAAGTGTAAAGTGAAAAAGAGAATAAAAATAAATAAATAAAGGCATGAGATTAAATAAATTTGAAGGAGACAATGTCAAGGATAGAAGAAGGAGAGAAAAGAGAGGAGACAAAATAGAAGAAGGTAGGATAAAAATAACTATTCCCACTCCAGTGAGTGCAACAGTCGGGAAAGTTTTGGATAGCGGATGGTTAAAAATTACCATTCCCATTTCAGTGTGCAACAGTAGGGAAAGTATTGGATAGCGGAGATGTACAAATTACTATTCCCACTACAGTGAGTGTAACAGTAGGGAAAGTGTATATGTACTGCTAACAAATTAACACATACATTAAAAAAACTACACATACAAAACAATTACATCACAGTTTTAACACACATACCAAAATACAGAACACTAATACAAATATTGATATTATTAACAAAGATATTTTTAGAAACTATGTTACTGTGTTCGATATTTTAAAAAAAATATGTCTTGCCTTACTGTCGATATTCTGTAACACGATATTCTTGCAGTCAATAATCTTGACATACGATATTTGCGATATTTAAAACTCTATATTATGGTAGGTCAAAATTAAAAACTCTGCACCCCTTCAAATCTAAATACAGCTTTGCGCCTTTCAGCACCCATTCTGCGCAACAACACCCATGACCTTGCACAAACATTGGTCATATTGGTCCTGAATCTCGCATTATAGTAGGTCTTAATTTTACTCTGGTAATCCAGAACTCTTCTTCTTACATTCTTCAAGTCAATATTTGCTTCTTTTACATCAGCATGACTCCTCAACCATGCTTTGCAAATATGATCACTCCACTGCAAACAAAAAAAACAAATGTGAAAAACATTGCTTTAGTTCTAACTTTAACAATTGCAAGACTGATTGCATTGCAAATGCTTGTTATAAATTGGAGTAGGATTTGTATTGGGTTATGCCTTTTTAACAGTTTCAATCATTCATATGCTGTACACATAGGGTGGAGCATCATGAAATTTGCCTGGTTGAGATTCTCAGGATTTACCTCTTCATGGCCAGTGGCACTGGACACCCAGCACCACCTTAAAGAGAACATCTGAGGACTGGGTCTGTAGAGCGATAACCCTCATTAAAGGGCACCCCTTGATGTCTGCTATCACACAGGTGAGCTGTAATTGCAACTGAAGCTTTAGCACCTGAAGACTGCAGGTATTATGATTTATCTGCCTTGAGAGCTACAGGTGCAGCTGGAAGTAATCCTAGGCTGAGGAGAACACCAGGCACTGGACATAGAACTGGTGTGAGACAAGAGGTGAGGGGTAGGAGGCAGACCCTGTGATCAAATAATTTGAGGTAGGACAAAGAAGAAAGATAGCTCTTTGAAGCCAAGACATTTTAGGGGACAGTAGGCTAAAAATCATCCCTCCTAGAATGATATTACAGAAAGTGCAATAAGGGCGCAACAGGCATATGAGCCTGCTTTCTGCACCCAACAGCCACTTTGGTATTACAGAGGAGGCCGCAGAAGCTTGTGCGGCCCTTCCACAATACTGATAGTGCTGGCTCACAGGTAGCACCATAGCTTTTGTTGAAGGACATTCTATCATTTGCAGGTGGGCATGGCCCTATTTAATGGGGGAATCATTTTGCATCTGCACCCGCTCCATATTACCAATGTTAGTACAGAGACAAACCTCAGGGCACGCACTGACAGTGTGCCACATTAAGGTGGTGCACCACCAGTGTGCCCCCTGTGGACAGACCTCTCAAGGGGTGAAAGTGGGTCCCATGGACCCGCCCCCCAGACATTCCTCTGCAGATGGGTGCAGTCACTCACTGTGGACTGTGCAAGTTGATATCAGACCTCTCTTAAAAGTTTAGGCCGGTTGCCACTTGCACTATGAAACACGGAGCAGCTTTTAAACAGCTGCTCCACATCTCACTTAATTGGGCTGTCCCCATGGTAGTGCAAGTTTTTGGCTGCTCTGAGGGTAGAGCATTCATCACAATAGGGCCACTTTCCCTGCTTGGTGGGGTGCAAAGATGGAAAGTGAGCCCTTTTTGTAATACGGCCTATGGTGTCGAGAACAAGCCAAATCAAGAAAAATTGGCCCTTTTGCGTAAATGGAGCCAATTGGGCATCAATCAAAACAAGGAAAGAAGACTAGGGCTCTGAACAAAAGACAAAAGGTGCTCATTTTCCCAAGTGATCACACATTAGATAGCAGGTTAACAAAAAATGTGACTGCGCATGTACACAAACAAATGACTTCAGTCTTAAAGATCTAGCAGCATATGTTGTTTTCAATCATGTTGCTAGAGACTGCAATCTATGCCCCTACATATGGTCTGTTTTTTCATTGTCAAAAACGTTTAGACCCTGGAATTATTTTGCAAAGTCATCATCAGGACAGAATTATTTGGGGACTCCTGATAATATTTAGAAGGAATGTTAAGTACACGAAAAGCACAAATAGGACCAATTGTAGGCAGACATTAAGATAAACAGACTCACAAAATGTCTTCAAAATCAATCTCCAAAAATAACAGGAAAAAAATGCAAAGAACTCAGATTAGAAGTAGTTCCTAAAGAGACCACTATTAAAGAATATCAAATGAGCGTTACTTGTGATGCAAATGAGTCACAGTCATAAATAGTGAGCAAATTGAAACATTTTTTTAGATGTTGCAAACTGATTAAATGTAGTGATGGAGTGGTTTGATCATTCAAGGTGCACAAAAGCAGAAAAAAATTATTCACTGTGTGATACTTTTCAAGTTTTCATGACTGTTCTACAAAACAATAAAAGTGGACAATAATTACTGGGTAAATCCTGAAAAAGAGAGACAGTAAAGTTAAGTGCACCAACTGACACATTTAGGGGCTGATTCCAATCTCATTTGGTCAGCCCTCCGAGACGTGTCAGTAGCCTTACCTTACGGCCGAACCGTAGCAGGAGCGGGAACGTCCGGGCGAGGAAGTACGATGCGGAAAAGTTCCAAAATCCCAACGGATCCGCACGCTCCGACTCCATCATCAATCTCCGACCGAGCCTGACCCGGAAACACTCAATTTGCGCTGCATGGTAACCTAAACACTGCTACTTCCGGCCGGTCAAGTACGATGCGCAGTTCCTACGTTCTGGACAGGTCGCCACGTACAGGAAGTCTCAGCACCCAGAGGAGCTGCATATTAACCCATTCCACGGATTAGAACCGGAGCACCTAGCAATGGATCGAGACGGACCATGAATACAATCGCGCAGGTCATACCAGTCCTGTACATATATAACCGGATCAGGAACAGACGCGGACGGCGCAGACGGTAAGTCGGACACCCACCCCACAAACAAATCCAGGGGGTCAAGATCCTGCTCACCATTACCACACCTCCTTAGGGAACCCATGGCCACCCCCACTGCCACCCCACCCATAGGGGTATGTTGCCTATCACTGATGCCACCCCACCCATATTTATCATGTTGCCTCTCACTGATGCCACCCCACCCATTTGTGTTATGATGCCTATCACTGATGCCACCCCACCCATATGTATCATGTTGCCTATCACTGATTCCACCCCACCCATATGTGTTAGGTTGCCTATCACTGATGCCCCCCACCCATATGTGTTAGGTTGCCTATCACTGATTCCACCCCACCCATATGTATCATGTTGCCTATCACTGATGCCACCCCACCCATAGGGGCATGTTGCCTAACACTGATGCCACCCCACCCATGGGGGCATGTTGCCTATCACTGATGCCACCCCACCCATAGGGGCATGTTGCCTATCACTGATGCCACCCCACCCATATGTATCATGTTGCCTATCATTGATGCCACCCCACCCATATGTGTTAGGTTGCCTATCACTGATGCCACCCCACCCATATGTGTTAGGTTGCCTACCACTGATGCCACCCCACCCATATGTGTTTGGTTGCCTATCACTGATGTCACCCCACCCATATGTATCCTGTTGCCTATCACTAATGCCACCCCACCCATATGTTTTAGGTTGCCTATCACTGATACCACCCCACCCATATGTATCATGTTGCCTATCACTGATGCCACCCCACCCATAGGGGCATGTTACCTATCACTGATGCCACCTCACCCATTTGTGTTATGTTGCCTATCACTGATGCCACCCCACCCATATGTATCATGTTGTCTATCATGGATGCCACCCCACCCATTTGTGTTATGTTGCCTATCACTGATGCCACCCCACCCATATGTGTTAGGTTGCCTATCACTGATGCCACTCCACCCATATGTATCATGTTGCCTATCACTGATGCCACCCCACTCATATGTATCATGTTGCCTATCACTGATGCCACCCCACCCATATGTGTTATGTTGCCTATCACTGATGCCACCCCACCCATATGTATCATGTTGCCTATCACTGATGCCACCCCACATATATGTGTTAGGGTGCCTATCACTGATGCCACTCCATCCATATGTATCATGTTGCCTATCACTGATGCCACCCCACCCATATGTATCATGTTGCCTATCACTGATGCCGCCCCACCCATATGTGTTATGTTGCCTATCACTGATGTTACCCCACCCATATGTGTTAGGTTGCCTATCACTGATGCCACCCCACCCATATGGGTGGGGCGGTAAGGGGCGAGGTGGCAGCTTGTCCTGACCCCGCTTGGCGCCTGCAAGCTATTTAGAGCGGATGCTCTGTAAAAATTACTGCTGATCTACTACTTGAATTTTTTAACGCATATTTTTAAAATTGATTACTAATTTTAACAACAAACATTTTAATTTACCCAGCACCTTGCACTTTGCACTAGCGGCGGATAGCTGTTGGAATTGATTAATAATTTTAACTGTGTTCACCTTTATTGCTATTTGCACTTGCGTGGGTTGCCGAGAGTCACACTTCAGCTTCACTTCAGCTGTCAGTCGTCTGCGCTCGATAATCCAGCCTGCCCGCCCCGGTCCGACTCGGTAGCCAATACCGTTGTGCGGAGGGCGGGGCAGGCAAGAGCCAGACACCCACAGGAAGTCGAGCAGTCAGCGTTCTAGCTGCTCACTTCTGAGGGCTATTTAGGCGGCGAGGAGGCACGGTTCATTGCGGTAAGGGGCGAGGTGGCAGCATGTCCTGACCCCGCTTGGCGCCTGCAAGCTATTTAGAGCGGATGCTCTGTAAAAATTACTGCTGATCTACTACTTGAATTTTTTAACGCATATTTTTAAAATTGATTACTAATTTTAACAACAAACATTTTAATTTACCCAGCACCTTGCACTTTGCACTAGCGGCGGATAGCTGTTGGAATTGATTAATAATTTTAACTGTGTTCACCTTTATTGCTATTTGCACTTGCGTGGGTTGCCGAGAGTCACACTTCAGCTTCACTTCAGCTGTCAGTCGTCTGCGCTCGATAATCCAGCCTGCCCGCCCCGGTCCGACTCGGTAGCCAATACCGTTGTGCGGAGGGCGGGGCAGGCAAGAGCCAGACACCCACAGGAAGTCGAGCAGTCAGCGTTCTAGCTGCTCACTTCTGAGGGCTATTTAGGCGGCGAGGAGGCACGGTTCATTGCGGTAAGGGGCGAGGTGGCAGCTTGTCCTGACCCCGCTTGGCGCCTGCAAGCTATTTAGAGCGGATGCTCTGTAAAAATTACTGCTGATCTACTACTTGAATTTTTTAACGCATATTTTTAAAATTGATTACTAATTTTAACAACAAACATTTTAATTTACCCAGCACCTTGCACTTTGCACTAGCGGCGGATAGCTGTTGGAATTGATTAATAATTTTAACTGTGTTCACCTTTATTGCTATTTGCACTTGCGTGGGTTGCCGAGAGTCACACTTCAGCTTCACTTCAGCTGTCAGTCGTCTGCGCTCGATAATCCAGCCTGCCCACCCCGGTCCGACTCGGTAGCCAATACCGTTGTGCGGAGGGCGGGGCAGGCAAGAGCCAGACACCCACAGGAAGTCGAGCAGTCAGCGTTCTAGCTGCTCACTTCTGAGGGCTATTTAGCCCCTCGTCGGGTCTAGCGCGCAGCGGTTGCGCGCAGCAGGGCGCCCTAGACGGCGCCTAAGACAAGCCAAAGACCTGCCCGTCTGCGCCCGTCCGCGCCAGGACGGAGCCAGGTGCCAGGGGCTATGTCCAGATATCCAGCTTTACAGAGTCCCATCAGGTATTCTGCCGCAAACCTCCTGGCCTTGCAACCAGCCCTGTCACTATGCCGCGAGAATGAGAACTGGACTTATCCAGAAGGCCCTTTCTCTTGCAAACTATGTCATTACCAAGCCAATATCCGACCCCATCCAGACCTCAACATTTCTGAAGCTAGTAAATATAAAAACACACTTCAATGTTCACTGCTTAATGTCCGGTCCCTGCCTAAGAACCAAGTTCAGATATGGGATCTTCTTCACGCATCCCAGCCAGATCTATGTTTCCTGACGGAAACATGGCTCAAACCCCACACAACTCCAGCCATTACGATCGCAATCCCTTCAGGATACAAGCTTTTAAATATGGACCGACCAGTTAAGATAGGTGGCGGATTAGCGATCATTCATAAGGAACACCTGAAAGTCACTATTATAGAGAAACAATGCAGCCCCAGTCTAGAATTTATGTCTTTTAGGATCAATATCTCTTCCAAATTAGCCATGAAAGGTGCACTTATATACCGCCCACCGGGACCCAATGCTGGGTTCTCCCTCTCTCTCATGGAACTACTGGCACCCTACATTAGAGCCAAGGAAGACTTTATCCTTCTAGGCGACTTCAACACTCATGTAGACAAACCAGAACTAAGTGAAACCAAAGCCTTGCTTGTTGATATGTCTGCTCTAGGGCTCCAACTTCACAACTCCGATCCCACCCATGAAGGGGGACATCTTCTAGACTTACTTTTCTCTAACTGCCCCACCCTGTCCGGAATAGTCACTTCTCAACTGGACTGGACAGACCACCATTTATTAGAATTTGATCCCCCAATAGCAAACAAACTGCCATCCCATAAAACTCTCCCCCCCATATGGCGACGTCAGTGGCATAAAGTCACCGCAGAAGGACTACAGAAGGTCTGGGAAAAACCCTTATCCCTCGCATCTGATAATGTAGAAGATACTCTATCCAGTTTCAAGGATTCTCTTTTGAAGGCCATAGACAAAGTAGCCCCGCTAAAACTTCACAAACAATTCCCCACTCACAAAAAGGAAAAATGGTACACAGACACCTTAAGAAGTGAGAAGCAAGGGTGTAGAAGGCTGGAGAAGAAGTGGAGGAGGTCGCACCTCCTAGATGACAAGAATGCCTATTTAAAAGCACAATCTAAATATTACAAAAACATCAAAACAGCGCGCAAGTTTAGCCTGGCCCAGCAAATATCAGAGGCTGGCAACTCCTCAAAGGAATTATATAAGATACTCGAATCCTTTGTGAAACCCACAGCATGTGTTAGCTTGGACGATTTCTCACTGCCTCTTTGTGAAGAGATATCTCTGTTTTTCGAGAATAAAATCAACCTCATTTACGACAAAATCCTGAACAACACTTCTACCAATACTTGCAGCCCTGCTTCCAATGTCAGATCCGCTAACACTGCTTTACAACAAAAAACAATATCACTACTCTCCTTTCCCCCTATATCTGACACCGATCTCCACCTTCTAACTAATCATATAAAATCTGGCTCCCCTAACGACCTCATACCCGCAAGAATGATGGCCCCCCTTAACTCCCTCCTAGGCCCATTTCTACAAACCATCATAAATCAATCCCTCAGTGAAGGACGGGTGCCATCTGAGTGGAAACAAGCAGTTGTAAATCCAATCCGGAAAAATACCACACTGCCCTGGTCTGATTTATCTAACCTCAGGCCCATCTCCCTCCTACCCTATCTCGGTAAACTTACCGAGAAGCATGTGAATACTCACCTGTCGAACTACATCGAGGCAGCGGAGGGCCTGGACCCTTCCCAATCTGGTTTCAGGCCCAACCACAGCACTGAATCAGCCCTCCTCTCCGTGACCGATAACATCAGGATGTCACTGGACAGGGGGGAATCAGTGATTCTAGTGCTGTTGGACCTGTCCGCTGCCTTCGACACGGTATCACATGCTCTCCTCCTCGAAAGACTGAGCAGCGTAGGGGTAGGAGGAACAGCTCTATCATGGCTGCACAGCTTCCTTTCTGACCGAACTCAAGGTGTCAGACTGGGCTCCCATTCATCACCATCAAGAGAGCTAACTAAGGGTGTGCCACAGGGCTCGTGTCTCAGCCCCACGTTGTTTAACATTTATGTGGCCCCCTTAGCTAATCTGATAAGATCTTTTGGATTTACTCCTGTATCATACGCTGACGACACCCAGCTGCTATTCCCCTTCCAAACCCTCACTCCGGCAATTCAGTCATCATTTGCAGACGGGATGAGGGCTGTAGCACATTGGATGGCTAAAAAATTTTTGCAATGTAATGTATCCAAAACGGAGGTCATGCTGTTTGGAGGGGCGACCCTTCTCTGGTCCCCAGATTGGTGGCCTTTGGAACTAGGCCCCATCCCCAATCCCAAACAAACAGCAAAAAACCTAGGTGTCAAACTAGACCAGGCGCTCCTGCTTAAAGAGCACACCACGCAAGTAGCAGGTGCTTGCCTTCATGTGGTGGGGCTCCTGAGACGAGCCTTCCCGTTTCTACCCCCAAACCATAGGAAGACTCTCATCCAGACCCTTATCATAAGCAGAATGGATTACTGCAATGGTCTATACATCTCAGCAAATGAAGCACAGCTAGACAAACTTCAGGTTGTCCAGAATACGGCGGCTAGACTGGCCCTCAATGCTCCTCCCAGAACGCCGTCCGGCCCCCTACTTCGCCAACTTCATTGGCTACCCGTAAAGCAGCGCATCAAATTTAAAATCTGTAACGTTATATACAGATGCCTGTTTAGCACCAGCCCCAGCTATCTAAAAGAAAAATTCCTGCCCTACATCCCTGGCCGCACACTTCGATCCAGCAACCATCTCCTGCTTCAGGTTCCAAAGATTAGAAGGGCCAGACAAGGAGGCCGAGCACTGTCCTACAAAGGGCCTATTCTCTGGAATTCCCTGCCCACTGAACTGAAACAGACTAGGAGCCTAGAACTATTTAGGAAGAAACTGAAAACCTACCTCTTCACCATGCCTTAAATTTATCAGGTTCTCCTCCTCAGCTCTAATCCTTGCAGTAACCCTCTAAATGCGAGCACCAGCGCAGAGATATCCCTTCGGGAATTGATTCATGCGCTTAACAAGCAAATAAATAAATAAAATAAATATGTATCATGTTGTCTATCATGGATGCCACCCCACCCATTTGTGTTAGGTTGCCTATCACTGATGCCACCCCACCCATATGTATAATGTTGCCTATCACTGATGCCACCCCACTCATATGTATCATGTTGCCTATCACTGATGCCACCCCACCCATATGTGTTATGTTGCCTGTCACTGATGCCACCCCACCCATATGTATCATGTTGCCTATCACTGATGCCACCCCACCCATATGTGTTAGGTTGCCTATCACTGATGCCACCCCACCCATATGTATCATGTTGCCTATCACTGATGCCGCCCCACCCATATGTGTTATGTTGCCTATCACTGATGCCACCCCACCCATATGTGTTAGGTTGCCTATCACTGATGCCACTCCACCCATATGTATCATGTAGCCTATCACTGATGCCACCCCACTCATATGTATCATGTTGCCTATCACTGATGCCGCCCCACCCATATGTGTTATGTTGCCTATCACTGATGCCACCCCACCCATATGTATCATGTTACCTATCACTGATGCCACTCCACCCATATGTGTTAGGTTGCCTATCACTGATGCCACTCCATCCATATGTATCATGTTGCCTATCACTGATGCCACCCCCACCCATATGTATCATGTTGCCTATCACTGATGCCACCCGACCCATAGGGGCATGTTGCCTATCACTGATGCCACCCCACCCATAGGGAGGATGATGTGGCACACAACCATCAAACATCAGCCACAGGCATGTCAGCCAAATACATTCCACAACAACATCATGCCAACAGTGTGTAGTGCCTGACAAATAACCCCAACAGTGATTTGGATACATGACGCACAAAGTAACTACCATCACATGTGTGAAGTAAACCAGAGTGTGGGCTACAGAAGTCAAGCTTTCAAATAGCACTGGGCCAATGTGTGAAAACACCCCATCAGTGTGTACATCCAATGTAAAATGTGTGGACACAAAGTGCAGCTAAAGTAGAGCATTGTGGCAAAGGGTGAAAATCAGCCATCATCACAGTGATCACAAGGTAGGTGTCATCATGGAAATAGCAGCACTTGACAAACAGTATGTATGATTCCTGTGCATGTCAGGACAACAGCTGTACAGTCAACCTTCATCTAATACCCAATGAAGGCTCTGGTGACATACGCATTGGTACGGTATTGCCCCTTAAGTCACCTGCACATAGACAATACATATGTCTACCAAATTGCACATAGTGCACAGTTGACTTTACACCAATGATGTCCAGCACCTGCATGTACAGTGTAGATGGCACAATAGTCAGGGAAAGTGTCACATTGGACATTGTGAAGCACATCATATGTGCATGGGTTCAAGCCACAGATGTGGCCATGTCAAAGAAATGTTACCATCCCTGTGCCAAATTAGTCAATAATCACACCCCCACTCAGCTGCAAAGGATGACATGGATACCAACCTGAACATAAAACTCATCTCAGGGCCCACATGGAGCACATCACATCAACACCTCAGTAACAGACATTTGTAAATCCTGCATCTTCACACCAAGGTCAGGGTAAACAGCAGCAACACAATCTACAGCTAAATCAAATGCACAAGGAGAACAAAAAATGCTTTATTCAGAAATCTGCCGTCTGGAAGGCAAAATAAATAAATAAATGTAGTCCAATGTCCAGTAGAAAATCAAAAGTGCAATGATGATGTCAGTGACACCTGTCACCCATTGCTTGCCTGCACTGATAAGGACTTGGGGGCATCCACTCTGAGAGCATACATTGGGCAGGCCTGGCACTGCAGGGACAGGATCAGGGCTCAGAAGGAGGTTAAGAAGGGGTGCTGGGTGCAGGAGAGTCAGTGGCAACTGCAGTGGAGGGGTCTGACATGGGTTGTGCCATCACAACTGTGGGGCACAAGTCTGATGTCGTGGGTACGGTAACCACTGCAGAGGGCAGGTCAGGTGTAGTGGACATGGTCCCCACTGCAGTTCCCATGTCAGACTGGGTGGGTGTGGACTCCACTGCAGTGCCTAACCTCATGGGAGTGGAAAGGGGTGCAGGTGGGGTTGGCAGCACAGCTGGGGGTGACACGCTCCCCACAGTAGTTGCAGCAACAGACAGACTGGTGGTGGTGTCAGTGGAAGAGCAAGTGGCGGGGGGGAGGGCCTGATGATTTTGGGGATGATGTATCTGTGGGTGGGGGAACCTGTGACATGGTGTGGCGGGGGAACCTGTGGTGTGCTGACCTGGGGGATGGAGGAAGGAGACTGTGCAGTGGAGCTGGGGGTGGGTCTTGCTCTTCCGGCTACGAGGTGCCTTGTGGGTGGGGGCCTCAGTCTGCCTGCGCTTGGGGGAGGGTGTCCGGGTGTGAGGGGCACTCTTCTCAGTGTGTGGTGACTTCCCCTTCCCCTGTAGTCAGGATCTGCTGGATCTGAGGGGAAGAGGCCTAGGTCACACAGGAAGAGCTTTTTAGGAGATGGGGTTGCAGGTGAGGCAAGGGAAGGGCTCTTGGAGAGAGAGTGATCGGAAGACTGCAGAGTGCTTGTGGGTGCCTGTGTGTGTGTCTGAGACCTATCCCCTGTGTGTGTGGTATCAGTCCCCTGACTTTACTTGCGTGCATGTTTAGACTTATGTGTCGGTGAATGTGTGCTGTCTGTGTCTGTGTGTTTGGGTGACCATGCAGGTGTGTGTGTGCTGGGGTCATGTAGGGTGCTTGGAGGAGTTGTTTGGGCTGAGGCTGAAGGGATCAGGGACTGCTGGAGGAAGGATACTGCTGCCTTCAGTGAGGAGGCCATGGACTGATTGGTCCTCTGTAGGGCAGACATGCCAGATGAGATGCCCTCCATGAACGACACCAGTTGTGTCAACAGACCGGTGTATGCATGGAGGACACTCAGCATTGATGTCTGCCCTACATGGATCTGTTTAAGTATGTCCACAGACTCCACACTCAGGGCAGAAGGGGATGCAGGGGGTGCGGTGCCTGGCACGAAGGAAACATGCTCCCAAACAAGGGAGCTGCCACGGACCTCTGGGATGGGAGCTGAGGGGAGGGTGGTGGTGGGGGGTAGTTGTGATGGTGGTGGCGGGGACAGCCTTACCCTCCGTTGTTTCCTGGCTGCTGACACCCGCCCCCACAAGGGAGTCATCCTCCGAGCTGCTGTGGTCCTCAGCTGAGGTGGAAGGTGCTGAGAACTCCTCGGTTTGGCTCCCCTCACCCTCCGTGCCACTGGGTCCCTCCGACTCCTCAGTTGATGGCCCGGGCTGGCTCTGTGGCTCATCCTGGTCCGTGGCACTGTCTCCTGTGCCCATGGATGTATCTGCCTATAAGTAGGAAAAGAAGAACCACATTAGTTTCCTGCACTGACTGCAAACAACACTGTCAATACCCAACATTACCGGTCATGCACTGGCATCCTCGCTGTCAATTACTAAAAGTGCACACACAGGGGTACATAGGTCAATACCCAGCCTGAACATCAACCATGGCACCCATATCCCTCCTGGACAGGTACCCATATGTCTGTTGCATGCTGGCTGTCAATACCCCAAAGTACACACATGCACCACATACACAGTTGCTGTACATGCAAATGACCATGTAGAAGTACATCACCATTAACATACATCACATCAAATGCCAATCACTTAGTACATGTGTCTGGATGAATGTATGCCCATACTCACATTTCACAATCTTGTGATGCCTAGCAGCACAACACACAATGATGTCCTAACGTCCTGATACTAAATGACACAATGGGGTGCATGGAGCACCTCAGACTCCAATGTAGGATCCCTCCTAGCACATCAATGCCCTGACACACACATGCATGGTAAGTCAGTCTACACTGTCACATGTCATGGGGCAATGCATCCCAAAAACATCAGTCTGCACTGCGTCACATTCATAGGTCATGCCCGTACCAAACTCTGCAGCTGACAAGTGCACCAGTCTGTCCCCTGCCACACACTGTTCTTGGACTATGATGATCCTACATCACTTAAATCTGACATATGAGTGACTGCAAACACAACTACGTGAACATGAGCACCGCACAGTCTGCTGACAATTACACACAGCTGCGTGAAAGTTACTCTTGCATACAGCATTGTGCTCATTCAACTGACCACACCCCTATATGTTGCACAGGTATCATCCCCATTGTCGCAACTCAGATGTCTTGCTCACACTAAAATCCTCTACACACCAGTTGTCACAAAATAGGAAGCCACACTAACAATGATATTGTGTCAGACACCTGATGGCACATTTCAGGAAGCACAACCAGTGGGTCCATACACGTGAATGTGAGTACAGAGACTCCCTATGCCTTGGAGTGGGCATGACAGAGCAGGTAAACCAAATACAGTGTATTGGCATGGACAGTGGGCAGGTGTCTGGGCCAGTGTGACATACTTCCTCTACATAGCCCTGAGAACACTAAATGGGCTCACCTGCTGCATGGGTATGTTTTGGGTACCCCACACACATGTTGTGACCCAGAACTTCAATTTGAACACATATGAAAGATACTCACAGAACACATGTCAGAGACCAAGCATAGTGCAAAGAAGAGACCCACCCACAATGCACACATCAGAGTCACAGTAGCATATGCTGTGTAGGACCATCAGCAGAGCTCATTTAAGGGACACAGAGCCCAAGTTGATAATAGTCACAGACAACTGTGGATCAGGTGAGGAGAGTGACTTACACAATAGAGGGACACGAGTCCTGGACTCCAAGACCAACGTAATGTGGGAGTATGACCAGGCCACAACACTGCACATAGCATGTTAGACATGTTCACAGATCAGGCATGGACTTACCCCCTCTTTGCTGCTGTCTGGCCTTCAGTTGCCCATCCAGTTCCGGGAAGACCACCAGCAGAATCCGGAGCATGTGGGGGGGTCAGGGTCCGGTGTCCGCCCCTACGGTGAGGAGGTGACAGCTTCAGCTGGACCCTTGCGATCCTCCGGGTCCAGCCACGTAGGTCCTGCCACCTCTTCTGGCAGTTGCGGATCCGGCGCTTGTAGACCCCCACTGATCTGACTGCCCGGGCGATGGTCAGCCAGATTTCCTGCTTCTGGTGGGCATCAACCTGTTAGGATGACAAAGTGAAGAGGACATTACCACACATGCCACATAATTGTGCTGCATACAGTTGAAAATACATGTAGTCATCACAAAGCCAAAGGAGGTACACAGGTGGTGCACCCATAGAAATGTGCATTTTTGCTGCAGGTCTGACATGGTAATATTGGCTAGGACTGTATGGCCAGCACCACTGCACTACTGCAGCAGGACACCTGTTCAACACATGTACTCACATGAATAGCTAGCTGAAAGTACTCAGTGCATATGCCTCACACTGCTACGCATACTTCCATTACTTTTAGTCAGATCACTTGCATTATATGAAAGGCAGTGGACTGCACACTCATCTGCTCCCCTGGTGTCCCATACAGCTTGCTGTACTCTGGAAGGACCCCATCCAGCAGGGCCTGGTTCTCCTCCTCAGTGAATGCTGGGGCCCTCTCCAAAGTACGTGCCATTGCAGGATCCAGAGGTAGCACAGACAGCAGCAGCAGTGGATTGTGGAAAGTGGTCCTCTAGCATGTAGTGCAGGCAAGTGAGGTCCCTGGGGGCCTGGCAGCCTTAAATCTGTGCTGCAGAGGCATATTCTGTGACACTACCCCTCACTGATAGGTCAGACACGGTTGCATTCTGTGAATCTGTCCAATCCATGGAAATGAAAGACTCCTACACGTTTTCCGCATTGTTCAAAACACTTACCTTCAGGACGCCCTAGGATTGCAACATTGTTGTACGCATCCAACTGTATTTCCAGCGCACGACTCGAACGTTTTTTGAATTTGCGTCCGTCTCCATGACAGCCCATTGCCAATGAGTGCGCATGGCTTGGAAAACTGACTATCCGATCCGTTTTTTTTTTTTTTTAAAAAGACGCATCCGTCTAGATACAAATCTATGGGCTCTGCATGCGCACAGCTTGGTCCATGACTGTACGACGCGTCTGCTTACGACTCACCCGCGTCGGGTCAGATTGCATACGCCTCCAACATGCATGAACCGAGCCGTGGGCACGCATTGCCCATTGGCATCAATATGATCCAATGCGGGTGACTGTAATGCATAGGCATCGTACAGTCAATGGACAAGGTGTGTGCACAACTCGGTCTCCTTCATAGGTGTCACATCAACATGAGTCACATAACGGTAATGACATTGCTGTAGTAGTCGGCATGCACTGTGTGCTTCAGCATTTCATCATCTCCATGACACACACCAAGTTTGAATCACAACATAGGCAAGTATAGTGTAATGGTGAGTTTATTTACGTACATGTGTGGAGATAGTGCTGTACATGAGGTTTAGAATCCACAGTTCACACATGAGTTAGAAGTATTGGTAGATGAAATGTCCAGAGTGAAGTCCACATTCATCTTGTACATTGGTACAACATGTACCCTCCATGTCATGATGGGGACCTGTGTCATGTGCAACAAGGTGAACGCTTTGCACCCGAAGACCAACATCCAAAACAGGTTCTGGGTTCCTGGGGGATGTGGGGGGACAACTGTGGCACACTTGTCCTTCTTTGGACGACCCCTACTCTTCTTCTGTGGGGGATGCTCAGGAGCAGGCGCCAAGGGTGCATCGAAGTCTCCACCAGATTCATCCTCCCTCCCTGTGGCTTTAGCAGATGTTGTTGCTTGAGATGTTGTGGGCACACAGGGAGGTGTGGACATATTTGTGCTGATCTGGCGGAGACAGGTCAGTATGTCCATATGCACTGCCATGAGTTTGTCCCACTTGGACTCCATGTGGGCATCATGGGCAGCCTGCTCCTGCTGCATGTCCTTGAGGACCCCCACTACCTGGCTGAATCCTCCGGTGCTATCCTGGTACGCATCTATGACGCGTACCAGTTGGGGGTCATCAGGCAGTCCAGGCCCCTCTGCAGACCGTGTCCTTGGCCTAACACCACTCCCACCACCCCTAGACGCACGGCCTGTACCTGTGGTGGCAGGCACAGTTGACCCGGGCCCCCTTGGCTGCTGCCACTGGTGTCATTGTTGGTAGCATACTGGGTGGCTGGGGGCCCTGTGCTGCTTGAACTTGTTGTCCTAGGTCGGTCGGTGTTGGCAGGGGTGTTAGGTCTGTCAGCAGATGGTGTTGACATGGCTGCAGGGGGTGCAGATGTTTTTGATGGTGGGACTGCCTGATGTCTCGCGCCGGAGGTGCCAGGTTGAGGGTCATCATACGAAGAAGACAGGGCCAGATCGACACCAGAGAGCTCATTCTCCACCAAAGTCTGGGCCAGGGACTCTTCTTCACTTGCTGCTGAATCCCCAGTGGCACCTGTGTTTGGAAGAGACAGACATTGCCATTTCTGTTACTACAGACATCAAGGGTTGACCTATGTATATTGCAAAAGGTAGGGGAGAAGAGGTACTGATACATTCATCTTGCAATGGGTAATACTAACAATGAAGGAGGGGGCAGTGGATCACTCATCCTGTCCAGCCATGATATGTACATGATTTCATTCCTTAGTAAATTCCCTCCCATATGTATACAGGAATGGGGCCATGCTACTTGGATTGCCGCCTCAGTGTACTGTAGATGCATTTACTTTGGTTCACCTTTACTGCAAATATGATGTGCCTCCACCTGGAGGTGGACTGGCTGCTTTCCCAGTAGTGTCCACAGGAGATATTAGGTCTAGGATCTCATGGGGCTGCTACATGTGGACCAACAGTGACCAACCCTTGTGTGGTGGATGAGTAGCTGGGTCCAGACACAACACCTTTGTTTGTAACTTCATACATCACAATGTTCGACATTTTTCCTTTACCTTTGGGTTCTGTGTGTGTTTTTGACTCACAGCACTTGACCACAAACACACACTCTCAGTTTCCTCCTCTGGGCACTGCTGGGGAACCAGGCAAGTTACCTCCAGCTGGATGCACAGCATATTTGCAACAAGGGGGAGTCAATGATGCTGCTGCTACAGTACACTGATGCAGAAAAACATGATGTCATGTACTACACAGGTGTACATATGCGTGGCTTTCAATGGAGTCAACACTAACCAATCAGTCATGAACCAGGTTGCACAGGAGGAGTAGACCATTAAACACTCCTTGAGCAATGTTTTATATACATGACATTTTCAACATGACGTTAGGATGCATGCCTGAACACTGCATTGTCTTCAGTTGTCACAGACAGAAGTTGATGTTGTGGTAGCGCATTGTCCTGCCAACATTAAGCCTTTCTATGTGCATGTTGATGTGTGCACATACCCAGCTCATGTATGGATTTCCATGTACATAGTCATTGTTACTCAAGGGCCATCAGGTGGCTGACACAGGGGTGTGATCCCTGTTGAAATTAGACTTAGCTTCCCTGTGAGGGGGTGTGCTTGTGCTGACAAGATGGCTGACAGTGGAGTCCTGGTGTTTGGTGGTGGCCAATTCCCAGCAGGGCCTTGCGCTCCCCACAGCAGAGCCCAATCCCAGAGTACCTGCCAGCCCATTTTCACCCCCTCTGAGGTGAGCATGGTTCAGTGTGATCTTGCTGGGCCATGTAGGTGGCTGAGGATTGTGAGTGACTGCAACTCCCAGCATGCTCTGGGCAATGCCCCCTTCCCAGCATGCCCTCACTTCCCTCCTTCTGACTCTGCTTCCCTGTGAGGGGGTGTGGCAGCAATGGCAATATGGCTGACAGTGCAGTCCTGGTGTTTGCTGGTGCACAGTTCCCAGCAGGGCGTTGTGCTCCCCACAACAGGACCCAGTGTCAGATATCTTGTCAGTCCATTTCCACTCCCTGTGAGGTGAGGATGGTTCAGTGTGATCTTGCTGGGCCATGTAGGTGGCTGAGGATTGTGAGTGACTGCAACTCCCAGCATGCTCTGGGCTACGCCCCCTTCCCAGCATGCCCTCACTTCCCTCCTTCTGACTCTGCTTCCCTGTGAGGGGGTGTGGCAGCAATGGCAAGATGACTGACAGTGGAGTCCTGGTGTTTGGTGGTGGCCACTTCCCAGAAGGGCCTTGCGCTCCTCACAACAGAGCCCAGTCCCAAGGTACCTGCCAGCCCATTTCCACCCCCTCTGAGGTGAGCATGGTGCAGTGTGATCTTGCTGGGCCATGTAGGTGGCTGAGGTTTGTGAGTGACTGAAGCTCCCAGCATGCTGTGGGCTACACCCCCCTTCCCAGCATGCCCTCACTTCCCTCCTTCTGACTCTGCTTCCCTGTGAGGGGGTGTGGCAGCAATGGCAAGATGGCTGACAATGGAGTCCTGGTGCTTGTTGGTGTACAGTTCCCAGCAGGGCCTTGTGCTCTCCACAACAGGACCCAGTGTCAGACATCTTGTCAGTCCATTTCCACCCCCTCTGAGGTGAGCATGGTTCAGTGTGATCTTGCTGGGCCATGTAGGTGGCTGAGGTTTGTGAGTGACTGCAAGTCCCAGCATGCTCTGAGCTACACCCTCCTTCCCAGCATACCCTCACTTCCCTCCTTCTGACTCTGCTTCCCTGTGAAGGTGTGTGCCTGTTCTGACAAGATGGCTAACAGTGGAGTTCTGTTTTTTGGTGGTGGCCAATTCCCAGCAGGGCCTTGTGCTCCCCACAACAGAGCCCACTCCCAGAGTACTTGCCAGCCCATTTCCATACCCCTGTGAGGTGAACATTGTTCATAGAGGTATCGATGTTGCAATTGTGAGGGGGTGCATTATCTGTGACAACAACACCATCATGCTTTGGTATACATTCACTTCCCAAGCATACCCACTATTCCTTACTGTCAGTCAGCTTCAGTGTGAGTTATTGGTTGTGGTGGCAGGGATGTCTGACAGTGTTAACTCAGATTAGTGCCACTGCCTTGCCCTATTTGTTGGTAGGTTTGTACATATCATGACACAGTTACAATTCACTATGATGTGGCCATTATTGTGTTTGTCTGACTGGCATAGACTTCTTGGGCTGATTGACTTTTTTTCCCTATGCCTTTGCTCTCAGTGCATGGTTTCACAGTCCCCTTAAAGGTGCTGTGTGTGTGTTGCGACACAATATTGGGCATATTGGTTGTGTACTCACCAGGCTCTGATATGTCAGGTAGGCCATGGATGCCCTCTGGTGGTAGGATGTCCTGCACCTTCTCCTCCCAGGACCTGAAGTAGACTGGTTTGGCAGGAGGGCCACTGCTGGTGACAGGGCTCAAGGCGTGTTCCTTCTGGGGGAGCTTCTTGACCCTCCTGCGCACGTCACACCACCTGTTCTGGATATCGGTCTTCGTGCAATACGCTGGTGCCTGTGCGTTCACCTTGTCCATGATGCTTTCCCACATCTTGGTTTTCTGGGACATGGGGGTCTTTTGTACCAATGCGCCAAACAAATGTGGCTCCACTCTGAGGATCTCATCGACCAATATTTCACAGACAATGTCTGTGAACTGTGGATTCTTCTTAGGGGGCATGGTGATGGGTGGTGGTGAGGAGTGATGTGGGTGTGGGGGTGCAAGTGAGGGTGGGTGGGTGGGTGTCTGTTTTGTTAGGTGTATGTGTGAGAGCTTTTGGAGGAGTGCTGATGGTGTGTGGTTTGTGTGATGGGTGAGTTGTATGTGTGTGTCTGTGGTTGGTGTCTCAAGGTGTTCTGTGCTGGCTGCTCTGTTGTATTTGCAAAGGATCATGGTAGTGTAGTTTTGCCTTTTTATAGGTGGAGTTGGGGGTGTGTCTCTGTGTTTTTTTTAATTTGTGTGTATTTATTGACTTTGACGTGGCTTGACTTATCCTTTTTTGTGTTTTTGGCATTGTTTTTGGTGGGCATGTAGGAGACATTCTTCTGACCAAGTCGGACTCTCATGTTGGCTTGTGCGGGCTGCTCCGTGTCTTTCACGCTGATTGTGTTCTGTGTTGCATGTGAGTCTATCGCCGTGGTCTCTCTCACTTCAGGTACATTTTCGGTCGGGGTTGGTCGTGCGGTTTGGGCTCCGTGCGATTAGTCTGATTTTATGCATTTGGCATATGTACTGAGCGGCTCGGAAGTCGCAGGTACGTATCGGTTGGGCTCATTCTGGGTGCGGCTCATGTCCATTTTCTGGCCGGATGGCTGAATTCTGTACGGCTCGGTTGGACGGCTTGGTTTCCGTACGGCTCGGTTGTAAAACACAGGCTTTGCATCATACTGCACAGGTTGTAGGGTGTCGGTAGGTGTCGTTCAGACTCCGTTCCGGGTACGAGTCGGTCGGGCTGATTTCCGAATCAGAATCGGCCCCTCAAAAGAAGTGTGGCATACAAAAAAGCAAACATGAGCACTGCTGCACTCATCTGTCCCCGGGGCCTCCGTGTCCATGAGAACGCAAGGACAATAAGATATCTCTCCAGTGCGCTTCCTTTTTCCCATATCTGGCAGGGGTATGACTCACCCAACATCATGTCTTCTGCCAGCCCCAGTGGGAATAAGATCATTTCCAGCACAGGTTTCAAGTGGATGGAAGAGGAGAAGAAGAAGCAGACTCCCATGAATAGTGATGCATGTGCGAGGAGATGGCAAAGGCAGTGAGGGATGTAAACCTCAGCACACCCTAATGAGGCTGCACAAAAATAGAAATGCGAGCTCGAGAAGCACATCAAAGGGCAGTGCTATGGAAGCCACTGAACTATGAGAAGGCTCGTCACAAAAGGCCCTGCTGCAGGCCATACCATCTATATATGGTATCCTAAAATGCCTTATAGAGAGCCAGGACAGGACACATTTATTGCATAGTGATCTGGGGCTGCTAGTTGTGCAGCAACCCCACATAGAGTTATCAAAATATCACCCATGGGGATATATTGATAAACATGGGATATGTTTTCTATGTGTTCATACACTTCTGGAACTGTTGGAGGGGGTTTATTCTGTGGTTGAGTAAAAGTTTTATTCCCCAAATTATTATGCCCTAATGATTTATACACTTTAGCGATAATCTTAAGCAATTTGCGTTGTTTATCCACGTCAGCTACTGCCTCAAGGCGCTGACTGATCTGCAAACTAACTGCTTCCCCCTGTATGTTAGCTAGTATCATATCGGAGACTATAAGGAATACCCCCACCAGCCTCATCACTAACTCCAGGGCGGCCTCCGCCCCGTGTTCATCCTGAACTTTCTTAAGAACCGTCAGAAGCACAGTCATGAAGGGGGTGCCATAGCATAGTGATTACATCGCCGTAAACACCTTCCCCCAAGTGGTGCAGTCACCTAAATCGTAAGTATCCTGTGTTTATCCACAGGAGTAGTATTGGGAAATACAGCTTCGAGTTGTTCAAATTTATCTTCCAACCAGAACGGTAACTCATCCCTATTATGATGACTTTTGCTCATCACCGAATTAATCATGATAGGGCTGATTAACAAGCCTACTGGTTTAAATGGGCTCCAGCCGGAGCAGCTTGAACAGTGCGAGACATATATTGTATCATACTTCTATGTATTTGGACAAAGAATCATGCAATTGACGCAGCTCTGTGTGTGTAACACCACAATAATTTGGGTGTGGTGTAAATCCCACCAAAACGGGCCATGTGGCTCCGTCGACTAATGAAGGGCGTAAACGGAGCATTGTAACAGGGTGAGGTAGGGTGTTATTAAACCAGATGGTGTTCTCCCAAGTTGACAACAGAACTTCAAGTAACTGATATGGTTGATAAGATGCATGTTCATATTAATGAAAGAAATTATCATTCCCATCCACTGCCGAAAATGTAACCCAAGAGTAAAAAACCTTGAAGTGAAAAGCAGCGCTTCAAATACATAACTAATAATTGCTCCCGGAACCAGGACTCCATGTTGAATAAAATGAGAAGTTAGAGCTGCACGATTATGAGCAGCAATTGCAACAGCCATTATCTAAAGAGAGAGTAAAACACGGAAGACTGTAGTGCAACCCTGGGTATTAACGAGGAAAAACAAAACCTTTTAACATCCAAGCTTGAAAAACCTATAATCTCTAATAGGAGATAAACTCCTCACACCACAAACGTCTCTGGTAATTGGTGAGACGGTATTTTGAACAAGCACAAGCACTACTCAGGGGTCTCGCGAATAAGTACCAGACTAAACGCTTGGTGCCATGTTGCAGGGATTCTGCACATACACAGAACTATGCGCAGGATTATAGGACCTTGTACCACCTTAGTGCCTATGAGCCTAGGATTGACTAGCTATAGTGTCTCACTCGTTCTCCTACTCACAAATGGAGAAACTAATGATTAGTCACCCCAGAACGCACCCCGTCGTATCTCTCAGGAATCGCGGTAACAAGGCACCCGTTTCCATTCATAATCTCGTACTTGTCCACGATAAGATCTGACAGAGACACGAAGATAGTTTAAAATATTTATTTTAACTAACGTGCTCTAAAATGCAGTATACATGCCATAACAAGCATTAAGATGCATATCACCAATATCATTAGCATTGCTGTAAGGTTATGTATCTTGAAGGGGGACGTCATTATACAAAGATTATAGAGAAAGGACTACAGTGACTATGCTCCCTCTCCTTGGTAAGAAGGATTATTATATAATAGAAGATCTCTGGGGTTTGTTAGCAGACCCTATACCTTAGGCCATATATCGTATTTCTACATCACAGGGGAGTGTTGCTCTTCTCCCTGGAAAGGTCCCGCTCCAAGTGTGTATTTCCTAGGTATGCATCACCATAATATCAAAGAACGAGTCTCCAGCAAAAACAGCTGCGTAGGTATGTTTTGTTCAGGTGATAGGGCCTTACCAAAACAGAATAACAAGGGGAAGTGTTTATCGACCTTGCTCACAATATTCAGACTAAACTCCAGGAATGGGCAGAGATTGAGCACAGCAGAGAGTTCACATTCAAAAAGCATAAAGAGAGGCTTGCAAAATCGAAGAGATGTAGTATTGTGCGCAAAAGCAGCATCATGGCTACCGGGTTCCTGCTAACCTAAAGATGTCGACAATGCCCCTAGTGACCACGTGACATTGTCTTTTTACCCAAAGTTTTTGAAGCAAAGGGGCTTGTTTTGGTGAGTCCCACGTTAACTCATGCACCTATTTTATAAAAAATTGGAATGCTAAATTGGCAGAGGCAAAACTAGCAGTATATCAATAGATGTGTTATCTTTGAAATGCTTTATTGACAATCAAAAGATAAAAAGTTAGTCATTAAGTATTTTAATGAAGGTCATTGGAAAGGTCTACTGGCAATACCATCTTCACATGAAATTGAAATGAAATGAAATTAGGATTTCTAAAGGGCACTACTACCATGGAGTCTAGGTGCTGAACAGGGGTGACTCCTCCTCAAGAGTGGAGGAGCGTCGCCCCAACTTATAAGCTCTGTGTGAGTGAGGGGTGGGGATGAATCCTGCGATTGCAGTATTACAGATGCCCCTGCAGTGCGCATGTCAGGTTAGCCGACTGGTTTGCAATGGCCAGCCTGACACATGCAGAGCACACCCTGTGAAACAGCCAGGGCATTGCTGGAATAGGCCCACAACCTCAAAATGAGATCTGGGTTAGCCTGCTCCCAGCAACTCCTGGAGCTGCTCTCATGCTCAGAGTGGCTCCAGGATTGGTTGTTGGAGTTCCACTGAGCAGGAAGGAAGTCTTTCCCTTTCCTGCTCGAGGACACTGATATGGGGTGAGTAGTGCTGCACCCGGGGGAGCAGTAAATGTGGGGACTTTAGTGCCATCACTGACAGTGAGCTATTATAAGTCGTAATGAATGCCATTGTGAAATGGTACCATCGTTCCTGATTTGAATCACGTTGCATTGGTTTATTGTGACAAATTCAGTTTTTATTAATGTGATGAAATCGATACAGCCAGTGGGCCCACCCTTTGATAACTGGACCACCTCATATTTTGTCTAGTAAGTGAGTGTATTGTGATATAGGGGACAGGACTTGCCAGGAGAAGGAACTGTTAACAGAGTGTCACCATTAGTACTTCCACCTGCCATCATGTATATGCTTGTAATTTAATGCTTAGTAATGACTAGGTTTTGTGTAATACGTTGCTTTTCTTTGTGTAAATAAAAATACCGAGTGGGCAATGATTTCTTGTTGAATGTCTGTGGACTGGGGTACTAGAACACACCACCTCCCTAAATAGGCCATCGTCAGCTCTGCCTCACTACCTTGAGAGAGTTAAGTGGTAAGACAGTGTACTTTGTCCCCAGTAGACTGAAGGATGTAAAATGATTACTTGTGAATCACTCATATATTTCATGAGTAATAACCTGGGGGCATATTACCAAGCTTAAGCGAAAAATATCGCTAAGCTTGGTTAGCTTCGCCTATTTTTATCGCTTAGGAGCCTTGCTATTATTAAGGTTTATCTCCTAAGCGATAAAAATCGGCCGAAATGCATGAATATTCGCTGAAAAGTCAGCGATATTCATGCATTACCGAGCAAATGCTCTTAGCCATGTTATCCACCTACCATTGGATAACATGGCTAAGAACTGCTCTGGGCAGGCGTTAGCTTTTGGAGATAATCGTGCTTAGCGCGATTATTTACAAAAGTTGGTAATAGGAGTTAGCGATGTTAGCGACTGTTTCCAGTCGCTAACATCTTGGCACGCCCACTTTGCATGCCTTTAGCGATATATATCGCTGACATGCAAAGTGGGCCCCCAGAAGCCCGCTATCTCCTACCAGCTGTCGCTAACTGGTGTTAGCGACAGCAAGGTAATAGAGCGATTAAAATATCGCCGCTTTAGCGGGAAAAATTCCTGCTAAAGCGGCGATAAGGCCCTTGGTAATATGCCCCCTGCTTTCTTACAGACTTCATTGGCTAACCAGAGAACCCTGCCTCACCTACATCACTTGTTGTGTCACCTGTGGTTCAGTGCCTACAAGCGCTCCCATTTACCTCACAGAAAAGGCATGAGCCGACCAACACAACACATGGACCCATGTCAATGGCATATAATAAAATAAAAGAAGGCTATTTTTAAAAATTCATTACTCAGGGGCGAGTATACCTCGAGCACAACGTTTACATATTAAGACACACTATTTCCCGTTTGACCCATCTTTTTTGTTTTGTTTAACTGTGTGAATTTCTGTTCATTCCCGTGTGCGCTCAGTCAATTGAGTTGACCAATATAAGTACACTACAGTCAAACTTCATGAACATTTCATCTCAAATCACTCAGATTTCACAATGTACAGATTCATTTGTGGTGAATAAAAAAACTATATAAATGTTCTTGTTGTACTGCAAGATGTTAAATCAAATAATAGGTTTCCATTTTAGCCCATGGACAGGGACATGTTTAATGAGATGAAGGAGAATGGGACATAGATGTGAATGGTAAGAGAATATGGAGGGGTTGTTATGGTAACCGCACTTTGTTAATAATTAGCCTAATCGTTTCTTTACAAAAAGGCCTGTACGTGTAGTGGAAATTAGAAATGCTACTGAACAGTGTAAGTGCCTCAATCTGTTTTCTATCATCGAGCAAAGTAAATATGGGCAAATAGCTACACTGCGCATTTCACTCTCTCTTTCTTGCAATGCTGTCTTTTTCCACCTACTTGCATCCCATACTATCAGGGGCATAATGAAATTGCATCCATTAGCACATTAAAGAGAAGAAGGCTTTCACAGACAGGAAACGTGTAATTTGCAATAGTTTTAAGGATCGCCCGGGAATTGTGTTTTTTTCTGGTAATGTGGTATACTTTGCATGCATGCGCTGTCTTGCTATTATGGCTTTTAAAAAGAACAAAAAGTGTTTTTGTGACTGAATAACCAGTATCGATCAAATATCTCGTTTAGTCTTGGTTTGAAAATTTGAATTAACATAACATACTGGTCATATATGAGAGAAAGGTGTTGCTGCAATCAAATTCAACGTGTGTTTTATTATTCTATACATTTTTAAATAGAGTTGCGTGAGATCATGTCGTTTAATTAAGAATACACATAGTTCACGCGAGATCTTTTATCTGAATTTCGCTTAAATATTGTCCTCGTCTCGCAATGTTTGTTTTTGACGATCTCGTAATGAAAAATGACACTATTGACCATCAAAATTAAAAGCCTGGAGGTAAAAAAAAAATGCAATTAGCACAAATGTATCACAAATCTACTCTACAGCAAACACATATGATAGAAATGGCCAAGCAAAAAAAAAACGAACAAAATAACTATGCAACTGCATAAACGCAGTTATTGGTGCGAACTATGGGGCCTAATTACGAATTAAGGGGCATATTATCAAGAACGGTGTTAAAATTATAGCTGCTTTAATGGCAGGAAAATGCTGCTAATGAGGCGATAATGGGCTTGATAATAGGCCCTTGAGATTTCCAATAGAAGCCTATGTTCACACCAGAATATGGGCTTCTATGGGAATTCACAAGGGCATATTATCAAGTCCATTATCGCCGCTTTAGCTGCAGTTTCCTGCCGCTAAAGCGGTGATAATTTAAACGTTGTTTCTTGATAATATGCCCCATGGTATGCAGTCTAGTGCAGCAAGTCATCTTCTTGCGTTGCACTGCGTGACAGGGAAAGAACAGAATGTGCTGTATTTAAGGCAATTCTGCGCATTCCTGCCTTTTCCTCTGCACTGAAACCCTTTTAAAAGCTCAGGGTCAATGTAGGCACCCTTGCACCATGGTGCAAAGGGGCCCACGTTGCATACAAGATTGTTTTTGTGCAGGAAGGGATAGCTTCCTGCGCAAAAACAACCCTGAACGCAATATTCCTCTTTCTATGTGTGCTGCAAAATAAAACAGGAAGTAACAAGGAGAAATCAAGATATTTCTCCTCGTTACTCCTCACCTGAAAAGGTGTCTCTTTTTGGCGCATTCCCAGGTATACCAGTTCTGGTAAATCAGGGAATGTGTCAAAAACCATGGGAGTTGTGTCCCATCGAACACCTTTCTAGGCAGAGTAAGGCAAGGCAGAGATTTGAGCTGCATTAGCTCACTCCAGATTTATGGAGCCATTCAAGTGTCACTCTTGCACCACGGGACACCACGTTGTGTGGTGCAAGAGCGACGCAAACCATCTCATAGAAAGGCCCCCCCACATGTCAAACCTAGAGTGAGCTCCACATGAGGCTACACGAGAGAAATACAGATTACTCACAGCCATACTTTTGTCGTTAATTTGTGTCTGGACATACATTTGCATTATCTCAATCCATACTTTTCTGATTTTGTGTCTAAAATGGCTTTTTTGTTTAAAATAATTTGTAAAAAAAACGTAAAAAAATTTCTCAAAAAAATAGTTGGAAAATTCTTGCACTGTTTTTAAGCTGTTTGACAAATTATTGTGCACTGGTTAAAGAAGAATTCGGGGATTTTTTTTCTCCGAATGAAAGCAATAGTAGCTGTGATTTGGCAGAATGTTCATGTAAACCATTACTTCACTATATCACAGATATACTGTGATTCTCAGTTAATGACTCAGAGAAGCATCAGTCATAATTCACTGCTTTTCAAATGCTTTCAGGAATGTCCAGTGCATTATAGACAGGAAAGAGTCCTACCTTGAACCTCAATTTTCCAAAAGGCCTGGGGTAGCCGAAGGGACATCAACCGTCATTTGAACTTTACGCTGACTCACACACACATGCTTACACATACACACACAATCACACAAAATCACACTCTCCATCACATAAACACTCTCTCACCTGCACACATGCACACAACATAAATTTAAAAGCATTCTTTACTTACCTCAGCTGAAAGGAAGGCTCATATTTCAGCTATTTGTACTCCAATTTTTTTTAAATACTAATAGTGAATAATATGCTATTATTCACTTATGTAATACAAAAAGTTGTCAAAAAAACAAGGAGATTGGAGCCCCAACTAATGTCCACAAGGACGAGCCGCCCCTGTGTTTCTGGCACTGATATTGGTCCCTCTGATGCCATGGGTAGCAAATTTAGTCCAAGGGGTAAACCAGAGGTCGCAGTGCGACCCCTGGTGATCCATAAATGAGGTCCATGAGTCCTACATGCAAGCAGTGTAAGATCTACATGATAATCTGAAGTGAGAAAGTAATTGGCACAGTGCCAATTAGCATAAGTATCTGTCAATCAAATTTTGATTTTCACTTTCTCCAAGTCTTAGGCCTGATTTAGAGTTTGACAGATGTGTTACTCTGTCACAGGCATTACGGATATCCCATCTGCTTTATTATTACAAGTGGATTATATCCAAATCACTTGTAATATGGCGGATGAGATATCAGTCACATTTATGACGGAATAACAGATCTGTCAAGCTTTAGACCCTTAGTACCAAACATTCCCATAACTGCACATACACGGAACATGTAGCCATATCCATTGCCATTCTTTCAGCCTACTAGCTTGCAAAAAAAGTACACTCATTAAATTAACGTGCTATTGCTGTTATGTCCCCAACATGTGAAGCAACTAATATTTCATGGTGAAAATTGCCCCATTATGTCGAAAAAGTCAGAACCAATCCTTTTTGTGTTTTTCTCTGAGTAATTGTATTTCCTCCAAAATGAAATCTTCCTAGGTAAGTTGGTAGGCGCCTGTAGATTCTTCAATGCCAGAAGTAATTCTTGGTCTTTACCAATTCTCGATTGAGGGATTGACTGATTTACTAAAGACATGTCCAAAGGGTATTTTATGTAGACATAATAGAATGATGGTCTTTAGAAGTTTGCAGTGGTGTTAAAGATGTGTCAACCTTTAGGAAAGGTAAACTTCATTATACAACAAGAAAGGTTCTGGTAGGGTTTGGGGGGCAAAGCACAAAAACGGCTTCCTTCAAGGTCATGAGAAATATATTTCAAACTCTTACCCTAATTTTCCTTTCTTTTTGCGACTTCATAAAACTTCTATTAGGTATTACAGTTGTTCTTGTTTCATTAGTTGTAGAGTGCTGTCCTGTACATTAGGCTAGATCCAAGCTATGGAAATATTGGAACTTATTCAAAAAACCATTTAGTTCAGAAATTACAACTCCAGCAATGCTGTTCACTAATACCGAGGCACAGATGCCCTATCTCTTATGTGCAGAGTCTCTCCAATGAGTGCAGACATATCCACACTCAGATATGTATGTTTTTGTAGTAAATGTGTGAGTGAAAAGAGTGCCGTTGTAAAATATCTACTTCTACATGGATGGGGTTAACAAAGGGTTTAGAGGGGCACAAGCAAACCCATAGATGTGTAAGACAATTTGTTATCAACAAAGGTTACACCTAAATCTACTACTTTGATATTACAAAGAAAAAAGGCTCAAACCTAGTCCACTCAGTTGTTGTAGTACGTCAAGCACCGAGATGACCAATATATAATACTGCAGAACACTCTCATAGAAATCAATGTAGGCACAGTATAACACTAAATAGACATAGGAACAAATAAGTTACTAAAGGAAAATATTTTAAATCTCTAACAATTATTTTAGTTTTTAATTTATTTTATTTATGTTTAATAAAGTAATTATAATCAAAAGCAACATTAACTGTAGCTAGAAGTAAAACAAAAAACATCTATTGCAACATGCCTTTACGCAAATGCAAAACACCTGCTACTGCAAGGACGAGGGTGAAAATGACCAGTATTCTGCCACACCCATCAACAAAGTTAAACTTACTACAACGACACCCATTACCACACATCCTTCCCACAAAAGAAAGCAAGGCACAGATCAAAAAATATTGTTTCACCATGTTTGTGAATATCTTTGTTGTCTTGTCTTCAGTGTGAAAAGCAACTATTTGAGGAGGAGAGAAAGGGTGTACCAGTTAAGAATCAATGGCCCACATGCATCATTGTGTCTTTTTGCATTTCTTAATTTGCGAAAAATAAGGAATCGCAAATTAAGAAATGCAAAATGATATGCATCAATATTTTCGGTATTCTTGTGGGATTCGGTAAAAATCGCATTTTTTACCGAATCCCAAAGAAATACCGATTTCTTAACTTAATTTTCGCAATTCCCATTGATTCCTATGGGCCAAAAGGCCCATAGGAGTCAATGGAAATTGCGAGTGGCACTTAGAAAATTTCATGGGTGCAGGGGGGGTCCAAAGGACCCCCCCATGCACCCCTGAAATGTACTTTTCAGCATAAGTTACATACACACATGTCCTAAGGACATGTGTGTGTGTAACTTTACAGTTTAAAAAATGCATTTTTGTGCATATTTAATCAATTTCGCAATTTACCACGAAGTTGAACTTCGTGGTAATTTGCACTTCCAATTTTAAAAAACGCATATTTTTCTATAATGATGCATAGCATTTAAGAAATCGCACAATTGCGATTTCTTAAATGCTAATGCAATTTTAGAAATCGTAAAAAAGATGCGACTTCTAAAATGGCATGATGCATCCCAACAAGCACTTTTGCATTCGCAAACGGCCGATTTTAAGGAATCGCACCGTCTGCGACTGCAAAAATGCTTGATGCATGTGGGCCAATATCTTTGGCATGTTCAAGGAATCAGTCATTACTAGATAACGCTTCACACATGATGTGACCCTTAACATAGTTGCAGAATCTCAGCTCGTCCACATCAGGTTCTCGGGCCATGCCTGCCAATATCACAATAGCAAAATACTGACTGCACATCATTTCCCAATCCTGGTATCCTTGCAGAAGGTTAGTGGAAACTCTGTGAGCCGTTTACAGGCTAGCCAGGCATGATGATTTTAGTAGGTACGGAGCTACCTTATCAACCAGGTGCATTGTTGTGTCACCAAACCACAGTCACTGACAGAAACATTCAGATAGTAGGAAATGTTATTCCCTTGACCACTTCCCTCTCATATTAGTTCTAATACAATGCACACACCTCTACTTCAGCAACCCCACATATTTCCACAACAGACATCACTGACACTCCATCAAGGTGCAAACTGTGATGCCAGAGGCTGCGTCATGGTTGTGTATGCTGCCTTTCCTGAGTAAGCACACGATGACAACATTATCTGATTGGTGGCTTTTGCATGTGAGTTGGCTGCTTGGAATTGCAGAGACATGTGGCTACTATTTAAGTTAAACTAACTCACACTGGCAATTCATGGGTAACTGGGTAATGGCATCACAAACATTGTAAGACTTAACTGCTCCCAATCACTGTACACATGTAAGACATTTACACGGTATGCATGTATAGAAAGCCTACATTTAATGCAAGATATATACTTTTTAGAAGGTACTCTATGTCTTTGTTGTAGGTGATACACAGCACTCACACTGTAAACGGGTACTCCTGCAAATGTTAACACAGCACTAAACTGTTTGGAAAAGCTCATTCAGTTGAAATATTCATTAATATCCTAAAAACATTAGGAGGCACAATGCTGCGTGTAGGTGAGAAATGTTTCAATCTGTGAGGGGGCAGTAAAGAGTGCGACATAAGGGTGGAGTAGTGAAATAAAATTAAAATAAAGGGTTAGATTTCTCATCTGGCCTTACATTGGAATTCTCTTAAACTGGCAGAACATATAGCAAGTCAGGGAGCTTTCTGAAGAGGAGAGGCTCACTGAGGAAAGTGAGACAGAGACTGGATCCAGACTCACCTCTAGGATGAGCCTTTGCCACCTGTATCTTGAAGAACCTCTGCTGCAACTGCCTCCTCTCTCTCATCCTGTTTTTTTCTTGAGGTCTGCAATTTACATAAATCCAGCCCCAATGATTTGAGAGAGTTTGCAAAATCTTGCCACGTGGCATCACTTCTGCTCCACTGAGAGTTTATGGAGACAAACCACATAGTTCCATGTAGTGTTCTGCAACAAAATTAACTACATTGTCTGTCTAGTCTTCAACAAAGTTTCTATTTCTTTTAAGTGTGGTGATCTGTATTGTGAAAGTGGTCGCAGAGGTCTCCGCTTTCATGACCATATCTACTCCAATAGGTGGAGATTTAAAGTCCTGCTATAAAGTTGCTAGTAGTAACTTTATGTGTACAATTGGTCTCAAGAGGTTCTACATCCTAACACACAACAAACATTTCTGGCCAGAATTAGTGAATAGCATCTTCACACAGGCATAGATGGAAATCTACATGTGCGGAGAACAACACACATTGAATTCCCTTTGTGATTCATGACAACTTGTTCCCTCATGTTATATGTGTTATAGCTCTGGAGCATTTAATATCATCCTATTAGTTTAAAACTCAAATTTCAAATGTTAAGACAGGTTTAAAATAAAATAAAAATCTCCTGAGGTATCTTACTAGTCATGCGCTCTTCAACTAAAGTCTTTTGAGTTTATTTCAGTCAGTATCAACTTTATTCGATCTAAATAAATTAGACCATAAAAGTTCAATAAAAGATCGATAACAATTCTATTTAAATGACAGATGATTAAATAATACAATTTAAAATCATTTCAAATATATTACCGTTAAACCCTGATATTCTGCAATTATAACATTCATACATTATTTTCACATTGTTACTTTAACACAGATTAAAAGTAAAAGGAAAGAAATGCAAAAACCTCTGCTAAGGGTCCACTATGCATTACTGTCTAACTTTTTGTTCGGAGAGACCTCTGTTCTATTTCATAATAATAACTTTTAAAAACAATGCTAAAAATGGTTTACAATATATTTCTAAACAATAAATTAAATAAAACTTTTTTCCAATAGTCCTCTGTTCTATTTTATAATGACAATCTTTAAATTTGTCTAAAATCCAAGGTTTATGATTTATTACTGTGCAGTGATTGTAAGTCCATATTAATATATTACTTAATTATGTATAAAGGTTAGACAAAGTTAATCATATTATCCATGTGATATGCTTTCTGGCGTAAAAGACGGCCCACAGAAAACTTGACATTCTGCAACAAAACTTATAAGTAGGCCGTGATTGCCGGAAGAGATATGCAGGTCGATATTGTGTAAACTGTAAAGGCCTTAAAAACGGTATGATATAGCGTTTTTTCCAAGAGTTATAGAATTTACAAAAGAGAAAGATGTGCATGATGCTTTGAGGCATCTTGCTGTCACTGGGGCAGTTACTTAAATTTAATGTCCAGTCATTGGGTTTAGGGGAGCTGACCAGCCAATAGAAAATATCCATTCTAAAGCGTGTCAGGACAAATCTATGTCTCAAATTGGATACAGCTTTCAGATATAACTGCATGTCTTGACTAGTTAAAATAATAAGATTTTTTAAAAAGAAAGGTATTAATAACTCGGCTGACAGCCTAATGTTCTCTAGGTGCACAGTGCATTAATTTTTAATGCTATTCTACTAATAGCTACCAGGGAATTGGGATTCTCAAAATAGTCTGGATACCCCAGGTCTCGACAAAAAAGTTGGCTATATACCAACCACGGAATGCAAGTAAACAGGGTTGATTTGAAACAATCCCCAATAATAGCACAGTTTAGGGTGGTATATTCAGAAGTACAGACTTTCTGCCATAGTAAAATGGGTTGAATCCTGATTGAGTCGGTAAGAAACGGAACCCCCAACTCAGCGTGACAGACATATGAAGAGGCACTTTTGGGGGCTGCACGCAAATACCTCAGAAACTCATTCTACACCACTGGAAGTGCTGTACATTTTGTATGCCCCCATATCCCTGCCCCATATAGTGCTACACTAATGCATTTGGCCTTGTAAATCTTAACTGGGGGATTTGTACCCTACCTGCTGCAAAAGTTCAGAGGGCCATGCTAGCAGATGTCCTCGTAGATGTAGCCCAATTCCATGTGCCTTCCTTGTCGAACAGAACACCTAGATATGAAAAACTATTTGTGAAATCTATCTTGGCATACCTGATTTTTATATCACAACAGATGGTCGTTCTCGTGCCACACTTCATTATCAATGTTTTGGATTGATTGACTAGCAAGTCTTGATCCAGCATGAATTCAACAAAAGTGTTAAGTAGAGACTGCAAGGAAAGGGATGTGGGTCATAAGGACAGCATCGTCCGTGTATAGAAGGGCCAGCACTGGGCAATAACCCACCTGTGGAAGGTCTTTAGTTTGTGAAATCAGCGCTGCACCTACATTATTTATATATAAGAAGAAAAGAAAGGGTGCTAAGATGCAACACTCTCTTACCTCTTTCTCCACGCTGAAGGGCTGAGTACATTCTTCCCTGATGCCATATCAAACCCTGGCTTTGGATCCTGTGTAGAAGTCTCTAAGAAAGTTAATAATCGTTGTCTCCACTTCCATTTCGGACATAATTGTCCATAACTTAGAGTGGGTGACACAATCGAGTGCAGAGGAAAGATCGACAAATCCCAGGAATAAGTTCCAATCCTTGGTCTTAGTGTAATTTCCTATTCACATACTTAAGTTGAGGCCCTGTTCAATTGTCCCAACTCCACTACGAAACCTATATTGAAGGTCTGACAAAATTTCCCTTGATTCTGCCCACTCTTGTAGGCTGTTCAAAATAGTACGGCCTGCTATCTTTTCTAAAGAGTTGAGCAAAGAAATCTACCTATAGCACGCAGGATTATGTTGGTCAACCTTTCTGTATATGAGTATGATTATTGATTCCGACATTGTCGGGAGAAAGCCTATGTTACAGCAGGCCCTTAATACAACAGTTAATAAGGGCTCCCATAAATCGATGTTAGCGTTATATAGGTCCACTGGGATAGCATCAGGGCCGGGTGCTTTTCCACCTTTACTATCAGTAATTGCCCTATTAACCTAAATGGAAGAATTGGGTAAGTGTGGATTGAAAGTCAGATATTCTTGTATTTGTTGATCATGTTCCGATATAGGACTTGTAGAGGAATAAATACCAGAGAAATGTTTTATCTAGTCGTTATCTGGTATGGTGACAACGATCCCAGGGCCCAAATCTGCTCACAGAGGTGTGGAATTGGCTACCCTCCATAATCAGTTGTTATCATCTGTAGTGCTTGCTTGGTGTAAAGCTTCCCATGCTTCTTCACTCAGCCGTTGTTTCCTATGTTTCACTGCATGTTTATACGCAAATCTACAGGCCTGGACCTCAAATCTGCATCTAGGTGTTTTGTGCAGTGTGTCCTTTAGGCTTTTGTTTGCCTTGATACATGCCGAGTTAAACCATCCATTATCCTCTTTTTTTTGTTTACTGGGAACTAGCAGACTCTCCTTCACCACCTTTGTTATTTCCGAAAAGGCATTAACAATAGCTTTTGGGTGAGTGTTTTGTCTAGTAAAGTCTCCCTGATTACAGATTAACTGTTTAGAAGTTCCACATGGACAATCTGTTGCCACAGTAAGGAATAACCATTGAGAGTGCCTAGCTCTAGCTCTCCAGGTTGAGCCATAGGATAACTACTATGCTTTTTGGATAATAACGAATATAAAATTTGGACAGATTGTGGAAAGTGATCACTTAGTGAGATGGAATGAGTTTTAAATTTAGAAGCGTAGGAGACACAATTATTGGATATTATGATGTAGTCAATAATACTGTCAACATTTTTCCCACCCATTAAAAGTGCACCTGAATGGGACATGTGGGGATGAAATCTCATTAAAGAACGCAAAATCAAATTTAAACATCAATTCATATAGCTTATCCCCGTATTGATTATGATTAAAATGTGTTTGGCCTACATCATCTGAGTTGGTCAAACTACATATTTTCTCAGAGGGTAGGCTTCATAATCTAATATTAAAGTCCCCCTGATAGGGCTAACAGATTCTTACTGCTACATTTGCCAAGTCACTCCAAATCTTCATCAAGTGTTCTCAAGCTTGTTACTATATCGCCTATGGCTGTATTATTATAAAAATTGATCACTGCTAGCCTTGCTGGGCCAGATCCGTCACAGTTACCTGAAATTAGAGATTAACTACTTCTTTCATTATTTAAACAAATTGTAAATCATTAGAAACAAAGATACATAGCCCGCCTTTTGACCTTCCACGTGATGTAGGGGAGGCAGGAATATGAAATGTTCTATACCCGTTTATGTGCAGGGGCTCCATGAGTCACATCTCAAGGAGACAAATAAAATCAAAGTCCTCAGTAAATTCTCACCATTCCAGATTGTTAATCTTGCTCCGGAGACCTGCCACATTTCAAGAACTAAAAGCCAATCGATTCAGCGCATGTTTTGGGAGGACTCACTGCACTGTTGATTAATGGGGCAACTAAACTAGATTCAGTTGTTAACTGCATGATGGATTCAAATTGCGAGGTGTTTGCCCCGCTATATTGAATGTGTTTAATTGTTTGGATGCTTTTCAGGTAGTTGGATAAAATGGGGAAAGCGACCAGGATGTTGATTTAAAAAAAAAGTCAGAATGAAGATAATGTCATTAACACTTTTTTTTAACCACACAAACTCACCTTCCTATGAAAATGAATTACTGTAGGACTGCAGGATTTATCCCTAATCCCCCCACCACCATGTTTCACTTTTGGACCTCTTGGTTTTGCCCACTGCTGTGTCGTGAGGCTTTTGAAGGCTATCTCACTAACTGTAAGGCTTCTGTAAAATTGGCTTTCATCTGCAACCTACTGTGACCTCCTTTTAAAATTGGGCAGGTGCCCATACAAAACTGCGTTAAAGGACTTCGGGAAGGCTGTATGTGATATGTGTAAACATGTGTGCAAGTGCAGGCTAAGTGAGGAAGACTGTGTGGAGTTCAAAGAATGCAGCTCTCTTGATATCACTGCGTTGTATGTGTGTCAGTTATCTCTGTGCCCGTGCTGTAAGGACGTATCTATTCTTGTGTAATGAACTATTTGAACATCACAGAGGCTCTTGTGAGTGTTTACTTCAGACTGATACTTGATGAAGCCCAATATCTACATAGAGGTAGAACCATGGACAGATGGCACCCAGTCTCCATTGCACATTGTGGTGCCTCAAAATAGTTTTGGCAGCAAAATAGTATCTAGCTTTCATTATGAGTAAAGTGTATAATTTGAAGTGTGCACTTTGGGACTTATTCACAAAGGTAAACTGCTTGTTAATAGTACGTTTACGACTGTGGAGGCTCAGCAATCGGGAGGAGAACTCCACACATAAAAAGATAAGACACAGCTATCTTTTTATCTGTGGAGATCTCCGTCCGACTGCGGAGTCTCCAGCATTGTAAACTTCCCATCTGTGATGGTGAGAGACAGGATGCTTGATGGCTGCACAGGCGTGAGTAATGTGTAAGAGGTGGTGCGTCGTGGAGGGACAGTTGATGCCCAAATGAAGTCTAGTTGCATAAAAGTAAGAAAGATGGTAATAAATGGCAGGTCGGTGCACTGACTCTCATTTCTGTCTGGGCAACCTTCAGCCTTGAGCCCTTTTCTGTAAAATGGGAGGGGAGTGGTACTGCTCATGAGATGAAGTGAACAGGGTGCGCACTGGGGGGCATATTATCAAGGGATTTATCTCCGCTTTTTTGGCTTTAAAAGCCAAGAAAACAGAGATAAAATTATCTCCCTATCAGCAACAGGGTGCTAACATGCAAATTTGCATGTTAGCACCCTTTTTCTCTACGCTTCCCCTTGCACCTCTAATGAGATGCAAAGGGGACGTTCCAGAGAAAAATAATAGGAGAAATGTTGTTAAGCGACATTTCTCCTATTATCAAGGATTTCGATAAGCCTGTTAGTGATGAAAAAAGCAGCGCTAACCGCGGTTAGCACTGCTTTTTTTACCCCTGGTATTTTAATTACTAAGCCATGATATCCTATGGAAGGTGGATATCATGGCTAAGTTTGTGAGCCCCTATCATCAAGCTAACGCCAAACTTCGAGAGATAATCGTTGGTTTTCCAGCAATAATCTCTCATTTGGCAGTTAGCGCGAGGATTTTTATCACTTCTGAGATATACCTTGCTAATAGCAAGTTATCTCTGCGATAATTTCCGGCAATGCTTAGCGTTAAAGAATTAGTTGCTAAGCATCGTTAGCGATAAATATCGCTAATCGTTGGTAATATGCCCCTTGCATCCTTAGTGGCCTATTCGGCTACAGAAGAGTTGTGATGCAGATTTATTGTCAGAAAGCAAGCATTACTTTTGGCTCTAGAGTATTTTTATACGGTTCTGTTGATTCGTTGGCTTGAAGGATTAGTGCATCTTCCAGGTATTTCGAACCTGGTGGGACATTGTGGGAAAACTTCGAGCGAGGGTCTACTGCTCTATGTTCTCTTCTATCTCATGTAGTCTAGATTGACTGTGAGCCACCATTTTTCAGACCTGCTGCCATGTGGCCTCTCGTTGTTTGGTCTGAGCTTTCTCATTGTTCCTGGTGTTCTTTGAATCTCTCTTCATTTTAAACTATACCAGCCCTGCAAGTAGACTGTAGAAGCCCATGATAGCGGTGCTGCCTGCACAGAAACCTGGAAAGAGACCAGAGCATACAGTGACTATGGAGAAAAATGATTCTGTCGGTGGAGCTTGCCCTTCAGGGGAGGATTGCCTTGGATTGAACAAGGAACATGACCACAGGGTGGTTGTGGGGGTTATAGTGTGCAAAAGCTGGCAAATAGATTACCCCAAAATCATCTTCATTAGGCTTGATCTCTACATAGAACCTGACTGGTATAAATCCAAATGTTACCTGGTGGGGGGGACGTTTATGATGGCTGAGGCTTCGTGGCCCCTCCACTGTGCAGGACAGGCTTGCTCCTAAACATAAAGGGGGTAGGAGTAATTTAAGGGGGAGCAGAAGTTCAACCACGAGCAAACGATGAGTTTCATAACCATTTTAAGAGGTAGAGACAGTGAAGAAAACATAGCAGTAAAAGGCCAGGATGGCTGGAGGTGGAGAGGGAGTCATTGTGCAGGCATCAGCAAGGCATCAACTGTGAGACTGTGTGAGACAATAAGAACTGGGTGCCCTCTGTCTCTGCAGATTACACATGGATGATCAATAGGAGAATAACACAAAAGCCAGTGGCTGAAGGGTTCACATTTTATAATCTCTTTATAGCTCATATACCATCTTCATGAACGAAAAAGCAGTATTTACCCAGATCTAAAAAAAATCCCCGAGTCGGTCAATGAACTAAATTATACACAACAAAGAATAGCCATGCAGCAATGTATAGTCAACGTAAATATATAATTCCACTTTCAATTGTGTCTATAGCTTGTAAAGAGCCGGGAACGACACACAAGACAACAATTACTTTTAAAATTAATGAATACTAAAATCAGTGAAATACCACTCATCAGTGAACAATGCATTAGGAATTGACCTCGAGACAGATGGCATCCCCCAAAGAACAACAGATGCCATTCTTGTAGATGTGTTCTCTACTCTTTGCTATTCTAAGTATTACTTCCTTTCGTGTCCGAATGTTTTCGTATCTGTACCTTAACATTTAAAACAAAGTGGGATGACGAAATCAATTGCATTGTCATGCTTAAAATCTAACAATTAATACTTTCTTTGGCTCGGTATTGCGTTTAGAAAATTGCTAAAATGACTAGAGGAAAAGCAAGGTAAACACACCTTATTGTTTTACTGCGTTCATGAAATAAATGAAAAAGGATATAACAGAAAAGAAAATGGTCAAATATGTGAGTTCAACCGCGCAGTTATGCTTATCTTCCTTTGATTATTAGCTTTCCTACAATTTGACACCGCTCAGGAAGGGTGTTCCACTGCTGTGATCATCACAGGCATTAAATATACTTGTGCGCAGGGCATTTTGACAACGCGGCAATTGTCATCCACACTGCAAATCACCTTCGATCCGAAATTAGCCATGATGAATCTCGGATATTTTCTAGCATTCACATTATGGGTGTGATGCGTATATAGGCTGCGATTACTGCATTACACCAACTGCCTGATTCATCAAGCTTAACTGCGCTCGCAATGGGCCAGATTCTGAGAATCTGGCCCTTTGCGAGTGCAATTTTTGCATTTGGGATTCATCATCCCAAATGCAAAATTCGCTAATAAAGAATTTGCACAATTGCAATTAAGGAATCTCTATTTGAGATTCCTTAAATACAATTCATCAACCATTTTAAAATTGCGAAATCGGAATTTTGGGCCGCTATTTACCGCGAGGTCAAACCTCGTGGTAAATAGCGAAAACTTAGAAAAAAGCATTTAAATGCATTTTTTTAAGTTGCATGTTACACACACACATGTCCTTTGGACATGTGTGTGCGCAACACCAATGTAGATTACATTTTCAGGGGTGCTACAGGGTGTCCTTTGGAAAAGGCCTTGAAAAGGCCCATAGGAATGAATGGGGAGTTATTCCTTATTTGCGATTAGCAATTAGCTAATTGCAAATAAGGAATGTGTAGGAATCGCAATTTATTTAGCAATTCCTACATGAATCCCGTTTTGCAAGTCCTTAATAGCGATTCCTTATGAATCGCTATTAAATACTCACAAAACGGCCCTTTCATGAATCTGGCAGCAAGTTTTATAATTTGCGTAAAACACCCTATTTCAGTAGCGCAGGAACATTGAGAAGAAACCGAACATGTGCAGTTATAGTATTAATGTTCACCAATAAATTAACGCGAAAATTCAGTACGAGTTGAATTTTTTTACCAGAGTGAACTGTTTGTTCAACTTTTTTTGTGTACAAAGTGCACTTTTTTTAAATGTATTTGCTTATTTTTTTGTCAGACCTGCCAGCCTTAGGGTGGTCTTCCCCCCAACTTTTTACCTAACTGTTCAATTTTTCTGATCTCATTTTTGGTAGGCACAGGGAGATTAAGCGGTTTGCCAAGATTCACAGGATGTTGAGCCGAGGCTGGAACCTGGGAGCATATTACCAAGGCGGGCGATATGAGATAATCGCCTATTTTCGGCCGCTAAGCAGCGATAATTTTATCAACCTATTAGCAAGCTGTCGCTAACAGCAGTTAGCGACAGCTTGTAGGCGATAGCGAGCGGTTTGGGGCCCGCTTTGCATGTCAGCGATATTTATCGCTAATGACATTCAAAGTGGGCGTACCCAACCTGTTAGCGACTGAAAGCAGTCGCTAACACAGCTATCACCTATTATCAACGCAGGCGTAGCGATGGAAATTTTCACGGTAAGCGCGACTATCTCCAAAACCTAACACCTGCTCAGACCAGTTATTAGCCTGTATATCAGTTGAGAGGTGGATATTCAGGCTAAAACCCTATCAGCGATAATGCCTGAATATCGCTGGATTTCCAGCGATATTCACGCATTTCGCCGCTATTGCCGGAAATGTTATCGCTTTAGAGATAAACGTTGCTAACAGCACGTTATCTCTGCGATAAAATCTGGCAATGTCGCTAAGCTTATTTAGCGATAAATATCGCTAGTTGTTGATAATATGCCCCCTGGTTTCTCAGCTCCAAACTTGGCAGCTTTGGCCGTAAGAACACAGCCTCTCCCGTTTATATTTTATGAGTGTAAGTTCCAAATGGGAAGGGATAATTCTCTGGAATCCTTATTTAAAATCCTAATTCATGGTGAAGCTGGATTTTAAATTACAATTCTGAAAATGCCACTTTTAGAAAGTTGTAATTTTCTTGCCTGAGGTATTTAGTGCCTGCAGCCTGTCTCTGGTCACATGGCCAGGTGCAGTTGGCAGTTGGGCTTTGTATATTCCTCCTAGATAGTCACAAATGGGAGCTTAGGTGTGATGGGATGAGCCGTCACTGACAGTATTGGAGAGAGGAGCTAGAGTCAAAAAAAGGTTTCTGTTTCCAGATACCTGAGAGCCTTACTAGAGGAAAGGACAGCCACTACTCAATGGGGTTGGCTGTTGGGATAGTGTATCATATGTAACAAAGGAAAAATTGTTCCTTTTTTAGGTGTCCCCTCACTCACCGGGGTTGCCCCACGGTGACATGCTTCATCATTGGGGCCATCCCAGTCCTCTACGGGCTGGGGCGTGCTACGACTTGCGGAGTTACGTAGGAGCACTTAAATGGACTATGTGTGGTGCATGTGTATTTGTGGGGAGTGGACTATGTGATGAGTTAAAAAATACCTGCCCAGTAGGTTACTAATAAACTTTATTCTGGCCTCTAGGTGGTAGTATTAAAAACGGGGTAGGGAGATAGGCTATCCTAAACTTAATGTGTTCAGAAGTACCTATCAACTCCTAAGTCGACATGTTTCGTGCATACCCCAAGCACTTCTTCGGGACTACACAGGGACCAGCCCTGTGTTCGCCACTCCTTACTCTGTCACTGAGATATTTACAAAAAGGGTTTTAAGCTGCAGCAAACTCTGTTAAGTGCATGCATTTATACCTACGTATTTTGTTCCAAAAACACGTGGTTCTTTCTTATGAGACCTAACTGGGCCCCATGGAGTCGGAGGGGTATCGGTATCCTCGCAACTTTGTGCTCTGGTTACCTCCTGTATTCAGGCACCTACTCTTTCTCCCTCCGGTCCGGATGGAGAAAGAGTAGGTGCCTGAATACAGGAGGTAACCAGAGCACAAAGTTGCGAGGATACCGATACCCCTCCGACTCCATGGGGCCCAGTTAGGTCTCATAAGAAAGAACCACGTGTTTTTGGAACAAAATACGTAGGTATAAATGCATGCACTTAACAGAGTTTGCTGCAGCTTAAAACCCTTTTTGTAAATATCTCAGTGACAGAGTAAGGAGTGGCGAACACAGGGCTGGTCCCTGTGTAGTCCCGAAGAAGTGCTTGGGGTATGCACGAAACATGTCGACTTAGGAGTTGATAGGTACTTCTGAACACATTAAGTTTAGGATAGCCTATCTCCCTACCCCGTTTTTAATACTACCACCTAGAGGCCAGAATAAAGTTTATTAGTAACCTACTGGGCAGGTATTTTTTAACTCATCACATAGTCCACTCCCCACAAATACACATGCACCACACATAGTCCATTTAAGTGCTCCTACGTAACTCCGCAAGTCGTAGCACGCCCCAGCCCGTAGAGGACTGGGATGGCCCCAATGATGAAGCATGTCACCGTGGGGCAACCCCGGTGAGTGAGGGGACACCTAAAAAAGGAACAATTTTTCCTTTGTTACATATGATACACTATCCCAACAGCCAACCCCATTGAGTAGTGGCTGTCCTTTCCTCTAGTAAGGCTCTCAGGTATCTGGAAACAGAAACCTTTTTTTGACTTTAATGACTGGAGGGCGAGCCCAGCTAGTAACCCTCTGACTCCCTTAGTTTTTCCCTGACAGAGAGGAGCTAGACCCAGCCTCACTTACACCTGAATAGGCTATGTTGGGTCTCCACAGAAAATGCTTAATGAACCTGCATTGTCACTTCAGTAAGCTAGGTGCCAGGGCAGGGGAGGCAGGGAATTCATGCACTTCAAAGATACTATCTAGAAGCTTCACCCACTAACCTGAACCAGGGTTCCAGTGTTTAAAATAAGGATCTTAGACACCACCACTTCTGTACACTTCTGGACCTGTGGGTTCTCGTCCAGGAAAAAGGACTGCCACTCTGATGAACTTCTGTTCTACAAGGAACTGCTGCCCTGATATTCTGACCAGTTACCTGCTGCCCTTCTGCCTTGGGAAGAGGAACTGGACCTGCAAACCCATCTTGAACCCAGGATTCCAAAGTGACTCAAAAGGCTAGTCTGCGTGCCTCCTGATGTGAACCTCAGGGATATAACAGGTTCCCAAACAGCTCATTCACCAATCTTCAGTGAGTTCCTGGCCCACACAAGGTGCATCTCATGCCTGGGCCCCTGGTGTGGCTTTTGAGCTCTTAAATTCAACCTTTAGGGTTCTTTGTGACCTTGAACAGGCCCATTCTCATTGGAAAAATGCCACTTGCACAGAAAATCAATGTGAGCCACTGCAAGTCAGTATCTTCACATAGCAGCACTGCCAGTTGGTGGGGGACTGCAAATGCAATGCTCCAGTCCTTCCGCCCACAAAGCCAGGCCTGCCCTATGCACCACGCTGACTGCCACCTGTGATGCTCTACTTGCTCCCTGACACCTTCTACCAAGCGAGTGGAACTATTGGCACAAAATGTTGAAGGCTAAACCTTCAGCAGGACTACTCTGTGACTCTATTCGAATCATGCTCCTTCGCGGACCCTCTGAACTTTTGACTTTGACCCAGTCCAATGAGACCAGATAGCCATTGATGGCTCAGTATGCTTTTAGGCAAATGAAATTTTGAAATGGTGGAATTCTGGGCTTTTATACATTTCCTTATTTTTAATTGTGTTTTGCCTGAATTTGTGATTATACAATGTGTTTTATTGTCTAATGCCTAGGCTGCTGTAGGTCAAAGATGTATTTTTAAAGTATTTATAACATTCTCATTGCTGCATTGTTGGATATATTTATAGTTATTTTAAGGGCTTGTGAATACACTTGATTTCTTCACAAATGTAGTTTATTTTTTGCCAGCATATCCCAGTTAGTGTCTGGGGTGAGGATACCTCCTGGAGTCCATACCCAATAAGCCAGACAATCTCCCTTGGCCTCAGTAATGTTCTTCCCTTTGTGCTTTCCCAGTGTACCTGTATGAGTGCATTGTGCAGTCCTTTTCCTGCAATGCTGCAGATGTTTTTTGGTGGAGGAAGGGATTCCAGGGCAGGAATCCATTTATGTTTGTCCTCTATAACTGTTCCTTCCTTTTCATGTGCTCAGGGACTATTGTGTGAAACTGTGAAATCAGGGTGTGTTTCATAGGTGGATATTATGTCTTTCTTCTGCATGACTCCTCCTTCCTTTCTATGTGGTAATCTACCATTTTGGGAAACCAGTGTGTGTGTGTGTGTGTGCGCGTGTGTGTGTGTGTGTGTGCACGTGCATGCGTGTGTGTGTGTTTTATTCTTAATTTTCTAACGATTTTATGCCACTTTATGGTGGTATCTTGTGTGTTTTGGCCATTTAGGATCCCTTTTATATTTGGTCATTCTTCTTTCTTTAATAAATATTTCCTGTTGGTATATCAAGCTTGTTGGCTGGCTGTAGTAGTAGTCTGGGGCCCATGATTGTTATTCTTTTTAATTCGTTAATCTATTTGCGCTAGCCTCCCACTGACTCTATTGGATTATCATGGGACATGGCAGGATATAAAGTATTTATTCCCCATTTTCTAGATTTTGTTCCATATCTTCTGACACATGGATTAGGCCCGTGGGCCATTGTTAGTATTATTATATTTAGAGAATTCATTTAATTTTTGCCAGCCTCTTCCTGTTACCCATATGTGTCTCATGGGTTCCGCAGGGACACATGTTTTTTACTGTATCGCTTTTCACTGACTTTGATTATGAGTTACTTTATAGTTTCTATCAATACATATGAGGTGTGGGATTTGTTCCCCTAGTGAAAGATGACACTTGTTTGATTGTGTTTCCTATATGAGTTGTCTTAAGGAAAGTGTTGTGCTAGAGAGTGTATGTGGTATATTTTGAATACATAGAGAAAGTAGTGATTCTTGAGAGAAATCAAGTAGCCTTCTTGTGTGAAGAGGTTATGTTTACAAAATTAGCAAATCACAAAGGGAAATTAAATGAGTATTTCATAAGTGGGAAAAAAACAATTTCTTAAAAAAAGGAATTCAAGTGGTAACACAAGTAGTGTGGAAATGCTTGACATTTTCAGTGTATTCTGAGTAGGAAAAGTGATGGTATCTGCATAAGCCACATCAGTCAGCATTCACTTTGGTATCTAGATTCAGAAAAGTCTGGGGTTGAGAAGTTTCCCTAGGTTCAATCTAACCCAAATACACTGTTGCCCACATCAGAATAATCCATCGAATTCCATGCTTCATCCTATTGGCAATTTCCATGTTCACATGCTTTCACCTTTCCTATCCCAGGAGATAGGCCCAACATGCTCAGGGGATACTGTTTCAACTATGGGAAAAGTTGAAATGCAGGATGGAAGGACGTTTTCTATTATCTTGAAATTCTCTATTTATTTGTCAATGTCCACAAAATACAATCAGAATCATCTGGCATTGTTAGTTCTAAAGAAGATAAGTCCAGCTGAGAGATCTCTAGGTGGAAAGGGAACCTTGGCTAAACCTGCCCTATGAACCTGATGGCTGTAGGAGAGATTAAGAATAATTATTACAACAACAAATATTTGTAGGACTCAGAGTTTGGTGTATTGTTTGGAACACAAGGTACTCCATGGCAACGGTCCACCAACCCAATTTTGAGCTGGGAGACAGCTAGGTTTACACCAATGGAGTAAAATTCACTCCATTGACATAAACCTTCTTCTGACTGCCCAAGGGAGTAAGGTATGCCATCTGACCATCCACCCTATTTAGAGTGTGCAGTTGGGTGGCATTCTCTTCACTGCCCATCACTACCAGCAATTTATTGGCTATAAGGGACAGGAAAAACATAAAAAATGAGCTTATCACCTTGGAAAAATACTCCCATGGTGTTGAGGTCATTAGTTTTTGCTTTTCAAAAAACAAACTCCCGATTTTGGAAATTGTTTTTGGAAACATAAAAACTTGTAAACGTTTGCTGTAAGCATCCATCACCAATGATGGATGCCCATCAGACCTTAAAAAGTCTTAGTTTAAACAGCTGTGATGGCTTTTCAAACAAACACACAGAGTTCACCGAAGGAAATATAGTGAACTCAATATTTATCAAGCAGAGTAAAGGCAAAGTACTGGACATAAAGTCCTCCACCACCCTGACTGCCTTTACTTCATCCAACAAACTTTAAATGGGGCACTTAGGTATTTTTCTGGCCTTCGGAGGAGCTGGACAAGGTGGTGAATCTTCTGCATGGCAAGTGTACCTTGATAAGAAACATGTCCTGGTACAACCTGCTCAGAACTTTTTCCTGTGAAGAAAAAGGTTTAAGTGGGACCTGATGGTGAAGTAATATAGCCAAATTCAGGCTGCACAGCTACGTCATCCAACTTGAGAAATTTTGGAATAAAACATAAGTAATTTACTGGTGTGAGACTGCAAATCTAGTCTGAAGATGAAGTGACCCTGGCTGCTGTGGATCCTGATTTGACCCACTCTTACAGATAACATATAAGTACATGACTATGGGGATAGGCATATAGGCTTTTTTCTGTAATACATTTATATCACAGCACATATACGTATTTAAAGGTACATGTAAGTGTAGAACAATTTATTGCCAAATGTGATATATGAAAGGTTACAGGGACATTATAGTTAGGCTCAAAATTCACTTGTACAAACCAGTGAAATTCAGCAGTTATATTTACCTGCGCTAACTATAACTTACGCTCCATCAATATACTGCTTATGGCCTCACATATTCCATCACTCATGACATGGTCAGTAACTTCACTGATGACATCACTGATAATATCATCCAGTGAGTGTAAGTGTTTTCTAAGAGTTTATGACTGTTAAACTAACATACAAATCTACAACAAAAGTTAACTTAGTATACTAGGTGTACTAGTAAGGAATGATACTACGTGTAACATTAGTATGTGATTGGCTGTGTGACTGTGTGTATCCATGTGTGACTGGGTGTCTGAGTAGCTGCATGGGTGTGTGAATGACTCTAAGGGTGTCTACATGGGGGTATGAGTAGATGTGTGGGTGAGTGAGTAGCTGTGTGAGTGGCTGTATTGGTGAGTGAGTGGCTGTGTGAGTGGCAGTATGGGTGGGTGAGTGGATGTGTGAGTGACTGTATGGGTGTCTAATTGAGTATCTCAATGGCTGTATGAGTGAGTGAGTGCCTTGGTGGGTAAGCGGCTGTATGGAGAGTGAGTGTCTCTGTGAATGGCTGTATAGGTAAGTGAGCAGATGTATGAGTGCTTGTATGGATGTGCGAATGGTATATAAGTGGTTGTGTGGGTGTGTGAGTGAGTGTGTGAGTGTGTGTATGGGTGAATAAGTGGCTGTGTTGAAAGGCTGTATGGGTGAGTGAGTGGATATGTGAGAGGCTGTATAGGTGAATAAGTGGGTATGTGAGTAGTTATATGGTTGAATGTGTTGCTGTGTGAGTGACTGTATGGGTGAGTGACTGGTTGTATGAGTAGTTGTATGGGTGAAAGAGTGGCTGTGTGAGTGGTTATATGATTGAGTGAGTGTGTGAGTGGCTCTATGGATGAGTGAATTGTTGTGTAAGTGGGAAACATCCTTAACAACGAAGTTTTTGTAACGACTTACCTGATCAACGAATCCTGAACCACGACCAAGCCTTAACAACGACAATTCTAAAACATGACTTTCCTTAACCACGAATCTCTCTCCTCTTCGAAGGTCGTGGCATTGGAAGCAGAGCAATTATTGTGCGTGATCTATGCTTTGAACTGGCACGGGAGTGCCTGTCACCAGAGCATAATTGATAATTAGCCTCTGAAGTGAACTGAGATAGAGGGCAGGAGGGCAGAGGTCGCAGTTGGCTTTCCTGGTATTACATTTTGGTTGTGTATTATACCAAGTTGAAGCCTTCTACCTTTGTACTTTTCCCGCATATACATCCCTTTGGATGGGCTTTCAGCCTGCACAACTGCTGACAGTTAAACTGTGGCGACTTTGTTCTTATTACTCTAAACAACCTGGTGTCATTTAGAGGAGGGCAGAAATAAAGCATTTGACAAAAAAAGGCACATGTCCCGTGCTGCGTTACTAATGGTGCGACAGGAACAGGTTCCATTAGTGATAAAACAGTGGATTCTATGTTGTATTACACTATGTTCCATGAACCTTACTTAATTGAATGTCTAATTCTACAGGCGAAATAATAGTGCAGTGCGAAGAATCAATGCATCACAAATATCAGAGGAAATTGTCTGTCTGGTACCCTGGATGTTATATGGTAATTACATATATGTAAATACGAACTGCCAAACTGCTATTGCACTTCATAATGCCAAACTGTATTGACCATGACCAAAAAGTTAATAAAATATGTTTCCAAAAAACAGTTGCAGAAGACCTGCTGACACCGGTAGTAATGGCGCAGGAGTGGCCCCTTCTTTGATACTTTAGCTGCTGCCATCCCTTCAGTTTGGGGCCAGGGTCAGACAGGCGTATTGGGCAATATGGCAGTGCCAGATGGGTCAGTCTAACAAGTCAGTTTGTGTGTCGGTTTTATGTCAGTGTGTGGGCTACCTTCTTCTCATTAGTTCTTCTCAATTGGACGTTTTACTTCACACACAGAAGTATTGTTATTACAATAGTGCCATCTATTGGCAAATCACAAGTTTTTTTTCGTGGTTTAGGAACTAGTTGTAAAAAATGTAGTGGTTTGGCATTGTTCGTTGTTTAGCCTACGCGGTTAGGGAATTCATGGTTTAGAAAGTAGTTGTTTAATCATATATCCTGTGTAAGTACTTGAATGGGTCTGTGAATATGTATGTGAGTGCTTGTATGAATGAACAAGTGTGGGAGTGGTTCTAAGGATGAGTGAGTGGTTGGGTAAGTAATTGAATGGGTCTGTGAATATGTATGTGAGTTGTTGTATGAGTGTTTGAGTAGGTGTATGAGAGGTTGTATCGGGATGTGAGTGGAGATGTGAGTGGTTTTGTGAAAGTTGTCATCAGTGATATCATTTGAGATGTCATCAGTGATGTCACTGACCATATCATGCGTGATGTAATAGGTGAGGCTGTAAGCACTGCTGGGGCGTAATTATAGACAGCTCAGGTAATTGTAACTGCTTGTAACCTATGTTTCTTTAACTATAACGTCCCTGTAACCTTTAGTTTTATCAGTATATTTCGAAGGTTTTTTACATTCTATCTCCTACTTTTGATATCCCTGTGAACTTGTTTTTTTCCAGTGACCTTCAATGTTTGTTTTAATGTTACTTTCTAACTATAACGTCCCTGTACCCTTTGTTTTTTTTGTATGTATATATATATATATTCACTGAAAAAACCATAGGTTATAGACCATATATAGTTAGGAATTAGCATTTAGAAAACCTTATTTTACTCACACAAAACCATTGAAATTCCATATATAGTTAGTTGCACTAACTATATATCGCGCACCCGCAATCCACTGCTGATGATGTCACATATTACATCATTCATGACATGGTCAGTGACATCACTGATGACATCACTGATGACATCTCAAATGACATCACTGATGACATCACTGATAACAACATCCAGTGATTTTTTGTTTCTATAAAGTTTAAATATGTCTTACATATTGAAGAATGAGTGGATGTGTAAGTGTCTGGACGAAGGATTTAGTAGGTGCATGACTGACTGTATGAGTGAGTGATTAAATGTGTCTCACTGACTGCATGGGTTAGTGACTAAACTGTCTTAATTTGTGCATCATTATGTCTGTTGTTCTGTAAACTGCTGCATGTGTTGATCAGTAGCTATATGAGTAACTATATGGGTTATTGATTGATTGCCCAAGTATTTGTATGGGAGACTGAGTGTGTGTGTGGCTAGCTGGGAGGTGTGTGACTCTGTGCAGATCAATCTGTACTTGTATCAATGATTGTATAAGAAGGTAAGTATGTGTTAGTATATGTTTGAAAATGTAAGGTGCTCTATGTTTAACTGTATAGACAAGAAAATGGAAGTGTCATTGATTCTTTACAGGACTGACTAGGTGTGTGAGTAACTCCATGGATGAGTGGCAGACTGTGAGTGTCTGTATAGGTGTATGAGTGCATATGATAGTGTTGTAAAGATGAGTGATTGTATGTATGAATGATTGTATGGGTGAATGAGTGAAGGTGTGTGTAGACGTAGCAATCAGTGAGTGCGTATGTAGTAACTAGTATTGGTGTGTCAATGGTTTCAAAAATTATACTCTCTTTTTAACACTGGGTGAAACAGAGGTTATATTAAAATGTGAGGAGATGCATTGTATTGTCACATGAATGATATCATCAGTGATGTGGTCATTGATGTCAAATGAGATGTCATCAGTGATGTCATCAGTGATGTCATTTGAGATGTCATCAGTGATGTCATCAGTGATGTCACTGACCATGTCATGAATGATGTAATATGTGACATCATCAGCAGTGGATTGCGGGTGCGCGATATATAGTTAGTGCAACTAACTATATATGGAATTTCAATGGTTTTGTGTGAGTAAAATAAGGTTTTCTAAATGCTAATTCCTAACTATATATGGTCTATAACCTATGGTTTTTTCAGTGAATTTTCAAGGTTTTGTAAATGCTAATTCCTAACTATATATGGTCTATAACCTATGGTTTTTTCTGTGAATTTCATTGGTTTTTTAACAGCTAATATCTGTAGCTGTAAAATGTATTCTTCTTTAAATCCAAAAATATATTTTATATGTTTATGAATAATTTTTTTTTTAAATATTTTTTTTTCTTCGTTCCCGCTTCGCGAATCGGGAAGCTTCCCGTTAGCTGACCTTGATGCCGCGAAATAGACCGCGAGCCGGTAAACGTTTCTTTACCGCAAGTGCCGCGTTAGAAAACAACATCGTGACGCCTCCCGTCCGCATGACGTTTCACGTTGTCGCGTGATACGTCATATGACGTGCTACGTTAGCGAACTGGTACGCGAAGCGAGTCGCAAAGCGCAGGTTTCTGGAAGCAAACCGGGAGGCCCTGCAAAGCGCTTAACGTAAACACAGCAAGTCATGTGACTTGGTAATAACACTTTTCATTGGTTCATTTCACTTTTGGTTTCCTAATGATGTAAGACTAGGTCATATAATCTAAAATGAACACTTTTGATTGGTTGAGAACTCTTGTTTTTCCCAAATGATAAAAATCCCTCCTTCTTTCCTCACTCTGACTTTCATCATTGTGAGAGAAAGACCCTTTGTGATCACTGAGCAATGGCTTCTTTAGTAGCTTCAGCTGGTGCTTCCCCACCACCTCCACCACATCCAAGGAAGAGTGGACCACCTGCTCAAGTTATAATTCAACAAGAAGAAGAAGAAGAGGAACAGGACGACGAGCACGAAGAGAGGCAGTTTTTGCCTGAGCAGCCCAGGACGTCTCACCGGAAAGAAAACTTCATTTGGCAATTTTTTAAAATTCCCAAAGGTCAGAAAAAAGTAAATGCAAGATACGTAACTTGCCTTATATGTCAAGATAGACTGTCCAGAGGAACCGAGAAAAAATACAGTTTCGGAAACTACACAATGCATCGCCATATGACTAGGTGGCATCCTAACAACTACAGTGCTGCACAGTTTCGGAACGACCTAGATAATCTCCCTATTATGGCCAGAAGATCTGTTGTACCGGAAGTAACGGGACCAGAGGGCAGGGAGATGGTGCCAAATATACAAATGAAATTTGGTGAAGTAAAACACATCTGCGTATTTTGCGATGGATTCATTTCCTACGGAGAAAAAAGCATCACTCTGATCAACAGAGCTATTGACTATCATATGCAAGTTTGTACGAAACGCCCAAAATAATAAATACTTCTTTTTTTGTTTTGTTGCTCCTGTTGAGCCCTTTACAATGAATCGTTTTCATTGCCCCCTCCAAGAAAAACCCCAAAAAATATAAAACTGTTCAGAAAAATTCAAAAAAAGTAAAAAAAAATTCCGAAAAATATTAAAAAAAATATAAAACAACAAAAACAATAAAAAAAAAAGTTCTTTTCAGAACTACCTCCCCGTTATTAAAAAATTGGTACAATATTTGGAACTGTGCCAACCTCTATTTCTCTTAGTTCGCTTCCCAGTTCGCTCGCCGGTACGCGAACCAGAAGCGAACCAAAAACAGTAAGTATAAGGGAAGGAAACAGACACTTATGTTAAAAGAAAGACAGCTATAGGGGAGTAAACTAGAGATACTATTACCCGTAATCCACTGCTGATGATGTCACATATTACATCATTCATGACATGCTCACTGACATCATCAGCAGAGGATTGCGGGTTTTTTGGCAGCGTGCCTTATCCACGGTTTAATAACGCTGCCTTTTGCTTTATATAAGTTTTCAAATTGTATGAAATATATACCAATAGGTCGTTATGAACCTTTAGGTAGTGCTTTTCTTCATGAGGTCTGGTCGCTTCCATACACATACAGATGTTTCAAAGATGATCAAGAAGTTTATCTGAATGGAGAGGAATGCACTGAGACGCCAGATCATTCACTAATGTGTAGGCACATACAGTTACACGGTTCATGCAACAAACACCGACCAAATATGGCTTGCGTGTTGCAAGGCACGCCAGTTCCTGCTATCATCCCCACGTTCAAGTTGTTGGAAAATGGTAGTTATTTGATGCTCAATAATGAAGATTGTTCTGAGTTAATTAAAAGTATTCCTTTTATCGTAACAGTAAGTGAACGGGTTATTTGCTGCAGAAATGTTCTATTTCCTCCCACACATGAACATAGGGAGTTTTCAATCTGGCCACAAATACCAACCTTGGGACAGATTTCAACGGCATGGCAAGAATAAGAGCTCTTTTGTCTCAGAGAGAGGTGGCCTTGAGTTCGGCCCGTGAAACTTTCGTGCTTCACATAGCGAACACCCGTACAGAGGTGCAGACCCTTTTCAATTCAGATTTGCCTTTCAATTTCAGCAAGATGGTTCCGACTATCTTTAACGCATCCTCCACAAAGACCCTGGCGCACTTTTTTAAAGTTGTTACCAGTGGTCTCGTGACTTCATTTGAGAAAATCTTTGGAGTCATCCCTGCTTCCTTTCATTCTATTTTCTCCACTCTGGTTCGTGGATTGGCATTTTTACTTGCATTACCAGCGGACGCTCTTGTGCTTTTTTACATTTTTAAATATGGATGTCCCTCCTATGCAACCTCCCACCCTGCAGCTGCTGACACTGTTCCGCAATCGCATGCTAGAATATTATGGCACAATGCCGTTGGCGATATTAAGCACGGCATATGGATTATCTTTTCGATTCTCCTACTTCACCTGTGTCCAGCCTGTATTTCACTGCCTGACCTGTGATTTCGATTGGGCCATTGATTTGTGTCTCTGCGGACCGGTTTCTCCTGACGTCGACTTTAATCAGCTGATGACTCCTATCATTACTCACGAGTTGGTTTGTCCTGGCGAAAGGATTATGGCTGTGGCATTGATGCATGGACTACTTGGTCCCTGGAATTTACTGGCGGCAGCACAGTCTTTCTTGGAACAGAGCTTTCTTGAAAACCCACCGAGCTGTCCTCTGATGGTGATAGAGGATCCGGTGCTGGGAGAGCACGTATGTTCTTTTCCGCTTTTAAATTGGATGGCTGAACTGTTTTCGGATGAAGACGGTGACTTCCTATTGGAGGCTGTTGCAGCTTATTTTGCATACACAGTTATGTCATAGACCTTTTTCATGTTTGATATGCTGAGTACTAGCATTTCATTGACAATTCATTGACTTATTTGTCAAGTTTTTATTATTTACCTTGCCTATTGGCTTAAGACTCGATAAAGTACTTGGCTGTTTTATTTTTCTTTAGCATTAAATTTTCCTAGTTTTTAATGCTTTACCTTGCGGACCGTCCACATATAAACTTGCAATCTGCTCTCATGAGATGGCACTTCTATTATCTTATTCAGTTCGTTTCCGGATCATGGGGAGGTGTCATCTAGGTCCTGGATATCTTTACACCGTGTTAAGTTAGCATGGGCTCATTACCGGTTTAAACGCCATTTTTCCTTTTTTGCAACTTCTGCACACGACACTTAGTTGTTGCTTTAGCTTTCCACCTAGTAGTTCATCGTGGTTTACATGAGAATAATATGGTATTGCTCTACTATCTGCTTTGCTTGTTAAACTATATCTGTACAGCGAGTGCTAAAGTTTCAAGAACAACACGATACAGAATTGTTATGAGGTCTGATCTCCACGACTTCATACTCATAACATAAGTGCAACTTCTGCCAATTCTGGGCATGAGGCGGGTTTTATATTGCTTTGCCGAACACACATACACAACAGTTGATGCGGTTCACATGAAGAGAGAGCTGGTGTATGCTGATGTGATTCCTTCAAATCTAAGACACTAAAGTATGGGCACGCCCTAAACCAACACAAAGAGACCTTCTTAGCAAATAATATAATATGTGTATTAGGGAGGGTGAGATATAAGCAGCCGCGGGCCGTGGAGGGAGTTACGGTGAGGCAGGGAGGCGGGGAGGGGGAGAAGCAGGGTGGAGCCCTCTCTACCTTGCCCCTCCCCCTCCCCGCCTCCCTGCCCCACCGTAACTCCCTCCACGGCCCGCGGCTGCTTATAAGTGTTGCTAACTCTTATTCATTTACAGCATGTTAACATACTGTCACCATTCGCTTTTTATGTACTAGTAACTATGCTGGTAATTTTGCTACTGATAATATGTGTACTTGTATTCTCCACCCTGCTTCTCCCCCTCCCCGCCTCCCTGCCTCACCGTAACTCCCTCCACGGCCCGCGGCTGCTTATAAGTGTTGCTAACTCTTATTCATTTACAGCATGTTAACATACTATCACCATTCGCTTTTTATGTACTAGTAACTATGCTGGTAATTTTGCTACTGATAATATGTGTACTTGTATTATCTAAGATACTACGCCTGAGAAGACGGCATTAGTAAATAAACATTTCAAATACACATGTGTTCTTCTTAACTCCATGTTCTGGTTTCTAAGAAATATATAACGACCGACTGTTCATGAGTTCCACGTATCCTGAGGTACTATAAGTTCATATTCTGGATTGTCTAAACATTGAGAGTTTGTTATATCCAATGTGACACTGCACCTAGCTTGCTAAGGAGTTTTTGATTACTAACGTGAGTTTTGGGACACCCTAATTCGCCGAGGTTCCAATCCTCTGTCCACAGTTCTGTGTGAGAACAGAAACCCTGCGACAGGGGCACCCCCGACCCTTGCTGGAGCTTCATCACACTTCCGATACAACTCCAGCAATGCGCCACCTTTACGGCACAGATACATCACGCATCTGTGCTGTTTTTGCCCCATGATGCGCCGCATTGTAAATGCAGCACACCATAGGTGACGGAACAGCGGCACAGAATGACTAACACATCCCTGGTGATGCGCCAGTCATCATAAATGTATCCCTATGCTTCTTATCTTGTTAGAGATGAACCGCCATATGTATCATCAACGTTTTTTGCATTTCCTAAATAGCAAACTTTAAGGAATAAATAGCGATTCTTTACCATTCCTAGTTTGCGATTAGCTATTTGCTAATTACAAATTACCCATTCATTTCCTTCATTTCCATAGGGCGGTTGGACTCACTTTTAGCTCGAACGGCTGAATGGATTTCCACGAAACTTGGCAAAATTGTAGGGACTGGTAGCCCGATGTGCCTTTGCTATGTCTCAAGATATATGCTCCAGTGGTTTTTACGAAAATTAACTTTGAAAAATATATATTGGGCTACATTGGCCTATATATATGTTGGAGCCCAAATGTAGCCCAATGTAGCCCAATGAAGCCCAATGTAGCCCAATGTAGCCCAAAGATGGCCGCCAGACACACAAAAAAACAAATGTAGCCCAAATATCAGCCAGATGTAGCCCAACTATAGCCCAGTGACAGAATGACCAATCAGCTTCGCAAACCTCCGTTACGCGAAGCGGAGCGCTGTTACAGATATATATCTTTTTTTGAACGTTAATTTCTCAAAATCCACTGGAGCACATATATTGAGACCTAGCAAAGGCACATCGGGCTACCAGTCCCTAATATTTTGCCAAGTTTCGTGCAAATCCATTCAGCCGTTCGATTATTATTATTATTTTTTTTTTTTGCCCCGCGGGGCCCTTTTAAAACCTCCACATCAAACCTAGGGGGTCAGCGAGGATCTACTATGCCCCCTTATAGTTATTTCCCCCTTTGTTTTGACCTCCTCTTGTCTCTCGATCCTACCGAGAGACAAGATGGCGGCCGCTACGGACTTTTTGGAATGTTGACAGACGCCGGAGAACCAATCAGCTTCGCTTCACAAAGCTCCGTTGCGCGTAAAGTACGCGTCCTGGGACGCTGCCAGGTCCGCTGTTACAGATATATATCTTTTTTTAAACGTTAATTTCTCAAAATCCACTGGAGCACATATATTGAGACCTACAAAAGGCACATCGGGCTACCAGTCCCTACAATTTTGCCAAGTTTTGTGCAAATCCATTCAGCCGTTCGGGCTAAAAGTGAGGCCAACCGCCCTATGGAAAACTCAATGTTAAAAACACGTTTTGGGACCCCCCTTTTTTCTCGGCCCCCCCCTTGACGAACCCCCCCAAAATTTTCAAGGGCTGCTCAGAAACAAAATGTGCCATTTTCCTGAAAATTTCAGCCAATTCCGTCCACAAACGCCAAAGTTATTAGACATAGAATTTTCAAAAATCCCATAGAGAAAAAATCCTAACTATATATACCTACTGGCGACCGCCAGTAGGTAATATATATATATATATATATATATATACCACGTAACTCCTCCTCGAATCTCTCGGCGTCTCAGACCCAGCACAGCCTCGTACAAACGCCAGCAAACAAAGGGAGACGGACCACAATATTTCAGCATCAGCAGATTTATTTAGATGCACAGAGCAGCTACGCGTTTCTGGCAAGTTATGCCCTTGATCACGCCGCAACATGCATGCAAGACAAAATGCTATTTTTAAATGCAAACTTACAAGGAAACACCCCTCACAGTGACGTAATGTGTCATGTGACATGATTCAACAGTGAAAAGTGAAAACATACTGCCACTGGTAGTTCCATAGATCACAAACTGACTTCAGAATATATTACTGGATAAATCCAGAAGTGATATTTACAAACTGTAATGCAGAAACTTACGACCTTACTCCTAATATAAGTCTAGTTATAGACCCAATTCTAACTGTGTAAATACAGGGTTAGTATAAAGCGTATTTGTAGTGAGCATATACAGTGTAATAAACGAAGTACCTATATGATCGTAAATCCGTGGCAGACAATAAAGTGCTATGTGAGAGTGAAGTAAAGTGCAAATAGCAAAGAAAGATAATGCAAGGAAACGAGAAGGGCTAATATAAGTGTAATACCATTTTAAATGTGCAAAGGCCAATGTATAATATAATATCTAAATTGAAATTACACAGATCACTGGAAGTAATTCAATAAATATGATTTCTATGAACTTGATTGGTCAGTTTACCATAAATACTATAAAAATGATTATCAAAAGGTGTTAAAAACTTGATAAAACTACCTAAAACTCCATTCCATCATCCATATACACATATATATACAACTATACATACGCATATATACACAATACATGAAGTCTATCGAAAATCCAATATTCCAAATTTTCACAATACCGCCATAAACCTAATAGAAAAGTAGAAAAGTAGAAAAATAGAAAAATAGAAATATATATAGACAGAAAAATTCCATATATCTATATATCTATACATATCTATACATAATTACATATACAACAATGAGCAAATTACAGACAAAACTATTCCTCATTTAGCGGCGTCCTTCAAGCCGCTGACAGCACCCGCCCATGAGTGCACAGGAAGTTTGAGGGAAACGGAGCGACGGATCTATACATATCTATACATAATTACATATACAACAATGAGCAAATTACAGACAAAACTATTCCTTATATATATAGGATATATACAAATGTACAAGTCCAATATATTCACCGAAAAAACCATAGCTTTTAGGGGTGTTATAGTTAGCTGGAAATTTCACTCATACAAAACCATTGAAACTCCTCCGTTATAGTTAGCTGTACTAACTGTAACTCTCGCGCCCGCAATCCACTGGTGATGATGTCACATATTACATCATTCATGACATGGTCAGTGACATCACTGATGACATCACAGATGACATCTCAAATGACATCACTGATGACATCATCCAGTGAATATGGTTTGGTTCGTTATTTAAATATGTCTTACATATATAGCAATCTGCATTGAAGAATGAGTGGATGTATAAGTGACTGGATGGAGGATTTAGTAGCAGTGTGATTAACTGTTTACTTGACTAATTTATAGTGTCTCACTAAATATATTGGATAGTGACTAAACTGTGTGTATGTCTGTATTACTTTGTCAGTTGTCCTGTAAACTGCTGCACCATTTGGTTAATAGCTACGTGAAAGTCTATATTAGTTATTGATTAGTTAACTGATTATTTGGTCTTTTCAGTGAATTTCAAAGGTTTTTTAAATGATAATTCCTAATTATAATGTTCATTAAGCATATCTATTTTTTTCTATCTTTTTTAATTATCATCCCGCTCTCATCGTAGTAAAACGTGCAAATATTACCACTCCTCAACTTATTCCTTCCTCCAAAAAAATCGCTACAAACCAGAACCACAACTAACATTAATAATATACAAATTAGGCGTTCTCGTAGAACAAAAACGTAAAAAAAACACCACTTCCCATACTTTTAACAACAAACCAAATCTACAATGCTACCTAAAAAAAAGGCGATAGTTCCATTTATTACTAACAAATTAATATCAACATTTAACTAGTGTAAGGACGTCGATTATGTACTGTGTGAATTACATCCAACTCACACACATATCTAAAGATAAATATATGATACAGCTACTAATTATGCACTTCCAACACCCAACAAAATCACAACACTTAGCGCCACACCCACAAGAATCACCCCTCCTCCTCTACTACCTCAGAGGCAGCGCAAAACAGGACAACGGACCTTCCCAAAATAATATATCCCCTCAACAGCACACTAGCTCAATGTTCAGAGATGTGGCAATCAACTATGTATAAGGGAAGGATCTCGCACATCAACAATGCTAATACTAACGGTGATATGCTATACACGACACACTATAGAAACCAAAAACTTTTCCGTGTGTAGATATACCATTAATACGTGTAGTATACTACACAGTGGACGCAACCATATTATCTCAGACACTGGGGAATATTTCGGTCATGTAGCTGTGTTGTCTCTCACCCCTTGAAGCAGAAGCGGAGTAGGCTGGTCCAACGTATGCAACGTCAGCGTAAGACTATGAATAATTAGCCTACGCCATGGGCGTGGTTCACTTCTGCAAAGAGAACAGACTCCGCCACAGCAAAGGTCCGTACCCTGCCATGTGGCTGACGCCATGACCACGTGCCTCCTCGATACAGGCCCATTGCGAACTCAGCGCCACAGCAACGCAGACTCATGTCTGTATCGACTACTGCCTTCGAACTACACTGCGGACAGCAGGGTTCACAACTTCAATTCAGCTTTGGATCTACACTACGCACAGCATTGAAGTTATCCTTCATTTATGTAAGGCAGAGACAATTCTAGTCTATGTCCTCAGACTTTGTTAAAATAAGTGATAACAAATTTTCATCGGTATCTGTGCTGAGTACTGCCTTCGATCTACAGTGCGGTCAGTAGAGTTGACAACTTGATACCAGTTGCGCATCAGCACTACAGAGAACATTGAATTCACTCTTGATTTATTTAACTCAGAGACAATTGTACTATGTCCTCAGATTTTGTTAAAGTATGAACAGTAGGAAATTCAGCCTTCATTTATTGACTGCAGAGACAATTCTAATGTATGTCTTCAGATTTTGTTTAAATAAGTGACAAAAAGCTTTCGTCCATGTCTGTGTCAACAACTGCCTTTGATCTAAATTGCGGACAGCAGGGTTCACAACTTGAATTCAGCTTTACATCTACACTACGGACAGCAGTCAAGTTAGCCTTGATTTATGTAAGGCAGAGACAATTTTGTTAATGGATGCCACAAAAACACATTCCTCAATGTCTGTACTAAGTACTGGCTTCAAATGTACACTGCGATCAACAGAGTTCAACACTTGAAACCAGAAGCGCATAAGCACTACAGACAACATTGAATTCATTCTCGATTTATTTAAGGCAGAGACAATTGTACTCTGTCCTCAGATTTTGTTAACGTATGTGACAGAAAAGCATTTGTCGATGTTTCTGTCGACTACTGCCTTCGATGTACTCTGCGGACAGCAGAGTTCACAACTTGATTTCAGCTTTGCATCTACACTACGGACAGTAGGAAATTCACCCTTGATTTATGTAATGCAGAGACAATTCTACTGTATGTGTTCAGATTGTTTGTAAATAAGTGACAAATATAATTCGTCGATATCTGTGCTGACTACTGCCTTCGATCTACAGTGCGGTCAGCAGGGTTCACAACTTCAATTTAGCTTTGAATCTATACTACGGACAGCATGAAATTTAGCCTTTAATTATTTAAGGTAGAGATAATTGTACTTTATGTCCTCAGATTTTGTTAAAGGATATGACAAAAAGAATTTCTTGATGTTTGTGATAATTACTGCCTACGATCTACATTGTGAGTGCTCACAATTCAGGTGGAATGTCAATTTCACGTGACTCATTCCAGTAGGCAAGAAACATTGTACCAGTGCGACCCGCCCGGACCACAAATCATCGCAGGGTGCGCACACGCTCAGTTCTTCAGGTACCTCTAACTCACTGCACCACAAGTCATCTCCCCATGGCCTTATTAAGGCAGAATTCACTAGGCAAAAAACAGTGCTCCTACTGCGGCCTGCCCGGGCCATTCATCATCGCAGGTTACGTACACACTCAGTGCCAAAGCTACTACTAACTCACTGCACCATAATTCATGGCCATGAGACCGTATTGAGTAAGATGTCTTATTTGGAAGAAAACATATCATAGTTTTTGGAGATCTACTGCAACTTACTCCCGTGAAAGGACAACCAGTATTTATAAGAACATTTGATTTTAAAGACTTTGCTACCAGTGCATCCTGCTCGGACCACGCATCATCACAGGCTCCACAGAACTTTGTTGCTTCTGGTGCCACTAACTCTGTGCACCACTTATCATCGCTGGCAGCACACACACTAAATTACCAATACTGTACAGCTCTACTCAATGCCACATTATCGTGGGCTCTTGCTAACCCCTGCCTCCTGCCTACACTGCGGTCATCAGAGCTCACAATTAATTACACTGCTGATTTATTATTTGCCGCAGAGTACAATATCAAACTAAGTATAACATTTATCAAACACTATACAATATCCCTTTATTATGCTTCCTTTAAGAACTTCTTTTATATCACTTATAGATTTAGTTGAAAAATAAAATTCACGCTGCAAGTGCAAAGGTACACTTAATGATAGTCTACACTGTGGACAGCATAGGTCACAATTTGAACCTCACTTTTTCTTCATTTAAAACCTGAATTTCTTTATGGGAGACAAAAATGTCTACACCACTGGAAGAATCATCTGATTCTGACCATTTTGTTGCTGAAGAATTGATAACCATCCATGGTACTTTTTTTTCCCCCTCAAAGTACATGCAGTCCAGTATGCAACAGTCAGTGCTTTGAGTGCAGCCCGTTCAGACCACGCATCATAGCAGGGTGAGCACACGCTAAACACCAAACGTACCACTAACTCAGTGAGCCATAAATAATCACCACCAGGCTTTATTAAGGCAAAATTCTGTAGTCAAAAAACATTATCCCCAGTGCGGCCTGCCCAGACCACATAGCATCACAGGTTATGTACACTCTCAGTCCCAAAGGTACTAGTATTAACTCAGTGCACCATAATTCATCGCCACATGGCCGTATTCTGGCAGAATTCAACTGATTCTTCATTCATTATTTATAAAGTGCAGTACCAAACAAAGTAACGTCTCTCAAACCTACACAAAATTGCCACATGGCCTTACTAAACCAGAATTCACAAGACCAAAAACATTACTATCAGAACGGCCTGCCAGACCACACATCATCGCAGGCTCCACAGAACCTTGTTGTTTGAGGTACCACTAACTCAGTGGAAACCAAACTAAGTATAACACCTGTCAAACCCTACATAAAATCCCTTTAGTATGCTTCCTTCAAAAATGTTTTTATATCACTTATAGAATTAGTTGAATAATAAAATTCACGCTGCATACATGTTCTATCTTCCACTTCAATCATGATTGCAGATGATGCACTCCACCCTAGGATCTACACTGCGGACTGCAGGGTGTACAACTTGAATTCATCTTTGCATCTACACTATAGACAGTAGGGAATTCAACCTTGATTTATTTAATGCAGAGAGAATTATACTGGATGTATTCAGATGTTGTTAAAATAAGTGAAAAAAGCATTGTTCTATAACTGTACTGACTACTGGCTTCAATGTCCACTGCGGACAGTAGGGTTCACAACTTGAATTTACCTTTTGATCTACACTACAGACCGCATTAAATTTAGCCTCGATTTATTTAAAGCAGAGACAAAAAATAGTACTGCTACACCGCTAGTATGAGCAAGCATTTTCAATCGCTGCATCCTGTGAACTATGATCACAAAGAATGTTGAAGATTGCGCCAAAATGTACCTCCACCACCGGCAATACCAAGTACCTCTGGGGTATCACCTTCAACATCGCCACCTGACATACATCCCCAATTAGAGAAAGTTAGAATGCACTGCATGAAGTGGAATCGTTTAATTTGTTAAGGGGAGCAATCAGTACGCCTAGTTTGCACAGCAATTGATAACCATCGATGCTAGTTTTTTTTTTCCCCCCTCAAAGTTCATATTGTCCAGTATGCAACAGTGAATGGTTTGAGTGCAGCCCGCCCAGACCCCGCATCATCGCAGGGTGAGCACACAGTAAACACCAGACGTACCACTTACTCAGTACACCGTAAATAATTGCTACGTACCCTTGTAAAGGCACAATTCAATACTCAAAATAAATGTTTACCAGTGCGGTCTGCCTGAACCATGCATCATGGCAGGCTCCACACAAACCACCCCTACCTAAGTGCACCACAACTCATGAACCCTTTACGATAGAATCTTCTCTGTATTATTTCACATATAGTGCTCCTACCTTTCTACAGCACAAGTCATAAACCGTTTATGATTAAATATCTGTGTATGATATCATGATTACTATTCTACATGTTACCAACAGCAACGTAATAAAATGGAGTCGGACACACATGCCCGTACCCACTTCAAATATCTATCTGTGTCTGTGTATTTATTATGTCTGTAAAATGCTGCTCCTGCGACCTACCACATTATATTGTCCAATAAATAGCGCATGCAACCATCTTACCTATGACAGCAAGTGTGGGCTATTCCTCCTTTTTTTGTTGTTGCATATTTATATAGCGCAAAATCAATCCAAAACTATATCAGCAATTTACATGAGCACCATATTTACAGTACATTTTCAGGCACACGTAGATTACATCATTACTGTACAATAACAGGATGTGGATGCAACTCCGAGCCTCGAACACTGATTTCCAGCACCAAGTTTGACAGTGTACCTGAATGACCACATACATATATATATTAGCTGCCCTTCATGTGCCAAAAACTGCAATGTAAACCTTTCACAGCCCTGTATTACTACAGCTACAACGCTCCACTGAATGTACAACAAACATTCATAATCGCAGAAATTCGTCATGTCCAACATCTTTTATGCATGCAACCATGAATGAATATAGAGTCAGTGATACCCTGTACCTTCAATGTTGGCCATGTTGTGGAACTTTACAGATATAATGACACATTTGCGTTTAAGACCCAGGTGACATCAACACTACAAAACGGACACCCGAATCACTTGATTTGTCATATAGCTAACAACGGAACCATGCCCATAGCTCCGGAATCATGGTTCAGAGCCTCGCGCAGCACTGGTACACGTCAGGCCAGCCCACTCCACTTATGCTTCCAGGAAAAAACAAAAACTCAACCCTGCCCAGATTTACATTGTACTGATTTCTTAGTTCCAGGTCTAGTTGTCAGAACGGCACACACACACTCCCTCATGCCTGATGTACACCCACACCACACCCATCCAGCACATGCGTCATTACACACATGACCCTATCAATAAAAAAGACGGGGCACAAGTGCTCTATGCCATTTTGGATTTGCTCCCATCGCAATCGCTGTGATGGCCCGTCCTAGTGGTTCGGACGCCTCATGTAGGCCCAAACCACTGAGTACGAGGGCCTACCACTACATGTGTGGCCTCTTTGGTCACTCAGTTAGTGGCACCGCAAGGACTGAGCGGGTGAGAAACCTGCGATGAAGATAGGTGCACGAGTATGTCCTTTCACATAACGATATCAAGACTCGGCACCATATGTCAGACTTCTTGGTGGCAGAGCGGGACTGCATGATGTAGAAGGTATCCTGTTCCCGAAAAGGTGAGCAATGAGGCCTGGGTGTGCATCGCAGGGAGTCAATGGGGTGCAGCAGGCTGGATTCAAAAAGGCGACGCAGCGATTTAGGCATACGCAGTCCTCTATACTGTATCCTTTTGCATTTTTTTTTCCAATAGTAGGAACATTTTTATAATTGGTCAAATGTCCGACACTCATGATGATCGAAACCACATGCATCACTTTGCACCACTTGCTTTCACAACCGGATAAAAACATTACTACTATAGTAATTCTTCAAAAATCAAAGCCTATTAAACAAGTTGGAACTGTACAAATAGTTTTTTTTAAAATGCGGGAGGGAAGGTGTCTGGAAAGGCGATGTAATTCTACTCCACATTAAGATAGTAGCAATTACCATTCATTACATCTTTCTTTTACAATCTTTTAGATGTAGAGCTTCAGGGTGCATTATGTCCCGGCACATGGTGAAAAACACACCGGTGACAGAAAGGTGAGCTGCGAATATTCTTTTCAGTCACTCTCTCACTTCGTTTCTCCTTTGAGAAATGACAAACAATGTTAACTTCCTTTTTATCTTACAGGTTGTGTTTCACAAATTGGTGTCCCCCCAAACACCACCAAAGCTCATCGTTCGTGCATTCTGCAATGATGCGCGGCCATCGTAACAATGTCTGAGAAGGCTGCTTCGACACGTGGTGTACCCTCTTTGAATCACGCCAATGGCACAAGGTGAGCAAAGTAGCTTGTTTCCGAAACAACAACAAGTAATCTGTAGACGGAGAGAGTGGATAGTGTGCAGCAGCTTCACTACGTAGGAATGTACAATTACCTCAGAGCAGTGAGAATAGATAGGTTACAACAGTCTGATGGGGCAGATTTACAAGCCCCTTGCGCCACTTTTGTGTCACTTTTAACATGGGAAAAGTGGCACAAGGAGCTTATAAATCTGCCCCTAAGTGCGCAAGAAAAAGTACTCACTTCCGGACTCTGTGAGTCAATGCGGTGCAACAGTCTGGGTACGCAGTACTGAGGACTCACTGCTATGCAGTGGGAGTGCATGGGATATACTACTTTGGAAAAAAAACAGTACACTGACACCTCCTTACAGTGGAAGTTGATGAAATACAGTACCCTGAGTGTAGAAAGAAATAAAGCAAAAATATTCTTGTGCAGTTGTATGTACTATGCTATTACTAACTCTATATACTATCTTCCGGATCACTAAACTGGAGGGTGCACTATGAACCGGCATGTGCTTGGACCCACAAAGGAGGCAAAAGGTGAGCTACGAAGATTTTCTCCAGTATTAACTGCTCCATCTGTAACTCTCTCTCTCACAGTTTTAATGTTGTTTTTACTCTATTTCTCTCTCTCACTCTCTCTCATATTGTTTCTCTTTCTCTTTTAAAGTTATGGACGCTGCTGTCCACTCTGCCGATAAAAAAATCAAGGCTGAATGTAATACAGTTCGCAGTGTACAACCAAAGCTGAGTTCAAGTTGTGAACACTGTTTATCACAAAGTTTACAGAAGGTAAGCAGAGTGGCCTAGATACACAATGCCTCCGATTAAATGCGTTAGAAATAAAGGGGCTTATTTACAAGCCCCTTGCGCCACTTTTGTGTCACTTTTAACATGGGAAAGGTAACGCAAAAGTGGCGCAACGGGCTTGTAAATAAGCCCCAGAGAATATTGTCCTGCATAATGACTTAATCTCCCACCTAATTCTATCTCATTACTGAATCATTTTAAAGACCTGTTGGTCCATACTGTAAATCTGACGCAATAGGCACTTCCGTACAGACACCTCTTGAAAGCGGGCCTATAAGAGAGGTGGAATGTATCAGGCACACTGCAGAAGTGGAAATTAAGTAATATTGCCAAGTATTACCTTTACTTGTAATGTTTGACCTCATCCAGTCACATCAACCTAATTTTAAACACTTATTTACATTTTTGTTTTGCAGATTACCTACCCTACTTCTATTGGAGTCCATATCGCATTTTGTTTATTATATTTTTATCTTTAAGTCACGTTGCTAGTTATTTATTGTTGTTTTAATAAAAATTCATTAAAAAAGTATATACGTCTTCTTTTTCTGACAACATTTCACTATTATTTAGTGTGAAAATAATATACTTAGAAAACGTTTCAAATAGAAATAATATTTATAACTAGACCCCCACCTCACCAGCCAACCACCTAAATCACCAGATAGGTACCCTTCCAAAAACCCTGGAGTCTGCTTAACCCAATCTACCTCCCCCTCCACCCTTACATGCCCCTTGGACTGTTCCTGAACCTATGACCCCCTCCCCGCTAGGGCCCTCAGTTTTTACTAATCTTGAAACCCTGTACTCCAGAGCTGCTAAACTCACCCATAGCATTCACAGCTCCATTCTAGACCTTATGAACCTCCTTCACCTTGCCGAGCTTTCCCTAGCTAAACTCAAGCCACCGCATTCCTCCCCCACACCGAACACCGAGCCCCCCAAGCACCCACTCCCACTACCTCTGAGACACCTCTGTCTGCACAAACAACCTTGCCACCTCTCAGAGGAGGAATCTTGAGCTCTTGTACTCTCCTACAACTCTACCTCCGCCACCTCTAATCCTCTAAACCTCACGAGGACTGAAATTCTAGCCATCCTCCAAGACCATAACCCTGTCCAAGCCACCCCGTCCAAGCCACCCCCCCATCCACTAGACAAGAGTCCTGAACACCCCATCAACACGGTCACCATCAACCCCAATAGGCCTGCTACCCTCCACCACATACGTCTGGTAAAAAGCAACCTCGCACATGTATCTCTGTCTCATGACACTCCACCAGACCCCCATCTGGTCTTTTAATCAACTGCTGTTCAGCAGTCAAGCATGCCGCTGATATTGCTGACCTCATCTTGAACAAAAATCTTGACCTAGCCATTCTAACGGAATCATGGCTCAATGAATACTCTTCCCCTTGCCTGGACTTACTAGTCCCTCCCAACTACAACATGGCCCGACTTGACAGACATTTCAACAGGAAAGGAGGAGGCATTGCCTGCATCTACCGATCCACCCTTCTTTTCACAGAACTGTCGGCAGACTACGGCAATCAGAAAGAATATGGAGACAACACCCCTCTGCTACGCATCTAAAACTTCTCCGCCAGGCGGGAAACGCCCACAACAAACACATCCTCAATTCCAAAAAAGACTATTTCAGATCGGAATTGGGGAACGCCAAGAATAGACCCCGCAAGCTCTTTGAACTGGTAAAACACCAATCTAATAAACTGGCTAAAACACCGAAAGAATCCCCTAAATCTCTAATATCATCAGAGGAATTCTCCTCCTTCTTTGCTGACAAAATCACAGCATTAGGAATTGAACTCAGTACCGCCACCTACTCTCAATCTCTTCCTGTCCTGCCCCCTTTTTCTGCACCACCCCCTCCGGCCTCACCTAAAAACCAAGCCCACTGGACTGACTTCGAATACTATAACGAAGACTCCATCTCCAAAATCCTCTCTACCTTAAACCCTAATAAAAACTTTAACAACACACTATCTTCCAACTGCCTCGCTGTCACCTCCCATTCCATCGTACCTTGCTGGACTACAATAATCAACGCCTCTCTCCAGCAGCGTTTGATTCTGGACCCTTTGAAAGCCGGCCAAGTCCTCCCAAATTAAAAAAAAAACATCACTGGATCCAGCCTCCCCTGACAATTTCAGACCTATCTCCAATATCCCGCTATTAGCCAAAGTATTGGGGAAGTGTGTACAATTGCAACTAAGTCAGCACATCAACAACTTTCATCTACTGGATAACTTTCAATCTGGATTCAGACCAGGGCACGGCACTGAATCCACTATGCTCCACATCGTGGATGACGCCCTCCAAGCCCTAGACCAAGGCAAAACCTGCCTGTTAATCCTCCTAGACCTATCTTCTGCCTTTGATACGGTCAACCATGAAAAACTACTTGAACGCCTCAGAGTCAGGATGGGTCTGAATGGCGTTGTCCTTGAATGGTTCAAGTACTTCCTCCACAACTGCTCTCAGAGATTCCTCATCTTCACCTATCAGCTCCCACCCCGGTCATGGTTTGAGTTCCCCAAGGTTCAACCTTGTCCCCCACCCTCTTTAATTTTTACTTAAAACCACTCACTGAAGTTCTTCGTACCGCCAACATCTCCTACCATATTGTACCGAGGAATGAGAGGACGGACACAGGAATGTCTTCAATAAAGATGAGACTTTATTTAAAGTCTTTTAGTATTTCAGTAATGGGACCCAAAGCAGAGCAGCAACCGTCTCAGAGGAAGAGTAGAGAAGAATCAACAAAGTTCTAGAATAGAAGAATAGAAAGAGTAGAATAGAAATAGATGAAAGAAGAGATGGAAGATACCAGAGAATGTTACACATCTTCCCCTTTTCAGAGAAATAATAAATGATACATTACATGAAACATCAAATGATTAATGTACAAGAATGCAACACTTAAAGAAATAAAATATTAAGATAAAACAAAATCTTTATATCGAACAGGTAATTTACAAATCCTTTTTGAAGGTAAAGAGGAAGTTGAAGCAGAAATCATATCAGAAGCAACAACAATATTATCAGTAGTTGGAGTAGAGACCACATTTCCTCTTGAAGTAGAAGATGTGGAAGCAACAACATTACTATGCAAATTGGACGATGTTACATTTGAGGAAAAAGTAGAACCTTCAAACAAAATATAATCATCCACATTATGAGTAATAGCAGTTTTTTTTATAAATCTCAGCTTGCTCATCATAAATAGGAACAAGTCTATTCTTGCTCCACCATCTCCCATCATGAAGCAAAAAAGAACTGAGATCAATTTTTGTAATTTTATAAGGAAGGGAAAAAGAAGATTCTCCCTTCTTGGCAAGAAAAGGTTTCTTGATGAGGACATACGAGCCAGCAATAAAATCCGTTGATTTAGCATGTTTGAGAATATCAAAATGATACTTTTGCTTGTTTTGTGCTAAAGCAACAGATTGCTGTAAAACAGACTTGTTTTCACTGGTTACACCACTTGAGGAAGAGTTAGAAGAATGTCACTCCAACCAAGATGGAAGAAGCAGAGTACGACATTTTCTACCTCTTAACAACTCAAAAGGTGTGAAATTAGTTGTCGAATGCGGAGAATTGTGATATGCATTCACCTTATTTTTAAGAAAAAGATTTACATCTAATCCAGAGGATAAAGCAGTCTGAACCCCTTCTTTGAGAAAACGGTTCGCTGTCTCAACAAGTCCATTGGGTGCACAGACATAATATCGACTCCAAAATATCGTTTGGACAGAATATCGAGTTTTAAATATCGTTTGGAGAAAATATCGACAGGACAGAATATCACCAGCCAAAATATCGTTTTTAAGGTATGTGAAGTAATATCGACTGTAAATAATATAGAAAGTGAAAATTTCCAAGTATATAATCTAGATAGTAAAAAATATCGTTTTTTAAATAATATGTAATTATTTATAGTGTTTTTATGTTATAATATGTGTGAAAAGTGTCATTTTATGTTATAATTATTTTTAATTAATGATTTTTTTTAAATTATTGTGTAATTTTATTCTGTAGCGGGTTGTGGGTTTATAGGGGAATAGGGTGGGAAGTAATTTAATTATAATTAATTAAATATGTACATTTATTAATTGGTAGTAATAATTAATTAATTGGTAATTAAATAATATATGTTAATTATTTAAAATTTAATTGGTAATTAATTTAATTTAATCTATTAATTGCTAATTATGTAAATTAAAATAATGTATTTCCTGTAGCGGGTTGTGGGTTTATAGGGGAATAGGGTGGGAAGTAATTTAATTATTATTTATTAAATATGTAAATGTATTAATTGGTAGTAATATTTAATTAATTGGTAATTAAATAATATTTGTTAATTATTTAAAATGTAATTGGTAATTAATTTAATTTAATTGATTAATTGCTAATTATGTTAAATTAAAGGGGTATTTTTAGGGTTCAGGGTCAGTTTTTAGTTTTTGGGTAAAGGGGTATTTTTAGGGTTCAGGGTCAGTTTTTAGTTTTTGGGTAAAGGGGTATTTTTAGGGTTCAGGGTCAGTTTTTAGTTTTTGGGTAAAGGGGTATTTTTAGGGTTCAGGGTCAGTTTTGGGTTTTTGGGTAAAGGGGTATTTTTAGGGTTCAGGGTCAGTTTTTAGTTTTTGGGTAAAGGGGTATTTTTAGGGTTCAGGGTCAGTTTTTAGTTTTTGGGTAAAGGGGTATTTTTAGGGTTCAGGGTCAGTTTTTAGTTTTTGGGTAAAGGGGTATTTTTAGGGTTCAGGGTCAGTTTTGGGTTTTTGGGTAAAGGTTTTTTTAGGGTTCAGGGTCAGTTTGGGGTTTTTGGGGTACAGGGGTACAGTGTAAAAATAAAGTAAAATTAAATTTACATTAATTTAATTTAATGAAATGAAATTAAATTAAATTATATTTAAATAATTTTAAATAATTTAAATTAAAAAAATTATTATATACTTACCAATACTTACGTTGTAATGGTAGTGCGTTGTAAAAGTTGCGTTGTAACGTCATATATCCACTGTTGCACTCTTTGCAGTGGGAATAGTAATTTTTACTCTTTTGTATTTGTACGTTAATAATATTGGCTATTATTTAATTACATTGTGTTACTATATATATATATGTTTTAAGAAATATGATTAAAAAATATTATTTTTTTACTTTCATTATCTATTTAATTATTAAAAGTTATTTTAAGTATTGTTAATTATATTTTAGTAATTAATTTTTTATATTAATGTAATTAAACATTGTTTTTATTAAAGTCGATATTTTTTACAACTATATTTTTGTAAACGATATTTTGTACTCGATATTTTTGTACTTACCTGTTTGTACATACAAACTCGATATTTTGGTTGTAGATATTTTTTCCTCGATATTTTGGGTAGTCGATATTTTGGTAGTCGATATTATTTCAGTGATCCGTCCATTGGCAGCAGGACTGTATAAAGCAACCTGAATGTGTTTAATGTCCATAGACTTCAAGAAATCTTGCATTGCATTAGATACAAAATGAGTACCGTTATCCGTAACAAGCTCTCTTGGAGGACCTTCAGCAGAAAAAACATTTTAAAGAAATTGTAAAACAAAATTGGTCGAGGCTGATTCAACAAAAGAAAAATAAATCCATTTTGAGAAATAGTCAATCAAAACTAACAAAAATCTTGACGAGATGGGTAATAAATTAAAAGGTCCAGCAAAATCTAGGGCAACTTTTACCCATGGACCTTCGGGTAAAGAGACTGGACGTAATGGGTTTTGTGTTGTCCTCCAATGTTTGTCCGATACGACACATTGAGGACACACATCAACAAAACTTGAAACTTGAGAATTTAAAGAAGGCCACCAATAATTCTCTCTGAGTTTCTTACAGGTAGCAGTGACTCCTAAATGTCATGAATGGGCAATTATAATAGGTTTACTCCTAAGAGAAACAGGAGGAATAATGCAACCATTCCTCGTACAGATGCCATTTTCCAAAGACATTTCTGAGGAGATTCGAGCAAATGGTTTAAGATTATGTGGAATATTACGAATGGGAGGCCAACCTTTAACAATAACATTTGAAATTCTATTCAAATCATGATCAGTGGAAGTAGCTTCAAGCCAATCTGTTTCAGAAATGGCACCATTAGATGAGGAAGATATATCAATGGAAGCCACTACACAATCAAATTCATCTAAGACGTCATCAGTTGTAGTAGGTAAAGGAAGCCGAGAGAGGCAATCAGCCCTGAAATTTTTCCCACCTTGAATATATTCAATGGTATAGTTGTATTCCTGCAACTTGGATAGAATACGTACAAGACAAGCTGAAGCTTTACCTAAATCATCTCCTTGCAAAAGATAAACCAGAGGTTTATGGTCAGTGTACAGAGTAAACGAATTACCCCAAAGATAAGTTTTAAATTTGGAGACGGCCAAACACAGGCTAAGGCCTCTCTTTCAATTGTCGAGTATTTTGACTCAGCATGAGTCAAAGATCTCGATGCAAAAGAAATAGTGCGATCCTGACCCACATTATGTTGTCCAAAAACTGCACCAAGTCCATTTAAACTGGCATCAACAGTAACTGTGCAATGATGACCATGAACAAATGGGCTGAGCGCTGGAGCATTGACTACCAATTGTTTGATATTTTGGAAGGCAGTATTAGCATCAACTGACCAAATAAAACTGGTACCCTTCTTGAGCAAATTTCTTAAAGGTTGAACATAGAAAGTATACTCATTCACAAAACGAGCATAGTACTCGCAAAGACCTAAAAAGATCTAAGAGTTTATTTATCCGAAGGAGGAGGAGCTTTAAGAATGGCCTCAACATTGCAAAATTTGGGTTTAATACCTTCAGCGGTGATGGTATGACCTAGATAGTCAATCTGTTGTACCAAAAATTTACATTTGTTTGGTTGCACTGTAACTCCTCTTAATTTCAAAATGGAAAAAACTTTATGCAAAATACACAAATGTTCCTCCTTGGTCTCTGTGAACACAAGAAAATCCTCTTGATAACCCTGGACATTTTCCATGTCCTTAAAAAGGACGTCCATGACCTTTTGAAAAACCGAGGCTGCCGAGGGCAAACCAAACGGCAGCCTCAAAAATTTGTAAGCTCCGAAAGGAGTAACAAACGTTGTAAGTTCTTGAGACTCGCTAGTAAGTAATATCTGGTGATATGCCAAACGGAGATCAATACTAGAAAAATGTTTAGCATGACCAATGTTGGCAAGCATTTGTTGAATATGCGGGAGACGGTGACAATCAACAACGATATTGCGATTGAGAGACCTGAGGTCCACACAAAGACAAAGATCTCCATTTTTTTTAGCAAGAACAATGGGAGATACCCACTGAGAGGAATCAGTTGGAGTGATGACTCCATCTACAGTGAGTCTCTTCAATTTTTTTTAAATCATTCCTGACGCTAATCGGAACAGGTCTGACTTTATGAGTGACTGGTATGCGGACGATACCCAAATATACATCAATATCTCATCGCTCGAGGAGATCCTCTCACTCAATGAGACCCTGAAACTGACTATCCAATGGCTAGCCATTAACTAACTCAACGCTAAGAAAACTGAATTTCTCCTAATCTCCCCTTCAAAAGCCAAGCAGGAGATTCAGATGTGGATCAAGGCCATCACAGCCTGAACTGCCCGCCAACCATCGTGGACTCTGCCAAATCCTCCCGGGGCTATAAAATAAATGGTTGAGGGGGCTCTAAGGTCCCCCTGCAAAATTAGAAGTGGGGGGGCCTCAACGACCCCCACCACCCCCGGGTTTTGTGTATTGTGGGAGGGGGCTGCGTGGCCCCCCACCTGGAGCTCTCGAGAGCCATGGGGACCGCCATCCCCCAGGGCCGGCTCCTACAGTGTCCCAGGGTGCCTACACCCGGGACACTGCTGTTTGCTATGAGAGGACAGGAGTCTCGCGGCACCTGCCCTCCCATAGCAAACTTGGTTTGGATTTTGAAAGAGAGGGCAGGGAAATATGTTCTCTCTTTCAAAATCCAAACCAAATTGCTTTCCACATGGATGTTAGCAGCTCCCCTTGTAGAAAAGCAATGCCAGCTCCTGAAGGACGCGGGGAGCCGGCAGGACCGTGGGGGCACTGGGGCTCCCCCCACGGTACCCAACGTTTTTTATAAGACCCGGGGGATGGGGTCCCAGGGGATATTAGAAATTACTGATCAGGGCTATATTTTTAGGGTAAAATTAGAAGTCGCGCACCCAGCGCGGTGCTCAGTTCGGCCCCCTGGTGTGCACGCGTTGGATGCCCAACTCATAACCTGTAGGGTGCACAACTCCAGCGCGTTTGGTGCACAACTTCTACGCGTTTGGGAGCCGGCATTGCTTTTCCACATGGGGAGCTGCTAACATGCGGCTCCCCATGTGGAAAAGCAATCTGGTTTGGATTTTGAAAGAGAGAACAGATTTCCCTGCTCTCTCTTTCAAAATCCAAACCAAGTTTGCTATCCCTCCCATAGCAAACTGCAGTGTCCCAGAGATGGGCACCCTGGGACACTGCAGGAGCCAGCCCTGGGGGGTGGCGGTCCACAGGATCCTTGAGTGCTCCAGGAGGGGAGCCACGCAGCCCCCTCCCACAGTACATAAAACCCCGGGTGTGACGGTCCCCGGGGCTGTGGGGCCCCTCTGGGCCCCCATAAAAAGTAATAATTTTGCCCCTGGGATGTGGCCCCCCGGGGGATAATTATGAAAAAAGATCTATTTTAATATTCTTTTTTTTAGGACAGAGTCTGCGCACCCTTAGTGCACCTGCCGTTTAAAAAAAAATAATAATAGTTTAGTGGGCCCTAGGGGTTCTTCTGGGACCCCCTAAGCAGATCTAGAGGGTCAAAGTATATCTACCCTGCCCCCTTTATACGTTTTGCACACTTGTTCCACTGACTTCTTCAGCCTCGCTTCTACAGCGGCACAAAATGGCTGCCAACAGTTCCTGGTTTAAAATGTTGACAACCACTTGACAGCCAATTAGCATTCAGCGCGTGATCAGAAGGGTGCGCTTATGGTGCGCTCACAGATATATATATGCTTTTAACTGTAATTTTCTCAGGAACTACTGAACAGATTGACACCATTTATGAAAAAGGCACAAGTCTGAGCTGAGGACTACATCTCTTTCAAATTTGGCGTAATTCCGTTCAGCAGTTCAGGCTGTAGCTGTGGCTAAAGGTCCTATTGGAAATTGCATGGGGAAAACACGTTTGGGACCCCCGTTTTTCTTGGCCCCCGCTTCATGAATCACCCCGAGACTTTCAGGAAAGGAGCGGAATGGAGCTGGCCATTAGTTTTGAAAATTTTGCGAAGATTCATCAACCAGCGTCAAAGTTATTCCAAATAGAATGTTGCGGATTTCCTATGTCAAACAGGTCCTAACCGTAACTACCTACTGGCGCCAGTAGGTAATATATATATATATATAGGAATTGGAAGGTCTCCAGTCCGCCTTGCAACATGGACGACGCCTGGCTGCTGCAGCGCAGCTCGTGACTTCACGAGGAGACAGGTTCACTGTATCTCTGTCTCATGGCCCGACGGACTTTCAAAATCGAGGCTGGAGCGTAGTGGGGAACAAAGGAAGCCTGAGGGTACACCAACAAGCAGGAATGTACCACTTTGGACACCCCGTATTTGAACTTTCTTTCTACTTGCCTCGCACGTATTTTACTCTACATTCACCAAAACGGACTATTTTCCAAGGAACAATGCTTTCTGGGGACTGCAGTTCATCCATGTCTGCAGTGGTCACATGACAACGCGTTTTTTGGTGTAACTGACTCCTATCAACAGGAGTGACTGAGGCAAGTGCAAGAAGCAGGGGTTAAGTTTTATTCCTGTTACAATGGCATCTGAAGAAGGCAACTTAGCCGAAATGCATCATGCCTGTTTACATTCCATATATATATATGTATTCCACCACAGGGTTCGCTTCAACTCGAGCTACTTCCGACGGCGGGCCGTGGCGGGTCAGCGATGCCCAATATTCCACCAAATCTGTCGGATTTCTGTTAACGCCACAGAACAACAGACCACGGCACCACAACTCCCTTCAAGATTAAATTTATTCAATTGGCAATCCCTCTACGCATTTCGGAAAACTCCATTTCCTTGTTCACGAGTAAGAGTTAGATGTCAAAGTGTTACTTAAATAAACATCATGTGACCAGTGACAAAATCATAAACAGTGAAGACAGACCCTTGTCAGCTAGTCGGCAGTATGTTGCAAAACAGTCATTCTTAGAGCTCGTAATATTCAGGTTACTAAATTATATACACTGTTAGTGGACAAATAAATAAACGTTGCATCGGTGTAGAAAAGCAAAATTAAACCTAATTTGCTCATACATTCACTGCTTTTGCTTGCGTTCAACACTTTATTGTTCCCCATTGGAACTGACAGCATACTCAATATTCGGCTGTTGCGTGTCTGCCTCGTACGGCTCTATATTACACGCATTTCTGCGATTGTTCTGTTGCCTGTACCAATTCTATGTAGCGTCAGTGCGCAATGTGAATGTTAATATGTGACAAACACACTATGAAATTACTTGCTTGGGTAAACTACTGTACATTGCAAAAGCATTAGAAATCAAAGTTAAATAACTTAAATATAAAATGCAATCAGCGCATTTCCTCGCCAATGGAAAACTCACTTTTTCTCCATAAAAACTGACAGTTTACTCAGTATTCGGCTGCCGTTCTGTATTGCACGCATGACTGCAATCGTGGTTGTTCTAATTCTTGCACAAATTTTTTATAGCGCCAGTGCGCACTAACCCTGTGTATGCGTCACATTCTCAAGCCCTAGTGGGCTATAGTGCTTGTAAGTCTCTCACAGCATCAATTCCTTAGGGGAAGCCACTTCTCAACAGATGTCATCATTCAATTCGAGATTTCCTTTCTTTTCACCGTGTATCCTGGCTAACGTAACCATATTTACTGTGATCGTAATTTCAGGCTTGCTAGCTGACAACCTGTAAAAAAACACATATAATAAAACATAGTCACTAAGTGGATATCATAGCATAGTTAAAACAAGACATAAATGCAAAACTTCCCAAAAACGACTCATCATAGAAGTTTCTTAAATCTTCCACAAATTGAAAAGCTAATTAGCTTATAGGGGCAATTGTTCTGTTACAGTAATTTCATCAAGGTCCTAGCCCAGATGGACAGACAGTTCCTTGTCTATATTATGCCCGAAAGGCTGTGTAGTTTGATATTCAATTATTAGTCTAGACTCCAACCTGCGCAGTTCTAAAACTCGATTGCCCCCTCTCTCTTATCGCGATCGTGTCAAGGACGCAAAATGAAAGGAGGCTGGTGTTTTGCCTGTGTGCTTCCTTGAAGTGACTGGCTATCGGGTACTGTCTGTCTTCTTTAGAAATCGCTCTAAGGTGTTCTAGAACCCTTGTCTTAGCCGGGTGGATGGTGCTGCCGATGTAGAACTTATTACAAGGGCATTTCAAGGCATACACTGAGTAGTCAGTGTTGCAAGTGACATGCTTTTTAATCTCATAAGGTTTGTGTTTAGGTGACACCTTGACCTGTTTGCAGTTTTTACTGTATTTGCAATCTTTACATTTTTGGCAAGTGTAGAAACCGCAGATGGGATTGATGGATTTGGGTATTTGTTGGATAGTGCTTGGACATAAAGTGTCTTTCAAAGATTTGGCCTTGCGGTAGGTTACCTGGGGGTAGATCTCGACTGCCAATGCCAGATCTTTATCAGTTTTAAGAATTGGCCAGTATTTGTGCAAGCTTTCTCTCATTTCAAGGGCTTGATTAGAAAACGTGGTAATAAACCTTATTTTGTTTTCAATGTCAGTGTCATTAGTTTCTCCTGATTTGATAGTTAAGAGATCATTCCGTGATCTACTCTCAGTTTCTATGCAGGCCTTAGTGATATCTTTCTGGCAGTACCCTCTTTCCTGAAATCTGTCAATCATGGTTTCTTTCTCCCTTTCATAACTTTCCAGGCTGCTACAGTTTCTTTTAGCACGCAGTAAATCTCCCAGAGGGATACTGCATATGAGATTCCTAGGGTGGCAGCTTTCCACATGCAGCAGACTGTTCCCCGCAGTCTCTTTGCGGTATAGGTGACTTTCAATCTGTGCACCTGTTATTTCAAGTTTAAGGTCAAGAAACTCTATTTTTCTTTATCAATTTTGCTGCTAAACCTAAGATTAAGCGTGTTGTCATTGATATAATCCACGAATTGATTGGCGTGTGCAATGCTCCCGTTCCAGATCACAAAAATGTCATCTATGTATCTTGCCTACTTAATCACACATTCATTATACAAGAGGACTGCAGTGGCTACCTGCTCCTCCCCCCATCCGAGATACAATCCCGCGAAACTAGGAGCAAAACAAGTCCCCATCGCGGTCCCGAGTATTTGACGGTATATGGTTTTTTCAAAAATGAAAAAGTTTTGGGTTAAACATTTGTACATCATATCAATTATCATCTCGGTGTGGCACAAGTATGAGATTGATCTGTTTCTCAAAAAGTATCGACATGCTTTTATCCCTGCTTCATGCGGGATGCATGTGTAAAGGCTCGTAACATCAAGAGTCATTAAAAAGTACTTTTCTTCCCATTTGATCGATTCAATCATCCTTAAAAAGTCACTCGTGTCTTTTATAAAGGATGGCAATTGTTGAATCAGTGGTTGTAGATAAAAATCCACATACCGTGAGGTGTTTTCAAAACAACTCCCACTGGACCATGCAACCGGCCTTCCAGGAGAGTTGATCTCATTTTTGTGCAGTTTGGGAAGGAGGTAAAAGGCTGGAAGTTTGGGATATTTACAATATAAGAAATCAAATTCTTCTTTAATAATTATTCCTCGATCTTTCCATTCTCCCAGCTGTTCACCATATTCCTTGATAGCCTGTTCGTATTTCTTTTTCGTAGTTACTTCGTAGTTGTCTTTGTTGTTCAATTGATAGTGCCCTTCGCGTAGATACATTTCTTTAGAAAGGACAACTACGTTTCCCCTTTTGTCCGATTTTATATATCATTTTTTAATGATAATATTAGTGTAATTTTTTAGTGATTCTATCGCATTGAGATGTTTAGAGCTCAAGTTGCGCCGTTTAAAATGTTGTTTTCTCTGTATTTTATCAAATTCTAGCATGACCCCCTTCTCAAAGACCTCTATTGCATCGTTCATTATTTGTGGAAAGAAAACCGATTTAGGCTTGAATCCACTTGCGTGACTCAGGTCAGCCTGGATGTTGTCATTCATTAAATTTAGAAAAGGGTCCTCATTATACTGTTCATTTCCTTCTAAATGATGCATGTCATGTAGTAATGGAATGTCATCTATGCTCATCATATTAACTTTGGGGCGGGTTGCCTCTTTCTCTGTAGTGACTTTTGTGGCAAACCATTTTTTAAGTTTTAACTTTCTAGTAAATTGAAACAAGTCAATGCGGCTCTGAATGTAATCAAACTGTGCTGTAGGAAAAAAGGAAAGAACAAGTGAGAGAACCTCAATCTCTTCTTGGCTTAAAATCCGACCTGACAAATTGACGACTGTTCTAGTGTTGCTGACGTTCTTCATTTTGATTTCTGCTGGCCCCTTGTCCTTTTTACCACTGGGCTGTCGACATCTCTTATTGATGTTGCTGTGTTGCTTCCTCCTCCTTTCGCGCTGCGACCACGTCCTCTGTAGGCTCCGGCATACGGTTTTTGCTGGCCATTAATGTGAACTCGTTTAAAATTTAGTTTTTTACCCCCTGGTGGTCTGAAATTGCCGATGCGTCACTTTCATAGTTATCGCTGTCGCCCGTTTCGCTCTGTTCTCCTGATTTTTCTCCATCATTTGATTTAGAGCTGATTATCCGGTCTCTTTTTTTCAATTTGGCCGATTGGTCTTGTCTTTGTTTATGCAAATGATCATATTTTTTTGCGAACATTAGGATTTGTCCTTTTTCGTAGTCAATTTGATCTCTGAGGTATTTGCGTTGTTTTTCGCTTTAATATCTATCTCAATTTTCTCAAGTTTGACTTTGATTTTATGCATTTCTTACGAGAACTCTTCGGGGGTACAACATTCTTTCATTTTTGTCGTGAGTTCATCAATTTCGATAGTTTGTCACAGTCCTTACGTGCATACTTAACAAGAAGGCCCAACATTATTGTTGAGCAGTTATGGCTGTTCCCTGCCCATTTCTCCACCAATTCGGGATCATTAAACGTAGGTGTTACAAAAATCCGTAATCCACGTGGTACTCTTCCCACATCAATATATTTTTGTAGGGTAGTAGTAGCCTCCCACCATTTATTTTGTTCGTATTTTAGGGCCTTCCATAATTTGTCCCATACGTTTTTTTTACTTGGGGTGGGCGGGTTACTGGGCGCCTCTTACATAGTAGAAGTGCTTTCGTTGGTGTTTAATGTTTCAAACATATGTGTTGCCACTTCATTCCGTTTTGCATTTCTCTGCATTGCCATTGTAAATAAAGTACATAAAAACGCTGTGGCGCGTCTTCACAATGAAAGCGGTCCTTTAGGCTCGTTAGCAATAGTATCGAGCCAGAGGACTCTGTCTGCCCTGTACGCTGTAATAATAAAATACACCACTGCTGGTGAGAGTCTCACTTACCCGGTCACTTTTTGCCGCACTCCGAAGTCCAATTCGCTTCCTTTCTTTCGTGGTGACTCCAAACGACAAGCAATACTCCGATCGGGTAGCGTGTTGGTCCTAGTACAGCAGGGCGGGTAAGAGTTGATACATATATATGTATATATGCAAGAACTTCCTGACCGCCTGGTACTAGGCAGAAAACTTTCAGGTGCAGACCTCTTTCGTATTTCCTTCAAAATCATGGACCAACACGAGATATCAGAGTGCAAGCAGTGCAAAGTTTTCAATCCGGCATTGAAAGACAGGTGTCTTCCATGACGCATTTCACTCCACGAAGGAGCTTGATCACATGACGCGCCCCAACAGAAATGACATCTTTGAAGTGCATTAAAAGCCCAACCAGCTCTAAAAATTGAACTGCTCGGCAAGGAAGTACAGATAATAGACACAGACAACACACTTAGGCATATATCCCAAAAATATCATATTGCAGTAAATTTTTCTAGAAACACTTGATTGTGGTCCACATAAAAATAAATACATAGTGCATTATAATCTACAAATTGTGCAAATATACTTCATCTAAAAGAAAAAGAGCAAAAGTAATACATATTGCACATTGGAAAACCAACAACTATGGCCTTAGATAGTATAGTCATGGCAAGTGCCTATCAATGCCCACAATTCCAATAATGCGCCAGGTACAAAGATGTATAGCAGATCAACACAGCAAAAATGGTAAGGTTACACCTTAAATGCAATAATCAAAGTATTCAAATACAGTAGATACCAACTTTCAAACAACGCTTTTCCATATTTAAAGTGCAAGTGCATAAATATCGAAAACGGTCAAAAAAGCAGTATATATATATATATATATATATATATATATATAAAGTAGTAACAAGAATAAATACTGATATATCTGATTAGACAAAAGTGGGTCAAATCTTACCCTATTTGCAGGTTCAAATCAAGAAAAGTAAACTGCCAAACTAAACTATGTTAGTCTGTAAAGTGCCAAAGTGCTGTGCAATGGGTGACTAATGTGCAAAATGAGCAACTATACAAAATAGCAGCAGAACGGAGGCTCTTATAAAGATAAAACTCAAATATATAGTCAAAATCTGAAAAGCTCAAAGGACAGTCCTATGTAAAGAACAATTTCTCATTTAAGTAGAAAAAAGTGCAAGAAATGAATCTCTTCATGATACCAATTCAAATCTGTTGGACAAACTACAGAAGATTATAAAAAAATTGTGAAGGTCCTCATTAATGTTCAGCCCATTCGGAACTCTGGTATCAATGGCTAAAATAAAATGGGTTTCTTTCTGTCTTAATTCCCACCCCATCCGGGGCTAGGAACAGAGCTTAAGACAGTATATTCTATGTCCTTAAGTTTGTTGTCATGTATGGACTTAAAATGTCGGCCACCGGATAGTTACTATCTGAATTAACAATGGCCCTGACATGCTGCAAGATGCGTTTATAAACAGGGAGCTTTGTGCTGCCAATATATTCTAGATCGCACGTACATTTCAGTTTGTATATGACATATTCAGATCGACATGTCACATGTTCCTGTATTGCGATCTTTTCCTCACTAAATGCTGTAGTGTAGTGAGTACCGTTCTGAGCAAATGTGAAAGCATGGCATGATGTACATTTGAAGAAACCCATTTTAGACAACCATGACTTTTTTGGGTAATACCTCTGGCATCGTTCTATCCAGGGCATCCCCCATTGAAGGTGCCCTTCTAAAGGTAATTGCTGGGTGGCTAGGCATAATAGGACCCAAGATATTATCAGTCATGATAATGGCCCATTCAGAGCAGATGATACGTCGAATGGATTTATTTTGAGTACAGAAGGTTTTTATCAGGCGAACTGGACATTCCTGCTTACTAACAGTAATTGGCCTATTGATTTGTTTAGGGTTTAACTGTAGTAGTGATCCCTATGTCTGTCTTTAGCTTTGAGCAAGGCTTTGTTTAATATGCTCCTCATATAGCCTCTTTTAAGAAATCTCTCAAAAGCTTCCGATAGACATTTATCAGCAACTGTTTCACAACTACAGATATGTCGAATTCGAATGAATTCACCATACGGAATGCTATTTATTGTATGCCTCGAATATGAACTCTTGGCGTATATATATATATATATATATATATATATATATATATATATATATATATATACATACATATATGTATATTCACTCAAAAAACTATAAGTTTTAGGGGTGTTACAGTCAGTTGGACATTTCACTCATACAAAACCATTGGAATTGCTCCTATATAGTTAGTTGTACTAACAATATTTCGCGCACCCGCAATCCATTGCTGATGATGTCACATATTAGATCATTCATGACATGGTCAGTGATATCACTGATGACATCTCAAATGACATCACTGAAGACATCACTGATGACATCATCCACGTGACAATATATGCTTTTAACTGTAATTTTCTCAGGAACTACTGAACAGATTGACACCATTTATGAAAAAGGCACAAGTCTGAGCTGAGGACTACATTTCTTTCAAATTTGGCGTAATTCCGTTCAACAGTTCAGGCTGTAGCTGTGGCTAAAGGTCCTATTGGAAATTGCATGGGGAAAACACGTTTGGGACCCCCATTTTTCTTGGCCCCCGCTTCATGAATCACCCCGAGACTTTCAGGAAAGGAGCGGAATGGAGCTGGCCATTAGTTTTGAAAATTTTGCGAAGATTCATCAACCAGCGTCAAAATTATTCCAAATAGAATGTTGCGGATTTCCTATGTCAAATAGGTCCTAACTGTAACTACCTACTGGCGCCAGTAGGTAATATATATATATATATATAGGAATTGGAAGGTCTCCAGTCCGCCTTGCAACACGGACGATGCCTGGCTGCTGCAGCGCAGCTCGTGACTTCACGAGGAGACAGGTTCACTGTATCTCTGTCTCATGGCCCGACGGACTTTCAAAATCGAGGCTGGCGCGGTTAGGGGGGGGTCAAAGGAAGCCTGAGGGTACACCAACAAGCAGGAATGTACCACTTTGGACACCCCGTATTTGAACTTTCTTTCTACTTGCCTCGCACGTATTTTACTCTACATTCACCAAAACGGACTATTTTCCAAGGAACAATGCTTTCTGGGGACTGCAGTTCATCCATGTCTGCAGTGGTCACATGACAACGCGTTTTTGGTGTAACTGACTCCTATCAACAGGAGTGACTGAGGCAAGTGCAAGAAGCAGGGGTTAAGTTTTATTCCTGTTACAATGGCATCTGAAGAAGGCAACTTAGCCGAAATGCATCATGCCTGTTTACATTCCCTAATAAAGGTTTTCCGCTGTTCCCCCTTGTGGCCTCTTCACTTCTTTCACTCAAGAGGTTGCTGTTTATATATATATATATATATATATATATATATATATATATATTCACTGAAAAAACCATAGGTTATAGACCATATATAGTTAGGAATTAGCATTTAAAAAACCTTATTTTACTCACACAAAACCATTGAAATTCCATATATAGTTAGTTGCACTAACTATATATCGCGCACCCGCAATCCACTGCTGATCATGTCACATATTACATCATTCATGACATGGTCAGTGACATCACTGATGACATCACTGATGACATCATCCAGTGACTGTGTGTTTCTGTAAAGTTTAAATATGTTAGATATATTGAAGAATGAGTGGATGTATAAGTGTCTCGATGAAGGATTTAGTAGGTGCGTGACTGACTGTATGAGTGAGTGAATAAATGTGTCGTACTAAATGCATGGGTTAGTGACTAAACTGCCTGAATGTTTGCTTCAGTATGTCTGTTGTGATGTAAACTGCTGCATGTGTGGATCATTAGCTATACGAGAGGCTACATATGTTATTGATTGGTTGCCCAAGTATTTGTATGGGAGATTGAGTTTGTGTGGGGGTGGCTGGGAGGTGTGTGACTCTGTGCATAGATGTGTGAGCAGTTGATTCACTAGGTGTATGAGTTCAAGAGTGCATGTGGAAACAGCTACATGGGCAGTTGACTGTGTGCATGAGTGTATTGATGAGTGAATGGATATCTCAATGCTACATGTCATACTAAATACATATGTAAAACACAGTACATGTGAGAGTTGGCATATATAAATAACTGTGCATGAGAGCCACTGAATGAGTGAGTGGTTGTATCGATCATTGTGAACTTGTATCAGGGATTGTATAAGAGAGTAAATATGTGTTAGTATATGTTTCAATAAGTAAGGTGTGTTTAACTGTATAGTTGAAGAAATGGAGGTGAGATTGTTTCTTTGCATGACTGACTGGGTGTGTGAGTAACTCCATGGATGAGTGGCAGTGTGTGAGTGTCTGTATACACTGAGTGTATCTAAGGTTATATTAGAGTCTGAAGAGGTTTATCGTATTAGCACAAGAATGATGTCAAATGAGATGTCATCAGTGATGTCATCAGTGATGTCATTTGAGATGTCATCAGTGATGTCATCAGTGATGTCACTGACCATGTCATGAATGATGTAATATGTGACATGATCAGCAGTGGATTGCGGGTGCGCGATATATAGTTAGTGCAACTAACTATATATGGAATTTCAATGGTTTTGTGTGAGTAAAATAAGGTTTTTTAAATGCTAATTCCTAACTATATATGGTCTATAACCTATGGTTTTTTCAGTGAATTTCAATGTTTTTTTTAATAGCAAATATCATAAGCTGTCGAATGTCAAGTACGTGGTAAGTAAAAACATTTTCGTGTTTATGCACACTGATCTGCTTTGAATGCTGCCCCCCACCCCTCATTTCTATTAGGAGTACTCTCTCTTTGCAGATAGTGAAGGGTAGTTAACGCAGGCCTTTGCCCCCGTTGTAATCCGTCGTGCCTGCTTCTCTCTCCATTTGATTGATTGTTCTCTTTGGTTCATTCTCTATTTACAAACAAGCACAGAGTCGCAATACTCTGTTTAGTCTTTGCAGATAGCGAAAAATCGTGTAAAAAAAGAAAAGGAATCGAGCAAAATCAGTAGGCCACTAATGGGATCTCTTTTTGACCTCCCTAAAATAGAAACATTAGGAACAACCTGTTGATAATACCAATGTGTATGTACATAAGCGGCGTTCATTTGTGTTCACAGTACCCCTTCTTGATTGTTTGAATCGAGCATTGAATTGTTCGAAGTTGGTTCTCTTAAGAATCTTCTCTGCCTGCAAACGAGGAAGAATAGGAATATTCTCTCTCCCTTTGCAGATAGTGAAGGGTAGGTAACGCAAACCTTTAACACGTCGTGCCTATTTCGTTCCTCATTGATTGATTGTTTGGGAATTGGTTCTTTTTGGAGGTATTCCCTGTTTGCAAATATACGTAGGAAAATCTTTGCAAATAGTGAAAGGGTACGTAATGCGAACCTTTCTCCCCCGTTGTAATCTGTCATGCCTATCTACTCCCCACTGATTGATGCACCTGTTTCACCCGGACCATTTACTAGAGATACGTCATCTGGCCCGACCAGAGAGCACCCCTAGTGAAAAGGACATATGCAATAATAACGAAGTGATCACTGTATCCTGTTAACAGAAACTTTAGCATGAAACAACCTGGAAAGAAAAGAATAGGAAAACGAAAATCAGTAGGCCACTGATGAACATAAACTTTTATTAAACAACGAACAAAGAAACGATAACATAACGTAATGATAAAACCTATTAATGTCCTAGAAACAAGAAAACGTTAGAAATATGCCAGTGGTGAGAGACCAGAAAAACAGTAAGAGAAACCAAATCACCCCTCGCTGTCCCACCGCCTGCCACGCCAAAAAAATCGATAGACTAGGGAAAATGCAAGTCAGTAGAACATCCGCCCCCACTCTGGAAACTTCCAAGGTGGGGCAGGGTTGCGGCTACGCCCAGCCGGGAGCAGCCCATATAAGGCGGGTCCTGCTGCCACGCCTCGGCCAGGAGATCCTAACGTAGGGTGTAGCCGGAGGAGAGGCCGAGGCCAGCGGGACCCGGCCAGGGGATTGCCTTTACAACGCTGAACAGTTGCAGGGGGGGGGGATGTCTCCTCGACCCTCCCCTCTCTCTCCCAGTCCGGCCGCGGTGGCCCTTGACAGTTTCAGGTAGTCCCGCCACATGCTCTTCCGGTCCGGCCACCAACGGTCGGGGGGCCGAGGCCGACGGGATCCGGCTGCAGCCGATAAACCAAGAAACCCGTTCATGGGGCCAGAGCCAGGGGCGTCCGGCCGACATCTACCGGAAGCCCGGCCCGAAGACGGACGGGACACTTCTTCTTTCTTGAATAATGGCTGCGACAACACTGGGGGGGTATGTCTTGCACATGCCTCCGACCCCCCCCTCGTCCTCATCGCCTGGTCCGGCCATAACAAATCTCAAGCGAGACGCCGTGGGGTGCACTGGGAGGGAGAGACGGTGCGAACAGGCCTCTCCCGCCTCCCCAGTTATACAAGAGGACTGCAGTGGCTACCTGCTCCTCCCCCCATCCGAGATACAATCCCGCGAAACTAGGAGCAAAACAAGTCCCCATCGCGGTCCCGAGTATTTGACGGTATATGGTTTTTTCAAAAATGAAAAAGTTTTGGGTTAAACATTTGTACATCATATCAATTATCATCTCGGTGTGGCACAAGTATGAGATTGATCTGTTTCTCAAAAAGTATCGACATGCTTTTATCCCTGCTTCATGCGGGATGCATGTGTAAAGGCTCGTAACATCAAGAGTCATTAAAAAGTACTTTTCTTCCCATTTGATCCATTCAATCATCCTTAAAAAGTCACTCGTGTCTTTTATAAAGGATGGCAATTGTTGAATCAGTGGTTGTAGATAAAAATCCACATACCGTGAGGTGTTTTCAAAACAACTCCCACTGGACCATACAACCGGCCTTCCAGGAGAGTTGATCTCATTTTTGTGCAGTTTGGGAAGGAGGTAAAAGGCTGGAAGTTTGGGATATTTACAATATAAGAAATCAAATTCTTCTTTAATAATTATTCCTCGATCTTTCCATTCTCCCAGCTGTTCACCATATTCCTTGATAGCCTGTTCGTATTTCTTTTTCGTAGTTACTTCGTAGTTGTCTTTGTTGTTCAATTGATAGTGCCCTTCGCGTAGATACATTTCTTTAGAAAGGACAACTACGTTTCCCCTTTTGTCCGATTTTATATATCATTTTTTAATGATAATATTAGTGTAATTTTTTAGTGATTCTATCGCATTGAGATGTTTAGAGCTCAAGTTGCGCCGTTTAAAATGTTGTTTTCTCTGTATTTTATCAAATTCTAGCATGACCCCCTTCTCAAAGACCTCTATTGCATCGTTCATTATTTGTGGAAAGAAAACCGATTTAGGCTTGAATCCACTTGCGTGACTCAGGTCAGCCTGGATGTTGTCATTCATTAAATTTAGAAAAGGGTCCTCATTATACTGTTCATTTCCTTCTAAATGATGCATGTCATGTAGTAATGGAATGTCATCTATGCTCATCATATTAACTTTGGGGCGGGTTGCCTCTTTCTCTGTAGTGACTTTTGTGGCAAACCATTTTTTAAGTTTTAACTTTCTAGTAAATTGAAACAAGTCAATGCGGCTCTGAATGTAATCAAACTGTGCTGTAGGAAAAAAGGAAAGAACAAGTGAGAGAACCTCAATCTCTTCTTGGCTTAAAATCCGACCTGACAAATTGACGACTGTTCTAGTGTTGCTGACGTTCTTCATTTTGATTTCTCCTGGCCCCTTGTCCTTTTTACCACTGGGCTGTCGACATCTCTTATTGATGTTGCTGTGTTGCTTCCTCCTCCTTTCGCGCTGCGACCACGTCCTCTGTAGGCTCCGGCATACGGTTTTTGCTGGCCATTAATGTGAACTCGTTTAAAATTTAGTTTTTTACCCCCTGGTGGTCTGAAATTGCCGATGCGTCACTTTCATAGTTATCGCTGTCGCCCGTTTCGCTCTGTTCTCCTGATTTTTCTCCATCATTTGATTTAGAGCTGATTATCCGGTCTCTTTTTTTCAATTTGGCCGATTGGTCTTGTCTTTGTTTATGCAAATGATCATATTTTTTTGCGAACATTAGGATTTGTCCTTTTTCGTAGTCAATTTGATCTCTGAGGTATTTGCGTTGTTTTTCGCTTTAATATCTATCTCAATTTTCTCAAGTTTGACTTTGATTTTATGCATTTCTTACGAGAACTCTTCGGGGGTACAACATTCTTTCATTTTTGTCGTGAGTTCATCAATTTCGATAGTTTGTCACAGTCCTTACGTGCATACTTAACAAGAAGGCCCAACATTATTGTTGAGCAGTTATGGCTGTTCCCTGCCCATTTCTCCACCAATTCGGGATCATTAAACGTAGGTGTTACAAAAATCCGTAATCCACGTGGTACTCTTCCCACATCAATATATTTTTGTAGGGTAGTAGTAGCCTCCCACCATTTATTTTGTTCGTATTTTAGGGCCTTCCATAATTTGTCCCATACGTTTTTTTTACTTGGGGTGGGCGGGTTACTGGGCGCCTCTTACATAGTAGAAGTGCTTTCGTTGGTGTTTAATGTTTCAAACATATGTGTTGCCACTTCATTCCGTTTTGCATTTCTCTGCATTGCCATTGTAAATAAAGTACATAAAAACGCTGTGGCGCGTCTTCACAATGAAAGCGGTCCTTTAGGCTCGTTAGCAATAGTATCGAGCCAGAGGACTCTGTCTGCCCTGTACGCTGTAATAATAAAATACACCACTGCTGGTGAGAGTCTCACTTACCCGGTCACTTTTTGCCGCACTCCGAAGTCCAATTCGCTTCCTTTCTTTCGTGGTGACTCCAAACGACAAGCAATACTCCGATCGGGTAGCGTGTTGGTCCTAGTACAGCAGGGCGGGTAAGAGTTGATACATATATATGTATATATGCAAGAACTTCCTGACCGCCTGGTACTAGGCAGAAAACTTTCAGGTGCAGACCTCTTTCGTATTTCCTTCAAAATCATGGACCAACACGAGATATCAGAGTGCAAGCAGTGCAAAGTTTTCAATCCGGCATTGTAAGACAGGTGTCTTCCATGACGCATTTCACTCCACGAAGGAGCTTGATCACATGACGCGCCCCAACAGAAATGACATCTTTGAAGTGCATTAAAAGCCCAACCAGCTCTAAAAATTGAACTGCTCGGCAAGGAAGTACAGATAATAGACACAGACAACACACTTAGGCATATATCCCAAAAATATCATATTGCAGTAAATTTTTCTAGAAACACTTGATTGTGGTCCACATAAAAATAAATACATAGTGCATTATAATCTACAAATTGTACAAATATACTTCATCTAAAAGAAAAAGAGCAAAAGTAATACATATTGCACATTGGAAAACCAACAACTATGGCCTTAGATAGTATAGTCATGGCAAGTGCCTATCAATGCCCACAATTCCAATAATGCGCCAGGTACAAAGATGTATAGCAGATCAACACAGCAAAAATGGTAAGGTTACACCTTAAATGCAATAATCAAAGTATTCAAATACAGTAGATACCAACTTTCAAACAACGCTTTTCCATATTTAAAGTGCAAGTGCATAAATATCGAAAACGGTCAAAAAAGCAGTATATATATATATATATATATATATATATATATATATATATATATATATATATATATATATATATATATATATATATATATATATATATATATATATAAAGTAGTGACAAGAATAAATACTGATATATCTGATTAGACAAAAGTGGGTCAAATCTTACCCTATTTGCAGGTTCAAATCAAGAAAAGTAAACTGCCAAACTAAACTATGTTAGTCTGTAAAGTGCCAAAGTGCTGTGCAATGGGTGACTAATGTGCAAAATGAGCAACTATACAAAATAGCAGCAGAACGGAGGCTCTTATAAAGATAAAACTCAAATATATAGTCAAAATCTGAAAAGCTCAAAGGACAGTCCTATGTAAAGAACAATTTCTCATTTAAGTAGAAAAAAGTGCAAGAAATGAATCTCTTCATGATACCAATTCAAATCTGTTGGACAAACTACAGAAGATTATAAAAAAATTGTGAAGGTCCTCATTAATGTTCAGCCCATTCGGAACTCTGGTATCAATGGCTAAAATAAAATGGGTTTCTTTCTGTCTTAATTCCCACCCCATCCGGGGCTAGGAACAGAGCTTAAGACAGTATATTCTATGTCCTTAAGTTTGCTGTCATGTATGGACTTAAAATGTCGGCCACCGGATAGTTACTATCTGAATTAACAATGGCCCTGACATGCTGCAAGATGCGTTTATAAACAGGGAGCTTTGTGCTGCCAATATATTCTAGATCGCACGTACATTTCAGTTTGTATATGACATATTCAGATCGACATGTCACATGTTCCTGTATTGCGATCTTTTCCTCACTAAATGCTGTAGTGTAGTGAGTACCGTTCTGAGCAAATGTGAAAGCATGGCATGATGTACATTTGAAGAAACCCATTTTAGACAACCATGACTTTTTTGGGTAATACCTCTGGCATCGTTCTATCCAGGGCATCCCCCATTGAAGGTGCCCTTCTAAAGGTAATTGCTGGGTGGCTAGGCATAATAGGACCCAAGATATTATCAGTCATGATAATGGCCCATTCAGAGCAGATGATACGTCGAATGGATTTATTTTGAGTACAGAAGGTTTTTATCAGGCGAACTGGACATTCCTGCTTACTAACAGTAATTGGCCTATTGATTTGTTTAGGGTTTAACTGTAGTAGCGATCCCTATGTCTGTCTTTAGCTTTGAGCAAGGCTTTGTTTAATATGCTCCTCATATAGCCTCTTTTAAGAAATCTCTCAAAAGCTTCCGATAGACATTTATCAGCAACTGTTTCACAACTACAGATATGTCGAATTCGAATGAATTCACCATACGGAATGCTATTTATTGTATGCCTCGAATATGAACTCTTGGCGTATATATATATATATATATATATATATATATATATATATATATATACATACATATATGTATATTCACTCAAAAAACTATAAGTTTTAGGGGTGTTACAGTCAGTTGGACATTTCACTCATACAAAACCATTGGAATTGCTCCTATATAGTTAGTTGTACTAACAATATTTCGCGCACCCGCAATCCATTGCTGATGATGTCACATATTAGATCATTCATGACATGGTCAGTGATATCACTGATGACATCTCAAATGACATCACTGATGACATCACTGATGACATCATCCACGTGACAATATATGCTTTTAACTGTAATTTTCTCAGGAACTACTGAACAGATTGACACCATTTATGAAAAAGGCACAAGTCTGAGCTGAGGACTACATTTCTTTCAAATTTGGCGTAATTCCGTTCAACAGTTCAGGCTGTAGCTGTGGCTAAAGGTCCTATTGGAAATTGCATGGGGAAAACACGTTTGGGACCCCCATTTTTCTTGGCCCCCGCTTCATGAATCACCCCGAGACTTTCAGGAAAGGAGCGGAATGGAGCTGGCCATTAGTTTTGAAAATTTTGCGAAGATTCATCAACCAGCGTCAAAATTATTCCAAATAGAATGTTGCGGATTTCCTATGTCAAATAGGTCCTAACTGTAACTACCTACTGGCGCCAGTAGGTAATATATATATATATATATAGGAATTGGAAGGTCTCCAGTCCGCCTTGCAACACGGACGATGCCTGGCTGCTGCAGCGCAGCTCGTGACTTCACGAGGAGACAGGTTCACTGTATCTCTGTCTCATGGCCCGACGGACTTTCAAAATCGAGGCTGGAGCGTAGTGGGGAACAAAGGAAGCCTGAGGGTACACCAACAAGCAGGAATGTACCACTTTGGACACCCCGTATTTGAACTTTCTTTCTACTTGCCTCGCACGTATTTTACTCTACATTCACCAAAACGGACTATTTTCCAAGGAACAATGCTTTCTGGGGACTGCAGTTCATCCATGTCTGCAGTGGTCACATGACAACGCGTTTTTGGTGTAACTGACTCCTATCAACAGGAGTGACTGAGGCAAGTGCAAGAAGCAGGGGTTAAGTTTTATTCCTGTTACAATGGCATCTGAAGAAGGCAACTTAGCCGAAATGCATCATGCCTGTTTACATTCCCTAATAAAGGTTTTCCGCTGTTCCCCCTTGTGGCCTCTTCACTTCTTTCACTCAAGAGGTTGCTGTTTATATATATATATATATATATATATATATATATATATTCACTGAAAAAACCATAGGTTATAGACCATATATAGTTAGGAATTAGCATTTAAAAAACCTTATTTTACTCACACAAAACCATTGAAATTCCATATATAGTTAGTTGCACTAACTATATATCGCGCACCCGCAATCCACTGCTGATCATGTCACATATTACATCATTCATGACATGGTCAGTGACATCACTGATGACATCACTGATGACATCATCCAGTGACTGTGTGTTTCTGTAAAGTTTAAATATGTTAGATATATTGAAGAATGAGTGGATGTATAAGTGTCTCGATGAAGGATTTAGTAGGTGCGTGACTGACTGTATGAGTGAGTGAATAAATGTGTCGTACTAAATGCATGGGTTAGTGACTAAACTGCCTGAATGTTTGCTTCAGTATGTCTGTTGTGATGTAAACTGCTGCATGTGTGGATCATTAGCTATACGAGAGGCTACATATGTTATTGATTGGTTGCCCAAGTATTTGTATGGGAGATTGAGTTTGTGTGGGGGTGGCTGGGAGGTGTGTGACTCTGTGCATAGATGTGTGAGCAGTTGATTCACTAGGTGTATGAGTTCAAGAGTGCATGTGGAAACAGCTACATGGGCAGTTGACTGTGTGCATGAGTGTATTGATGAGTGAATGGATATCTCAATGCTACATGTCATACTAAATACATATGTAAAACACAGTACATGTGAGAGTTGGCATATATAAATAACTGTGCATGAGAGCCACTGAATGAGTGAGTGGTTGTATCGATCATTGTGAACTTGTATCAGGGATTGTATAAGAGAGTAAATATGTGTTAGTATATGTTTCAATAAGTAAGGTGTGTTTAACTGTATAGTTGAAGAAATGGAGGTGAGATTGTTTCTTTGCATGACTGACTGGGTGTGTGAGTAACTCCATGGATGAGTGGCAGTGTGTGAGTGTCTGTATACACTGAGTGTATCTAAGGTTATATTAGAGTCTGAAGAGGTTTATCGTATTAGCACAAGAATGATGTCAAATGAGATGTCATCAGTGATGTCATCAGTGATGTCATTTGAGATGTCATCAGTGATGTCATCAGTGATGTCACTGACCATGTCATGAATGATGTAATATGTGACATGATCAGCAGTGGATTGCGGGTGCGCGATATATAGTTAGTGCAACTAACTATATATGGAATTTCAATGGTTTTGTGTGAGTAAAATAAGGTTTTTTAAATGCTAATTCCTAACTATATATGGTCTATAACCTATGGTTTTTTCAGTGAATTTCAATGTTTTTTTTAATAGCAAATATCATAAGCTGTCGAATGTCAAGTACGTGGTAAGTAAAAACATTTTCGTGTTTATGCACACTGATCTGCTTTGAATGCTGCCCCCCACCCCTCATTTCTATTAGGAGTACTCTCTCTTTGCAGATAGTGAAGGGTAGTTAACGCAGGCCTTTGCCCCCGTTGTAATCCGTCGTGCCTGCTTCTCTCTCCATTTGATTGATTGTTCTCTTTGGTTCATTCTCTATTTACAAACAAGCACAGAGTCGCAATACTCTGTTTAGTCTTTGCAGATAGCGAAAAATCGTGTAAAAAAAGAAAAGGAATCGAGCAAAATCAGTAGGCCACTAATGGGATCTCTTTTTGACCTCCCTAAAATAGAAACATTAGGAACAACCTGTTGATAATACCAATGTGTATGTACATAAGCGGCGTTCATTTGTGTTCACAGTACCCCTTCTTGATTGTTTGAATCGAGCATTGAATTGTTCGAAGTTGGTTCTCTTAAGAATCTTCTCTGCCTGCAAACGAGGAAGAATAGGAATATTCTCTCTCCCTTTGCAGATAGTGAAGGGTAGGTAACGCAAACCTTTAACACGTCGTGCCTATTTCGTTCCTCATTGATTGATTGTTTGGGAATTGGTTCTTTTTGGAGGTATTCCCTGTTTGCAAATATACGTAGGAAAATCTTTGCAAATAGTGAAAGGGTACGTAATGCGAACCTTTCTCCCCCGTTGTAATCTGTCATGCCTATCTACTCCCCACTGATTGATGCACCTGTTTCACCCGGACCATTTACTAGAGATACGTCATCTGGCCCGACCAGAGAGCACCCCTAGTGAAAAGGACATATGCAATAATAACGAAGTGATCACTGTATCCTGTTAACAGAAACTTTAGCATGAAACAACCTGGAAAGAAAAGAATAGGAAAACGAAAATCAGTAGGCCACTGATGAACATAAACTTTTATTAAACAACGAACAAAGAAACGATAACATAACGTAATGATAAAACCTATTAATGTCCTAGAAACAAGAAAACGTTAGAAATATGCCAGTGGTGAGAGACCAGAAAAACAGTAAGAGAAACCAAATCACCCCTCGCTGTCCCACCGCCTGCCACGCCAAAAAAATCGATAGACTAGGGAAAATGCAAGTCAGTAGAACATCCGCCCCCACTCTGGAAACTTCCAAGGTGGGGCAGGGTTGCGGCTACGCCCAGCCGGGAGCAGCCCATATAAGGCGGGTCCTGCTGCCACGCCTCGGCCAGGAGATCCTAACGTAGGGTGTAGCCGGAGGAGAGGCCGAGGCCAGCGGGACCCGGCCAGGGGATTGCCTTTACAACGCTGAACAGTTGCAGGGGGGGGGGATGTCTCCTCGACCCTCCCCTCTCTCTCCCAGTCCGGCCGCGGTGGCCCTTGACAGTTTCAGGTAGTCCCGCCACATGCTCTTCCGGTCCGGCCACCAACGGTCGGGGGGCCGAGGCCGACGGGATCCGGCTGCAGCCGATAAACCAAGAAACCCGTTCATGGGGCCAGAGCCAGGGGCGTCCGGCCGACATCTACCGGAAGCCCGGCCCGAAGACGGACGGGACACTTCTTCTTTCTTGAATAATGGCTGCGACAACACTGGGGGGGTATGTCTTGCACATGCCTCCGACCCCCCCCCTCGTCCTCATCGCCTGGTCCGGCCATAACAAATCTCAAGCGAGACGCCGTGGGGTGCACTGGGAGGGAGAGACGGTGCGAACAGGCCTCTCCCGCCTCCCCAGGTGGAGGCTTCCCAGCTGCACCCTCAGCGCTCCAGGCGCCCGGAAAAGGGTTCTTCTACTGTGGCCATGCTGCAACGTCTCGCCCGGCAGGGTGGAGCCCGTCCGCTCATTTGACCCCGCGATCGCCAGTAGCTACCGAACTCTCAAAATGGCGGTCGACCTGGCAAGAGCGGGCCCAGCATAAAGAAATGGCCCGGTCACTGGTTGACTCCACCACCGTAGTCCTCCACGACCTTGAAGATTCTAGAGGAGCCGCGGGAGTCTCCGACCCCCGATGGGGAATGACTGCCATGATCGCCCGTGGAGTGACGAAACTGTATCCGCGGGACGTCGGCGCTCCCATGCTGGTGCCAGCCTCACTTTGAATTACTAGAATCCTGCAGACCTCAGTTCCGGTGAAAGCACAGTGTGACCCGGTAGGAAAAATTGTTGCACCCCCTCCCCTTTTTGACTGATAGTTCAAACCACCGATCCTTTCCTTTGCCCTTTTAACGGAACTTTGGACTGCCTCCCCCTCTTTTACATTTTCTAGAGAAAACAAAACATTAACCACTACATTAGCATAGCAGTTGACACCAGAACTGTATTCAAATTGAAAACCAACAACATCTTCAACAGAATCCTTTTTGTTTCTGCTGTGACCCTGCTACAGCACAGGCATTGTCCCCAGCAGTAATTCTGCAATGCCGGTAAGAATAGCTGTGGTGCCTACTGGACTCACTCACCCCCGCGGCGCCCCACGCCGTTATTTGCTGGGCGGCAACTTACTAGACATCACTTTCGTGCCATCTAGATTTCAGCGCGTTCTCCTGCCTTGGAACTATTCGCACAACAGACTGCTACTGACGACCCACCCCCAGGCAACATCTTCTGAATTTTCATAATTTGAAAGAACTAGTAACATGTCCTCATCAGGAATTCAAAAGAAATTGCCACGGTCTCTTCGTTGTTTAAATGTTTTTACTGTTTTTGTTTTGTTGTATATATTTATATGTTATTAAAGTTTTATATTCCTACTACTTTGTTGGAGTGCTATATATTTTTAATGTGACACATAATTCTAAAAACTTTGATGTACAAAGAGTCATTCCTGGAATCTTCCGCTTCAGGCTCGGTCCCCTCCCCAATCACAATACAGGATGGTTTTCAGATAGTAGGAACACGTGTGGTGTGACGGATCTCATCGGGTGTGGGCCTTGATCTACTATAACTCCTTTGAAGAGGGGTGATTATTTACAGCTGGGGCCATAAACTACATCTGCAGGGCTAGGTGATAGCCTGGACAATCGGACACAGAGGAAGAGGAGTGTCAGAGGGTGCGGTAGTGAATAGGGCGAAAGGGAGGTGTCGGGCGGGCACAGAGTGTGATTTTCAGGGAAGAGCAGCGCAGATGGGGGGAGGTTTATTGCCGATGCATAAGACAGAGAGCGGGGGTGACCAGTGCCTGGGGAAGATGCTTGCGAGGGTGGGGAGCCATGCTACGAATCGACAGCGTGCAGAGAGTGGGTCTGGTCAAGGCATCTAAAATGGCTGCCGTGCACGACAAAAGTGTGGCATTTCAAAAAAGGCAAGATGGCGCAGACAATGTTTTTCAACACTTCCTCATTTCCTTCGAATCGAACGTTAACAGACGTTGGTGCATATTACCAAAGTTAAGCGATATTTATCGCTAACGATGCTTACCAACAAATTTTTTACCGCTAAGCATCGTCAGAAATTATCGAAGATAAACCTTGCTATTATCAAGGTTTATCGCAAATGCGATAATAAACGGCCGCAATGCATGAATATCGCTAAAAAGTCAGCGATATTCATGCATTACCGAGCTAATGCTCTTAGCCATGTTATCCACCTCCCATTGGATAACATGGCTAAGAACTGCTCAGGGCAGGTGTTACTTTTTGGAGATATTCGCGCTTAGCGCGAATATCTCAAAGTTGGTAATAGGAGATAGATATCTTGCATGTTGTAATGCAAATTATTGTGGTATATGGAACTCATACCATAATCTCTCAGGAAAGCAGAAACTGATCCTTTTGGGACTGCCTAAAAAGGCCTAGGGGGTGAGGGGTACTCTACTTTGCCCCCTTTTCACGTTCCGAACTATTTTATTTTACTCTCTTCTGTAATTACACAAAATAGCAGCGATAAGATGCATCGGAGACACACAGTGAGAGAAAGGAGGCCGGAGATGAAGAAGAGATGTCAAATACACATTGGAGATAATATAGTGGGAGAAGGGAAGTAAATATGAGTAAACTTACCATGTAACATAAAAATGTTGCACTCTATACTATAAGTCTCATTTTATACTACAATCACTTCGCTACAACCTCATAAATTAAAAATAAAAATGAATAATGTCTCAAACAATTTTTGATTTCTAAATATAAATGTATTCTTCAGAATTTTCTAAATTTGAAAGAACTAGTAACATGTCCTCATCAGCAATTTCCTCATGAAAAGTCTGCAATGATGATTCTTGTAACTCTATGGTCTCCAAACATTCGATAAATTCGCCATCAACAGATTGATCAAAAAAATCATTCAAGTCATCTCCTCCTTGTGACAATATTTCATTATTGGTGCTGTCAATTTCAATCAATGTAGTGGAATCATTCAAGTCATCTCCTCGTGACAATATTTCATTATTGGTGCTCTCAATTTCAATCAATGTAGTGGAATCATTCAAGTCATCTCCTCCTTGTGACAATATTTCATTATTGGTGCTGTCCATTTCAATCAATCTAATGGAATCATACAAGCCATCTCCTCTTTGTGACAATATTTCATTATTGGTGCTCTCAATTTCAATCAATGTAGTGGAATCATTCAAGTCATCTCCTTGTGACAATATTTCATTATTGGTGCTGTCCATTTCAATCAATCTAATGGAATCATACAAGTCATCTCCTCCTTGTGACAATATTTCATTATTGGTGCTCTCAATTTCAATCAATGTAGTGGACAATTCAAAAGAAATTGCCACGGTCTCTTCATTGTGAGCCATTTTATTTTGAAATTGCTTGCTGTAAATTGCAGAAAAAAATAATCACTTTCATTTATCGTTTTTAGTAATACATAATATAAAACTAACTTTATCAAGTATTTAGTATAACAGAAGGACTGCAAATAAATAACAGAAAACATTTTTCAAATTATCTTCAAGTGTACAACATAGTTCCCCTTACAAATTAACAACTCACCTTTTTAAAAGTAGGAGAAGTGTTAGTACTGTGTAAATCAAACACCAGAAATTCACCACCAAAAATTCCTCACAAATGTACCTCAGACAGTAGTATCACAAAATGGCTGTGGTTTCCTCTCATTTGACATATATACATAACCAATTAACTTTCATCACACACAAATACAAAACCAAAGTAACATTTTAATTGGTTCTAAATTTCAACACTTTCAAATGTGTTTTCCCCATGCAATTTTCCATAGGACATTTACATACGTCTACAGCCTGAATGGCTGAACGGAATTACACCAAACTTGGCAAAATGGTACATCAAACCTAAGAGGTCAGGAAGGATCTACTATGCCCCCTTATGGTCATTTCCCCCTTCGCTTTGGCCTCCTCTTGTCTCTCAATCCTACCGAGAGACAAGATGGCGGCCGCTACGGACTGTTTGGAATGTTGACAGACGCCGGAGAACCAATCAGCTACGCAAAGCTCCGTAACGCGAAAAGTACGCGAAGCGGAGCGCTGTTACAGATATATATCTTTTTTTGAACGTTAATTTCTCAAAATCCACTGGAGCACACATATTGAGACCTAGCAAAGGCACATCGGGCTACCAGTCCCTAATATTTTACCAAGTTTCGTGCAAATCCATTCAGCCGTTCGATTATTATTATTATTTTATTTTTTTGCCCCGCGGGGCCCTTTTAAAACCTCCACATCAAACCTAGGGGGTCAGCGAGGATCTACTATGCCCCCTTATGGTCATTTGCCCCTTCGCTTTGGCCTCCTCTTGTCTCTCGATCCTACCGAGAGACAAGATGGCGGCCGCTACGGACTGTTTGGAATGTTTACAGACGCCGGAGAGCCAATCAGCTTCGCTTCACAAAGCTCCGTTGCGCGAAAAGTACGCGTACTGGAGCGCTGCCCGGTCCGCTGTTACAGATATATATCTTTTTTTAATCGTTAATTTCTCAAAATCCACTGTAGCACATATATTGAGACCTACAAAAGGCACATCGGGCTACCAGTCCCTACAATTTTGCCAAGTTTCGTGCAAATCCATTCAGCCGTTCGGGCTAAAAGTGAGGCCAACCGCCCTATGGAAAACTCAATGTTAAAAACACGTTTTGGGACCCCCCTTTTTTCTCGACCCCCCCTGGACGAACCCCCCCCCAATTTTCAGGGGCTGCTCAGAAACAAAATGTGCCATTTTCCTGAAAATTTCAGCCAATTCCGTCCACAAACGCCAAAGGTATTTGACATAGAATTTTCAAAAATCCCATAGAGAAAAAATCCTAACTATATATACCTACTGGCGACCGCCAGTAGGTAATATATATATATATATATATATATATATATTCACTGAAAAAACCATAGGTTATAGACCATATATAGTTAGGAATTAGCATTTAAAAAACCTTATTTTACTCACACAAAACCATTGAAATTCCATATATAGTTAGTTGCACTAACTAAATATCGCGCACCTGCAATCCACTGCTGATGATGTCACATATTACATCATTCATGACATGGTCAGTGACATCACTGATGACATCACTGATGACATCTCAAATGACATCACTGATGACATCACTGATGACAACATCCAGTGACTGTATGTTTCTGTAAAGTTAAAATGTGTCTTACATATTGAAGAATGAGTGGAAGTATAAGTGTCTGGACAAAGGATTTAGTAGGTGCATGACTGAATGTATGAGTGAGTTATTAAATGTGTCTCACTGAGTGCATGGGTTAGTGACTAAAGTGTCTTAATTTGTGCATCATTATGTCTGTTGTTCTGTAAACTGCTGCATGTGTTGATCAGTAGCTATATGATTAACTATATGGGTTACTGATTGATTGTCCAAGTATTTGTATGGGAGACTGAGTGTGTGTGTGGCTGGCTGGGAGGTGTGTGACTCTGTGCAGATCAATGTGTACTTATATCAATGATTGTATAACAAGGTAAGTATGTGTTAGTATATGTTTGAAAATGTAAGGTGCTCTATGTTTAACTGTATAGACAAGAAAATGGAAGTGTGATTGATTCTTTACAGGACTGACTAGGTGTGTGAGTAACTCCATGGATGAGTGGCAGAGTGTGAGTGTCTGTATAGGTGTATGAGTGCATATGATAGTGTTGTAAAGATGAGTGATTGTATGTATGAATGATTGTATGGGTGAATGAGTGAATGTGCGTGTAGACGTAGGAATCAGTGAGTACATATGTAGTAACTAGTATTGGTGTGTCAATGGTTTCAAAAATTATACTCTGTATTTAACACTGGGTGAAACAGAGGTTATATTAAAATGTGAGGAGATGCATTGTATTGTCACATGAATGATATCATCAGTGATGTGGTCATTGATGTCAAATGAGATGTCATCAGTGATGTCATCAGTGATGTCATTTGAGATGTCATCAGTGATGTCATCAGTGATGTCACTGACCATGTCATGAATGATGTAATATGTGACATCATCAGCAGTGGATTGCAGGTGCGCGATATATAGTTAGTGCAACTAACTATATATGGAATTTCAATGGTTTTGTGTGAGTAAAATAAGGTTTTTTAAATGCTAATTCCTAACTATATATGGTCTATAACCTATGGTTTTTTCAGTGAATTTTCAAGGTTTTGTAAATGCTAATTCCTAACTATATATGGTCTATAACCTATGGTTTTTTCAGTGAATTTCAATGGTTTTTTAATAGCAAATATCATAAGCTGTCGAATGTCAAGTACGTGGTAAGTGAAAACATTTTCGTGTTTATGCACACTGATCTGCTTTGAATGGTGCCCCCCCCCCTCATTTCTATTAGGAGTACTCTCTCTTTGCACATAGTGAAGGGTAGTTAACGCAGGCCTTTGCCCCCGTTGTAATACGTCGTGCCTGCTTCTCTCTCCATTTGATTGATTGTTATCCAAGTATTTACTGTTTTAGAATTGGTTCTCTTTGGTTCATTCTCTATTTACAAACAAACACAGAGTCGCAATACTCTGTTTAGTCTTTGCAGATAACGAAAAATCGTGTAAAAAAAAAAGAAAAGGAATCGAGCAAAATCAGTAGGCCACTAACGGGATCTCTTTTTGACCTCGCTAAAATAGAAACATTAGGAACAACCCCTCATGACAAATACAAAACTAGTGAAATGAACTGAACTCCACACAATGATGGCTGCAAAACAGCTCGGCTCCGCCACCCACCCCGCCCAAAATAACGATAAAGAGCGGCTGCCATGATTGGTTGCGGAATGGCCATGACGGAGCTACGAAATGGTACTGCTCTCATGCTAACCCCAGCTTCAGTCTGAAACATCCAGAAACACTGTAGACTACCAATTCGATCAGTTCCGGTAGCGCCCCAATGTAACCCGGTACAGAAGAACTAGCCCTCCCCTCTTTGACTGATGTTTCTTGTTGCCTGTCCCTTCTGTTGTCATTTAACAGAACTATTTAGCCTGCTGAAAGGGGTTGTGTTCCGACCGCTGGTTGGTGGAGACATTTTGACTATATTCTGGACCTGCGTTGTCGCGTAATGCGTCATATGACGCGCCGCGTTAGCGCATCCGGAAGTCATCCGGGGCGCGCAGCGCGTAACGTAAGCATAACAAGTCATGTGACTTGTTAATAAAACTTTTCATTGGTTCATTTTACTTTTCTTATTCTAATGATGAAAGGCTTGGTCATATGACCTAAAAATTACGCTTTTTATTACTTCCGAACATTATTTTTTCTTAAATATATGTTATAATGTTCCAGGCTAATGTACTTTCCCGGAAAATTTACAACTGTCCTGCAAGTAAAATATATTCTTTTTTCGAGAAAAAGAGCGTTTCTTCGTCCCATGACGGAGCCGTTGAGCAAAAGAGGGTCGACCTGCTGTCTTAGTCGCCGATACGCCTGAATATGAGATTCTTATCGATCACTTTATGTTGCAGGAATAGAAAACACAACAGCCCTTGACCATTTATCTTTACTGCGTTCCATCGTATTATACCTTTTACCCTTCATGTAATTGGTCTGCTTTATTTCACTTGCCTTTTAATGATTCTAAAACAGTGACTATTATTAAAAACTTTACCAATGTATATACTACTACCATGTTTTCTTTTAAAAACCTTTATTGTGAAAATTTCATTATACAAATACGAGCCTATAACCACGTGGGCCGGCCACGGAGCAAACTGTAATCGTATATGATGAGTAGACATTTACACTGTAGAGGAACGTAACGGGTGGGCCATTAGGTTGCAAGAACTAAGGTGTCTAACAGTTACGGAATCGGTGGACGTACATTTTATAATTAAAATACGACAGGGCCAGTTACAATAAAATTATCTAGATATACATTTGCGGGCAAGTACCATGGGTGACGTTAATTCGAACTTTCAATAGTACAGTAATCAATAACACATCAGAACTTAATATCAATAGGGATGTCGAAATATTCAATCAATTCTCGTCCCCGCCCGCCATGTGCTTCAAAACTGCATACGTATCTCGTGATTTCAAGGTTCTGCAACCAGTACACAACAAGGAGTTACGAGTCCCATTTATTCCGGCGCCATTTTGGGCGAGGACGGGCAGGTCCAGGATATAGTCAAAATGTCTCTACCAACCATCGACTATGATGATGTTCATATGCTGTATTTATTAGAGTAACACTCATCTGTCCACATGAAATTAATTTGCCACAATCTAAACATGTCATTTTAATCTTTCCAAAGTTCTTCTAAATATTTGGGACCGTTTCCCTTGCCTCTGATGCTGTCAGTGCCACTTCTTTGATGAATGTACTAGCAGGTCAGGGGTTCTCCTCCAAATCTCTCTTTTATGCAGCACTATAATTAATTGGTGCCACATCTCCATATGACGATGCATGGTATAGTTACCATAACTATATTTTTTTTCGGTTCCTCTGGAGAGTTCATCGTGGCAGATGAAGCGTGTAACGTACCGGGCATTTACCTTTTTTTGCATGTACAGGAAAGGAAAAAAAAATCGAGCGTCTGAGTTCTAAGGTGTCCCAGGGCCATTTTAGTGGACCAGGCCCAAATCCAAAGAACAGGCCGCCATTTTGAGAGTCCTGTTGCAGCCGCCTGTCGCTGTAGCATCAAGAGCAGCGGAAACTCAGCTGAATGGCAACTGAAACGGTAAAGGGGCGCCCCACTACAGCAGACGAGCCTCCACCTAGGAAGGCCCGTTCACGCCGCCTCCCCCCCCCCCCCCTTCGGGCACCCCACGCCGTTATTCGGAGCAGTATTGTAGGATGGCCACACCAGTGCGGCAACTTGCTAGACATCACCTCGGTGGTAACCGAATCTCAACGCCTTGTGGTGTCTTCTATTCAGAAAACATTGTTATGCTGCCTTCGACCTATTCGCCGCAAGTGCGCACAAAACTCAACTGCATAGCTTGCTAGACACCACCTCGGTGCCATCCGGATCTTGGAATCTCAGCGCCTTTTGGTGTCTTCTCTTCAGAAAATATTGTTGCGCTGCCTTTGGCCCCATTCGCACATCAGTCCGCTACTGACGCCATCTCACAGGCTAATGGGGCGCCCCACGCCGAGTTTCAGCATTGTAGGATGACCACACCAGTACAGCAACTTGCTAGACATCACCTCGGTGCCATCCGGATCTCGGCGCCCCACTGCAGATGAAGTGCCTCTCAACTATGAAACCACCACGGTGACATCCGGATCTTGGCGCGTTGTGCTGCCTTCGGCCTATTCGCACATCGGTCCGCTACTGACGCCATCTCACAGGCTAATGGGGCGCCCCACGCCGAGTTTCAGCATTGTAGGATGACCACACCAGTACAGCAACTTGCTAGACATCACCTCGGTGCCATCCGGATCTCGGCGCCCCACTGCAGATGAAGTGCCTCTCAACTATGAAACCACCACGGTGACATCCGGATCTTGGCGCGTTGTGCTGCCTTCGACCTATTCGCACATCGGTCCGCTACTGACGCCATCTCACAGGCTAATGGGGCGCCCCACGCCGAGTTTCAGCATTGTAGGATGACCACACCAGTACAGCAACTTGCTAGACATCACCTCGGTGCCATCCGGATCTCGGCGCCCCACTGCAGATGAAGTGCCTCTCAACTATGAAACCACCACGGTGACATCCGGATCTTGGCGCGTTGTGCTGCCTTCGGCCTATTCGCACATCGGTCCGCTACTGACGCCATCTCACAGACTAATGGGGCGCCCCACGCCGAGTTTCAGCATTGTAGGATGACCACACCAGTGCACCTTACTAGACACCACCTCGGTGCCATCCGGATCTTGGCATCTCAGCGCCTTGTGGTGTCTTCTATTCAGAAAATATTCTTGCGCTACCTTTGCCCCATTCACACATCGGTCCGCTACTGACGCCATCTCACAGGCTAATAGGGCGCCCCACGCCGAGTTTCAGCATTGTAGGATGACCACACCAGTACAGCAACTTGCTAGACATCACCTCGGTGCCATCCGGATCTTGGCATCTCAATGCCTAGTGGTATCTTCCATACAGAAAATATTGTTGCGCTGCCTTTGGCCCCATTCGCACATCGGTCTGCAACTGACACCATCTCACAAGCCAACAGGGCGCCCCACGCCGACTTTTACCATTGTAGGATGGCCACACCAGTACAGCAACTTGCTAGACATCACCTCGGTGCCATCCGGATCTTGGCATCTCAACGCCTAGTGGTATCTTCCATACAGAAAATATTGTTGCGCTGCCTTTGACCCCATTCGCACATCGGTCCGCAACTTAGACATCACCTCGGTGCCATCCGGATCTTGGCATCTCAGCGCCTTGTGGTGTCAGTCAGAAAATATTGTTGCGCTGCCTTTGGCCCCATTCGCACATCAGTCCGCTACTGACACCATCTCACAGGCCAACAGGGCGCCCCACGCCGACTTTTACCATTGTAGGATGGCCACACCAGTGCCACAACTTGCTAGACACCACCTCGGTGCCATCCGGATCTTGGCATCTCAGCGCCTTGTTGTGTCTTCTATTCCGAAAATATTGTTGCGCTGCCTTTGGCCCCATTCGCACATCGGTTCGCTACTGCCGCCATCTCACAGGCCAACAGGGCGCCCCACGCCGACTTTCAACATTGTAGGATGGCCACACCAGTGCGGCAACTTACTAGACACCACCTCGGTGCCATCCGGATCTTGGCGCGTTGTGCTGCCTTCGGCCTATTCGCACATCGGTCCGCTACTGACGCAAACTCACAGGCCAACGGGGCGCCCCACGCCGACTTTCAGCATTGTAGGATGGCCACACCAGTGCTGCAACTTGCTGGACACCACCTCGGTGCCATCCGGATCTTGGCGCGTTGTATTGCCTCCGGCCTATTCGCACATCGGTCCGCTACTGACGCCGCCTCACGTGCCAACGTATTTTCTCCGCATTTTATACCCTATGCCGCATAACAGGTCATGTGACTTGTTTATAAAACTTTTCATTGGTTCATTTTACTTTTGGTTTCCTAATGATGGAAGGCTTGATCATATGACCTAAAAACAACACTTTTCATTGGATGAAAACTTTTTTTTTTTCCCAAACGATGAAAGCCACACCTTGTTTCTGGATGTTTCAGACTGAAGCTGGCTTCAGCATGAGAGCACCACCATCTCGTAGCTCCGTCGTGGTCATTCCGCGAGCAATCATGGCAACCGCTCCCCACCAGAAGCCTACAGGAGTCGGGGGCCCCCAAAACTTTTGATAAATCCTCAAGGCGGAGGGGACGCTTTCGAGAATGGGGTCCAAGACCTAGCAGGCAAGCGTCCGATTTCCAAGGTGTCCCAGGGCCATTTCAGTGGACCAGGCCCAAAAAGGAAAGAGCCTGCCGCCATTTTGAGAGTCCTGTGACAGCCGCCTATCGCTGCACCGCAAGAGTGGGCGCAACTCAGCTGAATTGCGGCTTTTGACACAGTGGACCAAAAACGGACGGAATGGCAACTGAAACGGTAAAGGGGCGCCCCAGTACAACAGATGACACTCCACCTGGAGAGGCCCGTTCACGCCGCCTCCCCCGGGGCGCCCCACGCCGTTATTCGGAGCAGCATTGTAGGATACCAAAACCAGTGCGGCAACCTACTGGACATCACCTTGGTGCCATCGTTCTGCTGCCTTGGAACTATTCGCACAACAGTTTGCTACTGATGACCTACCCCCCGCGACGCCCCACGCCAGAAATCTGGACGTTGTGCTGCGTTGGGACTATTCGCACAGCCGACCGCTACTTCGTTGTTTTTCCCTAAAAATGTTTATATGTTATTACTGTTTTTGTTTTCTTGTATATATTTATAAGTTATTAAAGTTTTATAATCTTACTACTTTGTTGGAGTGCTATATATTTTTAATGTGACACATAATTGTAAAAACTTTGATGTACAAAGAGTCATCCCTGGAATCTTCCGCTTCAGGCTCGGTCCCCTCCCCAATCACAATACAGGATGGTTTTCAGATAATAGGAACGCGTCTGCTGTGACGGATCTCATCGAGTGTGGGCCTTGATCTACTATAACTCCTTTGAAGAGGGGTGATTCTTTACAGCTGGGGCCATAAACTACATCTGCAGGGCTAGCTGATACCCTAGGACCGGCCTGGACAATCGGACACAGAGGAAAAGGAGTGTCAGAGGGTGCGGTAGTGAATAGGGCGAAAGGGAGGTGTCGGGCGGGCACAGGGTGTGATTCTCAGGGAAGAGCAGCGCAGATGGGGGGTGGTTTATTACCCATGCATAAGACAGAGAGCGGGGGTGACCACTGCCTGGGGGAGATGCTTGCGAGGGTGGGGAGTCATGCTAAGGATCGACAGCGTGCACAGAGTGGGTCTGGTCAAGGCATCTAAAATGACTGCCGTGCACGACAAAAGTGTGGCATTTGAAAAAAGGCAAGATGGCGCAGACAATGTTTTTCAACACTTCCTGATTTCCTTCGAATCGAACGTTAACAGACGTTGGGGCATATTACCAAAGTTAAGCGATATTTATCCCTAACGATGCTTAGCAACGATTTTTTTACCGCTAAGCATTGTCAGAAATTATCGCAGATAAACCTTGCTATTATCAAGGTTTATCGCAAATACGATAAAAAACGACCGCAATGCATTAATATCGCTGAAAAGTCAGCGATATTCATGCATTACCGAGCTAATGCTCTTAGCCATGTTATCCACCTCCCATTGGATAACATGCCTTAGAACTGCTCAGGGCAGGTGCTAGCTTTTGGAGATATTCGCGCTTATCGCGAATATTTCCAAAAGTTGATAATAGGAGATAGCGATGTTAGCGACTGTTTCCAGTCGCTAACATCTTGGCATGCCCACTTTGCATGTCATTAGTGATAAATATCACTCACATGCAAAGTGGGGCCCAAGATGGTCGCTATCTCCTACTAGCCGTCGCTAACTGGTGTTAGCAACAGCTAGGTAATACAGATATAATTTTATCTCCGCGAAGCGGAGCGCTGTTACAGATATATATCTTTTTTTGAACGTTAATTTCTCAAAATCCACTGGAGCACATATATTGAGACCTAGCAAAGGCACATCAGACTACCAGTCCCTACAATTTTGCCAAGTTTCGTGCAAATCCATTCAGCCGTTCGATTATTATTATTTATTTATTTTTTGCCTCGCGGGGCCCTTTTAAAACCTCCACATCACACCTAAGAGGTCAAGGAGGATCTACTATGCCCCCTTATGGTCATTTGCCCCTTCGCTTTGGCCTCCTCTTGTCTCTCGATCCTACCGAGAGACAAGATGGCGGCCGCTACGGACTGTTTGCAATGTTTACAGACGCCGGAGAACCAATCAGCTTCGCAAACCTCCGTTACGCGAAGCGGAGCGCTGTTACAGATATATATCTTTTTTTGAACGTTAATTTCTCAAAATCCACTGGAGCACATATATTGAGACCTAGCAAAGGCACATCGGGCTACCAGTCCCTAATATTTTACCAAGTTTCGTGCAAATCCATTCAGCCGTTCGATTATTATTATTATATTTTTTTTTTGCCCCGCGGGGCCCTTTTAAAACCTCCACATCAAACCTAGGGGGTCAGCGAGGATCTACTATGCCCCCTTATGGTCATTTGCCCCTTCGCTTTGGCCTCCTCTTGTCTCTCGATCCTACCGAGAGACAAGATGGCGGCCGCTATGGACTGTTTGGAATGTTTACAGACGCCGGAGAACCAATCAGCTTCGCTTCACAAAGCTCCGTTGCGCGAAAAGTACGCGAACTGGAGCGCTGCCCGGTCCGCTGTTACAGATATATATCTTTTTTTTAACGTTAATTTCTCAAAATCCACTGAAGCACATATATTGAGACCTACAAAAGGCACATCGGGCTACCAGTCCCTACAATTTTGCCAAGTTTCGTGCAAATCCATTCAGCCGTTCGGGCTAAAAGTGAGGCCAACCGCCCTATGGAAAACTCAATGTTAAAAACACGTTTTGGGACCCCCTTTTTTCTCGGCCCCCCCTTGACGAACCCCCCCCAAATTTTCAAGGGCTGCTCAGAAACAAAATGTGCCATTTTCCTGAAAATTTCAGCCAATTCCGTCCACAAACGCCAAAATTATTAGACATAGAATTTTCAAAAATCCCATAGAGAAAAAATCCTAACTATATATACCTACTGGCGACCGCCAGTAGGTAATATATATATGTATTCCACCACAGGGTTCGCTTCAACTCGAGCTACTTCCGACGGCGGGCCGTGGCGGGTCAGCGATGCCCAATATTCCACCAAATCTGTCGGATTTCTGTTAACGCCACAGAACAACAGACCACGGCACCACAACTCCCTTCAAGATTAAATTTATTCAATTGGCAATCCCTATACGCATTTCGTAAAACTCCATTTCCTTGTTCACGAGTAAGAGTTACATGTCAACGTGTTACTTAAATAAACATCATGTGACCAGTGACAAAATCATAAACAGTGAAGACAGACCCTTGTCAGCTAGTCGGCAGTATGTTGCAAAACAGTAATTCTTAGAGCTCGTAATATTCAGGTTACTAAATTATATACACTGTTAGTGGACAAATAAATAAACGTTGCATCGGTGTAGAAAAGCAAAATTAAACCTAATTTGCTCATACATTCACTGCTTTTGCTTGCGTTCAACACTTTATTGTTCCCCATTGGAACTGACAGCATACTCAATATTCGGCTGTTGCGTGTCTGCCTCATACGGCTCTATATTACACGCATTTCTGCGATTGTTCTGTTGCCTGTACCAATTCTATGTAGCGTCAGTGCGCAATGTGAATGTTAATATGTGACAAACACACTATGAAATTACTTGCTTGGGTAAACTACTGTACATTGCAAAAGCATTAGAAATCAAAGTTAAATAACTTAAATATAAAATGCAATCAGCGCATTTCCTCGCCAATGGAAAACTCACTTTTTCTCCATAAAAACTGACAGTTTACTCAGTATTCGGCTGCCGTTCTGTATTGCACGCATGACTGCAATCGTGGTTGTTCTAATTCTTGCACACATTTTTTATAGCGCCAGTGCGCACTAACCCTGTGTATGCGTCACATTCTCAAGCCCTAGTGGGCTATAGTGCTTGTAAGTCTCTCACAGCATCAATTCCTTAGGGGAAGCCACTTCTCAACAGATGTCATCATTCAATTCGAGATTTCCTTTCTTTTCACCGTGTATCCTGGCTAACGTAACCATATTTACTGTGATCGTAATTTCAGGCTTGCTAGCTGACAACCTGTAAAAAAACACATATAATAAAACATAGTCACTAAGTGGATATCATAGCATAGTAAAAACAAGACATAAATGCAAAACTTCCCAAAAACGACTCATCATAGAAGTTTCTTACATCTTCCACAAATTGAAAAGCTAATTAGCTTATAGGGGCAATTGTTCTGTTACAGTAATTTCATCAAGGTCCTAGCCCAGATGGACAGACAGTTCCTCGTCTATATTATGCCCGAAAGGCTGTGTAGTTTGATATTCAATTATTAGTCTAGACTCCAACCTGCGCAGTTCTAAAACTCGATTGCCCCCTCTCTCTTATCGCGATCGTGTCAAGGACGCAAAATGAAAGGAGGCTGGTGTTTTGCCTGTGTGCTTCCTTGAAGTGACTGGCTATCGGGTACTGTCTGTCTTCTTTAGAAATCGCTCTATGGTGTTCTAGAACCCTTGTCTTAGCCGGGTGGATGGTGCTGCCGATGTAGAACTTATTACAAGGGCATTTCAAGGCATACACTGAGTAGTCAGTGTTGCAAGTGACATGCTTTTTAATCTCATAAGGTTTGTGTTTAGGCGACACCTTGACCTGTTTGCAGTTTTTACTGTATTTGCAATCTTTACATTTTTGGCAAGTGTAGAAACCGCAGATGGGATTGATGGATTTGGGTATTTGTTGGAGAGTGCTTGGACATAAAGTGTCTTTCAAAGATTTGGCCTTGCGGTAGGTTACCTGGGGGTAGATCTCGACTGCCAATGCCAGATCTTTATCAGTTTTAAGAATTGGCCAGTATTTGTGCAAGCTTTCTCTCATTTCAAGGGCTTGATTAGAAAACGTGGTAATAAACCTTATTTTGTTTTCAATGTCAGTGTCATTAGTTTCTCCTGATTTGATAGTTAAGAGATCATTCCGTGATCTACTCTCAGTTTCTATGCAGGTTTTAGTGATATCTTTCTGGCAGTACCCTCTTTCCTGAAATCTGTCAATCATGGTTTCTTTCTCCCTTTCATAACTTTCCAGGCTGCTACAGTTTCTTTTAGCACGCAGTAAATCTCCCAGAGGGATACTGCATATGAGATTCCTAGGGTGGCAGCTTTCCACATGCAGCAGACTGTTCCCCGCAGTCTCTTTGCGGTATAGGTGACTTTCAATCTGTGCACCTGTTATTTCGAGTTTAAGGTCAAGAAACTCTATTTTTCTTTATCAATTTTGCTGCTAAACCTAAGATTAAGCGTGTTTCATTGATATAATCCACGAATTGATTGGCGTGTTCAATTCTCCCGTTCCAGATCACAAAAATGTCATCTATGTATCTTGCCTACTTAATCACACATTCATTATACAAGAGGACTGCAGTGGCTACCTGCTCCTCCCCCCATCCGAGATACAATCCCGCGAAACTAGGAGCAAAACAAGTCCCCATCGCGGTCCCGAGTATTTGACGGTATATGGTTTTTTCAAAAATGAAAAAGTTTTGGGTTAAACATTTGTACATCATATCAATTATCATCTCGGTGTGGCACAAGTATGAGATTGATCTGTTTCTCAAAAAGTATCGACATGCTTTTATCCCTGCTTCATGCGGGATGCATGTGTAAAGGCTCGTAACATCAAGAGTCATTAAAAAGTACTTTTCTTCCCATTTGATCCATTCAATCATCCTTAAAAAGTCACTCGTGTCTTTTATAAAGGATGGCAATCGTTGAACCAGTGGTTGTAGATAAAAATCCACATACCGTGAGGTGTTTTCAAAACAACTCCCACTGGACCATACAACCGGCCTTCCAGGAGAGTTGATCTCATTTTTGTGCAGTTTGGGAAGGAGGTAAAAGGCTGGAAGTTTGGGATATTTACAATATAAGAAATCAAATTCTTCTTTAATAATTATTCCTCGATCTTTCCATTCTCCCAGCTGTTCACCATATTCCTTGATAGCCTGTTCGTATTTCTTTTTCGTAGTTACTTCGTAGTTGTCTTTGTTGTTCAATTGATAGTGCCCTTCGCGTAGATACATTTCTTTAGAAAGGACAACTACGTTTCCCCCTTTGTCCGATTTTATATATCATTTTTTAATGATAATATTAGTGTAATTTTTTAGTGATTCTATCGCATTGAGATGTTTAGAGCTCAAGTTGCGCCGTTTAAAATGTTGTTTTCTCTGTATTTTATCAAATTCTAGCATGACCCCCTTCTCAAAGACCTCTATTGCATCGTTCATTATTTGTGGAAAGAAAACCGATTTAGGCTTGAATCCACTTGCGTGACTCAGGTCAGCCTGGATGTTGTCATTCATTAAATTTAGAAAAGGGTCCTCATTATACTGTTCATTTCCTTCTAAATGATGCATGTCATGTAGTAATGGAATGTCATCTATGCTCATCATATTAACTTTGGGGCGGGTTGCCTCTTTCTCTGTAGTGACTTTTGTGGCAAACCATTTTTTAAGTTTTAACTTTCTAGTAAATTGAAACAAGTCAATGCGACTCTGAATGTAATCAAACTGTGCTGTAGGAAAAAAGGAAAGACCAAGTGAGAGAACCTCAATCTCTTCTTGGCTTAAAATCCGACCTGACAAATTGACGACTGTTCTAGTGTTGCTGACGTTCTTCATTTTGATTTCTGCTGGCCCCTTGCCCTTTTTCCCACTGGGCTGTCGACATCTCTTATTGATGTTGCTGTGTTGCGTCCTCCTCCTTTCGCGCTGCGACCATGTCCTCTGTAGGCTCCGGCATTCGGTTTTTGTTGGCCATTAATGTGAACTCGTTTAAAATTTTGTTTTTTACCCCTGGTGGTCTGAAATTGCCGATGCGTCACTTTCATAGTTATCGCTGTCGCCCGTTTCGCTCTGTTCTCCTGATTTTTCTCCATCATTTGATTTAGAGCTGATTATCCGGTCTCTTTTTTTCAATTTGGCCGATTGGTCTTGTCTTTGTTTATGCAAATGATCATATTTTTTTGCGAACATTAGGATTTGTCCTTTTTCGTAGTCAATTTGATCTCTGAGGTATTTGCGTTGTTTTTCGCTTTAATATCTATCTCAATTTTCTCAAGTTTGACTTTGATTTTATGCATTTCTTACGAGAACTCTTCGGGGGTACAACATTCTTTTATTTTTGTCGTGAGTTCATCAATTTCGATAGTTTGTCACAGTCCTTACGTGCATACTTAACAAGAAAGCCCAACATTATTGTTGAGCAGTTATGGCTGTTCCCTGCCCATTCCTCCACCAAGTCGGGATCATTAAACGTAGGTGTTACAAAAATCCGTAATCCACGTGGTACTCTTCCCACATCAATATATTTTTGTAGGGTAGTAGTAGCCTCCCACCATTTATTTTGTTCGAATTTTAGGGCCTTCCATAATTTGTCCCATACGTTTTTTTTACTTGGGGTGGGCGGGTTACTGGGCGCCTCTTACGTAGTAGAAGTGCTTTCGTTAGTGTTTAATGTTTCAAACATATGTGTTGCCACTTCATTCCGTTTTACATTTCTCTGCATTGCCATTGTAAATAAAGTACATAAAAACGCTGTGGCGCGTCTTCACAATGAAAGCGGTCCTTTAGGCTCGTTAGCAATAGTATCGAGCCAGAGGACTCTGTCTACCCTGTACGCTGTAATAATAAAATACACCACTGCTGGTGAGAGTCTCACTTACCCGGTCACTTTTTGCCTCGCTCCGAAGTCCAATTCGCTTCCTTTCTTTCGTGGTGACTCCAAACAACAAGCAATACTCCGATCGGGTAGCGTGTTGGTCCTAGTACAGCAGGGCGGGTAAGAGTTGATACATATATATGTATATATGCAAGAACTTCCTGACCGCCTGGTACTAGGCAGAAAACTTTCAGGTGCAGACCTCTTTCGTATTTCCTTCAAAATCATGGACCAACACGAGATATCAGAGTGCAAGCAGTGCAAAGTTTTCAATCCGGCATTGTAAGACAGGTGTCTTCCATGACGCATTTCACTCCACGAAGGAGCTTGATCACATGACGCGCCCCAACAGAAATGACATCGTTGAAGTGCATTAAAAGCCCAACCAGCTCTAAAAATTGAACTGCTCGGCAAGGAAGTACAGATAATAGACACAGACAACACACTTAGGCATATATCCCAAAAATATCATATTGCAGTAAATTTTTCTAGAAACACTTGATTGTGGTCCACATAAAAATAAATACATAGTGCATTATAATCTACAAATTGTGCAAATATACTTCATCTAAAAGAAAAAGAGCAAAAGTAATACATATTGCACATTGGAAAACCAACAACTCTGGCCTTAGATAGTATAGTCATGGCAAGTGCCTATCAATGCCCACAATTGCAATAATGCGCCAGGTACAAAGATGTATAGCAGATCTTACACAGCAAAAATGGTAAGGTTACACCTTAAATGCAATAATCAAAGTATTCAAATACAGTAGATACCAACTTTCAAACAACGCTTTTCCATATTTAAAGTGCAAGTGCATAAATATCGAAAACGGTCAAAAAAGCAGTATATATATATATATATATATATATATATATATATATATATATATATATATATATATATATATATATATATGAAGTAGTAACAAGAATAAATACTGATATATCTGATTAGACAAAAGTGGAGTCAAATCTTACCCTATTTGCAGGTTCAAATCAAGAAAAGTAAACTGCCAAACTAAACTATGTTAGTCTGCAAAGTGCCAAAGTGCTGTGCAATGGGTGACTAATGTGCAAAATGAGCAACTATACAAAATAACAGCAGAACGGAGGCTCTTATAAAGATAAAACTCAAATATATAGTCAAAATCTGAAAAGCTCAAAGGACAGTCCTATGTAAAAAACAATTTCTCATTTAAGTAGAAAAAAGTGCAAGAAATGAATCTCTTCATGATACCAATTCAAATCTGTTGGACAAACTACAGAAGATTATAAAAAAATTGTGAAGGTCCTCATTAATGTTCAGCCCATTCGGAACTCTGGTATCAATGGCTAAAATAAAATGGGTTTCTTTCTGTCTTAATTCCCACCCCATCCGGGGCTAGGAACAGAGCTTAAGACAGTATATTCTATGTCCTTAAGTTTGTTGTCATGTATGGACTTGAAATGTCGGCCACCAGATAGTTACTATCTGAATTAACAATGGCCCTGACATGCTAAAAGAGGCGTTTATAAACAGGGAGCTTTGTGCTGCCAATATATTCTAGATCGCACGTACATTTCAGTTTGTATATGACATATTCAGATCGACATGTCAGATGTTCCTGTATTGCGATCTTTTCCTCACTAAATGCTGTAGTGTAGTGAGTACCGTTCTTAGCAAATGTGAAAGCATGGCATGATGTACATTTGAAGAAACCCATTTTAGACAACCATGACTTTTTTGGGTAATACCTCTGGCATCGTTCTATCCAGGGCATCCCCCATTGAAGGTGCCCTTCTAAAGGTAATTGCTGGGTGGCTAGGCATAATAGGACCCAAGATATTATCAGTCATGATAATGGCCCATTCAGAGCAGATGATACGTCAAATGGATTTATTTTGAGTACAGAAGGTTTTTATCAGGCGAACTGGACATTCCTGCTTACTAACAGTAATTGGCCTATTGATTTGTTTAGGGTTTAACTGTAGTAGCGATCCCTATGACTGTCTTTAACTTTGAGCAAGGCTTTGTTTAATATGCTCCTCATATAGCCTCTTTTAAGAAATCTCTCAAAAGCTTCCGATAGACATTTATCAGCAACTGTTTCACAACTACAGATATGTCGAATTCGAATGAATTCACCATACGGAATGCTATTTATTGTATGCCTCGAATATGAACTCTTGGCGTATATATATATATATATATATATATATATATATATATATATACATACATATATGTATATTCACTCAAAAAACTATAAGTTTTAGGGGTGTTATAGTCAGTTGGACATTTCACTCATACAAAACCATTGGAATTGCTCCTATATAGTTAGTTGTACTAACTATATTTCGCGCACCCGCAATCCATTGCTGATGATGTCACATATTAGATCATTCATGACATGGTCAGTGACATCACTGATGACATCTCAAATGACATCACTGATGACATCACTGATGACATCATCCAGTGAATGTGGTTTGCTTCGTTATTTAAATATGCATTATATATATATAGCAATTTGCATTGAAGAATGAGTGGATATATATAAATAAATATTTGGATGGAGGATTTAGTAGCAGTGTAATTGACTGTTTACTTGACCAATTTATAATGTCTCACTAAATATAGTGGATAGTGACTAAACTGTGTGAATATCTGTATCACTTTGTCAGTTGTTGTGTAAACTGATTCTACAGTTGGTTACTAGCTATGTGAAAGTCTACATTAGTTATTGATTAGTTAACTGAGTATTTGTATGGGAGTGTGAAAGTGTGTGTGGTTCAGTGGGGGGGGGGGGTGTGACTGTCCAAAGATGTGTGAATATTTGATTCAGTAGATATATGAAGTTAAAACGACATGCTCTAACAGTTTTGGTGAGTGAATCTCTTTATGGGTGTGGTGATGAGCAAATATATTTCTCAATGGTACAGGTCCAACAAACTAGAAAAATAAAAGGCAGTGTATGTGTCAGTTGTTGTATATAAATAAGTATACATAAGACTCAATGATTGTGTGAGTGACCGTATGGATAAATGTATACTTGTAATAATCATTTTATAATTCACTAAGTATGACCTACTATCTAAATGAATAGCAGAAGTGGTGTTTGTATAAGTGTTTTGCTAAGTAAATATGTAAGTATGATCCATTGTTTGCATAAGTGAGTAGGATGACTTCATATGGGAATAGGATGCGTGCTGTTGTTTAATATCGATATAGATGTATAAGTATTTTTGATAGTGTTCTATTGTTCATTGACAGCATGTATGACTGAATCCATAGGTAAGTGATTAGATGTGTGTATACATCTATGAATCACTGAGTGGATTTTTAGATACTTGTATTGCTGTGACAATGGATTTAAATATGATACTCTGTATTTTACAAAGAGTGATGAAAAATTGTAATAGTGTATGAAAAGGTGTATGTGATTGTCACGTGGATGATGTCATCAATGATGTCATCAGTGATGTCATTTGAGATGTCATCAGTGATGTCACTGACCATGTCATGAATGATCTAATATGTGACATCATCAGCAGTGGATTGCGGGTGCACGAAATATAGTTAGTACAACTAACTATATAGGAGCAATTTCAATGGTTTTGTATGAGTGAAATGTCCAGCTAACTAAAAATGTTTTTTTCAGTGAATTTGCAAGGTTTTTTAAATGCTAATTCCTAACTATATAAGGCCTGAAACCTATGGTTTTTTTAGTGAATTGCAAAGGTTTTTTAAATGCTAATTCCTAACTATATAAGGCCTGAAACCTATGGTTTTTTCAGTGAATTCGCAAGGTTTTTTAAATGCTAATTCCTAACTATATAAGGCCTGAAACCTATGGTTTTTTCAGTGAATTTCAAAGGTTTTTTAAATGCTAATTCCTAACTATATAAGGCCTGAAACCTATGGTTTTTTCAGTGAATTTCAAAGGTTTTTTAAATGCTAATTCTATTAGCGGATAACGTTTAAATATATTAATATCCTAGTGGGGCCACCTGAGCAGCCCTAGGGGGTCAGGGTGTTTCTACCCTGCCCCCTTTTTGTTTTCTACACGTTTATTTTTCTGCTTTCTTGTGCCTCAGTCTACTAAGACCCAAGATGGATGCCAACACTTCCTGGTTAGAAGTGTTGACAGCCAATGAGCATGCAGCTTTCTCGGGAAGGCATGCTGATTGGCTGTCACTGTCTGTCAACACTAGCACAAGATGGATGCTAACACCTCCTGGTTAGAAGTGTTTACAGCCAATGACCATGCAGCTTTCTCGGGAAGGCATGCTGATTGGCTGCCACTGTCTGTCAACACTCAAAACCAGGAAATGTTGACAGCCATCTTGGGCCTTGTTAGAAACAAGGCACAAGAAAGCAGTGAAACAAAGGTGTGAAACTCGCAAGGGGGCCAGAGTAGAAGCACCCTGATCCCCTAGGCCTGCTCAGGGGGTCCCACAAGGACCCCAAGGCAAAAAAAACCAAAACATACGTGTACCGTGCGCGTACGTACGCGTACGTACGCGCACGGTACGCATACCTTGCGTCCTTGTGGGACCCCCTGAGCAGGCCTAGGGGGTCAGGGTGCTTCTACCATGCCCCCTTTTTGAGTTCTACACATTTGTTTTTCTGCTTTCCTGTACCTCACTCTACCGAGGCACAAGATGGCTGCCCACAATTTCTGTTTTAGAGTGTTGACAGACAGTGGCAGCCAATCAGCATGCAGCTCGTGCACGTAGGGGTACGCGCACGTACGCGTACCATCTGTGTACGTACGCGGACTGTACGCGTATGGGTAAGCTTAGGAGTAAGCTTAGGGTGAGCTACTATAGATATATATGTGTTTTTGAAGTTAATTTTCTTAAAAACCACTGGAGCAATTTTCACCGAACATAGCAAAGGCACATCTGCGTACCAGTCCCTACAATTTTGCCAAGTTTGGCGTAATTCAGTTCAGCGGTTCGGGCTGTAGACTTGTCAGACCGTCCTATGGAAATTAACATGGGGAAAACACATTTTGGGACCCCCGTTTTTTCTCAGCCCTCACTTCACGAATCCTTCCCTGAAACTTTCAGGGAAGGAGCGGAGCGGAGCGAGACAATTTTAAGGAAAATTACAGGCATATCCCTCAACCGGCGCCAAAGTTATTCCCAATAGAATGTTGCGGATTTCCTATGGAAAACAATCCTAACTATATATACCTACTGGCTATCGGCAGTAGGTAATATATATGTATATATATATACATATATATTACCTACTGGCAGTCGCCAGTGGGTAGTTATAGTTAGGACCTAGTGTCCATAGGAAATCCGCAACATTCTATTTGGAATAACTTTGGCGCCGGTAGAGAAATCTTCGTGCAAATTCTCAAAGAAGATGGCCTGCTCTACTCCAGTCCTTCCCTGAAAGTTTGGGGGTGATTCGTGAAGCGGGGGCCGAGAAAAAATGGGGGTCCCTAAACATGTTTTCACCACGCAATTTTCCATAGGGACCTTTAAGACGGGCTACTGCCCGAACTGCTGAACGGAATTACACCAAATTTGGCAAAAAGGTAGAGTTTGGTTCGCAGATGACACTTTTTGTTAAATGGTCTAAATCCATGCAGTAGTTCCTGAGAAAATCAAAAGTAAAATCATAGATATATCTGAGGATTATACACGTATCCTTACGAGCACAAGCTACCATTTCCCGGGGGCAATGTAGTTTACTATAATGGTTGGGGGGAGCTGTAAGGTGTCCAAAGCCTCGGGATCCACCACTCCCCGGACCTTTATGTATTGTGAGAGGGCCAGTTCCTGCAGTGTCCCGGAGTGAAAATTAAAATATACATTAACAATATGTTCCCTCTGAGAAAATGAAAGATATTGTGAAGATGCTTCCGCAGCCCCGAAACATTACCTTGCTCGTAGTTTCTTTGCCCATATTGATTCTCTGAAACGAAACGAAATATTTCATGAGTGTGCTTTATATACTTTTTGGTTACTTAAAACAGTCTATGGGATCATTTTATTGCTCCTTCCACTTTTAAGTCACGTTTTTCAGTTGACAGATGTTCTCATTTGCACTGTTTTAGTTTGTCACGTGTTTATGTAAACATGCCTCTTTCTATACTTTTTAACTTTCGTATAATTTCTAAAATGCTTTATTTAAACTCATTTTTATTATTAAAGCATTTTGTAGGGGAGGGGCCTTGGACGCGAAAGTGGTGCAAGGGTGTTGTAAATCTGGAACACAGTGTTTTGTTTTACTTTGCTTTCTTTTCTGTCTTGTAGAGGATCCAGGGTAAATATAACGTTTTTTGTACAGCTAGTACCTTTCAACTCTATCACCAAACGGCTTTCTGCCTGTTACCATAGTAACAGTTCATGGAACAGTTAAGTGAGCACAGAGGTTAGAAGTTCACCACACTATGTTGCTAATAGAAATAGTTACTTGGTGGAGTTTTACATGTTTTCCATAGGAACCGTTAGTCATAAAAGAAATCAGTGGAAAGTATAATTAAAATAATAGCAGGGGTTCGCTGGGGCCCTCACAGTCCCGAAGCTTCACTCATGTTGGAAGGGGGGTGCAGTAGGCTGTGGAAATTATATCAGGAAAACAACAATGCGGCTTATTGCGTCTTTTCTTTAATATAATGTGGAATAATGTTTATTAGGCAGTGTTTACTTTTGTTACAGATACAGTCACTTTGTTACAGGCAATTTATTAATATGTAGGACGGTGTGTTCTGTATGTGTACGTGATACAAATTTAACGTTTAATTGGCTAAGGTGTTCTAACAACAATCTTAATGTTCATTTGGGTGTGAACTATTGAAAGTAGAAGTATTTTCTGTGATTCACTTGTGCTCCGGAGAGTTGCAAGGACATGTAATTGGCTTAAATGTTGTATGGGGTACTTTCCTGAGCTTTATGTTGGTTGGTTGCGAACTATTGAAAGTAGAAGTGTTGTCAGCCATTCAATTCCGCTCTGCGGAGTAGGAGGGACATCTGATGGGCTGACGTGTTTTAAGGAGGACTTTCCTAAGCTTAATGTTTATTGGCTGTCAACAGTTGAAAGTGAAAGTGTTTTTAGCGATTCCTTCCTGTTCGCAAAGTATTAGGGTAACATGTTCCAAGCGGGACCTGAAGAAGCTTAATGTTCATTGGCTGTGAAGTATTAAAAGTAGAAGTTTTGGCAGTCATTCCCTCCTCCTCTGCGGAAAAACATGGACATTCTATTGGCTAAAGTGTTCCGAACACAAGTTTGCTCCTTATTGGGTGGGAACGGTTCACTGTTGTCAGTGATTTTGTGACGCAAAGGAGTATGGGAAAAGAAAGTAGTAGAGGGCAGGTTAGGAACACTATTAACTCTGTACACTGCTCATAAGGTGGTGGAGAGGGATTATGAGGGAAAAAATTGTTTTATATGTTTCAAGGGTCATTTATATAATTGCTGTGTGGTGTATAAATCACGGCAGAAAAATGACTGTGTCTTGCGCTTTTTTTTAATCAAGTTTGCGGGTGACATACTTCTCAAGTGTACTATATATTTATAATGTGGTGTTTACTTGGCTGATGGGGAGGTTTGGTTGTGCAGGAAAAAATTGTGAAGGGGAAAGTCTTGACCCCTTCGGTCAGTGGTCACCACTTTTTGGGTGAGACTAAAATTCGCACATCACCATCACAGCACTTCACTGAGTGAGAGAAGGAATACACATGTAAGATACCAGACGCTCAAGGTGGAGTGGCACTTTATTATTCAATCAACAAGCAGAGAGCTAAATGCATATCTATTCAAGCGACAATGTAATTTTCTAAATATGATCCAGACTTTGCTCTGTCTGGTAAGAATGCTGGATGACTAATGCTCAAAATGTCTCAAAGTAATACTGGAATGGAACACATTTAAAAGAACACTAACACAGATGATCAAAGATTCTACACTACTGAGTACAAGAATATGGCACCCAACTGTCTGTGGGGCACACATCTAGAACAGGTCCATTGTTATAGAGTGCACATTTCTATCAGGGCCCTGGATTATGCGGGCAGGGCAAAGAAGGCGTAAGTAGAATTAGCTAAAATAGAACATTCTGCTGCTAATTCAGTGTCAGGTAATAGCTGAGAGTGAGACCAGTCACCTATGTTAAAGGAGCCTACCATACAGGAATATATTCATGAAGAGAGATAGTTTGGAGGGTTAGAGATCTAGAGAGAGAGAGATGGGCTATCTGCCCTGGGAGATCCACAACCTGAGTGAGGCGTCGACGTCCCAAGTCAGATAGTCTTCGGCTAGCCGAGAGAACCTTCCACGCTCATGCAGCTGGGCATCCGCAGGAAAGCTCTGATTTCAGATTTGACAGTTGGGCTTGATATACCCAAAATTGAGGAACTAGGGTTCTATGATGACGCTGGCCCCTGGCCTTTCGGTGCAGGTGGCTTAACCACAAGTGTTTTGGACACCGGAAGGAAATGTTTTCGGTACATTATGTTCTGTACATTTTTAGGACAGAACGTCTTGTACCTTTGAAAGAGAACATTTCCGGAACATCTTGTACTTTTGAAAGAGAACATTTCCGGAACATCTTGTACTTTTGAAAGAGAACATTTCCGGAACATCTTGTACTTTTCTAAGCTAAATGGTTACATGTTGTACATTACTAAAAAAGGACATTTTTCTGTCACGCACATTTCTACATATCTGAAAGTGTGAATTCTTATGATAGATGCTGTTTATTGCTAGAAATTGCTGCTTATACTTGTGCAAGCTATGTTTCAAAATATAACGTTAGCAGGGGTTTCAGGAAGCTGCACCACGTGTACCAGGGCAAGTGTGTGTGTGTGTGTGTGTGTGTTGGTCTGGGAGCTGACAGTGAAGCTAAACACTCTTTTGAAGGCCTATTTTTACCGTGTTTTCTTTGGGACACAGGAACGTGTGTTTGTAAGCCTGCATGCATAGTGGGCCCTGGGGCCTTTGTTTACTAATGGAGGAGGCTAGTTATTTTAGCATTTTCGGATTATTTTTATCACGCGGGGCCTACATCAGACCTTCATGTTACCAAGGCTGTCAGAACTCTCTTTTCTGGTGGTGTTAGATGGTAGAACGGGACCCTCCATCATCTGCCCCCTCTTGTTCATTTATGAACATACTCTTAAGTGAGTATTTTGTTGAATTTTCTGCCAGGGGTGGAATCCATGGCATGTCATTGACATAGCACTAAAAACTGGTGGGTCGAGCAACGTCTTCGTCTGACCTTAGTAGCTGGGTATACTGTTGACCTACTTTGTTGAGCAGGCATTCATACCGGGCAGCTGCAGTGTTGTTACTTAATGTATATCTACCTGGAGGGAGAAGTGGGGCTGGTGGTACTCCAAAGTGTGTGGCAGGTGGTGCTGGATGTGTGCTATTTTGTACTAGCTTGATCATTTGTACCTGTTCTCCATTCCCATCCCCAGGAGCCCGATCCATGCCCTCATATCTTGGTATCTCGTAAATCCCTGTCCTAGCGTAATTCATCCCTACAGCTTTTGTACTCAATTTCTTGACACAGTGACTCCCTAACTGAAAGGCGCAACACAGAAAGACCATAATTCCGACTATTGGTATCATTAGTTTTAGAATAGCAGTTAGCCAGGAGGGCATCCAGTCAAAGTCGAACCAGTTCGTTGGAATAATGTCTGCAGGGGCACCTCCTTCCTCAATCATGTCTTTTCCCAAGTTAGTCAATTCCTCAATGGCCCTTGATATTGATCCGTTGTCCTCGTCGTTCCCAGGTATGAAAGTGCAGCAGGATTTCCCAATTTGATGACACAGACCACCATCTTTGGCCGTTAGCATGTCGAGGAAGTAGCGATGTTCCAGAACCATAAGTCGTAGTGGGCGCAGTTCTTCCCTAATTGCATTTAGGCCATCCCTGGTGCTGTTGATTGCTTTCATGACTTCATAGCGAGTTACTTCCAGCCAGCGGGCATTAGCCTGAGTTTGAAACAATGGGACTGCCCCTCCGAAGAAAAGCTGGGCCTCATTGAAGAGGCGGAATTCTTCTGGGACCTTGCCACGGGCTTCAGTTGCGAAATACTCTGCTGCTCGCCGGTGTCGATGGAGGAATGTCAGGTCACCTGTCATTGGATGTGACAGGATGTGGGACGCATTTGATGTTGGTACAACCAGGTGAATTTCATGCAAAGTCACCAAAGTGCACAGTCCGAGCCATTGAGGAGGTAGTTGGATATAGAGGTGCTCTCCGCAGGCCCAGTAATAATCCATTAAAGTAGTGGTGCCGAACTGCATATCGAAGCTGAAAATCGTGGAATTACAGTCTGTGTTGCGCCCAACAGCCACCGAGCCATTTCCTATGAAACAAAGAGAAGGGTTTTTTAGTTTAAATCCTTTTTTATGTTCTGGCATTCCTTCCCCACTCCATGTGTACCTCCCGCTCTCCTCAGCCCATATTTGATCACACGTATCCCCTTCATTCCAGTCCGCCCACGGGGGTCCCAAGGCTGCCGCCTTACACAAAAACCCTCCGGGGCTCTGCCATTTGTAGTTAAGGTAGACCTGTGCTAGGAGGCGTAGCATTGTTCTATTAGCACATGGGCAGTTGTGTGGGCCTGGGGGGTGTTTAAATGCTACTTCACACCCTGCCCGGGGTTTGAGGTTCGTTATGTACCCTCGTGACTTAATACGACGTTCATGCCACGCTATGTCCTGTACCCCTAACCTTCGCATTTCCTTGAACTCCTCCCTAAGTTCTGCTGCGTCGGTGACAACCTGGTGTACCGTGTAGATGTAATCCCATTTGGTGGCGTTTACAAGCAGCACTACTTTTTGGGCTGAAAGGACCCTAATCTGCCCTAATATCCGGCAGAGGTACAAGTGCAGAAGGCACATGGCTATGTGCGGTGGGACTTCCTTGGGAAAAATCAGTCTGTCAGCACCTACTGCATGGGGAATGTAGGAGCATACGTAGCAAGACTCATTTGTTACTCTTTTCCCTACTGCTGTCATGTCCCTGTACCAGGAGTTGTCCACTAGAGAGGAATGGACTGAATGGTCCCTTACTACTTGGGGCAGGCTGAGCATGGGCCCTAGACCTTCCTGTATTTGCACAAGATGTTGGAATGTTTTATGCCCTGCCTTCTGGTTATTAGCATTCTTGCGGGGGACAAGAGGTTTTGTTCTGTATGGGGCGATAGCAAATCGGCGTGTTCTATGGTGACGGGGAAGGCGTTGGAGGGACGCTAGTTCTGTGGCGTTGGTAGCTATCTTCCAGGGGCTAGTTCTTTCCTCTGGGGTACTGGGTGAGAGTTCAAGGTGTACACTAACGGACATGTTGTTAGCAGTGCTATTTTCTGGGAGTTCAGGACCTAGTGTGTGTTGTGTTGTTGTCTGCTGTTTGAGTGTGACCGCTGGTACGGTTGCTGAAACAGTGGATGGTGAGGTGTTTCTATTGCCTATCTCATTAAAGCTCTTTATAGCAAAAAAATAGACGCACCAATTAAAAGTTATTAGTGCCACTCCAACAATGATACACAGCATAAATGTGACAAGAGTACATAACTTCGCATTGTAACTGCTGTATTCCTGGGTCAGCACGGGCGTGTCTTCTTCTTCCTCTTCTTCTTCTTCCTCGGCAGTGGACGGGAAACCGCTGTCCTCATTCAGGGGGACCATGGGCATGTCTCTTTCCTCTCTTAGTTCATTGTTTATTGTTGCGGAGGCACAGGAGCGAGCTGAACGTCTCGCCGATGTATCCATGTTCTTCGTTCAGCTATCCGGACGGCAGTTGGGGATGAATCAGTCACTGAAAAGGGGCCGTCAAATTTGGGGTCTTTCCACTTCCTGACGTGTCTCCGGATAAAGATCAGAGTTCCAGGACGGATAGGTGGGAGCTCAGTATCGATGGGGCCCTTCTCCTTCCTTCTGGATACCTGGACAGAGAGGAACTGCGCAGCGCGGGTTAGTGTGCACAAGAAGTCATAAAGCTCAGCTTTAACAATCTCAGAGGATGACTCGCTATCAGTTTTGGGCCTGCTGGGAGGGACTGCTACATTTATGGATCGTCCGGTGACAAGTTGGTGGGGTGTGAGGTGGTGATCCGAGCTTGGGGAATTTCTTAATGAGAAGAGGGCCAGTGGGAGACAGTAGAGCCACTTTTTGCCGATGGTGGCGCTAATTTTGCTTATTTTGTTTTTGAGCAGGCCATTGAGGCGCTCACAGATGCCATTACTTTGGGGGTGGTAAGCGGATGTCAGCTTGTGTCTTATGCCTAGCATTGTGGTGAGAGAAGAGAAGATGGCGTTTGAAAAATGGCTCCCGTTGTCAGTCCTGATGGCGGAAGGAATTCCAAAGCGGGAAATGACGTCACGGAGCAGGAATGTGGCTGCTGCTTTGGCATCGCAGTGGACGCATGGTCCAGCTTCGATCCACCGTGAGAAGGGGCATACTACCACGATGAGATATCGGTAATTTTGGCACCGATCAACCATGTCGACATAGTCAAGGTGGAGTTCTTTGAATGGGCCAGAAGGTTTAGGAATAGTGGAGGCAACAGTTTTGAGAGTTGGGTTTGGGGAATACTGTTGGCAAATGATGCATTTATTAACAAAGAGCTGTATCAGTTCATAAGCATTGGGAATGAACCAGTCTGCTTGTAATGTGGTGGACATGTTATCTCGGGAGACATGTGCGGGAAGGTGAAGTTGATCTAATGCTACCTGCAGTAAGGCTTGTGGCATGACAGGTTTTCCGGACATGGTCTGCCTGTAAATAAAATCAGCAGGGTCCTGCTGTACTCCCCTCTTTTTCCATATCTCTTTCTCTTGTGGTGGTGCACTTTCTTGTATCTCTCTGAGATGCAATTGGGAAATGAAATCGTATTGTTGTGTGTCATCAAGTGGGCAGGAAGCATTTGGATCAATAGGGGTGGTGTTTGTGTCGTTGTTGTTCTCTGTGTGTGTTGTCAAGGGTACACTGTCTTCATTTGTCTTTGTCAGTTCTGTTGGTGTTCTAGCTTGGGCAAGTAAAATTGGGGTGTTGTGCGGGTCATGCTCAGTGAAAGGTAGGGGGGGTCTGGCTGCAGCTTTGGCTGCCCAGTCTGCCAGAGCGTTGCCTCTGGACACAAAGTCTTGTCCATTCGTGTGGGCAGCACATTTGACAACGGCTACCTCTGTTGGAAGTGTCAGGGCTTCTATTAGTTCTTCCAACAATAGTTTGTGACATACCGGTGTTCCATCTGATTTGAGGAATCCGCGCCTTTTCCAGCGCAAGATGCTCGAGTGTGTTGTTGTTGTGACATATGCAGAGTCTGAGTATACAGTGATGCGGTCACCAGCCCCGTTGTTTAAAGCGGCAATTAGTGCCACTAATTCAGCGGCTTGGGCGGAGTAGTGCGATGGCAATGTAATTTGTTGTACAATGTCTAGGGAGTCAGAGGACTCATGCTGCTGAGCCCTAACCACTGCGGCTCCTGTGTATCTGATCCCTGTTTCTTGGTCTATTGTGGAGGACCCATCTACAAAATATACAGTGCTGTTTGGCAGAGGGTCCTCTTTTGCTGCTCCTGACTCATCGGGACAATATGTGGCACAGTCATGGGTGTCATCATCGGATGCGGCAATGGGATGGGCAAAGAATGTGGCTGGGTTGACTGTGTGACATTTGACAACCTTCAGGGTGGGCAATGACAGTATGACTTCATAACCTGACACTCTTTGTGTTGTCAATGTTGTTTTGGCTTTCTGAATTATGGCAAAGACAGCGTGCTCAGTGTACAGTGTCAACGGGGATCCCATGACAATGGGTGTGCTTTTATCCACTGCAAAGGCTGCCGCAGCAAGAGCTTGCTCGCAGGGGTAATGACCTTTCATGACTGAATCTAGCATTCCGCTGAAGTAAGCAAGGGGCTTGTGGCCCATTGGGTATTTCTGGGTGAGGACGGCAGTCATGACCTGGCCATTGCAGTGGGTAAACAGGTAGAATTCTTTTGTGTAGTCAGGTGTGCCTAACACTGGTGCGTTTGTTATTTCATCTTTGAGTTGTTTAAAGGATGCTGCCATTTCAGGGGTCCAGTCTATTTTGTTGCGTCTGTCTTTGGCTTCTTTAACTGCTTTCAACAGAGGGGCAGTTATTGTGGAAAAATCAAAGACCCACTGGCGGACATAGTTCACTAATCCTAGGAACTTTTGCATGTCTTTGACAGTTTGGGGCTCTGATGTCCCTTTGATGGCTTCAACTCTGTCTGGCGTGACCCGTCTCCCTGATGCTGATATTAACTGACCGAGGTATTGTACTTCTGTTTGGCAGTACTGAAGTTTGTTTTTGTCCACCTTGTAGCCTCTGTGAGCTAGTGTGGTGAGCAGAGAGACTGTATCAGTTCTGCACTGGGATTCTGTAGTGCTGCAGAGCAAAATATCATCGACATACTGCAGTAAGGTACTGTGACATTGGAAGTTCGATAAGTCCTCTTTGACAACGCGGTTGAACACGCTCGGGGACTCACAGTATCCCTGAGGCAAACGCCTGTAAGTCATTTGCACCCCGCCGAATACGAAAGCCAATAGGTACTGACTGTCTGGGTGGAGGGGGACGCTGAAAAATGCATTTTTCAGGTCGATCACCGAAAAGTATTGTGCATTCGGGGGAACATTGGTGAGGATGACGGAAGGGTCTGGGACAATGGGAAACTCTGGTACCACTATGTTGTTGATTGGGCGCAAATCATGAATTAAACGCCACTGATTGGTTTTGCCCTTGCGCACCGGAAAAAGACAGGTGTTAACTGGAGATACACATGGGTATATGACTCCTTGATCTAGCAGGGCTTGTATTGTTGGGGCAATGCCTTCCTCTGCTTCCTTGGAAAGTGGGTACTGTTTTATTCTGGGTAGGATCGCGCCTTGTTTCAGAGTTATCTTAAATGGAGTGGCAGAACGGATGAGGCCCACGTCATTAGGACCGGTGGTCCACAGGTGTGGCGGGACTTGGGCTAAGTCAGCTTCACGCACTGAGTCATATTTCTGCGGGGCAGTGGGTGTTCTTTTTTCCACTGTCGCTGACAGGGGTACCTCATACTTGTAGACAATCTCTGTTATTGGATAGTTATCAGGATCACCAAAGAGCTGTTCATCTGAAATGTCCCTCACTTGGTGTCCGGGCTCAATGAAAATCACACAGGCCCATGAGCGCATATTGGCATCTCCTGCTATGAATACCCCGTATGTAGGTGTAATGTGGAGAGCCCGTATGCCTAGGATCATGCTGTTGTCCCATATCTGAAAGTGCTGGGACTCCGGGCGAAAGAGAAATTCCTTGGGGAGCTGGACAGTGCGCTGGTGTAGTTCGGGTGTGTTGGCTACAATGATGTGTACCGCAGTGGAGAATGCTTGTTCGTCCACAGGGCGAGCCCTCATTTGATCTGTCAGGGAAGATTGAGCAGTGAGTGCCATCATTCTTGCTAAGGGTGTGCCAGGTATAGAGCAAACCATTGTTCCGTTCTCATGGAAGTGAATGGTCATGTTCAGTTTAGCCATTAGGTCTCTCCCTAGAAGGTTGACAGGAGAGTGTGGTGAATAAAGCAGTTGTTGCTCTAGCACCCGGTCTCCTATTTGTAGGGGTACTGGCTTTGTAAAGGGGACCCTTGCTATTGCCCCAGAGAATCCCTGTGTGTCCGCTACTTGATCAGAAATAGGCAGGTGTCCGCCTGTAATGCAGGAGTACGTGGCGCCTGTGTCAATGAGGAAGCTATATGTTTTGTTATTTATCGTGACCAGGACGGTGGGGTCATCTTCACCGCTCATGATGCATGATAAAACTGGGCACACAAGAGTTGTCTGTGGGCTGTCCTAGCGTGAGTATTGCTGGATGGTGCCTTGTGCAAATGGGTTATTGGAAGTGACTACCACACCACCTGGTGGTGGGGCAGCTTGGGCTTGGGGCATCATTTGGTATGAGGGTGACTGTTGCTGCAGTTGCACGGGACCTTGCATCATTGTGGATTGCTGTTGAGCTTGGGTCATTACAGGTGTCTGGAGCTGTGCTAGCTGCATGTTCTGCTGTGGTGCTTGTTGGGCATAAGTGTACACCATCTGGGGTGCCTGAGCATACATTTGTTGTTGTGGTTGGAACTGCAGGGGTGCTTGCTGGGCGGGACCCATACCTTGTTGGCCTTGGTCTCGAATCCTAGAGCGACACTCTCTTAGCAGGTGCCCCACTTTGTGACAATAGAAGCATGTACGTTGGCCTGACTGTAGTTGGGCCCTTTGCTGTCCGTTGCCCCTTCCCTGCATCCCTGTATTTCTATTGTTGTTGTAATACTGATGTTGGTCATTACTGTAGGCAGGTTGTGGTGCTAGATACTGCACCGGGGGCTGCTGTTGGACGTACTGCACTGTGGGCTGTTGCTGGGCTTGCACATACTGTACTGTCTGTTGTGGCGGAGTCTGCACATACTGTATGGCTGGCTGTGGTGAAGTCTGTACGTACTGTATGGCTGGTTGTGTTTGTGGCGGCTGTGCCTGTGTATATTGTACGGCAGGCTGCTGCACTTGCTGGGGAGTGGGCTGGGTACTGTTGGCGAGCACATTTCGAGCTTCCTGTGGAAAGGTGGCGACAGCTGTCATTTGGCTGACTGGTGCCGCCAGCATGAGATTGTCCACTGTATCCTTTTTCCTATTAAGCTTCTGCTGTACTAGCTTTGCAGCTGCATTTTCAATGGCTAGTTGTCTACTTTTTTCCTGTTCTATTTTCTTTTTGCAGAAATGTATGATGTGGTCCTGTATCTCAGGCCATGGTTTTGCTTCCATGGCTACTACCCCATCTAATTTCTCCTGCACGTCGTCTGGCAGTCCCCTCTTCACCATGTGGTAAAAGAGCCTGCTGTTCCCTCCGGTTGTATTCCAGGAGTCACCTAGCTCTTGATGCCATTTTTCTTTCATTCTAGAAATGAAATTGATAGGGTCCTCATTTGTTTGCATGGTCAGAGACATGAGAGACCCGATATCGGGAACATCGGGGTATTTTAATTTCAACTTAGTCCAGACTGCCGCCCTTATTTTATCAAATGGTTCCCCATCATATTTTGTCTCGTTCATTGTTATTAGTCCCCTACTGATACTTGTGAAAATTTCTTCAGCTTCCCCTCCCATGATGGATATAAGCAAACTTTTCATGTCTCCAATCCCTGGTTTGGTGCCTGTGGTATTCTTCTCTAAGGCCACTATCCATTTGCTGGCACCCTCTGTGAGGGGTGGAAGGTTCTTTTTAATGGCTTCCTTCTCTGTATAGGACCAGCAGTTATATATGGCGGGGGCCCCTGGAGTTTTGTATATTAGCGGCATCTGGCGGCTAATCCCTACACCTGGATACTTCGGTCTTGTGGTGTCATACCTTATGGCATATTTCTGCCAAATGTCGAGACTGGCTCGCATATAGTCGTAGTCCCAGTCTTCATCCCCTACACCCTCCAGGATACATTCTACAGCTGTGGCCATATGCTGTGGTTCGAAAGACCCTTCCCTCGGCCAGGGGATCATCTGCGGGGCCAGGGACTCTGTCCAGCCGGCCAGGTTGTCTGTGAAGGGGATGACAGCGAAGTCTGAATTCTCACCTATCTCCACTATTTGGTTGGGGGTAAGGTCCTTGTCCCTCAGGGCGCAAGGCCTGCTAAGGAACATGCCATTGCCTGTTCTAGCTCGAGTTTTTCGCATGGACGCAGTGCCAGTGACTTGGTATTTGATGGGAGCGTCATTGCCCGAGGCATCGTATGCGATGTCCTCTGGTCGTCCGTGTGTTCCTAATACTGCAAGTCTTTGTACCTCTGTTTTTCTCTTTTTCTTGGCCCCACCCACACCTCCCGAGTTTTGGAAGTCCTGATGTTGGTAGAATGGGTTTGCTGATGTGTTTGCTCCACTTATGGCGTGTGGCTGGCTGGAGGAATTTGTTATGGCTGTGGCGGATGGTGGGGCAAACGGGTCGACTACAGGTGCGGGACGCCGTGGGGGTATGTCTGGGGGTGTGGGCTGGAGCTGAGCTGTTCCAGCTGTTGTATGTGTATTGTCGGGTGTAGCTGTCTGGCGACAAAGGGAGGGGGACCTATGGTAGTTCACTTCCGGCCGCCCCTCATAATCTCTTATGTCCAGGGAGGGATCCGCACTTGGCAAAGGTATGAATGGGAGAAGGGCCGTCTGCTGTGAACTGTTGCCTAGTTCCCCATCCCCTCCCATGCTTTCAAAGATGCCTGCGTGTTCGGAGTGTGGTCGCAAAGTGTTCATTGTTGCCTGGGTATTTGGTGTGTGAAAGTGGCCAATCTTGAGGGTGTCGGACAATCTTTCACTTATCTGCTCTAATTTTAATGAGGCGCGTCGGACTACCGAGGTTATATCGTCGTGTTCAAGGCTGTGTGGCCCTTCTCGGAGGAACACATCAGGTCGTGCATTTCCATTGGGACTGCACTCTAAACTTTTATTGAATTCTGTGGCTGCTCTCCAATTGTCATAATGGACTAGATATGGTGCTGGTGGGCCCTGTACTTCTCTTTCCTTATTCTGTTGTTGAACAGTGGAGAATGAGATCAGTGGCTCCCCTGTGCGTGGACCGCAGAAGGGCATATGGTCTCGTGAGGTGGCCTCCTGCTCCGGGAGTTGTGGAGTAGTCATGTTACGGAGGCTGTTCAGATCGGGGTAGTGAGGGAGTGTTTGGCGAGGCGAGTCGGATGAGTGGTGAGATGACGTGCGTGAGTTGTTTGATGAGGTGACGGACACATTGTTGGTTGCCTCCTCTCCTTCCTCGACAGGCAGGGCTGAGACAGAAGTGGGATTCAGTTGTAGTGAAAACTGCGCATTTATTTGCCCTGGTAACCCTGGCACTGTGGCGTGCAAAATTGGACTGCCACAGGTGACCGGTGTACCTGGTGGGGGACTAACTAGAGCCGGAGCTGACGCTGTCTCGAGTGTTGTTGGGCCACTGCTGGTGCCGGGTGGTGTCAATGACGCAGTACTACCGTCACCACCTGGTGAAGGGTGTTCGGGTGTGGAAAAAAGGTCACTTGGGAGTTGGTCGTATCCGACAGTGGGTAAGGAGTTAGTTGTGCTCTGTACATCTAGTTCTTTGTCCTTTGCTGATCCTCGGGCAGGGTACATGCCACTGGCCTGATATGGTGGGGGCGCAGAAGGTGCAGTGGGCAGGGTGGCAGGATGCTCTTGCGTGTTTTCTTTAAAAATACGCCAGAGAGCCAAGGTTTCTTTCCTTTTTTGTAATTTGGTTCCAGAATATTTGGTGTTTAGAAACGTGGTGGCGTGCTCGAGAGTATTTACGTTAAAAGAGCCTTCAGAGGGCCACGGATAATCCATATTCTGTGTTAATTTGTGAAGCTCCCTGCAGTGTTTGAGTATGCGTTTTTCTTGGGCACTGAAAGTTTTCAGGACATGTTGGAGTGGTGTTGCCATGACAAGATAATTGTGGGCCGGCAAGGCAGGGGTTCTGATGCGGGGTATTGGCCACGCTTCTCTAGAGATCAGGCACGAGTTCTTCTGCTACTCCTGCTAGGGCGTGGTCATAAACCTCCTTTTGCAACTCTCTATTTTGTGTGGGGGTGCAGCCAGGGAACTGGAGTTGGCCACCAAAGCAGGCGTGTGCTATCTGAGACTGGAGTGGATGTCTGGGGAAGAATCCTGACAGGATTGCTGGTCCTCCCAAATCTGCAAGATGCACAATAAAATATATGTGATAGCCGTGCGGTGTTTTATACACGGTGGGATTCTGTATCCTATTCATGAGGTTACCTAGTGCCTATATGGTTGCTGCAACCCTGTGTGGGATACCGTCTGATGTATGTATGAGAGACTGAGCACCCCTGCCTGGTTGTTTTTGTCGCCTAGTTGTTGTTAGGGCTGGGGTCGGTGGGCTGTGAAGTTTGTGCAGGACTATAATCGTGAGGAGGCAGGTCTCTGATGAGTTCTTCTCCTACTTCAGTACAGACGATGTTGTAGAGTATGACTCTTAACTCTATTTCGTCCGGTCCCCTGTATTTTCCCTCTGGGGAGAAGTCAGGGAATTCAAGATTGTGACGGGCAAAGGCGTTGCGAATTTTGCTTTGCAGTGGGTTCCGTGGCCAGGAGGACTCGAATACAGTGGGAAGTTCTAGGCCTGGGGATAGTAGGCGGATCCTTATATAGATCCACTCCGGAGTTCTATGCACTGACGTGCCAAATATTCGTTTCTCGTACACTGCCTGGAGAGCCTGCATGGGGTTTGTTTCCTGTGATTTGATAGGCAGGTGATGCAGAGGTGTAGTGAGTGCTGCTGTGATCCTTTACTATGGGGGCGGTGGTGCGTGGAACTGTTTGTGTGGGAGAGCCTTTACTGCAGGCTCGGCGGGGCGTGAAAATGCTGGTGCGAGAGATAGAGTGACGTGACGAGGGTAGGCGTAAACGATATTGAGTGCCCGAAATATTGAGAGAAGAACAGTGCTACTGAGGGGTGTGACGTGGACGAAACAAGAGGGGTGGCCGTCAGAAATGCCTACAACGTTATTGTTTATCAGGAATATGGTGATATGATCAGTGGGATGATCGCACATTCCCTTATGTGAAAGTTGGAGCAGTGTGATCATCCCCTTATGTGAAAGTTGGAGCAGTGTGATGGACTCTGCAGGTTGTGGCAGGATGCTGGGGCCAGTATTTTATGAGGGATCAGACAGAAGTGCTCTCAAAAGGGGTAATGTATCTTCGTTGGGGCCGGATGGTTGAGGAGAGTTAGGTCCTCTTCCTACTGGCGGTGGGATGTATACTATTTCATCAAATGTGGTACCTGACAGTATTGCTTCTAGTGAGAAGTCGTCGTTAATGGTGAGAATTGAATCTCGTGAAGATTCGTCGTCAGTGATGAGAATGGGTGGGTACTGTGGGCATTCAGAGGGAAGTGAGTGGGGAACAGATAGGGTGGAAGAGCCAGAACTAGAGGTGTCCTCTGTATATAAGTGCTGAGGGCCAGCGGTGTCTGGGGATGGTGGGGTAAGAGATATGTCTGGAATGTTATCAAGAGCTTGGGTGGAGATGTTAAGTTGGGTGCCTGGTGTAAAGTTAGCTCCTAAAAGTGTCCAGGCGTCTGTGAGTAGGGTGCGGTGTTTGTCGGTAAGGGATGTGAATTCGTTGGTTACGGAATTGTGAAGTAGGTCAGGTATGCCGTGAAGGAACTGAATGGTACACTGGTGAATGTGTGGGGGGCTAGTGGACATTACGGAAATAGGCGGGTGTAAGGCATAACACGTATAGGCAAGGGATGTAGGGAGGCAGGGGAGGATAAATGGAATCTTCCCTCCTCTTGGCAATCAATTGTGAAGCAAATGATTGGCACAAAGTGGGTGTTGTATGTGTGGAGAAAGGAAGGGCAATGCGGGAAAGGCAATGCGACCAATGCGGCGTGCGAGGAGTGGGGTATTTATAAGGCGTGTGATACACTATACGTAGGTGAGGGACAAGGCAGAGATATGAGTAAGGGAGCAATGTGGACAAGGCAGAGATATGAGTAAGGGAACAACGGGTCACAGGGAAGGGACTTGGTGTCGTAGTCACAAAGCACAGCTGCTACTTACACAAAGCACATGAATGCAAGAGCACACGTGACATAGAGCAGGGCAAATGAACAAAACATGAAATGGAGAAGGTCAATAATCAACATAGTACGTAATGAACAACATGATGACAGCACAATAAATACTGATGAAATACAGAGGATGCATCCTGAAGTAAAACGATGTAGAAGAACAGATGAATCACCAAGATATAAAAGAACGATCTAGATATTAAATCTCACTACTTGAAGATCAGAGCAATGACCAATATATGAAATAAAAGAACAATGTAGAAAAGAAATTATCCAGGTATGAAATGTCACTGTTTGACAATGTGATCTATAACCAGAAGATGTCCACGGGCTGGGTATGAAATTCCAGTAATGGAAGAACAGAGAACAGAGAAGTCAGAAGTAGCAATGCTGGCAACGGACGGAGTGGAGTATTGAGTGAGCGAAAGAATGAACGTTACCAATGTAAAGATGCAATCAGGAGAGCGAGAGGGAGACAGCGTAAAACAATGTCAGCAGCAATGATAGGAAAACACTGTCAGCAGCAATGATAGATGTTACGAGGAGGGAGGGAAAGAACAGGGTGGCGTGAATGAAAGAGGTAGGTATGGATAGGGAGAGAGAGGAGTGTTGAAGTGGCAGTGAGGAAAAGAATGAACGAGGAGCACGGAAGAGGAGAAAAGAGGAGCGAGGGAAAATGTGCAGTGTTAAATGTTAAGGAAGGGCGGGGGCTGTTTCGGGGGAGCTGTGAGGCAGAGTGGCGCCGCTGCGCCAGGGGAGGAAGTGAGCCGGCGAGGTGCTGTATGAACCACAGAGAGCACAGAGCAGTTCCTCTTGCCGCTGGTGTGAAGTGCAGGAAGTCCGTGGGCGTTGACTGGGGCGTTGGCTGTGTGGCGGTAGGGGCAGCAGGGAAATGTACAATAATACAGCTAGACCGTGTAAAAATAGGTCTGGAGGAAAGTAAAGCGAAGGCAGAGCCCTCATTGAGGGGGGGTGGGCAGGACCGCTGAGAAGTGGAGTGAAGGGAGGGGTGGGTGTTATAGTAGTAATTTAGCAAAGGACTGAAGGGAAGTAGGCAGTGGTAAAGGTAGGTGGCAAGGATGCCAGAGTGTGAAAGTCAGAGTCAAACGACCCCCAGTGGAGAACCTTGAATCTCCGACCCTGGATAATCCCAGGGGACACCCAGCTCCCAAGACTCGACTTGGAAGAGGGATCAGGAACCTGCCCACAGAAAAGGGGCAGGGTGGGTCTCAAACCCGAGTCAGGACCTGTAATGTCCGGACCACACCCAGCTCGCAGACTTAAACTGCCGAGAGGGATCAAAAAGCTGGGGGTAGTTGACAGCAAAGAAGTAACCACAGAGGCGCTCTCCTCGGCCTGGAACCGACAGAGAGAGAATTGTCTGACACCGACAAACCACAACCCACAACAGCACTTGTTAAGAACAGATATGTGCAAAAATGAGGCGCAGAACCATTGACATGAAAAACCGTAATGACAAGTTGGAAAATGTGACCACTGAGGGTTCTTGGATCGTGACCATGTGAAATTCTGTGGGGGGGGGGGTCAGGAGTCTAGCCCAGAACCAAGCACACGGTGCCCGCACACAGCCAAGTAGCCAACACCGGGACCCAAGGGGGAAAAATAAAACGTTCCTTGACTCACCAGTGGTAGGCAAGAGGCTGCGGCGGGGACACCCAATGCGGCTCGTGGAAGACCACCGAATTCCTCCTCAGAATGGATCAGGCAGGTACGATGAGGTTGGGCGCCACGTGTGAAGGGAAAAGTCTTGACCCCTTCGGTCAGTGGTCACCACTTTTTGGGTGAGACTAAAATTCGCACATCACCATCACAGCACTTCACTGAGTGAGAGAAGGAATACACATGTAAGATACCAGACGCTCAAGGTGGAGTGGCACTTTATTATTCAATCAACAAGCAGAGAGCTAAATGCATATCTATTCAAGCGACAATGTAATTTTCTAAATATGATCCAGACTTTGCTCTGTCTGGTAAGAATGCTGGATGACTAATGCTCAAAATGTCTCAAAGTAATACTGGAATGGAACACATTTAAAAGAACACTAACACAGATGATCAAAGATTCTACACTACTGAGTACAAGAATATGGCACCCAACTGTCTGTGGGGCACACATCTAGAACAGGTCCATTGTTATAGAGTGCACATTTCTATCAGGGCCCTGGATTATGCGGGCAGGGCAAAGAAGGCGTAAGTAGAATTAGCTAAAATAGAACATTCTGCTGCTAATTCAGTGTCAGGTAATAGCTGAGAGTGAGACCAGTCACCTATGTTAAAGGAGCCTACCATACAGGAATATATTCATGAAGAGAGATAGTTTGGAGGGTTAGAGATCTAGAGAGAGAGAGAGAGATGGGCTATCTGCCCTGGGAGATCCACAACCTGAGTGAGGCGTCGACGTCCCAAGTCAGATAGTCTTCGGCTAGCCGAGAGAACCTTCCACGCTCATGCAGCTGGGCATCCGCAGGAAAGCTCTGATTTCAGATTTGACAGTTGGGCTTGATATACCCAAAATTGAGGAACTAGGGTTCTATGATGACGCTGGCCCCTGGCCTTTCGGTGCAGGTGGCTTAACCACAAGTGTTTTGGACACCGGAAGGAAATGTTTTCGGTACATTATGTTCTGTACATTTTTAGGACAGAACGTCTTGTACCTTTGAAAGAGAACATTTCCGGAACATCTTGTACTTTTGAAAGAGAACATTTCCGGAACATCTTGTACTTTTGAAAGAGAACATTTCCGGAACATCTTGTACTTTTCTAAGCTAAATGGTTACATGTTGTACATTACTAAAAAAGGACATTTTTCTGTCACGCACATTTCTACATATCTGAAAGTGTGAATTCTTATGATAGATGCTGTTTATTGCTAGAAATTGCTGCTTATACTTGTGCAAGCTATGTTTCAAAATATAACGTTAGCAGGGGTTTCAGGAAGCTGCACCACGTGTACCAGGGCAAGTGTGTGTGTGTGTGTGTGTGTGTTGGTCTGGGAGCTGACAGTGAAGCTAAACACTCTTTTGAAGGCCTATTTTTACCGTGTTTTCTTTGGTGCACAGGAACGTGTGTTTGTAAGCCTGCATGCATAGTGGGCCCTGGGGCCTTTGTTTACTAATGGAGGAGGCTAGTTATTTTAGCATTTTCTGATTATTTTTATCACGCGGGGCCTACATCAGACCTTCATGTTACCAAGGCTGTCAGAACTCTCCTTTCTGGTGGTGTTAGATGGTAGAACGGGACCCTCCATCAAAATTCAGTCTAGGTTTGAAACAGTTTTTATTAAGCAAATACAAATAAACTTTCTTCAGAAACTGTCGCTGTATATATGAAATGGGTGAGAATTAAAAATGGAATTTCATAAAATATCAGTTAAGCGTGGCCACACCCTCCTTTTTTCTGCTACAGTTTGTAAAAGGGTTACCCCATATTGTTGATAAGGTAAGAGGGCATCAGTTACTTTCAGATAAAGTAGAATAGAAGTGCTACAGCAAACACCCCCGCACTACATTATTTGAGGTCAAGAAAACAAGTAAAAAACAGTTAAATACAAGTGACTTCATATTACATAGAAATGTATGCATTATTATTTTTCAAATTTGTATTCTGTAGAATTCAGGAACGTTCTGTCGTAGTGCTTAGAGGTTGCACACTGTTCCGCTAACAAAACACATACTTACTTAAGAATATATAGGATGGTACTCTTATAATATACAGTACTGGTCCTATATATTCTTTAGGGAGAAGGTGAATAGGATCCACAAATAAGAATAGAAATTAGAAAATAACATTCAGAAATGTAGGGTTTATTAAATATTTGAAGTAACAAAGTATGCATGATAGCTATATTTTTTATCCTGCAATTCCGTAAAATATGTTTCTTGATGGCGCTGAAAAATCTCCTATTCCTCTTCTGTAACAATAGGACAATCTATTACAATATAACGATTGATACCATTGTTACAGTAAAAAGAAAAGGAAAATAAAGTTATCTATTTAACAGAACATCCATAATGAAATACTTTCGAGCGGTAAATATTTACTGAACTTCTTTTCTCCGGGAGGTGAAAAAGTTTGATCTTCGTGGCGACAGGTCATAAACTCCTCTGAGATCATGACTGTGAGAATTATAATATATATATTTTCCCAGTATATGATCACAAGGGGGGAACAGACTAAAAACCAAAAGCCGGTGACGTTGCTTATATATCTTTACTCTTTGTGCCGGCGTGTCATGAACTCCACTGAGATCAACATAACTGTTAATGTTATAATATACATATTAACAGTATATGATCTCTAGGGGAAAACACAGTAACAACTGGAAGATGACGTTGATTGTAAATGCTTAGGGTTTGCGCCGACGGGTCAAAAACACGTCTCAAGCGAAGTACAGTGTCAATATTATAATATAGAAAGTCGCAATATATAAGCTGAAAAGAGCCAGAAAAGGAGCAATGTTTGTTGTAATCTATATGTTCCTGAAAACAAGCTGCTGACGTTACAGAGAAAAAGCGAAAAACATGCAATACCATTTTTTTCTAGATATAAATGTTTAAATATTGACAAATAGCCACAAATTATAAGTAAGTACTATGCCTATGCCATATTAAAACAACTTGCAACTCCAAAATATGTTTGTTGACGCAAAAGAATCTGATGCTAGAAAAGGGAACCTGCATCACAGATTGGCAACTCAGAAATAACTCGCGAAAACTAAACTAATTGCACAGTAGGTGTGGTTTATATAGCTTTTGGTTCTTTAATAGTCTATGGAAGGAAGATTTGCTCCGCCTATGTAGATGTCACATTTTACAGTTTACACGTGCTGACTTTTTAACTGTTTTACTTCTGCACGTGTTGGGAAAAGTTACAAACTGTGAAGCTGTAAAGGTTTCGATTTCCATAGTAACACGTATAAGGTCATTATTATCTACATACGTTGGAGAGTTTAAAAAGTGTTATTCAGTAAACTGGGTTTTTTGCATTCTCATGATTAAATAGAAGACATAAAAAAAATATTGTTTACAATAGAAGAAAAAAAAGATTAATATTTGTTATTACTATGCTTCTTAATTAAAAAAATGCCAGCATTTGTAAATCGTAAAGCTACGCTCGGAAAGGTGTGCTGGCACTTGGGGCGTTGGGAAGATTAAGCAAGTTATTACTTACAGTGAGATAGTGGTAGGGTAAGATGTCATAGTGTATGAAATGGGACATGGCTTGAGAACTGGTCTCTACAACGCACCTGTACGGTATTGAATAGAAAGACATGCTTTGCTAGTAGAGACCAGGACTTTCAGGATTAAAAAAGACCAAATTGCTCAACATACGTCACAGAGTGTGTTTTAAAATACTCTTTCATATTTAGACGGACAGGATAAGTTACTGTGTGTAGCTTTTCTTCTCTATGTAAATATGTCCCCATCATACACAATACTTAGGGGCCCATTAGGATGGCGGGCGGATTGCCCCCGCCAGGCTGGCGGTAGCCACCACCGGCCTGGCGGGGGCAATCTGCCCGCCATGCTCACATAAATGACCACCCGCCATATTAGTACTGCAGGTGGGACCGTGGCAGACGGAAAGACCATCCGCCGCTTTTCCGCCCTGGTCGCCTTGCGGCCGGGGCGGAAAAGGTTTAATATGGTGGCGGTGTCTATTAGACACCGCCGGCCATATTACCATGGGCTTAGTTAGATGCCTTTCCATGGTGGCGATGCCGCCACGGAAAGGCATGCGATCTTCACTCTGGGTGCCCCCTGTGGGCCCCCAGAGTGAAGGAGAGGTGGGGCGTGGTACCCCCCTGCATTTGCATTAACAAAGCGGCAGGCACCGCGCGGTACATGCTGCCTTGTTAATGCAAATGCATTCGTGCATTTTTAGCATTGTGGCAGGCGGTGCTGAGAGCAATGAACCAATGTTTGTTATGCAAGTGGAGTGAAGTACAGCGCTGGAAGCCATCTGTAAGTACAATTAACAAATAATAACAAACATTGGTTCAAAGTGTAAGGTTGAAGAGCAGCCCCACTGTGGTAAGAGGGTCAACGGACTACAAAGCACAGGATGCAGTGCAACATAGCCACGCCCACTGTGGCAGGTGAGAGCGATATTAGACGTGACCCAAAACTGTCTTTCAAACCTTCATGAACATTTGCCTCTGAAGAAAGGATTAACTCCTGAAACGTGTCAGGCTTTCATGTCAGAAGACGGCTCTGTTAGCTGCCTGAAGGAGCAGTGAAATGGATGCAAATAAATGTGCTTATTCAAACTTCGAGTGGTTTTGCTTCACTTGGGCTACCTGCAATTGATTTGGACATATTTCGGCTGTTTGCCCAGCCGAGAAGCGAAGCCCACCTTTGACGAGGGTCCAGTGCAGCCTATGTACAAGGGGTTGCACACACGGGAACGAAGGCAAGTACAGCGCCAACGCAGGTGGTGCTACCTTGAGCACAATTCCCCTGCTGCAATGGCGCTTACAGATGGCTTCCAGCGCTGTACTTCACTCCACTTGGATAACAAACATTGGTTCAAAGTGTAAGGTTGAAGAGCAGCCCCACTGTGGTAAGAGGGTCAATGGACTACGAAGCAAAGGATGCAGTGCGACATAGCCACGCCCACTGTGTCAGGTGAGAGCGATATTAGACGTGACCCAAAACTGTCTTTCAAACCTTCATGAACATTTGCCTCTGAAGAAAGGATTAACTCCTGAAACGCGTCAGGCTTTCATGTCAGAAGACGGCTCTGTTAGCTGCCTGAAGGAGCAGTGAAATGGATTGCAAATAAATGTGCTTATTCAAACTTCGAGTGGTTTTGCTTCACTTGGGCTACCTGCAATTTAATTTTGATATATATATATAGATATATATCAATGACTTTCTGCCACTGACCTGGTCTCATCATTCTGGCGTCACCTTTGAAGTAAAAATCCCCTCTCCAACCCAAAATAGTAAGAACACCACCAGCCCTACTAGGTATCATGTCTGGAACAACGCAGACTACAATGTACTGCCGCAACTACTTTCTTATGCTCAGCCTCACTTTCATCCAACCCAGGGCTCACCTCACATAAATACTCAGAGTGGCTAAGCTCAGCCATCTCCAAATCTGTCCCCCTTAAAAGATCTAAACCAGGCAGGAAGAAACCATCAGCTCATTTGTTTACTGAGGCTCTCCGCCTTGTAAATCAAAAATGCAGAAGGCAGGAAGGGATATGGAGGTCCGAATAGGATTTCTATGAGAAAGAAATCTATAAACTTTCTCTTTCAGAATTGAAAGGCTTACTTATCAAAGAAAAGACTGCTTTCTTTACCCACCAAATTGAATCCTAAACAAACCCTGCAAGGGAGTTGTTTCAGGTAATAAGCAAGCTAACCACACTGACTGAGATAAAAGGAACTAACAATAGTCACATTTTTTGTGACAACAAAGCCAACTACTTCAGCGACAAAGCAGGTAAAATGTTCAGCTTGTTTACTTCATCCACACCTAGAGCAACGACACTCCGATTGTATATGACCTTACAATGATTTGAACATTTTGAATGATCGAACTCTCATCACCCTTCTTGAATTCACTCCCACTACTTCCATGGAAGTGCTTAAGCTCATCCTGTCTACCAAATTGGGATCTCCTTATGACCCTTGCCCTCCTTTATTCATAAGCAGATTCCTAAACCCATAGCTCTTTATTTGACCAACATCTTCAGTGAGATGTTTCCAACTGGAATTTCCCCACTATGTAGAAGAAGGCATCTATCCTTCCACTTCTCAAAAAACCCAATTGGGACCCAAAATTCTGGAATTCCACCTGCTGACCTTCAGAAATGGGAGCTCCCCCCACCCCCAGTCTAAAAAGCAAACAACCTGGGAGTCACAATTGATGACAAGCCTACTCATAGCAAACACATCAACTCAGTCATCTCTTCTTTTTTAACACCCTCAGAATTATCAGGAACATCCTTCCCTTCATTGCCCCAACTTGAAGAAAACAGTAATCACTTTGTTAGTCTCAACAAAGTTAGACTACTGCAACAGTCTAAACCTTCAGAAGCAATATCTGAACAAACTACAGTCTTTACAGAATGCGGCAGCCGGACTACTTCTTGGCCCTTCTAAATTTCATTCAGTCTCCCATGCCATTAAACAACTCCACTGGTTATCGGTAGGTAACCGAATAAAATTCAAGGTGCTTTGCCTTCCCTACAAAGCCCTTCACAACTCTGGCCCAGACTATCTTAAACAAACGCTAGCCGGTATGAACTCAGAAGAGACCTGCAATCGAGAGGATCATTGAATGTTATCTGCCCCATATTAAAGAGACTGAAAGGGGGTGGTAGTTGCTTTGCTTCAGGAGCTTCTAAACTTTGGAGTTTCCTACCCTTCAACATCAGAGCCGCTCCCTCTTTATTAACCTTCAGAAAGCTTCTGAAAAACTGGCTCTTTAACATCTAGCATCCACTTCAGTCTCTGTATTTGTTATGCCGAGTCAGTGCCAAAACACTGTGGGTATCCATGGGCATTAAAAAAAGATGATAAACATAACGTCTGTCTGTGTTTTTTTTTGTTTTGTGGCATAATAAAACTTTTGCAACAATATTTCCCCTTGAGTGTGCAACTTCTGCTTGCTGGAAAAAAATATTTAGTGAGCCATCCCTCATGAGTTGCTGCACCTGCTATGTAAACAGAGTGGCAGCTCTCAGGATATATATATATATATATACACCATCAATTGCTCTGTTCGCGGTCCAGGCGCTGCTTAGGGCTGTGTCTAACCTTGCAGTTGAGCAAACCGCCACCAATTTCACCACACTTCCTTTGCAGAAAGAAACGGGTCGCACCTCAGCAATTGTATTTCAAAGTTCCAAAACAATTTATTTCACGAGATTCCAAGCATCCAAACACACCAACCATGGGGGCGTTACAGTGAACAAGATCTCAGCAGAGATCGAAACGCGTTGGTGTGTTTGGGTGTTTGGAATCTCGTGAAATAAATTGTTTTGAAACTTTGAAATACAATTGCTGAGGTGCGACCCATTTCTTTCTGCAAAGGAAGTGTGGTGAAATATATATATACATAGGTCTGTAAGTGGGTGTGTGAGTGTATCTGTGTGTGGGTGCATGAATTTCTAAGTGGGTCTGTGAGTGGGTGCCTCGTCTATGAGTGGTTTTGTGAGAGACTGCCTGAGTCTCTGAGTGGGTCTGTGACTAGGTGGTCATGCGGCCCCACTATGGGCCTTATACAGCCCCAGGGTCACCTCATGCAGATCAACTGATATATATGGCCCTGTGGACTGCCCCCCCCCAGGGCTGGCTCATGCTACTTCCCAGCAGGCCAACCTCTAGGACATAGCTGTTTGCTTTGATTTGGCAGGAGCTTTGACAGCTTCCGCCAAGTCTGAGAAAACACGGACTCCACTCTCAGCAATGAAGAGCTGTGAAATAGGCCTGGGCAGAGCTGGCAGAGTTTCAAACCTCAGACTTCCACATAGTTTAAGACAACTCTGTGCAATTGTACGCAGTTTTGCAAGCTGGTGGAGTTGTATTGTATATGCCAGGTTACAAAACATGATCCTTACAGCACTGTCAGTTAACTCTTCTGCATTGAATATTTGTTCTACTCCTGGATCAAAGAAAAAATATATACCAGACGTTTGAAAAGTTTTAAATTAGTTAACCTCCATGATAAATTATACGATATACACAAGAGTTTTCGAAAAGCAGGACACACCCTGTGACTCACCTTCTATCGCTGAAATGCTTCAGAGGTCTCCAGACTTCTGGAATATGATCCTTGCATATGGACGCAGGTCCTTGTTGGAGCTTGCCGTGCAGGGCTGCCAAGAGTTCGTGTTATGTAGCGGGGACTGCTCCCTGCCCAGGTCCATGTCTATGTAATTCACGGGGGAGTCCCCAGGAGGCTCCTTGCATTGCTAAGCATGCATGCTCATGTTGTTAAAGGAGGCTGAGCTGTGGTGCTTGCCATCCTCGGTGGAGGGAAGTGGGGTGGGTGCATAGGCAGTACTGGGGTGCTGGAGAAAGTATCACAGCTGAGCCACAGCCGACTATGCGGGACTACTCGTACCACCCTGGCATTGTGGGGGCTCACGCTGGCCCTGGTGAAGTTGCTGAGGCCAGCACCCTGGCCTGACAGTGGGGCAGGAGCCATGAGATCTAGATGGTTCTGAAGGGCTGCAGGCTTGGGAAAGAACAAGTTCTTGAGCATCTTATGAAAGCCACCTCAGTGTACGTGCTCTGCGCCTGGCCTGCGGAGTGCCCATTTTTGCAAGTGCAGCTCGGTACTCCTGAAGGCAATGCTAAACCTATGCTCATGTGGCCTGGTAGCGTGTAGGTGCAGCAGGTGGAGTGGTCCAGGGCAAGCTATGCAATAGGTACTGTGTGCGCTGCCAAGGCTTGCGGGAGTCTCCGCATAGTTGTCAGTTTGTAGCACAGAGACAAGCAGGGTTTTAAGTTAGCACTCTACTGTTACTAGAACTACATGATGAAAAACATAAGGGGCGGGACATACAGGACTGCGCCAATGTTTACACTGTAAGAAATGGCACTGTAAGAGGTGCAGTATGCCTGGTTTTAACATGTTCACCTTTTTGGGAGACCCGTTTCAGGGAGCCTCACTGACGTCCGTCTGTCACTGTGCGCAAGCACTCTTCAGCAGAAGAGGTGCAGGGTGTCTGATTTTAACATGCCCACCTTTATAAAAGACCCATTTCAGGGCACCTCAGTGAAGTCCCTCTGTCACTGTGTGCATGAGTTCTTCAGCATAGGGGGTGCGTGTCAATAAACTGTGCTCCGCTGGAAGTTGGTGGAGGTATACCAAACTCTGCCCTGCAAGTGGTGTGCAGCGTGGCAAAACTCTGCAAACTCTGCCGGCGTAGCAGAGTTCGACGTCCACCCCTACTGTGAAACTGCTCCTGCCTGCTGAGAGAGGAGTTTTTGTCTGGTTCCCTGCCTGCTGGCAGGGAAACAGATGAAGGGATTGCTCTCACAGACAGGTAGTTTCATGTTTAGCAGCTCCATGTCTGTCAGAGCTATGCTGACTCCCGTAGGCGGCGGGGAGCTGGCTGGGACCACGTCGGCCTTGCGGCTCTCTCCGCAGTCCTGGGGGAAAAGAGGAGAAAAAAGCAAATTAAAGGTCAGAAACAAGCAGAAAAAGGCAGAATAGAAACGAGCAGAAAGATGCAGAATAAAGGTCAGCAATGAACAAAAAGAGCCGAAATAAAGGAAAGAAGCAAGCAGAAAGAGGCAAAATATAGATCAGCAATAAGCAGAATGATGCAAAATAAAGTTGAGAAACAAGCAGAAAGGGGCAGAGTGAAGGTCAACAACGAGCAGAAAGAGGCAAATTAAAGTTGAGAAACAAGGACAAAGAGGCAGAATAAAGGTCAGAAATGAGCAGGAAGAGACAGAATAAAGGTCAGCATTGAGCAGAAAGAGGCAAAATAAAGGTGGGAAATGAGCAGAGATAGGCAGAATAATGGTCAGCAACAAACTGAAAGAGGCTTAATAAAGGTGAGAAACTAGCCGAAAGAGGCAGATTAGAGGTCAGAAATGAGGAGAAAGACGCATGCTGAAAGTTAGAAACTAGCAGAAAGAATAGATGTCAGAAACATGCACAAAAAGGTAAAAGAAAGATTAGAATCAAGCAGAAAGAGGCAAAAAAGAGATTAGAAACGAGCAGAAAGCGGCAACATAGAGATCAGAAACGAGAAGGAAGAGGAAAAATAGAGGAAAGATAAAGCTCAGAAGAGAGCAGAAAGAGGCAAAAAATAGTCAGAAACAAGCAGAAAGAGAGAAAATACAGGTCAGAAACAGGCAGAAATAGGAAAAATAGAGGTCAGCAACTGGCAAAAATAAAGGGCAGAAGTGAGCACAAAAATGCAGAAAACAAGCAGAACCCACTCAGACACTCAGGCATCCACCAGGGGCGGCCTTAGGCATGTGCAAGCTGGGCACCTGCACAGAGCCACCAAACCCCAGGGGCCACCACGCCAATATAGATCCTTAATATTACAATCCTCTGAGGATGGATACATATTTGCGTGGTGGCCCCTGGCAGGGATTTGGCGGCCTCCGGCTCTGTTCAACTTCCAAACACACTGACCCCCCTTCTTCACTGGCCTTCGTGCTCCGCCCCGCCCGGACCCCCTCTTCCGGGACCCCCTACCTATGCTACCTGCCCAGGGCTGCCATGAGCCTAGAGCCGCCCCTGCACTCACATATATACTCAGACAGTGGCACGGCCACTCACAGACCCAATAGTTGTGAGAACAGGAGGTATCCCCGACCAAGATTCCAAAACCGGGATAAATAAAGACTCAACACCGGCACAGAGCTTCTTTGTCGAATTCCTGATATGATTAACAGAGACTCCGCGTAGCCCCTACAAGTCTGGGATCACGGCCCTTACCTGGGTCGACGCGGTTCGCGGGGGGAGATGAGGGACCCCCCGTTCGGGACGGATTTCACCCGGCAACTAAACGTGTCAGACTTTTTTAGTCACTTACTCTACCCCAGCTAGGGATTATAGCCCATATCATCGGGGCTTCATTCACTCTACCATCTATTAGAAATTTGGTAAACCCTCCACATCGAAACGAAGTTTGCATACACTTTATTTAATCGGTATTTGGTATTGTTGCCCTGGTAGCCTACGGGCCTCCCGTACATCTGCATTCTGAGCTTTGAAACAGAACAAACTCACAGTACAGACAGCACATTTATGGTGTTTCTTGAATTTATATCATGGCTTCCTGACGAAGGCTGATAGCCGAAACGCGCGTAGCAACTACAAAACTTCTAGCCATGCTAACAATGATTATATTTTGTTTCTCAAATGTGCCCGTTTTGATTTGATGAATTTTGAAAGTGACTATTGCACTTTACTAACTGTAACATTCAAATATATATTAGCACAGAAGTATTACAAATATTGAACATTGAGATAAATTTTGCTTAACAGTTTATATGAAATAGACAAAATAAATAAAAATTTGAATATTGTTTTGTTGTCTATCACAGATAATTTACTATATGATTTCATATGGTATTGATCACCACATCGTGTTTGTCTAGGTCCAGAGTTGTATTCATTTTTCCTAAACATTTTTCTTTCCAATCAATCACAGACCTTTTCACTCATACTATCTCTCACCCACTCACAGATCTGCTCAGAGCCTCAAGCACCGACTCACAGCCCTCTCAAAACACTCATATGCCCACTTAGGTAAACATCCTTTACAACGCAACTTTTACCACGCAGTGCCTTTACGACGCAACTGTTACAACGCATGTCATTACAACGCATAGCGCTGGGGGCGCTCTAGGTTAGGGAATAGATTTAATTTACTATCCAACACCTTCCCTACTATCCACGAGGACTGGAGTTGGAATAGTAAATTAAACTATTCACTATCCAGCACCCCTTAACGCTATGCGTTGTAACAGCATGCGTTGTAAGAACTGCGATGTAAAGGCATGCGTGGTAAAACCATGCGTTGTAATGTCGTACAACCGCCCACTTACAGCCCAACACATATTCTCTCACACCCACTTAAAAACCTACTTAGACACTCATACACCCACTGAGACACTCAAGCTGTCACTCACACACTCAGGAGCTTATTTACAAGCCCATTGTGCTACCGGTGCATCGCATTCAACATGGGAAAAAGTGACACACAGGCATTGATTTTTATGAAATTGTATGGATAAAGGTTAGTTGTGCCCTTCCAGGGCTTGATCATATTGTATGCCTGCTCACAAGAAATTAAAGCATGATGGGATAGTGATCACTTTCATGGCACAACAGTGATAAGAAATATTACCCATGGGAGATTCCAATAGAAATAACTTATAAAATGCGAGTGACAAAGAAAAATATACTTTGTAATTTATCCCTAACAAAAATAACATTAATGAAATGTTGTGATTGAGACTTATAAATTATGAATTGGATTGTAATGCAATGTCTTGGGAGCTCAGACCATTAAAAAATTGCGGCCACAGAAATGTAATTGCGATGTGAATTCAAGAGAGAAGTCCTTTATTATATACACTAAGGGCCTCATTAGGATTTTGGTAGGACCGCCACTGACAGGCCATTGGTGGCAGTCCCACCAACATCCAGCAGAGCGGTCAGATTGCCACATTATGATGCGGTAGGTCGGTCAGCAAAGGTCAAAGGGACCAACTGATGTTTCTGACGGGCTCATGGAGCCTATTGGATCGTCAGTCGGATCGCATTCCCTACAATAGGGGCGGTGCCAGCTCATGCACTGCTGTAGGGATTATGATGTCCCTTTCCAACAGCCTTTCAGTGGCGATATGACGACAATAGAAAGGCTGTTGGAAAGGGACATTTGGGGTCCCTAGCAGGGCCACCATCCTGTGTGTGCTTCCGGTATGAGGCCCAAGGGCACATGTGGTGCTCCCCAAACATCCATGCTCCGTGTGCCAGGCACAATAAAATATAATATAATATAATATAATATAATATAATATAATATAATATAATATAATATAATATAACATAATATAATATAATATAATATAATATAATATAATATAATATAATATAATATAATATAATATAATATAATATAATATAATATAACATAATATATTATAATATAATATAATATAATATAATATAATATAATATAATATAATATAATATAATATAATATAATATAATATAATATAATATAATATATATTACTTACTGGCAGTTGCCAGTAGGTATTATATTTAGGACCTCGTTTTGATCAAAAAGGTGATTTTCAGTTGCCTATATCTTTGGTGCAGGTTTATGATTCTTTATAAAATTTCCCTCAAGAAATTTTCTGTTACTTCATATGGCATCAGGAAAGTTTCATGGTGTTGGGGCTGAGAAAAAGGGGGAGTCCCACAACGCTTTTTTGTCATGTTAATTCCCATAGGTCCTTTGAACACAACTATAGCCTGAACAACTGGACAGAATTATATCAAATTTGGCAAAATGCTAGATCTTGGTATGCAGATCATGCTTTTTGTGATTTGGCATACATCTGTTCAGTAGTTTTGGGAGATACGATCTGGAAATAATCTGTATATATAGGCACGCAGATTACCCACATATCCTCGGGCCCTCTGTAGATTCACACACACTAGCAAACTCCTGATTGTCTGTCCGCATCTTTAGAGGAAAGTTGCGGCTGACATTTTGTTTGCCGGGCAATGGTCACTGGGGTTGAAAATTAGTGTGAATATTAAGTGAAGAGGTCAAATGAGAGGTTTCCTGACCCCTTGTGTGTGCTTACAATGAGGAGTGAGAATGTATTATAGGTATAAAAATGCCCCAATTTTTGGCGGGTTCATTCACAAACTCCCCGGATTGCTCACATGGCTCAGCGTGGCCCCCCTCATGTAACTGCTCTGGGGATTCCGTGGATTTAGTGCGGCTGAAAAAAATACATATATTTGTATACTCATTCTTTCTCTCACAGCTTCTAACAGACCTGTACAGATGCTGCCACTCCTACTTACAGACCCATGCAGACACATTCCCATCGACTCTTACACCCATACAGACACTGTCACACCCATTCACATACCCATAGAGACACCTTCACACCCTTTTACATACCATAGAGACTCTGTGACACCCATTAATAAACCCCTACAATCACTCTAACACCCATTGAGAAACCCATACAGACACTGTCACACCCATTCACAACCCCATACAGACCTTGTCACACCCATTCCCTAACTCATCGAAACACTGTCACACCCACTCACATACCCATAGAGATTCTGTGACACCCATCCACAAACCCATAGAGTCACTATCACACCCATTGACAAACCTATACAGATACTGTCACACCCTCTGTCATACCCATACAGATACCCTTATACCCTTTCACATACCCATAGATAGTCTCTCACACCCTTCCGCATACCCTTTCAGGCCTCCTTTTTTAGTGATGTGCATACTTATACAGAGATTTTCACATCAATCCACATACCCGTACAAATACTTTGACATCTTCTTACATACCAATGTAAACACCCTTATATCTATTCATATACTCATGCACAGGCACTCACACCCTCTCACATACTCACACATAGACTGTCTGACTCTTTCACATACCCTAACAGGCAGCCTTATACACTATACTGATACTCTGACACCCTCTGAAGCCCTTTCACATCTTATTCAGAGCTCCTTTCTTCCAATTCACATACCTATACAGACAGTGTGATACCCATTCGCAAACTCATACAGAGACTCTTACACCCTCTCACATACCCATGCAGACACTGTTATTCCCTTTGACATATTGCTATAGCGACTCTGACATCCTCTCATATACCCATGTAAAAACCATTATACCCAATCACATATACATACAGAGATTGTCACACCATCTCACATACCCATATATAGAATGTTACACCCTCTCACATACACATACAGAGGCAAAACCATTCCAATACTGATACATACTCTGACAAACTCCTGCATACCCATGTAGAGACCTTTATATCCATCTACATACCCATGCATAGACTCTCACACCCTCTCACATACCCATACATAGACTGTCAGACCCTCTTACATATCTATAGTGTCACAACCATTCAGATACCTATACAGATTCTCTCACACCCTCCTGCATATCTATACAGACACCCTTATTCCAATATACATACCCACACTCTTACACCCTCTCAGATGCCCATACAGTCTCACACTCTCTCACATACCCATGTAGACTGATTTATACCCATTCACATACCCATATAAATATGTCCTCTCACACCCTCTCAGATACCCATGTAGACACCTTTTATATGCATTCACATACCCATAATGAGACTCTGACACCCTCTCACATACCCAAACAGACACCCTTACACCCATTTACATATCCATACAGAGACTCTCACACCCTCTCATATACCCATACATAGATTGTCAAACTCTCTTACATACCAATACAGACAGTGTTGAGAGTGTTGTTGAGAAAGCATTTTTTACAGATAAAACCATGCCCGAGCCTTGATCTTTATTGGGATATCATCACAAAACCGTTGGACAGTAAACTCTATTTCCAACTTAGATCAGGATCTTTGCCCCTAAAGTGCTTTACATCCAAATGGTCCTCAACTGGGAATAACAAATGCCATATATGTGTCAAACACGTAGAAATATATTTGCATCTTCCGTTTGCCTGCCCCGCCTACGCTGTGCCACGCAAAGCGTGGTTGGCTCAGACTTGTAGGAATATGGGTCCTAGATCATGTAGCGCAGCTCTGCGGATTCTCTGTACTGACTCATCACCCAGGTATGCAATCCCGGTGTCAAAATTCTTGAGGTGGATGTGTCATATCCGATCCCAGCAAATCATGGCTGAAAAATAAAAATGAGAATATTTTTCCAATAATGTAGGTGCACGTGGGCTTGATGTGATATGTGGGGTCCAACATGGCATCACATGTTTAAGATACTGCCTGAAGTTTATGCTCTCACCTTTGCCACGTTATGAAGTGCACCATATAGAGATTATTCTGTTTGTCTTTTTTGCCATTTTGTACAAACATTTTAACCTGGATTTTACATTTTTGCATTGGTTTTAATTTTTTAAGTGCAATGCTTTTATGACTTGTATAGTCAAATAAAGCTTTTTTTGAATTATTGAAAGCATTTGCTTTGAAGAGGAAAGTATTTATATTAATATTGAATAGAATGAGGACACTAGAGAAAACAATGTTGTGTATGGAGAAAAGAAGTGTTCAAAACAGGCTATTAATAAAAGAAATTGCAATCTTTAGACAGATGAATGGAAGCACACGTCTAGTACAGAACAGTATTACAATGAGTAAAGCGGTTCTCAAGAGAATATACTAGTGCATGCAGTTGATTTCTTTGGTCGTTGTTATGAAGTAAAATATGGTACTCCTGCTGCAAAAGAGGAGATGGTTCCCAGGAATGTAGAGGAAGTGATAGCTGAAGAGGTGCAGGGAAGGCGGAATGGAATTGTAGTAGTATTTGCAGTATTCGTCAGGAATCAATTGATTTATTAAAAAAATTCATACATGCCTTTCCATGCAGAAGTCTGAAAAAGAAACTTAGGGCCCGATTCACAAAACAAACTTAAGACAAAATCCTAAACTTACTATTTTTGGTATTCACAGAAGGCATTTAGTAGTAGTAAAGTTAGGATTTTGTCTTACGTTTGACTTAAGACAAACTTAAGACAATCTTAAGACAGACTTAAGACAGCCTTAAGGCAGACGTAAGACAGACCTAAGACAAACTGAAGACAAACTTAAGACAGACTTAAGACAAACTTAAGACAAAATCCTAACTTAAGTCTGTCTTAAGTCTTTCCTAAGTCTGTGTTAAGTCTGTCTTAAGTCTGTCTTAAGTGTGTCTTAAGTCTGTCTTAAGTCTGTCTTAAGTCTTTCTTAAGTTTGTCTTCAGTTTGTCTTAAGTCAAACTTAAGACAAAATCCTAACTTTACTACTACTAAATGCCTTCTGTGAATACCAAAAGTAGTAAGTTTAGGATTTTGTCTTAAGTTAGTTCTGTGAATCGGGCCCAGGCAATTTTGCAAGGATTAGATCCATGCAAAATAATGGTAATATAGTAATTTACAAGGGCATTCACTGGTATGTCTTTCAGGGAAAATTTGCAGAAGCAGCTTTCATTATTTCAGGATGTTAGCTGTTCACCACTTCAAAATATGAACTTTGGTTAGAAGACTACTATTTAAAACGCCTGCTTTATGTTTAGGAGAGATTAATATGATTTTGTTGTATGGGACATTAGCAAAGGTAGCAAAAGTTTGTGGAGGTATTCACTTTTGGTTGTTTGGTCAATGTAAAGAGTCTAGGGAAATTGATACATAAATTACAACTGAAAACTTTGCTCAAGTCATTACAAAGATTAACAGAGTTTCCATAGAAAAAACAAACTATGTTTCTATTTGTTGTATATGCACTCACAACAAAATGAAAACTTGTCATGTAGTTGTGAACACTAAGGGGCCCATTAGCATGTCGGGCGGATCGCCACCGCCCGACATTTGTGCCCGTCCGCATGCCTATTCCCCCCCGCCATATTACTATAGTGGGGGGACTATAGTCTGCCCGATTGCCTACCAGGCGGAAAAGCAGTAAATATGGTGGCGGTGTCTGACAGACACCGCCATCCATAATATGAAGCATGTGGGGTCATGCCTTTCGGTGGCGGCAATGCAGCCACCGAAGGGCAGGCGGACTTCGCCATTGGGGGCCCGTAGTGGGCCCCCAGGGATTCTGGAGGGTGGGGGGTGCACATGGGGGGACCTATGGTACCCCCTGCATTTGCCAGTACAACGTGGTGAGCGGTGCCTGTCACGTTGTGCTGTCAAATGCACAACTTGCATTTCTGGCATTGTGGTGGGCGGTGCTTTGAGCACCGCCCGCCATAATGTCAGGAATGCGGGATGCGCCCACCACTGTGGTGGGCGCATCCTAATTGAATGTGCAGGAGCGCCGCTCCCTTTGCGGGCGGTCCCATTTCTGGGGAGTATGGCTTTGTCCGCCCGCATTACTAATGAGCCCCTAAGAGTGAAAAAGAGAATAATGATCAGTGGGAAAATATTGGGTGCATATTTATTTGTTGGAACGATTTGATTTGTCCACACACCAGATAATCTATAAGTACTGCTATGATAAATTAGAGAATAATAAAAGGCCAGCTAGAGGTATTCATAATAAGTCATAAGTGGTATCTATTCCACAAGAGCTTAACACATAAGCGGCCACATGCATCAACCTATTTAGGAAGTGCAAACGGTGCGAGTCGGTAAATTCGGCCGTTTGCGCTTCCTAAATAAGTTTTTGGGATGCATGAAACTATTTTTGAAAATCCGCATTTTTTTTCAATTCCTAAAAATGCGAATGCATTTAAGGAATCGCATTTGTGCGACTCCTTAAATGCAATGCATGAATTTTTTTAAAAATGCGAATTTTGAAATAGGAAGTGCAAATTAACACGAGGTTGACCCTCGTGGTAATTTGCGAAATTCATTAAAAAAGCACAAAAATGCATTTTGGAAAGTGTCATGTTACACACACAAATGTCCTTTGGACATGTGTGTGTGAAACTTGCACTAAAACAAAGAGTTCAAGGGTGCAGGGGGGGTCCTTTGGACCCCCCTCAGCACCCTTGCAATGCATCAACAAAATGTCATTGGCAAAAAAAAAATTCGCAAAAAGGCATTGATTCCTATGGGCCTCTAGGCCCATAGGAATCAATGCAATGCCATTCTTTAATTGCGGTTCCCAATTAAGGAATCGCAATTTCCGAAAATTAAGAAATCCTAAAAAGTTTTAGGATTTCTTGATGCATAGGATTTTGCAATTCCTAAATTGCGATTTCTTAATTTTCGCAATTTAGGAATTGCAAAATCCTACAATGATGCATGTGGCCGTAAATGTTTATGAATCAATTCTTATACAATAAATATATCATTTTCATATTGAGCCAAAGTCAGGGAATTTACCTCAAACTGATCTCCAGAGAGGACTAAAAGGAAGAATTGTTTATTTACCTTTGCATTTTCAAAAGAATATAGAAACTGTAGGGGTAGATAGAGAAATAGAAGATCTGCCTATCATTTTAGTAAATGGAGTTCCAACGAAGAACAGAAAAATCTGGCAAGAGTTAGTAGAGGTTAATAATATTAAAAAGGCAACATTATACCTTGTTGAAAATAATATCTACTATACCAATGTTGGTGTTACTGAAAATGAAATTTGCATAGATGATGATATCTTACCATCTTGCAGAGAGAAGTGGATCGATCTAGATAAGAAGAATTTAGGAACACTATAGCGGTCACCTTCCTCATTTTAAAGAAGTCACAGGTGATGCTATTGAATTGTTTCAAATAGAGCAAGCAAAAGGAGGTCAGTTGAGTGTCTGAAAAAAAGCTTTGAGCCTCATTGTTTTCAACAACTGTTTCCCACGGAAGTAGGTGGACATGACTGTTCTGTACAGATACCAGCAGGAGAACTTTGCTCTTTGGATCCTGCTAATGTTTGCAGATATTTTAACCAAAGGTTCGAAGCCATGCTGTCTTTTATCTGCAAGAAAATGTAAATCTCCTGTTGGTAAAGTCAATGACTTATTTTAGCTTAAAGAGAACCATGCAAGAGGTGCTCTTCATATTCACATGCTGTTATGAATAAACGATGCTCCAAAATTTGAAACAGAGAGTGATGAGAGTGTGCTCTCTTTCATAGAACATATAAATGTGTGAAATATTGCTGTCAAAATATAGATAAAAAGCAACATTTTACACAAGATGTTATTTAAACAATGTAGAGTGAACAGTTTTTGTCTGCAGTGAGACATACAGTAACACGAATGTCACCAAAAAACACATTCAATATTACATGAGAAGAACAGAGGCATCCAAATACATTAATGATTACAAAGCAGTCATTCTGAAAATGTGGAATGCAAATATAAACATACAATTTGTTGCAGACAACTCTATTGCTGTTGCTCGATATGTCAATTCATAAATTACAAAATTGGAGAAGACTGAGATGAAAGAGTTGTGGCAAGTGATTGGTGCAGAAAAGAGTCTAACAAAAAAGTTGTACAGCTTCAATTTAAACATGTTGTTGCATAGGGAGATTGTTTTTTATGAATGCTCTGACAGGTTGAGCTCAGCAAGTTTGTACTCAAAGTTCAGGGGAAAAGCTTTGATAAGTTTGGGCCTTGTAAGTACATGAAAAAGAGAGTTAAAATATTTTCCAGATATTCAGTATCTTGCAGAGTTTGACCCAGAAAGTACAGACATAGTAAACACAAACATGTTGGACACATATTACTGCAGAAGAAGTGTACACTTGGAAAACATGTGACTATGTGAAATTCTTCAGTACTGCAGATACAGAAGCTGTGTAAAAGAGTGCATGGAAGAAATATATATTCACTGAAAAAAACAAAGGTTGCAGGGACTTTATATTTAAGCTCACATTTCGCTTGTACAAAACCATAGAAATGCCCCTGCAATACACTGCCTATGACCTCACACCTAACACCACTCATGACATGGTCAGTGACATCTCAAATGACATCACTGATGACATCATCCAGTGAGCAAAAATGTTTTTAAGAGTTTATGGGTGTTAAAGATATATACTAACCTACTATAAAAGTTAGATTAATATACAACTACTACTACTAATGACCTATACCTATCCCTTAAATGTGTGAGTACTTGTATGGGTGAGTGAGTGGCGCTGTTGAGAGGTTGTATGGTTTTGTGAGTGGATGTGTGAGTGGCTGTATGGTTGAATAAGTGGGTGTGTGAGCAGCAGTCTGGATGAGTGTGTGGCTGTGTGAGTGCCTGTTTGGGTGAGTGACTGTTTTTTATGAGTAGCTGTATGGGTGAGTGAGTGAATGGTTGTGTGAGTGGTTGTATGAGTTCCTGTACGAGTGAGTGAATGGGTGTGTGAGTGACTGCCTCTATACATTAGTGAGTAGGTGCATGAGTATTTCTGTGGGGTTGTGAATGGGTATGAGAGTGATTGTGTGGGTTTTTGAGTGGGTGTATGAGAGGTAGTATAGGGGTGTGAGTGGAACTGAATTGTTCTGTGGATGATGTCATCAGAAATGTCACTTGAGATTTAGGGCCAGATGTAGGACGGCTTTTACGGTCGGTAACGGCCAAAATTAAATTTCTTTTTGGTGGGCGGTTAGTATCTCTTTCAAGATGACATAATTTTTTTCTGTGGCATCTGTCAGGTTTAGATCCTTGATTTCACTTTCTACAATGCTTATTTCAGATTGTAATTTAATGACCTTTCTTTCTGAGGATTCAATTAACATCACAGCAGGAATATGGCATCAAAGGCACCACGAACGGTCCTGCACTCATTGCTTTCATTTGGCAACATACCTTTCACCCCCCCCCGCATCACCAACCTGGAACCACATAGTATCCTGGGATTCGTAGTCCACAGCACGATCTCAAACTACAACGTGGTGAGCAAAAACATTTGTTTGGGGGCGGAGCAAGTTCTATCCAACAGATTTAAAAGCAGGACTTACATTGGGTGGTGTTTTGAAACTTCCTGGACACTGTTTGGCGTTGATGAGGCCGACTGGCCGAAAATGCATTCCGCCGTAATTAAAGTGCTTCCCCTGATCCTCCCCTGTGTGGCCTCTGCTCTGTCCGTGAGGAGGAGGTACTGGTGCTGTTTACCGCATCAGCCAGAGACGCGTTACAGAGGCCCCCACGCCGCAAGTTGGCCCGGACCTTACTGGCTTCTGCTATGGCAGGCTTTCGTCAACTTTCAATGGATTGAAAGGTCCGGGCCCACCACTGTGCTTTTGGATGGAGAAATGGCGGTCGCAAGGTGACGTCACTTTGCGCTGGATGCATTGCCATTCCTGCCCCCGCCGGATGGATTCCTGAAGCTCGGGAGTTGACGTGGTTATGGGGACCCAGGGAAGCGCTCTATTTACATCACAGCAGGATTATGGCATCAAAGGCACCACAAACTGTCCTGCACTCATTGCTTTCATTTGGCAACATACCTTTCCCCTCCCCCCCGCATCACCAACCTGGAACCACATAGTATCCTGGGATTCGTAGTCCACAGCACGATCTCAAACTACAACGTGGTGAGCAAAAACATTTGTTTGGGGGCGGAGCGAGTTCTATCCAACAGATTTAAAAGCAGGACTTACATTGGGTGGTGCTTTGAAACTTCCTGGACACTGTTTGGCGCTGATGAGGCCGACTGGCCGAAAATGCATTTTGCCGTAATTAAAGTGCTTCCCCTGATCATCCCCTGTGTGGCCTCTGCTCTGTCCGTGAGGAGGAGGTACTGGTGCTGTTTACCGTGTCAGCCAGATGCGCGTTACAGAGGCCCCCACGCCGCAAGCTTGCCCGGACCTTACTGGCTTCTGCTACGGCAGGCTTTCGGCAACTTTCAATGGATGGAAAGGTCCGGGCCCACCACTGTGCTTTTGGATGGAGAAATGGCGGTCGCAAGGTGACTTCACTTTGCGCTGGGCGGGATGCATTGCCATTTCTGCCCCCGCCGGATGGATTCCTGAAGCTCGGGGGTTGACGTGGTTATGGGGACCCAGGGAAGCGCTCTATTTACATCACAGCAGGAATATGGCATCAAAAGCACCACGAACTGTCCTGCACTCATTGCTTTCATTTGGCAACATACCTTCCCCCCCCCCCGCATCACCAACCTGGAACCATATAGTATCCTGGGATTCGTAGTCCACAGCACGATCTCAAACTACAATATGGTAAGCAAAAACATTTGTTTGGGGGCGGAGCGAGTTCTATCCAACAGATTTAAAAACAGGACTTACATTGGGTGGTGCTATGAAACTTCCTGGACACTGTTTGGCGCTGATGAGGCTGACTGGCCGAAAATGCATTCCGCCGTAATTAAAGTGCTTCCCCTGATCATCCCCGGTGTGGCCTCTGCTCTGTCCGTGAGGAGGAGGTACTGGTGATATATATGGCAGTCGCCAGTAGGTAGTTATAGTTAGAACCTATTTTCCATAGGAAATCCGCAACTTTCTATGTGCAATAACTTTGGCAACGACAAATCTTCACAAAATTTTAAAAACTGGTGGAGCGCTCCAGTCCGCTCCTGTCGTGAAAGTCCTGGGGTGATTCGTCAAGCAGGGGCCGAGAAAAAGGGGTCCCAAAACGTGTTTTCCCCATGCAATTTTCCATTGGAACTGTTCATCGTGGCTACAGCCTGAAATGCTGAACGGAATTACACCAAATTTGGCAAAGAGGTAGTCCTTAGTTCAGACTCTTGACTTTTGCTTAAATAGTGTAAATCTGTACAGTAGTTCCTGAGAAAATCACATTTAAAAGTGCATATATATCTATGGCTGCGCAGGATCCATGCATCCTAAGCGCACCCTGACGTGTACGAGCTGTATTCTAATTGGCTGTCAACACTCCAAATCAGGAAGTAATGGCTGCCATCTTGTGCCTCGGTAGAACCGAGGCACAAGAAACCTATAAAACAAACACGCAAAACGCGAAAAGGGGGCAGGGTAGAAACCCCCTAAACCCCCTAGGCCTGTTCAGGGGGTCCCACAAGGACCTACAAGGCCCCCAAAAAATTCTTATTTTTAAAAATTGGCAAAATCCGCGCAGGATGCGTGGATTCTGCTGATCAAAATAAAAGCGAAGTGCGGGCTCCTGCGCTTCAATTCTAATTAGGCCCCGGGTGGGCCAAATCCCAGGTGCATTATGAAAAATGAGTGCGGGGGGGCCCAGCCCCCCCCCAAACTGCCCCAGGGACTGCCACCCCCTGGGACAAAGTTTGAATAATTGTGGGGGCACATGGCCCCCCCGCAGCCCCGGGGACTACCACCCCGGGGCTTAATAATTTGATGATGGGGGGCCCCGGGTACTGCTACCCCCCGGGGCTTTATTTTTTAAATATTCATACCCTGTGTGGGGGCTCTAGACCCCCCACACTCCCCAGGGACCACCACCTACCTGAGGCACTAAATATTTACATTGGGGGTCCGTGACGGTCCCCGCAGCCCCAGAGACCACCACTCCCGGGGCTTTGCAGATGGTGGGAAGGAGGCCACGTGGCCCCCCTCCTGAAGCCTTGTGATGGCCCTGGGGACCGCCACCCCCCAGGGCCGGCTCCTGCAGTGTCCCGTGGTGCTCACCCCCAGGACACTGTAGTTCGCTATGGCAGGGTGGGAGCCTCGCGGCTCCCACCCTGCCATAGCAATCTCATTTGCTATCTCTTCCATATAGCAAAGCAGATTGCTTTTCCACAGGGGGGAGCAGCATGTAAGCTGCTCCCCGTGTGGAAAAGCAATGCTGGCTCCCGCAGGATGTGGGGAGCCGGCTGGGACCGTGGGGGGATTGGGGATGCCCCACGGTCCCCAACTAAGAGGGCCAGGGCTACAAGTGGCCCGGGAGGAGGGGCACGAGCCCCCCTCCCCAAAATGTTATGGACAAAGGGGTCCCGGACTGAAAGAAACGAGATATACAAATAGAAGAAATTATTCAACACAGATGAGTAAAAACGGAGAAACAAATCCAAAGTGCGATGTTTTTAATCACAAAGCACTTTATGAACCTTATCATAGGTTATAGGATGCTTTTCAAAGAAAATTATATTATTCTCAAATTTTGTTTTGTGCCCACATAAGGTAAAAGGGATGAGGAAGGGGGAAGTGCTGTGAGGGGATTCCGTGAAGATTGGTGAAGAAAAACACAGTATTCATTTGCGTGACATATAAATCCAATATTCAATACTCATATATACAATCCTGAAATGGTCCCCCTGCATCAGGGCCACATAAAAGATCTGCACATGTCAAAACAATTCTTAATACCAAGCTCCTATAACAGCTGTACAAATCCTGCTAGCGGTAGAAGCTGGTGAGGTAGGCGAAAGTGGTCTACGTTTCGACCCTATTACATGTAGGGATAGTTGCCCTTACAGCGCGGGTCTTCTTCAGGACAGGGGGGACAGTGGGCTGACCTCCTAGGGGTAAAAGAGTGTTCAAGTACAATCCACTTTAAACTTTCAGGTAGATGGTTTTCTTTTATATAGTGCTCTACCATTGGAGCCCTAGTCACTTTGCACCTGATGCAGCTGCAATGTTGCAAGAAACGCATTTTAGCACACTGTTGCGTTTGGCCAACGTAGATTAAATCACACGGGCAATACCGACTTCCTGGTTACGGGAGACGTGAGCATTCACTGCCCTCGGGATCAACAACGCGTAATCCCCGTGTTCCAAATAAGTTGGAGAGGTGAGTCCACAATGCACGCTGTACTTCGAGACCCTCTCATTTTTGGAACCCGTTGGTTACCGAAAATACAACTTAAGCCCTTTTTCCTCTTTCCATTTACTCCTAGATACGGAAACCCAAATTAATTCACTTTTCGGACTTCGATCCCCGAGCAACAAGGTAAATCACTGATGGTGCCTATGCTCGTGTTGTGTTCTTTCGCATTAGTTCAACTGTAGCCTAACCTTATCCCATTCGGGCCCCCAGATCACTACATGGTCGACTGAATCAGACCGCGCGGTCTCTGGCACACCCGTCAGCATGTCCGTCTTTTAAAGGTATTTCCCTTAAAGTAATCAACATCTCGTTATGGATCAAGATATCCTATTCAAAGTTTAGCGAATTGTTTTCCTCACTATTGTCATGATAAACAAATTGGTTCATTAGTCCTCTATACCTGTATGTGTTTTTAAAGAGTTCTGTCTAAGTGGGTTTTTCCTGCTATGGCTAGCCAGGGATCGTTTTTGCAGACCCTTGACCCTGATCAGCTTTTCACTCTTTTACCCCTAGGAGGTCAGCCCACTGTCCCCCCTGTCCTGAAGAAGACCTGCGCTGTAAGGGCAACTATCCCTACATGTAATAGGGTCGAAACGTAGACCACTTTCGCCTACCCACCAGCTTCTACCGCTAGCAGGATTTGTACAGCTGTTATAGGAGCTTGGTATTAAGAATTGTTTTGACATGTGCAGATCTTTTATGTGGCCCCGTTGCAGGGGGACCATTTCAGGATTGTATATATGAGTATTGAATATTGGATTTATATGTCACGGGCCGGCCTGAGTTCACTTTTGTGCAAACACACCCTGTGGCGCGGTTTAAGTTGGGGAATTAATTCCTTGTCAATCCTGTGGGTCCCTGGGGGCCAACTAGCCCACCAGGGACCTTCAGTAAGCGCCACGGAGCTGCGTTGCAGAATGTTGTAAAAAGGGGCGTGGCCTCTGAACACCTCTCTACAACGCAGTCCCCTGGCGCATACTGGAGGTATCTGGTGGGCTAGGTGGCCTCCAGTGACTCACAGGATTGAGGAGGAATTAATTCTCAATCTTAAAACGCGCCACAGGGCGCGTTTGCAGACATGTCACCTCAGGCCACGCCCCCTTCCTTCATCACTGTGCAAACACACCCTGTGGCACGTTTTAAGTTGGGGAATTAATTCTCTTTCAATACTGAGGGCCCCTGGGGGCGAAATACCCCAACAGGTATCTCCAGTATGCGCCAAGGAACTGCGTTGCAGACAGGTGTTCAGTGGCCACCCCCCTTTTTGCACCTCTCTGCAATGCAGCTCTGTGGCGCTTATTGGAGGTACCTAGTGGACTACTTTGACATTAGGGACCCTTAGGATTGAAGGGGACTTAATCTCTCAACTTAGAACGGTCACAGGGCGTGTTTACACAGTGGTGAAGGGAGGGGACGGGGCCTGAGGTGATGTGTGCAAACACGCCCTGTGGCGCGTTTTAAGTTGCTGAATTAATTCCACTTCAATCATGAGGGACCATGGGGGCCAACTAGCCCATCAGGTGCTTCCAAGATGCGCCACTGTGTTGCAGAGTGTTGGTGCAGGCTGTGCCCCTTTTTACATCTCTCTGCTACGCAGCTCTGTGGTGCTTACTAGATGTACCTAGTGGGCTAGTTGGCGTCTAGGGACCCTCGGGATTGAAGGGGAATTATTCCCCCAAATTGAAACGCGCTAGAGGGCATGTTTGCACAGTGGTGAAGGGAGGGGATGGTGTAGGAAAGTGGCTCTATATATACTGGACCGAAGTGAAAGCAGCCGAACTACGAATTCCAATTTACTCACCTGTTATCAGGAGAGACCTCAGTGCTGGATCTTTGAGCCCAGTACTGATCCTGAAAAGTAATTTTAACCGTACTTACCAGTACCTTGAATTTCCTTCCATAGGATATGATTGCCTGCTTTTAGCTGAAAAAGTTTGTAAGTGTTGATTTTTGAAACTTACAAATATTCCTCTAAAATCAACCAAACTACGAATTCTGATTTACTCACCTGTTATCAGGAGAGACCTCAGTGTTGCATCTTTGAGCCCAGTACTGATCCTGAAAATTAATTCTAACCGTACTTACCAGTACCTTGAATTTCCTTCCATAGGATATGATTGCCTGCTTTTAGCTGAAAAAGTTTGTAAGTGTTGATTTTTTAAACTTAGATATATTCCTCTAAAATAAAAAAAACTACGAATTCTGATTTACTCACCTGTTATCAGGAGAGACCTCAGTGCTGCATCTTTGAGACCAGTACTGATCCTGAAAAGTAATTCTAACCGTAAATACCAGTAACTTGAATTTCCTTCCATAGGATATCATTGCCTGGTTTCCCTTGGAAATTCTTCTAAGTGTGGAGTTTTGGAACTTCAAAATATTCACCTAAAATCATCTGAACAACGAATTCTGATTTACTCACCTTTTATCAGGACAGAACCCAGTGCTGCAACTTTTAGCCCAGCACTGACCCTGAAAAGTAATTCTAACCGTACTTACCAGTAACTTTTATCTCCTTCCGTAGGACTCCATTGTCTGGGTTTCACCAGAAAAGTTTCTAAGTGTCTATTTTCACAAACTGCAAATATTCCTTAAAATCGCCTGTATGACTTAAACACATTCTTTCAACTGTTTACAGGAGATGTACCAGTGCTGGATCCAGGATCCATCACTGAGTAAGAAAAAGTACTGATAACACTATTAGCCTGCTAAGTGAATTTCCTCCCACAGGATAACATTGGTGATTCTATGTGAAAAAATTCTAAGTGTCAACTTTTAAAATACAATAATATTCCTCACAAATCACTACTGTACCCAAAATTCTTTTACTTAACTGTTTACAGGAGATGTCCCAGGACTGAATCTAGGATCCAGTCCTGTGGTTAGAAAAGTAATCCATAAAGTAACTCATTGCATTTAACTAAAAATTCACGTTGGTCAATGTTGCATTGTGTTTGAAATTGTGCTGCCCATTGCAATAACTGTAACTACTGTACTTAATGGTCTATTGCCTATTTGCAAAGTATTTAAACTAAAGTAATTCATTCTGAGAAAGTATATTTTGTAATGTAATGTATAATATAATTATAATGTAATTCAAAAAAATTTAATATCTAAAAATAAATAGTTTAAAAAAAATTTGTAAATCCGTATCAAAAAAATACCTATAACAATTAATACATTTAAAAATTGTCATTGAAAAAACGTTTGAAATTCACAGAAAAAACATAGGTCTCAGACATTGTATAGTTAGGATTTAGCATTTAAAAAAACTTCGAAATTCACTGAAAAAAACATAGGTTTCAGACATGTTATAGTTAGGTATTAGCATTTAAAAAACCTTAGAAATTCACTGAAAAACCAGAGGTTTCAGGGGTGTTATAGTTAGCTGGACATTTCGCTCGTACAAAACCATTGAAATTCCTCCGTTAACTCTCGCGCCCCCAATCCACTGCTGATGATGTCAAATATGGTACAAAAGGGGGTGGTGATGGACGGAGCATCAGAACCAATCAAACACTCACACCCAGTCAAGTGATCTGGGTTTGATCCATCACCATTCTTTAGCCCACTCTGCCACCCCAGTTCAGACATGGCTGTATGCCAATCAGTCTGACCCTGTGCCTCATGGGAACAGTCCAGCCCGAACTGCCAAGCCATGCCTTCCCTGGACCGGAAACAAGCTTCCGAGGACCGGTTTCTGGCCGTCAAGGGAAGGCATGGCTTGGCAGTTCCGGACACCTCTGAAACCTATGGCGCTCCTTTGAACACTCGTTGTGGGGGGTAGAAGACTCGTTTTGGGGGAGAATCACCCCTACCTGCTCACTGCTGCCCACAGGACATTTGGGAATCCTTGATGCTTCTCCCCCGCCGCCGCAGAACTACAGGATAGTGGCTGCCGTGGGGTGGGGAAACTACATCCCCCAGACTCCTCTGCTGCTACTTCCACCCCCGGAGGGGATAGAAAAAGAAGGACAGCCCTGGTGGAGTGGGCGCTCCTTTGAACACTCGTTGTGGGGGGTAGAAGACTCGTTTTGGGGTGAGAATCACCCCTACCTGCTCACTGCTGCCCACAGGACATTTGGGAATCCTTGATGCCTCTCCCCCGCCGCCGCAGAACTACAGGATAGTGGCTGCCGTGGGGTGGGGAAACTACATCCCCCAGACTCCTCTGCTGCTACTTCCGCCCCCGGAGGGGATAGAAAAAGAAGGACAGCCCTGGTGGAGTGGGCGCTCCTTTGAACACTCGTTGTGGGGGGTAGAAGACTCGTTTTCGGGGGAGAATCACCCCTACCTGCTCACTGCTGCCCACAGGACATTTGGGAATCCTTGATGTCTCTCCCCCGCCGTCGCAGAACTACAGGATAGTGGCTGCCATGGGGTGGGGAAACTACATCCCCCAGACTCCTCTGCTGATACTTCTGCCCCCGGAGGGGATAGAAAAAGAAGGACAGACCTGGTGGAGTGGGCGCTCCTTTGAACACTCGTTGTGGGGGGTAGAAGACTCATTTTGGGGGGAGAATCACCCCTACCTGCTCACTGCTGCCCACAGGACATTTGGGAATCCTTGATGCCTCTCCCCCGCCGCCGCAGAACTACAGGATAGTGGCTGCCGTGGGGTGGGGAAACTACATCCCCCAGACTCCTCTGCTGCTACTTCCGCCCCGGAGGGGATAGAAATAGAAGGACAGCCCTGGTGGAGTGGGCGCTCCTTTCAAAACTCTCGTTGTGGGGGGTAGAAGACTCGTTTTGGGGGGAGAATCACCCCTACCTGCTCGCTGCTGCCCACAGGACATTTGGGAATCCTTGATGCCTCTCCCCCGCCGCCGCAGAACTACAGGATAGTGGCTGCCGTGGGGTGGGGAAACTACATCCCCCAGACTCCTCTGCTGCTACTTCCGCCCCCGGAGGGGATAGAAAAAGAAGGACAGCCCTGGTGGAGTGGGCGCTCCTTTGAACACTCGTTGTGGGGGGTAGAAGACTCGTTTTGGGGGGAGAATCACCCCTACCTGCTCACTGCTGCCCACAGGACATTTGGGAATCCTTGATGCCACTCCCCCACCGCCGCAGAACTACAGGATAGTGGCTTCCGTGGGGTGGGGAAACTACATCCCCCAGACTCCTCTGCTGCTACTTCCGCCCCCGGAGGGGATAGAAAAAGAAGGACAGCCCTCGCGTAGCGGGCTCGCGCGCGGGCTAAGCCCAGGCAAAGGGTGGGCCCTCTGTGGCCCTCAGAGGCACGAGGAGGACGGGACGGGCTCCACCACTTGGTTTTTCCCGGAGGAGGTAAAGCCCCTTTTACATACTGTTCCGGTCAATAGTATTACCCCAACAAACTCTATATTACCTTGTCCACATCCAAGCTATATCATGAACCAGAAAGGGGTTGCCACAAAACTAGCGCCTCGGCCGACTACCTGTCTGAGGTCGCAAGATAAGTACATAAATAACATAATGCTACCCTTACCTATAGAGGCGGATAAAAACAACTGCCACCAGCCTGTAGCCAGTCTATCTTGTAATCACTCTCCTCCTCAACCAAACAATACAATGTGTAGTCTCTCACTGTTGGAGGAATTAAACTGTTTGTGTAAGACCAGCTATGTCCCTGCGGGATCACCAGCCCCTCCAAATAATATTAATTTATTAACTACAAATGAGAGAATGCTGGAACCTTTCCCTATATTTTCCAAAACAAATATGCAATGTCGAGTATTCGCCCGGGCCACACCTAACAAAAGTAAGGAGAACGGGGATAAATACAACGAGATCCAATCGAAAGTACAATTAATACAATTTGAATCCCCAACCTCGAGTCCAACCCCCATCATTCTTCCCCAAATCGGAGAGGTGGCAGATAAATTAGACAACCTTGCTCCCTTCTCCCAGAGTGCCCTATTGTCAATGATCGAACAATTGATCAAATCCACCATAGACCCCCTAATCGATAAAATAAACATCCTGGGGGATAGATTGGCAGGGATTGAGGAAAAAATAAACTCTAATCTGTTAACCTCTAGCCATGCTTCTATACCCCCCTATCCTTTGACAACTGTTACCTTAAATAAGCCCATACCTGCCATTCAAAATAAAGCTACCCAAAATAAAGTTGCCCAAATTCGAGTATCAGTTCCCACTAATCTTCCCCTAAACATTTCTAAAGCCTCTCTTAATTCCACTACACTGAAAAATTCTGTCCCCAGGGTAGAGCGAAACAGGGTTCTCAGAATGCATCTACTCCCAGAGGCAGCTCCGTTTGTATGCATCCTCTCGGGAGTTCCGCAACTAAAAAAGGGTAAAATAGGTCCAGTTTTGGTTATCAAAAAATAGACCCCTGCCCCGTGACTGTGACGGTGGGATTGTGAGCGTAAGGAGAGTAGGTTGGCTGGGCCCCCTTCCGAAAAACATTATTGGTGACCTGATACTAATAAGATTCAGAAGTAGAAACATTGCCCCACTTCTTCGAACTTGGCAACCTAAAGAAGGGGATGGTCCCATATCCATCTGGGACCTACATGACTTCTATCCCAGCACATTGTATACTCGCGCCGCTAGGCCAACGATTGGGGATTGTACCAGCCTGGGTAGAGGATCTTGTTTACCGCTTGTTTGTAGTATTTCCGCCCCAAATAGATCTGAAATACCGTTTAGTATTTTTTAACTCATTGTTACCCCTTGCACATTCCCTATTGATGAAAAGGAAGAACTGATATCATGAACATTGTAAAGTATGCTATTGGTAGGAAGTTATATTCATAGGATGAGCAAATGTTTGTTTATTCTTTTATCTTGGAGATATCTGTGTTTCATATGTATGTACCTTATTTTTAATTATGAATGTATTTTAAAATCGTATGCTTTTATGATTTTATACAAAAAATCGAATAAAGCTTTTTGAATTGAATTGAATTGAACCTGTTTTTTTTCAGTGAATATATATATGTATTCCTCAACTTGCTCACAACTTCTGCTGCAATGAGAAAAGACGTGCGTGGACCAAAATTTCGTAAAGATTTTTTATTTCATAGCCAGCTCTGCCATAACGCGTTTCGGGAGATCTTACCCTTGATCACATTCACTGAAAAATCCATAGGTTTCAGGGACATTATAGTTACAAATTAGCATTTAAAAACCATTGAAATTCATTGAAAAAACATAGGTTTCAGGGACGTTATAGTTAGGTGGACATTTCACTTATACAAAACCATTGAAATTCTGCCGTTATAGTTAGTTCAGCTAACTATAACTCACGCCCCCGCAATGCACTGCAGATGATGTCACATATTACATCATTCATGACATGGTCAGTGACATCACTGATGACATCTCTGATGACATCTCAAATGACATCACTTTTCATTTTCAGTGAATTTCAAAGGTTTTTTAAATGCTAATTTGTAACTATAACAATGCCTCCATCATGGCATTCAGGAAAGGCTTAAAAACCCACCTTTTTAACATCACTGCCTAATGGTTGTTTCTCCTTTGCATTTACTGTGATCTGTCCCCTTCTCTTCCGCGCCAGGATACTATACTATTTAGTAACAGAGCGCGCTACAAAAGCCTCTATAATAATAATAATATAACGTCCCTGAAACCTATGGTTTTTTCAGTGAATTTCAATGTTTATTTTACATGCTAATATGTAACTATAACATCCCTGAAACCTATTGTTTTTTTCAAGGAATTTCGAAGGTTTTTTAAATGTTAATTTCTAATTATAATCTTCTTTAAACCTATAGTTTTTTTCAATGATTTTAAATTATCACTCAATTCTCAATCTAGTGCTCCCCCCCAAAAAATTAGCCACTAATGAGAGCAACAGCTAATGGTAATAATATGCAGAGTAGACGTTCCCTTGCAAAAATAACACAAAAACAGCACTTCCCGATATTTTCAACGAGCAACCAAATCTGGGGTGCGATCCAAAAACAGGCAATAAGCTGCGTTAGCAGTAGGAATCTAACATTTGCTTTTTATTGGTGTAAACCAGGACGACTACCTACAGTGTGAAAGGGAGCTCAGCCCAGAATAACAGCTGAAGACCAACATACGTCATAGAGTTACTGATCATGCAGCTGAGACACCCAAGAAGGCCACAATACCCACTGCCACCAGCCTCAGGACGTCCCCCCTGGACCACCACCCTCCCTACTACCACCGAGGCAGCGCAGAACAGGACAAGGAACCTTCCAAAAATGGCATGGTCCCTCAGCCACACAATACTTTAATGTTGGCAGATATGGCAACCAAGTATGTGTGAAGGACGCAACTCACCCATCAATAATATTAATGCACACAATACCAAGTGTAGCAGTGATGTGCTGGACTGGCCTCACTATGCAGAGCACAGACCTCTCCATGGGGACATATACTGCTGGTGCTTATAGTGTTGTGGACAATAGACACAACCATGTTACCTCAGGCAGTGGGGAAGATCTTGGTCATGTTGTCCCCCCATGGAAGCGGAAGGCAGGAGGGGTGCAGAAAAAGGAAGAGAAGTGCAGAGAGAAGCAACAGGTGTGCTGATAGAGGCGCGAAGGGAGCAGAAAGAGGCAAGAGAAGTGCAGAAAGAAGCAACAGAGGTACAGAAAGAGGCAAGGGAGGTGCAGAAATAGGCAGGAAAAGTACAGAAAGAGGGACTAGGGGTGCAGAAAGCGGCAAGAGAGGTGCAGAAAGAAGGAAGAGGGATGCAGAAAGAGGCAAGGGGGTGCAGAAAAAAGCAAGTGAGGTATAGAAGGAGGCAACAAAGGTGAGGAAAGATGCAAGACAGGTGCAGAAAAAATCAAGTAAAGTGCAGAAAGAGGAAAGAGAATTGCTGAAATAAGTAACAGAGGAGTAGTAAGAAGCAAGAGAAGTGCAGAAAGAGGCAAGAGAGGTGCAGAAAGAGATAAGATAGGTAGAGAAGAAGGCAAGAAAACTACAGAAAGAGGCAAGAGGGATGCAATAAAAGGAAGAGGGGTATGGAAAGAAGCAAGAGAAGTACAGAAAGAAGCAAGAGAGGTGCAGAAAGAAGTCACGGGTCAAGACTGATTTGCATATGGCTGGGTCTAAACTGGGATGGCATGGTGAGCAAAAGAACAATGGATTTAACCCAGATCTCCTCACTGGGGGTGAATGTATGATTCATTCAGCATTCTGTCCATCATTTGTTTGCATAACTTTTCGCCCAATGTGGGATGGGTATGCCCAGACTTGGGTCCCATGCTCACTATGCCACTGGATTCAAGCTAGCCTGGCTGAAGAAGGGTGACATATCCTGAAACCGGTCCCAGGATGCTTGTTTCCGGTCCAGGGAGGACCTGGCTTGGCAGTTCGGTCTGGACTGTTCCCATGAGGCACAGGGTCAAGACTGATTTGCATATGGCTGGGTCTAACCTGGGGTGGCATGGTGAGCAAAAGAACAATGGATTTAACCCAGATCTCTTGACTGGGTGTGAATGTATGATTCATTCAGCATTCTGTCCATCATTTGCTTGTGTAGAACTTTTCTTCCTCTTTCTGCACATGTTCTACCTCTGTAGGCGTAGTTAGAAATCAGCATCTAAAAAACCTTAGAAATTCACTGAAACAACCATAGGTTTCTGGGACGTTATAGTTAGAAATTAGCATTTAAAAAACCCATTGAAATTCACTGAAAAATCATAGGTTTCAGTGACATTATAGTTAGAAATTAGCATTTAAAAAAAGCATTGAAATTCGCTGAAAACACCCCACAGTTTCAGGAATGTTATAGTCAGTTGGACATTTCCCTCATACAAAACCAGAGAAATGTGTCCGTTATAGTTAGTTGGGCTAAGTATAGCTCATGCCCCTGCAATGCACTGATGAGTGACTGCATGTATGAGTAACTGTCTGGGTGAGTGGGTGGATGTGTGTGTAGACCTAGGAATCAGTGAGTTGGTATATAGTAATTGGTATTAGTGTGTCTATGATTTCGAAAATGGTAGTCTGTATTTTAGAGTGGGTGTTTCTAAGGTTATATTAGGGTGTGAGGAGGTGCCTCAGAATATCACGTGGATGATGTCATCAGTAATGTCATTTTAAATGTCATGAGTGATGTCATCAGCGATATCACTGTCCATGTCATGAGTGATGAGATATGTGATGTCATCAGCAGTGCATTGTGGGGGAGCAAGTTACACATAGCTCAACTAACTACAACGGGCGAATTTCTCTCGGTTTTTTAACTATGACGTCCCTGAAACCTGTGTTTTTTCCAGTGAATATATACATATATATAAATATATATATATATATATATATATATATATAGAGAGAGAACGAGAGCGATAGATACATATAGATATATATGTGTGTGTATGTTATAAAATATGTAATGAGTGAATTTGAGGTTGTAAATAGTAGTGGTGAAGGGGTACGATTGAGCTATGCCAAAATACTGCAGCTATCCATTTTCATGGTGAAAACCTAATGTCTCCATGTTACATCTTGTGGACTATTATGGCATGATACACCTAGCCACACATGTGGGGTACTATTTTTAGTGGAAACAAATTTGGTAAGGCTGGGTGGTAGAAATTTTGTAGATCTTTAGTAATGAGGAAAACGTGCAATTTTAGCCAGGATTTGAGGTTTGCGGGGAATTTTGGGTAAGAAATTGTCATGGGATACATGTATGTCACACCACCCTGAACTCCCCTGGGTGTCTAGTTTTCAAAAATGCCTGAGTTTAGTAGTTTTCCCTAGGTTGTCACTATATGCATAAATAAGAAGAACAGTCTTCAAAAAGTATATTTAATGTACAAGAAATAAAATATTGCCATCATACAATCCATAAACATTACAAAATAGACAGTTATCATCTAACAGAAATACAATAAGAATTTAAAAAAGGAAGAAAAAGAAAAAAATAAGAAAGTAATCCAACCAACCACAAAACTCGGTATTAAAATACAATGTATTGAATATCTCTATTAGGTAGTACCATTCCCATTAATCTTTTAAAAATGCAGTTGCACAAAACTGCAACTTTCACACGCCCAAACTGTAAAATTGCCACATGTTCAATGATCAAATTAATTATTTTCCATTATACATAATTAAAGCACCAGTCAAAATGTCAATCTAGCTATAATATGTCTGGCAAACTCTGATGAGTAGTAACCCCATGTGTACTCATAAAGTAAGAGAGCCACCTACCTTCAATAATATTCAAAATGATATTTCAATCTGTATATCACTCCCACAATTATTCTAACTTACATATATTGTGGATTAGCCATATTTATGGTTATCATCTGCCAAAAGGTTTGATATTGAGATCACAAAACGTATCAATCTTATATGTTTGTGTATATGGGTATTGACATTAATGGTTACATGTTAAAAACTATTTTTTTAAACAAAAAACCCACCTGAAATATGTATTAAGGACAGTGAAAAATGAAAAATGTAACCCTAACGTGTTGTGAAAAATGTAATCTAAAAGGCATGACAAAAAATAAATGACTACATGTACTCTTAGTTTGTTTGCAAAAAGTGGTTGCAAATTGTGTACCAACTTTTTGTGAATCTGTTGCACCTGGCCCTTTCTGAAGGGTTACCCAAAAATGTTTTGCCTTCACCCCTCCTGTGTTCTGAGCCAGTTTTCGTTGGCTTTTGAGGACTCTCTGCACTCCACTACTGTAATTAGTGCTAGAGTGATTGTACTATTGCCCTTATACATGGTAAAACTGGTGTACACCCAATTGGAAAATTTTATTTACTTATAAGTCCCTAGTAATGTGGTACTACTACCTGTATCTAGGACCTGTAAATGAAATGCTACTAGTGTGCCTGCAGCCCTGATTCTGCCACCCACTTAAGCAGCCTTTAAAAACCTGTCTCAGTCCTGCCATTATAGCCTGTGTGGTCTGTTTTAAACTATCATTTCAACCTGGAAAAATAAACATTTCTACAGAAATATAACTCCCTTTTTATTACATATGTCACCCCTAAGGTAGCCCCAAAACTGCCTATAGAGCAGAGTTCATTGTATTTAAAAAGTTGGACATGTACTAGGTTTTACCACTTATATAGTAGTAAAAAAGTCCTCAAATCTATTTTCACTACTGTGAGGCCTACCTCTCCCATATAGTAACATTATGTTACCTTATTACATTTAATAAGTGATAACTTTTGTGTAGGAGCTGGTAGGAATATCAAGTCTGGTGTCAGACAAATTGTACTTTAAAACTCTATTTAATATAAAGCCAGATTTATGTCACATTTTCTGAAAGTTAATTACACCCGACCACTGTGCACTGTTGCGAAACTCTGTTGAGTTTATTTTTCAAAATTTAAACCATATCAAAATTTCAATAGTATCAACATAACTTTTCAATTCAGTACATTGAACAAAGCAGTCTTGATTTTTTAAACATTGCAGTTCTTTTTGAACTTAGAAGAATACAGCGTACATAACACAACAAATCATTTTCTCATTATACATTTAAGAAGCCCGATGCATTTCGAGCCCTAAGAGGCTCTTCCTCCGGGGCCTGAAATCTGAACAAATATAAGAAAACAGCGTTACAATTTTGGGACCACTTCTGAATGAAACTCAAGTAAAAAATGAAAAACGAAATCAAAGTGTTGAATTTAGTGCACCACCACCATCTCCCCGTGTGGGATTAAATGAAGCTTACCCTCTCCTTCTAAAACTGGATAGAAGAACCTATGCGATAAAAAAACGTTTCATGAACTCCCAGAGCCCTATTCCAAAAAGCTACTCTCTAAACACACAAACCTCGTCTGCATGACAGCTGAACTTACCCTCGTGAAGACACATCGCCGCAACTGGTTCTACAAAGAAAAGAGACCGAGGTCAAGATTCCCGAACACTTTTCAACTCTAATTGAAAGAACCCATCAGAAACCGGTTCTGCAAGCTACATACCTAGATGAAAACGCTGTTCCTCAATAACATCACTCGTGGCTGTTGCCCGACATTCAAAAAACTACGTCAAAACCTCGCGCTTTGTCTCCGCGTCAAATGTGTGTCTCCCAATCAAAGCCGCTATGCTCCCTCGGACGTCACTCCAACAACTAGAGCGGCCCGCTCTCTCTCAGCGCGGCATCACTTCCTGATCAAAACTCCTCACTATGAACCACGTGTTGCCGACTCTGCCTATCCGGTGCAACTAATCTCATGCCTTAATCCAAGAGCACTCGAGAGTGCACGGCGCTTGTTAAATAAAATATATAAAAATAAAATTGTGACACATGCAGTGACAAAATATAAGAAAGAAACAACAAAATATAAAGGAAAAAACAATCTGTACAATTATTTTCGATCAACCATCATTACATTGCAAAGAACACATGGTGCATGGAATTACGGACATTTCTTTACAAAAAACATGAAAAATCAATTTTTTCATTTAACCCTTTGGGATCTTGGGTCCCCAGCTTTTTTATCCAAAAAATTTCTCTCTGTAACAGAGATCTAGTTAAATCTGTGCCCTCAAACTTCTCAACTCTTTCTAGGACTGAAAACTGCAGTTGGGCTATGCTGTGTTTAGCCTCCTGCCAGTGTGCTGCTAAAGGGCTTTTCGTGCTTTTATTTCTAATAGTACTTTTATGTTCAGAAATCCTGACTTTTATTTTTCGCTCAGTTTTACCCACATAAAGTTTCCCGCATGGGCACTTTATGTAGTAGATCAGGACATTGGAGTTGCAATCAGCATTGAAAAATAATGGGATGTTTTTGCCTGTTTGTGGATGATGTATAAACGTGCCCGTGATGACATTATTACAATGGACACAGTTACCACATCTCTTCATTCCCTTGAAAGAAGAGGTTTGTTTTTGTTTGAATTTGGGCGCCAGAAGTTCCTTGAGATTTTTAGACCTTGTGTAGGCAAACATTGGCTTTAGTTCAAAGATTCCATTGAAATCCGCTTCATTTTGCAGGAGTGCCCAATGTTTATTTACTATGTTCTTAATCTTCTGAGAACTAGTGGAAAATTTCAAAACAAATACATGTCTTTCCAATTTCTGTTTCATTTTTTGATGTAGCAAATTAGTTCTGTCATACGTTTTCACTCGTTGTCTAGTTTTCTCCAGAATTTCTTTTGGATAACCTCTCTGTTCATATTTTTTCTGTTGTATATCTAGATGTTTCTCCAAGTCTGACTCTTTGGAACAAATCCTTTTAATCCTCATAAATTGAGAGAGAGGTAGGTTGTCTCTCAAATTCTGCGGGTGAAAACTTTGATACAACAAAGCATTGTTTACATCAGTCTCTTTCCGAAACACTTCTGTGTGTATTTCTGAATCCTCTAAGGTAATTGCCACATCTAGGAAGGAGATCTTCTGTTCACTAATATTTGACGTGAACTGGATATGTTCATTGAACTGGTCTAATTGTAACAATTCCTTTTCCAATAGAGATTTCTCAGCATTCCATATGACAAAAATGTCATCTATAAATCTACAGTACAATACTGCATGCTTTTTCCAATCATCATCAGTGTATATATGATCTGCCTCAAATTTCGCCATAAATGTATTTGCATACGCCGGAGCCCCGGCAAATCCCATAGAGGTCCCTTGTTGTTGTAAAAAGAAACGTTCTTCCCATTGGAAATAACTGTGGTACAAACAATAATGAAGAATCTCCAAAATGAACACTTTATCAGCCCTGATTGGAGGTTGACTCAGCAAGGCCCATTCTACTGCTTCCAGTCCGCCCTGATGGGGAATGGACATATATAGTGATTTGACATCAATGGTGCAAAGTTAGAAATAAAAGCACGAAAAGCCCTTTAGCAGCACACTGGCAGGAGGCTAAACACAGCATAGCCCAACTGCAGTTTTCAGTCCTAGAAAGAGTTGAGAAGTTTGAGGGCACAGATTTAACTAGATCTCTGTTACAGAGAGAAATTTTTTGGATAAAAAAGCTGGGGACCCAAGATCCCAAAGGGTTAAATGAAAAAATTGATTTTTCATGTTTTTTGTAAAGAAATGTCCGTAATTCCATGCACCATGTGTTCTTTGCAATGTAATGATGGTTGATCGAAAATAATTGTACAGATTGTTTTTTCCTTTATATTTTGTTGTTTCTTTCTTATATTTTGTCACTGCATGTGTCACAATTTTATTTTTATATATTTTATTTAACATGCGCCGTGCACTCTCGAGTGCTCTTGGATTAAGGTATGAGATTAGTTGCACCGGATAGGCAGAGTCGGCAACACGTGGTTCATAGTGAGGAGTTTTGATCAGGAAGTGATGCCGCGCTGAGAGAGAGCGGGCCGCTCTAGTTGTTGGAGTGACGTCCGAGGGAGCATAGCGGCTTTGATTGGGAGACACACATTTGACGCGGAGACAAAGCGCGAGGTTTTGACGTAGTTTTTTGAATGTCGGGCAACAGCCACGAGTGATGTTATTGAGGAACAGCGTTTTCATCTAGGTATGTAGCTTGCAGAACCGGTTTCTGATGGGTTCTTTCAATTAGAGTTGAAAAGTGTTCGGGAATCTTGACCTCGGTCTCTTTTCTTTGTAGAACCAGTTGCGGCGATGTGTCTTCACGAGGGTAAGTTCAGCTGTCATGGAGACGAGGTTTGTGTGTTTAGAGAGTAGCTTTTTGGAATAGGGCTCTGGGAGTTCATGAAACGTTTTTTTATCGCATAGGTTCTTCTATCCAGTTTTAGAAGGAGAGGGTAAGCTTCATTTAATCCCACACGGGGAGATGGTGGTGGTGCACTAAATTCAACACTTTGATTTCGTTTTTCATTTTTTACTTGAGTTTCATTCAGAAGTGGTCCCAAAATTGTAACGCTGTTTTCTTATATTTGTTCAGATTTCAGGCCCCGGAGGAAGAGCCTCTTAGGGCTCGAAATGCATCGGGCTTCTTAAATGTATAATGAGAAAATGATTTGTTGTGTTATGTACACTGTATTCTTCTAAGTTCAAAAAGAACTGCAATGTTTAAAAAATCAAGACTGCTTTGTTCAATGTACTGAATTGAAAAGTTATGTTGATACTATTGAAATTTTGATATGGTTTAAATTTTGAAAAATAAACTCAACAGAGTTTCGCAACAGTGCACAGTGGTCGGGTGTAATTCACTCGAGATAGGTTGGTTCAAGTGTGGGCACGTGAGGGCAAACGTGCCACCATTGTTGCACGCGTAGATTATCGATATAAAATAGTTTTGGAAACGGTGAAAATAGGTGTGCTTTTCCTATCCAAATTCATTACATTTTCTGAAAGTGCCACTTTTGAAAGATGATATTTTCTTCTCCTTATCAATTGGTGCCCGAAGCCTGAATCCCGGGTCACATTACTAGGTGTAGTTGACAATTGGCCTGGTGTATACCAATAGGGGGTCTGGTTTTTAGCAGGATGGATCGTCGTGACTTAAACGGGGTCGGAGCTCTCACCTACCACACTGGCAATTCAAAGGCACTGGCCCAGCACACTCACAAAGGACTTCACACTAGCCTATTGTACCCCAGAGAGACTGGGACCAGGGCAGGGAGGCAGTAAATTAAATTCCAGACACCTCTGTAGTGGGAAAACTCCAGAAAGTTCTCAGACTTCAAAGGGGAACCAGGTATAAAAATGGTACCCTCAAACCCTCTCTTCAGTACACTCCTGGACCTGTGGATACTACAGAAGAAGGAAGGGCCTGCTGACAGTGAACTTCCTTGTTTCCTGAGTCCTGCTCTGCTGTCTGAGAAGGAAGACTGTACTTGTACCTTTCATCCCAGGCTTAAGTGGATCCAAGAGTCTGTTGATTGACTTCCTGTTCTGAGCTACATGGACACAAGCAGCTCCAGTGGTATTTCTACAACTGAGGGTATGAACTGCTCCAACTGTACATTCCTGGACCTACTACTGGACCTTCTTGAGTCATGTTGGCCTCTGCTGGAGTGTGTTCCTGATCCCCAAGAAGTGCCTCCCTAGTCCTGGACCCTCACTGTTGCACCAGTTGAGCTGCTCCTAGAAGAAAAGGAGAAATCATGATGTTTTGGTCTCATCGTGATCACAAATGGTTCCGCCCATGTCAAGATCTTACCACCTGCCAACGTGATGCTCCAGTGGACCTGACTCTTAAATGATTGTCAGTGATGAATGGCCACACAAGATTTTCACTTTGTGCTACAGCATCGACAGCCCATGGTGACCTCAAAGGTGAACCTCCAGCAATAACCACCGATGCCGTGGGCAGGATCAGTGTGCTGAATCGATGACTGCCCGCTGTCTTGCTCTTCGTGCTCCTGTGAGGACCATCCGCTATGCTCTCCCTGTTTCTCAAGGCCTCCTCTACCACAAATGGTACTCTTTGTTTTGGAGTTTATAAGGTAACCTTTTCAACCAGACTAACCTGCCTCCTGTTTCAAGCCCACGCTCCCTTGTTGTCGGCCTGGACTTGTGACTCTCACTCGGTCTTGCATGACTAGTTAACCACGAGTGGTTCTTTGTGCTTTTAGGTGCAATACTTACCTGAAACCTTTACAATTACAAATCGCCGATTCTTCTGATTAGATTTTAGTTATTTTGGTGTCAATTAATTTATTAAATGTTACTCCATTGTTCTAAATTGGTGTGGGATTTTTCTTGAGTTGTGCTTTCAATTTTTTATTGTTTAAGTGCTGCATAGAAGCTTTACACATTGTCTCTAAGTTAAACCTAATTGCTTATGTGCCAACCTACCAGAGGGTTAAACACAGGTTAATTTAGTGACTTTTTGTGTTTCACCCTGACAAGGACTGTTGCTGTTGCTTGAGCAGGGTTACAACCACGCCAACCAACACTCCAATTTCTAATACAATGGCATCGTATTTTAAAAAACAACCTTTGTACAATATGCCAGTTCACAAAATACCAAATCATAGGGATCACAGAATGTCATGCCTAACTATTACTCATTCGGAACGTCACACTTTGCACCTTCCTTTGATTGACCACAATCACAGGGGTGATGAACTGCAAGACTCACCAGACCACCATGTCTATGATAGTGGTTAAATAAAAAAAGAAAAATATATATATTTTTTACATCCCAATTCTCTTAAATTAGACAGGACTACACTTACAACAAAGGGCCAGATCTACGACCATTCCATTTTGTGGGTCACAAATTGTGACTTTTTGCGACTCAAAAAACAGAATGTACTAAGGTGTCTCAGACACATTTAACAATTCTCAATGGGGCGCAAACGACTTGCCTCATCAATATACATGAGGCAGGTCACAATTTGCGACCCATTGGTAATGGGCTACAATCACAGGGAGGTGGTCTGCTGGGGACAGCAGACCAGAGTTTGCTTTTTAAATAAAGCAGCGTTTTTATCAACTGTAGACCATTTTCCTTAAAGGAAAAAGGGAAGGCGTTTAAAAGAAAAAAATTAACAGTTTTATTTTTATTTTTTAAGGGCAGGAATTGGTCCATGGGACCATTGTGTCCTCTTAAAAAAATATTTTCACATCCATTCAAAAAGGAGAATGGGTCCAGGCTTACCAACTACTTTAATTAGGTTTATACATTGTAATTGTTTTGTGACCGTATTTCAAGTCACAAAGCAATCGAACATCCCACTGCGACTCGCTATTTGGAAGGGACGCCCTTGGCACGCACCTTTCTCATAGCGACTTGAAAACACTCTATTTTGCGTGTTAGCAATATGTTACTGACTCACAAAATAGTGTTTGTACTTACTAAAACTCTATTTAGCAGTCGCAAATTACCCATTTTTTTCATTTACAAATTCTAAAAACAGTCGTGCATCTGGCCCAAAATGTTTTCGTTTATCAAAACATTTCACTGGGAATTGTCAGTGACCCATGGGGTCTACCCCAAAACTTTGCATATAAGATTTACAAATTGAAAGGGATAAAAATGGGACCCCTCCAGATCTGTAAATCAGTTACCACCTCAAATTTGGGGTCTGTAACATTTCAATATTTTGTGTCTGGATTATAATAATGAAACATTAATACATCAGGGTCAAGATTGCTATTTGGAAGGGTCACCCAAAACACGGTCCTTCTAAACAACTATTCTGAAACCATTTCTAAATTCATTTAGTGATCCAGAAAACCTTTGAACAAATCAGAAAATGAGTTTAGTACATTTGAATTTTCTTTTTAGCATTTTCATGTCTTGTGATTTACTGAATCAGAGGGTTTGTGAACACTAAAACCCTTTGAACATTAGTGCTTATTCTTCTTTAAAAATGAAAAATGCAAATTCAATTAGTATAACTACTCTTATAAAAAATAACCCAAATATCTTCTTCACAAAAATAAGCATTATTCTTCTTCGGTCAAATTTCGGAATATATAACAAAATACTAGTAAAGATGAAATACACAATAGGGTTGATTGACAACACTTATTTAAGCTATCAGATGGCGAAAACTATTGAAGTCGCTGTAAAAAAGTGCTTCTTTTGTATATTTACCCCCATGTTCGTGGACTGATACTGCAGGTTTTAGGACTCTAATCTTGTACTCTGCTAACCAGGCCACAGTGTATGTGCTCAATGCCCTTAAACATGTTGAAATTGACTTATGAACTAACTGGAAAATGTAACTTACCAATAAGTCTCTAGTATATGGAACAAAGTATAACTAGGGCCTGTAAACTAAATGGCACTTGCTGACTGCAGACCACTTTGTGCCACCCAATACAGTGACGGTACAAACATGATTGCGGGTCTACCATGGTAGCCTGGCTGTGTGCTTTTAAGACCACAGGATTTTACCTTTCCAAATAACCCCCTTTTGAAAGACCTAAACCTTCTGTTTTAATATTGATGTCATGTAGGTAAAAATTAGAGAGAGACCCTGTTACACCCAGGGGATTAGAGTACTAGTAAGTAGTAAAAAAGAGAGAAAATCCCTTGGGGACATAGACTGACAACACACAGTGGTGTTTAGTTTGCATCAATTTAGCCCATATATTAGAAATAGATGTCTAGAAACCAAACAGGGAATTATATAATTACTCTTTATTTTTTTGTTAAAAAAAAAACCTTATTTAGATATTACCACAAAATTAAAAACTGTGCATTACAAATGCATTCAAGGACATGTACATTAGCATCACAGAATATGATATTTTTTTTTAAACGTTAACAAGACAATCCTTTACTAGAGGAAATTGCCAATGCATAAAAAGAAAACATAAAACGTCATAAAAGGAGGAAAGGAGAGAACACAGCAGACAATCCTATTTGTCATATGTATACATATCAGGGCGTCTTAATGTACAACACTACTCCAGGACACACTCTAATTTTGGTGTCTATGGGGTAAGCTCTATCCCTTGATTATGTGAAACTGGGTGTCGACGCGTTTCGAGGGTTTAAAAACAATCGACCATCTTTTTCAAGACCAAATAGATATGTCTCTCCTATATCAGGCACTGGATGGTTGCCAATTTCCAAGAAATCCTGTAAATAGACATACTTCAATAAGTATTACATATACAGTTAATCCACCCTATCTAATACAATTGCATATATCATTATTCCACATGATTGTAGTCTATTATACACTTATGTTCCGTAATCTATCCATAGTTCATTGAACATTTTGCCAGCATCATGAAACAGCATATTAGGCTTTTATGTAGCACCCATCATTATGGTCCATTAATATGGTCCGTTTCCAGCCTGATTGTGTATAATTTGGCAATCATTTGTTGTGATTTCACCAACATAATTCAGACAGCTCGTATAGCCGATATTTGTTGTACATTTCTTTTCACTAATAGATCCCACCGAAACATTATCTTAAATTATACATATTTCTTGTATATGGGCTATAAGTGTCCTTCATCTCCACCCTTTTTATTTAAGTGTCGGGGGATTATGTGCTCCCGCTCCCTTATCCTCTTTAGCACCATACTGAGCACTGTGTCAAACAGGGGGTAGGTCTTACGAATATCTTTACCTTATATCATGTTCATTTTATATATTTCTTGCACTTACTCTGATTTGCATCTTTAGTTCTTTTGATTTTTATTCTTTGTTTTTATCGGTCATTCACATGGGATCTGTAAGGAAAGGTTCGTAGGTCAATATCTCCTGTTTCTTTAATTAATTTTAGCCTAGGTTACTCTTTCTTACACTATTACCTTCTGTTTATAATTATCCGACTGTTGCTGGATGTTCCCTCTTCACTCTAAGATTCTGATCGGCAGCTTTCAAAAGGACAGTCACTTGCTGCTTGTTTCCTGACTCTGTGTTATAGAATGTAAGAGCATGATCTGATGTTCTGATTTCTTAATGTTATTATGCTATTAATATATTCGGGCAGACCCCCCAAAAAATGTATTAGTACCGTACCTTCTTTGGTTTACATGACTTTTCCCAAAGAGTTTCTCCTGACCATCTGTTTTTTAAAGCCTGTTGATATGCGGTTCTGTGGAGTATGCACCTTTTTAATCCTCACTATAAGTTAAGAAAGCATGATACATACATGTTGTTAGTGCTTGACAGAGGTTAATTTTTCTCTAACTTATTTATGTATAAAGATACCACTTACAATAAAAAAGGTAGGTGGAATCCTCCCTTGCAGTTAAAATCGTCAGGACGGTTGATCAATATGCTTTCTAGTCCGTCTTGGGTTGATCTAGTTTACAAAAACGGACATGATTTAATCGTTAGACCCACTATAATTTTAATCCTCCTTGTTATTCTCTACTATGCGGGACCTAACCAATGGGGCATGATTCTCCTTACCTCCAAAAAGACGAGCGCTGGCTTCTGAGTTCCGGTCTTTGTCTCCACACGAATCGAGTGTCTCTGAAAAAAGGCTGGCTACCTTTCCTACTGATGTAGGTGTCTTTATATATTAGTAGGCTGCAATCCTATTGGTAACCCTAACACGATATCAGCTGTTTCCAATTATGGTTCCCGCTCTTCCCCTCCCACCCCGGAAGCTCTGCCCTCTTTACCCGGAAGGTAAAATATCCTTGTTTTTAATTGGCCGGGTATTCCAAGCCTCTTTTTGATGCTGAATTCAGGGGCGGGATTCACCTAAGCCTCTTTGTGCTAGTAAACACTTCTATTGTTTACATGTAGATATACGTCACATGGCTGTGAATCTCTTAGTCTTTCCTTTCTTTTTCTATTTATTTTTGTTTTTGTTTTATTTTGTTTTATTTTCATTTTGCGCATGTTCCCAGATGCCCCACACAACGAAAACCACTTGTATGTAGACCTGCGCACCAACTTTATTTTTTCTATAAATCCATGTTTGTTATCTCGCTCGTGTTAATAAATGAATCCACTGCAAGATATTAGTCTGCGCTATTAATTATATCCTTTTTTCAATTCTTGCAGTGGGATGCCAGGAATTGTACCTATTTATTTTACAATCATAACTTCTTCTATTATTAATACAATGAATTAAGCTTCCGATTTGTTATTGATTTAGATGTAATTTTTAAAAAACATAAAGTTTTCCAAGTATTTTAATGATTTGTTCCTCATTTATCTATTTGGACTTATCCAATGCATTGGGATTATCTAGAAATGTTTTAATAATTAGCTACTAACCTCATCCATTCTTCTCTGGTGTTGAGGCCATTTGCTATCGTATTGAGATAACACATGAACCATTGTTTATGTGTTTTCCGTATTGCTTCCAGATTACCACCCCTCCTGCTGATAGTAACCTTTTCAAGGATGTACCAAGAGAAATCCTTACAATCATGATTGTTTTTCAAAAAGTGATCAGTCAGGGGTGCATTTTATTTTTTATTTTTAATGGATGATCTATGTTCAAGTAGTCTTATTCGAAGCTCTCTACCCGTCTCGCCTACATACCCATAGCCACACGGGCAAATGAGTAGGTAGATCACACTTTTGCTCCTGCAATTGTTAAGTGTTTTGGAGGACAGTTTTTTTCCATTAAAGTTTAATGTTTTAGTTTCTATACAGTTGGGACATATTGAACAGGAACCACATTTATAATTTCCTGTAGCTTTTGTGTTGGTAAGGGTACTTTGAATGCTGCCTTCTGATTTTTTGTATGTTTGTACTAAAGCGTTCTTGATGGTTTGATTACGCCTGAATGAAAACAAAGGCTTAGGAATTGGATCTGTAAGACCATCATTAAGAATTTTCCAATTCCGATTGACAATATTTTTTAATTTATTGCTCACTCCTGAGTACTGGCTGACGAACACTATCCTATCTTGGGTTTTGTTCTTTTTTTCTTTATTCATGTCCAAAAGGTGATCCCTATCATAGAATCTTGCACGTTTCAGGGATTGCTTAACGAGTTTTTTCGGATACCCTCTCTCAATTTTTTGTTCATGATTTCTGCATGGTAGTAGAAATCATTAAGATTGCTACAATTACGTCGCAAGCTTAAGAATTCTCCAAAGGGAATGTTGTCTTTTTGAGAACGTGGGTGGTTACTTTGGTACTGCAACAGGGTATTTTTATCAGTTGGCTTTGACAAAAGTTCAACTTCTAGCACACCGTTAGAGTCTTTTATTTTGATGTCCAGAAAGTCCACACTGGCATCACTATAGTGTGGTGTAAATTTGAGATTCTTATCTCCCATGTTTAACCATTCCAAAAAAGACAATAAATCCTCCCTAGGTCCGTCCCAGACGAAAATAATATTGTCAATGAAATGATGCCATCGAGACACATTCTCAAAGTATGGTGCCATTTCGTTGTAGATATGCTTTTCCTCGAAATGGCCCACATAAAGGCAGGCCAGACTGGGGGCACATGTGGCCCCCATGCTGGTCCCCTTGACTTGTTTGAATAGCTCTTCCTTAAACAAAGAATTGTTGTTTTTCAACACTAACTCTATACACCCCAGGATAAATTCTATGTGACCTCCCTTAAGATCTTCCTCATTCAAAATGGAGGCCATCACGTTGATAGTATCATCCTGGGGGATATTTGTGTACAGAGCCTCGATATCTAAGGTGACCAGCAACTGGGTCACCTTATCGAAGCTCTGTCCCTCAAATAAGGAGATGGTATGGGCTGTATCTTTCAGATATGACTTCTGTTTCTGTACAATTGGCCTTAAAAAGAAGTCTGCGTATTTGCTCAGGGGCTCTAAAAGAGACCCTAAACTACTCACAATGGGTCGCATAGGGGGATTTTTTAGATCTTTATGAATTTTAGGCAAACCATAAATTGCCGGAATTATTGGGTTGGTATTTAATAAAAATCTATATTCATCCTCACTAATCATATTGTTTTCCCTGCCATAATTTAAGAACTGGGCCTCCTCTTTTTTTAGGTTTTCAATCGAATTCCATGAGACTGGTTTGTAGTGTTCAGTTACATTTAACAGGGCTTTCATCCTATTATCATAATCATTACTACTCAATACTACTACTCCACCCCCCCTTATCTGCCGGTTTAATTGTTATTTGATCACATTCTTGTAATTGTTTCAGAGCTGTTCTATGGTTTATAGAGAGATTGTTGGATTGTCCCTGACGGCAAGCAAGACTTGTCTTAATTTCAATTTCCACAATTCTCTCAAACAACTCCACATTTGTATCCACCTGGCTCAGATTGGGAGTAAAAGTAGATTGGGGCTTAAAACCTGTTGTACTTGGGGAGGGCTGATATTCTCTGTCTGCAAAAAATCTATTCAATCTAACTTTTCTGAAAAAACTTTTCATATCTTTTTCGAGCTCAAATCTATTAGGGGGAGCCGTTGGTGCAAAGCTAAACCCAAAACTTAGGACCTCCTTTTCTTCCCTAGTTAATTCCCTATCTCATAGGTTGATTATCGGAAATTCATTCACCTCCGATATCGTGCGTTCCTTGTGTTCAGATAATTGGGTGTTCCCTGATTTTGAGGTGGATGGCTCCTCATTGGTTCTTCTCAAGAGTAGTTCCGATATCCTCTCTGGCCCCTGTATGGGTGACCTCCTAAAAAATGGTGATAATCTTGTTGGAAATTAGGAGTCGGTCTGCCCCCTTGTTCATTATATTGTTCTTCATCTTCACGGGACCCAGAGGTTTCTGAGAAAGTGATTCCTTTATTTCCTCCTCTAGAGTAAACTTTGTCTCGGATATTGGGGGTTTTCCCATCTTGTTTCTCTTCTATTAGTATTGGAGCTCTCCCTAGCGAGAGAAACTAGGGCTGCGAGCGTATTTTACTGGAACTTTACCTGTTGGCAGAATACTTGTTGAACAGTGATTTTAGGAGCCAGAAAGATCGAAATTTGACTTTTAATCGGGGGGCTTTTAAATTGACTTTTTAAATGGGAAATTAATTCAGGTACACTGACATTTCTCCACACGCTTCAATTCCTTTTCCCTGCCTCGCCCAGCCGTTTTCTGTGAATCGGTGTTGGCGGCGGTGGGCGCCATTTTAGGTGGGGCTGGGGGTGCGCTCTAGTCGCGCCGGCCTCCCGCCCTCCCAGGCTATTTAGAGCTGCTATTCCACGACCGCGCTGCCTATTGGAGCTCTCCCTAGCGAGAGAAACTAGGGCTGCGAGCGTATTTCACTGGAACTTTACCTGTTGGCAGAATACATGTTGAACAGTGATTTTAGAAGCCAGAAAGATCGAAATTTGACTTTTAATCGGGGGGCTTTTAAATTGACTTTTTAAATGGGAAATTAATTCAGGTACACTGACATTTCTCCACACGCTTCAATTCCTTTTCCCTGCCTCACCCAGCCGTTTTCTGTGAATCGGTGTTGGCAGCGATGGGCGCCATTTTAGGTGGGGCTGAGGGTGCGCTCTAGTCGCGCCGGCCTCCCACCCTCCTCACCCCCCATACAATGTGCATTACGGCCAGACGGCGCAGCGGGCTGGCGCAGCGGGCGCGCCGGATGCGTGCCGAAGCCACGCCTAAGCCAAGCCCGTCTGCGCCCGTCCGCGACCGGACTCGGCCCAGGGCCACGACCCCTGGTCCTGACAGTCGAATCACATGGAGCAGGAGTGATTTGGTAAGTCTTTCCTCCTATGCATGTATTCTTGGCCACCACAGTGTAGGGGTCGAGGGAACGAAGGGTGTAGACACTGCCTATTCCGTCTCAACACAGAGTTAGCAGACTCCAGGGCTAGCTGCTCCTTGCTGTCTTGCGGTCTGATTAATGTGAGGTCGTTTAGCTGTCACAAGCACGATGTATATGATCTCCTTACGGATAAACAACCAGATCTGTTGTTCATCACAGAAACTTGGTTGGATGCCAACTCTGACCCCGATATTATTCAGGCATTACCAGTTGATTACCAGATGGTGCGTCTGGATAGACCTGAAGGCAGAGGGGGAGGAATAGCGATTGGCTTTAAACAGCAATGGGCCTGTAAACTGGAACCAGTTCATCTGGCGGGATGCGAGGCGGGTGTCTTCACCATAAAGATCGATGGGAGCACGACTGTAAAGGGACTCTTAATCTATCGCCCACCAGGACCTATGTCCAGGTTTAAAGGCAATCTTTTAGAGTGTGTCACAGAAACAGCGATGAGGAGGGATACGTTTCTGTTACTTGGAGACTTAAACACAAACTGGGAAGATTTATCAGATAAAGGAGCAATGGAGTTCCGTCAAGAACTCCACACCCTACAGCTAGAGCTAAAGGGGCAGCTCCCAACACACAATCATGGGCATCTGTTAGATCCAAATATTTGCCAACTGGGAGGATGTCTCAGTTGCTCCCCCAGTGCCCCTGCCCTGGACCGATCATTTTTTTGTTCCATTTGTAATCTATCTGCCCAAACACAAAGGCACTACCCCCACCCCACTTAATTATCCTCGACGCAGGTGGGCAAGATTCTCCCTGCCAGAGTTTAACAAGGCTCTGACCGCGGAGGGGCCCCCAGGAGGCAATGACGTGGTTACGGCTAATAAATTGCTCAACGACCGCATCACGGCTGCCCTGGACTGTACGGCCCCACTGGGCCGGTCAATAATAGGAGCCCGCAGACAAAGATCTGCTCCTTGGTTCAGCGAGGCGCTGCGCTGTGCCAAAAAGGACTGTAAACGAGCAGAAAGACAGTGGAGAGTGGCATATGACGACCAGTTGAAAGAGGGCTATCTCGCTAAGAGACGCGTCTATCATAATAAGATCCGGATAGAGAAAGCCACATATTACGCAGACAGAATCCAGGGAGCAGAGAACTCTGCTAGGGAACTGTTCAGCATATATAAATCCCTGGCCATCCCAAAAAAAAACACTCTAGCCGAAGACCACTCGGTAGCAGCATGCAATCGCATTGCCAACTACTTTGGGGACAAAGTGTCTAAGATTTATTCTGCTTTTCCCGCTATACCACCAGCAGTGGAAGAGCCAGCAGACTCAGTAAGAGAGGAAGCTGGTCAAAACCTAATACTCAATTTTATCACCCCCACACCCGAGGATCTAGTTAAATGCAGATCGGTGAAATCAGGCTCCCCGCGTGATCCCGCCTCCCCAAAAAGGTTGGGGGACAGCCTGAAGACACTTGAACCCTACATTAGGCACCTGCTGGATGTCTCTTTCCGGTCCAGTTCCATACCAGAGGACTGGACACAGGCTGTGGTGCTCCCCCTCCGCAAGAAACCCAACATAAGCTTTGAGAAGCTGGACAACTTGCGCCCCATCTCCCTGCTGCCTTATTTTTCTAAGGTAGCGGAGAAGGTGGTAAACAAACAGCTAACGAAATTTGTGGAGGAGAACAACCTTCTTCATCCTACCCAATTTGGGTTTCGGCCTCGTCACTCCACGGAGTCTGCCCTTCTCATGGCTACTGAAACCCTCAGGCAGGGTGCTGACGAGGGCCAAACCATGGCCTTAATTCTCTTAGACCTCAGCGCTGAGTTCGACACTGTAGCACATTCCATCTTGCTACAGTGTCTGAGCAAAGGAGGGGTGAGAGGGGCAGCGTTGAAATGGATCCACTCATTTCTAGCTGGCCGAGGCTTCCAAGTGAGGCAAGGTGACTACTACTCGGAGCGAGTTTCTTTGGACCAGGGGGTGCCGCAGGGCTCGTCCCTGAGTCCAACTCTCTTCAATCTTTATGTTGCCCCGGTTGCCACCATAGTAGAGAGTCACGGCCTCCGCATGGTGTCATACGCCGACGACACGCAGCTGGTCATCTCCCTGTCGCGTGCGCCCGGTCTCTCGGCGGACATCTTCAGAGCATGAATGCAAGACCTAGCTGCCTGGATGTCCGCCAATTGCCTCAAGCTCAATGGAGGCAAGACCGAGGTGCTGGTCGTGGGGGGAGACCAGGCGGCGTGGACATCGGCATGGTGGCCGCCATGCCTAGGTCCAACACCTACCCCTTGCCAAAAAGCAAAGAACCTGGGTATCTGGTTTGATACTGACTTGACCTTTGGCCCTCAGATTAATCGGGTGGCTGGATCATGTTTTGGGACACTCAAAAGTCTCAGGAAGGTATTGAAGTTCTTACCGATTAAAGCCAGTCAAACCCTGGTGCATGCATTGGCTACATCTAAGATGGACTATGGCAACCTTCTCTATTTAGGGACTTTGGAGAAGAATCTGAGCCGCTTACAGGTCTTACAGAACGCTGCTGCCCGACTAGTGCTCAGACTACCCAGAAGAGCTGCCTCTACAGCGGCCCTCCGGTCCCTGCACTGGCTTCCGGTTAGAAGCAGGGTAGATTTTAAAGCACTATGTACTTGCCATCGGATTATCAATGGGAGGTCTCCCCTCCCTCTGAAAGGACTGCTGACACCTTACGAGCCGTCCCGCTCCCTCAGATCTTCCGGTACGGGGCTCCTGTCCATTCCCAAGGTGTCTAAAGCACGGATGGGCGGCAGATCCTTTAGGTACCTAGCAGCATCTAGATGGAACAAACTACCCGTGGCGTTGCGCCTAGAACCATCAGAATCACTTTTCAGAGCCAAGCTCAAAACTGTACTATTCACCCAATAAGCTATTCCGCTCCGGTAGTTTCCAGTAAGCATCAGCTCCTTAGCGCGGGGACACGCCGCTGTGCGTCACCAAGCGCTTTACAAAACCCCCTAAATTGAAAAATAGAAATAATAATCTTTCTGGAGAAATGGATAAGCAGACTCTGCACTGAATTTTTCTATATCTTTTCTCAATTTTAATGATTTTTTATTTGTTAGATATTCATAATAACCTTCTGTCTCTAGTGCTATCTCCTCTAATTTCCTTTTGGCATCCTCTACTGCTGTATTTTGGTTTAATGCAGTTTCTAATTCTTCTATTTGTTTACGCTCTAGAAGTACTAGCTCCTGTGCTGTCTCATTTATGAGGATAAGCCAATCTCTGCTACATCGATTAGCGATGTGAGTCCAAATCTCTAGACATTTTTTATCATCTGTAAATAGCTCAGGCTCATTCCTGATGCGTAATCCTAATGGTATGACCCCAGCTCTTAAATATCCTGTTAGAAACTCTGCGTGGAGTTCTGTTCTAATTAGTTTTTTCCTAAGATTAAGGATTTTTATTAGCTCCTCATGGCCACTTTTATTAGCCATTGATGTAAATGTAAATGTAGTAGTAATTGTATAGCGCCGAATCGACCCCAGGCGCTTGTACGCATACCGCTGTGGAACTCTTCCTGGCTTTCCATGTGAAGTGCCCACTCCTGGGCACCCCCAAGGTGAAGCCAGGCATCCTAGCGTTGTTGGGGCTGTTGTGGAGATTAAGCAAGCTATTGCCCAGAGTTGCAGAGTGGGACCCATGATTAGAATAGACACCAAGGCGAGAAATATCAGGTCCGAGGAAATTGAGCCCAAGACCCTGCCGAGGCGGGAATTGAACCCTGGTCCCGGGCTAGACCTCTGCATCAGGGTCTGCCGCTCTAACCATTATGCCACACTTCCCCCCAGGGAGTCTTAATGTACAACACTACTCCAGGACACACTCTAATTTTGGTGTCTATGGAGTAAGCTCTATCCCTTGATTATGTGAAACTGGAGTAGTGTTGTACATTAAGACTCCCTGATATGTATACATATGACAAATAGGATTGTCTGCTGTATTCTCTCCTTTCCTCCTTTTATGACTTTTTATGTTTTCTTTTTATGCATTGGCAATTTCCTCTAGTAAAGGTTTGTCTTTTTAATGGTTGCATTTTCTTTTCATATTATGTGATGCTAATGTACATGTCCTTGAATGTATTTGTAATGTACTGTTTTTCATTTTGTGGTAATATCCAAATAAGGTTTTTTCAACAAAAAAATAAAGAGTAATTATATAATTCACTGTTTGGTTTCTAGACATCTATTTCTAATATATGGGCTAAATTGATGCAAACTAAACACCACTGTGTGTTGTCAGTCTATGTCCCCAAGGGATTTTCTCTCTTTTTTAATATTGATGTCACCCTTAAGTAGGCCCTAATGCCCATAAGGTAAGGTGTATGGTATCTAAAAGTAGAACATGTAATGAAATAAAGTTATACATGTCCTTACAGTGAAAGGGCAAAAGTACAATATCCCAAATGACCTGTACATCTTCTATATTGCATCTGAGTGCTCAGAAGGAGACAGCTCAGGGACGTCAGATGGGTTAGGTCCTATTCAAATCTAAGGTAGAGCCATTCAGGCTGAAAATTGCTGGTACCCTCCTGCACCTCCTTCTATATCCAGAGACCGAAACATAGGACGAAACCGGTTCCAGGAACAGGACGGGAAGGCATTTCCAACAAGACCCTCAACATCACTTTTTGAAGACCAGAAATCAACAGTTTTGGTGACCCTGAGAGCACAAAGAGGAACCACTAATGATACCATTCTGATCTTCAATCTGACATCTTAAGAGATTGGCCAAGAAGAATGTACTTTACTCACTATAGACCTTTCCAATGTACCAAGTACCAGAAGCAACGCTTTCAAGTTAAATCAAGAGGTCTTCTAATTTTTCGAAAGATCAGGTTAACAAATTCTTCATGCAGAATACCCCTGATAATCAAGAGGAAAATTGCTCTGGCTGCAAACCTAAATCCAGATTTACATCCACTCTGGGCATGGTGGGCCCAGATGTAACTGTTTTTGAGAAAGTAGTATTGTAGGACATGAACAATATTACCAAATATATTCACCTGTTCCACCTAAACTGACAAAACAAGAGGCGAATGCCGTCATGAAAATGAGTGATAAGGAAGGGGGAATAGGTAGTATGGATAGTAACAAATACATTGACAAAATACAAACCATGTTGAGAGTTCCAAAGCATCATGTAAGAGCCAATCCGAGTATTTGAACCTCTGAGAAACCATATTTAACAAATCACCTTAAAACCTTAGATGAAGGGGACAAATGCAAGAAGGAATTTGAATTCCTAAACAAGGAGAACCCAGTCATTCCAGCTCTGAATGGAGTTCCCAAAACTCACAAGAATATGGAGGACCCCCCGCTCTGCCCTATCATTTTATCCATCAATTCCATCACAGAAATGTTGTCCAAGTATGTGAACACTTTTCTTTGTACAATGACTCAGTTGTATGCTTCATTCCACAGAAACGCAGGAGACAATGGAGACACCTACACGCAGATCAAGAGGACCATCATGGGGGCTTCTTGTGCCCCCAGTATAGCGAATATATATATGGGAGAGTATGAAGCTAAACATATTTACAACAAGGTGGCCCGACATCTTTTTATGAATTGGAGAAGAATAAGGCCTTAAAGAATTCATCCTATGGCTTAACACCAGTGGCAAGAATTTGAAATTCAACATCAATTTCAGTAGTCAAAAGTGGAACTCTTAGACATCTGGATTTCAGGAAAATGTGGTAGCCTACAGGTGGGTTTTTACAGGAAACCCACTGTGTGAAATACTGTACTACAGCATGCCAGCTTCCATCCAAATTGCTAGAAAGACTTGATCCCGTTTGGAGAATTCCTAAGGATTAGATGCAATTTCTCTACAATGGAGGAATTCATGTGACATGGAGAGGATCTGAGAGAAAGACTATTACACAGAGGATATCCCAAGTGCCTTGCCAGACATGCCTTTAACATGCCAAATACAATAAAGAGGCACACTTTTGCAAGAATTACTAGGAAAAAAGAGAGATTGGAATTGGAAGACATTAAATCCATGTGAGAACTATATCGAGCTGGTAAGACCTATCTTTGTGTTCATGCACAATGCCAATCTTAGGGATAAACTGGCACATACCAGATTGAGACACAATGTAGGAGATCAACAAGGGACTATAGATGGAAACACCTTGATTATAGGCTACCACTGGTGTGACATCTGTCATGCCTGTGATACAGCTCTGGAGACAGAGCAGTGGGAATACATAGGTCACAGTGGTCCCCTCAAAGACATGGCCAACTGCTGAAGCTGCAATGTTGTTTATCTTATTGTTTGTCCATGTTGCCGTGGTAACATCGGGGAAATGGGCAATGGATTCAGGGCTCACTGCAGTGAGCATAAGTCAGCAATCAGGAAGAGGACACAAGCACCTTTGGTTCAACATTGTGTAGATAATAAGTACATGGAAAGCAACCTGAAGTGGCTTAAACTGAAGAAGATAAAGCAACAACAAGGGAGTCAAATGATGGAACTAAGGAAAGTGAGGAATACCTTTTGGCTATTCTCTCTCAACACAATCAAGGAGGGCCTCAATGAAGACATTATGTGTACCGTCACATAATGATTGAGAGTGAGGTCTCATTGGGACACAGGGATCACATCCCCTCATGAAGGGTGAAACCTTCAATTTCCTTACTCAAGCGAGGTCTCCTATGTTGATAGCCTGACTGATTTGGCGATGCAGCGCGAGCACCGAAATTTGTTTTATTTATTTATTTGTTTACCTACCTCCATTGAGCCGTATTCCATAGTTTACTACCCCCACCCTCCTCCACCCCCGCACTGCCTCACCACCATGCAGCACTTCCACCACCAGCCACTACTGGCTATCGACTTCTTTGATTACCCAGTTTACCATGGGTGACAATTAAGTTCCCGGAATAGGGGGAACGGTATAAATAGGCAATAGTACAGCTCTCCTCTTCTCTAGATTTGCTATAGAAACATCACAAACAATTCCATTGATACAGAGGCACTATTATGGGAATCCGTCTTTACAGTACTCAAACCCTTCCAGTTTGCTGCAGCACATGTGCCCCATCTACTCTTTCATTATTAGTCCCCTCTTTGGCAACTCTGACATCCATTGAAATGTATCTATATGAACAGACACCCTCTATCTACTCATGAGAGCAACAAGATATAATTACATGATGGCACTCATTAATTTCTATCCACGCCCATTCTTTCAACACTCCATGCTGCCGTCAATACGAATCTGGTGAGACATTGAATCACTCCAAATATAAATGGAGCATTCAGGGTTTCTTTTTTATAGTAAGCCCCTAAACTCAGTGGGGTCCTGTGATGTCTTCTGGTATCCCCTCTAAGGATTTCTAATGTGGCGAATTGCACTTTACCCCTTTTTAATGTGCACCGCATAACTTGTAAGTCTCCAACTCTAGGGACTAATTGCTATTATTTAAATCACGCTCTGCAGCAATTAGAGACATTCTCCCCTTGTGGGGCCTTGTGACCAATTTTATGTATTTCTCACTGGCTACAGGCATTATATGCAACATCGGTTTACGAAATAGAGGCAAGAGGTAGCCATGACACAGGTAACAATGCTATTCAGCGGGCATGCATACATTTATGACACTTGTCTGGAATTCATGAGCCAAATGTTTGGTATCTGTAATTTAGTGTACATAGGTCATGTCTCACTGAACCATGCCCACCTTGCCTTATAATAGTCATAGGGCCCCTCCTCATTAGTGCCACTGGTGCTGTGTCAAGTGTGAACATGATACGTCCTTGCCCCATACATTATATCTGACGGGCGTATATGGTAGCACTAAGTCTATCTCTTATAAAAAGCTGGAGATAAGTCCATCAGATTGCCATATTTCACCAGCGTTGGAGTAGGCATATAGTATGTAAGAAGTAGTAGTTTTCCGGCAGAGGTGTAACCATTTATTGTAATCTAGCTGAGATATGTTGTTCATAATGATACAATTGCTGTTCTGATCACAGATTGTCCCTCTGGGACACACACGCTGTATTCAAGCACTCTTGAAGAAGCTATGCACTACAGATTTTGAACTCCAAAGCACCCCAAACATCAGTCTACTTCAAGGGTACAAGCAATCAATCAATAAGGTTTTTGTTAAGCGCGACTACTCACCCGTAAGGGTCTCAAGGCTCTGTTGGAGGGTCGCAGCTTTCAGTCCATCAAGGAGGGGGTCTGTTGAAGAGCCACGTTTTGAGGTTTCTTGCGAAGATGGGGAGCAGAAAGTCATTCCAGGCTCTGGCCGCGCGGAAGGAGAAGTAGCGGCCTCCTAATCTGGTCTTTCTGGTGTGGGGGACCATGGAGTAGAAGAGCTGGACTGATCGTAGGGTCCTTTGGGGTGCGTGGAATTTGAGTCGGCTGTTCAGGTATGCTGGTCTGGTGTCGTAGAGGGCCTTCTGAGTCTGGGTTAGCATCTTGAAGGTGACTCTAGCTTCAATGGGGAGCAAGTGGAGTGTGCACAGGTGCTGGGAGATGTGGTAGTGTCTTGGCAGGTTGAGGACCAGTCTTGTGGTGGCATTTTTAATGTTCTGTCGCTTGTGGATGAGGTTTTCGTTTAATCCGGCATAGAGTGCATTGCCGTAGTTGAGCCTGCTTGTGACCAGGGCGTGAGTGACAGTCTTTCTGTGTTTGAGGGGGATCCATTTGAAGGTCTTACATAGGTGGCAGAGGGTGTGGAAGTAGGAGGACGAGACAGAGTTGATCTTTTAAGGTTAGTCATTGCAATGGGATCTAAAGGAAAGGATTGTGTCTAAGCTTCACAGATAGATGGTTCCAAAGTCGTAGGGCCTCATCTAGAATTTTCAGACAGGACATTCCATCACCAATGATGTTCCCCATGAAAATCACATGAACAAAACAGTGAGGCAATTGAGGACAGATTATCGAAAATAAAATATTACATGGTAAATAAGTCTAGATTTTCTATACTTAACTCCACAAATATGTACCGTCAAGGTGGCTGTGGATTTAGGAATAGAAAATCTGTACTCCCCAATATGCAATTAGATTTTGCTATTTTGTCCCTCGAAATTCTGTCCTCGATATTAGTATGCCACGATATTGTTGATTTCAATTTTAAGTGGTACAATCGTATCAAATATTAAGGATATCCCAACTGCTGTATTTCAAGTGCCATAGAATATAATGAATTAGTGCCAATGCTTGGCCTGATGAACGTAAAACTTTTTGCTGGTTCTGAAGCAATTACTTAAAATACCAGCTCTTATTGCCTAATTAAGTTGAGAATGTAACTCTCACTTTTTTAGTCACAGCAGATGAGGATTACAAATACATGAGCTATGGGCCATATTATTTGCAAAGTAACGCAGCAAAGCAAGTCACCGTGCTGCACTGCATTAAAGAGAAAGAGCAGGAATGTGCCCTATTTAAAAGAGTACAACTCATTCCTGTCCTTGTCCCTGCACTGGTGCAGTTTTGGAGGCCTAGTGCCAATGCATGCACCCATGCCTGAGTGGCAGACAGGATTGTTGTTGTGCAGGAAGGGACATCTCTCTGCACAAAAACAATCCTGTGAGCCAAATTCCTCTTTCTATATGAATGCACTACACACAGAAAGAAGAAGTAGTGAGGAGAAATACATATATTTCTCCTTGTTAATCCTCCCCGGGATAGGTGAATCTTTTTGGCACATTCCCAGGTTTACCAGTTCTGCAAAATGTATTAATGCTTCAAAAACCATAGGAGTTGCATGGAGCACACATGCAATGCCCATGGAACACCTGCCTTGCACAGAGTAAGACAATGCAGCAATTTGCTGTGCGTTGCTTTACTCGACATTTATGAAGCCACTCAGGGCCATGCAAGGAGGCCTTGCGTGGTTTCATGAATCTCATTTTTGAGTACCGTCGCTCTTCCACCACCTTGTATGGTGCAAGCACCACTTAACAGGGCTCGTAAATATGCCCATCTGTACCTTCGTGAAAGATGCACATATTCAGCAGAGAAAGGACCCGAACCTGTGCCTGGAACCACACTTCATCGAAAATACATTTCACCATGAATAATTCCATGATAAAAATAACTAAAGCCCTATTCGCTCATATGTGGTTTATTGCTTATGCAAAATTACACACCTAGAAATAGATGTGCGGCCACATGCATCATTGCACCCGTTTGCGATTCCTAAATTGCGAAAATTAAGGAATCGCAATTTAGAAATCGCAAACTGCAATGCATGAACAATTTGCATTTATATTTGCGATTCGGTATTTTTCCATAATTGCGATTCACAATTTGCGAATCGCAATTAAGGAAAACCCTTCCCATTGATTCCTATGGGCCAAAAGGCCCATAGGAATGAATGGGAAGGCATTCACATTTTGCGAATTTCAAATTGCGATTCGCAAAATGTGAATGCAATTTCAAGGGTGCAGGGGGGGTCCAAAGAACCCCTCCCTGCACCCCTGAAATGTAACTTTAAATGCAATTTACACACACACATGCCTCAAGGGCATGTGTGTGTGTGTAAATTAAAACGTTTTAAAATGCAATTTGTGCATATTTTAAAGTTTTCTGTAAATTAGCATGAAGTTCAACTTCATGCTAATTTACCACTTCCAAATTGCGAATTCGCAATTAAAAAATGATCATGCATTGCATTTAAGAAATCTGAAATTGCGATTTCTTAAATGGAATCGCAATTTTAGAAATCGCAACATGGTTGCGATTCCTAAAATTGCGAAATGCATGATGCATTCCAAATTAGTCAATTGCATTCGCAAACGGCCGAAAATTGCGATTCGCACCGTTTGCGAATGCAATTGACTTTGATGCATGTGGGCAGTGGTTCCTTAAACAAAGCATGCTAAATATTTTTTTTCACCTCCTTCTCCGTAGGTAAGCACTTTGCTTTTTTCAAAGGAATAACACCTCCTAAACTTAGTGAAGTCTCTTCTCCTTTCATGAAAATTATAGAATTATTACCAAACCAATGTTTCTTTGGGAAAGAAGAGAAAGCCTGGCTGAATTTTACCACGCTGGAATCTATTAAAAACTATGAGGAAAACATTGTAAATGGCATGCTTTAAAAAGTCGCTTTAAATCGGTGCGAGGTACTCTATGCAACTCCAAATCACATAAAGTAGAAATTAAAAATATAAATAAATGCATACGTAAAATGACCGATGGCAAATTCTAAAGCAATACCTGTTTTACATGTCCTATAAATCATGTGCAATCTAATGCTACAAGCTATGTTTGGGCCTGTAAGCAATCTTTTGTTTGCCTGAAACATACAAGCCTTCGTTGTTCATGAGACATTGAATGGAAGTGTTTTGTTCTAGCGAAAATGGTTGCCTGTATTCTTAGCCGCAGGTTAATGATGACCCACATATGCACGCTAAGCTGAATGCCTCATTGGACGCGTCTTCTCCCCCTCCTTCCCAAAGGATTGTTATTTCACCATTATTGCGTGCTATTTTTAGCGAGTTTAATTTGAAAAACAGAAGGGGTGTTCCATTACATTCCGGAAAAAGCTGAGAAATATATGCATGCAGACCTTGACCTCGGTTAGAGAGCATCTGCGGGTCCCATTGCCAACAACATCAGGAAATAAACTGAGCACTGTAATTCTTCGTTTACATGTTTGGGTATGTGTTGAATAGGAGAGTGGCCATGACAAATCTTTCAGGTGCAGTAGCATATGTTTCTAGACATGCTATAAAAAATGTATTCATGAGGATGGTTAGTGAATTTACTATTTCATAGTAATATATAAATTAAAGATCGGAAAGGAAATATTAGCCAAGTAAATCTGAGTGGTTTTTGCATTGATCTGAGTAAAAACTGCTATCCACAAAGTGTCATTTTGTGTAAGATCAAGCCTGTAGATGTGCGTTCCAGTGAGGTTGTGAAGGTGGGCCACTTACGTGTGTCAGTACCAGCTTTCATCCCCTCACCACTGGTAACTTACCGCTATATGTATCAAGCTATTTAGCATTCGCAAAGGCCGAAATTCTGCGAATTTCGGCCTTTGCGAATGCTAATTAGACAAATGCAATGTATCAAACTAGTTTGATGCAAAATAAGGAATAGCAAAATTTGCTAATCCTTATTTTGCGATTGCACTTAAGGAATTGCAAATTTTGCGATTCCTTAAATGCAATGTATCAAACAAATAAAATGCAAAAAATGCCATTAAGGATTAGCAAATTACCACCAACTTCTAGTTGGTGGTAATTTGCGAATTCTTATCAAAAATCTTTTTTGATAAAAACCAAAGGTGCCATATGACGCCCATACATGCCCTTAGGGCATGTATGTGCGCCATATGCCCTCAAATGTCTTTTTCAGGGGTGCAGCAGGGTGTTCTTGAGACACCCCTGCACCCTTGGAAACATCCCTAATTTGCGATCAGCAAATTGCTAATTGCAAATTGCACTTTCATTCCTATGGGCCTCCTGGCCCATGGAAATGAAGGGGTAATTTGCGATTGACAATTTGCTAATCTCAAATTAAGGAATGCTAAGGAATCGCTATTGGAAAGCGATTTTGTACATACATACCGTTTTGCATTTCCTAAATAGCGATTCCTTAAAATTCGCTATTTAGGAAATGCAAAATGGTTTGTTGATACATATAGCGGTTAGTGGCATATGTATCAAGCCCTTTTCCCGTTCGGACGGGAAAAGGCCTATTGGGATGTATCATGTCAATAGGGCATCGCAAATTAGTGAATGGCAAATTTGCGATTCTCTATTTTGCGATTGCATTTAAGGAATTGGAGATTGCGATTCCTTAAATGCAATGTATGAAGCACAGAAAAAATGCTGTTTGGCCATAAGGAATCGCAAATTACCACCAACTTCATGTTGGTGGTAATTTCTTTGAAAAATGCACTTTTTTGGGATTTTTAAAGTGCGATGTGGTGCACATGTATGTGTGCCACATGTGCACACATATATATTTCAGGGGTGCAACAGGGTGTCCTTTTGACACCCTGGCACCCTTGATATTGCATTCTCAATTTGCGATTCTTTAATTGCGAATCGCAAATTGAGAATGTCTTCCCATTCATTCCTAAGGGCCTCCTAGCCCATAGGAATGACTGGGAAGGTATTCCTTAATTGCCGTTCGCAATTTGCTAATCGCAATTAAGGAATGCCAAGGAATCGCAAAATATTTGCGAATTTCTTTTTACATACCGTTTTGAAATTCCTTAATAGCGATTCTCTAAAAATCCCTATTTGACATTCGGAATGCCGGTATTTGATACATATGCCCCACATTATTTAATAAGGGACAAGTCCCCATTAGTGTGCCAACAAACATTTCTTTATGTAATGTTTTATCCTTTGTAGGTTCTCAGACTAAATGACCCTGGTGAGTTGCATCGAGCTCGCCAAGTAAAGGGAGGCAAAAGCCTCTGCTCCCTTGATGGAGGGCAGTCTGCCAAACTTAAACTTTCACATCTGTCTGACGGGATCTCTAAATCTTCAGAGCAACCGTTGCTGAGGCAGGTTTGTCAAGCAGGACCCATGTTTCTTATTCCCAAAGGGCAAAGTTATTTTAAGAGCAAACTCCCACGTCGTGTTTCTTCTTGAAAAACATATAACAGAATGCTCTTTTTCTTTTTGTCTGGTTTCATGCTGTACAAATACACCATACATATAAACAATAAATAAAAACGATGGACACAAAAAGAGTTGTCTCCCTGTGAATATGGACCATCGATGGATTTCCAAGACATTCCTTGTATGGCAATCTCAGGCAGGAAAACTGGCGAGGGTCACCCTGACATAGATAGAGAAGGCTGAGCATCACTTTACTCAGACCTATCTGTGGCAGATAAGCCATCAGATGTAAGGTTTACTCCAGCTCAGCCAGCTGACGTTCCACTCCAAATAACCTAGCATTTTTGCTGACTCTAAATAGAGTTGGGGAACAACAATTTACTTTAGCTTTCCACTCTACCATACTCCAAATTATTCCTTTATTCTGCCACCTACACATGAATTGAATTTTTTATTTTTAACAACTTCTAATGATGAAAAATATTTATTTCTAAAATCTCAACATTGCTATTTCTTGCATGTTGGCCTGTGTTACTTTTTTCACCTGAAACCATCAGGCACATGTGTAACAAAAGCGTCTATCGTTTAAAGGAAAGACGGATGCATTAAGTATATGTCATTTCATTAGTCGTTAGTCATATTTATTGTACAGTTAATACAACACTTTACATAAGAGACAAATAATTAATGTGCTGAGTGCTATAAAAAGCCTTTTCAGATAAAAACAGGTGTTAAGATGCTGACTGCTGTTAAAAATGTTGTACCTCGGCCGTAATAAAGCTAATTAAAACCAGCTTTCTTCGCATCGCTTGGAGTCATGAAGTATAGCAACGATGTACAGGTTTACGCAATATGGTCCATCCATCTGATAGATGGTTTCGAGCAGTACAGTTCCAGAGAGTGAGCTATGGGGCTGGATGACTAGAAGCATTACTCCAGACTTCCCTTATGCGTTCAATTAGTACGTTATGAGGTTGTTGATTCGATGTGTAACTGCTTTAAGGTACAATCGGTGCTTAAAGTGTAAGAGTAAATTAAGTATAATGGGGTTACACAGGCCAGTAACCTTGGTATCTAAAAGCTACGGTAAAGTACGTTCTGTTGGGAGTTAGATCATTTCTTTAACTTTGTCTTAAGCTTTAGCTCACAAAAAAAAAAGTAAACACACCTAGATTGATGTAATCAATGTAATTGTATTAGTACGACACAAGCTGCCGCCTATGTGGCCTCGAAAAAGAAACTCTAATCCACGTTCTATGTATCTGTTCTCAGCTAGTACTGCAAAGGAAATTGCTACTTTGTGTCAATTTTATCAGTCTAGGCGTGCGTACATGCCGGCAGGCAGTAATCTCAAGCCTGAATCCGCAAAACTGTCAACTCAATATAAAAACCATCAAATGTCTTAAAATAGTAACCACCAAATTAAGTACAGCAAGTACATCAAGCAGCAAGTGAAACGTGCACCTGGGTCAAATGCCAGCGGAACACAGTTAGGCCGAAGGTTAGCCAAACCACCCATGGCTTGCCACTCTTAGACTCTAAAATCTAAAAGGAATGAACATTCCTTTGACGGCTGGCCAGAGCCCCTTGATTCGCGCGGCAGCGGATGTGACTCATCTACATTCATGCACTCAGCATCAGACTAATTCAACCCCTGATTGTTCAACAATGGAGCCGGTTTTCCATCCTTGACTAGAATCCAACCCCTGGTGGTTCGACCAATCAAAGTGCTCATCAGATCTTTGATTGTTACCTCAGCTGGCTGTCCTGCTTTGTCCTGAAGAAGACCAGCTGTGACTCCAATTGAATCATGCACCTTCTTGGGTCGAAACATCGGTGTGCCTACACAATCATTACCTTCTCTCGCCACTCCACGTAATATCAGAACCGTGTATGGATTGGAGATTCATTTGTATAGGGATTGATGTCTATTGAACGAACATCTTATATATGTTTCGTACAGCACTGTATATATGTCATTCACTCAAAGCACTTGGGGCCGATGTAGGACACCAAATACCGGTCGGTAACGGCCGATTTCGGCCGTTACCGACCGGTATTTGGTTTTTGAGATGTAGGGGGCCAAATTTTAATGAATCAGTAAATTTACCGATTCGGTAAAATACCGAATCGGTAAATCTAGATGTAGGTGGCACTTAAAATAGTGCCACAGGCCCTTAAGAATTCGTTATTTACCATGAAATACTATTTCATGGTAAATAACGAATTCCTGTGTACATGCACATCTGTGCATGTACACCTGTGCCATGTGCCCTTAGGGCATGTATGTGTGCCACATGGCACACAAGCCAGAATCAGGGGTGCAACAGGGTGTCAAAGTGACACCCTGTCCCCCTTGACAATTCGGTAATTTTACCAAATCGGTATTTACCGATTCGGTAATTGACTTTGATTCCTATGGGCCTCAAGGGCCATAGGAATCAATGGCAATTACCGAATCTGTAAATACCGATTTGGTAAATACCGAATCCTACCGATTCGGTATTTTTTACCAAATTTTTACCTACATTGGATTTACCGATTCATATATACCGAATCGGTAAAATTCGGTATTTATGAATCGGTAAATCCAATTTACCTACATCTAGCCCTTTGTCACTTCGAGATCACCTCATCACTGATTAGTTTATTGTTTGCGCCGTTTTTTAACAACAAAATATCAAATTCCACTCGCTCATTCTTTATTCCACGAGCCTGGATTTAATCCATTTTGGATAGGTATTACTTGTGTAGCTCTGCTGCTTTGTAGAGGGGTACCAGTTTATCACTGACCATGCATGGGCGCATTTACACAAAGCTGCCTCGTCTTCTAGTGTTGACATGTTTTTGGGCCGTAGCTGAGGTCAGTTTCTTGAAATCCTGCTGTGAGAGGTGTTTACTCCAGGCTTCTATTAGTGAGGAGTCCCTCAGTAAACTATCTAGTTGGACCTTATATGATGATATATGATGATCGTCATCATGAGTGCTCCAATTCAGATCAAATTAGAGTGTGCAAGGAGTCAGGGGCTGCCAATCTGAGCCATAGGCAGGAGTTAAGAAAAGAACTGCCACTGCCCCAACGCTGCTTGGTGTGAGATGCTCTTATTGGAAGGCACCAGGTGGATTTATTCATTTTTGTGAATAGTTTGTCCACATGCCCAACCTCCTTCCCTTGAGTGACTTCTCGGCTGTAGGTTAGAGTAGGACTGATTTTTGCCTTCATTACCTTGAGCAGTGGGATGAGGCTAAGCCCTTGTAGATTCTGTGCAATGGACGTAAGAGCAAGCAGTAGGCTTGAGTCCTTGGTGCTAGTCGAGTAAACATGGTGGGTGAAGGACCACTTGCTGTCTAGGAGAATTCCCATATTCTTGTATTCTTTAGTGTCTTCTAGTGCTTCAACATTAAGATACCACCTATTGGGCAAGCTGGATTTTACGTTAAGGGTTACCATCTTCATTTTCAATTGGTTGATTTCAAGCATATTTACTGCTGTGTAGTCTTGAAGTGTTGATAATAACCGTTGCAGACTGATCTTTGTCTGACTGAGGAGAACTAGATTGTCTGCATATTGCAAATGAGTCATTCTTTGCCCTCCTAGCTTGGGGTGGCAGTTTCCTTCATCAAGGTGGCTAGTCATGTCTGCTATATATAGGTTGAAAAGCAGGGGTGCCAGCACACAGCCTTGTTTCAGGCCAGAATTTGTTCAGATCCTCCTTGAGATGCAGCGACCAACCCTCAGCTTGATCTCCATCCAGATTTTCGAGTGTAGTTCCATTATTACACACAGCAGGATGTCTGGCAGCCCCAGTCTCATAGCTTGCACAATGGCCGACCTCTAGGGATGCTATTGAATGTGGCCTTAAAGTCCACGAAGCAGCAAAAGAGAGTTCCTTTTCGTCTAATAGTTTTATCGCACATTATGGCAAGAGCCATCAAGTTCGCAGTAGAGGCGCATCTGTCTCTAAAGCCGCATTGGTTCATGGGGACAATCCCCTGTTCTTTCAATCATTTTCTAAGGTCATGGAAGAGTAGGCTTGAGTATATCTTGGCGTCGTTGTCGATTAATGTAATCAACCAATAGTGACAGGGTTCTGATTTGGAGCCTCCTTTGAACATTGGTTGAATAATGGAGCCGGAATGGTGTTAGCTGCTAGGCAATATTTGAACAATGGAGATAATATCTCAGACCATAGTACAGACTCGGAGGTAAACAGAGCTGTGGAAAGCCCATTAGGACCGGGGGCAACATCTTTCCGTAGTCGTCTTAGTTTGATGGAACAACGTTCTTCCATGTTGCTGGTGATCATAGAACGAGTTGGTGCGACAGGTGTGTGCCATGCATTGTGAGTTGAGGGTGATTTGCTTCGCAGGATGCTGGCAAACAAGGACACGTTTTTCTCTAAAAAATAGCACCAGAAACCCAAGTCCCACCACAACAGTGGCTCATGTTCTGATTGTTCGTGTTATGCAATGTGGCAAGGTGGTGTAATTTGGGGAATTTCACATGACAAGCATTACCCAAAATTCCTAAAAGTACACAAATTAGGCCGATGTGTTTGAATTTCGCCTGGTCTTCACTCTTATTGGTTTTGTTTAGGTTGTGGTAGAGGTGGTACTGATCCAGCGGCTCTCCAGCAACAGGAACTCCAAAACCATATACTCACCTGGGCCCATAAAGAATCACACAACGTGGCAATAACCGCTGGAGTCAAAGTTCATGATTTTCTACCATTTCAAGATTAGTCACCTCTTATTCTCGACCAATCTTTCACTGATCAAAAAGTTCATTCCTCAGGTCAATGGACAATTAGATGAACTAGTTGATGGTGAAACGACATAAAAGAATCTTACATTTATGAAACACGGGAAATATTTTAAAACTTTATCTAAAAGTAATTTCACGTGAACCACTTACAAAGTACAGTACAGTCTCCATCACTCATAGGAAGGAAGATTCAATTAATCAATCATCAAACTCTTACTTTATATTTTGCAATTACTTATGCTCAGAAAGGAGAGGATAGAGCAAAAAGAACATTGGCACTTTACACAGAAATATAGTTACCTAGGATGGTGTGAAAACCAACCCCCTGGTGAATGAGCTGGGATGGGTCCCCCGGGAAAGATAAAGCGACAAAAGGCTTCAGGACAGGAATCAGGACACATTAGAAGACATCTCTACTACCGACGCTTGCGTAGAACCCCTCTCTGCCACTCTCTTCCTACTCGAGATTCTTCCTCAATCTTCTTCTAAGTAAATTAATTTGAGATAAATGGTTCTGCACTCGCTTCTTCATCAGCATCTCTTGTCACTCCGACAGCAACCAGAGCTCTGCAGCATTCCGCAAATCTCCGTCTAACTAACTAACTAAGACTACCTTAATTATACCCTACAATATTCATGTACCTCCCATTAATGTTTCAATATCGTGAAACTACTAACTCTGATTGGACAGGCAAGGGGGGAATGAACATCACACCATGCTTATTTTTCATCTTAGTCTATCAGTCTATTGTTCAAAGATCCCACCAGTTAATTTTTATTCACAAATCTTTATTCCCACCGTATTCACATCTTATTAGACACAAAAGTATAATTTTCATGTATTTCCATTAATTCAGAGGACTTTAGAGCTGGTTCCCAAGGTATGTATCTTTTGTATCCTTGGTCTGTGTTCAAAAGTCACATCTCTTCTTCTGGCTCAATCACACCACACATGTGTGGAGGTCAGGTAGGTTATAGACTCTGGATTCATATGAGAGGCACAAGTGCATACTAATAGGAAAGTCAGAAAGACAAATATTGATTTAAAAATAAAATGATTGCACTGCATACCACCTATCTCTACTCCAATCCCATTCATTTATTAATGCTTTCCCTGAATTAGCATTAGTAAAATAGCTTGTGTCAGTTTCAGCAAGCAGATGCTAAGCATTTGAGTTTTCAAGCAGCCATTTTATAAGCGTCTGCGCAGGCGCAAGAAATTCGATCCAAGCTACAGCTTGTCTTACTGCGTGGGTACAGTTGATGCATGCGCAAAAAAGATTTCAGCCATTTTAGAATTTCGCTTGAGTTACTTATTAGAAAAAAACACGCAGGCAAGCTTCTCTGTCTTTTATGTTCAATGTTGTGAGTATTAGTTTACACAATAAGTGGTTAATACAATATTAGAAGTTAAATGAGAGGATTGCTTAAGAGCAAGTCTCTTTTCTACGAATCCTTGCTCCAGCAGTACATTATGTAATGATCAGCATGGAGGTGGTGGGTTTTGAAGGGGATGGAGGTTGCGCTTAGGATATGGTGAATCTATACCACCAGTATTTGTTTTTTTACTTACAAAATTGACAATGAACTATGGGCCAGATGTACGACCATTCCATTTTGCCAGTTGCAAATTTGATTTTTTGCAACTCGGAAATTGCGACTCGCAAAATGGAATTTACTAAGGTGTCTCAGACACATTTACCAATGCCCAATGGGGTCGCAAATGACCTGCCTCATCAATATTCATGAGGCTGGTCTCATTTTGTGACCCATTGGGAATGGCCAGCACTCACAGGGATGGTGGTCTGCTGGGATCAACAGAGAACCATGTCTGTGACTGCTTTTTAAAAAAAGCAGTTTTATATATTTTTTTAAATGCACCCCTTTTCCTTTCCCCTCCCCGTTCCACAACTGTTTTTGGGCTATTTGGAGTAGTTCACCCTTAGGCTCCCATAACATTTTATCCACATAAGGTATCCATGCCAAATGTGCATCCCATCCTTTTCCTCACTTGTGTGAGTAGGCCTAGTGCCCAGCACAGGAAATAGCCCAAAACGCAACATGGACACATCAGATTTTTCAACAGAAAACTGACACTTTTTATGCAATGTGCCTAGCTGTGGATTTTAGGCGGTAGCTCAACCAGAACCTAGGGAAACCTAGTAAACCTGTACATTTGTTATTACTAGACACCCAGGGATATCTAGTGTGGCTCTCACCAGGTTCTGTTGCCCAGAATCCCTTGCAAACCTCAAAGTTTGTAAAAATAAATACATTTTCCTCAAATTTCTGTGATGGAAAGTTCTGTACTCTGCAGGGAGCCACAAACTTTCATGCACCCAGCATTTCCCCAAGTCTCCAGATAAAAATGGTACCTTACTTGTGTGTACACGGACGCATCACATTTTTCCACAGAAAATGGACACTTTTTTCAATGTGCCTAGCTGTAGATTTTGGGCCCTAGTTTAGCCAGCACCTAAGGAAACATAGCAAACCTGTATATTTTCTAATTCTAGACATCCATGGAAATCCAAGATGGGGTGACATGTGTGGCTCTCACAAGGTTGTGGTAACCAGAATCCCTTGCAAACCTCGAACTTTTGTCAAAAAACCCACATTTCCCTCACATTTATGTTATTGAAAGTTCTGAAATCTGTGGGGAGCCACAAACTGCCTTGACCCAGCATCCCCCCAAGTCTCTCTATACAAATGGTACTTCACTTGTGTGGGTAACCCTAGTGCCCACGGGATGAAATGGCCAAAAATACAACGTGGACACATCAGATTTTTTTGTGCCTAGATATGGATGTTGGGCGCTAGCTCAGCCAGCACCTATGGGAAACCTAGAAAGAATACACATTTTAAAAAAACTAGACACCCAGGAAAATCCAGGATGGGTGACTGGTGTGGATCTCACCAGGTTCTGTTACACAGAATCCCTTGCAAACCTCAAAGTGTGTAAAAAAAAACATTTCCCCCACATTTCTGTGATGGAAATTTCTGGAATCTGTGGGAAGCCTCAAATTCCACCCACCCAGCATTCACCCAAGTCTCCTAATAAAAATGGGACCTCACACATTTGTGTGGGTAGGCTTTGTTCCCTCTACAGGAAATGATCCAAAATTCAACGTGTACACATCACATTTTTCCACAGTAAATTGACCCTTTTTTTGCACTGCGCCTCGCTGTGGATTTTGGGCCCCAGCTCAGCCTGCGCCAAGGAAAACCTAGAAAATCTGTACATTTTGAAAACTAAACACCTAGGGAAATTCAGGATGGGGTGACTTGTGCGGCTCTCCCCAGGTTATGTTATCCAGAATCCCTTGCAAACCTCAAACTTTGTAAAAAAAACACACATTATACTCACAGTTCTGTGAGGGAAAGATCTGGAATCAGTGAGGAGCCACAAACGTCCACACACCCAGGATTCAACCAAGTCTCCTGATGAAAAATGGTACCTTATGTGTGGGTAGGCCTGGCGCCGTATACAGGAAATGGCCCAAAACACAACATGGACCCATCAGATTTTTCAACAGAAAACTGACACTTTTTTTGCAATGTGCCTTGATGTGGATTCTGGGCGCTATTTCAGACTGCACCTAGAGAAAACTAGCAAACCTGTACATTTTGTAAAATTAGACACCCAGGGGAATCCAAGATGGGGTGACTTGTGTGGCTCGCTCCAGTTTCTGTTACCCAGAATCCCTCGCAAACCTCAAACTTTGTCAAACAAAACACATTTTCCTCTCATTTCTGTGATGCAATGGTCTGGAATCTGCAGGGAGCCACAAACTTCCATGCACCCAGCATTCCCCCAATTCTCCCGACAAAAATGGTACTTCACTTGTATGGTTTGGCTCAGTGCGCACAACAGGAAATGGTCCAAAACTTACTGTGGAGTCTTGAAAATTATCAATCACAAAAAAGACCTGGTATTGTGAGGGAGTCACCTGCGTTTTTGGCCCTGGTGTTGGTGGCTATATAGCGAAACCTACCAAACCTAGACATTTCTGAAAACTAGACATCAGGGGGATTTCAAGGATGTGTAGCTAGGGTGGATCCTGCAACATTTTCTTACCCATAATCCCCTGCAATCCTCAAATTTAGCTCGAAATAATCAAATTGTCATCACATTTGTGTGTGGCACTGTTGTGTAATCACGGGGCCAGCACAAATTACCTACCACCCACATTCAGCCAAGTCTCCCAATAAAAATGGTACCTCACTTGTGTGGGTAGGCCTAGTGCCCAGGACAAGAAATGGCCCAAAATGTACTGTGGAAACTTGAAAATTATCAATCACAAAAAAGACGTGGTCTTGCAAGGGAGTCACCTGAGTTTTTGGTCCTGGGCTTTGCGCCCATATAAGGAAACCTTTCAAACCCAGACATTTCTGAAAACTAAACACCTGGGGGAGTCCAACAATGTATGACTTGCATGGATCTCCCAACGTTTTCCTACCCAGAATCACATGCAATCCTCAAATTTAGCTAAACACAATCACCTTTTTCGTTCATTTCTGTGTGGAAAAGTTGTGGCATCACCGGACCGTGACAAATTTCCTAACGCCCAGCTTTAAATCAAAAGGTTAAAAACCTGAAGTAATGACTCACAGCTCATGGGCTGTAAAGTCATGTCAAGGCCGTGACCTATTTACAGGCCATTGACACACCTTTCGTTCATGACACATACAAGACCATTCACACTGCCAGCCGTGGGCCCAGCACATTACAACACTCACATCAACAGGCCATGTGATTCAAGGGCCCATCATATGCCCACATGCCTTACACAGCAACCACACAGGCTGACGGAGTGTGATGACTGGTGTTTGGCTAGCAGTGTGCGTAGTGACCAGCAGCAAGTCACTACTCACACACCACCAGCCAAGCACCAGTCCACGCACACCACCAGCCTGAGGAACTGAAATCTGAATTAGGCCTAGTAAAACATATAGTAACGGTTAGAAATTAGCGTGATGCATCTATTAGTCTAGTGAAGGTGTTCGAGTGTTAATAACCTCACACATGTAATAGTTGGGGGATCAATGTATGCCTTATTTTAGTTATTTGCGTTTTCACGAGCAATATAGATTAACCTGACCAGCGCCATTTTGTGGCCTAGACTGCTTACAGCATTAGTGGAAACCTACCATTACATTTAGCAAGAGTCGTTCTCTCGAGAAATAGTCTGACAAATGTAGCCAACTGCTGCTTCTGCCCGTTAGGTCTGTCAAGGTTGTAGGTGGGGGTAGGATGGATAAGCACATTCCAGGAGGTGCTATGCGGACTCTCCTAGAGCTGGCAGAAGGGAGTCACCCTCTTCGACCTTGCTATAACGAGGTGAGCTAAACTAAGGATGCTTTGTGTTCCATATATGGTCTTTCCTTTGCACCAACCTGTACCAACTTGTATTTTTCCTTCTTAGGTAACGGTTTCGAAATGTAACAGTATATATGTGATTCGTTGATAATGTGCCAGCAGTCTTCTCTGCGGTCCTCGAGGGGTTAGGTCGGGAGAGGCTCCTCTGGCAGAGTTGTTTGTTTAATAAACGATTGAACCTTCTACACTGCCAACTGACTGATTAATGGTAATTGGTATTAGGGCTATTAGTAAGTATAGCTCTATATGATTGTAATTATTTTTTCGGAACTTCAGTTGGCGACTCCGCCGGGACTCCGCGTTGGGGTCGTCCCTCTGTAATCAGAAAGAAATGGGACATTGGGAAGGGTGATCTTGATCGGGGGGAGGACCGACTGAAAGTTCAAGGGTTGCTCCGCTCTCCAGATCGACGAGAGCCTCAGCTGCTAGTGACCCCACGCCGGAGTCCTACGGGTGTAACCCGGGAACAGACCACGTTGGTCTACAGGAGTTGGCAGTGGAGAAGCTTGCAATCAAACCTGAGTGCACCAGGTGAGTGATTTGTTTTGTCTCGTGTTGGATATCTTTTGGTTTTGAATTTGATATTTGGTGGTTTTATGCCACGGAGAACTCAGAAGGGGGTCTGACGGGGCAGTATTGAGACTGCACAGGCAGACGCTCCTGTTTTGGAATATTCTGGAGAATAATAGAGATTGGGACCAGACGCCTTGGTGTAACTTGTGGAAGAAGTGTACACCCGGCCGGATTGCTCTCGGAAACGCTGACAGCTGAGATTGGGTAGCCCTTGGACAGATCTGGAGCGGCGCTTGAAAAAGCGGGCTCAGCCAGAATAGTCCGGGAGGTGAACCATGAAGGCTGCCAGATGGTCCGTAGGTCAGTCTGTGGTTTGAAAACCTGTGTGGCTATCTCTAGGCAGTCTAAGGACAAGACTGTTTGATTCTGATGCTTGATTTTGGGTCTTTTTGGAATTTGGAAGAATACGTGAGTTCTCCATAGGTGAGAGTCGACGGGCTCCGCCTTCAGTTTGAAATAAGTTTGTTTGTCGATTATGTGGATGTAACGATTGTTGTCAGTTTATTATTTGTGTGTGATCGAATTTGATTGTAAACATGGCCAGAAGTATTTAGACTATATAGGAGGGGCAATGCCGTGTTTTAGTAAACTATGCTTTGGCTGTATTTGCCGGGGGGGGTACGAGACTAGACGAAAGCCAACCGGCCCCTTCGGAGGGGAGCCCCAGCCATGATATGTATTGTAAACATGGGATTGCCCACTCTTATTCAATACCTTATGGCATAAATACTCCAAAGACAATGTAGAATTGCAGTGGCCGCTGACGGGATAATTTGATGAGAAAAAGATCCAGTATTTGCAAGACCGTCTGTTTGCTAAACGCTGCAGACAGGCCATGTTTGAAACTCTTAACACATGGCAGAAAGAAGCAATACGGAGACGTATCAGGGCAGAGAAATTAATAAAGATAAAACAAGGACAGACTGTTACTCAGAAAGTCATTGCTCATGATAAAAATCAGACTGAACAAAATATTGAGTGTTTAGATAGGCAGTTTAGGTTACAGGTAGACAAAAGTTATGTGACTCGAAATGAAGCAGAAGATGAAATAGAGGATTTGATGAACGTTTGACCTCCCCCGCCATATGCGCCACAACGCATATATCCCGCTGTACCTCTACACACGTCTGCCGGAGGCTGACGTGTCTCTCACCCCTCTGGGCACTACTCGTGCCACCTCTACCTCATTGAGGGACACGGCTACCCTTATCCCTGACACACGGCAGCCCCCGGGTACTTCCCGTATAGTTTTGGCAGCACCGAGTCCCATATGGACATCTCAATCAGTTGGTGCGACCCCTGAAGATAGGGATCATACTCCATTAGGGGATCCAGGTGGGATGAACGCTAGGCGACTATTTACGAGAGCCTCACTGGGCTATAGTGAAAAGGAGGCTATAGCAGAACATGCAGTTAAGTGGATGCGGAAGGATGTATATACAGTGGCCGATTTGTGGAGTACCATAAGGGACCTTGAACCGGTTATGCAGCAAGTGTGTGTGGCTCACTGATTAGAGCGGCAGACCCTGATGCAGAGGTCTGGCCCGGGACCAGGGTTCAATTCCCGACGCGGCAGGGTCTTGGGCTCAATTTCCTCGGACCTGAAATGTCCACGGACTCGATAATTCTCGCCTCGGTGCCTATTCTAATCATGGGGTCCCACGCTGCAACTCTGGGCAATAGTTGCTTAATCTCCACTACGGCGGCCCACCCTCTGTGGGATGCCTGGCTTTCACCCTGGGGATACCCAGTAGGGGTTATCTCACAGGGAAAAGCCAGGACGGGTTCCCAAAGCAAGCGCCTTGATGCCTTCGGGTGATACGTGCGCTATATAAGTCGCAATACATTTATATTTACATCAAATGTCCCGATATCTTATTGACGCATGGGAACAATGCTTTCAGGACAGATTGGCACCTCAAGTATTGTATGACATCTTGGACCGAGCTCATAAGTTCGATCTAAGTCCGTAGAAGTGTACAAAAATGTAGAGACACTGGTGAAATACCGAGGCAGAATGTTTGTAAAATGTCCCAACTGGGATTTTCAACATCCCATGAGGGAAGTGCATCCTATTTTTCATCCTGAGGTACTTGAAGTACGCGATGCTAATAATCAAGTTACAAGAGCCCGAGAGGATGCTCGGTTTCAGGAACAATGGGTATATACTCCATGGAAGCGAAGTGAAGTCCTTGCTTTAAAATCACAGCTGGCTGACCCTCGTAAAAATCCCACCGCTTACTATAAAGAATTAACTGAAGCCGCAGCATCAGCTGTAATGACTTTAGCTGATGTCGAATAGTTTTTCGGGCTGTTGGTTCCTGTAGATATATGGCGACAGGTTCATGACACCGATCATGCAGCAGAATTAGGGGTAACCTGGAACCAGTTGAAAGACTGGGACCGAGACCGCCAACCTGGAGACAAGCCCAGAGATGAAATTACTACTCTCCCCGCGAAAATAATTGCCTATATGCACACGCTAATTCCCCCACGTAAAGTCGACTGGGATAAATTGACTGCTTGTAAACAGAAGAAAGACAAAAGTGTTTCTGATTTTTTCACTCGATTTGAAGGTACTTTTAGTGGGCAGGACCTTGCCACGGAAGGCGGGGTCCTGTTGTTTGTAAATCGTTTCGTGACCAACCTGATACCTGAAGTCTCTGCTCGGCTGCAAGCCGCAGAGAGTACCTGGACAACCTCTACCCCCTCCGTAATACTAAGCATGGCCCAAGATTATGAGCACAGGGAAAATGAGAGTAAGGATAAAGTCGAGAAAAAGGCCAAGGATCTTAAAACACGGGTGTTGTTACAGCAAGTCATTCGAGGACAAGGAGGAGGGAGAGGAGTCCGTGGGCCAGTATCCAGAGGGGTGGGGACAGGGAGAAGTGCAGGCCCAGCCCAGCCATTAGGGATAAATCAGTGTGCTTATTGTAAACAGGAAGGACATTGGAGAGCTCAGTGTCCATTACTGCTTGCCCAGAACGGAGCTGTCCAAGGACGAGGACGTGGTCGAGGTGGTCCGGACCGAAGTGATATGCGTAGGGAGGAAGTTGCTCAGGGCAGGTCTGAACAAAACCACTTTGATAACCCACAAGGTAGGCAATACTTTAATGAGGATTACGCATTTTGGGATCAGGATGGATATGCTCATCCATAGGACAGCCAGGGACAGAGTAGGGGTCAAGTGTCGATCCCAGTCAATCAACACGGACCCTATGTGAAAGGGGAATTGATGGGGACTTCAGAGAATTTTCTAATTGAGACAGGAGCAATGAATAGTTCTGTTGCTCGATCATTGGTTCCAGGGGCGGCTCTGTCCTGGCAAAATAATGTATCAGTGGGATTTTAAGGAGTTCCGGTGATAAGCCCCATCTCTAAACCCCTCCCATTCACTATTGGCCCTGCTACAATTGATTCCCCCTTCTTGTTGACTTCACATTGCGGTGAGAATTTATTAGGTTTGGATATGTTGAAGAAATTGAACGTGAAAATCTATTGTTCCCCTGATGGTGTTTACTTAACGATACAACCCCACACTGAGAATATGAAACAGTGCTTTGCTAAGAATGAACCTCTTCCCCCTGAGTTCGATGCCATCCCTAACACGTTGTGGGCAACAGGGGATGCGGATGTCGGTAAATTAGACATCCCTCCCATTCCATATTACGCTGAAACCTGGTGCGAAATTGCCACGTATACCTCAGTTTAAGATCTCGCCGGCTGGTGAGCGAGCTTTACTTTCAATTATTCAGGATTTAATTGATAAAGGGGTGGTGGAGGAAACAGCTGCCAATATTTGTAACAGCCCTATTCTCCCGATTTTGAAGAAATCCTCTGATTCTGGATCTCCCGGGAATATTGATGCATATCGTTTTGTAATAGACCTGCGGGAGGTTAATAAGATTGTAGTGCCTCAGTACCCTGTGGTGACTGATATCACTACTATCCTCACAATGATCCCACCAACTGCCAAATATTTTTCAGTCATTGATCTGAAGAATGCTTTCTTGAGTATTCCGATTCATCCAGATAGCCGTCAGATCTTCGGCTTCTCGTTATCTGGCTGAAGCTTTAGATTTTGTCGTGCACCTCAAGGCTATACTGAAAGTCCGAGTATCTACAGCCAGGCCCTTAAGGTCCTTCTGGATGATTTAGTCCTGCCCGCAGGTAATGTGCTCTTGCAATATGTGGATGACTTCTTGATAGCGTCCGACACTGAGAAGGGTTGCAAGGATGCCACTGTTAAGTTACTGCACCATCTGGCGGCGAAAGGTAATAAGGTGTCCCTGTCTAAGTTCCAGTACTGTCGACAGGAGGTGACCTACCTAGGTCATCTACTGTCGAAGGAGGGTAGGAGTTTGACTCCTGAGCGAATTACTACTATCTCTAACATATCTGTCCCTTGCACCCAGCGTGAAGTCCGTGCTTTTCTTGGCATTACTTCCTACTGTCGCCAATGGATACCTAATTTTTCTCTTCTTGCTAAACCTTTGTTACATTTAACCACTAAAGATGTGCATGAACCTCTTCCCTGGATTGACGAATGTCAGCATTCTTTTGATTCTTTGAAATCTGCTCTTTGTTCTGCACCCGTCTTGGGTACTCCTGATTACCGTAAACCCTTTGTACTCTATGTGCATGAGGTCGACGGTTGCCCGCTTTCAGTGTTAACGCAAGGATTTGGTGGTAAGCAAAGACCTTGTGCTTATTTCTCGGCCACATTGGATAATGTTGCCAGAGCGCTTCCTAGCTGTCTGAGGGCCACTGCAGCGATTGCGGTGACCATCCGGCAGTCGGAGGGGCTCGTTCTAAATTCTAGTCTAACTGTCAGGAATACGCTCCACAGGATCCGGCTGTTGCTCATAGGAGTCCACCTCCTAATATTACCAACTCCCTGATCTTAGAATACAGGGAGCTCGAACCATTAAGCGAGGGATAAAAGGGAAGGGGAAGGAACTGCTGGGACAAAAGGCTCTGAAATGACATAAACATAAAGACACGGTTATGCAATGCCTGTAACAAACAACTACTCTCATAAATTCTCGCTATATGAAGTGTTTCTGAATGACCATCAACACACCTCAAACCTAAGAAACAAGACTCAGTCAGCAGTTCAGGAATATAGCTAATAACACACAAGTCAGATCTCTGACTTCAGGAAAGGAAGAAAAAATCAGTTTTCAATATAAGGATAGAGGTTCCGGTATACTCCATAGAACAATTAGGCATGAGCACAGATCATCTCTATATACCTCCAGCTTCAAAGATAATGTTTCTGGAATATTGTCTCATCATATTCCTGTATAACATAGTACTTGGAGATCCAACAAAAGATAATCGGTTTACACCAGGTAGAACGTAGTGGCCACCACAGTCCTCTGTTGTAAAAAACAATACAAGGATATCCAAAACTACACGGCAGCAAGTGGTAACCAAACACACCTTGCTCCGCTAGTCTCGTAGAAAGAGAACATACAGGAACGGTAACGCATGGCAAACAATACACACCGCGTTCTGCTCCTTCAGGAATGAAGAGTGTAGTGTCACGGCAGCATGTAGCTCCCACCACTATGCTCCGCAACAAATCCACAATGCCCCAGGTGTAATAAACGGTAACGCGTGGTAAGCCGACACACAGCGTTCCGTTCTTAAATCACAAGCGCCGCAGCGCTGGAAGACAGAAGTAATGGGGGAACAGCGGGCAAATCAGTATCTACACAGTAACGCGTGGTCAGCCGACACACAGTGTTCCGTGTTTAGAAGAAGGCGCAGACGCGCCGGTAACTCACCGACCTTCAGAGCAGCGCCCGGCAACATGAATCGCTGGAACCTGATCCGGGAGTTTCAAAGTACAGAGAGACCAGGTCCCCGAGACGCCGGGAAGGAAAACAGGAAGAAAACAGAATAATGCGCATTCGCTATAGCGCGTGATGTCATTAAGTACCTCCCACTACAAGAGGCTCATGGGAGTTGTAGTCATTAGGCGCTAGGTAGGCACCATGATTCGCGATTCCTGACACTAACGGTGATGGTGCCGCACGCAGTGGATGCATTGCTAAATAAAACAAAAACGCAGCATCTTACATGTGCACGCCTCACCGGTTACGAATTGACATTGTTTGCTCCACATATTACGATTATGCGATGTGCCACGTTAAACCCTGCCACATTGTTACCTCTCCCTTTGAAAGAAACTAAAAATGATGTACATGATTGCATATTTCGGACTGAAGAAGAAACGAAGGGGAGGATTGATCTCACTGACATTCCTCTATCTGACCCCCAGGGGGAATTATATGTGGATGGGTCTTGTTTCAAGTTAGCAGATGGCACATCGACAGCTGCATATGCAATCTCTACGCTGAAAACGGTAGTTGAGACCTCTCGAGTTCCCTATCGATCAGCTCAGGCCGCTGAACTAGTGGCATTACTACAAGCCTGTGAATTAAGTGAGGGACTCGAGATTAACATCTATACAGACAGCCAATAAGCCTTCGGCGTGGCCCATAGCTTCGGGTGGTTATGGAAGGAAAGGGGTTTCCTCACCTCCCATGGTCAGAAATACAAAATGGCCCTTTGGTGTTGCAATTACTTGCTGCCCTAACCTTACCTAAGAAACTAGCCATAATGAAATGCAGTGCCCATAAGGCAGTGGTGGACGAAGTGGGGGAGGGAAATGCCTTTGCTGACCAGGTTGCTAAGCAGACGGCTCAGTCCACTTTATCGACTATGTTTGTAACGTCCTCTGCAAGATGGGTGGAAGAATATGATTTGTTTAATAATACCATAGAGAGTGTGAAAGAAATACAGAAGGAAGCCACTCCAGTTGAATTGGTGCGATGGGAACAGGAAGTGGGAAGGTTGGGTGAGAAAAACTGTTGGGTTGATTTAACGGAAAAACAAAGATGGTTGTTGCCCAATGCCCTGGTACAGGCCGTCGTAACTATGGCCCACGGTCCAGCTCATATTGGAGCTAAAGGTATTTGTGCTTTGTTGGACCCGGTATGGAATAACCCCAACATTCAAAGGATGGCTGTCCATTTGGTCCAATATTGCATGGTCTGTTTACAACATAATCCAGGAAAAGGGGAAAGTGTGTTGGGTGGGAACTTTGCACTCCCAACTTTGCCATTTGAAGTACTCCAGATGGATTATAGCCACATGGAACGCGTCAACAACTTAAAGTATGTTTTGGTAGTGGTTTGTGCCTTTAGCAAATGGGTTGAGGCCTACCCAACTAAAGATAACACCGCTTTGGCTACAGCAAAAGCCCTCATTAAGGAGTTTATCCCTAGGTATGGTTTGCCCCGTTTGATTTGGTCGGACAATGGGGGGCATTTCCATGGGGCTCTTGTCAGACATATCTGTGACGGGCTGCAGATACGGCAGAAATTCCATGCAGCTCGACATCCTCAGAACTAGTGGAGAAATATAATGGGATTTTGAAATTAAAAATGGCTAAGATTCAAGAAAGTACTGGTTTAAAATGGCCAGACACCTTACCCCTGGCCCTCATGTCATAACGAGTTACCCCCCATTCACGATCCGGGCTCTCACCTTACGAAGTAATCTTTGGGCGGCCTGCTAATGTATGGGGAGTGCCCAGACCATGGGCATTTACCGATGTTGAATATCCTATGTTGATCGATTACTTATATACTTTGACTAAAGATCTCCGTTCTATTCATCAGCAGGTAGCATCCATACTGCAGCCCCTGCCAGAGGGCCCCTGACATCGATTGGAACCCGGCCAGTGGGTGCTAGTCAAGAAGTACGAACGAGACACCAGCTTGGCTCCGAGGTGGTCCAAGCCTTATCAAATCCTTCTCGCCACGCGGACGGCTGTAAAGGTGGATGGGAAGAAACATTGGATCCATGTCTCTCACCTCAAAGAGTTGCCATTCCCGCTTCCTTATGATCAGCAGCACCCGGATGGAAGTTTGACCCAGGAAAGTGAGAGAGCAGCTGCATTTGTTCCTTTTTTTGACGCCTGTGAAATAGAGCCAAGGCAAGAAGAAGGAGTGACGGGATCGGGCGAAACGGCCCCAGTTGAACCCGCAATTGCCCTTAACCCTGTCACCAATACTCCAGTAAGCAGGGGCTCTGATGATGGAAACGTACCTTCCCTTGTGCTATTTCCTGATCAGGAAGCTCTGGGTCATGTGCGTTACAACATACGGCCAAGAAAACATCACAGTACCTCAGACACCACGGCTAGGAGATAAGGAAAGACTTGGATAAATAGGGTATGCTAGATTAGTGTCTGAGGTATTGAGCAAGACACTGGACTGAACTCTTTGAGAGCTGGAACTTTGGTATTGTGCTCTGTTCAGAAAGAAAGACTGTCACATGTAAAAAGCCAGGTTGCACATCGGATTTCCGCGACAACTGCGTTTTGTTTTCTTGAGAGGAACAATAGGAGTCTGCCTGTGAGACTCTAAACGGACACAGGGAGAAGAACCCTCTGGCAGGACGGACTGCTTTGCCCGGGTTTAGCTTTGGACTTTTAGTTAGGAATGTACCCTTTTGGTCGTATTGTACCCGAAGAAGAACGCCCTTTTGCGCCACGGTACTTGCCATTTTACGAGCCAATGTTTTCTGCTTGGACCACGTGTGTAAAAATAGCATTTGTGTTAGTAATAGCCATTATATTAGCCATTTTTATGAGTATATTTGTATATTTGGAGTATAAGCACCCAATGCAAGCAATGATGTCCTCTACTGTTGCCCCACCTGAGCATTTGATGTTCACCTTAGCCCCACATAAGGAAAGACATCGCCAGACTTATGCTAAGATTGTATTTGTAGAAATGCTCCATCAAACCCATAGTACTACTAATATGACAGATTATTGGGTTTGTGGACTTCTGCCATCAGTTATGCATACGCACAATTTATTTCTCTCTCTGCCCTGGTCATATTTAGGTAGCTGCGAGGCATGGTTCCAAATGTTCTCAGCCATGTATAATCATTATGTGGCGAACCCCAAACAGTATTCAGAAAAAGATTATAACATGATCCTAGCTTACATTGAAACGCACCAGGGGTTTGACCCAGCAGGAAATGGGGGTGAGGGATCATTGGATCCAGATGCCTGTATGAATTTATATACGGGAAACGAAAACAGTACTTGGTTGAAAAATGAACTTTATGATTTTTCTAATTCTCAGTATTTTCAGCAGTTTGTTACCAGGAATGTCACTAGTGAGCGTGTCCTGCCCATCCCTATCTTGAATACTTCCCCTCCCTTTTGTGTACAGGGGATTGGACAAGTGCAGGTTGGGAATAGTATTTGTAATTATACATATAGAATGAACGTTGTTAATGCCTCCAAATGTGTATTCTGTATGTGGGGAAAATGCCTATACCTGGTTACCACGGGGTTGGGCAGGCCAGTGTTATCTGTATTTTCTGTACCCCCCTGTATATATAGCCGCGTCAGACTATCACAAAACTCATCAACTTCATAACACAAAGGTGGTTTCCAATAGGCAGCGAAGATAGCTCGGAATGACTGAGGTTGATCAAACTGACACTTCCGTGCAGCAGTTTACGGATTTTACGAAGGGTTTGGTCCCATTCTGGGGACCGATATTCAATAGTAGAGAGATAAGGCGATTGACCAGGGTAGTGGAGAATGTCATTAATATCACCACTGAGATTATGACAAATATAACTAAAGAGCTTCAGGCTACAAGACTTGTTTCTCTTCAGAACCGGATGGTTCTTGACGTTATCTTGGCTGATCGAGGAGGAGCATGCCGGGTGATCGGCAGCTCCTGTTGTGTTTACATTCCAGACTCCGCTCCCACGGTCCATTTAGCTATTCAGAAATTGCATCGCATTGCTGCAGAAATGCACACTGGTCACGGGGGCTTCTGTCTACCTGGGGTTGGAAGTTATTGATGATAGTTGCTGGAGCTGCAGTTATCCTCTTCACTTGCTGCCTTTGTTGCAATGTGGTCCGGCCTGTTGCTCTTATTGTGCTACCAAATTGACGGCCATGATCGTCCCTCCTCCCAGCCCTTCAAAGTCTCAGATGCTCCAACAGGAGATTCGTGAGTTAATGGCCATTGATGAAGAAGTTTTCTGGGATTAGTACTTTTCTTAGTTAGCTACATCATGCTAAAAGGAGGGTTTGAGGAAATGAAATCTGAATTAGGCCTAGTAAAACATATAGTAACGGTTAGAAATTAGCGTGATGCATCTATTAGTCTAGTGAAGGTGTTTGAGTGTTAATAACCTCACACATATAATAGTTGGGGGATCAATGTATGCCTTATTTTAGTTATTTGCCTTTTCGCAAGCAATATAGATTAACCTGACCAGCGCCATTTCGTGGCCTAGTCTGCTTACAGCATTGGTGGAAACCTACCATTACATTTAGCAAGAGTCGTTCTCTCGAGAAATAGTCTGACAAATGTAGCCAACTGCTGCTTCTGCCCGTTAGGCCTGTCAAGGTTGTAGGTGGGGGTAGGATGGATAAGCACATTCCAGGAGGTGCTATGCGGACTCTCCTAGAGCTGGCAGAAGGGAGTCACCCTCCTCGACCTTGCTATTACGAGCTGAGCTAAACTAAGGATGCTTTGTGTTCCATATATGGTCTTTCCTTTGCACCAACCTGTACCAACTTGTATTTTTCCTTCTTAGGTAACGGTTTCGAAATGTAACAGTATATATGTGATTCATTGATAATGTGCCATCAGTCTTCTGGTGGACCTCGAGGGGTTAGGTGGCGAGAGGCTCCTCTGGCAGAGTTGTTTGTTTAATAAACAATTGAACCTTCTACACTGTCAACTGACTGATTAATGGTAATTGGTATTAGGGCTATTAGTAAGTATAGCTCTATATGATTGTAATTATTTTTTCGGTACTTCAAGCCAAGAGCCAGTCCACACACACAGCCAGCCAAGCACAAGTCCACACACACCGTCAGCCAAGTGCCGGTGTACACACACTCCAGCCAAACACCATTCTACACACACCACCAGCCAAGCATCAGTCCACGCACACCACCAGCCTAGAGCCAGTCCACTCACACCGCCGTCACATTTTTTCTGCAAACAAGATAACACAAACCTATTCGCAATAGATGCAAAAGTATAACTGCAAACACAACAGATTTAACTAAATACATCACACTTATGCCAAACATGTAATCTGAATAAACAATATGAAACAACATGTAATCTGAATAAACAATTTCAAACATGGACCAATCAGTTTACTTTTACGCTCATGGTTGCAATCAAAAACTCAGTTGTGTGTGGTTCAATTTAATACATGTGGGCACACACAGCCCAGTATTAGAAGGACAATAGGGGCAGTACACACAACTTTCCTTCCAATCACCTCTAAGGGCATATACACTACATTTCTGAGCGAGAAAGTCTTTTTTCGCCATGGGAGGAAGGTGATCAGGAAAGGGGCAATCTTTCAATCGAGCCACATCCTCCACCAGACAGCTAAAATGGAAACATTTAAATTTTTTCCCTGGCGAGCAATTCTTAAATACAGCAAAGGCATTGGAGCTTGCTAAATGGAATAAATGAATAACCAACTTCTTATACCAAGCGAAGGCCTTACAACCAGCATTGTAAGGTTCCAACCTCTGACCTACTCAATCTACACCACCCATTTGCTTATTGTAGCCTAAAATTCACACAGGTTTGCGCAATTCAGCAACCTTACCCCAAACAGGCACAGGTGAATTACTTTCGTCATGGATGGTAGTCAGCATACAGACATCTCTCCTGTCAGAAAATGTCAGTGCTAGAAATTCATCACTACGCAAGGCACTGCACTGTCCCTTCACATGTTTTTTACAAGCCAGCTCTTTTGGGTACCCTTTACGGATAGAGCGGATTGTGCCACTAGCAACAGTGTCCCCTTTGAACAATTCCATGAACAATGGCACACCAGTGCAAGCATTATCTACATATAAATGGTATCTTTTGTCAAAATGTCCTCTACCAAGTTCCCACACAATTTTCACTGTAACTCCAAAAGTGAACGGACGACCAGGGGGTAAATACTGGAATCCCTACTAGTGTAAACCCTGAAATCATAGACATACCCAGTTCTACTCACAGACAGCACATACATCTTAATTCCATAAAGTGCCCTCTTGCTAGGAATGTACTGCCTAAAAACCAATTGGCTCTTGGACAGGACCGAAGACTCATCCACAGCCATTTTATTTCTAGCACATGGATCTTTGAAAATTGATCTACAAAGTGATCAAAGACAGGCCAAACCTTAAAAAGACGGTCACAATACAATCAGGGTGATTTAGGGGCAAGCTAAAGCATTATCAACAAAATGCAACATCCGAAAAATAAGCAAATACCGATTATGACTTGGTTGCAGGAAATATAGCTGTTGCCGTCAAGGGATTAGTAGGCCAATATGAATACAGCGACTGCTTCATTATCAGGTTCATCACCCCAAGAACTTCTTCAGCTCATCCAGATTCCACTGGGTATCTCGTGAGTGGGGCTTATGTCTGGCACTGTTGTCCCTCAAATACTGTTCAGCATACAAATTAGTCTGTTCAACAATCTTTCAAAAATTCATAGGCAAAACCTTTTCACAATTTAATCCACACATCCGCACATCAGTGTCCTCTAAAACAGGCACTTCATCGCAGTGAGAGTAGCTTCATCCACACTGAGAGTAGCTTCATCCACACTGAGAGTAACTTCATCATCAGATTATTCCTCTTGGACAGAAAATTCAATTCCAGAATCCTGGCCTTCCTCCTCTGCCTCAGATGCAGAGTCAGTGTCATAATCATGGTCAGAAGAAGTATACCAACATTCTGCTGAGTGGCGAACCTGCAGCTAGCCATAATCCTTACCAACAAAAGTGACTTGACAAATAAGTCAACAATACCCAACACTGTGTAAAACAATAATAAACAAAGTGTGGATTTATAAAACAAAAAGTACAACTACTGGCATATAGCAATTGCAAGGTGAAGTCAATCATTACAAAGCAAACAAAGACCTATATATTGCAAAACAATACCACTCACTTGCTAAAGACAGCTAGACTCACCAGCACCTACTCTGCACAGACACAGCAAGTACCAATGAAACCCCACTAGAAAACAAACACAAAAGAAAATTACCAACAACGAGAAACAATACACATTGTGCACAAATACATGAAAAAATTCACACACATTCAAACAGAAGCTAAACAGGCTGTAAATATTACAGTATTTCCAAACAATACATTCATGCAGGTCATTGATACTAATTTGGAGTAAACAGTATAAAAACTACACAAACTGCAGATTACCAGTACCGAAACCACAACCATGAGGAAAACAAAATATTTGCACTAGAATAGAAAGGAGTAAAAAAACATAACAATCACCAATGATGACAAGAAATACAATTAAGATTATCAAACACTATGAAGTCTGCCTATCACCATCCAAATATCAGCCACACACAGCACCAGCCAGGTGCCAGTCCACACACACCAAGCCATATGCCGAAACACTCATCAGCCAAACTATACTTTTCACACAAACTTTCCCTGGTGGTCTAGTGGCTTCTGCCCTCCTTGCAGGCAAATGAGCCTTAATATACATGGCTGATCTGACAGAAATGGACAAAATATTAACCCCAATGAGGGGATAGACCCTAGGCTAAGGGGCCGCTCCCCAATACATTACGCACCATATATAATCAAATCCCTGGTGGTCTAGTGGCTTCTGCCCCCTTGGTTAAAGTTAGTTAAAATAAATCCCTGGTGCCCACTGTGTTTTGACTGCCCCAAGGGGCAGATTGGCCAAAAAACAGCCAAATCAGCCGGGGGGTCAAAACATGTATTCAATATGCCCTGGGGAGCAATCCATACCTAACTGGTCACAAATTTCTACCAAACAATGTGCTTGTGTCTAATGGAGTGGATTCCTACTCCACAATCGTGTCCCCATCCACTATCGTGGAGCAGGAGTCCACGCTGTACAGAGGCAGGGGGAAAGTCCTTCCCCCTACGTCTGTACGTCTGTAAAAAAAAACAGGAGAAGGGCTTATACATCCTCTCCCTCGACGTGCTGGAAGTAAATATCTTCCAGCACATCCCCCGCTGCACTTGATGAAGTTGGGGCACCTTGAGTGCACCAATAGTGGTTCTGCTACCTATGTCTCATGGATTTCATAAACATTTAAATCCAACGCACCAATCGCGGGATAATCATTCTATGATATTATAGTGATTTCAAAAAGGTCCCAATTACATAAAAAAGTCAAAAAATCATACTCAAGTTGATTAAGCCATTCATATATATTTAAGTGTAATATGTAAACACACAAAAACACAAACATATTTACACAATCAATATCAAAGACAATACAATATAGTGCATAAATAATTACATATATAAATCACAACACATTGAAATACACAAAAAATAATCAAATATAAAAATTATTGGTTCATATAACGTCATATTCCTGTATGGCAGTCATGTGTCAAATCTCACAAACTCTTATTTAACACTGACTAAGACATTTTTGTTTTTCAATACGTCGACGTTTCGACCCCTCCTTATCTCGTGAAAAATTGATTCATCAATATGGGGTCTTCATCAGGACTATACACAGTGTGTTTAACCTATATAATAAAACAAATATATCTTGATTAGAAATGATATGGGAAAAAATTATTTATGTAAATTGGGACTCACTAGTCAACATCTCACTGTAAACAATCAATGTAGCATCTTGAGCACAGGAAAAAACAGCTGGTCCACTCTGTGGCTTGCACACGCACTGTATAAATGAAAGTATATATGCGTTTCAATTAAGTCCTCGGGCGAAAAAGTACTCCAAAGAGGAGTTATAATAAATATAATAATCCATTTATTACCTCAACGAGACGTAGGTAGTAGAACCACTATTCGTTTACCATATTATCCCCCAGGTTCTGTACATAAACTGGGTAACTCCATTGACATTAATGGTGAGTGCACCAACATCATCAGATATCAGATCGCCGATGGGGGGGGGGAGGGGGTCGAAGGTGGCAACTGCCATCCCCAGTGGAGTTCTGTGGGTGGGTGTCCCACTGGAGGAGCTCCAGCACTTCTCCTGTGGGCCAGAGCCAGGACATAATGGTTATGTCCTCGGCACAGCAGAACCGCTGCCGAGGACGTAACCATTACGTTCTTGGCACCAAAGGGGTTAAAGGAAAACTGGATGCATTTAATGAAGGAAGAAAAATTAAGTGTTTCTGTTTCATATTTTAAGAGCAGGCAGTCGTCCGTCGTCTGCCTTCTCTTAAAAAATATTTTCACTGCCCAACACAGTGGACCCCTTCCCCTTTGCGACTGGCTTACCACCTGTGGTAACTGTAGTTGTTTTGCGACCGCATTTACAGTCACAAAACGATTATACATACCAGTGTGACTAGCTATTAGGAAGGGATGCCCTTAGTATGTCCCTTCCTAATAGCGACTCACATACCAGATTTTGCGAGTCAGGAATAGGTTACCGACTCTCAAAATAGGGTTTGTGCATACCACAACACTTTTTAGCAGTCGCAAACGGGCCAATTTTCTGTTTGTGACCGCTAAAAGAGGTCGTACATCTGTCCCTATGAATTTCTGCTTTCCGAGCGTGTTGAAGACAACTTGGTAGACGGCAGATGGGGGTGTGGAATTTTATTATGTGGCTAGTAATGACCAAGCGTTGCTGAAAGAGAATGTGTGGCCGTATCCCTTTCTTTAAGTGTATCTAAGCCAGCTTTCCCTTCATTCTTGCAGATGGCTAACACAGGAACTACAAAGGCACCAGTACTATGTTTTACGTTTTAAAATGCCAAGAACACATCACTTGATGCAGGAATTTCAGCGAGGTCACCGTTGAGGCCGCAGCAGCGAGCTGCGCGGCGCACTCTGCCTGTCGAATTGTTTCCCTGAAAGCAGTAAGTTGGAAATGTTAATGCATTTTAAATGACAGCCTACACGCTGGGCTGCGTCAGCACTTCCAGAGCTGCCGCTTGCAGGGAAGCACGTTGGTATGCGGAGCGTTTTGCAATGTTCTTCCAGGGGCACCGTGGTGACAACAGCAAGAATTCAGCACCCATTAATGCATTATTGGTATCACGCAGTGTTTCTTAAATTCTAAACATATCCAGCATTTTATTGATGAATTTTCCAGAAGAAATTCAGGGAAAACAGACATAAATGGGTTCTCCTCTATTTTCAATGAAGGTTTTCTTTGGTCCCAAAAATATTATAAGTGTGGGTAACATTAAAAGCTGAAAAATTATAGAACATCTGATGGTTGTCGATTTTGATGGGCATAGGAACTTCCCCATGCACCTGCCGATATGTATTTATTTGTATTGAAACATTTTGCAAAGTGTGAACCTGAGGGTGCGATGACCGACCAGTACTAGTCCAATAAAAAAATACAAAACTCATTTACTGAGCTACAATTTACGGAATAAAAAACTGTTGTGCAATGTACCTGAATACATGATAAAAACGAATTAGACATTCCAGACGAATTAATGACCACGTTCAAGCAAAAAATGTCTAACGCTTTCCTAAAAGCTAAAAGAGTTTGAGCAAGTACCAGTGAAAGAGAACTGATTTCATAGCTTCGATGCGTAAGGCAAAATTCTTGAATTGCTGTAAAATACTTTTTTTTTTTTTTTAACAAGAAAATGTATTTATGGGAGAAGCTTGCTATGAGCGACAGGCAGTTGTCCACCAATCTGAACCTTTGCATCCACATAGTATGGTTGCTGGAGGATGAACGTTTCGTGAGCCTAACTCGAATTTGTACCTCCGAGGTAATACTTACTGGTGCTCATAGTCAGCTTTGCATCTGAATGCAGCATAGACACATTTGAGAACTCTAACCAGCATTGTAATACTACCATTGGCAAGGGACAACACAACAGATTGCAACGCAGTCCAGAATGTCGGTACATGAAGGCAAGTTTGCTCATATTGGCCAGTCTGCGTTCTTTTGGCAATATGAGCTTGCATCATTAGATATTGAAATCTAAAATGAATCCTAATGACTTGGCAGCTACTTTCATTAAAGGTGGGATGCGATGTTTGGAAAAACAAAGGCTTATTTTTGCCAGAAGATAACAGGACAAATTAAGTCTGTGTGCGGCATCTGCCTGCAGGGTCCCCGTGGCAGGCAAACATCACACTCAAGTTCTCCTTGATGGGTATATTTCTTTGAGGAGCACTATCAGGGGGACAGTCATTGTAATTAACCTAACGTAACTTTCATTACGTTATTTGCATTGGCCTCCCCCTATCAGTGCTGACCATTGTGATCAGATTCCTCAGTGCTTGGAGCAAGTAGTTCTTGTTTTTCAAGTAATTTCACCTACATTCCTCCATTATTTCAATCCAGGGAAGGGGATGCATAAATGGCACAATTCCGTACAGTTTCGCATCTGCTTACTTATAAATTACTTATAAATCAACTGGGGATCAAAGAAGACATATTCCCTTTTTTCTTGGTTGAAGTGCAGAATCTGTAGTGGTTTAACTGTTTTCATATTTCAGGTAATGTAAGAAATAGGGTTACTAGTTGAGGAGGGTGAACCCCTACTTAAGCAGCAACCACAATCCTTGTCAAGGTGAAGGCACAAGAAAACCTCAAATTAATCTGTGCTTAACCCTGTAGTAGCTTCACACATAGCAGTTAGGCTTAAGTTAGAGGCGATGTGTAAAGTATTTTTTTCAGTTGTACACACAGTGCTAAAGTGAAACCCAACACAAGAACAATCCCACACCAATTTAGAAAAAATTAGTGCAAATGTAATAAATAATGTAAGATCAAAAACAAAAGTTGAGGCAAACCGGGATGGAACATGGGTCAGATACAAGGACCAAGGTAGGTTGATAGTGAGGTTCTTTGTTGGAGCATGTTCTGTCCCTTAGCAGCTGATCAGGAGGCCAGCCACCTAGCTCTTGGTGTCACTCTGGTGGTAGTGAGTTCAAGATGCAGGCCCAGTCCTTCCCACTCATGCAGGAATGCAGTAGGGCAGCAGATTAGCAGTCGTTCTTGCAGCGAGGTAGGACAGCAGTCCTTCTGAGTCTTTCACAGGTTCAGATGTGTATTGAAGAGAGTTAGGTTTGAAGGCCAAAATGTATCTCTGGTGCCCACTTTGAAGTAGGAGAAGGTATAGAGAATTTCCATTGCAGTTCTTGACTTTTCATGCCTCCTGTGCTTGGCTCCAAGCTGGCTGTATGAACGATGCACTGTTGATTAGTCCTTTGTGTGAAGACAGGAAACAGCCTATTCAGTTGCAAGAGGGGCTTTGTCCAGCTTTTCCCTCTCCATCCAGTCAGTTGGTGGCCCATCTAGGCACACCTGATCTCTCTATTTTGAGGCTGTCAGGGAAGAAGAAAACAGTCCAACTGTCAGATACACTCAGTCATGTGACCCAGGATAGCCTGCAGGCACCAAATATGTCAGGGCAGAAAAATGACAACTTTCTAAATGTGGCATTTTCAAAAGTGTAACTTAGAATCTGAATTTACCATTAAAGAGGATTTTTATAATTATTATTTCTAATACATCAAACATGAAAAGTTTACCTGTTCCCAATCAAAGGTTAGCACTTTTTAAATGTAATAAAGCAAACAAATGTTTTCTGATGGTAGAGGTTGGTCACATAGTAGAGAAAAAGTAATTTAGGAGTTTATCACAACCAGGACATATAAAACTTAAAAATACATTTACAACTTTGAATTGCAATGCACACTGTCCTATGGGCTACCTAGTGCTTGCCATGGGTGCTTAGATGCAATAACAGGACCGTTTAAGGCTTGGCAAGGGGGTTAAATTGCAAGGTTGGATTGGCAGTTTAAAACTGCATACATAGGCTACAATGGCAGGTCAGAGGCATGTTTAAAAAGGTACTTAAGTTGGTGGCACAGTCAGTGCTGCAGGACCACGGTGCATGTAGCACCACTTTACTAGGGACTTACAAGTAAATGAAATGTGCTAATTAGGCGTAACTCAATTTCACCATCTTTTAGAGAGAGAGCACCACCACTTTAGAATTGGTTAGCAGTGGTAAGAGTCCACAGAATCCTAAAAGCCAACACAAACGGATTCAGGAAACTGGAGGGTGAAGGGAAAATGTTTGGGAATGATCCTGCAGAGGGCCAAGTCCAACACCTAAAATGTGGCTAAAATGTAACTATGAATAGCATGATATAGAAAGCTAGTCCAATTGGTCACACACTGCTTGTCCTATCAGCGTGTTGCCCCAAAACATTGTGGTCCATGAAGTAAGCATCAGCGGGTGCGCCTCTGCCAGGGTCTTGAGCAAAAAATCACTGTCGCGTTGGCCATCCCTGGACACGTGTTTCGAGGTTGTTACCTCTCGTCAGCAGGGAATAGGCATATATGTAGGGGTGCTGCGTAGGCTGCCAAAAAATATCCTCAGGTCCGGTACAACTCGTGGCACGCAGGTGCGTAACCCGGGCTCGTCAGCCCCACCAGCTCAAGGAAGCTTGAATATGAAAGAAAGTCCAATTGGTCACACACTGCTTGTCCTATCAGCGTGTTGCCCCAAAGCATTGTGGTCCATGAAGTAAGCATCAGCGGGTGCGCCTCTGCCAGGGTCTTGAGCAAAAATCACTGTCGCGTTGGCCATCCCTGGACACGTGTTTCGAGGTTGTTACCTCTCGTCAGCAGGGAATAGGCATATATGTAGGGGTGCTGCGTAGGCTGCCAAAAAATTTCCTCAGGTCCGGTACCACTCGTGGCACGCAGGTGCGTAACCCGGGCTCGTCAGCCCCACCAGCTCAAGGGAGCTTGAATATAAAAGAAAGTCCAATTGGTCGCACACTGCTTGTCCTATCAGCGTGTTGCCCCAAAGCATTGTGGTCCATGAAGTAAGCATCAGCGGGTGCGCCTCTGCCAGGGTTTTGAGCAAAAAATCACTGTCGCGTTGGCCATCCCTGGACACTTGTTTGGAGGTTGTTACCTCTCGTCAGCAGGGAATAGGCATATATGTAGGGGTGCTGCGTAGGCTGCCAAAAAATATCCTCAGGTCCGGTACCACTCGTGGCACGCAGGTGCGTAACCCGGCTCGTCAGCCCCACCAGCTCAAGGGTGCTTGAATATAAAAGAAAGTCCAATTGGTCGCACACTGCTTGTCCTATCAGCGTGTTTCCCCAAAGCATTGTGGTCCATGAAGTAAGCATCAGCGGGTGCGCCTCTGCCAGGGTCTTGAGCAAAAAATCACTGTCGTGTTGGCCATCCCTGGACACGTGTTTGGAGGTTGTTACCTCTCGTCAGCAGGGAATAGGCATATATGTAGGGGTGCTGCGTAGGCTGCCAAAAAATATCCTCAGGTCCGGTACCACTCGTGGCCCGCAGGTGCGTAACCCTGGCTCGTCAGTGCCACCAGTTCAAGGGAGCTTGAATATAAAAGAAAGTCCAATTGGTCGCACACTGCTTGTCCTATCAGCGTGTTGCCCCAAAGCATTGTGGTCCATGAAGTAAGCATCAGTGGGTGCGCCTCTGCCAGGGTCTTGAGCAAAAAATCACTGTTGCGTTAGGCATCCCTGGACACGTGTTTCGAGGTTGTTACCTCTCGTCAGCAGAGAATAGGCATATATGTAGGGGTGCTGCATAGGCTGCCAAAAAATATCCTCAGGTCCGGTACCACTCGTGGCACGCAGGTGCGTAACCCGGGCTCGTCAGCCCCACCAGCTCAAGGGAGCTTGAATATAAAAGAAAGTCCAATTGGTCGCACACTGCTTGTCCTATCAGCGTGTTGCCCCAAAGCATTGTGGTCCATGAAGTAAGCATCAGCGGGTGCGCCTCTGCCAGGGTCTTGAGCAAAAAATCACTGTCGCGTTGGCCATCCCTGGACACGTGTTTCGAGGTTGTTACCTCTCGTCAGCAGGGAATAGGCATATATGTAGGGGTGCTGCGTAGGCTGCCAAAAAATATCCTCAGGTCCGGTACCACTCGTGGCACGCACGTGCGTAACCCGGGCTCGTCAGCCCCACCAGCTCAAGGGAGCTTGAATATAAAAGAAAGTCCAATTGGTCGCACACTGCATGTCCTATCAGTGTGTTGCCCCAAAGCATTGTGGTCCATGAAGTAAGCTTCAGCGGGTGCGCCTCTGCCAGGGTCTTGAGCATAAAATGACTGTCGCGTTGGCCATCCCTGGACACGTGTTTGGAGGTTGTTACCTCTCGTCAGCAGGGAATAGGCATATATGTAGGGGTGCTGCGTAGGCTGCCAAAAAATATCCTCAGGTCCGGTACCACTCGTGGCACGCAGGTGCGTAACCCGGGCTCGTCAGCCCCACCAGCTCAAGGAAGCTTGAATATAAAAGAAAGTCCAATTGGTCGCACACTGCTTGTCCTATCAGCGTGTTGCCCCAAAGCATTGTGGTCCATGAAGCAAGCATCAGCGGGTGCGCCTCTGCCAGGGTCTTGAGCAAAAAATCACTGTCGCGTTGGCCATCCCTGGACACGTGTTTCGAGGTTGTTACCTCTCGTCAGCAGGGAATAGGCATATATGTAGGGGTGCTGCGTAGGCTGCCAAAAAATATCCTCAGGTCCGGTACCACTCGTGGCACGCAGGTGCGTAACCCGGGCTCGTCAGCCCCACCAGCTCAAGGGAGCTTGAATATAAAAGAAAGTCCAATTGGTCGCACACTGCTTGTCCTATCAGCGTGTTGCCCCAAAGCATTGTGGTCCATGAAGTAAGCATCAGCGGGGGCCCCTCTGCCAGGGTTTTGAGCAAAAAATCACTGTCGCGTTTGCCATCCCTGGACACTTGTTTGGAGGTTGTTACCTCTCGTCAGCAGGGAATAGGCATATATGTAGGGGTGCTGCGTAGGCTGCCAAAAAATATCCTCAGGTCCGGTACCACTCGTGGCACGCAGGTGCGTAACCCGGCTCGTCAGCCCCACCAGCTCAAGGGTGCTTGAATATAAAAGAAAGTCCAATTGGTCGCACACTGCTTGTCCTATCAGCGTGTTGCCCCAAAGCATTGTGGTCCATGAAGTAAGCATCAGCGGGTACGCCTCTGCCAGGGTCTTGAGCAAAAAATCACTGTCGTGTTGGCCATCCCTGGACACGTGTTTGGAGGTTGTTACCTCTCGTCAGCAGGGAATAGGCATATATGTAGGGGTGCTGCGTAGGCTGCCAAAAAATATCCTCAGGTCCGGTACCACTCGTGGCACGCAGGTGCGTAACCCGGGCTCGTCAGCCCCACCAGCTCAAGGGAGCTTGAATATAAAAGAAAGTTCAATTGGTCGCACACTGCTTGTCCTATCAGCGTGTTGCCCCAAAGCATTGTGGTCCATGAAGTAAGCATCAGCGGGTGCGCCTCTGCCAGGGTCTTGAGCAAAAAATCACTGTTGCGTTGGGCATCCCTGGACACGTGTTTCGAGGTTGTTACCTCTCGTCAGCAGAGAATAGACATATATGTAGGGGTGCTGCATAGGCTGCCAAAAAATATCCTCAGGTCCGGTACCACTCGTGGCACGCAGGTGCGTAACCCGGGCTCGTCAGCCCCACCAGCTCAAGGGAGCTTGAATATAAAAGAAAGTCCAATTGGTCGCACACTGCTTGTCCTATCAGCGTGTTGCCCCAAAGCATTGTGGTCCATGAAGTAAGCATCAGCGGGTGCGCCTCTGCCAGGGTCTTGAGCAAAAAATCACTGTCGCTTTTGCCATCCCTGGACACGTGTTTCGAGGTTGTTACCTCTCGTCAGCAGGGAATAGGCATATATGTAGGGGTGCTGCGTAGGCTGCCAAAAAATATCCTCAGGTCCGGTACCACTCGTGGCACGCACGTGCGTAACCCGGGCTCGTCAGCCCCACCAGCTCAAGGGAGCTTGAATATAAAAGAAAGTCCAATTGGTCGCACACTGCTTGTCCTATCAGCGTGTTGCCCCAAAGCATTGTGGTCCATGAAGTAAGCATCAGCGGGTGCGCCTCTGCCAGGGTCTTGAGCATAAAATGACTGTCGCGTTGGCCATCCCTGGACACGTGTTTGGAGGTTGTTACCTCTCGTCAGCAGGGAATAGGCATATATGTAGGGGTGCTGCGTAGGCTGCCAAAAAATATCCTCAGGTCCGGTACCAATCGTGGCACGCAGGTGCGTAACCCGGGCTCGTCAGCCCCACCAGCTCAAGGGAGCTTGAATATAAAAGAAAGTCCAATTGGTCGCACACTGCTTGTCCTATCAGCGTGTTGCCCCAAAGCATAGTGGTCCATGAAGTAAGCATCAGCGGGTGCGTCTCTGCCAGGGTCTTGAGCAAAAAATCACTGTCGCGTTGGCCATCCCTGGACACGTGTTTCGAGGTTGTTACCTCTCGTCAGCAGGGAATAGGCATATATGTAGGGGTGCTGCGTAGGCTGCCAAAAAATATCCTCAGGTCCGGTACCACTCGTGGCACGCAGGTGCGTAACCCGGGCTCGTCAGCCCCACCAGCTCAAGGGAGCTTGAATATAAAAGAAAGTCCAATTGGTCGCACACTGCTTGTCCTATCAGCGTGTTGCCCCAAAGCATTGTGGTCCATGAAGTAAGCATCAGCGGGTGCGCCTCTGCCAGGGTCTTGAGCAAAAAATCACTGTCGCGTTGGCCATCCCTGGACACGTGTTTCGAGGTTGTTACCTCTCGTCAGCAGGGAATAGGCATATATGTAGGGGTGCTGCGTAGGCTGCCAAAAAATATCCTCAGGTCCGGTACCACTCATGGCACGCAGGTGCGTATCCCGGGCTCGTCAGCCCCACCAGCTCAAGGGAGCTTGAATATAAAAGAAAGTCCAATTGGTCGCACACTGCTTGTCCTATCAGCGTGTTGCCCCAAAGCATTGTGGTCCATGAAGTAAGCATCAGCGGGTGCGCCTCTGCCAGGGTCTTGAGCAAAAAATCACTGTTGCGTTGGCCATCCCTGGACACGTGTTTCGAGGTTGTTACCTCTCGTCAGCAGGGAATAGGCATATATGTAGGGGTGCTGCGTAGGCTGCCAAAAAATATCCTCAGTTCCGGCACCACTCGTGGCACGCAGGTGCGTAACCCGGCTCGTCAGCCCCACCAGCTCAAGGGAGCTTGAATATAAAAGAAAGTCCAATTGGTCGCACACTGCTTGTCCTATCACCGTGTTGCCCCAAAGCATTGTGGTCCATGAAGTAAGCATCAGCGGGTGCGCCTCTGCCAGGGTCTTGAGCACAAAATCACTGTCGCGTTGGCCATCCCTGGACATGTGTTTCGAGGTTGTTATCTCTTGTCAGCAGGGAATAGGAATATATGTAGGGGTGCTGCGTAGGCTGCTAAAAAATATCCTCAGGTCCGGTACCACTCGTGGCACGCAGGTGCGTAACCCGGGCTCGTCAGCCCCACCAGCTCAAGGGAGCTTGAACATAAAAGAAAGTCCAATTGGTCGCACACTGCTTGTCCTATCAGCGTGTTGCCCCAAAGCATTGTGGTCCATGAAGTAAGCATCAGCAGGTGCGCCTCTGCCAGGGTCTTGAGCAAAAAATCACAGTCGCGTTGGCCATCCCTGGACACGTGTTTCGAGGTTGTTACCTCTCGTCAGCAGGGAATAGGCATATATGTAGGGGTGCTGCGTAGACTGCCAAAAAATATCCTCAGGTCCGGTACCACTCGTGGCACGCAGGTGCGTAACCCGGGCTCGTCAGCCCCACCAGCTCAAGGGAGCTTGAATATAAAAGAAAGTCCAATTGGTCGCACACTGCTTGTCATATCAGCGTGTTGCCCCAAAGCTTTGTGGTCCATGAAGTAAGCATCAGCGGGTGCGCCGCTGCCAGGGTCTTGAGCAAAAAATCACTGTCGCGTTGGCCATCCCTGGACACGTATTTCGAGGTTGTTACCTCTCGTCAGCAGGGAATAGGCATATATGTAGGGGTGCTGCTTAGGCTGCCAAAAAATATCCTCAGGGCCGGTACCACTCGTGGCACGCAGGTGCATAAACCGGGCTCGTCAGCCCCACCAGCTCAAGGGAGCTTGAATATAAAAGAAAGTCCAATTGGTCGCACACTGCTTGTCCTATCAGCGTGTTGCCCCAAAGCATTGTGGTCCATGAAGTAAGCATCAGCGGGTGCGCCTCTGCCAGGGTCTTGAGCAAAAAATCACTGTCGCGTTGGCCATCCCTGGACACGTGTTTCGAGGTTGTTACCTCTCGTCAGCAGGGAATAGGCATATATGTAGGGGTGCTGCATAGGCTGCCAAAAAATATCCTCAGGTCCGGTACCACTCGTGGCACGCAGGTGCGTAACCCGGGCTTGTCAGCCTCACCAGCTCAAGGGAGCTTGAATATAAAAGAATGTCCAATTGGTCGCACACTGCTTGTCCTATCAGCGTGTTGCCCCAAAGCATTGTGGTCCATGGAGTAAGCATCAGCGGGTGCGCCTCTGCCAGGGTCTTGAGCAAAAAATCACTGTCGCGTTGGCCATCCCTGGACACGTGTTTCGAGGTTGTTACCTCTCGTTAGCAGGGAATAGGCATATATGTAGGTGTGCTGCGTAGGCTGCCAAAAAATATCCTCAGGTCCGGTGGACTTTCTTATGATATAGAAAGCTATTGATGCAATTGTTCCTATATTTTCTTGAGTCATGAATATATATATATACCATGTTCGTTTTATCTTATATGCACTATTTTGTATTTTAAAATCATAGATATTTCCAGCATTAACTTTATTCAGGTTTAGATCTACCTTGCTCAGCCACAATAATTATTCTGCTGACCAGCTGTCAGCTTTAAAGTCTCCCCCGTTCAACAATAGTCACTTTAGGAGGAATTATACTCCTCATGGGAGAGGAAATTAGCTGGAGAAAAAATTCCCACAAGGCGATTAGCTGTCTTTCTTTGACAAGCCTGGGTCAGATGCTCAAACAGTGGAAAAAGACAGGACAGGTAGATTTCTGGCTCCAATCACCCGAGGGCTTTTTTTTTTTTAAAGTAATGCAGAGAAGAAACGTGTCTGTTTGGAAGGAGTCAGGCTCTAAAAAGACCTCATAATTTTGCTTCAATCCACCATTTTCAGAACTTTTAAAGTGTGGTGCAGGAGGTTTGGACAGCCAAGGGGCTGCGCACTGGGAACAGACTTTGAGTAGGGAAAAACAACATAAGAACAAGGATGAACCCACAGCATTAAAGGAAGTCTGCCTTGAGTGGATGGATTGTGGACTTGTACTTTTTTAAATGCTGATGCACTCTGACTCCAAAAGTAGTGGTACTAGCTACTAACTTTTATCTTGGGGACAGTTGAGTTGCCAAGGTCATTGAATGTACTGCAGTTCCTTTTGGCTTCTATGGCCTAGTCCTGACTGGGGGTGACCTAGTAGGGGATATCCCAAGCTACTGCTGGAAGAACAGCACCCTTCAAGTTGCATAAAGCCTGGGTGCATGGGCAAAGTAGGTAGAGAAATTGGTCTACCTTGAGGAACATAAAATGCTTTTCTGTGCTTCAGGTTTGGATTCTACAAAGGGTTAGAACAGGATGGCAGATCTTAAGTTCTTTCCTTTCACTGTCTTTAGAAGGCTGCAGCAGCAGTGACTGGAGGCTGGAAAACAATTTCAAATCATCAAGTGAAAACCTTCCAAAAATTGGAAAGCTAGGAGACTCTTCAAGACCAATCTTGGTGGAGAAATCAGACAACAATAATCCATAAAAATAGGCACATTGGGGCCGAAAAAAATAGAAAGTATATTAGATACTTATGTGCTGTGCTTTTCGATGCACAGCAGTGTCCTGAGGCTCAGGGGCACTGGATCATGTTTTGTGTTCCCAAAATTTATCTTGATTTTACCTCTGTGGAGCACACACCTAATTGGATCTGCTTTGCGGCCAATAGTCATGATGTTTTTTTGTTGATCTTCCGTCAGGAATTCAAGGCAGCAATCTTCATCAGGGGAGCACCACTCAGGCCTGTACTAGTGACTCTATGTAGTGAGGATGCTTCAAGATTGACCACCACACTACCTTTCTCTCTCCATGTCTTCATTGAGACGCAAGGTGGCAGTGCAGAGAGCAATCCAGCACAGCCCAGCATGGGCCATGGTCCCCTGGTCGGTGGATGAGACCAGGATGACAAGAGCACTGTTGAGGATCTTCTCCACTGAGAGTGGGGATCAAGCAAAAAAAGTGCAAAGTGTAATAAAAGTAAAACATCAATGACCTCCCTGTGGGTGTATTAAAAGCTTCTCATTGCCTTTGGAGAAATTGTGCTTGGGGCTACATAATTGCCGCATAAGCTCCCGTGTGGGAAGTATGCAATGCTTACAGTCTCAGATGGTACCCTATGAAGGACAGTGGCACAACCAGGAGAGTTTTGTTGTGTTTGAGGGCTGTGAATGCAGTGGCAGACCTCCAATTAAGCTCCAGTAGCAGTTTTGACAAGTAAGTCAACTTAAGGCTCTTGCTTTTTTACTTTAGTGATGTCATCCTAAGAAATTAGATGCATTCAGGCTGCGTTTTTGTTGTGATGCTAAGTAGTGTAATTGTATCTTTATTTGAGGGTTTTCTGTGGGTGCCCCACAAACTGGGTTGAATGATGAAGTACGACTTTCACACAAATGATCATAGTTTTGTTCTGTTCAATGAGAAATATTTTTTATAAGCCCATTGGGATGGTGTTGTGTATAGTGAGAACGAAATGAGTGCATCTTGGTGATAAGATGGTGAACATGTTTTCACTATTGAATGGCTTATGTTCTGCTTTTGATTATAAAGTCGCACCCTACAAAAAAAGCCTGTAGGCTTGACTTTTATTAGCTGCTTATCATATGTTTACTTTGGGCATATAATGGAGATTCGTAGTTTTAGGTCTAGGCCTAAGGGTCTGCTGGCACACAAACCACTATGGGTATCTAGCAAAGGGGATCTAGTTTTCTTTTATGGGATTTATGGGAGACTGTGAACTTTTTTTATTGTGTGCCCCCTGAACTGTGTGTGATCCTTTACAGTGTACCCCCATTGGAATTTCCTCTTCCCGTTCACTACATATTTTACATGTTAGTAAGTAGTATTTAGTTGTGTGTTTTTGTGTGTGTGTGTGTGTTAAAGCACTTTCCTGTTGTTTAAAATAAAAAGAATGATCGAACATTGATGTATTAAGTGGTTGTATTGTTTCATTGTACAGTTGTTAGTCTCTAGCCAACAGCCCATCCCCTAGTTATCATTGGACTTCTCTTGCTCACTACTCCTAGAGACATGTGCTAAAGTGTGAAATTGGTTCCCAGTTTGGGAGTCTGCAGTAAGACCCCTGGGCACCAGAAACAAAAGAACCCAATTATTACTGTTGGAGCCCAGTAAGTGTGGTCTGCCCTGGGACCCTACTACATAATTTCCCACACTGTCCAATTTTCCTATTTGAAGTCTGTATTTAGTGGCACTGTGCCTTTCTGTAATTGTATTCACTGCAACATCAGCTTTGAACAGCAATGTCAATACACCATTGAAATCACTGCAACACCAGCATTGAAGAAAAAATGTCTGCGTTACTTGGCAACCAAATGATCAGCTTTTGTTCTGTGTATGCTGATTTGGGTAACCTTAAAGTTACTTGGTTACAACACCCTGCTGTATTTTGATTTAGTTTCTATTACCTTGCTCTATACAGCCTTGGGAATATTGGAATGCATGTCTTGTTTTGGTGTTCTTGCATTCATGAGGGCACCAAGAAAGCATTCATAAGGAAAACAACAGATGGTAAAGCTTCGGAAAAGCAGACTGTAATACTGTTTCCATGTTTTAGGAGATCTTTTCACTTTTTGGTTTATATTCTCACACTACAAGTGTGGGAGGTTGAATAGCACACTGAGAACTGGGGTAAATGTTGGATACCTTGTCAGGTACTAAATATTTTTTTTATATACAAATGTTATTGCGTTTCAGCCCAACCGGGCCCATAGAACACAACATTAAGCACACACAGTTACACAATTGAAGGAGATAGGCAGTCCGCACACTGTAATGCAATGAGTAGACATAGACAGTACAGTAGAAGTCCCTGACACAACCCCACATCTAGTTAAGCCAGTTGACCCAGCCATTTCCCTCATACCCACCCATGTTTCTGAGGACAGCCATGTGCTTCATAGACCACACATTCCTGCTGCTCACACCAGTCCACTTCCCGTCTCCATCTTGACAAGGTAGGAGACATCCAATCCACAGCTATGTCCCGTTTCGCTCCTAGGAAGGCCGTGCCCGGGAATGCTTTCCCCGCCTTCGTACCCCCAGTGCCTTTGAATACCGCCAACAGTACCATCTTGGGAGAAAGGGGATCCTCCTTTCCAAACACTTCCGACAATTCCCAGCTTAATTTTACCCAGTACAATACGATCTTTGTGCAGGTCCATACCATGTGATAGAAATCGGCTTGAGTGGTTCCACACCAAGGACAATTGGAAGTATGTTGCAGTTTTGCTCAGTGCAGGTGAGGCGATGAAAGGTAAACCACGTATAGATAATTAATCAGAATAAGTCTCAGTGCATAGGGGTCCATCGTGCTTCAACATCCTACGCATGCTACGCAAGATCTTCCGGTGGATCCCCACCGAGACCAGGAAGACGGTCACCCAGGCCCTCGTCACCAGCCGACTGGACTACGGCAACTCCCTCTACGCCGGAACCACCGCCAAACTCCAGAAGAGACTCCAGCGGATCCAGAACGCCTCAGCACGACTCATCCTGGACATCCCCCGCCGCAACCACATCTCCGGACACCTGAGAGACCTGCACTGGCTCCCGGTCAACAAGAGAATCACCTTCCGTCTCCATACCCACGCACACAAAGCCCTGCACAACCAAGGCCCTGGTTACCTCAACAGCCGCCTCAACTTCTACGCTCCCAAACGCCAGCTTCGGTCGCCCGGCCACGCCCTCGCCGCCGTCCCCCGCATCCAAAGAGCCTCCACAGGGGGTAGGTCCTTCTCCTACCTCGCCGCCAAGACTTGGAACTCCCTCCCGACCCACCCCCGCCTGACCCAGGACCACCTCGCCTTCAGGAAGCAGCTCAAGACCTGGCTGTTCGAGTAGTGGGACCCCCCCCCCCTCCCCTAGCGCCTTGAGACCCTCCGGGTGAGTAGTGCGCTATACAAATGCTGTGATTGATTGATTGAGTTTGGAGGAGGGGGTGAGGTCACCGGAGCCATCAAGGCATTGCGCCAATCGTTTTCCTCAACAGGACCAATCCAGCCTTCCCACCGGGTCCGAAGGTGGCCCAACAAGCCTGTACACAAATAGTGTAGATTAAATCTGAGAAATCAGCCGTGGCCCAGGTGACCCATTAGTAACTTAGCTTCGAAGGGACTGAATTCAGGTAGAGTCTCGATGGGGAGAGAGTGGGTGAAGAAGGCATGCCTAAGCTGAAAGTACCTATAGAATTGGGTGTGCGTGAGACTGTACATCTGCTGGAGGTCCTGGAAGGAATGCATGTGTGTCCCTGACCATACATCACCCAGCCTTGTAATACCAATGAGGTCCAAGGAGCAAAAACCACTGAGTCCAACCACCTCCCCCAGACAAGTAAGTTGCCAAAGCTGTGTCTGCTGTGTAAGCGTACCATCCCGTTAAACATGGTGGAGGGCCACCTTCCATGGAAGGAACACCACCCGGGTTACCAGCAGCATCGAGAGGGGGATCGGAGACCCATAGAGCCAGGCCTGGAGACGGGGAAAGTCCATCAGTGTCAGTTCCAGCGTTAGGAGGGTTCAGACCATCTCCCGTTAAACCAGTTGTGAAGGACAAGGAGGTGTAAATACAGATAATAGAGAAAGAGGTTGGTCATGCCCAGGCCACCATCATAGGGGCCCGCTGACAGTGGGTAAATGCAATGTGCGGCTGGGAACATCGCCAGAGGAATGTTTTAGCTGCGCCTTCTTGCGCTGAGAACTATGCCTGGGGCAAATGAAGTGGTACATTTTGCAAGATGTATAGAAATCAAGGAAGAATCATCATTTTATAAAGGGTGATACATCCCAGGACATTGAGGGGGAGGGTACGCCACTTAATGAGATCTGACTAGGCTTTCCGGCTAGGGGCTGAAGATTAGGGACCCAGGTGAGCTCTGGATGTAGAGCAATCCATATGCCTAGATACTTAAAACTGAGTCGACGGATAGGAATCATTGTCTGCCAGTCTAAACAGTCCACAGAGGGTGCCAAAGGGACCAGCACTGACTTGGAGGGGTTTATCCGGAGGCGTGAAGATCACCCGAACTGCTCGAGCAACAGAAGGCATCTGGGCCCACTCACTGCCAAGCGCTGAGATGAAGCAGGACGTTGTCCGATTATAGTGTAATGCGGTCTTCGTGCACCCTGCCCCAGACCCAGCTGACATAGTGGGGGACCACCCGGATGAGCTTGGCGAAAGGCTGTATTGCCAAAGCAAAGAGGGGGGAGACAGAGGACAACCCTGTCTTGTACCCCGCTCTATCGGGAATGTATCCAAGAGGACCCCATTTTCCCGAACCCGAGCAGTGGGTTTGGAGTAGAGGACACAGACCATGCGGCAGAAATGCAGTCCTAGGTCAAGGCGAATCAACATCACGTGGAGGTAGTCCACTGTGTTGAATTCCTTCTCAAAGTCGATAAGGAGCAGGGCTAGGTCGGGAGGCAGCCAATGTCGGTGGGCCAGTGCCACGTGTAGCCAGCGATTACAGTGCTGTGTGCTCCGAGAGGGCATAAAGCCACACTGGTCTGGTTGTACCAATCTGGGCAGCACCTGCCGGAACCTATTTGCCAGGATTTTTGCAAAGATTTTAACTTCAGTGTTAAGGAGCAATATCGGGCAGTAATCCTCACATGACACGAAGGGGATTGCGTCTTGGGTGGGACCTAAACTGACAGGCCTCCTGGTACAGTGCTAAGAGGTGAGGGATAAGAGTCTCTTGGAATGTGGTGTAATACTCCATGGGGAAGCTGTCTTGACCCGGGGATTTACTGACGCCATTCCAGACAGGGCCATGCCAATCTCGTCTGCCAAAAGAGGCTCGTCCAGCGCATGGGCCTCGTGAGGAGGCATATTGGAGGGGTGAATTGATTTAAGGTAGTCCAGGGGTGCTATCCCATCCCCAGCCACTGAATTGGCGTATAGTGTTTGGTAATATCGAGCAAAGGTTTGGGCTATCGCGGGAAGGGGCTGTTGAGCCTGACCAGCCTCGTCAAAGATCTTAGGGATGATCCTATCAGCTTGTTGTTTGGAAACCAGCCAGTAGAGTAGTTTCCCATTTTTCTCTGCCCAACCGTAGATCCTAGTCGTTGTAGCCCACTAGAGTTGTTTAGCACCTTCAAAGAAATGTAGGTGAATATCGTACCGGATGAGGCCCAGCTGTCGACAGGTGTCAGACCGAGGGTCAAACCCCAACTGTTGTTCCAGGCAAAGGGCACATGCCTCCAACTGAGCAATCAGGGCCCACAAGTTCCTGTTCCTGTGCCCTAATATAGCTCCGAGCCTCGCAATGGTCCTTTGCTCGCGGTGAGTCAATAGTTGGCAGTTAGAGGTGGGTAAGAAGGCAAGGTATATTCAATAGTGAGTGTGATGAGCCACTGAGGTGTGTGTGAATTACTGACTGAGAAAGTGCCAGAATCTCCATGCATCACAAAGTCCCGGGGTCATGGTTCAATTAGTGAGGCGGCAGGCACCAACCTTCAGCGCCATTGTGGGGCCACCAGAGCAGTCCAGTTGAGGCTCAGGCACTGCGTTAAAGTAGCCCCCTATTATTGTGAGCCTGTGCTGGAGACGAGCAAGAAGGTGAGAGAGATCACTAAGACCAGAGGACTGCAAAGTGGGTTGTACATAGGCACCCACTAAATGGGTCACCTGCCCCTCCAAAGTGCCCTCCAGGGTGAGAAAGCATACCTGTGGGTCACGGGTTACGCATTTGACCACAAAAGGAAAGGAGCGATGTAAGAGGATGGCGATCCTCCTTACCCCCTGGGAGAACCCCCATGGAAGACTCAATCATAGCCCTTGCGCACCATAAAGGGGCAGCGCTCCCACATGAGATACATTTCCTGTAACAACAGGACTTCTGAACAATGTTGATGTACGAAAGTAAAGACCGTGACCCTCTTCTCTCAGTCCAACAGACCATTAACATTCCTTGATAAGATTCTAAAATTCACATGAGCATGTAGCGGGGAGTAATAATGAGTGTGTCAAGGATGTGTTGTGACAGAAGGCCACCCCAGGACCACATGCCTGAGTAGAGAAAGTGTGTGGGCCATAACCTAAGGAAAAGGAAAGGTAACAAAAGCACTCAACAACAGTGCACAATTAAAGCTCAACCCCCCAAAACCCACCCACCCTTCCCCACACTTCTACCCTAGAAGCATCTGTCACTCTGCAACAAAAATGGTTAGAGAAACCAATAAACATAACATTATATTCATCTTAAGGAGGTCTGAAACACTTGGCATATTAGTAGAGAACACTAGGACTAGCCAACAACCGCCAACAATAGTTAGAGAACCCACAGGGGCCATGCAGGTCTGGGAGGTAAGGCGGAGAGCAAGTGTGTAACAGGAAGGATGAGATAGGGAGACAGCACTCAATGTCAGAGAGAGCTCCATCAATAGAGCCAGTCCCTTCCCACTGCTGTGCCCCAGGGTGCAACAAGACCCAGATTCGGACCATTCAACCAGAACACGGGTTGAGAACATGCCCCCTTCAGATATAGTTTTGTCCTTTCTGGATGACCCTACCATGACTGATGTAGGCCTCCACATCTGAAGATGACAGTCGCAGACACACGGCCGCCTATGTGACCCTGGGTTGCAGCTAGGAGGCCAATGGGAGAAGGCCAGAGTCAAGAAGGCACACAGTCAATGTAGATCCCTTGTCACTCAAATAACAGGGCTGCGGGTCAGTGGTTGGTTGTCGGATCCCGGTGTAGAGCTGCCTGCCCAGCAGCCACCGCCTACTCATCCGCACCCCAGTGGCCAGAGTCAAGCTTGCTGCAGAGAGGAGCAGGGAGGCTCCCTGGTAGATTACACAGGTGAAAGTGACCAGATAACCCTGTGCCCCCGCCTGGATCTGGTGAGGTGCCTTCAAACCTTGGACAGCGCCTGAGGTCTAAGAGCTCCGGGCATTTCACATCACCATGGGGGGAGCCAACAGAGTTGTGCAACGGGCGTTCCTCATGAGCCACTGTCGGACGTGTAAAAAAAAAGCAACCTGTTGTAGTGGATCACCTGGAGAAGCATCAGGAAGAGCAACTGATATTGGAGTCCCATGGCTCTCAACTTCTGCTTGACGTCTGTGTATGAGTGCCTGTGCTGCTAGACCTCAAAGGTGTAATCTGGAAAAAGAAGTACTTTAGCATCTCCGTACCAGAGGCCTGGGTGTTGTAGGGCTTCTCGTAGACCGGCGTCCCTGTATCTGTAGTTAATAATGCGGGAAATGATGGGACGAGGCGAGGCACCAGGTGGAGGCCGAGGGACAAAGGTGCAAAGAGCTGTCTCAATGGAAAAATCACAGGGACAAACAAGCAGTGGGCATCCAGGATTTGACCCATTGTTCCATCTGATCCATCACCTGTTGGGTATTGTCTCCCTCTGCCTGCTCCAGGACCCCTATCAAGCGGACGTTATTCCACTGAGAGCAGTTCTGCGTCCTCGGCATGCCTGTGGAGCTCAGCGGTTTGGGTGAGCAGTGCGGAGACCTGTTTCTTAAGAGTGGCTATATCATCTTACATCAAGGATATTCGGGAATTGGCTTCGGTGAGCTGGACCATGACACCCACAAGTCCTGGCCCAGTAAGGCCACATCCATGCAAACTTCGCCTATCCTGTTCTCCATTGCTGACTGGGAGGTCTGGATTGCTTGCCATATCACAGTGAGATCAGCTGCGGCTGAAGTGGGCCCATCTCCGGCCGGCGGGTCTGGGGTCCTTTGTAGGGGCCAGTCGTGTACTGGTCTATTCTGGTTTGTGTCAGCACTGTACGGAGACCTTATCCTGTCCCATTGGTCCGGGTGAAAAGCCGCGAAGTCAGTCGTTGAGTTGGGATTGGGTGGCTGAAGGCCCAGACCTTGGGCAACCCCCCCAATCCCTGCCTTGAGGGTGAGGTATAGCATTCAAGGGGAGCTCAGGGGTGACCCAAGTTTATGGCGGCACGTCTTCAGTGGTAGTGGGGATCCAGGACAGAGGTCTCCCCCACAGGATAAAGCAGGGCTGTGATGACTTGGTGCACCCGCTTTTGGGCCCCCAGCCCCGAGAACTTCAGAAGATAAGAGCACTCTAGTCAGCCAGGAAGGACCGTGACATCAGGTCCTCCTTGCAGCCTGCCAAATCTAAGGGGTCCCCTCCACACCACCACACCTGTAGGGGAGGCAGGCCGATCCTGGGAGATTAGACTGTAGGCAAGCAACCCCCACCAGGACAGGTTAGGTCAGGGGTGCAGGGGAGCTGCAGGATGCTCAACTCACAGGCCCCCACCAGCCCCACAGCTTCTCTTAACAGTGAGCCTTCTTAAGCTCCCAGCCCCGGACAGGACTGGTCAGCAGCGTCGTCGTTGGCAGCCAGCAGGGTCACTCTCGAGGGCCATGATGCTCTACTAGCCAACAGGCCCATCAGGTCCCGCAGCAACCCCAGGAGACAGCAGGGTTGCAGCCAGATGACCCCTTCCCCCACAGAAACGCCACCTCCAGATGGCGTCCACCCAGCTCACACGAGAGCCCAGGGAAGAAGTGCAGGCGCCAGACCCCCGCAGCAGCACTCAGTTGAGGGGGCCTTGGGCCCAAGGGACCCAGTCACTAACCGGTGACCCCCGCAGCTGTGAAGCATCCCCAGGAAGTCACCAGGCAGTGGGTCATCTCTGCTGATTTACATGGCTGCACCACCCTTCCCAAGAAGCAGGCCGGTCGACAGCAAGACTTCAGCCAGCGGGTGGGGTCAAAGCAGGAGGTCGCAACTCACCGCCAATCTGCAGGTCCATGAGGGTCCTCTTGCTACTCGGGGCTCTGGCAGCTGCACAGCTGGGCACACCAGGTCGGCTGGCCACGTTTTTCGTCCCGGCATGCAGGCCATCCGGCAGCCGCACTTCAGCCAGTGGGTGGGGCCAAAGCAGAGACTGCAGCCCACAGGCCGGTCAGGATCCTTCTCGTTGTTCTTGTGGGGCCTCCTGCAGCCCCACTACTCGAGGTGCACCACGTAGCTCAGCACTGCAGCAGCAGGTCTCCTCCAGGGGCACCCTCAGCCGATCCACCCCAGAGTCTCAGGGGGCTGTCCCAGGTGGAAGAAGCTCCTTGGTCGCATCTCCCTCACACTCACGGCCGCAAGTCCAGATACTGAGTTAGGCTCCTCATCTGAGGCATCGGAGTTCAGGGAAGGGTACTGTTCCGAACTACAGGGTTGTAAGTTGCTCTAGCATCATCAGATGGCAGATGGCAGTCCAGATTACAGTCGGATACAGAGGGTTGTCGCAGAGCGGCGTTACAGTGGGACTGCCATGTTGGCCACCTTGGCCACACCCCCTACTAGAGATTTTTTAACAGCTTAGAACTCGGGTTTTTCTGGATTACTGGTATTTTGTCATTTAGTCTAATTACTGGTTTTTTGTTTTTTTTTTTACTTTAGGAGCTTTTTTCACTTTTACGCAGTGTGCTGGTTTGTTTTGTCAAGGGACTTTTAATCAACAAGAAATTGTTCAACAGAAAGCACGTAGCACACTGGTATTAGTCCGTATTTTTGACACATTTTTTTCTTTTTACGGAGTAGAGAAATAGAAAATGCTAAACGTTACGGGACCACTTCTTTTCAGCTGAATCCAGTGGATTCCCCGATATAAATGGTAAAACAGAATTAATGTATTTATCATCTATACAGCTAGCATTCCTATAATAGCCATTGACAAGAGGATTTCCTTCTTTTAAATAACTCTCTGGGTCCTAAAGGCCACAATGAATTCAAAGTATTTCCAAAGCAAGTTTTAAGATGTGGCAGGAATACATCTGAGGTCTGTATGTTTAGAGTACCAAACCTTTACATGCCAAAAGTATGTTTTGTTTTAGAAGGACACAACTTCGGGACAAGAAGGTAAAAACTCAGGATAGACAGTAGAAAATGTATATCACAGCACGAAGAAAACTAGCCAAATCATGAGTTCAGACAGAATGCAGAAGAATGACTGCATATCCGATTTATGTTCAACTCTAGTATACAAAGAGAAAAGGAAGTATTATGGTTCAAAGGTAATTGCATTTTGACAAAGGGGGAAATCACTTATGCTGTGGTAGAAAGTAGTGCACAGCTACCTCAAGAGGTGTCCTGGCGCTTGCTGGAAAGATCTCCCACAGCATCAAGAAATAAAGCATATTTAGGAGATGTTTATACCAGAATCAAAACGAAACATGTTAAACTTTTTCTAAACCTGATTTCAAAAGAGGTGCTTCTCAAAGCAAGTGGAAGCGCATTCCACATCCAGGTTGCCAGATAGGCGAAGGACCAGCCTCTTTTTCTGGTCTTCTATATGCGAGGAGTTTCAAACAATTTAAGATTGTTAGACCCCAGTGAGCGGGCCTGAGACCACCACTTGAAACAGCAATTTAAGCAGAAGAGTTCCTTTTGGTTGATTATCCTGATGGCAAGGGTGACGGCCTTAAATTGGATCCTTATGTTCACCGGAGGCCAGGTAAGTCGATGTAGGTAACTAGATACCGAGACCCTGGGAGAGATATTAAAGATCAGCCGGGCTGCGGTGTTCTGAATCATTTGGAGACGCTGAATGAGAAAGGCTGGGAGACCTAAGTATAAACTATTGGAAGAGTCCAATTTAGAAGTGATCAAATCATGAACAAATGTTTTTCGATGATCCACTGGAATGAGGTGTAGCATTCTTCACAAGGACCCCAGAGTCAGGACACAAGAGGCAGACAGTGCTTTAATCTGAGGCTTAAAAGTGATCTTGGAAGCAAATCTAACCCAGTGATTTCTTACCATAGGGGACAGGCTGGGGAGAGGGCCCATCTCTGATGGCCACCAGAGGTTAGAGTAAGGGGTAGACTTAACACCAAGGAAAAGATTCTCAGTCTTGTATGAAATAAGCCTGAAAAAGCTGGCATTTATCAAGTCCCAAACAGAGTTAAGGCAAGTCTGAAAAGAACTCAAAGAAGAAGGAACAATTTCAAGAAATTCCAAAAGTAGTTGAGTATCGTCTGCATAGAACCTCTGCACCTCTCACTCCCCAAGACTCAACAATATTAGCCAAAGGTGACAAATAAATATTAAAAAGGTGAGCACTGAGTGCCAAACCCTGTGGAACTCTGCAATCAAGGAGTTTTGCTGCAGAGGTGAAAGGAAGAAGAAAAGTAGCCTGAGTGATATTGCTAATGAAAACTTTAAACCATAGAAGGGCGTGGTCAATGATACCGATCATTTCTAGTCTCTAAATCAAAACGGCGTGAGAGACCATATTAAACACTGCAGAAAGATCTAAAGATATTACCATGACCAGGGTATCTAAATCAAAGTTTGCTTTAATATATGCAGAGACCTCAACGACATAGCTCTCAGTACTGTAACCAGTGCGAAATCCTGGCTGTGAGTCCTGGAGGATAGTGTTTTCCTGCAAAAAGTGTGTGATCTGCCTAGTCACATTTTTCTCCAAGACCTTAGCAGCAGTGGGAAGAAGTGGAATGGACCTAAAATAACTGAAAATCTTAGGATTGATCAGAGGCTTCTTAAGCAGAGGGAGTAGATGAGCCTATTTCCAACCAGAGGGAACTATCATCACAAACTTGCTCAAACTATTCAATGTAGTGCATGCTAAAATCTAGTAAAGGTCCGATGTAAGAACAAAGGTCCAGTAACGCTTTCCAATTATACATCAAACATCCTTAATCAGGGTTGTATATTAGCACTTACCCTTTTTAATCTGTATATGGCAGACAAATTAGTATACCTTCAAAATGCTAAACATTTTCTACTCAAATTGGGGGCACCCTTGTTTGTATCATTTCAAATTCAGATGCCATGACTGGCTTGGAAAGAGCACCTCTGAGCCTGAAAACATTTATGTGTTTGTGGTATGTAGTAGATGCACAGGCGGCTTTCTAAATATTAAAGTAGGCCTGGGCAGTGAACTCAGCTCCATTTGCAGAGTTTGCAGAGATTTTCGTGGAGCTGAGTTTTTTACTCGGTTGCCAATGTTAAGTTGGTGAGCGCAAGTGAGGAAAATCCAATGCTAAATGACCTCCCAGCAAGATTTCTAAGCATGGGCATTCGCGGATGGTCAAGACTGCCTCCGTTGAGAAGCCATCTGTTTGCATTGAGAAAGCTGACACTCGAAGTAGAACATCTACTCGAGCGGCAGAAAGACGCAGCACCCTCTTGCGCTGCACATGATGCCATTCATGCTGATTTTCCAGCGTGGGACAAACACCTCACACTAAAAATCAGCATGTACAGTATGACCTAAAGCAGTATGCCACTTGTGGAACATGGCATAGAGAGGCAGAGGATTTGGTCACTCCATGGAGTTTTGCATAGCGGAACTCCACAAACTCCGCCCAAGCCTATATTGAAGTAGTTTCATCTTTTGAGCCTTTTTTAAGATACAATTACTTGCCCTTTAGGTAAGTATTGGACATTGGGTTATTAGATGTGTGGCCACAACAAGCAATACTTCCTCAATTGTCCTCTGTGTGAACCAAACATGCTTGACTCTTACAAGGTAACACGTTGGATAAGTCTCAGGCATACTTAAAGGAGGTGGTGTGGGCTAATAAACACCAATCACTGGCACGCAATAATAACACTCAATCAATATTTCTCCATTCAGTTATTACACACACACACACACCATTAAATACTATGCAGTAATTTACAAATATACACTGGCAGATGAAACATAGCACGCATGGCATTGGGTAATCACTGGTTACTCCCTGGAGGGGTCACCCAAACATAACAAATACATTTCAACAGTTATTGTGACATAATTATATTGCTTTGGCATGAAGCTTTGGGATGTAACAATAAAGCATGTGCAATCAACATGAAAACCTAGTAAAACATTCATCTGAAATAAACTTTGTGTTTGTGCATCTTTTCATATACTTAATATTAAACTGTAATGGCCGGAACAACCTCTAGAGAGCATCACAGTAAAACAGCATGATGAAAATGCATTGCAATTTAACCATGCATTCAACCCCCAGGGAGTGCAACCACATCAACAATGTGTTACACATTGGTAGACCTTCAAGGCCTTCTATTATATTATCATAGACAAGGCCCCTAGAGGAAGAACTCCCAGCTGTACAGCAATAGCTCCAGCCTTGGGAACGCTTGAAATTGCATTAAAAAGTGGGAAAGGTGATGGTTTTGGGGTCATACCCCAACTTAGGGTGAGGACCAAGAAGATGACATGCAAAGCAAGAGCACTTTGTGCTGATCCTTTTGGTGGTGGTACTATCATCCTAGGACCACCACTGTCTGAGTTATAATCGTAAATGTGTTTTAAAAGGAATGCCCCACAAAGCATTATGGGGGTTTTAAAGGGAATGCCCGCAAACCATTATGAGGTGAGTGAATATTATAGCATCAGTTGTCCTGATGAGCCAGGGAGGGCTGTGGTGCTGTTTTCATCGTGTACCTCTGATTTGATGAGAGGTACCCGGTGCCACTTGGGCACTCCATAGATTGATCATGTTGAAGGGGAGCCTGAGAAGCAAACCCGCGGCTGCTATCGCCAGCTTCCTGCACAGCTAGCACTCCTGTGGCCGGCATAAATCTCGCTTGAGTCTGATTACTCCCGTGGGCAGGCTGGGGCCCAGGGATGGGGTCCTGGCCCCTCCCATCTCCAACAGGGAAGCACAACTGCACTTTCCCACATCTTTGTGGTGCTGGGGATGGGGTTCTGGACCCTTTTTAATTAAACCACCCAGGGGAAGGGGTCTCTGGGTGAGCTGAGACACAGGGGAGGGAGCCCCATGCACACCATCTCCCCCCAATGGATACACACAGCTTCCATGGGCCGTTATACAGGCTCTGGTCCACCCAGGGTGAAATTGGTCAAATGGTAGTGGAGCCCCATGCCCTCGAGGCAAGAAAGGTCAAAGGTCGCCAAAATTAGAAATGTCATAACTCGGGCCCTGTTAGCCCGATTTTGACTTTCCTGGGCTCGATTTACTCCTGGTGACAACCTGTATTCACCTGGAACAGTTGCAGAAACCCTCCTCACCTCCAAAGTGGTCCTTAGGGAGACCCACTGGTCCTGGGGTCAACTGGACAGAGTAGTAAGTCCAGAGTGGGTGTCAGGCAGTTCCTCCTTTCAGTTCTCTATGGTAGTCCCAGTTCCAAAAGTGCAGCAGTTTGAACATCTTCTGGCAAAAGAAGAGTCTTCTGCTTGTGCAAGAGTTTTTAAAGGGGAGAAAAAGGTTCCAGGAGACAGGCACCCCTAACCAATCCAGGGGTTTCCACATCACCTCTCCACCCTGCCCTAACCCTCCAGCACAACATGCTGGGACAATCCAAAATGTCATCATCCAGGAGCCACCAGTCACATCAGCTCCTGGAGTCTGAGCTCCACCCCTTGCTGACACCACACACTAGAATTTTAGAGGTCCCTCTCTGGGCTGGCTCCAGTTGTCTGAGCACTCTCCTTTGTGCAGCGAGCTGGGGCAGGCCCATACCTGATGCAGTGTGCAGCTGAGTGATTGATGCAGATGATTCCACCGCACATCTTTCCTTCTCAGGAGCTGGGAAAAGTACTGCTAATTGCTCCTTTTATATGGAGGCAGCTTTGCTCCTGCTACTGGAGAAAATGTAATTATTGAGCACAGCAGGGTGACAAAAGGCCTGGGCTTTGATCGTGATTAAAGCCAGCAAAACATGAAAACTCTGAATGACCAAAAAATGTGATTTTCTCGCACAGGTTACACTCTAATTCAAGGCGTCAATGGTCCTTGCAGCCCAAGGGGAAGGGGTACTACAGTCGAAGTTACCTCCCTATGTGTGAAATGGAGTGTCACTATAGTTAAAACAGTAAAGCACACTGAGGTCCCCTTATAGTGTGCACTACCCTCATGAGGCCTATCCCAGGTGAATATCTAATCCTGCAGAGTCCCCATTGCGCCAAGGTGCCTGTGCACGGTTACCAGGCAGTGCATGACTGTAGTCTTCGACACGCAGCCTGCACATGTGTGCACAAGTGTATACAAACGTGTTCATGTGTAATGAGCCAAGTGCCCCTTACCCTTGTAGCATCACAGTGGCCTTATATTTAAAGGTCTGTTTACCGTGTAATCACCGTAGGTGAGACACCGGTGGACACCGGTGATGCTCACCCGCAGTAAAAAGTCCAAAAATCAGGTGATCAGGAAAGCAAAAAATCTGGGTGTACTGTTGGGGCAGAGGCCAGTGCAAAACTAAGCAGCTGTTCTTACGATTTAGATATGGCACATTACCCATTAATAGTTTCTGCAAACAATGGGGATCTAATTATTTGCAGCAGCATTTTATGTCCTACTTGTGTTCTAGAGGAGGAATTTTTACATAATTTCTTCTTTTGGTGCCAAGCTTATACTTCCGCCCGTAAAAGGTACTAGGCTCAAGGAGAATAGATCATGCATTCAGAATAATGAAAATGGACACTGATGAGAAGATCTATATCAATGTTGCAAAATTCCTATTCTCTGCAACCGGGTCTGGTGGTGCAGTGGACTAATGCATCCACTGTAGGGGCCTGTGTTCGACCTCATGGTCACAAGTTCTACTCCACTCAGCCTTTCATCCATCTGAGGTCGATAAAATGAGTACCATTGAGTTGAGTAACAATATACATCTGTTATTCAGCGCCTTGAGACCCTTGGGTGATACGTGCGCTTTACACATACACGTTATGTTAAGCATGGACAATTCATAAAAAGCCCTCGTGCTGAGGTTGACCTGCGTTTTGCATGATTATGTCTTTTCAAGTATATTTAACAAAATTCTCCTTTGCATGTATGATGGTTACGATTTTGCAAAATGATGTATGCGTGCTCGAATTGCTGGTAGTATTAAAGGACTGCTTTTAAGCATTTGCGCTTTATGAGATTTCTAAAATGACGAAGGTATATTTTAATTGCTAGTGTTACTAATGAGCCATTGCCAAATATTTGCATTAGATGAGATCTCTGTTATCACTATCTTACATTATGCTGCTTTTTATGCCTTTTCTATTATCTTCTAATATGATGCAGGCTTACTGTAAATGTTGGTGTCATAAGGAGCTGCTGATAAACATTTGTATTTTGGGAGATGTTCTCACCATCCTTTTATGAACATTATTTATCATATTGGATATATATTGTGAACTATTTAATGCTATTTTAAAATGTTTACTGGATTCTAATATTAATGATTTTATGTGATTGTGCTTTTATTATGATGTATGTGGTTTTAAGGATTTCTTGAATCCGAAATAAACTTTTTTGATGGTGATAGAATATAACGAGGTGGAGGTTGTACAAGAAACTCATGATAAAGGGAAGAGGTGTGGCGCAGCGGCCAGGGCGACAGACGCCGGACGCTGGGGATCACCGCTCGATCCCCAGCTCCAGCGGCAGGGGTCTGCCCAGCACCATGTGACTCTGGGCAATAGCTTTCTTAATCTTCCCGACCGCCCCCAACGCCAGGAGGCCTACGAGTAGCTGTGCGCTTTACAAATACTTGATTTACATTTACATAAAAAAAATAACAAATTGGAGCAGGTCTCTAAGGATATTTAGTCAAACGGTAACAGTATCTATGCTTAATCACAAGACTGGCTCCCCAATGCATGGGCTTCAAATGTTTCAGCCACCTCTATGGGAAAGGTTTGTGTAGCCCCTTAATGAGCATCTTTGAGGCAAAGCTTCGGGCTTTGTTGATATATTGCACTGCAGCTTTCATGGCAAAGAATGCTAAATTAGTAGATCTTTCAAAATGCAACTTGTTGCAAATTCTATTTGCCATTCATTTGCAAACTCCACAGTGTGTATTGCATCTAGAACTTGTAGTTTAATTTATATCTGAAAGAGCAGACTTTGCCATTATATTCTACTATAGTCATATATGAAGCTGCCAGAATTATTCCTTGGCTGGGTTGATCTGGCAAGAGATATGTTGGAAAAGGTCCAGGGATTCCACCACATCTACAGAATTATGACATTGAGAAAATCTCAGAGAAAATGGATGCAGCCAATGGAACTTTTCAAGATAGTTCGCAATACAGTGTGGGTTGAAGGCTATGAAGAAGTCAGGAAAGCCCTAAAAAACTGAAAATAGACAGCACATCAACAAATCATTCAGAGTTGCTTACACCTCAATGATATTTTAGATTATATTCAGAGATTACTTATTGTCAGTACATAAGTTATGAATAAGCCACTGTACTCAACAGGAAACAAATAAGCTGTGCGCCTACTGGAAACTAGCTTATAGAAAAAGTAACAGGGTGACTATTCTTTTAGAAGATGTGTTCAGTGGTGGAAACCAATAAGATTTGCTATCATGCATAACATTCATGAATTATGTTTTGTACTAATTGAAATCTGGCCAACTAGTAAACATATGCGGACGAAAGGAAAATGTATGGGAGAATTCCTGCGCAATGATTAGTTCATCTTGTCAGTACTATAGTACAATTGGTACTTTACCAAATTGCTAATACATTTTACTTGCTTACACTTGACTTAGATAAGGTAGAGGAAGTGGTAAAAAGAAATGTAAATTCTATTTTGTTCATAGGTGAAAAATAAGAGGAAGAGAACAATAAAAGATTGCAGTGTAAAGCAGTGCTTAATTTGTAAAAAAAGAAGTGCAGGTGCTGAAAACTTTGCCAAGGAGGTCACAGCTCACTTCTTCCTCCGGTGAGCCCCACTTTCAACAGTCTCACTGCCTCAGTCTCTATCTCCTAACCTTGATCTGTTGTCTGTCCCATACATCTTTGCTCTAAGAGTCTATCTTCTCACCTCTCTAATTGTTTTCCATCATCTTTGTCACACATGGTGTGTTACCTTATTCCCTGCATTTCTGATTTGCCCACTATTCATTCTACCCCTGCCCTTTTTCCTCTTCACTTTTATCCATGCTCTGCTCTCTCTCCCCTCGATCTTGGCTCTTTACGATCACTCTTCTAGCAGTGATTAGCTGTGTCTCTGTTTTATCATTTGTCTGCTTTTTTTCCTCTGTCCTGTCCTCTACATCCTTTCATTCTATCTTCTCTCTTCTTAATGCTCTCTTCTTCACATCATGGCTGCTTTCTCTTTGTATCTGATTTGCTCTCCTTTTCTTCTACTTAGCTCCGTCTTATCTCTCTCCTCTCGTTTCTTTCTACTCTTTACTCCTGCTCTCTCTCATTTATAACACTGCTGCTGCCTGTGACCCCTGTCGTCAGCCTGTACATGTCCCTGCTATTTTGAACTCTGCGTTTTCCTGTTGTCTTTCCTAAAGAAGAGGAATATGACATGGGTTTTACTTTCTTACCTACACCGAGTGCTAAAATAAAATGTACACCAAATGAAAATTATTTTTTTGCATATATTATTCAGTGCAGTATAACTGGGTTATTTTCAGAACAGGTATCTGCTCGAGCACAGCAGGTGATGTCACTATTAGTGCTGCCTGTAAGGGATGGCCACGGCATTGGCATCCACTGCTCAGCTTGCTGTGACCCTGCCTGCTACAGCACAGGCATTGTCCCCAACCGTAATGCTGCCAATGCCGGTAAGTATGGCTGTGGTGCCTACTGGACTCACGCATCCTCAGCAATTACCATGCTGGCGTGCAGCACACAGATTCTACAGGTGACGCCATGGCGCACAAAAGTTGTGTTGGGCCACAGCTGCATCGAGCATGTTGAGGATAGCAGAAATGCAGGGCTGCAGGATATGCTACTCTGGCTACACAGCAAGTGGAAAGTCCACACTTACTTTAGTTTATTCTTCCTCAAGAGCGCTCACTCCCAAGTTCCAAATGCGCTCTTGCAGCTTCCTTGCCTCAACTCCGTCTTGAGCCAGCCCCCAGCTACAAATATCTAATGGGAGGCTTAGGCTCAGGCAATGGCATGGTGCAGCAGACTCTGGGAATAGAATGCAGGACATAGTTTGTCGATGACTTGTTGGATTTGTGATAAGCGAGATGACATCATCACTAATCTGGTGATACACAATCATGCCTGCCTGGACAGGCGTATGCTGGCCTGTCTATGAACATTTACCAGCCAGAAACCATGCAATGTATGTTGTTCTTTTTATTTTGAATTTGAACAATTAATATTGAGACCACCACCTGCAGGGTCAGAAATTGTAGCCCCGGCCCTGTGAAAGAAGTGCAGGTGCTGAGCACCTGAAAGCTCCTGCTCAAATTAAGCATTGGTGTGAAGTGCTTTCAATCAGCCAAATGAAGTTTGAGTTACAGGAAAGCAAAATAATATCTAAAAATGAGAGATTTCAGGCATAATTAGTAGGAAACTTTGCTATAGTTGTCTAATTAAATTAATGGTTTGTAGCAGGTATAGTTGGAAGGAACACATAGCCGACTAAGGACATGATATAGGGTCTCATTATGAGGTTGGCAGTGTGGCAACAGGCCGCCACGCCAGTGCCCTGCTACCACACCGCCAAACTCGGCTGCATACCACCCACCAGATTTAGAGTTGATTTGTGGTCTGGTGGGTGGTGCTATGGCGGTTCCACGGTGGTGCCTCACCGCAATGGGAACGGCACAGAACGTTCATGCACGGCATGGATTGGGAAACAGAGATGCATGCAGACAGGAAGGCACACCGTGTGTCTCCCTGCATGTACCCACAGAGACATCAAGGGGCTCTGTAGAGCTCCCTTAGTTTCCTCACTGCCACTCTTTTCATGGCGCCCTCACCACCATGAAAAGGGTTGCAGTGAGGAAACTCGTAAAATGCTTTGCGGTGCCGCAGCTGCCAGCATATTGACGCCTCATAACACTACAACACCGCCGAGGGATTACGGATCCCCGGCAGTTGCAGCAGTCCTTCAGCAGTCCGACCGGCAAACTCATAATATGACAGTCGGACCGCCAGTGCAGCTGTGCCCACACTGCCACCAAGGGACCGCCAAACTGGTAATCAGGCCCTTAGTGTTTGACAGACGGGTAAATATGTCACAAATGTCTGCTATATTATAAATGCCATAGAAAATAATGCACTTGTAATAAGACAGACAGAAGTAATTTGTCTGCCAAACTTTAGGACAGACACTAAGGGGCAGATTTACAAGCCCCTTGTGCTGCCAGTGCGTCACTTTTTGTGACGCTCTTGTAGTGCATTTATCTGCCCCATATTTACAAGGACAGGAAAAGCCACCCTGTGTGGCTTTTCCTCTCCTTGTAAATACAGCCCCTTTACATGCAGCACTTTGTATGAAAGGGGCATTCCATGGGTGTTGCTGTGGGTGTTCCCACGCAACACCCATGGAATCAGACACATTTACAGATTTACAAGAAATCGTAAATCTGGAAATGCGCCTGAATGCTACGCCTCCCAGGGAATGCATAGGGAGGCGCAAATGTGGAGAAATATATTAATTTCTTCTTGTTGTTTTCCTCCTTCTATGCGTGCTGCATTCTGCAGTACACATAGAATGAGGAAATAACCTCTAATGATTGTTTATGTACAGGAAGGTGTCCTTTTCTGCACATAAACATTATTTTAAATAAATTACGTTTTACAAGTTCTATGTGTTTTAATGCAGCACACATAATATTTGGAAAATGCCATTTCTGATTATTTATGTGCACATGAACAATCATCTCGTTGATACAGGCATCCTTGCACCATGGTGCAAGGGAAGCTGCATGGGTGCATGGCAGCAGTTTGTGCGCCAGTACAGGGGGAAGCACAGAGATGAGACATATTGTTGTAAATATGTCACATCTCTGTGCTTCCAAACTAACCCAGCGTGGTGCAGCAAAATGAATTGCTGCACCAGGCTCCGTTAGTTTATTGTAAATCTGCCCCAGTGCCTGTTGAAGAGTGGGAACAATATTTGAAAGATGGGCTTTTTGGGGGTTAATGGCGATTATGACACCTCTTGGGACAACGTGAAAGTAAAGTCATAGATATTGTGATGAAGATTGACTCCAATTGTAAACTTTGAATAATTTTAAAACAGTGTTTTTACACATTTCTGGAAGGAAAGGGGGAGTTGAGGAGGTCAACAATTACACCTGGAGGGTGTAGTACTATGGCATTGACTTTTGTGGGTTCTGTGAAACTGAATTTCATTTAGATAAAGAAGTATCATAGGTATGGTGCATATTACCAATAAGGTGGATGAGGTTGTGTGCTCGCTATACCGAAACAATTATGTAATAATCTAGACCACAGTATGAGTTCAAAAGTGCTGTGATGATTATTTAAATAGTGGATTTGAAGTAAATTCATTAAAAGAAGAGTTTAAAAGTATGTTAGAATGCTTAAAGAGTTTCATGCACTGAATCCAGCCATTAGAGAAAAGTTGAGCAGCAGTACAAAAGGTATGCAGTGAAACATTGAGGTTTAGAGAGGGGATACAAAGGTAATTGGATACACTTTGATGTGAGTGGATTATTGAAATAGTAAAGTCTTCTCAATAGACCAGTGCTACTTTAGTGGCAAATGAGGCCTAAAGTGCCATTAAGCCATGCATTGCTTCAAGACAATTAATTAAGTGTATAAGGGAAAACAAACATGTACTATTAAATATAGGTGGGTTCATGGCAACTTTAGCAGAATATTATTTGTAAACTATAATCAGTCTTTGGTCTAGTTTTAGGTTCCGATACATCTGGAATCGAAAGATTGGATGACTTTCATTACTCCCGAAGGTGAGTTTGGGTTTGCCAGATGCTGTTTGTGCAGGTGCCACTGGCATCAGTATTTTGAAATCTCATACATGATTCATGGGAGGTCATTTTAAAAGTATGGTTTTATTTCTAAAATGGTGTGTTAATTGGCGGTAAAAGTTTTAAAGTGCATGAGTTCGAAAGTGATGTGATGCTTATTTAGAAAGTGGATTTGAAGTAAATTCATTAGAAGAAGGGTTTAAAAGTATGTTAGAATGCTTAAAGAGTTTCATGCACGGAATCCAGCCATTAGAGAAAAGTCTCCCCGCAGTACATAAGGTATGCAGTGAAACATTAGTTTAAGAGAGGGGATAAAAAGGTAATTGGATATTCTTTGATGTGAGTGGATTATTGCAATAGTAAAGTCTTCTCAATAGACCAGACCCACTTTAGTAGCACATAAGGTGTAAAGTGACATTAGGCTATGTATTGCTTCAAGACAAATAAATAAGTGTATAAGGGAAAATAAACATGTACTATCAAATATCGGTGGGTTTGTGGCAACTTTAGCAGAAAATTATTTGTAAACTATGATCGGCCATTGGCCTAGTTTTAGGTCAAGATACATGTGGAATCAAAAGAGTGGATGACTTTCACAAGTCCTGAAGGTGTGTTTAGGTTTTGCCAGATGCTATTTGTTTGTGTGCCACTGGCAACAGTGTTTTGAAATCTCATACATGATTTAGGGGAGGTTATTTTGAAAGTATAGTTTTATTTCTAAAAGGGTGTGTTAACTGGTGCTAAAAGTTTGAAAGTGCATGACAAGAAGTTGGGAAGATTATCAGATATTTTAATTGCTAACGGGGTTGATACTCAAAGTGAAGAAGTGTCCATTTAGGAAACAAGCAGTAAACATTAATTGGATTAGATTAGACCAATAGAATCCCTGATTAAGGCTATGTACAATGCAATACTCTAAAAGATAGGGATCCAATGTTATCCTTTCTCACATTCCAGATCTCTGACTTTTTTGTCATTTGGAGACTGGGGTCTGGGTGCATTGGATGTCAGCTCAAGGGCTGCATTTTACTGGCTTGGTATTTTTGATAAATCACTTTTTGTTCAAACATTCTTTGCTCTTTACTGTCCATTCACACTACAACATATTGTCAAAAAGATTAAAGAAGCAGACTCGCTGAGTTTGGCAAGGAGTGAGGACCTGTCAGTGATGTCGGAGACCCATTCAAGATCAAGTGTTGTGTTGCTTCTATAGGAGGTATGCTGTGTGTTGAGGTTAGATTTCAATTCCTCTTTGCACATTGGTTATACTCAGTGAGGAACCAAGTGTTGTCTAGGTGTGTGCTTGAAGGATACCATACATAACTGGATCCTGACATACTGTCCAGGGCAAACAATTATGAATATGTCCTACCCTGCTCTGATGTAAGCCTATTGACATGCATACGGACCATGCAACCTCTTTGATTTTGCTGCATTTGTGCTTGTGCATCAGCATCAGCTTGGCAGCTATGTTGCTTGGGGCAGGAGCAATTGGTATTCACAGGCACGATTTACACATACTTTTGTTTCCTGTTTATCTGTTTTCTTTGCCTTAATGTTATTTCAATTTTGAGAAAGCCTTTATCTTGCACGCCACTTAAGGAGACGAAAAACATGTTGGCTGTATTGGACTGGCTGCATAAATCTACCTGGAGGATAAGAACGTGCCAAATCACTTCTGGGAAATACAAATAATAAAACAAACTTCCTTAATGGTCTCTAAAGATACTCCCTTATCATAAGCACACTAAAGTCATTAAATAGAGTACAATTGCTTTTTTTTCTTTGAAATGTTGGTTAACATTAACCAGGGGTTCCTCTACACTCATTATAGCACATCTATACACTTTGCAAATACTGCTCAACAATAAGAGCATTCACATTTTATTGAGGGATATACTATACACTGAGTTCCTCTTTACGTTTTCAAAGTGATTTGTAGTGTATCACCTTCCCATTTAACTGTCATGATATCATCATGGCTACTGGTAGCTATATTCAACTGCCGTCTTACTTTCTGCAGAGTACCGGTAAACCAGTACAGACATGGAAACACTGGTATTGTGAATTCTAGAGCTACTTGGCGGCTTTGATACAGAAATTTACACACTACCGAGGAAACTTGCAAAGAAAATCTTTGCTACGTTGTCGAGATGTAACCTTCTGGTGAACACGGAGTAGGTTTTGGGAATTGGAATGTATTTGTGGGAGCTGTCAATAGACTTTCTTTACATTTTTCTGAGGAACCAAGTATTGTACTAGAATGTTTAAATTGTATTCAAGGAACCAATCCCCAACTGAGAAAACTGACCAGCATATTGCCACATTGAGGATATTGGCCAGCACTTGCAGTTTTGACAGCAGTGTTGATCAATATTATCAGAGATCAGATCATTTTGAACTGTGCATCCAAGAAAGTTCAAGAACACTTATTGTGTTGCACTAATTCTCTATTGAATATGAGAGTCAAAATTGCAAATGTCAGTGAGTGTTCTGTTAAGTCTGTGTGTGTTATTATAGGTATTGTGTGTACTGAACAGGTTGGTGTGAAAGTGTTGAGCAAAGGGACTGATAACAAAAACAACAGGGCACGCCTGTGAAGTGTTTTGACAAATTTAAAAATAAGTCAACTATTTCATGTATGTTTTCAAGAAGTCTGGTCTAGCTAAAATTAATTATGTTTAACAATCAATAGTCCAGTCATGAGTGATGAGACTTTTAAGGTTAATTTTGCAGTCGGTGCGGAGAATGACAAATGTTTAATTGCTAGCAATGTTGGGTACATATTGGCAAAATCGATTTAAAAGTAATGACATACTCAGTTTTGTCTGTCACCAAGTTGTCAGAAACCACTTTCAAGTCTCTTTGATCAAACACCTTGCTGAAATTAATTGATATTAGAGTGGTAGCATATGGTGACACTAAAAGCAGAACTTCAGGGTATTTAGAGGATACTTTGAATTTTGCTGAGAGATCCAATAGCACTAGCAAAGTGACATATTTTGTTTTTTTAAGATGGAGGAAGTCACACACTGTTTTGGCACCTAATTGTCTAGAGTCAAAGAAACATAGTGATGAGACATCTTTCAAATAGTGTATTGATAGCTCTGTGCTTCATTTGAATATTGCAGCTGCTGAAGAGAAAATTTGGTTGTATCATGACAATAGGTGCAAGTTGGTTATTTGGATCTAAAAGTTGAGTCCTGGGTGATCATAAAAAACATGAGACATAAAAAATGTAAAAGTGATTTTAAATGTGATTGTCCATACAAATGTGTTCAAATTATGCACGATTTAGCTAACTCTGCTGCTGGTAGGTGATGGTCCAAAGAGAACCTGGTTAGACTCAATGAATTCAAGAAAAATTTAATTGAAAACAAAACGGTATATTAAGTGTGGTTATGTGCAGTATTTTTCTATGTCAATAAGACTTCCTATTTTCTTTTGTTTTGTCAGTAAAGGGTTAGATGTTACATTCTCTTGTGTTAATCCATTTGCTTTAATTCATGGTGTTTCATTGTGCGGTCTCATGAGCATTTTGGTTGGTTCTGCATTCCGATTCCAGATCTGAGATGTAGTTGTTAGTTCCAACCAGGATCAGAGTGCACTGGTTGTAAAAAGAGGGTCTAGATTTTACCTGCCTGTTCTTTTCTAATGTACCCCAGTTTTGTTCAAGCATTCGTGGCTCTTTACAGGGGACGGATATGAGTGAAGTTCAAATAGGTTAAAGAAGGGTGGGCATTAGATATGAAATGGGCGCCAAATAGGCTTATGATTGTAAAGGATGGATTATGGTTGGAACAAGAAATCATCCACAAAGGGGTTGGGGCTATAACTCCCTTCTTTTTTGGGGGGAGTTTTATATAGCACAAACGTGACCCGTAGGTATCGGGCATCAGAGTGCCTTACATGAGCACCAGGTGCGTTATATAAGGACACATTCATTTTTGTTAGGAACAGTGAGATTAAGTGATATGCACTGAATCACAGGATGTTGAGCATCTTTGCCCAGACTCGGAACTGGTTCCCCAGATTTGAAGTCTTCCGCCTTAGCCGTCAGGCTACTTCCTCTCCTTCTAAGTTTGAGAAGGAATTATGAAGGAAGCTCACATGGGTCTATAACTTTTTTTATGACGAAACAGATATTGAGTGATCACATTAGTGGCAGATTATAGATTTGGAAGTTTGGGGCAAAGAATGTTTTCAAAATGAAGGTTTTTCATAGGGTATTAAAACAGGTAATGGTGTGCTGATAGTGTCTGCAGAATTCATGTTTTAAATGTGGTGGCATCCATTAGCTGATCTTTAACACACCGAAATGAACTGGTGTAGATCACAGAATGAATAGAATCCTTTAGGATAGTATTGTGATAGGCGTGGGGAGTAGAAAATATTTGAGAGAGTTTTTGAAAGACAACTGTTATGAAATACAGATTCTCACTACACTCATGAATAGATGTTTTTCCTTGTGAAGCGTTAAGCAAAGGTATAGCTAAAATGAAAGTGTGTCAACGTTGGATAAGCAGAGCAAGAATGGTAAGACTTCACATGATTGACTTGTAAAAACTTAAAGTTAAAGCAAGAGAAGCGTGAAATTGAGTATTAGAAAGACGTAGTTGTGATTGAGTGTGTTTGGGTGAGAATTGAACAACCAGGTAAACGATGTAAGGGAGATGTTATGATTTCAAAACCCAGGCCTGGAAAACAAAAATAAAAAATGTAAAGAAGATCCCATGGAGGGTTTAGAGTTTCCTAATAGAGGTGGTGGTGTCAACTCCTGCTGAATTTTCAGTTCCTGTTTCAAATGATGTGGAAGGGGAGAACACAAGTTATGATAAAGGTGTGAGGTATATAAGTGAAAGGCGAACAAGTAGGGTATGAAGAGCACAGAAGAAATTTGGATAAAATGTGATGTATGTGTCATCTATTAGTATTTATATGCTCAGACATTTTGCCCAATTTGTGATGAATGGGTTTCTTAGTATTCTGTTGGTATAGGTTTACGATTTAATGGATGTGTAACTTTCCTTCTGTTTGTGGTTTTTTGTTTAACATTTTATTTGATATGTAACTTCCTTGTTATGCTTGTTGTTGTGAAAAGGAAGGTGTGTTGTATTGCCTATTATGTCTAACCAATGGTTTATTCCATTCCATAAAATGTTATTATGTGATGTAAGGCCATATTGTAACTGAATTCTGAGCGATTTGCACTTCTTCAGGGAACTGCTCAACATTTGTCTAGCTTTTTCTATTAAATGACTATTTGTCGGCAGCCTAAACGGTGTTTATTCACATTATTCTACAATTTCCTCTGGCAGAAAAAAACATTTATGCTTGCCAAATGACAAAGCAAAAGTTACATTTCACCCATGGTAACAACTTCTTACAGTGGCACACACAGGTTCTAAATTGCTGGGCCTAATCAATTCTATCTTTGAGCAGATTTGGTTGATGTTCTGCATTGCATTAAAAACTTGCAAATCTGGGAGTTCAAGGAGTCATCTTAAACTCAATGAAGTTCTACGCAGAAGGCATCCACCGTTTTATGCATCCTGGTCCTTTGAATGTAGGCAAATAGTAAGGGTGTAGGGCCTATATGGTCTGTGGCACGTATATTCAATTTGACTTGTTCCAACAGGAATTCTCCTGTATGCAACTTATCCATAGCATTTCCAAAAGACCAGTAGCTGAGAAGAATTCTGGGGACACAATTGCAGTTGCATTAAAATTATTAGGTCAGAAAAGAGATGTAATCACCTTCAATATCCCTTTCCCCACTTATAAATATATCAATGTAAGGATCCTAAAACCATTGACTACACACAATAATGCAACATCTTTGTATAAACTGTGTTCTAAAAAATATTCTTACCATATGCTCATATTTTTAGTTTGATAGAATGGCACGTATTCTTCACTATACACTTTTCATGTTAAGTTATGGCCTGCACAGTAGAAGTTACAGTAATTTAGCAGAATCAAAAGAAACATCTGGTGGTTGAAATATATATATAGGTTGAGACACCATGTAGACCCTCCAGATTATGTTTATGTTTATAGGGATGTGTAAAGCGCGTGACTACCCTTGGGCATCTCAATGCTGCGGTGTTGCAGAGGCAGAGGCAATGGCACTTAGTCTCCTGGGAAGAGCCATGTTTTAAGCCCTCTTCTGAAAGATGCTTCATTTTCAGTGAGTCAAAGCTCTAGGTCTAAGCTATTCCAGAGTGTTGGTATCAAATGGGTGAAGGATCTTCCACCCCATCTGGCTCTTTTGATTGTTGTCTCTTTCATCAAGAATTTTGAGCTTTATCAAAGTTGTCGATGGGAAGAATAATGGTCGACTGTCTTTTGGATGAGGGTAGGGCCCCTCCCATACATGGTTTAGTGGGCCAGACTTAAGGACTTACATTTGATTCTGGCTGTAATCAGGAGCCAATGCAATTTTCTCAATGCTGGTTTGACTGATTGATGTCTAGGTATGTTCAGTAGGAGTCGGGCGGCTGCATTCTGAACAATTTGTAGTCTGTTTGTTACTTATTTTGGAGAGCAAAGAAAGAGAGAATTGCCGTAATCCAGCCTCGATATCACTAAGGCATGGACTATGGTCTCCCTGGCATCCTCTGGAAGTAGTGATATCATTTTTCTAATCAAACATCCCAAAACAGGTGGCAAGTAATTTTTGGGCCTGTACCTCCATTGTTAAGTTCTGGTCCAGCCACATACCTAGGTTTTTTATGGCTGCTTTGGGGGAGGAGATGGTCCCAATCTGGATGGCCAGAGGATCTCTGAACGGGGATTAAGGTTGTTGCCAAGAATCATCAGTTCTGTCTTATCCCCATTCAGTTTGAGTCTGCAATTCGCCATTCATGATCCAATTTTTTCTAAGCAGGGGACAAGTTGTCGGTGGTTGGAGTTGAGAGAATCTGGGATTGAGAACACTAGTTGTGTGTCATCCGCATATGACACGATGGAAATACCAAATTCCTGGGTCATCTGGGCCAAAGGACTAAGATAAACATTAAAGAGTGTTGGACTCAGGGAGGATCCCTGAGGGACTCCCCATGGTGCTGAGAGAGGGTCTGACTTAAATCCTGCCTCAATATATTGAAAGGTTCTGTCACTCTGGAATGACGCAACCCATTGAATTGCTGTTCCTCCAATTCCGAAATTTTCCAGTCTTTGACTCATCACTGAGTAGTCTACCATATCAAATGCGGCACTCAAATCTAAGAGTACCACAGCCACAGTTCTTCCTTGGTCCTGAATGGATTTGAGTTTTTGGGTGACTACCAACAGGGCTGACACAGTGCTGTGTTTAGGTCTACACCCCATCTGCGTTTGATGGATGACGTTATTGTTTTCAAGGATGGTAGGTTTTAAGATTAGGGATTAAGATGTAGAGATAGAAATTACTCAAATTTGTAAAATTCTGATGACATTATCCTTGCAGAGGATGACTGACCCTTGGTTTTGGTACCTCCGGTTGAGGGGGTGCTAATGTAAGCATTTTCCTACTTGGTGCCTGAAGAACTGAGGAAAAATAAATGTGAGAATGGGCCTCAAAGCACACTTTTGCATTATATAGAAGTGGGATGGGACAAAGAATTTGTTTCACATGTGATTTCATTAAGGAGTGAGACTCAAGTTCAGTCCCAATATCCTGTACAGCCAGAAGCTAAGAGCAATATGAATGCTAGTTTTGATCAACTATAGTATCAAGGTATAATAGTGCCTTGTAATTCTACCATGAACTTTCCTCTTTTTATGGTGTTAAAACCTGACGATCAGTTGCGAATAGTTTTAAATTATAGAAATTTAAATGAACATACATGCACATCTGCTGTTCAAAATGATTACAGCACTGGAATAGTGGCGAAAAAAGACGTTACCACATTGGATATATCCAGTAGGAGCCCCAAACCCAATATCTACCCACTTTTCGTTTGACAGTTTTCAATATGCTGTTACAAGATTGCAACAGGGGTATAAGAACAGCCCTGGACTCTTAGCAGCAAGAATTATGGGGATCCTGCAAGAAGATCCATAGGCTCAATCATATATTGATGATATCTATGTAACAGACAATTACTTGACATAACATCTGGCAAGGATGGACAATATAGTGACACTTTTAGTCCGACATGGATATAAAATCAATTTTCAGAAATCTAAAATTGCATTTCTTAATGTGATTTTCTTGTAGACAAATTATTCAGTGTAGGTAAAAGATTGGCACCAGACTTCTTGCAGAAGTGTGCTACTTTACAACCTCCAAATACATTAAGAAAGTTACTAGTCTTGGTGAGGATTCTTAACTTTGGAACAGTTTAGTTGCCACACTATGCTGAGTGGGTTAAGTCCCTCTATAAATGAATTACTCCAACATTTTCTGAAAACACACAGCCATCTTACATGGACTGCAGGCAGACATTTTAGAGACTAAGGGCATTATTTACATTTTGGCTGACTGGATATTCCATCACTAATGTGAGGATGTCCTGCCTGCAGTACTATAAATGCATTATATATACATGCATTACAGCTTATGGCACTTGTAATATGTCAGACAGGATATTGGCACATTTTGACGGAGTATCCCACCCATCAAACTCCAAAAAAGACCCAAAATATTTAGAGAGTGACACAACAACACAAGCCTAGTCATTAGGGTTGTTCCCAGCACTTCATGGTACACATATGTACTGTACAATGAGGGACAAACAACTCTCATAGCATACAGGCCACACTTGAATTTCTCTGCAGAGGAACAATTTACTCCTACTGAAAAAGTCTAGGTGCAGTACAGACAGCTATACTGAAGAAGTGTCCTCTATCATTAGGTAAATAAATGATTATAGTTTCTCCCACACCAACATTAGAAGCTGCACCAAAACTAATCATTCCTAATCTGTAAGCTCTTCACCTTGGATGCAGTGGCCCACTTCTTTCAATGTCAATGATGTAAAGTTTGAATATGACCCCGCACTTCACACTCAAGAATTTCTGCACTACACACAAAATATTTCAGACTCCAAATATTTTACAAATACCTGAGTATAATAGTGTATTCTATACAGATGGCTCTGCACAGCCTGCAGTTGACACTGATCGTTTTAAAGATGGTGATTTCAATGCTATAAAACCTCACACTAAAATTCTGGGTGACTCCACTGCACAAAAATTCCCTACTAATTGCCCTGCATAAGGCTGATCCGTCAATGTATACAGTTACTGTGTCAGATTCCACGTTCAGTATTCAAGGCTATAATGTAGAGTGACTGCATTGGCACTTCAACAGATTCAGAGATTTGAAAGGAAATTAATATAAAGTAGACAATTCGAGGAGAATGAAGCTTTCTTTGGTTCATGTACAGCATACCACAGCCCATAAAACTGAGGGAATTTGTTCTGAAGGAAACTGTTCAGCAAACCTGACTGCAGTCAATAGTTAAGGATAAGGATCACTGCTACTGTTTTGCTTGTTTTTATAATTGCTTGTGTGTATTAGGACAGGGGATTGAGTTTATCTAAATATTCAAAACATATCCCTGATTTCTAGTGTTCTTGAGTATGCCTTTCCATGAGGAAAGAGAGTTTAGGTTCAACTAACTAACCCTGCGATATCTCATAGGATTGATTGTTACATAAAATGCATCTCACTCAAGTAATGCTCAGGGTGGTTGCAGTCCTTTTGTTTTATGTTTGCAGGTTAGCACATTCAAATAGTCTTTAGTGCCAGAGAGTCTAGAAAGCCTACTAACAGACTGTGTTCTGGAAAGAAATCCAGAAATCAAATCACCCCTTTGGGGAAATCTATGGTTTCATTGGCAGTTTTATTTTTAAGATATAGCTCCTGTATTTCGACTCCCTAATATTGGTTGACCTTAATATGGAGGTGAAATTCGAGGAGTTCAAAAAATATTGAGATATTCCCTGTACCGGAAACAAGCATCCTGGGACTGGTTTCTGGCTAATCAGCCATCATCAGCCAGGCTAGCTTGAATCTGGGGTGGCAGAGTGAGCTAAAAATGATGATGGATTAAACCCAGATCAGTTGACTGGGGGTGAGTGCTTGCATTGTTCAACACTCCGTCCATCATCCCCTTTGGTTTTGCTTTGTTCGCCCTAAGTTGGCAGGCTATGCTAAGACGTGGTTCTCTTGCTCATTTTGCCACTGGATTCAAGCTAGCCTGGCTGATGACAGCTGATTACGCAGAAACCAGTACCAGGATGCTTGTTTCCGGTCCAGGAAAGACATGGCTTGGCAAGTTTGGGTTGGACTGTTCCCATGAGGCACAGGGTCAGACTGATTTGCATATGACCATGTCTGAACTGGGGTGGCAGAGTGAGCTAAAAAAGTGATGATGGATTAAACCCAGATCAGTTGACTGGGGGTGAGTGCTTGCATTGTTCTACACTCCGTCCATCATTCCCTTTGGTTTTGCATAATTTAGTTGCTCCGATTATAGGCACTTTCTTCAATGTTTGTCATACTGGAGTTCGAATAGTAACACATCATAGTGGGTGGTGCCCGCATCCTCCCATAAGGTATACTTGCCGGCCAATGACTTTGTAATACACAGCCCGCACTCTTTCACCAACATCTGGAGTGCAAAAGATCCAATCAGTTCTTTATCGCAGCTCTGTCATTCAGCCATTCTTTTTGACATTAGCTGTGGTGATTGATCTCTAATCCTCCAAATGTTATCAACATCCAAAGTGCCGCTGGACCATATTCACCTTTCACCACTTCCCACAGCCGCCATACTAAGAGCCAATAGCGGCTGCTACGGGGCAGTAGTCATGGGACATGGGAGGTTAAACAAATAATGAAAATAAAATAAAAGGAAAAAAATTAAACCTACCTGCCGACTGCCGCTTCTCCTCCGTCCTCTTCTTTTGTCGACGCAGGAACCAGGAGCCAGAAGCACCCAGGCTTCCAGACTCCCCTAGGCAATCACAACACTGCTGATAGCAAAACAGCCAGATGGAGAACATGCCAAGTGTGCATGACAATTTTTGTGCACTTAGAAAGTGGCCACCACATGCTGTTATTATCATTTTATTTTTCCTGTGGGTGACCCTCCTCCGCCTTAGCAGAGGAGCCGATCCTGCTAAGAGCCCTTGCAAAAAAGAAGGTTCTCAGTTTCCTCCCAGAACAACATTAAGGGGGCTTGGACTACGGAATCAGATAAGCATCTGAGCCAATATTGCATCGAGCTTTAAGGAGCTCAGGCAGCTTGCTGCCTTCCTGCATCGTTCATAGTTAATATCTGCCTCCTCATACTATATGTATCTGTATAAATACGCTACTTCAAAATTATCGTTAGGAAGATAATTATTATACACATGTTAAAAGCTAATGCAGTGTTAAAAAGCCCCTTCGATGTTATTGTGTTTGACTTAGAAGAGACCTTTCTTTTCTGAGATTAATGTTGAGAATTCTATAATTTTACATTTTCGCCTAATGCCCAGTTTGCATACTGAAAAAATGAATAGTAGAACAGCGTGTATTTACGTATGAGACTACTACTGCCTCTTTATACGTATTGGTAGACAACTTAGTATGTGCTCTGCATTACATATAATCTCATAATAAAGTCACCATGCAAAGAGCAGTTCAGGTATTTCTTCCATATAAAAAACGCTGTTTAACATTAGTTTTGCTGCTTTTCCCCAAAGTCAGGCACATACTCACAAAATCCGTTTCATTTTAATAACACCGTATTTTATTGCAGATTTCTTTTCTTATAATATCTAGTTCATGATTTCCCCTGCACATTCTCCGCTTCTGCCTCAAGCATCTTGGGTGACATGCCTCATTGACAATATTGGTAAGTGAAATCTTTCATTTTTCATCAACATACATTCTTTGAGGTCTGCGGTACCCTTTTATTGAATCAACAAATTCCTTCGAGAGATGTTACAGTATATTAGTTTTCAAGGTCAACCAGAGGCCCTTCTATCTGTAGTGACATTGAATTGGCCAAAGGCGAGCACTTTGTATTCTAAAAGGGACCGTCGTGGAAGTGGGATGTGAGCGGGAGGGAATCAGGGGGATTGTAAGGCTCTCTGGCTGCATAGCCGAATCAAAGAGATCGTAGAGGTATGAAAGAGACAGCATGACAGGTAATACGAGAGTGCCAAAATGTATTAGGCCGGATTTTTTAAAGCACACATAGTCAATAATATTTTGCTATCGAAGACATATATTTGATGTAATATAGAGGGGCAAGGATGTCATTACCTTATTTATTACCTTTTATTGCATCAGGTGCAGTGGAAGTCGAGTCCAAAGATACGAGAAGCCAACTGCATTCTAATTGAGCATATTTCTTACAGCATATTATGGCTGGAAGTTGCTTTGCGTGCCTGGTCCCCTCGCGCCTTCATGATGCTCCAAGTTGCTCTATGCTGCATTTGGATTTGCCAGACTTGTTGGACTTACAGCTGCCGCGCTCTGCTGCCTTGCTCTTCTTCTAGTTGATCTCTCCCGTCCGTGCCATGGCCTTACAGGTCTACAGCTTCTGCGGTTCTTTTGAGTGACTCTTGGCTCTGCGGGTCACGGCCATGGTTGACCCACAGAAACAGCTTTCAGAGCAGGTTGAACGGCTCAGCTGTATGGTCTATCTGTTGCACTATCTCCCCCTGTCTGCCACTACCTTGTCACTGTAGTATTGCCATTGTTTGATTTGAGGCAGTGAGGTTGTTAACCCACCGAGTCTCTAGATACCATGCTGCTGGGAAGTTGAGACCTAGGTGACTCCAGATTTGAAAAGTGGCGCGCAGAGATGGGCCCCTGATTCTCAGTGCCTTTTTTCCCTCCTTTGTTACATGTGGATTTTTCAGCAGTTCTTCATGCCTCTGGTTGCTTGGTTATTTTCAGATAGGATTTCTTGATTAGTTCATTTTTGCGATTCTCTTTACGATGATTCAGTGTCTGGATAATTCAAAACTGCATATTATATTGCTACATTTTATTTAGCTTTTTTAAATTTGAATAATTGTTTAACTGTTTACTGTTTTTTCGAATCATGGTGACTTGTAACAAGAGAAATAGCAGTACCCTTGTATCCTAGAAACTCTAATGATGACAATAAGCTTAACAAGGGTAATTCCTTCAGCCCAAAGTTAATCACCATCCCTTCTTCTCCTATCATTCACAATTTTATTCTACCATCACAACCCGTTGTGTCTACGAGAGCTATTCCTAACACTGCAGAAAATGAGTGACACCTTATTGCACACTTGTTGTTGTCCAATGCTTTAAGCACAAAAAACATAAATATGTTTCTGCATCAATTCGCAATTTGAAATTATAATTATGAGAAGTTTAATTGAGAATGCAGTACTACTTCATTCAAATTCTGCTTTTACAGTTACGATTGGTGCTGTTTTAAGTAACTTGATAAGGCCTGCAACTACCAACAGCATTATTGTTTCTCAGTCTACCTCAATCCCCCAAGCCTCCAATGCTTTAAAATCTAAGAAAGCGAGTTTATCTTAGAGCCAAAATAATTCGAGCAAGGTAACTGAAGGGCCATCTCCACCTCATGTTCAATCGAAGAGAGAATCTGCTGAGTACTAATTTGCACATTGAAATATCTGGTAAGGTGGCACAACAGACCCCAGCGTTCTATGCACAGACTTGCCTCAGCTGAATTAGAAGAGTCTGAGGTTTTTCAGCCGTATATGAGTATGCGTAGGTTGAAAAGGGGTTAAAGTTGAATTTCAACTCCAAATTTATCCTAGCTGTTAAGCATGTGTCTTCATGTAGTTATTTGATTGCCCAATGTGTAATAATTCTTAGGGCCCAATTACGATGTTGTCTAGAAAGCCGTCCAACCGAATCGGTTCCGGTATGCTTTCCGAATGAATTGTGTTGTGCGAGTCCAAATGACTGATCACGTGGCTACCCAACATCGTTCGGTCGGACTCGGATTGACTTCAATAGGAGCCTGTGTTCTGAGCGAGAACCCAGGCTCCCGTTGAAAAAAGGGGTGGTTGGGGAAAACCTTGCACCCTGTGGCGGGCAAACCATGGTGCCTGCCATATTGTGCATGACTGGGAAGAGGGGTCCCTTGTGTACTCTCACGGGCCCCAATCAGATGCCTTCAGGTGAAGGGGGTCCCGCATCGGGCCCCAAAGACAGATACTAACAGATGTTTCGTGTTGGGCAGACCGAATCGGAACGGCAGTCCAAATCGGTCATCCTACTCTCTTGTTCGGAAACCGTGTCCTTAGAGCTGTACGATTTGGTTCCGAAAGACAAGGCCTTCAGAAAGCCTTTCGGAACTGATTTTGGCTGCCCGAAAGTTTTCCTGGCATCATAATCGGTCGTTGTGAAATGTGTATGATCTGTTCAGAAACAAGGGATCCGTATAAAGGTTCTGCAATACCGAATCCCATCCCGAGCCTTTGCCAGACAACATCGTAACTGGGCCCATGATGTTTATTTCCTCCGGCACACCATAAATGCAGTGTGAGTTTAAAATCTGTTTTATCAGGTATCAAACATTTGATTGAACAATACACCAATACCTTAATAATAATAATTGATGATTTAAATGCTAATGAGTAAAGCCAGTGTGCTATTGACTTTTTAAATGCATTCTCAATTGCATTCCACAGACGATATTTAACGGCAAGCACCAATTCACCATAGATACATTTTATTTCTATCACTTTAAGCACACTTGACTTTCATAGTTTAAATAGCTGTTACAGATCTGATCAGCCTACCTAGAACACTCTTTTTTACATGGTCAAAGTATGATTCTGCAACATACTTTCCTACACATCTCTAAATTTTATGTTGCTCACATTTTTTATTAATCCCTAGCACTGAAAGCAATCATAACCCTCACACATTTTGTATTCTGTGGGCAAATCCAGCCAATATAAGTAATATTGTCCCCTTAAAGGTACTTTTACCATCATAAATAATGCAATTTGGTGGCATTATTGCTTCACCAAATAACTTTCACTTATACATTCTTGTGATATCATGAAAAATATATGTTTTTAATGTAATGATCTTATAACTGTTAAAGAGGATGGGGGCCAAATTTGGATGACTTTTGTTCAAATCTTGTTAAATTATTTATCCGTTAGCTATAAATCTTAAAATCAATTTCAAAACAAATTTGAGAGCTAATAATTAATATAAAACAGAAGAATAGGAAGGCACCTACATTTTTTTTAGATGGGATTTGACAAAAAATGAATTCAGACTGTAAGTGTGTGACAATATGAGACATAACACAAATTCATTTTGGCACAATTGTTTGATAGTATTAAAAAGAGAGATAAAAAAGCATCATTGGTATTTAGTAAGTTACTGTTTAAATTGGTGTACATATAATTTCTCTTATGATATCATCTTTGAAATCTGGGAGCCTTTTATACTTAATTCTTTACTTAGATAGTCTAACAATATTTTGTGTTTCTCCTCCTGTGAGGATAATCATATCACTATTTCTGCACGTGAGGTGCATTTGTTAATAAAGTCTAGCCTGTCATCAAGGGCATCAGTTCCTAATGGTATCCCCATTGCTGTACCTAAAGGCAAGTTTACACTTTGATGTACATGTTGGCAGTGTGTTGTTTGTTTTCTTCACTAATATATACGACTTTGGGATTATAGCATCCTCTTGGAAAGGATCCACTTTGCAACTGCTGTACAAGTGTGGCTTACCCTCAGATTCTATAAATGATCAGCTAATCTCACTGCTGAACTTTGATGGCAAACTTTTTGCAAATATTTTATTAAGCACATAGTCTGAATGGGATCATGAAAAAGGTTTGAAGAAATTTTCCCAAGCTAGCTTTCAAACCAGCTGTTCTACCATCAATAATATTACAGCACAGAAAATGTTTTAACTCTATCATTTATCAAAAAAGAAGAGGCAAGTTCTTTGTCTGCTTTATCGACTATGCTTTGCTGTTTCACAATGATGACAGGAATTGCCTGTAGTTTAAAATACAATCGTGGGGGATCAACAGTACATTGTTACACTTTTTGGTAGAATAATATACCAATTCTTGAGTGCAAGTTAAGATATTGAACAGGGTGTGGCTTTGTCCTAAAATTTGTAACGCTAATGTCCTGAAGCAGGTGCATTTTGGTGCCTCATTTCTTTTTATATACAGTGGATCTTTTTGAATTTCTAGATCATGAATATGGCTTAGCATGAAAATTGGGTGGGGTAAAAATAAATAAAATGGCTTACACCGACGAGTTGTTCATTTTATCAATGGCCCAGGTAGAGCTTCAACAACAACTACTCAGGCTTGAGGAATATCACAAACTACACAGTAAATACATGTTTTGAAAATCAAGAATATGTGCTTTGGTATAGAAAATGGTTTCTCGTGTAACAATTTTCAACCTTGTAACCAGCTATACTTTTTTGGGTATAATTGTAGATAATGCATTAAATTCGAATGCACAATTAGCTAATCTCAAGTGTAGAAGCAGTGAAATTGTATCTGTGTTAAAATGCTTTCTAACAAATAAATTGAAACCTGCAATCTATCTAGTCACGCGCAAATTTGTCACTTTGTTGATTTATGGGTCTATCATCCTTCCTCTTCACAATAGTATCATCCTAAATGTTGTTTTCTTGCAGTCTGTGTGCACATTATTAAAGTTAAGATCCTCAACTTCCCAATATAGATTGCAATTGGAGTTAGGTTTAAGTGTACATAATCTTCATTTACCTAATTACTTTTGCAACTGTATAAGATGTGATCAAGATACTTTAACATCATTAATGTTAGAGCAAGTCTTTTTTATTAAACTGTGCTACTGCTTTGTCCTTGAGAAGCAGTATTAACTCGCTTTCAAGGGAATAGCAATTACAATTTTTAGAGACCATTAGTAATAAGTAACAGTCGGCACATAAGTTGGTATTAAAATCCACTATAAAAACCTTTTTATAAACAAGATCTAGAAACTTCTTTAAGCTATAGTTTTTTTTAACTACATTCAAGATTCTTACATGTGGAAAAGTCTTGATTCGAGTCTGTCTTTTAAGGTAAAATATGAATGATGCATGTGATTTTATATTTCACTTTGTAAGTTTGATGGTTCATGGAGGGTGCCAGGTCCAAATTTAAATCATGCTGTCTACATAATGTTTCAATGTAATAAATTAAGCAGGTAATTTGCATATGCCCGGCTTTACTTGATTTGAAAAGAAGAGTTATTATGTCTAAATATTTTAAACATGGCTGTAGAACAATCTTTAAAACTATGTCTTTGAACTACATCTTTGATTTTAAAACAGAAATTAATTGATATATTAGTAGTTTTATGTCTTTCAGTGAGAAATGCAGCTAAAGCAAAAAGAAGGAGGAAGTGAAAGTCAGAAAAAACGTGACAAAACGAAAAAACAAATTAAAGAACCTACAAGAGTGAGATATAAGGGCATAAACAGTCTATTGGTGGATGAAAGGGACATGGAAGAATTAGAGAATGAACAACCTTGTTACTGAAAGAAATTGGGCCCGGTATTTATTCTTTTATGAAGTAAGCACTGAGTGTCTGCAGTCAGATTCATTTGAACCACTTGAGAGCAAGTACTTTACCGATTCAATACATCACTTGTTTATAATCATGTAACAGCACCAAGCGAAGATCACACAGCTGTGTGGAACCATTTACAAAGGGAAAGAAACCAGTCTCCCAAAATGTCAATACAGAATGCATGGATAAAGCAGGTGACGCATAACAATGTAAGAGTACAAAGTAATTATTGCATAGTCTAAGAGACAACCTGTACTTTTTATGGAAATAGAGTTGGTATTACTTCACCAATGAATTCACCAGTCACACTACTCTGCGTAGGAAAACTTTGCTCATGAGAATTAGCAAAAAGCTGGAGCTGCTTTTGCACTTCTAAATATGGAAAAACCAGCATAGTCTTTCACAAGTTATTCCCCATTAAAGTTTGAATTTACATTTATATCATAATTACTGTTTGTTGTAAAGGAACTACTAAATCATGGCATTGCTGTGAAGAATTTGACAAGATATAAATGGCTGTGTGTGTCTGTCAGCACACATAACAAAGCGTACATTGCTGCTACCAGTGCTATAATTGTTGAACAAGTGCTGCTTGCACTATTGTTGAGTATGCTCACAGCTTTATGCACATGTAAACTTGCACTCCTGCTTCACACGCTAAACCTGCTTTCTCTTTTGAGGAAAGTTTCAACCACAGCAGTTTTATGCAGTTCGAAACATCTACATTGTTACTTACCATTCTTTGATTGTGTTGTAGGGTGTATGTCAGAATATCACAGAGTATTGTCTAACATAAATATTATGTCATAAACATCCTATTAAAAAATATATCAGATGTAGCTATATTTGCAAGTTATATTGAGAACAGAATATTATGTCAGATAATCGGACAACTACATTCCGGTACTAGACCATGTTGTGTATTTAATGAAGTTTAATATATTTTCACTACACAACGACCAATATCATTGGCATGGCTAATGGGTAATCTCAAATGTTGTCTTCATTCAGAAGAATCTTAAAATCAGCCAACATGTACTTTGACTTCTCACTGTGAATTTTCAGAAAAGGTTTTGTCAATGTTGTAATACAAATATTTCTTTTATGCATCTATTGACCAGCAATTTGATATTGTATATATCAATGTATTGTACATTGATGTTGATACATATTTGAAAAGCACATTTGTACCCCACAGGGGTGTCCTGGCCCAAGAAAAAGCACTTAAAAGTCTTAGGGCCTGATTACAACTTGAGGCATTATTTATCACCCCTAATTAATAACAAAACAATGGGGTTTGCTATTTATCAGGTGTGAAAATTAACACCTATTCTGAGGATGTGGGGAATACCATGCAGATTTGTATGTTTAGTGCACCAAAATCCACAGGATACAGTAAATGCCGTACACATTTCCTCTGGTAAATTTCAGCAGGTTTGACCCACTGAAATGTAACGAAGCTTGAGGTATTTAATGCATTCGATTTTTATCGGATTCCTTAAATACCTATTAACTTGCAATTCCGACCTGTGCATAGGCAGGAGTATACTCACAGTTAGGAATATACTGAGCTACTCATTACCAGGCCAATAGTCTCATTGTCACAGTTACCAAGTTATCAAGTTAGAGGAGCTGTGTTGTAATCCATCCAGTTATAGTTCCCTCTATCTCTCTCCTATGGTTCCTTCCTCTTTCTCTTCCCCCCTTCCCTCTGACCCTTCTTGGAACATTCCGCGAGAGCTTGAGTAAGAATCTTAGTGATTGTCAGTTGAGGAGAGTGTATGATCAGGCAAAAAAGAAGCTTTCCACTTACCTGCAGTTAAATCTTCTTTTATTTTGAAATTATTACAAGCTGACGCATAACCAGGGTTTTCAGGACTTAGAAAACCTAAGATGGTTGATTCCAATTTTAGGTATAAAAGCAGTTTTTTCCAGATCTTGGATTAAGAGGAAAGAAAGCTCTCCTGCCCTTGCAGGCAAAATCTATCCGTGGAACACTAAGGAGGCATGCATCTACAGAGGGCAGTGTTATACTAGGCTTCAACTTTTTCTGCTATGATCTTTGGTCTATGTTTATAGACAGCACTATGTACCAAACATGCAGTATTAAACAAAATTCTCTCGTTTACTGTTAACCAGTGTAATGAGTTTAATGCTAGAGAGACTCCATGTTACATTCTGGTCAAACGTTTTGTACTCTTTGATGTATGACCAGTAGCCCTAAATATAATGACTCACAGTAGTCCAGGCCTTATAAAATCATACAATGTACTACTGGCTTGTCCGACTTTTTTGGTAACACGGTAAGGACCTTTTGCCGTATCCTCAAATATGAAAAGCAAGAGGGTGAGACTGTATTTATTTCTTTATCCAGGCTTAAGTCCTCATCCATAATATTACCAAGGTCTTTTGCTATCATAGATGGCCCCACAGCGCTTTATACCTCTAGTTTGGTGAACATAAAATTGATAGGGAACCAAAGCAGAGAATCTCTGTCTTATTTGTGCTCAGCTTTATTGCTTCCTTGCACATCCACTGAGCCATTGATTGCATAGTTGTGAACATTGGCAGCAGTGGCTTTTTCCTCCCTAGACAATGTGGGCATAATTTTCCTAAGACAGGGGGGGAGCTTCCTATTTTACTTGATCAGTCTAGCCAAGGAGAGATGTACACATTAAATAGCGCGGAACTCAAATTGACCCCTGTGAGACTCAGCAGCTCAAAGTCCTATTCTTTGAGGAAAAGGATGATATCCTAATCCTTTGGGTGTGATTTAAGAAAAAGGATGTAAACCAATACCCTGAGCTTCAACTGAGTTCAGGCTCTGGATCAATATTGAGTGCGCAACAATATCAAACACAGCCTGGGGTATGTCAATAACAGTGTCGCGCTGCAGCCAGGCGTGCAACACCCATTGAGCTAAAAGGGCATCAGCTCCCACTCCCTCCGACATGTGTCTTAGCCTGGGCTGCTGCTGCTTTCAGCACAAATTTTTTACTGATGTATGCTGGGCTGTGTTGGAGATGAGGGCCTCAATAATAGAATAGCCTTGTTCAAAGTATATATAATTGTAAATAATGTATGTATTGCAATATGAAAGAGACACATGGAGTATGGTTTTGGAACTTTGAATATACTGCTATTATTGCCCACTGGGGCAGAATTGTTTATGAATTTTTGTTTATTAAATCATAACAATGTCACATCAATCGCATTGAGATTGAAAATGAGGAAATACACCTTAAGGAATTATATTGAATAGAAATACAAAGTTCTGATCCTTGACATGTGTAAAGAAAGCAATATCTTTATAAACATAAGCAACACTCTAAAATGGCTGTCAATTTTACTAAGCCTAAGATGTGGTGTAGTAGTCCTATTTTGATGTTTATTTTGCTGTGATGTATTTTTCACTCTTTTTTTATGTTAATATACTTTAACAAACACAAATGAAATTGACCCGTGACAAAGGAGCTTGGCTCTGAAACGCGTCGGGCAAGGATTTGCCGATGAATTGAAGATAAAAAAATCTTTCCACGTATCAAGGAGTTGGGCTTGGTTCTTTTTGGTTCGTGCACATACCAAAGGGTTGATGGAATATATATATATATATATATATATATATATATATATATATATATATTCACTGAAAAAACCATAGGTTATAAACCATATATAGTTAGGAATTAGCATTTACAAAACCTTGAAAATTCACTGAAAAAACCATAGGTTATACACCATATATAGTTAGGAATTAGCATTTAAAAAACCTTATTTTACTCACACAAAACCATTGAAATTCCATATATAGTTAGTTGCACTAACTATATATCGCGCACCCGCAATCCACTGCTGATGATGTCACATATTACATCATTCATGACATGGTCAGTGACATCACTGATGACATCACTGATGACATCTCAAATGACATCACTGATGACATCACTGATAACAACATCCAGTGATGTTATGTTTCTGTAAAGTTTAAATATGTCTTACATATTGAAGAATGAGTGGATGTATAAGTGTCTGGATGAAGGATTTAGTAGGTGCATGACTGACTGTATGAGTGAGTGATTAAATGTATCTCACTGAGTGCATGGGTTAGTGACTAAACTGTCTTAATTTGTGCATCATTATGTCTGTTGTTCTGTAAACTGCTGCATGTGTTGATCAGTAGCTATATGAGTAACTATATGGGTTATTGATTGATTGTCCAAGTATTTGTATGGGAGACTGAGTGTGTGTGTGGCTGGCTGGGAGGTGTGTGACTCTGTGCAGATCAATGTGTACTTATATCAATGATTGTATAACAAGGTAAGTATGTGTTAGTATATGTTTGAAAATGTAAGGTGCTCTATGTTTAACTGTATAGACAAGAAAATGGAAGTGTGATTGATTCTTTACAGGACTGACTAGGTGTGTGAGTAACTCCATGGATGAGTGGCAGAGTGTGAGTGTCTGTATAGGTGTATGAGTGCATTTGATAGTGTTGTAAAGATGAGTGATTGTATGTATGAATGATTGTATGGGTGAATGAGTGAATGTGTGTGTAGACGTAGGAATCAGTGAGTACATATGTAGTAACTAGTATTGGTGTGTCAATGGTTTCAAAAATTATACTCTGTATTTAACACTGGGTGAAACAGAGGTTATATTAAAATGTGAGGAGATGCATTGTATTGTCACATGAATGATATCATCAGTGATGTGGTCATTGATGTCAAATGAGATGTCATCAGTGGAGTCATCAGTGATGTCATTTGAGATGTCATCAGTGATGTCATCAGTGATGTCACTGACCATGTCATGAATGATGTAATATGTGACATCATCAGCAGTGGATTGCGGGTGCGCGATATATAGTTAGTGCAACTAACTATATATGGAATTTCAATGGTTTTGTGTGAGTAAAATAAGGTTTTTTAAATGCTAATTCCTAACTATATATGGTGTATAACCTATGGTTTTTTCAGTGAATTTTCAAGGTTTTGTAAATGCTAATTCCTAACTATATATGGTTTATAACCTATGGTTTTTTCAGTGAATTTCAATGGTTTTTTAATAGCAAATATCTATAGCTGTAAAATGTATTCTTATTTAAATCCAAAAATATATTTTATATGTTTATTAATAATTTTTTTAAAATACTTTTTTTGTTTCGCTCCCGGTCCGCGGACCGGGAAGCTTCCCGTTAGCTCAATTTGATGCCGCGACCCGGTCCGCGAACCGGTAAAAAATCAACATAGTGACGGTATCGCGTTGCCGCGTAATGCGTCTTATGACGTACTGCGTTAGCGGACCCGGAAGTGCCCCGGACCGAGGCGCGAAACGCAGCTCCCCGGAAGCGATCCGCGGCGCTTCGCGAAAACGTGACGTATCGCGTTGCCGCGTAATGCGTCTTGTGACGTACCGCGTTAGCGCACCCGGAAGTGTCCCGGGGCGCGGACCGGGGCGCGAAGCTTAGCGACCCGGAAGCTAACCGGGGCGCGTTCCGCAGCGCGTAACATGAGCGTGAGAGGTCATGTGACTTGTTAATAAAACTTTTCATTGGTTCATTTCACTTTTGGTTTCATAATGATGTAAGGCTAGGTCAGGTGACCTAAAAATAACACTTTTCATTGGTTGAGAAGTATTGTTTTTCCCAAATGATGAAAACCCCTCCTTCTTTCCTCACTCTGACTTTCATCATTGTGAGAGGAAGACCTATTTTGCTTGTTGGAAAATGGCTTCATTGGTAGCTTCAGCTGGTGGACCCCCACCACCACCTCCACCTCCTCATGGGAAGAGAGGACCACCTCCCCAGGTCATTACCAACACTGAGGAGGAAGATGAAGAAATGGATGAGGAGGGAGAAGAACCACAGTTCTTAGAAGAGGTGCCCCGGGTTTCCAGAAAGAAAGCCAGTTTCATCTGGCAGTTTTATTCGATCCCTCGTGGCCAAAAAAAAGTCAATGCGAGGTATGTCACCTGCCGCATATGCAAAGAACAATTGTCCAGAGGGACGGACAAAAAATATAGCTATGGAAATCACACAATGCACAGGCACATGACAAGGAAGCATCCACTAAATTACAGCCGGGCGGAAATAAGGGATATGCTTGACAATCCAAGACCAACTCCTGTGGCCAGACCAACAATACCGATTTCTCTAACACCAGAAGAGGCACGGGAAACTGTGCCAAATATTCAAGAAAATTTTGGGCACATGATTCACTTATGTATGCACTGTCGTGCATTATTAGCTTGTGGCAACATGAGCATCAATGCACTCAACCTGGCGTATGAACACCATGATTGCCCTAACCGCCCCCAGTAATTTTTTTTTGCTCCTGTTGAGCCCTTTTCAACGCCTGTTTTTTGTTGTTTCCCCCCCCCAAAAAAAAAACAAAAAAAATATAAAATCGTTCAAAAAATACAAAAAAAACAAAAAATGTTCAAAAAATAAAAAAAAATATAAAACAACAAAAATATAAAAAAAAAAGTTCTTTTCAGAACTACCTTCCCTTTCAAAAAAAATTGCTAGAATGTTTAGCACTCTGGCAAGCTCTATTTCTTTTGGTTCGCTCCCGGGTTAGCTTCCCGGTACGCGGACTTTACGCGAAAATTAAAAAAAAAAAAAGTGTAAGTATAAGGAAAGTAAACAGAGAGTGATGTTAAAAGAAAGACAGCTATAGGGAGTAAAGAAGAGATACTGTTTAATAGATCTATTTACCGAAGAAAAGACAGAAGAGGGTATAATTGTGAAAAACAAAATAGATAACGAAGTGAAAGAAAAAAAAAGAGAGTATAACATTAACAAAGAAGAGTTTCTTGGAGAATGTGAGTGAATGTTCAAAATAAGATTAAAACATGAGGAATAACAGAGAGAAAAAATAGAAAACAGAAAACAAAAAATAACAGAAAAAGATTAATTGAAACAGCAAAGAAATGTAAGTAACATAGAGCCATATCATCAACATAGGCAATACAAGTTTTGCAGCTTTTATTGGCAGAAATGTGTCGCTAAAGCTGCTTTTGTGGCAGAAAACTGCCGCTAAAACCACTTTTGCACCAGTTTTCTGCCAATAAAAAGAGCAATAATTTTATTGGCTGTCTTCATAATATTCCCCTTAGTGTGCTTCAACTATACAGAGAAAGCATTATGAACAAGTAGTGATAGAGTGATCAGTCAAAGACACTAAGAGTAATAGAGACGGAGTGAGTGAACAAGAGTGAGGAACTATGAGAAGAGAGGGACTGAGGAAAAGAGTGGAAGGAGTTGAGTAAGTAGGTAATAGAGAAAGGAATGAGGAAAGTAGCAAAGGCAGGAAACTGAGGGTTAAAGAAATGAAGCTGTGGAACTAATAGTAGGTGAATGTGATAGAAATGTTACGAAAAGAATACAAAACATTTACCTTATAATTGTCGTTAAATTACTCACTTTTTGTTTTTATACTTTCAATCTGTGAAAGAGAGAACAAACATTTGAAAAATATTAAAACATGTATTTAAAAATTAGAAAAGACAAGGGAAAAGATTGAAGGACAAACAGTTTTTCAACAACTTTGACACTTACAGAAGCTTCTGCTTCTCCAGGCCCCCTACACAGTCCTAAAGATATACATTTTAAACTAACAGTATCTTGATGCAGATGAAGCGAGGCCTATCTTAAAACATGGTGCATCTTTTGCATTGCTGTTGTTTCAGAAAAGTGTCGCAAGACACTAAAATTTTAAATAATTGCTTCAGGATGCCAATAAGATGTCTACTATCCAGAGGTTTGTTTGAGGTGAGGCCTACTCAGGGTTGCAGATGAGATTTACACTTGTTGAAGAGTACAGAGGAGATAATACATGTGAAGGTCTACCAATGAAGTGAGTCATGTCCACTGCACTCTTGAACAAAGTCCAAACCTCCTATGTTTCCCTGGACAGACCTAAACTTGATCTGCACAATGTGATTCGTAATGATAGGAAACACAGGTGATGTAAATGAAATACGTGCAATTTATTTTGCTCATTTCACAATCACATCACTTGTGTTTCCTTTGCTTAGGTATCTCATTGTGCAGATGTAGTCCAGCATATGAAAGAATACGCAGAAGTGCAGCACTGCATGCAACAACTTTGACACTTACAGAAGCCTCACCTTCTCCATGCCTCCTACACAGTTCTACATATACATCATAAATGCAAACAGTACAGAATTAATTATACATGTTAAATGGTTTATTTTTGCTGTTCTCAGAATGTATCAAAATTCACTAAAAACAGTGACTTGAAGGTATTCATCATATAACAGCGGGGAAAAAAAAACACAATCAAAATGATTGTGTTTAAAAAACCCATACAACATAAGAAATCAAAATTCAGAACTCCTTAAAGTTAACTTACTTTCCATGACGTCCAAGGATGTCCTATGAACAGCTTACACTCTTTTGTGCTGTTATTACTTTCAGCCCGCCACTTTCTGAAAGAAAATCTCCATCGTTTTTAAAAACACGTTACATGCAATAAATGACTTCTTGCTCTCTACCACAAGTTTCCACAAGGCCAAATCTGGTCAGAGCCATTTATAACTCTTGGATTTCTTGTAAGCCAATCCCGTCATTTGGCATTTCCGCAACTTTCAGAATTAAACTGTTGAAGATCATTTTCACAATCCTGGAATAGTAATATCTTCCCCTTCTTGCTCAGTCATGTTCTACATTTCCTATGACACTGATACTGCTTACTATGAAGCAGACTTACACTACCTCTATGACTACTACAATTATTTAATTCTCTACATCACTTTCAATCACAAAGCAATGTAAAACAGTAGACAGCGTTGCAGACTTACATTCCCTCTACTCTATGTTTTGATTGGCTGCTTCAATTAGCTTATAAAAAGAAATAGTTTTTCTGAACTCATTCAAAGTGCATGTATTTCTCCATGACGTCCAGTGTTATGGTAAAAAGTTATGTCTCTGTACTACACTTATCCTCAAGGCCAAATCGTGTAGGAGCCATTAGAACCTCTTGAAATTCCACAGAGCACATCCCAAGATTATTTCCCTAAAATTTTGGTTTTAAAAACACCAGGTAAGAGTTTTTAAGGTCATACGGCAATTTTTTTTTGAAAATTAAAACAGAATCGTTGCAGAATGACCAGCCATTTCTAGACTTTAAATAAGCTGTGTAATGTCCTGATGTCATTGAAGGGCCGTCATGATATATAATTGCTGCAGTTACAAAAGTCCTTCCTGATATTGACAACTGCGAAGCTACAAACTTTTTTATTAAAGTTGTCAATTTTGTTCCATCAGGCCTACATCGTTGGAACATTAAAATGACATACTGGCCATATGTTCGTATAAATAATGTTGACATCATTTCAGATTTACATTGGCTACACTCCATGTTGTGATCAGCTGCTTTTACTAGCTTATTAAAGGAGACTGATTTACTGTCTGGCAAAGGTAAATATATAAATCTTTCTGAGTCTACACTAGTAGTACTTGATACCATACAGTTCTCGCAGTCATGCTGCCATTGATAAGAAAGCCCAAACAGCTGATCTACATCTACACCTTCAGCATGCAATACATCAAGCATATACATTAAAAACTCCTGACAATCTTGCTGAATATTTTGAGAGAATTGTGTTTGGCCTGAACATCTGTCTAACAGATTTCGAATTTCAGACACACTTTCTATGTTTCTTCTATCAGTGCTACATTTCTCTAACACAGAATTTAACAAACTGCAAAATCTTTGATCAGAATTGACCACAATCTCTTCTTTTACATTTTCTAGAGAAAACAAAACATTAACCACTACATTAGCATAGCAGTTGACACCAGAACTGTTTTCAAATTGAAAACCAACAACATCTTCAACAGAATCCTTTTTGTTTCTGCTTGTAATTTTAGGTTCATCGACTTTTCGTCTTTTTGCTACAACCTCCCCAGTATTGGTCACATTTGTTCGTTTCCGGCCTACCACACGTTTCTCAAACAAAGGATACTGAGGCAAATGTGACGCATACTCTCTTCTTAACCTATTGTATTCCTTAACACAATCTAGATCCGCACAAATGTTTGTGACATCACACTCAATCAAGTACAATCCCGATAAAGGTCTAACTCGTGACAATGCCACGTATGCCATACCCTCCTTGAACACAGAACTGCCAATATTCACCAATGCACAGTCTACACTTAAACCTTGCGATTTATGGATTGTCACCGCATATGCCAAGCAAACAGGAAACTGCTTACGGCGAACATATAAGTCTTTTACAAGCAAAAATCTAGCAGAGCAACGACCAATTAGCTGTACTTCCTCAATGCCATCAAATTTAATTTTTAAAAATTCAATTCCATCTCTATTTCTGTATTTTACAAAATCAACAACATTACCCATTGATCCATTTACCAGACCTCTTTCAACATGTAAATTCCTTCTTAAAATTATACGGCAGTTCAAGCACACATTCAGAGTCTTTTCAAAACCTGCAGTTTTAGATATACTCTTCTCTAATGAATCCAATTTTGTTTTCAGATTCTCAGACAAAATAATTGTTGATCCCATATGCTCTACTCTGTCAATAGCTTCCAGTTTCACAATCTCTTGCTTTTCTAAATGCAACATTTTGTTGTTGAATTTGGCACATTCTGCAAGAGTTGGCATCAAACATATTCCAGATTTCTTATCAGTAATTTTCTGAAAAATATTCTCAGGCACAACATCTTGTTCTGGATATAAATTTGACAGTAATCGTGCATGTAAAGCTTCTTTCCCATGCTCGGTCACTTTTCCAATTCTAACATCTTGTAGAATAGTCTTGTAAACTTCATCCTTCGCCTGACGCATATTTTCATGCAGTTCAGCATAATTGAAGTTTAACCATATATTGACGTTGCCAATGCTGCCTAGGCACTTCCTGGTATCTTCATGCGTGAGCATTTTGAACACAGGTTGCCCTTTCACTGGTGTCAGCTGCAGAAGATCTCCGAAAACAATGATGTGTTTGCCACCAAATAACACATCATACTCTGTTTTGAGAACTTCTTGCATCCTCAAATGCACAAAGGCAAGCATGACATTGGAAACCATGCTTACTTCGTCAATGAAAAGAAGTTTCATTTTCCTCAAGATTCTTGAAACTTCAAAACAAGCATCTCCAGATAGCTTGTGATATTGTAATTTGTTGTCATGCTCCACTGGCAGCATCAGTAAACGATGTAAAGTAATCCCTTTAATGTTATGTGCTGCCAGTCCAGTTGGAGCGGTGACAACACAAGACAGCGATGACTCTGTCCTTTCCTGCAAATAGCATGAAATTGCTTTAATGAGGAAACTTTTTCCAGTTCCCGCTTCTCCACTCACGTACAGTCGGACAGGCTTCAACGACTCACATGAGCATTCTTTCTTGTCATGACTTAATCCATGATCAATTTGCATGGTAACTTCGTCATATATTTTCCTCTGCTCAACGTTGAGTTGTCTTTCCAACTCTTCTAAGTTAACCGCATCCTCCTGAGCATGTGCCATGGCTCTTTCCACTTCATTCATGGCAGTGGCAGCTTCATTTTCGATAACAGGTCCTCCTAGTGGATCCTGACTCAATGAAGCAGAACTCTGACTGTCCTGAGAACTGTCTCTGGCAATCTCGGCTGCAATCGTTGCTTCCTGCTCAATTTCCGCATTCAACATTTCTACATATTTGGGAAAAGCAGGACATTCTATGGTCTCCTTGGCGGCATTGAAAGAGTCTTCGTAACAGAGGAAATCTCCAAGCAGTTCCTCTTCTGCACGCCAAGGCTTGAAAAGTTGCAAAAGTGCTAAATAGAAAAACTCCTTTTTTTCAGGAGATTCGCCACTCAATTTTCGATGGTTTACCAAGTGGCATTTTCTTTGCTTGACCAGACATCCCTCACTTCCTATTACAGCATACACTCCTTTCTCAGTATCTTCTTTGATGTTCCTCTTGAATATGTAATTTTGAAGAACCTCATACAGACAAACATTGTCGAGGTGACTGCTTCTATTTGGATAATATGTATCCAACATGTTGGTCTTCAAAATGTCGGTACTGTTTGGCTCCTTTTCCGCCAAATACTCAATTTCCCGCACAGGTTTGAGAACTCGATTACGCGTTGCAGCAAGACCAAGACTCGCCCAAACTATACTCCTGGACTTGGCATAGAGACTTGCTGAAGACAACCGGTCAGAGCATTCGTAAGCTCCAATTTCTCGATGCGACAACATCTTCAGACTGAAACTGTACAACTTCTTGCTGAGGCTCTTTTCATGGGAAATGTCCTCCCACATATCCTTCAATTCTGTCTTCTCTTTTTTGGTGATGTAAGACGTCACATACCGAGCCACAGCCATACAGTTATCAGCCACAAACTGTATATCCATGTTAGCATTCCACATGGACAAAATCACCGGGTTGTAGTCGTTGATGTACTTGGACTCTTCGTTCCTCTTCAAATTGTATGTGTTTTTAGGTGATTTCTTCATGACATTATGTCGCAGCGAAGACATCAAACTGTTTACTCTTCCTTTAGAAATCACCGGTCGTGGAAAACCGAAACGACATTTGGTGTAGAACTTGTCCTTGTTTCGGAATTTACGACGGCAGTACTTTCCACATCGATGGCTTTGGAAACGCAGAACTTTTTCTCTTAGGCTTTTCTTCTCCTTTGCGTTTGGAACAGCACACGTAGAATACTGTTGGATGAAACTCATCACTGAGTCTTCTGGATCCGTTCCAAATTTAGGTGCATCCTTGATCCACAGCAACATATGTATATGAGGAGCACCTCTTGCTTGGTACTCCTTTCTCCAGAAGAAATCCAACACCTCTCCAAGAGGTGGATTCTTCTTATTCATGATGAAAGACATCATAGCTTCAAATCTATGATTGAAGTACCTACATACATTGACTGGATCCAAAGAGCACAGTTCTCCGGGTGTCTTGAATTCGATGTTATCTACGTTAGCATTTGCCTCTCGTAGAACTTCAAGTAAGTCTTCCCAGCCATACTCGGCACAGCTCAGAGTGAGGAACCATGTGGGAGTACCTAAGTTCCTCAGCATACATTTTAAATCACCATGACGACGGTACCAGTACTCATTAGTACCACGCTGACACGCCATGAGATTAATCAGGTGAGAATCCAAAATACTGTCTTGGACATTGACTTTATCCATAAAGTCACTTGCCGAGATGTTTTGCATGTGTATACCACTTTTCAAGATGTGGTTCACTGCATATGACAGTCCAGACAGATCGCTTTCAAACAGGAGTGAAACAAATAGGGAATGCATTGTCGAAACCTAGCATCTCCTGCATACAATCGCAAAGTCCGGTATTCAGAAGCAGGAATTTGATGAGGTCGCTCATCATATCTTCCTCCCTGACCTGTTGGAAAAAGCTGTGGGAAACACCGAGCTTCCAAACTTTCCTCCCAAACACTAATGGGACTCCCTTTGGCTTGTTTCATTTGAAACAACTCAATAGCATTCCCCATGACTTCCTTGGAATGCAAAGGATGAACACTATAATGTTCATATATTTCTTCACTAGTAGAGGGTTCTACTTTCTCAATTTGACCAGCACACAAATCGCTATCCTCTTCCTCACTTACTTCCTCTTCTGCAACATATACATTCTTATAGTATTTATTATTTTTTTTCAAATACAATGTTGCCTTTTTAACTTTCCTAACATCTACTAAATCTTGCCATATTTTCTTATTCTTTGTCGGAACCCCATTAACTAAGATAACCAGAGGTTCCTCTTCCACTTTTTCTACTCCAATTGTGTTAATGTTTTTCTTCAAATCTAGAGGCAAATAAACAACTCTTCCCTTTAATCCTCTCTGTAAATCTGATGGAGGCAATTTCCCTGTCTTTGGCTCCATTCTTACAATAGCCTGAAAGGGATGGATACTTTGAATCAAAATAGATTCATAAGTATTTAAATCCTTCAATTCAGAAGGAATCTCAACCAATTCCAGATTATTATGAACTGCTCTAGCAGGCATCTGGTTTTGATTTAATTTGCAACAACAATAAGTACACACACGTTGATCCAATCCCAAATCAAAACAATTTTCTACCATCAAGTATGTTGCGAAATCCTTCCATTCACTATTATTTTCCCTTTCACTTTTTGCATATAAATCCACTAACTTAGTCTGATTCTTATAATAAGTGCGTCGACAACACACACAAGTGAAATTAGGCCTCTCACTTGATTTCACCTCAAACGTCGCAATTTCCCTCTGGAAATTATCTGTACTGGAAACCTGTACACTATCTTCCACATGACCCTCTTCTTCTTGCTCAATTTCAACATTCTCCTCTTTACTTCCAAAGTAACAAAACTCAATTTCTTCACATATATACTTCACATCTATTTCAGAACCATGCAAAAGAGCAGCGCATAATTGTTTAAGCATAATTGCTGGACTCTTAGCATAATACAACATTCTAACTAATTTCCTCACTTTATTATGATGCACTGCTAGCATCCTGAAATGATGAAAAACACTCTGGCATACTCTCCTGGAAAGACAAGCCAGTGAATGACCATGCAAACCTGTCACTTCTCTTACCCTGCAAGGATCTAATTCTTGCAACAACCTTATTTTCTGCTTCAAACTTTTCTTATTAAATGACCGTACAAAATCACAAAGCAAATTGATGGAATCCTGTCGCACACTGCAAATACTACTACACTTCCAGGTGTACACAGGACCCTTAGCACATCTTCCTAAAACCTCATTACCTAACACCTCTTCTGCCTCTGTTGTCACAAGTTTTTCTTTTTCAACTGGACAACCATCTTTCACTTCATAAGCACGACCACTGGTGTCAACTGCATGCACCAAATCATTATCCTGGAAATAACTCTCCTCATTAAAAAATGCCTCACAGCTTGAACTATGCATCCATTCTCCAGAAAAAACTTCACAAAAATTACTACGATTAACTATTCTCTTCCATCTACTATTTCTTTTGAAATCATAAATTGCCTTGTTTAGCTTCCTAATTCTATTGATTATCAAAATAAATAACTTACGTTTAATTTCAAATGCCTGATCAATAACTTTCTCAACTTTTTTTTTTCTCTTATAAAAAACCAATTTCTGTTGACCTTTCTTAATATTTTTTAACAAATTGCCAATTATCCTGTTGCGGAACATTCGTTTACGAATCTCCCTAAACTGTTGTTTCCTTCTACTATCATGCACAGAGTTATCTCTTGCTCTAGCAGTAACATTTTTAATTGGCCTTTCCTTTCCATTTGAATTCCTTCTCGTTTTATGGACTGAAACATTTTCTGTAGTAATATTTTTTTTACTACACATATTTCTTATGAAATATTTTGTGCTCTTACCCGGTGCTTTCTTCGTGACTTGACAAATCTTTTTGTTAGAGGACTGCTGCTTATTTTCTTTCACCTGCTGTCTTTGACGTTTTGCAGCCTTTCTCTGTCTTTCTATTGTTGGCATGGTGAATTCTTGAAATGATCTGCAGTTGAATCTGTGGTAAAATATAATAAAAAATGTTATTAACCATTATTACCAAACAGTAAAACAATAACAGTGATCAAAAACTTAACACACTACTTGACATTTTAAATAGAAGATTTTTTAGTCCTTGCAAATTTACAATACAGAAATAGCAGAAAAGAAATGACATTTATATTTATGTTACCTGTGCTATTTTATATGTGAATCTGATCTAATTTTATGAGCATATTTTAATATTTTATTGAAGACACTACACATAACCTGCTTTTGAAGGTGTCTTTATTTTTAAATTAAACGGTTTACCTTTTTACTTTTTATTAACTATAAATTTTAAAAATAAATGTTTATATTTCCATAGGCTCAAGCAGGTCAGCTTCCCATCCTATGTCATATAATTCGGACAAATCTGCATCCTCATCACGCTCTTCTTCATCCTCAGGATTTAAATCATCCAAGGGATCAACATCCACTGATGTTTCAATTACAAGTTCAATGATGAGGTCAAAATCAACTGATTGCAGATTGTCGCTCATGTTGAGGTTGTCTTTATCTTTAAAGAAAGATAACAACAATGAGATGTTGCAGAGTAAGAGACAAATCTCAGAGATTATAATAGTAAAATTGTTTAACAAGAGTAATATTTTGCAGCTATTATTTAGCCATGTCCAGCAATGCTGAGCAGGTGAAGACTATGTCTAAATTTTCAGTGAACAGGACTCATCTCTTCTTAACCTTGGATAAGCCTCACCGACTCTGTGTGTCCTGCACATACTTAAATGTAAAGGGGCAGATTTATGTTAAATGGCACATCCCCAGGCATGCACCAGTTAACGTGCACCACTACTCTGCCACCCATGGTGTGCCGTATTTACAATCAGATAGGAGAAAGCTTCGTCAAAACCCTGCGCCTGCTTTAAGCAGGCATAGGTCTTGACGCAACATTGTGGAGATGGGGCACCCCTGAGCCTTGCTTGAGCTGCATCGCACTTGCGATACAACTCCAGCAATCACTACCTTTACAGCACAGATACGTCACGCATCTGTGCCATTTTTGCCCCATGATGCCCCGTATTCTAAATGCAGCACACCATGGGTGGCGGAACAGCGGCGCAGGATGACTGACACATCCCTGGTGATGCACCAGTCATCATAAATCTATCCCTAAGCTTCTTATCTTGTTACAGATGAACCGCCATATGTAGCATGAAACTATTTTGCATTTCCTAAATAGCGAATTTTAAGGAATAAATAGCAATTCTTTACCATTCCTAATTTGCAATGAGCAAATTGCTAATTTCAAGTTACCCATTCATTTCAATGGGCTAGGAGGCTCATAGGAATGAAGGTTTAATTTGCAATTAGCAATTTGCTCATCACAAATTAGGAATTTTTCCAAGGGTGCAGGGGTGTCTCAAGAACACCCTGCTGCACCCCTGAAAAAGAAATTTGGGGGCATATGGCACACATACATGCCCTAAGGGCATGTGTTGGCGTCATATGGCACCTTTTGTTTTTTTGAAAAAAAGCTTTTTGAAAAGAATTCACAAATTACCACCAATTTACCACAATAGTTTCCAAATCCTTAATGTCATTTTTTACATATTTTTTGTTTGATACATTGCATTTAAGTAGTCACAAAATTTGCAAATCCTTCAGTGCAATTGCAAAATAAGGAATAGCAAATTTTGCTACTCCTTATTTTGCATCAAACTTGTTTGATACATACCATTTGTCTAATTAACATTTGCAAAGGCCGAAATTCGTAGAATTTTGATCTTTGCGAATGCTAATTAGCTTAATACATATGGCCCCAAGTGAGGCCTGTCTTGCGACATGGTGCATCTTTTGCATCACTGCTGCATCGGTTTCATGTGGTACGTTTTTTTACACCATGACATATCTGCCTAAATGCATCAATTTGTAATGTTGTCGCCTCATAGCAAATCTTTTGCACCACCGCTGCATCATAAAAGTGACGCACAGTGGCACAAAAGAGGCATACACCTATCATAAATCTGTCCCTAGCATTTTAAAAGATTAATCCAGGATGACGATAAGGTGTGGCCTATCCAGAGGTTTGTTTAAGGTGAGGCCTACTCAGGATTGCAGATTAAAGTTACGCTTGATGAAGAATACAGAGGAGATAATACATGTAAAGGCCTACCAATGAAGTAAGTAATGTGCACTTTATTGCGCCAGTCATCATAAATGTATCCCTAATCTTCTTATCTTGTTACAGATGAACCACCATATGTACCATCAAACTATTTTGCATTTCCTAAATAGCAAATTTTAAGGAATAAATAGCAATTCTTTACCATTCCTAATTTGCAATGAGCAAATTGCTAATTGCAAATTAGCACCGCCGCTGCATCATAAAAGTGACGCACAGTGGCACAAAAGAGGCATACACCTATCATAAATCTGTCCCTAGCATTTTAAATGATTAATCCAGGATGACAATAAGGTGTGGCCTATCCAAAGGTTTGTTTAAGGTGAGGCCTGCTCAGGATTGCAGATTAAAGTTACACTTGATGAAGAATACAGAGGAGATAATACATGTAAAGGCCTACCAATGAAGTAAGTAATGTCCACTTTATTGCGCCAGTCATCATAAATGTATCCCTAAGCTTCTTATCTTGTTACAGATGAACCACCATATGTACCATCAAACTATTTTGCATTTCCTAAATAGCAAATTTTAAGGAATAAATAGCAATTCTTTACCATTCCTAATTTGCAATGAGCAAATTGCTAATTGCAAGTTACCCATTCACTTCCATGGGCTAGGAGGCTCATAGGAATGAAGGTTGCAATTTGCGATTAGCAATTAGCTCATCACAAAATAGGAATTTTTTCAAGCGTGCAGGGGTATCTAAAGAACACCCTGCTACACCCCTGAAAAAGAAAGTTGGGGGCATATGGCACACATACATGCCCTAAGGACATGTATAGGCGTCATATGGCACCTTTTGTTTTTTGGAAAAAAATGCTTTTTGAAAAGAATTCGCAAATTACCACAAACTAGAAGTTGGTGGTAGTTTCCAAATCCTTAATATCATTTTTTACATATTTTTTGTTTGATACATTGCATTTAAGGAATCGCAAAATTTGCAAATCCTTCAGTGCAATCGCAAAATAAGGAATAGCAAATTTTGAATTAAGGACATTTTAAGTAATTTCCACATGTGCAGTGTTTTCAAATTATGATTTGAAAATCGTTTTTGGGGAAAAGTAATGGTTTGCAAATTTATGACAAGGACATAATGGTGTATGCTTCTCTATAAGGCATTTCAGTGTCTCTGATGTCATTTTTCCCATATTACATTATAAGACCTTTCCCCATGGAGCACATTCCTTGTAAATATGCTCCCACCTGTGCATGGTGAATTTAGATTTTGACTGTTTGAGTCACTTAGCCATGTTAAAAGTCAACCCAAAAAATTGCAAACGCTTTAAAAAAACACATTCATGTGTCTTAAGGACATTTTAAGTCATTTCCCCGTGGACAGTGTTTTGTAAGTGGCGCAAAAGAGGCATACACCTATCATAAATCTGTCCCTAGCATTTTAAATGATTAATTCAGGATGACGATAAGGTGTGGCCTATCCAGAGGTTTGTTTAAGGTGAGGCCTACTCAGGATTGCAGATTAAAGTTACGCTTGATGAAGAATACAGAGGACATAATACATGTAAAGCTCTACCAATGAAGTAAGTGATGTCCACTTCATTGCGCCAGTCATCATAAATGTATCCCTAAGCTTCTTATCTTGTTAGACATCAACCGCCATATGTATCATATAACTATTTTGCATTTCCAAAATAGCGAATTTTAAGGAATAAATAGCAATTCTTTACCATTCCTAATTTGCGATGAGCAAATTGCTAATTGCAAATTACCCATTCATTTCCATGGAGCAGGAGGCCCATAAGAATGAAGGTGCAATTTGCGATTAGCAATTAGCTCATCGCAAATTAGGAATTTTTCCAAAGGTGCAGGGGTGTCTCAAGAACACCCTGCTGCACCCCTGAAAACGAAATTTGTGGACATATGGCACACATAAATTTTAACAACATTCCTTTACCTCAAAAACGATTTTCAATTCATAATTTGAAAACACTGCCCACAGGGAAATTACTTAAAATGTCCTTAAGACACATAAAAGCGTTTTTTGATTGCCTTTGCAGCATGTTTGTATCACTTTTAACATGGCTATGTAACACAAACATTCAAAATCTAAATTTTCCATGCACATGTGGGAGCATATTTACAAGCAATTTGCGCCACATAATTCATAATTTTCTCCTAAAAGCACACTATTCTCTATCTAAATTAAAGAAATATTTTCTCACCTTAGCAAATACTTTGAGTTTGAAAACAGTCTCAGAAACACACCAATTTGTCTTCAGCAGAGCAAAAGGTATGCACTCCAGAGTCTGCAGCTATCAAAAGCACAGAAATGCTGTAATTCTTCACACATATCTCTCATGTCACCCAATCAAAACTCTTCCCTCACTTTTTTTCAAATGAAAACCCTTCCCCCCTCTGCCTTTTCTGCCTTTTCTGCATGGCAACCACCTCTTGGAAGACTTCTGGTGTTTGCAAGTTCACACAACTTTGTTGCAATTGAACTCTGAACTCTCAGTGCACCTGCATATCCAGTGCATTCTTTCATTTAATGATTTTTTATTGACCATTCAAAATACATCTTTCAAAGAACACATCCGTGCACCCTAACTTTCTGTTTTCAGCAATCAAAATCCACCAATCACTGTTACTGCTTCATGAACACAGAAACTCCACAGTTTTTTTCATTTTAAACTCTCATTTTTTCAACTGCCATTTCATTGCCACACTTCATCTGACTGCAGGAGAACCTTCTCTCACCATGTTTTCTGTCTGGATTGTTGGACATAGTTATATTCACTGGGCTCAAAGGTACGTTGAAAACAGGAAATTACCTAACCTCAATTTACAAGATGTGGAAATTAAGTGGTTTGGCCACAGAGGATTAAAATGTCACCAATTGATACCATTGGTGAAAACCTTTATGCATTTGCCCAAACCTGACCTGTTAATTGTGCACTGTGGAGGTAATGACTTGGGCACTTTGACTGGTGTAGGTCTGGAAATGCTTTTAAAGGACACCTTTGAGCAATTGATGGCACTTTTTCCTCAGACTGCCTTGGTATATTCAAATATATGCCAAAGACAGAAATGGAGGTGGTCAAACCAATTTTGTCCACAAATTGAGAAGTCGAGGAAGCATGTTTCAGCTTACATGAGAGACCATGGAATGGGCTCCCTGTACAACAATAACTTGCGTTACTACATGCAAGATATCTACAGAGGAGATGGAGTTCACTTCTCAGATGAGGGCAACAGAGTTTTCACTCTGAATTTAAGAATGTGCATTGGTACCTACTTATAAGTACCTAAATGTACCATAAACCCAAAAGCTCTTCTCAGAGCTACCCTACATCTGATCACTCACAATTATTATTTTACTCTAACATTTTTCACTAATTTCCAACAAAGTACGCTCCCTGGGGCGCTACCCGGTACGCGAACCGGGAGCTAACCTCGCGAATTTTTTTTAAAAAATTTTTTTTTCCGCACATATAAGCCTCCTCAGCCACCCTCAGAAAACCTAGGGGGTCAATATAACTCTACCGTGCCCCCTTCTACCCATTCTGAACATTATTTGCCCTCCATCTTGTATCTTAATTCGACCGAAACACAAAATGGTGGACTCCCGGAACGCTTAAGGTTCGCGAACCGGGGCGCTCAACGGTACGCGTACCGGGTCGCTCCCTGGGAAGCGCACCATCAAAAAAGGTGGGAAAGTAGTTCACAGAAAAGCCACTGGAGACAATTTCACCAAATATAGATTAGCTCATACTACATACCAATCCCTACCATTTTCACAAATTTGATTGGAATTCCATTTAGTCATTTAGCCTGTAGACCTCTCTAAATACCCTGAGGCAAATTACTTCACAAAACACATCTGAAGTGTTGGAATTGAAAACCAATGAAAATGTTACTTTCATTTTCTACTTTTTTTACCTGACATTTCATTGGTTATATACCTGAATATATATAAAGGAAGAGAAGAAAACACAGCCATTTTGACTACTACTTCTTGCTGTACATTTCAATAGTATTTTCACTAATTCCTTCAACTTCTTTCTAAAGGTAAGTTTTTATTTTTAAAACTGAAGTATATTGTGCACTATAAGTTAATATGGTAAACTTTTTCTGATAGATATATACTATCCCTCTGTAGTAGTTATAGATTTAGAGAGACTTCTCTGTTATAGTTATGGATGGAGTTAGGCTTCTCTTGTATAATTATGAATTTACTTACGTTAAATCACATACACTTTTTTATATTCCTACTTCCACTCTGATACTATACACTGCCCAAAGATAAATTCACTGATAAAAAATGCCTATTTAAAATTATTCCCAACTTTGCCCTATCTCTACTAATATATATTTTTTTAATCCAAATTTCAGGCAAAATGGAAGGCGAAAACCAAGTTTCTTTTGAAATGGACCTGCAAGAGAGCAGCCAAGAATTGATTGATACAATTGATCAAATTGACATTGAATTTTTCGATGAAACTTGGGACAATGAACTACTGCAATGTGTACAAGCAGTAGATAACCTCCTTGCAAATGAGGACATTTTACACCCTCAGAGACTACAATGTATATTCCATGATAATTATGAAATTTCTGACAATGAAATGTTAGAAAGTTTAATAAATTATGAAACACAATCACAATAAAAAAAATGCTTAAAAAATAAAAAAAATAAAAAATAATCAACAAAAACAACAATCAATTAACATACAGCATTTGAAAAGTCTATCATTCATTTTTCATTGCAGTACGCTGCCCAGAACGCTTCCCGGTTCGCGGACCGGGCGCTCCCCACGCAAAAAAAAACAAATTTTTTTTTTTGTTTTTTTTGCCCCGCGGGGCCCTTTTAAAACCTCCACATTAAACCTAGGGGGTCAGGGAGGATCTAGTATGCCCCCTTATGGTCATTTTCGCTTTTGTTTTGGCCTCCTCTTGTCTCTCAATCCTACCGAGAGACAAGATGGCGGCCGCTCCGGACTGTTTAGAATGTTGACAGACACCGGAGAGCCAATCAGCTTAGCTACGCGAAGTTCCGGTACGCTTAAGGTCCGCGGACCGGAGCGCTGCCCGGAGCGCGCTTACAGATATATATCTTTTTTTAAACGTTAATTTCTCAAAATCCACTGGAGCACATATATTGAGACATAGAAATATACACGATACACGGCTATATGCTACGCAAAGTATGGAATGGCATACATGCTATCATAGCATTTGCACATTCCAAGATGGCGCGACCCATAACGTACCAGTCCTTCTTCTAATGTGAATAGGGTCACATGACATCCCTTTAAATGTTTTGGTTGCCAGGCGCGCGTTGACAACACTGACGAAGGCTTGTAGCTGAAACGCGTCTGTTGACACTGTAACAATAAACCCGAGGAAAGGCATTACCCTTCTGTCTACGAGTGCTGATTTTCGAACAAATCTCTGAGGAAATTGAGCGCGATATATATATATATGTATATATATATATGTATATATATTCACTGAAAAAACCATAGGTTATAGACCATATATAGTTAGGAATTAGCATTTACAAAACCTTGAAAATTCACTGAAAAAACCATAGGTTATAGACCATATATAGTTAGGAATTAGCATTTACTCACACAAAACCATTGAAATTCCATATATAGTTAGTTGCACTAACTATATATCGCGCACCCGCAATCCACTGCTGATGATGTCACATATTACATCATTCATGACATGGTCAGTGACATCACTGATGACATCACTGATGACATCTCAAATGACATCACTGATGACATCACTGATGACATCATCAATTGACTGTGTGTTTCTGTAAAGTTTAAATATGTTTTACATATTGAAAAATGAGTAGATGTAGAAGTGCCTAAATAAAAGATTTAGTAGGTGCGTGACTGACTGTATGAGTGAGTGATTAAATGTGTCTCACTGAGTGCATGGGTTAGTGACTAAACTGTCTTAATTTGTGCATCATTATGTCTGTTGTTCTGTAAAGTGCTGCATGTGTTGATCAGTAGCTATATGAGTAACTATATGGGTTATTGATTGATTGTCCAAGTATTTGTATGGGAGACTGAGTGTGTGTGTGGCTGGCTGGGAGATGTGTGACTCTGTGCAGATGAATGTGTTCTTGTATCAATGATTGTATAAGAGAGTAAGTATGTGTTAGTATATGTTTGAAAATGTAAGGTACTCTATGTTTAACTGTATAGATTAGAAAATGGAAGTGTGATTGATTCTTTACAGGACTGACTAGGTGTGTGAGTAACTCCATGGATGAGTGGCAGAGTGTGAGTGTCTGTATAGGTGTATGAGTGCATATGATAGTGTTGTAAAGATGAGTCAATCAATCAATCAATCAAAGACATTTATAGAGTGCACTACTCACCCCGAGGGTCTCAAGGCGCTAGGGGGGGGTGCTGCTACTGCTCGAACAGCCAGGTCTTGAGCTTCTTCCTGAAGGAGAGGTGGTCCTGGGTCAGGCGGAGGTGGGTCGGAAGGGAGTTCCAGGTCTTGGCGGCCAGGTAGGAGAAGGACCTTCCTCCTGTTGTCGCTCTTCGGATGCGGGGGACGGCGGCGAGGGCGTGGTTGGTCGATCGGAGGTGGCGTTTGGGAACGTAGAAGTTGAGGCAGCTGTTGAGGTATCCTGGGCCTTGAGTGATTGTATGTATGAATGATTGTATGGGTGAATGAGTGAATGTGTGTGTAGACGTAGGAATCAGTGAGTGCGTATGTAGTAACTAGTATTGGTGTGTCAATGGTTTAAAAAATTATATTCTGTATTTAACACTGGGTGTAACAGAGGTTATATTAAAGTGTGAGGAGATGCATTATATTGTCACATGAATGATGTCATCAGTGATGTCATTTGAGATGTCATCAGTGATGTCATCAGTGATGTCATTTGAGATGTTATCAGTGATGTCATTTGAGATGTCATCAGTGATGTCATCAGTGATGTCATTTGAGATGTCATCAGTGATGTCATCAGTGATGTCATTTGAGATGTCATCAGTGATGTCATCAGTGATGTCACTGACCATGTCATGAATGATGTAATATGTGACATCATCAGCAGTGGATTGCGGGTGCGCGATATATAGTTAGTGCAACTATATATGGAATTTCAATGGTTTTGTGTGAGTAAAAAAAAGGTCTCTTAAATGCTAATTCCTAACTATATATGGTCTATAACCTATGGTTTTTTCAGTGAATTTTCAAGGTTTTGTAAATGCTAATTCCTAACTATATATATATGGTCTATAACCTATGGTTTTTTCAGTGAATTTCATTGGTTTTTTAAAAGCTAATATCTATAGCTGTAAAATGTATTCTTCTTTAAATCAAAAAATATATTTTATATGTTTATTAATAATTTTTTTTATTATTATTTTTTTTTGTTCGCTCCCGGTTCGCGAACCGGGAAGCTTCCCGTTAGCTCAATTTGGTGCCGCGACCCGGTCCGCGAACCAGTAAACGTTCCGTTTGCGCAACTGTCGCGTTAGAAATCAACATCGTGACGCATCGCGGAAGCGCGACGTATCACGTTGTCGCGTAATGCGTCTTATGATGCGCCGCGTTAGCGCACCCGGAAGTGCTCCGGAGCGTGAACCGAGGCGCGAAGCGCAGCTCCCCGGAAGCGATCCGGGGCGCGTTCCGCAGCGCGTAACATAAGCGTAACAGGTCATGTGACTTGTTAATAAAACTTTTCATTGGTTCATTTCACTTTTGGTTTCCTAATGATGTAAGGCTAGGTCATGTGACCTAAAAATAACACTTTTCATTGGTTTAGACCTATTTTTTTCCAAAATGATGAAAACCCCTCCTTCTTTCCTCACTCTGACTTTCATCTTTGTGAGAGGAAGACCCTTTGTGATCACTGAGCAATGGCTTCATTAGTAGCTTCAGCTGGTGCACCCCCACCACCACCACCACCTCCTCATAGGAAGAGAGGACCACCTCCACAGTTCATTACCAACACAGAGGAGGAAGAGGATGAAGAAGAGGAAGAGGAGATACAGGGAACACAGTTTTTACAAGAGGAGCCCCGGGTATCTCATCATAAAACTAGTTTCATTTGGCAGTTTTTTTCTTTTCCTGAAGGACAGAAAAAAGTTAATGCTCGATATGTGATGTGCCTGATATGTAAAGAGGACTTATCTAGAGGCACAGAAAAGAAGTATAGTTACGGCAACTATACTATGCACCGTCACATGGTGACGTGGCATCCACTAAATTACAGCCGGGCAGAGATGCGTGACCTTCAGGATAACCCACCAACTCCTGTGGCCAGGACATCGGCACAGATATCTCTGTCTGGGCCAGAGGCACGGGAAACAGTGCCAAACATTCAGGAAAACTTTTTCCACATAAAGATGCTCTGTTTATATTGCGGTACATTACTCTCATGTGGCAATATGAGCATTAACTTAATAAACAGAGCATTTGAAAACCACAAGTGCTCTAAACCCCAGAAAATATATATTTTTTTTGCTCCTGTTGAGCCCTTTCCAATGCCTGTTTTTTGTTGTTTCCCCTCCAAAAAAAACAAAAAAAACATAAAACTGTTCAAAAAATACAAAAAAAACAAAAAATGTTCAGAAAAAAAAAAAATATATATAAAACAACAAAAACATTAAAAAAAGTTCTTTTCAGAACTACCTCCCCTTTATAAAAAAATTGCTAGAATGTTTAGCACTCTGCAAGCTCTATTTCTTTTGGTTCGCTTCCCGGTTCGCTCGCCAGTACGCGAACCGGGAGCGAACCAAAAAAAAAAAAAAAAAGAAGAGTAAGTATAAGGGAAGTAAACAGAGAGTAATGTTAAAAGAAAGACAGCTATAGGGACTAAACCAGAGATACTGTTTAATAGATTTATTTACCGAAGAAAAGAGGGAAGAGGATATAATTCTGAAAAACAAAATAGATAAGGAAGTGAAAGAAAAAAGGAGAGTAGAAGAATAACAAAGAAGAGTTTGTTAGAGAATGTGAGTGAATGTTCAAAATAAGATTAAAACATGTGGAATAACAGAGAGAAAAAACAGAAAGCAGAAAAGAAGAAGTAACAGAAAAAGAATAATTGATACAGCAAAGAAATGTAAATAACATAGGGGCATATTATCAACATAGGCGATAAAAGTTTTGCAGCTTTTATCGGCAGAAATGTGTCGCTAAAGCCGCTTTTGCGGCAGAAAACTGCCGCTAAAACCGCTTTTGCAGCAGTTTTCTGCCGATAAAAACAGCAATAATTTTATTGGCTGTGTTCATAATATGCCCCTTAGTGTGCTTCAACTACACAGAGAAAGCATAATGAACAAGTAGTGAAAGAGTGATCAGTCAAAGACACTAAGAGTAATAGAGACGGAGTGAGTGAACAAGAGTGAGGAACTATGAGAAGAGAGGGACTGAGAAAAGGAGTGGAAGGAGTAGAGTAAGTAAGTAATAGAGAAAGGAATGAGGGAAGTAGCAAAGGCAGGAAAGTGAGGAAATGAAGCAGTGGAACTAATAGTAGTTAAATGTGATAGAAATGTAATGAAAAGAGTACAAAACATTTACCTTATAATTGTCGTTAACTTAGTCACTTGTTATTTTTATACTTTCAATCTGTGAAAGAGAGAACAAACATTTGAAAAATATTAAAACATGTATTTAAAAATTAGAAAAGACAAGGGAAAAGATTGAAGGACAAACAGTTTTTCAACAACTTTGACACTTATAGAAGCTTCTGCTTCTCCAGGCCCCCTACACAGTCCTAAAGATATACATTTTAAACTAACAGTATCTTGATGCAGATGAAGTGAGGCCTATCTTGGAACATGGTGCATCTTTTGCACTGCTGTTGTCTCACAAAAGTGACGCAATGGCAGCGCAAAAGAGGTGCACAATCATCATAAAACTGTTCCTAACATTTTAAATGATTGTTTCAGGATGGCAATAAGGTGTGTCCTATCCAGACGTTTGTTTCAGGTGAGGCCTACTCAGGGTTGCAGATCAAATTTAGCCTTGTTGAAGAGTACAGAGGAGATAATATATGTGAAGGCCTACCAATGAAGTAAGTCATGTCCACTTCACTCTTGAACAAAGGCCAGACCTCTTCTATGTCCGTGGACAGACCTAAACCTCATCTGCACAATGGCATTCGTAAACTTAGGAAACACAGGTGATGTAATTGAAAAATGTGGAGTTTCTTTTCCTCATTTCACAATCACATCACCTGTGTTTCCTTTGCTTAGGTATCTCATTGTGCAGATGTAGTCCAGCATATGAAAGAGTACGCACTGCATGCAACAACTTTGACACTTACTGAAGCCTCAGCTTCTCCATACCTCCTACACAGTCCTAATTATATACATTTTAAACTGACGGTATCTTGCTGGAAAAGAACTGAGGCGTATCTTACAACATGGTGCATCTTTTACACAAAAGTGACGGAACAGCGGCGTAAAAGAGGCACACAGCCTTCATAAAACTGCCCTTAACATTTTAAATGATTGTTTCTAGATGCTGATAAGGTGTAACCTATCCACAGATTTGTTTCAGGTAAGTCCAACTCAGGGTTGCAGATGAAATTTAGGCTTGTTGAAGAGTATAGAGGACATAATACATGTGCAGGCCTACTAATGAAGTGAGTCATGCCCACTGCACTCTTGAACAAATGTCAGACCTCCTCTGTCTCCTGGAACAGGCCTAAACCTCATCTACACAATGTGATGTGTAATGTTAGGAAACACAGGTAATATAATAGAAAAACGTGCAATTTTTTTTGCTCATTCCACAATCACATCACCTGTGTTTCCTTTGCTTAGGTATCTCATTGTGGAAATGTAGTCTATCATATGAAAGACTACGTAAAATGTGAGCACTGTATGCAACAACTTTGACACTTACAGAAGCCTCACCTTCTCCATGCCTCCTACACAGTTCTAAATGTACATCATAAATACAAACAGTACAGAATTAATTATACATGTTAAATGGTTTATTTTTGCTGTTCTCAGAATGTATCAAATTTCACTAAAAACAGTGAGTTAAAGGTATTCATCATATAACAGCGGGGAAAAAAAACACAATCAAAATGATTGTGTTTAAAAAACTCATATAACATACCCAATCAGAAATCAGAACTCCTCAAAAGTAACTTACTTTCCATGACGTCGAAGGATGTCCTATGAGCAGCTTACACTCGGTTGTGCTGTTTTTATTTTCAGCCCACCACTTTCTAAAAGAAAACCTCCATCGTTTTGAGAAATATGTTACATACAATAAATGACTTCTCGCTCTCTACCACACGTTTCCACAAGGCCAAATCATGTAAGAGCCATTTATAACTCTTGGAATTCTTGTAAGCAAATCCCGTCATTTTCTATTTCCGCAACTTTCAGAAAGAAAATGTTCAAGATCACTTTCACAATCCTAGACTAGTAATATCTTACCCTTCTTGCTCAGTCATGTTCTACATTTCCTATGACACTGATACTGCTTACTATGAAGCAGACTTACACTACCTCTATGACTACTACAATTATTTAATTCTCTACATCACTTTTAATCACAAAGCAATATAAAACAGTAGATAAAATTATATCAACCTCTAGAATCATTATACGCCAGTTACCTACCCTAAATTCTCTTTTCTGAAAACAGAAAGTAAGAATATTTTTAAGTAAAAAGGCAACATTGTATCGTATCCAAAACACATACAGTAAAGGGGACCCATGGGCAGTTTAATGACCAGCTCTGAATACATGCCCACCTAACAGTAATCACAAAAGAGTATCAGAGGGTCACGAGTGAGACAGGCAAAATTGTCAAAGACAGAACAGGTGTGGCGCTCCCACTAGCTATATGCCTAAGGGGCAAAAATTATAAAATGTGCCAGATCAAGATCAGTATCTGGTCTCTGGCTCCCATCAGTCACCACTCGGAACCGCCCTTCATCATTTGGGGCTCCGAGGACCAACACTGTACCAGATCTTGGTGTTCTAGCAGGAAGGGGTAAATCTTCCTGTTAGTCAGTAAGTGTTATTGTTATGGTTGAAACCATGTGTGTTGGTGAAGTGACAGACAGGGTTAACAAAAGTGCAGTGCAAGAAACAAACCAGAAAAGTGTAAGGGGGTGAATAAAATTGGTTTTAAGGAGCAAAAACTAATTTAATAAGGTATAACTCCTAGCACCAATATTAAAAATAGCTACGACAGGGTGAATTTATAACCTGTCTAGTGGTGTGACGTGGTCGACATGTTTCAGCAAGATTGGCCACTAGCCTTGCTTTCTTCAGGACCTATTAAATACAGCTACTGCATACAAAGAAACCCAACGTGAGAAAAGTAAAATGTAGTGTAGGAACGACACAGAGAAGTCACCTGAACCTCCAGGTAGTGTCTGTTCCAGATCTCTTCATACACTCAGCAGTGGGCTGAAATAAAAAATTTAAAAGATATGGCGTGAGCTACTCCCCCCATACATCTGTCTGAGACAAACCTGTCTAGTATACCTTGTGCAATAGATCCACATAGGTGTGGTCCACGATTTGGACTCTGAGCAGGCGCATTGACCTTGTTAGTGAAAAATACAAATAGTGGAAATTGAAGCATTTCAAGTTTCACAGGGTACTTCTTACCTGATTAGTAAGAAGTGTACACCTCACCTCGCCTGGCTGCGGCTCAGGACTGGTGAAGCACCGCTCTAAAAAAAGGTGGATAAATTCAAAAAAGAATCATCTACCGTATCATGACTGGATTTGATCAATGAGAGCACATGTCATCGCTAGATGTTAGCAGTTAGAGAGTGGCGGTAAAACATGTCATGACCGCTTTTACCCGGAGAATATATCATATTACTTGTTACCTTTAGTTACAGGACCCCTTGCCCACTAAGTCATGCCCAAATGTAGGAACATCTAATGTCCGTACTATTGGCGAAAAAACAGCGTGCCCCATGAGGGAAGGACTGCAATGGTATGGAACAAGAAGACTCAAAGGAGCCCGTTCGTAACAGACCGCATGCTCAAGAATGCATGGTTAGGCTCTAAGAGCGCAAGCTGTAGCTCTAATAACGCTGCGCGCCCTCACCTATCCGTCGGTACTTCTTAGCGGCATCTGTGCCGTCTGGGGAGGTGCCGGCGGTGTGTTGTGGAAGAGAATATATAACGCGTGCCCTCATTGGTCCCTGACGTTCACGTGACGCGCTAAGGAGTGCGTCACGCATCAATGATACAACGAAGGCTCTGGTAGGTGCAGTGTCCCGGCTAGGTAGCCAATAGCAGGCTAAGTCGATGTAAACAAAGAACTTAGCTGAATCCTTCGAGACTTGAAGTCAAAGTTCTACAAATTTGTATAATCTGCCGAGATTCTGAATATAATTACCGCACAGGTGGAGTAGATGGCATCGTCTGGGACACCTTCGTTTCAAACGGGGCTGGCCATAACAATGAGATCCTAGGTCTCGCAACGAAAATAGTCACAAGCAAAATGTCAAAAAGTCATATGAAATTGGTCACCAGTTTGTCATGCAGGAAGACATAGCGGGCAACAGGAAAAGTGTTGGTATATAAATATACAGCGTATTCTCCCAGGAGTATAACTAGGGACGATACAGATGTCACATTGGCTTCAACTACACTGGCTTAGAGCTGTGGATGCATTAGATGACCATAAGGGCTAATAGCCACTCTAAGTCAAAGGCAACAGGGAGAAGATTTAAAACAGGGAGATGATTTAAAACGAGGACCAAGGGATGTCATCATTCAGCCCCGTACGGTCAGTCCCCAACCTTAGTACCCATTTCTGTTCTTTCTTATGCAGAAAATCGCTCACATTCCATCCCATGTCACAAATGTTTATATATATATATACCAACACTTTTCCTGTTGCCCGCTATGTCTTCCTGCATGACAAACTGGTGACCAATTTCATATGACTTTTTGACATTTTGCTTGTGACTATTTTCGTTGCGAGACCTAGGATCTCATTGTTATGGCCAGCCCCGTTTGAAACGAAGGTGTCCCAGACGATGCCATCTACTCCACCTGTGCGGTAATTATATTCAGAATCTCGGCAGATTATACAAATTTGTAGAACTTTGACTTCAAGTCTCGAAGGATTCAGCTAAGTTCTTTGTTTACATCGACTTAGCCTGCTATTGGCTACCTAGCCGGGACACTGCACCTACCAGAGCCTTCGTTGTATCATTGATGCGTGACGCACTCCTTAGCGCGTCACGTGAACGTCAGGGACCAATGAGGGCACGCGTTATATATTCTCTTCCACAACACACCGCCGGCACCTCCCCAGACGGCACAGATGCCGCTAAGAAGTACCGACGGATAGGTGAGGGCGCGCAGCGTTATTAGAGCTACAGCTTGCGCTCTTAGAGCCTAACCATGCATTCTTGAGCATGCGGTCTGTTACGAACGGGCTCCTTTGAGTCTTCTTGTTCCATACCATTGCAGTCCTTCCCTCATGGGGCACGCTGTTTTTTCGCCAATAGTACGGACATTAGATGTTCCTACATTTGGGCATGACTTAGTGGGCAAGGGGTCCTGTAACTAAAGGTAACAAGTAATATGATATATTCTCCGGGTAAAAGCGGTCATGACATGTTTTACCGCCACTCTCTAACTGCTAACATCTAGCGATGACATGTGCTCTCATTGATCAAATCCAGTCATGATACGGTAGATGATTCTTTTTTGAATTTATCCACCTTTTTTTAGAGCGGTGCTTCACCAGTCCTGAGCCGCAGCCAGGCGAGGTGAGGTGTACACTTCTTACTAATCAGGTAAGAAGTACCCTGTGAAACTTGAAATGCTTCAATTTCCACTATTTGTATTTTTCACTAACAAGGTCAATGCGCCTGCTCAGAGTCCAAATCGTGGACCACACCTATGTGGATCTATTGCACAAGGTATACTAGACAGGTTTGTCTCAGACAGATGTATGGGGGGAGTAGCTCACGCCATATCTTTTAAATTTTTTATTTCAGCCCACTGCTGAGTGTATGAAGAGATCTGGAACAGACACTACCTGGAGGTTCAGGTGACTTCTCTGTGTCGTTCCTACACTACATTTTACTTTTCTCACGTTGGGTTTCTTTGTATGCAGTAGCTGTATTTAATAGGTCCTGAAGAAAGCAAGGCTAGTGGCCAATCTTGCTGAAACATGTCGACCACGTCACACCACTAGACAGGTTATAAATTCACCCTGTCGTAGCTATTTTTAATATTGGTGCTAGGAGTTATACCTTATTAAATTAGTTTTTGCTCCTTAAAACCAATTTTATTCACCCCCTTACACTTTTCTGGTTTGTTTCTTGCACTGCACTTTTGTTAACCCTGTCTGTCACTTCACCAACACACATGGTTTCAACCATAACAATAACACTTACTGACTAACAGGAAGATTTACCCCTTCCTGCTAGAACACCAAGATCTGGTACAGTGTTGGTCCTCGGAGCCCCAAATGATGAAGGGCGGTTCCGAGTGGTGACTGATGGGAGCCAGAGACCAGATACTGATCTTGATCTGGCACATTTTATAATTTTTGCCCCTTAGGCATATAGCTAGTGGGAGCGCCACACCTGTTCTGTCTTTGACAATTTTGCCTGTCTCACTCGTGACCCTCTGATACTCTTTTGTGATTAACATTGTATCGTAGTCAAATGGCAATAATTTCCGAAACAGCAAATTTTTTTACATTTTATATAAGCTGTGTAATAAGCGGATCTTGTCAAATGTCCATCATGCCATATAATAGCTGCAGTTACAAATATTCTTCCTAAAATTAACGACTGTGTAGCCACAACATTTGTAATTAAAGTTGAAGACTTACTTTCATCAGGTTTATATACTTGGATTTTTAAAATGACATTAGAATCAAAAGTTTGGACCAATAATCTAGACAGCATCGCAGACTTACATTCCCTCTACTCCATGTTTTGATTCGCTGCTTGAATTAGCTTATAAAAAAGAAACAGTTTTTCTGAACTCATTCAAAGTGCAGTTATTTTTCCATGACGTCAAGTGTTATGGTAAGAAGACCGTTTGCTTTGGGAAATACTCTGTTGTCCCTCAACTAATCTGTGCCCACCACTTTCTGTAAGAAAATCTTCTTTTTTTCCAGGAACTATTTAATACTCAAAAATAACTTATGTCTCTGTACTACACTTATCCTCAAGGCCAAATTGTGTAGGAGCCATTAGAACCTCTTGAAATTCCTCAGAGCACATCCCGAGATTCTTTCCCTAAAATTTTGGTTTTAAAAACACCACGTAAGAATTTTTAAGGTCATACGGCAATTTTTTTTTTAAAGTTAAAACAGAATCGTTGCAGAATGACCAGCCGTTTCTAGACTTTAAATAAGCTGTGTAATGTCCTGATGTTATTGAAGGACCGTCATGATATATAATTGCTGCAGTTACAAAAGTCCTTCCTGATATTGACAACTGTGAAGCCACAAAATTTTTCATTAAAGTTGTCAATTTTGTTCCATCAGGCCTACATCGTTGGAACATTAAAATGACATACTGGCCATATGTTTGTATAAATAATGTTGACATCATTTCAGATTTACATTGGCTACACTCCATGTTGTGATCAGCTGCTTTTACTAGCTTATTAAAGGACACTGATTTACTGTCTGGCAAAGTTAAATATATAAATCTTTCTGAGTCTACACTAGTAGTACTTGATACCCTACAGTTCTCGCAGTCAAGCTGCCATTGATAAGAAAGCCCAAACAGGTGATCTACATCTACACCTTCAGCATGCAATACATCAAGCATATACATTAAAAACTCCTGACAATCTTGCTGAATATTTTGAGAGAATTGTGTTTGACCTGAACATCTGTCTAACAGATTTCGAATTTCAGACACACTTTCTATTTTTGTTCTATCAGTGCTACATTTCTCTAACACAGAATTTAACAAACTGCAAAATCTGTGATCCGAATTGACCACAATCTCTTCTTTTACATTTTCTAGAGAAAACAAAACATTAACCACTACATTAGCATAGCAGTTGACACCAGAACTGTTTTCAAATTGAAAATCAACAACATCTTCAACAGAATCCATTTTCTTTCTGCTTATAATTTCAGGTTCATCAACTTTTCGTCTTTTTGCTACAACCTCCCTAGTATTGGTCACATTTCTTCGTTTCCGGCCTACCACACGTTTCTCAAACAAAGGATATTGAGGCAAATGTGGCGCATACTCTCTTCTTAACCTATTGTATTCCTTAACACAATCTAGATCCGCACAAATGTTTGTGACATCACACTCAATCAAGTACAATCCCGATAAAGTTCTAACTCGTGACAATGCCACATATGCCATACCCTCCTTGAACACAGAACTGCCAATATTCACCAATGCACTGTCTACACTTAAACCTTGTGATTTATGGATTGTCACCGCATATGCCAAGCAAACAGGAAACTGCTTACGGCGAACATATAAGTCTTTTACAAGCAAAAAGTCTAGCAGAGCAACGACCAATTAGCTGTACTTCCTCAATGCCATCAAATTTAATTTTTAAAAATTCTATTCCATCTCTATTTCTGTATTTCACAAAATCAACAACATTACCCATTGATCCATTTACCAGACCTCTTTCAACATGTAAATTCCTTCTTAAAATTATACGGCAATTTAAGCACACATTCAGAGTCTTTTCAAAACCTGCAGTTTTAGATATAGTCTTCTCTAATGAATCCAATTTTGCTTCAAATTCTCAGACAAAATAATTGTTGATCCCATATGCTCTACTCTGTCAATAGCTTCCAGTTTCACAATCTCTTGGTTTTCTAAATGCAACATTTTGTTGTTGAAGATGGCACATTCTGCAAGAGTTGGCATCAAACATATTCCAGATTTCTTCTCAGTAATTTTCTGAAAAATATTCTCAGGCACAACGTCTTGTTCCGGATATAAATTTGACAGTAATCGTGCATGTAAAGCTTCTTTCCCATGCTCGGTCACTTTTCCAATTCTAACATCTTGTAGAATATTCTTGTAAACTTCATCCTTCGCCTGACGCATATTTTCATGCAGTTCAGCATAATTGAAGTTTAACCATATATTGACGTTGCCAATGCTCCCTAGGCACTTCCTGGTATCTTCATGCGTGAGCATTTTGAACACAGGTTGTCCTTTCACTGGTGTCAGCTGCAGAAGATCTCCGAAAACAATGATGTGTTTGCCACCAAATAACACATCATACTCTGTTTTAAGAACTTCTTGCATTCTCAAATGCACAAAGGCAAGCATGACATTGGAAACCATGCTTACTTCGTCAATGATAAGAAGTTTCATTTTCCTCAAGACTCTTGAAACTTCACAACAAGCATCTCCAGATAGCTTGTGGTATTGTAATTTGTTATCATGCTCCAATGGCAGCATCAGTAGACGATGCAAAGTAATACCTTTAATGTTATGTGCTGCCAGTCCAGTTGGAGCGGTGACAACACAAGACAGCGATGACTCAGTCCTTTCCTTCAAATAACATGAAATTGCTTTAATGAGGAAACTCTTTCCAGTTCCCGCTTCTCCACTCACGTACAGTCGGACAGGCTTCAACGACGTACATGAGCACTCTTTCTTCTCATGACTTAATCCATGATCAATTTGCTTGGTAACTTCTTCATATATTTTCCTCTGCTCAACGTTGAGTTGTCTTTCCAAGTCTTCTAAGTTAACCGCATCCTCCTGAGCATGTGCGATGGCTCTTTCCACTTCATTCATGGCAGTGGCAGCTTCATTTTCGATAACAGGTCCTCCTAGTGGATCCTGACTCAATGAAACAGAACTCTGACTGTCCTGAGAACTGTCTCTGGCAATCTCGGCTGCAATCGTTGCTTCCTGCTCGATTTCCGCGTTCAACATTTCTACATATTTGGGAAAAGCAGGACATTCTATGGTCTCCTTGGCGGCAGTGAAAGAGTCTTCGTAACAGAGGAAATCTCCAAGCAGTTCCTCTTCTGCACGCCAAGGCTTGAAAAGTTGCAAAAGTGCTAAATAGAAAAACTCCTTTTTTTCAGGAGATTCGCCACTCATTTTTCGATGGTTTACCAAGGGGCATTTTCTTTGCTTGACCAGACATCCCTCACTTCCAATTACAGCATACACTCCTTTATCAATATCTTCTTTGATGTTCCTCTTGAATATGTAATTTTGTAGAACCTCATACAGACAAACATTCTCAAGGTGACTGCTTCGATTTGGATAATATGTATCCAACATGTTGGTCTTCAAAATGTCAGTACTGTTTGGCTCCTTTTCCGCCAAATACTCAATTTCCCACACAGGTTTCAGAACTCGATTACGCGTTGCAGCAAGACCAAGACTCACCCAAACGATACTCCTAGATTTGGCATAGAGACTTGCTGAAGACAACCGGTCAGAACATTCGTAAGCTCCTATTTCTCGATGCGACAACATCTTCAGACTGAAACTGTACAACTTCTTACTGAGGCTCTTTTCATGGGAAATGTCCTCCCACATATCCTTCAATTCTGTCTTTTCTTTTTTGGTGATGTAAGATGTCACATACCGAGCCACAGCCATACAGTTATCAGCCACAAACTGTATATCCATGTTAGCATTCCACATGGACAAAATCACTGGGTTGTAGTCGTTGATGTACTTGGACTCTTCATTCCTCTTCAAATTGTATGTGTTTTTAGGTGATTTCTTCATCACATTATGTCGCAGCGAAGACATCAAACTGTTCACTCTTCCTTTAGAAATCACCGGTCGTGGAAAGGCGAAACGACATTTGGTGTAGAACTTGTCCTTGTTTCTGAATTTACGACGACAGTACTTTCCGCAACGATGGCTTTGGAAGCGTAGAACTTGTTCTCTTAGGCTTTTGTCCTCCTTTGCGTTTGGAACAGCACATGTAGAATACTGTTCTATGAAACTCATCACTAAGTCTTCTGGATCTGTTCCAAATGTAGGTGCATCCTTGATCCACAGCAGCATATGTATATGAGGAGCACCTCTTGCTTGGTACTCCTTTCTCCAGAAGAAATCCAACACCTCTCCAAGAGGTGGATTCTTCTTATTCATGATGAAAGACATCATAGCTTCAAATCTATGATTGAAGTACCTGCATACATTCACTGGATCCAAAGAGCACAGTTCTCCGGGTGTCTTGAATTCGATGTTTACGATGTTTCCATTTGCCTCTCGTAGAAATTCAAGTAAGTCTTCCCAGCCATACTCGGCACAGCTCAGAGTGAGGAACCATGTGGGAGTTCCTAAGTTCCTCAGCATACATTTTAAATCACCATGACGACGGTACCAGTACTCATTAGTACCACGCTGACACGCCATGAGATTAATCAGGTGACAATCCAAAATACTGTCTTGGACATTGACTTTATCCATAAAGTCACTTGCCGAGATGTTTTGCATCTGTATACCACTTTTCAAGATGTGGTTCACTGCATATGACAGTCCAGACAGATCGCTTTCAAACAGGAGATGAAACAAATAGGGAATGCATTGTCGAAACCTAGCATCTTCTGCATACAATCGTAAAGTCAGGTATTCAGAAGCAGGAATTTGATGAGGTCGCTCATCATATCTTCCTCCTTGACCTGTTGGAAATAGCTGTGGGAAACACCGAGCTTCCAAACTTTCCTCCCAGACCCTAATGGGACTCCCTTTGGCTTGTTTCATTTGAAACAACTCAATAGCATTCCCCATGACTTCCTTGGAATGCAAAGGATGAACACTATAATGTTCATATATTTCTTAACTTTTAGAGGGTTCTACTTTCTCAATTTGACCAGCACACAAATCGCTATCCTCTTCCTCACTTACTTCCTCTTCTACAACATATACATTCTTATAGTACTTATTATTTTTTTTCAAATACAATGGTGCCTTTTTGACTTTCCTAACATCTACTAAATCTTGCCATATTTTCTTATTCTTTGTCGGAACCCCATTAACTAAGATAACCAGAGGTTCCTCTTCCACTTTTTCTACTCCAATTGTGTTAATGTTTTTCTTCAAATCTAGAGGCAAATAAACAACTCTTCCCTTTAATCCTCTCTGTAAATCTGATGGAGGCAATTTCCCTGTCTTTGGCTCCATTCTTACAATAGCCTGAAAGGGATGGATACTTTGAATCAAAATAGATTCATAAGTATTTAAATCCTTCAATTCAGAAGGAATCTCAACCAATTCCAGATTATTATGAACCGCTCTAGCAGGCATCTGGTTTTGATTTAATTTATTACAACAGTAAGTACACACACGTTGATCCGATCCCAAATCAAAACAATTTTCTACCATCAAGTATGTTGCGAAATCCTTCCATTCACTATTATTTTCCCTTTCACTTTTTGCATATAAATCCACTAACTTAGTCTGATTCTTATAATAAGTGCGTCGACAACACACACAAGTGAAATTAGGCCTCTTACTTGATTTCACCTGAAACGTGGCAATTTCCTTCTGAAAATTATCTGTACTGGAAACCTGTACACTATCTTCCACATTACCCTCTTCTTCTGGGTCAATTTCAACATTCTCCTCTTTACTTCCAAAGTAACAAAACTCAATTTCTTCACACATATTCTTCACATCTATTGCAGAACCATGCAAAAGAGCAGCGCATAATTGTTTAAGCATAACTGCTGGACTCTTAGCATAATACAACATTCTAACTAATTTCCTCACTTTATTATGATGCACTGCTAGCATCCTGAAATGATGAAAAACACTCTGGCATACTCTCCTGGAAAGACAAGCCAGTGAATGACCATGCAAACCTGTCACTTCTCTCACTCTGCAAGGATCTAATTCTTGCAACAACTTCATTTTCTGCTTCAAACTTTTCTTATTAAATGTCCGTACAAAATCACAAAGCAAATTGATGGAATCCTGTCGCACACTGCAAATACTACTACACTTCCAGGTGTACACAGGTCCCTTAGGACGTCTTCCTAAAACCTCATTACCTAACATCTCTTCTGCCTCTGTTGTCACAAGTTTTTCTTTTTCAACTGGACAACCATCTTTCACCTCATAAGCTCGACCGCTGGTGGCAACTGCATGCACCAAATCATTATCCTGGAAATAACTCTCCTCATTGAAAAATGCCTTACAACTTGAACTATGCATCCATTCTCCGGAAAAAACTTCACAAAAATTACTACGATTAACTATTCTCTTCCATCTACTATTTCTTTTGAAATCATAAATTGCCTTGTTTAGCTTCCTAATTCTATTGATTATCAAAATAAATAACTTTCGTTTAATTTCAAATGCCTGATCAATATCTTTCTCAACTTTTTTTTTTCTCTTATAAAAAACAACTTTCTGTTGACCTTTCTTAATATTTTTTAACAAATTGCCAATTATCCTGTTGCGGAACATTCGTTTACGAATGTCCCTAAGCTGTTGTTTCCTTCTACTATCATGCACAGAGTTATCTCTTGCTCTAGCAGTAACATTTTTGACTGGCCTTTCCTTTCCGTTTAAATTGCTTCTCTTTTTCTGGACATTTTCTGTAGTACTACTTTTTTTTCTAGAAATGTTTCTTATGAATGTTTTCGTGGTCTTACCCGGTGCTTTCTTGGTCACTTGACGATTTTTTATTGTAGAGGACTGCTGCAGTAAATGATGGACCTGCTGTCTTTGACGTTTTGTAGCCTTTCTCATTCTATCCTTAGTTGGCATTCTCAAAATTTGAAATGATCTGCAATTGAATCTGTGGTAAAATATAATAAATTTTTTTATTAACCACTATTACCAAACAGTAAATCAATAACAGTCATCAAAAACTTAACACACTACTTGACATTTTTACATAGAATATTTTTTAGTGCTTTGGCAAATTTAGAATACACAAATATCAGAAAAGAAATGCAATTCTTTTTCATTTTACCTGTCCTGTTTTATATGTGAATCTGATCTAATTTTATGAGCATATTTTAATATTTTATTGAAGACACTACACATAACCTGTTTTTGAAGGTGTGTTTAATTTTAAATGAAACGGTTTACATCCGTGCCGCATTATTGTAAATTTTAAAAATAAATGTTTATAGTTCCATAGGCTCAAGCAGGTCAGCTTCCCACCCTATGTCATACAATTCTGACAAATCGGCATCCTCATCATGTTCTTCATCATCCTCAGGATTTAAATCATCCAAGGGATCTACTTCCACTGACGTTTCAATTACAAGTTCAATGATGAGGTCGAGATCAACTGATTGCTGATTGTCACTCATGGTTGATGTTGTCGTTATCTTTAAAGAAAGAGAACAACAATGAGATGTTGCAGAGTAAGAGACAAATCTCAGAGATTATAATAGTAAAATTGTTTAACAAGAGTAACATTTTGCAGCTATTATTTAGCCATGTCCAGCGATGCTGAGGAGGTGAGGCCTATGTCCAACTTTTCAGTGAACAGGACTCATCTCTTCTTAACCTTGGATAAGCCTCACCGACTCTGTGTCCCCTGCTCATACTTAAATGTACAGGGGCAGATTTATGCTAAGTGGCGCATCCCCACGGATGCACCAGTTAATGTGCACCGCTGCACTGCCACCCATAGTGTGCCGCATTTACAATGTGGAGCACCATTGAGCAAAAACAGCACAGATGCGTCACACATCTGTGCCGCAAAAGCAGCACATTGCAGGAATCTTGCATAAGCGCGACATGTCTACTGCAATGCACAGGAGGAAGCCTCACATTGCATGGGGCATCACTTCTTATGCCTGTTTCAAACAGGCGTAAGGATTTGATTCAGCAATGCTATAAAGCTGACTCAGTGAAATCTTCTAAATTTCACTGTGTTAGTTTTACAGGGCTTTCATGCAAATTAATGCATACCTTGCAACAAAACACCTATATGAAAACTGACGCAGGTTTCATGTGGCACAGGACTTTACAGCATAACACATCTGCCTAGATGCATCAAGTTGTAAATATGTCGCCACATAGCAAATCTTTTGCACCGCCGCTGCGTCACAAAAGTGACGCAAAAGAGACATACACCTATCATAAATCTGTCCCTAACATTTTAAATGATTGATTCAAGATTACGATAAAGTGTGGCCTATCCAGAGGTTTGTTTGAGGTGAGGCCTACTCAGGGTTGCAGATGAAATTTACGCTTGTTGAAGAGTACAGAGGAGATAATACATGTGAAGGCCTACCAATGAAGTAAGTCATATCCACTTCACTCTTGAACAAAGGCCAGATCTCTTCTGTGTCCGTGGACAGGCCTAAACCTCATCTGCACAATGTCATTCGGAAACTTAGGAAACACAGGTGATGTAATTGAAAAATGTGGAGTTTCTTTTCCTCATTTCACAATCACATCACCTGTGTTTCCTTTGCTTAGGTATCTCATAGTGCAGATGGAGTCTAGCATATCAAAGAGTACACAGAATTTCAGTAGTGTATACAACAATTTTGACATTTACAGAAGATTCAGCTTCTTATCTTGTTGGAGATGAAGTGAGACCTGTCTTGCAACATGGTGCATCTTTTGCATCACTGCTGCATCGGTTTCATGTGGCACGGGACTTTACAGCATGACACATCTGCCTAGATGCATCAAGTTGAAAATATGTCGCCACATAGCAAATCTTTTGCACCGCCGCTGCGTCACAAAAGTGACGCACAGTGACGCAAAAGAGGCATACACCTATCATAAATCTGTCCCTAACATTTTAAATGATTGATTCAGGATGACAATAAGGTGTGGCCTATCCAGAGGTTTGTTTAAGGTGAGGCCTACTCAGGGTTGCAGATGAAATTTACGCTTGTTGAAGAGTACAGAGGAGATAATACATGTGAAGGCCTACCAATGAAGTAAGTCATGTCCACTTCACTCTTGAACAAAGGCCAGACCTCTTCTGTGTCCGTGGACAGACCTAAACCTCATCTACACAATGTCATTCGTAAACTTAGGAAACACAGGTGATGTAATTGAAAAATGTGGAGTTTCTTTTCCTCATTTCACAATCACATCACCTGTGTTTCCTTTGCTTAGGTATCTCATAGTGCAGATGGACTCTAGCATATCAAAGAGTACACATAAGTTGAGCAGTGTATACAACAATTTTGACATTTACAGAAGATTCAGCTTCTTATCTTGTTGGAGATGAAATGAGGCCTGTCTTGCAACATGGTGCATGTTTTGCATCACTGCTGCATCGGTTTCATGTGGCACGGGACTTTACAGCATGACACATCTGCCTAGATGCATCAAGTTGTAAATATGTCGCCACATAGCAAATATTTTGCACCGCCGCTGCGTCACAAAAGTCACACACAGTGACGCAAAATAAGCTTACACCTATCATAAATCTGTCCCTAACATTTTAAATGATTGATTCAGGATGACGATAAAGTGTGGCCTATCCAGAGGTTTGTTTGAGGTGAGGCCTACTCAGGGTTGCAGATGAAATTTACGCTTGTTGAAGAGTACAGAGGAGATAATACATGGGTAGGCCTACCAATGAAGTAAGTCATGTCCACTTCACTCTTGAACAAAGGCCAGACCTTTTCTGTATCCGTGGACAGACCTAAACCTCATCTGCACAATGTCATTCGTAAACTTAGGAAACACAGGTGATGTAATTGAAAAATGTGGAGTTTCTTTTCCTCATTTCACAATCACATCACCTGTGTTTCCTTTGCTTAGGTATCTCATAGTGCAGATGGACTCTAGCATATCAAAGAGTACACATAAGTTGAGCAGTGTATACAACAATTTTGACATTTACAGAAGATTCAGCTTCTTATCTTGTTGGAGATGAAATGAGGCCTGTCTTGCAACATGGTGCATGTTTTCCATCACTGCTGCATCGGTTTCATGTGGCACGGGACTTTACAGCATGACACATCTGCCTAAATGCATCAAGTTGTAAATATGTCACCACATAGCAAATCTTTTGCACCGCCGCTGCGTCACAAAAGTGACGCACAGTGACGCAAAAGAGGCATACACCTATCATAAATCTGTCCCTAACATTTTAAATGATTGATTCAGGATGACGATAAGGTGTGGCCTATCCAGAGGTTTGTTTAAGGTGAGGCCTACTCAGGGTTGCAGATGAAATTTACGCTTGTTGAAGAGTACAGAGGAGATAATACATGTGAAGGCCTACCAATGAAGTAAGTCATATCCACTTCACTCTTGAACAAAGGCCAGACCTCTTCTGTGTCCGTGGACAGACCTAAACCTCATCTGCACAATGTCATTCGTAAACTTAGGAAACACAGGTGATGTAATTGAAAAATGTGGAGTTTCTTTTCCTCATTTCACGATCACATCACCTGTGTTTCCTTTGCTTAGGTATCTCATAGTGCAGATGGACTCTAGCATATCAAAGAGTACACAGAATTTCAGTAGTGTATACAACAATTTTGACATTTACAGAAGAGTCAGCTTCTTATCTTGTTGGAGATGAAGTGAGACCTGTCTTGCAACATGGTGCATCTTTTGCATCACTGCTGCATCGGTTTCATGTGGCACGGGACTTTACAGCATGACACATCTGCCTAGATGCATCAAGTTGAAAATATGTCGCCACATAGCAAATCTTTTGCACCGCCGCTGCGTCACAAAAGTGACGCACAGTGACGCAAAAGAGGCATACACCTATCATAAATCTGTCCCTAACATTTTAAATGATTGATTCAGGATGACGATAAGGTGTGGCCTATCCAGAGGTTTGTTTAAGGTGAGGCCTACTCAGGGTTGCAGATGAAATTTACGCTTGTTGAAGAGTACAGAGGAGATAATACATGTGAAGGCCTACCAATGAAGTAAGTCATGTCCACTTCACTCTTGAACAAAGGCCAGACCTCTTCTGTGTCCGTGGACAGACCTAAACCTCATCTACACAATGTCATTCGTAAACTTAGGAAACACAGGTGATGTAATTGAAAAATGTGGAGTTTCTTTTCCTCATTTCACAATCACATCACCTGTGTTTCCTTTGCTTAGGTATCTCATAGTGCAGATGGACTCTAGCATATCAAAGAGTACACATAAGTTGAGCAGTGTATACAACAATTTTGACATTTACAGAAGATTCAGCTTCTTATCTTGTTGGAGATGAAATGAGGCCTGTCTTGCAACATGGTGCATGTTTTGCATCACTGCTGCATCGGTTTCATGTGGCACGGGACTTTACAGCATGACACATCTGCCTAGATGCATCAAGTTGTAAATATGTCGCCACATAGCAAATATTTTGCACCGCCGCTGCGTCACAAAAGTCACACACAGTGACGCAAAATAAGCTTACACCTATCATAAATCTGTCCCTAACATTTTAAATGATTGATTCAGGATGACGATAAAGTGTGGCCTATCCAGAGGTTTGTTTGAGGTGAGGCCTACTCAGGGTTGCAGATGAAATTTACGCTTGTTGAAGAGTACAGAGGAGATAATACATGGGTAGGCCTACCAATGAAGTAAGTCATGTCCACTTCACTCTTGAACAAAGGCCAGACCTTTTCTGTATCCGTGGACAGACCTAAACCTCATCTGCACAATGTCATTCGTAAACTTAGGAAACACAGGTGATGTAATTGAAAAATGTGGAGTTTCTTTTCCTCATTTCACAATCACATCACCTGTGTTTCCTTTGCTTAGGTATCTCATAGTGCAGATGGACTCTAGCATATCAAAGAGTACACATAAGTTGAGCAGTGTATACAACAATTTTGACATTTACAGAAGATTCAGCTTCTTATCTTGTTGGAGATGAAATGAGGCCTGTCTTGCAACATGGTGCATGTTTTCCATCACTGCTGCATCGGTTTCATGTGGCACGGGACTTTACAGCATGACACATCTGCCTAAATAAATCAAGTTGTAAATATGTCACCACATAGCAAATCTTTTGCACCGCCGCTGCGTCACAAAAGTGACGCACAGTGACGCAAAAGAGGCATACACCTATCATAAATCTGTCCCTAACATTTTAAATGATTGATTCAGGATGACGATAAGGTGTGGCCTATCCAGAGGTTTGTTTAAGGTGAGGCCTACTCAGGGTTGCAGATGAAATTTACGCTTGTTGAAGAGTACAGAGGAGATAATACATGTGAAGGCCTACCAATGAAGTAAGTCATATCCACTTCACTCTTGAACAAAGGCCAGACCTCTTCTGTGTCCGTGGACAGACCTAAACCTCATCTGCACAATGTCATTCGTAAACTTAGGAAACACAGGTGATGTAATTGAAAAATGTGGAGTTTATTTTCCTCATTTCACAATCACATCACCTGTGTTTCCTTTGCTTAGGTATCTCATAGTGCAGATGGACTCTAGCATATCAAAGAGTACACATAAGTTGAGCAGTGTATACAACAATTTTGACATTTACAGAAGATTCAGCTTATCTTGTTGGAGATTAAATGAGGCCTGTCTTGCAACATGGTGCATCTTTTGCATCACTGCTGCATCGGTTTCATGTGGCACGGGACTTTACAGCATGACACATCTGCCTAAATGCATCAAGTTGTAAATATGTCACCACATAGCAAATATTTTGCACCGCCGCTGCGTTACAAAAGTCACACACAGTGACGCAAAATAAGCTTACACCTATCATAAATCTGTCCCTAACATTTTAAATGATTGATTCAGGATGACGATAAAGTGTGGCCTATCCAGAGGTTTGTTTGAGGTGAGGCCTACTCAGGGTTGCAGATGAAATTTACGCTTGTTGAAGAGTACAGAGGAGATAATACATGTGAAAACCTACCAATGAAGTAAGTCATGTCCACTTCACTCTTGAACAAAGGCCAGACCTTTTCTGTATCCGTGGACAGACCTAAACCTCATCTGCACAATGTCATTCGTAAACTTAGGAAACACAGGTGATGTAATTGAAAAATGTGGAGTTTCTTTTCCTCATTTCACAATCACATCACCTGTGTTTCCTTTGCTTAGGTATCTCATAGTGCAGATGGACTCTAGCATATCAAAGAGTACACATAAGTTGAGCAGTGTATACAACAATTTTGACATTTACAGAAGATTCAGCTTCTTATCTTGTTGGAGATGAAATGAGGCCTGTCTTGCAACATGGTGCATGTTTTCCATCACTGCTGCATCGGTTTCATGTGGCACGGGACTTTACAGCATGACACATCTGCCTAGATGCATCAAGTTGTAAATATGTCCCCACATAGCAAATATTTTGCACCGCCGCTGCGTCACAAAAGTCACACACAGTGACGCAAAATAAGCTTACACCTATCATAAATCTGTCCCTAACATTTTAAATGATTGATTCAGGATGACGATAAAGTGTGGCCTATCCAGAGGTTTGTTTGAGGTGAGGCCTACTCAGGGTTGCAGATGAAATTTACGCTTGTTGAAGAGTACAGAGGAGATAATACATGTGAAGGCCTACCAATGAAGTAAGTCATGTCCACTTCACTCTTGAACAAAGGCCAGACCTTTTCTGTATCCGTGGACAGACCTAAACCTCATCTGCACAATGTCATTCGTAAACTTAGGAAACACAGGTGATGTAATTGAAAAATGTGGAGTTTCTTTTCCTCATTTCACAATCACATCACCTGTGTTTCCTTTGCTTAGGTATCTCATAGTGCAGATGAACTCTAGCATATCAAAGAGTACACATAAGTTGAGCAGTGTATACAACAATTTTGACATTTACAGAGGATTCAGCTTCTTATCTTGTTGGAGATGAAATGAGGCCTGTCTTGCAACATGGTGCATGTTTTCCATCACTGCTGCATCGGTTTCATGTGGCACGGGACTTTACAGCATGACACATCTGCCTAGATGCATCAAGTTGTAAATATGTCGCCACATAGCAAATATTTTGCACCGCCGCTGCGTCACAAAAGTCACACACAGTGACGCAAAATAAGCTTACACCTATCATAAATGTGTCCCTAACATTTTAAATGATTGATTCAGGATGACGATAAAGTGTGGCCTATCCAGAGGTTTGTTTAAGGTGAGGCCTACTCAGGGTTGCAGATGAAATTTACGCTTGTTGAAGAGTACAGAGGAGATAATACATGTGAAGGCCTACCAATGAAGTAAGTCATATCCACTTCACTCTTGAACAAAGGCCAGACCTCTTCTGTGTCCGTGGACAGACCTAAACCTCATCTGCACAATGTCATTCGTAAACTTAGGAAACACAGGTGATGTAATTGAAAAATGTGGAGTTTCTTTTCCTCATTTCACAATCACATCACCTGTGTTTCCTTTGCTTAGGTATCTCATAGTGCAGATGGACTCTAGCATATCAAAGAGTACACATAAGTTGAGCAATGTATACAACAATTTTGACATTTACAGAAGATTCAGCTTCTTATCTTGTTGGAGATGAAATGAGGCCTGTCTTGCAACATGGTGCATGTTTTCCATCACTGCTGCATCGGTTTCATGTGGCACGGGACTTTACAGCATGACACATCTGCCTAGATGCATCAAGTTGTAAATATGTCCCCACATAGCAAATATTTTGCACCGCCGCTGCGTCACAAAAGTGACGCACAGTGACGCAAAAGAGGCATACACCTATCATAAATCTTTTTTTTTTAAGCCCTTGCTCCATTTTTAGATCACTTTTAACATGGCTATGTAAGTCACATAATCAAGATCTAAATTTGCCAAGCACAGATGGGGGCGTATTTACAAGGACCTTGCACCACAGGGAAAAGTCTTAAATTAAAATGGGAAAAATAACATCAGAGAGACTCAAAGGCCTTATAAATATGCCCCAAGCAACCTATGAAGCTCTAGCAGTACATATCAAGAAACCTAATTTTTTTCATAAATCGTTTTTAAACACATCAACTAAATCAATTAGATACCTACATTCAAGGGGAAATGACTTAAAATGGCCTAAGACACATGAAAGCGTTTTTTTTAAGTCCCTTGCAACTTTTTTGGGTCACTTTTAACATGGCTATGTTAGTCAAAGAATTAAAATCTAAATTTGCCAAGCACAGATGGGGGCATATTTACAAGGACCTTGCACCACGGGGAAAGGTCTTAAATTAAAATGGGAAAAATTACATCAAAGGAAGTCAAAAGCCTTGAAAATATGCCCCAAGCAACCTATGAAACTCTAGCAGTACATATCAAGAAACCTAATTGATTTCAAAAAACGTTTTTAAACACATCTTGTAAAGCAATTATATTCATACATACATGGGGAACTGAGTTAAAATACCCTAAGACACATGAAAGCATTTTTGTAAGACCCTTGCACTTTTTTTGCATCACTTTTAACATGGCTATGTAACACAAAGAAACAAAATCTATTTGTAAAACACTTGACGCAAAGCAACATTTTAAATACACAACGTTCTTCATAATTTTCTCCCTAAACCATACTATTCTCTACCTAAATTAAATGAATCTTTTCTCACCTTAGCAAATACTTTATGAGTTTCAAAACAGTCTGAGAAACACACCAAATTGTCTTTAGCAGAGCAAAAGGTATGCACTCCAGAGTTTGCAGCTATGAAAAGCACAGAAATGCTGTAACTCATCACACATATCTCTCATGTCACCCAATCAAAACTCTTCCCTCACTTTTTTCAAATCAACACCCTTCCCCCCTCTGGCCTTTCTGCCTTTTTTGCATAGCAACCACCTCCTGAAAGACCTCTCATGTTTGCAAGTTCACACAACAATGTTTCAATTGAACTCTGAACTCTCAGTGCACCTGCGTATCCAGTGCAATCTTTCATTAAATGATTTTTTCTTGACCATTCAAATTACATCTTTCAAACAACACATCCATGCACCCTAACTTTCTGTTTTCAGCAATCAAAATCCACCAATCACTGCTACTGCTTCCTTAACACAGAAACTCCACAGTTTTTTTCATTTTAAACTCTTATTTTTCCAACTGCCATTTCATTGCCACACTTCATCTGACTGCAGCAGAACCTTCTTTCACCATGTTTTCTGTCTGGATTGTTGGACATAGTTACATCTACTGGGCTCAAAGGTATGCTGAGAACAGAAATTTACCTAACCTCAATTTACAAGATGTGGAAATTAAGTGGTTTGGCCACAGAGGATTAAAATGTCACCAATTGATACCATTGGTGAAAACCTTTATGCATTTGCCTAAACCTGACCTGTTAATTTTGCACTGTGGAGGTAATGACTTGGGCACTTTGACTGGTGTAGGTCTGGAAATGCTTTTAAAGGACACCTTTGAGCAATTGATGGCACTTTTTCCTCAAACTGCCTTGGTATATTCAAATATATGCCAAAGACAGAAATGGAGGTGGTCGAACCAATTTTGTCCACAAATTGAAAAGTCGAGGAAGCATGTAAACAAATCTGTTTCAGCTTACATGAGAGACCATGGAATGGGCTCCATGTACAACAATAACTTACGTTACTACATGCAAGATATCTACAGAGGAGATGGAGTTCACTTCTCAGATGAGGGCAACAGAGTTTTCATTTTGAATTTAAGACTGTGCATTGGTACCTACTTATAAGTACCTAAATGTACCATAAACCCAAAAGCTCTTCTCAGAGCTACCCTACATCTGATCACTCACAATTATTATTTTACTCTAACTTTTTTCACAAATTTTCAACAAAGTAAGCTCCCCGGAGCGCTACCCGGTACGCGAACCGGAAGCTAACCGCGCAAATTTTTTTTTAAAAAACATTTTTTTCCGCACATATGGGCCTCCTCAGCCACCCTCAGAAAACCTAGGGGGTCAAGATACGTCTACCGTGCCCCCTTCTACCCATTCTGAACATTATTTGCCCTCCATCTTGTATTTTAATTCGACCGAAACACAAAATGGTGGACTCCCGTAACGCTGCAGGTTCGCGTACCGGGGCGCTCATCGGGAAGCGCTCCATCAAAAAAGGTGGGAAAGTAATTTACAGAAGAAACCCTGGAGACACTTTCACCAAATATAGATTTGCTCATACTGCATACCAATCCCTACCATTTTCACAAATTTGGTTGGAATTCCATTTAGCCATTTAGCCTGTAGACCTCTCTAAATACCCTAAGGTAAATTACTTCACAAAACACATCTGAAGTGTTGGAATTCACAACCAATTAAAATGTTACTTTCATTTTCTATTTTTTTTACCTGACATTTGATTGGTTATGTACCTGAATATATATAAAGGAAGAGAAGGAAAGACATCCCTTTTGACTACTACTTCCTGGTGTACATTTCAATAGGATTTTCACTAATAACTTCAACTTCTTTTTAAAGGTAAGTTGTTATTTTAAAAACTGAAGTATATTGTGCACTTTAAGTTAATATGGTAAACTTTTTCTGATAGTTATATACTATCCCTCTGTAGTAGTTATACATTTAGATAGACTTCTCTGTTATAGTTATGGATGGAGTTAGGCTTGTCTTGTATAATTATGAATTTACTTACGTTAAATCACATACACTTTTTTATATTCCTACTTCCACTCTGATACTATACACTGCCCAAAGATAAATTCACTGTTAAAAACTGCCTATCTAAAATTAATCCCAACAGTGCCCTATCTCTACTAATATATATATATTTTTTATGCAAATTTCAGGCAAAATGGAAGGCGAACAGAAAATTTCATTTGAAATTGTCCTTGCAGAGACCAACCAAGAAATCATTGATCCAAATGACATTGATTTTATGGATGAAACTTGGGACCAAGAACTACTGCAATGTGTGCAATCAGTAGATGTCCTCCTTGAAAATGAGGACATTTTACACACTCAAACATTACAAGCTACGTTCAATGAAAATAACGACATTTCAGACAGTGAAATGTTAGACATTTTATTAAATTTTGAAACACAATCACAATAATAAATAATTGCTTAAAAAATAAAGAAATAAAAAAAAATCAACAAAACAAACAATCAATTAACATACAATATTTGAAAAGTCTATCATTCTTTTTTCCTTATAGTACGCTCCCCGGACCGCTTCCCGGTTCGCGAACCGGGCGCTACCCACGCAAAAAAACCAAACATTTTTTTATTTTTTTTGCCCCGCGGGGCCCTTTTAAAGCCTCCACATCAAACCTAGGGGGTCAGGGAGGATCTACTATGCCCCCTTATGGTCATTTCCCGGAACGCGCTTACAGATATATATCTTTTTTTTAACGTTAATTTCTCAAAATCCACTGGATCACATATATTGAGACCTAGCAAAGGCACATCGGGCTACCAGTCCCTACAATTTTGCCAAGTTTCGTGCAAATCCATTCAGCCGTTCGGGCTAAAAGTGAGGCCAACCGCCCTATGGAAATTAACATGGGAAAAACACGTTTTGGGACCCCCTTTTTTTCTCAGCCCCCCCTTGACAAACCCCCCCAAATTTTCAGTGGCTGCTCAGAAACAAAATGTTCCATTTTCCTGAAAACTTCAGCCAATTCCGTCCACAAACGCCAAAGTTATTAGACATAGAATTTTCAAAAATCCCATAGGGAAAAAATCCTAACTATATATACTACTGGCGACCGCCAGTAGGTAATATATATATATATATATATATATATATTACCTACTGGCGGTCGCCAGTAGTATATATAGTTAGGATTTTTTCCCTATGGGATTTTTGAAAATTCTATGTCTAATAACTTTGGCGTTTGTGGACGGAATTGGCTGAAATTTTCTGGAAAATGGAACATTTTGTTTCTGAGCAGCCACTGAAAATTTGGGGGGGTTTGTCAAGGGGGGGCTGAGAAAAAAGGGGGGTCCCAAAACGTGTTTTTCCCATGTTAATTTCCATAGGGCGGTTGGCCTCACTTTTAGCCCGAAAGGCTGAATGGATTTGCACGAAACTTGGCAAAATTGTAGGGACTGGTAGCCCGATGTGCCTTTGCTAGGTCTCAATATATGTGATCCAGTGGATTTTGAGAAATTAACGTTCAAAAAAAGATATATATCAGTAAACGCGTTCCGGGTAGCGCTCCGGTTCGCGTACTTGACGCGTAACGGAACTTCGCGTAGCGAAGCTGATTGGCTCTCCGGTGTCTGTCAACATTCTAAACAGTCCGGAGCGGCCGCCATCTTGTCTCTCGGTAGGATCGAGAGACAAGAGGAGGCCAAAACAAAGGGGAAAATGACCATAAGGGGGCATACTAGATCCTCCCTGACCCCCTAGGTTTAATGTGGAGGTTTTAAAAGGGCCCCACGGGGCAAAAAAAACAAAAAAAAAAATTGTTTTTTTTGCGTGGGGAGCGCCCGGTCCGCGAACCGGGAAGCGTTCTGGGCAGCGTACTGCAATGAAAAATGAATGATAGACTTTTCAAATGCTGTATGTTAATTGATTGTTGTTTTTGTTGATTATTTTTTATTTTCTTTATTTTTTAAGCATTTTTTTTAATGTGATTGTGTTTCATAATTTATTAAACTTTCTAACGTTTCATTGTCAGAAATTTCATAATTATCATGGAATATACATTGTAGTCTCTGAGGGTGTAAAATGTCCTCATTTGCAAGGAGGTTATCTACTGCTTGAACACATTGCAGTAGTTCATTGTCCCAAGTTTCATCGAAAAATTCAATGTCAATTTGATCAATTGTATCAATCAATTCTTGGCTGCTCTCTTGCAGGTCCATTTCAAAAGAAACTTGGTTTTCGCCTTCCATTTTGCCTGAAATTTGGATTAATAAAATATATATTAGTAGAGATAGGGCAATGTTGGGAATAATTTTAGATAGGCATTTTTTATCAGTGAATTTATCTTTGGGCAGTGTATAGTATCAGAGTGGAAGTAGGAATATAAAAAAGTGTATGTGATTTAACGTAAGTAAATTCATAATTATACAAGAGAAGCCTAACTCCATCCATAACTATAACAGAGAAGTCTCTCTAAATCTATAACTACTACAGAGGGATAGTATATATCTATCAGAAAAAGTTTACCATATTAACTTATAGTGCACAATATACTTCAGTTTTAAAAATAAAAACTTACCTTTAGAAAGAAGTTGAAGGAATTAGTGAAAATACTATTGAAATGTACAGCAAGAAGTAGTAGTCAAAATGGCTGTGTTTTCTTCTCTTCCTTTATATATATTCAGGTATATAACCAATGAAATGTCAGGTAAAAAAAATAGAAAATGAAAGTAACATTTTCATTGGTTGTCAATTCCAACACTTCAGATGTGTTTTGTGAAGTAATTTACCTCAGGGTATTTAGAGAGGTCTACAGGCTAAATGACTAAATGGAATTCCAATCAAATTTGTGAAAATGGTAGGGATTGGTATGTAGTATGAGCTAATCTATATTTGGTGAAATTGTCTCCAGTGGCTTTTCTGTGAACTACTTTCCCACCTTTTTTGATGGTGCGCTTCCCAGAGAGCGACCCGGTACGGGAACCGTTGAGCGCCCCGGTTCGCGAACCTTAAGCGTTCCGGGAGTCCACCATTTTGTGTTTCGGTCGAATTAAGATACAAGATGGAGGGCAAATAATGTTCAGAATGGGTAGAAGGGGGCACGGTAGAGTTATCTTGACCCCCTAGGTTTTCTGAGGGTGGGTGAGGAGGCTTATATGTGTGAAAAAAAAACATTTTTAAAAAAAAATTCGCGAGGTTAGCTCCCGGTTCGCGTACCGGGTAGCGCCTCAGGGAGCGTACTTTGTTGGTAATTAGTGAAAAATGTTAGAGTAAAATAATAATTGTGAGTGATCAGATGTAGGGTAGCTCTGAGAAGAGCTTTTGGGTTTATGGTACATTTAGGTACTTATAAGTAGGTACCAATGCACATTCTTAAATTCAGAGTGAAAACTCTGTTGCCCTCATCTGAGAAGTGAACTCCATCTCCTCTGTAGATATCTTGCATGTAGTAACGCAAGTTATTGTTGTACAGGGAGCCCATTCCATGGTCTCTCATGTAAGCTGAAACAGATTTGTTTACATGCTTCCTCGACTTCTCAATTTGTGGACAAAATTGGTTTGACCACCTCCATTTCTGTCTTTGGCATATATTTGAATATACCAAGGCAGTCTGAGGAAAAAGTGCCATTAATTGCTCAAAGGTGTCCTTTAAAAGCATTTCCAGACCTACACCAGTCAAAGTGCCCAAGTCACTACCTCCACAGTGCACAATTAACAGGTCAGGTTTGGGCAAATGCATAAAGGTGTTCACCAATGGTATCAATTGGTGACATTTTAATCCTCTGTGGCCAAACCACTTAATTTCCACATCTTGTAAATTGAGGTTAGGTAATTTCCTGTTTTCAACGTACCTTTGAGCCCAGTGAATATAACTATGTCCAACAATCCAGACAGAAAACATGGTGAGAGAAGGTTCTCCTGCAGTCAGATGAAGTGTGGCAATGAAATGGCAGTTGAAAAAATGAGAGTTTAAAATGAAAAAAACTGTGGAGTTTCTGTGTTCATGAAGCAGTAACAGTGATTGGTGGATTTTGATTGCTGAAAACAGAAAGTTAGGGTGCACGGATGTGTTCTTTGAAAGATGTATTTTGAATGGTCAATAAAAAATCATTAAATGAAAGAATGCACTGGATATGCAGGTGCACTGAGAGTTCAGAGTTCAATTGCAACAAAGTTGTGTGAACTTGCAAACACCAGAAGTCTTCCAAGAGGTGGTTGCCATGCAGAAAAGACAGAAAGGGCAGAGGGGGGAAGGGTTTTCATTTGAAAAAAAGTGAGGGAAGAGTTTTGATTGGGTGACATGAGAAATATGTGTGAAGAATTACAGCATTTCTGTGCTTTTGATAGCTGCAGACTCTGGAGTGCATACCTTTTGCTCTGCTGAAGACAAATTGGTGTGTTTCTGAGACTGTTTTCAAACTCAAAGTATTTGCTAAGGTGAGAAAATATTTCTTTAATTTAGATAGAGAATAGTGTGCTTTAAGGAGAAAATTATGAATTATGTGGCGCAAATTGCTTGTAAATATGCTCCCACCTGTGCATGGTAAATTTAGATTTTAAATGTTTGTGTTACATAGCCATGTTAAAAGTGACCCAACCATGCTGGAAAGGCAATCAAAAAACGCTTTCATGTGTCTTAAGGACATTTTAAGTCATTTTCCCATGTGCAGTGTTTTGAAATTATGATTTGAAAATCGTTTTTGGGGAAAAGGAATTGTTTTTAAATTTATGACAAGGACATAATGGTGTATGCTTCTTTATAAGGCAATTGACTGTCCCTGATGTTATTTTTCCCATTTTAGTGTAAGACCTTTGTCTGTGGCGCAAATTGCTTGTAAATATGCTCCCACCTGTGCATGGCAAATTTAGATTTTGAATGTTTGTGTTACATAGCCATGTTAAAAGTGATACAAACATGCTGCAAAGGCAATCAAAAAACGCTTTTATGTGTCTTAAGGACATTTTAAGTAATTTTCCCATGTGCAGTGTTTTGAAATTATGATTTGAAAATCGTTTTTGAGGTAAAGGAATGTTGTTAAAATTTATGTGCGCCATATGCCCCCAAATTTCTTTTTCAGGGGTGCAGCAGGGTGTTATTGAGACACCCCTGCAGCTTTGGAAAAATTCCTAATTTGCGATGAGCAAATTGTTAATCGCAAATTGCACCTTCATTTATATGAGCCTCCTAGCCCATGGAAATGAATGGGTAATTTGCAATTAGCAATTTGCTCATCGCAAATTTGGAATGGTAAAGAATCGCTATTTATTCCTTAAAATTCGCTATTTTGGAAATGCAAAATAGTTATATGATACATATGGCGGTTGATGTCTAAGAAGATAAGAAGCTTAGGGATACATTTATGATGACTGTCGCAATGAAGTTGACATCACTTACTTCATTGGTAGAGCTTTACATGTATTATGTCCTCTGTATTTTTCATCAAGCGTAACTTTAATCTGCAATCCTGAGTAGGCCTCACCTTAAACAAACCTCTGGATAGGCCACATCTTATTGTCATCCTGAATTAATCATTTAAAATGCTAGGGACAGATTTATGATAGGTGTATGCCTCTTTTGCGCCACTTAGAAAACACTGTCCATGGGGAAATGACTTAAAATGTCCTTAAGACGCATGAATGTGTTTTTTTAAAACGTTTGCAATTTTTTTGGGTCACTTTTAACATGGTTATGTGACTCAAACAGTCAAAATCTAAATTCGCCATGCTCAGGTGGGAGCATATTTACAAGGAATGTGCTCCATGGGGAAAGGTCGTATAATGTAATATGGGAAAAATGACATCAGAGACACTGAAATGCCTTATAGAGAAGCATACACCATTATGTCCTTGTCATAAATTTGCAAACCATTACTTTTCCCCAAAAACGATTTTCAAATCATAATTTCAAAACACTGCACATATGGAAATGACTTAAAATGTCCTTAATTCAAAATTTGCTATTCCTTATTTTGCGATTGCACTGAAGGATTTGCAAATTTTACGATTCCTTAAATGCAATGTATCAAACAAAAAATATGTAAAAAATGACATTAAGGATTTGGAAACTACCACCAACTTCTAGTTTGTGGTAATTTGCGAATTCTTTTCAAAAAGCATTTTTTTCTAAAAAACAAAAGGTCCCATATGACGCCCATACATGTCCTTAGGGCATGTATGTGTGCCATATGCCCCCAAATTTCTTTTTCAGGGGTGCAGCAGGGTGTTCTTGAGATACCCCTGCACGCTTGAAAAAATTCCTATTTTGTGATGAGCTAATTGCTAATCGCAAATTGCAACCTTCATTCCTATGAGCCTCCTAGCCCATGGAAATGAATGGGTAATTTGCAATTAGCAATTTGCTCATTGCAAATTAGGAATGGTAAAGAATTGCTATTTATTCCTTAAAATTTGCTATTTAGGAAATGCAAAATAGTTTGATGGTACATATGGTGGTTCATCTGTAACAAGTTAAGAAGCTTAGGGATACATTTATGATGACTGGTGCAATAAAGTGGACATTACTTACTTCATTGGTAGGCCTTTACATGTATTATCTCCTCTGTATTCTTCATCAAGCGTAACTTTAATCTGCAATCCTGAGTAGGCCTCAACTTAAACAAACCTTTGGATAGGCCACACCTTATTGTCATCCTGGATTAATCATTTAAAATGCTAGGGACAGATTTATGATAGGTGTATGCCTCTTTTCTGCCACTGTGCGTCACTTTTATGATGCAGCGGCGGTGGAAAAGATTTGCTATGAGGCGACAACATTACAAATTGATGCATTTAGGCAGATATGTCATGGTGTAAAAAAAACGTACCACATGAAACCGATGCAGCAGTGATGCAAAAGATGCACCATGTCGCAAGACAGGCCTCACTTGGGGCCATATGTATCAAGCTAATTAGCATTCGCAAAGATCAAAATTCTACGAATTTCGGCCTTTGCAAATGTAAATTAGACAAATGGTATGTATCAAACAAGTTTGATGCAAAATAAGGAGTAGCAAAATTTGCTATTCCTTATTTTGCAATTGCACTGAAGGATTTGCAAATTTTGTGACTACTTAAATGCAATGTATCAAACAAAAAATATGTAAAAATGACATTAAGGATTTGGAAACTATTGTGGTAAATTGGTGGTAATTTGTGAATTCTTTTCAAAAAGCTTTTTTTAAAAAAAACAAAAGGTCCCATATGACGCCAACACATGCCCTTAGGGCATGTATGTGTGCCATATGCCCCCAAATTTCTTTTTCAGGGGTGCAGCAGGGTGTTCTTGAGACACCCCTGCACCCTTGGAAAAATTCCTAATTTGTGATGAGCAAATTGCTAATCGCAAATTAAACCTTCATTCCTATGAGCCTCCTAGCCCATGGAAATGAATGGGTAACTTGCAATTAGCAATTTGCTCATTGCAAATTAGGAATGGTAAAGAATCGCTATTTATTCCTTAAAATTCGCTATTTAGGAAATGCAAAATATTTTGAAGATCACTGTTATTGTTTTACTGTTTGGTAATAATGGTTAATAACATTTTTTAATATATTTTACCACAGATTCAACTGCAGATTATTTCAAGATTTCACCATGCCTAAAATAGAAAGACAGAGAAAGGCTGCAAAACGTCAAAGACAGCAGGTGAAAAAAAATAAGCAGCAGTCCTCTAACAAAAAGATTTGTCAAGTCACGAAGAAAGCACCGGGTAAGAGCACAAAACAATTCATAAGAAATATGTGTAGTAAAAAAAATATTACTACAGAAAATGTTTCAGTCCATAAAACGAGAAGGAAATCAAATGGAAAGGAAAGACCAATGAAAAATGTTACTGCTAGAGCAAGAGATAACTCTGTGCATGATAGTAGAAGGAAACAACAGTTTAGGGAGATTCGTAAACGAATGTTCCGCAACAGGATAATTGGCAATTTGTTAAAAAATATTAAGAAACGTCAACAGAAACTGGTTTTTTATAAGAGAAAAAAAAAAGTTGAGAAAGTTATTGATCAGGCATTTGAAATTAAACGTAAGTTATTTATTTTGATAATCAATAGAATTAGGAAGCTAAACAAGGCAATTTATGATTTCAAAAGAAATAGTAGATGGAAGAGAATAGTTAATCGTAGTAATTTTTGTGAAGTTTTTTCTGGAGAATGGATGCATAGTTCAAGCTGTGAGGCATTTTTTAATGAGGAGAGTTATTTCCAGGATAATGATTTGGTGCATGCAGTTGACACCAGTGGTCGTGCTTATGAAGTGAAAGATGGTTGTCCAGTTGAAAAAGAAAAACTTGTGACAACAGAGGCAGAAGAGGTGTTAGGTTATGAGGTTTTAGGAAGACGTGCTAAGGGTCCTGTGTACACCTGGAAGTGTAGTAGTATTTGCAGTGTGCGACAGGATTCCATCAATTTGCTTTGTGATTTTGTACGGTCATTTAATAAGAAAAGTTTGAAGCAGAAAATAAGGTTGTTGCAAGAATTAGATCCTTGCAGAGTGAGAGAAGTGACAGGTTTGCATGGTCATTCACTGGCTTGTCTTTCCAGGAGAGTATGCCAGAGTGTTTTTCATCATTTCAGGATGCTAGCAGTGCATCATAATAAAGTGAGGAAATTAGTTAGAATGTTGTATTATGCTAAGAGTCCAGCAATTATGCTTAAAAAATTATGCGCTGCTCTTTTGCATGGTTCTGAAATAGATGTGAAGAATATATGTGAAGAAATTGAGTTTTGTTACTTTGGAAGTAAAGAGGAGAATGTTGAAATTGAGCAAGAAGAAGAGGGTCATGTGGAAGATAGTGTACAGGTTTCCAGTACAGATAATTTCCAGAGGGAAATTGCGACATTTGAGGTGAAATCAAGTGAGAGGCCTAATTTCACTTGTGTGTGTTGTCGACGCACTTATTATAAGAATCAGACTAAGTTAGTGGATTTATATGCAAAAAGTGAAAGGGAAAATAATAGTGAATGGAAGGATTTTGCAACATACTTGATGGTAGAAAATTGTTTTGATTTGGGATTGGATCAACGTGTGTGTACTTATTGTTGTTGCAAATTAAATCAAAACCAGATGCCTGCTAGAGCAGTTCATAATAATCTGGAATTGGTTGAGATTCCTTCTGAATTGAAGGATTTAAATACTTATGAATCTATTTTGATTCAAAGTATCCATCCCTTTCAGGCTATTGTAAGAATGGAGCCAAAGACAGGGAAATTGCCTCCATCAGATTTACAGAGAGGATTAAAGGGAAGAGTTGTTTATTTGCCTCTAGATTTGAAGAAAAACATTAACACAATTGGAGTAGAAAAAGTGGAAGAGGAACCTCTGGTTATCTTAGTTAATGGGGTTCCGACAAAGAATAAGAAAATATGGCAAGATTTAGTAGATGTTAGGAAAGTTAAAAAGGCAACATTGTATTTGAAAAAAAATAATAAATACTATAAGAATGTATATGTTGCAGAAGAGGAAGTAAGTGAGGAAGAGGATAGCGATTTGTGTGCTGGTCAAATTGAGAAAGTAGAACCCTCTACTAGTGAAGAAATATATGAACATTATAGTGTTCATCCTTTGCATTCCAAGGAAGTCATGGGGAATGCTATTGAGTTGTTTCAAATGAAACAAGCCAAAGGGAGTCCCATTAGTGTTTGGGAGGAAAGTTTGGAAGCTCGGTGTTTCCCACAGCTTTTTCCAACAGGTCAGGGAGGAAGATATGATGAGCGACCTCATCAAATTCCTGCTTCTGAATACCGGACTTTGCGATTGTATGCAGGAGATGCTAGGTTTCGACAATGCATTCCCTATTTGTTTCATCTCCTGTTTGAAAGCGATCTGTCTGGACTGTCATATGCAGTGAACCACATCTTGAAAAGTGGTATACACATGCAAAACATCTCGGCAAGTGACTTTATGGATAAAGTCAATGTCCAAGACAGTATTTTGGATTCTCACCTGATTAATCTCATGGCGTGTCAGTGTGGTACTAATGAGTACTGGTACCGTCGTCATGGTGATTTAAAATGTATGCTGAGGAACTTAGGTACTCCCACATGGTTCCTCACTCTGAGCTGTGCCGAGTATGGCTGGGAAGACTTACTTGAATTTCTACGAGAGGCAAATGCTAACGTAGATAACATCGAATTCAAGACACCCGGAGAACTGTGCTCTTTGGATCCAGTCAATGTATGTAGGTACTTCAATCATAGATTTGAAGCTATGATGTCTTTCATCATGAATAAGAAGAATCCACCTCTTGGAGAGGTGTTGGATTTCTTCTGGAGAAAGGAGTACCAAGCAAGAGGTGCTCCTCATATACATATGTTGCTGTGGATCAAGGATGCACCTAAATTTGGAACGGATCCAGAAGACTCAGTGATGAGTTTCATCCAACAGTATTCTACGTGTGCTGTTCCAAACGCAAAGGAGAAGAAAAGCCAAAGAGAAAAAGTTCTGCGTTTCCAAAGCCATCGATGTGGAAAGTACTGCCGTCGTAAATTCCGAAACAAGGACAAGTTCTACACTAAATGTCGTTTCGGCTTTCCACGACCGGTGATTTCTAAAGGAAGAGTAAACAGTTTGATGTCTTCGCTGCGACACAAAGTCATGAAGAAATCACCTAAAAACACTTACAATTTGAAGAGGAACGAAGAGTCCAAGTACATCAACGACTACAACCCGGTGATTTTGTCCATGTGGAATGCTAACATGGATATACAGTTTGTGGCTGATAACTGTATGGCTGTGGCTCGGTATGTGACGTCTTACATCACCAAAAAAGAGAAGACAGAATTGAAGGATATGTGGGAGGACATTTCCCATGAAAAGAGCCTCAGCAAGAAGTTGTACAGTTTCAGTCTGAAGATGTTGTCGCATCGAGAAATCGGAGCGTACGAATGTTCTGACCGGTTGTCTTCAGCAAGTCTCTATGCCAAGTCCAGGAGTATTATTTGGGCGAGTCTTGGTCTTGCAGCAACGCGTAATCGAGTTCTCAAACCTGTGCGGGAAATTGAGTATTTGGCGGAAAAGGAGCCAAACAGTACCGACATTTTGAAGACAAACATGTTGGATACATATTATCCAAATCGAAGCAGTCACCTCGAGAATGTTTGTCTGTATGAGGTTCTGCAAAATTACATATTCAAGAGGAACATCAAAGAAGATACTGAGAAAGGAGTGTATGCTGTAATAGGAAGTGAGGGATGTCTGGTCAAGCAAAGAAAATGCCACTTGGTAAACCATCCAAAATTGAGTTGCGAATCTCCTGAAAAAAAGGAGTTTTTCTATTTAGCACTTTTGCAACTTTTCAAGCCTTGGCGTGCAGAAGAGGAACTGCTTGGAGATTTCCTCTGTTACGAAGACTCTTTCAATGCCGCCAAGGAGACCATAGAATGTCCTGCTTTTCCCAAATATGTAGAAATGTTGAATGCGGAAATTGAGCAGGAAGCAACGATTGCAGCCGAGATTGCCAGAGACAGTTCTCAGGACAGTCAGAGTTCTGCTTCATTTAGTCAGGATCCACTAGGAGGACCTGTTATCGAAAATGAAGCTGCCACTGCTATGAATGAAGTGGAAAGAGCCATGGCACATGCTCAAGAGGATGCGGTTAACTTAGAAGAGTTGGAAAGACAACTCAACGTTGAGCAGAGGAAAATATATGACGAAGTTACCATGCAAATTGATCATGGATTAAGTCATGATAAGAAAGAGTGCTCATGTACGTCGTTGAAGCCTGTCCGACTGTACGTGAGTGGAGAAGCGGGAACTGGAAAAAGTTTCCTCATTAAAGCAATTTCATGCTATTTGCAGGAAAGGACAGAGTCATCGCTGTCTTGTGTTGTCACTGCTCCAACTGGACTGGCAGCACATAATATTAAAGGGATTACTTTACATCGTTTACTGATGCTGCCAGTGGAGCATGACAACAAATTACAATATCACAAGCTATCTGGAGATGCTTGTTTTGAAGTTTCAAGAATCTTGAGGAAAATGAAACTTCTTATCATTGACGAAGTAAGCATGGTTTCCAATGTCATGCTTGCCTTTGTGCATTTGAGGATGCAAGAAGTTCTCAAAACAGAGTATGATGTGTTATTTGGTGGCAAACACATCATTGTTTTCGGAGATCTTCTGCAGCTGACACCAGTGAAAGGGCAACCTGTGTTCAAAATGCTCACGCATGAAGATACCAGGAAGTGCCTAGGCAGCATTGGCAACGTCAATATATGGTTAAACTTCAATTATGCTGAACTGCATGAAAATATGCGTCAGGCGAAGGATGAAGTTTACAAGACTATTCTACAAGATGTTAGAATTGGAAAAGTGACCGAGCACGGGAAAGAAGCTTTACATGCACGATTACTGTCAAATTTATATCCAGAACAAGATGTTGTGCCTGAGAATATTTTTCAGAAAATTACTGAGAAGAAATCTGGAATATGTTTGATGCCAACTCTTGCAGAATGTGCCAAATTTAACAACAAAATGTTGCATTTAGAAAAGCAAGAGATTGTGAAACTGGAAGCTATTGATAGAGTAGAGCATATGGGATCAACAATTATTTTGTCTGAGAATCTGAAAACAAAATTGGATTCATTAGAGAAGAGTATATCTAAAACTGCAGGTTTTGAAAAGACTCTGAATGTGTGCTTGAACTGCCGTATAATTTTAAGAAGGAATTTACATGTTGAAAGAGGTCTGGTAAATGGATCAATGGGTAATGTTGTTGATTTTGTGAAATACAGAAATAGAGATGGAATTGAATTTTTAAAAATTAAATTTGATGGCATTGAGGAAGTACAGCTAATTGGTCGTTGTTCTGCTAGATTTTTGCTTGTAAAAGACTTATATGTTCGCCGTAAGCAGTTTCCTGTTTGCTTGGCATATGCGGTGACAATCCATAAATCGCAAGGTTTAAGTGTAGACAGTGCATTGGTGAATATTGGCAGTTCTGTGTTCAAGGAGGGTATGGCATATGTGGCATTGTCACGAGTTAGAACTTTATCGGGATTGTACTTGATTGAGTGTGATGTCACAAACATTTGTGCGGATCTAGATTGTGTTAAGGAATACAATAGGTTAAGAAGAGAGTATGCGCCACATTTGCCTCAGTATCCTTTGTTTGAGAAACGTGTGGTAGGCCGGAAACGAAGAAATGAGAACAATACTGGGGAGGTTGTAGCAAAAAGACAAAAAGTCAATGAACCTAAAATTACAAACAGAAACAAAAAGGATTCTGTTGAAGATGTTGGTTTTCAGTTTGAAAACAGTTCTGGTGTCAACTGCTATGCTAATGTAGTGGTTAATGTTTTGTTTTCTCTAAAAAATGTAAAAGAAGAGATTGTGGTCAATTCTGATCAAAGATTTTGCAGTTTGTTAAATTCTGTGTTAGAGAAATGTAGCACTGATAGAAGAAACATAGAAAGTGTGTCTGAAATTCGAAATCTGTTAGACAGATGTTCAGGCCAAACACAATTCTCTCAAAATATTCAGCAAGATTGTCAGGAGTTTTTAATGTATATGCTTGATGTATTGCATGCTGAAGGTGTAGATGTAGATCACCTGTTTGGGCTTTCTTATCAATGGCAGCATGACTGCGAGAACTGTATGGTATCAAGTACTACTAGTGTAGACTCAGAAAGATTTATATATTTAACTTTGCCAGACAGTAAATCAGTCTCCTTTAATAAGCTAGTAAAAGCAGCTGATCACAACATGGAGTGTAGCCAATGTAAATCTGAAATGATGTCCACATTATTTATACGAACATATGGCCAGTATGTCATTTTAATGTTCCAACGATGTAGGCCTGATGGAACAAAATTGACAACTTTAATAAAAAAATTTGTAGCTTCGCAGTTGTCAATATCAGGAAGGACTTTTGTAACTGCAGCAATTATATATCATGACGGCCCTTCAATAACATCAGGACATTACACAGCTTATTTAAAGTGTAGAAATGGCTGGTCATTCTGCAATGATTCTGTTTTAATTTTCAAAAAAAAATTGCCGTATGACCTTAAAAACTCTTACCTGGTGTTTTTAAAACCAAAATTTTAGGGAAATAATCTCGGGATGTGCTCTGTGGAATTTCAAGAAGTTCTAATGGCTCCTACACAATTTGGCCTTGAGGATAAGTGTAGTTCAGAGACATAACTTCTAACCATAGGACTGGATGTCATGAAGAAATATGTGCACTTTCAATGAGTTCAGAAAAACTGTTTCTTTTTATAAGCTAATTGAAGCAGCCAATCAAAACATGGAGTAGAGGGAATGTAAGTCTGCAATGCTGTCTACTGTTTTACATTGCTTTGTGATTAAAAGTGATGTAGAGAATTAAATAATTGTAGTAGTCATAGAGGTAGTGTAAGTCTGCTTCATAGTAAGCAGTATCAGTGTCATAGGAAATGTAGAACATGACTGAGCAAGAAGGGGAAGATATTACTATTCCAGGATTGTGAAAATTATCTTCAACATTTTAATTCTGAAAGTTGCGGAAATGCCAAATGACGGGATTGGCTTACAAGAAATCCAAGAGTTATAAATGGCTCTGACCAGATTTGGCCTTGTGGAAAATTGTGGTAGAGAGCAAGAAATCATTTATTGCATGTAACGTGTTTTTAAAAACGATGGAGATTTTCTTTCAGAAAGTGGCGGGCTGAAAGTAATACCAGCACAAAAGAGTGTAAGCTGTTCATAGGACATCCTTGGACGTCATGGAAAGTAAGTTAACTTTAAGGAGTTCTGAATTTTGATTTCAGATGTTGTATGGGTTTTTTAAACACAATCATTTTGATTGTGTTTTTTTTTCCCCGCTGTTACATGATGAATACCTTCAAGTCACTGTTTTTAGTGAAATTTGATACATTCTGAGAACAGCAAAAATAAACCATTTAACATGTATAATTAATGTTCTACTTTTTGTACTTATGATATACATTTAGAAATGTGAGGTAGATATGGAGAAACTGAGGCTTCTGTAAGTGTCAAAGTTAATGCTTACAGTGCTGCACTTCTGGGTACTTTTTTTTTTTTTTTGAAAACTGAATAGGCCTCACCTTAAAGAAACCTCTTGAAAGGACACATCTTATTTGTATCCTGAAAGAATCATTTAAAATGTTAGACACAATTTTATGATGGCTTTACATCTTTTTTGCGCTGCTATTGCATCACTATTGTGAGACATCAGCAGTGCAAAAGATGCACCATGTTCCAAAATAGGCCTCACTTCATCAGCATCAAGATACTGTTTGTTTAAAATATATATCTTTAGCATTGTGTAGGGGACGTATAGCAGCAGAGGCTTCTGTAAATCTCAAAGTTTTTGAAAAACTGTTTCTTCTTGAACCTTTTCCCTTGTCTTTTCAAATTTTTAAATACATGTTTTAATATTTTTGAAATGTTTCTTCTCTCTTTTACAGATTGAACGTATGAAAAAATATTTGAAAAAGTTAACAAGAATTATAAGGTAAATGTTTTCTACTGTTTTAACTCGCAATCCACTGCTGATGATGTCATTGAATGATGTAATAAGTGGACATGACTTACTTCATTGGTAGGCCTTCACATGTATTAATGCGTACACTGCTGCACTTCTGTGTACTGTTTCATATGCTGAACTACATCTGCACTATGAGATACCTAAGCAAAGGCAACACAGGTGATGTGATTTTGAAATGAGCAAAAGAAACTCCACGTTTTTCAATTACATTACTTGTGTTTTCTAAGTTTACGGATGACATTGTGCAGATGAACTTTAGGTCTGTCTATGGACACAGAAGAGGTCTGGCCGTTGTTCAAGAGTGAAGTGGACATGTTTTACTTCAATGGTAGGCCTTCACATGTATTATCTCCTCTGTATTCTCAAACAAGCATAAATTTGATATGCAACCCTAAGTAGGCCTCATCTTAAACAAAATTTTGGAGAGGACACACCTTATCGTCATACTGAATCAATCATTTAATCTATCACATTTAACATCTATTAGTTCTACTGCTTCATTTCTTTAATCCTTACTTTCCTGCGTTTGCTACTTCTCTCATTCCTTTCTCTATTACTTAATTATTCTACTCCTTCCAGTATTTTTCTCAGTCCCTCTCTTCTCATACTTCTTCATTATTATTCACTCATTCTGTCTCTATTAATGTTACTGTTTCTGAATGATCTCAAAAAATTTTTAAAACAAGAACTGTAAGTATAAGGATAGGAAACAGACATTTATGTTACAAGAAAGACAGCTATAGGAAGTAAAAAAAAGATACTGTTACTTGCAATCCACTGCTGATGATGTCACTGACCATGTCAAGAATGATATAATATGTGACATGATCAGAAGTGGATTGCGGGTAACAGTATGTTTTCTTTACTCCCTGTAGCTGTCTTTCTTTTAACATAACTGTCTGTTTCCTTCCCTTATACTTACTGTTCTTTTTTTAAAAAATGTTTTTTGGTTCGCTCCTGGTTCGCGTACCGGAGTGCGAACTGGAAGCGAACTATAAGAAATAGAGATTGGCAGAGTTTCAAAAATTCTACCAATTTTTTTTATAATGGGGAGGTAGTTCTGAAAATAACTTTTTTTTTGGTTTTTGTTGTTTTAAATTTTTTTTATTATTTTTCTGAACTTTTTTATATTTTTTTTGTTTTTTCTGAACATTTTGTAATTTTTTTGTTTTTTGGGGGGGGAGGGGGGAAACAAAAATGATTCATTGAGAAGGCCTCAACAGGAGCAACGAAAAAAAGAAGAATTTATTTTTTGGGGCGTTTCGGGCAATCATGATTTCTGATAGCTCTCATTATAAGAATAATGCTTCTTTCTCCGTTGCAAAGTGTTTGGCCGCACCACACGCACACTTGCCTTACTTCCCCCATGTCTATTTGAATGTTCGGGATCACCTCCCTCGCCTCTGGTCCCGATATTTCTTTCACAGCAGATGTTCTCACCATTGCCAGGGGATTTTGTTGTTCATCACGAAGCTGGGCAGCACTATAATTATTTGGGTGCCACCTACTCATATGCCTGTGCATCGTATAATTGCCGAAGCTGTACTTCTTGTCAGTGCCCCTTGACAGTCGATCTTTGCAAATACGGCAAAACACATATCTTGCGTTAACTTTTTTTTGCCCTGCTGGAAATGTAAAAAATTGCCAGATGTAATTTTCTTTTCTATTGTACCTCCTGGGCTCCTCTGGCAAAAACTCAGGCTCTTCCTCCTCTTCCTCCTCTTCTTGATCTTCCTCAAACATTGGTTGAGCAGGTGGTCCTTTCTTCCCTTGAGGAGGTGGGGGTGGTGGTGGGGGAACACTACCTGAAGCAACAATGGAAGCCATTTCTCTATAAAGTAAAAGGGTCTTTCTCTCACCAAGATGAAAGTCAGAGTGAGGAAAGAAGGAGGGGTTTTCATCATTTGGGAAAAGCAAAAGTTCTCAACCAATGAAAAGTGTTATTTTTAGGTCACCTGACCTAGCCTTCCATTATTATGAAACCAAAAGTGAAATGAACCAATGAAAAGTTTTATTACCAAGTCACATGACCTCTCACGCTCATGTTACGCGCTGCGGAACGCTCCCCGGTTAGCTTCCGGTTCGCTGCGCTTCGCGCCGCGGGACACTTCCGGGTGCGCTAACGCGATACGTCACAAGACGCATTACGCGGCAACGCGATACGTCGCGCTTTCGCGACGCGCCGCGGATCGCTTCCGGGTCGCTGCGCGAAGCGCCTCGGTCCGCGCCCCGGGGCACTTCCGGGTGTGCTAACGCGATACGTCACAAGACGCATTTCGCGGCAACGCGATACCGTCACTATGTTGATTTCTTACTGGTTCGCGGACCGGGTCGCGGCATCTATTTGAGCTAACGGAAAGCTTCCCGGTTCGCGGACCGGGAGCGAAACAAAAAAAATATTTAAAAAAATTTATTAATAAACATATAAAATATATTTTTATATTTAAAGAAGAATACATTTTACAGCTATAGATATTAGCTTTTAAAAAACCAATGAAATTCATTGAAAAAACCATAGGTTATAGACCATATATAGTTAGGAATTTGCATTTACAAAACCTTGAAAATTCACTGAAAAAACCATAGGTTATACACCATATATAGTTATGTCATTTGAGATGTCATCAGTGATGTCATCAGTGATGTCATTTGAGATGTCATCAGTGATGTCATCAGTGATGTCACTGACCATGTCATGAATGATGTCATATGTGACATGATCAGCAGTGGATTGCGGGTGCGTGATATATAGTTAGTACCACTAACTATATATGGAATTTCATTGGTTTTGTGTGAGTAAAATAAGGTCTTATAAATGCTAATTCCTAACTATATATGGTGTATAACCTATGGTTTTTTCAGTGAATATATATATATATATATATATATATATATATATATATATATATATATATATATATATATATATATATATATATATATATATATATATATATATATATATATATATATGAGAGAAAACAATCCTACTTCAATGAAGAAGAGGCACGTACACGAGGCATGCATGGATCAGGCTTCTTTATTGATGTTTGGGTCTCCCACGACCCTGCAGTAAAAGAGAGACGCGTTTCGCCTGCACAGCAGGCTTTGTCAATCTAATTGGCGCCATAACATTATTGGTATATATAGAGAGAGAGCCCTCCTCCCTCCTTCAGGCATACATAGACATAAAGGATAGACTGCATGGTTGCCATTATAAACAGAAGACATACTGGCCTTCAACATATGCATACCTTGCAAAGTGCAAGACATTCAAAGTAATAAATTACTGCATATTGCACTACAGGCAAATAATGTCCACAATAAAACATGAACGAATTCATTACATATGAGTCAAAAAACAATTATATACAAGAGTCTGGTTATCCTGAAAGTCATGAGGGCATGCCGAGGAGTTGTCAAAGTGAAACACCATACTGGCGCCAAATGCTCTCAACATGCGTTGCCTTCCTGATAAAAAATCTACTGTGTACAGAAAGATTTAGAAACTGCGTGAATGCAGGTTGTGCTGCCTGTATTAAAAATGTTTACTCGCTCCCACTTCCTTGTCTGTCCGGTACAAAAAGACGAAGACATGCTGAATGACTGTGTCTGCAAAGCAATGTTTTACAAATGTGCGCGAAAATACGCACTCTTGATGAAGGCACAAAGAACTTATAGCGTTGCCACAGGGCTCCGAGTTGCATATGTTGTGCATATTTCCAACGGCGGTTTTAGCCTATGGGTGCTGGCTGCTACTCCGAGTGGGACTACATCTCCCATAATCCCCTCAGGCGGCTATACAAGTCAGAGTTTCATCAGAAACCTTTGCGAAGGTTAAAAATACCACAGCTTCATAAACCAATGCAGTCAATACCGGAACATTGTCCCACGGAGGGCTTAAGATCAAAGATAAAGGGCATAAATGCAGGGGAGTCTCGCAAATGTCTGAGTTGCCAGGCAGCACAAGATCAATTAATCATAGGCACACAAACAGGGTAGTAGGAGACCGAAGTAAATAAATTCAGTGTGCCCCACACACCTCACCGTTTATGCATCAGCAACCACAGTGCCCAGTCACCAAAGGTCGCCAGAATCCCCGGCAAGGCATTTCCTGCTGCGGAAAGCAGACCACTGTGCTGACAGTCGGCATATATATATGTATGTATATCTAATCCTATGCTTTAAAACTTTGATAGAAAAACAGACATTTGAGGTGAGCAGATCTAGAGTGTCGCTGGTGTTGAGAGTGCTCTAACAGGTGCTGCTTTCCACCTAAACGTGAGTACTACCCAGAGTTCTCTTCTTCTTTTTGCATAATTTATGCGTCACTCTATGCCTGAATGGGTTTTGTTTTGATATATATATATATATATATATATATATATATATATATATATATATATATATATATATATATATATATATATATATATATATATATATATATATATATATATATATATATATGTATATATATATTACCTACTGGCGGTCGCCAGTAGGTATATATAGTTAGGATTTTTTCTCTATGGGTTTTTTGAAAATTCTATGTCTAATAACTTTGGCGTTTGTGGACGGAATTGGCTGAAATTTTCAGGAAAATGGCACATTTTGTTTCTGAGCAGCCCTTGAAAATTTGGGGGGGGTTCGTCCAGTGGGGGCCGAGAAAAAAGGGGGGTCCCAAAACGTGTTTTTAACATTGAGTTTTCCATAGGGCGGTTGGCCTCACTTTTAGCCCGAACGGCTGAATGGATTTGCACGAAACTTGGCAAAATTGTAGGGACTGGTAGCCCGATGTGCCTTTTGTAGGTCTCAATATATGTGCTCCAGTGGATTTTGAGAAATTAACGTTTAAAAAAAGATATATATCTGTAACAGCGGACCGGGCAGCGCTCTGGTTCGCGGACTTTTCGCGCAACGGAGCTTTGTGAAGCGAAGCTGATTGGTTCTCCGGCGTCTGTCAACATTCCAAACAGTCCGTAGCGGCCGCCATCTTGTCTCTTGGTAGGATCGAGAGACAAGAGGAGGCCGAAGCGAAGGGGCAAATGACCATAAGGGGGCATAGTACATTGTCGCTCACCCCCTAGGTTTGATGTGGAGGTTTTAAAAGGGCCCCGCGGGGCAAAAAAAAATAAAAATAATAATAATCGAACAGCTGAATGGATTTGCACGAAACTTGGCAAAATTGTAGGGACTGGTAGCCCGATGTGCCTTTGCTAGATCTCAATATATGTGCTCCAGTGGATTTTGAGAAATTAACGTTCAAAAAAAGGTATATATCTGTAACAGCGCACCGCTTCGCGTACTTTTCGCGTTACGGAGCTTTGCGAAGCGAAGCTGATTGGCTCTCCGGTGTCTGTAAACATTCCAAACAGTCCGTAGCGGCCGCCATCTTGTCTCTCGGTAGGATCGAACAGCTGAATGGATTTGCACGAAACTTGGCAAAATTGTAGGGACTGGTAGCCCGATGTGCCTTTGCTAGGTCTCAATATATGTGCTTCAGTGCATTTTGAGAAATTAACGTTCAGAAACAAGATATATATCTGTAACAGCGCTCCGCTTCGCGGAGATAAAATTATATGTGTATTACCTAGCTGTTGCTAACACCAGTTAGCGACGGCTAGTAGAAGATAGCGACCATCTTGGGCCCCACTTTGCATGTGAGTGATATTTATCACTAATGACATGCAAAGTGGGCATGCCAAGATGTTAGCGACTGGAAACAGTCGCTAACATCGCTATCTCCTATTATCAACTTTTGGAAATATTCGAGATAAGGGCGAATATCTCTAAAAGCTACCACCTGCCCTGAGCAGTTCTTAGCCATGTTATCCAATGGGAGGTGGATAACATGGCTAAGAGCATTAGCTCGGTAATGCATGAATATCGCTGAGTTTTCAGCGATATTAATGCATTGCGGTCGTTTTTTATCGTATTTCCGATAAACCTTGATAATAGCAAGGTTTATCTGCGATAATTTCTGACGGTAAAAAAATCGTTGCTAAGCATCGTTAGGGATAAATATCGCTTAACTTTGGTAATATGCCCCAACGTCTGTTAACGTTCGATTCGAAGGAAATCAGGAAGTGTTGAAAAACATTGTCTGCGCCATCTTGTCTTTTTTCAAATGCCACACTTTTGTCGTGCACGGCAGCCATTTTAGATGCCTTGACCAGACCCACTCTGTGCACGCTGTCGATCCTTAGCATGGCTCCCCACCCTCGCAAACATCTCCCCCAGGCAGTGGTCACCCCCGCTCTCTGTCTTATGCATGGGTAATAAACCTCCCCCATCTGCGCTGCTGTTCCCTGAGAATCACACCCTGTGCCCGCCCGACACCTCCCTTTCGCCCTATTCACTACCGCACCCTCTGACACTCCTTTTCCTCTGTGTCCGATTGTCCAGGCTGGTCCTAGGGTATCAGCTAGCCCTGCAGATGTAGTTTATGGCCACAGCTGTAAAGAATCACCCCTCTTCAAAGGAGTTATAGTAGATCAAGGCCCACACTCGATGAGATTCGTCACAGCAGAAGCGTTGCTATTATCTGAAAACCATCCTGTATTGTGATTGGGGAGGGGACCGAGCCTGAAGCGGAAGATTCCAGGGATGACTGTTTGTACATCAAAGTTTTTACAATTATGTGTCACATTAAAAATATATAGCACTCCGACAAAGTAGTAAGATTATAAAACTTTAATAATTTATAAATATATACAAGAAAACAAAAATAGTAATAACATATAAACATTTTTAGGGAAAAACAACGAAGTAGCGGTCGGCTGTGCGAATAGTCCGAACGCAGCACAACGTCCAGATTTCCGGCGTGGGGCGTCGCGGGGGGTGGGTCATCAGTAGCAAACTGTTGCGCGAATAGTTCCAAGGCAGCAGAACGATGGCACCAAGGTGATGTCCAGTAAGTTGCCGCACTGGTTTTGGTATCCTACAATGCTGCTCCGAATAACGGCGTGGAGCGCCCCGGGGGAGGCGGCGTGAACGGGCCTCTCCAGGTGGAGTGTCATCTGTTGTAGTGGGGCGCCCCTTTACCGTTTCAGTTGCCATTCCGTCCGTTTTTGGTCCACTGTGTCAAAAGCCGCAATTCAGCTGAGTTGCGCCCACTCTTGCGGTGCAGCGATAGGCGGCTGTCACAGGACTCATAAAATGGCGGCAGGCTGTTTCCTTTTTGGGCCTGGTCCACTGAAATGGCCCTGGGACACCTTGGAAATCGGACGCTTGTCTGCTAGGTCTTGGACCTCATTCTCGAAAGCGTCCCCTCCGCCTTGAGAATTCATCAAAAGTTTTGGGGGCTCCGACTCCTGCAGGCTTCTGGTGGGGAGCGGCTGCCATGATTGCTCGCGGAATGACCACGACTGAGCTACGAGATGGTGGTGCTTTCATGCTGACGCCAGCTTCAGTCTGAAACATCCAGAAACAAGGTGGGGCTTTCATCGTTTGGGGAAAAAAAAAAGTTTTCATCATTAGGAAACCAAAAGTAAAATGAACCAATGAAAAGTTTTATAAACAAGTCACATGACCTGTTATGCGGCATAGGGTGTAAAATTAGGAGAAAATACGTTGGCACGTGAGGCGGCGTCAGTAGCGGACCGATGTGCGAATAGGCCGAGGCAACACAACGCGCCAAGATCTGGATGGCACCGAGGTGGTATCCAGCAAGTTGCAGCACTGGTGTGGCCATCCTACAATGCTGAAAGTCGGCGTGGGGCGCCCCGTTGGCCTGTGAGTTTGCGTCAGTAGCGGACCGATGTGCGAATAGGCCGAAGGCAGCACAACGCGCCAAGATCCGGATGGCACCGAGGTGGTGTCTAGTAAGTTGTCGCACTGGTGTGGCCATCCAACAATGCTGAAAGTCGGCGTGGGGCGCCCCGTTGGCCTGTGAGTTTGCGTCAGTAGCGGACCGATGTGCGAATAGGCCGAAGGCAGCACAACGCGCCAAGATCCGGATGGCACCGAGGTGGTGTCTAGTAAGTTGCCGCACTGGTGTGGCCATCCTACAATGCTGAAAGTCGGCGTGGGGCGCCCCGTTGGCCTGTGAGTTTGCGTCAGTAGCGGACCGATGTCCGAATAGGTCGAAGGCAGCACAACGCGCCAAGATCCGGATGGCACCGAGGTGGTGTCTAGTAAGTTGTCGCACTTCTGTGGCCATCCTACAATGTTGAAAGTCGGCGTGGGGCGCCCCGTTGGCCTGTGAGATGGCGTCAGTAGCGGACCGATGTGCGAATGGGGCCAAAGGCAGCGCAACAATATTTTCTGATTTGAAGACACCACAAGGCGCTGAGATGCCAAGATCCGGATGGCACCGAGGTGGTGTCTAGCAAGTTGTGGCACTGGTGTGGCCATCGTACAATGGTAAAAGTCGGCGTGGGGTGCCCTGTTGGCCTGTGAGATGGTGTCAGTAGCGGACTGATGTGTGAATGGGGCCAAAGGCAGCGCAACAATATTTTCTACTATATTTTCGGAGTAGAAGACACCACAAGGCGCTGAGATGCCAAGATCCGGATGGCACCGAGGTGATGTGTAAGTTGCGGACGGATGTGCGAATGGGGCCAAAGGCAGCTCAACAATATTTTCTGAAGAGAATACACCACAAGGCGCTGAGATGCCAAGATCCGGATGGCACCGAGGTGATGTCTAAGTTGCGGACCGATGTGCGAATGGGGCCAAAGGTAGCGTAACAAGATTTTCTGTATGGAAGATACCACTAGGCGTTGAGATGCCAAGATTCGGATGGCACCGAGGTGATGTCTAGGAAGTTGTGCCACTGGTGTGGCCATCGTACAATGGTAAAAGTCGGCGTGGGGCGCCCTATTGGCCTGTGAGATGGTGTCAGTAGCGGACTGATGTGCGAATGGGGCCAAAGGCAGCGCAACAATATTTTCTGACTGACACCACAAGGCGCTGAGATGCCAAGATCCGGATGGCATCGAGGTGATGTCTAAGTTGCGGACTGATGTGCGAATGGGGCCAAAGGCAGCGTAACAATATTTTCTGTATGGAAGATACCACTAGGCGTTGAGATGCCAAGATTCGGATGGCACCGAGGTGATGTCTAGCAAGTTGGTGTGGTCATCCTACAATGCTGAAACTCGGCGTGGGTCACCCCATTAGCCTGTGAGATGGCGTCAGTAGCGGACCGATGTGCGAATAGGCCGAAGGCAGCACAACGCGCCAAGATCCGGATGTCACCGTGGTGGTTTCATAGTTGAGAGGCACTTCATCTGCAGTGGGGCGCCGAGATCCGGATGGCACCGAGGTGATGTCTAGCAAGTTGCTGTACTTGTGTGGTCATCCTACAATGCTGAAACTCGGCGTGGGTCGCCCCATTAGCCTGTGAGATAGCTGTTCTTTGGATTTGGGCCTGGTCCACTAAAATGGCCCTGGGACACCTAAGAACTCGAACGCTCGATTTTTTTTTCCTTTCCTGTACATGCAAAAAAAGGTAAATGCCCGGTATGTTACACGCTTCATCTGCCACGATGAACTCTCCAGAGGAACCGAAAAAATATATAGTTGTGGTAACTATACCATGCATCGTCATATGGAGAGGTGGCACCAATTAATTATAGTGCTGCATAAAAGAGAGATTTGGAGGAGAACCCCTGACCTGCTAGTACATTCATCAAAGAAGTGGCACTGAGAGCTTCAGAGGCAAGGGAAACGGTCCCAAATATTTAGAAGAACTTTGGAAAGATTAAAATGACATGTTTAGATTGTGGTAAATTAATTTCATGTGGGCAGATGAGTGTTACTCTAATAAATACAGCATATGAACATCATCATAGTCGATGGTTGGTAGAGACATTTTGACTATATCCTGGACCTGCCCGTCCTCGCCCAAAATGGCGCCGGAATAAATGGGACTCGTAACTCCTTGTTGTGTACTGGTTGCAGAACCTTGAAATCACGAGATACGTATGCAGTTTTGAAGCACATGGCGGGCGGGGACGAGAATTGATTGAATATTTCGACATCCCTATTGATATTAGGTTCTGATGTGTTATTGATTACTGTACTGTTGAAAATTCGAATTAACGTCACCCATGGTACTTGCCCGCAAATGTATATCTAGATAATTTTATTGTAACTGGCCCTGTCGTATTTTAATTATAAAATGTACGTCCACCGATTCCGTAACTGTTAGACACCTTAGTTTTTGCAACCTAATGGCCCGCCCATTACGTTCCTCTACAGTGTAAATGTCTATTCATCATATACGATTACAGTTTGCTCCGTGGCAGGCCCACGTGGTTATAGGCTCGTATTTGTATAATGAAATTTTCACAATAAAGGTTTTTAAAAGAAAACATGGTAGTAGTGTATACATTGGTAAAGTTTTTAATAATAGTCACTGTTTTAGAATCATTAAAAGGCAAGTGAAATAAAGCAGACCAATTACATGAAGGGTAAAAGGTATAATACGAAGGAACGCAGTAAAGATAAATGGTCAAGGGCTGTTGTGTTTTCTATTCCTGCAACATAAAGTGATCGATAAGAATCTCATATTCAGGCGTATCGGCGACTAAGACAGCAGGTCGACCCTCTTTTGCTCAACGGCTCCGTCATGGGACGAAGAAACGCTCTTTTTCTCGAAAAAAGAATATATTTTACTTGCAGGACAGTTGTAAAATTTCCGGGAAAGTACATTAGCCTGGAACATTATAACATATATTTAAGAGAAAATAATGTTCGGAAGTAATTAAAAGCGTAATTTTTAGGTGATATGACCAAGGCTTTCATCATTAGAATAAGAAAAGTAAAATGAACCAATGAAAAGTTTTATTAACAAGTCACATGACTTGTTATGCTTACGTTACGCGCTGCGCGCCCCGGATGACTTCCGGATGCGCTAACGCGGCGCGTCATATGACGCATTACGCGACAACGCAGGTCCAGAATATAGTCAAAATGTCTCCACCAACCAGCGGTCGAAACACAACCCCTTTCAGCAGGCTAAATAGTTCTGTTAAATGACAACAGAAAGGACAGGCAACAAGAACCATCAGTCAAAGAGGGGAGGGCTAGTTCTTCTCTACCGGGTTACATTGGGGCGCTACCGGAACTGATCGAATTGGTAGTCTACAGTGTTTCTGGATGTTTCAGACCGAAGCTGGGGTTAGCATGAGAGCAGCACCATTTCGTAGCTCCGTTGTGGCCATTCCGCAACCAATCATGGCAGCCGCTCTTTATCGTTATTTTGGGCGGGGTGGGTGGCGGAGCCGAGCTGTTTTGCAGCCATCATTGTGTGGAGTTCAGTTCATCTCACTAGTTTTGTATTTGTCATGAGGGGTTGTTCCTAATGTTTCTATTTTAGCGAGGTCAAAAAGAGATCCCATTAGTGGCCTACTGATTTTGCTCGATTCCTTTTCTTTTTTTTTACACGATTTTTCGTTATCTGCAAAGACTAAACAGAGTATTGCGACTCTGTGTTTGTTTGTAAATAGAGAATGAACCAAAGAGAACTAATTCTAAAACAGTAAATACTTGGATAACAATCAATCAAATGGAGAGAGAAGCAGGCACGACGGATTACAACGGGGGCAAAGGCCTGCGTTAACTACCTTTCACTATCTGCAAAGAGAGAGTACTCCTAATAGAAATGAGGGGGGGGGGCACCATTCAAAGCAGATCAGTGTGCATAAACACGAAAATGTTTTCACTTACCACGTACTTGACATTCGACAGCTTATGATATTTGCTATTAAAAAACCATTGAAATTCACTGAAAAAACCATAGGTTATAGACCATATATAGTTAGGAATTAGCATTTACAAAACCTTGAAAATTCACTGAAAAAACCATAGGTTATACACCATATATAGTTAGGAATTAGCATTTAAAAAACCTTATTTTACTCACACAAAACCATTGAAATTCCATATATAGTTAGTTGCACTAACTATATATCGCGCACCCGCAATCCATTGCTGATCATGTCACATATTACATCATTCATGACATGGTCAGTGACATCACTGATGACATCACTGATGACATCTCAAATGACATCACTGATGAGATCACTGATGACATCTCATTTGACATCAATGACCACATCACTGATGATATCATTCATGTGACAATACAATGCATCTCCTCACGTTTTAATATAACCTCTGTTTCACCCAGTGTTAAATACAGAGTATAATTTTTGAAACCATTGACACACCAATACTAGTTACTACATACGTACTCACTGATTCCTACGTCTACACACACATTCACTCATTCACCCATACAATCATTCATACATACAATCACTCATCTTTACAACACTATCATATGCACTCATACACCTATACAGACACTTACACTCTGCCACTCATCCATGGAGTTACTCACACACCTAGTCAGTCCTGTAAAGAATCAATCACACTTCAATTTTCTTGTCTATACAGTTAAACATAGAGCACCTTACATTTTCAAACATATACTAACACATACTTACTTTCTTATACAATCATTGATACAAGTACACATTGATCTGCACAGAGTCACACACCTCCCAGCCAGCCACACACACACTCAGTCTCCTATACAAATACTTGGACAATCAATCAATAACCCATATAGTTAATCATATAGCTACTGATCAACACATGCAGCAGTTTACAGAACAACAGACATAATGATGCACAAATTAAGACAGTTTACTCACTAACCCATGCACTCAGTGAGACACATTTAATCACTCACTCATACATTCAGTCATGCACCTACTAAATCCTTCGTCCAGACACTTATACATCTACTCATTCTTCAATATGTAAAACATATTTAAACTTTACAGAAACACACAGTCACTGGATGATGTCATCAGTGATCTCATCAGTGATGTCATTTGAGATGTCATCAGTGATGTCATCAGTGATGTCATTTGAGATGTCATCAGTGATGTCATTTGAGATGTCATCAGTGATGTCATCAGTGATGTCACTGACCATGTCATGAATGATGTAATATGTGACATGATCAGCAGTGGATTGCGGGTGCGCGATATATAGTTAGTGCAACTAACTATATATAGAATTTCAATGGTTTTGTGTGAGTAAAATAAGGTTTTTTAAATGCTAATTCCTTACTATATATGGTGTATAACCTATGGTTTTTTCAGTGAATTTTCAAGGTTTTGTAAATGCTAATTCCTAACTATATATGGTCTATAACCTGTGGTTTTTTCAGTGAATATATATATATATATATATATATATATATATATATATATATATATGCTCCAAAATCCTTTGTTCCAGTTAAATTCGGTGAAGGATCACAGCACCATGCTCAGAAGGTTTAGGTACGTGCTATTTTATTCAACCAAAGTGCAATTATAAAGCAGTAGAGGACGGTCTATGCGTTTTGGCTCCCAGGCTTCTACTGGACCATAGACTCCTGGTGCCTAGAATATCTCTTTTAAAGTGCTCAGGGTATTTTCTTAAATTTCGTTCTATTAGAAAAATCACTAGGCTTACATAAATCCTCATTAAAAAGCACATATATTTACAAACAATTTCGATTCAGGCTGAAGTAGTTACATACAAGTTCATATATCAATGTGCAAGTGATGCAGACGTTTTTAAAAGGGAGTACAAGATACATATAAAATATAATGCATACCACTTAAATACAAAATAAATGCAAATTAATCAGTGGAAAATGCTTTCTTTATTGTTAGGAAAGCTCAATTGAATAAGGCTATCTCTGCAGACGTCTGAGTGTGTAACCAGGCTGTCACACAACTGAATATTGATTGATGCACCAGGGAATAGTCAAAATTATTTATAGTGCTTAGAGGTTCCAACCTATGACTGAAAGCACTCTGGATATGTAAATCACTATTTTAAATTTGTATTACACATAGTATAAGATGGGCTGCTGAGAAATGTGCACAAAATAACCCATCTTGCAGTTGCAAAGCCTGCGATTCACAAAATTACTGGGTTTGTGACTGTAAAATGTAATTTTTAATGTACTAACACCATACGTTTCAGTAACAGGTTACCAAATCACAAAATAGGTTTTGAAAGGCATTAACAAATTGATATAGCCCAACTCCTGCTCACCCCTCTCTCCCACAATGCCAATGAGCGTACTGAGCATTTTAAGAAGAGAGTCAATGAGGTGCTGGATCACTTAGCCCCTCCCAAACTGAAAAAACAAAGAAACATTCCATCCAAATCTTGGTTCAACTTCGATCTGAATAATGAAAGACGTTCTCTTAGACAGACTGAAAGAACATGGAGATAACACTCCTCTCCCTCCCATCTAGCACTCCTCAGATCAGCAAGATCGAAATACAAGAAACACATCTTCAAGGAAAAGGCAATTTTTTTGCTCACAGCTTGATCGTGCCAAAAATAGGCCCAGAGAACTGTTCAATATGGTTAGAAAACAAACATCATCCGCCCCCCGGAGCTGATTGCCTCCTCAGAGAGATGCACAGAAAGTGCCAACTTCTTCTCTGAGAAAATCACCAAAATCGAGCAATCTTTTGAGGAAAATGAAATTTTATATGACCAATATGTCTTCTGCGTGTACCCTATGTTTAATGTATGTTTAATGTCATCCATGCATTTTCCCATAGTGGCCTGAATCACAAGGCCTCTGCATTTACGTCCTGCATTAGGATACCAGTCATCAAGTCTCCCATGTAAGAAATATTAAGTTAGCATTTAAGGCCCATGTATTTGCATTGTGCACTTTTAAATAAATCACGACAAACCCATTTTGTGGTTCAGCCTGAGCCTGTTTCTGAATTAGGGTTTTCATGGCTCAGACACTCTGAGAGCTACAGTTACGTATACCTGACCTCGCATATTTCTGGCTCAGCTGAAAGAAGCCCAGCAAAGGGTGCCAAGACATTGTTTTGCAAAATAGTTATCTGCTTGTTCTACAGAATCACATTCCTGCCCAGTGAAGAAGGTAAACAGAACCCGTCTGCAAAGATAGGGCCTAGCCTTTCTGTCTCCGTTTGAGTAAATTACAGAGCTTGCATTCGTAGAAAGCCCACTGCCCCCATGCAATGCACGAAGAAATATATGCCCTCTCTGGCTCTTAGTGTTGAGCGACCTTTGCTTCAGATAAAACATCGCCGGACTCAAGATATCAGATAATACCAGATGTGCTGGTCGCCCTGACACTGAAGGCCTCTCTACTAGACTGAATGTCAGCTTTCCCCCCCAGTCACACGTCAGTTGCACGTCATGATCAAGTTGCACACACAAGTAGGGCAAAGTTCCAGCCTGCCATGCAACCCCCTCCATGTATCCACCCACCTATGACTCACCTATGACTCATCAAGTGTACACCCTCATGCACACCCACATGCTCTTATCTTCTTTTCTCTCTTGCTCTATCTCGAGCGCTCCTCCTATGTACAAGATTGCACGTATAAATATGTAATCAGAAAATAATGTTTAGAAGACCCTTCCTGAACCTTAGAGGTGATGGAACAGATTCTCCCTTAACTCGAGTTATTGGAATAAAGCCCTTTGACTCGGATACCACGGACTCTGCCTCTCATTTACTGCATGACACTTTGTTTAATTATAGAAATTATGACAGGGTAATATTTTATTTACCACATTAATCTGGCGCCCGAATAGTGGACTAATCCCTTTCCCCACACGCCGGCGACGTAGGTCCAGCCTTTGCCCCCTTCTACAGCCGTGACGGACTTCAAAGTGTACACGCAGCGGGACTTCCTGCTTACTCCCTCAGGCCCACGGAGGTGACGGACTGCGACCAGGCGTCCACACGAGGCGGTGAGGATCGCGGATCATCCCAACCAGAGCCCAACCCGTGAGAGAGCAAGGTCCGAGGTTCCGAAGGCCCACCTGTTCCGAGGCGCATGCGCAGTATCAAGTTTCCGAGGCCTTCAAGTTCTGCTTCCCGGTGAGTACCACTATGGGGAACGCATAAAGTTCAAGACGGGTTCATTTATTTGAACACGGTAAAGACGTGTCTCATTTATATGAGCACGGTAAAGACGGGTCCACGGTAAAACGTGGGCACGGTAAAGACGGGTCCACGGTAAAACGTGGGCAGGGTAAAGACGGGTCCACGGTAAAACGTGGGCACGGTAAAGACGGGTCCACGGTAAAACGTGGGCACGGTAAAGACGGGTCCACGGTAAAACGTGGGCATGGTAAAGACGGGTCCACGGTAAAACGTGGGCACGGTAAAGACGTGTCTCATTTTTGGGACCGGTATGATTGTACTGTATTCCAGTGCATAAAGTTAACTGTTTTCAAGTACATGTTTTATTCCATGTATCAGGTTAGACTGTATCTGTTTTAGTGTTTTAGTGTTGTAGTGTGAATGATTGTTTCAATCAGTCTATTCTGTGTGTATTGTATTTCCATTGTGTTAGTTTCAACATGCCACTGTTTTCGAAATTACGTCAGATAGGGACCAGGAAAGGTATACTAGAAGAGTCAGTTAAAATCCCGCCCAGAGACACACCTGGTCATTACATGTATAATAAGCACGGGCTAGACGCTATTTTGTTTTTAGACTTATGGGTAGATTACACGAAGGATTTGGAGGAGAAATGTAGATGGCCTGTCTCGGGAACATGGGATTCTGAATGCATTATGAGAGTAGAGGAAGCGCTATGGAAAAAGAAATCAAGACCCTCTCAGAAAGATGCCATTGAATTATGGCGCAAGGAGTCACATAGGAGAACAGAGAAAGAATTTAATAAAGTAGAGAGAACTAAACAAGCAGCGGAAAAAGCGAAAGGAAAAGAACTGCGAGAGGAGGGGGAACGGTTCAAAACAGAACAGGTTGATAGAGAAAGAAATGCCATCGTTACTGGTATTTATCCCATCCTCTCAGAAGAACTAGCTAGAGTGACCACCTCAGAAACACCCAGTAGGTCGCGAACGCCACCACCTGTACCCACCTGTATGTAGAAAGAAGCCGACAGCATCAGAGGCTTTTATTTCCTCCTATATAGAAGAGCCCGCACCGGACTACGTAAACGCAGATTTCCCTCCTCCCCCATCGGCCATATAAGTTTACTGTGTAGTTCCTTGTAAATAGCTCCTTGTAAATATGGTTTATGAAGAGCATGTCATTATTATAACTTGTTGAGTTTCTTGTGAATATGGCTTGTGAATAGCGCCATGTAGTTATGGTTTGTGCAGAGCATGTTATCATTACGTTAGGCAGGAGAGAGCTGGATCTCTTTCAAGTGCTTGGAGAAAACGTTTTGAAGATGTGCGTACGTGTTATGTGATAACGTGGAGAGATGAGTTCATGACTTTCCCATGTACTGCAGTCATTGGGGAAAGATTGTGCTTCAGCTGCCAAAGAGTTAATATCTTGTATTGAGAAGGCAGTATTTGTTTTAACATGCTGTTTAACATGCATGGTTATGTGAGCTGACACTAAAAGTCAGTGAGTGTTCAGATGAATGATGGTTTGATTTAACTTTTTCATTGGTTGCTGGGTCTGCCTATGTGCTTTGTCAGTTTGCTGACTGAATGGTAACGTCTTGCATGGAGAGTAAAGAAGTGTTCATTTAACATTCTATTTCAAATGCGTCCGTGTATTTGTGTGGGTTTGCCTTGGATCACTTGATTTAATGTGTTTGACTCTGAGGTCGGTAAGCTGTAAATAAACCAGTCGGATTGAGATAAGGTTTTGCACGGAGGGTGCTTTAATGTTTTCACGGTGGAGAAGGAAATATAAAACAGACCCATCATAGAATGTGCTTTTAATTAGTGTAATGCAACCGTGTGTTTTTTTAAATAAAAATTTGTTCTACAAAATACACATTATTATTTTTTCCAATGCAAGCTGCCTTTAGAATAGCGTGTGACAGTTAATCCACTCAATTAGAAAACATGGCTTTTTGAAAAATGATGAATCTGGCCCTTTTAATAGGTAGAATAGAAGAGCTTGCACACTTAATTATGAAAATCTTGGCTCTGCAATGCAAAATTATGGTGTTTCACATGTTATTTTCAAAAAGTAAAATGTGATGTGTTTCCATGTCATGTTGTTCTGTTTCTTTTTTTCCTTTGCAGCTAGTAACAATATTTTATGATATAATTATTTTAAAATGCTAGCATGTGTCTAGGTTACGAAATAAAATATGTCCTTATTAATTACTGATTTTAGGATGCTTTTTATCACGTTTTGAATTTCCTTCAGTTAAGTTAGAGAATGTTGGTTAGCTCTCTGGCCTGGGTACAGATATGTTTTGAATTACAGAGAATGTGTTTTTCGACCTTGAGGTGGCCTGGCTCCCAGGGAAAGATATTTTGTAAAGGGAGGGCTTTTCCCTCTTGGAGCACCGAGCAGTGCCTGTCTTGTTATTATTGGCCATACTCCAATTCTTTTCCGCGGACATTTGTTGATATAAACTGACTCAGCCTTCTTTCCCATGCAGATAAAGAATGCTTGCAATTTGACCAAGCTCTCTCTTCAGTAACTTGGCAGCTGTTCTTAGCTCTCAGAGTTTTGAAAGGGTGGAGGAACAGCCCTGTGGGTGACATCACGATGAAGGGGAAGGCAGTGTAGAGAAAAAAAAACTTGATGAGCCGTGGAGAAATGTTTATAAAAGGAGGGGGTCAAGTTGCTCTTCCTTACAGTCAGCACAGAAAGCTTCATTGACTTCAGATAAGGCATGCTTGCAAATGAATAATTTTTCCCTCGTAGTGTAAACAGAATAATTGGCAGGAGTTTCGCTCTTGCAATGAGTCCTAGCATTTACAGTCAAGCATTGAAAAGACAGCTGGACAGTATTAGCATGCCTCCCAACACTGTTCTACTCCAGTACGTAGACGACATCCTAATTACAGCACGATCAGAACCAGACTGCGAAAATGCATCACTGACAGTTTTACACTTTCTGGCAGACAAGGGGCACAAAGTGTCCCCTTCAAAGTTACAATTCTGTGAACAGCTAGTGGTGTACACTTGCTGTCCAAGGAGGGTAGACAGCTAACACCAGAACGTATACAACTCATTTTTAACCTTTCACAGCCCAAGACACAAAAGGAGGTACGGGCCTTCATTGGCCTCACTTCATACTGTAGGCAATGGATTCCCCAGTATGCCTATCTAGCCAAAGCACTCATACAATTGACAACACAGGAGGCAGCGTCTTCGACTGTCCTCCCTTGGACACAAGAACATACCTTGGCATTTGAGGAATTAAAAAGAGCATTATGTCAAGCGCAAGTTCTAGCGACTCCTAGTAACTGAACGGGATGGAACAGCGTTATCTGTCCTCACACAAGATCAAGCAGGAAAACACAAGCCTTGTGCTTATTTTTCTAGTACACTAGACCCAGTGGCCCAGGCTCTGCCTGCGTGCCTGAAATCGGTTGCAGCAACAGCCCTAGCCATAAGACAAAGTGACTCGATAGTGCTGGGACACCCCCTGACAGTACAGGTACCACATGCAGTGGAAGTTCTCTTAAACAGGACACAGACACAACATTTGACTATAGCGAGACTGACAGGATATGAACTGACATTATTTCAGCCATACATAGAGATCAGACGATGTAATATTCTAAACCCTGCTACACTTTTGCCCTCAAGTACAGTAAATGCACCACCACATGACTGTGTGGAAGTAATGAATATAGTGACGAAACCAAGACAAGACCTGACAGATATTGCACTTCCAGACCCTGACCTAACACTCTATGTAGACGGATCATGCATGAGAACGAGTGCAGGAGAGTTAGTAGCAGCATATGCCGTGACCACTGCTACTGAAGTCATAGAGACACAAAGAATAGACACACTGTCAGCACAAGCAGCAGAGCTCATCGCTCTGACACAAGCCTGCATAAGAGCTAAGCACTTAAGAGTGAACATTTATACCGATTCACAATATGCTTTTGGCGTAGTTCATGATTTCGGAGTACTATGGAGGGAGAGAGGTTTCTTGACCTCTCATGGAGCCAAGATTCAGCACGGCCCGCTTATTCAAGCCCTGTTAGATGCAATACATTTACCTACAGCCATAGCTATCCTGAAATGCAAAGCTCACACCAAAGTTACAGACACCATTTCCCAGGGTAATGACCTGGCAGACCGAACTGCTAAACTTACAGCCCAGACACCAACAGACACGACAAGGACAGAGGTACCATTACAGACGAAAAGTATGACAGTCAGGGATCCTTCTCAAGATGTACTCGACATACAGACACATGCCACTACAGATGAAATAAAGAAATGGACTGAACAAGGAGGGGTCCAGACTGACTAAGGTTGGATGACTAAGGGAAAAGGCACATGGTTTCTTCCAGATTCCATGGTACAAGTAATCATAAACACAACACATAGTCCAGCACACTTGGGAGAAAAGGCAATGATAGACAGCTTACAGAATATCTGGTTTAACAAGCATCTGCGTGCAGCAGCGAAACAGAAAGTACGAACATGTATGATCTGTTGCCAGTTCAATCCAGGTAAAGGCATCCCGGTGGAACAAGGCGGATTTCATCCTCCTGACCACCCTTTTGAGGTCCTCCAGATGGATTACATCCAAATGGACAGATGTAGAGGTTACAAGTATGTCTTGGTAGTTGTGTGTACACTATCTAGATGGACAGAAGCGTATCCAGTTCCAGATTATACTGCTGTGACAACCGCCAGGCAATTGGTGCTACTCAGATAATGGTCAGCCATTTTCCTCTGAATTAATGAAACAAGTGTCTCTTCTGTTAGGATATAATTGGAAGTTCCATTGTGTACGACACCCTGAAGCAGCAGGCCTTGTAGAAAGACATAATCAGACAATCAAGACGAAACTAGCAAAGATTTGTGCAGAAAAAGGCGTGGATTGGATGGTAGCCTTGCCGGTTGCCCTCTTTTACATGCGTATGGTAGCTCATTCCAGAACAGGCCTATCTCCGTATGAAGTAGTTTTCGGTAGACCGCCAAATATGTGGGGTACGCCTATGCCTAAGAAAATAACTGATGTTGACAGTAACATGCTGACAGATTACCTGGCTTCCTTGATGTCTGCACTACTCTCTTGTCGTTCACAGGTTGCTGCCGCCTTCCCTGACAACACCCAGGTCAAGGAACACGCCATAGTCCCTGGGGATTTCGTGTTTGTCCGGAATTTCGATCGATCAAGCCCCCTTGAGCCACGTTGGAAGACGCCGAAGTTGGTGTTACTGACCACAAGGACTGCGATTAAAGTAGAAGGACGAGAAGGGTGGATTCACGCGCATCACTGTAAATGATACTTTGGACAATCTGGAACTTTCGAAAAGAATAAAGACATTAAAGACTTTGCGCCGCTTGCGCCGCCTTTGCTAGAAAAGACTCCACAGCAAGAGTATAGGTCTAAGTTACGATCTAGTAAGTCAGACGAAGTTTAATTGTTTAAGTCCACTAGGTGGTGAATCGGTTAGACTAGATTTCTGGCATGTATAAGATCGCATACGACAATAGTAAAAAGAGCAAAATGAAAGAGAAATACTGTAAGCTATTACATAGTAGATGTATAGTTTCTTTGATTATTCTATTTTTCCTGTGCATTGTTATTATTTGTGTCAGTTTGATACTACATGTTTTCTTTCCTCCTCTTGCCTCACATATGCACTCTTCCCTTAACAACACCGTAGAGCATACATTCAGTGACTTGCCACCCCATGAACTGTCATATCGACTTGCCCTGCGTAACAATACTTTCATTCGAATGTTACACCGTTCTCATCAGACCAGCAATGCGACTGATTGCTGGGTATGTGGCCAACTCCCACCTTATCAAAAGACGAAGGGAGTTCTGCCCTTCTTCCCTTTACCGTTCCCCCACAATGGTTCGTGCGGGCATGGTTTGCCTTAATGACCTCACTAGACAAAAAATCCATAGTTTACCAAGATGAATGGATATATGGAAACCTGAATAAAGTAATGAATGAAGCATGTTTTCCAGACAAAGACGGATTTCCCCAAAGGAAGGGAACAGATCTAGAAAATGAAGAGTACGAGCAAGGAAATGCATCTGTTAGTTTTGTAATGCTGAACGCTCAGCCCATGCAAAATATAGGTCCACCGTTTATTTCAGTCCTGCCAGTAAAAGGTGCTTTGTGCGTTAGAAAGAAAGGCTCAGTACATATGGGACACAGCGAGTGTAAGGCTGTAGTAGAGTTTAACGATAAAGGACAGTCTTCATTCAAAACATCACGCCATACCAATTTCATTTGCGGTCAGACAGCCTATGTACATCTGCCCCCAGACTGGGGTGGGACATGTTATATAGCGTTCCTGCTGCCACCCGTCTTTCTGGCCCCATCCCATTACCATCGAGATTCACGACTAGAGCATGTTAGACAAAGGAGAGAGACCGATGCCTCAGAGATCGATCAGACTGAAACAGCTTGGGAGCAATATACAGATTTCAACAAAGGATTCTTTTTCTTCATAGGTCCCGTCCAAAACAGTAAACTGATACGCAAGTTAACAAGAACTCTGGAAGCAGTAGTGAATGTGACTGCCTCTGCTCTGGCGAACTTGACCCAGGAGCAGTCTGCCATGAGACTTGTTGTTCTTCAGAACCGCCTTGTTCTTGACGTCATCCTGGCAGATAGGGGCGGGGCTTGTAGAGTGATCGGCTCTAGTTGCTGCATTTTCATCCCTAATAACGCGCCATCTGTGTACGCAGCAATAACAAGACTCCACAAGATTGCTCATGATATACATCAAGACCCAGGCACATGGACTTGGTCCAGTTGGCTCTGGGGTGTAATATCGGCTTGGGGATGGAAAGTGTTGTCGTTCCTAGGAATGATACTGCTTATGATATTCGGCTGCTGTCTCTGTCTGCAGTGTGGCCCGGCCATTTGCGGCCTGTGTGCGACTGCCTGTGTACCACATCCACGTGTACAAAGGATCAAAGATGAACAAATGATGCTGTATGATCAACTATACGGTCTCATGAATATAGATGTGTCCTGAAGGGTAAAGTAGGGGACAAGGAGGGAATGAGGAAAATGAAATTTTACATGACCAATATGTCCCCTGCGTGTACCCTATGTTTAATGTCATCCATGCATTTTCCCATAGTGGCCTGAATCACAAGGCCTCTGCATTTACGTCCTGCATTAGGATGCCAGTCATCAAGTCTCCCATGTAAGAAATATTAAGTTAGCATTTAAGGCCCATGTATTTGCATTGTGCACTTTTAAATAAATCACGACAAACCCATTTTGTGGTTCAGCCTGAGCCTGTTTCTGAATTAGGGTTTTCATGGCTCAGACACTCTGAGAGCTACAGTTACGTATCCCTGACCTCGCATATTTCTGGCTCAACTGAAAGAAGCCCAGCAAAGGGTGCCAAGACAGTGTTTTGCAAAATAGTTATCTGCTTGTTCTACAGAATCACATTCCTGCCCAGTGAAGAAGGTAAACAGAACCCGTCTGCAAAGATAGGGCCTAGCCTTTCTGTCTCCGTTTGAGTAAATTACAGAGCTTGCATTCGTAGACAGCCCACGTCCCCCATGCAATGCACGAAGAAATATATACCCTCTCTGGCTCTTAGTGTTGAGCGACCTTTGCTTCAGATAAAACATCCCCGGACTCAAGATATCAGATAATACCAGACGTGCTGGTCGCCCTGACACTTAAGGCCTCTCTACTAGACTGAATGTCAGCTTTCCCCCCCAGTCACACGTCAGTTGCACGTCATGATCAAGTTGCACACACAAGTAGGGCAAAGTTCCAGCCTGCCATGCAACCCCCTCCATGTATCCACCCACCTATGACTCACCTATGACTCATCAAGTGTACACCCTCATGCACGCCCACATGCTCTTATCTTCTTTTCTCTCTTGCTCTGTCTCGAGCGCTCCTCCTATGTACAAGATTGCACGTATAAGTATGTAATCAGAAAATAATGTTTAGAAGACCCTTCCTGAACCTTAGAGGTGATGGAACAGATTCTCCCTTAACTCGAGTTATTGGAATAAAGCCCTTTGACTCGGATACCACGGACTCTGCCTCTCATTTACTGCATGACACTTTGTTTAATTATAGAAATTATGACAGGGTAATATTTTATTTACCACACTTTCCTCACTACCCCTGCCTCGCCTTCCCTTCTACCTCGGGGTAATATCTTTCCAGTCCTCCCGCTCATGTTGATCCCGCCCCATCATCCCAGCACTCCAACACATAGTCCTGTTTCTACCTCTCCTGATTCCTTCCCTTCCGTCTTGGAAAATAATGCCTCCTGGCAAAACTTCCATCCTGTCACTGAACAGGAGGTCCTCAACATCATATCCAAACTTAAGCCTTCTTCGCACTCCAAAGATCCTCTCCACCCCAGCCTTGTCCATGACTTCAAACACATCATCGCCCCTTACTAGACATCAATCATTAACTCCTCCTTTGCCACGGAGTGTGTCCCTGACTCTTTCCAGCTCGGTGAAATCACTCCCATCCTCAAAATCCCATCTGCCAACCCAAATGACCCAAACAACTTTCGCCCCATTTCGAACCTTCCACTGCTATCTAAGTCCTGGAAAAATGTTCTTTCCGACAACTCGACAATCACATCCACAATTTCCACCAACTTGACCAGTTGCAATTCGATTTCAGACAGATGCAGCACGAAAACAGCCATGCTCAAGATTGTCGACGACCTCCACTGGTTCCTTGACAATGAGGAGTCCTGCCTTCTCATTCTCCTTGACCTCTCCACTGCCATCGATAGAGTTAACCATGCCTCGCTACTTAACTCACTCAAACCCGTTTTGTCATCAACGGTTTAGCCCTCAAGTGGTTCTCCTCCTTTCTCCAACACCGAACACAACAAATCAAAATCAAGGACTGCCTCTCCAACCCCACGCCGATCTCCCTAGCTATACCCCAGGACTCAATTCTCTCTCCCTCTTCAACCTCTTTATGGAACCCCTTACCCTCATTCTGAAACAAGCAGGAATTAACTACCATCTCTACGCGGACAACACTCAACTGTACTAGAAGATCTAATCCCACTCCGATATTCTCCACCTTAACATTGCCCTGAGTATGATCCAATCCTGGTTCCTCTACAATCACCTCAAACTTGACCCTAATAAAACCAAAATCATTATCTTCTCACCCAAAAACAACAAGCTCCCCATCCAAGGCTGGCTATCTGACCTCAATGCCCTGAACTGCTCGCTCTCCTTATCTAAATGAGCAAAATCACTTGGCTTCAATATCGACAATACACTTACTCTTAATAACCACATTAAGAATGCGGCAAAAGTCCAGCGTCTTCAGAAACTCAAACCCTTCATTCCTTCTGACGACTTTAAATGGGTTGTCCATTACCTAGTCCTCCCCAAAATAGCCTATGGTAATGCTATCCTCACTGGAATCCCCAAAACACACCTTTCCCCCCTCAGATCTCTGCTCAACTCTGCCGCCAGGCTAATGACCGACTGCAAACGCTTCAACCACATCTCCCCTGCCTTCAAGGCCCTAAACTGGCTACCCATTGAGGGAAGAGCTGCATGCAATACTGCCTGTATTACACACAAAGCCCTCCACCAACAAACCCCGCTATATCTTTCTGACAAACTTGAAAAAGCGGGCTGCTCCCAGCAGACGAGAAGCTCAAATGCTCTACTTCTCGTCCTCCCCTATCAAATAGGAGCTCCACACAATCCCGTTCCTTCTCAGGAAACGCCCCGATCATCTGGTATGCCCTCCCCAGAGACCTGCACTGCAACCCCTCGTACCACAGCCTTAAAAAAAGATCTCAAATCCCACCTTCTCTGCAAATATTGGGGTCCGTAATCGCTGCATCCAACCCTTTATTCATCCCCCATTATTCATTCCCCTCTGACAGTCATTTTCTGTCCGACTCTTCTCCCCTCTCCCTCCTTTACTTTTTTTCTCCACTCAAATGCTACCCTCCCTCCTTTTAACACTTACCTCTAGCACCTCCTCAATTCTCCCCCAAACGTGTTGCTCCCTTCTCCTCTCTTTTGTGCCCTCCCACCCTATTTCACTCAATTTTTCTTCGCTTCCTCACTTAACAGCCCAGATTTCTCCATCTCCCCCTTTCCTAATTTGAGCTGTGCTGCATGTTTCAGACAATGTATATTTGATCAGCCCTAACCCATTTAACTGCATAAACGAAAGCCTTGTCCCGGGTAAACGACCCTTTTTTAGCTCCCTTGCATTTTTTATTGTTTCTATGTTAACTGTCTGTAGTGACATTTTCCTTCTACTCATTGCCATAACTGTTAGCCTATTTGCTTATTTAAGAAGTGTTTTTTAATGTGTACTGTCTGTATATTTTTTAATCCCGCTGAATCTACTGTACCGGCTGGAATCTTAATGCTCATGTAAAGCGCTCTGCTACCCCGGGTATTGCAGTGCTATATACAAATTTTCAAATAAATATTTGGAAGGAAAGGTGTTTTGGGAGTGCCTTATAAATAGCCATTCACTATGGTATGTACGAATGTTTTGTGACCGAAATCGGGTCATAGAAACTTGAAAAGTTACAGACTCCTTTATAGGCAACAACTCAACTCTGCTAATCTTCCATGTATAGGTTTGCAATATATTTAGAGGGTTCCTCAGGTACTGAACACAAGGCTGGTGGAAATGTTATTAGAAATCAAGCAGAAATAATAGATTGTTGCTCAGGTCCTTTGGTGATATAGCAATGTTACATGAGAAATAGCTCAGGTGTCTAGCACCTGACCTATGGGTAGACTGAGAAATAGTTCTGCAATGTGCAGCCTGATCATATTATTTACATCTAGCAAAAGGCATACCTCTGCTGCCTAGAGCAAATGCATATATGATCAGTTTCTCAAGTGCATTATAAGATAGATGTAAAATTTGCTTTAACATATGCCTTGAGTGTTTTTTTCTCTCGGATGGAGTCTATGCAGAGGCAGTACAACAGCAACTCCCTTGTGTAGGAATTGCATTGCTGTTTCCTGCCTCCTAGCTAGTGCGCTTTGACAGCAAAATTTGCCTGAAACATTATCCGCCTCCCAAATGAAGCCCGGGATTACCAAAAGAAGCATAATTCTCTTTTTTTTTTATAACAGAATACCAATGCAAAAGTTTTGTATTATGAAAACACTACTTTGTGCACTACTTGTTCCAATGTTACAGTGAGAAACCGGCCACCATGTTGTGTTCTTGGTGTTTGCCAGTGCCCCAGTCAAGGTTGTACCTTTCTCTATCCTTGCCAGACGGCTTTCTACAATAAGTATAGATATTTGGGAAAGCTTTTTTAGAGAATATGGCCATTCTTCTTGTAGGAATTTCAGACCAATGCGTAACAAACATATCAGTTTATACCACACATCGCCCTGGCAGGATTTACAAAAACAAATTTCATATTTTGGAGAATATCAAACTTTATGTAATAGGGCCGTCAGAATAGAACTGAAAGACTAGTTGTTGTTTCTATACCATATCCTATTAAGCACTATTTTTTGCAGAAACAGACTCTTTGTTCTGAAATTTGAAGGAATACTTATTCTCTGTTCTAAAAGTTGAAGGAATACTTGCACCCTTTGCATGCAACACCATTCATTGCAAAGTTCTTTCAAGGCAATTGCTATTTTGCCAGCTCTTCCGACTGGTGCCTTCCTGCAAAAGTGCTGGTTCCTGGCAGAGTAAATAACAGGCGGTTTTATTGGTAACTTATTTTCACTCACTTATTACATCTCAACAAGAATGGATGCATTAGATATCAAACCTGAGACTTGTCAGTCACACAATCCATAATCAGATGTGTTACCCGACAAGGGGCCAGATGTAGGTAAATCTGATTTACCGACTCTAGAATACCGAATTTTACCGATTCGGTATTCTAGATTCGGTAAATCAGATGTAGGTAAAAATTTGGTAATTTTTACCGAATCTGTATGATTCGGTAATTACCGAATCGCTATTTACAGATTCGGTAATTGCCATTGAATCCTATGGGCCTACAGGCCCATAGGAATCAATGTCAATTACCGAATCGGTAAATACCGATTCGGTAAAATTACCGAATTTGCAAGGGTGACAGGGTGTCACTTTGGCACCCTGTTGCACCCCTGATTTTGCCTTGTGTGCCATGTGACACACATACATGCCCTTAGGGCATGTATGTGTGCCACATGGCACAGGTGTACATGCACAGATGTGCATGTACACAGGTATTTGTTATTTATCATGCAATTGTATTACATGGTAAATAACGAATCGGTAATGGCCTGTGGCACTGTTTGAAGTGCCACCTACATCTGGATTTACCGATTCGGTATATTTACCGATTCTGTATTTTACAGAATCAGTAAATTTACCGAATCGGTAAATTTACCGATTCTGTAAATTTGAAAGCCCCTACATCTTCATTTGCAAATACCGGTCAGTAACGGCCGAAATCGTTGTTAGAAATTGGTTTTCTGGTTGGCAGAGGTATGCACCCTATCCAAGCAGGAACCACAATCCTGGTCAGGGTAAATGACAAATCCTTCTAAATTATCCTGTGCTCACCCTCTGGTAGTTTGGCACAGAGCAATCAACCTTAACATAAGAGGCAATGTGTAAAGTATTTGTGCGGCATTTCAAACAATGACACGGTAAAAAACACCACAAAAAGAATCCCCTTCAGGTTAGAAAAATAAAGTAAGTTTTTACACATAAAACAAAACCAAAATGACTAAAGTCCAAGATATGAATTTGTAAAGAATAAAGGTAAAATAGCACTTAGAAGCAATAAATGCTTAAATGAGAAATCGGGTCACACTAAACCGGTGCAAATTCAAATGTTCAGGCAGAAGTCAATGGAGCACGGGCCAGATACAGGGACTAACTTGGGCCTCCTGAACTAAAGTACCTTGATCCAGAATGCTCCATCGCCAACGAAGATACAAGGTGCAGCTGAAGCGGTTCGTTGGTTTCTGAGTGCAACTCACTGATTCCGAATGTGATGCATGACTGCTGCTCTAGCAGTAGGTGATGTGTCAATTTTGAAGGCAATGTGCTGGTCCTGAAGGTGATGTTATGGGTCCGCTCCACTCAACTACGAAGATGTGCTGGTTCTGGCTCACGCAAAGGGGAAGATGCGCCGGTTACGATGAAGATGCGTGGGTTCTTTATACCCACTTCCAAAGCCACAGGACTGGGTTAGCACCCCTTAGCAGGGTAAGACTTGCAGCAAGCAAAGTCTATGTGCTGTAGCAGGATGGGTTGAAGTCTTTAATGTCCCTGAGACTTAGAACAGGAGGCAAGCCAGGACGCCCTTTGAGTCACTCTGGTTTCAAGCGATGTAGGTCCAGTCCTTCTCACCCAGGCAATAAAACAGCAGGCAGCATGGCTGCTCAGCAAGGCTTGAGTCCAGGAAAGCAGCAGTCCAGTGGAGTGGCAGTCCTATCAGCAGCACAACAGTGACTCTTCCTGGCAGAGTTTTCATGGGTCCAGAGGTGTACTAAAGTCATGGTGTCATGGATCCAGTTGTGCCTTTGACGTGCCTTCTTTCCTGCTCGTGCTCAGGACCAACTACAGGGGGTTATGCAGCCCTTTGTGTGTGGACAGGACACAGCCTATTTAGGTGTAAGTGTGAGGCAGTGCCCAGCTCCTTACTCTCATCTCCCATGATGGCCCATCAAGACACACATAATCTCCCTTTGTGTGTGGTGGTCTAGAGGGAGTACACAAAGCCCAGCTGTCACCCAACCCAGACTGACTAGAGACAGGCAGCAGGCACTAAATAGCCAAAGCAAGTAAATGGCACATTTCTAAAAGTGGCATTTGTCAAACTGAAAATTAAAATCCACCTTAACCATAAGTTTTAATTTTAAATTGTGAGTCCAATGATACCAAACTTGAAAAGTCAATCTCTGCACAGTTGGAAAGGTGAAATAAAATAATCCCAATGTTATCCTTTGGTAGAGATAGGCCTTGCAGTAGTGAAAAACTAAAATGGGAGCTTTTTCCTACCAAAACATGTAAATCTTAAAAGTGCATGTCCTGCCAGAACAATTTTACAGATAAAACTATAGTTCATTAGAATTTATAAATATTATAAAAGGTAGGTTTAAAAGAATTTACGGCAGGTCATTTGGCTTATTTCCTGCTGAGATACATCTTAGAATGAGCTAGTGGATTAAAGATTACCACATGTTTGTGCAAAGCGGGCAAACGTTAAAATAATACATCCCGAATAAACACCAACAGTCATTCAGTATTGGTCTTTGCACATTTCCAATCACTAAACATGTGAAAATGCATTCATAGTCTCTATCACTAAGCATGGTGAAGTAAATGTATTAATAGAGGCTGCTGGAAGTTAGTCTTCATTGCCATTGGCTGTTAGTAGTACAGGAAGGCACAGTCCAAGGTTGAGAGATGGCATGGAGGTTAGTGAAAAATAAGTCAAGCCACTGAGGGCTTCTTTTCGTGATTGATACAAAAAAGGGGTTTGATGACTCAAACACTGCTCGCTAAGTTCGTGGAAAGAAGCCCGACTGCTGTGGACAACTTTTTGCTATTGATATGACCCAAACTAGTATTATAAAATTAGGCAATACCTGGCTTTTCACAGAGGGCTGTTGCCAGGAATTAAAAGAAAAAGCAGTTTAATTGTGGGTTGCTGGTATTAAGGCATGCTATTATGGCTTCCCTGCACGTACAAATGGCTCTTTCATTGAAGCTTCGCTTAAATAGTTGAACTGGAGCTTGAGCAGCTGAGGACAGATGTAAATCAAATGAATGAGGTCCTCTTCTTTCTCGTAGCAGTGCCTACGTGATTTTCGACCGGAGTGCTTCCATACTGGTTTATTTGCAAGGGACGGTATGTTGCCCATACGTAAGGTCAAGAGGCTGTGTTTTGTGTGTGCTGGAAATGGAATGTTCAGGTATGGTGTGGGGGACAGCATGTTTTAATGCTTGATTACCATCCATGCGTGTGAGTGGGAACTAAATGTGATTTTGTAATATAGTGAAGATATGAGTTTTGTGGCCCTGTTGGTTCCCTTTTTGAAGGCATCATATGGCACACTTGCTGACCATAATTCTGATAGACTCAATTGTTTGATGGAGGTGAACAAGAATGTATATTGTTTCATTAGCTATTTGCTTTGAAGAGATGATCGTAAGGCACTATTTAGAGTGTCTTGGGCGAGGCTGAGCTTCTACCAGTTTTTTTATCACTGTTGTTCTTCTGGCTAGATCTTGTTTTGTGGATCCAAATTCAATGCAGATTTGTGCTAGGGATAAATTCTTGGGCAGGTTAAACACCTGTCTGAATGTATTAATCTGTATTTTGTCCTCTGTTGTCGCATCCAGGCCTCTCATCGCCACACTCACATAGGTGATGGTTGGTAATAACTTGGAGGCGATAGCTGTTAAGAGTGGCCAAAATGAAGGCCCATCCAATTTGATTTGCCAAGTTGATAAAAGCATGGATTAGGGTAGACTTCTTCTTCTCAATGTATTGATTTTAGTGCATTAAAGTTCTTCCTGAATCAGGGAATAGCCCAGATATTTGTTGTTTGTTACTGATTCCTGCTGGATGTCTTTGAGGACAATTTTGGCGGCTCATCCCAGTCAAATGCAGACTGACATTGTTTTAGTTCTGGCCACATTTATTTACAGGTGGTTGGTTCTTATGTAATGAGCAAGCACATTCAGCAAATTTTGTAGGCCTACTTTGCTTTGGCTGAATAGCACAATGTTGTCTGAGTATAATAAGTATGTCGTCTATGTATGAGAAGTGGGTGGTAGATTTCATGGTCCAGGGCAGGTGAAAAATCTGCCATAAACAGGTTAAAAGTGTGGGGCTCTAACACCCACCCTTGTTTTATTCCTAGGTATGTTTGGAATCTTTCTAGATAAACTTGTACTATCTCCAATTTTTATTTGGATTCACATATCTTAGTACAGCGAAAGATTGCTCTTAGTTGGGTGTCTGGTAGTCCCCAGCTCTTTTGGTTGCTCCACAGCAGTTTCCTGCTTTAAAATCTATAAAGGCAAGATGTCATTTTTTCTTGAGCTGCTTACTTTGATCGACCAAGATGGTGGTAGCTAGTATGTTTGTTATGGTGCCCACTCCTTTTCTGAAACCAGCTTGATTCTGTGGGATGATGTTCTTTTTATTTGACCAAGCCGTTAGATCTGCGAGCAATAGGGAAGAATAGTGTTTAGCCTCAGAACCAAGGAGGGCAATGAGCCCGTAGTTACTAGGATTTGTCTTCTCCCTACCTTTATATATTGGATTTATGATGGCACCCCGCCAACTTTCAGGAATATTGTCACTTAGCTGAACTTCCTCGAATAGCGAGGCCAGTATAGGGGACCAGACTTCTATGTCTTCTTTGAAGATAACCGGTGGTAGAATGCTTGGCCCTGGGGCCCCTTATCGATGCCCCTTAAATTTTGCAGACTAGTGTTGGGACGTATGTGGTTTTGTCTCCAATTGGTTCTGGACTTTTGCTTGCTGAGGGCAGGATCAATAGGCTACATGTGGAGTACTCAACACGAGAGGGTTGATGATTTTTTGAAAAAGTAGTGGTAAGGTAGGTCACCTAAGGTAATTCTGAGAAGTTTGATTTGTTTACGTTTCTTCCTTTTGTGTCGAGGTTATTTATGGTTTCCCATAATTGCCTTGGATTACTCTGCCTGGTGTTGTATATTATTTTAGCCCAGATAGGGTCCTACATTGATTTATTGTCTTCCCATAGCGGCTTTTTGTATGATTACTTGAATCCTTTCAGTAGTGCACAAAGTGGGGAGCTTAATGTATGTGCTTTCAGTTTCCTGGCGAGTTCCCTTTGCTCCTTTTTAACTTAATGCAGTGCATCATGAGAGAGACTTTCATTCTTGTCCAGTCTTTTGGACCTCAGAATGTTCAAATTGTCGGAAATTGCATGAATAAGGCATTTCCAAAGCCTAACCAAGCATCAATTTGATGTTCCTTGGTGTTTATGCTGTCGATCATTAGCACATTGGCCAGTGATGCAAGGTCTCTTAGAGTGTCTGTTGACCATCACAATAGCTTTAGATTTGTGGTGGTGGTCACACCGATTTCTACTTGGGCCTGTACGTGTGTATGTGGGCCTATTCTTCTCGACAAGAGCTGGGACGAGTGATTGCGGCATGTGCCGTGTTTTATTGAGAAGTGCTTCAACAACGGAATCAGGGGCAGAGAAACAATTGTATAGTCGATGATCAATTGAAAGTTGGGGCCTTGATATGTTGTTTGCTGGGGTGACATTTGGGAATCCTTCATTTAGGACCTTCAATCTAAGGAATTCCAGTGTTGCGACTAGCTTTTCACTGTTTAAGTCTTGTCGCTTGACTTTCCAACTGACCTGGGCCAGGACGTTCCAAAATAAGTTGTCAATGGTAATCATGTCATCATCCTCTGTGCATTTCGGTTTGAATTGAAGTCACCCGTCATTATTATATCCCATGTAGGCCAAGCTTGCTTGTAACTGGATATTGTAGATGTTATTATTTGTTTTAAGGCTATCTTCTTAGGTGTGTTGGGGTGGATGGATTTGTTGAAAAATAGAACAGGAGGTCTATTCGCCTGTGTCCAGTTGCTAAGTTTGAAGATTTGAAGGTGAGGGTCTATGTGAGTTAGTTCTTCCATGATGATATCCAAACAGAACGATATGTAGACTGAGAGGCCTTGCTTGGGTCTTCCATATTGTCTGGATTTAATAGCCCTGGTCTGGTAGGGCATAAAGCCTTTTACTAGGAAGATCCACCACTGACCAAGTTGATGGAGGGCAATTATGTCTACTTTTGGACAGGTCTTTAGGAGGAAATTGTCATGTACAATGATTTTGCTCTTGGAGAGTTACAAGACCGGAAATGTTGGATCTTTGATTCAGATGGTGGTGCACTTGCATGAGAGGTTCATGTGGAATCTGGCACATTTAGGGTCGAGGGTAGCGAGTCCCATTGGTACCCAGTTTGGTTGGGCTGAGCTTTGTTTGGGCTTTGGTTTTCTGAGGGATCGAGGGAGGTACTTCTTGACCTCGTCAGCACAGATTGGGCAGTCCTCGCAGATGAAGATGCCAGCCAATTTTTTTGTAACAGTGGAAGGGGGCACCTGGTGTGCTAGTGTCTTTTTAACATGTTTGCCCAACTTTCAAAGTCCAGTGTGAAAGTAGGAATCAAGTCTATAATTTAATTTGATTTCCAAGTTGTTAAGCTGGGTTCTGGTTTAAATACATTGCCCCCCTGCCCTTTGGGTCATTACAGGGCCTACCTTGGATATGACATATATGTATAAAAAGAGAAGGTTTAGGCCTGGCAAGAGGTTTACTTTGCCAGCTCAAAGAGGTAGTGTAAAACTGCACATACATGCTCTGCAGTTGCAGGACTGAGACATGGTTAATGGGCTACTTAAGTAGGTGGCACAATCGGTGCTGCAGGCGTACTAGTAGCATTTCTTTGCAGGCCCTAGGCACATGTATTGCCACTTTACTAGGGATTTATACGTACATTATGTATGCCAACTTAGCATAAGTCAATGTTACCATGGTTGAATGAGAGAGCACATGCACTTTAGCACTGGTTAGCAGTGGCAATATGCCCAGAGTCCTCAGTCCAACAAAAACGAGGTCATAAAAAGAGGAGGAGGAAGGCAAAAGGTTTGGGGTGACCGTTTAGAAAGTGGCCTTTACACTTGATCACCCTCAAACAAGCATATTTTACAAAGCCCATATAAGCAGACTGAAAATACACCTTGAAATAAATTTGCAAAAACTGATATCTATAGGAGCTGCTTTTTAGTAGTCAAATCACTCATTCCTCTTTTTTAAAATCTCTGTCAGGAACTTTATTAAAACCACTTAAACATATGTGTTATTATCATATTGGCTTTGACCAATATGTTTAAAATGCACAACTTATCACTATATTTTCTTGTATTGGCCTTAAGTATAGCTCCACCCTATTGTTTGAAGTGTTAGCCCTGCCTTCATTCGTTGACCTGTCAGAGCCTCCCCATACCAGAAGTTAGGGTCTAGTTGCGCCCCTGCTGCAGTCCTGGTTAAAATAACATATGAGGTAGATTACACAATGGGGATGGTTTTTATAATGTTAGGTGAGTTAGACGCAAAAACAGAAATTATCGGAAATATGTATAAAGACATATATAGAGTAATAGAGAGATAATACCTGTTTAGACATATTTATAATGTTATATGTCATGGTAGATATGGGGTTGGGGTTTGACGTTTCCGGTTTAAGAAAGTGCGTTTTGAAGTTGTACTTCAACTCATTGAGTGACAGTGTGGCTCTGCATTGGTATAAGAGCTCTTTCAAAAGAAGAGGAACAAGCTGTTTAGAAAATATGGACCTTTTGAAAGTGCATGGCAGCACTGGCACATAAAGGAGATGAAAATTATCAAAATGTAAGCAACTCGAAGGACTGTTGCATGTGATTACTTAAAAGGGGTATAGAGGGACTGCAGTTTGATTAGCATTGATTAGGGAGAGGCCAATTTGTACCTTGCCCTATTTTTAGCAGACATTTTATTTCAATTTAACAAGAACATAATCAAATTCAAACGGACCGACAGATCATTGTTGCTGATAACATTTTCTATTTTCTGATAGTATTATATCTCTGATTAATTGTATTTTACATTTCATGCGCACTCTGCCCATTACTTGATGGTCATTGATATATTGTTCAGCGCTCAGTCATCCCTTTTCAGAGTTTGTTCAATTTAAAACCGATTAATAAAATAAATAAAATTAAATAACAGAACATTGAGCCGCTGATGCATATTGTCAGTCACAAAATAGATTTAAATTATAATCTACGATTCTTGAGCTTTGGGAAAGGGTATTGGGATATTTTGTGGGCTTTTTCTTTGCATCTGTCCTTGGAATTGTTTTGAAATGCTCCCCGTGAAGCTGAACCCTCTTTTCTTAGAACAATACCAGTGTATTCCTATTTGTAAAGTTCATCTGATCCGTCTCTTGGTGCGGGTGGGAAAACGTGGGAAAACGAATTTCGTAGCGCGCACTGCATCGCAAAATGCGATGCAGTGCGCGCTCCGAAATTCGTTTTATTAATTAAATTGTTTACTTACCTGTAATTATCCATATGCCGGTTTTTAGCCCTCTCCACCCTGCCCCTCCCCCTCCCCGCCTCCCTGCCCCACCGTAACTCACTCCACGGCCCGCGGCTGTAGGGTTGGAGTGGTTACCCCACTCCTTAGTGCGCAATGACTGTTTGGTCGGCCCTCTCAGGCTGCCCAAACCAGTCATGCACACTTTCCCGTTCTCCATGCAGGCTGCATTACAGCCTGCATGGAGAACACGCCCAGGCTCCCATTCCCTTGTTGAGTGTCCAACCAGAATGCTCAATACCAATCACAACGCTGCATTGCAGTGTTGTGATTGGTCAGGGGGGCGTGGATGCCTACCAATCACAATGCTGCATTGCAGTTAGATTGGTTAGTGGGGCCTGGCTGAGCTTCCGCCCGGAGAAGAGCAAGAGTGGAGTTCTTTTTTTTTTTTTAAATGTGCGTGTCTCTACCTACACCAACCCACCCCCTCGTGACCCGACCGCTCTGCCACCTGCGAGCCATGCCAGCCACGACTGAGTAGAGCCATCATTGCAGCAGATCCACTAAAGGCATAGACAACCCCCTTCCCCTCCCCAGCTGGAAGGAATCTCTAAATCTTACAGGTGATCCTCTGGGAAGGGAGCACAGGCCATCACCTCCACTGTCCGGTCAAGTCCGTTAACTGACTGATGCCTAAAACCGTGACAGTTTCTATGCAACATTAGCATGAAATGTGCATGTATTTGTGAATGAAATCACAATTTAGAAATATAACTCAATGATGAGGACCAGCTTTAAAATGTAATACTACAACGATTTGGATTTGGAAATATGACTTAATAAAAATCCATGACTTTATTCCTTAGTTTTTAAATATAATAATGCATTAGAGTGATATACTGACAGATTCTAGGTGATTGCAGTCATAAAAACTGCCACTCATTATTATGCTCAGAGCATTGTGGCAAAGGTTTAGCTGCTGGTCGCCTGTGATATTATCAGGGATGTTGTTAATGTCTTAATGACTTCTTGACATGATAGTGTCATTATTTATAAAGTTACATGGAATTTTATGAGCGCATTTTGAGACGTTTAGCAGTAAATTACTTAAGATGACGTGAGATCTATTTACCTTTCATATATTACTTCTCAGTACAGTCTTAATGTGAAACGCAGTTCTCATGTGCAATAACTGATGTCTTATATTCTTAAATGCTATCGCACAATGATTTTGCTAGCACATATAGAATAAGGTGTATTGATCAAAATATTGGTATTTGGATTTATTGCTATTCTACGTCATAAAACACAATACATTATTAATGCACTAAATAATTGAGAACGAAAGGTGGGTTATGGTATAGATTTAACTTGGAGGTTCAGAAAAGATCAATACACTGTCAGCAGTAAATGAAATATGATCTGGATTGGTAATGTCATATTGATTATTTTATTTCATACAGTATGTGTGTATAGTAATGTTGTCTTGTGCCACTGATTTTAAAAATATGTTTAGTAATATCCATGCTAAATCAATAGAAACATATTTGACAAAACTGCAGTAGTTTAAACAGTACCTTTGGAATTACGCCTGCTGGAAATAGGCCCTAACACTTGAAACCACCAATGAAGAAATATATACATTTATACATGGCTGTGGAAGTGTGCTGCTAGTCAATTTTCATATTCGTCTTTGGCAGTGGTAGTGATCCCAGAAAGAGGTAGGGTATAAGGCTTGCTATGGGTTCACCACATTGTTTTCACATTTTTCCTTGAGTGTCCAGACACACAAATGTACTCATACACCCACTGTTTCTCACTGTCAGATGCATTTGCACACACTCACACTTTCACAATCACTGATCCTCACTCACAACTACGGGTGTACGGGGCTCTGATTTGAACTTTGGGGCACATGTGGTCTGCTTTAATGATGCAGGAAGGTGCAGTTGCACCAGGGCCTTTAGGCACCTACTTTAAAATTGGCAGACAGACAAAAAAGGGAATGATGTCTGGGGATAGATACACCATGGTTATTTCAGCAGGAGGAAAACATATATTACTCCTCTGCGTGGGAGCCTAGTCCCCAATTCTAACTTGTAAACAATTTGCTCACTCACGGAGTCATCCTCAGATATTTCACATATCTTTAATCTATTTTTTGATATAGAAATATACAAAATTCCTTTTTTATATACATTTTAGCACTCACAAAACATTATACATACAAAAGACAATGGTCTAACCAAGAAATCCTAAACATTTCTCTACCCATCCATTTGAACCCGGAAGCAACCCGAGTGGAGGTAATCCATTTCACACACAAAACAACGGAGGGAAACTCCTCCTCTATTCAGCCAATATATTGTGTGTGTTGTCATGTTCCTCTATACACATTTCAATTCAATGGACTCCTCCTCTTCTTCTGGTCGACGCGTTTAGACCCATCTTGTCGGGCCTCATCAGGACAAGGGTAACACAACACAAACCAAAACCACTCGCAAATGAGCTTGTCGCAGCCCTAAGCATATGGATAGAGATTTGTCAACTCGTCTGGACCTTAAAACTGTCCCCGGCTGAACATCACCAATACATCTCATTGGTGTATACACCGCCGAGGAATTCAAGAGGTAGCCAGCGTCTACTTAGAATAAGGCACTTCCCATTCTGTGGTCAGAAAATCAAAGAACCAAAGACAAAAATGACTTGCTGGTCTTTTCATGGAGCCTACTGCTTTCATCTACTTTCTCCTGTCCAACCACAGACAAGATCTACCTCATGGCTGTCTCAAAATTGATAGAGAGACCCATGACTCTCTCCCCTTCACTCACCCATTTTATCCACCATGAGCAAGAATGAACAGGTCCCAAAATTAGAAAGAAAGTCGGGGTGAGCCAAATGTGTTTTTTTTAAAAGAGGGACCACCTTTGCCTTCTTCCACATTTGAGGTACTCAATCCAAGCCTAAGAAATTATTAAATACCTTGTTGAAAACTAGTGCAATAGCAGCTGCGGACCTCACAAAAATCAAAGATGGACAAGGGTCACAGTGAGAGCAAGACTTACAAGTAAGAATAACCTGCATGATTTGTTACAAATATACAGGGCTTAACACATGCAAAGAAAGAGTTGACAAGAGGGGGCCAGAGAGTGAATCAGCTATCCTCCCAACTTACTGATTTGAGGACAGGAATAAACCCATCCTGGATTTTGAATTTTATTTTTGAAGATGAAGAAAGCCTTTCACAGCGTTCAGGTGACACTGAATGTTAGGGTTACACGTTTTAGGCAGCCGAAAATTATTTAGCAATGCTAAAGATTTCCCATCAAGCATTTTTTTGCAAGATCGCTTTTTTTGTTTATAATAAGAACAGTGTGATGCTTTATTAGATTATATAGTCGTATTTAAGAGCAAATCTAAATGCACTCTTATTCTCAGGTGAATAAGTCACCATTTATGTTCTAGCTGCTTACACCTCTTCTTTCCTTTAACATGACATAGAGACAACCAAGGGGGGAAATGCCGTCGTTTTCTGGCTTTGAGAGGTTTGTTAGGGGCAAGATAATCTGTCATAGACCCTACCCACAGTTTAATCATTTCCAGATTTTTACCCATAACACTAGAAAGATCAGGGACCAATCCTTAAAGCACTTAGGAAATTTCAGTGGGACCAACTTTGCTCAGGGCACGGGTAGTTCTGTTTTTATCAGATGTATCACTGAATCACAAATAGCCAGCCAAAAGGAATGAGGAAGTCGTCTGACAAGGCCAGCTCCATAGGAATGTCTGCGGAAAGCATTGTACTGAAATGAATTAGGTCAAACTAAGATCTGGCTGGTGAGTGAGGACCACCACAAGTTGATTTGAATTGGAAAGAAATGAAGGCATCTAATGTAGCTTGAGGCAGTGTGTAGTTCCTGTCATCAATATACATATTCAAATTGCCCTCTCTGAACCCTGGACAGTGGTGGATAACTATCCCAGTAGCACCACCAATGAATTGTTGGGTTTAGATGAACTATTAAGCAAGGTTTCGGTCAATAACATAACATCCTCCTGGCACTCTGTCACTAAATTAAAAATGCTTAAGATATACTTGGGGAGGGAGCGTACATTCAGCAATAAAACTGACAGGCTTGGAGGAAGTAGTAACGGTTGACACCCTTTCTAACTACTAGCCTGCACGTTTGTAAGCCACATCTTATCTAATGTAAATGACAGGAAGGTGCAGCAAGTATGACACAACATAGGGCCCCTGCATCCGTCCCCTGATTGTTTCCTTTTATGGCACCCTATACGTGGTAGTTTAAGAATCACAAGAGTAATATAGTCAACAGCTCTTATCTGACCCAAAATTGAAACTTGGCTGGTGCTGATTGCAGCATGGGAGCTGATGGGTACAGACTGGCTTGCCTTTGGTGCACCTTCAGTATTGAGTTAGAATCCATGCATTGCTCATCTGCTGTGCATCTGCGCTACAGATTAACTTAATTAGTGATTGGTTATCTAGGTGCCATTGGCCATTAGAGTACGGAACCACAGAAATGGCACCTTTAGATAGTCCAGCAAAGGAAAATATTTCAGCTAGGAAAAAAACTCTCTCAGCAATGATAAACATGTACCATAGAGCAAACAAGACCACTCCAAAGTACTTTCCCAGTAGTAAGACACTCATGTGACAAAGTTAAAACCACTCAATGAAATTGATAATAAAGAGTAGGAGTGCCAGAGAACGATCAAGCATCTTGCTCTTAGAGTCTTTCAGAGTGCTCACCCATAAGGGACTTATAGAAAGCTTGTATTACAAATGAAGGAGTAAAAAGCTAGGATGCCGTAATCAATATGGCGCATTTTCGCAGCAGCCTGATATAAAAGTAGTGATTCAGCCTTTAGGAGTCCTGAGGCACTAGAGTACACAACCACCAAACTGATGGATTTAGATGGATCAGAGGAGGAAAAATGGCCACCTAGGAAAAATGTTCTCTCCGATTTAGAAATGTCTTTGTAAAATCATTGCTGGCTTTACAGAAAAACTGTAGGACCTGGATCAGTGTGAATTTGTTATTAATAATGTTATCTGTCTGTTCTATGAAACATGGTCAAAGACAACCACACTCAAACAGAGCTACCTAAGCTATAATGACTAAGCTACTTTTAATCCAAATCAAATGGGCTAGGAATTTGCATACAATCTGACCTGAATTGTAAAATAACAGTTTTGACTCCAATAGCTCAAATATTCTGACTTTAATCTTAACATTTAAAACTCAACACATGGTTGCATTGGTTAACATTTTCAATAGAGGTCTCACTCTGAATATTGCATCACACACTTTAGGTGCATTTAATAGTTTGTTAAGTAGCATTTACGGACATGAGTCTACTAACTCTAGGTATTCTATAGTTTTAGTTGGTGATTTCAATCATATGGTTGAGTCGTATTGGATGTTTTAAAAAGTGATGAAAGAAGAAGATTCAGCCTGGGAAACATCAATTACAATGGATCCATCCCAACGCATGCTATTTGATAGCATGCCATTAGAACGCAAGTGCCATTACAACACACTGCCATTACAACGCATGACATTAAAACACGTATGCCTTTACCACGCATGCCTAACAATGAATTTCGTTGTAAAGGCATGAATGGTAAAGGTATATGTGTTTTTGATGTAAGCATACAGTAAGTATCTATGGTTTAGGGTGGGAATGGGTTTTGGGATGGCAAGGGTAATTTTAGGGTTCAGTGTGGGTATGGGTTTTGGGGTGGCAAGGGTGAATTTAGGGTTCAGGGTGGGTAAGAGTTTTGGGAAGGCAAGGGTAATTTTAGGGTTTAGGGTGGATAGAGGTTTTGGGGTGGCAATGGTAATTTTAGGTTTTAGGGTGGGTAAGGATTTTGGGGTGGTAAGGGTAATTTTAGGGTTTTTGGGAAGATAAGGGTTTAGGGGTGGGAAGGGTAGTTTTAGGGTTCAGGGTGGGTATGGGTTGAGGGGTTGTGGGATTTTAAGGAAATGTGGGTGTGTGTATATATGTATGTAAAAATGTAAGTATTTTAGGGGGAAATATAAATCTATGTTTTATATATATATATATATTCACTGAAAAAACCATAGGTTATAGACCATATATAGTTAGGAATTTGCATTTACAAAACCTTGAAAATTCACTGAAAAAACCATAGGTTAGAGACCATATATAGTTAGCTGGACATTTTATTGTCATAAAACCAATGAAATTCCATATATAGTTAGTTGCACTAACTATATATCGCGCACCCGCAATCCACTGCTGATGATGTCACATATTACATCATTCATGACATGGTCAGTGACATCACTGATGACATCACTGATGACATCTCAAATGACATCACTGATGACATCACTGATGACATCTCAAATGACATCACTGATGACATCATCTAGTGTCTGTGTGTTTTTGTAAAGTTTAAATATGTTTTACATATTGAAGAATGAGTGGATGTATGGAAGACTGAGTGTGTGTGTGGCTGGCTGGGAGGTGTGTGACTCTGTGCATATCAATGTGTACTTGTATCAGTGATTGTATAAGAGAGTAAGTATGTGTTAGTATATGTGTGAAAAGTATGGTGTTCTGTGTTTAACTGTATAGATGAGGAAATCGAAGTGTGATTGATTCTTCACAGGACTGACTAGGTGTATGAGTGCATATGATAGTGTTGTAATAATGAGTGACTGTATGTATGAGTGATTGTATGGGTGAATGAGTGAATGTGTGTGTAGACGTAGGAATCAGTGAGTGCGTATGTAGTAACTGGTATTGGTGTGTCATGATGTCATCAGTGATGTCATTTGAGATGTCATCAGTGATGTCATTTGAGATGTCATCAGTGATGTCATCAGTGATGTCACTGAAGTATGGTGTTCTGTGTTTAACTGTATAGATGAGGAAATGGAAGTGTGATTGATTCTTTACAGGACTGACTAGGTGTGTGAGTAACTCCATGGATGAGTGGCAGTGTGTGAGTGTCTGCATAGGTGTATGAGTGCATATGATTAGTGGAGAAGTGTGGCTCACTGGTTAGAGGAGGCAGACCTGGAAGCAGAGGTCAGCCCGGGACCAGGGTTCAATTCCCGGCTCGGCGGGGTCTTGAGTCCTAAAAATGTCCATGGACTCGACAATTCTCGCTCCGGTGCCTACTCGATTCACGGGTTCACACTCTGCGACTCTGGGCAATAGCTTGCTTAATCTCCACAACGGCCCCTCGCGGCGGGATGCCTGGCTTTCACCTTGCGGATACCCTGCTGGGGTTATCTCACAGGGGAATACCAGGACGGGTTCCCTAAGCAAGCGCTTAGAAACCGCTTGGTGATTTGCGCTATATAAATTCCTGTACATTTACATTTACATGATAGTGTTGTAATAATGAGTGACTGTATGTATGAGTGATTGTATGGGTGAATGAGTGAATGTGTGTGTAGACGTAGGAATCAGTGAGTGCGTATGTAGTAACTGGTATTGGTGTGTCATGATGTCATCAGTGATGTCATTTGAGATGTCATTTGAGATGTCATCAGTGATGTCATCAGTGATGTCACTGACCATGTCATGAATGATGTAATATGTGACATCATCAGCAGTGGATTGCGGGTGCGCGATATATAGTTAGTGCAACTAACTATATATGGAATTTCATTGGTTTTATGTCAATAAAATGTCCAGCTAACTATATATGGTCTCTAACCTATGGTTTTTTCAGTGAATTTTCAAGGTTTTGTAAATGCAAATTCCTAACTATATATGGTCTATAACCTATGGTTTTTTCAGTGAATTTCATTGGTTTTTTAAAAGCTAATATCTATAGCTGTAAAATATATTCTTTATTACGTGACGTATCACGTAGCCACGTGAGAGGCCTCATGACGCGTCGCATAACCGTGACGTATCGGCTCTGCAGCGCAAACAAAACCCGTAACGTAAGCGTGCCGGAGCACGCTTACAGATATATATATTTTTTTTAACCTTAATTAGACAAAATCCACACGTGCACATATCTTGAGGCCTTGCAAAGGCACATCAAACAAACAGTCCCTACAATTTTGCCAAGTTTGCTGGAAATCTATTCCCTTAATTTTTTTTTTACTGTTTCTCTTGGTTTTCCCCTTGTTACGCTTACCGGGACGCTACCCGGTACGCGAACCGGACGCTCCAAAAACACAAGATGGCGGACTCCCGCTACGCTGCCGGTTAGCTGCCCGGTTCGCGTACCGGGAAGCGCCTCTACCGCGAAAAATCGCGGGGGACTTTAATATCCCCCTCATCAATCCTAGGGGGTCAGGAGGGGTTTACCTTGCCCCCTTTCCTTCATTTCCCCCTTCTTTTTTCACCACATCTTGTCTCTCGAACCTACCGAGAGACAAGATGGCGGCCGCTCCGGACTGTTTACAATGTTGACAGCTACGCTGCCGGTTAGCTGCCCGGTTAGCTGCCCGGTGAGCTGCCCGGTGAGCTGCCCGGTTCGCGTACCGGGACGCACCTCTACGGCGTAAAATCGCAAAAAAAATATTTTTTTTATTTTTTGCCCCGCGGGGCACTTTAATATCCCCCTCATCAATCCTAGGGGGTCAGGAGTGGTCTACCTTGCCCCCTTTCCTTCATTTCCCTCTTCGTTTTTCACCACATCTTGTCTCTCGATCGTACCGAGAGACAAGATGGCGGCCGCTCCGGACTGTTTAGAATGTTGACAGACACCGGAGAGCCAATCAGCTTCGCTTCGCGAAGTTCCGTTACGCGTCAGGTACGCGAACCGGGGCGCTAACCGGAGCGCTGTCACAGATATATATATTTTTTTAAACGTTAATTTCTCAAAATCCACTGGAGCACATATATTGAGACATAGCAAAGGCACGTCGGGCAAACCATATCTACAATTTTGCCAAGTTTCATGTAAATCTATTCAGCCGTTCGAGCTAAAAGTGAGTCCAACCGCCCTATGGAAAAATGAATGGGAAAAACGCGTTTTGGGACCCCCCTTTTTTCTCGGCCCCCCCTTGACGAAACCCCCCCAAATTTTCAGGGGCTGCTCAGAAACAAAATGTGCCATTTTCCTGAAAATAGCAGCCAATTCCGTCAACAAACGCCAACGTTTTTAGACATAGAATTTTCAGAAATCCCATAGAGAAAAAATCCTAACTATATATACCCACTGGCTATCACCAGTAGGTAATATACATATATAAACATATATAATCTGCATATCTATATAAATATAAATGCATGCATACATACACATATATGCATACATATGCATGTTATTTACATGAAAGTTTTAAAAACACTAATAAAAGCAAAGCTAAAAAGCCACCTCATTACAAACAGAATGGCTTTAACTTAAACGAGGGCGAGATCTATTGCATTTTCAATGCTTGTTTACTTTGTTTCTATCAAGAAGGCATTCAGATGTGTCACACATTTGCCATAAATTCTGAATGTTAGCACTCTAGTTGCTCATTAGATCACTGTAGTAAAGCTAGTGCTCACCAGGGAAGTCTGCTGCTAATCATGGTTTGCAGCCATTTTCCCGCATTTTTTATCCCGCAGACTTTCAGTCCGCATACCATTATCCCGCAAGGTCATTAACCTCGCATACCATTATCCCGCATTTTTTCAAAACGCATGTGCATTTATCGCGCATGCCTTTGCAAAGAATTACGTTTTAAAGGCATGTATGGTAAATGCATTTGCGTTGTGAAAACCACGATGACGAGAGAGGTAAGTGGGTTTGTGTTCATTTTTTTGTGGGTTAGTGATTGTGTAGTGTAGTGTAGTGTTGTGTTAGTGTAGTGTAGAGTTGTGGTGGTTGTTTAGTGTAGGGTCATGCTGGGGGTAGTGTTTTAGGGTTTAGGGTTGTGTTGTAGTGTTTGCGTAGTGTAGGGTCATGCTGGGGGTAGTGTTTTAGGGTTTAGGGTAGTGTTGTAGTGTTTGCGTAGTGTAGGGTCATGCTGGGGGTAGTGTTTTAGGGTTTAGGGTTGTGTTGTAGTGTTTGCGTAGTGTAGGGTCATGCTGGGGGTAGTGTTTTAGGGTTTAGGGTAGTGTTGTAGTGTTTGCGTAGTGTAGGGTCATGCTGGGCGTAGTGTTTTAGGGTTTAGGATAGTGTTGTAGTGTTTGCGTAGTGTAGGGTCATGCTGGGGGTAGTGTTTTAGGGTTTTGGGTAGTGTTGTAGTGTTTGCGTAGTGTAGGGTCATGCTGGGGTGTAGTATTTTAGGGTTTAGGGTAGTGTTGTAGTGTTTGCGTAGTGTAGGGTCATGCTGGGGGTAGTGTTTTAGGGTTTTGGGTAGTGTTGTAGTGTTTGCGTAGTGTAGGGTCATGCTGGGGGTAGTGTTTTAGGGTTTTGGGTAGTGTTGTAGTGTTTGCGTAGTGTAGGGTCATGCTGGGGTGTAGTGTTTTAGGGTTTTGGGTAGTGTTGTAGTGTTTGCGTAGTGTAGGGTCATGCTGGGGTGTAGTGTTTTAGGGTTTTGGGTAGTGTTGTAGTGTTTGCATAGTGTAGGGTCATGCTGGGGGTAGTGTTTTAGGGTTTTGGGTAGTGTTGTAGTGTTTGCGTAGTGTAGGGTCATGCTGGGGGTAGTGTTCTAGGGTTTTGGGTAGTGTTGTAGTGTTTGCGTAGTGTAGGGTCATGCTGGGGGGTAGTGTTTTAGGGTTTTGGGTAGTGTTGTAGTGTTTGCGTAGTGTAGGGTCATGCTGGGGGTAGTGTTTTAGGGTTTTGGGTAGTGTTGTAGTGTTTGCGTAGTGTAGGGTCATGCTGGGGGTAGTGTTTTAGGGTTTTGGGTAGTGTTGTAGTGTTTGCGTAGTGTAGGGTCATGCTGGGGGTAGTGTTTTAGGGTTTAGGGTAGTGTTGTAGTGTTTGCGTAGTGTAGGGTCATGCTGGGGGTAGTGTTTTAGGGTTTAGGGTAGTGTTGTAGTGTTTGCGTAGTGTAGGGTCATGCTGGGGGTAGTGTTTTAGGGTTTAGGGTAGTGTTGTAGTGTTTGCGTAGTGTAGGGTCATGCTGGGGGTAGTGTTTTATGGTTTAGGGTAGTGTTGTAGTGTTTGCGTAGTGTAGGGTCATGCTGGGGTGTAGTGTTTTAGGGTTTTGGGTAGTGTTGTAGTGTTTGCGTAGTGTAGGGTCATGCTGGGGGTAGTGTTTTAGGGTTTAGGGTAGTGTTGTAGTGTTTGCGTAGTGTAGGGTCATGCTGGGGTGTAGTGTTTTAGGGTTTTGGGTAGTGTTGTAGTGTTTGCGTAGTGTAGGGTCATGCTGGGGGTAGTGTTTTAGGGTTTAGGGTAGTGTTGTAGTGTTTGCGTAGAGTATGGGTCATGCTGGGGGTAGTGTTTTAGGGTTTAGGGTTGTGTTGTAGTGTTTGCGTAGTGTAGGGTAATGCTGGGGGTAGTGTTTTAGGGTTTAGGGTTGTGTTGTAGTGTTTGCGTAGTGTAGGGTCATGCTGGGGGTAGTGTTTTAGGGTTTAGGGTAGTGTTGTAGTGTTTGCGTAGTGTAGGGTCATGCTGGGGTGTAGTGTTTTAGGGTTTTGGGTAGTGTTGTAGTGTTTGCGTAGTGTAGGGTCATGCTGGGGGTAGTGTTTTAGGGTTTAGGGTAGTGTTGTACTGTTTGTGTAGTGTAGGGTCATGCTGGGGGTAGTGTTTTAGGGTTTAGGGTAGTTTAGTTGTTTAGTGTATGCTAAAGGCATATTCGTTCTAAAAGTTTTCGTTATTTTAATTTGCGGCCTAATAGTACATGCAGGAGTTTTTTTGCGGACTGATGGTATGCGGGATTTCGTCATATATTCGCTAATCATACTTTCTATGGCAAAATGAACCCCCTCATTTTGTTCATTTTTAAATTAAATGTTTTAAGAGTTACCACTTTATTCCAATCAAGATGGGTTCAGGTGTGCCATACCTTTGTAATAAGTAGGACTGTTAGCACTCTAGTTGTTCTTTAGAACACTCTGGGACATTCTGTCATTGGGCTATAGTTGGGCTACATCTGGCTGATATTTGGGCTACATTTGTTTTTTTTGTCTCTGGTGGCCATCTTTGGGCTACATTGGGCTACATTGGGCTACATTGGGCTACATTTGGGCTCCAACATATATATAGCCCAATGTAGCCCAATATATATTTTTCAAAGTTAATTTTCGTAAAAACCACTGGAGCCTATATCTTGAGACATAGCAAAGGCACATCGGGCTACCAGTCCCTACAATTTTGCAAAGTTTGGTGTAAATCCATTCAGCCGTTCAGGCTAAAAGTGAGGCCAACCGCCCTATGGAAAATTGCATGGGAAAAACACGTTTTGGGACCCCCCTTTTTTCTCGGCCCCCCCTTGACGAAACCCCCCCAAATTTTCAGGGGCTGCTCAGAAACAAAATGTTCCATTTTCCTGAAAATTTAAGCCAATTCTGTCCTCAAACGCCAAAGTTATTCGACATAGAATTTTCAAAAGTCCCATAGGAAAAAAATCCTAACTATATATACCTACTGGCTATCGCCAGTAGGTAATGTATATATATATACAAATATATATATAAATACATATATATATATATATATATCTATATATATATTCACTGAAAAAACCATAGGTTTCACACCAGTTATAGTTAGGAATTAGCATTTAAAAAAACCTATTAAATTTACTGAAAAAACTATAGGTTTCACACCAGTTATAGTCAGCTTTACTCAAATAAAACCATTGAAATTCCCACGTTATAGTTAGTTGGACTCACTATAACTTGCGCGTGCAATGCACTGCTGATGACGTCACATATTACATCACTCATGACATGGTCAGTGACATCACTCATGACATCACTGATGACACCATCCAGTGAATGTGTGTCTTTTTAAAAAAATAAATATGTGTTATATATGTATATGTAAAAGTTGATGGAAGAATAAATGTTTAAATAAGTGTTTACATGGATGTTTAAAAAAAAATTGATTGGTTAACTGGTTTATTAAGTGTATCTTAGTGAATACATATATTAGAGAGTAATGTTTAAATATTCAAATATATGTATTAGTGTTTCACTTTGTGTATAAGTGCCTGCATGGGTTGGTGAGTTGCTACATGTGTATGTATATGGGATATTAGATGTTTTTCTTAGTATCAGTATGAGTGTTTGTATGGTTTGGTGGGGGTATTACTTAGCACATAGATGCATGAACGACTGACTCTCTGTTTGTATGTGTTTTGAAGACAGCATATGTGCAGGACTGTATGGGTGGATGAGTGTGTATATGTGTGTGTTAGTGAGTGAATGACTATCTCACTAGTGTGTTTATCAGTAACTACATATGTTTTAATCTAGTATATGTGAAGATTGATGTATATAAGTGAGTATATGTGAGAGTGAGGAATCGTAAGAGTTCCTGTTTAAATTAGTATGTGTTTCTATAAGTGATTGTTTAAGAGAGTAAGTATGTGTAAGTTTCCTTAGAAGTAAAGTGGTAGTGTGTGTATAGCTGTATATGCAAATAAATGGATGTTCAATAGTTTATTTGCATGTGTGAGTATGTGTGAGAGTATCTTTAGGATGACTGTCGGTGTGTAAGAGGATGTATAGGTGTATCACTTCATATGAAGAGTGAGTATATGTATGAGTGACTATATAGAACTGTTGGTGAATGAGTGCATGAGTATATAGATGGTGGAATAATTGAATTGGTTGTTGTAACTGGTATGGCTATCTTCATTTTTTTTAAAATTTTAGTTTTTATTTTTGAATATGTGTTTCAAGGGTTACATTTCTGTGAAAGGAGGTCTGTCACTCTGTCACAAGGATGGTGTCATGAGTGATGTCATGAGTGATGTCACTGACCATGTCATGAGTGATGTAATATGTGACGTCATCAGCAGTGCATTGCACGCGCAAGTTATAGTGAGTCCAATTAACTATAACGTGGGAATTTCAATAGTTTTATGCGAGTAAAATTTCCAGCTGACTATAACTGGTGTGAAACCTATAGTTTTTTCAGTGAATTTAATAGGTTTTTTAAATGCTAATTCCTAACTATAACTGGTGTGAAACCTATGGTTTTTTCAGTGTAAATTTCATAGGTTTTTTAAATGCTAATTCCTAACTACAACTGGTGTGAAACCTATGGTTTTTTCAGTGAATTTCAAAGGTTTTGTAAATGCTAATTCCTAACTATATATAGGGCCTCAAACCTATGAAATGTAATATTTTTTATAATGAATCCTATATTGTATATTTATATAATACTATTTATTTATTTTAAAAAAAAATGTAATTTTTTTTTGCCGTGGAGCGCTCCCGGGGCGCGTACCGGGGAGCGCCCCGGTCAGCGCAATTTTGCGGCACGCCCCGGGGAGCGTACCGGGGAGTGTCCCGTTACCGCTATTGCCACGAACGAAAACATCCTCGTGATGTAGCCGCGTCCGCGTGATACGTATGACGTAAGCGCGCCTGGAAGCACCCACGCGCATACCAACGCGCGACGTAAGCGCCCCGGGATGCGACCAGGGACGCGCCCCGGGGCGCGCCCCAACATCATCGTGACGTATCGCGTAGCCGCGTCCGCATGATACGCACGGCGTAAGGGCACCCGGAAGCACTCAAGCGCATACGATCGCGCAACGTAAGCATCCGACGCGCTTACGCGACGCGGGTCATGTGACCTGAAAATAACACTTTTTATTGGTGCAGAACAGTTTGGGTTTCCAAATGATGAAAGCCCGGGTCATGTGACCTGAAAATAACACTTTTCATTGGTCCAGGACATTTTTTTTTCAAATGATGAAAGCACCCACCTTTTTTCCTTATTCAGACTTTGTCCTTTGACTGAGGAAGACCTGTTTGGAGATCTGGGACTAATATTTTGTACTTTAAAATGGCTACAGTAGCAGCAGCAGCTGGAGCATCTGCACCACCACCACCAAGAGGACCACCACAACATCACATTGGTGGTCAAGAAGAAGAAGAGGAGGAGGAGGAGGAGGAGGAGGAGGAGGAGGAGGAGGGGAGTAGGACATTCCTGCCAGAAGACAATACCCCATATAGGCCAAAGCAGCACATTGTATGGGAGTTTTTTTCCATCCCAGAGGGCAAGAAGAAAGTGAATGCGCCAAAGGTGACTTGCCAAATCTGTGGCTCTGAACTTTCAAGGGGGAACCCTAATAAGAAATATTCATTTGGCAATAACACCATGATTCGGCACATGCAGCACAAGCATCCCAACAACTATGCTGCGGCAGAGGTGAGATAACTGGCCAGTAACCCTCCCCAATCTTCACCCAGCACCTCCAAAAGAAAGCAACCCACTCCATCGGGACCAGATACAAGGGAGATGGTCCCAAACATACAACCACAGTTTGGTGAATTCAAGATCACTTGTATTTTTTGTGGTAAGACCATCACCTATGGTGAGCAGAGCATAAAGCTCATCAACAGTGCTGGTGACAACCACAATTGCCCCAAAAAAACATAATTTTTTCCTTATTTTTCTTTGCTCCAGTTGAGCCGTTTACAATTCCCTGTTTTTTGTTTCTCCCCATAAAAATAACCCAAAAAATATAAAATAGTTCATAAAAGCCAAAAAAAGTACAAAATGTTCAAAAAAACATTTAAAAAACATATAAAACAACAAAAAGAAGAAAAAAACAGTTCTTTTTAGAACTACCTCCAATTTATAAAAAAAAGGCTATATTTAAAAAAAAATCTGTCATTCTTTTTTCCCCATGGTACGCTCCCCAGTACGCTCCCCGGTGCGCGTACCGGGCTATCCCCCGCGAAAATCGAAAACAAAATAATTTTTTTTTGCCCCGCGAAGCCCTTTTATGGCCCCCACATCAAACCTATGGGGTCAGGGGGGTCTACCCTGCCCCCTTTTGGTCATTTCCCCCTTTGTTTTTGCCACCTCTTGTGTCTCGATCCTACCGAGACACCAGATGGCGGCCGCTCCGGACAGTTTGGAATGTTGACAGACACCCGAGAGCCAATCAGCTTTCCGCGCGCGAACTCGCGTAGCGCGCTGGTACGCGCCCCGGTGAGCGTACCGGGGTGTGCTTATAGATATATATATTTTTTTAACCTAAATTACTCAAAATCCTCTGGAGCACATATCTTGAGACATAGCAAAGGCACATCGGGCTACCAGTCCCTACAATTTTGCCAAGTTTCGTGGGAATCCATTCAGCCGTTCGGGCTAAAAGTGAGTCCAACCGCCCTATGGAAATTAACATGGGGAAAACACGTTTTGGGACCCCCCTTTTATCTCGGCCCCCGCTTGACGAAAGGGAAGGAGCGGAGCGGAGCTGGCCATTTTCTTGGAGAAATTCAGCCAATTCCGTCAATCAACGCCAAAGTTATTCCCAATAGAATGTTGCAGATTTCCTATGGAAACTAGGTCCTAACTATAACTACCTACTGGCAACCGCCAGTAGGTAATATATATATATACATATATATATATATATATATATATATATATATATATATAAAAAACTTGGAAGATAAACTTGAGGAGGAATCAGACAAAGAGTTAGTGCTTAAGCTTAAGACTGACATGAAAGCACGCCTCACCAAATACGAACAAAAAATACGTATGAGGAAACAAGAGAAATACGAAAGAGATGAGGATGACTATCAGCAGGGACGCATTCTAACATATGCAAAGAAATATGATGCCTCGCGTCAAGCACTGCAATCTAGAACCACCTCAACACCCGAAATCCCCACGTCTGAATCCGATATGACGGAGAACGAATCGGGGGATGAGCAACAGAACACAAGGGTGCCAGCCAAAACACGGCAGAAATCACGATCAACCGAGCCCAATGACAGCGGGAAGACCCCTTTTCACCAGGAATACGATGTTATCAAGGGTACCTGGCTAAGAGGCGGCAAGACAAAACCACCGGACATGGCAGAACAGTCACAGAAAACAAAAAAACGAGGCGGACAAGGAGAGGAGGCGGCGGCAAACGACGGCGGCAAGGGGAGAGGCAGAGCCAAGCCCAACAACTGGGGCAACCGGACACGAGGCAACAAGAAGTGATTCAGACAGCAGAAACCACCAGCCAAAACCTAACGGTGGTCAATCTGACTGAAAGAACTTTAACTGACACTGAAATCAATCTACTCAGCCTCGGACTTACCTTCTGCCCCAGTACCCCACTCGAGTATACCCAAACGAGAATAGACCTCTTCAGATTCACACGCAAGCTGAAGTTGCACAAATACTTCAAACTTAGGCCCCACTTGAAAGAAAGGGGAGGGACAGGAACCAGAGCAACAGCAACTGATGTCCTTGTGGGAAGAGAAATTGAAGCTCTTGAAACCCTTGAGGAGCTGCGTGAAGAAGAGAATATACAGGACCCATCTGGATCCTTGAATAGAGGACAAAGAGCTCTCGCTTTGGGTATCGAACAAGATCACGAAGAGAGTGGATACAAACCCCCATCAACATTTATCCCACAGATGCCCTGGGATGCGATTGACGCCTTCTCAGAGGCCATGACACAAGAACTCATGCAGTACAGGAAAGCAAACCATCCTATAAAGTACAACATTACAGAGCAACAAAAAATGGCCCTACAAGATCTCGTGAAGGATGAAAATATCATCATTAAACCTTCGGACAAAGGGGGTAATGTTGTACTCCTCACCAGAGAATACTACAGATTTGAAGCACTACGCCAACTTTCTGATACCAAGTTCTACGTCAAATGCACCAACGATGTATACTTGGAAAGTATCCGGAGCTATGATAAACTGATAGAGAAATGGCATAACTGCAACATGCTGAGTAAGGATGAATTTCTCTTTCTCCGGACAACCCAACCCCTCACACCAACCTTCTACCATCTGCCAAAGCTACATAAGGACAGTCTACTTCCTCCGGGCCGTCCGATCGTCTCATCGATTGGCAGTCTCACCGAAAATATGTCCCGGTTCATAGACAAGTTCCTATTTCCCTTGGTACTAACACTGCCCTCATATGTACGGGGCACCAAGGATTTCCTGAACCTAATAAGGAATGTGAATTGGGACAACAACTGCCTATTGATTGTACTTGACATCACAAGTTTATACACTGTCATTGACCATCGACAGGGCCTTGAGGCTATCCAGCACTTTCTGAACTTAAGACAATTGAGGTTCACTACCCATAACATCATGATTCTTGAGTTCATCGAATTCTGTTTGAATAACAATATATTCCTATTTGAGGATCAATTGTTTAGACAGGTGTCTGGGACAGCGATGGGTACCTGCTTCGCTCCCAGCTACGCGAACCTTTTCGTCGGCTGGTGGGAGGAGCAGGTGCCCAGGAGCTGTATGGTGGATGGAGTGGAAGGAAAGACGGAGGGTTGGTTCAGGTACATCGACAACCTGTTTATTGTTTGGCGGGGCTCATCAGCAACAGCACAAGCCTTTATTGATAAATTGAATTAGAATGCCTACAATTTACACTTTTCAGGGACGGTAAGTCCGGCATCAGCGGAATACCTAGACCTGAAAGTGTTTTCACAAGACCAGCAGATCCACACAGCTCTACACAGAAAAACAACCGCTGGCAATTCCACTCTTTTTGCTAGTAGTAGCCACCCTCCTCAACTAATCAAGAGCATTCCGTACGGAGAGCTACTTCGGCTCCGTAGGAATTGTTCAAGATTGGAAGACTTTGATGAGGCAGCTAATGAGTGTGTGAAGAGATTTAAGGCCAGGGGGTATGGAGAGTCTATTTTGAAAACACCTTGAGGAAAGTAAGGGCTATTCCCAGAGATTCCCTAATCACCACTAAACCTGCCATTGAAAAAGCTGAGGATGGTAAAGGAAAGTTCAGGCTTATAACCCCTTTTTCGGCTGGAGCTAATGATCTCAGATCAGAGTGGTTTTTTCCCTTGCGGAATATGTAAAGCGTGCGCTGGGAGTAAAAGAGTTCTCTCAGTGGAAAATCCAGATACGGGCAAGAAACTGCATATAAAACAGTTTATCACTTGCAGCACTCCCCTAGCAGTCTATTGCTTGGTTTGCCCCTGTGGACTCCGCTACATAGGGAGCACAATCAATATGCTAAAACTGCGGATTTTAGAACATCTAAGAGCTATTGATAAGGCCGACCAAGCATACCCAGTTGCCCGGCACTTTGCCGAAAAACACAACAGGGACCGCAACCAGCTTCAATACTTTGGCCTTGACATCATTAAAACCAATGCTAGAGGGGGTGATCGCCTGCGACGTTTACGCAGGCTTGAGTCGCGCTATATCATAGATCTTTCCACTAAGTGGCCAAAAGGGATGAATAGTGGGGAAGAAATGGTCTTTCATTTAGGCAAATAGTAACACTGCTGTCCCCATATCTAAATGTATTCTGTCTTCGCTGAAGTTTTGTGGATCACTGTATATATCACTGTATATATCATTGTGTGTGTGTGTATATATTATATGTCTCTGTACAGTCACAGGGGAGGTTAATCAAGATGAATCGATAAATTTCTTCTCCAGTACACATATATGCATATATGTATGTATATATGTGTATATATATATATACATATATATTTAACCAACGCAGAGAATCAGTTTTATTGTATACACTTACACTGTTCGAAACAAGTGGTAACTTAATAGGTTCAAAGGGCTCTTTGATTCCTATGTTACATGTTAAATCAACATTAACTAGACTATAATTTACCACTGGCATATCTTCACAGTTTCTTTGGTACCTCACACTCTTTGCACTATGTATGATATGTTTACGTTTAATTTCTTAGTGTACATAATTCTGTACAATAGGTTGTATATAGAGTCACCTCTCTTTATTTTAGAGGACCATTGCCGATCCACGGCTATATCGAATAGTGTACAACAAATCACTTGAAATGTACAAGATACCTCCCATGCGTGCATATTCACCTATCCATAGGTATGAGTACGGTGCGAATACTTATTATGAGCATTTCAGTAATGTGTGTATATTTTACCATTACAAGATGGCGCTTGTTGGGAGAGCTGTAGTCCTCTGTCGATGTCGACTGAGAGGTGTAACCTTTGTACTGTGTCATCAATATTAAATGAACCGGTTGTACGTGTGTAAACACACACACTGACGAAGGCCAAGTGCTGAAACGCGTCTGTGGCGAGCTTGTAGTTAAATAAACTACTGTGTGATCAGAGGTACCCCCCGAGTGCTGTCATCTCTTTCCTGGGATTTTGGGATTGTGACGAGCGCGATATATATATATATATATATATATATATATATATATATATATATATATATATATATATATATATATATATATATATATATTTTTTTTTTTTTTTTTGGGTGCAATGTGAAGAAACAATTGATAGATGGAAGGCTGGACAATGCATTCACCCCCAGTCACAAGGATCTGGGTTAAATCTGTCACTCTTTTTCCCACCACACCACCCCAGCCATATGCAAATCAGTCTTGACCCTGTTCTTTGTGGGAACAGTCCAGCCTGAAATGCCAAGCCTGGTCCTCCCTGGACCGGAATCAAGCATCCTGGGACCTGTTTCAGGGCATCTTCCTTCATCAGCAAGGCTAGCTTGAATCCGGTGGTTTAGTGAGCACGGGACCCCCGTCTGAGCATGCCCTTCCCACTTAAGGGCGACATATGCAAAAGAAACAATTGAGGGATGGAATGCTGGACAATGCAAGCATTCACTCCCAGTCAAAAGGATCAGGGTTAAATCCATCATTCTTTTGCTCACCACACCACCCCAGTTTGGACCCAGCCATATGCAAATCAGTCTTGATCCTGTTCCTTGTGGGAACAGTCCATCCTGAATTGCCAAGCCAGGTCCTCCCTGGACCGTAAACAAGCATCTTGGGACCAGTTTAAGGGGATTCACACTTCATTCGCCAGGCTAGCTTGAATCCAGTGGTATATCTTGTTGAGGTATATTAGTGTACAAACTTTCTATGTCCATACTAAGCAGAAACTCTTCCTTGGTGTTAAATGGTTATTTCTCAATAATGTTAATTACAGCTCTAGTGTCTCTAATGTATGTGGGATTATTATCAGCAAATGGTCTTATGAAGATGCCTACATATTGTGCGAGTGGTTTAGGAATAGAGTTACAACCTGAGACAATAGGTCGTCCATGCAGATTATCAGAATTTTGATTTATTTCGGGTAATATATAAATCATTGGGACAGTGGGTGCTGTATTGATCAGAAACAAAGTTTACTTATTGCTTAGCCAACCTCTGTTTTTTTTGTTCTTATATTAAGCCTTGTTGTTGACCCGGCAATTTTTGATGGTGAAAATTTTTTAACGACTTCTGTTTGTCCATGGAATATTGACAACCAATGTAAGGCTCTATTTTACTTGAATAACCTATATTAAAGAAATCGCTCTTTTGCGGTAAATTGTCATTATACTGATTTAAGTTGGGTTGATTATAATTTTCTCCCTTTTAGTTTTATGTTTAATGACTTTCCATACATGGGTTCAGAACCATAAGATATGGTGGGCACTAGCTTGGCGTGGATAACCTTCATTATAGGTACAAGAGAGGGTGTCATGGGCTTCTAAAATAGCTTGATGACCATGTGTGGCAGCATGGCTGATTTAGATTTTATGGCTTCTTTATGTGATGTAAAGGATCTGAGTTGGTCCACCATAACACCCAAGTACATGTAATCGGCAGTAAAGCGGATGGCCAAACAATTTAGATGCCATCGGTCTGGTTTCTTTTTCTTTCTTCCTATGGTCATGGTCTTTATTTTAGCAAGGTTGATGGCGAGCCCATTCTCAGTTGTGCAGAAATGGAGTTTATCCAGGAGCTGCTGAAGCCCCACTCTGGTCTTGGAGAGCAGATGGGCATCATTTGCTTAAAGGATACAGTAGACTGGTTTGTCGCCCAGCTAGTAAGTTGGCTCCTTACAGAGTTGTATTTGAGGAAGTTCTAGGCTTGAAGGGCGCTGAAAAGTATGATGAGTTAAATAGGTCCATGATCTCCTATTTGATCTAGAATTAGACTGCAGTGGTCCATGCAGGTAAGCGTGGTAGGGTGGTGGGGCAGGGGGATGATGACTGATTATTTATTTAATTTTCTCTATTTCGTCACCTTCCCCCTGCCCCACCACACTGCGTTTACCTGCACGGATTGCGGCTGGAATTAAACCATGTTTGGCAGTTTCCAGAACTGATAAACAGCTGTGCAAAAGAGAGGGTTAAGATTGCTTTTAGTAATTGAGCTGATACCAAGCACTTTTAAATTGAAATATTAGGGAGAGTAAGGGAGTAAAGTTAACTAATCAAGTGTTTTCCCTTTTTCGAGTCTTTTTTTCTTAGAGCTAATTGAAGCACAGGATGTTAAGAACTCAAATTTTAACGCGGTATTTAGGCATTATTTAGTCACAAGCGACATTAACTCATACCCTATACACGAAATATTAAATAGTGAGAGTTTGTAATAGAATATATGCCCCTCTTTGCAATGTGATGAAGAGTCAAAATACTTTTTGTAAGGTATTTTGAGTGGCCCCCCCACATCTGTGTAATTCACATCAGCATATTTTATGTACAGAGTTTGCTTGTGTAGACCCTTAGGCTATCTTACACTGGCATATACCCCATAAAATATGGAGCCAATGTCATTTTTGTGCTGAAAAATAGTAAGTCATATTCAAATTGTCGATTTTTGCTTAATGGAAATAAGTGAAATTTATAAGAGTTAGTTGAATGATTGATTTTTTAAATGTATATCATTTATTAATCACATGTGCAAGGTGTTCTATTTTGTGGTGATACGTGGAACGTAAGGCATAGTTTACCCGTATATGGCGCTAAAACCTGTTAGGACATGAAGGAAATAATAAATTGACGTTTGGACGTCCGCATGTATTTACTTTAATTAAAAGGTGCTATTTTAATATAAACATTGCATTTTTATGAAAATGTTAAGCTTGGGTATGGGTGAATTTAGTTCACCAATCCAAAAGGAAATTGTGTTTTTGATAGAAAAATGTATGTATTTTTATAAAAAAAGACATGCTAATGATTGTGGACTAAATTATTGCATTTTTAATATTAATCTAATGAATGAATGGTCTCTTACCTGTTGCCTGTGTGGACTGACGAGGGCGCTTTGGACTGCGAGCACGCAGGAGCTGCTCTTCCTTTAACCCTCAATCAACTCCTCGCGGAACCCGCTCCGCAGGTCCCGCTTCGCCTTTGGTTTTCTGTTAGCGCTGCTGGAAGTGCGCTGTGTGTGCAAGGACTTCATCTGACTGAGCCTCTGTGGCGGTGGTGTGGGCAGGGCTGCGAGCGTGGTCAGGCGAGGACTTCAAGTCCCAGGAGCGCCTGACCCTCGGCATCACCAGCAGCTGACCCGCTCTCCCTGCTGGCTCCTCCCCCGCCTCAGCGCGGCTAAAACCAGCGCGTCAGTTTCTTCGTTGGTTCTCTTACCTGTTGCCTGTGTGGACTGACGAGGGAGCTTTGGACTGCGAGCACGCAGGAGCTGCTCTTCCTTTAACCCTCAATCAACTCCTCGCGGAACCCGCTCCGCGGGTCCCGCTTCGCCTTTGGTTTTCTGTTAGCGCTGCTGGAAGTGCGCTGTGTGTGCGAGGACTTCATCTGACTGAGCCTCTGTGGCGGTGGTGTGGGCAGGGCTGCGAGCGTGGTCAGGCGAGGACTTCAAGTCCCAGGAGCGCCTGACCCTCGGCATCACCAGCAGCTGACCCGCTCTCCCTGCTGGCTCCTCCCCCGCCTCAGCGCGGCTATAAACCTCCTTTGTGACACCGCAACGCGGGAGCGCGCGGGAGCGCGCCGGGAGAAGCCCGGGACAAGGGCGGGACCGTCTGAGGCCGTCAGAGGCTGAAGAAGGCTGGGCTGGGCCCCCTCCCTAGGTTCTCCGGTATCAAATTAGTGTGTTGTTGCATCTACAGGCTTGTATTGTATTTTAAGGTTTTGTTTATTCGGCTTCATATTATATATTTGTTATCATTTCATTTTTTCTCTCCTTTTAATACAGTCTTATGACGGCTAAAAAACTACGTTCTGGGCGAGTGATTGTGGGGAGATCTGGGTCTAAAACCAAATCCAACCCCCTACGGAACAAAATTGCATCTTCCATGCAATTGAAAGGTCAATGCCAGCTTTTTAATTTATGGGACAAAGGGAAAGATAAACCCACTGATTTGCAGTCCCCGAATGAAATTCCAGGTTCTAACGAATCGGTGCCTGTTAACGGGGTCATTGATGTTTCCTCTAGTTTAAGCTTGGTTGCTAGTCAATCTTTGCCTATTCTAGTTAGTCCCGAAGTTTTAAGGGGTTCGCCTTCGGCGTTAAACAATGTACATCTGAAACAGAATGTTCCCCTTGAATCTTTGGGTAATACGCCCTCAAAATCTGTCAAAATTGTCCCCTCCCAAGTTGCACTAATGGATGCTCCTAAAGTTTCAGTGAATACTGATCTTTTTTCAGCCACGTTAGTTAAATCCCCTGTAGTAGGGAATGATTTTACACTGCCTGACATTGATTTAACAGCTCATAGGGCGCGGGTAGGATCGGTACAGGGGAACCCTAAAGGTGAGCCTTTAGAGGAAGCAATAACGATTTCAAGTACCGGTCCTCTAAGTAGCACACCTTCTAATAAAATAGATTTTTCCCTTCCACAATTAAACTTTACATCTTGTTCAGGTCCAGTGTTGAACAATTTAGTTGAGGGCTCGCCAAATATTAATGGGAGGCTAATTTCTAATTCTTTGTCCTCTTTGGAATCAATTCTTTCTTCGATTTTAAGTTTACATGAAAAGTTTGTGGGAGGTTCGGAATGTATTTTTGACACTGTAACGCAAATTTTACAAGTTCTCTTGTTAAGTAAAAATGAGTTAGTGTCAGATCTTCCCATACCATCGGTTTCTTTGTTGGTGCCCCCGAAAATAAGCGCTCCCTCCGCCTCGGCAGTTTCGGATTCAGCTCTATCTTCTCCTCTGACAGAAGGTCAAAAGGAAAAGAAGCCTGTAGTTCTCTTAGCTGTCCCCAATCCTTCCAAAGTGGTTTCGGCTGGCGCTAATTGTATAGCTACAATTAGTGACAAGATAGAGGTAATAGTAACATCTCCTCTTATTTCCAAATCCGAAATTCCATCCCTTTTTCCGATATTCTCCTTGCCATCAAGTAAAGAAGAGGAGATTCCTAAAGTAAATACGGGATTGATGGGAAAAGAGAGTCCCCTGAAACATAAAAAGATTAGAATGAAGAAAAGGAAACCCATTCGAAGGTTCGCTAAAAAAAGACAGAGGAAACTTCTCTTTCATAAGAAGGCTGAATTAAGTATAGATGATTCCCCACAGGTGGAGCAGTCTCCTACCTCTCATGTAGAAGTTAGGGTTGTCTCGCCCAAAAAAGACGCCCCCTCCTCTGGTCTAGGTCCTATAAGCTTTACTAATCCTTTCCTTCCCAAGGTTTCCCACCCCTACGCCAATCCTTTTTCTTATTGTAATGTTAAAACAGGATCTTGCCAAGTTATTTCTGAGGTTACCTCTCCTTCTGTTATCCCGTCCCCGTCTTCCTTGAATCCTTTAGCAAGACCCTTTCAGGTTCCATCTTCAACAACAGTTATTGTCCCAAAAGAAAAAATAAATGTGGATACGTTATATCTTGTTTTTTCTCCCTTATTTGAACCAGATTTAATTTTAAACAGATCTGCCCTATTGATCTGTTTTAAAGAGATCGAAAGTTTGAAATTAATTCAAACGTCCGATTTAGATACTGTATTTCTCCTTAACTCCTACATGGGGAAACCATTAAGATCATCAAGGGTGAAATTTCATTCGAAAGTTGTATTAAATCTTGTTCTACAGTGGGCAGAGGAATTACAAGTTAGAGGGATAGATGTCATGCCATACTTTGGGGAAAAATGTACTCAAAGTATTTTCGCTAATTCTTCACTATCACTTCCCTCTAATACGGGAGTGCAGTTGTCGGATTGGTCTAATCTTAGATCAGAGGACCTAAAAATCTGTGTGGCCAGGAATGAAAGGCTAGTTTCATACAAAAACCCTCCCCTTAAGCAGACAGTGAAGGATGATCAATCTAAATGGAGTTGGTTACCTGGTGTTCTAGCGAGTAAATCTGCTCCCGGTCTTAAACATCATTCCAATTTTTAACAGAGAGCTGAAATTTATCTCATGGAACACTGCCGGATTCAAGGATTATAAGGAGAAATTGGGTTTCCTACATTCTCAAAAGGCAGATATAATCTGTTTGCAGGAAACCTGGGTTGAAGGAAGATTAGCTTTGGAAAAAGACTACTTTGTTTTGGACTTCAGCGCAACCAGTACTAGAAGAGGCCATGCTAAGGGAGGGTTAGCATGCTTGTTATCTAACAGATTGCAATGGAACTATTCACATTATCTAGATCCAGGAAAATTGTTTCAAGCAATAATGCTAAAAGATGTATTTGAGGATTGCCCTAATAGATTGTTGATTGTGGTAAACATTTATATTCCCCCCAATTGTAGTTTTAATGCTGGTCTAAAAACTTTGTTCACTTTTTTAACTAAAGCGTTTGATATCTCCCCAACTCCGCATGTATTAATGTTAGGGGACTTAAATTGTAATATATCTAACTGTGGGTTGGAGTTGTTTAGAAATATTCTATTGGAAGAGTCTTTGAATATACCATCAGCCCAGTTTCCCTCCAAAATTAAAACTAACAAAAGAGGTAAAATTATATTAGATGGTCTACTTAAAGTTGAATGCTTAATAGTAAATGGGAGGCTTCCATCTGACATCCCGGCAGCTTATACTCGTAAATCTAATAAGGGAAAATCCATTATTGATTTTATCATGGTAGATTATGCCGGTTTTCACCTATTGAAGGATATGAAGGTCATTGAGACTAATCTTAGTGACCATAATGCGTTGATGCTTTCTGTCTCCGTTAATCTTCAGAAAGTGGATCCGTGGAGTCTGGATATAGATTCTGTGAATTTTGACTCCAGCTCAGGGAAATGTTTTTGGAACCCTTGCACTGTTGGAAATCTGGTGCCTCTTTTGTATTTTACTGTCGAGAATTTACCCCTCTGGGAAGGGAGAGTGCTGTTGTGTTTTAATAATTTTTTAGATTCTGTAACTGCTAGTGCAAAAAAGAAACCAGGTCTGAAACAATCCCTTGTAGTCCCTCATCCTCTAAGGGCTTTAAATAGAGAAATAAACAAAGTTGTAAGGGGGCAATTTTTATTCTTTACCCAAGAAGCTAAGTCAAAGTTGTTTATTTTAAAAAGAAGGAGAGTTAGGCTTAAGGCCCGCTTAAAACGTTCTAAGGAAGATGCACTCTGGATCCAACTGAGGGAAGCTTCTTATAATGGCCAAGCCAAGACATTCTGGTCCTTAATTGGCAAAGGTTGTGGTACCAGAGCCAGTCCTACGCCTATTGCCATTGAGGAACAGGTGTGGGTTCATTATATCGAGAAGTTGTACAGTAACAATAATTCTCATGTTTTTAATGTTGAATCGGATATTGTCTCACGTATACCTGACTGTCCTACGGAAAAGGAAATTGAATGTGCCATTAAGAATATGCGCTCCTCTGGTGCGATGGGTCCTGATAAAATCCCTATCTCAGTATTAAAAAACCAGAGTGAACTTTGGAGTAAAATACTCTTTCCAGTGTTTAAATTTTGTTTCTTTAGCGAAACAGTCCCCCCCTCCTGGAAAGGAAGTATTATTGTCCCTTTATATAAAAAAGGGGCAAGAGATCTACCACAAAATTATCGTCAAATTGCCTTGCTTGACGCCAGTGGTAAGGTCTTTGCAAAATGTGTGCTTACTTTAATGAATCAATGGGTATCTGAACATAATATCCTTCCCATGGAGCAAACAGGTTTCAGACAAAATCATGGAACTTTAGATAACCTGACTGCATTACAAGTTATCAATGAAAAATATGTGAAAGTCCGTGGTGGTCAGGTATATGGCGCCTTTATTGACTTCTCCACCGCCTTTGATAAGGTAGATAGAATTTTGCTATGGAGAAAGTTATTTAACTTAGGTATGCCTTCATTCCTTATTAAGTTAATTCGCGCCCTGTATTCTGACACTTGGTGCAGAGTTCTACTCGGAGGTGAACGTGGTGTATCTAAATTAATTCCCACTTCCAATGGGTTGAAGCAAGGTTGCCTTTTGGCTCCATTGCTATTTTCCTTATATACAGTTGATTTACCCGTCACTCTCTCAGCTTGCGCCGGTATTGCCCCGTATTTGGGTGGAGTTCCAATTGCATGCCTTATGTATGCAGACGACATCCTGATTTTGGATCTCACCCCAAAGGGCCTGAACAATCGGCTGCATGCACTGTCTGAATATGCTGAAAGCCATTTTTTATCTATAAACACGGCAAAAAGCAAGGTGATTTGTTTCTCCGGCAGAAAGAAGTCTAAATGCCTTAACTATCCATGGGTTGTGGGGGGGAAAAAACTGGAATGCGTGAAATCCTACACATTCCTAGGTAAAATTGTCACCTATAATTTAAGTGACAAACAACACATTGACAATAACTCTTGGAAGGCTATTTCGCAGGGAAAGAGTTTAGTTTCCCTGTATAAAGCCACAGGTAGAAGGCATTTTTCCATTCTTTTAGATGTTTTCAGAGCGAAAGTTCCGGCCTCCCTGTTATACGGAATTGAGTTAGTTGATCTAAAAAAGTGGAGTTTTTTAAACTCTGCGGAAGGGAAAATTTTACGTAGTTTAATGTCTGTAGGTACTGCAAATTCAACTGCCTCCTTGAGACAGGAACTGGGTTTACGTAGCAGCTGGGTTCAAGGTCTGGCAAGTATTATACGTTGGGTTGTAGCTTTATCTAAAGGTGAAGCTAATACCTTAAGAGATCTTATAAAAAATGAATTATTAGGATCTTTTAATGACTTCTCACTGATTGTAAAAAACTTCAGATTTGCCGTGTTACAATTGAAATTGGATGAGGAGACCTTATTTTTATTGTCCTCTCATCAATTAAAAACAATTCTGAAGTCAGCCTCCTGGGAATTGGGGTTTTGTCAGGATAGAGACCTCTGTCTAGCGAAAAAAGGTTGTACGCCTGTTATTGAATCTTATACCCTGCGGAAAGCTCAACCGTATATGTATTGGAACATTTCCCATGGCGCCAGGCGACTTGTGTATTTATTAAGACATAATTTGCTTCCGCTGAAAGTTCTACATGCCAGCTGGTTTGGTCATTCAGCATGCTGTGATCTTTGTCAATTGTATGATCAGGACTTAGATCACGTCATGTTTGTTTGTCCTACACTGATGCCTTGCAGGCGTAGATGGTTAAGACCAATTTGCTTACAACTCAACATATTATCTGCTTCTTCGTTTAAGGCTGCCTTGATTAACCCACCTAATGAAATGTTTGCTTTTAAACTGTACAAGTTTTTCAAATGTTTTTTGGACCTGTATTAAGAGTTTTTTTTTTTTTTTTTTTTTTTTTTTGTAATTGTGATGGAATAATATTTTAAGTATTTCTTGTTTTGTATGTATATGTTGTTTTATGTGGACCTCATAAAGAGTTCCTTATCATAATAAAATAAACTTGAAACTTGAACTTGACTTGAATGGTAATTGGTGTCATTGTCTAAAAGATGGTATGTGACCATATATAATCTTTCTAGGTATTTTATGTACTGCAGTAGATTGTGAATCTGTGTCCATTTTAGCCAACCCTTTTAAGGCAGATTTTCGGTTACTACCTATGATCAAGAATGTACCTGGCAGGTAAAAATGAAAGGAAATGAAACGTAGAACATTCGTTGATGCTATGATAAATGATAGGAGACGTAAAAGTGCATTTACTCCCGAACCTGTTTCTTGTATGACTCTTTGGGCTTTTTTAGCCAAATAGTGTTGCATTGAAAAATGAATTGCCTTAGAATAAGCAAACTTAGCTTCGGGAGTTCGACATGAAAGTGCATACTTATTTTAGTATTGCCCATTCATAGCCTCTATTTTTCATAAAAATGTATATGAAAAATGTGTTCTAAAATGATCTATTTGACTAAATATTTCAAAGATTTTTTCCAACGGGAGCACCCCTCTGGAAATTCTCCTTTAAACAGGCCAGCTCACTCACTTTAATAAGAAAGGGTAACATATATTCCTATATTGTCAATGCAACCAATTGAAAACAACATGAGCTAACATAAAACTGTCACTATTCCCTGTTTATCTTGCAGCGAGCAGGTTTCATATGTCATAAATGGTGATAATTGGTTACATTTAGGATATTCAGTCAACAGTGTTGATAAATATGCTCCAGTATACCTGCAACTTATGATAAGGGAGTGCAAACAATCACACTTCGTTAAACAAGATGGGAAATATTACATCATGTTGTGCTTTTCATGCAGAACAACAGTTGATGAACAGAATGCAGAACAATGTCATACATTCACCCCAGTACAGAAATCTGGGCCTAAATCAATCGTTTTTTTGCACTCCACACCACCCCAGGTCAGACATGGCCATATGCAAATCAGCCTTGACCCTGTGCCTCAGGGGAACAGTCCAGCCCGAACTGCCAAGCCATGTCTTTCCTGGACCGGAATCAAGCATCCTAGGACCGGTTTCTGGCTATCAGCCGTCTTCACCCAGGATAGCTTGACTCCAGTGGTGTGGAGAGCATGGGACTCACGTCTGAGCATACCCATCCCACTCGGGTGACAAATGCAAAACAACAGTTGATGAACAGAATGCAGAACAATGTCATACATTCACCCCAGTACAGAAATCTGGGCCTAAATCCATCGTTTTTTTGCACTCCACACCACCCCAGGACAAACATGGCCATATGCAAATCAGCCATGACCCTGTGACTCATGGGAACAGTCCAGCCCGTACTGCCAAGCCATGTCTTTCCTGGACCGGAATCAAGCATCCTAGGACAGGTTTCTGGCTATCAGCCGTCTTCAGCCAGGATAGCTTGACTCCAGTGGTGTGGAGAGCATGGGACTCACGTCTGAGCATACCCATCCCACTCTGGGTGACAAATGCAAAACAACAGTTGATGAACAGAATGCAGAAAAATGTCCTACATTCACCCCAGTACAGAAATCTGGGCCTAAATCCATCATTTTTTTGCACTCCACACCACCCCAGGTCAGACATGGCCATATGCAAATCAGCCTTGACCCTGTGCCTCATGGGAACAGTCCAGCCCGAACTGCCAAGCCATGTCTTTCCTGGACCGGAATCAAGCATCCTAGGACCGGTTTCAGGCTATCAGCCGGCTTCAGCCAGGATAGCTTGACTCCAGTGGTGTGGAGAGCATGGGACTCACGTCTGAGCATACCCATCCCACTTGGGGTGACAAATGCAAAACAACAGTTGATGAACAGAATGCAGAACAATGTAATACATTCACCCCAGTACAGAAATCTGGGCCTAAATCCATCTTTCTTTTGCACTCCACACCACCCCAGGTCAGACATGGCCATATGCAAATCAGCATTGAGCCTGTGCCTCATGGGAACAGTCCAACCCGAACTGCCAAGCCATGTCTTTCCTTGACCGGAATCAAGCATCCTAGGACCGGTTTCTGGCTATCAGCCGTCTTCAGCCAGGATAGCTTGACTCCAGTGGTGTGGAGAGCATGGGACTCACGTCTGAGCATACCCATCCCACTCGGGGTGACAAATGCAAAACAACAGTTGATGAACAGAATGCAGAACAATGTCATACATTCACCCCAGTACAGAAATCTGGGCCTAAATCCATAGTTTTTTTGCACTCCACGCCACCCCAGGTCAGACATGGCCATAGGCAAATCAGCCTTGACACTGTGCCTCATGGGAACAGTCCAGCCCGAACTGCCAAGCCATGTCTTTCCTGGACCGGAATCAAGCATCCTAGGACTGGTTTCTGGCTATCAGCCGTCTTCAGCCAGGATAGCTTGACTCCAGTGGTGTGGAGAGCATGGGACTCACGTCTGAGCATACCCATCCCACTTGGGGTGACAAATGCAAAACAACAGTTGATGAACAGAATGCAGAACAATGTCATACATTCACACCAGTACAGAAATCTGGGCGTTAATCCATCGTTTTTTTGCACTCCACACCACCCTAGGTCAGACATGGCCATATGCAAATCAGCCTTGACCCTGTGCCTCATGGGAACAGTCCAGCCCGAACTGCCAAGCCATGTCTTTCCTGGACCGGAATCAAGCATCCTAGGACCGGTTTCTGGCTATCAGCCGTCTTCAGACAGGATAGCTTGACTCCAGTGGTGTGGAGAGCATGGGACTCACGTCTGAGCATACCCATCCCACTCGGGGTGACAAATGCAAAACAACAGTTGATGAACAGAATGCAGAACAATGTCATACATTCACCCCAGTACAGAAATATGGGCCTAAATCCATCGTTTTTTTGCACTCCACACCACCCCAGGTCAGACATGGCCATATGCAACTCAGCTTCGTCCCTGTGCCTCATGGGAACAGTCCAGCCCGAACTGCCAAGCCATGTCTTTCCTGGACCGGAATCAAGCATCCTAGGACCGGTTTTTGGCTATCAGCCGTCTTCAGCCAGGATAGCTTGACGCCAGTGGTGTGGAGAGCATGGGACTCACGTCTGAGCATACCCATCCCACTCGGGGTGACAAATGCAAAACAACAGTTGATGAACAGAATGCAGAACAAAGTCATACATTCACCCCAGTACAGAAATCTGGGCCTTAGTCCATCGTTTTTTTGCACTCCACACCACCCCAGGTCAGACATGGCCATATGCAAATCAGCCTTGACCCTGTGCCTCATGGGAACAGTCCAGCCCGAACTGCCAGGCCATGTCTTTCCTGGACCGGAATCAAGCATCCTAGGACCGGTTTCTGGCTATCAGCCGTCTTCAGCCAGGATAGCTTGACTCCAGTGGTGTGGAGAGCATTGGACTCACGTCTGAGCATAACCATCCCACTCGGGGTGACAAATGCAAAACAACAGTTGATGAACAGAATGCGGAACAATGTCATACATTCACCCCAGTACAGAAATCTGGGCCTAAATCCATCGTTTTTTTGCACTCCACACCACCCCAGGTCAGACATGGCCATATGCAAATCAGCCTTGACCCTGTTCCTCATGGGAACAGACCAGCCCGAACTGCCAAGCCATGTCTTTCCTGGACCGGAATCAAGCATCCTAGGACCGGTTTCTGGCTATCAGCCGTCTTCAGCCAGGATAGTGTGACTCCAGTGGTGTGGAGAGCATGGGACTCACGTCTGAGCATACCCATCCCACTCGGGGTGACAAATACAAAACAACAGTTGATGAACAGAATGCGGAACAATGTCAAACATTCACCCCAGTACAGAAATCTGGGCCTAAATCCATCTTTTTTTGCACTCCACACCACCCCAGGTCAGACATGGCCATATGCAAATCAGCCTTGACTTTGTGCCTCATGGGAACAGTCCAGCCCGAACTGCCAAGCCATGTCTTTCCTGGACCGGAATCAAGCATCCTCGGACCGGTTTCTGGCTATCAGCAATCTTCAGCCAGGATAGCTTGACTCCAGTGGTGTGGAGAGCATGGGACTCACGTCTGAGCATATCCATCCCACTCGGGGTGACAAATGCAAAACAACAGTTGATGAACAGAATGCAGAACAATGTCATACATTCACCCCAGTACAGAAATCCAGGCCTAAATCCATTGTTTTTTTGCACTCCACACTACCCCAGGTCAGACATGGACATATGCAAATCAGCCTTAACCCTGTGCCTCATGGGAACAGTCTAGCCCGAACTGCCAAGCCATGTCTTTCCTGGACCGGAATCAAGCATCCTAGGACTGGTTTCTGGCTATCAGCCGTCTTCAGCCAGGATAGCTTGACTCCAGTGGTGTGGAGAGCATGGGACTCACGTCTGAGCATACCCATCCCACTTGGGTTGACAAATGCAAAACAACAGTTGATGAACAGAATGCAGAACAATGTCATACATTCACCCCAGTATAGAAATCTGGGCCTAAATCCATCATTTTTTTGCACTCCACACCACCCCAGGTCAGACATGGCCATATGCAAATCAGCCTTGACCCTGTGCCTCATGGGAACAGTCCAGCCCGAACTGCCAAGCCATGTCTTTCCTGGACCGGAATCAAGCATCCTAGGACCGGTTTCTGGCTATCAGCCGTCTTCAGCCAGGCTAGCTTGACTCCAGTGGTGTGGAGAGAATGGGACTCACGTCTGAGCATACCAATCCCGCTCGGGGTGACAAATGCAAAACAACAGTTGATGAAGAGAATGCAGAAGAAAGTCATAGATTCACCCCAGTACAGAAATCTGGGCCTAAATCCATCGTTTTTTGCACTCCACACCACCCCAGGTCAGACATGGCCATATGCAAATCAGCCTTGACCCTGTGCCTCATGGGAACAGTCCAGCCCGAACTGCCAAGCCATGTCTTTCCTGGACCGGAATCAAGCATCCTAGGACCGGTTTCTGGCTATCAGCCGTCTTCAGCCAGGCTAGCTTGACTCCAGTGGTGTGGAGAGAATGGGACTCACGTCTGAGCATACCAATCCCGCTCGGGGTGACAAATGCAAAACAACAGTTGATGAAGAGAATGCAGAAGAAAGTCATAGATTCACCCCAGTACAGAAATCTGGGCCTAAATCCATCGTTTTTTGCACTCCACACCACCCCAGGTCAGACATGGCCATATGCAAATCAGCCTTGACCCTGTGCCTCATGGGAACAGTCCAGCCCGAACTGCCAAGCCATGTCTTTCCTGGACAGGAATCAAGCATCCTAGGACCGGTTTCTGGCTATCAGCCGTCTTCAGCCAGGATAGTTTGACTCCAGTGGTGTGGAGAGCATTGGACTCACGTCTGAGCATACCCATCCCACTCGGGGTGACAAATGCAAAACAACAGTTGATGAACAGAATGCGGAACAATGTCATACATTCACCCCAGTACAGGAATCTGGGCCTAAATCCATCGTTTTTTTGCACTCCACACCACCCCAGGTCAGACATGGCCATATGCAAATCAGCCTTGACCCTGTGCCTCATGGGAACAGTCCAGCCCGAACTGCCAAGCCATGTCTTTCCAGGACCGGAATTAAGCATCCTACGACCGGTTTCTGGCTATCAGCCGTCTTCAGCCAGGATAGCTTGACGCCAGTGGTGTGGAGAGCATGGGACTCACGTCTGAGCATACCCATCCCACTCGGGGTGACAAATGCAAAACAACAGTTGATGAACAGAATGCAGAACAAAGTCATACATTCACCCCAGTACAGAAATCTGGGCCTTAGTCCATCGTTTTTTTGCACTCCACACCACCCCAGGTCAGACATGGCCATATGCAAATCAGCCTTGACCCTGTGCCTCATGGGAACAGTCCAGCCCGAACTGCCAGGCCATGTCTTTCCTGGACCGGAATCAAGCATCCTAGGACCGGTTTCTGGCTATCAGCCGTCTTCAGCCAGGATAGCTTGACTCCAGTGGTGTGGAGAGCATTGGACTCACGTCTGAGCATAACCATCCCACTCGGGGTGACAAATGCAAAACAACAGTTGATGAACAGAATGCGGAACAATGTCATACATTCACCCCAGTACAGAAATCTGGGCCTAAATCCATCGTTTTTTTGCACTCCACACCACCCCAGGTCAGACATGGCCATATGCAAATCAGCCTTGACCCTGTTCCTCATGGGAACAGACCAGCCCGAACTGCCAAGCCATGTCTTTCCTGGACCGGAATCAAGCATCCTAGGACCGGTTTCTGGCTATCAGCCGTCTTCAGCCAGGATAGTGTGACTCCAGTGGTGTGGAGAGCATGGGACTCACGTCTGAGCATACCCATCCCACTCGGGGTGACAAATACAAAACAACAGTTGATGAACAGAATGCGGAACAATGTCAAACATTCACCCCAGTACAGAAATCTGGGCCTAAATCCATCTTTTTTTGCACTCCACACCACCCCAGGTCAGACATGGCCATATGCAAATCAGCCTTGACTTTGTGCCTCATGGGAACAGTCCAGCCCGAACTGCCAAGCCATGTCTTTCCTGGACCGGAATCAAGCATCCTCGGACCGGTTTCTGGCTATCAGCAATCTTCAGCCAGGATAGCTTGACTCCAGTGGTGTGGAGAGCATGGGACTCACGTCTGAGCATATCCATCCCACTCGGGGTGACAAATGCAAAACAACAGTTGATGAACAGAATGCAGAACAATGTCATACATTCACCCCAGTACAGAAATCCAGGCCTAAATCCATTGTTTTTTTGCACTCCACACTACCCCAGGTCAGACATGGACATATGCAAATCAGCCTTAACCCTGTGCCTCATGGGAACAGTCTAGCCCGAACTGCCAAGCCATGTCTTTCCTGGACCGGAATCAAGCATCCTAGGACTGGTTTCTGGCTATCAGCCGTCTTCAGCCAGGATAGCTTGACTCCAGTGGTGTGGAGAGCATGGGACTCACGTCTGAGCATACCCATCCCACTTGGGTTGACAAATGCAAAACAACAGTTGATGAACAGAATGCAGAACAATGTCATACATTCACCCCAGTATAGAAATCTGGGCCTAAATCCATCATTTTTTTGCACTCCACACCACCCCAGGTCAGACATGGCCATATGCAAATCAGCCTTGACCCTGTGCCTCATGGGAACAGTCCAGCCCGAACTGCCAAGCCATGTCTTTCCTGGACCGGAATCAAGCATCCTAGGACCGGTTTCTGGCTATCAGCCGTCTTCAGCCAGGCTAGCTTGACTCCAGTGGTGTGGAGAGAATGGGACTCACGTCTGAGCATACCAATCCCGCTCGGGGTGACAAATGCAAAACAACAGTTGATGAAGAGAATGCAGAAGAAAGTCATAGATTCACCCCAGTACAGAAATCTGGGCCTAAATCCATCGTTTTTTGCACTCCACACCACCCCAGGTCAGACATGGCCATATGCAAATCAGCCTTGACCCTGTGCCTCATGGGAACAGTCCAGCCCGAACTGCCAAGCCATGTCTTTCCTGGACCGGAATCAAGCATCCTAGGACCGGTTTCTGGCTATCAGCCGTCTTCAGCCAGGCTAGCTTGACTCCAGTGGTGTGGAGAGAATGGGACTCACGTCTGAGCATACCAATCCCGCTCGGGGTGACAAATGCAAAACAACAGTTGATGAAGAGAATGCAGAAGAAAGTCATAGATTCACCCCAGTACAGAAATCTGGGCCTAAATCCATCGTTTTTTGCACTCCACACCACCCCAGGTCAGACATGGCCATATGCAAATCAGCCTTGACCCTGTGCCTCATGGGAACAGTCCAGCCCGAACTGCCAAGCCATGTCTTTCCTGGACAGGAATCAAGCATCCTAGGACCGGTTTCTGGCTATCAGCCGTCTTCAGCCAGGATAGTTTGACTCCAGTGGTGTGGAGAGCATTGGACTCACGTCTGAGCATACCCATCCCACTCGGGGTGACAAATGCAAAACAACAGTTGATGAACAGAATGCGGAACAATGTCATACATTCACCCCAGTACAGGAATCTGGGCCTAAATCCATCGTTTTTTTGCACTCCACACCACCCCAGGTCAGACATGGCCATATGCAAATCAGCCTTGACCCTGTGCCTCATGGGAACAGTCCAGCCCGAACTGCCAAGCCATGTCTTTCCAGGACCGGAATTAAGCATCCTACGACCGGTTTCTGGCTATCAGCCGTCTTCAGCCAGGATAGCTTGACTCCAGTGGTGTGGAGAGCATGGGACTCACGTCTGAGCATACCCATCCCACTCAGGGTGACAAATACAAAACAACAGATGATGAACAGAATGCGGAACAAAGTCATACATTCACCCCAGTACAGAAATCTGGGACTAAATCCATCTTTTTTTGCAGTCCACACCACTCCAGGTCAGACATGGCCATATGCAAATCAGCCTTGACCCTGTGCCTCATGGGATCAGTCCAGCCCGAACTGCCAAGTCATGTCTTTCCTGGACCGGAATCAAGCATCCTAGGACCGGTTTCTGGCTATCAGCCATCTTCAGCCAGGATAGCTTGACTCCAGTGGTGTGGAGAGCATGGGACTCACGTCTGAGCATATCCATCCCACTCGGGGTGACAAATGCAAAACAACAGTTGATGAACAGAATGCAGAACAATGTCATACATTCACCCCAGTACAGAAATATGGGCCTAAATCCATCGTTTTTTTGCACTCCACACCAACCCAGGTCAGACATGGCCATATGCAAATCAGCCTTGACCCTGTGCCTCATGGGAACAGTCCAGCCTGAACTGCCAAGCCATGTCTTTCCTGGACCTGAATCAAGCATCCTAGGACCGGTTGCTGGCTATGAGCCGTCTTCAGCCAGGATAGCTTGACTCCAGTGGTGTGGAGAGCATGGGACTCATGTCTGAGCATACCCATCCCATTCAGGGTGACAAATGCAAAACAACAGTTGATGAACAGAATGCAGAACAATGTCATACATTCACCCTAGTACAGAAATATGGGCCTAAATCCATCGTTTTTTTGCAGTACTTAATGCAAGAGAAAAGTATTGTTACCCTTGTTAAAAAAAACAAGACAGCACTGTACAGGATGTAACGTCAAGTAGTTATACATGAAATACAACAGTGTAACATGGTAGCCCCTTTCAAATGAAATCTACAAGCTTTTCTACTAATTTGTTGCATTCCCTTGAAAAAGTAATTTGCTGGTGTTGGTACTAGTGTGCATGAACCAATGCCGCGATATTATTATCCGCAAACGAAGTTTGCACAGGTCCATAATAGGGAAGGTTGCTATGTGTCATGCCATGGTACCACACCGGGGGCCTCACTGAGTCCCACAGTCATACTGCAGTACTATCACCAAGACCTATTTACAGAAAAAACAGCTCCTCTACAGAAAAGACAACTACACAGAATTACACTAAGTTTGTCAGAAAACTAGATCTTTATCCAGGAAGTGTGCTTTTCATGATTGGGGTATATCCAACCAGCAACATCAAACAAAATGTTACAGCAGCCATTTTAGGACTTGGGGACTCAGACCCTGTCCTAAAAAAATTATTAAAAAACATATGATTGACAGGGTAGGGATACCCTGACCCGTTTGACTGGTGGGGTAGTCCCAGAAGGGCCCCACCTGTGGCCAAAAAGTAATGTTTTTTTAAATGGTACAGCCGCTCCACAGAGGAATTTAGATTCATGATAAAATTTGAAGTCCCAAGGAGAGAGTAATTGCATGTGAAAATAAAGGGCCCCCCATCTAAGCCATTTCTTGGCCCACAGATCTTTTTTTCTTTTAAAGGGGGGACTTGCTTTAAAGTAATTATAACTCATGCTCTCGCCATGCACTATGTGTACCTTCACTATTACATCATGCATTACATGTTCAATCACTGCATTGATAACATCCATAATGATGAAAATTACATCACTGATAACAAAAATGTGGAAGGAGAAGGACACAAGTTACTTAGCGCACAAGCAGTAGTTACTTGAGATAACTATAACTTGTGAATTTCAGTGGATTTGTCAGTTTAAAACATTTAGTTTTAACTGATTTTTTCATCTGGGGCCTCCCTTGTGGACTCCCTTATACGTCCCAAGGAGTAAGGGTGTGCCCACACTGCCTCCTTCTTTCTGTTTTAAAAAAATAATCAGAATTCGGGGACCAAGTCCCTGAGTCTTTTTATGACAGCTGCAGCATTTGGTTTCTAGCTGATGTCAGCCAATCAAATCTTTTTGTACCACTGTCCCAGCCTTGCTACTTCGATACCAAAATGGCCTGAGAGAAAAGTGCTCCCTAGAACAAAAAACGCTCTTCCTATGGAAACACTGACCCAACTGTAGCTGCACCGGGACGACTGCCACTGTACAGTATATAGTTTTTAAATACCTCATAAAATAACTCGGATATGTACAACTATTGGAGCAATCATCAGCACATTGAAGCTGTTTCATGCTATGCAAAAAATAAATGATTTGGTTCCTTTATGCTAATCAGTTTGGACATTGGCCATGTTCATTGTTGTGGGTGTTTATTTCTGAGGACAAAGACTGAAAGGGTGGACAAACTAAGGCCCTCATTACGATGCTGGGCGGAATCATTTCCACCCGACACTGCATCATTTATGGGACCGACTGACACCCAGTTGGCGGTCCCGAACACTGGTCAGTCGCTTTCCTACATTTTACTATGGGAGCATGCATTGCGGCTGTAAACCAGCCGTAATGCATTCTCCAGTAGTAAAATGGAAGGTTTGTTCATCCCTGCACCCCGTGGCAGGCACCTCAAGGTGCCTGCCACAAGGTGCTGGGATCAACAGGGGGGCACCATACGTGCCCCCTCAGCCTCTAACCAGAGGCTGTGCACCCAGGGGGGCCTGCTGGGGGACCCCAAAGACGCTTTCGGAAATGGTTTGCATGTCGGACGGACCGGCATGGAAACCATGTCGGTAACAGTCATCGTAATCTCAAGGGCAGAAAGGGCTGACCTTGAGATAACTTGCGACATTCTGACTGCCAGATGGGCGGAAGCCAGCTGGAATGACCGATCAGATTCCTTCCCCACCATCTTCCTCAAAATGAGGCTATTGGAAAGTAATCTGACCGGCACATTACGATGCGGTCCAGAAGGCTCCGACCAACGGTCAAGGCCTTCCGAACTGCATTGTAATCGGCCCTTAATTGTTTTCATGTATTCGTGAAAATCGTGTGCAAGCAGAACTAGATTATTTGCAGGCATTTGGATCAATATGTATTTCGTTTATGCTGTGTCTGGTACGCCTTTTACAGCGACTTCATTATGGAGTGTTTCCAATAAGAAAATGTTGGAATGGAGAGAGGGTGGACAGATTGAGTATTAAACTAAAACAAGTTTGCCTGCCATTCGAAAGGAATTAGATTTGTAGATGATGTCACATGAAGGGATTAAAATGAGAATGTCCGACAATATACAACATCAAATCAAGTCTAATTCTCGGACATTACGTTTAAACAGTATTTATGATTATGGTATTAAAGTCTAAAGTCAGTGGCATGAGCTACAGATGTTTTGGACTTAATAGCATGCAGAGCCATTAACCTACCCTTCTCTAACTTCTCACGTTGATTTGAATTTTATTTCTTTAATGAACTGTGTTCTAACTCCATTCCTATCTTCTTCGACATTGTGGATGCGTGGTTTGTGTCAGTAATTGGGCAAATTTTTGGAAAATAGCTGTTAATAAATCCCGTCAGCCCAATAAACTGTTCTACAGTCCTCCCTAATTAAAGTTTTGTGGTAGTAATTATTTTTTACAATTAAATAGGATTTCATTTCTCTTGGCAGGTACACGAGAAGCCAATTTTATAATCACACCTGCACTATCAAAATCGTCCAGGTCTGTTTAGGCTCTGTTATTGTTTGCCATCAATTATCCCAAAGAAATACGACATCTGTCACACATTATTTTTTTTCACTGCAATTGCTGTATGGGTTGGGGTGCTCTTGAACCTAGCATATAGATTTTTGTGTTTTAACTTTTGAAACCTAGTTGCACATTTAGAACCGTGGCTTAAAAGATGTGCATTCCCTTACCTTATGTTTATGGAATCTTAAACATGGAGTGCGTCGGGTAATTTTTCTACTAAGATTGAATTTACTCCCCCTAAGAATTGTAACCGGAATTTGGGAGGGTATCCCTAGACATGGAAGGTATTGTCATTTATGTAATTCCTGTATACAAGACTTGAATCATGTTTTATTTGTTTGTCCCGCATAACAGTCAATATGTCGCAGATATTTAAGGAATTGTTTTCTAAAGTATAATATTGTTACTGCAGAAGAGGCCCAAAATTGTCTGTTTCCCCCCCCATCCGAACTGATGTGTTTTAACATTTTTAGCTTTTGTAAACAATGTTTAAACATATATTAAGGGCGTAAAGATCTTCTCAATACGTATGTACAGAGCCCTTGCACGTTTTATTATGTTTACAATTCAGCATGTGCACTTTATAAACCGTTTTTTCTGCTAGTTACTCATCATTGGATCTCAAGCAATTTACTAAAACCATTCTGCTGCTAAACTATTATGTATTAGACGAGTATTGTTCGATTTACTAGGTTTAGAATTAAGTATGGGCACTATTATAAACATTTTTCTATTCTAGTTTCTTATCCTCTAAGATCCCATGTACCTCACTAAATCCTTGTTTGCTGCTACTCTATTTTAGATTTCATTAAAAAAAAGCGCGAGTTTAAGGTATTGAACTACTTTGCACCATTAGTATGCTGCTGGTTATACAGTACAGTTTAGTGAATAGATAAAGTATCTTTTTTCATGGTTCTTGCGTCCACGATCTAGTACTGTATAGCGATTGTAAAATTTGTTTATTTTATAACAAGTTTTAATACCGAGTGTTTTAGGATAGCGTTCGATAATAAATCCGTATGAATTCATGTATGTCAACATGATTACTCAAGGGTCACGCCCTCTTGCACTGGTACACCACTAGTCCGACTACTACTGTTAGGTTTATCCGGGTTTTTAGATGTAATGACAATATAACTTTACGTTGGTAATTTTTGTGGAATGAAATGTGCTTTTAAGATGTATTTTTATGTGGAATTCTGCAGAATTCCAAATCATAATAAATAAAAAAAAATTGCATTCCCTTACCAGTTTTTTCTACAATCATTTGTACATGATACAATCGATCTTCTCCAAGTATGATCATTTGCTTCCTTCACTGAAGACTTTCACACCATTGAGGCAGTCCATGATTGGCAATTCATGAAAATGCAAGGTGTAGTTGAAGCGATATTAGACACCCATCAACCCCCAGATGACACCACACAATTCACCCTTTGTCTCAAGCCCCTAAGCTGGTTTCCTTGTGCTCCTGATATTGCCGAAAATGGGCGAGGAATGGAAGCTACCAAAGGGAAGCTGTGCTGTTATTGAGCCATTCAAGAAGCCTCCAATTCTGTAGTTTTTAGGTCACTAGTAACCTTTACATACTAGGAAACCATTCTAGGTGGTGTGTCCAAGAGCGGTTACTTCCAAGCACTGTTTTTTACATTGAGTTTGATAATTTTTTCCTTATGATAGCACTTCTAAGCCTCAGTGGTTGTGGGCATGCATGTCCATAGTGTTGCATGACTGCAATCATTTTTTCTCCAATATGGGACACACGGATGTGTAGTGAAGGTTTCCTAGATGTTTTGTGGTAATGACTTCTCCCATGAAAAGGCTCAGCCTGTTCTGCAGCCACCATGGTTTCTCTCTGACACTGCCAGTAAGCAATAAGGGGAACAAGTGGATTTAATAGGTTCACTACTCAACATTCAACAAGATCCTATTATCCATACTAATATTATAAAGAGAGAGCCCAAACCTTTGAGGCGGGTAATCTCGGCAACCACAGCACCAATCACAACACCCAATACAGCGTTGGAAAGGGCAGTTGCAGCAGAAGGACAAAGGCTATGCAGACGGCCACCATATATGTATTTTTTTTTTGCAGAATTTTATATAGCGCGAACTTGACCCGAACTGAATCAGGTATCAGAGCGCTTTATATAGCACCAGTTACGTTACATGAGGACACACATTCATTTTTGTTAGGCACGGGGAGAATAAGTGATTTGCCCAGAATCACATGATGTTTGGCGTCGTTACCAAGACTCGAACCCAGATCCCCAGGTCTGAGGTCAAGCGCCTTAGCCGTTAGGCCAACTCCTCTATACATTTAAAAGGTAAAAGAACCGTGCCAGCAAAGTAGTCCCTTGTGGGCGTGTCTGCGTTGTGCTGTGGGCGTGGGCTGGGGGAGTGACTAACGCTGGGGGCGTGTGGTATGGCCATCACATCGTGGGCTGTGGGCGTGTGCTGGGGGCGTGACAAATGCTGGGGGCGTGACAAACACTAGGAGCATGTGTCCGCCCTTCATGCCATGTGAGTCGTACATACAAGCCCCAATTACGCTGCTGCGCAGCATCAAGGGGCACGCTGGGGTCGTGACATGCTGGGGGCGTGAGAAATGCTGGGGGCATGTGTCCGGCCTTCATGCCATGTGAAAATAATTGCGCCGCATCAAGGGGCACGCTGGGGCCGTGAGAAATGCTGGGGGTGTGTGCTACGTTCCGCCCTTCATGCCATGTGGGTCGTACATTAATCAGAAGATCGTCTGCTGTGGCCGTGTGCTGGGAGCTTGACAAACGCGTTTACCTGGAGGCCTGGTAAGTAACGTTACTGCAGCCTCTCCTGCGCGCTGTTACTGAACTCTCTCATTCAACGAAATTACATGCGCCTGCTACCATCAACCAGGGCTCTAGCCGGGCTCAGGCGGCGGATCAGTACACTAATTACACACGCCTGATAACATCAACCAGGGCTGTAGCTGGGCCTCAAGCGGGGGAACATGCGCCTGCTAACATCAAACAGGCCTGCATCTAGGCCTCAAGCGGGGGAACACTCAAATGAGCGTGTCTGCGGGGACAATTACTGCAGCCTCTCCTACTCGCTGTCACTCAACTCTCTCATTAAACGGATTTACCCGCGGCTGATAACTCTCTCATTCAACGACATTACACGCGCCTGCTAACATCAACCAGGGCTGTAGCCGGGCTCAGGCAGTGGATCACTACACCAATTACTCGTGCCTTCTAACATCAACCAGGGCTGAAGCTAGGCCTTCTCCGTCCCTATTCTAATGAAACAAAAAATGTTGTCTATAGCGAGATTTTTAAATAAATTGCCCTTGCCAAATACACGCATTACATACATTCTATTTCATACCCGGACAACGTCGGGACGGGCTGCTAGTACTTCAATATAGACATATATATTTTGTGCTGTATTATTCTGTACTCTCTTCTCAGGTCTTGAGTTTTAACTGCCATGACGGCAGCTTGATCTGCTCGATTGAGTTCTGCTCTTACTCCTTATTCCATCTATTTATTTAGTTTTATTTGTACTCATTACACTGCCTATGGAGACTTCCATAGCCAACAGGATTGTGCTCTGGAAAAGGACAAATGGACAGACATGACCAGGTTCATCCCTGTCTTCAAGCCTGGAAAAGAGACACTACTCCCTTATCATGGTTATGGTGGCAAAGGAATTGAGAGAAGAAGAAAAGGTACTCTTCGGGCTGCATAGAAGGAAGATGAGCTGACTCAGAATTATAAAATTAGGGCTGTGCACCATTTTTGTTCCGCACAAAGTATGTGTAATTCTCACACAATTATGAACACTAGGCAAAGTACCTGTAGTTTGAGAGTGGGGTGCTTCCTGTGGAAATTGATACTTTCAAAAGTATTCATTAGTCACATTTTACAGATATGTATGTTGAGTCACCAGGGCAACAGTTTCAGAGTACTCATGAGAAAAAGTCATTGTGACTTACTGTTAAAAGTGGTTACAGATACTTTTAAGAAAAATATTAGCATGGAATGCACTAACATACAAAATGCTTGCAAGTTACTAAAGCCAATAAACATTTTTATTTTTTATTTTTTTTTATTGCAGAATTAGAAACAAGACCTCGAAGTAGGTCAACCATTACACTCATGACACCCCAAAGCTTAGGAATAACAGTAAATTCGTACACAGCCTGTTAGCCCGCATCCCGGAGGCCGGGCGGCGCACCAAGTCGTGCTTGCAAGGAAAATGTCACAGTGGCCACCTCATACGGGTGTCCGGTTAACAACACCATTCAGTAGCTACTTTTTTACCCCCCTAAAATCCCCCCCCCTAGACACCGTCAAGCCCATCTACACTCCCTGTGGGGCGTCGTCGGTATTCCAACGCCCTTTCCAACGAGTTCCTGCTAGTGCCCTTCTATGGTGGCCGTCTCCAGGGTCTGACAATTTCCGCCTCCCGGGAACCTGTCGTACCCCACTCGGGGACCTCACTGTTGTAAAACCAACCCTAGGGCCCAACTGCAGGCACCCGCCATACGATTACCGCGGTGCTTATTAACCCCCCTCAAACCATCCCTCCCCCTCCTCCAACTGCTGCTGATGCGGGCATAGTCATTCTGTACTGATAATGGAGCACGCCACTTGTCGGGTGTTGCATTTGTTCGTTCCAGCCTCATGGAGCCCTATTCTTTCAATGTGCTTAACCTTCATCCTCTATCATGAAGTCACGCAAAGCTTGAACTATCAGTTCCCATGCTCTCGCCATCTCCATAATTTTATCATCGTCAGTCCTGGCAGCCTGTCTCATTCTGATTACACTTTCACATCCGGACCATTTCAACAGCTCATTCATCCACCTCCTCACAGACGGGCCTTCCTTGGATTTCCAGTGCCATGTAATCTCTCTCTGAGCCAATATGAGTCCTAGGTCGATAAATTTGCTTGTGATTTTCGTCCTCGTTGTGTGAGGGAACCACAGCAATAAACACGCCACCATGTCAAAGTCCACCTCCCTGTCCGTAACTACATTCAGGAGTTCTCCCACTTCAGGCCAGTATGTCCCTAACTTCGGGCATCCCCATAGCAAGTGATCCAGGCAACGTCAGGCGCCAAGCATCTAGGGCACACTGCGTCGTGCACCCGAAAGTACCGCTTAATCCTCTCCGGGGTCAGGTAGGCCCTATGTATGACGAAGAAGTGTACCTGCTGGAAACGTGCATTCATGGTTCCCTTCCACGTCCGTTTCATAATGTGGCCCCAGACCGTGTCCGGTATCGGTTTACCTATGCTGTCCTCCCATCTCGTCTTCAGCGCTTGCAGTGGTTCCAGTCCCTCAATTAACATTCTAGAGTGGAGGCAGGTCACCGCTTTAAAAGTACCTGCAGCCATCACTACATACTGGCAGGCCATGTTCGTTTCCGGTTCAACTAGCCCTCCCTTCCAGTGCTTTTGCATCGCCGAAACCACTGCCGCATGCAGAAGATAATCCCCGTCTGGTAGGCCAAACTGATCTTGCAACGTCTGAAAGGGGACCAGGGTCCCACCGATGTATAAGTCCCCCACCATCTGTAAGCCCAACTCTTCCCACTCTGACAACGGGGACCAATCGCCCCCATGCGGCAGCGGAGTCAGCATCCCCAGAGGTATCTCAGGCGCATAGGGCCTGGCTCTCTTCGCTCTCCTCAGACTCCTGTGCCAACACAGCCGAAAGGTCCTTTCCTCCATTGTGAGGCCCCTCATATCTAGTTTCTGTTGCATGACCATGTAGGACAAGACATGCCGCTGAATACCAGTCCCTCGTTCGTGATCCGGGCCCCTGAACTCTCTAGCAATGTTCTGCGTTAATATCTGCAGTTGTGCCGCCAAATAATATAGTTCAAAATCGGGGACTGCCATCCCCCCCTCGAGTTTGGGTCTGGTCAGTGTATTCAATGCCACCCTGCGTCGTCCGTGACCCCAGAGGAAGTCAGTCACCATCATCCTCAATTCTTTGAAGATCCGCTGTGGAATCCATATCGGCAGAGTACCGGAAATAATAAAGCAACCGCGGCAGAGCCACCATCTTCAACAGTGCTATTCAGCCCAACACTGATAGAGGGAGGGAGGCCCTAAAGGCTATGCAACCCCTCAGCGCACGCACGCAACGCCCCACATTACCCTCCAACAGACTCGCGGCCTCATGGTAGATGCGGACACCCAAATAGGTGAAACAGGAGGGCTCCCAGACCACCGCCACCGTAAGAGGTGGACACGGCGCGCCTGCCCGCAGCGGAAAAACACAGGTTTTAGTCCAGTTTACCTTAAGGCCTGACAGCCGGCAAAAGCTGGATAACATATCTACCGCTCCCTCCAGGGCCCGTTCCGTATTTGCTAGGTATAGTAACAGATCATCTGCATAAAGTGATATGTAATGCGACTCCACACCCTGCCTGATCCCTTGGTACTAATTACAAAAAGGGGGTGGTGATGGACAGAGTATCTGAGTTAATCAGAACACTCCTACCCAGTCAACAGATCAGGGCTTGATCCATCACCGTTTTTTAGCTCACTGCACCATCCCAGTTCAGAACCTGGCTATATGCAAATTAGTCTGTCCCTGGCCCAGTGCATCATGGGAACAGGGCAGACCAAACTACCAAGCCAATTCTTCACTGGAAAGGAAACAAGCTTCCGGGGACCGGTTTCTGGCATTACAGCCGTCTTCGGCCCGGCTTGCTTGAATCCTGATGGTGCAATGAGCAAGGGACTCATGTCTGAGCATACCCTTCCACACTCATGGTGGCCAAAATAATTACAAAAAGGGGGTGGTGATGGACAGAGTATCTGAGTTAATCAGAACACTCCTACCCAGTCAACAGATCAGGGCTTGATCCATCACCGTTTTTTAGCTCACTGCACCATCCCAGTTCAGAACCTGGCTATATGCAAATTAGTCTGTCCCTGGCCCAGTGCATCATGGGAACAGGGCAGACCAAACTACCAAGCCAATTCTTCACTGGAAAGGAAACAAGCTTCCGGGGACCGGTTTCTGGCATTACAGCCGTCTTCGGCCCGGCTTGCTTGAATCCTGATGGTGCAATGAGCAAGGGACTCATGTCTGAGCATACCCTTCCACACTCATGGTGGCCAAAATAATTACAAAAAGGGGGTGGTGATGGACAGAGTATCTGAGTTAATCAGAACACTCCTACCCAGTCAAGAGATCAGGGCTTGATCCATCACCGTTTTTTAGCTCACTGCACCATCCCAGTTCAGAACCTGGCTATATGCAAATTAGTCTGTCCCTGGCCCAGTGCATCATGGGAACAGGGCAGACCAAACTACCAAGCCAATTCTTCACTGGAAAGGAAACAAGCTTCCGGGACCGGTTTCTGGCATTACAGCCGTCTTCGGCCCGGCTTGCTTGAATCCTGATGGTGCAATGAGCAAGGGACTCATGTCTGAGCATACCCTTCCACACTCATGGTGGCCAAAATAATTACAAAAAGGGGGTGGTGATGGACAGAGTATCTGAGTTAATCAGAACACTCCTACCCAGTCAACAGATCAGGGCTTGATCCATCACCGTTTTTTAGCTCACTGCACCATCCCAGTTCAGAACCTGGCTATATGCAAATTAGTCTGTCCCTGGCCCAGTGCATCATGGGAACAGGGCAGACCAAACTACCAAGCCAATTCTTCACTGGAAAGGAAACAAGCTTCCGGGGACCGGTTTCTGGCATTACAGCCGTCTTCGGCCCGGCTTGCTTGAATCCTGATGGTGCAATGAGCAAGGGACTCATGTCTGAGCATACCCTTCCACACTCATGGTGGCCAAAATAATTACAAAAAGGGGGTGGTGATGGACAGAGTATCTGAGTTAATCAGAACACTCCTACCCAGTCAACAGATCAGGGCTTGATCCATCACCGTTTTTTAGCTCACTGCACCATCCCAGTTCAGAACCTGGCTATATGCAAATTAGTCTGTCCCTGGCCCAGTGCATCATGGGAACAGGGCAGACCAAACTACCAAGCCAATTCTTCACTGGAAAGGAAACAAGCTTCCGGGGACCGGTTTCTGGCATTACAGCCGTCTTCGGCCCGGCTTGCTTGAATCCTGATGGTGCAATGAGCAAGGGACTCATGTCTGAGCATACCCTTCCACACTCATGGTGGCCAAAATAATTACAAAAAGGGGGTGGTGATGGACAGAGTATCTGAGTTAATCAGAACACTCCTACCCAGTCAACAGATCAGGGCTTGATCCATCACCGTTTTTTAGCTCACTGCACCATCCCAGTTCAGAACCTGGCTATATGCAAATTAGTCTGTCCCTGGCCCAGTGCATCATGGGAACAGGGCAGACCAAACTACCAAGCCAATTCTTCACTGGAAAGGAAACAAGCTTCCGGGGACCGGTTTCTGGCATTACAGCCGTCTTCGGCCCGGCTTGCTTGAATCCTGATGGTGCAATGAGCAAGGGACTCATGTCTGAGCATACCCTTCCACACTCATGGTGGCCAAAATAATTACAAAAAGGGGGTGGTGATGGACAGAGTATCTGAGTTAATCAGAACACTCCTACCCAGTCAACAGATCAGGGCTTGATCCATCACCGTTTTTTAGCTCACTGCACCATCCCAGTTCAGAACCTGGCAATATGCAAATTAGTCTGTCCCTGGCCCAGTGCATCATGGGAACAGGGCAGACCAAACTACCAAGCCAATTCTTCACTGGAAAGGAAACAAGCTTCCGGGGACCGGTTTCTGGCATTACAGCCGTCTTCGGCCCGGCTTGCTTGAATCCTGATGGTGCAATGAGCAAGGGACTCATGTCTGAGCATACCCTTCCACCCTCATGGTGGCCAAAATAATTACAAAAAGGGGGTGGTGATGGACAGAGTATCTGAGTTAATCAGAACACTCCTACCCAGTCAACAGATCAGGGCTTGATCCATCACCGTTTTTTAGCTCACTGCACCATCCCAGTTCAGAACCTGGCTATATGCAAATTAGTCTGTCCCTGGCCCAGTGCATCATGGGAACAGGGCAGACCAAACTACCAAGCCAATTCTTCACTGGAAAGGAAACAAGCTTCCGGGGACCGGTTTCTGGCATTACAGCCGTCTTCGGCCCGGCTTGCTTGAATCCTGATGGTGCAATGAGCAAGGGACTCATGTCTGAGCATACCCTTCCACACTCATGGTGGCCAAAATAATTACAAAAAGGGGGTGGTGATGGACAGAGTATCTGAGTTAATCAGAACACTCCTACCCAGTCAACAGATCAGGGCTTGATCCATCACCGTTTTTTAGCTCACTGCACCATCCCAGTTCAGAACCTGGCTATATGCAAATTAGTCTGTCCCTGGCCCAGTGCATCATGGGAACAGGGCAGACCAAACTACCAAGCCAATTCTTCACTGGAAAGGAAACAAGCTTCCGGGGACCGGTTTCTGGCATTACAGCCGTCTTCGGCCCGGCTTGCTTGAATCCTGATGGTGCAATGAGCAAGGGACTCATGTCTGAGCATACCCTTCCACACTCATGGTGGCCAAAATAATTACAAAAAGGGGGAGGTGATGGACAGAGTATCTGAGTTAATCAGAACACTCCTACCCAGTCAACAGATCAGGGCTTGATCCATCACCGTTTTTTAGCTCACTGCACCATCCCAGTTCAGAACCTGGCTATATGCAAATTAGTCTGTCCCTGGCCCAGTGCATCATGGGAACAGGGCAGACCAAACTACCAAGCCAATTCTTCACTGGAAAGGAAACAAGCTTCCGGGGACCGGTTTCTGGCATTACAGCCGTCTTCGGCCCGGCTTGCTTGAATCCTGATGGTGCAATGAGCAAGGGACTCATGTCTGAGCATACCCTTCCACACTCATGGTGGCCAAAATAATTACAAAAAGGGGGTGGTGATGGACAGAGTATCTGAGTTAATCAGAACACTCCTACCCAGTCAACAGATCAGGGCTTGATCCATCACCGTTTTTTAGCTCACTGCACCATCCCAGTTCAGAACCTGGCTATATGCAAATTAGTCTGTCCCTGGCCCAGTGCATCATGGGAACAGGGCAGACCAAACTACCAAGCCAATTCTTCACTGGAAAGGAAACAAGCTTCCGGGGAACGGTTTCTGGCATTACAGCCGTCTTCGGCCCGGCTTGCTTGAATCCTGAGGGTGCAATGAGCAAGGGACTCATGTCTGAGCATACCCTTCCACACTCATGGTGGCCAAAATAATTACAAAAAGGGGGTGGTGATGGACAGAGTATCTGAGTTAATCAGAACACTCCTACCCAGTCAACAGATCAGGGCTTGATCCATCACCGTTTTTTAGCTCACTGCACCATCCCAGTTCAGAACCTGGCTATATGCAAATTAGTCTGTCCCTGGCCCAGTGCATCATGGGAACAGGGCAGACCAAACAACCAAGCCAATTCTTCACTGGAAAGGAAACAAGCTTCCGGGGACCGGTTTCTGGCATTACAGCCGTCTTCGGCCCGGCTTGCTTGAATCCTGATGGTGCAATGAGCAAGGGACTCATGTCTGAGCATACCCTTCCACACTCATGGTGGCCAAAATAATTACAAAAAGGGGGTGGTGATGGACAGAGTATCTGAGTTAATCAGAACACTCCTACCCAGTCAACAGATCAGGGCTTGATCCATCACCGTTTTTTAGCTCACTGCACCATCCCAGTTCAGAACCTGGCTATATGCAAACTAGTCTGTCCCTGGCCCAGTGCATCATGGGAACAGGGCAGACCAAACTACCAAGCCAATTCTTCACTGGAAAGGAAACAAGCTTCCGGGGACCGGTTTCTGGCATTACAGCCGTCTTCGGCCCGGCTTGCTTGAATCCTGATGGTGCAATGAGCAAGGGACTCATGTCTGAGCATACCCTTCCACACTCATGGTGGCCAAAATAATTACAAAAAGGGGGTGGTGATGGACAGAGTATCTGAGTTAATCAGAACACTCCTACCCAGTCAAGAGATCAGGGCTTGATCCATCACCGTTTTTTAGCTCACTGCACCATCCCAGTTCAGAACCTGGCTATATGCAAATTAGTCTGTCCCTGGCCCAGTGCATCATGGGAACAGGGCAGACCAAACTACCAAGCCAATTCTTCACTGGAAAGGAAACAAGCTTCCGGGGACCGGTTTCTGGCATTACAGCCGTCTTCGGCCCGGCTTGCTTGAATCCTGATGGTGCAATGAGCAAGGGACTCATGTCTGAGCATACCCTTCCACACTCATGGTGGCCAAAATAATTACAAAAAGGGGGTGGTGATGGACAGAGTATCTGAGTTAATCAGAACACTCCTACCCAGTCAACAGATCAGGGCTTGATCCATCACCGTTTTTTAGCTCACTGCACCATCCCAGTTCAGAACCTGGCTATATGCAAATTAGTCTGTCCCTGGCCCAGTGCATCATGGGAACAGGGCAGACCAAACTACCAAGCCAATTCTTCACTGGAAAGGAAACAAGCTTCCGGGGACCGGTTTCTGGCATTACAGCCGTCTTCGGCCCGGCTTGCTTGAATCCTGATGGTGCAATGAGCAAGGGACTCATGTCTGAGCATACCCTTCCACACTCATGGTGGCCAAAATAATTACAAAAAGGGGGTGGTGATGGACAGAGTATCTGAGTTAATCAGAACACTCCTACCCAGTCAACAGATCAGGGCTTGATCCATCACCGTTTTTTAGCTCACTGCACCATCCCAGTTCAGAACCTGGCTATATGCAAATTAGTCTGTCCCTGGCCCAGTGCATCATGGGAACAGGGCAGACCAAACTACCAAGCCAATTCTTCACTGGAAAGGAAACAAGCTTCCGGGGACCGGTTTCTGGCATTACAGCCGTCTTCGGCCCGGCTTGCTTGAATCCTGATGGTGCAATGAGCAAGGGACTCATGTCTGAGCATACCCTTCCACACTCATGGTGGCCAAAATAATTACAAAAAGGGGGTGGTGATGGACAGAGTATCTGAGTTAATCAGAACACTCCTACCCAGTCAACAGATCAGGGCTTGATCCATCACCGTTTTTTAGCTCACTGCACCATCCCAGTTCAGAACCTGGCTATATGCAAATTAGTCTGTCCCTGGCCCAGTGCATCATGGGAACAGGGCAGACCAAACTACCAAGCCAATTCTTCACTGGAAAGGAAACAAGCTTCCGGGGACCGGTTTCTGGCATTACAGCCGTCTTCGGCCCGGCTTGCTTGAATCCCGATGGTGCAATGAGCAAGGGACTCATGTCTGAGCATACCCTTCCACACTCATGGTGGCCAAAATAATTACAAAAAGGGGGTGGTGATGGACAGAGTATCTGAGTTAATCAGAACACTCCTACCCAGTCAACAGATCAGGGCTTGATCCATCACCGTTTTTTAGCTCACTGCACCATCCCAGTTCAGAACCTGGCTATATGCAAATTAGTCTGTCCCTGGCCCAGTGCATCATGGGAACAGGGCAGACCAAACTACCAAGCCAATTCTTCACTGGAAAGGAAACAAGCTTCCGGGGACCGGTTTCTGGCATTACAGCCGTCTTCGGCCCGGCTTGCTTGAATCCTGAGGGTGCAATGAGCAAGGGACTCATGTCTGAGCATACCCTTCCACACTCATGGTGGCCAAAAGAATTACAAAAAGGGGGTGGTGATGGACAGAGTATCTGAGTTAATCAGAACACTCCTACCCAGTCAACAGATCAGGGCTTGATCCATCACCGTTTTTTAGCTCACTGCACCATCCCAGTTCAGAACCTGGCTATATGCAAATTAGTCTGTCCCTGGCCCAGTGCATCATGGGAACAGGGCAGACCAAACAACCAAGCCAATTCTTCACTGGAAAGGAAACAAGCTTCCGGGGACCGGTTTCTGGCATTACAGCCGTCTTCGGCCCGGCTTGCTTGAATCCTGATGGTGCAATGAGCAAGGGACTCATGTCTGAGCATACCCTTCCACACTCATGGTGGCCAAAATAATTACAAAAAGGGGGTGGTGATGGACAGAGTATCTGAGTTAATCAGAACACTCCTACCCAGTCAACAGATCAGGGCTTCATCCATCACCGTTTTTTAGCTCACTGCACCATCCCAGTTCAGAACCTGGCTATATGCAAATTAGTCTGTCCCTGGCCCAGTGCATCATGGGAACAGGGCAGACCAAACTACCAAGCCAATTCTTCACTGGAAAGGAAACAAGCTTCCGGGGACCGGTTTCTGGCATTACAGCCGTCTTCGGCCCGGCTTGCTTGAATCCTGATGGTGCAATGAGCAAGGGACTCATGTCTGAGCATACCCTTCCACACTCATGGTGGCCAAAATAATTACAAAAAGGGTAGGAGTGTTCTGCTTAATTCAGATACTCTGTCCATCACCACCCCCTTTATAAATCGTTTTGGCCACCACAAGTGTGGAAGGGTATGCTCAGATGTGAGTCCCTTGCTCACTGCACCATCAGGATTCAAGCAAGCCGGGCCGAAGACGGCTGTAATGCCACAAACCGGTCCCCGGAAGCTTGTTTCCTTTCCAGTAAAGAATTGGCTTGGTAGTTTGGTCTGCCCTGTTCCCATGATGCACTGGGCCAGGGTCAGACTAATTTGCATGTAGCCAGGTTCTGAGCTGGGATGGTGCAGTGAGCTAAAGAACGGTGATGGATCAAGCCCTGATCCTTTGACTGGGTAGGAGTGTTCTGCTTAATTCAGATACTCTGTCCATCACCACCCCCTTTATAAATCGTTTTGGCCACCACAAGTGTGGAAGGGTATGCTCAGATGTGAGTCCCTTGCTCACTGCACCATCAGGATTCAAGCAAGCCGGGCCGAAGACGGCTGTAATGCCAGAAACCGGTCCCCGGAAGCTTGTTTCCTTTCCAGTAAAGAATTGGCTTGGTAGTTTGGTCTGCCCTGTTCCCATGATGCACTGGGCCAGGGTCAGACTAATTTGCATGTAGCCAGGTTCTGAGCTGGGATGGAGCAGTGAGCTAAAGAACGGTGATGGATCAAGCCCTGATCTTTTGACTGGGTAGGAGTGTTCTGCTTAATTCAGATACTCTGTCCATCACCACCCCCTTTATAAATCGTTTTGGCCACCACAAGTGTGGAAGGGTATGCTCAGATGTGAGTCCCTTGCTCACTGCACCATCAGGATTCAAGCAAGCCGGGCCGAAGACGGCTGTAATGCCAGAAACCGGTCCCCGGAAGCTTGTTTCCTTTCCAGTAAAGAATTGGCTTGGTAGTTTGGTCTGCCCTGTTCCCATGATGCACTGGGCCAGGGTCAGACTAATTTGCATGTAGCCAGGTTCTGAGCTGGGATGGTGCAGTGAGCTAAAGAACGGTGATGGATCAAGCCCTGATCTTTTGACTGGGTAGGAGTGTTCTGCTTAATTCAGATACTCTGTCCATCACCACCCCCTTTATAAATCGTTTTGGCCACCACAAGTGTGGAAGGGTATGCTCAGATGTGAGTCCCTTGCTCACTGCACCATCAGGATTCAAGCAAGCCGGGCCGAAGACGGCTGTAATGCCAGAAACCGGTCCCCGGAAGCTTGTTTCCTTTCCAGTAAAGAATTGGCTTGGTAGTTTGGTCTGCCCTGTTCCCATGATGCACTGGGCCAGGGTCAGACTAATTTGCATGTAGCCAGGTTCTGAGCTGGGATGGTGCAGTGAGCTAAAGAACGGTGATGGATCAAGCCCTGATCGTTTGACTGGGTAGGAGTGTTCTGCTTAATTCAGATACTCTGTCCATCACCACCCCCTTTATAAATCGTTTTGGCCACCACAAGTGTGGAAGGGTATGCTCAGATGTGAGTCCCTTGCTCACTGCACCATCAGGATTCAAGCAAGCCGGGCCGAAGACGGCTGTAATGCCAGAAACCGGTCCCCGGAAGCTTGTTTCCTTTCCAGTAAAGAATTGGCTTGGTAGTTTGGTCTGCCCTGTTCCCATGATGCACTGGGCCAGGGTCAGACTAATTTGCATGTAGCCAGGTTCTGAGCTGGGATGGTGCAGTGAGCTAAAGAACGGTGATGGATCAAGCCCTGATCTTTTGACTGGGTAGGAGTGTTCTGCTTAATTCAGATACTCTGTCCATCACCACCCCCTTTATAAATCGTTTTGGCCACCACAAGTGTGGAAGGGTATGCTCAGATGTGAGTCCCTTGCTCACTGCACCATCAGGATTCAAGCAAGCCGGGCCGAAGACGGCTGTAATGCCAGAAACCGGTCCCCGGAAGCTTGTTTCCTTTCCAGTAAAGAATTGGCTTGGTAGTTTGGTCTGCCCTGTTCCCATGATGCACTGGGCCAGGGTCAGACTAATTTGCATGTAGCCAGGTTCTGAGCTGGGATGGTGCAGTGAGCTAAAGAACGGTGATGGATCAAGCCCTGATCTTTTGACTGGGTAGGAGTGTTCTGCTTAATTCAGATACTCTGTCCATCACCACCCCCTTTATAAATTGGTCCCTTGGTACTGCGCTCCTGACCTCGCCTGCGCCGCCAGTGGTTCCATCGCCAATGCGAACAACAAGGGAGATAGCGATCAACCCTGCCTTGTCCCTCTATGCACTGGGTAATCCGAGGATATAATTGACCCTAGTCATACCCTCGCAGTAGCAGAGGAGTAAAGAACTCTTGCCCATCTCCCAAACCCGTCTCCTATGCCGAACTTCACCAACACCTCATCTAGGTACTTCCACTCAAGGCTGTCGAAAGCTTTTTCCATGTCAACCGACAATACCGCAGAATTTTGATCTGAGTCCCCTGCACTGTCTAGAATCCGGATCAATCGGCGTATGTTCATTGACGTGTTCCTAGTAGGAATAAACCCTGCCTGGTCCCCGTGTACTAGCTTGGTCATGTGTGGTAATAGTCTGGTGGCTAGAATACGGCTCAAGATCTTGTAATCCACCGTTAGCATAGACAAGGGCCGATAAGACGTCACATCTGACGCCTCCCTGCCGGGCTTCAGTAGTGGCACCACTAGCGCCTCCCTCATTGATTTGGGCAAATGCCCCAACATTCTGGCCTCAGAGTACACCACCAATAATCTGGGCGCTAAAATATCAATATATTTCACGTAGAATTCAATCGGTAGGCCATCCACCCCCGGCGTTCTATTTCTAGCCATCTGTTTAATGGCCACCCTGATCTCCGACAGCGTTACGGGTCCTCCCAGGTCCTTCGCAGCTTCGCCCTCTAGCGCTGGCAGTGGGATAGATTCCAAGTATTCACTTATCTCAGAGGCCTCCACCCCCAGCTGACACTTATACAAACTCGTGTAATAAGACTGGAAGCGCGCCAGGACTGCCGTCTGCGAGTAGACTATTTCCCCCGTCTCTGTTCTTATGCTCATAACCGGGCATCTCCTAGGTTCCGGGTTGGCAAGCTTAGCAAGGAGCGTACCCACTTTATCTCCCTCTGCATGCACCTTGGTGGTGTACAGCTTATAGTCATAGCACCGCAGCCGTTCTGTTTCAGTCGCCACCACTTCCTTAGCCTCAAGTAACTGCTCTTGTAGGTCCGGTCGTTCAGGCCTGCGCCGTTCCAGCTCTCTTAACACATCCTCCGCCTTCGTCAGATCAGTCAGGACAGATGTCCTTACATTCGAGAACCTGCCCATGCATACGCCTCTCACCACTACCTTCATCGCATCCCATTCTATTGATCGCGCGGTAGCTGAACCCTCATTCACCTCAAAATAGTGTACGACGCCCTGTAGTACCGTGTCACTAAACACCAGATCCTCTAATGTATCAGGTCACAGCCTCCATGTTGGAACCGCTGATCTCGCCTGTTGCCACTGCATCGACACTAGTAAGGGATTATGATCTGAGATAGTCCTGGTCAGGTATTCCGTGTGAGTTATCACGGCAGCCAGGGGGCCACTACACAAGACGGAGTCTATTCTGACATGTAACGCATGCAAAGCCGAAAAAAAAAATAGTCCCTAGTATCAGGATGTTGCTCTCTCCACACATCTATTAGTCCCCACCTCTCTTGCCAGTCTTTCCTGTGTGTGGCTAACCTGCGCACTGGGGAATCGGCCAACGGTGGATGCAACCTATCAAGCGTCACATCAGTGATCGAATTAAAGTCACTTCCCAGGATGACGGGGCCCGCCAGGAAGCATGCCAACGAGCCCGTTAGACTATCAAAAAGCAGGCCTGATCAGCATTGGGGGCGTACACACTACATAAGACCACCTCCCGACCGTATAGCCTCCCCTCCACCACCACATATCTACTCTCTGGGTCCACCAGCTGGTTCGTGGCCTGGAACGGTATCCCTGCTCTTATCCAGATCAGCACCCCTCTGGCAAATGCCGAATACGTGGTGCCAAACACCTGACCACGCCACCTCCTCTGCAGTGCCGTGCATTCCTGCTTGGTTAAATGAGTTTCCTGTAACATAGCAATCTGGGCGCCTCGCCTCACCAAATAGGCATGCACCTTAAGACGTTTCACCATTGTTCGAAGTCCCCGGACATTCCATGTAAGGCATTTCAAATTAGGTAACGTCCCCATAGTAGACATCTCTGTACCGTATCAAAAACAACCGTTCGTTCCCCACATCATGGCAGTTGTACCCCCCTTCAAAACTCCCCGAAAAACTCCCCAAACCCCTCTCCCCAGGACAGGACCTAATACCCCAGCTTCAGCCCTGATCCAAACCCGTAACACAACACACATTACACTAATCTGTGGTCGCCACCACAGAAGGCCTTAAGAGCCACAAGAGGGTGAGTTAGCGCCGACCCAGGGCAAACAGAGCCCCCACCCCGCGCCCTCGATCCCATACTGTATTCGCAGCACCATACTTGCCAGTCTGCCAAACACCAGGAGAGCTCACCCCAACAGGAGTATCGGAAGTGTTCAGTTCTCTTAAATGTCCCTCATTAAATAGTCCGTCTGCTGTCTGCGGGGTGACCGGCGGTCCCTTCGAGCTCTCAGCTTCCGATATGTCTCCTCCAGATTTTCCTCCGTCGCCATCAGAGTCCGACCCCACCGACGCCTTTTCTTGTTGCGAACCCGTAATGATCGCCGTTGCAGCTAGTGCACCCTTCCTGTCTGCCGCCATCTGAACATCCCGCATCGCTCTTTTGAGTTTATTTCGTTTACGGATGCGCTGTGATTTTCGGACCTGGATCGGTTTATGTCTCTCTCTCTCGCTTTTGCTATTGCGGTCCGTTCCAGCGCGGTATAATTCAAGCCATGACCATGCCTCGTCCGGGGTCTGAAAGAATTGGGTCTTCCCATCTAGGATCACTCTCAGCCTGGCTGGGAAAAGCAAGGAGTATTGTATCCCTTCCTCCCTCAGTTCTTTTTTCACGGTCAGGAAGGATGCTCTGCTCTTCTGGACCTCCTGTGTATAATCCGGGAAGACCGTGACCGGGCTATTGTCCACTTGATAGGGGCCCATTGAACGCGCTCTCTGTATCAGCAGGTCACGATCCTTGTAGTGCAATAGTTTTACCACCATCGGCCTAGGTGGCCGGCCCTGCATAGGCGGGCGAGCCGGGACCCTGTGCGCTCGCTCCAGAGAGAAGAAGGGAGAGAGACCCTCCGGGGCTACAACCGTTTTAAACCAGTTCTCCATATAGGCCACAGCATCATCCCCTTCAATTTTTTCCGGAAGGCCCACCACCCTCACTTTGTTTCTCCGATTGCGACTTTCGGCATCTTCTGCACGTCTCTCCAGTGTCGCCAGGCGGCCAAGGATATCCGTCAATTTGTGTTCTGCGGTCACTACTGCTGGTTTAAGCTCCTGAAGCAATAATTCATTTTCTTTTACTCTGTCTGAGAGCTTAGCATGGTCCGCCTTCAGGAGACCCCGTCCCGTGGCGACCTGTGCTATGTCTTGGTGTAATGACTCCTTTGTCGCGGTTATCGCTTCTAGTATGCTATCTAGTCGCAAAGTCAGCCTCCGTTCCTGTGCCGTTGCGTCTGGGGGGGTATGGGTTCCGCTATCCTGGACCAGAGCGGTCACGACGTCACGACCTTGCTCCATGGTTAGCTCACCGCCAGTGGCGGCCATCTTGGTTGCCTCGTGCGTTGCCATTGGGTCGCCTCTAGGGGCTTTACCAGTCCCCACGTCCATCCGTCGTGGGATAGGTGTTCTCTTCACTCTGTTGTCGCTTACGCGTCCCAACAGTTACACTCAGCAGTTATCTCCACCTCCAACGGTCGGGTCGTCGTCAGCACACGGGCTCGTCCCCAGTAGCCAAGATGGCCGTCTATATATCCGCCTCTCGTCCCGTGCACCAGCAGATCGCTTATGGCCTAGGGGTCCACCCACACAGTATATCACCGTCTCCAGCGCGGCCCCCCACACTCCCACAGCAAGGTCCAGTGAAGGTCCAGCCCATACGCCAGAGGAGTCAGCAACATGAACCCGACAGCACAGGCGGGCGTCGGCCAGAGCCGGATGCTCTGCCCACCCACGGGCGTTGCGTCGTGTTAAGCGTATGCCTCATTCCCAAACACTGTGTAGTCCCGGCCCCACCACCATACAGGTAGCCATGTAGTTTTGGGTGAAACACCACTGATTGCCAGCTCCCTGCAGCCTCAGGCGGTTCACTCGGTGTGTCCAGGGCCAATCCGCAATACAACCGGCAGCAGCTGTTCCCACCGATGTTCGGAGTCTGAATCTGCGCGTGTCCAGGCCCGCGTTCGAGGCGACAAGCAAGGCCGCCGCCGGTGATTGGTGCCCCCTGTGCAAGCGGCCGCACCGTCTTCTACATGCACCCCCACCCTGAGGGATCTCCGGTAGGCTTCAGTGAGGTCCCAGCAGCCGCGGGATGCAGAGGCCGTAGCCCGGGGGCGGGACGTCCGTCACACAGCTGCCACGTCGGGGAGCGGGGGATGGGCGCTGCGTCCGCCGGTCTCTGAGTCGGTGGAAGCCCTTCACGACTCCAGCCCCGCTCCGGAATCTCTCTCTGCCGAGACCCCGCTCCGCTCACCTTGTCAGGCGATTGCACGCAACCCGGCTCAGCTCCGACCCGCCCCGTCCCGCGGGTAGACTCCACAGCTCCCGTGCGCCGCCATTTTCTTTATCTCCAGCTCGGTTCTTCCGGACTCCGGAATCGGACTCCTGCGCTATTTTCGGTTTCCCGCTGGCCCCCAACCGTGCTCCTCTGACCCTCCGACACTCGGTGCGGGGAGGCCGCGCCTCAGGCAGCGCTGATGGTAGGGTTTTCAGGAGAATTTACGGGATCAGGTGCGGAGCCGCAAGCTCACGTCGCCATCCCGATCCGCGTCCAAGCCACGCCCCTAGCCAATAAACATTTGTAAAAGAAAATTAGGTGAGTGAGTGCATGCAGGACACTCTTTGAGCTATGGGCAGGCAACAATCAGGAATGTCACTAGACTACCCTTGTGCAGTAAGATCTTCCCAACTGCCCTACTTAGAACAAGTGCACAGGGATGCCATGCAAGAATTAGGTGTATAGTTTTTAAAATGAGGGCAGAGAGATTAGTCATCTAGCTTAAGTAACAAGTATCTCAGCCCTGTTTGCTCCCACTATAATTGAAATCAACATACAGGATCGGGATTACTGAATAGTCTTTATGCAAAATGTATGTGAAATAGCTATCTAGATTCATTGCAAGAAAACACTTCATACTTGTCTTTTAATGTTTTGAATCTAGGAGCTGCAAACAATAAGGGCCTGATTTAGATCTGGTGGATGTGTTACCCAGTCACAATGGTGACTGATATACCATCCAAAGAAATATAAATCCCTTAGGATATATTAGGTTTTCTCTTTTGGCGTACGGGATATCCATCACCGTTGTGACTGAGTAAATCATCGCCATGATCGAAATCAGGCTCTTACTATTGAGAAACGTTATGGGATATTTTATTCAAAAGGGCTTATCAAGATCCTTGCTGACACCAGTCTGCCAGGGGAGTAGAATACATGACCACCACCGACCGGGACCATTGCTTGTATTTAGAGCTCCTCGCCTGCCTGACAGAAATCTCTATGCTTTGAAGGGAGCCACCGGCAGTCTTCCTCACAACATTGATGTCTTGCAGAGTGGGTACAAAGTTTAAAGCGTCCGCTGTACAAACTTTTTTGTTCAGAGAAAGCAAAATCCCAAAGTGGTAATTATTTTCTATTAACAAAATGTAAATTTCACCGACATGTATGGACCAATTTCCATGCACGTGGGGATCTTTCAACATTTGCCCTGCCTGCTTTTGTTATCCTCACATGATGAACACAAGCAGTCTTGTGCACGTCATGCTTTCCTGTGGAAGACAGACCACTGTGTCAGCTATTACACTATTAGAACCAGCCGAAGCTTCCCTGACGATAACCTAGCAGATTTACCTGTCTAAATTTATGTGGGTTTGGTGGTTTTGCCAATCCCTAAATGAGGCACTTAGTCTCAAAATGTTATATTCTCTTTGCAAAATACTATTTTGATATTAGTGGTGAATCATTTGCTCCCTTTTTCTGAAGACCAAGAAGTCTAGCATAATTTTATTTTCTTAATAATCAATATTCCTTGATTGTAGTGTCGCCATTCTACCATCTAGGACTAGTTCTTTCTGCAGTGTATGCTTCCTGTATGTTGAACTCAATGCAAGAACAATCAGGTAGGATAGATGTCCCCTTATGATAGAGATAACAGCCTACCCTTTTCAATAAGGACATTTGACATCTTGCAATGGTCACAGATGGGAGATTCGCTGTTGCTAAATACCTTAGAGGGACTTCAAATTAAATGCCCCAAATGTGCAGAATAACTACAGAAGGGAGATATGAAAAGGCCATTCAATTGTGCACTGTGGTGGAAAGGGAAAGATGGCTGGACATATTGGTACAGAATGTTTCTACTTTTTCATTCACCTTTGTACTTTCTGTTGCATCCATCTGGATTCTCATGGTGTAGTCAGTTTTGTCCTTAGCCAGTTGTCTGTGTTTACAGTTGTTCACATTTTACTTTTGTAATTATTCTGATAATTATGTATGGTACACTGGTAATAAAGGTGCAAGGAGCAATGCTGTATTTTTTGCTTAAACACTGTTTCCTTATTTTTCCCTCTAGTTGCCTTTGTATTGGAGGTTATTTACAAGAATAAACTTCTCAAAGTGGCCATTCTAGCACACATTTTGTTTGTGAGTCTAACACTCACAAACAGTACGCACTCTAATGTTTTGCTTTTGCTCGATTTATCGCATGGATCCTTTAACTTCAGCCCAAAACAAACATATTTTTCTCTGTGAAGTAGGTGCAAAGTGGAGTGAGTTCTATATAAAAGTCCCCCCACACCTCTCAAAAAATATAACATTTAGTAAAAGTGTTTTCTCTAAGTTACTCTAAATTCTGAAATGCCAGCAATTACTTCGAGAAAGCTTTTGGAATATGAGTAGGCAAAATGAGTACATGCCTTTCTTTCTGGTACCTTTAAATCAACCGCGTTAAGAGTCGGGAATCTTGTCCTAGATGCGCTCTGGTGAAATTAAATAGAAACATTTATTTTTACATTATACAGCTTTATGTATTCATCACACAAATACAGCATCAAACATTTCACCTAAAAAAACATTGGCCTTGTTCTCCTCTCTCAGACTAGCAGTGTGTCCTAGTTTCAAGACCCGTACTTTACAGTCAGCCAGCATTACTGAAGGGTTTGGTGTGGAGGACCTGAATGTGTCAAAGAATTGCAGAGTTTTTACAGGAGAAGATGGATTACTGTTGAACCAGAAAGAGTGAAAACAACGTTTTCTATCTAATGATGCAAGATCTTCTCTCTTGTAGAATCGAGGGGCTTATGGAGCACTTCACCTACGTTTTATTGTTAGACGAAGGCTCGTAATGTCCACAAATACAATGCAGTGTTTACAGTGGGCCGGCACAGGAAACGCAGTGGGGCAGGGTGCGGCGGGGAGGAGGGGGGTGGGGGGGTATAGTCGACAGACAACAGAATAGGTAATATTTATTTAATTAAATTGACTCTGATCACTCTTTTCCTTTAGTTCTCTCCTCTACCCACCCCCACTCCCGCTTTTCTTTCACTCCCTCCCCCTCTCTACACCCTCTTCTATAGTTCAAATCTCAATATCCCTCGCCCCCTTATCTTATCTCTCTGCCCCTGGCCACCATCTCGCATTTGATTACTATTTCTTACTCTATGTTAGCAAACTGCACAATGTTTATTCGGTAAACAACCTTTACAACGCAACTTTTACCACACAGTGCCTTTACAACGCAACTTTTACAACGCAAACCATTACAGCGCATTGCGCTGGGGGGCGCTCTAGGATAGGGAATGTGTTTAATGTACTATCCAACACCTTCCCTACTATCCACGGGGACTGGAGTTGGAATAGTAAATTAAACAATTCACTATCCAGCGCCTAAAAGCATTATGCGTTGTAAAGGTATTCATTGTAAATACCGCGTTGTAAAGGCATGCGATGTAAAAGCATGCGTTGTAATGTCATATATCCGTTTATTCTGTCATAATATGCTTACCTGCCTTGTAAAGCGCTCTGATACTCTTGGATCCAGTAGCGCTATATAAAACCTTTTAAATAAAATAAACTACCACCCAACCCCGCCCCCGTCGCCCTGCTTACCTGTGGCGGCTGAATTTGCCAGTGTATCTGAGTACAACTGGTGCTCTGAACAAGTCTCCATATGCTGCACTATGTAATTTCTGATATTAAGAGACTCTAAATAAGTGTCCATCTTGTACGTTTTTTTTCCTGGTATACTGCAGGTGTTCAACAGTCCATTTTGTATACCATGTACTGCATCTGATAATAAAGAGCTTCTGAACAAGTATGCACATAGTAAAATATGGTGTCTCTGATTACTACCTGGCCTCTGAAAAGGTAGCCATTATGTGCACTATGATGTCACTGTAATCTATGAGGGTCCTGAGCAAATGTCCATGTTGTAAATGGGTTCTCACTGTCTACCCTAGGCCCCTGAACCCATCCGTTTCGTATAGTGTGTTGCCACTGTATACTACTGGGGTTCTGAATACCTGACCATCTTGTACAGTATGGTGTATCTTCGTACAAACATACTGCAGGGATGTGAACGAGTGTCCATCCTGTATAGTGTGTTGTGACTGTATACTACTAGGGTTCTGAATACCTGACCATCTTGTACAGTATGGTGTGTCTTTGTACAAGTATACTGCAGGGCTGTGAACGAGTGTCCATCTTGTATAGTGTGTTGCGACTGTATACTACTAGGGTTCTGAATACCTGACCATCTTGTACAGTATGGTGTGTCTTTGTACAAGTATACTGCAGGGCTGTGAACGAGTGTCCATCCTGTATAGTGTGTTGCTACAGTATACTACTAGGGTTCTGAATACCTGACCATCTTGAACAGTATGGAGTGTCTTCATACACGTATCGCGCAGGAGCTTTGAGCATGGACATGTCTTGTACAGCATGGTATCTCTGTACCAGTACACCATCAGAGCTGTTGTTTCTGCGTACAAATATACCACAGGAACTGTGAACAAGTGTCTGCCTCGGATAGTATGGTGTCTCCGCGTACCTGTATTTCACTGGGCTGTGAAATAATTCTGTCTTGTACAATATGATGTCTTGCCTCTTTGTAGCAGTATACCACAGAATCTGTGTGCAAGTGTCCATCTTATACAATATGGTGCTTCTTTATAACAGATTACCACAGGAACTATGAACACGTGTCTATCTTGTATAATATGGGGTCTCTTTGTACTAGTATACAACAGAGGCTGTGAGCAAGTTGTCGCTGCTTATCTTTATACCACAGGGACTGTGAACAAGTGTCTATCTGGTATATTATGGTGCCTCTTCATACCAGTACACCATAGGGCCTGTGAGCAAGTGATCATCTTGCACAATAAGGTGTTTCTTCACACCAGTATACCACAAGGGGTGTGAACACATTTCTTTCTTGTATAATATGATGTCTCTTCGTACGAGTGTACCACAGAGGCTGTGAGAAAGTGACTGACTTGCACACAATGTTGTCCCTCATATCAGTATACTACAGGGTCTGTAAGCAAGTACCTATCTTGTGTAATACGATGTCCCTATGTACCAGTATAGGGCCTGTGAGAAAGTGTTCACCTTGCATAAAATGTTGTACTTGCATATCAGTATATCACAGGGTCAAGATTCCGTCTTGTACAGTATAAAACAGGGATTGTGAACAAGTGTCTATCTTGTATAATATTGTGTTGCTTAATTTCAGAATACCACAGAGGCTGTGAGCAAGTGCCCGTCTTGCAGAAAATGTTGTTCCTGTATATCAGTATACCACAGGGTCTGTGAACAAGTATTCCTCTTTCACAAAAATGGTATTATAGCATATCAACGCACCACAGGGCTGTGACCAAAGGACTTTGCACAACATGGAGTCTCTGCATATCAATACACCACAGGGGCTAGGAACAAGTGTTCCTTGTGTACCATATGTTGTATTGTATACTACGAGGCCCCTGAATATGTGTCTTCTTAGTCGATGCTTATTACTTGATTAATTAAAACCATTTTTCAGATAATGATAAATCAAAGCAAGCCTTCACCGTGGCCTATAAAATATGAACATAAAAAGAGTGCTATTCATACAGATAGGTTGAGAATGCAAGGAAGAAAACAGTAAGTATCAATGTGAGGAAATGGAGTGAATTATATAGTCCTCTCTGGTTCTGGTTGGGCCAAAGTCCATTCACCACTGGGCTACCAGTCACCTGGTGTCATGGTCACAGGCCATTCCTTCCTGGGTTGATAACTCATCTTCTGAGGGTTCCCGAGACTCTCTGACAGCACTCCTGGGCTCAGTGAACTTAGGTGCAACTCTCTGAGTTGGGTCTTGGCCCTTTGTGCTGCATGACGGCGGTGGTAGTGCCTTGAAGATTGAAGATCTTCATGACCAACTTGCCCCAGCAGGCTTCCTTGACTGTTGTATCCCTCTGCTGCAAACAGGAGGCCAGTTGGCTGGCCCTCAGAGTCTCTTTGCTTGAATGGGCTCTGGAGACAGTTTCTCCATGAGCAGGAAATGGCAGGCACAGTCCCTCTCTTTGCTAGATACCTGGTGCAGCAGGTGCATACTGCAACTGTGCAGCCTCTCTTTGCTGGTCTCTCCGTGCAACAGGGCAGTCCTTCTTCAGTCTTTCTTCAAAGTCTGTTAAGATCTGACATCTACGTGCCCAGGATGCCACTTTTATGCTCCAAAAATGCTAAAAACGGGCTGTTCACGTGTTTACTGTCAGGATATGTAAAATGTATGTTGTGCCTGTGACATGCTGCACCTTCCCTTCGGACTCTATAGGCCTGCCAGAGGGGTGACTTACACAGATGTGCCGGGGAAGTTGTAGCTTTGCTATCGCTCTTGATGCCAAAGTTGGGCTAGCAGTGTGCGACTGCTTTCCCAGTGTACGGTTGTGGACTGGGGGACTAGTTTTTCTTTAGGAACATCCAGGGTGGCACAACCAGTGCTTAAAACCCTGGGTAACCCTCTATCTTGCATTCCCTGGGTACCAGGGTACCATATATTAGGGACTTACAAGTAAGTTAGCCATTTCCCATTGGGTACAGCCAATTCAACATACCGTGAGCGTCATGGCACTGGCACTGAGTTCTGATTACCAGGCCTCAGGACAATTCTCAAAGTCAACAAACCAGCAGCATCAGTCAAAAATAATAGGGCTGATCACTCAAAAAAAGATCTTTCCTTCCAATCAACAACAAGCGACACTGACCGCACCTTGCCCTAGCTCTAGCCATGCCCCTCTGATTCGTGTTGGTGTCTGTCTCCTGCTGTGTTTCCTGTTAGCTGCTTGTTCTGCCCCGAACTCAGTAACTCCTCTCTCTTAGTTTGTGCCATCGGTTGCATATCCCCCTATCTCTGTTTAACTGCTCCTTTTTTCATCCTTTGTTCCCCTTAACTGCCCCTCTTTGCATCTTTTGCTCCTCTTCCTGGTCTCTTACTTTAGTTTTTGCCATCCCCGCGTTGCTCCACTGATCATGTTTTCCCACCTTGCTGCTCTTGCCCGACATTCCTACTCTTCCAGCCGGACTTTCTCGCTCTGCCCGCTGGACTTTTCTGCGCTTGCTGAGTCTGCCCACTACCCTCCCACGCTCCTTCCACTCTCCAAGGCACTAATTAGTGGAGGCCACAGCGAAACCCCATTGAGTAGGTTCCCAGACATCTCTCTTTTGCTTCAGTGTACCCTTGACCTTACTTTGCTCTTCGGACACATGTTTTCCCTACTTAACTGCTCCCACTGGAATATGCCACTTTCTCCATCTGACTTTCCCAGTCTCCCCACCGGACTTTACCAATCTCCCTACCTGGCTTTCCCGCTCTTGCTGAGTTTGCCGACCACCGCTGTGCCCCTCCCACTCTCCAAAGCCCAAAAGGCAAGTTGGTTTGGGCCCATCCATGCCTGGACTGTGTCCAGCACCAGGAACCCTGCTCCAAACACCTCCCACAGCTACATCACAGACAAAGGCCACCTGCTCAACACAGGACAAATGCTGCTGCCTCACCTCAGTTCACTGCACATGCCTCCACATAACCGCTCCCACTGGTTACGCACACACTTAACCCCTCATCAAGTCAGAACTCAAGACCACCACTCACACAGCACCGCATTCCCACCCTGCACAAAAACACTTAGTCGTATGAATGCTCCTCAACACACATTCACTCAGCAAGCACTCCACTGAGATTTGGAACCTCATTGACTTCGATGTACTGGACCTCCTCTTCAACCACCGAACCTGGCTTAACCCCACATCAGCACTGAACATTGCTAGAGCCATTCCTATTGATTACAGAATCTGGCATCAGCACTGACCCCATAAACCAGGAAGAGGACTCACCGTCATCCACACAGACACCATGAAGAGCACCTCTTACACTGACCCAGAAGCCACTTTTATGGAACACATGCACTTCAAGCTTCAGACAGACCGTAAAAACACTATCAAAGGCACCCCAGGCTACCAGGCCTTGGACCTCGTACCCAATTAAGCGACCTCCTCACGGACCTCACCAAACCCCTCACCATGGGGACCAAAAACTTCATACTTCTAGGTGATCTCAACTTTCATCTCAATGACCACACAGACTGCAACTCCACAGACTTGCTTGAAATTCTACAGAACATCAGCCATACCCAGCACATACTAGAATGGCTCAACACCCTGCAACAAAGCTACCCAGGCCCCACCAAAAACCTCATCAATGACACAAATATATTCAACATCTGGATTACCACCTGTGCCAATACCCTGGCACCCGTGAGAAACACCAAGCAAAAAAGAACCAACAAACAAGCTAGCTGGTGCAATGCTTACCTTAGAGAGTGTGCAAACAACTTGAAAGGGAATAGAGAGCCACCTGAGCAACCACTGCAAGAAACATCTGCAAGGCTACACTTAGACACTATCCCCATCAAGTGAAAGAGACCAAGATAAAAGCCCTGAACCCTTCAATCAAATCTAGCTCCAACTCCAAGGAATGTTTCGCCATTGTCTAGGAATTCACCAACCCAACAGCCTCACCCAACACCATCACTATAACACAAGAACTCTACAACAACCTCTTTGACTACTTCCATGAAAAAATCCCCAAGATCTACAGCAATATCAAACCCCAGCAACTCCCCATCGACCTTCCCTGCCTCTAACTTCATCAACCAAAGACTACCAACTGACAGCATGGAACCCTCCATCCATCAAGGTCACTGGAGCATTAATGAAGACAGTCCACCCAGGGGTGACCACAGACCCCTTTCCCCCACCATATCTAGAACCTGGGAACAGTCACAATCAGCGCTGCACTCACTTCCACCATCAAAACCTCCTTCAAGACAGCCACCTACCCAGATATCTGGAGTCACACCAATGTTATTGTCCTGCTCAAAGAGCCCTCAGCTGACCCCAAAATACTCAGCAACTACCAACCGATTTTGCTGCTCCCCTCCTAGCCAAAGTCATTGCAATGACAATCAACAGATAACTCTCTCATCACCTAGAATGCCACAAGGTCCTGGCCGACTCGTAATCAGGATTCTAAAACAAACACAGCACTAAAATAGCCCTCACCACACCACCACAGATGACATACACACCATCCTGGACCGTTGACAGACCACCACCCTCAAAAGTAAAAAAAAAAGTAAAAAAGATTTTATTTGTTTTGGTACTCTACTGAGGACCACAAATATTATAAACACAATTTGTTACACTTTAGTATAATATCAGGAAAAATTTTAAAAATTTATAAAAATTATAGCATACAAATTCATTGGGGGGGTGTTTGCACAGAAATAGCATTTCTTTTGTGGTTAAAATTCTACATTTCCGATATATAGGGACCAGATATCTTAACCGTGCTATTACTACTTTAGCATTTGGGCATATAAATAGAAGGTGCTCAATAGTCTGATTGCCCCCCTGACAGAGGGTACATAAAGGTGATCCACCTGGAGTCCATTTAAATGTAACTGATGACACAGGTAGGATACCTAAACGTAACAGTGTAATTGCCCTCCTTGCGCCGTGTGAGAGAGAGAACTCAAGGTAAAGCTGTGCCTGCTTATATTCCAATGACTCAACATATAATTTGTACAAGGATAATTTGTTACAATGTTGATAATCAAGTTCGTAACTCAATTTAGGTGTAAAACATTTTTAAAAAAGTTTAAGTTGTGATGGAGACCAGGTTAACAAAAGTTCAGTACTGATCTTAGCTAATTGAAATACGTCTTTCATATATTTCTGAAGAATGTTAAGTTTGAGGCGTCTCGGTCAAAAGTCTCGATCTTTAACAAAGTTCGTAATGATTTTCCTTTAGCGTGGAGAAGATTGTAGGCCCACCTGATGACGTTCGCGACAGCCGTCGCGTAAGAACTAGTGATCGAAAATTCGAGTCTTATTGCTTGGACCGGTGTAGATTCAGAGACCTTCAGAATTTTCTTTAGTATTTTCCCTTCCTTTAGATCCATATAGGACCACTGTTTTATTGGGATATATTCAGTGGCATAGGATAAAACGGGAGGAATCTTTGATCTGTATACTTTTAGCAATGTAGAGAAATGCCTGTTCCCAGTGGCCGAATACAGTCTTAAAAGAGCCCCAGCATGTATTTCAGATTTCTTTTTTAGATGGTTAATTTGCTTAGTATTTTGCAAGTTCTTTGTGAAAATCCTTCCGAGGTAGGTATATTCCTCCACCTCTTCAACTTTTTCTCCGCCTAGCTTCCAACATTACTTACAACTTTGTTTCCTACCAGAGAAAGATACAATTTTAGTTTTATTTAAGTTGGGGATTAAGTAATTGTCTTTTGAGTATTTGTGTAGGATGTCAAGAAGTATTTGTAAACCAAAAGGCGTGAGGTCCAGCATCACAATATCATCAGCGTATAACAAGGAGTGTATACTTTGTGCGGCGAGCTTTGGAGGCAAGCTATTACCTTGTTACAGATGGAAGGGCAGGTCGCTGAGATACAATGAAAATAATAACGGCGCTAAAAGGCATCCTTGTTTAAGGCCGTTCATCGTGTGGATTACTTTAGTCAGACCTTTTTCATGCCCCATTTGGACTTGACACCATGTCGTGGTATGGAGATTTATAACAACCTGGAGTAGATGATCAGGGATACCTAACCTCCTCAGCTTATTCCAGAGAGTCGGTCTATCAACTCGATCGAAAGCAGTTGAATAGTCGATAAATGCTGCGTATATTGTCTGAGATCTGCCTGCAGTATATTTATCTAGGATGGTCTGGAGTGTTGCTGTGTTATCTATGACAGAATGGTTGGATCTAAAACCTGCCTGAAACATTGGTATTAAACCCTGCGAAAAAGCCCAGGCTTTTAGTCTGTCCAGTACTTCTGCGGCAAAGATTTTCCCGGTAGCATCCATCAACGCTATTTGCCGATAGTTGCCGGCTACATTTTTTTCCCCTTTTTGTGAATGGGAATGATGATGCTTCCCTGCCATGACTTGGGTATTTTTCCGGTTTTCATTAGGTAATTAAAAAGGGGAGAGAGCATCTGGCTCCATTTTTTGGGATCTGTTTGAGAGACCTTGATGGGTATTTGGTCCGGGCCTGGAGCTCCCGTGCTCCTAGCTTTTCGAATATGCGTGGCAATGGAGATTGCAGAGATGTTACTGATGTTAGTGGAGTTCTTGACCAAATTGGTTTCGGGATCCTTTTTTTCAGGTACGATGGAATTTGTTTTGTATAAGTCACTCAAATAAGTTTCCCAGTCCTGGGGTGAAACTGGGATAGCTTGGAGTTTCTTTTTTGATCCAGTCATTTTGGCAATTAAGGACCAATATTTGCGTTGATTATGTTGGTTAGCTGCTATTTGAATATCTACCCAGTTACGATCCTGTACCGTTTTTTTTGGTTATTTTTCTCTCTTCGTACTTGATTTTTTAGTCTATTAATTTCAACTTTAGTTGATATTGAGAAATCCAAGTGTTGGGCTCTGATGAGTTTATTCAGTTTTTTTGCGATATGCGAATTCCGGTTTTTGTTGGTTTTATTGTTTTTACTTTCTCCTGTTGTAGTCAGTTGTGAATGGTTAGAGAACACGTTCTTGATGTTTTTGACTGTATTTTCAAAATCCTTTATTGGGTCATCAGAATATTTGATAGTGAGGAGTTGTGTATATTCAACCAGTGCTGTTATTTTGTCCAATGTGGATGAGTTCCAATAGATCCGCCTCTGGTTGATATTAACTTCAGTTGTAGTGTTTTGGAATATTATCTTACTTGTAAGAGAAGGAATGGCCCTCCAGAGGGTTGAAAAGTGTAAAAGAGCGTGATCGCTCTCATCTGTAAAATTTATTTGTAGATTCGTGACTGTCTCCGTGAGGTCCATTCTACAAATTATATAATCAATAGTTGAGGAAGTACCGTTTCCCCGTCTGGTATAAGATGCCGGTATATCTCCTTGCATGCTACCGTTCAAAATTGTCCCATTTAAACTTGGCAGAAAAGATAGTAAAGACCTGCCTCTCTTATCTGATTTATTTCCCTTACGAAATATTGGGATGGACATTTCCACTGCTTCTTCTTGGTATAATTTTACCCATTTTCCAATTTCGGTGTTAGAGATTTTTCCGTTCAGATCTCCCATAATTACAAATGGCGTGTTATATCGATAATCTAATATTCGAATAATAGATTCCATTATATCCTCGAACAGGGCGTCTTGGGTATTACCTGGAGGGGCATATATGTTGAATAACAGCATTGCCTTTTGGGAAGCTGTATTATGTGTTTTCACTGCCACCATGATGCATTGAAGGTTTTTTAATTTGGTTTCAACGATTTCTTGGGACCATAAATATTCCTCTCTTAATAAGATTGCCAAGCCGCCCTTTGCGTGGCCCCGGTTGGATTCTTTTGCAGGGATGTCATAAACATAATATCCTTGCTGAATGAAAGATTTTGTTGCCCAAGTTTCCTGTAGGGCCAGGATGTCGGGTTGATTTTTGGTTGCTTCGATCATTTAATTATGAGTTATCCCAGCCATATTCCATGAGGTGATCTCCAAGCCATTACTAAACAGTGTATTGGTAAAAGTTAGTAGATTTTTTGCTGTTTAGCGTTTCCGCTATCCAGGCCCAAGATTTAGTTGTTTTTTTGGATTCGCTTTCTCCTGAGTCATGGCTCCATACTACTCGTTCACCATTGTTCACTTCGATTTTTTTTGTGTCATTTCCTATACCGTTAAATCCCGACTCTTCCAGATTGGTGGTGTTTTTGTGCTGATGTTTACTAAATGTATCTGTGAGTAAACTGAAAAGACCATTGTATCCTTTATTAGATTTATTTTTCCTTGGTTCTGGCTTTTCAATTACGTCATACCCGCTTTTGTGTAGTATTTCCTTGTCTCTGAGAATTATCCCGGGTAGTACTGTTGACCAGAAAGATATCACCGCTAGTTTGTTATTATCTTTTATGGGGAAGAGCACCAAGTCTATTTCATAACTTGTGATAGATTTTAGAGATGGTATTTGTTGGAGTATGTTAATTATTCTACCTCGATTTAGTGGCGTGTTGTCAGTGGGAAATAGTTCTTCAATCATTAAATGCTTTGACATTGGTCCCTCCTTGGAGCTACGTATCCTGTCATCATCTTCACTTGTTTCATTAACTTTCGACCCTGTTTTAATGTTTAATGTATGGGGATAATATTCCTCAGCTTTTGGGTTCAGAGATTTCTCATTCAATATAGTTTTAGTAACTCTGGTTCCCCCTAATGTGGGGGTATTGAGAATTGTTAAGGACTCTTCGCGCATTTCGCTTTTTAGAGGAGTAGTTGATTTTTGAAATGTAAGTTGGCGCACTTGTTTTTTGTGAATTCTTCTTTGAGGCTTTCTCCTCCTTTTTTTCGTCCCTACTTCATTAGTATCTTTAATTTTGGAGATCTTTACCACGTGATCTACTACTGCGGGTGCGTTTTTGAAGGTGATATCCGTGGAGTCTTTCTCGCACCCGGTTTTATGTGGAACTGTTTCTTTGATAGAATTCGAAAATATAGAATATAGTTTCGGAGTTTTCGGTGTTACTTCTTTGAAGAGTTTCTTCAGTGAATATATAGTAGAGGATTTATGTTTTTTTCTAGGAACCTTTATTTTTCTTTCTATTATTATTACTTCAGAGGTTTGAGTACTTGTATCACATTTACTCTGAATTTGTTTATTTTGATTGAAGTTAGTTAAGTGACCTTCCTGATATTGCACCATGTCTGATTCTTGTTGTTTTATTGGTACTTCCACTGATTCTTTTTTCCTTTTTTCTTCTAATAAAAATTTTAGAATACCAATTTGTACATCAAGGGTATCATCTGAGTTAGCTAGAATTTGACCTAAAAAGGTATGGACTGATTCTAAAATTTCCTGCAAAGTAAAAAGAGCTTTTGACAAAGGTGTAACCGTATTTGCAGAAATTGTATTGGGAAAAAAAGTGTCAGGGAAGGAATCAAGTAATGGATCGTGCTCTGATGATTTTTCCGGAGAACTAGTGGGTAATTTGTCGATACATAGGAGTAGATCTGATTTATTGTTTGGTGATTTCATGTCAATACCAACGGGATCCTCAGTACAAACTTGACTTCCTGAAGTATTAATCGGGGTTAAGGTTGTTAGATGCAATTCCTTTTGTTCTGGAATTAGTGCATCCTCTGATGATGGTATAGTTTTTATAATGTCTTCAAGATGTGCGTCACTTAAGTTTTGAGTGGAATGGTGGATTGGAGAGGAGAGATGTTTTTCCTCCTTAGTTTCGATATGGTCGAGGATATTACCTTCTTCCAAGGCGAGAGTAGATGATAGTTTTTTTGGTGATAGGGCAGAGAAGTACTTGCTTATTGCGGGAGTCTGGATTATCTGACCGTGTTTTATTAATTTCTCTGTGGATTTCCTAACTGCTTCCTCAGTACCCATACGTTTCATAAATATTGTACGTGATCGTAACTTTTTTAGTGCCATATACGTAACTAGAGTCCTCCTATTGAATATGAATTTGACTCCTTCTCAGATAAATTGATTGTGAGGTGTTCGTTTGGGAGCTATATTGAAGTTTTTTAGGAAACGAAGGTTTTAGATTTCACGGAGAAGAATAACAACTCCGAGCTCCTATTCCCGTTCCTTTACTTAGTGGTCCAATAGAATACCTCCACTACATACCTTATAGGATCAGTACCTGATACCCGGTTGCCGGAGGTCTGGAAGGAAGATGTAAGTGGGGTGGCCCGTCCCGTCCTTGTACGTCCCCGGACGGGCCACAGACGGCCCGCCCTTAGCCCAGGCTTCGCCCCGTGCTCCGACCCGCGCGCGTCCCGCGATGCGCGTTGCAGGTTTTAATTAAATAATGTGTCGGGTTGTAGGGGCGTGGCACTGGGAGGGGGCGCGGCTCACGCGGGAAGAGGACCAGCTGAAGGTGTTGTATGCTGGTCCTCGCAGTCCCGGGGCCGGCACCTCTCCCTCCTCTGCAGCCACAGGGGTGTTACAGCCAAGTCAGACAACAGCTTTCAATAATGAAGGGCTACTCCAGTAGCAGACGATAAACAAAGCAGGCAACAGCAGCGTCTATTCACGAGCGGCTCCCGCGAAGCGGGGGCCGCGAGAAGTTATCGGCTCTTGATTGGGGGCGTGGCACTGGGAGGGGGCGCGGCTCACGCGGGAAGAGGACCAGCTGAAGGTGTTGTATGCTGGTCCTCGCAGTCCCGGGGCCGGCGCCTCTCCCTCCTCTGCGGCCACAGGGGTGTTACAGCCAAGTCAGACAACAGCTTTCAATAATGAAGGGCTACTCCAGTAGCAGAAGATAAACAAAGCAGGCAACAGCAGCGTCTATTCACGAGCGGCTCCCGCGAAGCGGGGGCCGCGAGAAGTTATCGGCCCTTGATTGGGGGCGTGGCACTGGGAGGGGGCGCGGCTCACGCGGGAAGAGGACCAGCTGAAGGTGTTGTATGCTGGTCCTCGCAGTCCCGGGGCCGGCGCCTCTCCCTCCTCTGCGGCCACAGGGGTGTTACAGCCAAGTCAGACAACAGCTTTCAATAATGAAGGGCTACTCCAGTAGCAGACGATAAACAAAGCAGGCAACAGCAGCGTCTATTCACGAGCGGCTCCCGCGAAGGGGGGGCCGCGAGAAGTTATCGGCTCTTGATTGGGGGCGTGGCACTGGGAGGGGGCGCGGCTCACGCGGGAAGAGGACCAGCTGAAGGTGTTGTATGCTGGTCTTCGCAGTCCCGGGGCCGGCGCCTCTCCCTCCTCTGCGGCCACAGGGGTGTTACAGCCAAGTCAGACAACAGCTTTCAATAATGAAGGGCTACTCCAGTAGCAGACGATAAACAAAGCAGGCAACAGCAGCGTCTATTCACGAGCGGCTCCCGCGAAGCGGGGGCCGCGAGAAGTTATCGGCTCTTGATTGGGGGCGTGGCACTGGGAGGGGGCGCGGCTCACGAGGGAAGAGGACCAGCTGAAGGTGTTGTATGCTGGTCCTCGCAGTCCCGGGGCCGGCGCCTCTCCCTCCTCTGCGGCCACAGGGGTGTTACAGCCAAGTCAGACAACAGCTTTCAATAATGAAGGGCTACTCCAGTAGCAGACGATAAACAAAGCAGACAACAGCAGCGTCTATTCACGAGCGGCTCCCGCGAAGCGGGGGCCGCGAGAAGTTATCGGCTCTTGATTGGGGGCGTGGCACTGGGAGGGGGCACGGCTCACGCGGGAAGAGGACCAGCTGAAGGTGTTGTATGCTGGTCCTCGCAGTCCCGGGTCCGGCGCCTCTCCCTCCTCTGCGGCCACAGGGGTGTTACAGCCAAGTCAGACAACAGCTTTCAATAATGAAGGGCTACTCCAGTAGCAGACGATAAACAAAGCAGGCAACAGCAGCGTCTATTCACGAGCGGCACCCTCATACTCCTCGACCTCTCTGCTGTATTCAACACCGTCTCCCAACACCTATTCATTGCCAGACTACACAGATTGGGGATGGAAGGACCAGCTCTCAAACGGATAGCCTCCTTCCTCTGCTGAAGAACTCAATGGGTCAGGTTCACATTATTCACACCAGAACCCAAGGACTTCATCCGCGGAGTCCTGCAGGGATCACCACACAGCCCACACTTTTCAACATGTACATGACTCCTCTGGCTAACATCATCAGATCCCATGGAACCAATATCATCTCCCATGCTGATGATACCCAGCTCATATTTTTCCTGTCAGATGACACTGTCACCACCAAAACAAACTTTTAGCAATTCATGATCAGTGTGGCCAATTGGATGAAAGAAAACCGTCTCAGCTCAACACTGAGAATATTCTTCTGATCGCTGAGTGTAAGAGCTCACCTTAGGACTCCATCTGGTGCCATGCCAAACCTGGAACCACACCCACCCACCCCAACCAAATAAGCAAAGAGCCGAGGTCTCATCCTCTACACCTACCTCACCATAAATCCCCTTGTCAATGCCGTCACCTCCTCATGCTTCCACATTCTCCACATATTATGTAAAATCTTCAAGTGGCTCCCACTAGACACCAGACGTACCATCACACAGGCCTTATACAAGCAGATTGTACTACAGCAGCGCATTCTACACTGGCACCCCGACCAATCTTCTTCACAGACTTCAAATTTCCATCCAGAAGTGCTGCCAGTTCAAACTTCTCCCCCAAACATTCAAGAAACTACACAAAACGGATCTGCCAACCTTTAATCGCTGATATCACTTCAACATGACAATTTCGCTCAGCATCATTCTCACTTGGACAAACACCCCACATTCACATAAACAGAATAGGAGGTCGATCAATGTTGGAAGGTGGTTTATTAATAGATGCAGGTAGGAACCTGCAGCTAATAATAACACCACAAATAAGCTCCAGTCAAGTTCTCAATAATTGAATCCTTGCTCAACCCTTGGCAGTGTGGCTGTGTGCAGACAGGCTTAACTTAGGGGACAGGTATGTAAAGCATCTGGAAACACCAATACATTTAAGAAGTAAGACACAATACACAATAAACATTCCACACCAATTTCTAAAAATAAGTCATATATAGTTTTTTTGCAAAAAAGAACACCAAAACGAACGAAATCAAATGTAGGGAAGCAGAGATATTAATTTTAGAGATTAAAACTAAAACTAGGGCTTAAAAGTAATTAGCACTCAAAGGGTTAAAAAAGGTTGCATTGGACTGTGACAAAGTCAAGGGTCCAGGGTGACCAGGATGTAACACTTTTACAGTTACTTCCAGAAGTGTATCTTGATGCAGGAAAGTGGTCCACAATACCAGACAAGGGTTCAAAAGCTCTGGTTTGCCCCTTGGTGTCTGGGACTACAACTCCCAGAAGGCACCTGGTCAATCCAAGTAATATCCAGGTGAAACTTGTCAGCTGGAGTTGTCCTCGATGGTTTTGCAGGTAGCCATTCTAGCATTTTCTACCTATTGCTGATCAGGGAGTCCACTCTTTATCCTTTAAGACAGGCAAAGTCCTTTTGTTGTGAAGCCTTGTGAAAGCAGCAAGTGCAGTCCTTATGAGTGCAGTCCTCTCTTGTGAAGTCTGAGTGTTCAGCAGGGTAGTTTCTTTTGGGTCTTTGAGGGTCCACAACACCAATCCAAGGTTCCCGAATCTCTGAGTTGCTCCTTGGGAAGTTGGAACTACAAGATCCTAATTGCACCTGGCCAAATCCTTAAAAGTCCTTTGAATGCTGTTCAGCTTGGTTTTTCTTGGTGGAGATGCTGCAGGTGGTGCTCTTTTAACTTGTTGCTTTCAGGGAGTTGGCTCCCTCAACTATCAGCACAAATCAAAGTCGTTTTAGGGTTGAAGACCAAAGTTTGCATAAGGTGTAGTCCTTATGAGTGCAGTCCTCTCTTGTGTGGTTCAAGGTCCAGCAGGGCAGTCTTTCCTGTAGTTTCAAGGCAGGGATCTGGGATGCTTGGCAGCTGTCATGTGTTTATTAGGCCTTCTGTGGTGAAACGCAGGGGAGTACCCCTGACCAATGTGTAGCAGGCTGCCACCCTCATGTTTGACAATTTCCACCAAAGTATGGCATATTCCTGACCCAGAAAGCACTATTCCTTAAAGTCCAAACTGGAGAAACTCACTCCTGGAGGTTAGGATCTGAGTAAGCTTTCTCACGGGTGTTGCTAACTTTCCCTAACAATCCCCTTCCAGCACCTCTGCTAATTCAATTATTGGGGCTCCTGTCTGGCTGGGGGTGCAGGAAGTAGGGGTGAGCCTGTGTCATGTCCTGTCATTTCCTCTTTGAACACCAGTTTGGCTACTACACCCCAATTCCTGCCTTTTGTTCTGCATCTGCAGGTCTCCTCTCACCAGATGTCCGTGGTCTCTAAGCCTGCCAGTTCACACCTCATCAGAGCAGTTTGGCTCAGTCTGTCAAAGGCTTTCCAATCAGGAGTGGCTGCTGGAAGGCTGGATTTTGGTTAATTGGGAAAGCAAGTTCTATAACTTATTTTCTGTGGTAGTTATAATAGATCTAACCTTGGCGAGTTGTTGGTTTATTCTAACAATCATTGTAAGACTTTGTAGTGTTTTTTTAGCTCACTCCTATCAATAGTTATGTTTTATTAAAGCATTCCCATGTTAGCCTATGGAGCCAATGTGCTACAAAGGGAAATCTAAATTGGCAGTTCTTCCCTCTCCAGGACATATAAAACATCTCTTATAATGTCCCTACTTATAGTTACAAGGCATCATACCCCTGGTGCACCTAGGTGAACCCTTAGGGGTGACTCATATGAAGAAATTAGATACTTTAAGACTTTGGAAGGACCTTTAATTCCAAAGTCGAACTTGCATATAATTTACTTTTAAAAGCCTTTCTAATGATAGCAGGCAACACAGCAGCGCACACTTAAGTGCATTAAATCTGCTGGGCCTCTAAACCGACCTGCCCTACCATATACTAGGGGCTAACATGAAGGTTGTCATACCAAGTGTAATTACTCCTAATCACCATATACCTTTTTAACACAGAGCACTGATCCTGGGTCTCTGTTAGCAGAGACCAGGGCACAAAATCAAAGTCAGTTGCCACCAGTATCAGTCAAAATATTGGGGTGATCAGAGCAAAAAGCCTGACAATCTCACACAGCCCCCTCTCCAGACTAAAGGTGATGGGTAACTAACATACAACACCCTGGTAGTCTGCATCACCTAAGTGAAAAAACCTGGAAAGTCCATCTGCATTGGCATGGGCAGTCCCTCTTGTATAGTGCACTGTCTCGGTATACCGCTATGACTGGGAACAAGTATTCATTTTGAAGTCGCCGTATACCACAGGGTGACTATGAACAAGTGTCCATCGTATACAGTGTGATATTCCTGTGTAACAAGAGAGCCCTGATCTATTAAACATGTGGTACAGTATGGCAGGGTCAGTTCCTCCTAAAGGGCAGAGGAGTGTTTCCCCAACTGCTGTGACCGCAGCAAGTAAACACAAATAAATAAAATGGCATGACAATCCCATTTTTTGTGCCACCAGCTCATGCTGTGTACAGTGCGAGTGTGAGAGCAGGGGGCGAGACCTGAATCCTGCGATTGCAGGATGACTGCTGCCCATTCCAATGCGCATGTCGGATTGGCCGGCTGTCTGATGATGGCCAGCCGAAATGCTCACAGTCCCTGAATACTCTGCAGTGTCAGTAACGTGGCCAACGAGCTCAGGAAATAGCTGAAATTGGATCCTAAATTCAGAGCTGTCCTCATCAGGAGCCCCCACAATATGTTTGGTCCCACGGCCCCCAAAATCCTTAAGATGGCCCAGCGCTGCCATATTTTCATATTGCTAGTTCCCACTGTAGTATGGTGCCTCTGTATAGCACAGGGGCTGTATACAAGCACATTTTTTTTAAATATCCAGTAACTACTGAGGGGAGTTATTCATATTCTCCATTTAACTGAGGTTTTATATTATATTTTGTAAATGGACAGAAGCTTCAGTACCATTGTCATTCAGTTGAAAGATGGTGCTTGCTAATGCCGTTTTCTTTCTTTAGTTTATCACAGGAATCATGAGGATATCTGCATCCAATATTTCTGAAATGATTACTCGTACAACGTGGGCTTTGCATCTCCGTCAGTCTCTGTAGAACATAGGGCCTGTTAGAGAGTTCTACACACGTGTATGCCCCTACAACGCTTGCAAAGTGTTGGAGGCCGGTGCCCTGCGTCAAATCTCCTTAGCCACTTTAACAAAGCACAGCAGGCAAGTTTGGACATAAATCATACAATTATTAATTAACAGCAGCTGCAGCCAGGTGACGACGAGCTACGCACAGGTGCTGCCATTCATAAAGTAGGCGAGGTGAAGATCAAAAGAGCTACCGATAGAATAAAATGAATGGAAACAAAGACAATCGGGTTATACGATGACAGGCGACAACAAAGGCACCGCAGGATTCCTCGGGTAAAGAAAAACATATTTGAGATGGCACAGACCAGTTTACGTCATAAAGACAGATGCTCCTGTCCTCCCTTCCCTCGGTGCTGGTCAAATCACAAACTGAAAGGCGTGATCATTGGAAGAGGAGGAAAGATGCTTTATATCTCACAGGTAACGAACCACCCATTTAACACATTTGTAGACAGATTGAGTGCTTTTATATTGTGATGTGGCTAAACCCGATATGCCCCGCAGACCTAATGCAGGTCTCATCGGGGTAAACTGTCTTTCTTTATGTTGTAGAGCAGTGTTACAGCGTATTATACGGGGACATCGGTACGTTCCCTAAAAACCCACTGGGGGTAATAAAGTGACAAGGCTCATCAAATCCAGGCCAGCTACCATGCGAATAACCAACATGGGGGATTTACTGACACAAGCACAGCATCATAAGCATGAAATTACCAAAAAAGCACGTATCCACGTGCAAACAAATTCATCATCCACCTTAGGTGTGCACATTGAGCACAACAACGAGCTGCATAGATGGTATATGTTACATTTTTTGTGTAATTTAATTTAAACAGACGCTAGTTTCCTTTTTTCTTAGAGGGAAAATACATTGGAAAATCTCTCAACCTTGTGACATGAGACCACCCAGTTCCCTGCAAGCACACAACGCTGACTTCATGATTCATGTATTACATGCTCTGAGTGACGCACACACTTACATAACCAAGCACACATGCAACTCTTTTCATTGAGTTTAAAACCTATAGTAGCATCCTGGTGCACCTAAAAATGTAACAATCACAAAAATAGCCACTAAACCCTTTTGTGCAAATCAAAATGAAGTATTTTTATCATTTACACCTAATAATCCATGCCCATAAATAGCGCAGAAATCCACCTCCAATAATTGAAGTAAAGTTGTACTCTATTTGCTTCCACCAAAACCCCAGCTGTGCACTCATCATCCCCCTAACATACAGTAGTTTGGGTTGAAAAACAAGGGGTCGGGAGTGAAGGAAGCAGTCCAAGATAACAGGGTCAAATAGTTTTTTATTATAGTCTTTGGCTGACAGTAATAATAGAGCCTTGGCAGGTTTGTGACAATGCAGAGGGGGGATTCACAGGGACATAACAGGCTTCCAACCACCTGAACCAGGACACAGATCCAGCTGGAGCAAGCCTCCGACCCCCAAGTGATGCCCCGTCAGGTCCTGGGCCCTTGGTGTGGCCTCAAAGAGGCTGAGTGGAAGCTTTTTGCATCTTTGCGACTTTGATCGGGCTAGTTGATGCCGATGTCTTGTCACTCGCACAGTTTGCTAACACAAAGTTCCATCAGCCCATCCTTTCACGCTACAGCATCAACTGCTCACGGAGTGTGCAATCGTGCAGCACCAGCCCAATTGTTCGCAACAACCACAGAATCGTCACGCTACAGGGATGCCCATTGGAGATATAAAGATTGTTCTTCCCGTTGCAATGATGACTTTCTGTGTCGCTTTCTTGCTCCTAGCGGTTCCCTCTACTGCGAACGGGACTCTTTGTGCAGACTGAAGAGGTGACTTTTCAGTAGGAGTAATCTGGTCCCTGTATCCAACCTGCACTCCATCACAGTCTTCCAAAATCTGTGACTTCCTCTTGGTCTCGCAAGATCAGATTGCCTCGAGTGGCACTGTGGGCTTTTTGGCACTATTTTAGCTTAAATGTTTAAAACTACATATATTTATTCGATTCTACTGATTAAATGTTTGTTGCTTTAGCCTTTTATTATTTAATAAAATTCACTCTGTTTTTCTAAATTAGTGTGGGCTCCTTGTTGTGTAGTGTTTTCGTTTTATTACTGTTTGAAGTGTTACATAAATACTTTCCAGATTGCCTCTAAGATAAGTCTGACTGCTATGTGCCAGGGTACCAGAGGGGTAAGCATAGGTTATTTTGGGGTTTTCTTACAGGCTACATTATGCACCTCATTGCATTAATCAATTTTTAAATACTTAAGTCGAAAAATGATGGCAATGTAAACAGGCTGGAAGTGTATAATATGAGGTGTGTCCCTGAAAAGTTATTAGGACTTAGTAATGCAGAAAGATTAAAACTCGGGGGCTTTGTGGTTAATGCAGATGTATCTCTGCTCAACTTCCACGATAGGCAAAGACAAAACTGAAGGAAATACTGTGTTATCTGTGTTTTTATAGCACACTTATCACCCGTGGGGGCATCCAGGCACTCTCCAGAAGGTGTGTGATGCCAGCCCAGGGGAGTTACTCAAGTAGCCAGATCTTCAGCTTCTTGTGAAAGTCAAGAATACTGGAGGAGGCTCTGATTTTTGTGGGAGGTTGTTCCAGTCTTAATGGCGAAATACGAGAAGGGCGGCCCCCTGCTCTGCTTTTGTCTATGCATGGGAAATCGAAGGTTGGAAAGTGCAACTTTTTTTAATGTTTGGGGGCAGATTATTAGGGGATCAGACATGGTTCCCCCATGGGGACTCAAAGGGCCTGTAAAATCAATTGGGTAATGAAGTACAAAATTAACGATATCACTGATTAGACAAACCTGAGAAATTTAACAAATCGATGGAGGGAGGCTTTAAGGACTGGATGAGGATTTTGTAAAAATAAGAAACAGTTGATGATTCATAAAATAAAAGACATACATTTTTAATTTAAATGTAAGTAATATGTAGTAATGGAAGAACTATTCGCATTTGTGTGTTTCCAAAACTGGACACGGTTTATGAATTCAATAGACATTTAAACTCTTTTTGGTAACTTGAATGCAATATTTTTCGAAACTCATTCAGCCGATTACTTTAATATTGTAGTAGATTGCCGTAATGTTTGCTCCAACTACAAGCAAGACATAAAAGAAAAGTTAATACCAAGCTTCCTAAACCTATTGTTCGATATGTGCTAGGAAATGTATTCAGTATTTTCAGGTTGGAGTAAAATTACACACTCCTAACAAACAAATATTAGTGTGTCAGATATTGATTATATCTTTATCTATTTTTGACTAAGACCTATATTTTCATACACTCTGTAGGGTTTTTGGAAACAGTCCTGCAAACTTCTGTTGTCATAAACTTGCACACCAGAACTGACAGCCGGTTGTAAGGAAAAGGTAGCCAGTAGATTTAAGTACTTCCCTGATTTAGGATGAAAGCACCCACCTCCCGAATAGGTGGTATGCTTCATCCTTGGACCACTCCTGGCACCTCATTAGAAATGCTAAAGGTGCAAGCCACTATTCAGTAGGTTGTTGCTGATCTGGGTATCTTGTTTTGCTGCGGTATGAATTTATGTCACTCTCTAAACGGTTATTGTGAGAAAGTTATCCATTTTGCCCTGATTAACCCCATTGTTTCACTGATACTGGTAGTAGCTAACTCTGCACCTGGGCTCTGCTAGCCAGGCCCAGAAACAGATATAAATATATATGGTAAATAGGTGTAATTGCAATTGACACTGGCAACCTACTTGTAAGTCCCTAGTATATTGTAGGCCAAGTAGGTTTAGAGGCCCAGTAACTTTGAGGCACTTATATATGCACTTCTGTGTTACCTGCTGACATATTGAAAGTTACCCCTGCTTTGCAACCTTTTTTTAAATTGAAGTTACATGCAAACTCGATTTTCCATTTAAAGGTACTTTCAAAGCATTAAACTACCTTTTTTCATATTAGTCACCCCAAAGTTCTACCCTAGGGGCCCCCAGGGTACTGTACAATTTAAAAATAAGCAGGGACATTTTAAAATATGTGTTATATGCCCTGGTGAGGAAAGAACTACCATTTTCATTTTTCTTCCACTGTAGAACTGTAGTTCTGTAGGCTAACATGGGGATACTGTAATGCAGTTTAACTATTGATAGGAGTGAGCTAAAGTAATATGTCAAGGGCTTAAAAGATTGGTAATGATAAATCCAACAACTGTTGAATTTATCATAACTGATGCAGAGCAGAAGTTATAGAACTTTCTGTTCTATGAGCAGCCATAATCCAGCCTTCTAGCAGCCTCTCCTGATTGGCCAGCCTTAACATGCTTAGCCAAACTGCTTTGATGGGCTCATAAGTGGCCTGCACAGAGACAGAGGTTATCCGATGGGGGAAGTTTTGCAGCAGGCCAGGATGGGGGGTACATCAAACTGGGCTTTAAAGAGAGCAGGACAGTAAGGAATGCCAGCCAGGCCTACCCTATTCCCCTGTACCACCCCCCAGCCAGACGGCAGCCCCTAGAGTGGAATTTACAGGAGGTCTGGAAATAGAGGGTTAAGGGAAATGAGCCAAATAATGGGTTGGCTTAGTCAGGTCTTACTCCCAAGGAGAGGAATTTTCATTCTTGGATCTTAAAGTGCAGTGCTGTGTGGGACAAGAAAATGGCACACGTTGGAGGAAGCTGCCATGGTTCTGTACCTCAGTGGTCAGGGGTGCCCTCCTGCTTGCTGCTCCAGAACATTGAATAAATATGTGAGAGCAGCATAGCAACTCAGATCTGCTGCCTGATACTACATGAACAAGGACAGCCCTGATGGAACCCTGGTCTGCACCACACAGTACTGCACTCTGAGGCACTTCTCTTGCTGCACACTTGGAACTAAAGCCCTGTGTACTTTGCCTTGCCTCTTAAAAAGGATTAAGGAGTGGACTCCCTGAAAGCAGCAGGTTAACAGAGCTCACCTGCACCATCTCCACCAAGAAGTGCCCAGTCTGGAGAACATCCAGTGCACTTTTCAGGATTTAGCAAGGTGCATTGTAGGAAGTGTAGTTCCAACTTCCAAACAGCAATTCAGAGACTCTGGAACCTTGGATGTGTGTTTTGGACACTTTGAACCTACAAGAGGAACTTCAGGAAGAAGTTCCAGAAGCTTGGATACCTTTGAAGCAACTGTTTGAAAACGCTCCATAAGGTGACTGTCCCGAAGTTGATAGTTAAGCCGACTACCTCCCACAGTGACCCAGCCTGGATTTCAGGTTTGTCCCGCTGAAAGCTTCAGAGCTCAAGACTTCCAAGAGTTGAGCGGGGCTCCAGTTGAACCAAGCTGATGAAGCAGCTGCAAATCTGGACTGCTGGAGAGGCCCAATCAAGACAGAGAGAAAATCCTCCAGAAACGTTTCTATGTGCAAAGGTAAAATTTTGACCGAGGCATCGCGCTTAGTATATCGGACCGAGCTCTAGAGCGATCGGCCTCAAACTTTGCCTTTGTCCCGGTCAAGCGCGACCAGATGTCTCAATTTAGCGCTATATGTTTTTAGTCACTGGAATATGTTTATTCTTTACAAATTCATATCTCTGGTTCCCTAAATTAGATTTTTTCATTTTGGTGTCGTTTTAAACATACAACTATTTCAAAAATGTATAAATTGGCATTGGGTTTTTATTGTGTGTTGTGTCTATCTTATATTTTGTATTTGTGTTTTTAAATCCTTCACACACCTGTCTCCTAAGTTAAGCCTGCCTACTTGTTGCCAGCTACCAAGGGTTGAGCAAGGGAATAATGTATTTAGACCTCGTATGGACCATATAGCGCATTGGTTGCCTTATTGCCAGTTATAGGTGCATACTTACCCCTACTAATAATGAACCTTCCAACTGTTAGGTGTGAGGGTATAGTGCAGAGGTTAAATGCATGTATATTAAAACGGTCTCTTGGGTGGACAGGTGAAGTTTTATTTTGTTCCCCAGTGATGGAATTAAAAATGACTGGAATATTCAATCCACTACCAGAGGTCGACATGATTCTGCCATTAATAACCCTGCAATGAGGTGCCAGTTCATCAGGACATATCGCTATCTTTGCTGAACAGAATGACAAACAAAGATGTGTAATTACAACCTAGATCTGAGGAAAATGATAGATAATGGAAAGAGTAGTACTCAATAATCTCGAAGCTGGAGTAATGGATTGGCACTCACCCGATGTCCTTGTCCCAGTCATTGGCGTTTCCATGCAATGTTGCACAGTTCTTCCCTCAAGCACTGATCACAGCTAAAGCGGTACTGTTGGAAAGTGGAAATCTCTCCTTTTTGAGAAGTACCTATCCATAGTGGATCCCTGCTTGGGGATCAATATAGTAGGATGATCACCAATCTGTCTTCTCTTTCAAGGGTGGAGAGCCAGAAAGCACACAACACTATGGGGTAAATGAAAACAAAATAAAAATAAAGAATGGGGGGGTTGATGGCTTGTCTCTGCATTGGGCTACATTCACAACCCCTAAACCTACTGTCTTTCAGGCCTCCTGTGGTATGCAAATTGTGTGATTCAGGGTTTTACCCACACACAGACATCCCAATGGGCAGAAAGCGTAGCAGGTATTATATTTTTTTTAATGGGATAGGTCATCTCTTCCTGGCATCAGGATGTATCTTCCACCTGTAGAAACCAAAGAGTCTTACTACACCTGGGGTTGGGGGACTGGGGTATTTAAACCCAATATGCCTTCCTCCTGGGGAGACAGAAAGTGCACTAGACATTAGTGCCAAAGTCACAGATAGTACCCAAATGGACGCCCTCTGGGCATTTTGGGATAATAGAGGAAGCTGCAGATGCTTTTACAATAAGGATTATGCTGGTAACATATTATGCTAGCGCCAGTACACGGGGTTTCCTGTAATTTGCATGGGGATGTGACTCCCTGCAAATGAGGGAACACGTTACCTTTGCAACCATGGCCTATTACAGATGTGTGTGTGATGGCAATAAACCTGTTGAGAAGGCCACTGATTGTGTATCACATAGAGGTATGTGTGTATCATCAAGGGGGTAGGGAGGTAGAGAGAAGATCCTTTCAGTCTCCGTAGTTAACTCTTCTAATCACAAAGGGGAAAGGATCACTTGTCCTGCTTAAACCTTGGGTTTCACAAGTCGAGGAAATGGTATCTCCCAAATATAACTCTCATACACGTGTAGTTTGGATGGTTCTTTCTCAGCGGTATATAGTGGGTACCCGCTATTTTACACGTGCGTGCGTAATCATCGAGTTATTTTTAGTATTGTGCACCCTCCACCAGGAGGTTTTGCCTTTGGTTTAAGGCAGTAGTGATCGTGAATAGTAGGGGAGGGGTTGTGGTGATGATAAAACTTAAAAAATCCGGACAGCCAGACTAAGACAATTTTAATAGGTCTGGATTCGGACTAGGTTAAAAATTAATGGTGCACTTCTTGAATTGGTAAGGGGTTCAAGTGCATATCATGTCTAAAAAGAGGTCAACATGTTTCAGCCTTTGGTAGTCAGAGGATCTTAGGCTTTCGTCAGGACCAATGGGGGTGAATAAATAGTGAAAAAAGCAAACTTAGTGAGAAAGAAAAGGTAAATTGACCTGATCCTTCGGAATTCAAGGTTTCATTGTACCTGAATAATGAAAAAACACACACAAACAACAACAAAAGGGGAGACAGGGTGCGGGAAAACACGTATTATATACAGTAGTTCCTTGTAGTTTCTTAGGAACTCATAAATGGCAATGTTATACCTCATACTCATTTCAGGCGTCAACTCTTCCTTTTTCATACTCCGATAGGTAGGGCTAGTATTGTATTATAGTGCCCATAGTTTTAAAATAGTACTCTCTCAGTGCGTGGTTTACGGTGAAAACTAGAAGGTGTGGCCGGTCCGTAGTGGCTTGCATATCTCATACACACCATGCTCTCTATCGCATATCACACGTGTGGTTATAAATATAAATGAATATAAGCATGCTCGTTTCATTGTCAGAATACGTCTAGCAGTCGTTGTTGCGAAGTGCGTGGTGAATGGCTATCGTTGTGCCCAATACGTAGCGCGCGTTAATGCATACCTTGTTTAGGATGAAGAAATACTTCATCGGGGATGAAGGCTTGTCGAGAGAGGAGTACTAGGAGAGTATCAAAAAAGTAGTTACAAGCCGCGGTGTATACTTGCGGTTTGGTTCCCGTGTTGCTGACGGAATGCGCATCGCGTTACCTGTATTCCTTCTAACTCCGACTCTGCCGCATGTGCTGGCGCTGCCTCTCAATCACCCGGAACTACCAGGAGGTGCGGTTCCGGGTGGGATTTAACACACAAATATTGGAAAGGGAAGAGTTACTTCCCGCTTAGCCAGTAACTTGTTGTTCTGATCAGATATTGGGTAGAAGAAGTTAATTAAAAATAAATATAAATAATACCAATTGGTTCTGATCAGATATTGGATGCTTGAATAAATAATCGCAAATAATAAATAATAACAAGTTGTGGGATTTTAATTCATAAATGTGATGTTGCACGCTCAAAGATGGAACAGGTCGGATATTGACCTAATTTCGCCAGAATGGTTCTTGGAGGATTATGAACCTTCTGGATGATCATAGCGATCCTAATCAATGACGTATTGTGATTTTACCCAAATAGAAACTGGGGGCCTTGTAAGGCACTGCTAATGCTTATTTCGAAGTAAGGGCGTTTTTGAGCAGATCTCATACAGGGCATGGGTAGGCCAGTGTATTAAAAGGCACTCAGATGGTTACTCTTATGCCAATGTGACTTGAGTCAGTGGACGGCTGGGTTTGATGGAGCCACTGATGTTTCCACTATAGGTACTGTAATGCAATGGGGCTTAGGTTCATCTGTTAAGGGATAACCACGGGACAGAAGGGATAACCAATCCCACAACTTGTTATTATTTATTATTTGCGATTATTTATTCAAGCATCCAATATCTGATCAGAACCAATTGGTATTATTTATATTTATTTTTAATTAACTTCTTCTACCCAATATCTGATCAGAACAACAAGTTACTGGCTAAGCGGGAAGTAACTCTTCCCTTTCCAATATTTGTGTGTTAAATCCCACCCGGAACCGCACCTCCTGGTAGTTCCGGGTGATTGAGAGGCAGCGCCAGCACATGCGGCAGAGTCGGAGTTAGAAGGAATACAGGTAACGCGATGCGCATTCCGTCAGCAACACGGGAACCAAACCGCAAGTATACACAGCGGCTTGTAACTACTTTTTTGATACTCTCCTAGTACTCCTCTCTCGACAAGCCTTCATCCCCGATGAAGTATTTCTTCATCCTAAACAAGGTATGCATTAACGCGCGCTACGTATTGGGCACAACGATAGCCATTCACCACGCACTTCGCAACAACGACTGCTAGACGTATTCTGACAATGAAACGAGCATGCTTATATTCATTTATATTTATATCCACACGTGTGATATGCGATAGAGAGCATGGTGTGTATGAGGTATGCAAGCCACTACGGACCGGCCACACCTTCTAGTTTTCACCGTAAACCACGCACTGAGAGAGTACTATTTTAAAACTATGGGCACTATAATACAATACTAGCCCTACCTATCGGAGTATGAAAAAGGAAGAGTTGACGCCTGAAATGAGTATGAGGTATAACATTGCCATTTATGAGTTCCTAAGAAACTACAAGGAACTACTGTATATAATACGTGTTTTCCCGCACCCTGTCTCCCCTTTTGTTGTTGTTTGTGTGTGTTTTTTCATTATTCAGGTACAATGAAACCTTGAATTCCGAAGGATCAGGTCAATTTACCTTTTCTTTCTCACTAAGTTTGCTTTTTTCACTATTTATTCACCCCCATTGGTCCTGACGAAAGCCTAAGATCCTCTGACTACCAAAGGCTGAAACATGTTGACCTCTTTTTAGACATGATATGCACTTGAACCCCTTACCAATTCAAGAAGTGCACCATTAATTTTTAACCTAGTCCGAATCCAGACCTATTAAAATTGTCTTAGTCTGGCTGTCCGGATTTTTAAAGTTTTATCATCACCACAACCCCTCCCCTACTATTCACGATCACTACTGCCTTAAACCAAAGGCAAAACCTCCTGGTGGAGGGTGCACAATACTAAAAATAACTCGATGATTACGAACGCACGTGTAAAATAGCGGGTACCCACTATATACCGCTGAGAAAGAACCATCCAAACTACACGTGTATGAGAGTTATATTTGGGAGATACCATTTCCTCGACTTGTGAAACCCAAGGTTTAAGCAGGACAAGTGATCCTTTCCCCTTTGTGATTAGAAGAGTTAACTACGGAGACTGAAAGGATCTTCTCTCTACCTCCCTACCCCCTTGATGATACAGATTAAGCAGCGCACAGCTGTGGGAGACAAATCTCACAGGCATTAAAAACCTGTGACATCATACTGCCACAAAAAACTTGCGATAATGGCAGGAAGCTTCGGTCTCAGTTATACAACTGAGGACATCGATGAAATCTTGGCAAGACCGCCTCTACTCATGGAAGGTGACCTCAACCAAACTCTATCTTCGACAGCAGAATGGGACGAATTAACAGAGGTCAAGAAAGAACAGGTACGAACAGCAGTACATGGCATAATCATGACCGAGTATCTCCGGGTCAACGCAGCACCCAAAGGCCTTTGGGTGACAAATGCACCACGCATTTTTTTGAAAGATCTTGCGTTCAGAAAAGATTGGTCCTCCATATCTTGGAAGTGTACCAGAGACTATTTAGTGCTTATAATCAAAACCGCAACGAGACTCACGGATGAACTCGCAATCAAGATCGAAATTCTGGAGACAAAGATGAATAATACAATAAACATCACCATCTACAAAACTCGCCTTGACGAGATAAACAAAGAAATGAAAGACACCCAAGAATATCTAACCCAGACAAAACTGCAGAAACTTGCAAAAGAACTAAAGAGGTTCTCCCTAGAACGTATTCACCCTTACAGTAGCAAAGACTACAAATCAAATGACAACTCAGACACAAACAGTATGTCATCAGACAACAGCTCAAACCAGAGTGGGGATGATACTACACCACGAGGGCGTGGCAACTTTAGGAACAAAAGAGGACAACAAAGGGGTCGCAGCAACCAATGGCGCCCCCCGTTCTACCACAATAGTGGACAGGGTGTACCATTCCACCCATTCAACCCCCAGTTCCAAGGGTGGCCAAACCCATATTTTCCGATACCTATGAACCACCAAATGCCCCCACAAGGTGCCCAAAATTACCAACAAAGCCGTCCTTTTTTAGGGAATGGCCAGAACAACCGAAGGTCCAGGCAGAAAGGCATAACCTGGTCCGATCAGACACGACAGGTTCAAACGAGAAGTGTCACCAAAGCCAACACGAACCAAGGGCCGACAGTCTAATAGTCAACCTTTCAGGGCAAGAATTGACTGAGAATCAAACTAATGTACTGAATAAAGGACTGGGCTATGTGCCAACACCTAAAACAGACATTTTCAGAACAAAGTGCGAACTAGCAAATTTTTGTCGCACGCTTAAATTGAAGGCGTTTTTCAAAGGAGAACAACAACCTCAAGAAGGAGATACATCTTTAAGAAACAAGTCGACATTCTGCCCACTCAACTCACAGGTACCCATTGAGATCAGTACCTTCGAACAAGCCATCATGAAGGAAGTTGAAGACCTCAATCAACAAACCTCAAAACCTTTCCAGAACCTAACCAAAGCTGAAAATATCGCTTTAAACGAATTGAAGAACAATCATGAGATAGTCATTAAGCCTGCGGACAAAGGCGGTGGCATAGTCCTACTATCAGCTGAAGGGTATGACGACCAATGCTTGACCCTACTGGCAGACCAGAAATTCTACCAAATCATCACGACTGACCCAACACCACGTCTTCAAAGGACAATAGCCCTAATGGTTGAAGAAGCAGAATGCAACAACTGGATATCCAAAAAAGAAGCGGACTATCTGATAACAAAAGAACCAGTTACGCCATATTTTTACTCTCTACCCAAGACACACAAAAACAAAGTGCCCCCCCCGGGAAGACCTATTGTCTCGGGGATTAAGTCCATCTTAGAACCATTGTCTCAATTTGCAGACCAGTATCTAAGACCACTGGTCCAAACCACACCTACCTACTTGAAAGATACACGAGACCTCATTAACAAGTTAGAGAACTTTGAGTACTCAACGACCAACATGCTCTTAGTAGGTTTAGACGTGGAGAGCCTCTACACCAGCTTACCACAACAGAAGACCTTGGAGACTCTAGAAACAATTCTGTTCAATAGTGATTGGCACCATCGAACTCCAAGACATTTTGTACTGGAGTGCTGCAGAATGGCCCTGATGGAAAACTTTTTTCAATACAAGGACACCCTCTATCTCCAGCAACATGGGACATCTATGGGGAGTGTCTTTGCACCCAGTGTGGCAGGGCTCTACGTGAGTACTTTCGAACAGACTTACGTCCACAATGCACATAACCCTTACATTCGTCATATACTCTTTTGGAAAAGGTATATTGACGACATCCTGCTAATTTGGGAAGGAGACAATGAATCCCTTTTGGACTTTCACAGGTGGTTGAACGCTCAAGATGAATGTCTCAACTTCACCTACACATCCCATGCTCAGAGTCTTGATTTCCTAGACATAACTATATTTGCTGAAGAGAATACCCTCAAAACAAGAACCTACTTCAAACCTACCGCTAAAAACAGCCTACTTTCTTTCAAAAGCTTCCACCCTCGCCCCTTGAGAGAAAATCTCCCATACAGTCAATTTTTACGACTGAGGAGAAATTGCAGTTCAATAAAAGACTACAAAGTGCAAGCAGATGACCTCTGTGCCAAACTAACAGTTAGAGATTATCCCAAAAGAATCATCAACTCCTGTGCCAAACGAGCAAGAAACCAACCCAGAGAATCTCTCCTCGAAAGTCACCCAAAAAAGACTGACGATAGGACCACCTGTGTCACTACATACAGTCCGATTACTAACCAGGTGAAAAAGATTATCAATCGAAATTGGAGGATAATAACATCCAACACTCTGACCTGGTCAAAACCCAGATTCGCAAATAAGAGGAGCAGCAACATAAAGGACCTCCTGGTCCACACACGACCACCTCCTAAAAAGAAAAAACAACAACCTGGGCTCTGGAATAATCCCCCAATCACTGGACACTACCCGTGTGGGACCTGTGTCATGTGTGCAACCACAGAACCTACAAAAGAACTACAACTACTTCCAAACAGTTTGTGGAAATTAAGAAAACACACAAATTGCAATACCAGTCATATCATATACATGATCACATGTCCCTGTGACATGCGATACATCGGGATGACCTGCCGAAAAGCGAAACAGAGACTCTGTGAGCACAGGAGTAACGTGAACTGCAAAAGAACTACGACAAAGATGTCGTCCCATTACAAAGAGAAACAACATACAGCCAGTGACCTGCACTGGGTGATCCTAGAAAGCCTGGACACAGTAGATAGAAATGCTACACGAATACTATTTGAAAAGGAGCAGCGCTGGGTCCACAGGCTCAAAACGGATACCCAGGGCCTTAACGATTCTGTCCCGTGGTTATCCCTTAACAGATGAACCTAAGCCCCATTGCATTACAGTACCTATAGTGGAAACATCAGTGGCTCCATCAAACCCAGCCGTCCACTGACTCAAGTCACATTGGCATAAGAGTAACCATCTGAGTGCCTTTTAATACACTGGCCTACCCATGCCCTGTATGAGATCTGCTCAAAAACGCCCTTACTTCGAAATAAGCATTAGCAGTGCCTTACAAGGCCCCCAGTTTCTATTTGGGTAAAATCACAATACGTCATTGATTAGGATCGCTATGATCATCCAGAAGGTTCATAATCCTCCAAGAACCATTCTGGCGAAATTAGGTCAATATCCGACCTGTTCCATCTTTGAGCGTGCAACATCACATTTATGAATTAAAATCCCACAACTTGTTATTATTTATTATTTGCGATTATTTATTCAAGCATCCAATATCTGATCAGAACCAATTGGTATTATTTATATTTATTTTTAATTAACTTCTTCTACCCAATATCTGATCAGAACAACAAGTTACTGGCTAAGCGGGAAGTAACTCTTCCCTTTCCAATATTTGTGTGTTAAATCCCACCCGGAACCGCACCTCCTGGTAGTTCCGGGTGATTGAGAGGCAGCGCCAGCACATGCGGCAGAGTCGGAGTTAGAAGGAATACAGGTAACGCGATGCGCATTCCGTCAGCAACACGGGAACCAAACCGCAAGTATACACCGCGGCTTGTAACTACTTTTTTGATACTCTCCTAGTACTCCTCTCTCGACAAGCCTTCATCCCCGATGAAGTATTTCTTCATCCTAAACAAGGTATGCATTAACGCGCGCTACGTATTGGGCACAATGATAGCCATTCACCACGCACTTCGCAACAACGACTGCTAGACGTATTCTGACAATGAAACGAGCATGCTTATATTCATTTATATTTATAACCACACGTGTGATATGCGATAGAGAGCATGGTGTGTATGAGGTATGCAAGCCACTACGGACCGGCCACACCTTCTAGTTTTCACCGTAAACCACGCACTGAGAGAGTACTATTTTAAAACTATGGGCACTATAATACAATACTAGCCCTACCTATCGGAGTATGAAAAAGGAAGAGTTGACGCCTGAAATGAGTATGAGGTATAACATTGCCATTTATGAGTTCCTAAGAAACTACAAGGAACTACTGTATATAATACGTGTTTTCCCGCACCCTGTCTCCCCTTTTGTTGTTGTTTGTGTGTGTTTTTTCATTATTCAGGTACAATGAAACCTTGAATTCCGAAGGATCAGGTCAATTTACCTTTTCTTTCTCACTAAGTTTGCTTTTTTCACTATTTATTCACCCCCATTGGTCCTGACGAAAGCCTAAGATCCTCTGACTACCAAAGGCTGAAACATGTTGACCTCTTTTTAGACATGATATGCACTTGAACCCCTTACCAATTCAAGAAGTGCACCATTAATTTTTAACCTAGTCCGAATCCAGACCTATTAAAATTGTCTTAGTCTGGCTGTCCGGATTTTTTAAGTTTTATCATCACCACAACCCCTCCCCTACTATTCACGATCACTACTGCCTTAAACCAATGGCAAAACCTCCTGGTGGAGGGTGCACAATACTAAAAATAACTCGATGATTACGCACGCACGTGTAAAATAGCGGGTACCCACTATATACCGCTGAGAAAGAACCATCCAAACTACACGTGTATGAGAGTTATATTTGGGAGATACCATTTCCTCGACTTGTGAAACCCAAGGTTTAAGCAGGACAAGTGATCCTTTCCCCTTTGTGATTAGAAGAGTTCACATAGAGGTACTGCACATTTTGTGCGGCCTCTTGAGGGCTCCCCATTAGTTATGCCCTCTTCAAAGAAATGCCCTTCTGCCCCCAATGAACACAGACATAGTTTGAAACTGTGCCCCTGAGTTTTCCTAATGAACTCTCCTCAATGCAGAAGAAAATTGTCAGATTTCATGCCTCTCCTGAAAAAGTCAGTTGTTTTTGTAATTGTATGAACTGTCCTGGTCTATGCGGTGTTTACCTAATTAAGGAAGGGCTGTGGCAAACACAGTTGCAGAACATTCTATGTGCAATTCGGGCCAAACACTCATGGATTAATGAAGAATGGGGTGGGGCTGGTCCATCCTGACATAGTGCCACACCTCCAACTACTGGGGCCGAAGCAATCATTCTGAACCCCTCCACCCCGTGGCCTAGAGCCTGACTATTACAAACCTACCCATGGTGTGTGAGAGGGAATTTAGATTGCTGTGGGTGCAGTTTTGACATATGGGCTCACTTCCATTGATGGTAGAAAAACGACCTGGTGCCTGGGAGTAGGAACCGATGTCAAGACAGCTGACTCTCTAAACTTTTCCCTTTTTTGGAGAAAAGTGTAAACTTCCCAAACAGCCCACCCCAGGGGGCTTAAAGCTCACCAGATGACCAAGGAAAAAAATGAGAAAAGGAATTCAGTAGGGTGCTGGACCATCTTAGCTTTGGTCTCCACCACAGGGCACTAGACAATGGTACTATCTACTGGGGAAGGCAGAATTAGTGTTTATCCCTCTGGGCCACACCATTTGTCAAAACTACACCCAACAAAATCACAATGTCTTCTCTGTTGCAATGGGGAATGGCAGCAGTATTTGGGGTCTTGATCAGTTGGCACCCACTGAACACTACCAAACACAGCCATTTCTGAAACCTAAAGACATAGATACATCGAAGGAGGTGTTGTTTGTATGGATATGAACATATGTTACTACCTAGAAAGCCCTGCCAGCATCAGAAATATGCATAAAACACCCAATTATCTCTCACTTTCTACAGGAGATGGTTGCCCCATTTCACACCAGAGTGGGCTTGCATCCAATGGAGCCCCACCAAAGCTTCACATTTCTGAAACAGAGAGATCTAAGGGAAGCCAAGCAGTGTGGCTCGTATGAATCCCAGCATTTTTTTAGCCCATAATGCCCTGCAAATATTAAAAATGGGCCAAAAAACACTATTTTCTCATATTTATGTGAACTCTCTGTAATTATCTGCCAGCTGTCAAAATCTTACCATCCTGTATTCCCACATTTTTCCCAGTACAAACACTAACGCCCCATTTGTGGGAAGACCTCACAGGAACAGGCCAACATCCCCCTCCCCCACTACAGTACTAAGCTAAGCATGTTCTTTTCACAATTGGGGCCTTTCATAATTAAAGCCTTCATAACTTTGTTCCATGAAAGCTAGGTAGGCCAAATTTGCGTCCTGTTAATCCCCTAATGTCTAGGATTCTAAAAAGAATTCCGGGTTTGTAGATTCCCCTGCAGCAAACAAAGAAACTAAGCAAAGTGAATCTTTTTTATTAGAAGTGTGTGTTTTCTTCCTAAAAATGGCACCAACCAAAGGTGTGCTTTCTTTGCTGAGTACAGCGCCGTCCCAGAATTAAGAAACAGGCAGACTTGTAATTTTTTTTTTCAAAATTGTTTTATCATTTTGTGAATGACAGTCAATATTTCTTATTTTTGCTGCATCTACCTACTTTCACTTTCTAGAGAAAGAGGTTTGAAATCTATGTTGATTTAACCCGTTGGCTGCTTCCGCTTTTTTGCGGCAGTGCGGCCGTTATAAAAAACGGGCGCGGTCGCGTCGGCCATTGGCCGACGGCAGCACCAGCGAGGTAGTGCTGCCGTCAGCAAACGTCCGACGTCAGCAGCCAACGGGTTAAACCATTTGTAGATTTCTCAAAAGTAGACAAACTTGTGAATGTAGCAATGGGCGATTGGTGTTGATCACTCATGCTATTCAGTGTGTCAGATGCACCCACTCACAGAGATACATAGGGGCAGATTTATGAAGGCATTGCGCCGCCGGTGCGTCACTTTTTCCCATGTTAAAAATGACGCACCGGCGGCGCAAGGCCTTCATAAATCTGCCCCATAGTGTTTGCTGGTTGTCCAAAAAGAAATCATAGCCACAGCTGTCAATCTACCTGCAGTTCATAATGATTTTTCACTGTACCAACCATACATCAATTCATAAGGTAAAATATTAATGTGGAATTAGCCGTTATTCATACTGATTTGAATTTAAGGTCACCCAAATGTCATGTTATCCAGAGGATGCAGCAAAAGATATTCTTTCTTGCACATGCATGTACATTTGTGAGTGAAAACTAGAGAGAAATTCAAAATATTAAAAAGAAACTGTTCTACTATTCTTGATTCCCACTCTTCTTTCATTAAACACGATACCCTCCTTATGCGGATGGGCTTGTCATCTGCAACAGAAAATGTCCCAGCATTTAAACATCAAGATTTTTCACTTGAATTTGTATCATTCTGGCAATATGGGCAGATTCTGAATTTGGGCACGAGCTCAGATGGCACCCAGAAAAACCTACCTCACCCAGATTCTGAAAACTAGAGACCTAGGGAAGTCGAGGGTAGTATGGTATAAGTGAATCCTACTACCTTTCCTTGTCCTGAAATGTCCTGCAAACAGCAAACTATATTGACAACAAAATCCTTGCAAAAATAAATGCTAATCAGATTCAGCCCTTAATGCGGAGCTTAGTAGTGCCGAAGGAGGCCGGCTGTATCCTAGACCGATCCACCTCAAATAATTTGTGTACCTTTTTCGTCTTAGAACATCAAAAAGACCTTGAATTGTCACCTATGACTCTGTTACTAGATGCACAAAGGCATTTAATTTTCTTGAATGGCCTTACAGGTTTACTTTTCTTAGGAGGATGGGACTTGGAGCAGACATGCTTAGGGCCACGATTACGAGTTGCTCGTAATGCTTGTAATATTCCGACCCATGCTTTTACCCTTGTTTACTCTTGGATCGAAATGATGAGTTTGAAGGTAATTCTGATTTGATAATTATCTAATGTGTTAAATAACTAAACCTTCATTAAATTAATTTTGGCAGCGAAGTCCTGCCAAAATCTAAAAGGTGAAAACATACGGTATATACCGCTTCATGCAGATTTTGGTGCATTAAACAATAAAACCTGCATGTTATTTCCCATAAACTCGTAATAGGTGTTATTTATTACAGATGATAAATAATGTACCCCATGGTATCATTATTTATTGGCTGGGGAAAATATCACCTGAACTTGTACTCAGACCCTAAGTTGGAAAACTCTTCTGTATAATGAGCCGCTAGCATGGATCAAATTGAATAGAACAACCTGTTTCTCCTCTGGGTGCTCGTGGTATGAAGCAGGGAGCCCCCATTCACTTTTGCTTTTTGCCATAGTGCTAAAACACATGGGGCCAGATGTACGACCCTTGGTATTAGCAACTAGCAAATTGCCGAAAAATTGCAAGTCACAATTTGCGACTCGCTAATGCCAATGTACAACATCAGAGGCACTGTTTGCGATTCCCAATAGGGTCGCAAACTGCATGCCTCATCAATATTCACGAGGCACTTGCAATTTGTGATCCCATTGGGAATGGCTTACCCCTCAAAGTATGGTGGCCTGCTGGGTTCAGCAGACCTCCATGTCTGGGACTGCTTTTAAATGAAGCAGTTTTTTTTAATGCAGCCCGTTTTCCTTAAAGGAAAACAAGATGCATTAAAAAAATTAAAAATTTAAAATTTTCGCTTCATTTTTTAAAGGCATATAGTGGAGTGGTCCCGGGGAACTCTGCCTGGCCATAAAAAATATTTTCCCCTGCATTCACAAAGTGGAAGGGGTCCCCGTGGGACCCCTTCTCTTTTGCGAGTGCTTTAGAGATGGTTAGAGATTGCTTGATGATGTGGTGGAAAGTTATTTTCTTGGTAACCTTCATCACAAACATCTTCTTCAGTTTACATGTGGAAATTGAAGATGCTAATGGGAAAGTAATTGAAACATTCTTGTCTTGTAGGCAAAATTATGGGCCTAACGGATGTGCTAGTATTTCATTCTCTCGGCATCCAATAATTCCACTTTTGTGTTTAATTTTGTGAACTAATTTCCTCCAAATAAGTGATCAGATATAAACATGTACCCAGCTAGCCCTGTAGATATCAGCACAGACTTATTTTTGTTCTTGTACCAGATTGTGAAACTCTTTTCACAGGTGGTATGTTACCATATCTCCAACAACGACGTGGCCAACTACATCACATGCACAACATCATAGGTAACTACATTGCTTTTAAATGTTTACTATGTAATTAACCGCTAAATATCAAACCATTGTCTTTTTTTTTACATCGCTTGCCTTAAATCGTTAAATTAATTGAATTTAATTTGAATCGACTTAATTCAATAGTGTAACCATAACCTATAGGTACATTTAATTAATATGAAATTGGATTAATTAAAAAATCTAAATCTTGCACTAAAATATTTCGATTGCAAGAATTTACTACAATAATTAACTCTTTTTAATATATTAAAATAATGTATAATTTATCTAACACAATTGCTTAAAACCATTCTTTCTTAATATTTATTTTATTTAATTACAGTTTTTCAATAACCATGAGATTTGCTTTTGGATAAGGTAAACGAAGCGTAATTTCTCCGTCCTAATGAGGTTTTTAAGCAGCGGGTGAGTAAAGTATGGTGGCCTATATAGAATATATTTTAGATGCTGAATGTTAGGACCGTCAGGTAACACATCTGGGCATGCTTGATTCTGCTGCATGCCCGTAAGCAACATTTTTGTTCACTTTTGTTGAGAAGAAAGGAATATCAGAGATAGCGTGCCGGTTTTGTGACAATTTTGGACAACCTCTCCTAGAACAGGTGTTCACAGAGCACTTTTAATTACTCAACGGCATGTGAATCACCTTGGAAATTATGAATTGCTACTATAATATTCTATACACCCAAAAACCACCGTCCAATTTTAGAGCGGTTAAGTTTCTGGGAAAGGTAGTGTGCAGGGAAGTGTCTTTAGGATTTAATAAGACGCCCTTTCCCATCTTACATTTTGGAATATATTGTTTCTGTGTCAATCCGTGTACTTGAGATGATCGGAAATGGTTGGTTCGACCATGGATTTTAAAAGGTGATGACCTATCGAATATGAACACTTAGATATCTCAGTGCATGGATTACTAATGTGGTAAATTTGATTATATATGACTGCTGGATGTTTTAAAAAAACGATATGTATAATGATCCAGCCAGATTTGTTTATTGTTTAGTTGAGGTCTATAGCAGAAATTTGGTGACATGACTTTGCATTTGATTTTTTTGTATTATATTGCAGTATATTGCCACTCTGGAGAACCTCGCGACGTAGCAAGCACAGGTCCGCATCCCCTGAATGGATTGGAATCGATTATTGGAACGAGGCATGTTGTTCAAGCAGAGGCTTTGACAGGTGATGTGTCTTTATCATCATTAGTATCCGCTACATTCAATAGCGTTGTGATGTATTCCTCTGGTTGTTTAGCAGATAGCACTGATCCCGAGGAGACCCCTGTAATTGTATGTTTGGGTTGAAACGTTGAGAGTATCACAGGGCCTGTATTTACTGAAATAATTAAAATAAGGACCAAGCGTACAATGGACTTGATCCACTAGTGAGTGCGGGCGAACCCTTAAATGGATACGTTTCAAATTGTACATAAGATAAGATCATTTTTATTGCACAATTAATTCAAATCATTGCAATGAGGCCAAAAAACGGATATAAAATGCATAAGTTCCAATATTATAAAAGGGTATTTAAAAAAGTGGGTTTGGTCATTTTCTCTTATCTTATCATATTGTACGGTTTAAAGTACACTCACTTTTGAGCACTGTGACCACTGCTCTGTTGATGTTTGCATTGCCCAGGGGTGAATAAGAATACAATTGTTTAGCTCATATAAACGTCTCTGTCTACTGCTTTACTATTACAATTGAGTTTTTGAGAAGTTGAACACATCTACCACACCTGTTTGAAATGAGGCAGATGGAGCTTTTGTTCAGTATTTGATATGTTGGACCCCGGTTCTTTATTCGGGCATAAAGGGTTTGGCCTGTGTTTTATATTATACACAAGCCAATGGCGGAAAGGGATTCACACAAAAGAAACTCTCTGGGGCATAATTACTAGTAAATGATGCAGTGTAGTGCAGTGTTGCAAGCCATCTTCCTGTGCCAAACTGTATAATTAGGAAAGTGCTGGGATGCATTGTATTTATAACACTATGGTGCATCCCTGTGCGTTCCTCTGCGTAGGCGCACTATTGGCTGTCTAATGCTAACGCAGGCACCCTTGCACAATGCGTTGCAGGGATACATTTTTTGTGTGCAGGAAGGGACACCGTACCACACAAAAAGTATAATTGTTGGCATTTTCCTCCTATGTGTGCTGCTGATTGCGCCTCACATACAAAGAGCAAAACACAAGTAGAAATAAAGGTATTTCTCCTCTTGTGCCACTTCAACACCTGCCCTGGGGAGGTGTTAGACTCTAATGCATTGTCAGATTTACAAAACCTAGTAAATCTGGCAATGAGTCGGAATCCATGGGTGTTGCATGGGAACACCTACAGCAACACCAATGGGATGCCCCTTTCACGTCGAGTAATGAGTGAAAGGGGGCATTAGTTACAAGGCCATGAAAAGCCACGAAGGGTAAATCAATCAATCAATCATGCCATTTGTATAGCACACTACTCACCTGGGAGGGTCTCAAGGCGCTTGGGGGGAGGGGTATGCTACTGCTCGAACAGCCAGGTCTTGAGTTGTTTCCTGAAGGCGAGATGGTCCTGGGTCAGCCGAAGGTGGATGGGGAGGGAGTTCCAAGTCTTGGCAGCCAGGTAAGAGAAGGATCTTCCTCCGGAGGTGGCTCTTCGGATGCGTGGTACGGCTGCGAGGGCGAGGCTGGTGGACCGTAGCTGGCGGGTGGGCGTGTAGAAGGTCAGGCGGTCGTTGAGGTACTTGGGGCCCAGGTCGTGGAGAGACTTGTGTGCGTGGGTGAGGAGCCGGAACGTGATCCTCTTGTCGACGGGGAGCCAGTGCAGGTTCCTCAGGTGGCTGGAGATGTGGCTGCGTCGGGGGACATCCAGGATGAGTCGGGCAGAGGCGTTCTGGATGCGCTGGAGTCTTTTCTGTAGCTAGGCTGTGGTTCCGGCGTAGAGGGCGTTTCCGTAGTCCAGTTGGCTGGTGACGAGTGCCTGGGTGACAGTCTTCCTGGTCTCGGTCGGGATCCAGCGGAAGATCTTGCGAAGCATACGCAGGGTGTTGAAGCACGATGAGGAGACGGCGTTGACTTGTCTGGTCATCGAGAGGGAGGGGTCCAGGATGAAGCCCAGGTTGCGTGCGTGGTCGGTTGGCTTGGGTGCGGTGCCCAGGGCTGGGGGCCACCAGGAGTCGTCCCAGGCGGAGGGCGAAGATCCCAGGATGAGGACTTCCGTCTTGTCCGAGTTCAGTTTCAGGCGGCTGTCCTTCATCCACTCGGCGACGTCTTTCATCCCTTCGTGTAGGCAGGTTCTGGCGGTGTCGGGGTCTCTGGTGAGGGAGAGGATCAGCTGGGTGTCGTCGGCGTAAGAGATGATGTTGAGGTTGTGCTGGCGTGCAATGGCTGCGAGAGGTTTCATGTAGATGTTGAAGAGGGTGGGACTGAGTGAAGATCCTTGCGGGACGCCGCAGATGACTTTGGTGGCCTCGGAGCGAAACGTGGGGAGGCGGACTCTTTGTGTTCTTCCGGCGAGGAACGAGATGATCCACTCCAGTGCCTTCTCTTGGATACCGATGTTGCTGAGGCGCTGGACTAGGGTGCGGTGGCAGACCGTGTCGAACGCAGCGGAGAGGTCCAGGAGGATGAGGGCCACTGTTTCCCCCTTGTCGAGCAGGGTCCGGATGTCGTCGGTGGCTGCGATGAGGGCGGTCTCGGTGCTGTGGTTGGCTCTGAAGCTGGACTGTGAGGGGTCGAAGGATCCGTTCGTCTCGAGGAAGGCGGTCAGCTGTCTGTTGACGATCTTCTCGATGACTTTAGCAGGAAAAGGGAGGAGCGAGATGGGGTTTTTGAGATTGGTGGGGTCCGCTGTAGGTTTCTTCAGGAGGGCGCTGATCTCGGCGTGCTTCCAGCTCTCCGGGAAGGTGGCGGTGTTGAAGGAGGCGTTGATGATGTTCCGGAGTTGGGGTGCGATGGTGGAGTCGGCCTTGTTGAAGACATGGTGTGGGCAGGGGTCAGTCGGTGATCCGGAGTGGATGGTGTTCATCGTGCGGGCTGTGGCTTTGTGTGGCCTTGTAAATATGGCTCAGCATTGTGCACCACAGTGTGTTAAAAAAGTGATACTCTGATAGTGCCCATCTGTGTACTGTTCACAAAAGGAGTTGACTTTGTCTGGCCTAAATGGAGCCTTCTTCCCAATCCAAACTAGGCAGGCATCTTGGTTATTCCAATGGTTGAAGGAATTATTGAATTTTGCTCGCACAGAAATGGCATTCTTTATTAAACAAAAAATAAATATTAATATGAAACTGAAAATATTTGGTAGAAAGATTATGTTATGAGGAAAATTAATATCTTATTTGCAAATGACATTGCTCGGGCCTTTGGACAAGAATGAAATGGTGAAGGCTGGAGAGCAATTTAAGGTGAGCTTGATCAGGTTTGTCTGGCTCAACAGTGCCTGTCAACTGTTTTGTGTCTTATCCTAGCATCAGCAGGGTTTGAGACTCAGTAGCATTGTAGGCATGACCCTATAGGTGTCTCACACAATGGGTGGTATGAGAGTAGGTTTGGATGTGAACATGTGCTCAAAATTGGCTACTCTAAGCCAAGTGCAAGTATGCAAACATGGGAGCGCGGTAAGGTGACCGTGTGTGCAAGAACGGCAGGAGCGTCGGTGATACGGGCCGTGTGTGAGGCCTCCAGCGGTGCAGCCTATTGAAGGTGCATGCACGGCCTTCGTCTTGGCGTGCATGTGCAGTGTGGGAGAAATGGGGCCGGAGCGCTTGGTGACCACAGAGAAGCAACGGCTGGCGCGGCAGGCGCAGAGGTGAGCCAGGAGGAGTCAAGCTGCCACATTTGACAAGGCGGACTGCTGATTGGGGGTGAGAGTGTGGAACGCCCAATAGCAGCAGCGTGAAGGGCCACAGATCTACTGAGAGTGTCGCTGGGGGTACTCCTGTAGATCAGTGCTGAGGACAGAAAGGTGCCCTTTTTGAGGAGTTAACATCTGTTGGTGGTGCCAGTTGGCGAACGCCACAGGGGCAAGCAAGCCAGGCAACAGGGCAGCTGTGACATAGAGCCCACGATGACTACGCAGCAGGCGGCAGCAGCGCCACAGGACGCGGGAGTGGCTGGGGTAGGCTAGGACCTCGCATGGCAGGGAAGGCCCTCCCTGAGTTTAGACAGCTAGCGGACCCAGCCACAGCGGCACTGCGATGGCACAAATGGATAGGCCAGCTGGAGAACTACTTTGTGGCCATCAGGGAAACAGACAGCGCGGTGAAACGCTCCACCATGCTCTTGATGGGGGAAGATGAACTCTACTACCTCTTCCAGGACCTTCCAGACACGGAAGATGGCAACGACTATGAGAAGACTGTGAGAGCTCTCAATCGGCACTTTGATCCACAGGTCAATCCGGATTTTGAACATTTCAAGCTTCGCCAGGCCAAATAGAAGGAAAACGAACCCATTGATATGTTTTTTACACGTCTGAGGAAGCTGGCGAGCACCTGTGTAGGGATTGACCGGCAGTTCGAAACGAGGGTGCTACTCATAGTGGGGTGTGAATCGCTGGAATTGCGTAAGCTGATATTAAGACATCCTGGAATTTCGTTGGACGACATCTTGGTCCTCGGGAGGTCCCACGAGCTGGCAGATGTCAGGGCTGGTGAGATGGAGTCGGCATTGGCCAAGAAACCCATGAACACTCAACCACTATTTCCAACTCCCATCAAGGAAGAAAGGGAGGACGCCATAAGGAAGACGTACAACAGGGGCCCGGGTCCCACTACTGGCACCCAAGAGCGACAGACCAAGTAGGTGTGCAGGAAATATGGGCTGGCGAATCACCCCCAGAGGGGATGCCCTGCGCAGGGGCGACAATGTCTCAAGTGTAACAAATATGGACATTTTGCAAAAATGTACCTGAGCACGGCAAGGTCGGGAGCTAGTCGGCCCAAAGGCCCAAGGTTCCAATGCAGTGCTAAGGCTATACAGGAGGTGAAGGAACTGGACAGCAGGTGCCAGAAGTTAATGGTGGCCGATGACGATGACAGTGTATTTGTAGTCTCAAACATTCCAGGAGTCAACTCCACAAGAAGACCGCCTCCACTGTGTCTGGATAGGAGACAATTGCATTCAAATGCTCATCGACACTGGGGCCTCAGTAAATATCTGGGACGTGGCGCAGTATAATGTCCTATGACCCAAACCATGATTGGTGCCTACCACAGCAAAAATACACACCTATGGGTTTCACACACCAATTCCGTTCCAATGGGTAATTGATGTCGAGGTCAGCCATCGGGACACCCACAAGGTTCTATGTCACCTGTGAAAGGGCTGGATCATTGCTGAGATGCCACACCACCGAAGATCATGGGCTCGTAATGTTTGCGAGGCACATGCATCAGTTGCAAGCGGAGGTGGTGCTAGCGGAGTTCCCCGAACTGTTCCAAGTACTGGGATGTCTGAAGGGAGTGGAGGTCCATCTACACATTGATGAAACCATCAACCAGTTGCACCCCGACACTGCAGAGTGCCGTTTCATCTTCGTCCACTAATAGAGGCTGAGCTAGAGTGCCTAGAGAAGGATGGAGCAATTGAAAAAGTATCAGGACCAACGCCATGGGTGTCACCATTGGTTATAGCGCTGGAGCCCAAACAGCCGGGGGCAATCAGGCTATCTGTGGACATGAGACTTCCCAACAAGGCGATCCGTAGAGAGAGGCACATCATCCCCACTATAGATGAGATTGTGTCGGACATCAATGGGGCGCAATGGTTCTCCAAAGCGGACCTGAACTCGGGCTACCACCAGCTGGTGTTAGCGGAGAACAGTCGCTAACGACTTTCTCAACACATGTCGGTATGTATTCCACATTTATAGAGCACACTGCATCCCTTCCGGGCATCCTGGCGCTAAGACACAGTGAAGTTAGAATCATATGCAAATGCTGACTGCCGGTTACGCTCTGGGTAACAGCCAGGTCTTAACTTTCTTCCGAAACAACAGAAGCTCCTGTGTTTGCCTCAGATCCAAGGGGAGGCTATTCCACAGATGAGCAGCTGCCACTCCAAACGCTCTCCCTCCTATTGTGGTTTGCTTGAACCTCGGGATGGTTGCCAGACTAGCTTCTGAGGATCGCAAGTTTCGTTCAGGGGCATACCAGTCAAACCTACCCTGAAGTGGCTTGGGCCCGGTACTGTGAAGTGCCTTAAAGGCAAGACACAACTACTCGAACAATATACTTCGACTCACCGGAAGCCAGTGTCGATCGGCTAATGCCTGGGAAGTTGATGATCTGCGCGATCTCCTTAAGACTAGCTTTGCTGCTGCCGCCTGGATACTCTGGAGCTGCCATATCAGAAACCTTCGGGATTTCAGTAGCAAAGCATTACAGTAATCCAGGCGGCTAAGGATTACACTCCTGACCACTGTCCCTCTGGTCTGAGGAGGTAACAGTGGTAGTACCTTCCGGAGTCCTTTAATGAGCATATAACAGTTCCCTACTACATTATTGACATGTGGTTCCAGGTTAAGCTTATCATTAAAGCTGACCCCCAGATTACGCACCATGCTCACAGGTACCAGCCTGCCATCCGCGGGGAAAGGCCAGAACTCCGATGGCAGAACTTACGGAACTCTGCCCACCCCACAGTGCAGAATCTCTGTTTTGTCGCTGGTAAATTGCAGTGCATTGTCTCTTAACCACAGCACCATTTCCCTCATACACTTGTGAAAAATATCTTGGGGGTCCGCCTGATCGCCATCCAGGTAAACTATCAATTGAGTGTCATCGGCATACTTAACAACACTAATAATGTGGACTTTGATGACATCCATAAGCGGCCGCATACACACATTAAATAAAATCGTGCTGATTGATGACCCCTGCTGTACCACATGCCTGTTGTTAATAAAAACTGACTGAAAGGGGGGTAGGGCAACGGCCTGCCGTCTATCTGCCAAGTAAGACTGGAATCATCGCAGAGCCGTATTAGTCACCCCCACCTCCTCCAGTCTCGTCAACAGGGTGACGTGGTTTACCGTGTCGAACTCGGTGGACAGGTCTAAAAGGATCAAAGTCGCAGATTGTCCCCGGTCCGCCCGCATCCGAAGATTATCCAACACGGTAGCCAGTGCTGTCTCGGTCCCATGTCCTGGTCGGAAATGAAACTATTCATCCCCCAGATTATTATTGCCTTCCAGAAAGCCCGAGAGTACTTGGCTGACCAAGCGCTCCGCTATCTTCACTGGATATGGCAGTAGTGAGATTGGCCTATAGTTCTTAAGACAGTTGGGATCCAATGAAGGTTTTTTCAGGAGGGGTGAGGCCACCGCCACCTTCCAACAGGGAGGAACCACTCCACTGCTAAGTGATTGATTGCATAGCTGGCGAAGCAGTGAAAAAACCTCGGGACCCAGCTCTTTCCAGAGTTTTTGGGGGATTGGGTCCAGTGGTGAGCCAGTGGAGACCCCTCTTGCCACCTTAACAAACTCTTCTTTCAAAGGCGGTTCCCAGTGGTTAAGGGTTATTTTCTGCCTCTCTGACTCAGCCCCCATATCCCCGATTTCATTTAGGTTGAGTTTTCCTGATTCATCACATGTGGGGCTCCGACCGGTTAAAACGCCTGAGCTTAGGAGTATCGTTAGAAACAGCAGTGTTCCAGGATGTGGTGAGAGAAGCGTTGTCTGGACTAGTGGGCGTGATAAATGTCAGCGGCGACATTCTCATTTTCTCCAAGTCGCTAGAGGAGCACCACACCCATCTAAGAGCTACCCTCAAGAGACTTGTTGAGCAGGGCCTGACATTGCACAGAGCTAAGTGTGACTTCTATGCCAACAAGTTCGAGTTCTTTGGTACAGATTCTCTTCAAAAGGCCCACAGGTGGATCCAGCCAAGGTAGAAGCTATCAGGGCAGCGGCCATTCCTCAAACACAGTCAGAGGTCCGAAGCTTCTTGGGGATGGCTAATTATTGTGGCTACTTCATTCCCCACCTTGCAACGCTGTTAGAACCGCTCCAGAGGTTGATGAAGAAAGATGTGCCGTGGCAATGGACAGACGAAGAAGCACGAGCATTCAATGGCATTAAAAGTGCGCTACTACAGGGAGTTTCTGTGGCATATTTCCACCAGGGACAGCGACAGAGCTGGTAGTGGATGCCAGCCCAGTGGACTTGGGGGCAGTTCTGCTCCAAAAGGACACACAAAATGAGTGGGTGCCAATTGCCTACCCCAGTAGAGCACCCACGGCTGTCGAGACAAGATATGCTCAGATCGAGCGAGATGCACTGGCAATTCTCTGGGCAAGCCAGCACTTTGACATTTACCTGTGTGTGGACATGTTTACCATGGTTATGGATCACAAACCGTTGGTACCTCTGTTCACTAGCACTGCCCACAATGGTCTTCCCCGAATAGAATGCTGGGCGGTTCAGATCAAACATACCGGTTCTAGGTGGTGTATCACCCAGGAGCGAATAATCCGGCAGACTACTTGTCAAGGCACCCGCTAGCTCTCCACTCCGGGAACAAGGGAGAGGTGGACGAAGGAACAAAGTCATTTGTGCGGCAAATCGTGGATGTGGCGTGCCCCCAGGCGTTGTCCCTAGAAGAAATCCAAGAGGCTACCAGGCTAGATGGGTGTTTACAAGGCGCGAGGTGGACTCTCCACAACCATTAGTCGAATTGGTTCCTGCAGGGATCGGGCAGAATAACTGAGGAAGAAAGAGACAACCGTGAGAACCTGTGGAGATGACGAGAGGAATTAAGTGAAGCTGGCAATGGAGTAATCCTCAGGGGCACCCAACTGGTGATACTGGCGAAACTCTGGAAAAGGACAGTGGACCACCAAGGAGTTGAGAAGACAAAGGCCCGCCTTCGGTGTAAAGTATGGTTACCGGGGGTAGCCGCATGGTAGAAGAAAAGGTGCGAGGATGCCACGCATGCTTGATCGCAGGAGCCGATCCGCCCGTGGCTCCCATAATCACAGAGGGGCCCAGCCAAATGCCGTCATTCCAAGTTTTCAGTCGTGAAGGTGGTAGCATCCATTGCGTTTGACTGCATTCAGCCAGTGCTGCAGTATTCGCACTCCTGGGGATGCCAGAAGAAATACGCACAGATAATGAGCCACCTTTACAGGGACAAGACTTCAAAGACTATCTGGAGCAGCATGGCATTAAGCATCGCTGATTGACACCCCAATGGCCACAGGCTAACAGGGATGTAGAAAGATTTATGAGGACTCTAAATAAAGCATTGAGGATTGGAGTGGACCAGGCGGAAAATCCGGAGAGTTGCCTACATCAGTTCTTGAGAGCTTACAGGCACACACCTCACTGCACTACCCGATGTGCTCCCAGTGACTTACTCATGAAGCGAGCTGAGCGGGACAGGGATGCAGAGCGCACCCAAGATTGGCGACAATGCAACAATGACCATGCCAGTCAGAAAAGAGGAGCCTGCACGTCGGTTATACAAGAGGGGGATCTCGTGTTGGTGAATGGCCGGCATCCTGGGTTGAAGTTTTGAATGCCGTACGAGCTGTGAAGGTGATACAGATCAAAGGATCCATAGTCACTGCTCGGTGAGCTGGCCCAGTAAATAGCATGCAACGCACCATGGATCAAGAAAACCCAAGCTCCTGCGGAGCGGGTAACGGAGCCTGAGCCCGTGGGGTGGAATGAGGTTGACAGCTCATTTCAGGAAGAGAGCACTGGAGTCGAAGACATGCCAGTAGAGAAACGAGAGGAGAGTCCTGTTGAACCAGCAGGGGACAACCTGGTGCAAGCAGATCCAAGGGAGGAGGTATCTGACAGCTACCGAGGTAGCCAGCATTATGGACTGAGGGGCAACCCTAAACCCAGTGACTGAGAGACTTCCTGTGCTGAAGAGCAGGCTGACGTTTAGAATATGAGCAAGTCAAGAAAAGAACTGTATGCAAAATCTTATGTTATGTTAATGTTGTTGATATCTTCACATTTTCCGTGGCATAGATGGGATGTAGTGAGCCACCCGGCCACTGCTATACATTGTTGCACCAGCAACTCCCTGGGCCGGGCTCCGACCAGGGGGTATAAATAAACTGCGATGTCAGCGCATGTGTCTAATAGGTCGGACGGAGTAACTCAAAGCTTGTGTGTGTTCCTAGCGCCTCAGCATAGTTAGGCTTTCCACCATTGCACGCCCTTTGCCCCATCAGCAGGCCCCAATATCCCCGGTGTGTGCCCCACAACAGCCAGCTGCCTTTTAAAATTTGCATTTTTTTCTTTATGCTACCAAGGCACTCTGTTGTGAAAACTCTTCACTTGAACACATTGAAATACATGATCTAACACTGGATGATGAGGGGGGTGCTGAAAATGTTTTCCTATCTAGTAGAAGTCGAAGCTTGGGTGTACCTGACATTTTCACACGTTGTGGCATGAGGGCAGAGTGGTGCGGTAGACTCGGGGAGATATCATGCAGAGTGACTTATATGAAAATGCTTCAAGGACTGGCTGTCAAACAGGTCTGTTGAGTCACCTTAAAGTTTGTCTGAGTAAACGTTGACTCCTCCCAGTAGTAAAGGTGCTAGTTTGCACAGAGTAATAAAAGTGAAAACTGTCAATTGTCTCCTTTAGAGGGTCACAGTTAAGAGGGAAATCCTGCATAAGGGAAATTCCTCCCTGCCAATCTTTTAATTCATGATTGAAGATGAAGGTAGCATTCGAAAAGATAGCAGGACTCCAAACTCCTCGTAGTATTATTAGTAATGTTTATTTCGGAGGATTAGTCCATAAAACTTACAATCACATGACAATCCTTATGGCAATTACATACATATAAAACATTTTATCCACAAAATCAATCCTTTTAAAATTATAATAAAACATTTGTTTAAAATTCTTAGCCAAAAAGATATAAAAATGCATAACACAAGATACAGAGAAGTCTGAGCTAATATAACTAATCTATTTTCACAATCATGTTATAAATATACAACACATCTTAGTTTGTGAGCTGCCACCAGGCAGACGCTTTTATAATCAATCACAGTTTTCAACTAGATATTACTACATCTAATTAATTTTAAAATCTGCAGAGATACTGCCAGATCCCAACCCCTGGAGTCTACCAAGGTGAATCATTGCTCGAGACCATTCCACCTGATTACATCTCAGGCCATTCAGTGTGCGATGCTGCAGAGGCCAATTCCCTTAAGGGGCGTCCTGGAACAGGACGTGAAGACTTTTGAGGATTGGCTGCAGCAGCAAGCCTCTGAATTAGCCCCTGTCTGTACGAGGCCTGATAAACCCACTCGAGCCTCAGCCCCCTGGTTTTCCTAGGCCTTAAGGGAGAGTAAAAGAGCTTGTAAACGTCATGAAAGAGAGTGGCAGAGGAATTATAATTCCTCAGATAAATTGATCTATAAACAGGCACTGAAGAATTATCATAAGAGTATACGTGAGGGAAAAAATCTCTTTTTGTCTACACAAATTGATATGGCTGCTAATAAGAGTAAAACCCTCTTTAATGTGCAAAAGAGTTTTACCTCCCCTGCCTCTACAAGCCAACCGTTTGTTCCCACTAGTGAGTGGACGGAACGCATGGCCCTCTTTTTTTATGAAAAAATTAAATCAATTCAGGATTCTTTTGTAGCCCAATCACCAGAGCAAGAGGATACTGAGGGCTGTCTCACAGCAACCTGTACCAGCTCTAGGGCTTCTCTTAGGGAGTTCCCAGAGATTACTTTGGAGCACTCTCTGGGGCTTATGAAAACTTTGAAATCTGGCTCGCACACAGATCCCTGCCCAGCCAAAATGTTGTCCTTAATAGCGGATGTGATCAACCCCTGGGTGAATTCGATCTTGAACACCTCTCTACGGGAAGGGTTAATGCCTCAGGGGTGAAAACATGCTAAGATCCTTCCGCTACTGAAGAAACCTTCGGCGGACCTTGAGGCTGTATGTAACTACAGACCCATCTCACTTTTACCTTTCTTCTCGAAGGTTCTGGAAAAATTTGTTAATAAAGTCTTAACAAACTAGGTGGAGACCAATGATTTGTTACACCCGAGCCAGTCTGGCTTTAGAACCAATTTCAGTACTGAAACGGCCTTACTGGAAGTTGCAGAAACTGTTAAAGCTACATTGGATAGAGGAGGTAGAGCTGTTTTGGTGCTGTTGGATCTGTCCGCAGCTTTTGAGACCGTGCCTCATCCGAGATTACTGGAAAGACTCAGGGAAAGCGGTATTGGAGGCACGGTGTTGAGTTGTTTTTTATCTTTTCTTGCCAACCGCTCTCAAACCATCTGGTTGCCCTCTTTTATGGCGGAAATTCCCCTCCTGAATGTGGGGTGTCTTAGGGCTCTATTATGAGCCCTACACTATTTAATTTGTACATGGCCCCCTGGCCCCTCTCGCTGAGAAATTTGGTGCCAAAATAGTGTCATATGCTGATGACACTCAGCTGTTGTTCACCTGCAAGAAGGGAATCGAGTTTAATGGCAACTTGATCAACACCTGCCTCTCCAAAGTTTTTTCCTGGTTAAGCCATAATAATTTAAAATGCAATTCCGAGAAGTCTGAGATTATTTTCTTCGGGCCTCAACCTCCGGATATTTGCCATGAATGGTGGCCCCGGGATATGTCGCCCCCTGTGTCGGCCGTTTCCTCAGTGAAAAATGTGGGAGTTAAGCTGGATTCCACTCTTTCTCTGAAGATCCAAGTACACTCGGTAGTCGATCCCCTACAGGAAGACAGTGGTACAGGCATTGATAATGTCCAGATTAGACTATGTTGATTCCCTGTATCTTGGTCTTCCTGAATATCTTCTGAGCCGACTTCAAGAGATTCAGAACTCGGCAGCCAGTGACATTTTCTTGACAGGTTCTAGAACCCATATGACCCAGCTTTTGTCCTCTCTTCACTGGCTTCCAGTATGGAAAAGAATTCTGTTTAAAGCCTTGGTCCTGGTTTTTAAGGCTTTCCATAAGATCAGAGCCCCGTATCTTAGAGATAGATTCCAGCCTTATCTCCCTCAGCGCACTTTGAGATCTTCCTCCCAACTTTTGATCATCACTCCTAGAGTGTTACGTGCCCGAATAGGGGGCAGATCTTTTCATGCAACTGCCTCTCGGCTGTGGAATAGCCTTACGTTTGCGATCAGACAGAGTCCGGATCTACTTTCCTTTAGGAAAAGTCTTAAGACATGGGTCTTTCAGCTGTGAGTCTTTAGCAATGATCGGTAGTCTTTTATGTGACGTGACATCTGGATGTTTCAGCGCCGGGACACTCCTGGGAGTAGCCGCGCGCTCTATAAATAAAAGTTAACAGAACATAACATAAACCACTAATTTAGAGTTTAAGATCATTCACTTTCCTTATGAGGCCAACTGAGAATAGAAAATTGCTTACTGCATAGACTGTATAAGTTGACGTATTGCTACTCAGATATTCTTAGCATCTTCAAGTAGCTCCATACCCTGAGATATTTACATAGTGGCCGTATCCACTTCCCCCTTTGTTTTTTATATTCTTGTCAGAAGAACATCACATGGTGTACTGTTTCGATCTCTGTCAGGGAGCACAGAGTACATATAAACATGGAACCAACACTCCCGCTAGAATCCTGTAATGCCATCAAAGGCCCTAGTTCAAGTATGCCATAGTTACATTTTAGGTAAAGCAATTTTTCTAATTGCTTAAGAGGTAGATCAGGAAAAACTTCATAGGAGGCAGTCTCCTTAATGGACAGGAATTGCAGTGTCAACCTTCCAGTAGTAGAGGAACAGAAAAGGTTTGCCTTTATGGACTCCCAATAGAAGGCCTTCAATTGCAATTTAGACGCGGCTACCAACAAACTGGGGTCCATCCACAAATGGCCAAGATACAGCCTGCCAAACAAGTAACGAATATGTTTAAACCATGAAAATGTAGGACATGTTTCTAGGCAAACAATCTACTCCCCTCTGATCTGGGCGCAACTTCTCCGTAGTCCAAAGTCTTAACCAATATAATAAAGGTCTAAGTCTAGCACGGATCCCCACTTTTTTTAGAGCAACATCTAAAAGCATAGGAATTAAAGGATTACTAGTAAGGAGGTGGATGAACGAATGTACAAACTGATTTACGTGAATCGTAGGAAGATCTGATTTAACGTAACCTCATATTTCAGAGCCATATAGAGCAGCGTATTGGGCCTTTAGCTTGTACCCTTCTACAGCAGGGAGAGGTTGTCCCCTGATACATCCTGTAGATAACTGAGGTTTGATGCTGTATCACTGCCCTTCTCTTTTCAATATGAGGAAGCCATGATAGTTTACTATCTAGCATTATTCCCAACTTCTCAAATCTGTGCACTCATTCCAGGTTTTCGATTGCCAAAATCAGAGGCTGCTTAAATGCCTTATGGGGTCTAATTGCCATGAAATTTGTTTTGGAAATATTGATCTTGAGGCCCTTGGCTAAGCAATAAACATTAAAAATGACCAGGAGCCCAATATTACCCTTACATGTATGGAAATGGTAGAAAAGGGATCTTGTGAAAAAACCTACAGACACACAATGAAATAAAACACTAACCTAGCATCAAAATGTGATAAGTAACACAAAATTCAGGTTTTACCCAATTTAGGACACTGCAGAAAGCTTTCCTTATTCAATTACTGGGTAAAATATACCTTAATAGATTAAAAGATTGACTAAGGTGAGGCCACCGTGAAACTGGCATCCTCCACATACTGTGGATGTGGCCACTGTTGGAGGACTGTTGAAAAAAAGTGATAATTGTACTGCATGATACAGTGGGAGCCACAGTTACCCATTCCCTTAAACAGTGTAGATTGGGTCTGCTCCCTAGTTGAAATAGCGAGAAGTCTCCTTTAAATTGGTTGCCCTGTCCTTATTATTGGAAATGCGCATATCACAATTTACTGGTTACAGCCAATAGGTCCATTCCTGTGCACATGGAAACAAATGAAGTGAAATTGCTGATCGCAGAAGAGATCTATGGGTCTGTGGTGAGAAAAGATGGCAAATTATTAGATGGCCTCTGATATTAGCATAAGATGTCAACTATGATGAATAGAGATGTGGTGCCATATAGAGTCCTCGTAGGGATCCAATACCTCAGTGAGCTAGTCATACAGAAAGTGCCTGGGAGGGAAGGAAACTTGGAATTGTTTCTAGCACTAAATGGTGTTGTCAGATATCATATCTATAATAATTCCTCAGATTATTGCTCCATCCAAGTGTGATGTTGTCTGTTTTCAAAGCTCTATAATACAAGTTAAAAAAGGTTATGATTTACAATGAATGTTTCACCAACTGTGATTGCCTTGTCCTTAGTAATTGTACTTAAAACATGTAAATGGCAAGGGGAGGCAAGATGACAGTGAGCAGTCTGCTGTGTGAGCGTTCTAATCTGGTGAAACCCGCCTGCAATGTCTGAATAGTTGTTGGTGTTAGACGTCCTCTCCTACGGCAGTAAACAAAATAAACAATATGATTTGGGCGGTCTACAGCTCACATTTTCATAAGCGCCTGGACCCACTATCTCAGCTTACGTTGTGCCTCCACCGCAGTTTCCCGTTTTCGCGCAATATGTCCAGGCGCAGCTCAGCCTCCTCCAAAGTCCTAATGCAGCCGAAGACCATGAGAGGTGCCAAGGCTCGCGGTGCACTCAACACTTCCGGGCTGGCGAAGGTTAACAGTGGAATGCAGCATACCTGAGCGGTGGCCTCAGGCAATGCTGACCAAGCCTCTGAGAAAACGCGATAATCTGGACCCATAAAGAAACCCACCTCTGTGTTTTTTCTCCCTCAAAAAGTCAACGATGGACAGTGAGGTTGCTGGTGATGTTTCTGACAGTCACACTGTCAGTATATGTGTCCGTGAGGAACGGCGAGTGAAGGTGGGCGTGACTGGTCAAAATTATTGAGGTGAGCCTATCTAATGGGGAGAGTCCGAACAAAGTCTTTGAACACGCTGCAATGCTGGAGGGGGGTAGGGGTGCCTCTGGTAGTGTGGTCCTAGTGTCTACACTTGTACCCTCAATAATGTTGGACTGAGATATAACTGGGGAGTACTCAATAAAGGACATATCCTTAACAGCAACATCTACATAGAGGCTGAAGAAGCCTATGACTAGTAACCGTAAAGGCCAGAGCAGGCTGGAGCATGGTGTTAGTCTTGATGTCCTGAAGCAGATAGATTTAGGGGAGAAATGTTTCTCCCTATCAGACTCATCCAACTCTTCCAGGGATGAGATTTTTTATGTCGCACAGTAGTGCTCATTGGGAGATTCGCCAGGAAGTGGATGGAGTGAGTCAAGCAGCCTACAGCTGGAGGAAGAGGATGCTGGCAGTACAAATACTGAATCAGACACTGTACGGAAAAAGAGGGAATCATCCAAAGCAGTGGAACAAAGAGAAGCTGCAGGGGGACTATCATGGAATTATTCATTTCCTTCTGCACTCAGGATTGAGAAGGCTGCTGTGTTAAGACGGACTATCCCTGGGTGCTTGAGAGCTCAGAGGAAGTGTCACTCTCTGTTATCATGGCACAAAGGGAAGAGACCAGGACAGAGAGCCAATGAACTCAAGGGGCTCGCCGCAAGTTGCAGAACTTCGCTGAGTTGCCAAGGCATGCTCAGAATTTGCTGAGAGGAGCAGTGAAGCAGAGAATTGAATTTCCACACTAGAGGATAAGCTTGCGGCTCAGAAAACTTTAACCAACACGCTGAGGTCTCAGAAGGACGACACGCAATGGAAGCTGGCAAACTTGGAGAACCGTCTCAAGCAAAATAACCTTGGAGTCCTTGGTATACTGGAGGGTGTGGAAGGATCTGATGCTCGGAAATATATTTTTGAGCTCTTCATAGAAGCATTCCCTGAGCTTACGCAATCGTCCTGGGACCTGGAAGTCCAGAGAGCTCAACGATTCACATTCAAACAATATGATCGCTCAGGACAGACAACACCTAAGCCAAAGGCAATCCTTATTCATTTAAATAATTTTATGGCTTAGCAAGCTCTGAATGACTTAGCACAGCCAGAAAGGAAGAGGGCAGGTGAGGGGAGTGAATTCTTCATCAGGCCAGATTACTGTCATGTGACAGGTGCGACAGTTGAAAAACGCTGGCAACTCTGGCAATTGATACCATTGTTTCAGAAAAGGGGGACCACACTTTTCTCTTTAATCCTGCTAAACCTAAGGTTATACATAAAGATCAAACCCAGTTCTTTTCTTCTGAGGTGAAGGCCGAGGAGTTCCTGCAGTCAATAAAGGGTTAAAGCTGAGATTCTGGGGCAGGGGAATTTCTTTGAAAGTAGGTGTTAGGTAGGTCGGGAAGTATGTATAAGACTTTAAGATTGGTGTCATGAGGTCTTCAATCTACCTCCCTCCCTTCCCCTCTCTTTTCCTCTTTCTTTTTTTTCTTCATTGCCCTGTTTTTCTTCTTCTTTCTCTTCTGTTAAATAGTTTGGTGCGGCAGGACATATTAGAAGGAGGGGGGATAGCTGTGGTGGTTAAGGACCTTTCCATCACACTGGAACCTTGGTTCCTATTGCCTCGAAGGTTTGGTTGGAGGGGGACCCTGTAAAGGGGCGGCGGGATAGGATAGGTAATGGGGTACTGTGGGGGTAGTGTTGAGGTTGCAGGCGTAGGGGATAGGGGTTTCTTCACTGGGGGAAAGTAAGCCATGTTGTGGTAAAGTTGGAGCAAGACAGCTACATTCCGGTTTTTACATTAGTATGTCAAATTCATGAGTGGGGAGAGTCTAGGCTTTGTTAAATTGGAGATGGAGTGATGTCTGTTAGGCTCCGCATATGCTCCTTCAATGTTTGCGGTTTTAATGATAGGGCCAAAAGATAGAGAGTTGGTCAGGAGTTAAGAGTAATGCAACCTGATGTGGTGTGTGTTCAAGAGACTCATATCGCTTGGGGAAGCTTAGAATAATATCGCAATGAGGTTATATTTTATTAGCTTGCATGCTGCAGGGCACTACCACCCCAGGTGTGGCCATCATCACAAAGCAAACCCAACAAGTTGCCTTTGGAATTTTATAAAACCAAGAGTTAAAAACAGACATGTTGACAACTTTTCAGGAGGCATAGAAGGGGCAGGCTTCATTTTCTTGGGACTCCGCGAATATTGTCATTAAAAAAAATAAAGATAAACCATCTACATTGTCAGAGTCAGATAGACCTATCTGTTTATTGAATTGTGATGATAAAATCTAAGCAAAGATCCTGGCTATGCATTTAGCTATTGATATCACCCCTTTGGCCTCCTCCCAGCAACATGGTTTTATCCCAGGAAGTGGGTGGTTACCTTATTTGATCTTCCTAATCCACACCAAATCCCCTTTTAGATTGGAGCTACTCGTTTGACCATGTCTCCTGGGAGTTCTTGTGGGTAATTATGTGCCAGTAAGGTTTTGGCCCTAGTTTTATTAATGCAATAAGGGCCATGTATAGAAGACCTACTGCCCGAATTTACTTGAAAAGAGATGCACAAACAGCAAAACCCCTGAAACACGTACCGCCTACAGAACAGCCACCACTGCACACCACCAACTCATCAAATCCACAAAGAAGAACGTTTGCCGAGACAGAATTTTCACCAATGCCCACAACTCCAAGGAACTCTTCTCCATAATACAGGAATTTGTCAAACCCGGCAGCAAAATAAGACGTCCCACCCTCCCAAGACCTTTGTACCAGACTCAGCTCCTTCTTTTTCCCTCAAGATTAAGATGCTATATGACAATTTCGACAACAAAGATCTCTGCACTGCTTCAGCCCCCAGCAACGTCACATAACAGACCCTACTCATTTGGACCCTGCTCATGACAGAAGACACTTTAAAGAGCATGAAGAGCATTCATTCCGGAGCACCCTTAGACCCCTTTCCCCCCCCCACATCTTCCACAGGATCGCCACATCCATCACACCCGAACTATGCAGGACAATCAACTGCTCCCTCGAGACTGTCACATTTCCCGATGACTGGAAGCACGCTGAAGTAAACCCCCTCCTAAAAAAACCTCCGCAGACCCGACTAACCTCAAGAACTTCAGACCCATCTCACTGCTTCCATTTGCAGCCAAGGTCATCGAAAAGGCCATCTACACCCAGCTAGCAAACTTCATTGTAGCCAACAACATCCTGGACATCTCCCAATCCAGATTCCGCATCAACTACAGCACCAAAACCGCCCTTCTTGCCACCACCAATGACATCCACGCCCTCCTTGACCAGGGCCAAATGGTACCCTAGCAATCAGACTCCACGGCGCCAGCACACAAGAAAGGGCCTCGCCTCACACGCGCATTGCACATAGGCAGAACACAGCGAATCAGACTCCCACCCCACCTCTCAGAACTGACAGAGACCAGATGTGGAGTACCCTTGGGATCCTCCCTCAGCCTCACCCTCATCAACATCTACATGGCCCCCCTCGCAAACCTCATCAGAAACCAAGGGCTCTACATCTTCTCCTATGCCTACGACACCCAGCTCATCCTCTCCCTCACCAAGGAACCCAACATCACCAGGCACAATTTCCAAGAAGGAATGAAAGCTGTTGCAACCTGGATGAAGACAAGCTGCCTGAAACTCAACTCAGAGAAAACTGAATTCCTTATCTTTGGGTCCACCCCCGCAGCATGGGATGACACCTGGTGGCCTCCCGCTCTCGGAAACCCCTCCACCCTGGCAGAGCAAGCATGAAACCGTGGCATCTTACTAGACTCATTGCTCACTATGAGCTACCAAATCAACACTGTATCTTCTGCCTGCTTCAACACCCTCTGCATACTCCAAAAAATGTTCAAATGGATTCCCTCCAATTCCAGAAAAACTGTCACGCACCCCCTCATCTCCAGATCACTAGCAGACTTGACTATGGCAATGCCCTCTATCGCGGAATCAACAAAAAACTCCTCCACAAGATCTAGACTTTCCAGAACACCACAGCCAGACTGATCCTAGACGTCTCCCATCACAACCACATTAACCAACACCTTTGTGATCTCCACTGGCTCCCCATCAAAAGAAGAATAACCTTCAAGCTCCTCACATACGCATACAAGGTCCTCCACAACATCGGACCATCATACCTAAACAACCATCACTCCTTCCAAGAGAAATCTCCAATCAGCTGATCTCTTCTTGGCCACCATCCCACACATCTACGAGACCAGAATGGGTGGAAAGTCCTTCTCCTACATCGCAGTACATACCTGGAACGACCTCCCCCTCCTCCCTTGGAAAAGCCCTACACTACTCTGTTTCAGGAAGGACCTCAAGACCTGGCTCTTCAGATAATCCCAGCACCGAATGGAGCCGCTGTCACGGTTCGCGGCCGGCCATTCCCGCATACACACACGGGAGGCCGAAATACTCACTTCCGGACGGAAGTCGAGTACCCGGTCTAGTCCCGGGCAGCAGAGCACCAAAGCACTTCCGGGGGAAACGCTTAACCATCGCGTTGCCCGCCGGCTTGGTGCTTCGGATTCCAGATTCGCGCTTGCCGAGTCCTGCCTGTCGAGCCGCGCTGGAGCGCTGCTCAGCTGTCACGACAGCCGCCCGTAGGAAAACCTCTTGATCCTCGGCTGATACCAAGGAGGCAAGACGCGCTGGAGCGCTTTCCTTGCCTCCAAGACTGCGCCATTCAGGAGCGCTTGTTTGTTCCTTCACCCGGGGGTTCCAGGACTGTGCCCGTTTTTGTCGCAGGAGCGCCTTGAGGGTGTTTAGAGGACCTGGATTGTGTTTTTGGGGTGTTGTGTTTTCGGTTCCCCCCCCCCCGCGCAGGAGCGCTAAGGGAAACAACTAAGCCTATACACCTGGTTTCCTTACCGGGGATGCTACAGGTTGCATGACTGCGTCCAGCATTCAGCTACACGCGCAGGAGCGCTATATTTTGTTTTAGCTTGGGTGAAACGCGCAGGAGCGCTTTCTTTAGTTTGTACTTATCGGTAACGCGCAGGAGTTCTTTTGTTTTAGCTTGGGTGAAACGCGCAGGAGCACTTTCTTTAGTTTGTACTTATCGGTAACGCGCAGGAGCGCCTTATCTTCGCTATTCACTTCCGGAGCTGTTCTCATCCGGAGGCCCTTCTTCCCGGGAACATTGGTGAGTCCTCAAGGGGTGACAAGTCCTGTGTGTGTATGTAGGGGGTGGTTCCTGTTCGGGTCTGCTTAAGTCTCTGATCTCTCTTCCTTGGTGTCCAGCTGACACCGGGACGCCCCGCCAGCTCCACGCCATCCTTTAACCCTACACCCTGGCTCCCATCCCTGCGTCCATCTCATCCCTGCTGGGTATTGTCTTCCACGAGGGTCAGGTGGGTACAGGGACGGGTGCTCTTGTCGTCTCTGCGGAATCGCGTCACAAGCAAAGGTAAGACTTGTGGGGCGTCTGATAGAATCCGAAGCCCACGGTAACCATTCCGCCCAGACGACATGGGCGACCCGGAGGTCACTCTGCAAGATATCGCAGTCATGCTGGCTGCCATGCAAACAGAGAACCTCGCCTTACGCCAAGACATAACGGCCCCACAGGGTCAAATGGCAGCCGGGGTCACTAATCCGTGGGGTACCACTCCCAGCCCCAGAGTTAGACATGACGGCCTGTTAAGACAACCAACGTTCACCTTTGGGGGGTCCTCCACCGCCACCAACCAGGACACAGCCATCCAGGTTGTCACTCCCCATCCTGTGCAGTTGGCACCACCTGAACGCTTCTACGGTGATAGCACTAAGTACGGAATATTCATCCATCAATGTCAACTGCATTTCATGGCTAGGATCGCGGCTTTTCCCGATGATGCTTCCAAGGTCGCCTACATACTGTCATACATGGGCGGGGATGCTGCTCAGTGGTCCATTTCCTTGGTAGAGAACGACGATCCTATGCTTAACCACCTGCCAACGTTTAAGGAAACCATGCGGTGTATGTTTGCTCGCCATACCTTCGTGCAGGCCGCAGACAACGAGTTGCAAGGCCTCAAACAAGGTAACCAGGACTTGCTCCATTACATCACCATGTTTAACAGGCTTGTCATCGAGGCCCACTGGCCAGAGGATAAGAAGGTATTGGTGTTCTATCGGGGGTTACGGGATGACCTGAAGGACCTTATCTCACAGTATCCCGATCCGTCCGAAGCTATAGGCCCTTTCATCGACATGGTGGTGAAAATGAACTTCCGTCTACAAGAAAGAAAGACCGACAGGGGAAAAAGCAACGACAACCGTCTCTTGCCTATCCGGGACAAGGGCGTCGAAAAAGCCAAAGAGGACTCCACTCCCCTGGGAGAAGCTTCTGAGCCCATGCAGATCGGAGGCATAAGAGGACCCTTGACCAGTCAAGAACGGGAGAAAAGGAGGAAGCAGAACCAGTGCCTATATTGCGGAAAGAGCGGACACTTCGTGAGGGAATGCCCTGCTAAGCCCTCCAAACCACGAGGCAGAAGGCCGTATGCGTTGCTCATCAGCAAGGGTGACAAGACGGGAAACGAGACAACCCAGTAGACACAGGCGTCTGTCCTCTGGGTTCTTCGTCTTGTACATCTGCGATCCCTGTGGTATACGACGGTAGTCATCACATCGGCATGGACGTGTCCTTACGGAATCTGGCGGGCAGAACCTGGGTGGTGACCGCCATGTTGGATTCCGGGGCGACAGGCTGCTTCATCGATACAGCGTTTTCCCGCGCCTTGGGCATTGATACAGTGACGAAGGCCCAACCCGAACCCGTCAAGGCTGTTGATGGTACGGACCTTACTTCCGGCCCCATCCGACACCGAACAGAGACCTTGACGATGTCCTTCTCAAACAACCACACCGAGTCCGTTAGTTTTGATGTCATAGACGCCCCACAGTTTAAGGTGATCTTGGGTTTGCCGTGGTTGGTGAAGCACAATCCCCGCATCGAATGGGTGACCAGAACCATCCACCTAGAATCGGAGCACTGCAGCAGCACCTGTTACGCAAAGATCGACCTGTCAGGCCCTCGTTTCGTACAGGCACACTCGTTGCCTGTAGTAGGCATGGGAACGGTTACCCAAGGAACCATTCCGAAAGAATATCTGGACCTAGCAGTAGTGTTTGATAAGAAGGGAGCCAACACTCTGCCACCCCACCGATCATTCGACTGCCGCATAGACCTGATTCCCGGCTCCACGTTGCCATGCAGCAGGATCTACTCGCTCATGGAAAAAGAGAACATCCACCTCCGCTCCTATCTGGACGAATACCTGGACAACGGTTTTATACGTCACTCCAGATCTCCGGTTTCCTCTCCTCTTTTCTTCGTGTCGAAGAAGGAAGGGGATCTGAGGCCCTGTATAGACTTTCGTGCAATGAATGCCATCACTGTGAAAAACCGGTACCCGCTGCCATTAATAACCAATCTCCTGGACCAGGTCAAGAACGCCACCATATACAATAAACTGGCTCTACGGGGTGCTTACCACCTAGTCAGAGTCCGGAAGGGTGACGAATGGAAGACCGCCTTCCGGACAAAGTTCGGCCTGTTCGAATACCAGGTCATGCCTTTCGGACTCTGCAACGCCCCCGCCGCATTCCAGTTCTTCATTGATGAAGTGTTGAGAGACTTCATCGACGTCTTTTGTATCGTCTACATTGACGACATCTTGATTTACTCTCAGACCACCGGAGAGCACATACATCACGTGCGTTCCGTCCTGCAGCAATTGGAGAAACACCGTCTGTACGTGAAGTTGGAAAAGAGCATGTTTCACGTCACATCCGTGGAGATCCTGGGGCACATCATCACTCCGGCAGGCATCCAAATGGACAACAAAAAAGTGGAAGCCATCCTGTCTTGGCCTACACCGGAGTCCGTGAAAGGCGTCCAACGGTTCCTCGGGTTTTCCAACTATTACTGTCGTTTTATCACCGGATTCTCCGAGATGGTGGCTCCCATCACGCGCTTGCTGCGCAAGGGGGTTCATTTTGGTTGGGACCAAAAAGCAGACGACGCCTTCCAGGAACTAAAGAGACGGTTTACCGTGGCCCCGGTTCTGGTGCACCCCGACACCGAGCAACCCTTCATAGTAGAGGCAGATGCTTCTAGGGACGCCATAGGCGGTGTGCTCTCACAACGGAACATCGAGATGGGACAACTGCATCCTGTGGCCTTTTACTCCAAGAAACTCCAACCCGCTGAACGCAACTACACCGTGTCTGATCGGGAACTCTTAGCCATCAAGACCGCGTTTGAGGAATGGCGACACTTCCTGAAGGACTCAAAACACAAGGTGACCATCTATACAGACCACAGAAACTTGCAGTTTCTACGATCAGCACGTGCCCTCACCGCCCGACAGCTCCGATGGACCCTATTCTTCAACGAGTACGACTTCATGATCAAGTTCCGGCCAGGGAAGGACAACGCCAAAGCCGATGCACTGTCGCGGCTGGCTGAATCCGAAGAAGACGCCGAAGACCACAAGCCTGTCTCCATCGTACCGGAGAAACACTCCCAGGGCATAGTTGCTTCTATGGATTCCAGCGGCAAGGCAGATCCAGACAAGAAACGGTCCGATCCCGTTATCCCGACAGGAGACCAAAAACATCTTACAGGGGTACCCGAACAGAAGAAGGCCCTTTACTCATGTCACGATCATGTCCTCTCCGGCCATCCTGGATACCACAAAACGCTCGATCTCGTGCGACGGCTGTTTTGGTGGCCAACGATGGTGACCGATACTAAGAAACACGTGATGAACTGCGCTGTTTGCCTGCTCGGCAAGAACATATCCGAACCATCGGTTGGCCTTTTGCAGTCCATTCCAGTGCCCCCTTTTCCATGGCACACCATCTCCATGGATTTCGTGGTTGAGCTCCCGCTCACCAAGACAGGTCACACCACGGTTCTCACTATAGTGGACCACCTCACCAAGATGGCACATTTCGTTCCTTTGACGAAACTACCTACGGCGGCCAAACTGGCCTTGATCTTCGTGCAGGAGGTGGTTCGCCTCCATGGCATCCCATCTGTGGTCATAACGGATCGGGGATCGCAGTTTGTGTCCCGTTTCTGGAAGGAGGTATGCAGGATACTCGAGATGGACGTTCGTCTCTCCTCAGCGTACCACCCCCAGACCGATGGTCAAGCCGAAAGAACAAATCACACCATGGAACAGTACCTCCGCTGTTTGCTGCTTACGGTCGAGAAGGAATGGTCCGAAGTGTTGTGGATGGCAGAGTATGCGTATAACAACAGCAAGCATTCGGCCATCGGCATGTCCCCCTTCTTTTGCCTCCATGGACGTCACGCCCGCACTTCGGCATGGGAGAAGCCTCAGGATGGCCACCTGCCCACCGTGCGAACGTATCATGGGACACTACGCGAACTCTGGCAACAGGCTCGGTTCGAGCTGGCCTAGGCGAAGGACACCTACAAGGAGCATGCTGACGCTCATAGACAAAAAGAACCCGCCTATCGCACAGGCGATAGTGTGTGGCTTTCTATTCGGCACCTGAGTGTGCATGGGCCCAAGAAGCTGTTACCTCGTTTTGTGGGTCCCTTTGTGATGGAGAAGGTGGTCAACCCTGTGGCCATGAAACTGTTGCTTCCTCCACACATGAAGATCCATCCGGTCTTCCATGTCTCCCTCCTGCGAGCGGTCCAGTCTGGAGGCTCCCTTCCGTCTCCTCCATCTCCGGTAGTGGTGGAGGGCCACCTTGAGTATGAGGTCAGGGCTATCTTGGGTTCCCTTCGTACCAGGGGCAAGCTGTTCTACCTTGTGGACTGGAAGGGGTACGGTCCCGATGAACGGTCCTGGGAGCCCTTGTCCCACGTGCGCCATGCTCCTGTTCTGGTTCGTGCTTTCCATCTGAGTCACCCCCTGTGCCCTCGCCCTGTCTCTCTTTTCTGACTTCCGTGGGAGGCTTGGGAGGGGGTTCTGTTCTAGGGGGGGGTGCTGACACGGTTCGCGGCGTTGCCGCGGCCGGCCATTCCCGCATGCACACACGGGAGGCCGAAATACTCACTTCCGGCCGGAAGTCGAGTACCCGGTCTAGTCCCGGGCAGCAGAGCACCAAAGCACTTCCGGGAGAAACGCTTAACCATCGCGTTTCCCGCCGGCTTGGTGCTTCGGATTCCAGATTCCCGCTTGCCGAGTCCTGCCTGACGAGCCGCGCTGGAGCGCTGCTCAGCTGTCACGACAGCCGCCCGTAGGAAAACCTCTTGATCCTCGGCTGATACCAAGGAGGCAAGACGCGCTGGAGCGCTTTCCTTGCCTCCAAGACTGCGCCATTCAGGAGCGCTTGTTTGTTCCTTCACCTGGGGGTTCCAGGACTGTGCCCGTTTTTGTTGTCTTAACCCTTGATGCGCAGGAGCGCCTTGAGGGTGTTTAGAGGACCTGGATTGTGTTTTTGGGGTGTTGTGTTTTCGGTTTCACCCCCCGCGCAGGAGCGCTAAGGGAAACAACTAAGCCTATACACCTGGTTTCCTTACCGGGGATGCCACAGGTTGCATGACTGCGTCCAGCATTCAGCTACACGCGCAGGAGCGCTTTCTTTTGTTTTAGCTTGGGTGAAACGCGCAGGAGCGCTTTCTTTAGTTTGTACTTATCGGTAACGCGCAGGAGTTCTTTTGTTTTAGCTTGGGTGAAACGCGCAGGAGCGCTTTCTTTAGTTTGTACTTATCGGTAACGCGCAGGAGCGCCTTATCTTCGCTATTCACTTCCGGAGCTGTTCTCATCCGGAGGCCCTTCTTCCCGGGAACATTGGTGAGTCCTCAAGGGGTGACAAGTCCTGTGTGTGTATGTAGGGGGTGGTTCCTGTTCGGGTCTGCTTAAGTCTCTGATCTCTCTTCCTTGGTTTCCAGCTGACACCGGGACACCCCGCCAGCTCCACGCCATCCTTTAACCCTACACCCTGGCTCCCATCCCTGCGTCCATCTCATCCCTGCTGGGTATTGTCTTCCACGAGGGTCAGGTTGGTACAGGGACGGGTGCTCTTGTCGTCTCTGCGGTATCGCGTCACAAGCAAAGGTAAGACTTGTGGGGCGTCTGACAGCCGCCCCCCAGTGCCTTGAGACCTTCACGGGTGCTGAAGACCGAGGTGCTGATTTTCGGAAGGGACCAGGATGTGTGGTCAAACGAATGGTGGCCGCAATCCCTGGGAACCTACCCGGTTCCCTCTCATTCAGCTAGGAATTTAGGGGTCATCTTCGATACCTCGCTGGCAATGACCCTTCAGGTCAATAGAACTGTGGCTACTTGCTGGGGAATCATTAAAATTCTCCGACGAATAGTGCATTACCTTTCCCCGCAAGCTAGGAAACAGACAGTAGTTGAGTTGGTTGGTTCAAGATTGGACTACTGCAACTCACTGTATGCTGAGATTAACAAGGGTCTAATCCAGCGCCTCCAAATAGTACAGAACGCGGCAGCAAGATTTGTCCTAGATATTCCCCGCTCTTCCTCTGCAACACTAGCCAGAAAGAGCCTCCACTGGCTTCCTATAGAGCACCGTATCTCCTTCAAAATCATTTGCCTAGTGCATAGCGCTCTGAAAGCTAGAACATCTGTTGGGCTGGGATCACTTCTCTCTGGCTATGTCCCCAGCAGATGTTTACGCTCATCACAACAGAATCTTTTTGTGATCCCTCGGTCTAAGAAGACCAGATGGGGAGGAAGAGCCTTCTCAACAGTTGCCCCGCGCCTCTGGAATGCACTTCCAGTGGAACTTAAGTCCTTATCCTCACTGCCCCTCTTCAAAAAGGCCCTTAAAACATGGTGTTTCAAGAAAGCTTACCAGTAATCATCTTTCGGGACATGTAAATAATTTTGGGTTAGGCGCCTTGATGCCCATTGGGCTAAGTCTGCGCTTTATAAATTTGCTTTCATTTCATTCATTTCGTGAGTAGATACACTTTATAAACCCCTGATTGATTGAGTGATTGATTGAAGGAGAGAGCAGAAGTACACCATAACTTTAGTAATATGGCATGCTTCTGCTTGTTCCATTTCACGCAATGTAGTGCAGCAAGTTCCATTTCTGCGTTGCATTGCATGAAAGTTTACGAAATCTGGGCTACAGTGCATAAACATCACCACAGGTAGCACTACCAGTCTGTCTTTGATTATGGGATAAGGGCATATTCCCTACTGAGGATATGTTTTTGAGTTTTTTACTACTGCATATCAACACCAACAATATCGTTTTACAAGAATATCGAGGGCAAAATATTGAAAAGGAAGTGCACATAGTAAAGTATAGATTTACTGTTCCCAAATCCACATCTACATAAATTGAATATATAAGTACTTTGTAGGAGGAGTTTGGTATAGAAAATCTGGATTTACTTACCTGTTGATATTCTTTTTTTATATTTTATCCTAGGTATTCTGTTGCACCAATAGTATTGGTTCAATATTCAGGATGCACACCTATTTTCACTACTGGCAAATGCCCTACAGCAGATATCACAGAAGCTAATGTCACACACACACAGCTCATTGAACATAACACTACCACCCATTCAGAAATGAACTACAACATATAATCTATAGCATGTTTTTCCAGAATAATTCAGCTTGAAATCTGTGATGGCAATTTCAGAATCAAGGAAATACACGAGCGCGCAATTCATGATGGCTGCCTCGAGGTAAGTTTTGGCAAGCCTGGCTTTAACAGCTATCTTTTCACCAATTTGGGGTCATTTTACACAGATATTGTCTCTTCCTGCTTACCTGTCATGTTTCCAACATTTGGTGGTGCCTATTTGCAGGTGTTTTATGTTGCAGTAACGTCAAGGTATGCCTAAAGAATTCACCAATCCTTCCTACTGCCCAGATTCTTGTCCTAGGGGGCGAAGTTATTCCCGGAAAGGGCATGGCTTCAGCCTCTGGATATTCCCCCAGCTAGTTTTCGCCATTGCACCTGTGGTAATACTCCAATTGAACTCAATATTGTATTTACATCATATTCTACTGAACCTTCATAAATGTATTCGTTTGCCCATTCCTGGTTGCGGTTTTCTTCAAAATGGATGGAACCACATATAAGTGCAAAAAAACAGTATCTCCATCTCCTATGAAGTAAAAACTTGCTGATTCTTCTGAACCTTTCCTTACTACAATTTTGAAAGAATTACAAACTGTTCCATCCAATACTGACAATATTGACAATAAGATTAAAAATATTCACAAAGATATGGCTGGTCTGTCCATGAACCTCCCTGATAACGAAATTAAAATATGAGACAAGAAATCTATGATTGACCAATTACTCAACATTGCAGCAAAAAAACTTTCCTATGAACAAAGTTTTAATGGATTTAGAAAATTGAAACAAGCAGTACATTTTGAAAATGTGTAATTTACCTGAAAACATTGAAGGTACTGATTACAGAAGATATCTTGAGAACTTATTTACCTAACCTATTGCAGTAACAATTGATAAAGTGCATCCTATTCTAAGCCAGGTCAAAACAAACCCAGATAAGTGATATTTAAGGTTTGATGACATAACCATCTAGTCATGATAGGAAGGGCTGCTTGAGAAATTCCATCTCTATTGATATATGGTCAAAAGATTTTCATTCATCAGGATTTCACAAAGGAAACAGTTGCAATTCTCTAGAAATTTACTGCACTAAGATTCAGACAAAAAATGTTTGGCTTCAAATATGGTCTTTCTGAACCTTTAACTATGCAGATCTGGAAGGACGACATATCCAAATCCTTTCATCATCATGAAGATCTTTGAACATTCCTTGACCATCATTTTCCTCGCTCCATAGATACAACTGATGTAAAATAGCTGGTTTATCAACTCTTCTGTACCCTCTCTCACTGTACATTTATTGGTTGCAGGCTTTTTATTTTTGGCTCATCTTGTATATGTGTGTTTGTGTGTGTGACTCACATTTGTTATTAGTGTTTTTTTAATGACTTTTAGTGTGTTCATTTCCAAAACTACTTCAGTGTCTTCAACTAACGTAAATAACGTAATCCCAAAGGGCGGCCTTTCTGCCCTTTGAATTATGATAGTCGGTCTCCGGCAGGCTTTCCATGCCTGGATTTCCGACATGAAAAGCCTGTTGGAGTGCAAGTATGGGGGCCCCTAGCAGGGCCTCCTTTCCTTGGGGACCCCGAGTTGGAGGCCGAGGGTTAATCCTCAGTGTGCCTGGCACGGGGTGCAGGGATTAGCAACACCTCCCATTTCGCTATGGGAGCATGCACTTCGGCCGGTTTACAGCTGTAACATATGCTCCCTTAGGGAAATGTCAGAATGCGACCGAATAGTGCTCAGTCGCATCCTAATCAGGTGGCCGGGACTGACGACCGGAGGTTGGTCGCTCCCGTTTCCGAGACGTCATCCCCCCCGAACATCATAATAGGCCCCTTAGTTTCTCCATTTCCTGTTCCAGCATTAATATAGATGTCTAATTCAAATGTGCTTGTAAACTCCTCACCTATTATCAAATCTACTAAATTAATTCTAAATCACTTTGATTCACTATTTTAGTACCTATACCTGCATCTAAAAAACTTTCACTGTGGTATAACCCATTAATAAAGCTTGATCACAACATTAAATTCTAGACAATATGGAATGACCAGGGATGTTTTTATTTAAATTATATTTATAGTAAGCAGGCCTATTTAGCATTTCTCTTATTTAAAGTATACATTTTTATTACAATCAACAAATATCTCTAATTGGGTAATTTTACGTAATTGTATACTTTATACTTATTAAAACTAAGGGTGGGCGTAGTACGCGTAGTTGCGCTACGCGAAGCTATGCGAAGACGTTCTCGCACTTTGCGAGCTTCACGTAGCTTCGCGAGCGTGCGTAGTTGCTTGTTGGACCCGTTCGCAAGGTGTTTTTCTTGGATGTATGATGTTACAACGCACACCTTTACAATGCATTTTTTACAACGCAACATCCATTACAACGCATTCCATTACAACGCATGCCATTACAACGAAATTTTAAAAACTACATTTACAACGCATTCCATTACAACGCATAATACCTTTACAACGCATACGATTACAACGCATAACATTACATTGCATGTTTTGGTAAGTATTGGATAGTGTAGGGGTAAAATTACTATTCTAACTCCAGGGGGTGCAACAGTAGCGTAAGTGTTGGATAGTGTAGGGGTAAAAATTATTATTCTAACTCCGGGGGGTGCAACAGTAGGGTAAGTGTTGGATAGTGTAGGGGTAAAATTACTATTCTAACTCCAGGGGGTGCAACAGTAGGGTAAGTGTTGGATGGTAATGTTATGCATTTTAATGGTATGCGTTGTAATGACTGAGTTGTAATGACATGCGTTGTAGTGGTGTGCATTGTAGTGTCATGCGTTGTAATGGTTGCGTTGTAATGAATGTTGCGTTGTTAAAGTTTCGTTGTAATGGTAGTGCATTGTAAAAGTTGCATTGTAAAGGTTGTTTCCCGTTTTTCTTACTCGGGAGCACGTTGTGCGTGTTCGGGGCGCTGTCTGCGTGCTCGGGGGATCATAGCTCGTGAACTTACCCATGCGGTGGACTATGGGCGCGGCCATCTTGTTTATTCAATTGTCCCGCCCGCTCGCGTTGCGTTATGTCCTGTTCCGGGTCGCGTATAACGTGCTTGCGTTGTGCATGTCATGTTCAGGAACGCTATCTACTTGATCTCGACAAGTGCGTGTTTGCGAGAAATATCGCTCCAACTTACCCACATGGTCGCGACGGGCGCGTCCATCTTGTTTTTCACTCTATGCTATGGTTCTGGGCCTAGTTTTCCATCTACCTTTAATCTTTGCAATCCTTACTTATTTTCACTGTTTTTCTCACTTTTTTTATTTATCATCTCTGTCTCTCTGTCCCTAAGTTTAAATTTTGTGATTTATTTCTACTTTCACTGTGTTTTTGTTACTTTTCTACGTTTTTTTTACTTCTGTCTTCAAGCTCCTACTTCTTCCCCCTAACTTTATTTTTTCCTTCTTTTCTTTTCTGCCTCCACCCCAGAACCATGGCCAACGGCAGCAATACCGGCTCGAAGGGCAAGGTGCCTGCGCCCAAGAGCCGATTCATAAAGGGGGTGGTGATGGACAGAGTATCTGAAAAAGAGCCGGCAGAATGCGCCCTGCAGGGGTGCAGGCACGCCAACTTTTTTGAGAGGCGGAGGTGGTCGCCCTGGTTTTTCTTTATCCAGCGCCAGCTCCCCTTGACCTTGGTAGCAGGTGACAGGCCAGGCTCCGGTGACCTTACACAGGAGCGTCACCGCTGGTGGGCGAAGGTGCGGCGGGCAGTCTTTCGCTGCTCGGGTATCCGGCGCACCCACCAGCAGCTGGCCCACCGGTGGGCAGACATTCTGGACTGTGAGCAGGACCTGTTTGACCTGCTAGGTGTTCAGGTCATGGGGCTTGGTGAGTAGCTAGTAATATATACATATAGTAGTATAAGTATTGTGTATAATTCTTGGATGAATAAGTAACACGATTACTGGTACGCTTAGTTACATTGAAGATCAATTCCGTTTCAAAATCTTCTGTGATTGTATGACACAGGTGCTGCTCGGCACTTCTCTTACTTGTTTGTAACTTTGCGCTAGATTGGGCTGATTATTGATGTTAGAGTTTACTTTAGAGAACTGAAGTTAGTTAATGCTATTGCTCGAGTCTAGTCCCTCCATTGTCCTTCAGTGAAATAGTGGTGGATGGATATAGGTTTGCTTAGTATTAGTTCATACTTTTTTTACGGTCTACGTGACGCCTCCTCTGTCACTGAATGCTTAGTTCTTACCCCAGTCCCCAATAGAACCTTTTTGTAGTTTGTTTAGTGAGTGGTAGGCTTAGCAGCTATAGCATTGTCAGTCAGTAGCAGAACAACATATGACACAACAAACCAACAATTTGGTGTATGCACAAATTTATGCATGTGTCCTCTATCTCATCTATGCATTTTTGCTGGCAAAAATAAAATGGAAATGCCGACTTACTGAACAATTGGCCCGTCTGGAATAGGTGGTGTAGGTCAGGTGGTACTGGCTTCGTTAGTATTCTGCAATCAGAATGATTATGGAACATTTGATTAGTGTTCATATAAGTAGACGGTCCGTGAATCCTGCAAGCCTGTAGTCATTTAGATAGGTCAATTTTATTTCAATTATTATTTCCTAAAATGTTTGAGCATTTTGTTTGTTGTTTTGTTTTGTTTTAAAGCACTCAATGTTTCTCTCTTTCTTCATTTTTTCTTACATGATCAGCACCCAGGGGAAAGCAGACGGGGCCTGAGTCGGCGGGACAACAACCACCAGAGAAGCGCTCCTCTACCAAGGATCCTGCTGCTGGCCCCAGTAAGTCCTACAGTGCTTATATTATTAACAATTATATTTCCCTAACTTTTAACGCACCTTATTTTTTCCAAACTATTAATTAAGCTTCCTCCTAACTCTATTTTTAACAAAAGCTTCTTTGATCTTCATTATCTGGTTTCCAACATTTGGGTATCCCTGCCTTTCAGATCCTTCCAACTGCCTCTGCTCTGACTCTCTGTACTACTACTATTAGACTGTCTGTAGCTAAGCTTGCCCTGTTGGCCACTCTTTAGTTAAGGTATTCTTTTGAATAAAGCTGTGACAGAATAGCTGTAGCCACTGGGTCCACTCCTGTTCTTAGTGTTGTCCTCTTTAATCTCTAGGCTTTGACAATTCCCACCAACTAAATGCGCAACAAGATGTTTGTCTAGTATTTTATGTTAGGGTAGTAGTACATACTACTACTACTGTTGTGGTTATTCTACACAGCCACATACAGAACTATGCATAAGAAAGTAGGATGTTGGTGATGGGAGGTTGGACCTTACTTACACCTCAGTCACAGAACACAAAACCCACAATTCACTGACCGACTAGCTATAGTGTCCCAGTCATTAGTCATTTGTCCCGAACCCCACACGAAGATACCCAATGATTTTATTACACAACCCAGAACATAAAACCCTTTCGCTCACTCACTCGTGTAAGTCCACAACACCACAGGCACTCCAAATATACCACAGAGTCTATGTGCTAGTTCAAAAGCTTTATTTTTTTAAAACAATAACAAGCTTTGTAAGTTGTTCCATGAAATACATTCAGCTCCACCATGCAAAATAAAGAAGATTAAAACTAAACATTTACAACTAGTGCACGATAGAGAACTGTGCAAATTGTGGGAGACCCCTCACCGTTGAACGTATACTGGTTACACATGCATCTTTCCTAAGCTCTGCAAATCTCTGGTTTGTAGAGGGCAATCTTCTCATCTGCCGATTATGAGAAAAATGGGGCACATTAGACAGTATAAAATACAAATAATTCAAGCTTTTTGCAGTCATGCCAAAAAAATGTAACATTATGGCTAGGCAATATGGACTAACCAAACTCCATAAAAAAATTGCCTTGTTTTTCAACCTCTTCACTTGTATGCAACACTCATGTGGCCTCAAAGGCATCTTACTGCGCAACAAGCTGTGAGGTAACATGCGCAAAACAGTAGACGTGAATCTAAAATGGTTACATGGCTCAGGCTAACTTTCCAAAGACTAGAGTAGGAGTAGAGATGAGATGACCCTAGGGACCATATAATAAATTAATACTACTAATGTCTGTCTAATGACTCTACTGTAGTACGTAATTTGGACTAGTGATGATTTATGTTGTACTTTAACTGTTTTTTCAATCTTCCTTCCTGCTGAAAAAACAAGTAAAATAGGGGTAGGTGTGCAAGCATCTAAAAAGGCGTACTTTTTTTTATAGGTGCACAACCACTACCAACCACCAGTGCTGACGGGGCAAGCGGCGATGCTAATGCTGCCATCCAGGAGGGGGCAGGAGATGTGGCACCTGCAGGAGCACCAGTGGGGGAGGAAACAGCAGTGGTGGGTGGTGGTAAGTTATATTCATTACTTTTGGCATTACTAGCTGGAAGGGGAACATTTCCCTCACTGTACTGTGAGACTTATTAACCCTATCGCTGCTGCCGTCGGCCGTTGGACGTCGCGTGAGCTATCTCCCTGGTGCTGCGCACGTCCAACGGCCGACGCGGCCGCACCCGTTTCTTCGAACGTTCAACACTGGCGCTGAACGTTCGAAGCAGTAAATGGGTTAAGTAAGTATGAACTTAAAGTTGTACTGGACAATATACAACGGTTGAAGAAGACACCCTTTACTTAGCATTACCAATGCATTAGCAATAGCATTACCAGCGTGAGTTGAGTAAACAAAGGCCTTTTCTATCAGACTCCAACTCAGCTGTGAGTTATGGAGAAGACTCAAAATCAGATCAGATTACCTTGATGGATGTGTTGAACAAAAAGGGAAAGAAGTGAACTAGAGTGGAAGGAGGGAGGATGAAAGAGATGTAATACGACTAGCATAGAAGGATACTTTGGAAGCAGCATGCAGGTGGCTGATAGGAATCAGATGCATGGGTTGTTGAAGGATGGGTGGAAGGTGAAAGAAGATGCCTGCCTAGGTGGGCGACACAAAATGGGTGGATAGTGGATAGCAAGAATCATCAGCGGTGTTTGTGTCAAACACAAAGCCAAGGCAAGGAAGGAAGGAATGGACGCATGGGTGGTTGTTGGTGAAAGTGAAACAAGCTAAGGTTTGTTAACGATGCCTAATAAAGAATGATAGACATTTACTTTTAATGGATGGATGCCCCCTGGATGGATTGTATTCGTCATAGGTGGAGACTGTCACTGGATGCAGAGTCTTACTTTGAAGATAATATAAAAGAAACTGCACCAGAGTAGCAAAGCAGAGGTCATCATATATTATATAAAAGTAGAATTTCATTTCAGAATACAGGTGATGACTCAGTAGTTTGCAAGAACATCATATATATTATCAAGCGCCTTCCTCTGAATCCAAGGACCACTTCCTACCTATGTTATATTTTTTTGATTTATATTTATATGTTTACTTACCAGTAATTGTCCACAATCCACAGTTTGCTCACCCCCACCCTGCCTCTCTCCACATCACCACCCGCCTGCACTCCCACCTCTGACCGCTACTGGACTGATATGTCGTTCCATATAAGTAATGATCATTGGATCAATTCATAAATATATTAATTCTGCTTTTTTGTAGTCGCCAGACGCCAGGGCCCAGTGAAAGTGAAATTGAGCAATTGCCCTTCATGTAACAGAGAGAGTATGACCAGTGCTACCCGTAATCAAAAAATATAAGAGCTTCCCCACCTGCAGCTTAGTTAAAAAAGTAACAGGTGTCTGAGTATCCTTGTATGTTGCTGTTGGATGCAAGGTTAGCTGTCTTGCCAGCTACAGCCTACAACAAGGTTATCTAATATATGTAACCTAGAGATATGAAAAAGACTAGAGTTCTTCTGTGTACTGGAGTCCATCCAAGGTACTACTTAGGCAAGTATAATGCCCGAAAAAAACTCCAACAAATGGTAGAGGCTAGGGAAGCAGGAGGATAGATACTTAAAGTTACCACAAATGTTATGTACTGCGCTTGCTAGTGCTACTGTGCCACTATGTGTTGAATTAATTTTGTGTTACTGTTTTGCTAAGAGTTTCGGTTACAATTCTGTTTCTTTCTTTATCGATACTCCTTCCCAAAAACCATCATGGAAAGAGTTGGCAGCCAGGACCCGGCTACGGAAACTGTAGGCCATCGTGGAGGAATACCGCTGGCTGGTGGCTCAGGCCGAGCAGCTGCTGCCTCTTCCAATGCCCTGGGCCCCAGCCAGACGCCACCTGCAGGAGTACGGCGCCGTGGTCAGGCAGCCACCCACTGCCGGCATTTGTCAACATCTGCCGCCCCCCACATTGATGCAAATGTAGGTGCAGTGCATTTCGGCAACAACTTCTCCTCCGGATGGGAAAGCTGAGGGTCAATTAGAGGAGCGTGTGAAAATCCTGGTGGATAAACACCTTAAAGCCCGCCAATTATAAATGAACCCTGTTTATATTTGCCCCTTTTTTAATACTTTTGTTGGTGGGTGGGAATTGGGTTTTGGGGTTACTCTTGGACATTCATTGGACTTGGACATTGGTTGGGGTTAGGGAGAGGGGTGGGTGAGGTGAGGTGTGGGATAGGCTATTTTATTTATGGAAATAAAGGCTATTTATTTAAACTTACACATAAGATGTTAATGTTTTGTGGTGGGGTTACTGTTTCACAAATTAATGTACGTTACACAAGGTTTATTTGCAGATGCAGGGCAGCAGCCAGTGTTTGATTTAAATAATTGGCCAATTTTGTAAAATGCAAGCAGATAGATGCGGTACCCCTCACTGAGTTATATTTATCCTACTAGTACTACCAGTCGCTCTTCCTACTCCATTATACCTCCCAGCAAACTTATCTTACCTGTGATTGTTGATGATTACGTTCGGCTCAGCAATGGCTGCATGGTTTCCCAAGACAATGGAGAAGATGCCGTGGTTGCGGTGGTAATAGTAGACACTGGCACTGGCATTTGCAAACAAAAACAAAGAGACAGTCATTGGCCTGAGAGAGACTGTGGGAGTGGTAGAAAAGTACAGTACATAAGAAGACTGACAAACAAACAATATTGCAACTGCTAAATTAAAAGAAAACAATGGTGTCGGGGACAGCCTAGTACAAGAAGATAAGAAGTTAAACTGTAGTTGTGTTGAAGAAGTCAATTAAACACAATCCTAATTCGTAAACTTTAATGCTGTAAAATTACATCCAAACAATGCCGGCAATTGATAAGATGTATTCGGTGGGTCCCTTTGGAAAATTAATTGGCTTGTACATACACTGAGCATGTGTGGGTAAGCAGAAGAAGTTCCTTGCCCTGCCTCGTTGACATTTAATTAGTGTTGCTTTCACCACATCTGCCCTAGCAAGCGTGTAATCAATTGTTGGTGTAGATTTAATGTAGTCACATCACACCTCAATATAAAACCACACAGGGAAGTGGGTTAGGGTTTAATGAATGGATGGGAAGGGGGGTTTGGGGAAAGGTTTGACAAACAAAAACAGTACGCATGGAAACAACAAAAGAAAAACAATGAAGACGATGATTGATGATCCACTACCCAATAAATCTATAAACTAAAGGTAGAAAAAGGAAATGCATGCATGATGAAGATAACTTGATGGTTAATAATGAGTAGTACTTAACTACTACTACACAATTTGACAGTACAAGGAAGTATTTATTATATATGACATTTGCCTTGTCTGTATGCCCTCAGAGAAACCCTAATTACATGCTGTACCGGCCTGAAAGCTAGCAAAGAAAATGAAAAAATAGTTTTAAGGAGCAATTACCAAACAAAGTTACACAGTCGTAAAATGAATGAAGAAAAAAAGGAATCAAAATATTAAAAATACGAAAATGATACAAAAGTGACTGTATTATCCAGGTCCAAATGTGTAGTTGTATCTTCTCGTCATATACCTTGTTCCTCCCTTCCATGGATACTCTGAACATCATTCTTGGGTGCCCCTGGCTGGCTGATGAGGGTAAGGTAAGTGTGAGTTGTTGCTCCAAGTATAACAGCACTGGGTTAAGGCCGGCCTGTAAGTTATGATGGAAAAACAAAAGGGGTATTAAAAAATAAATGAACGAAAAAATAAAAATCAATTACGGTATAGTGCAAAAAGACAAGACTCATGAGCGAGAAGACTTTCAGAATGAGGCGGCTTGGATACATTGTGTCTACTCTACTAATTACACAGCATTAATCTAGAAGAACAACAAGATCGGAGCCAGCACAGAACAGGCCCACAGCACCGGGCCGCCGGTGAGTCCGTGACCCAAACTCCATTTACCTTAATTTTTGATAGAGCCAGACAAAAGGCATATACATACAGCAACCTAACATTTTCCAAATCAAGTGATTAAATTAATGCGCCACTGTCAGTCATCATACCACTATTAGACTCTACCACTGCACAGACATGTAGCCTAGGTCTGCTGTGGTTCTTGTTGATTGGTTGTGTTTACCTTTTATTCCACTTCCTGAAACGTATTCCATCAATCATCTCAGATCCTACTGACTAACCGTGTGCAAAGATAGTATGGTCATCATCATCATCATCAGGTGTACGTGTTGTCCAACAGACCAACAGCAACTCAGTCTGTGAGTGACTCCGATTAAGTAAGTCCAGACTGCACCTGCAGTAGTAGGAGTACAATTGGCTAATATTATTAAACAACATGGAAACATTAACTATCACTTGAGTCACAAGTACTTTGTTATTATTTAAACTACTAGTATAGTTCTACTTCATGCACATATGCTCAGAGTCAGCAAGCATCCAATGCAATGTATGGCATCATTAATTTCATATACCTGTCTTGCTCTTCTCTTTCGCTGTCAGATCAGAGATACCGAGCCTTCTGAAAGTGATGAGAAGTTTACTTTAGTTTTGGATGCCTGCTCAAGTTCTAACAGTGAAGAGTTGTGTATGCCTGCAGACAAAGGTGGTAGCCTTAAGACAGTGATGAGTTTCGGATTGGAAACAAAACAGAAGATGGCTATAGTTACGTACGTTGCACTTGTTATGGAGGGACTGTTAGAGGCTACATTATTGTACTATTCTCCATCTCCATCCAATGCCTGGCATGATGGAAATGTATTTAGGGTGAGTCAGGAAGATGGAGCAGGACTCTGAGGAGTGGAGTGGACAGTTAAATGCACAGACGTGCAATTCCAATAGATAAATAAAAATAAGAGATGGTGGTGATGGATTTGTTGTGGTTTGATTTGAACACGAAAGACATATATACACACAAATAAAGAAAGGAAGAAAGTAACAATTTGAAAGCCTAGTTGTCAGGGAAGAGGAGCTTGTCCTCAAACCCTGGTGGTTCGGACAGAAGTAGGTCATGTAACCCACAACTTATGTCTTTAGAGTCGCTCTCCTCTTCCTGCTGTGATTCACATATTTTATAGTCCGGTGGTATGAAGTGCTGATTCATTTTGATGATGGTTAACCTCTCCACGCTTTTGGATGAGAGACTGGTCCTTTTCACAGTTACAATGGCACCTGCAGCACTGAAAACATGCTCAGAAGAGACACTTGCGACAGGGCAAGCCAGATACTTTATCGCCAGCCTGCTGAGCACTGGCCATTGGCTTCTTTTCCCATACCAATACACTAATGGGGTTTGCTCCATGAGCAACTCTGTTTTGTCATCCACATAGGCATGGACCTTCCGCTCAATGTTCAGTGGTGCTCCGCTTTGCTTGGCCTCTTTTGACTTTGCACCAGCAACGAACTTACCTATCCCTTTCTGTAGGAACCAAACAGCTATTTTTTTTGCTGTGTCTGATGAATCAGATCCTGTTGGTGCTGTTGTTGATGTAATTGGTAGTCTTGGTGACTGCTGGGAAGAAAACACACTGCTCTCTTGCTCTGAAGAAGAACTTGACTCTGGAATATGCCCTGTAGTACTTGCATTGTCCTGGGATGGCACTGGCAGGCCTCTAATTGAGGGCCGTTCATTTTCTAAATCAGTGACTTCCTCAGCTATTAAAGTTTTGTACTTGGCAACATCCCCTTCGGAAAAAGGAAATACTGCATTACTGTTCAGAAATAATTTGTACCGTGGATCCAAAATTGTGGCAGTAATGTAATGTCGATGTGACACAATCTTATTTTGAATCCTTGCATTGTCAGCTAAGCGGGTGGCTAAGGCGTTCGCCAAATAACATGCGTCTACTTTTTCTTCCACACCTTCGTATGTTTCAGACACCTCCTTCAGCTCTTGCTCTAGCATGTACAACAATGGGATAGCTTGGCCCATAGTACAGTCCTCCCTGCTGACTGCACGTGTGAAGACCTCAAAAGGAAGTAGCATCTCTGTCAGGCATTTAATGAGGTTACATTGCCACATCTCAACGGTCATGGCTTTCACAGTAGGATCCCCTAATCTTCTTGTCATGACATGAGCATTAAGTGGTATGTACTGCTTAAACAGACGATCAAGCATGTAATAAGTTGAGTTCCAACGTGTTGGGACCTCCTGGACGAGTGCTTTGTCTGGCATTGTATGCTCACGTTGAATGATCCTTATCTGCTTCCGGGCTTTAAAAGAATGGGTGAAATGTGTGCATATTCTTCTGCAGGTGGTGAGTAAGTTGCTGACTTTGCTTTAATTTTTCAGAAAGTCTTGAACAACAATGTTAATGCAGTGTGCCAAACACGGGACCCTGAAATAGCCACCATCTTTCATGGCCTTAACTAAATTACTGCCATTGTCCGTGGCAACAAAACCAATGTTAAGCCCTCTTGGTTGCAGCCATTCAAAGACCTTCCTGTTAAATTCAGCCAAAATGTTTGCAGCAGTATGAGATTTCTCCATAGCAAACATGGCTACAGTTGCATGTCTGCGAGTCGTATTAAAAATCTCAACAGTGTCAGCGCCTGTATATAGCTTGTCTCTAACACCTGAAAAAGAGATCCAGTGTGCAGTGATGCACATGTAATCAGTGGCTTGGCAACTGGCCACTTGTCTGTTGTCAGGCGGATACTATGAACAGCACTCTGATGTAAGGCTTTTCCAAGCAATTCCAGCAACTCTGGCAAAATAGTAGCGGCTGGGAAAGTTCCATTTTGGGCAGATGATTGTCACAAATTCCAGAAAACCCACCCCTTCAACAAAAGAAAAAGGGAGAAGGTCCAGTGCTAACATTTTAGCAAGCTTAGCATTGTACAAATGTGCTATTGGGTGGTTGCGTTCGTACTTTCCCTCCTGCCCAAACATGCTAAGAATGGTACGTTGCTTGGTATTTCTTTCGGTTATACTCGAAGCAGCACTTTGCATCACAGACTTCGCAGCAGTACTCCTTGGTGTCTCCGGCTGACTCTTACTCTTGAGCCACTGAGATGTTGCTGATGCGGAGGATGTGGGCTGTACCACTGCAGTGCTGGGGACAGCGGTACTTGGTGTACCACTACCAGATAGAATGTCTCCCTCTTCTTCCTGTTCGACAGTGAGTGGACCTTGTACTAGTTTATCCCCACCAACATCAATGGTTCCAGTTTTTATGCTACGAAGGTGGTCCTCCTACTTGATTGCGTGGTGTTTTTTCAAATGGGTCATTTGGCCTCCGGTACCATAGTTTGTACCAAGCTTACCACGACTAACAAAGGAATGACAAATGGAGCATATAGCAATGTTGTCCTCCTTTGCGCTAACCGTAAAGAAGTCCCAAACTGGGGAGCTTAACTTTTGTCTCCTGCTAGAGGTGCGACTTCCAATGCCGGATGAACTGGAGGGTGTGTGTTAAATTTGACTATGTGGCTGCGCAGTAGTACCACTACCTACTTCTGCTGATGTAGTGCTTGTGCTGGATGTAGGACGCTGCTGGCCCTTTGCTAACGTAAAAATGGAAGCTGGAGGTCGTGTTGGTGTTTCCTTTGTTGGAGGTATGCGTGCTATATCCCTACTAGTCGCAGCCATTCGGGATAGGGTGAAAACGTTGGTCTCCATGTCTTCGGTGCCAGGAGTGATGCTTGTGATGACTGGGTCAGACTCATCATCATCATTATCCTGCTGTTCTACATCGACCTCCATAAGTGTAAGGCTTTCTGGAACCTTCCTTTTCCCTAGCCTAGTCTTGGGATGTCTCTCCCCCTCATGCTCAGATTGTTGTGGCTTCCAAGTGAGATCTAGATCATCAGAAGGGATGCTTGGTGAAGAACTCAATGGACTAACCCTCCTTTTCCTTGGAGGGGATTTGGAAGACAATAGATCTCGTGCATGAGTGCCTTCCTCTTCTTGAGGCTCAATTTCCTGAACTGCCCCTACTTCGGGAGGAACAACAACTACTATTGCGGGCGGTGGTTGTGGTTGTTGTTGTTGAACAACTACTATTGCAGGCGGTGGTTGTTGTTCACTACTGATCTGCTGTGTTCCCTCATGCGTTGATTGTGTACTACTTTGAGATAGCGATAAGTTTAGGTCAGGCTCAGCATCACTGCTCAACACCCGCTCCGTCCACAGACACGCCGTCGAGCTCTGGAACCTGCTCGACACCACAGCCCCAGACGTCGCCTTCCTCACGGAAACCTGGATGAACGCCTCCTCAGCGCCCGACATCGCCATCGCCATCCCAGACGGCTACAAGATCATCCGGAGGGACCGCATCAACCAGACTGGAGGAGGCATCGCCATCATCTACAGGAACACCATCCGCATCACGACCAACACCGACGACACCCTCGCACCCGCCAAGCACCTGCACTTCCAGATCCACATCAACCCCAAGACCACCCTCAGAAGCACCCTCATCTACAGACCCCTGGGACCACGCACACAATTCAGCGAGGACATCGCCGACTTCGTCAGCCCACACGCCCTCCCCTCCGCTGACTACATCCTCCTCGGGGACCTCAACTTCCACCTGGAGAACAACAACGACCGCAACACCACCACCCTGCTGGACAACCTCGCCAACCTCGGTCTCAAGCAACTGGTGACCACCCCCACCCACTACGCCGGACACACACTCGACCCGGTCTTCTCATCCAGCAAGGACATCGCCTTCAGCCACGCCACCGGACTCCACTGGACGGACCACAGCTGCGTCCACTTCAGCTTCAGAAGGACCACGATCCACCATCACCAGCAACAGGTTGCACGCAGAAGCTGGAACAAGATCACTGCCGACCAGCTCGCTACTTCCCTGAGCAAGAACCCTCCCACCAGCACAACGAACCCCAGCCATGCGGCCACCAACCTCACGAAGTGGATCAGCGACTGCGCAGATGACCTCGCCCCTCTGAAGACCCCGCCGAGCAGACCCGGCAGCAAGAAAGCCCCATGGTTTAACGACGAACTCAAGAGCTCCAAGAAGAACTGCAGAGAACTCGAGAAAGCCTGGCGCAGAGACCCAACACCGGACAACATGATTGTCCTCAAGCTCGCCACCCGAAAACACCACCAACTGATCCACGCCACCAAGAAAACTGCATTCAAGGAACGACTGGACAACAACGCACACAATAGCAAGGAACTCTTCAACATCGTTAAAGAACTCTCCAACCCCAACGCCGGAAACAACGACATCACCCCTTCGCAAGACCTCTGCAACTCCCTCGCCTCCTACTTCCACAACAAGATCGCGGACATACACAACAGCTTCTGCACCCAACCGACGCACGCCACGACCGAACCACCGCCCCCCACCACCACCCTCCACGCCTGGACCCCGGTCAGCACCAAAGAGACCGTCCGCACGATGAACTCCATCCACTCCGGATCTCCGACCGACCCCTGCCCTCACCACGTCTTCAACAAGGCCGACGCTGTCATCGCACCCCACCTGCGGGACATCATCAACACCTCCTTCGACACCGCCACCTTCCCGGAGAGCTGGAAGCACGCCGAACTCAGCGCTCTACTAAAGAAGCCATCAGCCAACCCCACCGACCTCAAGAATTACCGCCCCATCTCGCTGCTCCCGTTCCCTGCAAAAGTCATCGAGAAGACCGTCAACAAGCAGCTGGCCGCCTTCCTCGAGACGAACGGATCCCTCGACCTCTCGCAGTCTGGCTTCCGGGCCAACCACAGCACCGAGACCGCCCTGATCGCAGCAACCGATGACATCCGAGCCCTGCTCGACAACGGAGAAACAGCGGCCCTCATCCTCCTAGACCTCTCCGCGACCTTCGACACTGTCTGCCACCACACCCTAGTGCAGCGCCTCAGCAACGTCGGAATCCAGGAGAAGGCACTGGAGTGGATCATCTCCTTCCTCGCCGGAAGGACACAGAGAGTCCGCCTCCTCCCCGTTCAGATCAGAAGCCACCGAAGTCATCTGCGGCGTCCCTCAAGGCTCTTCGCTCAGCCCAACCCTCTTCAACGTCTACATGAGCCCCCTCGCAGCCATCGCACGCCAGCACAACCTCAACATCATCTCCTACGCCGACGACACCCAGCTGATCCTCTCCCTCACCAACGACCCCGCCACCGCCAGAGCCAACCTTCACGAAGGGATGAAAGAGGTAGCCGAATGGATGAAGAACAGCCGCCTGAAACTGAACTCGGATAAGACGGAAGTCCTCATCCTGGGATCTTCATCCTCCGCCTGGGACGACTCCTGGTGGCCCTAGGCAGCGCACCCAAACCAACAGACCACGCACGCAACCTAGGCTTCATCCTGGACTCCTCCCTCTCCATGACCAGACAAGTCAACGCCGTCTCCTCGTCGTGCTTCAACATCCTGCACATGCTACGTAAGATCTTCTGGTGGATCCCCACCGAGACAAGGAAGACGGTCACCCAGGCCCTCGTCACCAGCCGTCTGGACTACGGCAACTCCCTCTACGCCGGAACCACCGCCAAACTCCAGAAGAGACTCCAGCGGATCCAGAACGCCTCAGCACGACTCATCCTGGACATCCCCCGTCGCAACCACATCTCCAGACACCTGAAAGACCTGCACTGGCTCCCGGTCAACAAGAGAATCACCTTCCGCCTCCTCACCCACGCACACAAAGCCCTACACAACCAAGGCCCAGGATACCTCAACAACCGCCTCAACTTCTACGCTCCCAAACGCCAGGTTCGATCGACCGGCCACGCCCTCGCCACTGTCCCCCGCATCCGAAGAGCCACCACAGGGGGAAGGTCCTTCTCCTACCTCGCCGCCAAGACCTGGAACTCCCTCCCGACCCACCTCCGCCTGACCCAAGACCACCTCGCCTTCAGGAAGCAGCTCAATACCTGGCTGTTCGAGCAGTAGCGGACCCCCCCCCCCTAGCGCCTTGAGACCCTCCGGGTGAGTAGTGCGCTATATAAATGCTTTGATTGATTGATTGATTGATTGCTTTCCACCATTAGGTTGGCTACCTATTCCACACTCATCTGCTTGGGCCTGGGTTGGTGGGTTGGGCCCACTGATGCAGAGGTGCTGGCCCCAGCTTGCACCCCGGACACGGCTGCTGCAGGCGTACTTTTTGTTTTCCCAAAAAAGGTTTTGGGGTCAACACCAGACTTAAGTGTCATTTCCTTCTTCTGTTCTTCCTTCTTCTGCTCAGCAACTTTCTTGGTCTTGGAGGACCTGGTACCTGCTTTCTTTGGGCTCATCTTCTTCAGATGTCAGCAGCAGCACTCAGTTGCACAAGTTGCAGAGATGTCTGGTCCGGTCACATCACACGTCACGTGCAACAGAAGGACGTCCGCATGGCAGTACAACAGGCGATGAATGATGAAAGACACCTTCTCCTCAGTCTTCTGTGCACCTACAAGCAAAGAAGGCAGAAGAACATCAGTCAAATGTGGAATTTGTTGAGCTTTAATTTTAATTACTAGTAGTGTTAGTACACTCAGTACGAGTAAGAGTAGCAAAGAACTAAAATGCAAATGTAGTGGAAGTGGAACTTGTTTATCCTTAATTTGTGCATCATGTCGGATGGATGCAGCATCAGTGACCTGCAGCAGATACCAATGGGGATGTAAACAGTAAGCCAATAGGAACAATGGTAAGACACAGAGGCCTATGTGGCAAAAACAAAACAGCACACTTCTGCTACTACAACCACCATGTGTCCCAGCCACCTGGTCACTCATCACAGGCACATGGGTAAAGTCCAGAAAACAATAAACTCAAGCAGGCCTATATATCCCTATATGGTCAGACAAAGGATGACGCCTGTTATACATCACCGCTTAATGCAAAAAAGAAAATTCCCATGGCTAAAAGGTTGGAAAGTTACACAAAAACAACACATACAACAGAGGCATTTATTAACACACACCCAAAAAGTTAACTACACCCCTAAACACCACATTTGTGAATTCAATCCAATGCCATCCATCCCCTAAATGATGTTAAATTCAACAGACAACATAAAAACTGCTACATCAAGCACCGCCGCTGACTACCTCGGGGACTCTAGGCCTACTGGCAGAATAGGCCACACGTTTGGAGTCCTATGGCAAAAGCACAGTGGAAGGTCACACAAAATGGCCACAACCACATGTCCAGCCCACCCTCAAACAACAAAGAACATACAAAGGACAGGACCAGGAAGTTGAGGTCTCTGGGGAACTTCCTTCCTTTTTAAAAAAAAAAAAAACCAAATTAACAGAAAAATGACTCCATGCTCCAAAAACTACAACCAAAAAAACTAGAAATTCAACAGACACCACAGAAACAGGGTTGGACCCATGGGTACCTCTAGACCTACTGGATGAAATTTCAAAGAAATACAACTTAGCCCCTCATGAAAGTACAGGCCTCCCTCAACAATGATTTTTAACAAGGATTGAAAAGCCCAGAAAACTGTAGTTAAAAATAAAAAAGCCCAAATCAAACAAACAAGTACACCAATTCTCCAACTTACTTGTAAAATAAAATTTCAAATCCAAAAATCCTCAATAAATCCAATCAAATGATATGATGCAGCAGACATACACAAAAAGTGATCCTTCCAGCTCCAAATCAAAATGAAAGTGAACAGGACATGGACAACACAGTGGGAGGAGCCTGTCGTACAGGAACAGGAAGTTGGAGACTCAGGGGCACTTCCTTACTCTTGAAAAAAACAGTAGAAAAAAAGAGGACTCCTGGTGAACGGCATCGTTCGGGAACAATACTCGTTCACAGCACATGACCTTCGTAGTCACGGTTATGAGATAAGGTTTTCCGGGCAGCAGACTGCAACATCTGCGATCTACAATTAGAATGTAACTCCCGTTCGAGAGTCTCTTAAAGAATGGTTCTATTTGTGTTGCAGGTGTGCCTATCTGGTGACATGAAAGGTTATTTGAAGTCCCTTCACATGCTCCATGCAAACTAATACCCTGACACAGAAGTGTACCGCTTAGTGACCTTTCACAATTATTGCCACTAAGGAATACACTTTGTCCTTTATTACTAACACATGCGTGTGTATAGGGCAAGTTCCATGTTGACTTAATGTATCCTTTACCCAACCTTTCATACTGGCCTGCCTGTATATATTTTTGGCAGTATTGAAACTGGAAAGTTGTTATCGGAATATTTATTATCCCATGTATTATCCATTCAATGACAGGTCGTTCTGACATTGTCAATGGTAATCTCTCAAGTTTTTCAATGCTCAGAATTGTATAGTCAGCACCCTTCTGTGCCAAACTGATTTGTTTATCAGTAAGGTTAAAGATATTAAATAGTGACGTTGTGTTGATTAAACGCCAAGGCACATAGCCTGAACGCAGATTTTGTAACGTCCAGCCAAGTTTTACAATAGAACGCAATTGGGACTGACCGTGTTGTAACATCAGTAAGTCTTGCGATATTATATCGATTGCTGAAGACACAATACTGTCCAGTGAATATATTCTGGAGGACAGAGTCATTAACCCATTGTCCACGACAGAAAGTGATTTTTCCAAATTAATACGGTCAATTTCCCGTATTTTTTCAGCTGTCTCAATTTGGGTTACTTTCCAAACTTCATTGTAAGCTGCATATATAGAGGCCGCTATGAAACGTTTTTGACGCTGTTTGCGTGGTCCAATAATGAAATCACGCAAGTCAGCACCCTCTTGAAGTAAAGTTAGGTGTTGCTTAATTTCTGCCAGTGTGGATGTTTGTAGCCATTGAAGGCAGAGCTTGCCCACACTGTAAGTAGTTACTATCCCTGGATGTTGTCTTTGGGAATATCTAGGGTCTGGCCTGGTCAATTTGAACCCCTGTATTTTGTTCAGGAATCTGTCTTGACAATTATTTGTGTCTGTGGGCCAGATCAACCATTGTTTCCAATCAGGATGTGTTCTGTTTTGGTTTAAAATATGGTTCACGTCTATCTCAACATCTATAGAGTTATTACTGTTCGTTGTTGGCTTTGGAATAGACGGTTTGTTTAAGTCTTTGATTTTGGCTAAGCCAAGACAGGTAGTTTGTTGAATAGTGTCATTAAAAAATATAATTTGTTCTGGGATCATGCAGGCTCTGAACAATGATTCTATACCTTGTACTTGCCAATCTTTTGTACCCCAAACAGTTTTTGTTTTAATGTTATTGTTCCAGAAATCAAAACCAAATGTATTCATTTGCTCAAAAAATGAATCTGAATATATCAATTTTGTGTTTGTAAGCATGGTCTTCATACCTGTCTTATTTGACAATTTGAAATAAAATGTTTCTGCATTACTTGTGTTAAACCCTGAAAAGTATGAATATTTATCATAAAATGTTTTGGAGTAGCACAATGTTCCCATTGGTTATAATTTAAAACATTTCTAGGTTGTGCAGATTTATGGAGATAATGGTTACCATAGTGGTTATAGCAGAACATTTGATCATAATTAGACGAACCCTGCAAATAATCATGTTCTGTAAATTTAGCAGACATTACTAGGTCAGACATCATATCATTAATACTTTCAAAGTCCCAATCATCAGCAAATGTGCTTGGTTTTACAAAGTCACTTAACGAGATCTTAAATTGGTGTGGATACTTCAGGATTTCAACCGGGCCATAGATTACATAATCAGTATTGTCCCATGCTACACCGCCTGGTATAGGGTTGGCTGTGAAGTTCACTGAAGAAAGTTCTCTTTTCTTGACGTGTGAAGATGTGTGTGGTTTATGGACCAAGTTGATTTTCTGGCTTGCTGTGTCCATTTTAGCATATTTTCCCTCAATGAAATGTCCCAAGCATAGTACCATGATGAGCCAAAGTATGAGGATAAATGCACCTAATGTCACGCCAATTTCAATCCATGGAGAAGTCAGATAGGTTCCCTTTAGTTGATGAAAAAGTTCCTTTGCTTTGTCTTTAAAAGTTTTTGTTGATGGCCGTACTTCTGGTTCGCTTTGTTCTTCTGAAGAATCATCGAAATTGATGAAGTAGCCGGATGCCGTTCTGTCAATTGTTCCAATTGCTTCTGGATTACTTTTTGTTTTTGGATTTTGCTTTATTTCATTAGCAAAGTCTGTAGTTACATCATCGTAGGTTGTTGTTCCTTGATGAAAAGTTTTTATTTGGGTTTTAAGAGGTTCAAGTTCCATTGCTTTGTTGCATAGTCCTTGTTGTTTCACTGTAGATTTTCCAAATGTGATCAGTCTTTCAGTTTGAACCTCTGTGGATGTAGCAAACTTTGGTGTTCTGCTACTTCTTGGGAGTCCACTTGGCCTACTATTTGTTATCGGCCACATGATTGGGGTTTAACCAGGTCGATGGATATGACTCGGTTCTCCTTTTTACCAGCAAGGGGCGGTAGTACTACTGATCTTGTCCCGTTGATAGACAAGACAGGAACTGCTTTTCTGTAAGAAGGCCCAAATTCCTTCTTTACCGCGATCTTTTCTCTGACCAGATCCCCGACTTTTGGAATCCAGACAGGCCTTGCTGGGACAGGTGGTTTTTCTTCAGTGGTTGTTGGCTGCTGTTTCAACTTTATGTTGCTCAGGTCTTTTCTTGTTTCATTTAAGTCCTGTAAAATAGCCAAGCGATCTTTGATATCAAAGCATTTTTCTTTAACCACTGAAGTCTGACTATCTAAGTCCTGGATTAACATTCTAGTCCCAAACAATAGTTCGTACGGACTGAGTCCTTTCAGAGAATTTCTTGGCAGGTTATTTAGACTACGTTGGACATTTATTAGATGTTTGACCCACCCAGCTCCTGAACCTAATACCTTTGCTGTTATAGATTGCTTTATGCCTTGGTTTTTTCTTTACACCATCCCGTTTCCCTCAGGAAGGAAGTGAGAAGAGTCCCGCAATGCAATGTTCATTCTGGCCAGGCGCCCCCCATAAGCTGTTTTTAGAGCTAAAGGAAAGATTTTGGTCAGAACGTAACATGCTTCTAGCGTATATGCCATTTTAGACTCGCAAATCTTTGTATAACAGTTCCGACGTCAGCCGAGAGTTGGGGTCTACATTATAAGTGAAAATAGCCTTTACATGTTAATGTGACGCATTATTCATACTGAGTTTTTTATTTTATTTTTTATTTGATACATTCTGGAGTGAAACGCCATGGTAATAAACCGTTTCTCTCGCCACTGCGATCTCTATTGCAGTCTGGGCAGTTTTTTACAAAAATGTGATGATGCAGGCTCATACCTGGCCACCAGTACACTGATTGTAATTCTTCCAGAGAATCTTTTAACTTAAGGTGTCTGAGACCCTCACCCATATGTGCGTCTGCTATTAACAAGCCTCTCCTGTCTGTGTTTGGAATTACTCTATCCCCCACTCCAGGGATTCGAGCAAAAGGGACTGGGGGGTATATTACCAACAACTAGCGATAATTTTTGTCTCTAACTTGTTTAGAGACAAAAATTATCGCCGCACATCGGCGATTTTTATCGCAGATAAACCTTGCTATTAGCAAGGTTTATCGCAAATGCGATAAAAAACGGCCGCAATGCATGCATATCGCTGAAAAGTCAGCGATATTCATGCATTATCGAGCAAATGCTCTTAGCCATGTTATCCACCTCCCATTGGATAACATGGTGAAGAACTGCTCAGGGCAGGTGTTAGCTTTTGGAGATATTCGCGCTTAGCGCGAATATCTCCAAAAGTTGGTAATAGGAGATAGCGATGTTAGCGACTGTTTCCAGTCGCTAACATCTTGGCACGCCCACTTTGCATGTCATTAGTGATAAATATCACTGACATGCAAAGCGGGGCCCAAGATGGTCGCTATCTCCTATTAGCTGTCACTAACTGGTGTTAGCGACAGCTTGGTAATAGGGAGATAATTTTATCTCCGCTTTCTTGGCTTTTAAAGCCAAAAAAGCGGAGATAAACCCCTTGATAATATACCCCTGAGTTTGCATCGATTATGTATGTATAATTGAGTGGGTAATTGATCGGTAATGCTGAGCAGTCGCCTTTTGATGACGTTTTTACTGCCAGCACCGTTTCTCCGTCAATGTATTTTACTGTACGCTTTTTTGTAGCTACGGAAGCCGATTTAGTTGCTACCGCTGTGGCTGTCTCAGCCAATGAATTCCCTGCAACGTGAACGCCATCACGCTGATGACTCAGTGAATGTATCACGTGAGTTTTTGGTAGTTCTTTCTGTAAAAGAACTACTTGTTCCCAAAGCACTTTTTGCTTTATTGTTGCACCTGTGTCATCTTTGTAACCGTTTGAATCCATTTCTGTAAATCGTTATTGTATGATTTGACGCAGTAATACGAATCGCACACTATAAGTGTCGGGAATTCGCGATCGGCATTATCCAGCGCCATTTTTAACGCTATTATTTCAGTTTGTTGTTCTGAATTATTTTCTACTGAGTGTGTTTTTGTAAGTAGAGGTTTTAATTTACCTCCGCGCCACACTTCTTTTACAATTTCGCATGTGGCATTGTAAGCCAGCTCTCCCCAAACTGAGGGTTGAGCATGTCCGTCTGTATATATTATACAGGCGTACTGTCGTAAAGGCAGAATGTCGATTGGCAGACGGTATTCTCTCTCATATTCTAGATATTTTAATTCTTTAATTTCCGGGTCAAAATAGTATTTTACTTTGTCTGTAGCAACAGAATTTACCCATTGTATCCATTCTGGATTCAGTGCCGTTGTCGGTAAATTACATGGTGTTGTTAATGCCTCAAAAGCTGATTCTGCTGTTCTGACTGTAACCTGTCTACCGTCTGCTTGGTATTTTTCTTTTGCTACAGCTGTTTGAACCGCATGAACAATGTTTTCCTTGATGCTGAACCTTTTTTCAGCTTCTGTGTACAAATGGGATTTGTATGCTATTGGTACCTTCTCTCCCTCATTAGAGGTCAGGTATGTGAATCTGCATCTTCCTGGGATGACTCGAATTACAAGGTTGCGTGTGTTGTCACGTGTTTGTAATTTTGTTTTAACTAACATATTTGTTTGTAAAGATCTCAAAATTTCTGTGTGTTTTTGAGTCCAATTGATTCTTTTAAAATCTGGTTTTATAAGATCATAGAGAAGTTTTAACTCTCTCTGCATAATTTATAATGTAAGTTCTTCCGAAATTCAGGAAACCTAGAATTGATTGTAAGTTTTTTAGTGTTCTAGGTGCTTGGATTACAGCACATTTCTCTAGGAAATTGTCAGCCAGGCTTTTGCCTTCACTTGATAGTTCATATCCTAAAAACAGGACTGTTAGATGGGCAATTCTTGACTTTTTAAAGTTGAATTTGTAACCCTCTGCTGCGAACCCAAGTATTATGGTGTTCACTCTCTTCAAGTGAGTATCCAAGTCATCATCTGTTAGATAGATGTCATCGACATAAGATAATGCCTCATCATCATATATTTGTAGTAACTCTGTTACTCTTGCTGAGAATAATCCTGGGCTATTCTTGAACCCCTGGGGCAAACGACAGAATTTTTTTTGCGCGCCATGTTATTCATTAGTGCAGCACTATGCGAGTTTTGTACTGCAAAGGTTTTGCAACATGAGTTAAGGTGTCTGTAGTCCAAAACAAGACGATATGAATTGTCTGGTTTGGAGACAGGAAACAAAGGATTATTCATTTGTGAGGTGCAAGTTTCAATCACCCCCTGGTATTCAAGTTGATCTAGGATCTCTTTTACCTGTTTCCTAGCTTCTTGCTTAATTGGGTACTGCCTCTGTCCAGTAGGTTGTGATTTTAACTGGATTTTGTGAGGAGGAGAGTCCTCATCCCATCCCACATGGTTTTTATATAATGCAGGAGCTTGGGCTACTGCCCACTTTCTTGCAAGTGTATATTTTTTATGAATTGGAATATGATTTGAGAAGGCAGGCATAATTATTTCTTCGCCATGAGGGCACTCCCTGACAAACTCTGGTGGCCAGTCTCTTTCAGCTAGAAGAATATCATAGCCCTTGGAGAGATTATCCCAAAAGAGACCCCTTATTTTCCTAGTCTTATCCCCCTCTATACGCAATGTTATTTCATATATTTTATGAGGTTTGCTAACTCTGGTATCTGCAGTTTCCACCTGAATGTATTCATTCGTGTCCACTGTCTCCAGATGATTCATAAGGATCTTGCGAGCTATGCTCACTTCTGCTGCGCTGTCTAGCATTGTCTGAGCCCATTCTCCGTTTTTCAGCTGTTTCCTCAGTATTCTCTGCATGATTGATTACTTTAATACTGGCTACCTTCTTTTTTGGAAACTGTAATTTTTTATTTTGATGAGCAGGTTCCTTGTCTTTGGACTTGACGTGCTCTTCCCTGTGTTCTGATCGTCCTCTTCTTTCCGATTTCTGCGAAGAAGTCTGAAAAGATTGAGAGGGACGTGTATCAATATCTTGATATCTATCAGGTTTCTTCAGATTATCCCTATTTCTAAGGTTGTATTTTTTCTCAGAGGGCTCCCTCTGGGGAGACTTGTGCCCTTGGTCCGGAGATCTTTCTCTCCGCCGAGGAGACCTTCCTCTGGACTGGAATCTTTTTTCTTTAGGAGTGGATTGTTTATTTCCATCCCAGCTCTTTTTTGAAGTGTTTAGATTATTCTTAATAAATATTTTTTCAGGTTTTTCAATAAGTTGGGGTTTCACCGGTTTTCCACCCAAACTATCTCTTCCTAGTTCTTCATAGGATTTTTCTATGATTCTGGCAATCTCAAATGGTTGGTCTGCTATATCTGTCTCTTTCAACCTCTGGCGGATCGCCACATTTGCTGCTTCTCCCTTTATATTGGCTAATAATATTGCCGAGACCTGCTTGAAGTCTTTTAGTAATTTCATACCAAGAGTTAAAGCAGGTTCTGGACCGTATTCATCTTGAATTTGTTTTAGCACATCTGGTATTACTGACATGGATGGAACACCATGTGTTTTTGTGTAAATGGAAGCAAAGACTGTACCCCAAGTGTCACAGTCCTCCACATGTGGTGCGATTCCCATTGGAAGACAGATAGTCAGAATCCTGTGTTTCTCAACCGGGGTGGTATCTGGAAATACCGCCTCTATTTGAGTGATTTTTTGTGCTAACCAGAATGGAATTTGTTCCCGTTTTGTGGGTACTTTACCTAGACAGGACTGTATGTTCTGTGGTGTAATTTTATTTGTGTTCCCTTGGTGAGGGATCAGCTGTGGAATTTTAATAGCTGGTTGGACTGTTGAAGTCCGCATTACATATTGGACTAATTGTCTGTGTATTTTAATTAGTTGTTTTAGCTGTGCTAAAAGATCTGGTGCAGACATTTCTTCAATGTCTGGATGTGGTGTGTATCCGGATAGGACCGGCCACGTTGCTCCTGGTCTACCTAGTGGACCGAGCCTGGTGATGTGATTATTATGTTTTAGGGCGCCATTAAACCAGAGCAGGCGCTCTTGGTATTTGAGTGGTATTTCCACCTCCTCGAAAGGAGTGTACTCATTAGGAGGTTCCTCTATTTTGTAGTAGTGGAAGTCCTTTGTTACAGCGTTTGCTGCTGGAAAGTTTATCCATGAATAGAATACCTCTGTCTGCCGATATTCGTGTGCCTCAATTACGAATATGACTGTACCACCTCTCGGTGTCAGCCCATTTTCTATAAGTTTTAAAGTTATAGATTTCCTTATGTTGACCGGGATGAGTATTGCCTCCGGGTCAGTTTGCAGCAGAGTATTGTCAGCTGCTATGAGTTCAGCTGCTATTCTAGCTGTCTCCCTTTCTTCTTCAGTTTCTGACATTCTACTGTCAAGAAGATTTTGTTTATTTGCAGATCAGGTTTCTATGGAAACAAAGATTAGATGCACAATATTTTGGAACAGTGTATCCTTCAACGTTGAATAAACCAAGAACCATACATAGGAGTCTCCTCCTACTAAGTTTGGCGGATTTAACCTTTCACCCACTCCAGACGTCTTTGGAGTATTATGGGGAAAAAGGGGTCTGTGTGAAAAAGCACGACTGAGTTACTCTAATGTCTTACGTTAGATTTATCGCCTATCCAAACAGTTGGGCGCCATGTAGTGTAGTTCCTATTATCCCAATAGGCTCTGCGCATTGGAATAATATCTTCAATAGTATAGACGTAGGACAGAGGTTAACTAGGTCTTCTACTGTCGATATTAGACTTAAAGTTTAATGTTTGCCAGCTAGCTCAGAGTTCACTAGAAACTTTCTCGAATAGACAAGGAGGAGTTTACCCTCCCTGGATAGACAAGAAGGGATTTAGTTTCTGACAACCATAGAACATGACAACTTTGCTCTCCCCTAATCAAGAGTGTATCTCTAGAGTCGTGTGAAAACAAAAGACAACTTATTTTACTCAGTCAGTTCAGTGCATTTTTAGTTTCACCAGATTGTAGAGAAAAGGAAGAGACGGGCGTGTTCAATAAAAAGATGTTATTTATTGATCAGTCTCTTTTCTCATACAAGAGAAATGAATCGCTATTATTGCAATACTTATAGTTAAGTAAAGTGCATACAGTAATAACAGAATTATAAAATAATACTGTAAAAGCATTGATATGGTTTCTTAGCCATATGATACTTAAAATGGATAAAATAGATACATACATATATACATTGACTAATCGTACTCAACTGGTGCTTCTAACTACGCCTACCCCAATGTACCTGACCTAAGCCTAATACGTGGGCGGGAGTAGATAAGTAGCAGTTTAAGTTAAGTTTGCTTTGCCAAGGGTCTGCTTCAAGAATTCTCTACAAAGGATGATTCAGTTCAGTACCTGGGATTTAGAAGGCTGGAGGGCTGGTATCTCTATCTCAGGTCTTGATATTCCAGCTGCCTGCGAGGGCGGCTTGGAAGCGCCGGAGCTGGATTTCTCGGCAGGAGAAAAGGCAGCGTCTCTCTCTCAGCGCGTCAGAAAGGAGGGGCAGCGTCTGTGGGCTTCGCTGTCAGCTGGGCTCCTCGGCAAGTCTCGCTGCTCCAATCTTGTCACCACCTCGTGTGTTTGCTTAAGGCAATGTCGGTATTATTTATACCTGAAAGGTGCCGGGATTGACGTAAGGATGGACATAAATACGTCAATAAGGATGTCATACGAACTGGTCGTTCGCACATTCTTTACTGAAGTTCTCGGCTAAATCAAAACAATGGCTGTGGGGATTTCCCAGGTCGTGGTAGGTTTGATTTGTTTTGAGAACACCGTATGCCTATTAGGGGGCTGGAGAAATAGTGCTTGCCTAATGAGATGGCATGCGCTATGACCTAATCAGATAACGGGCTTCTGTGCCGTTGTGTGGCTAATCAGATAACGGGTTTCTGTGCAGTTGAATGGCTGCTAGTTAATTGTTAACCAGACAAGGGTCAGAAATAGGGGGATCGATACAGTACCCATAGTAAATACACCACAAACTACTCACACAAGGTTGTACGACACAACAGCTCATGACTTTACCACATAATGTTTTCAATGCACATACCTTTACCACTCATTCCTTTACAACCCATACCTTTACCAACACTATGTGTTTAGGATAACATTAAAATAACCATTACCCCACATACTTTGACCATGCACACATACCACACAAACCTTTACCACATACTTTTCTTTATAAAGGAAAAATATAAATAAATATGAAAAAAGGATTAAATGCTATTTACATAGGCAATTCAAATATATTTCCCATCATTTTTAAATAAAAACACGTGTAAGCGCCACAATACAACACAATGCAACACATCACAACACTATGCAAATGGATTAAACATCATTCTAATACTACACAAAATTCTAACTCCAACCACTTGCATTACTAAACAACCTGTGACTCAGGGCCTCATTATGATGGTGGTGGGACTACCACTGTCAGGCTGTTGATGGCGTCCCCACCACAGTCGGACCATGCTTGTCAACCCGCTACATAATGATGGCCGGCAGATGGAGGGCGGTTGGAGAGACCAAACAGCCATGGATCCAACGGGCTCTAGGAGACCGTCTGACTGTCGGATGGACAGTAATCCCTACAAGAGGGGCACCGCCGTAGGGTTTACAATGTCCCTTTAGGCTGGCTGTTTCATGGCGATTAACCTGCCATGACATTTCATGGTGGTTAACCTGCAATAAAAAGGTAGGCAGAAAGGGACTTGAGGGCCTGTAGTGGGCCTCCCTTCTCCTCTGGACCTCTGATATGGGCCCTGGGGGCATTTATGGTGCCCCCCTACATATCCTTGCACCATCTGGCAGGCACCACATGGTGCCTGCCACATAGTACAGGGATATGTATGTCAGATGAGTCTAATTTGTGTTGCGGCGTGTGCTGCACCTCTATTTCCAAAAGGATGGCGGTCGGATGAAAGTCAGATCGCCATCATAATGAGGCACTCTGTCCCCAACCAAGATGGTGGACAAATATTCTGAGGAAGGAAAAAACATGGTCATCAATTACTGACAAAATAATTATAGGTTTAGTCATGCTTATGTTCACAGAAAAACAGATTACAACAGTTATTTTCCAGCAAAATATGGTTAACCCCTTAAAATGATATAAAACAGGCAGTCACCATTTTGTATTTAGTGATTCACTGTCTTCTTAAGTGACCATAATCACCGGAGAGAGGAGAAGAATTTCTGTGAGAGTCTGCTTGAAACCCTGCCATCTAACTGTCAAAGTAAATATATCTAACATCATTAATACATGTAAATCTATCATAATTTATGAAAACGAATTAAATGTAATACCAATTTCTTTTTAACATTTTGAGACATCTATTCTGCACAACAACATTTTTCCCACATCTAGTTCATTTACCAACCATTACAAATTTGCTGTTAATGTAAGTTAAATGAAATGTTTTGCTTTCATTTTTACTACCTCATTGAAAAAATTGTAGAGCAAACACTAGGGTTTGATTTTCTATTCTTTTTTTCAATCAGTGCCTAGTAGGACCTCCACCATTTTGTAATTAGTGCTACACTGTCTTCTGAAATAACCACAAGCACCCTAGACAGGAGAAGTATTTCTGTGAGAATATGTTCAAATCCCTGCCATCTATCTGTCAATGTTAAATTAAACAGTGACTAGGGCATTATTTCCAATTCTTTTGTCAAATTAGTGCCTATTATTGTACCTCCACCAATTGCCTACTCGGGGAGGTTGCTGGACAGTGACTGTGGGGCAGATTTAGTACTTTAACTGTACCAAGTGCCTGGTCAGGGAAGGTGCTGGACCGTGACTGGGTAGTAGATTTACTATTCTAACTCCACCAGTTGCTTAGTGGGGGAAGGTGCTGGACAGTGACTGGGGGCAAGTTTACTCTTCTAACTCTGCCAGGTGTCTAGTTGGGGAAGGTGCTGGACAGTGACTGGGAGGCAAATGTACTATTCCAACTCCGCCCGGGCCTAGAAAGGGAAGGTGCTGGGCAGTGACTGGGGAAACGTTTACTATTCTAATCCCAGGCAAGGCACCAGGTGTCTAGTCTGTGATGGTGCTGGAAATCGACTGGGTAAGATATCCTATTCTAACCCCACCAAGGGGCAGATATATCAAGTGTGTTGCATGTCGCAAATGCTGCGAATCGCATTTTCGCAGCGTTTACGACATCAAAAAGTGCAATTGGCATGTATTAAAGAAATCGCATCGCATAATAAGAATTCGCATTTTTTGCAAATTCTTAGTGTGCGAGAAGTGTTTATTCGCAGAATAAATAGCGATTTCCAATTTTGCATGTCCCTAAGTTAGCGAAAATCGCAATTAAGAAATCGCAAGCTAAGAAATCACAGCAGTATGTAAGATAATATCGCAAATAGCGATTTCTCAAAAATCGCATTTTAAGAAATCGCTATTAACACCAAGTAGAAGCAGGTGGTAAAAAAAATATATAAAAAGGCTCCCAGAATGCATCCTCTTACTTTTCAAAATGGCGGGACTGTACCTGATTGCCAGGAGGCTGCGCATTCAAGCTTTTGCCCAGAGAAGACAAAGACAGGAGAGAATCTTCAGATTACGCATTACGCTGTTCCAGCAGACTCAGGAGGAGATATATGAAAAATACAGACTACATCCTCACACCATTCTTGACCTGATAAATGAATTGGAACCTTTTTTGGCACATCCAACAGGCAGAACACAATCAATACCAACACATGTGCAGGTATTGTGCTCACTGCACCTTTTGGCTTCTGGCTCTTTTCAAACTGTAATTGCAGAGGTTGGTGGAGTGTCACAGAGTGCCCTATCACGTTTCTTTCATGTATTCATGGACGCAATGCTAAGGAGACTACAACATCATATATATTTCTCCAATACACAACAAGCCATACAGGAAACAAAGTTGGATTTCTATCAAATTGCAAGATTTCCACATGTGATTGGATGCATTGATGGAACCCATATTGCCATCACTCCACCTGCAGCCATTGAATATGTATTCCGGAATAGAAAAAGCTACCACTCGCTAAACATCCAGATCATATGCAATGCCAAATGCATTATCAATGACATTGTAGCCAAGTTTCCAGGGAGTACACATGACTCTTTCATCTTCAGACATAGCGCAATTCATAGACGTCTTAGTGCTGGTCAGTTTGGAGATGGATACCTGCTAGGTCAGTAACACTCATACAAACATCCATCCATCCACCCATCAAAATGAAATGGAACATACAGTTACTTTTTCCTCTCTTATTTGCAGGTGATAGTGCCTACGCAGTGCGTGATTTCATACTTACCCCATACTTGAATCCTGCAAATGCAAGTGAAAGACGGTACAACAGGGCACACCGGTCCACACGTGGGGTAATTGAACGTACATTTGGAATATTGAAAAGCCGTCTCAGATGCATACACAAAAGTGGAGGTGCATTGCAATACAATCCAGAGACATGTTGCAAAATTGTGACAGCATGTGCAATGCTGCACAACATGGCAATTCGCAAAGGCACAGAAATTGAAGTGAGTGACTCTGACTCATCTGATGATGATGATAACCCTCCACCAAGAATGGCAGTGGCAGGAGTAGGAGCCAAGGCTGGCCGTCAAAGAAGGACAGAGATTACACAAAATTATTTTTAGGTAAGAAAAAACTAAACACAAAATCAAGTTTGCAATTGTTCTTTTAATTCACAACATGCAAACTGTAGTACTATCTGTTTGAAACATGTCTTTTTTGTTAAATGAAATATCCATACGTGGTAAAGAAAAGAAAACAGTTTCTCAATGCATTTCTGCTGCATGGGTCATTAATCATAGTCATTTTTTGCGCTAGGGGCTGAAAGCATGTTGCTCCTGTGAAGGCATGGCCTCTTGCTCAGGTCCGGTAGTGGAATGCCTTCCACTTCTGCGTTGGACCATTATGTTAGTTGGGGTAGGGTTTCTACTACTCCTACTGGAGTTGTCCTCACTTTCTCCAGAGCATAGGAGAGTGCTTTCACCTGAGTTGGTGGTTTGCATGCTTTCCAAGACCGATGTCATTTTGTCCACACTCTTTGCCATTTCCCGTGTGCAGTCACTTAATTCTCGCTGCATGTTGATGCTGCGCCTTGTAAAAATGCTTGTGACTGCACAAAGCCTGTTGATAGCCTTGGTGTATGTATGCATTCTGTCTTGCACAGCCTTTGCAGCCCTGTTACATGCTTTTTCAGTTTTGACCAGTGTCAGGCAGAGTTTGTCAATTGAAGCAGCCATGCCTTCCTGATTTTTGTTAGATATCAGAAGCTGCCTATTTATTGATCGCAGTACCTTGTGTTGCAGGCGCTGCACCTGAAGCATGTCCTGCTCACGGCCTACGAACACTGTGCCTCCTTCACCTTGTCCTCTGTTGCTCCCACATGCCTCCAGACGGAATGAGCATGCCCTCCTTGGAGTTTGGGATTGCTGTTGTGAGTCCTGAGAGGACACTGTAACTGTCTCATGGGGGACTGATTCAACTTCAGAATTTTCTTCTACTCCCATTGGTTCCAGAGGTGCAACACGTCTGCGCTTCCTGTGTATGTTCAAATTGGGGACAGGGGCATCAATGACTTCATCCTCATTTTCAGACGTCACATGAGGAGGAGAATTTCCAATAACACTTTCTGGCCTGGATTCTCTTGTCTGTTCTGTGGATGTAGAGTGTGAAATCCAAGGTAATTTTGCCACCATTTCGAAGCTGTTTTTAATATTTTCATGCATGTGCACTAGCGCGCTGCTGTAGCGCATTTGCGTGTGATTACTCTGCTCCACCGAGCAGTTTTTAATATTTTTTTCAGCCGTATTCTTGGGGTTTAATTTAGAGGGGACCACTCACCTGCACCATAATAGCAATCTACACCGCTGTTTGGCGGGCCTGGGTTCCGGGTGACGACTTTGGGTGGGTGACATCTTGGGGGAGAAAGGGTCATGTTCGGCCGCCATTTTGGTCGGCACTCTAGCTGCAGCGGGACGCGCCTGCGCTTTGACGCTATATAAAGCCGCCAATGCTAACGCACAGCGTTTGCGCGCAGCGTGCGTGCCATAGGCGCGCCGGAGGCTCACCAGAGGCGAGCCCATCTGCGCCCATCCGCGACCAGTCGTGGCCTGGGGCCAGAACCCCTGGTCCCCGCCGGCTGTATACTAGAAGTGAGTTGTTGGATGTAAATCAGGGGTGTTTGTATCTTAGCCAGATATGCATAGATAAACTTAGTCAGGAGGGTTTGTTGAAACGTCATGGCATCAATTCTGGTTCTAACTCTGACTGCCAGGCACAAGGTTTATGCTACCGTCTTTTAAACACGCGCTCTTTACAGAAGCACAACCTGGAAGTGTTCTCCCTACTACAGGATGGAGAGTTAGATTTCCTGGGTATCACGGAAACGTGGTTAGAGGACTCTTCAGTGCCAGATTTGGTAGCCTCTATGCCGACTAATTTTTCATCATTTTGCCTCAACAGAGCAGGCACCATGAGAGGGGGGGGAGTGGCCCTTTTATATAGTACACGCCTGAGGGGCGAAATACTTTTTGCTGAAAACCTGGGAGGGGCCGAGGTCCTGGGCGTTAAGCTCGGGCTAGGGATGGACTGCTGGATTATTCTGCTAGTCTACCGACCCCCCTGGTCGTTGCCGGTTTTCCCGGATCTATTCCTGGAATTGGTCCAGGATGTTCGATCTCGATATAACAACGTAGTCATCATGGGTGACTTAAATTTCCATTGGGATAAGTCCCCAAGGGTAGGCCAAGCTAACCAGATAGATGAGGCGCTCAGGTCCTTTGGTTTGGCTCAGAGGGTAATGGGCCCTACACATGAGAAGGGCCATACTCTGGATCTCATCTGGATTACAATCCCAGAACATGGCCGGGATCATGGCCCAGCAGAGGCACAGCCTTGTGCTTGGTCTGACCATTACTTGGTGAAAGGTAGGATATTGGCTGACGAACAGAGGGGGAAGCCCGGAGTAGGATGGAAGGTCGTGAGGAAATGGAAGCATATAGATGGGGATGACATGGTAGCTCACCTCCTAGCTCGTCCTCAGATTAATAAGACGGATCAGAATCCAGACATCATGTATAAAGATCTAACAGATAAACTAAATAGGGTAGTGGATCTCGTGGCACCAGCTCGACGAATGAAGCTGATAGACAGAGGAGCAGGGGCCCCGTGGTATAATGAATCCCTTAGGGGAAAAAAGAGGGCACTACGTAAAGCGGAGAGAGCATGGCGGAAGGGCAATAGCCTTAATGCACGGAATTTGTACGTGCAGGAGCTCGCCTCCTACAAACAGGCGATCTTGATAAGGAAAGCCGAGTTTTATGAGGACAGGATCTCCAGAGCCCCGGATCCACAGAAAGAAATTTTTAAGGTCCTTACCGAACTCAGGAAAAACAAGGAGCAGAGTCCTGAGTTTAAGCAAGAAGACTGCCAAAGATTCCAGGACTATTTCTCCAAAAAGATTGAAGATCTCTTAGCGGAAATTGCTACCACTCCAATTTTGGACTGCCCTTTGCAGACGGTCCCGGTCATCCATCCTGTTGATGACCCCTTGGTTACTCTGCCCTTGATTACAAAGGACAGATTGACAAATCTTGTGGGGCGGGTTAAATCTGGCTCTCGGGCCGACCCCTGTCCACCGGAGGTCTTCAAATTAGCCATGCCAGGTATCGAGAAAGATGTCTTAACTCTCCTTAATAGTTCCCTACAACTAGGTCAGGTCCCCCCCTCCTTCAAGGAGGCACGGTTGATCCCCCTGCTGAAAAAGTTGGGGGCAGACGTAAAGAACTTGAAGAACTTTAGGCCGATCTCTCAGCTTCCATTCTTGGCCAAAGTTCTAGAGCAGCATGTCCTTACGTTTCTTGCTGACCATCTGGAGAAAAATGGCCTACTCGAGCAAAACCAGGCTGGGTTCCGTGCGCATCACAGCACGGAGCTAGTGATGTTATCCATCTTAGATGAGCTACGGAACAGAGCTGACAAGAAACTTCCTGGGGCCCTGGTGCTATTAGACCTCTCCACGGCTTTTGACACCGTGTGTCATAGCCAACTGATGCTGCGGTTGAGGGACTCTGGCATCCAGGGTACAGCACTTGTATGGCTCTCCTCTTTTCTCCAAGGGAGAACTCAGAGAGTTCAATTGGCAGATCTATCTTCCACCACAGTGCCAATTACTTGTGGCGTACCACAAGGCTCTGCCCTCTCCCCTATTTTATTTAATGTTTATTTGCAACCCCTGATTTCGGCCCTTAACCAGATGGACTGCCAAGCTTATAACTATGCCGACGATACCCAAATCGTCATACAAATGGAGGACTGTCCGGATGCACACGTAAGAATGCAGAACATCCTAAGATACACTACTAATTGGATGTCTCTGAATTCTTTGAAAATCAATCCGGATAAGACAGAGGTGTTGCCAATTACAATCACTGGCAACCCCTGGAATGATTGGTTCCGGCCAGTAGATCTTGGAACACCTCCAGAACCTGCAGTAGTAGTAAAAAGCCTGGGTATCTCCCTGGATGGTAGTCTGTCGATGCAAAGGCAAGTCTCTGGGGTGGTGGGCACTTGTGTAGGTTTGCTTCGACAACTCAGGAAAATCTCCTCACTCTTGTCCTTCACCTCCCTAAGACGAGCCGTTTCTGCCATGATCCTAGGGAGGATGGATTATGGAAATTCACTATATGCAGGGCTCCCACAAAAACAGTTGAACCGCCTGCAGATTGTCATAAATGATGCGGCCAGGTTGATTTTTAAGAAACCTCGGAGATCGCATGCTTCCCCTCTATTGCGTGATCTCCATTGGCTACCGGTCAAACAAAGGGTTCTGGTCAAAGGGCTTTGCATCACGCATAAAGCCCTGTATGGAAAAGCGCCAAGCTACATCAAAGCCCGTCTGGCCTCGTACAAACCTGGCAGACGGCTGCGCTCTACAGATGCTTCCCTGCTAGTCCAACCGCGCTATAAATTATCCACCCTTGGTGGACGCGCTTTTTCTAACATCTTCCCAGCTGTTTGGAATAACTTACCCACTGAATTGCGCAAAGAACCCAACCTGTCGCCGTTTCGAAAGAAATTAAAAACAGTGCTTTTTCAGCAAGCGTGGGGTGTGCTGTAAATTTTGATTATCAGCTGTAGAACTTGGTTGGCATTTTACCTGGAAAAGCGCTTAGAGACCCCGGGGTGATTACGCGCTATATAAATTAAATAAATAAATAAATAAATAAATAAATATGAATTTGTATTTCTTTACAATTAAATGATTTCATTGCAGACTACAACTTGTACTACACCGCTTCAGCATGCCAAAGTACTACTTGGTAAAATGACATGTGTTACTATGATGAGTGTTACAATCTCAATAGGACTACAACTCCCACAATGCATTGCTCAATTCTGGTTTCACAGTGTAAGTGGACTACTATTTATCTGACTATGAGTTTCTGCACAGCACACACACACATTCTTTACTAAGCATGGGCGGATTTTGCGGATCCACGATTCGCGTATTTGCGTATTCACGGATCGTGGATCCGCAAAATCCGCGGATTTTGCGGATTTGCGTATCTGCGGATTTGGGGCGGGGCTTCCACACTGCACATGCCTCTTGTGTGGGTAAAAGGGCTCATCTGCCAAGCATAAACTGAATATGTTTGTTCCAAGCTTTCCAAATGTAAAACTGCCACGCGCTAGACACGTTGACCCGTGCACATGTCACTCTTTCAATATAAATGGAAGAAATATAAAAAAAAACAATTGCGGTGGCCATTTTTGGTTTCTCGTAAATGAATGCCATTAATTTTAAATACTTATATGTCTCTGAAAAAGCAGGTAAAATTGGCGAAAGGGCTCTTTTTCACGTGCAGCAGTATAGTTGTGTCATAAATCTGACTTTAGAGGGAACCTTTGACTACTGCACATATAAGGCACTTTGTGCAGATATAGAATTGTAGGCCAGTAAATAATAACTAGATTGAGGGCTTTCCTGTGACGTCATTAGTGACAGTGAAACTCGAGTTGCCTTTAACATTGGTATCCCCAAGATGGAAAGCATTTCCTAGTTGTGCTCCGCTCCTGGACAATTAAATACTGCATTTGCCTCACCGGTCTCACTTGTAGGTAGGTCCCTTCCACACACCCCTCAGCTGTCTATTCAGACCAACAAAGAAAGGGTTGAGCAGAGTTGATGTGGGCACCCTAAGTCAGACCCAGCATCACAGCTGATTTTCGACGGTAGATTTGTGAAGAAGGCACACCAGCCTCGATGACGAGCACGATTGTTTTTTGGGCTGACGAATGAGTCACTGCATTTGAGCTTCAACTAGTTCCAGCGACCATGTGTGTGTTACTATGCAATCACCCCGAGGGGTGCAGGGGTCCCTTCAGCTGCCTGGCCACAGGAACAGCACGAGGATTGCGCTCCTGAAAGTCAAGGATGCAAAGGCCTCTATGCAGCATCACAGCTGATTTTCGACGGTAGATTTGGGAAGAAGGCACACCTGCCTCGACGACGCTCACAATTTTTTTTGGGCAGATGAATGAGTCACTGCATTTGAGCTTCAGCTAGTTTCAGCGACCATGTGTGTGTTATACATATTTTACGATGGCGCCGGCAAGCTGCCAGCGCCATCCTAAAATAGTTACTAAATTAGCTTCAACAGGAAGCTCTAATAGATAAAATACAGCAGGTGCTCGAGCACCTGCTTTATTTTATCTATTAGAGCTTCCTGTTGAAGCTAACTTAGTAACTATTTTAGGATGGCGCTGGCAGCTTGCCGGCGCCATCGTAAAATCGTTACAACAGGCCAGCAAGGCTTGAACTTTTGCCCCCGGAATCCGCCGCTCGCGGATTTGCGAATTCGCGGTAAATTCGCGGGAGTTTGCGGATCGCGAATTTACCGAAAATTCGCAAAATCCGCGAGCGTAACGGATTTTGCACCCATGCTTATTCTTTACACACATACATGGATGCAATTTGCATTCATCTTACCTTGTGTAGTTGCTGTGGGTTCAGAGCTGTCAATGGTAGCCACTCCACTCACACTCTCAGATAATAGCGTGGGTTCTATCAGTTCCTCATGGGGTGTTGGTTGGTCCACAGCAGAAGTTCCACCACCTGTTTTCTTTGCCTCTTTAATTCTGTCAGCAAGTCTCTCCTTAGATCTGAGTCTCATATCGTACCACCTTTTTTTAATTTCATCAATGTAGCGAGTGGTGACTCCAACTGAGTTAACTTTTTCCTGGATCTCCAGCCAGATTTTCCTTTTCCTAGAGTCAGGCACTTTCAGTGCTTTTTTGCCAAACAGGTCCTCATGGTTACACACCATTTCTTCAATGAGCACCTCTTGCTCCTTTTCTGAAAACTTCTGCTTTCTTTTCCTCTTCTCCAAAACAATTTCCTCCTGTGCCTTCTGTGACTCCATTGCTCTCCAAACAGGTCTGCTCTGCCTCAGCACACTCTTCCAACTGCCACTGGGTGTGGTTCTGTGTAGCAGGTGCAAGCAATCACTGGATCTTCCTGGTTGTGATGTCATCAGGCTGTTCCTGCATTGCATGATTCCCGTTTTTGCGATTTCTTAAATTGCGAAATTCGCAAATTTAGGAATCGCAAGATTATCGCAATAAATTCTGCGATTTTTATGGAATCACACATTTCTCGCAGAATTCTTCATACATCCCATTTTGCGATTCCGAAATTGCGATTCACTAAAAATCGCAATTTCGGACTCGCAAAATGGAATCTTGATACATCTGCCGTGCCTAGACTGGGAAGGCGCCTGCCAGTGGCTGAGCGGCAGATTTACCATTCTTATCCCTCCATGTGCCTATTCGGGGATGGTGATGGGCAGTGACTGGGGGGCAGCGTTACCATTCTAACCCCACAAAGTGCATTGTCAGGGAAGGTGCTGGACAGAGACTTCGAGGCAGATTTACTACTCTAACCTCTTCAAGTGCCTAGTTGGGAAAGGTGCTGGCCGGTGACTGGGGCAGCAGATTTACTATTCTAACCCCACCAAGTGCCTATTCAGGGATTGGCTGCATTCTCCAATCAGCTGCTCCCAGCTAATCGCCCACACCGGCTAAATACCGGTGCCTCGACTGCCACGCAACAGACGCGCCGGACAAGAGACAGAGGCTGACTGCTTGAAGGAGTAGCGCCTGGTAAAGGCTCCCTCCACTGTTACCTCGCCGTTTTAAAACCACTTTACTTTGTTGGAAAAGGCACAGATGTTAATTGTGTATGACTTGTTTTAAATCTGTCACAGTACTCACGTCCACTCACTGCATCCTGTGCACTAGGTCCCCGGTCCACCGCCAATTTTTTGGATTGCATGGAGGGACCGGAACGTGCCCCCGGAAGTGATTACTACTTCCACTTACTTTTGCCAATCAGCTGCTCCCAGATGATCGCCCACATCGGCTAAATACCAATGCCTCTTATTCCGCGCAGCGGGCGCGCCGCCGGAGCGCCGAAGGCACCCCAAAGGCAAGCCTGTATGCGCCCATCCGCGCTGGCCGGGACCAGGGTCCAGTCCCCCTGGATCAATTGTGGGACAAATAACATACACAAGGCACCAACTTATTGCAATCCGGAAGCCTGAAAATGAGCTCTGTAGGCACTGCATTTCCCTGTCATCTAGGTATCACACTTGCCCTAATTGCACATTCCGAATCCAGACACTAGAGCTGGGTTCCGCTGATAAAGGAAATAACCCGGAGTTAAAGCTACTCCTAATAAATTGAAGGTCAATGCCAAAGCACCACATGGAAATTAACATCTTACTCATTGAAGAGGAGCCTGAGGCTCTCTTTCTGACAGAAACATGGCTGAACAAAGACTCAGACCCAGACGTTGTACAAGCTCTTCCACTAGGATATCATATACTGAGGAACGACAGAAATTCAGGGAAGGGAGGAGGGATAGCCATCATTCTTAAAGACCACATAAAAGGGCGCATTGAACCTGATATAATACAGGACTGTGAGAGCATGGGCATTGCACTCACCCTCACACCTACCTACTCACTATCAGGAATCCTAATATATAGACCCTCCGGCCCTTGCGGAATGTTCACGGAATCCCTCACCAACATAGCATCTTCTAGGGCTAATACAGCTGCCAATGTCACTATCCTAGGAGACCTAAATCTGCATCTAGAGGATCCTATGAAAGGCGAGGCATGCAGCCTTATACAAAACCTACAAGCACTACAACTTCGTCAGAATGTAACCAGCCTTACCCATAATAAATGCCACACACTGGACCCAGTTCTTCCTTTTGGAGCTAAGATAGTCACATACGCTGATGACACCCAATTGGTGGTAGCCCTCACCCACCCAGAAAGGAGCTCTATTGACCTGGAAACCTGCCTGGAGCAGGTGGCCACCTGGATAGACCAATCCTACTTCAGGCTTAACGGGGACAAAATGGAGCTAATGATCCTCGGAAACAAAGCAGAGGAACATTCAAATATAAGTTGGCCCAAAGATAAGATCAAAAGCTTAGGAATCCGGCTCAACAGCTCTCTCAAACTTGACCACCAAGCGGTACAAGTAGCAGCCACCTGCTTTGGCTTCCTAAGGCAACTAAGAAAGATACTACCATTACTCCCGGAAACAGCATGCAGAACCATGGTACAATCGCTGATTCTTCCCCGGCTGGATTATTGTAACTCATTATACCTAGGAACTCCTAACACCACGATAAGGAAGCTACAAGTAGTACAGAACTCCGCGGCCAGACTACTACACAAAATCCCCGGAAAACAATCAGTAATAGCAGCATTAAAAGCACTTCACTGGCTGCCCATAGCAGAACACATAAGGTTTAAATCCCTCTGTATTGCTCACAAGACGCTCTGGGGCACAGGCCCAAAAATCAATCACTCTCTCTTAACGTTCCACCAACCTATGCGTAATCTAAGATCTGCCAACCTCTTTCAAGCCAGGGTACCAAAAGAGGAGGGTACGTTCAGGTGGATGCATGTTTTCCTACAATGCCTCCATTCATATGGAATTCTCTCCCGCCCTAGCTTAGATTCACACGACATCACCTCACATTCAGGAAATGACTAAAACGTGGTTATTCCAGAACTTGCAGTAAAGACTCTATACTGTCCATGTGCGCAGCGTTGTGATGCCTAAGGGTAGCCATGCGCTTAACAAGAATTTATTAATAATAATAATAGTGACTTGGGGCCAGATTTACTATTTTAAGTCTGCCTAATCAATGAAGGAGCTGGACAGAGACAAGGAGGTAACTATATAAACTACTTTTCCTCTTTTTAGACTATTACAAAGTGAAACAAATTAAAGAAAGCGAAGAACCATCCAACAAGAAATATGATAAATGAAAACATCCATCCAACATACAAAACGGCACCATAAGTAGGATTTTAAAAACTACAGTGTTAACACATATATAACTCAAAAATAGATGCAGTGAAGCAAGAACAAATCAACAATATTATATGAATGTCTTTCAGACCATAGAGAAACTGCAAAGAAGCAAAGTCAACAATGCATCAGAAATCCTCTATAAATTCCGGAATAACATCCCAAAAAGCCTAATGCCTAAAACACAAGGAACAATAAAACATGTACATGTTTTCACACTAAACATAAATATAGTTTCATAATGACATTCTAATTTCAAAACAGAAAATTACCATAAAAATATTTTTCCAACATTCCAAATCCTTACGTTTTTTTTTCTCTCCATAGATTCCAAGAACAAATCTAACGATATATTTGTTATCTTTATAGGAACAAACCAAAAAAAATTAAAAATATACAATAACATTAGATAATACTTATATGAATTTTTTTCTGTTTCTTTTCGGAGTTTTAAAAAATGTAAAATGCACATCAAGCCAGCTCTGTTCCCTTAAACAAGAATAACGGACTTCTGGAATATTGTGTGTATATATATATTTTAAGGAAAAGTAAACTGAGCCCAGGAGGTGTGTTGAATATTTCTCATCCTGTTGCAAAGCAGAGCAGTTATCCTTAGTGACACAGTGGAAAGAATCACTGAGCATAACCACTATACCTCTATAATGGAGATTGAAGCTAGAGAAAATATTCAACAAATTAAGTCACTTCCAGCTACTTCCCATGAATCCTGTGGCTCAGTTTTGAGGAAGATACCCAAAACATCCCCATGCATGTTGTCAGTCGTATGCCTACACTCACAAATTTAAGAAGAATAGTACATGACAAAACCAGATGAGTAATCCCCAAAGAGTAACCCCTCAAACCCAGTCTGATATTAACATTCCCCTCTGATTTAACAGAATCCTTCAATCATGAACCATTTCTTCTTTATGATCACCAGAACCCTAAAAAATGATTACTAATCTTTAGTACAGAACATAACACAGGAACCCTAGAAAATAGTGAACATTGGATAATGGATGGAACTTTTAAATCCTCTCTGCATCCAGTCAGACAAGTGTATAGTGTTCGTGTAAACATTAACAACACATCAATCCTGTTAATTTATGGTTTAATGCCTGACAAACAATCCTTAATTTACACTGTTTTGAACAATTGTAAAATCTCAAATAATAAATAAAAGTCCAGGAAACATCATAATTGATTTTGAATTACAGATTATTAAAACTATGTCTAAAATGTACCCTAACGCCCAAATTCATGGTGTTTTTCCCTTTTCCTAGGAATATTGGCAAGAAATTGAAAACACATCCTTAAATAAGGATTATATGTCAAACAGTAAACTTTAATATGTACTCAGAAGACTCATTGCATTGTGTTTTGTACCTCCTGAGCGTGTGGATAACTTCTACACTTTAATTGTGCAACTGGATTTTTTTTTCACAAAAGTAGGAAATATTGACCCCACTTCTAAATTATTTTTGGGCTTACCTCTAAACTACTTCAAAGACACATAGATTGGCCATCTAAGCATGTTGGGTCACAGAAGTAAACAAACTGCTTAGAGGTAGGTGCAAAAGTAACAATGCGATAGAAGGAGGGCATAATTCTGGTTAAGTTACCAAAACCTCCATAATTTCTTGGAAATTTTGAAAAAAGAGCAAGGTTTTGAGTAATAAAAATGGCACAATCATTGTCTGGTACTCTGAATCCTTGACTAACCAAAAAAAGTAAAGACATGGCAGAAAGACTATTGGCCAAAATTCAACAATTTCCATTGTTGGGAGCTTCAGATTACCAAGATATTGTGTCCATTTTGCACTACTAATACCTATTAATATTTTCAACAATTACACTCCTGTTTTGACCAAATAACTAAATTCAATTGATGTTCTGAAAATTACTTTTAAAAAGATTTGGCTCCTCCTACCTGTAGTAGTCTACATTCTTCAACTCTAGGTGTTTTAAGAAATCACTCATCAAGAGTCACAGGTAATACAAAAAGTTTGCATCAATCCAAATCCCCCCAAAATATTTTTTTTTATCACATTTTTATGTTGCCATCTTTGAAACTCAAGAATATGAAAAAACCACCTTGACTGAAAAAGCTTTTTTTTTACAAAATAAAAACCAAAAATATTTCCAAAACACTTTTATGGAAAGAAATATAATCCAGAAATCCAGTTTTTTCTTCCAATGTGTTGACTTCCTATTCCAACTTTCAGCACCCAAAAAAAAACAAATTGACTTCAAAGGGAACCTGTATTCCGACTGACAACCCAGGTTCCCATTGAAAAAAGGGGGGTTGCAGAAAACCTTGCGCCCTGTGGTGGGCAACCGATGATGCCTGCCACACTGTGCATGGTTGGAAAGAGGGGTGCCATGGGTTCCCCAACGGGCCCCAACATGAGGCATCCAAGTGAAGGGGGACCTGCTACGGGCCCCCAAAGATAGTTTCCAACAGCCATTCCATGTCGGACAGACCGATTCGGAAAGGCTGTCTGAAATTGACATCGTAATACGTCGGTCAGAAACGCGGTCCATAGAGCTGTACGACTTGGCTCCGACCGACTTGGATTCTCCGAATGCCGATAGGAACTGTTTCGGAATGCCGAATGATTATCTTCCATCATAATCGGTCAGTCAAAAATGTTTTGGAGTCGGTCGGAAACATGGGTTCTGACACGGTTACGAAAATCTGAATGCCACTCAGAGCCTTTGGACCGAGGCCCGAAGTTGTAATACAGCCTTCGGACCACCGGTGCTCACTGCCTCTGCTGGGCCACCCCAGGGTTTGGCAGTCAACGGACCGACAAACTCGGAATTGTGCCCTGTGTCACTATAAGAATAGGTTCTTGTACAATCCATTATCAAAAGGTCTTATTGGTGTTTGGCCATATTGTTTCTATGACTACTGAGCACAACCAATTACATTTCAATATTGTTTTTGGCAATTATATTATTTTCCTTAATCACTATTTATATGGAAGCCTATGCTAATTTGGGACTTAGGAAGATAGAGGGCCAAATTCACACAGCACAAGTTTTCAAAGCTGAAAATTCATGACCATAATACTCGTCCTGTGCTTGGAAAAGATGCCCCACTTTTAATGGATTCATGAAGAATATCAGCAGTATTCAGGGAAGTTCACTATATTTGTATCTCTTCTTGAGTATTTCACAGCATTTTCTCATTTCGTCATCCTGAAGAATTCTGCATTAGTAAATAATGGTGAAACATTCATGAGCCTGATACTCTCTTTTCAATTCTCCATCCATAACAGTACTTTATTAACAAATAAATAAATAAATATGTTTTGCTGTGGCACTATGTGTGCCCCCAGTCTGCATGCACCCCCTTTCCTGCACAGCATGGACTGCACAGTCCATGCGGTTCAGGAATGGGCTTTGGCATTCCCATTGTGGTGCCTTTTTAATAGGCACAACCGTGGGAACGCCAAAGGACCGCCGACCAGACCATGAGAAAACTTGTAGTCTGGTGGATGGCCGGCATTGAGGTTTGGGGGTGTGAGAGCGGGGTGGTGGCATGCCACCCTGCTCCCACGCCACCAAACTCACAATCAGGCCCTTACTTTGATGCCAATCCAACTTTTGTATTTTCGCAAAGGAAAAAATATTTTTCCTCATGTAGAAACCCTATCCCTGACAACCTACCAATCTTGCAGGTGATCCATACCCATTCCTACCCTGTTAAGGGGAGATCTCTAACCATTTTGAGTGTGAAAATGGGCTGAAGAAACTTTTGGGGCTGCCTGAAAACTAACATTTTAGTGAGTGTGCATCATGATCACTTCCTATCATATCTCCTGCCTGGAACACCAATTCTTCACTCACTATAAAAGTTTGACTTCCATGTAATATCAAACTTACTGGGATACATTTACATATATGTAAATCAGTTCACAAGTGCAAATTCATATTTCATTTTCACTGAATTGAAAAGTTGAATTTGCAAATATAGACCAAGTCATATGTTTGTGTCAACTGAACACCTATAACTGGGTTTGTAAATCGGCCCAGTAAATAATTCAAGTAAATATGTTCTACATTTTATTCAGGCACTGAGCAATGAGGCCACAAGCAACTTCTGATCCGTTGCTAGAAGATGATTTAATGGTTAGGGCCTGTTACTCCTAAATAACTGGGGGGCATATTATCAAGTCAGGCGATAACATTATCGAAGTTTTAGCAGCAGAAAAGTCCAATTGATGGCCGCTGAGGGTTTCAGCGAGTAAGTCGCACATTTTCACTTCTCCCTGCCACAGGCCAAATGGTTGACTGAATCAATGCTGGAACCTGGTTTGGGAAGCAGTACTTGGCAGCATAGCACACAGCTTCATTGCAACAGGAGTTGCAGGAAAGACGCCGGATTCCTATCTCAGGAATTAAGTTTAACAAAACGGATCGCCCTGAAGCTTTGGAGAAATATTACAGCAAGTACCAAGCTGTTTTTGAAATCTTGGTTCAGAATGCCAACGAGGCTGCAACGAGTGCAGGATGCAAAAGACGGCAGAGGAAATAAAAGCGGGAAGCCCGGTGAAACTGAATCTATCAAAGCCCCTAATGCTAAAGAGAAAGCCAAGACGGATATGAAGCAAGACACAAAACATGATACAAAGATGGATATAAAAGTATCACAGAACGCGGCTCACAAAGCCGGTGCTATTCCCAAAAAGCCAACTCTGAAGAAACCGGGCGGTGACAACCCAGCCTCGGTTAAGGATAGCGGAAACACCAAGATGACGAAAGAGAGTGCTATGCGCCAGCTTTCAGTGACGGAAAGTTTCTCAAATATACCTTCGAATCCGGGCGGGATCTGCAGCGGTAAGATTGTATCCGTGTCCGATGCTGGTCCAGTACCTGCTGCTACAGTTGCCGCGGAAGCTAAAGGAGTTGTGAATCCTGTCAGCGAGGTCCGTGGGCTGACACCGGTAGCGGGAGAGAAGGCAGTGAAGGGCGCCAGCGCGGGCGCTGGGATAGCGGTAACCAAGCAACAGGGAGAAAGACCCGCTGCAGGGAAGCCGGCTGGGGCGATGCCTGCATCCACTGTTAGCGCTGCTGCCAGACAGGTGATTGAGAGAGATGCAGAGGGTGAGAGTACTGCAGTGGCCACTTCTGCACAGCTCTCAAGCAAAATGGGCCCAGGAGAACATCTTACACTGCATAAGGTTGCTAATGAAGTGCTTGAGGTTAACGCTTTGAATGCGCAATTATCAGATAAAGATAGCGGCTTGACAATATCCATGGAGTGCGATGAAGGATTAGCGAGTGGTTTGATAACAGTGGACACTGCACAAGCAATCCCCCCGCTATGGGAGAATGAAGTAGAAATAAACTTGGAAAGAGAAGGAGGGAAATCAGGCGGTGAATCATCAGCTTCTACCTCCCACTCCACTGAATTGCATTTTATATCTGAGGCAGCCTCCGAGAGGTTCTACTCGGTAGAAGAAGACTCCCAGTCACATTCGCCTCCTACTGGAGAGAGTTCTGATGAATCAACTGGGGGAGATACAGGTAGTAGCTCTCCGGTTCAGAAATATACTCAAAAAAAACGTCTATCCAGAAGAAAACCATCTTCAGCAAGCAGCACTACAGACCCCACTAAAAAACTAGCCTGGGATTACTCTACTACCACATTCTCCTTTTTAGAGCAGGATAGCCCGGCTACAATGATTGGAGAGCAGGGTTCTTTGCAGCCCACACAACCACCTGTTACTCTGGATCTATTATTCAACACTCTGAAATTGATGCAATCCGAGGCTAGAGGGGAAAGTAGGAGAGCTAGGCATGAGGCTAGAAAGGTACAGAACAAATTGAGGAAGATAAGTCAAAGGCAGGACGAGATGGCGGAGAGGGTGGCACACGTAGAAGAAAGAACTGGGAAAGTGGAGGACGACCTGAGAGAGATTAAATCATATAAGGAAGAGCATCAGAAGGTTGCTGAAGATGTTAACTGGAAGCTCGAGGATTTTGAGAATAGACAGCGTCGAAATAACATCAGACTGCTAGGAATTGAAGAAGGACTGGAAGGAGGAGACATTAGATTGTTTGTGGTGAATTTGTTAAAAGGAGCTTTCCCAGAACTAACATCATGGCAATGGGAACATGAAATACAAAGAGCCCATCGCTTTCCGTTCTTTAAAAGAGGGCAGGAAGGGGCCCAAGGGGGTAAACCAAGGGCAATTTTGATCTTTGTTGGGAATTTCCTGCTAAGGCAGTTGATCTTAGATAAGGCCAAACCTGAGTCAAGAAAGTCTTTTAATAACGTGTCATTCTTTGCAAGGCCTGATTTTTGCCACGCTACGGTAGAGCGTAGATGGAGATTGAGGCAGCTGATTCCGAGTATACAATCTCTGGGTTCAGAAGCCTACCTTCTCTACCCAGCGAAGCTGAAAATAGTAACTAAAAGTCAGGTTAAGTTCTTTTTTTCTGAAATTAAAGCAAAGGCCTTTATGATTGAAGTTTTGGGGTATAAGGACAGTTAACCAGAATATAGTAACTGTTTATTTGAAATAGAGGGGGGTAGGAAGGCGGGGAGAAGTGGCGACTGCTGATTCTCTGGCGATCACACATAGGTCATGCTTGACCTATTTGCCTGTAGGGGAGGGTGGGGGTGGGTTAGGCTGGGGTGGAGAAGGGGGGGAACTCTAGAGGGGGGGGAAAAATGGCACACATCATTTGTGGTAGTGTATACACAGAGCTCTGGTAAAAAGATGGTATTGCTTTTAAGTATATGGTGGAACAAGGAAACAAAGAGAGTAAGAGGAAACTGGGAGAGTAGGACGGATAGGATGGATATAATTCTTGAAATTCTGAATGGCATGTAGAATTATGTCAATGAATGTGTGTGGCCTTAACGACCTCCAGAAGAGATTGAGGGTCTCTGCTTTCTGTAAGGCATTAAATCCAGATCTGATCTGTCTCCAAGAGACCCACGTTGAGGGAGGTAAAGGTTTTTTGTTAGGACAGCTGGGGTTCGAAGTATTAGCTTATACTACACAAGCTTCAAAAACACGAGGGGTGGCAATCTTGGGAAGGGGGAGAGAGTGTTTGGTGATTAGGAAGAAGGTAGATAAGTGGGGAAGATGGGTTATGGTGGAAGTAGTATTCAGAGGAGCTAGATTTACCTTGGTCTCAGTTTATGGCTCAACAGCCGATGAATCAGACATATTTGAATTTTTGGATCAGTAATTGACAACATGGGTGGATCCTATCGTATGTTGTGGGGATTTTAATATTAATCGACCAGCCAGTATAGAGCTTCAAAGGAATTTTGGTTATACTGGGCGTAAGAAGAGGGTACATAAGGCGATAGTAGATCTGGCTACACATAATGCTTTATCAGATGTATGGGCAAATTTGAATCCAATGAGTGATGGGGACACTTTTTTTTCAGCGCCCCATAGAATCACTGTTAGACTGGATTATTTTTTAATTTCTAATGTGCTGTTATCTAACGCATCTATTACAAAGTTACCACGTATGATGTCAGATCATAACCCGTTGCTATTGACATTGAATCTCAGTGGAATAAGCAGAAAGGTGTACAAATGGACATTTGAAAGAGCGCTGTTGAAAGACGAAAGCTACTGTAAGCATATGATGAAATGGATAACCGAATTTTGGCTTAATAATAAGGGGAGCACAAGTAGTGGTAATGTCTGGGATGCTTTTAAAGCAGGGATTAGAGGCGAAACGATTAGTTTTACATCTTTTCGACGGAAAGCTGAAAGAGAGAAGTCTGAACAACAGATGAACTCACTTTTGGCTGCAGAAGCAGAACTTAATAGATTGATTATAGCCGGGAGTCCACTGGATCAAAAAATATTAGAAATAATGATTTTAAAGAATGACATTGCTGAAATGGTTACAAATAGAACAGCCGTAAACTATCTCGCAAAGAAGGAACAGGTGTTTGAATATAGTGAGAAGGTGGGGCATATCCTCGCTGTTAGGACGAGGCAGAAAGCTAATGCTGGTGATATTAAAAGCATGGTAGATAACTTAGGAAATGTGATATTAGATTCGAATGGTATAAGGAATGAATTCTGGGAATACTATACGAACTTATATGACAGCGACAACAGGATGGGATCCGAGGAAATAAATAGGGAAACAAGAGATTATTTGGGAAATATACAGCTAGACACGCTGGAAATAGAAGATCAGACTAAGCTAGATTCCGATATAACATTAGAAGAAGTTGCATTAGCACTTTCGGAACTCCCATCTTCTAAAGCCGCAGGTCCAGATCTCATTCCAATTGAATTTTATAAAACATTTTTTTCCTCTATAAGTGCGGAGCTTTTAGATACTCTCTTACAAGCACAGAGAGAAGTCTCAGTTCCAGATTCATGGGGAGGCACGGAGATCATTGTCATTCTTAAAAAGGGCAAGCCTCCTACAACACCAGGGTCGTATAGACCAATTGCCCTTATGAACGCGGATGTGAAGTTATATTCTAAAATTCTGGCAACAAGGCTGTCTACCATTATTGAAAAACTAGTCGCACCAGAGCAACATGGATTCATTCCAGGAAAAGGCACCACTACACATGTTCGAACAGTAATCACTTGCTTTGATGCTATGGAGGTTATTGGCGGCCCGCTGGCAGCCATGTTCCTCGACGCCGAGAAGGCTTTTGACAGGGTGGCTTGGTTATACTTATGGGAAATAATGAAAGTATATGGTTTTGGCGATAAATTCATAAGGGCAATTCAGGTTTTATACAAGGCACCTACAGCTAGAATTAAAATTAATCGAGACTTAACGGCACCTGTACAAATTAAAAGAGGTACTAGGCAAGGTTGTCCTAGTTCTCCCCTTCTTTTCGCATTATATATGGATCCATATTTGCGTTATTTAAAAGCTAACCCGAATATTCCACCACTCATCTCGAATGGAGCGGAGGTTAACGTTCTAGCATATGCAGATGACGTTGCTATAATCACCCCAGATCCAGCCATAGCAGTGGAGGAGGTTGAGCGGGAGGCTAGTAAATTTGGAAGAATATCTGGGTATAAATTAAACAGCGCAAAGACACAAATCATCCAAAACACTGTGGTCTTATATAATGATGCTCGAGTGGTTCCCGCAGCAACATATTTAGGAGTGGAGATATCACCTAATCTGGACACAGTGGTAGGACGGAATATCTCTCCGTTAATTAAAGATGTAAGCACAGATTTGGCCAGAATTGATAAGCTTAAACTTTCGCTAGTAGGACGTACAAATGTAATAAAAATGATTATTCTTCCCAAATTCCTTTATTTTTTTCGCACTATTCCTCTTTTTTTTGAAACAATCTGGTTTAGTAAACTAGAATCAATACTTAATAAATTTATATGGTCTTATGGGAAAACGAGAAGGGCCTATAAGTTCATGACGCTACCAAGGGTTAGAGGAGGGTGGGGGGTCCCAGACTTCAGGCTATATTATTGGGCATCTGTACTACAATACACCCAGGGTTTGCTGGGGGCTGATAACCTAGAGGTGAATGTTAGATCTTGCTCGACAAGGGTATATTCTATTGTACTGGGGGCAGATGCCGCAAATGCTTTCCTAAATCACGCAGATTTCCTTTACTATAAGCATACACGATTTAAAACAGTTAAAGCTGCATATAACATCTGGATAGCAGTAGCAAAGAAATGCGGACTAGGAAGATACAATAGGTATACTAGATTGTACAGGAATAGAACACTACCCCCCTTGATATTTTCAGATTCTATAATGGCGGAATGGGATATGCAAGGCTTAAAAAGTATAGGGGATTTGATGGGAACGGATGGGAATATACTACAATTTTCAGATCTGATGGGTAAATATGGCATTACAAGAAATAGTTTTTTTAAGTATTTGCAAATCAGGAGCTTTTTGGGTAAGAAAAAGGGGGGAGAATCCGGATTTCGGAAGAGTAACCTTATGGAATCTCTAGCTCAGGGGGGAGTGTGTTCTATACGATTCTTTTATGCCAGTCTAGCAGGCCTAAAAAAAGACGATACTGAGAAATTTGGAGATAAATGGGCAGGGAAACTAGGTGTACTGAGTCAATTCTTTCTGGATTCACTAGAGTTAGGATGCTCTGTGCTGTGTTCTGCTCCTCTTCAATCGCAGCATTTTAAAACTGTATTTCAACTCTATCATACACCGGACCGCATTGCACAGTGGGGGGCGACCACAGGGACAACTTGTTTTCGATGCAATGCTCCAGTAGCAGATAGTATCCACATTTTCGCACTGTGTCCCCAATTAGAGAATCTACGAAAGGAGATTGAAGATTTTATGAGGTTTACTTTGGGTGTAAATGAGATTTTAACACCAATGGTTATCATGCTAGGGGTTAGGGGTTATAGGGACGATAATACTGAATTTATATTCCTAGCGATGGCAGTGTACAGACTATTAATTGCAAGAGCATGGCGGGATCCTACTCCCCCTACAACACAACAATGGATTGCTTTGTTATTAGGGATATTTAACCTTGAAAAAGGTATATACGCCAGGAAGGGAAAAAGAACTAGAAAATTGGGATTAAAAATTTGGAATCCTATATATCGGTGGAAAGAGAGAGTAAGGATACCCCTTGGTTAATAATTTATAAGGCTTGTTTTCCACCTGAATGTGTTGATGACTTATAAATTTTTTTTTTATATACATAGTAATTATTTGGGTTATATTGTGTATCGTGATCTCTGTGTATGTAAATGACAAATTGTTGTATGATGTGCCATAAAATTTTTTAAATAAAATTAAAAAAAAAAAAAAAAAGAAAAGTCCAATTGAAGCCCATGTTAAATGTGAAGGACATCTAACATGGGCTTCAATTGGCAATCCATAGAGCATATTATCAAGCCCATTATCGCCATTTTAGCTGCAGTTTTCTGCCGTTAAAACGGCGATCATTTTATCGCCTGTCTTGATAATATGCCCCTAGAAGTCCAAATACGAAGCTGCTCTTTGGAAGCACGTGTGTCTCTACTGCGTCCTTCCCTTTGAGGGCCCAGCTTATTCTTCGCCCTTTTCTTTTTTGTCATTACACAAGGACTGTAGACTTTAATTTGTTTACAGCTTTGCTCTCTCCTTTACTTTACCAAGGTAAAGTAATGTCAATGAAGCTTGAACCGCTCCAGATAGACTGCCTTGGATTTTAAATAATTCTGCTTTAGGATGTACAGTGGAAGAGATGTTCCCGTCGGATTTACTTGTCATAACATATTGTGTTAGATACCTTTGAAAAAGGTTGTTATTTGTAATATTTTCTTCTTCATATGCATACAAGCCTATTCTATTTACGTTCCCTTTTGTTAAATTAAACGCTCCTGGTCAGATTGATAACATTCAGATGGAAATTTTATGACATAACAAATCAAAGCACCCTTGAAACTTCAGTCAGTGCTGGAGATTTATATTAATTGCCTTGGCACGGGCAATCCATCTCCCTAAAAAGCATTAAATGCCACCACGATTGTCTGCTGCCTCAAAAAATAAAGGCTGAGCACATGTTTAAATCTTTCACAGTCATTTCTGCTGTGTATAAGTTCAACAAAGGAAAAATATATGATTTTGTGTAGCATTCTGCAATGAAAATCTAATTACGTGATCCAACATCTCTAGCACAGTGGGTGTAAAATGTATCCGAAGAGCAATTGCTTGCATTTTCAAGCATAGATATACGCTCCCAGTTTTATCTTTCATAAATTTGTGATGCAAATTTTGGGACAGGTAATAAAAAGATGAATTTTAAAAAATGTGTAGCGCATAAAAAATATACACATGGAGACACAAACCTAAATCAAATATTAGAAAATTGCTTGATGCAGCATTGTATGATATTGTCCTTAAACAGTCCTATCCTGGGCAAGGCATATAGGCAGGATTCATGCCGCAATTAACACTTCAAGGAGTCAGTTGCCCCTGAACTGTAACACTGCCTGTTCTGGAGTGCGCTCCGTTTGCCACACTGATGGTCAAAATAATGTGACAAAAAGATTGAAGAAGCTATTCTTGAAATTGCAAGGCACAATATTATTGCTCAAATAACTTGGCATGTATGTTATTTTATTAGAAGATGTTAAGTATATATAATTTAAATATATAATTATTATTTATGCATTCCTTTTGGAGGTGAAAAATAGTGTCTTACACTGTACTGCCCACTCGCTGGCATTACCATCTAAGGGGTTCTTCTCATTTCATTTGCCTCCTTCTCTCACAGTCTCTCCCCTCCAGATGTCCTCTGCATGCTTAAGCACAGTGCACCATCACTCCCCGTCACCCTTCCTGGCAGATAACTTTACCCAGATATCCCATAATTCTCCCCCTTCCTCTACTCTCCCTTCTCTACTCTGACATCAACACAAACTTTTTATCTTTCTCCTCACCATCTGTACCTTTGTTTTTGCCCAGTTCTGCTCCTTGTACTATCCGTTTACTTCCATCTCAGGCTGACAACCCACCCCTACATTGGCCCTACTCTCCCATCTCCAGCTGACCATCTGAAAACTCATTTTACACTTACTTATACCACTTCCTAATCCGTACCCACCTGCAACACATCTGCGCTGTTGGTGCCCAGCTTTCTGACCATGCATTAAAACCCCCTCCCATTGCTTATTCCCTTTTACCAGACTCCTTTAATAATCCCCTCAGCACTGTAATACCTCCTCCTTTGCTCTTTCTAACCAACTACCTCGACAGTCACCACCCTACTTTCTCTAATATCGTCACTCACTTACTATCTGCCACATCCCCATGCTCACAACTGTCTGATCCTGACTTCCACATTCCTATGCTGACAACTGTCTGATGCTGACTTCTCCACCCATCAGAAAGACGTTCACCAACGCACTCATCACCAGCAGACTAGACAGCGGCAACGCAGTCTATGCCGGCCTCACCCAGAAACAGCTCAGGAAACTACAGAATGTCCAAAACGCTGAAGCCAGCCTGGCCCTCTACATCCTCTGCTGGAGGCACTTCACTCAAAAACTCTGTCAACTCCACTGGCTCCCAGTCAACAAGAGAACCACCTTAAAGCTCCTCACACATGCCTACAACTGTCTTCATATTGCAGGGCTAGCATATCCAAACACCCACCAGGCAGCTTCGCTCCACTTAACTTGCCCTGACCACCGTCCCATGGATCTACGAGTCCAGAACTGGAGGAAGATCCTTTTCCTACCTCACCTTCAAGGCCTGGAACTCCCTGCCCCTCCACCTCAGGCAATCACCCTTGCTGACCCAATTCAGGAAGGATCTCAAGACCTGGCTCTTTGACTAAACTTCCATGCTCAGAATGATACCCCCCCCCCCCCCAGAGTGCCTTGAGACTGTTTCAGGTGAGTAGAAATGCTCTATAAATTCCTGAGTGATTGATTGATAAACTCCGACTCATCCATTCTGGCCTTATCTCTCCCCAAGTACTGCATCTACATACTCTGACTTTATCTCAGCCTATGAAACTCTCCTTTGGGCATGCAAGCACAGTCAAAGGAAGGGAAAGTAAGATCCATAAAAAAATGTTAAATACGTTATGATTATACTCGTAACCCAACTTTCAGACTCTCTAGTCGCACACACATCAGGCATTAGTTGGCCTCCGCACAACCACGACCACATAACCCACAGATTACAGACATGTTTTCCATGTTTTCCAAGGAATGTCACAAAGACCAGCCCGTTGCCATTAATGTTTGTGTCCTGACTGTTGCCCTGTTAGCCGCATAGCCGCTTCACCGCACCACTTTTCAGGAAGTGGAGAGGAACTACAGTCCCCAGTAGCATCTGACCGACGCGAAACCGGATGAGGCTGCGCTTCGCCTACTCCCTTGGTCCCTTATTGGAAATTCCCCTCAAACGGAGCCCAGCTGTCTGATTTATTGTTGAGCCCTGTCTCTTTCCTGCTCCAGTCATGTCCCTCTGTGGTACCATCAGCGGCTGAGGAGAAGGTAGGACGGAGTCCGGTTATATATTGCTTATATTGGCAGCAGCATTATTGACATGGGCTGTACGGGAGCCTGTGCATAGAGTGTTCGTTTTGCGCCTTGGACATTCCGGTAGGGTATTGTGATACACCTAATTGAGCTCATTTCCATATAATCTGTGGTGCACTGGAGTTAACTCTTGCAATCTGAACCTGAAATGCTCTAACTTACTAATTCCGAAATGATCCCTTTAACTACAGCGATCATGGTTAGGCACAAGGCTAAACTAGCACCTGGAAGGGCTGTGACTGGTACCACTACAACTGTGACCACCATGAACTCATTCCTCCAGTGAGCTGCAGCAGTGATAGATAAAGAGATTGAGCTTGTTAACAGATGTCTTTCTAGGTCACCAATCACTGCTTCTCATCCCACACATGCTGATATATGCTGACACACATGTGTCCCTGATTAGTGGTAGAGATGAAATTTGGAGCCTGTTTAATAACACTGGGTTGCAGGAGGTCGCCCAGGAGTGCGTATGGATATCTGCCCATCAACAGTTTCCCCCCACCCCTGCCGCTCTCCCCTCCTGTTTCAGTAAGTAATAAAGGGGGCAATCAAGCAGCCTTAAGTCAAGGGAATATGATGACCACCTCCAGCAAGAAACCGTAAACACCAAAAGCTACTAGGCAAGGGAATCTACTCTTGGGTGAGATAGGCGGTTCAGGGACAGGTGCGGGGACCAAAAGGAAATCCCAAGTAATAGGTGGTAAAGAAGAGACATCAAAACCCAACTTGCCCCCAAAACCCACAGCATCTCTCCAAATATCACCTAGATCGGATCTGACGGGTGCACTGGAATCTTCCCAGGAAATGATGATGAACTTACTGGACTCTGAATTGAGCCAGATAATCCATCGTCTGTCAGCAATTGAAAAATGTTTATTGTACCTTAAATGCTGTGCTTCACCCTCATCATCGGGAGGGATAACTGCCCAATTAGGACAAAGTACTTTATTGGAGCCCGTCTCCCTGGCCAGTCAGCCGAAAAACACCAGAGAACTGTCACAGTCAAAGTTACAGCTATAGCTACAGCCACAGACAAAGTCACTGGGGGGGGGGGGGGGGCAAGAAACTGTAAGCAAGGTAATATCCACACAAGGTGAAAGTCAAAGCCAAAACCATAACAGGGAAATATTGCCCACGCAGGCTCGGGTTCTAGATGAGAACCAATTAATAGGCAGTCAGACTCGGGAGAAAGGATGTCCATTTGCAATGTCCACCGGTTATCCATCTGCCAGCAGAATCTACCCCCTATGTAGTGGTACTGGTGAATGTGCCAACTCTCTCACAGGGTATAAAGGAGGATTTTTTATATCTAAAGAATAAAGTTCTACACTGGTTATCGCACAACACAATACTGGGATTGAGGGCGGAGAAAAACATTAATATGGTGCGAAGAGTTAGCTGGATAGGTAGTTCCCGTAAATCATGTACGGGGGACTGTGTTATTGTAAATTTTAACATAGGTGCCCTCCCTTTACGATCATTAACAGGGAGGTGGAGGGGCTTGTGCGACACTTCCTGTCCCGCCTGTGGTGCTATTAAGGAATCTATTGGGCACTTCTTGTTCTCCTGCAAAGCTTATGCGGCCCCTCGGCGCTTTTGGTTAGCACCTGCCTGTAAAAACTTAGGCACTCCCAGCAGCTCTGTAGCTATGAGAATTATTTGTACAAACTCTTGTCTCCAACTAAGTGTAGCAACACCTAAGTTCTTGGGGTGGGCATGGTCCATTAGACAGCGTTCCATTTTTTAGGATATATTTAACCATAAGACTTTTAGAATTGTTCTATACTAATGTATTTGGGTATTGTGTTTTTACTTATCTCATCTGGATTTTTAACTGCCTGTATATTTTATGAGGTATGAATTTAATAATGTTTTAAATTATTTATGTATGTACATGCTTTTATGAGAATACTCGAATAAAGCCTCTTGAACTGAACTGTAAATTTTAACAGACCGAATATAGGTGAAAGGATTTTGTTTAGGACTCACATCCTGATCCCTTCGGTTTTAGGTCAACCATCCTGGCTTTACCGCTTGGATAGCTGAAAGGATTTTGTTTAGGGACTCACATCCTGATCCCTTTGGTTTTAAGTCGACCATCGTGGCTTTACCACTTGGATATTTCTATGAACCAGATTTACCAGGGTACAACAAATAGGAACACTAATAATGTGGTCCTATATGAAGGATTGTAACAGCGAATCCCACCTGTTAGGACTGTCTTTTCGAATCTGCCCCCACCCACAGCTCATCTAAATCAGATGTCTATATGTCGTAAGAACTTTGGTCCCCCACCCTTGGAGTTGTCTAACAGGTGCACGTTGATGACTTCTTAAGTATACTGATTAACCGAATAGCGCTTGTGCATGCCAGGTTTAAATCACATTGTTTACTGATGTATGCAGGCATAGTTAATAAACCACATGCCGATAACTTGTAAGGAACGCTGAACCCACGGGTACCTCACAGCTACACATGACAGCACTTTTAACAATGGATAGCGCCACGCAGCGGACAAGCGCAGCGGGCGCGCCTAAGGCAAGCCCGTCTGCGCCCGTCCGCGACCAGACCGCGCACAGCGCCGGCCATACTGCTGGTAAAACGCCCTACACAAAAAAGATAGTCATGACCAGTGCGGAACTATTGCCACTGAACACGGCCAAACCCTGTCAGGCGACTAGACTCGACCTGGCTCAGTTGGACCTACCATCCCTTTGTCGGTGCTGCGGCGACTTACTGGCCAACGTTCCGCCTCAATCAAATTCACGTGTAAAAACATCTAGCCGCCCGACAGCCAATAACCCCCCTCCCATTTTGTTCAGGTCAGCACTATTGAACTGTAGATCTCTCCCTAAGCATGCTGACGACATTAGCCTACTAATAACGGACTCTAAGTGGGATGCCTTTTTTCTTACAGAAACATGGCTAAACATAGATAACATGGCCTCAATTCCTCTGGCAACACCACCAGGTTATAAATTAAGCTTCTCAAACAGAGAGGAAGACAGAAGAGGTGGTGGAGTGGCAATTATTTTCAAGGACAAATTTACTCTAACGTCCTCTGCACCCACCACTATCCCTGGTATTGAGGGGTTACATTTCTGCTTTCAAATTAACCCCAGCTATCCTTAGCTGGCCTGGTTATTTATAGACCCCCGGACTGTCCCTCGACACGCACCGGTGAACTTCTGGATTTGATAACCCTAAGTTCTCTAGCCCACCCACACTTTATTGTAGTGGGTGACTTCAATGTCCATGCGGATAGCCATGTCTGCCCACAGACCACTCAACTTATTACAATGCTGCAAGCCGCCAATCTAACCCAAATTACCTTAGGACCGACGCACCGGGCTGGCCATATGCTGGACCTAGTTTTCTCCAACATACAGGACTCTACAACCCTTCCACCATCACCATTAGTATGGACGGATCACTTTTTAATCCCTTTTTCGATCCCCCTCCCATCTCATTCTCAGAAAGCAGGCAAACGCTCCTACATGCGCAGAAAATGGGATAAAATTTCTGCGGATACCCTTTGCCCAGCTCTGGCAGTTGCCCCCCCTCCACTGACTTTAGATGTAAACACTGATGCAATGATGCTGGATCACTGGATAGGCAGCACAATGGAATCCATTGCTCCTGCCATAATTGCTACATCTCAGAGAGAATCCCCCACCGCCCCCTGGTTCTCTACAGAGCTGATGGAAATAAAAAGCAAGTGCAAAAAGCTGGAGCGCCTTTGGAGGGCAAACTATTGTGAAGCAGCTAAAATCTGCTACAAAAAAGCCCTTCGAGGTCTACATCAAGCCATAAAAAAAGCTAAAAGATCTTTTTATGCGACTTCTATTCATCAAGCGGAACAATCTAGTAAAGAAGTATTCAAGATTGTTCAATCCTTCTTCAAACCAAGGGCCATCGAGACTGAGATCGCCCCATCAGAGAGACTCTGTGAGGACATCTCGGATTTTTTTTACAACAAAATTGCTCAGGTCTATGAGACCTTCTCTAGCCCTGCGCCCACAGCAATGGCAGACACAGAAATAAAAGCCTCACCCCCCCTCCCCTAACCCAATTCCATCTTATCTCTCGTGAAGAGGCTCTGAGTGAATTAAATAAATGCAAATCTGGAGCCCCCGACGATCCTTGCCCACCAAAACTCTGGAAAACTATGTCGGATGTGATTGTAGCACCACACCTTCATATATGGAACACATCCATTGTAACTGGCACATTTCCTGACTGCTGGAAACATGCCACACTCCTCCCTCTAAAAAAAAAGCCGAGCGGTGCCTCCGATGACTTGAGCAACCTCCGTCCCATCTCCCTGCTAGCTGCCCCAGGACAAATGCTCGAAAAACTGATTCAGCGTCAACTGAACAGTTTTATCGAGAAAAACTGAACCCTTCATGAAACGCAATCAGGTTTCAGGACTGGCTTTAGCACCGAGACGGCCCTTATTGAGGTTGCTGAGTCGATTAGATGGTCTTTAGACTCAGGGGCATCAGCTATGCTGGTGCTCCTGGATCTATCGGCCGCATTTGATACGGTGGATCACGAAAGATTAATGGCAAGGATGAAGGACACAGGCCTGGAGGACAAGGCACTTAATTGGCTCCAATCCTATTTAACAGATCGCTCTCAGAAAGTTGCATTGGGCGCCTTCTCCTCCAAACCAAAACGTCTGTGGTGTGGCGTCCCCCAGGGGTCGGCACTCAGCCCGCTACTTTTTAATGTTTATCTTGCCCCACTTTTTACCTTGATCGCCAAATGGGGGGGTCAAGGCAATTTCATATGCTGACGATACACAACTAGTCTTCCCCTATGTTGAAGTATCAGAGGCAGCATTTAGTAAAATAAGGGGCTGCCTTCAAGATGTGGCCAAGTGGATGAATACCAATAAACTTAAGTTGAATGCATCCAAAACAGAGGTATTATTTTTTGGGAAAAATACGCATCCTCCACCAGACCTATGGTGGCCCTCCGAAATGGGTCCTCCCCCAGTTCCTGGAACCAATGCGAAGAATCTGGGAGTAAGATGGGATGTGAATCTCTCTTTCTCACTGCACGTGCAGTAGGTTACCACCGGTTGTCTTCACAAACTCAGGAACCTTCGTAAATTTCTGTCTCTTCTACCTGCTGAGTGCCGCAAAATGGTAGTACATGCGACAGTCACATCCAGACTGGACTACTCTAACGGCCTCTACCTTGGCCTGCCCAAATATTTGGTGCAGCGCCTACAGATCGTGCAGAATGCGGCTGCGAGATTAATAAAACCAATCCCTTTCAGACATCATATCTCTCCGCATCTGCGCGAACTGCACTGGCTTCCAATAGCAAGCAGAGTTAAATTCAAAGTTCTGACCTTGGCGTTTAGAGCATTGAAAGGTACCTGCCCTACCTATTTAAAACTCAGACTCCCCCGCTACCAACAGGAGGGACATCTACGCACTAATTCTTGGCTTCAGCTAACAATTCCACGAGTTAGGAAGGCCAGACTCGGGTGCAGATCCTTCTCCGTTGGTACGGCGAAACTCTGGAGCGCCCTGCCTCTGTCCATTCAATCTTCCTCGACAGAAGCAAGTTTTAAGAAGCTCCTAAAGACCTGGCTTTTTATGCAAAAATCTTAACCATTTCACCAATGCTTCCTGTTCAGCTGATAGTACTCTCTCAGCGCCGGGACACCTCCTTGTGAGGTAGCTGTTCGCGCTATACAAGCATCAGTATTATTATTATTATTATAGCTTGTATCCAATTATGAACGAGCACCTTTTACTGCAACTAGGCACCCTGGTAATATTTCACCATTATATCCACGATTTCGAGTATACCACAATGTTGTGGCCTTGCATTCTTTCCTCATAGAGCACAGGATCGCCTTGGTGGCCACCAATTAATCTACTTCAACCGGCTGGTGAAGTTTGAATAATTAAGGTATGTTGGCTCCATGCTGGACTTCTGATTGACAACAGTCAGAGGTTGGCACACTATGCCTAGCTTGATGCTCGCTGCGTTCACTCCTCTTAATTTGCCCTTCATGATTTCTCTTCCAGACCACAACCTGCCGGTGTGAGTCTGAGGTATTGGCTGACACCTCAATGCACTTTGGTTCCAGTAGGATTTAGAATCACTAGGATACGCTGATAGCGGTAAGCCGATAATTGCTACCACTCTGTTGCTGTAACTGATTAAATCATGTACACACCATCCTGATTTTAGTTTGGCTTTTACTCAACAGACTGTCATCCCTCCCCCACCCCCGTCCTGATGAAGACCCGCTCTCGATGCATATTAATCCGCACCAATCTCTAGGGTCGAAACGTCAACGTTATCGTCATTATCAGTCCACGCCATCCCCTGAACTGAACAGCAAATCATAATTCATAATCCCTGTCGGATGGTTATGCTTGTAGTTTGGACCTGACCATAAAGTGTCTTCCCCTATTTGTATTCACATGTCATCCTTGTCACTTCTTGTATAGCACAACTGTCACCTATCACACTAAGTCACTCATTATACACTTGATTCTTGTGTAGTTTTTTGTTTTTGTGCATTGTGTCACTCGACAGACATTTCAATATATTTTGAAAAGGAAAGAATACCATTTACTGCTTATCCAAGTTGTGTTCTCTTGGTGTGTTTTTTGGAAATGTCTTTAAGGTATTGAATATCGTGTACAAATTATTTGTCCTATCCGACAGAACCGTTTTTCCTCATTTTGGAAATTTGGGGAGGGGTTAGCATTTGAAGTTCAATTGCTTGGTGAGGTGAAACCCTCCCTCACTGGTACGTGATATTGTTACAGTTTTTTTAATGAACATGTTTTAAACTTCCAGTGGGTTCAGAGAGATTTTTTTTTCACACAAAGAAATTCTTTGAAGTCATGCTGTAGAAGAAGTTTTAAGATGTGTCACAAGCAGAAAACATTTGCGAAGATAAATTCAGCATCCGGCTAAGAATTGTCTCTGCTGCAGTGCCTGGAACACAGATGAAGAGCAGAACCCAATCAGCAGAACTTAGATGAAGAGTAGAACCCAAACAGAGGAACTCTGATGAAGAGCAGATTCCAAGCACAGGCTTCTTTTTATCGGCAGGATGGAAAGCCAAGAACATGGCCACACCTTAGCTGTGGGTTTTGTAGAGTGTGGGATCTATAAATCCCACAGTAGATCCTCATAATGAGGATGCTCAAATAGCTCTGAAGCCTGCAACTCAGATGGGGCACTCTGTTGTGGCTTTAGTGGCACCCACAAGGAGATAGGATTGGCTGTACTCCTCATTAGGGGTGGGGGCAACTGGGCAGCACATATGTGGCAGCCACAACCTTGAGGAGCAGGATTCCTATCAAGCCTGTGTGGAAGTCATAATGAGTGGAAATATCCAGAGAAATGGGTTGAAGGGGTGGCCAGTAATGACCAGGACCAGAGGTGGATGGGAATGGTGGTGGGTACTTGTGGTAAACCATAACATTTTCTATTTGGTCATCTGTGGGTAGATTGTAATGGACATTTTACAGTGTCCTAATTTTGAGCATGGCTTGCCGTGCATTGAATGTATTAAATCTATTTTGGACATCTGTGTATGCACACTGACAATACTTTTCACTTATATTCTGCCGTTGATATTATGAATTTAGTGTCACCAGGTGGTACTTATTCGTATATAATACGTTTAGCTACAACTAATTATTTAATTTCTTGTTTTTGCAACTTTAGAAATCTAAGATGGCTACAGAATAACTCATCGACCTCAGGAAGACTCCATCAGTTTAGCTTATGTGTGCAATGTGGGTTTTACCTTGTTTCACTAAATACCAGACCTTCACTTTTACACTCACTCATTTGCAGTTGCACTGTATTTATTACACGATCGACTGTGAAAAGGTGAAATAAGAAACCATAAAATGAACGTTTTTGCCATTAAGCACTCGCCTATATTTTTTGTCAAAGCTCTAACGTTTAACCTTTAGAACATTGACAACATATATGGCACAAACACCACAGCTTTCACTTAACTGGTAGAAATGGAGACCCATCCCCACACAATTATTCATTCAGAGACCGTAGTGGAATCCATTTGAATAAGGGCCAGATCTACAACTCTTATTCGTGGTCGCAAATGGAAAATTGGCCCATTTGCGACCGCTACAAATCGGTGTGGTATATACAAACCCTATTTTGCGAGTAGGTAACCTATTACTGAGTCGCAAAATAGGGTTTGCGGGTCGCTATTAGGAATGGGCGTGCCAAGGGTGTCCCTTCCTACTAGCGAGTCGCACTGCTATGTACGATTGATTTGTGACTGCAAATGCGGTCAGAATACAATCACACTGACCACCTACTTCAAGTAGGCGGTAAGCCAGTCATAAATGTTAAGGGATGTCCAGGGGACCCCTTCACCTTTGTGAATGGATGCAAAAAATTTTTTTAAGAGCAGGCAGCAGTCCCACAGACCACAGCCTGCCCCTAAAAAATTAATGGAAAACTTTTCATTTTTTTCTTTTAAACTCATCCCATTTTCCTTTAGGGAAAATGGCGTGCATTTGAAAAAAACATTATTTAAAAAGCAAACACAGACATGGTGGTCTGCTGACCCCAGCAGGCCACCATTCCTGTACAAAGTATTTTAGTCCAAAGTCCCTGTGAAATGTGAGATTCCTAAGGGGTCAAAAATTGTGACCTACCTCATTAATATTAATGAGGTATGTCTTTAGCAACCCCATTAGGAATTACAAACAGTGTCTGAGACAATGTTGTACAGTCCATTTTGCAAGTCGCAAATTGCGAGTCACAAAACATCTCAATTTGCTACTCACAAAATGGAATGGTCGTACATCTGGCCCCAAGACATTTACCTGATCAGCTAAGGTGTTGATCAGAGTAAGGGCACAGTTGGAAGAAAAAGAGTGCATTAACAAATTATAACACCAAGCTTCACCATCTCAACGGAAGAAGAGGAGCAGAGGCAATTTTGACAGCACTGTTTCACTGTGCCTGGAAAAAATAAAAACACACATCTTTTATAGGGAAAAAAAATATTCAGAAGATGAGCTCATTGAGATGAGAGTGTTACAATGGGTTACTATACTTCACTTTTACACATTTAGATTTGTCACCTTACAGTGTCCTTGTTTTTTAACAGAAACGATATCGAATTGAAGCAGGGTTCAGATTCTTGAGGATTCATGCCCCAGGGTTTGCAGTGTTTATAGTACGTTCTGTTTTACATAAGAATGAGGCTCAATTTAGTATTTTTCAATTTTTCTCAGCAACAGCCTACTTGACCAAGTTGCATGCATTTCACATTTCAAAAAGGTCTTGAGCAAGTCTTTTGAATTTCAGAATGTTCTTGATGTTCTTTCCGGTTAAAAGTAGGACTCTGTGAATTCTTCATAGTCACAGAAGTAGCTAAGCCATTTTTTCCATCTCAAAAACGAGTGCTTTGATGTCACCCAATGTAGGTTTTAGCCAGGCGGGCATACTTTGTTAGAGTAAACTGGTTTCTGGGAGAAGGCATGTGACCCAGGATGGCAGTCATTTTCTCTCCCACATGGACCTTTTCACAAAGAACAGCCTTTATCACTGGCGCCAAATTTTAAAATAATTAGTGCCGGCCCCAAAGTTTTGCTCAGAGGCCCAAGACCGGTGAATGGTGAGGGTGTTAAATACCAATTATGTCGCCAAAGGCACGCCTAAGGCAAGCCCGTCTGTGCCCATCCGTGCTTGGACAGCGCCCAGCGCCAGAACCCCTGGATCCCCGCAAACACCACAACCCCTGACAGCGCTACAATGCCAGCACCCTTCACGCCAGGCCACCCCAAAGCGCACCCAAGGACCCTATACCTGCCAGAGCTGCATCTTCACTAGCACTCGGCCCACAAAACCACCAACCGAAGGACCCAACTACCTCAGATGCTTCCTCTTCAACACCCGCTCCAACCGCAAACACGCCATTGAACTCTGGGACCTTCTCGACTCTACCTCCCCAGACATTGCCTTCCTGATGGAGACATGGCTGAACCCCAGCTCAGCTCCCGACATTGCCATAGCCATCCTGGAAGGCTACACGATCACCCCCAGCGACCACACCAACGGCGTAGGAGGAGGTATCGCCATCGTCCACAGGAACACCATAAGAGTCTTGACCAACATCGACGACACCTCAGCACCGCCGAACAAATGTACTTCCAGATCCACACCGACCCCAACACCACCCTCAGAGGAACCCTCATCTACAGACCCCCCGGACCCCAACCACAGTTCAGCGACTCCATCGCCGACTTCATCAGCACGCACGCCAGTGTCTCCACGGACTACATCCTCCTCAGGGACCTTAACTTCCTCCTCGAGAACAACAATGACACCAAGTCCACCACCCTGATCGCCAACCTCACCAACCTCGGACCCAGACAGCTCGTGACAACACCAACCCACGCTGCCGGCCACATGCTCGACCCCATCTTCACCGCAAGCCCCCACGTCTACTTCAACCACACCACCGAACCCCACTGGACCGACCACCACTGCATCAACTTCACCTTCAGGAAGCCCACCACACACCATCGCACCCAACAGATGCCTCAGCGCTGCTGGAGCAAGGTCACAGAAGACCAGCTAACCACCACCCTCGCCCAGAACCCACTCACCGACTCCACCGACCCCGACACCGCCGCCCGCAACCTCAGACAATGGATCAACGACTGCGCCAACACCCTCGTCCCCCTTAAGACACCTTCCACTAGCCAACAGCCACACCAACAAAAAATCCACTTGGTTCACCGAAGACCTCCAGGCCTCCAAACGAACATGCCGAAAACTGGAGAAGAACTGGCACCATGAATGAACACCGGACAGCTATGCAGCCCACAAGACCACCACCCGCAGACACCATCAATTCATCAGAACCGCCAAGAGGGCCTCATTCAAAGACCGCCTGGATAACAACGCACACAACAGCAAAGAGCTCTTCAACATCGTGAAGGAACTCTCCAACCCCAGCTCCAACACCAACAACATCCCGCCTTCGCAAGATCTATGCGACTCGCTGGCCACCTTCTTCCACTGCAAGATCGCCTACATCCACGGCAGCTTCAACGACACGACCTCCCCGACGACCACCGCCCCCACGACCTCCACCTGCACCAACCGCCTGCTCCCCTGGGCCAGCATCAACAACGAGCGAGATCATGAACACCATCCACTCTGGATCACCGTTAGACCCATGCCCTCACCACATCTTCAACAAAGCCAGCACAGCCATCGCACTCCATCTCCGGAAAGTAATCAACATCTCCTCCAAGACAGCAACCTTCCCGGAAAGCTGTAAGCACGCCGAGATCAACGCCTTACTCAAGAAACCCAAGGCAGACCTCAAGAACTTCCGACCCATCTCCCTGCTCCCGTTCCTGGCGAAGGTCACCAAGAAAATCGCCAACAAACAACTGACCCGCTTCCTCAAGGAGAACAGCATTCTGGACCCATCCCAGTCCGGGTTCCGCAGCAACAACAGCACCGAAACCGCCCTCATCACCACCACCGATGACAGCAGGACCTTGCTTGACAACGGAGAAACTGCAAAACAAACAAGGTGATGGACGGAATATTGCACAATGGCAAAACATTCACCCCTAGTCACAGATCTGGGTTTAATCCATCATTATTTTGCTCACCAAGCCACCCCAGTTCAGACATTGCCATATGCAAATCAGTCTAGGCCCTGTGCCTCATGGGAACAGTCCAGCCCGAACTAGCAAGCCATGTCTTCCCTGGACCGGAATCAAGCATCCTAGGACTGGTTTCTGGCTATCAGCCGTCTTCAGCCAGGATAGCTTGACTCCAGTGGCGTAGTGAGCACGGGACCCACGTCTGGGCATACCCTTCCCACATAGGGTGAACAGCAAAAAAAAAAAAGGTGATGGACGGAATGTTGCACAATGGCAAAACATTCACCCCCAGTCACAGATCTGTGTTTGATCCATCATTATTTTCCTCACCATGCCACCCCAGTTCAGACATGGCCATATGCAAATCAGTCTAGGCCCTGTGCCTCATGGGAACAGTCCAGCCCGAACTGCCAAGCCATGTCTTCCCTGGACCCGAATCAAGCATCTTAGGACCGGTTTCTGGCTATCAGCCGTCTTCAGCCAGGATAGCTTGACTCCAGTGGCGTAGTGAGCACGGGACCCACGTCTGGGCATACCCTTCCCACATAGGGTGAACAGCAAAACAATCAAGGTGATGGACGGAATGTTGCACAATGGCAAAACATTCACCCCCAATCACAGACAACAGAGAACGGAGAAACAGCAGCTCTCATTCTCTTGGCCCTGTCAGCCGCCTTCGACACAGTCTGCCACCACACACTACGAACACTCCTACACGACACCGGGATCCAAGAGAAGGCCCTGGACTGGAACACATCCTTCCTCTCTGGCAGGACTCAGAGCGTCCGCCTCCCCCCCTCCGCTTCATTGCCACCAAAATCATCTGCAGCGTTCCCCAGGTCTCTTCTCTCAGCCCAATGGTGTACATGGCACCCGTCACCAGTGTTCCCTGTAATGCGCGCGCTCGCGCGCGCGCGCACCATGCTTACCCCCGAGCGCGCAGAGTCCCGAGGGAAGCTCGCACACATCCTGCGAGTGCTTTCGCGCCGCCGCTTTTAAAACGCAGGCGGCGCGAAAACGGTAATTCCGGCTGTGGCTGCGGGCTGTTTGTGGCCCTTTGTGAAAACATCTGTTAATTGCAGCCCTGTCATGCGCTGCAATTAACAAACATTTTCACAATGGCTCACAATCGGCCCCCAACCGCGCTCCCTTAAGAGAAGACATTTAGCAAGTCTGTGCTTTCGGACTTGCTAAATGTCTTCTCTTAAGGGAGCGCGGTTGGGGGCCGATTGTGAGCCATTGTGAAAATGTTTGTTAATGGCAGCGCATGACGGGGCTGCAATTAACAAATGTTTTCACAAAGGGCCACATGGTTTGTGATGCGAGAGTTGAGTTCAGGCGACAGACATGGGCAGATAGCAAGACATAGCTGCCAAGGTTTCAGATTGCTAAGTGTGACATTTTCATATTTACAGTGCGATTATGAGTGACAATTCAACGACTATGAGTGACACTTTATTACAAGCAATATCAAGTAATGAAGACGCGGGACAAATATAAATGTCAGAAATTACACCCATTTGAGCAACAAAAAACTCGTAAGAAGACCTTAAAACATCTGCAAAGCACTATCATTATAAGGGCACTACCCTAGTGCCCTTGTAATGGGTGGGGGTAAAGTGCTTTGTACTTATTCACAGTGTCTTGACTTGGTCTGGGTTTTTTTTTTTGCATTTTGGTACGATTAATTACAACAAACATTAAAATGCAAAGAAAATTCCAGGCCTGAGTGAAACATTCATACCGGATAATGAACATAGTGCCCGGTTTCTGCTACAACAGACATTCGACGTAGTAAGTATATGTTATAGGAGGCAGCACAGCATTACTGGATACCACTTAACTTTAAAAGTGAAGCTGTTAATTCACGCAGGCATAGCAATCGTTCAATGCAAACCGAAACGACAAAAATCACCGTGACTTCCACCTCTCTGCTTCATGCATGCGCGCGTGCTGCAGAGTCAGAGGCCCTGTGCAATGAGGCAACATATCCGAAAACAGAGGAAGCTTTCAAATGTTAATAGCAGCGCATGGCCAGAAGCTTGTTTCCTTCCCAGTGTAAGAATTGGCTTTTGTAGTTTGGTTTGCCCTGTTCCCATCATGCACTGGGACAGGAACAGACTAATTTGCATACAGCCAGGTTCTGAAACTGGGATGGTGCAATGAGCTAAAAAACGGTGTTGGATCTAGCCCTGATCTCTTGACTGGGTGAGAGTATTCTGCTTAATTCAGAGACTCTGTCCCTCACCACCCCTTGTTGTAAACAGTAAAGCGCGTAGGCACACTTACTTTATTTTGAAGGCTGGACGAGTGCAGTCCATCAACAGGAGCTCCTCGAAGGCATTGGGACCCATCTGAAGGACCTCCGCTCCCAGTCTACACTCTCGGGGGCCCAACCACGCGCCTCAGTGCATCGAGCTCGAGCTGCCCGTGGTGGGAGAGGCATCCAGAATAAACCTCGGTCTTTCCCGCACTAAGGACGGGTTACCAAAATCTAGTGGCTGCTCCCGCCATGAGCCGACACCCGCCGCAATCTGCGCCTAGGGCCCAAACACGGGCAGATTTGTGGTGCGGAGATCGAGCGGCGTTAAAGGTGTTTTACAGGGCCCGGCCCTACGACCGCCTGGGAGACATCTCTCCTCGACCGGTTCCTCACGAGCCTGCTGTGCACTGCGGGCCCGTCATGGGGGAGTTGGGCCCGCGAGGAAGGCGGCAAACCTGCACCCATGGTCGGGGGGCCTGTCACATGACTGCCATGGACCGAGCTGCTGACTGCAGCCGCTGATTGCGGGCCCAAGGGGAAATTTACTAATATTGAAGGCACGATCTTCCCCTGCATTACCCCTGTGACTGGCGGCTGCGGCTGGGCCCCGCGAGAGCTGCAAGACTTGAAGCAATAATCCTCCGAAACACGAAGGTTCACCACGCTTTACTGGGCAACAGCAAGGGGCGGCTCCTGCTTGCCGCATGCTCACCGGGCTCTGGGAGGTCTCCCTTGAGTTCCGGAGAGAGATAGAGGCGGGCGGAATTTCAATGCAGGCAGCAAGATGTAACATTGTAGCAGCCAGCAGCCAAAGACGATTAACTGTGTACTGAGCCTGCTGCTGAATGTTAAGTCCGGGAGCAGCAGAACCGACACACAGGTGTCACAGGAGACTGCGCGCACTAGCAGCCTATCGTGATGGTACAGCACTTGATGGGAAAATGGTATTAAAATAAATGTGTGACAATGCATTTCAGTGCGGTGATGCGGAACACCACACTGAAATGCGTTACTGTCACACCTAATGCGTGATACTTGACAGGCATGGCAAGAGGGGAAAAAATACAGAGCAGAGGGCAGAAGGGCACCAAAAACAATGGGACAGAGGGCAGAAGGGCACCAAAAACAAGTGGGACAGAGGGCAGAAAGGCACAAAAAACGAGTGGGACAGAGGGCAGGAGGGCACCAAAAACGAGTGGCATTTGGCGCCGCAGACACGCGAGGTTCGGTTCCTGGTGCACATAGCCATGGTTGCAGCGCACAGAGACCCTTCACTGCCGCACACAGAGGAAAAAAATTAGAGGGAACATTGCCCGTCACCCACGTCGCTCGACAGCACAACCTCAACATCATCTCCTACGCCGACGACACCTAGCTGATCATCTCCCTCACCAAAGACCCTCACACCACCAAAACCAACCTCCATGAAGGTATGAAGGCTGTCGCCGAATGGATGAGGAACAGCTGACTGATGCTGAACTCGGACAAGACGGAGGTACTCATCCTCGGCTCCACCCCTTCAGCCTGGGAATACTCCTGGTGGCCGACAACATTAGGAACAGCCCCGACACCCACCGACCACGCAGGCAACCTAGGGGTTATCATCGACTCCACCCTCTCCATGACTAAGCAGGTCAACGCCATCTCCTCATTCTGCTTCAACACCCTCCGAATGCTCCGCAGGATCTTCAAGAGGATCCCCAACGAGACGAGAAGAACAGTCACCCAGGTCCTAGTCACCAGCAGGCTGGGCTACAGAAACGCCCTCTACGCAGGAACGTTGGCCAAGATCCTGAGACGATTGCAACGCATCCAGAATGCCTTGGCACATCTGAGCCTCGACGTCCCCCGCCGCAGTCATTTCATAACCCACCTGAGAGACTGGCTCCCCGTCAACAAGAGGATAACCTTCAAACTCCTCATCCACACACACAAAGCTCTCCACAAGAACGGCCCAGCATACCTCAACAGACGACTCAACTTCTACACCCCCACCCGACAGCTCGCTTCGCCAGCCTCGCCCTCGCCACAGTCCCCTGCATCCTTCTCCCACCTCGCCGGCAAGACCTGGAACACCCTCCCCACCAACCTACGGCAGACCCAAGACTTACTGGCCTTCAGAAGACTCCTCAAGGCCTGGCTCTTCGATCACTAGCAGCAGCACCCCTCCCCCCCAGCGCCTTGAGACCCTCACAGGTATGTAGTGCACTTAATAAATAATGTCATGATTGATTGATTGATTGACTTTGATCACACCTCATGTCTCTTTCATCTATCACCAGACATTCTCTGCCCCTCTATCTCACTCATGCAAATTGTTTTTGGTCCATGCTGTCTCCCTTTACTCCTTCCTTCTCCCTTTGTTATTTTTGTCTCTTTTAGTATGGATCAAAGTCTGGTGAGGAAAATAAGCCCCATTCCTCAAAAAGGAATGGCAGTTTAGCCCACCTGCAAATACCCCCTAAAATTAAGCACTGCATTCCACAAAGAATACCTTGATATGGGCAAAAGTTCAGTCATTTACTTTCCTCCTGCATTTTCAAATTTTTTCGTACAGTCACAAGATCCAAGCAAGAGTCCGAACTCTACAACTGTCACAGAATGCTCCAATAATGTACCATAGACGTGCTCGGTGATGTGCCATTTTCACTTCGGAAATTCCACATTTCTTGATCTTGTGTACCAGGATGTTGAATTTCCGAGCAGAAATAAGTTATTGAGTGCACATAAAATGTGGTTAGAGGTGCAGACATCTTTGTAATTCGACCCGCACTGTTTACATTGTAACGAGGAGAGTTCTCGGTGAGATTTCGATTTTACCATAAGCACAAAAGCCTCAGGCATGGAGCAATTGCCCATGACCGATCACAGCGGGCATAGAGCTTGTCCGACAGAACCAGTGCAAATGTAATCAGCAGCAACTTGTTATCATCTGTGTTTCCCAATTAGCAGTCCCTTTTAAGCACTTGATGCATTTGTATTTACATTCACAGCAGGTGCGAGCAAACGTTGCTAAAACACGTGCAGAGCCAACCTCTGCTCTCTAGAGTGCAGAAACTGCGGAAGAAAATGAAGGTTAAACAGTGAAAAAGATCAAAGTGCGTAAGCAGCTAAAAAAAAATGGTATACATTTTATCTAATTCTTCACAGAATAAATGTTTAACGTTGATTGATTTAATCTATTTCTCAGTTTTCAATGATTTCTATTGTCCTCAGAACAATCATGGTGATTTTTCAAGATGATTCGAACGTTTGCAGCAGAGGCAGCAAGGACACACGGAAGTCAAGGTCACTTGTGTTTTTGGCGGTTCTTGCTTTCCGACCCAACCTCATTTCGTGCTGTGACTGATGTGCTAATTAGTACAAACACAAACTGCCTATATGCAGAGAGGTACAAACACTGCTGCCTCATAAATATTTATGAGACGCTAGAACTTCTACCATTCCCTGTTAGTGACGGAGAATGCCTGGATGGAAGCGTGAACGGTACGGAAGGCCATCATCTCTGCATTCGCATTAAATTAATAAAAACAAGTCTCTGTCCCTCAAAGGGATATCGGGCCATATTATCAAGAAGGGTCGAAACATTATCGCCGCTTTTATCGGCAGGAAACTGCAGCTAAAGCGGCGATAATGGGCTTGATAATATGCTCTTGTGAATTCCCATAGAAGCCCATGTTCACACCAGAACATGGGCTTCTATGGGAATTCACAAGGGCATATTATCAAGCCCATTATCGCCGCTTTAGCGGCAGTTTCCTGCCGATAAAAGCGGCGATAATGTATCACCCTTTTTTGATAATATGGCCCATGGGCTTCTTGCAAAAACAAAAGATGCCTTTGAGTGAATGACATTGCATAACATGCAACTTTCCACCGCCTAATGCTGGAAGCCACATTTAACAAGGTAATAACTGTCGCTCGGAGACAGCATCCACTTTTCGAATGCCTTTTCACCCACGTTGAGAATAGGTATTAGATCAGTGGTATGTGACTTCAAATGAAATTAAAATATTGCATTGGAAATTTTAAAGGATGTGGCACACCATTTCAAGTCCCTTTCCTTTGAATTCGTAATAGGTTGCAACGCGCACCTTGCCAATTGGAAATACATTTGCAACATGCAATGTAATGTGCCTTTGGTACTTGTTGACCTATATTTTTGTGATGATTTCGCAAGCACAGACTTTACGACTTCAAAAATGCTTGATACTTTGGGCCTAAAGTAGTTTGCCGAAAACCATTCAAAGTTATCAAGAGGAGTGGCTAAATTTATTACCTAGTTCTTTACACTCCTCCAATCAATATGGTATCATTTTAGTTTAAAAGTTAATAGCTAAAATACAGTAATATTCAGAAAATATTTCTTACAATTATATTTTCAAGGAGAATTTATGCAGCAATCAGCATCAGAAAAATGCTCAAGCAATAATGGAGATTAATTTGGGTTGAATGTGATGAAGACTATCTACCTTTCACAGGCAGTTCATCTTCAAACGTAATCCCTGATTCCTTTCATATTAGTTATAGATTTAGAAATAGCAAAAACGAATAAGCGTCTGATGTGCCCTGTAGCACCAAATCACTGCAGTTTCGAAGGAATAAGCATTTTTTGTTTTGCTAATAACTTTGGCGCAGTTTGGCAGTTTGACAAATCTTCACAAAATTTTTAAAATGAGTTTGCCAGTCAGTCTCTTTAGCTGCTGTCTAGAAAGTTTTGGGGTGATTCATCAAGCAGGGGCTAAGAAAAAGGGGAGGTCCCAAAATGTTATTTTCCAAGCAATTTCCCATAGGGATTTTAGACACAACTACCGCCCGAACTGCTGAACGGAATTACATCAAATTCGGCATAAAGCTAGATCTTGGTCTAGAAAGATCCCTTTTTGTAATTTGGTGTAAATGTGTTCAGTAGTTCAGGAGATATTAAAGAAAAAAAGATGTATGCATATCTAGGAACTCAGCGGGTCCCCAGATACGACAGATCTCATGTTAAGATCTGATTGGCCCATTCTCAACCAGGAAGTGGTGGCAGCCATCTTGGCACTTTGGACTCAGCCTGAGTCCCAAAAAAATGCAAAAAAAATCCAACAAGGGGGAAGGATAGGAAAACCCTGACACTCTAGGCCTGGTGCCCAAAAAGTTTTTTTTACTTAATTTTGCCACAAATTCATGGAGGATCCGCAGCACAAAAAAACCCCAAGTGTGTTCTCCTGCGCTTGTGCTGTTGTAATGCACCTCGGTGGTTCAAGTCCACGGGAGAATTAATATATATATTTGGGGGAAAGGGGATGCGTAACCCCCATCCCAAGTTCGATTATGGCCCTGGAGACCGCATGCCCTGGGGCAGGCCTTTAAAATAATCTCGGAGGGGGCATGCGGCCCCCCTTCTGGGCCAATTTCAGCCCCAGAGACGAAATCCCCAGTGGCTTCGCTGTAGTTGAAAAGAGGGAGGGGCCTTCAGACCCTTCTCATCCCCTGAGGCCTGGTCATATTAGTAATGAGGAGGAAGGCCCTATTTCCCCAGGGCCTGACACAATTTCAAAAAGGGAAGGGGCCCCCTTCCAGAGCCATTAATAGCCCTGGGGACCCCATCCCCAAGGGCCGGCTCCTGCTATGTCCCGGGATGCCCGCCACGGGTCAGTCAGGAAAGCCTGTGTTTGCTCTTACTTGGCAGGAGCAGACACTAAGTGCCAGACGTTATTATTCTCAGGTTTGTGATTACCTAATAGAAACGTTTTGGGATATGTTATTAGATAATCGCATACAGGTATGTACAGCAGCTTGTTTTACATCCTAGCTTGTCGCAAATTGACCTACCTCATTAATATTCAACTTTTTGGCCTGGTACCATTGCACCTGCTGCATCATTCACATCATGACCCTAGTGCCTGAAAGATAACCGCACTTGTGCCTGCCCATTTAATTTCCACATATAGCAATAATCAGTGTTTAGTGGGGTGCCTGGAGCTTCTGGTCCCGGTGCACTGCACCTGCTGCACTATTGAAATCATGAACCTAGCGCTTGTTAGATAACTGCACTGGTGACTGCCTGTTTAGTTGTAAAATGTTTAATCCCTATTTTTAGAAAGTATGAATTCAGGCAGTGTAGACTAGCATTGCTGTTTTTATAAAACCTACACAGCCCTGGGGTATGTTATGCAGTGGCCTCAATTATTTGGCAGGGATTCAAATTATAAAAACGTGCAATTTCCTGAAACAATGATCTACACTTGTTTAATACGTTTTATGCTGTTACTCCATTTAGTATTGTTAGTATGTTCTTCAGAGTCTTTTAAATCTTTTTTCTGCCCTGATGAAATCTGAAATTCTTTTATTTATCTGGATTTGCAATCCTTCGAAATGTTACTTTTTTCCTTCACATTATCTTTTCCAGCTAGCTCTTGAGAATTGTGCTGATGATCTTATGACATGATTTTAATTCTTTGTTTGAAAAATATGTAATATGATCATTTTTATCTATGTATTTATTATTTTATTTTAATGTTTTTCTTTTATCTGTTGTCCTTTTATGCTACAAAAATGGTGTGAAAAAAGCTCTTTTGATTGATTGAAACTACCAATCTGACCATTGGAAATATAGATTTGCTTACGGCTCCACATAAGCTGGATACGAACCAACAAGAGACTAGCAGAGTAAAATATATTTTAAGTGAAATGGGCATCGTATATGATGTTCACATCCTAGTAACTTCCAAATCCAGTCCACCTTTCTTTCACAGATGCTCCATGATGCCAACTTTTCATGATAAAATCATGAAGGAATTTAAGGGAATGAGCACAAAAAGTCTTATTGAGAAATGCAATTTAACAAAGGAATAGAGAACGGAAATTGACTCATTAGCCACGGATGAAAGTATCACAATTATCCCAGCTGATAAGGATGGTAACATTTTGATAATATTGAGAGAGATGTATGTCAAAGAGGCATTTGAAAATGAGATAATTAATGACAAGGCACAAGATGACATTATTGATAAGGAAACATATAACAAGAGTGTAATTGATTTGTGGGACAGGATTGGAAACTTTGGCACACAAGAGACTGTTAGACTCGAAGAATACAGTTTTCTTAAGAAAGACTTACCAAGTGTGTGTTATATTTTCTCAGTAAGGTACACAAGAACAGATTGGACCCACCAGGCAGGCCCATTGTATCTTTGAAAGGCAGTGCTCTAGAAAATGTTTCCAAATATGTTGATTCAGTTCTGGGATAGTTTGTAACTAGTCTCCCGTTGTATGTGCGTGATACCAAAGACTGCTTGTGCAGATCAGAAGGTCTTAGATGGAAGGAAGATTTATTGCTGATGAATTTAGATGTTTGTTTCCTGTATACATTCATAGAGCATGAAACAGGCAATGAGGCATGTAAACATTTCTTGAGAGCAAGAACAATAAGCTAAATAGCATACACTGAAATGATCATCAACATGATCAGATATTGCTTACAAAACAATGTATTTATTTTCAATAGTACTCTATACAGGCATCAACTTAGAATTGAGATGGGCACATGCTTTGCTCCCAACTTTGTGTATATCTACCTAGGCTGGTGGGAGGAGAATGGACGAGATCCCTGCCGTGGACATGGGGCTGGCAGTTCTCTGGCTCAGGTACATGGATGAACTGTTTATCATCTGGAAAGGGTCAGCTGTGAGATTTGTTGAGAAGTTGAAGAGCAATACTCTCAATTTAGCCTTCACATATACGATTAGCAGAGGGGAGATTGAGATTTTGAATATGCTGATTGAGATAAAGAACAATAAGATTCAGACATGCCTCTTTAGGAAACCCACAGTGGGAGTAGTCTCCTACATGCCCTCAGTTGTCTCACAGATACACGAAGTGGAGTATTCGGTACAGGTAACTCCTGAGGGCAAAGAGAAGCTGCAATATGATGGAGGCATATTTGAAAGAGGAGAAACTCATGGTATCAAGATTCTGGGACAGGAGCTATCCACAATAGGTCCTCAATAGAGCATATTCAACAACAAAGAGGGCAAGGACATAGAAGAGTTGGAGACCACCTGCATGATCACAACTTACAGCAGTGGCTCCAAACTAGTCCACAATGTGATTCCCAAAACTTGAGGTATTTTGAAATGTGGTCCTTTCTATTGTTGACCTCATTATAGACAAACCCAGCTTAACATACCATGGAGGGTGATCCTTCAGGGATCTGCTTGTACATATTGGCATCATTGCAAGGAACGAAAGCACAGCACAGACTTTGCAATGTTTTTCCCCTGAGACAACTGCAAGGCGTGTAAAGCAGTAAGAGCAGGAGAGAATATGAAGTTCCATATGGGAAAGGTACAAGGGTCTCACTTTTTCTTATGTGTGTCTCACAGTTCATTGATTATGAACTTGAATGTCCATGAAGAAAGAGATATTTTAGCAGTACGCTTCATGCAGTCAAAAAACACATTCTGGAATAGACAATTGTGACCCTCATTAACCGGTGGCAAGACAGTTCAATGATTTACATTTTGGGGATACATCCAAAATTAAAAACTTTGCCATAGAACACATACCATACAATGCCTGGGGAGGGGCAATAGAACGATTTGGCTTAGAAGGAAAACATGGAGGTATATAATCAATCTTGAAAATAAAAGTCCTGGAGGTTTGAACACTGAGCACTAGGGTATTATTGAGTTTTAGTTACATGTACTCTCTGTTAGTGCAGATTTGTTTCTGCTCATGGTTCTTTGACATGTATATTTGTTTGCTTTTAATTTCAGAAGGGTGAAATGCTGGGATTGATTGATTATAAGCGAGTCCCCTACCCTTTTCGTCCGTCATGCACATGGATGTGTAGCACAGTAAGACACATAATTCTGTGAACATTTTGTATGTTTTATGTTTTGATTACTTACTCTGTCTGTTGTGAGCCCCCACAAAACTATTGACATTTATAATTACCACAGTATGCCTTTCATGGCTTATTTTTTATTTTGTCTGTCCTTGGCCCTCAGCAGGATATTTGTTTCTTTTACTCTCAGATACACATGGCATACGCTCTCTGCATATCATGTGACATCTTTATTTGCACTTAGAACTCATCTTGAGGTTGGGATAAATTTCACTCCAACATGAGGGAGTGCTCAGCTTCTATACATATTCAATTGCATTCCTTACCGCCCTCATGCCTGTTCGCACATTCTCCCTTATCCCATCCCCTTCCCGCTCTCTCGTTTCCCTTTCCCCCTTCCTCAGTATCTTATAGGGCGTGCCTGTCATATTTTCAATATTCTAAATTTTGACCCCATGTTTTTCACTAGTCAATAGGTAGCATGATTTACCCACTTCGGCGTTATTTGTGTTGTTCAAGGAGACATTATACATTAACTGATGTTTACATTTAATGCATTGTGGCACTGTGTTACATTATGCATGAACTGGAATTTCTCTTTGTTTCTATTTTTATAGTTTCTTTGCATACATATTAATTTCTATTGCAATTTGTGAGTTTTGGAAACTTTTGGTCTTTTCATACATTGTTTTGATATAATATTGTATTTTGAGATGAATGAGTTCAACGTAACACGTACACTGTACCTTTGATGCCTGGCATATATACTTTTCATATTTATTACATTATGACCTGCGTCCATTTCAAGATGGCACGAATTTTTTGGCACTGTGCCACCCTGTGTACTTTCTGTGGTTTTAATTGTATATAGGTATTGGTTTTGGGAATGTCATTTGATCAAGACTGTGCGTTGGCCGAAACACATCTGAGTTGCCAGTTCAATATATATAAAAATATATCTCAAGAGCCACTCATGTCCTCCTACAGCTGGGACTCAAGACCGGCACCAGTGCACATCGGGGTAGAGGAGCCCCATGTAATTACAGTCCCTTTCTGTTTGATGGCAGCAGTGTACAGGACGCACACTCTCCCTTCACATTAAGGAAAAAGTAATTAATCCAATATCATATCCATGAAATATTGTAATCCAATTGCCAAACAACCAAAAGTGCTTTGGCGTTGAACACGCCTTGTTCACGGGTTTGTGCAGGTTTGGTACTGGCATACATTTTCAGTGCAATACAGTGACATAAACAAAGACATACTTCTTAAATGGCTAGAGTGCAGAAAAAACTGGTGGGCATCGTAGCACATGTTTTTGTTTCAATATGGAGTACTGGAATCATAATGTAATGTATGTTTGGCATGAGATAAGATCAAGAATTGTGATAAATAACCCATATTACCATTGATTATCATTAACCAAAATTAGAACCATCTAATAAACATAATAAATAAAGTCAGTGTCCTAATCCACGCCCTGATACATGTTATGTGCAATGTAAAAAATAATTTTAGAAAATCCAGTTTCAAAATCATAAAAGTACATTTGTCACAGCATATCATTCTCTATAATACTTCCAGAGAAAGATCATAATAGTTTGATGTCAAAAACAAAATATAGGAATAGAAATGTTGTTCATTGAAGCCCCATTGGGCACTACCTTTGATCTAGGGGGAAAGGGAAGAGAAAAAAACAACAGAGTGTCCGCCAATGTCTGCGCTGTGAGAGATATGCCAATCACACCCCATCTATATTTCTTCCTGTGTATTAAAGAAAATAAATATATCAGAGTGAGCAATTCTAAATGTGTCTCATATTCGTTATAACATATAGCCTTTGGTGTTGCAGTACCTTTATGAATCCCCACTTCCATCTAATAGTCAGAAATACTAGGCCAACCAATGATACAAACTTTCTACGGATAAGAAAATAAATGCTAGTATTTAATACCACAATAGTACTTGTGGAGATATCAAAGTGTGTATTACAATGGTATACCTTTTGCTTGGGTTATGCCTAAAGAATGTAGGCTTATACAGCTTGGCTGAAATACAATCATAAATAGAAAATAATATATCTTATATATACATATATATATATATATATATATATATATATATATATATATATATATATATATATATATATATATATATATATATATATATATATTCACTTATCCATCAATACACCTTGGTGTATATATATTTAACACTCATAAACATTTTAGAAACACTCAAGATCACCGGATGATGTCATCAGTGATGTCATGAGTGATGTCATTTGAGATGTCATCAGTGATGTCATCAGTGATGTCACTGACCATGTCATGAGTGATATAATATGTGAGATCATAAGCAGTGCATTGCGGGGGTGCGAGTTATAGTTAGCTCAGCTAACTATAATTACTAAATTTCTCTGGTTTTGTATGAGTGAATAATCAGCCTAACTTTAATGTTCCTGTAAAATTTGCTTTTTGCAGTGAATTTATAAGGTTTTTTAAAATCTATTTCCTAACTAGAACGTCCCTGTAACCTTTGGTTTTTCATCGATTTTCTAAGGTTTTTTAAATGCTAATTCTAGACTATAATGTCCCTGTACCCTTTGGTTTTTGCAGTTTCTAAGGTTTTTTTAAATTCTATTTCTTAATTGTAATGCCCATTTTTATGTAAGTGAACCTATAAGATTTTCGTACTTTCTTTCTATAATTTGATATTGTGTAATATATTTATATAATACACCACTCATTTTTTGAATGGCATAGGTGTTTAACAGAAAATACATTAATAATTGGTTTAATTTTTAACAATTTTGTGAGTCGGCACAACATTGTTGCATTTACTGTGGAGATTCTGTCATCAGTAAATGTATTTCATAGCCTGAAAAATGCACTTAAAGACATTTTTTAACTACATTTGAACTCTAAATATTTAGTAAAATATTGTTTTAACTTTTCTTCCTATGATCAATTAAGAGGAAAGCCACCTTTACAACAAATGAATTATATTTGAGTCACCATGATGATGTTGGTAGTCGCGAAAAACACGTAGTTTATACAAAGTGTAAAACATATATATAGACATATTCTATACTTTTCAAACTCATATATATAGACATATTCTCGTACTTTTTAAACTCATATTTTTGTAGTGAGTTTCCAGAATAATCACCTTCAAACACAATTTTACGTTTCCACAAACACAGTAATCGCGGACAGCGCGTGTTTTTCAACAAATCTGAAACACATATGTAGACAAATTGTAAACAAGTTTGGTATAGCTGTGTACTATTATAGTATTGAAAGTTCTGCTTTTCTTTTCATTTTTAAAGAAAAGTACTTTAAACTTGTATTTTGCATTTCCGCTTCACTACGGTAACTGCAACTATTTCAGTCACCGCAAATATCACATGACCAGGAAAGCAAGGAATATCATTGGATAATATAATTTTCAGCAAAATCAATAGGAAATACACACCCACTCCTTCTTCTTGATTCTTCTATCATAGAACTTCATTCTGAGCAGGTGGATTAATTCTGCTGTGCAAAGGTTTTGGGCATTTTTATATAAACAATGGCAACACAGTAAGGAGATGGGGGTCAGGAGGAACAAAAGCAAGACCAAGATGTGGAGGAGGTGGATACATAAAACTTTGAGTAAGAGGAACCTCCAGAAAAGAGAGCCAGCGCGTCACAGGATTTCTCAAAAATCCCATCAGGGGAATCAAAAATAGCTGCCAAACTTGTGCAATGCACAATCTGGAACAAGATCCTCTCTAGAGGGACAAAAAAGAAATATTCATGTGGGCCATGTTATACCATTGAAAACCTATCTTAAAAAACATCTTCAACTGGTGATCAAGCAGAGGGAAGCTAGAGGACCATCTACTTCAGGGGCAGCAGCAACAATTCCCAGCCAGAAAGTCCCGTCTGAGGTGCCGACTACTGCAAGAATGTATAACAGAAAAAAGTAAGGAGGGATCAATAAATATTTTTTTTTCATACAAGGCACCATCAATTACCCTGATGCTTTCAATATTTTATACATATAAATATCCATGATTCTACTAGATACACATGTCGTATAGCGGGACTGGGTACAAAAATCAAATACTCATACATGAAATGTAATATGTACAAGACATAAACAAATACATAATAATCCCATAAAAATCATAATCACATCTATAGTACAATACATATACACAATATATACAACATTTACAAAACCCTAAATGTAATTTATATTGATGTACACTCCTTGTTCTGAGTAATACACTCCGAGGTAGTACTCTTTGCGCCGGAGGTATCACACCTCTTTTCTCATTTGCTTATAAGCGCCACTAATCTAAGACCAAATTCAAAATAATTGGACTCCTCCTATATATGTCAACACAGTGGCGCTTGCGTTTCAGCCCTCAATTTCTTTCGACTTCTTCAGGAGAAGGGTATAAACATATCTACAATAGTAATCAAAATGAAAATAACATAGCTATACATTTTATTCTACCACTCTAGATCTATCCCATCATTGCCCATACAGTGCTCCGAGAAGGACAATACCACGTGAAATCAAACAATGCCATTTATATGGTGGTATACTGAGTGCCAAAAGTGAAAATAACTCCCAAACCTCCTTTTATAACAACCTATAACAGGGTGTATTGTGCGTGTGCCACCATATCAGTGCTCAACCCGGGCGGGTTAGGCTGCTGGATTTATAGGAATCTAGTACTCCATCTAGTAACTTGAAGTTGACGTATGGTGTCAAGGGAGTACTATGTATGATTTTTGAGGTCTCTACTCATATAGGAGCAGGGACATGATGTTTTACTAATATAGTGACTGCCCAAGACCAACTAGGATGCCACAACGTTGCCAATACTGATACCTGCAAACATCTTGCAGGATTGTAGAGACGTCCATTGGCCAGTTGACAGAACATACCCTGTTGGTGCAACTCGTTTATATTTGGATGTTCCCTAAAAGAAATACTAGGATCTTGTGGGGGAGTAATTTTGTCAATTTGGGAACTGTTTTGGGAAAACACAGCATCACTTTGGCGATTCCGGCTCTGTACATACATAGATAGTTTGATGATCTTGTTGGTCCAGTGAACATCGGGGCACTCAAAACAAGTGCTCATGCCTTGAGAAAGTCTTAGAAAAAGACGAAACGTGTGTCGGCAAACTGTGTGCTGGGAGTGTTTTACGTTTTCTATATGCAAATAAAGGATTGGTGAACAGCAAGAAGATTGACCTATCTGGATCTTTGTTCTTTAATCAGTGTTATTGATTTGTTTCAATTGTCCATTAGAGGGTTTACCTATACCCCAAGAAGTGGTGACTAGAGTACAGTAAAGACTGAATAGGGACTTAATGATGTGCTGAAAAAAGCCCTAACTTTTTGTACCCAAATCAACACTGGTAAGCTACCACAGTAAAACCTAGGCAGTACCTGGAATCTTATCCTCCCTCACAATCTCGAAGCAAGTCCTATAACTTGTTTTGCTTTAGGCAGCGAGGTGAAGGAACGCCCATCGACAGGGAGGCTTTTGGTGTCTACTCTGAGCGGCTCTAATAAATGTATAGTTCCAGGTAACTTTTGATTAGTTTATATGTGTGTGGATAGCGCTCCAGCCTTGATATATTGTTATACAGGAATGAGTATTGAATTGACTGATATTAGCCCTCTTGTTGTTATCACAGGATTCTAGATTCATTATGGATCCGTGTGATTGGGGAACGCGTCCCCTTGATGTGTAGGACTTGCTTCGAGATTGAGAGGGAGGATAAGATTCCAGGTACTCCCTAAGTTTTACTGTGGTAACTTACTGGTGTTGATTTGGGGTGAGCACTGATATGGTGGTACACGCACAATACACCCTGTTATAGGTTGGTAAAAGAGGAGGTTTTGGAGTTATTTTCACTTTTGGCACTCAGAATACCACCACATAAATGGCATTTTTTGATTTCACATGGTATTGTCCTTCTCTGAGCACTGTATGGGCAATGATGGGATATATCTAGAGCTGTAGAACAAAATGTATAGCTATGTAATTTAAATTTTGATTACTATTGTAGATATGTTTATACCCTTGTCCTGAAGAAGCCGAAAGAAATTGTGGGCTGAAACGCGACCGCGTCGATATATATTGGAGGAGTCCAATTATTTTGAATTTGCTCTTAGATTAGTGGCGCCAATAAGCAAATGAGTAAAGAGGTGTGATACCTCAGGCGCAAAGAGGACTACCTCGGAGTGTATTACTCAAAATAAGGAGTGTACATCAATATAAGGTACAATTAGGGTTTTTGTAAATGTCGTATATATTGAGTATTTGATTTATGTACCGAGCCCCGCCATACGACACGTGTATCTAGTAGAATCATGGATATTTATATGTACAAAATATTGAAAGCGTCAGGGTAATTGATGGTGTCTTGTACGAAAATAAAAAATTGATTGATCCCTCCTTACTTTTTTCTGTTATACATCTTAGATGTTTTATGCCAAGGTATAGGAGGGTCATTTGGGCATACCCCTTTATTTTGTAACTTGGCTACTGCAAGAATGGCAATGATTGCATGCTGAGCAGTGTCTTACATGCAAAGTTTTCCCCTTTTATATGTTTTGCAAATTTTTCAGTGCACGAGTGCACTGCTATCCCAGTTGCCAGTTTTGTTATTATAAAAAAGAACAAAATAAATGGAAAACGTTACAAAAGCCTTTACAAAAAAAGGTTCCTGATGGAACCGCTTTTAACTGTTAGAAAAAAGATAAAGTGTGTATATCTGTTGGAATGAATGTATAACTGGTGTATGGATGATTGAATGAGTGCATAACTGGTGCATGGCTATTATAATGAGTACAGCTGTGGTGCCTGAGTGAATCTATGAGTACAGAAGTAGTGCCGGAGTGATTGGATGAGTGCAAATCTAGTGATTGGGTGATTCCATTTGTGCATTTGAAGTACCTGAGTGAATGGAAGAGTCAGCAGTAGTGCCTGAGCAAATGGATATGTGCCTAGATAATAGCTGGGTGAATGGATGAGTGCATGGTAGTGCCTGGGTGATTCGGTAAGTGCATGGGGAGTGCCTGGGTGAATAGATGAGTGCATGGGTAAAGGCTGCATGAATAGATGAGTAGAAGGGTAGTGCCTGGGTAGTTAGAAGTACCTGAGTGAATGGAAGAGTCAGCGGTAGTGCCTGAGCAAATGGATATGTGCCTAGATAATAGCTGGGTGAATGAATGAGTGCATGGTAGTGCCTGGGTGGTTGGGTAAGTGCATGGGCGGTGCCTGGGTGAATAGATAAACGCATGAGTAGTGGCTGAGGAATGGATGAGTGCATAGGTAGTGCATGAGTGAATAGATGAGTTCCTAGGTAGTCCCTTAATTATTCGATATGTGCATTGTTAGTGCCTGGGTGAATGCATGAGTACATAGTAGTGCATGAGTGAATGGATGAGTCCAAGGATAGTGCCTTGTGATTGGAAGAATGTATGTGTACTGCCTGGGTGAATAGATGTATGCGTGGGTAGTGCCTCAGCGAATGGATGAGCGCATGGATAATGCCTGAGTAAATTAATGAGTGAATGGGCGGTGCCTGGGTCATTGGATGACTGTATGGGTAATGTGTGAGCAAATGGATGAGCGCATGCATACTGTCTGAGTGAATGGATGAGTGCAAGGACAGTGCCTGGGTGATTGGATATCTACATGGGTAGTGCCTGGGTGAATGGATGAGTGCAGGGATAATACCTGATTGAATGGATGAGTGCATGGATAGTACCTGAGTGAATGGATGATTGCAAGCATAGTGCCTGGGTGATTGTGTGAGTTCATGGATAGTGCCTGTGTGATTGCAAGAATGTATGATTAATGCCTGGGTGATTGGATGAGTGCATGAGTATTGGCTAAGTGATTGGATGAGTACATGAGTAGTGCCTGCATGAGTGTATGTGTGGATGGGTAATGTCTCAGTGAATGGGTGAGTACATGGGTACTGTCTGGGTAAATAGATGAGTGTATGGGTAGTGCATAGGTGATTGTATGAGTATATGGATAGTGCCTAGGTGATTGGGAGAGTACATAGATAATGACTCAGTGAATGGATGAGTGTAAGGGTAGTGCCTGGGTGATTGGCTACATGCATGGTTAGTGCCTAGGTGAATGGATGAGGAGAAGGGTAGTGCCTGGGTGATTCAACGTGTGCACAGTTAGTATCTAGGAGAATAGATGAGTGCATGCTAGTGTGTGAGTGAATGGAGCCATGCAAGGGTAGTACCTGAGTAAATGAATGAGTGGAAGGGTAACACCTGAGTAATTGGATGAGTGCAAGTTAGTGCCTGGGTATTTACATGAGTGCAAGGGCACTGCCTGGGTTATTGGGTGAGTGCACGGACAATACCTGGGTGATTGGGTGAATGAATGCATAATGCCTGTGTGATTAGGTGAGTGCATAGATAGTTCCTCAGTGATTGTATGAGTGCATGGTAATGCCTCGGTGAATGGATGCATGCATGGGTAGTGGCTGAGGAAATGGATGATCACAAGCCTAGTGCCTCAGTGAATGGATGAGTGCAAGGGTAGGGCCTGGGTAATTAGATGAGTGCATGGGTAGTGCCCGAGTGAATTAAGGAGCGCTTGGGTAGTGTCTCAGTGAATGGATGAGTGCATGGATAATGGCTGGGTGAATGAATCAGTGCATGGGTAGTCATTGGGTAAAGGGATGAATGCATTGGTAGTGCCTGAGTAATTGGATGAGTGCATGGGTAGTGCCTGGGTGAATGGATGAAGAGAAGTGTAGTGCCTGGGTGAATGGATTAGTGCATGGGTAGTACCTGAGTAAATTGATGAGTGCATGGGTTGTGTGTGAGTGCAGTGATGAGTGCAAGGGAACTGCCTGGGTCATTGGATGAGTGCATGGGTAGTGCCTGAGTGAATGGGTGAGATCATGTGTAGTGTCTGAGTGAATGGCTGAGTGCATGGGTAGTGCCAGAATGAATGGGAGAGCACATCGGTAGTACCTGAGTAATTGGATATGTGCATGGTTAGTGCCTGGGTCATTCAATATTGCATGGATAGTGCCTGAGTGATTTGATATGTGCATACTTAGTACCTGGGTGAATGGATGAGTAGGAAGATAGTGCCTGGGTGATTCAATATGTGCATGGGTACTGCGTGAGTGAATGGATGAGTACAAGCATAGTACCTGGGTCAGTGGATGAGAGTATGGGTAGTGCCTGAGTGAATGGATGAGCTCATATGTAGTACCTAAGTGAATGGATGAGTGCAAGGCTAGTGCCTGAGTGAATGGATGAGTGCAAGTGTAGTGCCTGGGTGAATAGATATGTGCATGGGTAGCACCTAGTTGAATGGATGACTGCATGAATAATGCTTGACTGAATGGATGAGTTTGTGGGTAGTGCCTGCGTGAATGGGTGAGCGCATGCTTAGTGCCTGAGTGAATGGATGAGTGCAAGGGTAGTAACTGGGTGATTGGATGAGTGCATTGGTAGTGGCAGGGGAATGGATGAGTGCATGGGTAGGGCCAGAGTGATTGGATATGTGCATGGTGAGCATATGGGTAATTGCATATTGCATTGGTAGTGCCTGAGTGATTTGATATGTGCATACTTAGTACCTGAGTGAATCGATGAGTACATGGGTACTGCATGAGTGAATGGATGAGTACAAGCATTGAACTGCTGTCAATGGATGAGTGTATGGGTAGTGCCTGAGTGAATGGATGAGCGCATAGGTGGTGCCTGAGTGAATGGATGAGTGAAAGGGTAGTGCCTGAGTGAATGGATGAGTGCAAGGGTAGTGACTGGGTGATTAGATGTGTGCATGGGTAGTGCCTAGTTGAATGGATGACTGTATGAACAATGCCTGAGTGAATGGAAGGAATAAATGAGTGCAAGTATGATTGTGTGTGTGCATGGATAGTGCCTTGTGATTGGAAGAATGAATGGGTAGCACATGGGTGATTGGACGAATGCATGGTACTGCCTGGGTGATTGGATGAGTGCATGAGTAGTGCCTTGCTGAGTGAATGAGTGCATGTGTAGTGCCTCAGTAAATGGATGAGTGCAACGGTAGTGTCTGGGTTATTGGATCAGTGCATGGATAGTGTGTAGGTGATTGTGAGAGAGCATAGATAGTGCCTGAGTGAATGGGTGAGTGCATGGTTACTGCTTTGTGATTGGATTAGTGCACAGGTAGTGCCTGGTTGATTGTATGAGTGTGTGAGTAGGGCATAGGTGACTGAATGTGTGCAAGAGTAGAACCTGGGTGATTGTACGAGTGCAAGGATAAAGCCTGGGCCATTGTATGAGTGCAAGGGTAGTGGTTTGGTGATTTAGTTAGTGCACGGATAGTGCCTGGGTGAAGGCATGGATACTGCCTGCGTGATTAAGTGAGTGCATGGATAGTGCCTGGGTGATTTGATGAGTGCATGGGTGCTGCCTTGGTGATTGAATGAGCCCATGAGTAGTGCCTGGATGAGTGGATGAGAGCATGAGTAGTGCCACGGTTAATAGATGAGTGCATACATAGTTTCTGGGTGTTAGCAAAGTACATGGGTAGTGCCTGGGTGATTGTATTAGTCCCTGTGTAGTGGCAGGGGGATTAGATGAATTCAAGTTTAGTACCTGAGTATGAGTATTTAGATGAATGCTTATGTAGTGGCTGGATGTTTGGACAAGTGCAACTGCTGTGCCTGGGGATGGAATGAGTACATGAGTGGTAATTCAATGAATCCATCACAAGATTAGTGATTTGACACACGTAATATATCCCGACCTCCAACCACTCTTATAAAATAGAAACAGACAAAAAGTTAATAGAATTTCATTTTGAATATTAGGCAACCAAATAACATACAATATTTTTAAAGCAAAACTTATTTCAACATAGACAAATGTTTTACTGTTTTTTCCTGTTTTCAGCTTTCCTACTTGTTCACTTTCAGCAGTGCTTTGTATAAGGACTCATCATGAAACAGTAGGACAAAACAATCAATAGATTGTAAAAAAAATGTGCACAGTAGATCATTACAACTATTTCATACTGTTCACTGCACTCACTATAAGTTTTTGAATACTGGCTTGCTGATAGGTTACTACTTTAATGAAAGCAACTACATGTTAAATCTGTTTCTGATATTTTTTATATCTGGTACAAAATGTTCAACAATAATGAAGCAGTCTTCATTTTTGCTTCTCCTTTTGTAGACATCATCCCTCTTAGGCCAAATGATGTCTAAAATGTTCTCAGTCTTTGTGTGAAAAACATATCTCGCAGTACTAAGTAGAAGTTGCTGTAGCAGAAACAAAAGGGGACTTTTTGTAAGTGGCGGAGAGACTTGTCACATGCAACTTAAGGCTATTGGTATTATAAAATCTCCATCTATTTTCTATAGTAACACAATGTAGTCCTCAAATATTTATAACTTCCTTTCCCGCAGTTAAAAAGAGTCCTTCATTTCAAACAGCTTTCTGTAGACAATGCCCCCAATAGACCGAATGATGTCTCAGAAACACATAATCCATATATATGTCAACACAATACCACATTTTCTTATCCTAGATTCTCCTTAGAACTTCGGTTCTAGCAGAGGTTATATTATACTCCTTCATGAAATATGATTGCTATAGTTGTGAAAGTTCTAATTGAGATGGAAATTTGTGCAGCTTTAAAGTTTGTAATTTCAGTTCCTAATTTAGTACCATGCACGCTGCATCATTGTAGTATGACTAATATATATTTTCCATACCTCTGTAGAAACTACGTTGACCTAAGTTCTGATCTGCAGTTCGGACAGGTCATAACTTGATGGGCGTTTGTAGTTAAATCTTCAAATGGAACAGCTTCACAATCTGGTAATGTTAAGCAGACGAATAGTTCTGAATTGCTTGCTTTCAGTGCTAGACATAAATTCACTATCTTCACAGTTATGTGTCCATTTATAAGTTAAACCCAAGAATTAATTGATATTCACATCTTCTTCATCTAATAGTCCTAGCATTTCTATTCAACATTCTTGAGCATTCAGCTGAAGATTTTCAGAGTACACTACTGGTCCAGTACAATTATCCGTGAGTTTTCTTATTCTGGAGCAGAATGTAAATACTTCTATCACTTCTTAATTCTTCGAGTAAACTACACAGTTGTGAAGACATTATTTTATCTGCCTTTTCTTTGATGGAATTTGTAAAATGAGGCAAATTATATAGTTAATTTAACACTACATTTTCGTTACCGTTCCCTCCAGATTCATTATTAAAGTGATAGCCTTGTATTTCCTCATTGTCCTCTAGTTTTCTTTTCTTTCCTCCTTGTTGATTTTCTTTCTGTTAATCTTTCTGTTCAACTTTGGTAGACTGATTTGATATTTTCCGCTTTGAGCACAGTATTGCTTTTTGAACCACAGGATACTGGCCTAAATGAGGTGAATATTGAGCTCTTAACCGATTATACTCTGTTACACAGCTCACATCAGCACTTACTTTCTTCTCATCAGAATCAATCTGAAATAAACCAGACATATTCTAATTCATGAAAAAACAACAACAATCAATCAATCAATCAGGGTTTTATACAGCGCGCTACTCACTGTGAGGGCCTCAAGGCGCGGGGGGGGCGGCAGCTCCGGATCAGTTGAAGAGCCAGGTCTTGAGGTCCTTCCTGAACGTGTGCAGGATCAGGGAGAGTCTGATGTTTACATGGAGCTTGTTCTAGCTCTTGGCTGAGATGTGGGAAAAGGCTCTCATGACTGTTCTGTTTCTGCAAATGTGGTGGACCTCTCCAAGGTCAAGGTTGGCGGATCGGAGGTATCTCTTGGGTGCCTGGAAGGATAATCTTTTGTTAAGGTATTTGGGTCCGATGTTGTTGAGTGATTTGTAGGCATAGGTGAGGAGTTTGAAGGTGATCCTCTTCTCAACTGGGACCCAGTGGAGGTCTTGTAGGTGTTGGGTCATGTGTTTGTGACGTGGTGTCCCGAGGATGAGTCTGGCTGCAGCGTTCTGGATGTTTTCGAGTTTGTGTAGAAGAGTTCTGTTGATACCGGCATATAGGGCATTGCTGTAGTCCAGTCTGCTGGTTATGGCTGCGTGGGTGATGGTTCTCCTGCAGTCGGGGGGATCCATTAGAAAATCTTGCTGAGGATGCGTAGGCAGTTGAAGCTGGTGGAGGCGACGGTGTTGATCTCGTGGTTCATGGAGCGGGAGGAGTCGAGAATGATGCTGAGGTTTTGTGCATGGTCTGTGGGAGTGGGTGGGCTCCCGAGTGTGGCGGGCCACCAGGTGTTGTCCCAGGTGGAGGTGTAGGGCCCGAGAACCTTGGTCTTCTCCGAGTTGAGCTTCAAACATCTGTCTGTCATCCAGGCTGCCACATTCTTCATTCCTTTCTGGAAACAGAGTCTGGTGTTTTCGTGAGTGAGATGATGAGCTTGGTGTCATCGGCGTAGGATACAATGCTGAGCCCATGCTGTCTGACGATGGCAGCGAGGGGGGCCATGTAGATGTTGAAGAGCGTGGGGCTGAGTGATGATCCTTGGGGAACTCCGCAGTTGGTATCAGTGGGTTTGGAGAGGAAGGAAGGAAGTCTGATCCTCTGGGTCCGGTCAGAGGGGAAGGATTGTATCCAGTCGAGGGTGGTTCCTTGTATCCCCGCTTCGTGACGTCTGGCTGCGAGTGTGTGATGTGAAACTGTGTCGAAGGCTGCGGAGAGGTCCAGAAGGATGAGAGCCGCGGTGTGCCCCTGGGTGAGTACCATGCAGATGTCATCAGTGGCGAACAGGAGGGCGGTCTCGGTGCTGTGGTTACTGCAGAATCCGGACTGGTAGGCGTCCAGGATGGAGTTTTCTTCAATGAAGGCAGTCAGTTGAGTGTCCACAATTCTCTCTGTGACTTTGGCAGTGAAGGGGAGGAGAGAGATGGGCCGGTAGTTTTTCAAGTCCGTTGGGTCGGCCGATGGTTTCTTGAGGTGGGGTTTGATCTCCGCCTACTTCCAGTCGTCTGGGAAGATGCCGGACCTGAAGGAAGCGTTGATGGTCCGTCCTAGTTCGTAAGCAATGGCAGGGGCAGCCCTGTGGAATATGTGCAGTGGGGAGGGGTTCGATGGGGTTCCTGAATGGGTTTTCTTCATGGTAGCGGTGATGCGTTCTATGGTGGCTGGATTCCAGGTCGTGATGGATGGCTTATCGATGGCAATTCTTCTTTGAAAACAATGTTACCATTATTAACAAGCCCTGTATCTACACCTAAACCTTGCAATCTGTGAATAGTTACTGAATACGCAAAAGACACTGGAACTACTTTCGCTGGACATTCAAGTCTTTCACAAGTAGGAAATGTACAAAGCATCCACCAATCTGCTTAACTTCAGCAATATCATCAACTTTTATGGCTAAGTATTCCACATAATTTCTGTTTCGATAATTAACACATTTCTATACTTTACCCTTTGCCCCATTCACTAGCCCTTCTTCAACATTTAAATTAAAACGTAAGATTTCACAACAATTTTTAGAGATACGTAACTGTTTTTCTAATCCTGCTGGTTTTGACACAACTATTCTAAACTATCCGATTTCGATTGCAGTTTTCTGTTAGTAGCACTGTAACTCCTTGATATTACATTTCATCATTTGCTCTAATTTTAATGATCTCTTCTTTTTTCATTTGCAATAGTTGTTCATTGAATTCACTACACTCCTCAAAATTTGGCATCAAACAAATAATAGATTTATTCTCCTTAACAAATTGTACATTACTTCAGCGGCTGAAACATCACTTGGAAACAAATGTGTGATGAGACGGGTTTGTAATACTGTCTCTCCCTCTTTTACCAGGACTCCCACTCTTATATCCTTTAGTTTATCTGCATAATGCATATCTGATGCTTGGTGCATAATGCATATCTAATGTTTTGGAATAACTCTTTGTATTGAAAGTTTACCAAATGTTTACATTTCCAATACCTCCTAGGGAATTCCTTATTTCTGTATGTTGGAGTTTCTTGAATATAGGTTATCCTTTTACGGGAGTTAGTTGTAGCAGGTCTCCAAAGTGTTTTCCTCCAAAATGTACATTGTAGTAAATTTGTAATATTTGCTCCATTCTTAAATGTATAAAAGCTATCATTAGGTTAGACACCATGCTGACTTCATCAATAATTAGTAGCTTTCATTTCTTTAAACCTCTTGCCATTTCATGACAAGTATCACTAGATAAATTGTTGTATTGTAATTTGTTGTCATGTTCAACAGGCAGCATTAATAATTGATGAAGGGTAAATCTTTTAACATAATGAGCATCTAAGCCTGTTGGTGCAGTGACTACATATGCCAAATTGGAATATGTTCTCTTTTGTAGGTAACTTGACAATACTTTAATCAAGAAGCGTTTTCCAGTTCCAGCTGGACCACTTATGTATAATAGAACTGGTTTATATGTAGAACATGCACACTTTTTATTCTCATGAAGAAATCCATGTTTACTTTACCTTTTACCTCTTCAAAAATGTCTTTCTGATCTCCATTTGTCGCGCAGGCCTCAGCCGGACCCGCTAGTGCAAGGGGTTCGCCCACCTCTGTACAAAGTCCTCAGACTAGATTGAAAGAAGTTGGCACAGAAACTGGAAATAGAAAACGTAACATTTATTACACCTCATGAGGTGGTGCTACGGTTCAAACAGCGCCCTTCGGCATTGCAAGAAGTAGCACCACAAGTTAAGAACGCGTGGTTTATTTATACCCACACAGGGGCTCAAAAGAAGGCGGTACAAAGCACAAGAGCACATTTTATATACATATAAGGTAATATCGAGAGGCACAATCCATCAGTGGGAGGAGCTAACAGTCATGGGGGTTCGGCTAACACATTCCAATCTAGGGCTAATCACTACCAGATGTGAACCCTAAAGGTCAGCGGCAAAACAAGGGGACGCTAATAATAGCCTGTTGCTGGGCAGATTCAAGTGCCATGAACAGGAAGATAGGACAGAGCACATGGTCGGGATGAGGTAACATGTGGCAGTCAAAATGGCTGCCATGAATACAAAATGGAGTCCGTTAAATGTCAAGATAATGGCTAGAACTAAGATGTCTTTCGCTAATGCTCAATCTAATCGCTGTTAAATTACAACAGGCAAGCTTTTTAGCATTAGCTAAAGACATACGTTCTTTTGGGGTAATCTAAACATTCATCTCGTATATCTATACGCATCATATCAGCTACATCTTTATCTAACGTGTGTTGTGCTTTCACAGTATTCCTTTTGGATGGTATACAAGCAGTTATGCACATAGAACATAGCATTGGGCCGCATTGGATACACATACAACAAGTGAAAATCACGGCAATTGCAACACAGAGAATAGTCAGTAATTTCCAACCCCAGGCAGAAACTAGAGTCCAAAACAAATCAGTAAAAGTCCAGGTGCCATTTTTAGTATGAATATCTGCAGCTATCTTATGCAGTTTAAGAATTGCGTCATATACTGAGGGCGAATTGTCAGGGTTAAAGACGTAACAACTACTACCGATAACTTTACATGCACCTCCTCTATCTGCTAACATAACATCCAATACCATCCTGTTTTGAAGAGTTACAATTCTAGCAATTTGCAATTCCTCAGTAATATTACCGAGAGCTACAGCAGTTTGATTAGTCACAGCTTCCACAACTCTAGTCAATCGTCGTATTTTCCTGCTATTTAATGCAGCGCCCACAAAAGGGAACAGACCCAAATTAAAACCAACATATTGTTGCAAACTAGTATCTGTCTGGTCTACATCATCTATTTTTATTGTTCTTTTATAACGATTCATTGAAATATTTCTAAACAGTTTCAAATCTCGGTGGTATGAAGCAGGTGCCAGGAAAACAGGAGGCAATAGAAAACAGACATAGCACGTACCTGACCACCCTACTGGTAGTCTATGATATCCATGGCTCCCACATACTAAATACGTGTTGTGTGAGGCCAGGAACGATCTGTCATGCAGTCCATCTATATTTAATACAGTAACACAATCACTAGTTCCAACTGGAATTCGTCCAGTACTTTGTACACATAAGTCTGATTTAGTCCTTGTAACAGTGATTACAGACTGGTTGCTTGTGGTAGAGTCTCTCGTATGGGAGAATACATATGGTGTAGAAGCATTGTCCGGTCGGTATTCCTCCCATTCCCATATAGTTCCATTTGCTTGAGGATATCCATGTTCATCTTGATAACACTCTTTATTCAGACGAAAAAGAAGTCCACCTACTGCAGATTTCCTAGTTGAAAATAGAAGAGTGTACCAGGCTCGACAAGAACCATTATGCGAAAAAGGAAGTGGAATAAATGGTGTTCCACCTTTCTTTTGATGTGCTGGAAGCATACCACATATCCAACAATTAGTGGCATTTGTAGCGTTATGGGTGTGATGGAGCATCTGGGCAAACGTATTATTAAGATAGGATTCTCGATGCTTTTGCGCATGATACGGAAGAGTGAAATGCTGATGCTCTTCTGGGACAGGAGTAGTAGGAACCGCAAAAACCTATGCGCAGGAATCATCATTTCAATAGACCAGGTGATCACTGCTATAATTGTCAAAACAGCAAAAACACCTATAACTCCTAAAATCTTTTTTAAGGGGGGGCGTAGTTCGCGAAGTAGCGCTACGTGAAGCTACGCGAAGTGCACTTCGCACTACGCGAACTTCACGTAGCACTACGCGAACTGCGTAGCAGCATGTTCGCACTGTGCAAGATGCGTTTTCAATGATTGCACAGTGCGGACAAGCATTCGGCACTGTGCAATCATTGAAAACGGCATCTTGCACAGTGCGGGCTGTAGCTTTCTGCTGCTCGAGTAGATTTTTACTCGAGCTGCAGCTTTCCCAACGCAAACTGGTAGTTTCTCATCGCGAGCACTCGCAATGAGAAACCTGACCTCCCCGCGTTGAGAATCTCACCGGGATGTCATTTTGCTTGCTCGCGGTCGCAAAGATGACGTTGAGGACCGCGAACAAGCAAAAAATGAGCGCTGCACTACGCATGTTCGCACTGTGCTACGTGCAGCTCGCGTAGTGCGAAGTTGCGCAAACTTCGCAAGCTACGCGAGCGTAGCGTAGTGCTTCGCCCAGGGTTAATATTTTTCTTAGTGGTTATCATAGCAGCAAAATCAGCTTTCTCAAAAACAGAACAAAACAACAAAAAACAAAATAATTGTAGGAGCTCTTCTCCCGTGGGTAGATGTTGTTTTCTTCACCGTAGATCAAGACAGGTGTCACTATACTACGCAGGGCTGATCCCCCTCCCTTGTCATATCGGCGTTCCGTTTCCACTACCCAGGGCGGTTGCTCAACTTGTCTCTCTCAAAAAATTGTAGACTCTTTCCTCGGTCTCAAGTTGTATCTCGTTGCTCCAGGAGTCGTCTGGTCCGGGAAGAACTCCGCAGATTCGTCAGGTGATACAGCAGGGCCTTTCTCCGTGGTCAAGATCTCTCGATGATCGGTCAGCACAGCAGGTTCCACCAAGGTCGACAATACCTTCCGACAATGAGTGCTATGCACCCAATTTTTCTTGTTGGTGACTCGAACCGCTGTTCTCGTGGCAAGGAGCACCTGTTCTGGCCCACGCCATCTCGGCTCCAAACTGCTTGATCCTCTCGAACGCCTTAACCATCACAAGGTCGCCAGTCCGGAGCTCATGGCCTTCACCTGTTGATCTGTCAGGAAGTGCTTCACGAACCTGTTGATGAATAGAAACCAAACTGTCGGTTAACTGTGCCAAATAGTCACTCATCAAGACACAAGGTACATCATACACAGAACTCGGTTTTGGAACTCCCCAAATGTTCATGGGTCGTCCAAATACCACCTCGTACAGGGTGAGACCCGTCCTAGAATGTGGTACTGATCTGATGGACAACAATGCCAATGGCAACGCATCTGGCCAAGTCAAGTGCGTAGAAGCTTGAATTTTTGCAATTTTCAGCTTCAGAGTAGCATTATACCTTTCCACCAATCCTGCTGATTGTGGATGGAACACTGCATGGAACTTCTGTTTGATTCCTAATCCCTTCAAAACATACTTGATAACTTCCCCAACAAAATGATGTCCGTTATCATTCCATAAAAGTCTACAAACGCCAAACCTCAGGAAGAATTCCTTCAGTAGCACCTTAGCGGTAGTAATAGCAGTATTGTCCTTCGTAAGGTACGCCTCAATCCATTTACTGAAAGCACAAACCAACACTAGAACATACTTTAAGTTATTACAGCGCTCAAGTTGGATGTAGTCCATTTGCAAGACTTCAAAAGGTGCAGTCGGTATAGCAAAACCTCCAGATGGAACCCGCGTTATTGCGGAAGCTCCAACGTGTGCTAGCCCATGTGCCATCTGAACCATAGGTTGTACGAAAGCTCTAGGCAGCTTCCATCTATCCATCTGCTTATTCCTCCAACAACCTTCGTCATCTAACTCTCCTTCACGTTCTTTATCAGAGGCTGTCCTCTGTATCTCTCGTACTTCTTGTCTAGCATCATGCCATTTCTCAGCTTGTGACTTCACTACATACATAGGAGAGTTTTTTCTTCTCATCGCAGTTTCACGTGCCACGTGGTCTGCAAAGGCATTTCCTTGTCCAATCTTTTCTGTCACTTTCTTGTGCGCGCACACTTCACTATGGCTACTTTCTTTGTGTATGTCAATGCAATTAAAAGATTATGCACTAATTTTCCGTGCATTATTTGCATTCCGTGAGATGTAAGAAAGCCTCTTTCCTTCCAGAGTAGGCCAAAATCATGCGCTACTCCAAAAGCATAGCGACTATCTGTATAAATGTTCACATATAAATCAGTACTAAGCTCACATGCTCGCGTCAAAGCTATCAATTCAGCTGCTTGGGACGATTTCTGCGGTATGCGAGCTGTCTCCACTATTGTTTCAAGCGTGGTGATTGCATATGCGGCTGAGGTCGTACCATCTGGTAATTTCAAACAAGACCCGTCAACCCATAGTTCACCATCCACATCTGGAAGGGGCGTATCCTGCAAATCAATGCGACCCTTTGTCTGTTCCTCAGTCAGGAATATACAATCATGCGTTTCTTGTGACTGAGGCTGAGTCACCGGATACGGCAACAGAGTGGCTGGGTTCAAAGTTGCACATCTCTTCAATGTAATGTGAGGAGCTCGCAATGTCAGTTCATATTCTGTAAGACGAGCGCTAGTTAAGTGCTGCGTCTTTGTCTGATTCAAAAGGGCATCAACTGCATGGGGTACTAACACTAACAGCTTATGTGACAAAACTATTCCCTCACTCTGTCGTATTGATACAGCTGTTGCTGCAACTGAGCGAAAACATCCAGGTAATGCTCTAGCAACAGGATCAAGAACTGCTGAGAAATAAGCACAAGGACGTTGCTTATCGCCATGTAACTGAACTAAAACTGACAATGCACATCCATCTTTCTCATGCACGTAAAGTGTGAAAAGCTTCGTGTAATCTGGTGTGCCTAAGACTGGTGCCGAACAAAGAGCTTGTCGTAGCTGTCGAAAAGCACTTTCACATTCATCTGTCCATGGGAGGGGTACTGAAGTGTCTTTCGTCAAAAGCGCTAACAAGGACTTAACAATGTATGAAAATCCCCAAATCCACTGCCTGCAAAAGGAAGTAAGACCCAAAAATGCACGTACTCCTTTCTGTGTGGTAGGAACTGCCGTGTCTAAAATTGCTTGTATACTATCTGATGTCAATGCACGTCCCTCCTTAGACAAAAGGTGACCTAAGTAGGTTATCTTTGGTCTACAATATTGCAGCTTCTTTCGAGACACTTTGTGGTGATGTGAAGCAAGAAAAGACAGCAAAGACAGAGTACACTTTTCGCACTGTTCTGGGGTGTAGGCTGCCAGCAAGATGTCATCGTCATATTGTATGAGAGCTACACCTTCGGGCAATGCAAAAGAATCAAGTTCTCTTTTCAATGCTTGACTGTAAATACTCGGACTTTCAGTATAGCCTTGAGGAACTCTGCAGAATCTATACGATCGATTATTCAAAGTGAAACCGAACAAGTATCGGCTGTCAGGATGAATAGGGATCGAAAAGAAATCGTTCTTCAAGTCTATCACAGAAAATGTAGTAGCAGTCGGAGGAACCAAAGTGAGAAGTGTAGTGATGTCAGAAACCACAGGATACTGCGGTACGACAATCTTATTTACCTCCCTCAAGTCTATGATAAATCTGTAGACTCCTGTATCAGTGTCTCTTTTCAGAATTGGAAGAATCGGGCTGTTGCAAACATTAAATGGGACTTCCTCAACAACCCAAACTTGGATGAGATCATGTACAATTCGTATGAGTGCTTCTTCAACCTCCTGTGAAATCCTATATTGTGGCAAACGAGGTAATACAGCTCCCTCCTTGACACTAATCTGAACCGGTGGGATAATCATTTGACCCACATCAGTGTCTGAGGTAGCCCACAAAGTTTCAGGAAGCGAAGCCAATGCAATATCCTCTTTAACAAAACAAATTCTTTCAGGCTCGGAATGATTATCATTCAAAATGACACGCACTCCTTCAGGGGAACATTGTATTGTGGCTCTAAAATACTTCAGCATGTCAAGACCCACAATATTATCTGGTGTGTTTGGGGAAAGCAAAAATGGACATGGAACACTAAATTTATCAACATGGAATGCAAGTGGTTGTGACAATGGGCTAAGGGAAGGTGTTCCATCGAAACCTATCGAAGTAATAGTTACGCCAGACAGGGGAGCCCTCGGAACCAATTGTTTAGACAAAGCGCTACGAGTAGCTCCTGTATCAACCAGAAACCGATCATTAGAACTCAAAACATGTGCTGTAACATAGGGACCCATCTGATCTACTGGAATTCCAACTGATTCCTTACCCCATCCTAGGCAATCCTATGCATGAGCAGAATCATAAAGGTCAGGCTGGACATAATCAGACACTGGATATTGGTTTCGTCTATCAAAAGTGTTTTGACCATTCTGTGTTCGTACATTAGTATCAAATCGAGCACAATCATTCGTATTTTCCCTAGGCCCTGAAAACCCTGAACCATTTCTCCTCTGTCCCCGCCCCCGTGAATTCTGTTGGGCATGCAACACTGGACAATCAGCCATCCAATGACCAAACTGCTTACAATATGCACATTGAACAATAGACAAATTCGTACGATTATAGGGGGCATTGAAATATCCACGTCCGCCTCTATCGTAACCTTTATCGTAGCTTCTATCATAGCCTCTAGAGGGTGGACCATAGACTTGAGCTAACATAATTTTTGTTTTCAAATCTTTTCCTCGCTACCTTTTGCTTCTAATTCTTGACGCTCATAATATTGAGCCATCGTCAAGACAGATGCTGGAGAGGATGTAGTCCAAGAACTTTCACTAGCTTTTAAGCGGCTAGCTATCGGGTTCCCCGGTAGATCCTGTCCCCCCAAAAATCATGAGTGAACTGTCTACCCTATTGCTAGAGCCACTCACCACCATCTGGAATGCCTCCCTTCGATTAGGACAATTCCCTTCCGCGTGGAAGGAGGCTCTCCTTGTGCCCATCCTGAAGAAGGCCGATGCTGACCCTACGCAATTCACTAACTACCGGCCCATTTCCCTTCTTCCGAAACCCTCGAAGGTTTTGGAGAAGGCAGTCCAACTACAACTGGCAGAGTACTTAGAGACCCACTCTCTGCTACATGACTCCCAGTCCGGTTTTCGTGCGGGTTTCAGTACAGAGACCGCTCTACTAGAGGTTGCGGAGACTGTGCGAGAGTGTGTGGATAAGGGCGAGGAGGCCATGTTGGTTCTCCTCGACCTATCCGCCGCTTTCGATACTGTGTCCCATCAAATTCTCCTAGGCCGACTAGAGCAGATTGGATTGAGCGGCACTGCCTTAGCATGGGTCAGTTCTTTTCTTCTGGAACGTTCACAGAGGGTTCTTCTCAGACCCTTTAAATCTGGATGCAAACCACTCGAACGCGGAGTCCCACAAGGCTCAGCGCTAAGCCCTCTGTTTTTTAATGTCTACCTAGCCCCTCTGGCCAGAGTGGTGGAGGCATGTGGAGTCAGAGTGATCTCATATGCTGATGATACTCAGCTGATATTCTCATTTAGAGATCACTCTGACTCCAGCCTCTCCAGCTTCCGCCATTGTCTGGGCGAAATTTGTGCGTGGATGTCCTCAAATCACCTACGGCTTAACACTGACAAGACTGAGGTCCTGTTTTTTAATCAAAAAATGACCATCCCACCCCCACTCTGGTGGCCTACGGTACTTAACCCCCCTCCAGTCCCGGTCCACTCTGCCCGCAATCTGGGGTTCACATTTGATGATACCCTTTCCTGTAGCCCTCAAATCAATAAGGTAACGGCGACCTGCTTTGGCAAACTAAAAATGATGAGAAAGATCTTCCCTTTTCTGCCAATGGAGGCTCGCAGAACCGTTACTCAGGCTTTAATCATTGCCCATCTGGATTACGCCAACAGTCTATATGCGGGGGCCCCTCTGTATCAAATTGAACGCCTGCAGGTGATACAGAATGCTGCGGCAAGACTGATTGGTAACATCCCATATAGACACTCTATCTCTGCGTTTCGTAAAGAACTCCACTGGCTCCCTATAGCCAGCCGTATCAAATTCAAAACGCTTGTTCTGGCCTATCGTGCTCTGAACGACGCCGGCCCAGAATACTTAAGAAAAAGATTGAGACTGTCTTACTCAGTCAGAGACCTTCGCTCTAACAATCTACGTCTCATGCTTGTGCCTAGATTCCGGCGCTCAAGAATGGGTGGCAGAGCCTTCGCTGTCTTAGCTGCCAAACACTGGAACAGCTTACCGATCGACCTGAGATTCGCTCCATCTGAAGCTCTGTTTCGTAGAGGCCTGAAAACTTGGCTATTTGCTTCTATCTAGATTGCTCCTCCCTTCTAGCAGATAATTTTAGCGCCGGGACACCCCCGTGGGGGGTAGCCGTGCGCTTTATAAAATCCATAAATAAATAAATAAATAAATATCCCTGGCAACAGATTCGTGACATATTTATCGACAAACAGATGTCTGCCGGTATCATCCGTCAAAGACTGACCGCTAAAATCATGAAAAGCTTCCTCAAAGCGCGTGAAGAAATCGGAAACTGATTCGTCAGCCTTTTGTTTGCATGATGCTAAAACAGTCCAATCAATCTTTTTAGGGGGAATAACTGTTTTAAGCTTAATTAAAATCGCTGCAGGGAGATCTAGTATTAACCGATGTGGCTTTTTAGCGGGCTCCCTATCCACATCCAGTTGTTCTAAATCCTTCCAGTTCAGCACCAAAGGTAGCACGGTTATCAATTTTTCAAACAGTCCGCCACATGTCTGGTGGCAAAATTAAACCGAAAAATACATCTATATCACACAGGGTCATAGTACAGGAATTTAAAGCGCCTTCAACTTCCTCATAGAAAGCGGCTGGATTTTTTTGCGGATCGGCTAACGCTGCTTTATGCGCCATTACATCTGCTCTATTCCAAGGAGTGTACACCCAATTATAAATAAAATATCCCTTAGCATTAGCTGAATTTTTATCATCCTCATCACCCGTTCCTTTAGGGGGAACATATAAGGGTGCGGCTTCCCGCATAGGTCTCATTTCGACTGGTATTATCTTATCTGTTATGAAGATAGGAGACTGCGAAACTCCAGACGGATTGGGCTGTGCAGCTTCATCCGTACGCTTTTTCTGCTCCTTCACGTGAACTGCCTCATTTCGTAATTTAACCAACCGTCTAATCGCGTCTTCCACCTGAGAAGAAACAAAAGAACCATCACGTAGCTGTTTACGATCATCTGCTATATCATTAGGTTCTAATACTGGAGAGTGTTTCCGAAACTTTTCTACAACTTTAGGAGCAAATGTCTCAACAAAACATAACTGCTCCTTTTCCGACCAGGCCTTTATACTGGCTAAAGAGCGGGAGCAGAATCCGCAATACGTAATGGTATACGAGCAGCTTGTCTGATTTCGGACGAACGCGCAGCAGTCAACATGGATCGAGTGTCCAGCGCTTTTTGTTGCTCTGTGTCAGAATCCTCATCGCCTTCGGTCGGAGCGGACGGAACAGCATACGGAGGTGGAGGTCGATCTAGTTACAAAAAATCATCTTGCGGTTTATTAAGGACAGGATAGAGAGGCTGTCGGACAGGATATTGGCCAGAAACCTACAACCTATGTTCTTTCTCCTCCCTCTCTTTTAACTCTTTAACTTCTTTCTTTCTCAACTCCCGCGCTTTCTCATACACATTCTTTCGCTGTTCCTTGTCAATCGACGCTTGCTCACGCTTCTCTTGCTGTCGCACTTCTTTTCCCCACATACGCACGCATTCAAACATGTCACGTCTAGACCTTCGTTCAAACATACATCGCTCCACATACTCAATCTTTCATGCATCAAATGACCCATTCAGTGGCCACCGTAACTCAGGATCCTTTTTGGTATATGTGCTGTACATTATGGCAGAAAGACCAAATGTCACATACATAGTTTTATTAGGCGTCCCCTCTGGGGGAGCCGGCTGTGATTCCTCGAGTCGTAGACTGGTACCATTACAAAAGCAGCACAACCTTCGAAGTGCGCTAAAAACAGGCATACCAAAAATAATGCAAAATATGCAATATTATACACAAAGTAGCACTTAAGGTACTTTCTAGTACGTTGCTCTGTTCAAATCAAATAGTTGAAGAAAAATCTTCACATTGCCTGCCTATATGGGTTGCAACACATATATATACCAAATTCCAAATACAAATTAGAGTAGTCTTTTCCAAATACAAATATGCCGCAGTAAGTGTTCCTAAAACTACCTTACCATACAAGGGCATCCAAAACCCACAATAGGTGCCGCAAAACGTCTCTTACCAATCATAGGTTGTCCAGATTCCAACTGCCAAGTTCTAAATTCGACCAAACGGTCACTGCACGGCGAACCAATAGAAGAGATCTCAGTCAAGGACCGGCGCCGCCTGGATGGTCAGATCGAAAAGAAGGGAAGAAACGCCCCGGGTGCCAAGACTCAGGTCTTCTCTGGCAGCGATCGCGTCCTCAGAGAGGTTCCAAACCTTCATCACGACCAATCCTTCGGGCATCCGAGTCGCCGATGAGCCCCACGTGTCGGGCGCCAATTTGTCATGCAGGCCTCAGCCAGACCCACAAGTGCAAGGGGTTCGCCCTTCTCAGCACGAAGTCCTCAGACTAGATTGAAAGAAGTTGGCACAGAAATTGGAATTAGAAACGTAACATTTATTACACCTCATGAGGAGGTGCTACGGTTCAAACAGCACCCTTCGGCATTGCAAGAAGTAGCACCACAAGTTAAGAACGCGTGGTTTATTTATACCCACACAGGGGCTCAAAAGAAGGCAGTACAAAGCACAAGAGCACATTTTATATACATATAAGGTAATATCGAGAGGCACAATCGATCAGTGGGAGGAGCTAACAGTCATGGGGGTTCGGCTAACACATTCCAATCTAGGGCTAATCACTACCAGATGTGAACCCTAACGGTCAGCGGCAAAACAAGGGGACGCTAATAATAGCCTGTTGCTGGGCAGATTCAAGTGTCATGAACAGGAAGATAGGACAGAGCACATGGTCGGCACGAGGTAACATGTGGCAGTCAAAATGGCTGCCATGAATACAAAATGAAGTCCGTTAAATGTCAAGATAATGGCTAGAACTAAGATGTCTTTCGCTAATCCTCAATCTAATCGCTGTAAAATTACAACACATTCAATTGCAGTATTAGTAGTTCTAGATTCACATTTTTCAGTATTACTTGCTGCAGTGTATTCTCCACCTCATTCACTGCTATTGCAGCTTCATTGTCAATGATTGGCTGTCCAAGAGGATATTGACTTCCAGGTGCTGAACTTTGATTGCTCTGAGAACTCTCTCTTGCTATCTCAGCAGCAATTGTTTCTTCTTGTTCAATCTCATCCCTCAACATTTGAAAATACACTGGAAACACAGCGCATTCAATGCTGCCTTTCACAGTGTTGAAAGAGTCTTCATAACAGTCAAATTCTCCAAGTAGCTTACTTTGAGTTCGCCATGGCTTAAACAACTGTACCAAGGCTAAATGAAAAAACTCTCTTCTTTCTGGAGTTTGCCAACTTAGCTTTTAATGGTTGATTATATTTCCTTTGTTATGTCTCACCAAACATCCTGCACATCCAGCCACAGAAAATTTACCTTTATCTATGTTTGTACTGACATTACTTCTGAAAGTATAATGTTTAAGTAGTTAATAAAGACACATCCTTTCCAGATGATGACTTCTTCTTGGATAGTACATATCTAGCATGTTACTCTTCAGAATATCTGTAATGTGTGGCTCAAATTCTGCAAGATATTGAATTTCAGGAAAATACTTCAGGACTCTGTTATGAGTATTAGCCAGCCCTAAAAGCTGAGCTTAACCAGTCTACACTGTGTGAGAAAGCATTTTCAAACTGAAACTGTACAATTTCTTCGTAAGACTCTTTTCTGCTGAAATTTCCTCCTACATCTCTTTCACCTCAGTTTTCTCTCACTTTGTTATATAAGATGTAACGTGCTGAGCAACAGCAATTGAGTTGTCTGCAACAAAATGTGCATCTATGTTTGCATTCCACATCTTCAGAATCACAGGGTTGTAGTCATTAATGTACTTGGAGGCCTCTGTTCTTCTTAGGTTGTATGTATATTTCGGTGATTTCCTTGTAAGTATATGTCTGACTGCAAATAAAAAGCTGTTGACTCTTCCTTGTGAGATGACAGATCTAGGGAATCCAAAACAACCTCTTGTATAAAATTTCCCTTTTGCTCTGTATTTTTGCAGACAATATTTTCTGCATCTATGATTTTGGAATTGTAGAACCTGTTCTCTTAATATGTTGTCACTACTCTCCTTTGGGATGGATCAAGTTACATGCTGCTCAACAAAAGACAACACAGACTCATCACTGTCCGTTTCAAACTTTGGGGGATCTTTAACCCACAACAGCATGTGAATATGAGGAGCACCTCTGTCTTGGTACTCTTTATGCCAAAATAAATCAATCACTTCACCTAGAGGAGGTTTTTGTTTTGTTCAATATGAAAGCCATCATAGCTTGAAATCTGTTATTAAAATATCTGCAAACATTTGCAAGCTCTTGTGAGCAAGTTCTCCTGGTGTCTTCACATGAATGTCTTTTATATTTGAATTTGCCTCCTGCAAGAATTCCTGCAGGTGATCTCATGCATATTCAGCACAACTCAGAATCAGGAACAAAGTGGGTGCTCCAACACTCCTCAACATGCACTTGAGTTTACCATGATATCGATACCAATATTCATTAGTCCCAAGATGACATGCCATTTGGTTTATTAAATTGTATGTCAGAAAAAATGATCCCCTTAGGATGCATAAATCATACAACCATTCCACATTCATACACTTACCAACAGGAGCACAGATACGCAGGATACCTGAACACTTATTAAGTCAGTTTAATAAAACAGGAAATCATATATGCCTCATGTAATGTCTAAGAAGTTTGTTTTATAAAACCATAAATCGAACCTAATATAAAATACCAAGGATGGAAAAGACTTTTAAAAAAGACAATCACATCTGTCATCAAGGTGTTAATTCATAGATGTACATAAAAACAGCACCCCACAAAGAATACAGTTTCTTTGTAAAGGAGCAGTCCCGTACTACACAAACTTAACAATACAAAAAGAGCGTTGATGCGTTTCGATGGGATAGGACGAATGAAGACCATTTTCTTCAGGACAATACAACTCTATCTTCTCCTCTCCTGTGTGTTTCTCATCAGTCTTATTTAAAAAAAGTACTTTCTATAATTCATGTTTTCTTTTAATGCCATAACATATGCATGTAGTAATACTATATATTAATTGATTAGAAATGTAGACTCAATAAGTGCTCCAGTATCTGGCCCTCCTTGTTGTGGGTGTCACCACAGGATTTGCATTAAAAAATACACACTTCATCCATAACACCTATCATTCCATTCATATGCATATGTTATGGTATTAAAAGAAAACATGAATTATAGTAAAGTTCCTTTTGTCAATGTGTGTGTGGGCGTGGGCACAGGGATGACCGTGACACCTGGATTTGGATTTAAGGAAGGTTTTATTTTGAGAGTTCTTTTAGGGTAGGACATAAGCGTCTTTCTGTTTCTAAATGTCAGTCTCTCTCGGGCAAAGGTGTTGGGGTCTGTGGCGAGGATCTTCTTTTCTCCTCTGATGTCGGGGTGTCTCCTTCACTCCGGATACCGCAGACTCAGGGCCATGGAAGAGACCAACAAGAGAGGGAAGCCGTTAGTTCACCCTCCTCTGTATGAGGTGCACCAGGGGGACCCAGGGGAAGTGAGGGGGAACCCAGTGAGGTCTGTCTCAAGGTATGTACAGTGCTCCGTGAAACATAAAGGGAAGGGAAAAGACATAGGATTGGGGAACACAGAGTGGTAGGGAATGACAGGGGGTAGGAACGCACAGGGTATTTACAACGCTACTCTCTAGCGCTTAGTTTCCCGACCCAAGCCGCCCAACGCCGCCGTACCTGTGGTAGCCACACTCCTCCCTCGGGAGCGTGGCACGGCGGTTCGCGGGGTCGTTGGCCTCCTGGCTCTCCTCTGGTCTCGGACCCTCCGTCCCTTCCGCGTTCTTCCTCCAGGTAGTCGTTTTCCTCTTCTCCTCCTCCTCGGTTTCTCCTCTCCGCTCCGCCGCCTTCCGCCTTCTCCTCCGGGGTGATAACACACCCCGTGTACATCACTTCCTGCCCTTTACCCAATCCGGTGGGGCTGACGTCATTCAGGGCTGTCTCTCCTTCCGTAGTTGTAAACACCCAATTAAAGGCGCCGCTCTCTTCTCCCTCGTCGGTCCGTCAGCTGTAATCGTCCTCCCAGTCGTTGGTCTGCGGAGAAGGGGGAGACGCACTTTCAGCAAGGTATGGATTCCACCATTCACTCGTGCATGCCCCTACCCCGTTACACTCCTCCCCCCCAGGTTTCTCCCGATCGGGGAGAACGGGCATCCTGGAGAGGAAATCAGCATTCCCGTTGTCCACTCCCTTTCGGTGTACGACCGTGAAGGCAAAAGTTTGTAAGTAAAGAAACCAACGCAGTATTCTGGCGTTTTGGGTACGGTTTCTTTGCATCCACTGCAGGGGGGCGTGATCTGAATACAGGGTAAAGGCTTTGCCCTCCAGGTAGTACCTCAGTTTTTCTATTGCCCATCGAATGGCTAGGCATTCTTTCTCCACAGTAGGATATTTCTGTTCCCTGGGATGGAGTTTCCTGCTTACATAAAGCAAGGGATGTTCGGCCCCGTCGTCTCCTTTCTGCGACAACACTGCCCCTATGCCTAAGTCGGAGGCATCGGTCGCTAGAAAAAAGGGTTTATCAAAGTTCGGAGGTATGAGGACCGGACTCGTGGTAAGAGTGCATTTCAGTGTCTGGAAAGCTGTAAGGGCCTCCTCTGATGGGGGTTTAGGGAGGGTGTTTCTGATACTTTTCTTCAGGAGATCGGTGAGGGGACTGGAAAGGTCTGCATAGTTCCTGATAAAACGTCTGTAATACCCTATGAGGCCCAGAAATGCTCTCAGTTCTTTTTTTGTGGATGGAAAGGGTGTATGGGTTATAGCCCTGACTTTCTCCTCCTGAGGGGCTATCACTCCTTCACCTAGCATGAACCCCAGGTATTTAACCTTCGGGAACGCGGCTCTTGATTTTCTCGCATTTACGTGGAGTCCAGCTGCCTGTAGGGCTGTTAGTACTTTGACCAGGTGCCGTAGATGTTCGCTCCATGATGAGCTGAATATGACGATATCGTCAAGATACACGGAACTGTATTGGCCATGGGGAGCCAGTACCGTGTTCATTAAACGTTGGAAAGTGGCCGGGGCTCCGTGTAGCCCGAAAGGGAGAACGTTAAATTCATATAGGCCATCTTCTGTAGCAAAGGCCGTCTTGTGTCTGTCCCCCTCCCTCAGGGGTACCTGCCAATACCCCTTGGTCAGGTCTAGGGTGGTGATGTATCGCGCCTCCCCGATCCGTTCTATGAGTACGTCCACTCTGGGTATAGGGAAGGCGTCAAACGACGACACCGCGTTTAGGGCTCGGAAGTCCATGCAAAAACGGGTAGACCCGTCGGGCTTCGGGACTAGGACTATAGGGGATGCCCAGTTGCTGTTAGAAGGCCTTATGACCCCCAACCGTAGCATTTCCTGCACTTCTTTTCTAACGTCCGCCCTTTTCGCTGCTGGGATGCGATATGCCCTCTGCTTCACTACCTGTCCTTCTTTTGTGTGAATGTGATGTTCCGCCAACTGAGTACAGCCTGGGGTGTCTGAAAAGATCTTGGAGAATGGGTCTAAGGCGTTGTGCAACTCCTTTCTTTCTGGGATTTTTCGAGGTTCGAGTACGCCAGATCCCTCAGTTTCCCTAGTCTGGATCGCAACTGTTGAGTGTAGTCCAGCAGGGTTCTCTGTTCAGCGGCCTCCTCCGTCTCCCAGGCTTCCCTGGTTATCTCCAGAAGAGACCGTGGTTGTCGACCGTACAGGAGCTCGAACGGTGAGAACCCCAAACTGCTCTGTACTTGTGCTCTCACCACGTAAAGGGCAAGGGGCAATACCCTATCCCAGTCCTTGGTTTCTGTGGTTAACAACTTCTTTAGGGTCGTCTTTAACGTCCGGTTGTACCTCTCTACGAGGCCATCCGTATGCGGATGATAGGCGGACGTCCGTATGTGGTGGAGGTCAAGCATCTTACACACCTCTCCCATCATCCGAGACACAAAAGGAGTCCCCTGATCCGTTAGGATCTCACGGGGAAACCCCACCCTGGAGAAGAGCTCTACAAGTTTGTCTGCTACGTTCTTTGTGGTTGGGGCACTCAGGGCGAAGGCCTCAGGGAACCTCGTGTTGTAATCCACCACCACTAGGGCGTATGTATGTCCTCTGGATGTGCGGGGTAAGGGGCCGATTAGGTCCATCCCTACCCTCTCCCATGGGTTACCAATTATGGGTAGGGGTTGTGGTGGGACTGCTGGGGGTCGGTTTAGGTTCCTTTTCTGGCATATTTCACATTGCTTACAATAGGTCTCTGCCTCTTTGTAAATGCCAGGCCAATAAAATAATCTCAAGATATTTTGGGTCGTTTTCTCGGCCCCGCTGTGCCCAGCAGTGAGGTGGGTGTGGGCGTAGAAGAGGATCTGCTCTCTAAAGTCCTTGGGTACCACGAGCTGGGTGGGTTCTCCTGTTTTGCTTTCACGGTACAGGAGGTCGTTAGAGATGCTGAATCTGGGGTATCCTGGGGTTGGGGTGGTCTGGGAGACATGTGCCGCCTCCCAGGCGTTTAAGAGGGAGGGATCATTGGACTGTGCGAATTTGAACCCCTTGTCTAACACCCAGGGTTCTATGGACAGATAAGACCCTACGGGGTGTTCTTTCAGTTCCCTCCTAAACATCGCCAAGAAATCCGGGTTATCAACTCCGATGATCAATTCCTCAGGTAAGGACTTGACCACTCCTACCTTGACTGAACATGGTTCCCTACCTACCGGGTGCAGGGTTATGCGGGCCATGGGATAAGGTCTAACATCTCCATGGACACACCTAATGTGTACCGTGCCCTCGAGGCCTATCTGGCTGGGGTGTAAGAGTCGTTCCTGGACGACTGACTGCCTGCATCCTGAATCCAGTAAGGCCTTCACCAGAGTCTGATTTACACGTACCCTTACATAGAATGATGGACCCATTTCCGCGGTGTACATCACTGCTTTCGGTATGTAGCCGACCTCCATGGGTTCGTCCGCTGTTCTTCGTTGCGGGCACATCCGGGCTATGTGGCCCCATTCGCCGCACTCGAAGCACTGAGGTCCTTTTATCACAGGGGCATCTGGTTTATAGGGGCGCGGCTTCAGTGGTTCGGGTGTATACTTCTTTTTCTCTGGTTTTGTCGGAGTTGGTGTGGCTTTGCCCCCTTTTTCTGTTTCCCAAGGAAAAGTACGTGGTGCTGCCCTGGTATAGTTGGCTGCCATTTCCATGGCTTGGGCTGCTGTCAGCCCTGGGTGTTGTCTCAGCCATCTCTGGGTCCCGTAGGGAAGGACCTCCATGAACTGCTCGAGGATAATGCTGGACATAACCTCCTCCTTGCTTCTACTGTCGGGCCGTAGCCATTTCTCGGCGGCCATCTTGACCCTTAGATACATGGTTTTTGGGTTTTCGCCCGCTATCCCCTTCTCTTTTCTGAAGCGGAGCCTGTACGCTTCTGCGTCCATTCCTAGGTGATCCAGTATCACCGCTTTTATGTCGGCATAGGAGGATGTTCCGGAGTGGTTTGCCACCTGGTAGGCGGTCTGTGCCTCTCCGGTGAGCAGGGGGGCTAGGAAGAAGGGCCCTTTCTCTTCTGGCCATCCGCACGCCCTGGCCGCCCGTTCGAAGTTCACCAGGAACGCGTCTGGGTCTTCTCCTATTACGTACTTCTGTAACGATACCCCCGATGGGTGTGGTCCGACCGGTCTTCTGTCCAGCGAGGAAGAAGAGCTGGGAGCTTGCGCCACCTTGTGTATCGTGTCCAATTGCTGTGACATGGATGTACGGAACATGTCCCGGTCTGCGTCTGCTGTGCTGATCTGTTGGCTTATCGCCCATTCCAGCTTCTGTTGTCCCTCTATCAGGGTCTGTATTACTTGTTCCATTGCCACGGTCGCTTCGGATGGGGTGGATCCCACTTCTGACACCAGTGTGGGCGTGGGCACAGGGATGACCATGACACCAGGATTTGGATTTAAGGAAGGTTTTATTTTGAGAGTTCTTTTAGGGTAGGACATAAGCGTCTTTCTGTTTCTAAATGTCAGTCTCTCTCGGGCAAAGGTGTTGGGGTCCGTGGCGAGGGTCTTCTTTTCTCCTCTGATGTCGGGGTGTCTCCTTCACTCCGGATACCGCAGACTCAGGGCCATGGAAGAGACCAACAAGAGAGGGAAGCCGTTAGTTCACCGTCCTCTGTATGAGGTGCACCAGGGGGACCCAGGGGAAGTGAGGGGGAACCCAGTGAGGTCTGTCTCAAGGTATGTACAGTGCTCCGTGAAACATAAAGGGAAGGGAAAAGACATAGGATTGGGGAACACAGAGTGGTAGGGAATGACAGGGGGTAGGAACGCACAGGGTATTTACAACGCTACTCTCTAGCGCTTAGTTTCCCGACCCAAGCCGCCCAACGCCGCCGTACCTGTGGTAGCCACACTCCTCCCTCGGGAGCGTGGCACGGCGGTTCGCGGGGTCGTTGGCCTCCTGGCTCTCCTCTGGTCTCGGACCCTCCGTCCCTTCCGCGTTCTTCCTCCAGGTAGTCGTTTTCCTCTTCTCCTCCTCCTCGGTTTCTCCTCTCCGCTCCGCCGCCTTCCGCCTTCTCCTCCGGGGTGATAACACACCCCGTGTACATCACTTCCTGCCCTTTACCCAATCCGGTGGGGCTGACGTCATTCAGGGCTGTCTCTCCTTCCGTAGTTGTAAACGCCCAATTAAAGGCGCCGCTCTCTTCTCCCTCGTCGGTCCGTCTGCTGTAATCGTCCTCCCAGTCGTTGGTCTGCGGAGAAGGGGGAGACGCACTTTCAGCAAGGTATGGATTCCACCATTCACTCGTGCATGCCCCTACCCCGTTACAGTGTGCCTGTTAGAGTGTCCAGTCTAGGCCATTACAAATGAGAATCGCTACTCCTCTAGCATAGCTAGGATAAGTGGAGGAGTGGTATCCCCCCATCTTTTATGTCGCAGCTTATTGCTGTCTGTAGGCGAGTTTCCTGTAGGAAACAAATGTCCACTTGTTGCCTCACTAGATAGGCATGAATGAGTCGTGCTTTTCTATGATTGTTGAGGCCTAGGACATTCCAAGTAAAAAAAGTTATACTGACTTGGCCCAGCAGTAGGCGGCATATTAGAGGTACATCTAATGAAGTACAAGTGCTGCTCTAGTGATGATAGAATCATCGTTTGAGGTCTGAGTATGAGTATAATGCGCTAATCGGTGAAGTGCATGCATAGGAAGTGTCACACACTATGAATCCCTGCCGGATATAGAGAAATGTAGTATGTGTGCAACTGCTGAACTAAAACATAACCATTTTCTGGTGATTGCAAACAGTGAGATGTACCAACATAAAACATTACACCTCCCCCCACCCACTCCAACCCCCCAATTAGGTTGAGATTCCCCATCCTCCCCCACCCGAACATACCCAAATCCAGAACAGACAGAATACGCCCTGGGGGGCATGAGTTGCCGGCAAGCTGCCCTGCACGATAGGCAGGGTGGCCGGGCTTACACATCAGCGCCAGAGTGTAAATATAGATCACATTCAGAGAATAGTTAGTGACAGATGATGGGGCATGAAATATTGGGATATAGTAAAAGTACAACAACATGGAAGCGGACTCGAGGCACGGCAGCTAGTGACCTTCTAGCCAATTCCCATATTCAGTCATTGTCACTGAGTCTTTCCCTGGACTCTGCTTGGATAGGTGTATGGGAGGGAGACTGCCCTGGACAGATATGTTTGGCAAATTTAAGCGCAGATTTGGCATCAGTGAAGAAGTGTGATTGGCCATTGTGGGATATCATCAGTTTTGCCGGGTAAAGCATTGCGTAGGGAATTTCCGCTGTTGAAGGAGGTGTTTTGCAGGGAGAAATTCTTGTCTTGTGGCCTGAACAGGGGGGGTGAAGTCCGCAAATATAGATATATTGTTACCATGGTGGGTAATAGGGCCATGTTCTCTAGCTGCTATTAAAACTGAGTTTCTGTCACAATAATTTAATAAGCTCGCAATAATCAGCCTAGGTGTGCAGCCTACAGGCGGTCCGGGGCCGAGTGACAGATGTGCGCGCTCAACCACAAAGACTGCAGAGAGAGCTGTAGGGAAAACGTCACGAAGCAAAGGCTCCATGTTGGGGATAGCTGTGGTCTCTGGAGTTATAGCGATACGCAAGTTGTTGTGCCGGGACTGCGCCCATAAGTCTTTGTTCTTTGCTATTATCACTGTGAGCACTTTTTCCATGTGAAGGAAGTGCTCATGAGCGTCTTCCACGTGGTTTTCAAGGGCATATAATCGAGATTCGTGGGTATTTACTTGCCGCTTTAGCATTTGGAGCCCTGCTGTTAGTGTGTTGAGTTTGGTATCGATAGCCCTGAGATTAGAGCAAACTTTCTGAGAAGGTTCACCTTCAGGCTCGGAACCAGCATCCGCAGCACGAGTTAGGCATTTATTTTCAGAAGCTAGTTTAGGCTGTTTAGGGTCGTGTTTGCCCATGATTCAAAATGTGTGCAGTAGGCGAGCCGGTTGGAATGGTATGCATTGGGGAGCTGTTGCGACGTTGGTGCGGGAGAAGCTCTGAAGACAGGCCATAAAGCACCTTAGGGGTCAGGACAGGACTCCTGGAGTAATGCTGGGGACAAGAGAGAACGAGAGCAGCAACCCCAGGGGTGACAGGAGATAGCACCACCAGAGGAGCCACCCTCCATCCCAGTCCAGCACCTCCACACTACCCACCCTGCGCCCTGCAGCACCACAAACCAATACCTGCTAAGCCCCAACCAGGCCCTGAGAAAACGCTCATCTGTGACGCCCAGGGATCACCTCAGAGCAATCTACACCGGCGACAGTGCCACCACCAACCAACACCCCGAATGAAGGAACAAAGGCCCATAGGCCTACTATTGTTGTCTCAGAGAGAGGCAGCAAGTTTGCACAGCACCGTCTCTGAAGAGTCCCACAAGGTGCAGCAATGTAGCAGCTCCACGAGGTGCGGCAGCGGCAGCAGCCGGCTCTTCTGCGGGTGTTCATGCAATATCTAGTGGTCCCCATGTTACATTTCACATCAGCCCCGGAGATGGGTGGGACCCCCATAGTGCAGGAATTCGGCATTGGGCGCCACAGAAGTAAGGCAGTGTTCACCGGAAACAGGGATTCAGCTGCCTTAACGCAGGTAGCGTCAAACTGCAGCACGGATTGTTGGTGCACTTCAGTATCTAGCGCAGCCACGATGGCACGCCCAAACCACATCACAGTGGTCATAGGTAGGATGGGGGGGCCAAGGATAGGGGAAGCCACGGCGGATCAGGCAGTGTTCAGCTGGGATGACACAGGAGTGGAGGGCCCCGCGCCCAAACCGCCGTCCGGGCCAGGATGCTTCAGCCTCACGAGGCGCAGCAGCGGCAGTCACCAGTCCGCCTGCAAGGGTCTATGTGGTATGCCGCGGCCTCCGCAACTCTCCTCGCACCAGCCCTGGGGGTCAGGCGGGACCGCCGTGGTGCAGGAATTTGGCTTTGGGGCACCGCAGATATACAGCAGTGCTCACCAGACGCAGGGATACAGCCACTCCAGCTCGGGCCACGTCAATCCACCGGCCGCAGCACAGACCAGTGGTGCACCACAGCATTCAGAGCATCCTCGCCGGCCCACCCAAAGCCCCATCGCAGCAGTTACGTGCAGGATGTGGGAAGACCCAGGACATAGGAACCCTCTGCGGATCAGTCAGTGATCAGGTAGGACTGCACAGGATCTGAGCCCCCGCAGTCTAGACAGCTGTCTGGGCCCGCTCAGGCCACGGGAGTGCTCCGTTACGCGATGTTCACAGCCGACATTTAGTAGAGTCTTTCAGCCCAACAAATACATGGACGTGTTCCTTGTCGAATGCCCGGTCGATTCCAGTGGTGCATGATGTGCGGGCCCTCCGTTATGAGAAGGATGATGCAAGATTATGTGCCCGGCTGACAGAGCCCTTTCAGAAGGTGGCCATTTTGCTGGACGGCCAAGCCACACACCCCATGAATTAACATCTTGATGACAAATGTGATTGTCTTTTTTTAAAGTCTTTTCTGTTCTTGCTATTTTATATTTGGTTTGATTTATAAATAGACTTTTTAGAGATAACATGAGGCATATATGATTGAATGTTTTATTAAACTGACTTAATAAGTGTACGGGTATCCTGTGTATCTGTGCTCCTGTCAGAAAGTAAGTGTATGAATGTAGAATGGTTGTATGATTTACGCATCATAAGGGAATCATTTTATCTGACATTTAAGTCGCATTTTGTGCCATATCCCTTCGGATTGTGGGGCCCCTCTCTTTCTATTTTTATAATCGATTTCCAAGCGCTCCTCATTTCCTTCAACTTTTCCCAAAAGTTCTCTTGCTGATATATTATGCAAATTAACTCCTGTTTTTAGATACCAATATTCTTTAGTCCCAAGATGCCATGCCATTTGGTTTATTACATTGTATTCCAAGCACTCATCTTTTCCTTGAACCTTTTCCAAATGTTCTCTTGCTGATATATTATGCAAATGCACTCCTGTTTATAAAATATGATTCATGGCATATGAGACGCCAGACAAGTCACTCTCAAATAATAGGTAAACTATATATGGAATACACTGATGAAATCTAGAATCTTTTGAATGAAGTCTACTACATCTATACTCAGATGCAGGTATTTGCACAGGTCGCTCATCAGACCTGCCACCTACTCCAGTAGGAAAAAGACGTGGCAAACACCAAGCTTCTAAACCTTTTTCCCACGAACTTAATGGAGCTTCTTCTGCTTCCTTAATTTGAAACAGCTCAATGGCATGACCAAAAACCCTCTTTAGAATGCAATGGATGGATGCTATAATGGTCATAAATTTCTTCTGTCTTGGACTGATCCACCTTCTCAGTTTGACCTGTTGACGGAAATGTCTGATACTCCATATGTGTGATATCTTGAAGGCTTTCCACATTTCTATAGTAAACATTGTTTTGTACCAGATCTAAAGTTACTTTTTTAACTTTGGTAACATCTACTAACTCCTGCCATATCTTCTTGTTCTTTGTAGGCATACCATTTACAGAACTGCTAGCCCTTCCTCTAAATCTCTATCTAACTCAAAGGTTTCAATCTTTTTCTTAACATCTAATGGCAAATACGCTACTCTACCTTTTGGACATTTTTACATCTCTGTTGGGGGTAACTTGCCTGTATTTGGCTCCAAACGTACTATAGCCTGAAATGGATGTATAGTTTGGAAAAGAATGGTATTATCAATTTTTAAACCTTGAAGTGTTTCTGGGAACCAGTTCTAACTTGGTATGCACAGCTCTAGCAGGCATTTTATTATCTTCTAATTAATTGTGGAAGTACTTACATATAACTTGTCATGTGAACAAGTCAATTCTTTCTTCTACAAATAAGTAAAGTGCAAACGTTTGCCAGTTATCATTATTCTCTATCTCTCATTTAAAAATGTCAACAGTCTGCGTTTGAGATTTGTAGTGAGTGTGTCAATAGCATATACAAACATTTTCTGGTTTTTCAGCACATACTGTCTTAAATTTTGTAATCTCTGCTTCAAAACTATCAACTGTAGTACCTGTGTCCAGTTTTACAACTCTTCCTGTTATCAACTCTTCAATTTCCCTACAGCCCTGTTATGGACCAAAGAATCAAAACTGAACATCATCACAAACGTTTTCTACCTCTGTCACAGTGCCATGCAAAAGTGCCCTATTAATTTCTCCTAAACATAAAGCAGGAATTTTCACATAATACAGCCTCCTAAGGCAGACGCGCTTAGAGTAATGCTCTCTCTTATCTTACGCTGCCTGGCTGTTTCTAATTCTATTTTAACCTGTGCAGATTATAATAGTGTTTTTACCATTTAAAGTGCTTCATGCCCTCTCACTTGGTCAGACCACTCTGTTCTTTGATTCAAAATAGAAGAAGCAGGGCCCTCTCCCAGGCCCAACACAGCCACTTAAAATATAAAAAGGCAATAGCTTAAAATCATGCCATAAAGCTTTGCTAATTGCTTTCTAACAAATGCCTATCTGGCTTCAGATAACATGGATGACTGTCTGGCCAGGTACCATAATATAGTCGGAACCACCCTGGAACAGTTGGCTCCACTAAAACTCCATCCAACCAAGACCGGGCAAAAACATGTGGCATGGTTCCCCCCTGAGTTGCAGAAGGAAAAAAGCCTTTGTAAAAAACTGGAAAGATGTTGGTGTCATTCCCACGCCACTAATGACTAAATAACTTACGCAAATTCTCTTGCCACATATCACAAAAATCTAAAGAAAACACAGAAAAGACATATTGAATCACAATTTAATCAGCCCAGTAAATCCTCCAAAGAACTCTTCCGTATCCTCAATTCTTTTACTAATCCCAAAGCTTGTCACAATGAGATAACACCCTCACAAGAACTTTGTGAAAACCTAGCAAACCATTTCATTCAGAAAATTGAGAATATTTATGACAGAATTATCAAGGACAGGGACACTCCCAACGACACCTCGATTCCTCTCACAGTTCTTTCTCACACTATACATTCCTTGAACTGTTTTCCTCCACTCTCCTTAGAAATGGTGGAGTCTCTTATGAAAACCATCAAATCAGGCTCCCCCAAGATATTCTACCTGCAAAAATATCTGCTCTTCCCTATTTGGCGAAGTTGGCACCCACTATTTTCTCCATTCTTAATTCTTCCCTGGAAATGGGCTCTCTTCCTTTAGGGTGGAAGGCCGCCCAAGTCATCCCCATCTGGAAGAAACCTAACACCCCTCAGGATGATTTGCCCAATTACCGTACCATATCCCTGCTACCATATCTGTGTAAACTTTTGGAGAAACACATCAACAAGTATTTCTCAGAGTACATTGAGGTAACGGGATGTCTAGACCCCTCTCAGTCCAGTTTCCATCCCAAATTCAGTACAGAGTCAGCCCTGATTGCAGTCACAGACAATCCGAAGCACTCATTGGATAAGGGGCAAGCAGCATTGCTGGTGCTGCTGGATCTGCCAACAGCGTTTGACACAATATCCCACTCTATCCTACTCAGTAGACAAAGCAACATCGGAGTCCAGGGCTCAGCTTTCCAGTGGGTAGCCAATTTTCGAAACCCATCGTACCCAAACCATTAATCTTGACATTTTCTGCTCCCAAACATCAGAACTTACTAAAAGGGTGCCTTAGGGATCGTGCCTCAGTCCCACACTATGTAACATTTATGTTGCTCCCCTGGCGAATCTACTGTGGGATCTGCGTTTCATTCCCATTTCATACGCTGACGACACCCAGCTTCTAATGTTGTTTAATAAAAACTCTCCCAACATCCAGTCAATCTTCAGCGAAGGCATGACAGCCATATCAGTCTGGATGCGGAACAACTTTCTCCAATTAAATACCAACAAGACAGAGATTATGCTCTTTGGAGAAGCACCCCTACTTTGGTCACCTGCGTGGTGGCCTGTGGATTTGGGTGATGCCCTAGCACCTAAAACAGTGGTAAAAACCTAGGAGTTCATGTAGACCAGAAATTAAGGATGAAGGATCAGGTTATGACCATGGTGGGTTCCTGCTTCCATGCCTTAAGCCTTCTGAGAAGGGCTTTCCCTCTCCTCCCCATGACTCTCCATAAAACTCTCCTTCAGGCACTGATAATTAGTTGTTTAGACTACTGTAATGCCTTACTGGTTTCAGCCTATGAGTCTTCTCTGAACAGGCTTCAGGTGGTCGAAACCACTGCAGTCCGCTTAGTCTCCAACTCTCCTGCTAGGAACCCCTCTTTACCTCTTCTCCAAGGTTTGCACTGGCTACCCATCTGCAAGCAAATTCAATACAATATCTGCTGCATAGTGCACAAAGCAATTTATGGTAATGGCCCTGGAATTTTTACAAATAGACTCATACGCTACCTCCCTCCCAGAACTCTATGATCTAGCTCTAAATCACTCCTTTTGGTACCCTGCATAAAGAAATCCCGCATCGGGGGAAAATCTTTTTACTATCTGCTCCCCTCCCAATGGAATTCACTCCACAGTCCTCTTTGGAACTGTGTTGAATATTTACGATTTCGTAAACTTCTGAAAACTGCACTTTTCTGATTCTCCTCCCTGCTTCTCTAGGCACTTCTGCAGTGCGGAGATACCCTTCAGGGGTGAATCAGGCGCTTTACAAACTTCAAAAAATAATAAATAATAACTAAACTGTGCATTGTTGAGTGGTGTACAGCTAATATCTTAAAATGATGAAAGGTGCTTTGGCACACTTTCTTTGATAAACAAGCTGATGAGTGGCCTGCAAATTTGTATGATTTCTCAGCTTGCAAGGATTCAAACCTTGTAAAGTACTTATTTTGTGTTTTAAACCACCTTGGAAATATACGTAGGAATTTCCTTTATATATCAATGGCTTGCTGTCTAATACTACAATTCTATTTGTATACAGGGGCCTGACTAAGTCTAACTTGTACGTATTCTACAATAACTTCTTCTACATTTGTAGGTACCTTCACCTCTTTTTCTAAAGGACTGCCATTCTTTATTTCATAACATTGTCCACTTTCATCAGTAGCATGAACTAATCTATTATCCTGGAGATAGCTTTCTTCATTAAAGAAAGGCTCTGTACTGGAAGTATGCATCCATTCTCCACTAAATACTGTACAAAAATTACTTCTATTCACCTATCTTTTCTTATGGTTTTGTCTCTTCATGCACAACACTATTTTGTCAAGAGTCTTCATTCTATTTAGAATTAAAATGAAAAGCTTCCTCTTCAAAGCAAAGGCCTCATCAATTACTCTCTCAACTCATTATTTCTGTTTCAGTGCCTCTCTTCTTCTTCTATACTTCTTCATAGTTCTCTGTAGATTTATGAACACTCTACTACAAAAAATTCTGGTTTTGATTTCCTTAAACTGTTTCCGTCAAGTGATTGAGGTGCGTCCATGTCTTTTACAATCTTTTCTGTTCTTGCAATGTACACTTTGTCCACTCTTATTGTTTCCTATAGACATAATTTAATTTACTTTATTTTGTAATCTTTGCAAATGTGTGCATATATTTTTAAGAAATGACTTTGTCCTCTTAACCGTAGCTCTTTTTTCTTTCACCACTTATTCTGCATTTGCCCCTTTTGTAACTCATTTCTGCAAACATACTGTAGTTACCTCTGTTGCTTTTTCTCTGAGTTTATGTAGGCATTGTAACTGTGTGCAGTTATGTAGATATTGTTCTGTAAAAAAACAAGTATATTTTAATTTTTACTTAGCCTATTTACCAACTTTTTTAATAGTTTTCATGTTATGTTGTAGTTTTAAATGTACAGATGATCCTAGATATAGTACTACATGCACCTACTTCAATATAACGAACCCAGAGTAAAACACAAAACTTTATTAGTTACCTTTTACTATTTTAGCACCCTGTTGTACAACACAACTACAGCATGTCAAGTCTCACTTATACAAGGTGAAAGAACAGTTTATCCATACTGTTGCACTAATTGAAGTGGGAACAGTAAATTGTAACTCTCAGCAATCCAACCCTTTCCCTACTGTTGCACCGACAGAAGTGGGAAAAGTAAATTTTTCTCCTCCGCAATGCAGCACGTTCCATACTGTTGCATACCTTGGACTGGCAATAAGGGCCTGATTTCGATGTCGGTCAGACAATCTCCAATCACAGGTCAGAGGCTTTTCGACCAACATCTAAGGTTTAAACTCTGACCGCTTCATTACAAAGATGGTGGTCAGAGTTTACACCGGCCGGTTATTCCGTCTTGTCAGACAGTCGGAAGTCGCACATCGTCCCTAACAGATGGCGTTTCTACCGGCTGGATTATGATGTCAGTTTCTGACAGGCTTTCCATTTTGGGCTTTCCGTCATGGAAAGCCTGTCGGAAAGAAACTTTGGGGGACCCTAGCAGGGTTCCCTTAGTTCCTGAGCCTACAGTTGTGATCATGGGGGGAACCTATGGTGCCCCCCTATCAATCACTGCACCATGTCATGGTGCCTGCCACGCAGTTCAGGGATTTACAGAAACTCCCATTTCTCTATGGAAGCTTGTGCTGTGGCTGGTTTCCAACCACATCACCAACTCCCATGGAGAAAAGGGAGTTTGCGACTGCACTATGTGAAGTTGCATCGTAATAGTAGTTTTGAGACCGGTGACTGCCAAGATGTCGGTCAGAGGCAAATCCGACTGACATTATAATGAGGCCCTTAATGTTATCCCATTGCAGTCCAATACTTTCCCTTCTGTTGAACTGTGTGAAATGCAAATAGTTAGATTTACCCTCATGAGTCCAGCAATTTCCCTACTGCAATTAAACATTTTCCATACTGTTGCACTGCATGGAGTGGAAGTAGTAAATTTTACCCCTCCTGAGTCCAAACTTTTTCCTGCTGGTGTATAAATTGTAGTGGAAATAGTATGAGTATTATTTATAGAATTTTATAGTTTAGTTTACTATATTTCAAATTAAATTGGTATGTTTTTGTGTATGTAAAAATAAGATATTTATAATCTTAAATACTTTTAATATTTAATAATACATTTTTAGTAAATTGAAATGTTTCTATGCTGCTTACTTTTCCAATTGTAATTAAGTTGGTATGTTGTTTAATGTTATCATGTTATTGGGTATATATATATATATATATATATATATATATATATATATATATATATATATATATATATATATATATATATATATATATATATATATATATATATATGTTTATTAAATTATTACATTTAAAATAATTGTTTACAATAAAATATAAATTGAAAATATTGGTTTCATAATATTTTTAATTATACATATGTAACTAATATATATATATATATATATATATATATATATATATATATATATATATTAGTATATATGTGTGTTTTAATTTTGGGAATACGTAAAATAGTTATGTTTATTTTACAATGAATTAAATATATTTAATTTGTATTATATTAGTGTTACTTTTTAATATATATAATGTTTAATATTTGTATTTATATATATTTTAAAAAACGATATTTTGAAATCTATATTTTTGTCATTTGCATTATAAAAATAGGGTGACGATATTTTTGACACTTATATTTATGTGACAATATTTTGGTATGGTGATATTTACAGAGGCAATATTTTGTCAGTGAACCAGGGAAAACACCTTCGATAGACTGGAAAACACATATAGCACTAGCACAGTTAAAATGCATTCAGGAAATATGGTCCATGTAACCTAATTTTATTGAGGTCTTCATTTTGGTGGTCACTCCGCTACTCCAATGGTGGCAAGAAGGGCAAAGTGTGGCCTTGCTATCTTGGTTTCAACGTTAATTCTTCTTTTTAATTTCCAAATTATTTATAGTTTCTCCCTTCTAGCAATTCATTTTACTGGTGGCAAAAGGAAGTCCTGATCATGATCACAAGATCTGTGTTGGTTACAGCTTTGGGAAAAGTTCTAGATCTTTTTATACATTGTGAGACAAAGAACCCTTTTATAATTTGGGCAAGGGACTTTAACATTCATATATGTCTCTTTTCATCAAAAGAAGTATGTAGATTAATTCATGCAGTGGGGGATGGAAAAAAATCATTTTTTGCATAACTCCTACTGAGAAAGTTTGAACACTGTGGGGTATATTCTCAAGAATGTGTGATAGCCATCGCAAAAGTAACTTAATGCAACTCTCAACATCGCAGTCTATCGCTGGAACATTACGCCGTGTTAACCAAGTATTCACAACATGGTGGTACCATGAGATAGTAACCAGATAACGCGTCAAAGGTCCGCGTTAAAATCAACGCCACACTGCAAAAATGTGAAACATGAACGCAAAAAAAGCTGCGATGAGGCCAATCACGATACAAAAATCAGCAAATAACCAGTGACAGGCCTGCAATTCACACGCGTCTGGCAGGAAAATAACCGTAAAAGCAGAACAAAAAGGCAAACAAATGTCAAACATCAGCGAAGCACAATGGATGTCGCCGGAGCAAGTACGGAGGAGAACCAGAACCCCACAAGCCCCCCGGAAGACCTGCCTGGGACCTCGGGTCAGGGAAGGCCAAGGAGAAGAAGAGTAGGAAGAGCACTTCAGTCCGCAAGAAAACAGGATCCTGATAACGGAGGTGGAAGAACACCATCAACATTTGTCACCTCTACTGTGTCATTAGCAACAAAAAATGGACTTTGCCAGTTCATCGTGGACAAAAAATGGACTTTGGCAGTCCATCGTGGACAAGGTGAATGCAGTGGGAATGCTGAAGAGGACAACGGAAGAGGTCAAGAGGCGCTGGTCAAGCGCAAAGCCAAGCTGAAACTCGCCAACAACAGGAAGGCAGCAATGCAGACTGGAGGGGGGAGTCCTGTGTCACAGGAGGAGCTGGATGAGATGGAGGAATGGTGTCCACAGTCATCAGTGGGGAGACTGTGGCTGGAGTCGGGGATAGGACACTGCTCAACATTACCGGAAACAACAGCCAGGGATTGGGGGGATGGGGGGAATGGGCACAATGGCACACATGCACAATTGAGCTCAGTACATCTGCAGACAAACCAGGCCCCAGCCCCTAACTCCCACCAAGAGACCAAGGTACCCAAGTATGCACCATCTCAGCACTGTATAAGCACAGAAGTCAAAGGCACACCGCAAGAAAGGGAGAAGGGGCAGCAAAATCAGAGCTGCAGGGGCGACTCCCCCAAAATGAAGCACACACACATAATACAGAGCACATCAACATTAAGAGCGATGTTGCAGAAAACACAACACGTCCACAACAGAACACAGGACACAACCGGTGCCGACTGGGTGTAGACACTGGCCAATCACATTTGGCAATGCGGGGGAAATGTGAGTTGATAATGTACAAGTACAAACACACACAAGTCTGTTGTCGAAATGTCCACTGTCCCCCATCAGATAGGCAGCTCCTCCCAAACAGCCATGATCTGCACTGTTATGCAGTCTATATGTAAACATGTACAATGCAACAACAAACATGTGAACACATTGTTAAACTGCATTTCCCCTTCACATTGCAGAGGGAGAATCAACACCTCCTGCAGAGCAGGATCTTCTCTGATGATGAAGAGGACCACCACAGCTTCGACTCCAAGAGTTCATTGACAGCCTCCGCAGTCCACCTCCAGGAGCAGGGCAGCCCAGCTGCAATGAGGAGACCCCACCCCTTGCACAGAGCACACAGCAGGCAGCACCCACCACCACAGATGCCTCCCAGGGCCCCTACGAAGAACACATGGCCTTCCAATGCTGTGTGTTGGGGTGCCAGGAGCAGCTGGCTGAACAGGTGCTGGTGGGCTTTGACGGCATGTCAGACAAACTAGATGCCATACGTGGGTATTTAAGTCCCATCAGCGACCACTCACGGTCCCTAATAGACACCCAAATTCCGCTCCATGCTCTCCAACGGACCATGGCTGACATTGCTGGAGCCGTGACTCAGGAAATAGAACAACTGTCCAGTCAGAGTGACTCTAGCCATGTCACATGGGAGTTGGGAAACATACGAAGGGTAATGGAGACCATGGAGCGGGCGAATACGGAAAGAGCAGCTGCCACGGCTGCACACCAGCGAGTGGTAGCTGGGTTCCTCAATGGCCTCAAAACCATCCTCATGGCATTGCTGCCACAAGGCCTGGCGCTGATGCATGCTTCTGCTACCACTACATCCACATTTTTGCAACTTGAAATGTCAGTGCCACACAGTACAGCAGAAATTCCACCTCTGGCCCCTGATGTGTCACTGCCACACAGTGCTGGAGAAAGGGCACCACCTCCTACACGTGAGGCACATGAAACAGCAGAGGACAAAGATGCGGATTAAACTTCATGGTAAGAAGGACGCAGTAGCATTCATCTCCGCCATATGGCGTGTTTCTGCTTGGTTCTGCCCTCTGCATCATCACCTTCCACTGTCCCCCGATGCACCCTGCGACACTCACCTTGGACCTCAACATGGACTGCCATATACTGTTTGATCCCAATGACACAGCAATCAGACTGCGGGCTGAACACCTCCTCTTTCTTTGGACTTGTCATTCCCTGAAGGACTCTGGCTGGCCCTCCAGGGGCCAACATCGTCATGTGGGGTTTGCATGGCTCTGTATTGCTCCAGATCCACATTCATAATCACACAGATGTGTTGTGTCTATGGTATTTCCATTGTGGGAGTATGGATGAGTGTAGGGTCAGTGAATTCCTCTTACTTCCATGTGGCTCATGTCATTGGACTTGGGTCACAGGGTGACACATTGCCGAATGGCGGTGAGAAACAAAATTGGGGAGGGTCAGAGGGGAGTGATTTAATGACCTGTCAACTTATGCCCCAAATATACGTCTAACACAAAAGAAAGAAGACCAGGTCAAGGTGTGGTGTGCTGTCCCAAATGGTGTGTAGGAATCACACGGAAAACCCTGTGGCTGGAGATGCTATGTTTCAGAGGGCTTGGAAAGTCCCATCAGACCACCCTCTAGGCGGTATATCATCATTTGGGGGATGGCAGTAATTCCTGCACCGCCAATGTAACAGTGCGGGCCAGAAAATCAACCATATTCTGCCAACATAGTGCCCAAAATGAAATGTGTGTTAAAGAAAAGCAGTGCCGTGAAAAAAGGTGATACTTAAAAATGACTACCTATACTGCGTGGATAGCCTGACAGTAAAAGTATAGGTGTCATGATTAAAAACACGCCTAGTAGCGAGAGAGTAGAGCTACATGATGGCGTTGTGTGGACTGGTCAACTAGTTTCAGCTGTTAAGAGTAGTGCTCCAGCTTTCATCAGGACCTTAAATTAAGTGTGCTACTGCCAGATTAACTAAAGGGTGTACAAGTATAACGAAGCACAGATTGCATCAAAATACTTTATAAATGGAGACGTATCACCCAGACTTGGAGACTCTGTGTCCTCTGCAGACAGGAAAGGAATGTTCTACCCAGCCTTGTGTGGGTAAAAGCCTCACCTTACCCGGCAACCGCTCGGGAAATTGAGGCCCCGCTCTGTCCGTCGGTGCCTCGGTTCGAAAGCGCTTCACTTCCGCTCGCTTTCGAGCCGAGGCACCGACGGACAGAGCGGGGCCTCAATTTCCCGAGCGGTTGCCGGGTAAGGTGAGGCTTTTACCCACACAAGGCTGGGTAGAACATCCCTTTCCTGTCTGCAGAGGACACAGAGTCTCCAAGTCTGGGTGATACGTCTCCATTTATAAAGTATTTTGATGCAATCTGTGCTTCGTTATACTTGTACACCCTTTAGTTAATCTGGCAGTAGCACACTTAATTTAAGGTCCTGATGAAAGCTGGAGCACTACTCTTAACAGCTGAAACTAGTTGACCAGTCCACACAACGCCATCATGTAGCTCTACTCTCTCGCTACTAGGCGTGTTTTTAATCATGACACCTATACTTTTACTGTCAGGCTATCCACGCAGTATAGGTAGTCATTTTTAAGTATCACCTTTTTTCACGGCACTGCTTTTCTTTAACACACATTTCATTTTGGGCACTATGTTGGCAGAATATGGTTGATTTTCTGGCCCGCACTGTTACATTGGCGGTGCAGGAATTACTGCCATCCCCCAAATGATGATATACCGCCTAGAGGGTGGTCTGATGGGACTTTCCAAGCCCTCTGAAACATAGCATCTCCAGCCACAGGGTTTTCCGTGTGATTCCTACACACCATTTGGGACAGCACACCACACCTTGACCTGGTCTTCTTTCTTTTGTGTTAGACATTGCCGAATGGCACCACGCAACAACAGGGACACATGCATTTGTTACTTCCTTGTCCAGCCCCGTACGGAACCACGCACAGAGCCCCGGGGTCATTGTTCAAACCCTTACGCTGGACTGACATACACCAGGCCAGCCCACTCTGCTTACGCTCAAAGGGGGACAGCAACGCTACATGTCCCAGGTCTACCCTGTAGTAATCTGCTGATCACAGGTCTAGTTGTCAGCATGCTGCAGCCACTCCCTCACAGCTGGTATACAGCCACAACACACCCATCCAGCACATGCATCACAGGACATGTGACCCTGCCAATAGAAAGGCCCAGGCGCACGGCTCAACACCATTTCCAACCTCTCTCGGGGTGTTTCTGTGTGATGTTCACGTAGGCAAGGGGGCCCAAGGGCCTGCAACATCACCTCTGCACCACAATACCCAATCATAGAGGGTCCATGACTTGCGGAGCACAGACTTGGTGGCACTTGATACACTACGGCCGGCACAGGCTCACCGCCACGGGACAGTGACTTTCGGTGCACTGAGGTAGGGACACCTTAAGTGCAGAGCGCGTGTGCAGCCTGGGATGATAACCCCGTCCCGGCCCGGTCCGAACTGCTCAGGTTTTGTGTGCCCTGCTCCACCACAGTGTAGGCCTGAGCCAGCGGTCAGCGGGGGCCTACTGCCATGAGGCCTCGCATACTGGATCACAGAGTTAGTGGCACCTATAAGGCTGAGCGGGTATGCAGCCTGCGATGATGCAGTGTGCACTGGTATGTCCTCTGCCGTGGCAAAATTAAGACCCAGAATCAAAATTGAGACCTTGTGGCCATCGGGGCGTGGCTGCGTGATTTGGAGGGTACCATGTCCGCGGGCCCCGGGCATGTGGCTTGCAGCGGCATGTGGTTGTCCCTCAATACTACACGCCAAGGACGGAAGGTGAGCAGTGAGGCCTGGGTACGCAGGGGCTGGCATGCACAGCTGGGCGGCAGGAGGGCCTGGGGGGCATCTGCCTGGGTGCGTAGGGGCAGGCTTGCACCGCTGGGTGGAGGGAAGGGCTGGGGCATCTGCCTGGGTGTGCAGGGGCGGGCATGCACCGCTGGGTGGACGGAGGGGCTGGGGACATCTGCCTGGGTGCGCAAGGGCAGACAGGCGATGCTGTTGTGTGCAATTGTATGTACTTTGCCATTCATGTATTTTGACTCTGTTTCAGATGATGTATCTGTTTCAGATGTGGGACCTGGTGAACTGCACTACATACCGGCACGTGGTTGGAGACACACTGGTGGCAGCAGGTGAGCAGTGTGGCATGGGTGTGCATTGTCGGCACTCTCTCTCCCTGTCCATCTCTTCTGTCATCTGTGCCTCTCCCCCTCTCTGTCCGTCTATCTCTCACTCCCGCTCTGTGTCCATCTTACTCTCGCTCCCCCTCTCTGTCCGTCTTTCTCTCGCTCCCCCTCTCTGTCCGTCTGTCTCTCGCTCCCCCCTCTGTCCGTCTTTCTCTCGCTCCCTCTCTTTCTCTCTCTCTCCTTCGCTCTCTCTCTGTCCTTTGATGTGCGCAAGACACACCTTCTCATCATGATTTTTGTCTTGCAGGCTGTGACCTACAGATTGTCCTGAGGGGAGCCACTATGTGTCTTAATGTCTATCTGTGTTTATTGGAATACATTTTCATTTGTTTATTCGAAGGTGAATGTATGATGCTCATTTTTTTGACGACACATGCATATCATCAAATTGTGCGACATCAGGCAAATTATTTGGTACATGATTCTGTGTAGTTGATGTGGCATGTCTTTGGCTGGGGGAGGGGCAGCCCGGGGAGGGGGGATCCTGGGGGTGGTGGTGGTGGGTGTTGTGGTCCTGTTGGGGCTCCATGCTGCATGATCAGTGGCTCTATGGTATCTGTAGCCCTTCAGGTGTGGCTCTGGGCTGGGCTCCCTTTTGTAGTGCACACTGTGGTCCAACTTTGCACCAGGTCAGAGCAGGTGTTCATTTCCTGCTGCTAACGTGCCTTATCGCATGTTTTGTGGTCATATCGGATATCTGGCTGGTCGTTGAGAATGGTAAGAAGTGGTGTTGTCACGGCTTTTGGCACGGGAACGCCTACTCTGCATCTCATTAGCGATAGTTGCGGAGGTCATCTGTGGCGATGGTTTTTGCGGCTGCTATCACAGGTAAACTGGTGCTATGGGCTGTTAACACCCGCTTGTGAATGGGGTGATATATTTATCATGACTTTGGCTGCGATAAAATTCCGTTAACTCTGGGATAACTCCTTGAGAATATGCCCCAGTGATGGCTAATGATATTTTGAGTCTAATAGACCAAAGTAGTAATCACACACTAACTCCCCATCCAACATTTATTGGGAGAGGGTCTCTGTCAATAATTGATGACATTACAGGTTCACATAATTTGTTAAAATCCTTGACTTTCACATTCAAACTAACTCTGTGAGTTATCATTAATTTTTTATTTAAATAATACAGATCTCCATATGCCCACAGCCTCCTATTAAGAGTGCCCAAAATGTGGAACCCAAAGCGATTAGAATCAAATGGTCGGGTGTAAAACCTGAGTAATTCACTGCCTCTATAAGTAGAAAATGAAGCGGGATATTATGAGATGCCTGGATTACACCGCAGCTTATACTATCATAACACAAGCATATATAAATATCTGGAAAGCCATTGATTGCCTGCTAGGAAACCAGGTCTAGACAGGTAGCAAAATGTTAAGGGATGTTTAATAAGACTTGTACAATTGCCTACAGGAATTAGGAAATTGCCCTTCATGCAAAACTAAGCTACAGAGCAGAAATTCTTAATTTAAGGTAAGATATAAGCAAGCTGTGACCCATAGAAAAAGACAACTACACAAAGAAGCCTGGGATAACCTTTTGCAAGCAGCCAAAACTAATGACATTTTTTTGTTCTGGAAAATTATAAATGGGCCTTTCTTAGGAGATAATCCCTTCCTGCCTTAGATTCCTTGATCTCATCCAAGTATTGGATTAACCATTTTAAATTGCCATTTAGTCCTCTAAAGGAAGGAAACGTTTAATCTATTCATGATGTATCTTATCTTATCTTAACATTTACTTACAAAGTGCACGGTCACCCCAGGGTTTCATGGCGCTACTCCTGCTTAGGTTGTTACATCAGACCCTACTAGTAAGCTTGTCCAAACAGCCACGTCTTGAGTGCCTTTCAAAAGCCCAGAAGGTTGTCGCAGCTTCTCGTTGTTACCGGAAGAGAATTCCAAAAGGTGGGTGCCAAGTAAGACAATCTGCAGCCACCGACCCGTTTGAGTTTTATAGTCGGAACAGATAGAAGATGCAGATAAGATGAGCGCAAGTTGCGCCGAGAAACGTGTTTATTTATCATGGCCATGATGAATTTTAGGCTGTTGCCTTGCAATGCCTTGAAAGTGAGGCCCCCGGTCTTAAATGCCGCACGTTGCTCCACGGGAAGCCAGTGGAGCTTGAGCAACAAGGACCTGGCAGAGTGCCATTTTGGCTGTTTATATATTAATCTGGCTGCCTGGTTCTGCACCATTTGCAACCGTTTCATTAGATACTGAGGCAAGCCAGTATAGAGGGAATTTGCAAAATCCAGGCATGAGAGAACCAGTGCTATCACCACCTGGATCAGCGCCGAGTAAGTCAGCAGATGAGCAATTTTCCTGATTTTGCGAAGCTGATAGAGACTGGAGGAGACCACTGCGCCCACCTGTCCTTTCAGCGAGAGGTCTCCATTGATTGTTACCCCTAGACTTCTTACCGACAGGGATGGAATAGGAGGGGGACCCAGTTCGCTAGGCCAAAAGTGAGAACCCCAACAGTCCGCACTCCTCCCAGGCAGTACCAATTCCGTCTTACCCGGATTGAGTTTCAATTGCTTGCTGTCCATCCAGTGTTGGATATGTAGCATGGTGGTTTGGAATTCCACAGCAGCGTTAGGACCGTCTAGGTGGAAGATCAACTGAAGGTCATCTGCGTAATTAAAAACGGTGACCTTTCCATTCTTTAAGGAGTAGAGCAGAGGCCTCAAATAGAGATTAAACAGTAATGGTGACAGGGATGAGCCCTGTGGTACCCCACAAGCGGTGGTCACTGTTGTAGGCAGAACCTTGGATGCCTGCTTGTTCCACACGGTTCAACAAGATGTTGTGGTCGACCGTGTCGAACGCTGCCGACAAATCCAAAAGCACCAAGGCCTGAGGAGTTTCCCTGTCCGAATTAGCTCTTAAAGTGTCCAGGACGGCCAGCACTACCGCCTCTGTTGAGTGGGCTGGTCGGAAGCTCGCTTGATTTGGCTCCAGATATTCCGTTTGTTCCACAAAGCTAGATAGACATCTGGCCACATGTGCCTCCAGGATTTTAGACAGTTGTATTAACCGAGGGTTACCTTTACACTGAAGGAAGTTATTAAATCCTTAGATACAAGCTGTAAAGGGAAGGCTGCAGGTTCAGATTTTAATCATGTGGACGTTGAAATAAATCTGAATAACCTCTGGGCCAAGTTGTAACAAATGTTCTTAATACTGCAGGAGCTGGATTCCTCCTGCTTACACAGTCATAGACTGCTACTATTCCATTTTTTTAGGAAGGGTAATAACGGCAACTTGTTTTTATATCGTCCACTATCCCTCTTGGATTCCTCATCCAAGCTGATTGTCAGGGCCATATTTGAGAGGTGGTTGCTTTGGGCAGGCAAGTATTTTATTTTAACAAAAACCCAGTTTAGGTTTAGAAAAGGCTTCAACAAAGTTAAACAAGTATTCAACCTTAACTTTTTTTGTGAGGAAATATACAAGGGTGAAATCTGGATCCCTATATCTCTGTTTTATGAACTTGAGTAGCACCTTCAACTTGGTTAGTAATAAAAAGTCATAATAAGTTGTGGCATACTCTGAAAACATTGGGTGCCCCTGGAAAACTAGTAATATTGCTGTCCAGGATGTATTCAATGTACTTTGCACTTCGAGGTAAAGAGGGGCAGAAGACAGGAGTGCGTACTGGTGCCCTTTCTTTTCTCCCTTTACATGAAAGGAGTAGATGCAGAACTACAGATACTCACCTCTGACTGTCCAAACGTTAGTGCATTAAAGGTACCTATATTCTTATAAGCAGACAATGTTTCACTGTTGCAACATGCAGCAAACGATTTACAGCATCAAATCAAAATTTTTACAGTATACATGGAGAGGAGTGATTTAAGGTTTAATCTCAAGAAAAGTTTTGCTATGATCAGAAAATAGGGAAGAAGACTCAAGACACATTCACATCATATAAATGGTGCACAGATAATGAGAATATAAACTTTCTCAAATCTGGCCTGTAAGGAAATGCTTCTTTTTGCATGTTCACCCCCACATATTTGGTCTGATATTGCAGTTTCTTTGACTCTGAGAGTGCCCTGAGGCGTGCTAACCAGACCTCAATGCCCATGTTCTAACCCCATACAAAGTGTATGCTGAATTGGCCATCCCCAAAGGGCAAGTACTGTCTTATGTATAAGTCCTAGTATATGGCACCCAGGGCATGTAAGGCAGAGTGCCCACACAGGGCTGCAGGACTGGTTGTGCCACCCGTTGCATGACAAATTTCAAAATGGCTCCCAGCATCCCAATGTAGACTGGAAGGGCAAAGGTCACACTTCTAGTTCCACTTTGCCATTACCATTAAGTGCAAAACCACCACTTCCCTTAATAATATATCTAAGTCTCCCCTAAGTAAGGCCTATAGAGCCCTAATGCAGAGTGCTGCGTATTATTAAGTAGGACATGTAGTTTATATGTGCCTTAGCAGCAAACCCCCCAAAGTTGTTGTTTTGATGTGGAAAGGTTAGTAGCCTTATTGGCTAATGCAGGATAGAACCCCAGCCTAGCTAACTTCTGAAAGGGACTACCTAACTGGGTACTGTAAGGTATCAAATAATTGTGGCATTAAACCCGACCTGATTCCCAGGTCAAATTTAATGTCACTATTAAAGTAAGGCAACTTTTAGAAAATTGCACACTCAGAGACCCTGTGCTCCAGTAGCCTCACACTGGCTATGACCCACAGAAAGCTTTCTGCTCTCCGGTGGACAGGTGTTAACAACTCCCAGGCCTAGAATTAAACAAAGACTGCCACAGGGTGAGGTGTTACCACACCTTCACAGGAAGCCACCTAGGGTGTTAGACCAAAGGTTGAGCTTCAAAGTGGAAGCTGCCTTTAATGGGAAAATGGCTGTTCTTTGTTTCTCTATACAAGCTGGAGACAGGGCTAGAGAGGAAAAACCCATCTCCAAACTGGATTTCCCATGGGCATGAAGCCACATCTCTAGGGTGCGCAACTGAGGTCCTAGCATCCGAGGAAGGATCCCCACATCTTGAGAGTGACATACGGTGCACTCTGAGATTGCCAGATGCCACACATTACTAGAAAGTCATCACCAAGAAGAAGGGGACCTAGGAGCCCATTGGCTACTGACCGCATGGTCCCCCCAGAGCACTTTAATGGGATAAACAGGGCACCCCTTGCACCCTGGACCCTTAGATCATCCTGGATCTGAAAAGAGGATTGAAGAAAGACTGCCCTGCTTGGAACTGCACAAAGAGAGGCTGTACGATGTGCTGGACTGCACCTGCTGCACTTTGTGTTAGTGAAGTTTGAACTGTGCCTGTGGCTCCTAGCTCAGGGTAAAGCTGATGCACAGCACCAGAGCAGTAACTCAAAGGATCAGTCTGCTGATCTCCTGGAACCAGCCACAGGGACAAAAGACCTGAAGAAACCGAAACTGGCAAGTCACTGGAGAAGATTTGCCAACAGCTGCCACGGGGCACCCCAAAAGACCAATCTTTATGATCTTGAGTCAGCTGGACCTAGTAGTGCGGCTGTCCTTCTACTCCCGGAAAGAGGACTTCATGTGACCCTGACCACTGTGGACCAAGTCACCTCACATTGACTGTGGACCGAGGAATTACAGCAAAGGCACCTCTGTCAAACGCACTGCAACCGTAGCATCTTTAAGCATCTTTTCATCCTGCATCTCCAGCATCAGGACCACTCTATTAAAGCCTACGGTGGTCATGCTGTAAAGGCTGGAACTTCTCTGAAAAATGCTCTAGTGGCCAGGTAACTGTCTAAAGTATCCTTACCGGCCACCCCAGATCTTCATCCTATCAGGTCTGCAAAGTTTTGGTTGACCAATGCTTGTTTGCTGTTAGAACTAAAAGTACGAAAGTCTTGAAAAGTATCTCCATAACATTCTGGTGGATTTTGCTTATAAAGGACTCTGAAAAATCATAGATATAAACTCTATTTTTATTAATTGGTGTTGTGTTCCGTTGGTTTTATGTGGCTTTCTTATTTTGTTGTTTGTTACTGTTAAATGCTTTGCAATAAGTTCCTTTTTCAAGACTTGTTGCTAGAAAGCCATAGCTTCCCAGGGTTGAGCTTAAGGTTGTTCATATAGCCTGACTGGAACCAATAAAGGTTTAGCAAGTGTATTCCACGATAAGGCTACCTAGCCATATCATATAATATGTTCAGGTCTTCACATATGAGTTCAGTTTTCTGATACAGGTACATGGAGAAAGCACAGAGAACATGGGTCTACCTTTCTTGCATTTGACAGAGAGGATTTTTAGATTTGCTGTGAAGTTGGGATCCAAATCCATAGGAGAGATGTTAGCCATATATAATAGCAAGTGTCTGGGTGGGGCTGGTCTTATGGGCTCATGGTTCAAACATGATAGTTCAAAGGCAAGAGAACAAGTTTCTTAGGCGTCTACGCGCTCTTTCCTATTTGACTTCTTTATTCGCTGTTTATAAGGAGTTAGATATTTCCCAAATTGAGGATATTTTATTTATTAAACATGTTTGTTTTTGGCATGTGGTGTGGTTAAAGCAAGAAACTTCCTTCTCTAATGATATAGAAGTTCTTGGTTACATAATATTGAGACTCTTTTAAATAAATTAGATTACTGAAATCTCTTGCATTCGCCGACAAAGATAACTTGCCACTAAAAAAAAGAACTCAAAGCACTGCTCATCACAATTAGAGAGCAAGAGAGAGATTGTATAGAGTCCTGTAAAGTAACACTTAATGGGTCTTTTACAATTGTATATTCAGATGGAATCCAACCTTATCTTTTATATGTTCTGGATTTATTCCACAGATGCATTCTTTTACAACTCAATCTAGGCTTAGTTAACCATATAGTGGCATTCCTTAAGATTAAACTAATGTTAAACTCTCATGCCCTTGAGATGGCCCAGCTATTCAATCTAGTATGCACTTTGTATTATATTGTACATTTTATAGTATTTCAAGAAGGCACATTTAAAAAGCTTTATTTTTGACCAGGAATATCACCACATACAAGACAGCACACACATATTTGATTCATCTAGATGATGCAAGGTCTGCAGTACCCTAACAAATTATGTTTTACAGGCAGTGCATATCAGAAAATGTCTTACGTATTCAGAAAATAAGAATTTTAACCCACAGGACATTTTATAAAGATTAGTTTAGAATGTATTGGGGCAGGTTTTTAATGATTTGTTTGGAATATTGTATACTATTGGTTTTAATATATGTTCTTTTATGTCTTATTTATTTATAAACCGAATAAAGATATTTTGACTTCACTTGACTTACTTTAGTATGCATGTATATCTGTTTGTATGTATGTGTGTGAATCGCGCAAACCTAGCCAGAAAGGAGTGGTCAGTGGTTCAGAGTCAAAGATAAAGATACAGTTAACCATTTATCGAAACTTTTACACTCTTTAATGGGGTGTGTCTTCAAATCTTACCTAAAACAGAGCAGTGATGGGGCATTTCTGATGGGAACTGGGATGTTATTTGAGATCTTGGGTGCATAAATCGAAAGGTCTGATAGCTTACTTTTATACGCTGCTTCTCCAGTTTGCTTGTGTCCTGGCTTGATGTGTGCCTAGAGCTATCAGAGGTTGTGGAATTATCAGCAGAATGGGAAAAGGTGCCTGTGAAGATAGATTTGTAGAGGATGCACTGGGTTTGAAGATTGTGTGGCTGGAAAGAGGGCAGTGGAGTTCCATTATGAAGGGGGTGATGTGGTCATATTTCTTTAGTCCCTTGCTGAGACATAAAGCTGCTTGTAGGATGCCCTAAGGCGGGGCACAGTGAGGAGTCTAAGGAAGCAGTGGGGTATGGCATTGCCAGCAACAACATGCTTTGATGGCAGTTATAAAGTCATCTTCTGGAAATAATGGTATTACTTTCTTCAGTGGAGATTGCTGGCGCAGGCCACTTTCATGTTCAAAAATATTACTATTTAAAAAGTAATAGAAACTTAATGTGAAATGTGTAAATGTTTTTGCATGTGCAATAATTAGACAGTCCATGATCACAACTCAAATGGTAACTATGTTCTCATTTCTGACAATACAACCAGTTATGAAGAAGCATTTAATGCCTCATGCCAGAAAAAAAGAAGTATCACTGAAATCTCTTTAGGGATTTAAAAAATAGATCTCAGTGTCTGGACCTTAAAGGGCGGAGGCATCTCTACACCATCAATGATGTTGATTTGTATATAAACACTTGCATGAATAACTTCCTGTTGATAATATATTGTTGTTCATTTTGTCTCACAATAAATACATTCATACGTGTCCATTATTATTATGTGTATGTTAATTCCCATCTAAATATTCACTTATCTGTTGCATGGTTGAGCATATAATGCAAATGTATCTTTTTTAAGATAAACAGTGCATAAGAAATGGAGTGTTCATTTTGCCTGTGTCTTCAGCTTACCTAGCATTCAAATGAAATCGGATCCCATATCTAATTGTCCCCTGGCTTTCTCTGTCAAACAAATTTCCATAAAACACTATTTAAGTTTGATATGTATAAGAAGACAGAAATGTGGACACATAATAACTATAAGTGCTCCCATCTTCCCACACACCTGCTTTTTAAAGATGTTAGACATATAGATAGATAGATAGATAGATAGATAGATAGATAGATAGATAGATAGATAGATAGATAGATAGATAGATAAATAGATAGATAGATAAATAGATAGATAGATACACAGACAGATAGTTTGAAAATATTATTGATTCTCAAATGCTTACCACAATGTGAGCTCTGTTTAAAAGTTGTTTTAAATAAAATGGCTTACCACCAGATACATAGCAGCATAATGTGCTACTTTCATTAAAAATATTTTGTTCCAGTAAACAATACTATATGTGTGACAAGGATTAATTATAGTGCTTAATATAGGTTTTTGAAAAGTTCAATATTAATTCTACAATTCATATTGATTAAAATAGGGGCATGTGTAAGCCAATGTTTATTCAAATCAATAAGTATGCTAACATTCAGAGATCATGTCACACAGATAGATACTTCAAAATAACTGTATTAACTTAAAACCTAACAATATCCAGGCTTCAGTCTCATTTAATTCATCATCAGCGCAGACATGTTGTCATTCTGAGTAAGTAGCGTGTGTCAATGCATGCCATATAACTAATCTTTGACTTTTTAAACTTAAATATGTAATTTTCATTATGTAATGTTCTAAAAACAAAAATAAGAATACGTCAACATTCTGATACAATTACTTTTGCATGAAAAATTGAAAGAAAATGTGCCTTTGTAGGAACTGGGTTAACCAGATCCCCGGGGGTAGCCTGGCTCGAGCGAATCCGAAGCTTAGGTGTTAAGCGACTACACAGCACACACATCCACTGAGACAATAAGTGCACGCAAAGACTGAGGCCACACCAGTATGCTTGATTCAAATAAATAGTTTTATCTAAGATCAAGATCAGAGCAATCAAGCATCACAGTAGTAGTAACTCATTACCTTTCCTTAAGAGCGCATATTCTTCATTGCTTGGCCATAAATACATAAATACATCAATACATAAATATTAAATAGTAAATAACTGTAGGCCTGGCATCACTTAGAAATGAACATTTCCTGGCTGCAGGATTCAGCAGGACATTACATGAGAGAAAAACATTTCATTAATCAGGGTGAACCCTTGCAGCAACTACTTTGCATAAAACTGAACACCACCTTTTTCAAGGGTAAACATCTCATCACAGGCCAGGCAATATCTCCTTAGGTAGGAAAAACCTTTCTTTAAGTTTAGAACAGTTAATTAGCAGAGGGAAAAACCTTCCATTAGGCAAAGGGAACCCAGCATCAGGTACAAACATGTGCATTTCATTAAACATAGAAGCTGGGCTCAGGCTTATAGAACATTTCCGTGTGTGGCCACTACTACCCCTTCACTTAACCAGGCCACAGTAGCAACCACTACTTCCCAATAAGGGTTAACTCTTCTGATGGGGTAGTCACTAGCGCCTCCCTGGGGGCTCTCCAGTCGTTACAGGGCTCCGGCCCAGTCCTCCGTACTCAGTGGGCTTCACGGGGGCCAACAGGGCCCAAGACAGTCATCCCCAGGGGAGGGGCAAACTCGGGGCCTCCTCTGGGCCTACCGCCCTCCTCTCCGGGGGGCGGGGGGTTTATCTGTTTTCTTCGGCTCCCACGGGAGCCCTTGCATCGGTCTCCGGCGGGCTGGCAGAGGGGGAGGGGCTCTCTCTGACTCCCGAGCCCCCCTCACGGGTATTATCGGCCTCACCAGGGATTAGGATGATTCGGGGAGGCCCCGGCGCTCTTCCGAGGCCTCCCCCCAGCCCCGACATGGTTCTGGGCTTCCTCAGTGCCTCTCGCGGGCCCTGGGCCAATCAGGTCACGGCCCTGTGGAGGTGCGGAGCCGGCCGCCAATCACAGCGCGGCCGGCTAGAGGCTCAATTTCTGGGCCAATGGCGGGCAGAACTGGCGGACACTGAGCCCCCGAGCCAATCCGAGGCTTGCTTGACGGGGGCTCGACCAATCAGTGTGCGGCAGGGTAGCGGCCCGGGAAGCGGCCGTAGGCCCCTGTCACGGGATGTGGATCACGGCTTCCAGGCCTAGTCGGGCCTAGTACAGCCTGTCAGGGATTCTGGCGGCCCTCTCCTGTCACCGAGGGCCGCCGCAGGGGCACAGTCAATGGCGCTGGTGCCGCGGTCACGGGATTCAGCTCTCTCAGGCGCCTCAGGTGGTCGCCAGCAGCTCCGGGCTGGGGCGGTGAGTTTTCGCTAGCGCCTCAGCAGGGACGTCGGTGCTTCGGGGCACAGCGCGCTTCGGGCCGGTCTGCGTTTGAGGCGCCTCAGGTGACACAGCGCTCAAGAGGCAGTTCAGGCAGACAGGCAATTGCGGGGATAGCGCTAGTAGATGAGGCACAGGGTCAGACTGATTTGCATATAGCCATGTCTGAACTGGGGTGGCAGAGTGGGCTAAAGAACGGTGATGGATCAAACCCAGATCTTTTGACTGGGTGTGAGTGTTTGATTGGCTCAGATGCTCCGTCCATCACCACCCCCTTTTGTACCGCTTTGGCCGCCATAAGTGTGGCAGGGTATGATCAGACGTGGGTCCCTTGCTCACTTTGCCACTGGATTCAAGCAAGCCGGGCTGAAGACGGCTGGAATGCCAGAAACCGGTCCTCGGAAGCTTGTTTCCGGTCCAGGGAAGACATGGCTTGGCAGTTTGGGCTGGACTGTTCCCATGAGGCACAGGGTCAGACTGATTTGCATATAGCCATGTCTGAACTGGGGTGGCAGAGTGGGCTAAAGAACGGTGATGGATCAAACCCAGATCTTTTGACTGGGTGTGAGTGTTTGATTGGCTCAGATGCTCCGTCCATCACCACCCCCTTTTGTACCGCTTTGGCCGCCATAAGTGTGGCAGGGTATGCTCAGACGTGGGTCCCTTGCTCACTTTGCCACTGGATTCAAGCAAGCCGGGCTGAAGACGGCTGGAATGCCAGAAACCGGTCCTCGGAAGCTTGTTTCCGGTCCAGGGAAGACATGGCTTGGCAGTTCGGGCTGGACTGTTCCCATAAGGCACAGGGTCAGACTGATTTGCATATAGCCATGTCTGAACTGGGGTGGCAGAGTGGGCTAAAGAACGGTGATGGATCAAACCCAGATCTTTTGACTGGGTGTGAGCGTTTGATTGGCTCAGATGCTCTGTCCATCACCACCCCCTTGTGTACCACTTTGGCAGCCATAAGTGTGGCAGGGTATGCTCGGACGTGGGTCCCTTGACACTTTGCCACTGAATTCAAGCAAGCCGGGCTGAAGACGGCTGGAATGCCAGAAACCGGTTCTCGGAAGCTTGTTTCCGGTCCAGGGAAGACATGGCTTGGCAGTTCGGGCTGGACTGTTCCCATGAGGCACAGGGTCAGACTGATTTGCATATAGCCATGTCTGAACTGGGGTGGCAGAGTGGGCTAAAGAACGGTGATGGAATCACCCCAGATCTTTGACTGGGTGTGAGTGTTTGATTGGCTCAGATGCTCCGTCCATCACCACCCCCTTTTGTACCGCTTTGGCCGCCATAAGTGTGGCAGGGTATGCTCAGACGTGGGTCCCTTGCTCGCTTTGCCACTGGATTCAAGCAAGCCGGGCTGAAGACGGCTGAAATGTCAGAAACCGGTCCTCGGAAGCTTGTTTCTGGTCCAGGGAAGACATGGCTTGGCAGTTCGGGCTGGACTGTTCCCATGAGGCACAGGGTCAGACTGATTTGCATATTGCCATGTCTGAACTGGGGGGGCAGAGTGGGCTAAAGAACGGTGATGGATCAAACCCAGATCTTTTGACTGGGTGTGAGTGTTTAATTGGCTCAGATGCTCCGTCCATCACCACCTCCTTTTGTGCCGCAGTCACGGGATTCAGCTCTCCCAGGCACCTCAGTTGGTCGCGAGCAGCTCCGGGCTGGGGTGGTGAGTTTTCGCTAGCGCCTGAGCAGGGACGTTGGCGCTTCGCGGCACAGCGTGCTTCGGGCCGGTCAGCGTTTGAGGCGCCTCAGGTGACACAGCGCTCAAGAGGCAGTTCAGGCAGACAGGCAATTCCGGGGATAGCGCTAGTAGATGAGAGCGCTTGGCAGGCAGTTCAGAGGCTAGCACTGGGGCAATGATAGCGCTTAGCTAGCAGTTCGGGTCAGATAGAGCTGCCACGGGGATCAGGCAGGACAGCGCAGGGACCCAGGCGAAGACAGAGTGGCACAGCCCAGTATCTGGTTGATCCTCAGAAGTCCTAGGGAGCACAGAAAAGAGGGTCTTCTCGGGGCTGGTTGGTTCCTTCGCCCTTGTGAAGTAGGTTCCAGGTTTCTTGAAGAGGAGGGGGGTTGTGAGTTGGCCTGGGCGTAGTGTGCGGAGTGGGGCTCCGCGGAGCTACGCGAAGTGGGCGCAAAACTACGCCCACCCGCGCACTCCGTGTAGCCCCACTACGCGCCGCCCGCCTCCCTCCCGCCCTCCCTAAATACTTAAATAAAAGGATAGAAAGCTTTTAAAAACACTTACCTTGTCCGCCGCGTCCCCGGGGCTCCCTCTCGCCGTCCCTGGATTCGCGCCGCCACCGATTCAGATTCTAATGCGCATGCGCGGGCGCCCGCGCATGCGCATTTCTCATGAGAAATGCGCATGCGCGGCCGCCCGCGCATGCGCATTAGTATCCAAAATGGCGGCGCGAATCCAGGGACGGCAAGAGGGAGCCCCGCGGATGCGGCGGACAAGGTAAGTGTTTTTAAAAGCTTTCTATCCTTTTATTTAAGTATTTAGGGAGGGCGGGAGGGAGGCGGGTGGCGGACGGCTATGCACCGTCTGCGGAGCGCGCGTAGTGCCGCCTGGCTACGCCCGCTATGCAAAATGCGTAGGAGACGGCACTACGCGCACTCCGTGCACGGAGCGTAGCTGGCCGCCCACCCTTAGTTGTGAGTTGAAGGCGTTCCTCAGCAGGTCACTTCAGGTGGTCCCTGGGTTCCCCGCCCACCGGGCCAGATCAGTGGGCTAATTCAGTGTTCCTTACTCAGCTTGGTGGGCAGCGCCTAAACCCTGTCACCCTCAGTGGTATAGGTTCCTGACTAGGCCCTACCGCCTAAGTCTCCTGCGTAGGGTCCCCCATGTCAGTGATACCCCAACTCCCCCAACTGCCGCAACTGCTCCAACTGCCCCAACTGACTAGAAAGATTTCCTCCCTTTTCTTTTATAGTGGCAGTTGGCAGTTGGTGATCACTCCCCTATTCTGGAAGGTTCCAACAGCTCCCTCACTCTAGCTATGGGCAGGCAGGCAGGCTGGCATTGCTACAATGTTTAGGGGATCCAGCCAGCTCCTGACTACTAGAGTGCGTCTAAACAGACCACGCTGCAGTAGCAGGGGTCAGTGGCAGCCATGTTGGGGGAAGAGAGCACTTGCACCTTAGCATTGGTTAGCAATGGGAAGGTGCCCAGAGACCTAAGGCCAACAAAAAGAAGGTGGGAAAAATGAGGCAAAGGCGAAAAAAATAGGGAAAGACCACCCTAGGGCTGACAGGTCTAACAGCCTTGTTATCCGAAGACAGCGGGTTGCTGAAGAATGAGGTCTTTGTGAAGCCATCAGGGAAGGCGTGAAATGCCCTGATCAGGAAAAGTCAGGAGTTCACACCCAGGAAAACCTCAATGTCGATCAGATGCTTCTCGTGTCCGGTCCATAAAAGATTTCTGCCTTCAGAAAAATATCCTGATATAGAGGTCAGCTGACGTGTTACTCCTTCACAAACATGATGGGTATACCGTCTGCCACATTACAAGTACATTATATCCAATGACACTTGTAATAAAGTGGATGGGATAACCATCAAGTATGTGACAGAGTAACCCATCAGCTAAACTCTAAATCAGTCACTTTGTCCCATTTATGAAAGTCAGATTCCTTTCGTCAGGCAAGGCTGCAGACCGCTGAAATAAATTTGCAGCTACAAAGAAGAAACCCCCTCAGCATATTAGGTTGGCAGGCTAGTCCCAGTCTTCAATCAATCAATAAGAATTTGTAGAGTGTGTAGAGTGCAGCACTGTCATCCCTGGGGCTATCTGGATACTGGGGTGTGAGATCTTCATCTAAAAACCAGTTATTGGGGCGTGGCCAAGATGGCGACAGCATAGGACGTGTCTTGCGATCGCTCCGGCTCACAGAGTGCTACAGCTTTTTTATCGCACTCCATCCATCGCCCTTACTGGCAGAGGACACTTGCACCGGTTGCCTCACCTTCAATGCCTGCCCATAGAGTTCCCGGATGGCTGCTGCAACCTCTCTGGGTGCTGTGCAAGGCCGCGTGGTTACTGAGCACAAAGCGCGGCCCCAAAACCCCACTGCCGCAGCTTTTCAGGCAGCGGCCGGGGACCTAAGCCTGGGCTCCCCCTGGACACCGAGGCCTGCCCGCGGCCTCTCTGAATCGTCCATCGCCCCTTGGGGGCTACAGGTTCCTGCCAGAGCACTGCTCCCACTCAGCGTGGGGAGGGTCCTGCTCGCATAGGCCAAGCTTGCGGAGTGGCCCGGACGTGAAGGCAGAGGCAGCGTCATCGCCTAGACAGATTCAACTGCCAGAAGCATTAATTCCCCCGTGTTGCCTCGCCTAATCTCAGCGGTCCGCCGGAGTGAGGCGGTCCCGGGGACGGACCACACAGAGACCGGGGCTGGTGCTGGCCCACCTGCTGTCCCCTGTACCTGCCTGGGAGCGTCCGCTTCGGGGTTATGGCGGCGCCCGTGGACTGCCAGTGGATGAAGAGGTGGGGGCGCGCCATTCCAACAGGGTCTTGCCCGATGTGAGGCCTGCTCCTGGACACACTTCTCAGTAGCCCAGTTTGTCTCGCCCTCTGGCTGCCTCCCTTCTATGGGACCCAGCCACCCAAGGCACAGGGCCGGTCCCTGAGTGCGGCCTTACGCTTCGGCCTAACCCATTGCAGAGACCTCATTGCACCAGCTGAGGAGGAGCCTCTGGGCCCCCAGGGAACACCTGTGAGGAGTCTGCTGTTTGCTGAAATAGAGGACGCAGCAAAGGGAGTGCAGTGTGGGGAGGGAACTCAGGAGACGGTGCCTCAAGCAAGCGGTGAAGCGTCCCCCCCCCAACGGCTCTGTTGACTGATGCAATTGTCTGCGCGGCTGGATAACAAACTGGCCCTCAACTGTGCTGCCATCTTCATGGTGGAGCGGAGGTCCCTGGCGCTACCCATCTGAGACGCCCGGCAATCTCATTCAAGCGCACACTACACAGGCCTGTAAGCAAGATCCTTGAGTTCCCCTACAGAATTAGCAAACGGCCCTGCCCCAACACCAGAGAACTTACTCTCCTTGCACTCAGGGCCTTGTTCATCGAACGCCAGCGTCCACCCCATCCACGTCCTGCATTATAGCACGGCCTCCAGTGTCCCTTGGTGGAGGAGATCCATCACACAGGACCCACCTGGATTTAGGCCCCCATGGCGTCGGACCTGCCTAGGAAGGATCGCTGAGTAAAAGACATGCTACATAGCCAAGACTGTGGGTCAGGGCTTAGAAATGGCGACAGGAGCAATGGACGGAGCGGATGCACTGGCCACAAAGGCCTTCATGACCTCGCTCTTCTCAGCACTTAAAGAGGGTCTTCAGGAACTCAAGGACCAACTGGCAGTGGATCTCCGCGAGGTGCGTCGTGATGTCTCAGAGATAGGGGACTGAGTTGCGACGTTGGAGGAGCACGAAAACAGGTGCGACTATGAACTTGAAATGATGCAACAAGAAATTCTCCCTCTCAAAGAACAACACGTTGAATTCCAGGGGCAGGCGGAGGACTTAGAAAACCGCTCCTGCCACAACAATGTGCGTATCCGCCGAGTGAAATAGGGAGCGGAGGAAGGTGATATTGGTGAATTTGTCCTAGGCCTTTTCCGACATATTCTAGGCCCGGAACATACAACTGAGATCGAAATCGACAGAGTACACCGGGTGGGCTTGCCCCGTCGGAACACTGCACCTCCACCGGACATCCTAGCATGTGGTCACAATTTCCAACAGAAAGAACTTATTCTACGATAAGCCAGAGACTCACACCCTCTATAATTCCACGGCCTTACTCCAGCGTTGTATCAAGACCTCACTGCGGTCACACTGTTCAAACGGCGAGAAATCCGGCCCATAACTCAACACCTGAGGGAGAAAGGGATCCCCTATGCTTTGGGCCACCCCTTCCACATCATCTTTTAATTCAACGGGAAACTACGCCTACTGAGATCTCTCCAAGAAGCCTTCGATCTTCTGGGTCTCCCACCTCCGGCCCCGTCTTGCCCACAAAAGGCCTTCACGCCGCAACACCAGACCAGACCGTTGGCACACTGTGGGCAAGCCCTCCTCACTGTCACATGGGCCGGACGCAGCAGCACGAGCGAAAGAGAGGGAAAACGTCCTAGCCTCACTGGCCGGCAGTCGTGCTAATACATCCCCCGCCTGATCCTCTTATCTAGCCCACATATGGAATCCTCTACTCGAGCAGGCCGGAGGGTCGGCACCCTCATACTTACGTGGATTTGTTTCATCACAACACCCCAAATTGTATTTCTATGTCGGACATGGGTCACTCCCGCACTGTTGTGGGCCTTTCTTTTTTAATATAGCAGAGGACCGGCCCAGGATCTGTCTGATATTGCCCTTGCTATTCTTGATGTTTTGTATTTGGGGTTGTTTTTTCCTTTTTGGGGCGGGGTGGGTCCTCTCCTCAGTGAGTCCTTTTGTCAGTTATTCATACAGTGTCAGCGCACTCTTGCCCATCCTCATCTACCACGTCCTCTTTGCCTTCTTTACACCTTGGGATAGAGTGCCCTCTCATAGTGCTTACCTAACTCTTCCCTTTCCACCTGGATCTTAAACTCATCAGTCTCAACGTTCGGGTCTTATAAACCGAGTTAAGCGGAGGGCGGTATTATCTCTCTTGCAGAACTCAGGGGGCGACATATGACTCATCCAAGAAATCCACCTATTACAAATGGACACCCACCGCTTGCGACATAGTCATTTCCCTCACCAGTAATGAAGGCCTTTGTGGACCATCTCAAAGATTAAAGGACGCCTTCTAGCACTACGGGTCCAATTAGGTTCCTCCTCCTGCACTATTGCCTCCATCTATTCCCCTAATGACACCCAGAGAAATTCCTGATAAAAGTCTGCGCTGCAGTGTTGCATTCTCCCGATTCCGAGGTGATATGGGTGGCGACCTCAATCTGGTGATGAATGGGGAGATGGATCCTTATGGTTCATGCACCAGGGGTGAGGAAGCCCTCTCAGCAAAAGTTAGGGATTTGCTGCGCAATGCAGGGATTAGGGACGCCTGGCACTGCTTACACCCAGATGAGAAGGATTTTTCATATTATTCGGCTGCGCACAAGACGTATGCTCGTCTTGACCATTTCCTAGTTACACCCGCTGCATGGACCTTGGTCACGGGGTCTACTATTGAGGCGAGGGCCCTCTCTGACCATGTGCACATTACCCTATCCCTAAGCCTCCCCCCAGAGCGTGTTGCTTCTGCTTTGCGATGGCACCTGTGAGACTCACTGCTTATGTTCCCAGACGTGGTTGTGGACAACAGGCGGTGCATCACTGACTATATAGCATCTAATGACAGGGAAGATACACCACTTTCCTCGGTATGAGAGGCACTTAAACTGGTAGCGCGTGGGGCACTCATAGCTAAGGCAGCCGTTGAGAACCGGACTAGATGGATGAAACACGCAGAACTGGAGGGTACAGTTAAAGAGCTAGAGGCCATACATAAGCGCACGGGCGCTCCCTGAGTCTGGCGGCAATTGGGGAAAGAGCGGCTTCAGCTCCGCCATCTTGATCTGAACCGAGCCGAACACACTGTGGTTCACCTGAAACACAAGTACTATGTGGGCTCCAATAAAGGAGGTCGCATGTTGGCGCATTGCCTTCACAGCCAATAGGAGACCCACTCTGTTACGATGCTCTGCGATGATGCTGGTCAATCCCTCTTCGGCGATGCCAACATAGTGTCGACTTTTCGATCCTTCTATAGCTCCCTCTACGCGGCGGATCCCTCTTTGCGGCCTGACCCCTCTGACTACCTCGATAATGCTGCGGTGACACCCTTGCCTGCAGGTGAGGCAGACGCCATGGAAGCACCTATCCGCATAGAAGAAGTGATATCTGCAATTGCACGGCTGCAGTTACAGAAGGCCCCAAGGCCTGACAGCTTCAGTGCCCTTTTGTTATAAAATCTATTGTGGTGAACTCGCCCCCTTGCTAACCTGTTTGTTTAACTCTTTTGCTGATACAGGGTCCCTCACCCCCTCCATGCTGCAAGCTTCTATTTCGGTTATCCTCAAACCAGGTAAATATCCAGAACTTTCCAGTTCCTACCGACCTATCTCTTTACTGAATATGGACGCCAAACTATTCTCTAGTATACTAGCGCAGAGACTAAACCCCCATATGCTGGGTCTTGTGGACCAGGACCAGTCCGGTTTTATCCCAGGACGGCAATGTGGGGACAATGGCAAGCGTATCTATCACCTAATTGATAAGGTGTACCGGTCAAAAGAGGAAGCCCTTCTGCTAGCGATCGGCGCAGAGAAGGCATTTGATCGCGTGCATTGGGCGTATCTCTTCGCGACTCTCGAGCGCTTTGGTATGTAATCGCGGTTCCGATGCTGGAATGCGAGTACTTACAGCGCACCTCAGACAGCTGTTCGGGTCAATGGCGTCCTCTCTGATTACTTTGAAGTGGGGCAAGGAACACAGCAGGGTTGTCCTCTTTCTCCCCTACTTATCACCTTATACATGGAGCCGTTGGCCCAGCGACTCCGCGACAACCCCCTTGCGTGTGGCATCCCATTTGGCTTAGACTCGCACCTTATTAGTTTATATGCAGACAACCTAATTTTTTTGGTGGAGTACCAACTAACCTTTCTGCCGGCTATTTTGGACGACCACCAGATGTTTATTCAGTGCTCCGGCTTTAAAATTAACATGCTGAAGTCACAAGTACTCCATCTCAATGATACTCCCCTGACGGGGGAGACTCTCCGCAATTGCTTTACCTTTGACTGGATGTCAGCAGGAATTACGTACCTTGGACTGGTCCTCCACAAAAGTCTTGCACAAACTGTAGAGCGGAACTACTCAACCTTATTAAAATGAATCCGCACAGACATGCATCGATGGCGTCGCCTTCCCCTGACTTGGTTTGGGAGACTGTCTGCAGTTAAAATGAATGTATTGCTGCGTGCTCTATATTTATTCCAAACATTGCCACTAGAACCCCCACCGCACACCCTATGACAGATCCAATCGGCTATTGAAGGGTTCGTCTGGGGCCCAACTGCGCCACGGCTACAGAGAACTCAGCTTTAACGGCCTAAGAAACTTGGAGGTTTGGTCTTCCCTAATATTACTCAATACTTTCATGCCTCGCAGATACACTATTTGGTGGAGTGGAATCGTCCCATGACTGACAAATATTGGGTATTCATGGACCAGTAGTGGGACATCACATTTGGCGCAATGCCTGGATGCCACGACCAGATCATGCTTGGGGCCTTTCTTCCTCTCTTGTAACGTGTCCCACAATGCTTGCATGGGACAGGGTCTCCTGGAAGGCCAACTTGACCACATTCCCCTCTCCATTGACCCCACTTTTCATGAACCCCACCTTTCAGCCGGGGATGAATAATGGGGCTGCCACACGATGGTTAGAAGGGGATATAAACGCTTAGGGCATCTATTCGACCTGCAGGCCTTATCCCCTTTCAGGACCTCTAAGCCGACTATAATTTAGCCACAACCGATTTTTACTTGCACTCCCAGATGATACACTGGATCTCTGGGTCCGAGACACGTTCATTTGCAATCCGTCCGATGTTGCCATTTGAGAAATGGCTTCTTAGCAAGAAAGACGACAAATGCCTTCTCTCGGAAATTTACTCCTTCCTTACCACAGCCCTCCCTACAGCTCGCACTGCTGGACAGAAATGCTGGGAGACAGAACTAGGATGAGCTCTATCTGACAAGGGGTGGGAGGATGTTTTTTATCGGACACACCACACTGCGTATTACTCGAGCCACCTGGAAACAGCCTTTAAGATCGCAACATATTGATACTATACCCCTGACAGGGTCTCCAAATGGCAACTCCAATTCGACGGCGTCTGTTGGCGGGGGTGTGGTAGTCCCGGGACTTTGATCCATCTACAAGTTTCAAGTTTCAAGTTTATCATTTGTATAGCGCACTACTCACCCAGAGGGTCTAAAGGCGCTTGAGGGAGGGGGGTACTTTACTTATCGAATATCCAAGTTTTTAGTTGTTTTCTGAAGGAGGGGTGGTTCTGTGTAAGGCGGAGGTGGGTGGGGAGAGAATTCCAGGTCTTGGCCGCTAAGTAGGAGAAGGATCTTCCCCCCATGGTGGATCTATGGATGCACGGAATTGCGGCGAAGGCTTGATTGGACGATCGTAGTTGGTGGGTGGGGGGTAAAAGGACAGGCGCGTGTTGAGGCATTCGGGTCCTAGGTCGTAGAGGGCTTTGTATGCGTGGGTGAGGAGACGGAACGTTATACTCTTGTTGACGGGGAGCCAGTGGAGGTCTTTCAGGTGACCGGAAATGTGAGCTTGGCGGGGGATGTCTAGTATGAGTCTGGCTGAGGCGTTTTGGATGCGTTGGAGTTTTTTCTGTAGCTTGGCTGTGGTTCCGGCGTAAAGGGTGTTTCCGTAGTCCAGTCGGCTTGTGAGCAGTGCGTGGGTGACCGTCTTTCTTGTTTCGGTGGGGATCCAACGGAAGATTTTTTTGAGCATGCACAGGATGTTGAAGCATGATGATGAGACGGCGTTGACTTGTCTGGTCATCGAGAGGGAGGAGTCAAGGATGAAGCCCAGGTTACATCGTGGTCCGTAGTTATCGGTGCAGTTCCCAGGGCCGGTGGCCACCATGAGTCGTCCCAGGCAGAGGGGGATGAACCTAAGATGAGGACTTCCGTTTTGTCCGAGTTCAGTATTAAACGGCTGTTCTTCATCCACTCGGCTACTTCTTTCATTCCTTCGTGTAAGATGGTTTTGGCCGTGTTTGGGTCTTTGGTGAGGGAGAGGATCAGCTGGGTGTCGTCTGCGTAGGAGATGATTAGGCTTTCCTGTTTTCAGTTTCTATTTTTGGTAAATTCTGGTGGTGTTTTTTCAGTGTTTACCAGTGATTTCCATACCTAAAAAAAACAGTGCTTTTCAGTGTTTACTCATTTTCGCGCCATAAAAAACAACTGAAACGGTGTTTTGTCGGTGTTTATGGAACGCTTTGCTTTTATGATTGCTTTTTCAATTTTTCCTCAGAAACTGTATACTGCTCTACATTCCAGAAGCTTAGTAAAGTCATGAAATACTTTCTATTGTCCTTTGATTCTGCAGCTCAGATTTAACAAGCATTTGCAATGCAATAGGTCTCGCATTTATGTGAGTTTAAGCTATTGGCATTGTAAATGACGTAGCCTTTTATGTTTTAAAAACGAAAACTGGAAAGGAAGTTCCCTGTATCATCTCAGCACTTTAAAAACAATGTTTTGTAGCGTAACGCCATACTCAGTACCAATGTACTGCACTTTGAGATCTTACATGTGCCACCAGTTAGACGTGTTATAGGTGCCATCGCGCCCTGCACCCTGATATGTCACATGAACCGCCAGTGCACTGCAGTCAGATGTTCTAGGCAACACTGTCCAGATTGTTTTGCTTTTATAAATATCACACGCAGCAACAACCAGAGATAATGGGATTGCTGCCCTAATTTTAGTTAATGTGACCCCCTCCTTCTGTCCTACAATCTCAGGTATTCCAGTGCAACCCTACGTTACGTACAAGTGCAGCTGGGGAGATGCGCCCAAATGTTAGAGCAGTTACTGGCTCTAATTGCTGATTCACTAGAATAGCTGCCCTTCAGACAATCCCAGTACTGTCTGTATCAACACTTCCCACTTGCTGGCGCGGGTAACACTGGCCTGTGTTTGAAGGATTGCATGCATTCCCTAAGAACGAATTCAGCTGAAATGCTCAAAAACGAAATGCCATCACCATATCGCAAGGGTATGCGGACAGATTATCCGCCTGTACAAACTCCATTAAGGCTCAGTACAGTCATAGCATATTAGATTGGAAGCACATTCATCTCTTTCAATTTTTACTACCTCATGTATTTTTGTTTGCTCACAATTGTCACTTTTACCTTATGTAACTTAACGTCTGCTCTTGTAATCTGTTCTCGTGTAATGCTCTCATCATGTATAATTTTTGTTCCTAATGTGAAGCGCTCTGATGCCTTCGGGTAAAGTCTGCGTTATATAAAAATGCATAAATAAATAAATAAATACAATTGCCTTGTAATGGCCATGACCTTCAGTAATATTATCATGGCACTTTGATAAATGAATTTTCAGTATCAGTGTCATAATCCATGCCATATCCCGGGGAGAATACTGATAGCATCAAAAGACATTTGAACGGGCCAATGGCAGAGATACCCCACAGATGGCCAGAATGGCCTATTGCATGCTTTTAACACACTGAGTATCAACTTAATGGGGCAACTAATAGCTGGCTGGCATAATTAAATCCTTGAATATCATACGTAGAATAATGATTTATGTACATTATCTAGACCAGCTACTTGCAATTCAGCAAAAATCATGCAACTCCTGATTTCCGTGGGCAACAGGTGTTATTATTTCTTAAAGAAATGCACGTCTTCCGTCTTTCTTCTTTTGCTGGCGGCAGTATGAGGAGCGAGGTCATACTAATATACTAGCATTTACACGTTACATCTGTAACTGTGCATGTGTGAGTTTTTTAAATAGCCGCTCTTGCTTAGTTTATATGTCTAGGCGCTAGTTGTTTGTCACTAGGTCTCGTGATGTCTTTGACACCGATTTACACAGCGCTTCATACGCCCGACAGGGTCCCGAAGCACTTATGGCAATGTGTCCTCTCCCCTTTCTGCCACAGAGTGACTCACGTGTCTGTGCCTCTGAGCAGCCAGAGAGGTATCTGAAGAGAGAAGTACAAATTCAAACAAGATAATGCGGATTTTAAGAGGTAGGAGTGTAAACATCCCTGGTTTGTTTGTGTGTGCGCGCGTGCCTAATGCCCCAACGTCTGCCAAAGAACCATACAAATGTATTGTTTTTTTAAATGCAGCTTCTCGTCGGGCCTGGTAAATGGCCTGGCAAATCTATTGCTTTATTGGGGTCTCTGTTATCTTTAGCGTGTGCGTGCTAAACTGATAGTGCACCCGAGTAGCTGTTTTTTGTGTCACCCCTTTTTCCGTCATGTATATAAAATATATGTTAGCCCGTGTTTTTTGTATTGTGTCAACCCTTTCCTGTTTGTTTTGTAACTGTTTCCGTTTTTATTAAAGTCGCATTCCCTAGCGTTGTAATGGCATTTTAACATCGCATGAGTTTTAAGTGCATGCGATGTTAATGCCATCGCGCCACAATATTCACATCGATGTCATTGGTGTTTCCCCCCCAGTAGCAGCACAAGGACCTCCTGGTCGACAAAACCCCTTGAAAGGAGGCGCAGCTTTGCCTCTGGCACCATTAAAAAGTCTGCTCACTCTTCACGCCCCCGGCTGCTGGCTTCGAAAAGAGAAGTTGCTGTCTCTGTAGCTCCTTTGTCACACTCTGCCCGCACTGAATGAGGGTCAGTATCTTCAAACACACCTGAGTGGCTGCAAATGTCACCCCTCCTTTCCAATTAAAAACACAGCAGGGCAGACCATCTGCTCTGCATGGCCTCCCCCGGCGCCACTCTCGGCTGATGATTTGTACGGCTGTCAGGGAGCTCGCGGCTGCAGCGTCCCCCCTCGCCTGCCTTTCTCTGGCGGTCAGTCAGCTCGGGAAAGCTGAAATACTGATATTCCCACATTTTACCCCCCCACCCCACCCTCGGCTCCAGGACTGAAGCTCGGATGCTGAGTTTGTACTACTTTGGTGCCCTCAAGTGGCCAAAAGTTGCAAATGGCCAAGTGGTGATTCTAATGTGAAAAATACAGCAATACTCGGTTTAAACCGAGTCAGCTGATTTGCAGTCAGTGGTGTAATTTCGGGCAGAGTCGGTTTAAACCGAAAACCGGACAGCCTAGAGATGATGTTGAGGTTGTGTTGGCGCGCGATGGATGCGAGGGGACTCATGTATACGTTGAAGAGGGTGGGACTGAGTGATAATCCTTGTGGTACGCCGCAGATGACTTCGGTGGCCTCTGATCTAAAAGGGGGGAGGCGGACTCTTTGGGTTCTTCCGGCGAGGAACGAGATGATCCAGTCCAATGCTTTTCCTTGTATTCCGACGTTGCTGAGGCGTTGTATAAGGGTGCCACAACAGACTGTGTCGAAGGCTGCGGAGAGGTCAAGTAGGATGAGGGCAAATGTTTCTCCTTTGTCCAGTAGTGTTCGAATGTCGTCTGTTGCTGCGATGAGGGCGGTCTCGGTGCTGTGTTTGGCTCGAAAGCCGGACTGTGAGGGGTCGAGGTATTTGTTGGATTCGAGGAAGGCGGCGAGCTGATTGTTGATGGCTTTCTCAATGACTTTGGCAGGGAATGGGAGGAGCGAGATGGGGCGGTAGTTCTTAAGTTCAGTGGGGTCTGCTGTGGGTTTCTTCAGCAGGGTGCTGAGTTCGGCATGTTTCCAGTTTTCCGGGAAGGTAGCGGAGTTGAGGGAGCAGTTGATGACGTCTCGGAGATGGGGAGCGATAATTGAGTCTGCTTTGTTGAAAATGTGGTGGGGACATGGGTCGGTTGGCGATCCTGTGTGGATGGAGTTCATCAGGCGGATGGTGTCTTCAGTGGTGATTGGGTTCCAGGCGCAAAGGTTTTGAGAAAGGGGTTTTAGTTCGGAGGTGGGTGGAGTGGACTGGTCTCCGGACTGGTTTTCAAAGCTGTTATGTATGTCAGCGATTCTTTTGTGGAAGAATGAGGCTAGGGAGTCGCAGAGGTCTTGGGAGGGAGTGATGTCGTTGGTGCCGGCGGTGGGGTTGGTAAATTCTTTGACGATGTTGAATAGTTCCTTGCTGTTGTGGGCGTTGTTGTCAAGTCGATCCTTGAATGCTGATTTCTTGGTGGATCGGATCAGTTGGTGGTGTTTGCGGATGGCGTTCTTGAAGGTGGCCAGGTTGTCAGTGGTTGGGTTTTTTCTCCAGGCTTTCTCGATGGTGCGACAGAACTTCTTGGATTTCTTAAGGTCCTCATTAAACCAGGGGGCTTTTTTGCTAACTTGCTTGATTTGATGTTTTTTCAAGGGTGCTAATTTGTCAGCGCTGTGGGAGATCCATTGTGTGAGGTTGGTGGCTGCAAGGTTTGGGTCCGATGATAGTGCAGGAGGGTTATGGTGAAGCGATGTGAGGAGTTGGTCGGTGGTAATTTTGTTCCAGTTTCGGCGGGTAATTTGTTGTGGGTGGTTGTGGGTCATAGTCTTTTTGTAGTTGAAGTGAACGCAACTGTGGTCCGTCCAAAGGAGAGCTGTGGTGTGATTGAAGGAGATGTGCTTGCTGGAGGTGAAGATTGGGTTGAGCGTGTGCCCGGCATAGTGGGTGGGGGTGTTAACAAGTTGTTTGAGTCCAAGATTGGCGAGGTTGTCCATAAGGGTGGTGGTGTTGCTGTTGTTGGTTTTTTCCAGGTGGAAGTTGAGGTCTCCCAGTAGAATGTAGTCCTCGGAGGGGAGGGCGTGTGGGCTGATGAAGTCAGTGATGTCTTCGCTGAATTGTGTGCGGGGTCCTGGTGGCCTGTAGATGAGGGTGCCTCTGAGTGTGGTCTTGGGGTTGGTGTGGATCTGGAAGTGAAGGTGTTCGGCGGTAGCGAGGTTATCGTCGGAACTGGTCGTGATGCGGATGGTGTTCTTATGGACGATGGCGATGCCTCCTCCTGTTTGATTGGTGCGGTCCTTTCGGATTATCTGGTAGCCGTCCAGGATGGCTATGGCGATGTCGGGTGCTGATGAGGCGTTCATCCAGGTTTCTGTAAGGAAGGCGACGTCCGGTAATGTGGTGTCGAGTAGGTTCCAGAGTTCAATGGCGTGTCTGTGGACCGAGCGAGTGTTGAGCAGGATGCAATTCAGGTGGTTAGTGTCGGAGCTCTGCTTGGAGTTTGTGGATTTAGTGTTGGTCTTGAAGCAGTCGAACTTGCAGGAGTGGCAGGTGAAGGGTCCATGGGTGTGTCCTGGGGCGGCTTGGTGGCAGTTTGGTGGTCGACCGGGGTTGAGGGCTGAGAGGGTTGCAGCGTCGTACGTAATGCGGGTGAAGTGGATTTTGCGGGGACCAGGGGTCTGGTGCTGGGCACGGTCCAGGCGCGGACGGGCGTAGACGGGCTTACCTTTGGCGCGCCTTCGGCGCGCATGGGGCGCGTCCGCTGCGCGTCTGTTGCATTGACATATGTAGATAGTGGAGGGGGGCGGAGAGAGGGAGGAGCAGCTGGGAGGCGGGAGCGGGGTGTTGAGGCTGGCTACGAGGCACAACAACAAGATGGCAGTGAAAGCAAAACCAAAACAGGACGAGATTGGGGGCAGAAAGTTGGATGTCGCTATGGGCAGTGGCACCAGCACAATCAGGCAATAATTGGTAATTTGAAAATCAGGCAATGCGAGCGCTCTAATAATAAATGAATTTGCACAGATTAAAATGCGAGCAGCAGCAGTGAGCAATAGCAGGCAGCAATTCTTGACAAGTAAAGCGAACAAAGCGCTACGATACCCAGGCACCAATTCTTAGCAGGCAGTGCAAGCAAAGCGCTTTGATATCCAGGCAGGGAGCGTGGGGAGCTACTCTGGCACTGCCCAAAACTAACCCGCTACTGGGAACAGATACTGGCCAACATTGATCAAGCCTTCAACACCTCCATACCCCGGCTCCCTGCGTACACTCTTTTAGGCATCCCTAACGCGATCACCTTTCCCCTGCGCTCACTTAGGGGGTGGCAAATGGCGCTTGCATTGAACGTTGCACTCATGGTTATACTGGCAAGGTGGAAATCGGGCAGGATACCGGAGCATATTCACTGGGTACACCAACTATGGAATCTTAAGGCGATGGAGAAGCTCTCTATTGTGGCAGCAGGGAAGAGTGAAGCCTATGCCAAAACCTGGGCCTCTTTCTTAGCTATTCTCACCACAGAATTTCGTGAATTGACCTGTCCCCAATATCTCCGTATCCTTAAATTGGTCCCTGACGACGCAACTATCATCCAATAAGAAGGTGTATTATGGTTCCCCTCCCACTTCCAGACGCGGTAGACCCGAAGTAACATACAGGGTACACGGGTTGACATCTTGTTTTCTTTTGTTTGGCTCACTGAGGAGATAGGGAGGGGGAGGGGGGGTTTTGTTTGGATTTCTCTACTGTCTTAGTTTGTTCTTGTTCGTTCAGGTTTCACATTCAGAATATTACAATGCGCCTGCTGCCCCCAGGGGTCGCCATGTGGCTCCCGTGATCTCTTGCTTCTCAATTGACTTTGGCGCCAGCCCACAGCACAGTCCACAGGTTTCTATTTTTCTTGAGATGCGGCCAGCCCTGTTGGGTTGTAGGCGGCTTGCCGTGTTTAAAATTTGAAACCCTTATTCTTATCGCTGTCTGGCCTGCACAGCTGGACTTTAATTAGCCGGCCCGCTGGGTTGTAGGTGACTCACTTTTGTTTTCTGCTTTGTATTCTGTCAATAAAACAGATTTAATACTAAAAACCAGTTATTGAGGAAACTGTGGGAAGAGGGAAGAAACGAGCAAAAAAAGGCCAACAGAAGGCTGAAAAATGAGCGCTCCTCCGGTCATGTGTATTTTATTGTGGCCAATCTTCTAGGACCATTGTGGTGTTGTTGCCTATCTGTGAGACTAATCTGTGTTTTTCTAGTCTGTGCATTTGCCCTGGTGGTTTCGTGCCACCGCACTGGTGATCTGTCAATCAGTAGCCTCAGGCCTAGGGTGTAGGGCCTGCCTGACCACATATTTCTAACTTTGGGTTGGTGGAGAGGTCATATCGGGGGATTTTGACAACAGTGATTCAATTTTGTTTTGTACAAACAGGTATCTTTGCGTAAATCGACATCAATATTACCATTCCCCTTTCTAGTTGAATTTTCAACTACATCATTTACTCCATACTTCATGACAGTCACAATGTTGGGGGCATGTTGTGTTTCAGTTTTAACTATTACTATTTCCCTAGCTACTTGCATTCTACCCAAATTGAGGACTGCCGTTTTACAGAACGAAACCTCCACTTGTGGAAAACCACATAAAAGCAGTGTAAAAATGAGAAGAGGCAGCAATGACATGCATAGTGTTGTCACCCACTAGGGGACCCAGGTAAACCAGAGTACCAGTCCTGCTTAGGGGCACCTCCCTCCTTATGCATGTCCGTTTGTAAGTGATACAGTGCTTGGATGGCAAGAGTCAGAGCCCCATTGTTGTTGTCGTTGCCTGGGATGAATGTGCAAAAGGATGCACTGATCTTGGCACACACCTCTCCTTCCATTGCGGTCATCAAGTGCAACACATACCGAAGTCGCATCACTATGAGGTTCTTCTTTAATTCTATTAAGGCTCAGCTCAGTAATGTTTCTCATCTTCATCAACTCCCATATGGCTATTTGCAACCAGCAGGCGTTTTCTTTCGCCTGCACTGTAAAGAAGGGTATGGACCCTCCCGCATTAACTTGTGTGTCTGTAAACAGTCTGAATTCTTACAGAATGTCCTTGAACTGAGCACAGCCAAAATATTCAGCAGTTATTTTATCTTGTGTCTGATGCAAAAGAGTTGTTTTGTTCTGTAGCGTATTTTGGTACAACTCTGACAGGTCTGCTCCAGGAATGACATGGCTAGCGGTGAGTATGGTGACTAGGGAGCAAAGGCCTCAACATCAGGAGACAAGGTGGATGTAGGCAAATTCACCGCACTGCAAGTAGGTATCTATTAGTGTGGAGTGCCTCATTGCATGTCCGGTACATGAGTGGAGTAGTTCCTTTTCCTCTGAAACACAAGGAATACAATGTAAGTTTCCGTGTAATTAGGGGTTGTTCCTTCCCCTCCAACCACATGTACCTATCTATCTCAGTATCCCAAATTTCCTGACTGGTATTTAACTCTTTCCGACGAGACTAATTTCCCTTTGCATCATTGAGGTGAATGGCCCTACATTGGAGCTCCATGTCTGGCGTCCATTCGTTATTAAAGAAGACTGCAACAGACATGCTAAGGGCCACTCTGGGAATACAGATGGAAGCTGGAGTGGACGTGTTTGTGCATTGGTGCGGTGGCTTTGCTACCTCCAAGAGTCTTTTCTCTGCAAAGTCTTGGGCCAAACAGTATCCTCCCCTATGGTGCCCCGCATGAGCATTCTATCAAGCTCTGTTTGAATCTCAGTAGGATCAGTCACTATGTATAGTGTGGTGGACTTGTTACAGGTCATCTTCACTACTATACTATGAGGTTCTACTCTGTTGGAGTGTATATTGACCCTATTCCTACATAGGTACGCATGAATAAGACATTTTGCATTTTCGGGGTCTATCACTTGGGACAAGTAAAGTGTGGCTGCACCTACTGCATGTGGTATCAGCGAACAGACATACCATGATCCACCAGATGCCTTTCCGCCCATGGCAGTCCTGTGCTGATACTATTAAATATTGCAGGGATTGGTTAGCATGAGCTGAAAGCCATTTTGTATTTTAGCAGCCATTTTAGTTAGCCATGTGCTCGTCGTGTGCTGTTTCTCTCTTCAGAGCCTTGCACATGTTCAGAAGGGCCTAGCTAGTAGAATGCACCTGCTTCTCATGTATACGTGTCAGGCTATTTTTGCTGCTGTAGGGAGAAGTAACTCTCTACCCATTTTGTTGAGCAAGCAGATCTTGTATGCCCATATTAGGCATTCTGCATGCTTACATGAGCCAGGACTGCCCCTTGGTCTTATGTTGAATATGTAACCCTAAGCATATATAAGGCCCCAGTTTTCTGTACTCCTTAGACTGCCTCATTCATTTGCTAAGGCTTCCGTGTGACATAGTCTCCCTCATTTGAGGTTATTAAATATGTTACTTTTATATTACAGCTTCTGTGCCAATTTCTTCTTTGTTGGTTTAAAACAGGGGTCTCCAACCAGTAGCTCCGGAGCTACTAGTAGCTCACCAGCACCCTCAAAGTAGCTCTCAGAGGTGAAGTCAAACCAAGCCAATCTCAGAGATTCTGCTTATATTAAAGAAGGCAGCATTGCTCATTTCACTGCCCTTAAGAGTTACAGACAGCCAAACCAATGGCAGCTCAGGTCATTCGAAAAGCCAGGTCTTGAGGCTCTTCCTGAATGCTTTCAGTGTGGGGCTTATCTAATGCTGAGGGGGAGTTCATTCCAGGTCTTGGCCATGATGTAGGAAAAGGGTGTGCCTCCTGTTCTGGTTCTGTGGATGCAGAGGATTTCGGCCAAGGCCTGGTCAGCGGAGCAGAGGTTTCTTTTTGGGGTGTAGAAGGAGATACTTTTGTTGAGGTATTGGGGTTCCGGAGTTGTGGAGGGCTTTATCGGCGTGTGTGAGCAGCTTGAAGGTCACTCTTTTTTCGACAGGGAGCCAGTGGAGTGCTCATATATGCTGGGTAATGTGGTCTTGTCGTGGGATGCTGAGGATGAGTCTGGCTGCGGTGTTCTGGACAGTCTGAAGTTTGTGGAGTAGAGATTTGTTGATTCTGGCATAGAGGGTGTTCCCGTAGTCCAGCCTGCTGGTGATGAGTGCATGGGTGACGGTCTTCCTTGATTCGGGGGTGGGTCCATTTGAAGATCTTGCTGAGTATGCGGAGGGTGTTGAAGCATGTGGAAGCTGCAGCGTTGGCCTATGGGTCTGCCACATGAACCATCTTTATCCACTTTAAATCTACCTAAGAAGGAGATTGGCCAGGTTATCCGCCCTGCTCGATCAGTCGCACTTTGTGTGACATCAACGAATAGTAGCAGCAGTAACCAGGGCTGACCCACCAAAGAGTGTGACTGTAAGAACTAGAGTGAAAATGTGTTAGTTGGGAGCATGGTCAACCAAAGAGCTGAGGAGAAGAGAGTATGCTTCCAGGGCAGCGAAAATTAAAAGCATCACATTCATTTTTGTGTGGGTGTGTGACATTGTGTCCATCCCAAATAAACAGTGTTGATTCCTTAAAGCTACTCCATCCTAGCGTCAAGGACTGCCAAATATGTATGCTGGTCTCCATCATAAGAGTATTATCTCAGATGCAATTGTGCCCATTCATGGAATAATTCTGCCATAGCCATAATATTTTCGTCCTTGACTATTTTGGGCATACAAGTCTAGTATTTACATATTTGCTGCTATCACTGACATATTAAGAGCATGACTGGCCTGCTTTTAGCCATTACTGACAGAGTGGCAACCGCTTCTCCCATAACAATGGCCATAACTGATGTATGTTGGGCATCCAGCTGTGGCACAGTGGTAGCCCTGGTTTAATGGTGGGCATTATTGGCATAACAGAGGCATTCGTAGTGTTTGGTGAGGAAGCATGGCCTATGATTCCGATAGCTGGGTATTTGAAGCATAATTTGTCCATGAGAGACATTTTTACATGGCGGTACTCAATGAAAACAAAAAGCTGATATTTAGGGACTGTGTATTTTCTAACAATGAAGACTGATTTCATTTTTAAAGGAAAAAATTATGCTTTTTCAGAAAAGGTTTTTCTTTTGGAAAATTGAGTTTGATTGCTCAAAGTGGAAAGGAATTTTGATAGAAAAATATGTGTATTTTCAAAAACTATTATGCTAATGACGACAAAATATTGCAATTCTAAAACACATTTAAAGTTGTTAGCTGAATGATAATTCAATTTGAGTTGGGGAGACTTACTTACCTTTTGTGGCACACAGCATGTGATGATTTTAATTTTACTTGATTTCAAGCATTTAATATTGATAAACGTTTTCCTAGCATTCTGCTGATAACTTCACCTGGAATTTTTGGGTGGTTACTACTGATAATTGTACTTAGGGTGGTCATAGTGTAATGTTAATACATATCATCGGCATACAATTCAGAATCACTCAGCGGTAAGGGCTTAGCCCTAAGGCACACAAGTTAATTATTCTAAACACTTTGTAAACTTTCAACTTGAGAACATGCCCTAAAACACTGGTGGTCCACCGCCCTCGGGCCACCTTGCAATGAAATAAACAATTGCACTCAAGAGGAACGCCCAACAATCTCTGAAAGCAAATTTTGGCAATATTTGGAATCTTTTCAATAACCAGTCCATAGGCAGAAAATTGTTGTTCAAAAATAAATGTTCATTTATTTTGGAATACCATTTTCTGCCTATGGACTGGTTATTGAAAAGATTCCAAATATTGGCAAATTTCGTTTTCAGAGATTGTTGGGCGTTCCTCTTGAGTGTAAATATTATCAGCATTTGACAGTGATAAAATGTGCTAGTAGCTCAACGGGACTTTCCTTGAGCAGAATTAGCTCTCACTACAGAAAAGGTTGGAGACCCCTGGTTTAAAAGGATCAAGTATCAGTGAGACCCCTTGAAGGTTTCTGTGTTCTTCAAATGGCGCTCCAATGTGGACCTCATCAGAGAAGTGACTATCTAAGGGAGTGGTCTTGTCAGGAGACAGAAATCTACTGAGGAGGACAGGACAGGACTCTATTATTGAGGTACTCTGTGCACGGAGATTCTGGGGATTCTCTGTCTATGCAGCCCAGTAGATTTCTGATCTTCCTGATTTTGATTCTCCACATGATGTTTAACACTCCTGACTAAGAACCTTTTTGGCGTGAGTATTCTTAAAAAAAAACGACCGTTAGGTCATTCAGAACATGGCAGTTAGAATTTGGACACCATTTGATTGGTAAGGTAGTTTAGTAACAGTTACTGTGGCTTTTGATTTGTATGAGTGGTCAAATTTGTATTTGTATGTATGTAATATATAAATTGCAATTTATGTAGGGAGAGAATGAGGAGACTTTTCTCTGTTTTGAATTGATTTGAACGGCACACAGTACAAGAGTACCTTAAGTGCTACTTTGATTATAATATTTGCATATGTTGCAATATTTTTGGCATGCCTGTTTCAAGCATACATCAAAGAATGTGTTGCTTTTTGGAGGTACTATAGTGAGATGTGAAGTGAATTAGCAGGCTCCCCTGAGGAAATACCTAAATAGGTTTAGGTATAAAAAACATATTTCTTCCTTGGTGATTCTGTATCCCCATGGAATTAAAATATGACAATAATACAAACAAGGATCCTTTTCTGAGCACTTTTATAAATGGAGATATGCAGAGCGTTTTTTTTGGTGTTCTGCCAGACAAAGCTAGTGAATTGAGTGTATTTTGGCTACTTGAAAATGAAACAGTCGGTTGGGATGTTTTTTGCAGTCTTTTTGGAATACTATTGAGAAGCTCTTCTTGTAAAAATGACTTACAACTAGTATTAACAAATGGTTTGGTTTAAGTACAGTCTGTGGGCTGTCCTTTGTTTCTGTCCTACGTGTTGATCTGTGGGTTAATCATGTGTTTAAATGTCTATGTGGTTTGTGGCTTTCCCATTAGTGATACTTCTGTGAGTAAATAGCGATTGCGCTCTTTGTGTAAGGATTGCTAGCCTTAAGCGCGCTGTATCATGTGTTCTGAGAGTATCACCCCTTCTGTATATGTCCGGAATGACCTCAATGTGTTTGTTTGTGTTTTCTTGCTGTCATCAGTCTGTTATGCAAAATGTCATTGAATTATTATTTTTAAAAAATTAAATAAAAATCCAGAAATGAACCATATGATATGCTAAATAACTGCATGTTACTATTAAATTTATAGAGCAAGCAACTATGCACATGTACAAACTGCCAATGCTTAAAAGATAAAATTAGAATTCACATTGAATAGGAATAAGATAGGCCTCAAAAACGAAATTATGTGTTTTGCAATAAATAAACAATTATAAAATGCTACAACATTTTCCTTAGATACATTGTGTTAGATATAAACAGGCAAACACATCATCGGAGTACATTTTTGCTGAACTAAAACACATATTATAGAACATGCATTAAAATGCCTCAGTTTTAAATAGACTGTCACCGTGCTTACATTTCAACACTAAAAAAAGCTTTCCAACAGCTGTGTTTTAACTGCCCCTGAGCAGCAGCTGTTGTTTTGATTGTAGGCCATGGAGAGACTCAGCTAACTGGAAACATGGTGTAAAACCCTATATTTCAGACTGCTTTTTTAAAAAGTTACAAAAATCAGGTTCATTATTTTGGATCACAGGAAAACATTTAAAGTAAGGATTTCCTTTCTTAAAGCCTTTTTTATAAGCATATTCATGGTTCTGATGTTAAATAATTGTCCTTTTAAAAAGTGGCGCAAAATGTTTCATGTTTCAAGTTAGGCTTCTGTGCTTAGGTGTATGAATGAATGTGTCTAAATATGATAGGCAAGGGATGCAGCTTGCTTTTCATATGTGGAATTATCAAAAATGATTGGTTTTATTACAAAAAATATTTAAAAAACAAGTGCTTTTAAATTCGTTTTTAATATTTATAAAGCTTAATACTCATACTGTGACCTCCTAGCATCAAAACTAAATTTAAGTTGTGTTGTACCGCATAATGAGGAAATTTGCATATGAAATATCACTCTGCTCAGGCGTAAAATACTCATTTTATAAGGGTATATATGATATTTCTGATGTCCAATCTCTAGAACTTATAGAGAACATTCTGAGGATGACTAATATGCAAAATATTTATAGGATATTCATTTTTAAGTGCCCCAAATATCAAAGTCGAAATTGGGCAAAATTCACTAAATTAAAAACAAATTCTGCAATTCAGAGCAGCTTTTAAAATGCCTTATGCTTCAGTAAATGCATACATTTAGGTATAATACAAAAAGCTGACTTCTATATGGTTAGACAAGTATATTGCACACTGCTTATAATTGAAAAATGTATAAAACCAGCAGAAGTTATTAAACTGACAAATAGGGGTGACTTTGAATTGGGCAAGCCACATGGAAACCATTGCACACAGAATAGGACAGCTGGGAAGGGTTAAAATTCAGTTCTATATTTAGGAGCCTGGCAGGGCTCCCAGAGCAAGGTCTGCTTTGACATTTTGACCTCTGAAACTTTTTGAAAGACGACAGGGGAGAGAAGGAGAAGTAAGCACTTTATGTACTCACATGATAGAAAACTACATAATGGTATCTGTGAACTTTTGATTAACAGAAAGTTTTGCCATATATATATATATATTCACTGAAAAAAACCATAGGTTATAGACCATATATAGTTAGGAATTAGCATTTAAAAAACCTTTTTTTACTCACACAAAACCATTGAAATTCCATATATAGTTAGTAGTACTAACTATATATCGCGCACCCGCAATCCACTGCTGATCATGTCACATATTACATCATTCATGACATGGTCAGTGACATCACTGATGACATCACTGATGACATCTCAAATGACATCACTGATGACATCACTGATGACAACATCCAGTGACTGTGTATTTCTGTAAAGTTAAAATATGTCTTACATATTGAAGAATGAGTGGATGTAGAAGTGTCTGGATGAAGGATTTAGTAGGTGCATGACTGACTGTATGAGTGAGTGGTTAAATGTGTCTCACTGAGTGCATGGGTTAGTGACTGAACTGTGTTAATTTGTGCATCATTATGTTTGTTGTTCTGTAAACTGCTGCATGTGTTCATCAGTAGCTATATGAGTAAGTATATGGGTTATTGATTGGTTGCTCAAGTATTTGTATGGGAGACTGAGTGTGTGTGTGGGTGGCTGGGAGGTGTATGACTCTGTGCATTGGTGAGTGAATGGATATCTCAGTGCTACATGTCAAAGTAAGTACATATGTAAAACACAGTACATGTGAGAGTTGGCATATATAAATAACTGTGCATAAGAGCCAGTGAATGTGTGAGTGGCTGTATGGATGATTGTGAACTTGTATCAGGGATTGTAAAAGAGAGTAAATATGTGTTAGTATATGTTTGAATAAGTAAGGTGTGTATAGTTGAGGAAATGGAGGTGTGATTGATTCTTTGCATGACTGACTAGGTGTGTAAGTAACTCCATGGATGAGTGACAGTCTGTGAGTGTCTGTTTACACTGAGTGTATCTAAGGTTATATTAGAGTCTGAAGAGGTTCATCGTATTATCACATGAATGATGTCATCAGTGATGTGATCAGTAATGTCAAATGAGATGTCATCAGTGATGTCATCAGTGATGTCATTTGAGATGTCATCAGTGATGTCATCAGTGATGTCATTTGAGATGTCATCAGTGATGTCATCAGTGATGTCATTTGAGATGTCATCAGTGATGTCATCAGTGATGTCACTGACCATGTCATGAATGATGTAATATGTGACATGATCAGCAGTGGATTGCGGGTGCGCGATATATAGTTAGTACTACTAACTATATATGGAATTTCAATGGTTTTGTGTGAGTAAAAAAAGGTTTTTTAAATGCTAATTCCTAACTATATATGGTCTATAACCTATGGTTTTTTCAGTGAATTTTCAAGGTTTTGTAAATGCTAATTCCTAACTATATATGGTCTATAACCTATGGTTTTTTCAGTGAATTTTCAAGGTTTTGTAAATGCTAATTCCTAACTATATATGGTCTATAACCTATGGTTTTTTCAGTGAATTTCAATGGTTTTTTAATAGCAAATATCATAAGCTGTCGAATGTCAAGTACGTGGTAAGAAAAAACATTTTCGTGTTTATGCACACTGATCTGCTTTGAATGCTGCCCCCCCCCCTCATTTCTATTAGGAGTACTCTCTCTTTGCAGATAGTGAAGGGTAGTTAACGCAGGCCTTTGCCCCCGTTGTAATCCGTCGTGCCTGCTTCTCTCTCCATTTGATTGATTGTTATCCAAGCATTTACTGTTTTAGAATTGGTTCTCTTTGGTTCATTCTCTATTTACAAACAAGCACAGAGTCGCAATACTCTGTTTAGTCTTTGCAGATAGCGAAAAATCGTGTAAAAAAACAAAAGGAATCGAGCAAAATCAGTAGGCCACTAATGGGATCTCTTTTTGACCTCGCTAAAATAGAAACATTAGGAACAACCCCTCATGACAAATACGAAACTAGTGAGATGAACTGAACTCCACACCATGATGGCTGCAAGACAGCTCGGCTCCGCCACCCACCCCGCCCAAAATAACGATAAACTCTATGCAAATATATACAACACACCAGCAAAGTAACAGGGTAAATCATTTTATTAAACAACTATTTACATAACTATTTTAAACTTTTTGTTGCCCGATCCGGCTAGCGCAATCGATCGAGCATGAAACTCATGCACTCTGATGATTCAAAGTTTTGAAGAGTGCTTGTAACACTGTCTGAAGCCTATTTGCACTTGCTTCATCTTCACTATTCTAAAAGTAAGTGGGGGCTGTTTGAGTACGTTACTGCATTTGTAAACAATGTGATGCGGTGCCACCCTGAACCGCTTAACGGAGGCCCCCGAGGGATGGTGTGATGGCGCGGACTCGGAGGGGGCGCTTGGCTCCGGCCCCCTCCCCAAGTCGTGTTCTCCTGGTGTGGCCTGAGATCGCCCCCGACATAGGTGGCCGGCTCCCGGGATCAAGCGGAACTTTTTGCCTTTTGGTAACTCTTCCATTCTTGACCTTGTCCCACAATCCGTTTCACCTAAAGACACGCTGTAGTGGGGCACCCCTTTACCATTTCAGTTGTCATTCCGCCCGCTTTTGCTACACTGTGCCTCTTCCGCTATTCAGCTGTTTACCGCCCGCTCTTTCGACGACAACGTCTCGCTCACCATGTAGTTGAGTTGCTCCCGCTCTTGCGGTGCAGCGATAGGCGGCTGCCACAGGACTCTCAAAATGGCGGCCGGCTCTTCAGATTTGGGCGTGGTCCACTAAAATGGCCCTGCGACACCTTGGAACTCGGACGCTTGTCTGCTAGAGCTTGGGCTCCATTCTCGAAAGCGTCCCCTCAGCCTTGAAGATTCTACAAAAGTCTTGGGGGCCCCCGACTCCCGCAGGCTTCTGGTGGGGAGCGGCTAGCATGATTGCTCGTGGAATGGCCACGACGGAGCTACGAAATGGTGGTGCTCTCATGCTAACGCCAGCTTCAGTCTGAAACATCCAGAAACTCTGTAGACTACCAATTCGATCAGTTCCGGTAGCGCCCCAACGTGACCCGGTAGAGAAGAACTTGCCCTCCCCTCTTTGACTAATGGTTCTTGTTGCCTGTCCCTTCTGTTGTCATTTAACAGAACTATTTAGCCTGCTGAAAGGGGTTGTGTTCCGACCGCTGGTTGGTGGAGACATTTTGACTATATTCTGGACCTGCGTTGTCGCGTAATGCGTCATATGACGCGCCGCGTTAGCCCATCCGGAAGTGATCCGGCGCGCAGCTCGTAACGTAAGCATAACAGATCATGTAACTTGTTAATAAAACTTTTCATTGGTTCATTTTACTTTTCTTATTCTAATGATGAAAGGCTTGGTCATATGACCTAAAAATTACGCTTTTTATTACTTTCGAACATTATTTTTTCTTAAACATATGTTATAATGTTCCAGGCTAATGTACTTTCCCGGAAAATTTACAACTGTCCTGCAAGTAAAATATATTCCTTTTTCGAGAAAAAGGGCGTTTCTTCGTCCCATGACGGAGCCGTTGAGCAAAAGAGGGTCGGCCTGCTGTCTTAGTCGCCGATACGCCAGAATATCAGATTCTTATCGATCACTTTATGTTGCAGGAGTAGAAAACACAACAACCCTTGACCATTTATCTTTACTGCGTTCCTGCGTATTATACCTTTTACCCTTCATGTAATTTGAATGCTTTATTTCACTTGCCTTTTACTGATTCTAAAACAGTGACTATTATTAAAAACTTTACCAATGTAAATACTACTACCATGTTTTCTTTTAAAAACCTTTATTGTGAAAATGTCAGTATACAAATACGGGCCTATAACCACGTGGGCCGGCCACGGAGCAAACTGTAATCGTATATGATGAGTAGACATTTACACTGTAGAGGAACGTAACGGGCGGGCCATTAGGTTGCAAGAACTAAGGTGTCTAACAGTTGCGGAATCGGTGGACTACATTTTATAATTAAAATACGACAGGGCCAGTTACAATAAAATTATCTAGATATACATTTGCGGGCAAGTACCATGGGTGACGTTAATTCGAACTTTCAATAGTACAGTAATCAATAACACATCAGAACTTAATATCAATAGGGATGTCGAAATATACAATCAATTCTCGTCCCCGCCCGCCATGTGCTTCAAAACTGCATACGTATCTCGTGATTTCAAGGTTCTGCAACCAGTACACAACAACGAGTTACGAGTCCCATTTATTCCGGCGCCATTTTGGGCGAGGACGGGCAGGTCCAGGATATAGTCAAAATGTCTCTACCAACCATCGACTATGATGATGTTCATATGCTGTATTTATTAGAGTAACACTCATCTGTCCACATGAAATTAATTTGCCACAATCTAAACATGTCATTTTAATCTTTCCAAAGTTCTTCTAAATATTTGGGACCGTTTCCCTTGCCTCTGATGCTGTCAGTGCCAGTTCTTTGATGAATGTACTGGCAGGTCGGGGGTTCTCCTCCAAATCTCTCTTTTATGCAGCACTATAATTAATCGGTGCCACCTCTCCATATGACGATGCATGGTATAGTTACCATAACTATATTTTTTTTCGGTTCCTCTGGAGAGTACATCGTGGCAGATGAAGCGTGTAACGTACCGGGAATTTACCTTTTTTGCATGTAGAGGAAAGGAAAAAAAAATCGAGCGTCCGAGTTCTAAGGTGTCCCAGGGCCATTTTAGTGGACCAGGCCCAAATCCAAAGGACAGGCCGCCATTTTGAGAGTCCTGTTGCAGCCGCCTGTCGCTGTAGCATCAAGAGCGGCCGAAACTCAGCTGAATGGCAACTGAAACGGTAAAGGGGCGCCCCACTACAGCAGACGAGCCTCGACCTGGCAAGGCCCGTTCACGCCGCCTCCTCCCCCCCCCCCTTCGGGCACCCCACGCCGTTATTCGGAGCAGGATTGTAGGATGGCCACACCAATGCGGCAACTTACTAGACACCACCTCGGTGCCAACCGAATCTCAGCGCCTTGTGGTGTCTTCTATTCAGAAAACATTGTTGTGCTGCCTTCGACCTATTCGCCGCAAGTGCGCACGCAACTCAGCTGCATAGCTTGCTAGACACCACCTCGGTGCCATCCGGATCTTGGCGCGTTGCGCTGCCTTTGGCCCCATTCGCACATCGGTCCGCTACTGACGCCACCTCACAGGCCAACGGGGCACCCCACGCCGACTTTCAGCATTGTAGGATGCCACACCAGTGCGGCAACTTGCTAGACACCACCTCGGTGCCATCCGGATCTTGGCGCGTTGTGCTGCCTTCGGCCTATTCGCACATCAGTCCGCTACTGACGCGAACTCACAGGCCAACGAGGCGCCCCACGCCGACTTTCAGCATTATAGGATGGCCACACCAGTGCGGCAACTTGCTAGACACCACCTCGGTGCCATCCGAATCTTGGCGCGTAGTGAAGCTGCAGCAGCTGCAAATAAGCTTCAGACAGTGTTACAACCGCTGCTCAGAACTCTCAACTATGACACCACCTCGGTGCCACCCGGATCTTGGCGCGTTGCGCTGCCTTTGGCCCCATTCGCACATCGGTCCGCTACTGACGCCACCTCACAGGCCAACGGGGCGCCCCACGCCCACTTTCAGCATTGTACGATGGCCACACCAGTGCGGCAACTTGCTAAACACAACCTCGGTGCCATCCGGATCTTGGCGCGTTGTGCTGCCTTCGGCCTATTCGCACATCGGTCCGCTACTGACGCTGCCTCACGTGCCAACGGATTTTCTACGCTTTTTATACCCTATGCCGCATAACAGGTCATGTGACTTGTTTATAAAACTTTTCATTGGTTCATTTTACTTTTGGTTTCCTAATGATGGAAGGCTTGATCATATGACCTAAAAATAACACTTTTCATTGGATGAAAACTTTTTTTTTTCCCAAACGATGAAAGCCCCACCTTGTTTCTGGATGTTTCAGACTGAAGCTGGCGTCAGCATGAAAGCACCACCATCTCGTGGCTCCGTCGTGGTCATTCTGCGAGCAATCATGGCAGCCGCTCCCCACCGGAAGCCTGCAGGAGTCGGGGGCCCCCAAGACTTTTGTACAATCCTCAAGGCTGAGGGAACGCTTTCGAGAATGGGGTCCAAGACCTAGCAGACTAGCGTCCGATTTCCAAGGTGTCCCAGGGCCATTTCAGTGGACCAGGCCCAAAAAGGAAAGAGCCTGCCGCCATTTTGAGAGTCCTGTGGCAGCCGCCTATCGCTGCACCGCAAGAGTGGGCGCAACTCAGCTGAATGGCGGATTTTGACACAGTGGACCGAAAGCTGACGGAATGGCAACTGAAACGGTAAAGGGGCGCCCCACTACAGCAGACGAGCCTCCACCTGGGGAGGCCCGTTCACGCCGCCTCACCCCCCCCCCCTGGGGCGCCCCACGCCGTTATTCGGAGGGCGGCAACTTACTGGACATCACCCTTGGTGCCATCGTTCTGCTGCCTTGGAACTATTCGCACAACAGACCGCTACTGATGACCCACCCCCCGCGACGCCCCACGCCGGATACCGAAATCAGTGCGGCACCCAGGCAACATCACCTGGGTGCCGTCCAGAAATCTGGACGTTGTGCTGCGTTGGGACTATTCGCACAACCGACCGCTACTTCCTTCTTTTTCCCTAAAAATGTTTAAATGTTTTTACTGTTTTTGTTTTGTTGTATATATTTATAAGTTATTAAAGTTTTATAATCCTACTACTTTGTTGGAGTGCTATATATTTTTAACGTGACACATAATTGTAAAAACTTTGATGTACAAAGAGGCATCCCTGGAATCTTCCGCTTCAGGCTCGGTCCCCTCCCCAATCACAATACAGAATGGTTTTCAGATAGTAGGAACGCGTGTGGTGTGACGGATCTCATCGGGTGTGGGCCTTGATCTACTATAACTCCTTTGAAGAGGGGTGATTCTTTACAGCTGGGGCCATAAACTACATCTGCAGGGCTAGCTGATAGCCTGGGACCGGCCTGGACAATCGGACACAGAGGAAGAGGAGTGTCAGAGGGTGCGGTAGTGAATAGGGCGAACTGGAGGTGTCGGACAGGCACAGATTGTGATTCTCAGGGAAGAGCAGCACAGATGGGGGGAGGTTTATTGCCCATGCGTAAGACAGAGAGCGGGGGTGACCAGTGCCTGGGGGAGATGCTTGCGAGGGTGGGGAGCCATGCTAAGGATCGACAGCGTGCAGAGAGTGGGTCTGGTCAAGGCATCTAAAATGTCTGCCGTGCACGACAAAAGTGTGGCATTTGAAAAAAGGCAAGATGGCGCAGACAATGTTTATCAACACTTCCTGATTTCCTTCGAATCGAACGTTAACAGACGTTATCTCTACCACACTACCGGTCCCCCTGGGCTTAAACGCCGAGATGGTAGGGACTGCATCCCGTGGACATAGGCCGAGACGTCACTCAGCAGAAAAAAAAGAAAAAAAAAAGTCTATAAACATACAATAAGTTAAAAGTCAATCATTCTTGTTTCCTTGTAGTACGCTCCCCAGGCCCGCGGGGCCCTTTTCAAACCTCCACATCAAACCTAGGGGGTCAGGGAGGATCTACTATGCCCCCTTATGGTCATTTGCCCCTTCGCTTTGGCCTCCTCTTGTCTCTCGATCCTACAGAGAGACAAGATGGCGGCCGCTACGGACTGTTTGGAATGTTTACAGACGCCGGAGAACCAATCAGCTTCGCTTCACAAAGCTCCGTAACGCGAAAAGTACGCGAAGCGGAGCGCTGCCCGGTCCGCTGTCACAGATATATATCTTTTTTTGAACGTTAATTTCTCAAAATCCACTAGAGCACATATATTGAGACATAGCAAAGGCACATCGGGCTACCAGTACCTACAATTTTGCCAAGTTTCGTGCAAATCCATTCAGCCGTTCGATTATTATTATTATTATTTTTTTTTTGCCCCGCGGGGCCCTTTTAAAACCTCCACATCAAACCTAGGGGGTCAGGGAGGATCTACTATGCCCCCTTATGGTCATTTGCCCCTTCGCTTTGGCCTCCTCTTGTCTCTCGATCCTACCGAGAGACAAGATGGCGGCCGCTACGGACTGTTTGGAATGTTTACAGACGCCGGAGAACCAATCAGCTTCGCTTCACAAAGCTCCGTAACGCGAAAAGTACGCGAACCGGAGCGCTGCCCGGTCCGCTGTTACAGATATATATCTTTTTTTGAACGTTAATTTCTCAAAATCCACTGGAGCACATATATTGAGACCTAGCAAAGGCACATCGGGCTACCAGTCCCTACAATTTTGCCAAGTTTCGTGCAAATCCATTCAGCCGTTCGGGCTAAAAGTGAGGCCAACCGCCCTATGGAAATTAACATTGGAAAAACGCGTTTTGGGACCCCCCTTTTTTCTCGGCCCCCCCTTGACGAACCCCCCCCAAATTTCCAGGGGCTGCTCAGAAACAAAATGTTCCATTTTCCTGAACATTTCTGCCAATTCCGTCCACAAACGCCAAAGTTATTAGACATAGAATTTTCAAAAATCCCATAGAGAAAAAATCCTAACTATATATACCTACTGGCGACCGCCAGTAGGTAATATATATATATATATATATATATATATATATATATATATATATATATAGCACTAATGCTTTTAGTCTGAGGATTCAAAAAGCTGAGGCAATGAAATTTAGTTTGAATTCAATCACCCTCATGTTTCACTTGTACATTTGCTAAAAGGATAGAGGTTTGGGTATTCATGTTTTTTTAGCTCTCTCAAAAGTGCTATGTACCTCCTATGACTTTGTTTATACCCAATTGCTACAAATAGGGGTTGATGGTGTTGACAGAAGTGAAACCTGTTTCCTACTGTCAAAATGGGGGAAGGAGGCTATCTCCTCTACAAATTAAGGCTAGGTAAAATGTATGTTGCTGTCTCTTTTCCTCAATTTCTTTTAGCCTGTCTAAGTTGTCTGTGAAATAGCAATGATACATTTAATTGGCTATTCAGTAATACTGTTTTAAACATTGTTAGCATTAATAAAATGAATAAGAACATATGTTATGTTACTGCCCATCCTGTTTGATGAAATTATGACAGGATCAGTAGTCTAGATTGTTGTTCCCTTATTTTGATCTTGAAGGGGAACTAGATGTGGGTAGTTTTTGTTCTACAAGTCTTAGGTGATAACACCATTATTGTATGTTATTCTCATGCTACGTAGTTTTGCAAGGGCATTGCTAGTTTTTTATTAGCTAGTCTGTGTAAATAAACTGACAGTCCTTATTAGAGCTTATGTTGCATAGTTTGGATCATGAAAAGTAGAATGCAGGAAAGATGCCCATGTGATCCTTAGCAAAACGTTTTTTTGAAGGAAATGTTGTTTTATAGATAAGAAACCCTGTTAAATAGCAGTTTTAGATTTTCCTGTTGCTCCTATAACATGAGAGCATGGTCCTAAGCGTACAATGTAGGTGCTTTTAATAAGAAGACCTCATTTTAGAAGTGTCTGCAGTCCTATAGAAGTAATGTAAAGTTTATGAGCTAATGTGTAGAACATTTCCTTTTTTGAGGGTGTTCAGATTAGTACACAGGAATACACCAATGTAAGGATTTAGGGTATGTCTGTGTTGTTTTTCTCTTTTCCTCACAATTTAGTAAATGAACAGAATTCCTTGGCTGCTTGGGATTGGGTGATGTATTACTCTTGTCAGTTCACCAAAGAGTTCCTTTTATACTTGCCAATAGGTCCAGGCTGTTGTTTTTTTTTACTCTCACATAGATAGATGAAGTGGTTCTTGGGTGCCTTGCTAATATGTGGGGCGTCCCAAGACTAGGAAGTATTCTCAGACTATCCTCTCTGTTGATAGACTGTTCTGTCCCTTTTCTAAAGACCCTTTTTTCTGTGCACCAATAGATATTTGCTGCCTTACAATCATTGCCAGAGGGGCCCGGACATCAGATTCAGCCTGGGGAGTCAGCGTCAGTACCAATCCAGCTTGAAGCCAAAGTGAAGGTAACCAGCATAGGCATTGCTGGCCATTAGGACCTCAGTGAAGGCGGAAGCCCTATGGAAAAGTGTGTACCCCTGCCACTCTCTAGAGCGAAAGACGGGGTCACAAACCAGATAGGAGAAATTGTGAATTAAGTTTGATGCCCAGCTGAGAGTCACAGACCGACCAAAATGGTGATGAGGCTTTGCTTGAGGTGACCCCTTTTGAAACAAGGGTTGCTTCAGAGATCCTAGCATCAGGCCTCTGAATCCTGGTCCCGAAGTGAATGCAAGTTTGCTCCTTTGTTTGTTGGTCAAGAGATACCTGGGTACACTGGATGCAATGTGTGGCCCCAACGAATGAGCAGTGCGCCAGCAGAGCAATACAGGAGTTAGGGAAGAACTTGAGTTTAGGGTACAGGTGCTGTGTCTCTGGTTAGATTGAAGTGAAGAAATCTGGTACACTTGCTGAGACATTGGACAGGATCGCTAAGAGCATTTGCCCAGGTGGGTGACTGCCCTATCCTGAAAGAAGAGACTTTTTTCCCTTGAAACTGGGCTGTGATGCTTGAGTTGCGAGTTGTGCAGCTCATGCTAAAAGGACTATCTGTTAAATATTGCAGGGATTTGGTTAGCATGAGCTGAAAGCCATTTTGTATTTTGGCATCCATTTTAGTTAGCCACGTGCTCGCCATGTGCTGTTTCCCTCTTCAGAGCCTTGCACATGCTAAGAAGGGACTAGCTAGTAGAATGCACCTGCTTCTCTTGTATACGTGTCAGGCTAGTTTTGCTGCTGTATGGAGAAGTAACTCTCCTCCCACTTTTTTGAGCAAGCAGATCTTGTATGCCCATATTAGGCATTTTGCATGCATGCTTACATGAGCCAGGACTGCCCCTTGGCCTTGCTGACTATGTAACGCTAAGCATATATAAGGCCCCAGTTTGCTGTACTCCTTAGACTGCCTGATTCATTTGCTAAGGTTTCTGTGTGACGTAGTCTCCCTCATTTTAGGTTATTAAAGATTTTACTTTTATATTACAGCTTCTGTGCCAATTTCTTCTTTGTTGATTTAAAAGGACCAAGTAACAGTGAGATCCCTGAGAAGGTCTCTGTGTTCTTCTTCAATACCATGTGTTGTGTAAGAGTGCACTGTGTAGTGGGTGTGGAATACTATTTTTGTGTTCCTTGTAATTATAGGTGACATGGGAGAGGTCCCTATGCAACCGCTGTGCAAATGTCGGGGTGGACTTAATTGAACTAGACAGATCTTTGCAACATGTGGATTCAGCCACACCTACAGTAAACAGAGGGTTTACAATTCTACAACAATACATAACACGTGAAACACTGCAGGCCGTGAAAATGGATCCAGTAAAGATGTATGTTGTCCTCCAGTGATTGGGAGATTTCATTACTTTGGAAAAGTTTGAAAGAGTTTGGCGTACAACAGTTTGCTAAAAGTTTGAAGTCTTGGACTTGGATGCTTGGGTCTTTGTTAGGATTATGGAAGTGGTTGCTGGAGAGATGGAGGTCTGCTGTAAGGGTGATGCACATTCATGGCTCGAATACTGTGCCTTTTTTTTTCAGGCATGTACTTTTACATTCATACATCTTATTTGTGGGGGACATTGGAAGGTGGCTTCAATCAGGATGTTTTCTTCTTGGCGATAAAAGCTGTTTATTCATAGGTCGCCTTAATACTTGCTTATGGGTCCTTGGTTCTCCCCTCTCGCTATGATAGAAGAGGATATATTTTGCCACGGCGTGGTTTTCCTGAGACTATGGATGGTTTGGGTTCTTTAACTAAAGTTTTATGAGTGTTGCTGGACATCTAATATCCTGCCTTCCCTAGTGGGGGAGTGCGGGCATGCCTTTTCACCAACACATGCACAGGGTGGTATGTAAAGAGAGGGCATGCTGTAATTAGGCATTGTGGGCGATTGCAATGTGCTCTCGAGTCACGTGTATAACCCTCTATTTCCAGCACGTGGCATGCAATAGGCTCTTCCTTAACGGCACCAGATGTCTTGACTATTTCCTTTTTCTAGAGGGTTCTTTTTGGGCTAGTTTTGGTTTAATTGTGCAGGCATCTTGGGAGTTTTCTTAGGTTCCCATGTGATTTGGCCATTTCCATTATCATTTACCGGAGGGGGTCGTAGAGCTGTCCTGCAGCCACCATGTGTTTCTGAAGTGGCGGTGTCTGAGATTGAGGTTATTTGCTCCTCTAAACAGTGTGTGTAGGGCCCAGTGTGTTATCAATTTGATCACTTAGTCTGATACAACGGTGAGCCTATTTCTGCGTTCTCCCGCACAAAGGTGTGATGGATTTTTGTGGGTTCTACTCTTCCCGGCACCCCCCTTTCCTTTGACTACTTTTTGGGCCTGCCATCCCCAGTTGTGGCCAAAGACTTCTTAACGATGACCCGACAAGCAACTTGGAGAACTTTGGGGGAAAGGATGAGGCAGAATGTTGCTTAATTGAGAGTCCAGTGCGAAGCCAAACTCATCGAATTTTGCCTGATGCAGGTAATAGACAGGGATGATCAATTGTTCCTGTGAACTCCCTACTGACTCGAAGCCATGTGGTTATTTGTGCATGCCATGGATGTTATGGGGTCTTTATCATTGCAAGTGTATGGGAGAACTGGCTCCCAACACTAAAGAATTGCCTCATTTTTTAATTGAAAATGAGCCTCCATTGGCATGGAGGCTATTGGCTGTGATTGGGACCACACACCATGAAGGGCCTAGAATGGGGTGTTTTTGATCTAGTAGTCGGGACCTGTCCCAGCTGGACTTCGGTGAGGAAACCTGTGTGTCTGCTTTTATGCACTGTATGGGAAGCGACCCTGCCCCCTTGTCAGACTTCCCTTCCCCTGGGGTGTGGCAAGCCAACCCCACCCTGGGGGATCAGCAGCAGAGTAGGACCTGGGCTCTTGCTGGCACCTGAAAGGTGGACACTAGTGCAGATTCCTGATCAACACAATGTACAGCAGCCCTGAGTTTCCCAAACACAAGTAAAGGCTTGGAATTCCCAATGTTGTGTGACTGGTCTTTATTTTTTAAATGTGTGTTGAAGTGTCCGTGAAGTGTATGTTCTACATTGGGGGTTTGAATCTACTGGGTAGGTGGATTGTGTAAAGGCACTGGCTTCCCAGACGTTTACCCCTCTTTACTGCGGTCCTTGTTGGGCTGGGTTAACTGTCTGTTGCTGCTGTTACCACATGTTTGACTAACCACCTGTTCCCTGCTGTGGTGTATAGCCAGGTTCTGAGCTGGGATGGGGCAGTGAGCTAAATAACGGTGATGGATCAAGCCCTGATCTTTGGACTGGGTAAGAGTGGTCTGCTTAATTCAGACACTCTGTTCATCACCACCCCCTTTTCTGAATCGTGGTGGTGCACCCTGCGGCTGAACGTACAGTGCATTTGGCTACCTTGGGCTTGGTTTTGAGGATGGGGATTCTGCGTAGGCTGATTCAGAGTTATTGAGATAAGACTGGGAGATATTGCCAGACACTGACCCAGAAGGTTGTATCCTTTCTCAGAGATCAAGTAGTGCAACTGACCAAAATGAAGATGAGAATCCAGATAGTTTCCATCTCATATTCTTGTAAGGCATCCACCAATACTGGTGGTAGAGGTGTCCTTATTTGTGTGACAGCTGGCTTATAACTGGACATGTGGTAAAACTGTATGTATTTTCCATTTTTGGATAGTTCTAAATGTCTCACATATTATCCCACCAATTTGAAAATAAAGAAGATGCCAACAGACCTGGTAGCAAATATGGGGTTTTACCCAAGTATATGTAAATACTTTGTGGAAAGTCAAAGTCCTTAACTTTACTACTCCTAAACTGAGAAAATCCTAACTTTAAGACTTTCGGTATTCACAGAAGGCATTTAGGAGTCCGAAAGTTAGGAGTCCTAACTTTACTACTCCTAAACTGAGAAAAATCCTAACTTTAAGACATTCGGTATTCACAGAAGGCATTTAGGAGTCCTAAAGTTAGGACTCCTAACTTCTGTGAATACCGAAATGAGTAAGTGCCTTCTGTGAATACCAAAATGAGTAAGTGCCTTCTGTGAATACCAAAATGGTAGTAAGTTTAGGATTTTGTCTTAAGTTAGTTATGTGAATCGGGCCCATTATGCGGACCACCTAACTGCATATATAGGTATGAGGTCCAAGGCCAGTCCCGGAGATCGCAAATGTATCCCTGTGTTCCCATAGCGAAGACGTAGACATCTATGTAATTTGACATGGATGGGATACTTTTCCTATATAGTCTGTTAGTAATGCTAATTGCTTTGTTTTGTTGCAAGTGCCTAATGATCAAAGCACATTTGCTTCATAATATACTACGACAGTTTCAATAAATGTATTGTAAACTATCCTCGTGTCTTTCTTCTGTTTACAATGGTGATGCTTACGTAAGTACAGGTACAATAAAAAAAAGTGGGTTAGGTGTCACTTAGGGCAGACCAGGCCATGCAGCATGGCCACGATTTACGATCTGAATACAAACTATACAAAAACATTCATATAACTTTTAATCAATTCAATATTGTATACAATTACCAATTAAATATATAACTAACATAAAAATTGTATTTGAAATAAAAATAATTTAATTAGCTTACCAATCTAGTCCCCTACAATCCCAAAACCTGCTACTAAATTAAAAGCTACTACTAAAATGTAAACACGTTGAAGAATACACACTGTAATAGAAAATACAAAACAATGATTAAAATACCAATACCTACAAGTAATATAGTCAATATATTCAATTAATTTTAAAATGAAATTTAATAGAACTATATTAAAGTAAATGATGTGTAGGACGATGTTTTAAAAAATAATACTAGGTACGTCCAATCAATATTCTTTCCTTCTAATCTATGTCCGGCAATATTTTGACTTGCCAATATTTTTTAACACAGTATTGTTGCACGAAGATACTTTTTTTAAATGATAGTTTGTTAATTCAGCTAGTGGCTACATGAGCTCCCCACTTTATCAGCCTGAGCGGGGGTCGGTGCTACTTGGTAGTGCTGTGTAACATGAAGCATTTACATTGTTCATAGCTCTTTCTACTTTGTCAGAGACACTGGTCTCCAAACAGAAGCATATACATACTACTGCCATACACTTGTTAATGCAGCTGTGTGGTGGGGAAACAAAAGGAAGGGATGAAAGGGATGGAAGGGGAGAAGATGGTTTTGATGGGTGTGTGTGTAAGCATTGATGGGTTTTGGGAAGGATGGAGAGGGGAGATGGATGAATAGTTAGATGGATACAATTAGAGAAAAAGGAAGGGAGGATGGATGTATGGAAGAACAAATGGATGGATCAATGGGAGGATGTATGGATTTAGAGAAGGACAGAGAGAGAGAGAGTGGATGCAAAGATAGATGAATGAATAGAATGATGGGTGGATTTAAGAAGGCTGGGAGAGGATAGATAGGGAAAGATAGATGAAGATATGGATGGATTTAGAGAAGGATAGAAGGAGGATGGATGCAGAGATAGATGCCTGGATGGAATGATGAATGGATACATAGCCGGGTTAAGAGAGAGGGGTGTAAATGATGATGAATGGACAAAGAGAAGTATACAAATCTGAATGGACTGAATAAGGAAAGGGAGTTAAACGGAAAAACAGCTGATGGAGAGAATGAAGGTGAAAGGTAGGAAAGAGGACGGAGACAGAGAATAGATGCATAGCAAAGGATGGAATTATGAAGAAACAAAAGAAAAAATGCTATAAAGAAGCAAGAAAGGGAAAAAGGTGGGAAAATACAGCAGTCTGGAGAAAAGGAAAGAAACAGGCCATAAGAAGGATGGACAGAGAAGGAAGGAGCTTCAGGGAGAACTAGATACTGAATTACTGCTGGGCTCCCTTCCTCGGTGCAATTTGGAATATTGTTGAAAGTGGATCTATTATATTTTTCAACTTACTACCTTTGCATTGACCCAACCGTCGTTATTTCTTAATTGGCATTCGTTGCCTTGATGTTTATACAAATCTGTAAAGGCATTTACAGGGAGGATGGGTCGCAAGTGATGTCAAGTGGAATTGATGATCAGACTGCACAATAATAATGCATTAGTAAAATGATTGCTTTTTTGGTCAAGGCTTTACACATACATGCAAAATGAAATGTATTTTGGTAACCATTTCGAACAATTGTGGGGCGTCATGTATGAGGAAGAAGTATATAAATATTCAGTGAATTTTGAATGTGAGTATTTTTCGTCCGGTTCTTTCTTAAGCATTGTCACCAGTCCAATGACAAATATTGCATAAGTCGTGATAATTTAAAAGGAATGCGGGAATATTTTAATATTATTTTAAACTTTTCCAATGCATAATATGTTATTTGTATTCATTGGATAAGCGCTCCCCTGTGCCAAAAAGCAACGAGGAGCTACACTGTTGTTACATTTTATGAAAATATGAATCAAACAATTTCTACTTAAATACCTGAAAAACGAATGAGATTCTTTACAAACGTTCAACTGCACAACGAATCCTATATTTGAAACACATGAACTGCGTAAAGAAGTCCAGCATAGGGGATCAAAGAGGGAGTGCTAAAAATCCTGAGTTGATTTCCACGGGTGCTTCATGTGACAAAAAAAGAATGAAAACTCTTTAGTTACCCACGAGATTCACTTCTTTCATCTAAGGAAACCAGAAGTGCATAAAATGGAACTGAAGATGGCAACATGCTTGAGGACCAGGGAATCCATATTCCATGAGGAAAACTATTTTCAAATGTACACATCTAGAGACAGCTTCAAGAAGATGTGCTTGCCACAAATGTTTATAAGCAGAATAGATAACTATGATCTACTCTCAGAAATGAGGGTGACATAGGTAAAAATATGACGAATCACTTACAGAGACAAAGCCGGAATTGATTGTCTGAAATATGAAGAGGCAGTTGAGAGTAAGAGCTGGTGTTCTGGACACACTGACTCACGGTGGCAAGGATATTGTTTGCGCAAACCTAAAGTTTTCCCATATCGGCCCCAAGATATGCGGTGCTCCAAGTGGAAAAGAGTGGCCAACAACTCTTTCAACTTGGATGAGGAAGAACTTAAATTAAATTAGATTGATGTGACCCCTGAGCAACCAAATGTTCGAAATTACAATACATGAGTACAGTAGAGTTTCTTTGTTCTTCATTTTTAGGTCTCGCCTACGCAGCGCGCATGCGCTGCTTAGTAGACCCTTAGCCATTGTACAGCTCTTTTTCATAGCACATACTCATGCTTGTGGCGGCATACACCTTGCGGCAGCCCGCGGGGGCGCACCGCAAGCATGAGTATGTGCTTCGAAAAAGAGCAGACTGCGCGCGGACGCACACATGCATGCACCACTCCCAAGCCAGAAAACAAATGATTGCAGTGCCAGCAGTGTGTTTTTCTTTTCACCTGTGCAGGGCTTTTGTTTTACTTTAAATAAAGCACTAAAACTAATCACATGCTTTTGGCAGTGATAACTTTTAAAAGCTCTCGCAGCACACAATTCACCGGTATGTAACTTTTTAGATTACATAATGCTTGAACTTTAGCAAAACGCAAAACTTTATTTTCGTGCAGTGCTTCCTTTTCCTCAATACACACACTTACCAAAAACTCTAATACCGGGGAACGCACAACAAGCTTGACAAGGTGTGTTTTACACAAAAAAAGATGGTGTTTTTCTTCTGTACCTTGTTTTTTTTGGAAGAGTCAACAATACTGTTTTTCTATAGGACACCCCGCTTTCCCTTCTTCCTTCCTGCGCCAGTCAATGCTAGGCAACACGCTGCATTTCAAGAGACCAAAGCCCGCCCTTGAGATGTCTTTTTGGCCTTGGCTTCTCCCATGGCAGTCCCCACACTGCCTGTTGCTCCCTCACACTCTGGTGAATAGGGATGTTGTGATACTGAGTGCCGGGTGTTTGGCTTGCAGCAGGGTTTTCTTCAAACAACACGACCTCGGACAGCACAGCTGCAGACCCTGTTGGGATGGCCAGCCCCCACAAACTCGCTCTCTTTCTTCCCTTGCATCAAGGAGGCGGGACGGGGAGGGGCCATGGCGCCATCAACAGCTGTTTCATGAATCTAACACCGTGCATTCATCAACGTTTCTGCAAACCATACCTGCCCAGAGTAGGTGAGGCTCGCAGGAACGGTGCCGCCACATCAAAGGGACAACGGATTAGCACAAAACAATAGGCAAGGATCACTGAAATATTATCGACAGTCACATTATCGACTAGCAATAATATCGTTGAATATTTATCGACTACAAAAATATCGACTTTGTATACTTATTACACAAAATACAAAAATATCGACTACAAAATATCGAGTACTTAGAATATCGAGTACATAAATATCGTCTTATTAAATATCGACTACTAATATATCGTTGTTCATGAAATTACACCTAACACTACCAAAATATCGACTACTAAAATATAGAGTACAAAAATATAGTTTCTAAACAAATATCGAGTTATTTTTTGTACCCTTTTATGTCTAAAATAACATATTATTCGTCTATAAAAGTCATTGCTCTATACAAAAAACATTTTACATATAATACCTGTTACTTTTATAACATTACTATTTATCATCATTTCCTATACATTATATTAAATTCGTTATATCATTAAAAAAAGAATCTTTACATGTAACTAAAATTTTCATAATATTTTTATACTTACACATCTATTTTATTTAACAACTAACCTGCTTTAATGCGGAAACCACCACATACCACCATTCTCACATCAACAAACACACCAATTAACTTAAAAAAAATTCAAACTAGCCTATACAATTCTTCCTTTCATCCTACAACCAATCAAATCCAAGCACACAAAATACACATACTATAAAAGGGATAAATCCATTCTACCATTTGCTGCTGCTAACTCTATGCAAAGAAGATGCCAACAGTATGAAGATTTTGTTCCTGAACAAACATCTTTAAAGATCCAGCTCACTAGCTAATCATTCAAGTAAGTTACATTGCATTATTTAAAAATCTAAATTTTCATAATATTTTTATACTTACACATCTATTTTATTTAACAACTAACCTGCTTTAATGCGGAAACCACCACATACCACCATTCTCACATCAACAAACACACCAATTAACTTAAAAAAAATTCAAACTAGCCTATACAATTCTTCCTTTCATCCTACAACCAATCAAATCCAAGCACACAAAATACACATACTATAAAAGGGATAAATCCATTCTACCATTTGCTGCTGCTAACTCTATGCAAAGAAGATGCCAACAGTATGAAGATTTTGTTCCTGAACAAACATCTTTAAAGATCCAGCTCACTAGCTAATCATTCAAGTAAGTTACATTGCATTATTTAAAAATCTAAATTAGTAGTCTACTATTTTACTTATATCTCCTAACTCTTCCACTTATGTAATTTTTATCTCCTCCTACTTTTCTGATAGAAACTACTACAAACAAAATCCTAATACCTGCGTCTATTTATTCCCCTGCAAAATAAGATATTAAGTATATATTAATGCTCTGTTCTACAACAACAGCTGTTTTTAAACACTATTTCACAAGATTCATACTTTACTTAAAATATTTTATTCACAGATATTCAGCGATTTTCGGATTTCAACACTACAAATGTATAGAACTACACTAATTTAACATGTAAGTATATATGTTTTTGTTATTAAACAACCAAAATTTAAAATGCTAGTTTTTAAACAACATATCTTGCATATTACATCTTCCCTACAGATCCAATAAAAACATCCAACATCAACTACACCAAAAGACAAGACTACCCTTGTAAAAAATGTAAGTATACATCAATTAGTCTAAAACTTCAGAAAAAAACAAGAACTATGTTCTTAACACCATGTTATGTATTTTATATTTCCTCTACAGATATTGTGAATACATCATACATCTATTCTACCTACAGCAAAGAAAAGTACATATTTAGAAGTTAGTATACTTTTAAATATTTCCAATTTCCCAACGGTTAAAAATAAATTTTATAATATGTGACATGTATTTATTCTATCTTCTCTACAGATCTAAACTTGACTACCTTGATGTACTCCACCAAATACTACAACTCAACTATTTAAACAAGTAAGTATATGTAATGTTCACATCAAATGTAGTACTAAGCATATTAAAAAACTGCTTTCTCCTAGGAAAAACGTGTGTTATGTATAAACATTAACTTAGCATTTCTATATTTTCATACCAACAGTAAATAAAGAAATACATACAAGAAAGTCCTTCAAAATACAGTTCTGCATTTGTGATTACTACTTTTAGTAAACGTAAGTATAAATTCAACATTAATTATGTTTGCACCACTAAGTGAAATATATGCTATTTGATTTTGTTTCTTTCTACTCTTTCCTAGAACAAGTAAAACAAAATGACAGAAGGTGCAGAATGTGTAATGTCACAGAAAAATAAATTACTGTTATGTTATATGGGTTATGTTTATAGTCAGGAAAGACAAAGAGGTAGAAAAGTTTTCTGGAAATGTACAAAATATTACTCAAACAAATGTTATGGAAGGGCTACTACAGAGGAAACTAATGTGCTATTTACCAGGGAACACAATCATCCCCCCAATGTCACAGAAATTGAAATAAGAGATGCTTTAGAAAGTATAAAGACTGCTAGCACACAAAGTGATAGACCAACAACACAAATCCTTAAAGAGGAACTGTTAAAAGTCCCAGCCCATGCTTCAGGTCAACTACCCTCTATTGACTCACTAAAACGCACAATTGCATACACTAAAAGACACACTTCCACAACCCCACCCAACCCTACTACTTTTGAGGAAATTATTATTTCACCAGAAATGTCCATAACACACAATAAAGACAAATGTATCCTTTTTGACAATGAAAGCAGTACAAACAGAATCATAATGTTTGCAACTGCAAGTAATTTAAGAAAAATCCAACAGTGTCCCCAATGGATGATGGATGGAACATTTAAACCATGCCCAAAACCTTTTTATCAACTATATTCCATCCACGGGTTATACCATAACTATAACATCCCTTTCATTTACTGTTTGCTACCAAACAAACAGCAAAACACTTACACAGAAATATTAAATGTTCTAAAAAATGAAATCAATAATTATTTTCCAGAAAAAATAATTATTGATTTCGAATTAGCTATGATTAATAGCATTTTGAAAATATTTCCCCACACAGCAATACAGGGTTGTTACTATCATTTCAATCAGAGCATATGGAGACATCTCCAAAAATCAACTTTAAGTATTTTGTACTCAACAGATAGCACCTTTGCCTATCAAATTAAAAAAATGATAGCACTGGCCTACGTTCCTGTTACCGATGTAGCGGAACACTATAATTTATTAATTGACAGCACATATTACAAGAGAAATGAAGAGAAACTAACCCCATTACTGGATTATTTCGAAGATACTTGGGTGGGAAGGTTGCACAGATCTGGACATCGACGCCAACCCAAATTCCAAATACCTTGGTGGAATGTCTATCTTAGTACTTTAAACCAAGAGGCAAAAACCAACAACAGTGTAGAAGGGTGGCATAATGCTTTCCAAGCTACCACAAGCAGAACCAGACCCACATTCCATAACCTACTACAAGCTTTGATAAAAGAACAAAGCTATCAAGAACTAAGAATGGAACAATCAGTGACCCAAATTGGTCCAAAACTAAGTAAACAAACTAAACAAATGTTCCGACTACTGCAAAGTCAAGTCACACTATACCCTACAACTAGAGGATTAGAATATCTGTCAATAATAGCTAAAACCCTACTATAAAAATGTCTACAAAATATACTAATATCTTCTTACAATAATGGTACATATAACAATCATAAACATTTCTAAACAATTATAAATAATACATATTTGTTTTACAAACTTATCAACATTTTGGACATTATTTCTGAACAAATATGTAATATTTATAATTACATCACACATACACATTACATAAAGATCGACATTTCCCACCCAATAAATAGAAATATAAAATTACTTACAATTTTTGTAGATGACAGAGACGTAATGAAGCAAAATACAATCCATACAATCCATTACAAAGTAAGAGAAATCCAATATGGGAAACCATCAAAAACCCGAAAATAATGTTAAAATAAAATAAACGCTCCAGGAAATCCCGAAAACAGTAGTGTGGACACTTTATTATTTAAAGTGATATACACACAACTTTAAAAAAAACGTTGACGCATACCAATGTATCAATCCAATACGAAACCCTCAAAAAACCCGAAAAAAGGTAAAAATGAATAAAATCTGCTCCTGGAAAACACGAAAAATAGGAGATACACGTAAAAATATAACCATAATAAGTCATACATTAGTATCTCCGAAAAAAAACACGATTCCTTCCATGTAGTTTTCATGCGAGGAACCGGAACCTGTAAAAAAACATACATAACGAAACCCACCCACAAATAGCACATAAAATTTGTAAATACACTCACAATTAACATTAACCATGTAAGAAGACATTTCCTAACAATTCAAATAACACTAGAACTAAAACATACACGACGCATCTATAACGACGACATTACACCTAAACGCAACATAAACAATTCATACATACACTCAAAAACACAACACAGTTCGAATATACCCTCAAACATTACCACTCAGTCATAAATAGTATATAAAATTTACCTTACCTCTCTCCACACGAAGCAACACCCAACCGCGAGCTTCTCCAGTCCTGAATGAAGCGCAATAACCTTACGCGGTAAAAAATTAGTCCCCTTAAACCAATTTTGAGAAGGTATCATAGAAAATACAATGTTATAGTCTAAAAATATAATACATACACATTGTTATTGAAACAAATTAATACAGTAGACTCATTATAATTTAAACAGTTTAAACATTCTTTTTTTATTTTATATTAATTAATATATAGTAATTCATATATATTAATAATATTAAATAAGTATGTAACACTTGAAATAATATATGTAAAAAATTTATTTTTGTGTACATTTATAGGAAAAAATGTGTGTTTCTTTATAACTAAACATGATTAATTGTTTTGTTAATAATTAATAATAATAAATAATAATATAACTTATTTATTATTATTAATATAAAATTTATAACCATTTACTATATAAATAATTGCCTTAAATAAAGTATTTTTATTTCTCTGAATGTATGTATTTCTGAAAAGAAAAGATAAATGTTTAAGTGAAATAATTAATAATAATAATAATAATAAATATATTTGTTATTATTTTTATTAATTAATTATAAATTTGTAATAATAATGTCTAAGTATTATAAAAGTATATAATTGCATAAATAATCATTTACCAATACCAGATATTATTATTATACATATTATTCCCCTTTACAGTTATAAAGTTGACAACATAATATATTTATATGTATAATTTAAAAACAACATTGTCAGAAATATGTGTAAAAAAATGTCTTAATTAGTATTTCCATATCTTGAGCAAATATAATAATTGTCATGTTACTTTATACAAATGTAAATATTAAAATTAAATATTTAATAATATTAATATATAATATTAACATTATTAAATATAAATGGAAGAAACAGAAAAATAACAGGTATTTTATTTATTTCAATATAAATACTTGTAACAGAAAGTGATTGATAATAAGATTTTGTTTTGACATAAAAAATGTAGTGAAAAATTTTTGTGTCACAAATTAAAACATGTACATACATGATAATTAAGCATGGGCGGATTTTGCGGATTGGCAATCCGCGAACTTGCGTATTTACGGATTCGCAATCCGCGAAGATCCGCGAACTCTAGCGGACTTGCGGATTTTTCCGTTTTTTGTGTTGGCGCGTGTTCGCGCCGATTTTGGGACAAGTTCGCAATTGCGAACTTACTTTTCGGCTTGCAACGGCCGCGACTATGTTGTTTCTACATCTGGTTTATCATCACAGGTTCACAGCACCCTCTGTTTCATCACTGCCACCCTCTGGGACACCCATGCCACCCTCTAGTACATCCTCACAGGCACCTATTAGGTTTATTTATTACTGTAGATTATGGTGGTTGAAAAAAGCTAGCACACCTGCCCTTCTTCAACTGCCATCAATTAATTTGTGTTTCATTAATGTGTCAGTAATTTTGAAAGTTCCAGTCTGGCTGGCACCTGCTTCCTTCCTTATCTGTAATTTGCTTTTTGTTGCAGTGAAATTTTTTTTTTACAGGACCTTTATGGTGCTATTCTATGAGCCTGCTGTTTGGGTCATAGCAGGGTCATAGAATTGTTGCAAACTCTGGAGGGGCCCATCAGGAAGCACTACCTTGAATGTTACTAATGTTAAGTTTGAACTTTTGCACCTGCTCATTGCTTTCATTTTAGCTAAAATCGTTTTTTTTGCAATTTCGCGCGTTATTTGGGGCGCGAATCCGTGCGAGATCGATTTCGGAAGCCGCGAATACGTGCGAATACAAAATTGTTTTTGTTGCGACGTGTATGTTCGCGTGATCTTGCGCGTGTTCGCGAGGCGCTTCTAGCTATTCGTTTGCCAAGTTACCCTATCGGTCGTACACGGGCGCGGCCATCTTGTTGGCGTGACGTAATTCCGTTTCCGCCCGCTATGTGTAATCTCGCAAAGTGTGCTGCTCGCGAGTACAAGTTCGCGCGTACTCGCAAGGAAAATCTCGCGCGAACTTACCCACGCGGTCGTGAACGGGCGCGGCCATCTTGTTTCTCATTCATTGCTATGGTTCTGGGCATGCTTTCTCTATCCTCTCTCAATCTCTGCCATCCTTTGCTTGTTTGAAGTTTTTTTGATCTAATTTTACTTATTATCTAACCCTCTATTTTTCTAGCTCTATATTTTTGTGTTTTCTGCAGCTTTTAGTTACTTTTAAACTACTTTTTTAAACTCTTTTATTTTCTTCTTCACTATTCTATTTCTTCTTTATCATTTAAGTTTATTTCTGCCCAGACCATGGTAAAGGGAGCCGGGAAGCACCCTGAGAAGGGGAAGGGTCCCGCACCCCGTGCCCGGCTCCCGTGCGGGCGTTTAAGGGGGGAGCAAGTGGTCCCGAGGGAGATCTTTAGCGCGGAGGAAGTGGCGGCACTGATCTTCCATGTCCAGCGCCGCCTCCCCAAGACGATCCTGGGAGGCGGCAAGATCGCGACCGGCTATGGCATCCGGGAGCGCCGCCAGCGGTGGGAGAAGGTGTGCCGGGCCATGTACAAGATCTCTGGGGTCCGGCGCACATATAACCAGGCCACCCACCGCTGGACCGATGTCATGGACCGGGAGCGGGACTTGCTGGACGCGCTCGGCGTAGAGGTCCCCGGGCTTGGTGAGTAGTAGTAGTAGTACATTTACTACTCTGTTTTATCCTGCTCTGTTATTTGCAAATCTTTGTTCTTTACCAAGAGCAATAATGCTGCCGATTACATTGAGGTAAATTATATTTCAAAATCTTCTATGCATTTCATTTTCAGGTGCACTGCTCTCCTTCTCAGTAGCCTTGCTTGCTACTATGCTTCTTTGTTTTGTATGTTGTGTTCAGAAGCATTTCATTGGCCTGAGAAATTATGTATCAGTGTACTGTAAAGAAAAGAACTGCGTAATGCTAGACAGTAAGGGTCATATTTTCAATTACCGGCGCATCCCTGCAAAGTAGCAGGGATGCGGCAGTAATTGTGTGCCATGCCACCACCACCCATTGGCCCAAAACGTCACAGAAGCCTTACGCATCTGTGCCGTAAAGGCAGCGCATTGCTGGAGTTGCGTGCCAACGATGGCGCAGCTCCAGCAATGCTCTGGGGTACCCTATCTCCCCAATGCTGCATCAAGCCGTACGTCGGCTTCAAGCGCGCAGGGTTTGAGTCATGCATCATTGTCATAAAAATGACTGATTGACATCTTGTAGATTTCCCTCAGCCACTTTTAGGATTCGTTCCTGCGCAGGTACGCCCTCCCTTGCGCCGGAACGCCCCCTGATGGCGCAGGGCTTTACAACGTGATGCATCGCCCATATGCCCATATGTGTTTTTTTTTTAATATATACGCCGCACCAACACCATGGCGAGTCTTTTGTTCTGCCGCTGCGTCAGAAAAGGCACGCAACAATGGAGGAAAATCAGCCGCAACTTCCGCAAGGGACTTATAAATCAGCCCCAACAGACTGAAGTCCAGTGTCCTTCCTTTAGACAGTCACATGGCTATCAGAAGAAATAGTGGCGGTGGTGGCGGGTGGATTGATAGTTTGAGTATTCACTGATCTGCAAGCAGGATGGACTTTGTCTGTCACGTGTTGTGCACTACTGCCTGCAGTGCCAGGCCTAGGCAAACCTCTTTAGTAGTCTGTTTATTGAGTTACATAGGAACTTTCTAAGTCAACGTTCCGCAAATCAGGCAATACGAATAACGTAGTATACCACATGAGATAGATCCCGTGGAATAGTTGTCTATCTATTTGCTATTTTTCCAAAATATGTTGTTATTGTTCTTTTGAAATGTTTGATTTGGTTGAAAAATCTCATCCATGTTTTATGGTTTTTCTTTCTTTCATGTTGTACATCAGCTCCCCCCAAGGGCAAGAGGACACAGGAGGAGGGTGCTGAGGATGCAGGCCAGGATCGGGCAGGCGAGGGCTCCTTTGCTGGCCCCAGTAAGTTTACATTTTACTAAACAGTACCTATTTTTTCCTAGCGTTCCTCATTCGATTTTTTCTAAATCGTCTTTGATCTTCTTGTAGACTGGATATAAATTCTTATCCTGCCTCGAATATGATGACTCCCTGTGGTATTACTAGACTATTCTTATTAGTCTGTCTGTGTAGCTAACTAAGATTGGACATTTGGCAATTCCATTGGACTCCCATTATATTCAGCAATACCTCTATGCACTGTCTCCTTACTGACTAGATAGTGTGGCAGAGTCATTCAGCTCCCGAAGTCACCGATTATAGATCCCCAATGATCTCTAGATTATCGTACGCAGGACAAGAGAGTAGTACGGAGTCACAGCACAGTCAAGAAGTGTCAGAGGCACTCATGCTTGCAAAAATTCCAAAACCTTTAGCTCATCCACTCTAGTCTAGAGGAACAAAAACCACAGAGTCTATTTAAGTGTAAAAGCTTTATTAAAAGTAAACACATTTATTGAAATCTACTTTGTCATAAAACTATTTAACTGTAAACGGAAAAGTGGTTAGTGCTGACGATTAATTGGACACATTTCTTGTGGTCGAGCCGAACTCTCACCTACTTTGAACTTGATCCTGGTCGTGTTCTTAGGACTCAGGAGTCAAGCTTCTGTCTGTTAGGAGAAAAAGTGGTGCGTGTTAAAAATCAAAAGCAAGCATTCATCAGTTGTGCATAAAAGTGCAGCAAGACAACAGCCTTCCCTGGAAAATGGGACATTTTTACTATGGAGTAGACAGTCACAAATTATTACATTGTATTCTGTTTTTTTAACATTTCTCCTAGACCAAATATTATATAGTAGTGAGTGGTGTATTCTAACTTTCTTAAATGTACTTTGTAGGTGTAACATCTGGTGACGGGGCCAGCGCGGAGGTGGCTGATGTGTTGGACTTGGACTCGGAGGCCTCTGGGGAGGATGCGGCGGTAGAAGAGCTGGTGGCCGTTCCTGTGGGGGATCAAACGGTGGTGGCGGAAACAGGTAAGCTATATATTCCTTACTTATTGAGATTGAAGACTGCATAGTGTGCTTTCTGCACGGGTGTATTACAATTACAAATCAACCAGGTAGTAGCCTCCTCGAAATGTACTTCGACTTAGCTGTGAAGTTTTTGGTGAGAAGAATCCCAATAAGTTCTTAGACGAACGTGATGGATGGGATGAACGAAAAGCGAAAGAAGGGTGTAAGTAAGTGGGACGCGAACTTGTATGATGGCTGGCAAAGAAGAACGATATGTGTTTGCTTGGACCCAGAGGTGGCTGGGAAGGAAAGAATATGGTATGGTGCATGGCTGGGTCAATGATGAAGCAAGGATGGGTGGAAGGACAGCAGCCTGGGTGGGTGAAACAGAAACTGTATGTGTGCGTATACTTTGAATGAATGGATGCCTGGAGCATGGTATTCTCTGACTCTTACATAGCAAATGTGTATCTAGAGAGAGTAGATGGTCGCCAGGTGAAGTAAGTGTTACCTTGAAGAGCATGTACCACCGCACCCGCACGTCCGTCCCAGTGCAGGGAAGGCAAGGAAAAGAAATTGTAAATGTGTCCAATACTTCCATGAATAGTAGCAGTACTTTGTATTGCGTTTGCATTCACAGCATATATCTGGTTATTACGGTGGACACTCCGTACCTCTCTTAATAACTTTAGTTTACTTGTAGTACGTCATTCATGTGTGGGTGTATCACTGTGTTCACTCAATATTAAGCAAAGCACCTAAAGTCATCTCATCTGTCATTAAATACGTCCCATGTGAAGTGATAGATAATCAAATTAGTTAGCTTCTTCAGTTTCCTTTTCTAGTACTCATTTGCACTGTAGGGTGAAAGGTAAATTAATTAAGCAGTAGCCCTTGTAACAGAGTATTCTCAGTGCCACCCGTAATAGAAAAGTAATAGCTTCACCACCTGCATGTACTGGACCGGTACAGTAACGCAAGTCTGTCTCCATCATCATGGTGTGCAACTTTTTTTCTCGGGTGCAACTTCACTGTGCTGTGTCCATGTCATTCTGCCGGCTTGCATAAGATAACGTACCCATTTCCCTAAACAAGAGAGAAGAAGAAGAATAAGACTGGTGTACTGTCATAGTCGACTGTAATGGAAGTCCATAGTGGTCGTAGAATTAGTTCATTAAACTACCACTACTGTTAGAGCAAGGATGCAGAAGTGGGAGGGTTACATAGATACTGTCCTCAATAGTTATGTACTGTGCTTTCAATTTGCTACTTGTACTCTGTGACCCAACTTTCGGCTCAATCACTTTGTGTTATTAATAAGGAGCATTGGTTACAGACTATGTCTTTCTTTCTTCATATAGTTGCTCCTTCTTCCAAATCAACAACAAGGAGGGAGCAGGCTAGATTGGCCCGGCAACGGAGGCTGGAGGCCACAGTCGCCGAGTATCGGCGGCTGGTGGCCCTGGAGGAGGAGGAGGACACGCAGTCGAGCGGGGCAACATCTTCGACTGCATCCTCCTCCGTGACTAAACCAGCGGGACCGAGCCGGGCTAAGAAAGCCGACCGCCACCGCCAAGCACCGGAAACACCAGCTGCCCCCCACAGGAGCTGCAAGGAACGCCAACACCGCCTACGAGTCCGCATGTCCAACCTGGAGCAGGAGGTCCTGAGGTATAAGACCTTGGTTAAGGGCCTCCGCTCCGAGCTTGCCACCCTCCGCAAGGAGTATGATGCCCATGCCGCATCATGCACCAGCACCAGCACCCTCCAGTAGTGGAGTGTCCCTTGCCCTTTTTTTATAGACTTTTGGGGGGTGGGATTTGGGAGTTGGGATCGTTTTGGGACGTTTCAGAGACAATCGTTGGGGTTAGGGTGGGTGAGGGAGATTATTTTGTTAGGGATAAATAAATATATTTTTCAACTACTTTATCTGACCATACCTGTTTTTTACTGCTTTTCAGTCTGGTGGGTGGGGGGCGGGGGTGTAACAGTAACTTTGTTTTCCTGAACAGTCGTAGGACTTTAGTAGTACAACCGTCAAACTCTTGTCTACTCCGAAATAATACTCCATTATACTACCTCCCACCAAACGCTTATCTTACCTGTAATTTGTGTTAGAAATTAGGGCTAGGCCCAGGTCTGGCTCCAGGTGAAATGGGGATTAACGTTGTCATTCCTGGGCGGGTGACATTTCCTCATTGCGGTGTTACTAGTGGTGTGACACAGTGGCAGTTGCATGCCTATGGAAAAAAAGAAAACGAAACCTTGTTTGTACTCCTTACTGTAGCATTACAACGGTTACGGTACGATCGAGAAAATAGCAGGTGACAGTACACTAGAACAGTGCCATAATGTAGCCTAACAAATGGTAAAGTATTGCAAGTATAACTAGTACTTGCGTTGAATTTATTTGACATTGGCTACTACTACTAGAAGATATAGTACTGAAGCTGAGTAAGTCTAGAAGATATCCTCGTATTCCTTCACCAGCCTGTTGCTGCTATCACCTTATCCTCCCCAGCAAGTGTGTGGAATTATTGATGTCATTTTAGTCAGACATCAAGCAAAACAACACAGCCCGGGGGAAGAGGGTTAGGGTTTGTAAAATGGATGGGAATGGGGGTTTCTTTTTGGGTAGGTTTTGTTGAGAGAAGAAAAAAAAAGCAGAGCATGGACAAACAATAATTGAAGATACAGAGTTTACAGACAATCTTTGGTTACAAAGTAAAGGTAAGCACATGCAGTCACACTCATAGAATAAAAGACAACAATGGATACTGTATCTGTATTGCGTATGTTGTTGGAGTTGTCCTGTTGAAATTGGTAAGTAAGTTGCATGCAGCAAACAATTCCTCTTATTGGCGGCACTCCTCCATTCCAGCTGACGCTTCGTCCATCAATGTGGTGGTGACCACTGACAGAAGAGACACCCTGTCCACTGCCTGCCTGGCGGATGTTGACTGAAACCCGGCCTGTAATTATTGAACGGAAAACAGGAAGTGCTATTACAATACCACTGATAAATAAATAAAAGGTATGTACGCTGTGTGGTTCAAAAAGTCACACTTTGATGATGCCTAGCAGAAAAATGGTTACAAAACGTACTTTGAAAGTAACAGTAGACCCAAATACAGACCGTGGATTGTATTCAAACCACTTGCCTGCAAGCAAAAGTATCCATAGCCAGCATCGCTCCAACAGTGCTCTACAACAACAGAACCGCGTTGCAATAGAACCCCCCTAAACACATGCAATCCTGCTGCTAGGGCTAACCCTAACGAACCCTAACTTACAAAGTGCCAAAACTGGTGTTTCCTTATGGATTTTGTCCAACTAACTTCTAGCCGGTATTAGACCTTCCCAGGAATGCCCCAGGCAAGACCCGCCAACCCACCCGCAAAAAAACACCCGACACAACACCACCAAACAGCGAAAAAGCTAAATCTCATACTTACAATGTCTCTCGGCCTTCGGTCCAAACGCGGCGCTGTGCAGCTAGGTCGTCATCATCATCATCAATCATCATAACTCCTGTTTTCCACCACGGATTTCCTGAAAAGCAAATGCAATCAAGATTAGACTGTCGCAGCAGTGCTTCGACAGAGACCCCGGCCGCAACCCACCCACGAACAGCAGGAAGCCCCCCAAAACGCTACATTGAGCAAGATGTCTGAAGAAATGGCAAAAAAAAGGCTGTTCCTTATGGATTTTGTCCAAAACACTTGTATCCGGTATTAGACCTTCCCAGGAAAGCCCCAGGCAAGACCCGCCGGCGCCAACCCACCCGCAAAAAAACACGCGACACAACACCACCAAACAGCGAAAAAGCTAAATCTCATACTTACAATGTCTCTCGGCCTTCGGTCCAAACGCGGCGCTGTGCAGCTAGGTCGTCATCATCATCAATCATCATAACTCCTGTTTTCCACCACGGATTTCCTGAAAAGCAAATGCAATCAAGATTAGACTGTCGCAGCAGTGCTTCGACAGAGACCCCGGCCGCAACCCACCCACGAACAGCAGGAAGCCCCCCAAAAGCTACATTGAGCAAGATGTCTGAAGAAATGGCAAAAAAAAGGCTGTTCCTTATGGATTTTGTCCAAAATACTTGTATCCGGTATTAGACCTTCCCAGGAATGCCCCAGGCAAGACCCGCCGGCGCCAACCCACCCGCAAAAAAACACCCGACAACACCCCCAAACAGCGAAAAAGCTAAATCTCATACTTACAATATCTCTCGGCCATCGGTCCAAAGTAACGCGCTGTGCAGCTAGGTCATCATCAATCATCATAACTCCTGTTTTCCACCACGGATTTCCTGAAAAGCAAATGCAATCAAGATTAGACTGTCGCAGCAGTGCTTCGACAGACACCAAAAATTACACACAAACCCCCGGAACCCCGCCAAAGAGCACCTCAAAGGCAAGCAAGTCAGCAAAAACGGCAAGAAATTTTCACCTCATATTTGGTCCAAAACACTTTTGTCCATTATTAGAGCTTCACAGCAATGGGCCCAAAACCGTCAACTCACCCGCAAAGAAGTACAACACCCCCACAAGTGCTGAGTCTTTCTTCATTGTGCGTAATCCAGCACTCTGCTTGGAGGGAAATCGCAGTCTGGAGGAGGAGGATAGAGGAGCATGTTCTTCAGAACTTGTGAACCTGAGGAATGTAGACTGCGGCACCTTCAAATCAATAAGCAAACAAGTGAAGACAGTTCTGATGATGGTCTTCTTTTTGGGATTAGGTGATTAAAGTTTGAATTAAATTAACTGTGCAAAACAAAGAAAGAGAGACACAAAGCACACAGGAATAAAAGTGAATAAGGACGAAAAAGAAAGTTCTTGATTGATTGTCTCATTTTCAGGGCTCGGTGTCAGGGAATAAGAACAAGATTTCGTCATCATACTCTGCGAATTCAGGCTGGATGAGGTCAGTGGCACCGAACAGAGAAAAAATCCCCTCATCTACGTTGCTGTCCTCATCGTCTTCATGTGGCGTGCTTTCTCGCACTTTGTAATCTGGTGGTATGAGGTGCTGATTCATCTTGATCATTGTCAGCCGCTCCACATTTTTGGGCGATAGGCGGCTCCGTTTGGCAGTTACAATGCCACCAGCAGCACTGAAAACACGTTCAGAAGACACACTTGCGAGTGGGCAAGACAAATAGTTTATAGCCAGGTTGTAGAGCTGTGGCCACAATTGTTTTTTGCCATGCCAATACTGCAATGGCTCCTCATTAAGAAAGACCACTGTTGAGTCATTCAGATAGTCCTGCACCATCGACTCAAGGTCATCAACTGTTCCTCCACTTTGCTTACTTTTTGCTGTGCCTGTGACATTTTTTAGAGAACCATACCCCATCAAACTTAGCCAATCCTCCTCCCCAGCCACTGTTAGTGTTGTCATTGTGTGTGGTGCAGATGATCCAGTTGCCGGTGTCTTTAACGGCTGAGAGGTCACTTGTGCCCCAGCCACAGGTGCAGAAGTGGATTCTTGTGACTGCGGATGGCCTGCTGATGCTGATGCTGATGTACTGGCTTCTCCTTCAATAACCTGCCGTTCTTTTTCAAACCTCTTGGCTGACCAGGCTAACCAATGTTTGTACTTTTGAACATCTGCATCAGCGAAAGGAAAGAATGCGTTGTCTGCCAGCGCCTTTTTGTAGCGTGGATCCAGAATAGTAGCACAAATGTAATGCTGATCTGAGTTGATGTTTTTAAGACGTTCATCACCACGTAGGCGATGTAATAATTTCTCAGACAAAATGAAATGGTTTTTTTTTTTTTCATCTTTTTCAAACTCAGAAGAAACCGCCATCAGTTGGTGCTCCAGTATGCACAACAATGGGATAGCTTTTCCCAAATTACAGTCCTCCTGGCTGACTGCACGCGTGAAGAACTCAAAAGGACGAAGCATGTCTGTCAGGCTTTTAACTATGGCCCATTGCGCCTTACTCATCCGCAGGTCCTCCTTCTGAGATGTAGCCTCTGTCAAGAAATAGTGATCGAGTACCGTATACTGCTCATGCAGACGCTCAAGCATGTAGAAGGTTGAGTTCCAACGTGTTGCCACCTCCTGGATGAGTGCTTTCACTGGCATTCCACGTTGAAGTAGCAGTCTCCGCAGATGCTTCCGGGCCTTAAAAGAATGGCTGAAATGGTTGCACATTTTGCGGCAGGTGGCCATTACCTCGAACGCTGGACTCTCTTTATCACTCAAGAATTTTTGAACTACCAGGTTGATACAGTGCGCCAAACACGGCACTCTAACATGGTGACCCTGTGACATGGCCTTAACTACATTGGCGCCATTATCCGTGGAAACATAACCAATCTTGCGTTTTAGGGGGGATAGCATTGACAACACCTTTTTGTCAAACTCTTCCAAAAGGTTTTCTGCTGTGTGACTTTTCTCCAAGGCAAACATGGCTAGTGTTGCATGTTTCCGAGCAGCTTTGAAAACTTGGTCCGGGTCAACACCTGCGTTTAGCTTTGCTATAACACCTGAAAAAGAGACCCAGTGTGCAGTGATGCACATGTAATCATCGCCTGGGCCACTGGTCCACATGTCTGTTGTCAGATGTATTGTGTGAACAGCACTCTTCTGCAAAGCTGCCCCAATCGCCTGCAGCACATCTTCATGTAGTGCTGGAACCGCAACTCTGGCAAAATAGAACCGGCTCGGAACCTTCCATTTAGGGCAGAGCGTTGCAACTAATTCAAGAAAACCTACCGCTTCTACAAAAGAAAAAGGTAGAAGGTCCACAGCTAGCATTTTAGCCAGCTTAGTGTTATACAGACGCGTCAGTGGGTGGTTGCGTTCATATGGCACGTCTGAAGTAAGCATTGTTCTAATGTTGGCCTGGACCAAGCATTTACGGGCTGATAATGACTTCGTTGACCCAATTTTGCTCGCTGGTGAACTTTTGTGCGTTGGTGTCTCACTCGCTCCAACACTCTTAGTGTGCCTCACATTGGGTGTGCTGCTGAGAGGGGTACTGGGTGTAAGGGAAGTGTTTGACACGTCTTCTTCCTGCTCGTCAACATCAGATGAAACATCAACGTTTCCTTGATTTTGGCCTTTCTTGATCGCAGCTAGGTGCGCAAACCATTGGACACCGTGCTTTCTGTCAAGATGACCACTCTGGCCGCCGGTACCATAGTTGCTACCTGGCTTACCACGACTAACTGCAAGCTTACAAAGGGTACAAATGGCAAACCTTGGATTTTTGGGACAAACAGTAAAGAAGTCCCAAACTGGGGACTTGAAGTGTCTGTGGGACCTGGAGGAGGCGGCGATACTGGTGGTGGTGGTGGTCATGAAGCTAATGCCAGATGAAGTGGAGGATCTGGATTGGCCAACTTTTGTACGTTTTCCACTTTCACCGCCACTAATTAAGGTCGAGGTTGACGCAGGTCTCTTCTTGCCAGAAAGAAATATGGAAGCGGGACGAGTTGGTGTACTACTTAACTCCAATGATTGTGGTGTTTCCACTGCCTCCTCATCGACAACATCATCATCATCATCATCACGCGCAGCAGCTCTTCGGGCTAGGGTCAAAATGTCTGTTTGCTGCATGCCCGCTGGGGCTGCAGTGACCTTTATGATGACTGGGTCGTCGTTGGCAGAGTCTTCATCAGCAGCAGTATCCGCCACTTCTTGTTGAGCCTCATCACACTCCATAAGTCTGAGACTTTGGACGAGCTTCCTTTTACGCTTAAGTACCTTTGTTGGATCATGGTGTGCCTCACTCTCAGACGGCTGTGGTGCTGGTTCCCAAGTTTGATCCGTATCATCAGAAGGAGGTGTGCTTGAAGAGGATGTAGACACCACCCTTGATCTCTTCCTTGCTAGGGTTGTGGAAGACAATGAAGGATCATCAGGAGGAGTGGCTTCCTCAAATGATACCTCGCCTTGATTGTCGATTTCCTGATGTGCCCCTACTTCGGGAGGAACAACTATTGTGGGCACTTGTTGTGACCCTCCATGCACCTCTGCATGCGCATCTCCTTGCGCTGCCTCTCCTTCCACATGTACTTGGGCTTGTACTTGCACATGTGATTGTTGTTGCCGCTGTGGTTGTTCAACACTCGTCAGATGAGCTACAACAACCTGTGTTGATTGAGGGACATTGCTGCTGCTTTCTTGCGATGAGCCAACATCACTGGTCGATGGTGATTGAAGAAGTATACTGGCTGCCTCTGCAGCACTCAAGGGCTTGGACTTAAGTTGGCGTGGTGGTGGTGGTGGCACTGAGCCCAATGGAGCGGGGGTGCTGCTGCCAGCTTGGTCCCCAGCAGATCCCGCTGCAGCTGCTGCAGGCATACTTTTTTTTTTACTCACAAAAAAAGGGGCGGGCGGCACACCAGTGTCCTTGGTAACTTGCTTCTTCTGCTCCTTACTGGCACCTTTCTTGCTAGAGGAGCTACGGGTTACTTTTTTTGGGGCCATCTTCTTCAGAGCAGGTCAGCAGGCAGCAGTTGCACGAGTTGCAGAGGGTTCTGTGTCCAGACGTGACGTCGCGTGACGTTATGCTGCACACACCGCTGCAGGACTTCTTCCTGGCACTGGTGGTTCTATTGAGTCTTCTTGTGCACCTAAAAGCAATGGAAGACAGAGGAACATCAGTTCAGTTATACACCCCAAAAAATCGACAAAACACAGAAAAATGAGCACAATCCCATGCCATCCATGATGTTTACATTGAAGACACCCCACAGAAAGACTAGGGACATGCAAGTATGCAACACTCACTACCCCTGGGCATAAGGGATGAAAAGTAGGCAAAATAAGTGCAGGCCTCAGACACTGCCTCTCCTCAAAATGGCCCCCTTACACCCCAAGCACATGTTGCTGCCTGTACCAGCCAGCACTCAAGATGGCCACCACCACCACCCACATGGCCAGTCCACATCAACAGTACACCCCCAAAAAACAGAAAAACAGCCAGAAATCACCACAATCCAATGCCATCCATGATGTTTACATCAAAGAGAGTGAGACAACACCACAGGCACACTCAGTCCATGCACCACCACCACCCCTGGGCAAGCAAAAGGCCACACCAGCAGCCCCCCAAAAACGACAAAAAAAAAATAAAATAAGCACAATCCCAGCCCATCCATGGCCTCAATTATGTTTAAATTCAAGAAGACACCCCACAGAAAGACTAGGCCCATGCAACACTCACCACCCCTGGGCAAAGGGCCACACCAGCAGGCCCAAAAAAACGACAAAAAACAATAAAATCTGCACAATCCCAGCCCATCCATGGCCTCAATGGTGTTTAAATTCAAGAAGACACCCCACAGAAAGACTAGGCCCATGCAACACTCACCACCCCTGGGCAAAGGGCCACACCAGCAGGCCCAAAAAAACGACAAAAACCAATAAAATCTGCACATTCCCAGTCCATCCATGACCTCAATGGTGTTTAAATTCAAGAAGACACCCCTCAGAAACACTAGGCCCATGCAACACTCACTACCCCTGGGCATAAGGGATGAAAAGTAGGCAAAATAAGTGCAGGCCTCAGACACTGCCTCTCCTCAAAATGGCCCCCTTACACCCCAAGCACATGTTGCTGCCTGTACCAGCCAGCACTCAAGATGGCCACCACCACCACCCACATGGCCCGTCCACATCAACAGTACACCCCCAAAAAACAGAAAAACAGCCCGAAATCACCACAATCCAATGCCATCCATGATGTTTACATCAAAGAGAGTGAGACAACACCACAGGCACACTCAGTCCATGCACCACCACCACCCCTGGGCAAGCAAAAGGCCACACCAGCAGCCCCCCAAAAACGACAAAAAACAATAAAATAAGCACAATCCCAGCCCATCCATGGCCTCAATTATGTTTAAATTCAAGAAGACACCCCACAGAAAGACTAGGCCCATGCAACACTCACCACCCCTGGGCAAAGGGCCACACCAGCAGGCCCAAAAAAACGACAAAAAACAATAAAATCTGCACAATCCCAGCCCATCCATGGCCTCAATGGTGTTTAAATTCAAGAAGACACCCCACAGAAAGACTAGGCCCATGCAACACTCACCACCCCTGGGCAAAGGGCCACACCAGCAGGCCCAAAAAAACGACAAAAACCAATAAAATCTGCACATTCCCAGTCCATCCATGACCTCAATGGTGTTTAAATTCAAGAAGACACCCCTCAGAAACACTAGGCCCATGCAACACTCACTACCCCTGGGCATAAGGGATGAAAAGTAGGCAAAATAAGTGCAGGCCTCAGACACTGCCTCTCCTCAAAATGGCCCCCTTACACCCCAAGCACATGTTGCCTGTACCAGCCAGCACTCAAGATGGCCACCACCACCACCCACATGGCCAGTCCACATCAACAGTACACCCCCAAAAAACAGAAAAACAGCCAGAAATCACCACAATCCAATGCCATCCATGATGTTTACATCAAAAAGAGTGAGACAACACCACAGGCACACTCAGTCCATGCAACACTCACCACCCCTGGGCAAAGGGCCACACCAGCAGGCCCAAAAAAACGACAAAAAACAATAAAATCTGCACAATCCCAGCCCATCCATGGCCTCAATGGTGTTTAAATTCAAGAAGACACCCCACAGAAAGACTAGGCCCATGCAACACTCACCACCCCTGGGCAAAGGGCCACACCAGCAGGCCCAAAAAAACGACAAAAAACAATAAAATCTGCACAATCCCAGCCCATCCATGGCCTCAATGGTGTTTAAATTCAAGAAGACACTCCTCAGAAACACTAGGCCCATGCAACACTCACTACCCCTGGGCATAAGGGATGAAAAGTAGGCAAAATAAGTGCAGGCCTCAGACACTGCCTCTCCTCAAAATGGCCCCCTTACACCCCAAGCACATGTTGCCTGTACCAGCCAGCACTCAAGATGGCCACCACCACCACCCACATGGCCAGACCACATCAACAGTACACCCCCAAAAAACAGAAAAACAGCCAGAAATCACCACAATCCAATGCCATCCATGATGTTTACATCAAAGAGAGTGAGACAACACCACAGGCACACTCAGTCCATGCACCACCACCACCCCTGGGCAAGCAAAAGGCCACACCAGCAGCCCCCCAAAAACGACAAAAAACAATAAAATAAGCACAATCCCAGCCCATCCATGGCCTCAATTATGTTTAAATTCAAGAAGACACCCCACAGAAACACTAGGCCCATGCAACACTCACTACCCCTGGGCATAAGGGATGAAAAGTAGGCAAAATAAGTGCAGGCCTCAGACACTGCCTCTCCTCAAAATGGCCCCCTTACACCCCAAGCACATGTTGCCTGTACCAGCCAGCACTCAAGATGGCCACCACCACCACCCACATGGCCAGACCACATCAACAGTACACCCCCAAAAAACAGAAAAACAGCCAGAAATCACCACAATCCAATGCCATCCATGATGTTTACATCAAAGAGAGTGAGACAACACCACAGGCACACTCAGTCCATGCACCACCACCACCCCTGGGCAAGCAAAAGGCCACACCAGCAGCCCCCCAAAAACGACAAAAAACAATAAAATAAGCACAATCCCAGCCCATCCATGGCCTCAATTATGTTTAAATTCAAGAAGACACCCCACAGAAAGACTAGGCCCATGCAACACTCACCACCCCTGGGCAAAGGGCCACACCAGCAGGCCCAAAAAAACGACAAAAAACAATAAAATCTGCACAATCCCAGCCCATCCATGGCCTCAATGGTGTTTAAATTCAACAAAACAGTTGTATCATGCACCCATAACCAACCCTGGTCCTACTGGATACTGTGGCTACCCACAATATAATTTATTTAATTTTCTGAAAAAGTTCCAAAATTGTACTTGCAGCAACTGTAATGCCCCAAACAAACTTACTTGTGAAAGTTGATTTCTAATCCAAAAGTGATCCAAAGACAGTCAAAAAGGCCTCAAATCCAAATATCCAGCAGCACCCACAAAAAGTAATCCTTCCAGCTCCAGATCCAAATGAAAGTGACCAGGAGATGGACAAAGCACTGGGAGGAGCCTGCTGGACAGGAACAGGAAGTTGGAGACTGTGGGGCACTTCCTTCCTCCCCCCCCCCCCCAAAATGGACTCCTTGCAAAAAAAAAGGCCATGCAAATGTCAACCTGAGGAGTGATTCTGATAAAAATCATAATTTTCTGAAGGTTTATCCTGTTTGCTGGTGATTTTCTTGTGCGAAATTGCAAAATCTCTATTTCGCAAGTGCGAGATTGTTCCTTTCCGCCGCAACTACATGTTCGCAATTGCGAACTCTCGCGAGGTGTGCTGTGCAAGGTGGCAAGCCGCGAGTACGTATTCGCGGGCGACAAACTCCCGCGGGAACACGCAGCAAGATCTAAAATGGCGCGTCACTCGCAAAGAAAAACAACTCGGCAAACGCTAAAATGACGGAAAGTGAACGCCGTGCACCACGCCGCGCGCCGCAACCAAGCAAAAAATCCGCCGCGAGCGGATTCACGGATTTTCGACAAATTCGCGAGCGTTCGCGGATTGCGGATTTGCCGAAAATCCGAAAAATCCGCGAGCGGAGCGGATTTTACGCCCATGCTTAATGATAATGTGTTATTCTACAAATACAACATTTCCAAAAATGTTTATGTTATATTTGATAGTGATTGTATTGTATTACACATGAAAAAATAAAAAAATTGTAATAAAGTTTAGTGAAAACATCCATTTTGCATTGTCTTGTAATATAATAACACACTAAATAAATTTATATGCAAATGTGCTGGACACTGACCAATTAATAATTGCTATTCCTACTCCAGTCAAAGTATTATCATAGAAGTTGCTGGACACTGACCAATTATTATTTCATATTCCTACTCAATTGAAAATAATATTTGGAAAGGTGCTGAAGACTGACCATGTATAAATTAGAATAGCTACTTTAGTATAATGTAAGTGTGTAAAAATTGTCATATATTTATATATATTGTATAAATATTATAAACATATTTTTTTAGTATATTTTTTGCTGAGTAGTCCAAAAAATTATTATTAGCATAAAAAATAGCAACTATTTGTCACTCAAACATTTCAAATATTTGTAATATTTAGAAAAAAATTCTCACACTTCATATACCCAAACAGACCCTGAACCCTAAAAATACCCCTTTACCCTAAAACTAAAAAGTGTCCATGAACTGAAAAATATACTCCTATACCCAAGAACTGGAAACTGACCCTGAACCCTAAAAATACCCCTTTACCCAAAAACTAAAAACTGACCCTGAACCCAAAAAAATCTCTTTTAGCCAAAAACTGAAAACTGACCCTGAACCCTAAAAAATACACCTTTACCCAAAAACAGAAAACTGACCCTGAACCCAAAAAATTCTCCTTTACCCAAAAACTGAAAACTGACCCAGAACCCTAAAAAAATACCCCTTTATCCAAAAACCCAAAACTGACCCTGAACCCTAAAAATTCCCCTTTAGCCAAAAACTAAAAACTGACCCTGAACCCAAAAAATACCCCTTTACCCAAGAACTGAAAACTGACCCTGAACCCAAAAATATATCCCTTTACACAAAAACTGAAAACTGACCCTGACCCATTAAATATATCCCTTTACCCAAAAACTGAAAACTGACCCTGAACCTAAAAATATACCCCTTTACCCACAAACTTAAAACTGACCCTGAGGCGTAAATAAACCCCTTTACCCAAAAACTGAAAACTAACCCTGAACCTTAAATATACCCCTTTACCCACAAACTGAAAACTGACCCTGAACCCTAAAAATACCCCATTACCCAAAAACTGCAAACTGACCCAGAACCTTAAATATACCCCTTTACCCACAAACTGAAAACTTACCCTGAACACTAAAAATACCCCTTTACCCAAAAACTGAAAACTGACCCTGAACATTAATTATACCCCTTTCCCCCAAAACTGAAAACTGACCCTGAACCTTACATATACCCCTTTACCCACAAACTGAAAACTGACCCTGAACCCTAAAAATACCCTTTTACCCAAAAACTGAAAACTGACCCTGAACCTTAAATATACCCCTTTACCCAAAAACTGAAAACTGACCCTGAACCTTAAATATACCCCTTTACCTAAAGAGAGAAAACTGACCCTGAACACAAAAATTTCCTCCTGTACCCAAATGTAATAAATATTATTTAATTAACTATTAATGAATTATTAACTATAAATAATAAGTTAATATATTAGCAAAGTAGCTGTAATTAATTGAATGTAATTATTTATAATATTTATTCCCAAACAAATATTTAATAATAACAAAGTATTAAATAAAAAAATTGTATAAATAATAAATGAATTAACTAATTAATATTAATTAATTACTAATTATTTACTAATGATAAATATGTACAAAATTATATGAATTATTTAAAAAAATAATATTTAATCGTTACCAATTAATTGATAATATACATTTTTAAGAAACATATCATAATTAATTATTTATTTTAAATTACTCCCCACCCTTATCCCCTATGAACCCAACATCCCGCTCCTAAACATTAAGTACAATTTATACCAATAACAACGATGAAAATATTTTAGCACATTAACTGTAATTAATTTCATTTAATTATTAAAGAATTTTTCCCCAATTATGTAACAAACTATAACAACTTTTATATATATAACAATAACTCTAAATAATGTAATTAACTAATTAATATTAATTATTTACCAATTAATTAGTAATACAAAATTAAAACAAAATTATAATAATTAATTAACTAATTAAGAATATTTATTTTCCAATTAACTAATTAATAATAATTAATTACCAATTAATTACTACTTAAAATTTTATTACCAATTATATTAATTAAATAACTAAATAATATTATTCAATTTCCAATTAACTAATTAATAATAATTAATTACCAATTAATGACTACTTAAAATTGTATTACCAATTATATTAATTAATTAACTAATTAATAATATGCTATTTCCAATTAACTAATTAATAATAATTAATTACCAATTAATTACTACTTAAAATTATATTTCCAATTATATTAATTAATTAACTAATTAAAAATATTTATTTTCCAATTAACTAATTAATATTATTTAATTACCAATTAATTACTAATTAACATTTTATAGAAATTTATATAAATTAATTAAGTAATTATTATTAATTATTTCCCAATTAATTAAAATATAAAAATATTTACAAACATATATGAATTAATTATTTATTTTAAATTACTCCCCACCCTTATCCCCTATTAACCCAACATCCCTCTCCTAAACATTAACTACAATTTATATTACTATTAAAATTTATTTATATTTTTTACCTTTTTTCAACATAATATCGATATTTTTTCCTTTCACTATTAATCGATATTTTGTCATGTCGATATTTTTGAGTCGATATTTTTGTACTCGATATTTTATTATCATTATTGTAATCGATATTTTAAACAACGATATTTTTGTTATCGATAATTTATCATATTCGATATTTTTAACTCGATATTTTGTCCATTCGATATTGTGGAGTCGATATTATGTCTGTGCACCAATAGGCAAGCCGTAGGGAGGAGAACTGCAGCATTGTGACTGTGGCATATGGGAATGCGAATATCTGTTACCACGCTTCCTCTCCTATTAATCTGATTTTAAACAAGCATTTGTAATTTCAATATCGACGCCTCGTCAGGGGTAGTAAGCACTATATAAATTCAATTTCAATTCAACCAGTAAAATACATTATTAGGAGAATAAAATATAAAATGGAAATTGACACCCTTAAATTCATGATAAATGAACCCGTATAAGTTTCTGACAGTGACATATTAAGGGTGACTTACGCCCTAATGCAAGTTTCAAACAAGCATTAAAAATGCAATAGGTCTCGCCTTTCATTAAGATAAAGTCATTTGCTTTGCTATACCAAAGCCAATGGCTTTAACTTAATCAAAGGTGAGACCTATTGCATTTTCAATGCTTGTTTTATTTTCCTTCTTCCCACTTCATAGATGTTCTCAATACATTCTGTAGTCACTCTGGTAACTTCAGTAGCCAACACGTGTTTTGTCATTGGGTACATGAACCTTAGACTTCATCAAAGCTGTTCCCAAGTATAACTGACTCTAACATCGTATTGCTGTGAAACATAAATCAGTCTCATGCTTCTCCGTAGATCAATAATAAAATCGTAATGCTCCCCTCATGAGTGCAGGTACAAACACACTCCATTGGAGAACTCTCCGATATGATGTGACCTCGTGACACAGGTTACTAATACCCTGGCAATAAGGATTTTAACTACAATTACAATGACCAAGGCCGCATATGTTCAAGGACAATGGCAAAACCCTGATCAAAAGGATGCCATGCGTTTGTATTCAGAAAGGTTTGCCGTTCAGTGCTGAAAATGGCTTCTTTGATCATAGCCATGGATGGGAGAGTAGCAGTTGAATATTGTTGCTGGAACTTTAAGGGTTAGTGGGCAATTTGGGATTAATCAACACCAGTCACGAAAAATACATTTACTATTACTATTTATATATCACACAGTAAGGCGAGCAGTCTCTCCACACTGGCCTTCATGGAGATGCTGGTAAGTGGAGATATAGAAGAGCAAATTCTAAAGATATTTCCTGAAGACAATAAGATCTGTTTCTATCTGGGCTTACAGTGGTACGATCTAGGACCCAGCAGGATAATTTATCATCACTAAAGGAGTAAAGCTTAAATGGCGTCCGAGTCGGGAAAGAACTATCTGCAGAGTGAAATGTTCCAGTCAGCTGCTAAGGTGTTATTTTAGCCAGTAAATAAAGGGGCTATGATCAGTCTATATTTTGATTTAAAACAGAGCTATATGAATTGAGCCCTGGCCCGAAAAGAGAACAATTAGAACATCTCCATATCACAATCTTTCTATTTATCAAAATCAGACTACTGACCTCTTTTAAAATAAAGAATTTTGCTTTTGGCAATGGAAGGATATACATTTCCATAATACAATCGGGAATTTGCAACAGCACTCCTCAAAAGTGTATGGAAGATTATAATAATATAGGTAATTATATTGTTTAAACAGGCAGTCCAAAGCCAGATGATACCAGTGGCAACGGCAATTTGACCAGCCACTGATAGATTCTCATCCCTCTATTTTCTTCATCTTGCCCTTAGGGGGGGACAATCTACTTGAAGTTAGCATATCATAAGAGGGATTGGTGGCTCTTGAGTAACTTTGTTTTTAGATCCTCACAATATAACCTTTATCCTGTCCCCTTCAGGTGTAGCCAAAAGAGCCTCAAATAACAAGGTCTTGCAATTATTCGCTGCTACCGTCACTAGGTAGAGAATGTGCCTGAAACCGAAGCGCCTTTTGGAACCCTGGGGCAGAGTAAACAGACCAAAGAGGCAGCAATGAAGCAGAGGTGAACGAGGGGTGGAAGCGACCACCACCTAATCAATGCACAATGACAATCTCTGAGCATACTCCTGATCTCCATCCTGACAGCGGAGTCGGAGCACTATGTCCGACACCCGATGGAGCTGCTCTTTTCAGATATTGAGGAGATTGGCCTTGTTTCATCCTCTGACCGTCACCTACCCAGCCGCACTTTGGGCACAGTTTTTCTCCCCGTCTCCCTGTCTCGCCCACCCCCCTCATCGTATTTATGTTACTCTGCTTTTTCCTTGTCTCCTATCTATCTATCTGTTCCCATTCAGCATTCTTTCGTTCTTTGTCTACTTCCTTTGCTCCTATCCCCTCTCACCTGAATCTTTCCCTTTGCCTGCTACACTGCCTAGCCCCCTGTCCTTTTGTGCTCTTTGACTATGCACTTCTTCTCCCCTTGTTGGGAAAGGATCCAAGATATATACGCTGGAGTCTCAGCGTACCCGCTGAAAGAGTCCACAATGGCAAGGGAACCACTCACAATTGAGATATGGTATGGCACCCCTTGCCAAAACACCCCCTCTCCCCTTTTTAAGGAAGGGTCCAGTAAGTAGGCCTTGGAGTCTCTGAAACCCCTTTGAGAGAGTCCACAGTGCTTAAGGAGCCTCTCGCAACAGAGATGGGGAAATGATGCCACTCCCCCTGGGATCATAGCTTACTGGACTTTGGGCGCAGCTTTGACTCGTCTACCGGTTCGTGTCCCCGTCACCCTCCCCCTCCTCTTGCCATGCTGTGTCTCTCATCCTCTCCTCCTCTTTCCCTCCTCCATTCTCTGTCTACTTCCCCTGCTCTTCCCCCCCCTCCGGGAATCTCTCCCCTTTCCTGCTTTTTCCCATAACTACATGTTCCTTTTTGTTTGTCTCAACCTTACTTGTCACTATGTTGCCATGCTCTAATAACTGTGTAAACTTTGTAAAGATGTAACCTGCAATTATTGTCTGATACTCATGTAAAGCGATCTGATATCTCCGGGTCTAGCCAGTGCTATATAAAACCTTTAAATAAATAAATAAAATGCCTTGATGTTGATGAACCACTGTTGTAATAGTTTCCCACACCTGATGCACTCACTACTGAAAAATGAAAGTGCATCTCAAAGATCACGAGAAGCCATAGATGCCATCCATATGGGGTCACTCTTTGCTCACTCATATGTAAGTTGGGAAACTTGATGCTCTGTCCGCAAATATTTGGCAAACTATGGGGCAAATTCTCAAGGACTTATCGCTGAGTTATCAGCACTTTATCACGGCCAAAGTGGTGATAAATGTATTGCTCCATTCACAAGCTGGTGCTAACCACTGATATGACCAGTTCACCTGTTATAGCAGCCGCAAGAAACATCACCACAGATGACCCCAGCAACTAACGTTAATGAGATGCAGAGTAGGCGTTCCCGGGCAAAAAGCTGCGAAAACACCAAAACAGGCGATAAGGCACATTAGCAGCAGGGATTTAACACCTGCTCTAACCTGGTGTAAAGTCAGATGACAACCTGCACCATGAAAGGGAGACCAGCCCAGAGCCACACCTGAAGAACAACAGATGCCATGGAGCCAACGATCATGCAGTTCGAATTCCCAAAAGGGCGACAACACCCACTGCCACCACCCCCAGGCCTGATCTCCTCCCCCCCGGGCTCCCACCCCCCGACACAGATATGTTACATCAAATTCACGAAATCATGAACAAAACAGTGTGCCTGATATTGCACAATTACAACACTTAATATTCATATGTGGTCACAAAAAGGAGAATCACTCATTCATCTTTGAATTACCAAACAAAGAGTCATGGCGGGCCTGCTCAGGACAATCTGTAAGTCACAGCCTGCAACACTAAATTCAAGATAAGAAGGTGCGTCATGTGCTCATCAAAGGACAGGGAGAGAAAAAGAGAGAGAGAGAGAGAAAGAGAAAGAAAGAGAGAGAAAGAGAGAGAGTGAAGGAGAGAAAGAGAGAGAGTGAAAGAGAGAAAGAGTGAAAGGAAGAGAGGGAGAGAGGGAGAGAGAGTGCCGGCACTGCAGACCCAGGCCTCACTGCTCACCTGCTGTCACCGGTGTGTCTCCAACCACGTGCCGGTGTACACTGCAGTCCACCAGGTCCCTTATCTGAAACAGAGTCCAGATTTATGAATGACAGAGTTCATACAATTGTACATGCCATCATCGCTTGCCTGCCCTCGCGCACACAGGCTGCTCCACACTAGCCCCTCCCACCGTCCAGCAGTGACTGCCCGCCCCTATGCACCCAGGCCTCACTGCTCACCTTCCACCACCGACGAGTCTCCAAGAGGGCCCACCACGTGCCGGTTCAAGCTCCAAGCCTGGGGCCCGTGACCTTGGCAGCCTCCACATCATGCAGCCCCGCACTGCGGGACACCAGGTCACACACTTGATTCTGGGTCTTGATATTGCAATGGCAAAGATCATATCGGTGCACATGGCATCATCGCAGGCTGCACACCTGCTTAGCCCTTTAGGTTTCACTAACTCTGTGAACCGCGAGGCAATGCCAAGTGGCGGTAGACTCACGCTGCCCGCTGGCTCAGGCCTACCCTGCAGTCCAGCAGGGCTCACACAAATCCGTACCAGTCCGCCCACCAGGACGGCGCCTGATCGCAGGCTTCACACCCACTGAGCACTTAGGGTGCCCCTACCTCAGTGCACCGTAAGTCACCGTCCCATGGTGGTAGGCCCGTGCCAGCTGCTGTGTATCCGGTGCCAGCACCTCTGTGCAATGCAGGACATGGACCCTCTATGATTGGGTATCATGGTGCGGACACCTTCATGTCACCTCCGGCAGTGAGGAATGTGATGTGGTAGGGCCCTAGGCCCTCATGCATAAATAATATTCACAAAGATACACCTAGATAGACAGTGGAAATGGCGTCCAGCACGTGCGCCCGGCCCTTTTTATTGGCAGGGTCACATGTCCTGTGACGCTTGTACTAGATGGGTGTGGTGTGGATGTAAACCAGCTGTGAGAGAGTGGCTGTGCCATGCTGACAACTAGACCTTTGATCAGCAGATCACTACAGGGAAGACCTGGAACATGTAGCGTTGTTGTCCCCCGTGTGAGCGTAAGCGGAGTGGGCTTACCTGGCGTATGCCAGTCCAGCATAAGGGTGATAACAATGGCCCCAGTTCTCTGGGCATGGTTCCGTCCCTTGCTGGACAAGGATGTAACTAATGCGTGTGTCTCTGTTGTAGTGTCGGAGTCACCCAGTCCACAATCGGCAATGTGTCACCCTGTGACCCAAGTCCCACGACATGAGCAACATGAATGTAAGGGGGAATCACTGAGCCTACATTCATCCATATTTCCACACTTGAATGATCAGAGACATGACACATCTGTGTAAACATGAATGTTTAATGCACATTCAGCAGAGTGTTGTAGCTGGAGCAGTACAAGACCATGCAAGCCTCACTTTACATTGTTGGCCCAAGGAGGGCCAGCCAGAGTCCCTTGGGGAAAGACAAGTCCATCGTAAAAGGAAGAGTTCAGTCCGCAGTCTGAATGATGTGTCATTGGTGACCAAACAGAATATGGCAGTCCATGTCGCGGTCCAAGGTGAGTGTCGCAGAGTGTAACGGGGGACAGTGGAGGGTGATGATGCAGATGGCAGAACCAAGCAGACACAGGCCATTTGGCGGAGAAGAATGCTACTGTGTCCTTCTTACCACAAAGCCAGACTCATCCGCATCTTCGTCCTCTGATGTATCATGTGCCTCACAGGTGGGTGGTGGTGTTCTGTCTCCAGCACTGTGTTGCAGTGATACCTCGGGGGACGGAGGTGGAATGTCTACTGCACTGTGTGGCACTGACACTTCAGGGGCACAGATGTGGATGGAGTGGTAGCAGCAGCATTCATCCACGTGCGGCCTTGTGGCAGCAATGCCATGAGAAGGGTCATTAGTGCATGGAGGAACCCAGCTACCTCTCGCTGGTGTACAGCTGTGACAGCCGCTCTTTCCACCTGCGTCCACTCCACGGTCTCCATGATCCTCCGCATGTGTGCCAACTCCCAGGTGACATCGCTAGAACCACTCTGACTATACAGTTGTTTTAGTCTCTGAGTCAGGACTCCAGCGATGTCAGCTATGGGTCATTGAACAGCATGGAGCAGACTGTGGGTGTCCATTAGGGACTGTGAGTGGTCCCTGATGAGACTTAGACACCCATGGGTTGACGTAGCTGTCAAGGAACTCTTGGAGGGCGTCGGTGTCGAAGAAGTGGTGGTCCTCTTCGTCATCAGAGAAGAGAGGTTCGGTCTGCTCTGCAGGAGGTGTTGGTTTTCCCTCTGCAATGTGAAGGGGAGATGCAGTTTAACATTGTGTTCACAAGTATGTTGACGCATTGTAAATGTTTACATACAGACTGCATGATATGGTACATTGTGACTGTGTGGAAGGAGGTGCCTTTTTGATGGGGGCAGTGGACATTTCGACTACATGACGGATGTGCGTTTGTACTTGCACATTGTCATTTCACATTTACCTGCAATGCCAAATGTGATTGGCCAGTTTCTACACACACACGGCACCAGTTGTGCCCTCTGTTCTGTTGTGGGCGTGTTGCGGTTTGTACCACGTTATTGTCAATGTTGATGTGCTCTGCATGTTATGTGTGTGTGCTGCATGTTGGAAGAATCACCCCTGAAGCTCTGATTGTGCTGTCCCTAATCCCTCTAATGCGGTGAGCCTTTGACTTCTATGCTTCTACAGTGCTGAGATGTTGTATACTTGGGTACACTGGTCTCTTGGTGGGAGTTGGGGGTCTGGGGCATGATTTATCTGCAGATGTGTTGTTGACGTCATGGGTGGTTTGTGCAGCTGGATGTGTCAGAATGTGACCTGCTCCTTTACGGATGTGGTCCACACTCAGCCACCTCAGTGTTGTGGCGTGCAACATTTCATGATATATTGAATGCAGCCATGCTATTTGTCATGCAGTGTCACTTGCATTGTCAGTGTGGCTCACAGAGCCGCTGCTTTGTTGGATTCAGCACATGTGCATGGGTTGCTTGTGGGATTGGTGATAGGGAGGGGGGCCCCTTTGTGCCCATAGTGGATGGGGGCCAACTTGCTGTTTCAAGTGTGCTGCAGTGTGCCAAGAGGATCAGAGACATGCTCCAAAGTCATTGTGGGTGTGCAGTGTGCTCTAGTTAATTGTGAATGTGTGCTATTGTGCCCATCTCCCCCCGCACCCCCCAGTCCCTGGTTGGTACTCACCATTTTGCTGTTGTGTCAGGTCATGTTGAGCAGTGTCTGGTCCCCCGACTCTTTCCACCGCCTTCACACTGATGACTGTGGACACCATTTTCTCCATCTCATCCAGCTCCTCCTGTGGCGCTGGACTCCCACCTCCAGTCGGCATTGCTGCCTTCTGGTTGTTGGCAAGTGTCCGCTTGGTTTTGCACTTCACATCATTCCAGCGCCTCTTGACCTCTTCCATTGACCTCTTCAGCACTCCAACTGCATTCACCTTGTTCACGATGGACTGCCATATTAACCCTTTGCATGCTGATGACGCCCCCAGCCATCATGCACTACAGTGCTCGTGTGCTGATGACGGGTGGGGGCCGTCATGACCGCACCCGCGCTGAAATCTTCAGCACAGGAGCAGAATCGGCCCAGCATGGAAGGGGTTAACTTTTTGATATCAATGACACAGTGGAGGTGACAAACAGTAATTGATGGTGTTCTATCACCTCCCTTATCAGGATCCTGTTTTCCTGTGGACTGAACTGCGTCTTCCTCTTCTTCTTGTTCTTGCCCTTCCCTGAGCCTGAGGTCCCAGGCTGGTCCTCTGGGGGGGCTTGTGGGGTTCTGGTTGTTCTCTGTACTTGCTCCAGCTCCCTCCTTTGTCCTTTTCAGTTTTTTTGCTTTTGTTTGGTTTTTTTTCTACTTTTATAGTGATTTTTCCCGCCTGATATGTGTGAATTGCAGGCCTGGCGCAGCTTAGCACTGATTTTGTTATCACGGTTGGGCTCATCGCAACTTTTTTCACGTTGGGTTTTAGAGTTTAATCACCGTACCGGTGACTTTATTGCGGACATTTCCTGCGTTATGGGGATGCTATTGCATGTTACCGCTGTGTTATGAATAGGACGTTAACACGCCGTTATTTTCCTGCGATGGACTGTGATGTGAAGAGCTGCGTTAAGCTAATTTTGCCATAATTATCACACGTTCTTGAGAATATCCCCCTATATCTGGGACAAATTATTGGAATGAATTGGCAAAGTACCCAAATTTCTGACATGTTTAGCATTCATTTGAATCAAAGTTACGTTTGAAATATCCCAGAGGTTAACATTGTATACTTTCTGGGATGGAGTAATGGTAGTTCCGTATTCTTTAGGATAAAATTATATGAGGCATGTCCTGGACACCTCCTTTGGATCGGGAAAGTTGCCTGAGGGGTGGAAACAGGCGGTGGTGCTCCCGCTCCGGAAGAAACCCCACATAGGTTTCGAGGTATTAGAAAATCTGAGGCCCATCTCACTCCTGCCTTTTCTGTCCAAAGTGGCGGAAAAGGTGGTTAATACCCAAATTATGAAGCATGTGGAAGAGACGGGATTGCTCCACGCGACGCAGTTTGGCTTTAGGCCACGCCACTCTACTGAGTCCGCCCTCCTTATGGCTACGGAACATCTGAGAGAGGGTGTGGATGCCGGCCAAACTATGGCTCTGATCCTGTTGGACCTCAGCGCGGCGTTCGACACTGTAGCACACAACATCTTGCTACAGTGTCTGAACAGAGGCGGCATTTCTGGCACCGCGCTGAGATGGATCCAGGACTTCCTCAAGGGGAGAAGCTTCCGAGTAAGGCAAGGAGACTGCTATTCCAAGGGGGTCCCCCTGGGCCAAGGCGTGCCTCAGGGCTCGTCATTGAGCCCGACCCTCTTTAATATGTATGTCGCGCCTGTTGCTTCGATTGTGGAGAGCCATGGGCTCCAATTGATTTCGTATGCCGACGATACGCAGCTGGTGATCTCCCTATCGCACGCGCCCTGTCTTGCTGCCGATGGCTTCCGGTCGTGCATGAAAGAGCTTGCCGAGTGGATGGCTATCAACTGCTTGAAGCTTAATGGCGGCAAGACAGAGGTGCTGGTGGTGGGGAGAGCCCAGTCCGCTTGGTCGTCGGCATGGTGGCCACCCTGTCTAGGACCAACTCCAACCCCATGCCAAGAAGCACAAAACTTTGGGGTTTGGTTTGATGTGGGCCTTACTTTCGGCCCCCAGATCAACCGGGTGGTTGGAGTGTGTTTCGGGATTTTGAAGAAACTGAGAAAGGTCCTGGACTTACTCCCGATTGGTGCCCGTCAAACCCTGGTTCATGCTCTGATGACAGCTAGGTCGGACTACGGGAACCTGCTGTACCTGGGGGCTCCAGAGAAAAGCATGGCACGCCTGCAAGTGCTGCAGAATGCGGCAGCCCGTCTGATTCTCAGGCTGCCCAGAAGGGCGCCTTCTAAGGCGGCCCTCCAGAAGTTACACTGGCTCCCTGTGAGGAGAAGAGTGGAATACAAAGCCCTCTGCACCTGTCACCGAATTTTGAATGGCAGGGCACCTGACCCGCTGAATAAACTGATTGAAGTGTATCAACCTGCACGAGCACTCAGATCCGCAGGGGGCGGTCTTCTGAGGATCCCCAGAGTTAAGAGAGCCCGTATGGGTGGTAGGTCCTTTAGATGCCTAGCGGCAAATAATTGGAATAAACTACCAGCGGACCTGCGCCTGGAACCGGAGGAAACGAGGTTCCGAGCGAAACTAAAAACATTCCTTTATACCAAATAATTGTTTGCTCAGTTTTTGTGTTCCCTGCCCGCTGCCTCTCCCACTTTTTAGCGCGTGGACACGCCGGTGTGCGTAACGCAGCGCTTTACAAATGTCCCTAATAATAATAATAATAAAAGAGCGAACTATTTAAGAGAAAGAGTTCTTTGGATGAATTTCATTCTTGACCCACTAATCTTTGAATACCAAATTCCCTTTCCAAATTATTTATGGTCTAATGTTAGACATGCAGATCCTGTTTATAAATAACAGCTTATTATAAAGTCATTTTCATTTCAGAAGCGTACGTTCTTGTGGGAGGCCAGCACTGGTCTCAGGATGACGCTGATCACTTTGGGGAAGTGAGTGGGGCAGAATTCTGCTCTAGATCAGAGGTCTATGCATATAACAGTAGTTTTATGAAAGATTTACAACATGGCTGTTGTAAAGTAGGCCTTCAAACAGAAGGTAATGTATCTCAGCATACAAGTTCTTGGGTGACATGCAGCAGGAAAAGAAGCAATCAGGGTCTTTCGACTTCCCTACCAGTTTGTAACTATTCTCTTTGATGATCATGTCGTGAAACTGCTGACCAGTGCTATCTCATTCTCTGTGCTACTCTAAATGACTCTTTGCTGCACTCCCCAAAATTGCATGGCCTAGAGAGTTGTTTAGGATCCATACTTCTTCTCTTATATTGTTCATACCAAGAGAGAAAAAAAGAAACATATTGCTCCATTCCCTGTAATCAGAAGAATGGCTATATGTCTCTCTGCTACAACATCTTCTGAGCTGCAAAGGAGAAGAGACTGTCTTCTTATACATGTTGAGCCTTTGGTCAATCCTTTCTACATTTAAATGAGAAGTAAGTGCACAAGACTTCTCAAACTGTTGGCCCCGGGAAGGGAGCACAACTCCTTTTTGTTTACCATGTATTCTAAAAAAGATGGTGACTCCTTCTGCTCCTCTGACTCGCGTGTAGCGATTAAGAGATGGATTGTCAGCTTTCCAGGGGAACTTGCATACTGTAATTCTTCTTGTTTGTGAAAAAATAATGCCTCTTTGGCACGTGTTCTTTGTGTATGGAATGTTTTAGCAACTCTTCTTTCTGACGTCTGATGAAAACCTAACTAAGCAAGTGAAGCATCTGACCTACAGCATCCTTGCTCCATTTGCAATGAGGGGTAGATGTTTCTCTTGTCCACCTTTTTCTGAAAGACAAGGTGCTGACTATTGTATTTCCACTCAATATATGTGGAAAAAAATACTTGGCTGCTCCCCCCTGTTGCGGAAGCAAAATGGCTCTCTAATTCTTTACTAACATGAACTATTATTATGGAGTTCCTTTCTAGAGTTGTAGAGACTATTGGAAGATTGTCTTTGGCGTTAAGGCCTGAGTATTAAGAATTATATTATGGGGCGATCGGGATGGCTGCATAACCGCATGGCTCCGTGAGCCCTCTCGCCCGCACATATATCCTGGCGATAAACCTGAGCAATTTTTGCTAAATTAAGTAGGTGAAGGGAAGCGTTCACTTACCATCTGCTTTTGAGGCTCCGCCGTGCAGTAGACCCGAATAACTGTCTCCGTCTCTTTGGCGGCCTTCGAGGTGCTGCGGCCGGGATCTCGAGTGAGGGGAGTGTCCGGCTGTGATTGCAACGCCAGCGGCCTCTGGTCGCGATGGGAAGCCGGTCAGAGAGAACCTGAGATCTGCGAGCCGGAAGAGATGATACCAACCCACCCCCAATAGTGGGCTGCCCTGCGGGAGGTGCGACATAGCCGGGACGGTGAGAGTCCATGATGCCCAGTTCCCCTTCGGTGTGATACCCGGTTATGTTAACAGCCCTCCCTGGAAACCGGTGGGTGACTCCCGGCAGCAGGGAGATTGTTTAGCCTTTCGGTGACTCTCCTTTCTGCTGCCTGCCCTGACTATTGAGATCCCGCTGTGAATCCTGCTGACCCCGGGGGTCGGGCCCGCTCCTGAGGTGCGGTGGAGGGGAAGAGAACGTGCCGGCTGAAATGGCGGATGGTGCTTTCCCGTGCACCCCTCGCCCGGGCAGTGAAACCGGTACGCAAGAGAACCCCGGGGTCTGGCTATGTGAGAAACCGCCCACGCCCAAACATATATTGGCTGCACTAACAACCCTGCAGACAGCCCTGATCCAGGAGGCCCACGATTTGGGACAAGGGATGGCCGCCATTGTTGTTTCGCCATCTTGTAACGGCATGGATCGCTCTCAAGGAGGCGCCGCTGTGTCTGCCTCTGCTCCTTCGACGAATTCCCCGGATGAGTCTACATTCTTAGAGGCTCGGATAGATTTGGTTCCTGAGCCTACTGTGGATGCATCTGTGGCGCATGTTATTGTCTCACCGGGGCCTTTCTCTGATCGGCGAGTGGAGGAACAGCATCGATACACGGCTTGGGCGGCCCCGTTGGGGTTTTGGCGCCTCCCGCTTCGTGTGTTTCCCTTTCCGTGTCTGGCGGGACTGTGTTCGGACTCGAGACTGTTGGCGGTGTTGACATTGTTCCACTCAGACTTCCGCCATGCATCATCGGCGAAATTTCGATGGCTGGGGTCCTGTGGAGCGGCGACACTGCCTTATCCTCCCGGTGTAATCGGACCCTTTGTGCTACTTTGTATCCCGTTTGAGGGATGGTTCAACGTTGGTACTATTGACAAACGTGGCCAGGGGTGACTTCGTTTGGAACTTGGAGGGACTCATGGCTGGTTGATGGTGATTTGAGGGGCGCTTAGCGGGGCTGTCATTGATTGCGTTCTACGTGATTGTTGCTACCTGTACTTCTTTTACCATTACTGTTTATACGATTTTTGCATGCGGAGGTGGGAGGGGCCGGATGACCGGATCGAGGGCCCTTCCCCTGTATTTTTTCTCTTCTTTTTCTCTTTTTTCTTCTCTATATTTCGGGTTTCTTATTTAGGGCGGCAGGCACGCTCCTGGGGGGGTAGGCCGTAGCCTTTTGCAGGGGTGCAGGGTTGAGGGTTGGGGGATGGGTTTGTTATTTTGTTCTATCTTGTTTCTATGGCCCTTTGCCCTTTTCCTTTTTCAATGTCGTCGTCTTCCATGTCTCCCATATTGTGTTTCGCCTTGAGGGGTGGGGCTAGTTCGCCATGCTTGCTTGGTGTCTATTGCATCTATCCTGATTCATATACCCCCTCCCCCATCCTTTTCATCTATGTACATCACTGGCGTAAACTCCCTGCTTTAGTTAGCTGTATTAGGGGTGTGTGTGATTATGCGACATTGATTCTTATTTTATTTTTCGTTATTATAAAATGAACCGTCTCAGATCCTTATTCTCGCATGGTACTTTAACTGTATGGTATATCCTGGATGCTTCTCAGCTCTTGACCTCCGGACCGCTATATGTTTTTCTAATACATTACCCTTTTTTTTTAATCGATTTGAATAGCGGCCGGCCGGACTGGTTGTGGGCCCGTGTTTGTATCTCCGTCTCATGTCAATAAAGGTTCTTTAAAAAAAATAAAAAAAAAAGAATTATATTATGCTAAAAATCAGATTTCATGTGTTTTGAGTTGACTGGTTGACATACTGTTCATTATTAAGAGCAAAGAGGGAACGTGGGAATGATCCAACAAATATAACAGGATCAGCTCTTTAATAATAAGCAAATAACTCTAGGGGAAATAATTATGTCAAGTGTAGAATGCATAATGTTGGTCAGTAAACTTCCTCGATGAATGAGATCATTGTTATTTAAAAAGGAGATGAGTACAATCAGTACAGAATTACTGAAATAACCCCAAAGCAAGTTGACTTTCTCAAAGAAGATATGCATGTCAACATTGATAAGTTGATTTATGAAACATAGAATGCACATGTTGCATTGTTTAAAGGCAGCATTTGTAAAGTAATTGTTACCAGGTTGGAGAAGCTAAAATCTACAAAAGAAATTCAGATATCAAAAAGAGGGTCTGATTCATTAGGATGGTATTTGCAGTAAGTAGAGTCACTATGCATTACAATACCTCCAGCCTTCAACTCTTAATTATTAATGGCAATAAATGATTTTAAACAACTGTGAGGTGTCTGTAAGAGGTGTTGTTAAATTATGCTTCTATCAGTATTAGGATGAAGTTCAAGATTAACAAATGAGTCAGAAATTTCTCAGTGCTTTGCTGTATATCCATCTTTGAGTAGGAGAAAGCAAAAGAAAAAGTTTACTGCCTTATTAAAATCGGTAGAAGCGGAGTCAAAGATAATATGTTATGGGTTATTAAGTACTGCCAATGAATATCATAATGCATTACATTGTATTGTTAGCCAGGCATGATTACACAATGTAATTTTATACAAGAGCTAATACCTGAAGTTAGCCTGATCCCATGGGATGGACTAGGATCTCCAAATAAAGCAGCCTTAATGAAAAAAGCGGGCCAGGTGCAAATTCACTGAGAAAACTACAAATGATGTCCCACGTCTTAAATTTGTAGAGTTTCATAGTGCTCCAAACACTCCAAACATTGGTCCTTTGCCTGTGGTTTCTCAAAACACTTACCATGTTGGACGTTCTTTCAGGATCTTCATGTGAGGAAGCGATCTAATGTATAGACTATCTTAAATTACGTTGTTTGAGAAAGTGGCTCTTTTTCGGTGGGTTGCTACTATGACTTTGACTCATAGTTTGAAGTTTAATTTGTGGGGCATTTGATCTACTAAATCAGAAAAACTGATAGTTTGCTGACTTTACTCTCTTCAACAAAGATTCCTGCCATCAGACTAAGTTATAACCACTCACAATGGCAAAACTACTTGAGGTGCCCTCATAATAGCATCATGAAGAGATGTATGAGTGTAGGGCTGAGGCACAGACAATGCAGGAACACATTGTTTCAAATGCATGACAAATTAAAAATGTTGCAGGTTCCTTTGCAGGCACTATAATGTGGAAACCCTATATTTGTTTTCCTTTCCTACCAAGCCAGTAGGAGCATATATAAAAAGGTAGTAATGGTAATAAAGGATCGCACATCCAATTAGAAGAAAATTAAATGTGGGTATTTGGGTATAAGCCTCAATGTAAATGAGAGTACTATGCTGCTAGCATATATAGGACAAAATGATTTCACTGTATGGCTACTTTAAAAAGGTCGACGTTTCGATCCCGTGCTCTAAAATACATTGGGATCATCATCAGGACTGTACACATTTGTAATGCCTGGGTGAAACAAAATGCCGCCTAAGAGTTCAGTATCCCAATATATGACGGTGCGGTTTCACTATCCAGTTGCTGCCAGGGATAGCCCGCACTATACCATGGACATCGCTCCCCCTTGCTGCGGATCCAACTTTAACCAAGGACCGCTAAGTGCTACCCGGGATGACTCTATCCTAATAGCTCCCCGCACGACTCCGCACCAAACAATGTGCAAACCGGCATCTGTTGCACAAGTTGGTCATTAAACCAACCTCTGAACCTCGGAGCGATCTCGCACCCCATTCAGTTGATTTGCACCGCCATATATTGGGATACTGAACTCTTAGGCGGTGAGATGGAAACTGGCTGCCTCTCCCAGACATTACGTGAGGCCACAATCATCACCATACTGAAACCGGGCAAAGACCCGACCAATCCTGATTCGTACCGACCACTGTCATTAATAAATTTAGACGCTTAAATATTTGCCAAACTCATAGCAAACAGACTTCAACCCATGTTACCTCAGATAGCGCTTCCTGACTAATCAGGCTTTATACCAGGACGATCTACTGCACAGAACCTGAGAGCGCTGTTTGGCATGCTGCACTATCTGGCCCCCCATGTGCAAGCCGTGGCAGCCCTGCTGGATGCCACACAAGCGTTTGATTCATTGGAATGGAAATTTCTCTTCACTATCCTACACCGCATGGGTGTTAGCCCTATATTCATTAGGCAGATGCAAATACTATATACAAACCCGGATTAGAGTAAACGGCCAAATATCTGATCCTTTTACTATCACGAGAGGGACAAGGCAGGGCTGCCCGCTGTCGCTGTTGCTGTTTGCCATAGCCACTGAGCCGTTGGCAGCTAAGCTTCGGCAGCACCATACACAGCGGAGCATAGGGTTTACGACTAGGGGACTCAGTTTCAATGTACGCAGATGATATGACGATGTACTTGATTAATCCTGGAGACAACTTTGATGTGGTAATGAGGGAACTGGTGAGATATGGGGGTCTAGCTGGGATACAGATAAATTGGTCTAAGTCTGTACTCGTGCCACTAACTGATGAGACTATTCTTTTTGACACGGAATTTCCGATTCAATGGGCGGAAGAGGCAACGAGATATTTGGGGTTCTGGATAAGCAGATCCTTGCACAAATTGTGGCTAGCAAATTATGGCCGAGTCATGGACTGGCTGGAGAGCAAGGTACAAAGATGGAAAGGCCTGCCGCTCTCATTGATGGGGCGAATAGCTATCGCAAAAATGGTGATACTACCCAAATGACTTTATTTATTTGTAAATATACCCATGCCACTCACCACGCAATTTTTTAAACAATTAAAATCTGCAGTGCTAGAATTACTATGGGCAGGAAAACAACCCAGGGTGTATGGAAGGTACTGACATTACCATTTGTAAAGGGAGGGCTAGGCGCGCCGGACTTTGAATTATACGCCTATAGTGCTCAAGCACAATTTCTTCATTTTTGGCATCACCCCACGCCATTTCAGCCCCATGTGGCGATAGAAATAGATAGGACAGCACCCTTACTACTGAATACGGCGGTATATGCTCCATACAAATGGCCTCATGAAGAAACAGACACAGTGGAGACAATGAGGTGGGCGTGGAGAGGTAGAGCTAAAAGAGCACATCTAGATGTATTATAAGCACCGTCTATGCCCATAGGAGGTAACCCATTGATAGGGCCCTTAATGGGCAAAGCTATGTCTGAGAACGGGAACGCATAAACTAGAGAAAGGAAGCGATCTATACCCAAATGGAGAATTTCTATCTTTGTCACAAATGTGTGGAGAACACACACCACTGCCTCTGATATGTTGTTATATTATCAGATCAGAGCAGCGTGTAGGGGCAGATTTCCTAGGTTCCCTGCTGAACCCCCCGCCTTGTCAGCCTTGGAGAATGTATTAGTTAACCCGTTGGCTCGTAAATTAATTACACGCATATACAGCACGACACAGATAGACTACCCCATAGTGAAAACATCATCTAGGGAGGACTGGGAAAGAGAAGCTGACCTGACTATAACGGAGGAACAATGGCAATTCTGTTGTTCTCAGATGGAACAGCTATCGCCGAACTATAGGCTACGTTTGATTCATTTTAATTTTCTACACAGATTGTACCGCACACCGACACAGCTACACCGCATGGGGCTGCAGCTAGATTCCAATTGTTGGAGATGTGGGGCGCAGGACGCTACATTTGTTCACCTTGCATGGGCCTGTGGGACAATAGCAGCATACTGGACTGACATAGTTAAGCACATAGGCAATATAGCGCAAATAGTTATGCCAGAAACACCATTGGTAGTACTACTGGGATATGTTAGGGACATACCGAAAGGGAATCGTAAGCTAGTGGCAATGTTACAGTTAATGGCAAAACGACAGATAGCCATACATTGGAAGAAACCAGCGCCTCCCACGGTTGCTGGATGGATTAAAGCAGTCATTTACTGTAGAGATCAATTCTCCAACTTTTGGGAATTGATGCCAAATAGCTCCCGTCCGACTGACATTTGGGAACCCTTCACGAGCTGGCTGAGGAAAGGCTAGGGGGACGTATGAATGGGGAGCACACGTGAGGCAAGACATGTGAGGATCACAGTTTGGTCGGTTGACGTTGGGAACAGAGTGTCTGCGCAAATGACGTATATTCAGGTCTGACGCCAAAATGTGCCAATTACACATATTCTACTGATATATCTCGTAACAATATAGCAGGAGAGGATGTCTTGAGATGACTATTTCTATCTGGATGGTGGTTGGGGGGAGGGGATGGCTTATTTACTTAATTTTTTGTCATTATTGCAGTATAGTTAATATTGCTCGTATTGCTGAGTTCTTTTGCTAATAGATATGCCAACTGGATGTGTTAGCATGCCTGCCTGAAGGGTTGTTGGTCAAAACAGCTCTGTAACAATACATAATTCCGCGCAGGCCGCCGGCCTCCGGGATGTGGCACAAAGGGCTGTGTACAACTCAGCATACAAAATAAAGCCTGTAAAATAAAAAAAATAAAAAAATATATAAAAATTAGTTTGTCGAATTCTGTGCTCGTTTGGGACATAATGCGTTGCCAGGCCAGATCACGATGCAACATAAATGACAAAAATTCAAAACATTGTCTATTCCACTAATGCTAATATGAACTAAATACCCTCTTGTATTACTAGAATTATATCATTTTGAGTGGCCTTATTTGTTGTATCGAAGCTGCAGCGCTTTTCCTACACACTGCAGTTACATTATCTGGTTCAAAGATTTATTTTGAATCGACCCTGCAGAATGTAGTCAAATAGAAATTAAGAAGTCTCCTTCCTTCTTTTAGGACACACCTTGAATATTTAATCTACCCCATTGATGAAAGTGACATTATTAAAAAATGTACTACTGTGATTATCACATTCATTATACATTTATAATATCAGTGCAACTTTGGTGACTTGCTGATCCTTCTCTTAACCAAGAGACAACTGATACATCAAAGTTACTTGTTGACTCACCAACTAGTAAGCCAAAGATAATATGCTTTTTATTTAAATAAAACTAGATGAAGCGTGTATTATTTCTCACTTTAAATTTCTACGTTCTTCTACATATTAACAAACTCTATTTCTTTGACGGTATCTTCAACAAATACATTTGCTTAATGTTACCCAACTAGTTAACAGGTGATTTTGTTCTATCCGCTCAACTTTTGGAGAAGATGTCTGTCTCTCCACTTTGGGTGTGTATCTTTAAATGTAGTTTCTATTAGTTATGACTTTTTACACCTTTTTTTCAAATAATGTTTTTAGGGGTTCTTGGATCTTCACACAACCATACAGTCCTGAAGATGGTCTCTCGGGTATAGAACAACAGAGACTGAAACGTCAACGCTTAACCCAACTTTCCTTTTAGTTATTATTAAGTTTATGTTTTAAGTCTAGTTGATATGTAATAGACAGACTTAATGCTACATTTTGGGATGTGGGATTACATACATTAATAATTAGAATGCCAATATAGAGAGTGATTACTGTGTCAGTTATCAATGTATGTGGAGATTTTTTTGTAAACCCCTATTTTCATGATTCTGATTTTCAATATAAATTTGATATAAAGACATACACCCTCGAGCTCAAATGTATTTTCCTTAAAGGATAAATATATAACTTGCAATTAGATTATGATGTAATGTTTAGACATCATCTATGATTGGTATATTGGTTTAAACATATCCATGAATTCAAATCCCTTGTTGGCACCATTAGCTATTTGTTTTTTAATACCCAAGCACACAAGGGAAGATTGGGTTGCCCTTATATGTTTAACTTTTAGAAAGAGGGCATTGTTCTGCTCTTAGCCTTGTGTACCTTCAGCCTGTTTGTAACACACATCTGAGGTGGGTGACAGCTGGACTTTGTGCATTCCCTCTAGACAGCCACACACAAAGGGAGCTTAGGTGTGACTGAATTGCCATTTATATCCTGATGGGCCATTCTGGGCAGGATGGGAGGAGGAGCAGACACACCTGAATAAGTGGTGTCCTATCTCCCACACAAAGGGCTGCATACTCCCATGTAGTGAGTCTTCAGCCAGGGCTGGGAGAGAGGACCTCTGTCCACTTCAAAGCCCCTCATTGAAGTCACCTTCATTTAAAAGGCACAACCGGGGAAAGGTAGTGGGTCTGTGATCCACCAAAGCAGCCACTATAGGACCTGTGAAGAAACTCTGCCAAGATGAAGGACTGCTGTACTACTACAAGGACTGCTGGACTGCTGCTCTGGAAGAACTGCTTTTCTGGTGTGAAGCCCTGCTGACTTCTACCATCTGCCCGGCGGAGGAAGCACTGGACTAACTTCCCTGAAACTAGAGTAATCTCCAAGGGCATGCTGGCTTGCCTACTGTTTTAAGACTCAGGGATCTCAAAGGCTTACCCCATGTTCCTGTGCCTGTTCCTTTGGAAATGCATCCAGGTGCTTGCTCCAATGGTGCTAATGCATCCTCTGCAGCATGAGCAGAATCCCCTCATCACCACTGTTGCAGGAGCAGAACTGGTGCACTGCACTAGGGACCAGCACATCACCACTGGAACTAATGCATTGCCTCTGCTGCAGTGAGAGATGATCAATGCATCCCCACAACTGCATGGAAAATCGGCTTTGGAGAATTGGCTTTGGAACCGTTGCATCTCAGACTCAGTGCTTTGTCTTTGGAACCGGTGCATCGCCATTGTTGCAGTAGATCGACACATCATCTCGACTGCAGGATTGACATTGACGTATCGTATGTTGGGACCAGGATCAAGATACTTTTGCTCAGCGGGCCTTCCGTGACTCTTGTAGCCAGCTGGCACTCCATCACCGTTGGTCTGAACTCCTGAATTTGCCCAGTCCAGCACAACCAGTTAACGTCAATGGTGCTTAATGCTTCTAAGCGCTCATTTTTTACTTTTACTCTTTAAAATGTATATTTTTACTTATACTTATTGGACTTTTGTAATTTTGGTCTTGTTTTATTTTTAAAATCATAATCTATTTTTCTAAACTAGTGTGAAGTCTTTCTTGTGGTGTTTTGACTGTGTTACTGTTTGACGTGTTGCCCAAATACTTTACAAATTGTCTGTTAAGTTGAACCAGCATGCTCTGTGACAATCTACCAGAAGGTGAGCACAGATTAATTTATGGTTTGTATCTGGCCTACTGAGTAGGACTGTGGCTCTGCTTCGACAGGATGAATATTTCTGCCAACCAGAAACCCAATTTCTTACACCCACAGCCTTGAATTTTCTCCATATCTGTTTCATCCCTGCCTGTCAACCAAGGCATCCTTTGTATATTTTCACTAGTACCCACAGATTAATCAAGTGTCTCATTTCAAATGTGCAGCTATTTTTATTTCCATCATTCAGTTTTAAGTGATTGCTATTGTGCTACATCTATCATTTTGATCTTCAGCTCTCTGGGAATAGCTACCAGCTGGACAAGAAGCTTGGTAAATTTAAGAATTCAGGGCCAGATGTACAAAAGATTTGCAACTCAAAAATGGTTGCAAACTTGTTTGTGAATGTAAAATGGCTGTTCGCCATGTACGAAAGCCATTCACAAACCAAAATTAGCCTTGCAAACGATTTGGGAGTCACATATTTTGGAGTATGGAACTAGCGAGCCGGCATTAGGAAATAGCTAATACTGACTGGCAAATGGGATGTGTGAGTGGGCCGCAAATAGCGATTAGTCCCTATATGGTCCATTTGCACATGCAATTTACCAGTAATTCAAACCAGTTGGAAAAAAGGTGCAACCTATAAAAGCTGGCCCAGAATGCAGGATGGATGTCAACAATGACAGCCCTGTATGTGATAGCAAGGAGGATGAGCATACTGGCTCCTCAGCAGGACAGGAGGCAGAGACAAAAACGGATATTCCAAGTCAGGCTGACTTTTTTTGACCAAACAAAGGAAGAGATATATGATAAATACAGGCTAATTAGCTCTGGCATTTTGGAGTGAATTGCCCTCTTAAAGCCACACCTAGAAAACATTACTCTCTTCGCAGCAGCTCCATCCCCACCCATATCCAGGTGTTGTGCTCATTACACCTATTAGCCACTGATAGTTATCAGGATGTCGTAACTGTTGCAGGTGGGGTGTCACAAAGTGTGTGTTCATATTTCTCCTACTTTTCCCTCAATGCCATGATTCTTACTATCCACCACCATATATACATGCCTAAGAATGATGAGGAAATGCGTATTACCAAATTGAAATTTTACTGGATTGCAAAATCCCCCCCCCCCCCAAGTGCTCACATGTCCCGCATCCCATCTTGACTACCTTTTTAGGAATAAAAAAACATACATTTCCTTAATATACAAGTGGTTTGCAAATCCCACAACTTAAACACTGACATTGTATCACAATATTCAGGGGATACACATGACTCCTACATGTTCAGGCACAGTGGAATATTCAGACTACTGGAAAGTGGGGAGTTTCATTATGGATACTTATTAGCTACTGACATATAATGTACATGCTGTCATGTAAGTGCCTAATCTGCACAAACTGTATATTGACTCTCATTTAAATATGTGTTTCAGGTGACAGTGCATATGCCCTATGTCCCTGGATCCTCGCAACTTACCTTTCTCCCACCAACCAAAATGAAAGGCGAAACAGCACTGCACATCAATGCACCAGGATTGTGATTGAGTAGCCCTTTAGACTTTTGAAATTTCGCTTTTGCTGACTCCATAAGGGCGGAGGGAGGCCTTGCAATACAGAGCAGAAACGAAGGAGGATCCTTGTCCACCTTTTCTGCAGCCATCAGAGAACAGTGGGAGAGACCACATTGCTACCTATTACTTCACAGGGTAAGAAATTCTCAAATCCACAGTGCTGCTAATACCACCACACTTGATTGAATGCTCAAAATAAAGATATCTTTAATGGCAGGTTTTAACAAACAGTAGACAGACAAGCTGTAATTCTCAACAATTCTGACACCATGTGTCAACAGGTAGGTTAGTTACAGCATCAACAACAAAATGGGACCATATATCTCTACTCCTTCAGTGAGGCACCTCATTTATTGTCTAGGAATGCATCCAGTATGTGTAGTGCCACCATGTTGAGCTGCAAGAGTGCAACGGCTACTGCCTCACAGCACACATGCATCTGTGGCAGAGATACTGCTGACACTGGACATTTCACTGTCAGGAGCCTCTGCACCCAAACCACTAGCAATATAAGTATTAGACGTGGCCCTTTTAGCAGGTTTATCCCCAAACTTTTTGCCTATTGCCTCATATTTTTCTGAGCCTGTTTTTGTTGGCTATAGGATTCTGGACACTTTACCACTGCTTATTAGTGCTAAAGTGAATTTGCTCTCTGTGTAAATTTTGATTGGTTATCCATGATTGGCATATTTGATTTACTGGTAAGTCCCTAGTACAGTGCATGGTATGCGCCAGGGCCTATAAATCAAATGCTACTAGTGGGCTTGCAGCACTGGCTCTGCCACGCACATGAGTAACCCTGTAAATATGTCCCAGACCTACCACTGTATTGTCTGCGCGTGCAATTAACTGCCATGTTGACCTGGCATGTGCACCCACTTCTGAGGCTCAACCTTACTTTTTACATGTAATGCATCCCTCAGGTAGGCCCAGGTACCCCCAGGGGCAGGATACAGTGTATGTGAATGGTAGGACATGTACTGGTGTGTGTGACATATCCGGATAGTGAAATATTGCATATTTTGTTTTTCATTATTGAAATCATGTCTGTCCCATAGGCTTTCATTGGAGCTGCACTGTAATATTTTACATGTGTAGCCTGCTTGTGAAGAACTCTCCAGTGGCATGTGTGTGTGCTTGCCTCCTATTGGAGGTGTCAGGGAAATCAAAGACTTGATAGAAAAGATTGTTGCTAGATATGAAATAACCTGCCTGGGAGGATAGCTGAAGAGCTGTGTGAGGAGTGCTACCATTTATGTGAGTGGTGGGTTGCCCTACAGTTGCTAATTCTGTTTGTGGTGGAGGAAAATAACTGACTCTTTTTGTCCTGCTGTAGTATCCTGCTTGTGAAGAACTTTCCAAGGGGTTGTGTGTGCTTGCCTCCTGTTGGAAGTCTTAGGGAAATCAAAGACTTCATAGAAAAGATCCTTGTTGGATCTTAAATAACCTGCCTGGGAGGAGAGCTGGAGAAGCTGTGTGAGGAGCGCTGCCCCTGACTTGTTTGGGGTAGGACGACCTGCAGAGGTTGTTCCTGCCTTGAGTAGGAAAAGGACTGGACTGTCTGGTACCATTCTGGTTGCAAGGAAAGAGAGAAAATGCCTGGTGAGCATTGTATTTTCCACACTTGAGGGGAAGGAAGCTGCTCGGGGTGTCAGAAAGCTAGAGGTGAGTGCTTTTATTGGGTAACTCCCTTCCACTACAATAAGCCTGTGGGATGCGCTTCTAATCGTGCAGGTGGCAGCGCGAGAGGCATGGCATGTGCCGCAAGCTTCACCACAGGTTTGGGGCCTCAGGAGGGTAGAGTTTGAGCGTGAAGATGCTCTTCAGCCACCAGCGCAAGTGCACGCTCGGGTTGAGAAGCTGTGGAGTGAAGGAGTCACTTAGGTATCTCCCGATGTGGCTCCAGACTGAAAACATTTGTCTGGCAACCTGCTGAAGTGGAGTGTGGTCATGCCCACTGCTCTGGAGTATAAGGGCTCTGGCCCGGGAAGTCGCAGTAGGTGTTGGGCCACAGGAGAGGCGCACCTCATATCAGAGTTTAAAGATGCACCTCTGCTCCCGAAGCCCAATCCAATGAGTGAGAGGAGTGTGAGTGGCGTCGCCGTGAGGAGCTGTGCCAGAAGCTGCAAGGGCCATAGTGTTTGACCCCACAATGTTCCGAGGCAGCCTGGGGATTCCCGACTCACCTGAAGTGCGGGTGCGTTCCCCTACTACAGGCAGCTATAGGAGGCAAGACCGGGCGAGGTCTCCTCACCGGCTGGTGTTATTCTGCAGCATGTGACCCTAAACGCAAATGCAGGCAGCTGCCCCTCAGTATTGATACATACTTTGGCAGCATTTTGTTTCTTGTTGGACTTACAGGGGAAGACCTCGACGGAGGCCCCTGCTTAATTTTTACCGTACTAACTGTAGTAGGCATGCAGGTGCTCCTGTGTCCTACAGAGGGTGCTCTTATTAGTGCATAACATGTAACAGAGGTACAGGTGCTCTGAATCTATGTATTCCCTCGAATACTAGGTGACCTACCCTGTGCATATGATGGTAGTTAGTGAGATTTTTACTTCTGGTGAAACAGGAGAGTGACATTTTGTGATCCATGAACTTATTAAGACTTATGATGCTTCATGGGTTTTTCACAGGACGTGCACTAATATGGGTATTCCTGTATAGTGAAATGTTGTGATTCATATGTGACCTAACTGCTGCATTTTCATTTCTTGCAGTGACAAAATACCAAGTTACATTTTCAGGAACTGCATTTTCTGTATAGTGATGAGGGTTTATGACTTGTGCAACTTATAAGTATTTGCTTCATTACACCAAATGTAAAATTGTGGCAATTGCCTAGTTGACAAAGTGATTTATGATCTATGTATTGTTATGTCAATTGCCTAGTTGGCAAAAGGATGTATTTGATTGTGGTCTAATGTGTTTTTATGTCTAATGCAAAGGATATTTTATATAACCTTGTGTGGAGCCTCTTTTTATGGTGTGCCTAGTGTGTCACTGGTGTGTTTGTGTGTGTGTGTATTGCTCAAACGCTTTACACATTGCCTCTGGAAAAATCCTGACTGCTCCGCCAAGCTACCAAGAGGGTGAGCAGGGGTTATCTTGGGTATGTAACTCCCTTACCCTAACTAGAGTGGTGGGTTCTGAGAAAACACAAAGAGAGGGTTGAGGCAATAAGGCCCGCACCTGTCACTTCAAGTGGGTAGATAGTTTGGTGTTGGTGCATGAAAACCAGAAAGTGCACCCCTCTACACGTCCTATTCGGAATGATCCCAAAAACAAATGAAAGAGAATGGAATCAGCAAACATCAAGTTAAAATAGCTTTCTTAATTCAAATGAGATCGAATTGTCCATAACGACTTGAAGAAGAATGTCAGGTCCAGATTGATCTTTGTGGTTAGAATTATTTTCTTTATTGAAAAATGGATGAAATCTTTAAAATCCAATATTCACAAAATCCATTGTGCCATTTGGCCATTTAGAGTGGTGGGTTCTGCCTGGCTTAGGTATATGCCCTAGCCAACGAGAAACCCCATTTCTAACAATGTGCTGTCTAGATTGCCTCCACTGCAGCAGTGATCTGGCCAAGGCCCCTCAAGGCATCCCCACTGAAATGACCCATCACCACTTGTAATGTCACAGTACACTTGGATAGTGTAGTGGTGGCCTGTGCAAGTCTCCCAATTGCCCTTGTCATGGCATCCATTCGCACAATACTGCTCCTCTCAGTGCACCTTTGGGTGCTCCCATCCTCTGACATCTCAGTGCAGAGTTTTACTAGGGCACCCATAAATTGAGCCATTTTTGTGTCCATGTGGCCTTGATTGTCTGTCAATTGATTGGCCACTGTGCTGAACCCTACTGTTATTGTCAGGTGCATTGCCTGCAATTGGTGGTATACCATCCTCTTCTGTTGCTCCTGCAGGAGCTGAACCTGCTGCATTGATGCCTCAAGACCACCATACACCACCTGTTGTTCTGCAGTCACCTGAGATCCAGAAGCGTGAGATATGTGATGGCTGCAAGGGGCATGCAGAGTGGAGCGCTGCTGTCGGGACCTAATGACTGACACACTGCTGGAGAGGCCCTGAGATGTTATTGACAGACTCTTAAGCACTTCTGGTTTTTCTTCCTCCATCCGTGCCTGTTTCTCGCCCTCACCTGTTGGGCCTTCAATGTCTTCCACAAGTGCATCTAATTGGCTCCTAATTCTCATGGGTCATACAAATCTATTCTACACATTTCTGACACTGATTACACTGTTTTGTTTATGACTACAATTCCCAAAATGCACCATGTGGGATATTGTGGACATGGAATAATCCCATCCTGATATATCTGTTTAAGTTTGTTTTACATGTATGTGGATACCACGTGAAAGGCCGGAAATGTTGCCATAATTAAAGTTTAGCACTTACTTTGCGAGAGTACAGGTGCAGACTAGGCCCGGATGGAGTTCACGTAGTTCTGCTATTCGGAACTCCGCTAGGTGACCAAAAACTTCAGTGAATAAGGTCATGCCGTTTGAGCTGATTTTTAGTGTCTGGTGTTTGTTCCCGGCTGAAAAATAAGCATTAATGGCACCATGTACAGGACAAGAGGGTGCTGCTTTTTTCTGCTGCTCGAGTACATTTTCTACCTGAGCTGCAGCTGCCTCAATGCAAATGAATGCCTTCTCAACCCAAGTGGTCATGACCATCCACAACCGCCCGTATTGAGGTATCTCGCTGGAAGTTGGTCTAGCGTTAGATTCTCAACGCCCACCAACTTAAAGTTGCCAAGCACGAGCAAAGAAACTATTCTCAGAACTCGAAGTGTTGCACAGAGTGCAGAAATCTCTGTAAACTCAATAAACTGAGTGAAGTTCACTGCTAAGGCCTAGTGCAGATGTGTCCAGGTTGGCAATTCCTATGACAGCCTCTGGTTCCAGGGTGGTCTCCACCATTGTCTCCAGTGTCGTAGGTGGGGGTGCAGTGGAGGGTCCATCTACTGTGGCACGGGACTCACTCAGGCATGTGTTGACCTTTTCCTTTGTGCGGAAATGGAGGTCATTCCACCTCTTGCGAATCTCTTCAAAAGAGCTTTATGCCACTCCCACAGTATTAATCTTCTGCAGCATCCCCATCCATAGCTTGCGCATCTGTGTCTCTGGAACATTCACGGAGACCCAGTGATGGAAATGGCCCTTTTTGCAGGGTTATGCCCAAACTTTTTGCTTCTTCCTCGTATCTTTTCCTGACCTGTTTGTGTTGGTTTTAGGACTCTGGGCACTTTACAACTGCTAATCAGTGTAAAAGTGCATATGCTCTCTGTGTACATTGTGCTATGGATTGGTGTTTACATGAATGGATATTTGTTTTACTTGATAGTCCCTAGGAAAGTGCACTGAGTGTGCCAGGGCCTGTGAATCAAATGCTACTCATGGGCGTGCAGCACTGATTGTGCCACCCACGTGAGTAGCCCTGAAAAGGTACCTCAGACCGAATGTCTGACAAAATATCGACAGACAAAAAATCGATCTACAATAATATTGACACAGAAATATCGAAGACAAAAATATCGAAGTCCTATCTACATAAAGGTAAGTACAAAAATACATAGAGAAAAAATATCGTTGTCAAAAATATCGATGTTAAAAATATTGGTTTTTAAAACGTTTTAATAATAATGTAAAAATAAGTAAATAATAGATATAATTTAAAAAATATAGATATAAATATTAAAACATTAAAATAATAATAACTAATACATATACTATTAAAATTAATTAACCATCTACATATACATTATTAAATATACTTACTCCACATATTGCAACATTAAGGAAAGCGTTGGATAGTGTCAGGGAAAAAGTTACTATTCCCACTCCAGAGAGTGCAACAGTAGGGAAAGCGCTGGATAGCGCATGGGTAAAGATTACTATTCCCACTCCAGTGAGTGCAACAGTAGGGAAAGTGTTGGATAGCGAAGGGGTAAAAATTACTATTCCCACTCCAGTGAGTGCAACAGTAGGGAAAGTGTTGGATAGTGTAGGGGTTGAAATTACTATTCCAACTTCAGAAAGTGCATGAGTAGGGAAACGCGCTGGATGCGTACGGGTTAAAATTACTATTCCCACTCCAGTGAGTGCAACAGTAGGGAAAGTGTCGGATAGCGTAGGGGTAATAATTACTATTCCCACTCCACTCCTTTTGTAGTGCTCACGCTGTAAAAAGTTGGTTATGTGCAAATGCTTTACACATTGCCTCTAAGATAAGCCTGACTGCTCATGCCAAGCTACCAAGTGGGTGAGCAGGGGCTATTTTAGGAGTGTTACTCCCTTATCCTGACTAGAGTGGTGGTGTCTGCCTGGCTTTGGCACATGCCTTAGCCTGCCAAAAATCCCATTTCTAACACCCAGCTAAACAGGAGGTTGTGGTTGATGCAACACTCCTCAGTGAGAATGTCCAGTTCCTGCTCTGAAAGCTTTCATTTTCTCATCCTCCCCCTGCGTCCTTCCCCAGCTCCTGGCTGGCCTTTCCTTGTGTTGGGTGACTGGTGTTTGGGCGTCCTCAAATCACTGGCTGTGTTCTGCAGCTCTCCAGCCTCTCTCTCTGTCTCTCTTCTTGGCTGCTGAGATCCTGAACTTCCTGTTTCAGGTCTCATCTCCCTGAACCAGTAAGCAGAATCAGTATTTTTTTTAATGTGGTCGCTATTTGTGACTGCATTTGCAATTTGTGACAAAGAGGCTATTGCAAATTATGTTTTCCTATTTTGTGGTGTGACTTATTTCCGATCCGAAATTCTGTGACCAGCTAAACTGTGCATGCCCTTTAGTGATTTCCTAATTGTGAATCCCTAAAATTTACAACTGGGAAATCGATAAATGGATTTTTAGTACATCTGGCCCTTAGTCCCAGAATCACAAACCAGCAGCTGTAGATCTGTAATGACAGCATTCAGTTCATGTAGTCATGAATGATAGCTATGCAATTGAAGAGTGCTAGGAAAACAGCACAACAGTGTTAGAACAGCACAAATATTGCAGATCCCAGATGTCCTTACTTGCCTAGCTCTGACAAGCAAACTTGTTTGACAGAAAGGGCTTTGATGATGTAATCAGCCCCATGTACTTCTATTCATGTGGGTAGGGGATTTGCACTCATGAGCAATCTCAGGGCATCATCTGCCACAATTGTTGTGAGATTCCTAAATCCCCAGCTGTTTCACAGAAGAACTGAAAACCCAGAAATGTGACTGCAGACAAAAGTAAAGAAGATGGCGCAGCAGTAAGGCCCTTGAGAACCGGCAATGCTTCCAAGATGCCCTCAACCGATATCACCACCGCCTGAAGTAAACCAAGATCACCCTAACCACCCAAATCAAGTACAGCTCTATTAACAGTACGGAAGTCTTCAACATAGTCAAGGAATTCACCAACCCACTGGCAACTGAAAGCAACATCACACCATTGCAAGCTCTCTGCTACACCCTTCCATAATTTTTTCACCACAAAATCAACACAATAAAACAAGACTCCACACCACAACCCCCACTGAGGACAGCATCACCCATATCACGCAAGCCAACGTACACCCACACCAGCTCACCCAATGGAACATCCTATCTGAGAAGGAAACGGCGGCCATTGCGAGATCCATGCACTCCAGAGCTCCAGCAGACCCCTGCGAACTCAATACATTTAAATTCAGTGATCAACTGATCAGCAAAGAACTCAAACTCTTCTGTCACCATGGCCCACTTTGCCCAGTAATGGAAATATGCTGATGTAAAGCTGCTGCAGAAGACATCCATGGACCCACGGGAACATAAGAACTACCGACTTACCTCCCTGCTCCCTTTCCCAGCCAAGGTGATCGAGAAAATCATCAACGTCCAGCTCACTAGACATATGGAGATCCACAACCTTCTGGACCCCTCTCAATCAGGCTTCAGAGCTAACCACAGCACAGTGGCAGCCCTAGTCACAGCCATGGAGGACATCAGAATGCTGTTAGACCACAGAGAAATGGCAGCTCTCTTCCTCCTCGACCTCTCAGCAGACTTTGACACAGTGTCCGACCACAAACTGTTAAACAGACTCCACCAGATCAGAATCCAAGGGCCAGCATTCAAGTGGATTGCATCCTACCTCACTGGAAGAACGCAGACGGTCATCCTCACAACCTACCCCTCGATCCCTAGGAAACATCACCTGTGGTGCACCTCAAGGCTCATCAATTAGCCAAACCCTCCATATATGACACCCCTGGTAAACATCTTCAAGAGCCATGGACTCAACATCATCTCCGACAACAACGACACCCAACTCATCATTTCCCTGACCGATGACCCTTGATAAACAACAACTGTCTCAAACTTAATACCGACAAGTCAGGGGTACTCATCTTCGGGAAAGGAAAGGTCACCCTCTGGAACAATGCATGGTGCCCACCTGAGCTGGATCTCACCCCCAAACCAACCAAACACGCCCCTCAACCTCGGCATCATCCTCGAAAGCCAGGTATTCATGAAGAAGCAGGTTAGAGCTGTCTCCTCTACTTACTTTCTCACCCTCTGAATGCTCAGGAAGGTTTTCAGTGGCTCCCACCTAACACCAGGGGAACAGTCACACAAGAACTTGTCACCAGCATACTAGACTATGGCAACTCCCTCTATGTAGGAATAACAACCCAACTCATTACGAAACTCCAGATGATCCAGATCACAGCAGCCAGACTTATCCTGGACCTCCCTAGGAGGACCAACATCACCCGGCACCGCAAGAAACTCCACTGGCTACCAGTTGCTAAGTGATGCCGGTTCAAGCTGCTCACTCGGGCGTACAGGGCACTACAAAACGATGGACCGGCACATCCACCAGACGAACTGTGAAGGCTGCTCTTTCTCCCACCTGGCAGCTAGGGTCTGGAAGAACCTTCCCCTGCACCTCAGAGCCTCACTATCACTTCAGCAGTTCAGGAAGGACCTCAAGACCTGGATGTTCAACCAATAGAACAGGCATCTTCACCCAGTGCCTCGAGACCCTCACAGGTGATGCAGATGTGCTTTAAGAATCTTGATTGATTAATTGATTGATTGATTTATTGACTAGTTTATAATTGTGAATTTATAGACTGATTAACTGTGTTTGGAGATTGCTAGACTTTGCCCAAAATATTTCAAGACTAGAATTAGAATGCTAGCATCGGCCTTCAAGACCAGATGGCTCATAAACTAGCCTTCCCAGCATATGCACAGTCCCTGCTGCCCTACGGTAGCTGCTCAAGGCAACTTACTCAACAGTTTTTGTAACCTCACACTTCCCTCAGAAGGTAGAAGAACGGACTGGTGGCATAATTCTGCTATGCATTTAGGTAAACCATGTTTCAGCTACTTTGCTTATCATTCAAGCCCAACAGTGTTCACTTGCAATGGGAATGTTAAGAGACTAGAAAAAGCATTTCTTCAAAGATGGCTGAGTATGTCTTATATCAGAAATAACACAATGTGCGTTGTCTAAAGCTATATCAATGTCCCCACTTTGCACACTTTTCTTTTCCCATTTACCACCTGCTCAGAGCATTCAGTAATTGGGTGTGAGGGGCTTTTGCAAGTTGCAGGATAGGGGTCAGCAGGTGGAAAAGAGGTTAGCAGGGAGTCTAGGCTATGGCAAACTCAGGGGACCGTGGAGGTCTTTCCTGTCCTGCAGGACGCTTGCCCGACCTGCACATAATTATACTAGCTGGTACTTTTACCCGATAAAATGAAGCTGAATGTTCCTATACCTGGTAAACCCAGGTGCAGAAAAACTGGAGCACTTGTGATGAGACGGAGCAGTTTCCTACTGGGGACATTGCCCTACTCGACCTGTATCAAGGACTCCATCTTTGTACAGCTCATTCGCAGAGCTAGTTCTGATGATGATTTTAACTTAATATAAGGAATTTTCAGGGTGTTAATAAATCTGTGTGTTGATCCTCACAGTTTTCGTGATATGGTATTCCCTTGCTTACAACATAGGAACCAGGGAATTTTAGTCACTCTCTCTTTCTGTCTGCTTTTCTCTCTGTATCTCTCCTTCTCATTCTCTTTCTCTCTTTTCATCTCTCTCTGCTGCCTCTTTCTCTTTTTAGACAGAGTAGGAGACAAACATGTCATAGAGCTAATGCAGGCACACCCTAAGTACATGAGATCATGGACATCCACTACTGCTCAACACGAGGCTACCCAGAAAGTAAAAGGATTCAGGCCTGCTTTGCAAAGCCAACCAACAAGAAGCGTATGGTTCACCAAAGAAAGCTGGCACAAAAAAATGCCACCACTTAAGACTACAGAATGTTGTACATTAGATCTCACCACCGACATTCAGAGACATAAATACAAGATATTTTGGCAGATGTGTTTGTATATCTCTTGCTCTAAATTTAGGACTAATTTGTGATTATCACAACCAGCAGCATCGCCTAGTATGATGTGAAAATCCATTCGAAGTACCTGATTTAGAGTTGGGTGGTAACGGAAGATCATGAGATTTGTGGAAAAAGTGGAAACTCCTCTGGAGGAGTTACTACCATGACTGGGTTCATATCAAGGGGTAAATTCAACCAATGTGCTTCCAGTAGAGAAAACAACAGTGGGACCTCACGGCTCTCTTCACAAACTGGAGGATTTTACATTACACTTTAAAACAGGCCCTTTGGCTTGACATAAACGATTCTACATAATTCTAATTTACTGGTGTTTTGCTTTCCAGCTTGAGAGCTGAAAATAAAGTGAAGCTGAGGTTCAGTCCTAGACTATAGTTGATTCAGGGTAACTTTGGAACAAGCATAAACGGGGATATAGAGTGCAGTTCGTCACAGAGCAATCCACGAGCAAACAAGCACCGGAAAAACCAATAAGTTTGGCTTTCATTTTTAGTTCTGACTAAAACATTACAGAAAAGCCTGCTGCAGAAAAAAAAGTGAAACAAAATCATAATATAATCTGTGATGAGTCAGTGTACTTTTGAGATGTAAAATGCAATGCAATGCAATCACTCCACCGGAGACCGAGTGATGCACAAACTTGCAAATAGCATGAGGGAGACAGTAAAATTCATGTAGGTGCAGCCAAAAGGGGCTCTGTATGTTTTAAAGACTTCGTAACAACAGGACTCGAAGGCAGCTGCACTGTCAAACTAAAAAAAGTGGTGTTTATGAGTGAATGATGCAGTGAGTGTGCCAATGAAAGTAGGGGGGTGGAGGGGCAACTGCAAGCGATGCACATAATCTCTACCGATATATGCATAGAGAGTAAATTAACTGCTAATTTAGGTAATACTCGAGTAGTTGTATATGGACCTCACTCTTTGGCGGACAGATGGCTTCAAGGACTGGACAGATTGGAGCTGTGTCTGAATACCCGTATGTTGACAAACTGATGATAAAAGAAACCGCGGTCCATTGTTTGAAGCTAACAAATGATGTGCATTGTTGGTTAAGAATGGGTCGACTTGCTTCACAGCAAATGGGGTGCAGGAGGATAACTGTACTCCCACTGAGGAAGCCATATGAGGCAAGCTTCAGTTTGTAGAAAGCCAACGGCCGTAGGATGAGGGCACTCTTATGAGCTATCCTGTTGGAAGTAAGCTTACTGTCTGATATTGTCTTACTACCATATGTAGTGTGTACCCTCCAGCTGGTTTGTGCTTCTACTGTGCCTTTGGGTCGCTCCCCAAGAGTGGTTATTATATTCCTAACGCACCCTCGGGTCATGAGACGTTTTCTGTGCACAGATGTTTGATACAGCGGACCTATAATAATGAAATCGTAAATTATTGTCTAAGAAATGCCTAAACCCCAGAGTTATGCTGTGCACGCATTATGCTGATGCGCACGGGTTGTCAGTCTTTCTTGGGTGGTCCACGCACACTTGAGGCGAGGAGATGTTGTGTGTTTTAGCCGGGGCCCCCTACACTGTAGGATCACGAGGGGCCTTGGGCTGGACTCGCGTGGCTAAATCACACAAGCAAATAACGTCCTGCTTCCGTGCCCGGTATGGGAGCAGCAAGGACACTGTATTTTATACCAATATTAATGAAATCTGTGTAATTGCCGAGATGATGGTTTGAAACATTACGTGTCTCTCTTCCATTATGGTATGAATGGAGATGACTGACTGCGCTCATTAATGATTCGAAGGAGATGCCTTCCTTCCATTTGAAGTACAACATTATCTTTTTGTTTCTGTTTCCTCATGCTGAATACAAAATATGTTTCCTTCGTTTGCTCTGTACTAGTGCAGGTACATGTAAAAAGCGCATATTACGGTTCAAACTATTTCTAGGGCGCTGTGGCGTGGAAGAGCATTATATATTCACCTTTATCCCTTGTGCTGCTGCCTTCTCTCACTGTGTGTAACGGAGGTGGAATGTCTCTTGGGTGACTCTCACCCCACCTCCCCACCCCCCACTCCTCCTCGTGCCGGCTGCAGGTAAAGTTTGTGCACTGCAGTCCCAACATACTCTGTATTGAGATGCAATTCACTAGTATACGCCCTCTCACCCCTTGCAGCGAGGGAGAGCTGCCTTTCTCTGCCCCCCTTGTCTCTCCTCCCCTCCCCCGTCCTCTAATGGAGTATTTGCTCTGGGCTGCCCCTCCTTTCCGTTCAATCTGCTGATGAGATGCAGCACTCTGGTCAGCTCCCCCTGCTCCCGGCTTTATTGGCCTACAGGCTGAGCAGAGGAGGAACTGGCCATCTGCTGCTTCCTATTAACAGATTACACGAGCCCTGCTCAACGAGGAGAGCCCGTTGCTAAGTATTTTGCCTCTATCCGCTTTCCTTCGGCGGCACCAGCCTCCGGCCCGGCCGGGGAGGAATCAATACTATCTTCAGCGGCGTCACGCGCTGCCCCGTGTGGGTAACGCTGTCTGCAGCTGCCTCGTGGCACGCGGAGGCTGCGGCAGAGCGCGCATCTGGCCCGTCACGGGACCCCCCTCTCAGGCTGCGTTACTCCTGTGTTGCTTAGCCGTCTTGGGTGAATTTATGACAGGAGATTTGGGAATATTTCAGGAGGAGTTGTAGATTTCGGCGCTGTGTGATTCCGCGGTGGTCTCAGAAGCAGTAACTGTCCGGTCTCTTCAAACGGAGACTTTCCAGCCCCCACCCCGTTGCATCAGGTGGGGCTGTAAAAAAAACGCAATGAGCAAATAGAGACATATGTTAACAGATGTCCCAAACAAAAGCAAAAACTCACACAATGACACGGACGCACACAAAAGTCAGCGTATTTCAGAGGGCCAGGTGAAACGGCATTAAAAGTCCCCGCATCGCAATAAACATGCCGTCTCCTCTCGTGTAATTGCATCCTGTTTAAATATGTCTTGGACAATGTATGAACAGTAGTTTTACATCAATATTGTTACTATTACACATTTTGATAGAAATCAATTTAGCCACTTCAGAAGAATGATTCGATGTTGCAAAGATTCAAAGTAGAGTTGGGCGAATAAACAATATGGAAAGTCCAGCCCAGGGTCTGGCGTCGCTCGAAGAGCCTGTCCAGGAGCAGAGACATTACAATATTTCGCTTTTAATTTAACATAACAAGCATCATGTGGAAATATGATCAAGCTTCTTCAAAGTTCAAAAAGTGCGGGAACGTTTCAACTGAGAACATCAGATTATATCATTGCATTGAGAGGCTTTTATTAAAATGACAGTTTATACACATTAAGCCAGAATCATTCCTGCCACACGCATCTCCCTCTCTGGCAATGCCATTGGTGAACCCAGAGCCACATCGGTTGTCCTAAGTACTCTATGTATGGCCTAGATCCGTATTATATACAACCAACATTGTATAATCTATTAAATCAAACACAAGACTTTTTGTGTACAGAGCATATCCTGAACTCTCACATCTAAATGTGCTCTCCTCTATGATAGTGAAAAAAAAGGAGGCAAGGGTAAATAAAATAATTGCCTATGATCACATAATTTGGTCATGCTGGGAAGATGAGACTGATCTTGGGGTTTACGTTTTCAGAGTGTGGAATTCTTCCACTAGATGGATATCTCTTTCTCTCTCCTGTTTTACATAAAGGTTAATGCTTTTTTTAAAATTCTTGGTGCATGAGGTCAGAGTATGGATGGCAGGTAGAAGTCACATGAAGGCTCGGCTTGTTTTTGGTGCGAGAGTCTAAGAGGACTTCGTGCTGAGCCACAGACAGTGCAAGCATCCGGTTCAAGTGTGACTCGCGCTTTCAGTGGCTTGTCCACCTCTAGTGATCAGAAGATCAGGTATGTTTCATCTGCAAGATCTCAGCTCACTGAATCCTCTTGCTGCCTTAACAGGATATAATAAATCAAACTTACAACATGCACACAGGGCAAGCAGAAGGGCGGGATATTTCATTTTGATATATGGGCCCCCGCCTGATCCCTGGTTAACATTTCAAGGGGCTATTGGTGATTACCACTCCCATAACTCAGCATAATGTTACATTTAAAAAAATGAAGAGAGCAAAAGACTTTGCAGCTGTGGACGAACACCTGGGGTCAGGGAAGGGGGACAAAACACTATCAGGTGGTCATTCCATACTTTTATTGTGTAACTTGCAATCATAGGACCTGCAAAACAGGTAACAGAGACCTTGCACCTCGTGATGGAGAGAGCGTCTGAGTGTTTGGTTCCAGCTTCAAGCAGACTGGCAGAACGCAGATTCCTTTCAAGTTATTATCATTACACCTGCTCTTGCTATATGATGCAGTTCTAGTCCAGGACAGTGGAACTCAGTACATTATAAAATAACTGTATGTGTTATTCAGACCAGAAAAACACCATACATGTTGTGCTATCTACTTATCATCTTGTGTTGATAGTTTCTATGCAATCAGAGGTATTGAGCATTAATCCAGGAGGACTGGTTCCTTGCCAGATTTTCAGGATAACCCCCAACTATATAAATTAGTCCCTCTTAGAACATATATAGGCAAATGTATTTTATGTGGAAATGTTTACAATCTGGCACAGATTCATTCCTCCTGGATTTAAGCTAAAACCCTTGCCATGGAATGAGCAAAGCAGTTTAGATGACAGGTACTGAAAGCCTGAAACAAAGAAAATGGCTGAGTGTAATGAGCATGACCGATAAGACATCAGGTAATTTCCACCCATCACTGTCTCCTCATCACATTCCTTGCTGTCTGAGGAAATAAAAAACAGAACTGGAACATGCTCTCCATGCCTATAAAAACAATTATATAGAGGTACTATGCAAATCTGTATATAGATTGCTACCTAAAAACAGTGACCCTAGAAAAAAGAAGGGAGATTTCAGAGAGCTGCTTAAGAACATGTTTACAATAACAAATGAATGCAAAATGAGAGCTCAACAATGTTGTGTGGTGACTCTCTGTTATTGAAACTCTCTTTGTCCAAAAGAGAGCAATGAAATTGGAACAATCTTAGGAGTGGGGATACTGCCATAAGTGTTACATCACTGAGGTCATAAGGATTGTGAAAAATGAAAGCACCACACAAAAACAAGTACAGCTAATGAACATATACTTATTTAACACAAGAGTGGTGAGGGTGTTGTAAATAGCCAATGGTGCATTTTGGAGCACACTGTCACAAATATAATACTAAAGCATGGTACGGTAGCACCCTGTAATTTACAGACAGCTTGTTTTCCACTAAAATTGCAACATGATTTCCATTGACATGCAGGTTTACTGATAAAACTTATAGGACACTAACAATAATGTGTGGAAATCAGATTTCAGCAAGTATTTATCATTCGAATATCACCAAGTAAAGTGTCTTGAATTGTTTTAATCATATTGAAATCTTTATTTCCATCACACTTTAAAATTACAGAAGAAAAATCTGCTTAATTTACGATTTGTGCTATGTTTTCAAATATTTTTACAATTCATGTAAGCAAAAAGCTAACATTATACAGCCTTTCCTTTCACATTCTCAATGCATATACCAAAGCATGTTTGTCAGATAGTTTACATTACAACATCTTCTAACTGTACTGACAGAAAAAGAAGAGTAAACACCAATTTACATGTTAAAGAATAAGCAACAAGAGATAGCCTGACAATTGACCTCTGTCTCTGACCCATAGCCATATTCGTTTTTTGAAGGAAATGATACCAAAAATATTTTTAATCAGCTTCATAAAGGTCCAAAAAGGGGGTCAAGAAATGCTCTTAATGCCAAATAATTGTCTGAAAGTGGTGATATAAGCCTACAAAGATGAAGTAGGAGATTTGAGTTAGTTGAGTGGCAAATTGCTTGTTCTTGGACGACAACTGTATGAATATTTGAAACCTTACCTTCAACAGGCTACACTCATACCAAGAATATAGAAAGACCAAAACAAAAGGCATGTTTATGAACCGGCATATCCTCTTGGTGATCACAAGTGACAGATCAAAAACCCTTAGAGGCATCAAAACTGAAATTATTTCTTGTGATAATTATAAGAATTGAAGGCAAAATGGCATTTGTACTCATGAATGTACAATACTATCTCACTTTTCAAACCATGGCTCTGAAAACCAATCTTCTCAACATCAGCGCTGGGAGACAGGGGTGTAGAAAAAAGTGGATCAACAGAATCAGCCAGATATTGGCCAAAGGAGAGGAGGAAAGGAACAATACCAGACCTATCATCAGATGACTCTGGTGAGCAACCCAACAATCAAAGGTGAAAAGCGGATAAACAACAGAATCAGAGCACCTTGTCAGGCAATCAATATAGAATCAAGAGAAATGGGTGGTGTATTATAAGGGACCATTTAGACAAGATATAGACATTGCATCCAAGCTCCATACATTGCTGGCAGATGGGAAGCAAAAATAGATCTACCCAGGACAGTTCAAGAATCTTGCATAAAACTCAAAAGACATTAGGAAAAGAAGGGTACATTTCAGAAGATGCAAAAACCTGATTGAAGTAGTTTGCTGTAGCGCTGAGGTCTCCCCGGATTTGTGCTGCTGTCAGAGCAGTGTACTGAATTGTATCTAATCGTTGATTAAATCTGTAAGAAACTCAACCTCTTGAGAAAACCCCTCTGTCAGGGGATGCATGTTTTAAGAATATGGGTGTACATTCGATTTGAACAGATAGTCCATGAATGAAATATTTGTTGGTGGGAAGAGTTACTAAAATAGCCACAGACTCACTATAATTTGAGAAATGTGATGCTTACATGGATGCCTAATTCCTCTACTTGGAATGTGATTCCACATTGGTACCAAACCTCACTTTTTGATGTCATGTTTGAGGACCAAGGGAGATCAGGCGACAGGGTTCCCTTGAAGAGGTGATCTGAATATTCAGGGATATTCAGATGTTGGTATATTCCATTCCACATTCTCAACTTACAATAGATGTAAGCAATGTCTCTAAGAACAATCCACAAACCGGCACCTTACACAATGTTGACAAACTATGGACTAGAAATTGTCCACAGAGCCAGTTGTAGACAGGCAAGCATCTATTGCAGAGAAAAATAAAATGCACAGTATAAGACATGGTGAGTGGGCCAATTTATTTGGTCTTTCAGTTTCAGTTTCCAGTTTTTTGATCTCGCATACAAACAGCTTTTAGCTGTCTTAGTTGTGAAACACCTCTTGGAAACCACACACAAATCTTACAGTCCACTCTTTGCTTACCAATGCTTTGTTGATAATTTCATTTGCTTGCTTCTTATTCAATGGCTTGCCTTCCTGTTCTTGTGTTTGCCGCTCCCCTGTAGCATAGCTTTTTTAACATTCTTTTGTTTGGCTAACTTGTATCCTTCCACTGCTGACATTTAGGGACCTACATTTTCCTTTTTCTTTTTGCTTACCAATGATTGACTTTGTTGACACTTTCAGTTGCTTACTTCTTCTTCAACGGCTTGCCATCCTGTTCTTGTGTTTGTTACTCCCCTGGAGCATAGCTTCTTTACCATTCTTTTGTTTAGCTAACTTGTTTACTTTCACTGCTCACATTTAGAAATGTACTTTTTTCTTTTAGCAGTTTATGACAGCCACGGTCTGTGCAGGTAACAGCGGTGAGGCCGGGTAAGGAGGGATTTCGAGGGACGATGCAGAGGGAAAATTAATGATTTATTTCATTTTCCCTCGGCATTGTCCCTCGAAACCCCCCCTTACCAGGCCCCACCGCTGTTACCTGCACAAAACGTGGCTGGTTTATGAGAGTGAATTTGTTTTCTTAATCTCTCCTCTGTGCTGCTCTCCCCTCAAATAACCACTTGTCCTGCAGGCTCATGTTGCTCCTTCTTCCTCCCACTTGTCTCTCCCTCCATATCTGTCCCACAGTCCCAAACCACATTCTCCGTGTTGCTCCCTCCCAATCTGATTTTACATTGTTCTATTTATTATATCCCCATCCTAAAGGTCATCCTCTGTTACTTCCCCTAGCCACTTCTTGTTACTTCCCTCCACCCACTCCTCAATCACTCTCTTACTCCTTATGGTTCATAAAAAGCTTTTTTTTAGAGGTCCAGGCATGTGTGATTTTCTGCAGAGCCACTCCACATTCAGAAAAGCACTTTTGCAAAAATGCAAATTCCTTTTTTATTCACTCCCTCAAAAGTATCTGCTATATTTGATCAGTAAATAAAACAATAAAAATGTTGCCCTCATCATTCTGTAGGCACAAGCATGTGTAATCATGCATGCACATACAGAATGAACTCATGTACATGTGTGCATCATTGTGCCTTTTTGATTTCTTTTGCGATGCTGCGCAGCATCATCAAAAAGCACTGTGCTTGTTAACGATGATGAACAGCATTGAAAAAAGCATTGTCAAAGCCAAAAAGCTCATAAAGGCGAGATCTATTGGCTTTACAGTGAAGCTATCTCAAAGAGCACTTGGTCGCCTTTGGGCTCCCTAACAGGGATTCATTTTCTGTAGTTAGCGTTAACTTGGCTTTATGTCCTGAGTAAAATAGTTACCATCCACACATGAAGCTGTGAAGTAGTATGCAACAAGGGACTACGACTTTGACGAATGCTATGGAATTAATTCTAAACACCATCCAGTAAAATTTAAAACTACAGGTGTGTAACAGTGGATAATGGTAATGGTTTTCAATGAGGCTTTCTAAGTGAAATCAATTAGACAACAAGAGTGATGATCAAGTTGTCTGTGAAATGATTCAGGATCCTGGGCTGAAAAACATCCCCTTTAATATTTTTTACTCATGAACAATTTGATGTTATATATTTTCGACCCAAATCATCTGCTTCTGATTTCAACAGCAATGCTATGGTAGACGAGTCATAGGTGTCCATACCTGTCTCAGCCATCATCCCAATGTTACAGCGTTTGTCTTGCCAGCCACTCCACCATCCTCTGGCCATCAATTCCCTTTCTCCTCCAAAGAAATAATGCCTAATATCCTCCCACCCTCCCACCCCACACAGAGAATTTCTATCCCTCTAAATATTTAAAATATATACCTCTTGACACACCACCCACCCTCATCACCTTCTATAATTGAGAGCCCCTCCCCATGTTTTTTAAGAAGACTTTGTGTCCCGTCTCCCACCCAAACAATCCTCTCTTCATTCTTCCCCTCGCTTGTCCTAATGTATAAAAATAAAACTTAGTAACTTGCCACCAACTCATACCACATGCTCTCCCTCTCACCCAGGGCCATCCTTTGCACTGGTGGCACTCGGTGCCACAATCTTTTTAGGCACCCTCTCCCATTACCTTTACCCTCGGATTCCCTCACTACCAACTGGCAAAAGTGGCACACATCTTTCCATGGTCACACACTCACATACACTGTGTTTGTTTTAAAGCACTGGCAAAGGCTGGATCTACTAATCCACTCAGCTAGCCACATAAAATACAGATCTGTTGTTTGCGACAGGCATATTAACCCTCTGGACTACTTTATGGTGAGTCAAAGCTGCCACTAGACAAAGCTCCGATCTCTCTAGCAAGAATATTAATGACAAGAGTTATCTTTCTTGACATTTTTATTGCTGCCTGAAAGCAGGGCGCACAAGGAACTCTTTAGCAGGTGCTTTTAAATCGTAAGTTATTGCTAAACACAGCACCCTCCCCCCAAGTCTGTTACCCACTTCCATGTCAATGACCAGGGCGGCCGCACCAGTCACAACACCCTAAAGGCGGTTCTGATCTCAGTGCCTGAAGCTGTACTCTCTGCTCTCAATCTGAGCAGAAAGCCAGCACCACACTGACAGGATCACTGAGAGCCCAGTCAGAGTGGCTTGGAATTCCTTTATGAAGCAGTAACAGCCAGAAACTCCCACTGTTACCACATTGCCACATGTTAGTTGTGAATACCTAGATTTAGAATCTGGTGAGAGCAATATAAAACACTTTAACCTTTATGCAACACTGCAACCACTCTATTACTGCTTTAAATACTGTTAATAATAGATGGTAGCTATTGTCTAATTTAACTGTATTTAATTTGATGACTTCATCAAATGTCATCATTTGATGTCCAGCCAGGATTTGATATTGTAACCTTCCAATCACTGCAATATGCTCTGCACATCATACTTTGGTCATGAAAACAAAAATATTTAGCAAACTGTACACAGTCAAACATGGGTTAAAATGAGAAAAAAAGTTTAAGAGTGTAGATGGGTTGTACTGACTCATAAATCCATTAGCTTTTCAACACAACAACATCAAAGCCTGTAGGAAAGCAAAAGCAGCTAGAATATATCTGCTTTTAAAACGGAAATAAATGTATTTTGCATTTAGCAGACCACCGTGTTTAGCTTGTAAAGTTAATAGGCCTGTGATCTCTTGTAGAAATCCGTATTGAGAAATCCGCTCATCCTACAGGTCACAGGCTGTAATCCCAGGAGGTTAGAATCAATTTTCCTCCTTGCAAGGTGAACACAGCGAGTGCACTTAAGCGGGGTAAAATGTGGCGTCTGTTCAATCAAGCCCCATGATGCCATTATTACCCACTGGGATCTGTGTGGGGAACTAGTGTACAATTTCATTACAGTTCTGATTATTGGTCCAGTGCCTGGAAAAACCGCACTCGGAAGCATCTCTGGTTTCAGAGAACAGGAAAAGAGAGTAGACTCACGTTTCATTGCAAAGTTATCCCAGGTCCTCTTCCACTTGGCGATTAACTGGCCCATTCTAAACCTATTATCATATTTATACCCCAGAAATTATGTTGAAGCCTGTTTCGACTTTGTTAAAGGTCTCGCTAAAAACATCTTCACCTGTCTGCCAAAGCATTTGTCAGGAACAAAATATAAATAAATAACTGAACAGAGAAGTTATTTGTGCTGACCCCTTCATCCATTAGTTTGGTTGGGTCAGTGTCTTTCAGCCACTGCTTAAAGGAAGTGTTATTTACCTTTTTCGATTAGCCCAGAAACATATTTCCCCTTCACCGACATCATGCATTTTATTGGTGGATTGGGTGTAACTGTCTCTGAAAGGGTTCCACTGCAATCCTTGCATTGCACTTGAAACCCATTGCTATTTTCATCCATTTAATGGTCTCTTAATATTATGTAAGTAGTCCCTCCTCGCCCGCCCAGCCCACCTCATACCACAGCTGAGTACTTTTAGTCCCATCTGACTGCCAACTTGTAAGGGGCATATTGCATTTCCAGGACCAGATATATAAAAGGTCATATAAGAAGGGAACCAGCTGTTCTTGGCTGGCATCTCATGTGAGGCAGTCACTTAGGGTCAGAATTTCAGTCACATGCATCGTCCATTAAAGTCCAGAGTTATGCACCCATGTCCACATGGATGGATTGTGGCTATAGGGTTTATATACACTCACCAAGGCCCTAGCCACCTGTCCTCATAGGAGATGTCTAGATTTAAAGCTCTGGTTATCAGTCTTCAAATCTACGACTGCTGCTGCATCTGCACACGCGCCCACTCTTCTTGCTTGTGCCCTGTCTGGTATGAACTAGAAACCTGTTTGTTGCCTCAGCTAGACTCATTTACAAAACGTTTTTATTTGTTTAGGTTCAGGAATTATTGCCTGAAGCCTTGGTTTATTATTTCCCAGTTCTTTGATTCAATTATATAGTTGTTTTGTTCATCACACACATTAGATCACATATAACAAAGGTGTTCCATTGAAAACAGTGGTAAATCATCATAACATTTCAAACAAAACTGAAAAAATATATACACAAATCTAAATGATAATAAGTGAAAAACCAGTCTTGATTTTTTTTAGCAAGAGTCAGTATTCATATTGTTTGTATCAACCAGACTCATTAATTCCAGCTTCTATTCAGGGGTGGTGTCCACCATTCTTAGGTCGAGCCTAGACAGCACTTGCGCTGTCTGGAAGATCTGTTGTATGTACATTTTGGGATCTGGAGATCAGCCCTAGCACTTGTCTACTTTTCCCTTTGCTTATGGACTTTTTTTCTGTTCAACTGCCTCTATTTAACTGTCTTGATAGAAAACGACCAGTAGAGGTCAGTAAAATACCAGCATTGCTTTCTGCTTGTTCAACTGCCTCTAATGAACTGTCTTGATAGAAAACGACCAGGGAAGGTCAGTATAATACCAGAATTGCTTTCTACTTAGGGACTTTCTTTTTTCTTTTTCTGGCAACTGCCTCTATTTAACTTTCTTGATAGAAAACGACTAGCTGAGTCAGTAAAATACCAGAATCACTTTAGCATTCCCTATATTCCAGGCCATAGAAACTTGTTTTCAATGAGCACCTATTATAATAATATTTTTGTAAATCTTGTATTTTCAGTGATATGACCACCAAAGGGGATAATTTTATATTAAAACAGAGCTTTGGACAATACAATTTCCCGCTGATAGGCAGTATTTCTCTCCATATGTTCCCATACCTGGCATGTTCTGCAGTTTGGTGCTTACTTTCCCTCCATGTTAAAGAACAGTAGATGTTTCAGCATCCAGGCTAATGTGCTGCAGAGCTAAATACATATAAGGTTCCAAAGGCAAGACCGATTGCATTCCAAATGAATGTTTTTCAGAAAGGCACCTAACTCTGTCTCTTGGTTGCCTAACGGGAGGGGAGACTGATTTATTTCTTATCAACTACCTTGATGCAGTGAACACTCCACACGTTTCAACCTTATTCATTTGAGGTCTCCTCAGCACCAAGGCCAGGTATTTAAAAGCTTTTTCTGTTGTAGGCGAGTGCGGTAGTGCAAGTCTACTTATTTTGCAGATGTTTGCCTCAGAAAAGCTTCATTTGCTATAACTTAGTTTCAGGGTCATTTAGTTGTTCCTATCGTCAATGGGTTTTATCTAGTCGAGGCATCTTTCATACTTAAGCTGTTCAATACTTTGTTGCACTCTTGTTCTTCACTTCTCGCTGGCGCAGAATTCCCAGCCGGGTTCATTTAGTATTTCGCATCCGCCTCAGAACACTCGTGTAGTCTATCTCAACATAAGTGTTCTCAAACTATATATTTTAATCAAGGAAATGGGAAATATTAAATCAAGGTTCCAGGCAATAATTCCTGAACCTAATCAACAAAAAAAAGCAAATGATTCGAACTGAAGCAACAAACAGGTTTCTAGTTTTAATGTGGTTGAGGCCATGGCTAGGGTAATGACCCGACCCCCCTAATTTAAATGCTTTCTGTTATCAAAGAAGGATTTTAACACCGTTTAAAAAGCAGTTGGCTGTTGCATATGGGCATGGTACTCTTTTTCTTCTCTCCAGTCACAGTCAGGGGGAGACTAACGCACCTGCCGTTACTGCCGAGAGTCACTTGCTGGCACTTACCTGAATCTAACTGGGCAGAATTCCAGCCGCCACCGCCGAGAGTCATTCCAGGGCATATACAACTTACCTGTGCTGACGCTTTGGCCTCCACCGCCGAGAGTCATTCCTGGGCATTGGAATCCGCGCCGCCGCTCCGGGGGACTACAACTCCCGGCAGGCCTCGCGGCGGCGCGTGGAGGTGACGCAACACGCGCCAGCGAGCGCTTCCAGGCAGCATAAAGGGAGAAGGAGCCCGGCAGAGCGCCGGGAGACTAACGCACCTGCCGTTACTGCCGAGAGTCACTTGCTGGCACTTACCTGAATCTAACTGGGCAGAATTCCAGCCGCCACCGCCGAGAGTCATTCCAGGGCATATACAACTTACCTGTGATGACGCTTTGGCCGCCACCGCCGAGAGTCATTCCTGGGCATTGGAATCCGCGCCGCCGCTCCGGGGGACTACAACTCCCGGCAGGCCTCGCGGCGGCGCGTGGAGGTGACGCAACACGCGCCAGCGAGCGCTTCCAGGCAGCATAAAGGGAGAAGGAGCCCGGCAGAGCGCCGGGAGACTAACGCACCTGCCGTTACTGCCGAGAGTCACTTGCTGGCACTTACCTGAATCTAACTGGGCAGAATTCCAGCCGCCACCGCCGAGAGTCATTCCAGGGCATATACAACTTACCTGTGCTGACGCTTTGGCCGCCACCGCCGAGAGTCATTCCTGGGCATTGGAATCCGCGCCGCCGCTCCGGGGGACTACAACTCCCGGCAGGCCTCGCGGCGGCGCGTGGAGGTGACGCAACACGCGGCAGCGAGCGCTTTCAGGCAGCATAAAGGGAGAAGGAGCCCCGCGTCGCGGGACGCGAGCGGGACGCCCGAGGCTAAGCCCGGGCAAAGGGCGGGCCCTCTACGGCCCTCATCGGCAGGAGGAGGCAGGGGCAGGGCCAGAAATGCTGCAGGATATACTTCTGCGATCATTCTTCAAGTAAGTCTTGCCTGCATAAGACCCGACTTACAGTTTTACATATGTACAACTTCAATACTTTTATATGCTAAGCTATGTCTAAAAAACTTGTTGGAGTTCAGCAAAACAAGATTAACAGTTACCTCGTTCAGACTGTTCAGAAGATCAATATGCAAAGGAGGGAGTCATTGGGACTGAGCCAATCTCCTGATTTGCTTTGTCCCTCCCCAACCACACTTGTCACTACTTTGACTGATGAAATTATCATGCAAGATGTTCATAGTGCAGCCACCTTTGTTGACATTACCTCCCAAGTTATACCTGGCACACCGGATAATGCAACCCCGGCCTCTGAGGGTTTGCCCGCTGGGGGCACTACAGATAACGATAATGATAATGATTTTGACCAAGATACACAGTCTCAGGCCTCTGTCCTTGACCAATCTCCTATAGGGCACGCAGCCAGACCTAAACGTCAATGCACAAAGAATCCTCCAAAGCGGGGTGGGTTATGCTCTGGGACAAAACGGAAGAGGGCTACTACCCCAAAACGCAAACAAGTGACTCATGTTGAGGATCAACCTATCTGCTCTTTTGAGGAAGCTGTTTTTGATAAAATTGCAGATCTCATTGAGATTAAAATCAACACTATTGTCAAACCTCTTATATCTAAGATTGACAAACTGCAAGCAGAGGTTAAGAAGCTGGGTGGCCTCCAAAACACAGTTGCAAGTGGCATTGAAAATATAACCACGCTAGTTACTCATCTGGGCTATAACTCTGGGGGAGTCGCCGCTGGAGGTGATATGGGTGCTGGAGATGGAACAGAACTGCTTGGGGAGAATCCACCGCCACCAATTTTGACTGCTATTAATGAGGGTCATATACTAGCATGTTCTTCAACAGACCCAACTGCTTCGGCAAACATTCCCCCAGCGCAGTTACAAGTACAAGTCCAAACTTTTTCTACGGACCCTCTGCAATTCATTGTTGAAGCCACACCTGTGGTCTTAGTCCTCGCAAACGTCCCCCCGCTGGAAGAAGGCACAGCGGAAAGTTCTAATTCACTTTGTAGCAAAGCCCTACATTGGCTAACTAGCAATGTGCGGCTAGCTCCAGGGGGAAAACACCACCTAGCAAGTGTAATTAAATCAGCAACTAGGGTTCCCTGGCTGGGAAATCGGCCCAAAAAATTAAAAGGGGACTGTGTGGCGGTGAACTTTTCAAATCAAGACGTTCTTCCCAATATCCTTGCAAATATCTTTCCTCCCCAACGAAGACGAGGTACTGTGGTCCCCCTCACTGTGAAATTTTTTTACGGGGAACAGCAGAATGTATCTTTCCCAAGGACTCCTGCTCCAGGGTGGGATACCAACTGGGATTCTCACTTCAGATGGGGACAAGACTTAAGGAACAACGCACCAGTTCATCGCCATCAACCTTTAATGCTTAACCCTGTTACACAGCCCTTAGAACTGTTTAACCGTTTTGCGCCACTATCTTCCATGGACCAAAATGACTGACTTTTGCCAAGTCGAGACAATGATGTGGAGGGACCACAGCCCGCTCTTGGTCCGTCAGCTTAGTCTTCTGCAAGCGCTAGGGTCTGTAGAATTATGAGCTGGAACATCGCCGGGCTGAGAGACAAATTCAAAGACAAGAACTGGTGGGACCTAATCAGGAATTATGATATTCTTGCTTTCCAGGAAACTTGGGAAACGCTAGATTGTTTGGCCTTAGATGGCTATTCTCATTTATGTATCTGCAGACCCCAGCAAAGCAGGAAGAGCAAGGGGAGGGTTGGCTGTATATATTTCACTTGACGTCCAAGGTAAACCTAGACACATTAAGTCTAAATCCAAAAACTGTTTAGTGGTTGAACTGACTTCATCAAACTCCCATCCTATTTTACTTGTTAACTTTTATAATTCCCCGGTCAGTCAATTTCCTAACGAGCATTTGGTATCCCTAGAGGACCTTTTATTTACTCACACTGAGAACAGTTCCTATGGGTATGAGGTGATCCTTATGGGAGATTTTAATATTCATCCATGCCAGGCGGGTTGTCAAAGGGAACCAGAGGAATTTTTTTCTTATTCCTCCTCGCCGCATTTTGAACACACCCCAAGCGGTGAGGCATTGGAATTGCTCTTGGCTACCTTCAACCTTTATGAACCATGTATCTGTTCTAATGATCCAAGGTTACCGACATACGTGGGCAATGTTTCAGCACAATTATAGATTATATTTTTGCATCTTTTAGAGTTCTGCCTGAAGTATTCGTTTATAAGGTAGAAACTTCTGTTTTTAGTGATCACAATCCTGTGATTTTAGAGATGTCAGCTCAAGGAGTCTTGGGAAAAGGGAAGATAGACACATTGTGTGCGATAGATCTTGTGCTAAGAGATCAAAATCGGAGGCTCAAATGGGATCAAGTTATTCCAATAACCTTTTTACAGGAAACTTTGGCCAAAGTCGCTGGTGAAGTCGCCATCTGTTTAGATAATAAAAACCCTAGCGCTACTATGGTTGAGGCCTTTAGTGTTATCTGTCACCAAGTCAACTTAGATTTGACTGTAAAGGCAAAGTCCAATAAGCCAAAGGGCCCCAAATGGTTCGATACAAACTGCTCCAAGGCCCATTCTACTCTCCTTAAGGCCCTAAAGAACAAACCTAGAGACAGAGTGCTAATAGCGTCATTAAGGAAACAATATAACCTAGCTATCAGGAAGAGGAAATCTGAGATAAAAGACAAGGCATGGAATGATTTGTTACTGCCGGAGACACAGAAAGACAGTGCCAAATTTTGGGCAGTTATAAATCACCCATATTTTGTGGGATCAGATAATCAGAGAGCTGACTGCATTATCCCAGATGAACAGTGGGTGACACATTTTAGCAATATTTATAGTCGTACTCATACCACTACAGAATGCGAAATACCTCTTTCACAATCGTTAACTCACATCTCTCCCTTCACTCAGGAGGAGGTGAAACAAGCAATTAACGACACGCTCTGTAGAAAGGCACCGGGGCCAGATGGGGTCCCCGCAGACTTTTTTAAGAGCGCCCCTGAACTAAGCTCAAAGATTCTAACTAACATTTTTAATGCGACAAGGGAATTTATTTTCCCTTCTAGCTGGGCAAATTCGACCATTGTGCCAATCTTTAAGAAAGGTCAGAGGATAGACCCGGCCTGTTATAGGCCAATTTCCCTTATCGACTCGAGTGTTAAAATCCTGGGGAGAGTCCTCTTAGGTAGACTGACCCTGATTTTAGAAAATAAGGGCATTTTATCTAACGCACAATATGGCTTTAGAGCCAAAAGAGGAACTTTAGATCAGTGCCTAAACCTAGAATTAATTTTAAATAAATATGTAATCGCCAAGGAGGGCTCATTGTACATGGCCTTCATGGACCTCTCATCAGCTTTTGACCTGGTAAACAGGCCAAAGCTGTGGAGGATCCTCTTGGCCATGGGCCTTGACCCCCCTTTGGTCGAATACTTAGCTGAGCTACATAAGGATCTTATGACCTCAGTTAGAGTCACTAGGGAAGGAAGATGCACTTGTCATTTCAAGTCAGAGAGGGGGGTTAGGCAAGGGTGTATACTTGCCCCCCTCCTCTTTACCCTATACATTAATGACCTTGAGGCAGTAATGACAACATCCCATAGTGACATTCCGCGTGCAGGTGAGACAAAGATACCTGTCCTCCTGTACGCGGATGATGCCGTCCTCCTGGCACGTTCTGGAGTGGCGTTAAACAAACTTCTTTTATCTTTTGGAGTTTTTATGTCATCACTGGACATGAAAATTAATACCGAAAAATCACATGTAATGATTGCTGGAGCCGCAGGCAGGAAAAGAAAGTCGTTAACATTTTACTGTGCGGGGAAGGAGGTCAAGAGAGTCCCTTCCTTTCCATACTTAGGAGTGACTTTTGACGAAAAGGGTACCTGGGGCCCCCAGCTTTTGGTTAAAAGCAGCGCTGTTGCTAGAGCGGCTGCAGGGCTGCTAGGTTTTGCTAAAAAACTGGGCGCCCGTCCCATGGAAAGCATCATCAAAGGTTATAAAGCAAAATGTTTGTCAGTCGCCCAGTATGGTTCTGTTATCTGGGGACATACTAGTTCCGCCAAAATACAGAATGTAGAAAACAAATTTTTGAGATCTCTGCTTTCTGTTCCCCAATCAACCCCGACCTTTGCATTGCATACAGAGTTAGGTCTGGGCTATATATCTGATATTTTAAAACTAGCACCAGTGATTGGATGGATAAAAACTTGGCTTAACCAGGAGCTTACTTTAAATCATATTATTTTAAAAGACTGTTTAGCCCTGGATAGAGCCCTTAACATCCCATGGGTAAGATATGTGAAAACGCAGCTTACTTTAGCTGGCCGTCCAGAGCTCTTCTCATCTCCAGATGGAATAACTTATGAAGATCTAAAATTAGTCAAAAATAATCCGACAAATTTATATGCCCTGGAGAGGGAAGCTAAAGAGCTAAAAAAAAAACATGGTAAGGAAACACTGTATGCTCTCCTCCGTTCCAGGAATGGAACCATATCTCCTTCTGGTAACAAATTCTTATCATCGCTTTCTCTTAACGAGATTTCGTTTTGATTTAATTCATTTTATACTGGGCAACTTTAGAACCTGGTCTAGACCTGATGATGCTGAACCATGTGACTGTGACCATTTTTCAACACAGGACACGATGCACTTTATCATGTTTTGCGGACATTATATTGAGATTAGAAAAAGATATTTGCTCCCTATTTTACGTAACCAGGGCTTTATTCAGGTAAAACCAGCCCTGTTGTTTTTGCAACTTCTCCCTAATGTTAAAATAGCTTTCTCTGTCGCTAGTTTTCTAGTCGCAGGAGCACGTTTAAATAAGCATCGTACAAGGGACAGGCACTTTATCTCTGAAAACTGAAAAATGAATTTCCTCTTTTCTCATTTTTCTGAATGAGTTGTGTTTTAATAAGCCCTTCTTTTTATCTTTTTTAAATATTTATATATATTTTATTGTAAATCTAGTGTTTTTTATAATGATTACCTGTTTTAAATCTGTAAAAATTTGTGCACTGATGAAATGGTGATATGTAATTTTGCTGATTCTTTTATGATTTTCAATAATCGAATAAAGATAATTGACTGACTGACTGACACAGTCAGGCAAATGAAATTTGCTTTGTGAATGCCTAGTGTGTGTATGTAGCTCAAAGCAGAGGGTACGAGCAGACAGGAGAGAGAGACTGTGTGAGTGGCTGAAAATGCTTGTGTTCAGTTCTTTCCTTCCCCAAACCAGTGCTTAATTTATAAAAAAAACATAAGTGACATGGCCCTCGTCTGGAGGCCACTGCAGCCCACACCTCCTATGCCCCGGCCCGCATTGTCAATGACAGTACAAACACAACTAACAATCATCACACTTTTACAAGTGTGGCAATTCAGACTATTCCATGCCACCCAAAGCTATAATAATGGCATGAGCAGCTGGTATTTTTCTTTTTTGAATGAATATTGACTTATTAAACAATGTTGGTATGCTCATCTTAACATTGTACAGACAGCGTCACCATCTGATGGACTGTCACTAGAGCCTGTGCTGATAATTAAGAGATGGTGCCCAGCACTGGAAACTACCGGCTCAAATTAAGCATTGCACCAAACTACAAGTCTAACTGAGGCTGCAGACACCAAAAGTATCATAACTTGAAGGCTGTTATTCCACTGCTCTTGATTCATATGGTGGTCCACACCCAGCGTGAGATCTGCAATTGAAGTGTTACATGTATCTTGTTTCCATCCATCCTTCCATGGAACATAGCCTCATGACACCTGCAAAGATGTAATGGTCCAAAACGAGCTTACGTGGTTTTTGCCCTGTAGAGGCCTCACACTGGCATGTGATTTCATTCATGGTAACCACAAATGACATAGAAAAAAATAAGTGTACAGGCAACCCTCCTGCACTGATGCCTTGTTGTTTGTGCACATACATATTTGCTGCTGCCATGTCAGTGATGTGGCAGGTTGTGACCCTGTCCGGTTACAAAAAATATTTTTTTTCTCCCCTTGTATTTTATTATGAATTAAGTAGATACCATTTGGTGTTTATTGATGAAGGAAAGGAAAAGGGAGCATCTTTGTGTGAATCAATTTTGTTTGGGTTTATGCTTATTCATTATCAATCACTTGCAAAATCAATAGGTCAAGCTTTAATGTGCCAAAAGGTGCAAACAGGCATTGCAACGGCATGTATTTTCATGGCTGCTTAATGGCTGTATTTGTTTGCACTGCACATTAAAGCCTGACCTATTGACTTTGTTAAAGCTTGTTCCCTAATGGCCTTCCTGCACCATCCACCATACCGTTTTACTTGACAGTTCCTTTCTACAAGCCCAGTTGACCCGATTGGCTTTGGACTTTAGGAATGGCTCTTCTATTTTTATTCTCTTGCTGTCTTATCAGAAGTGCAGGCTACCACCGTGTTAACCCCTCCCTACTATAGCATTAGCATACTATATCTGCTTTTATGCGACTTCCATTACTTCCTCTGCTTTGATTAGTCAAATATGCAGGAGACATTGCAAACAATGCATTGACTCACAACCTGTCTACATTCTTCCAACATCTGTGCCTTTAACTTTCTAAATTGCCTAAGTGGAATTGGATCAATTAAAAATAATGTAATTAAGTGAAGATGGAAGAAGTGAAAATCATGGATGAAGCACAGTTACCAGATATCACCTTTGTGTGTGTGAATTTCTGCACTCTAGCCTCATGGGTAGAACAAGATATTGTCTTTGCATCAGGGCAATGTGCTTGTAAACTGCAGTTACTTTTAATAAAAAGTTAAAAACATATATATTACTTATGTAAACACAATTTCTAAAATTGCTATTTCTTCCAAGTTGGGCCATAGCAAAATGCTGTAGCTGTTCCTCTCTCTTTTCCCAATTGAAATGTTGTGTAGATTCTATAATACTGTTGCTTGTTTAATACAGAATAGAGGTGCACCGCAATCAGTAACATCCTGCTAAGACAGAGTTATCATCTAAATTCCAAAATGTGTCCAGTTCTTCACTTTATTTTCTTGTTCTCATTCTCTTAAAAACATCACTTGTTTACAGTGAAGTAGCCATCCATGAAAACTGACTTCTTCAGGGCTGAAATACAATCAATAAAATAAAAATACATATATACACTCATACACCATACTACAATCAATATTGCAACACAAAATATATAAAAGCAAATAAAGGACAGGCATGTGTTGTTATAATAGCATACATTAACATATAAAATGAAACTGTAAATTATGCAACCCCAAAATGTCAAAAGACATTCCTGCTGACAAGGGACACCTAACAATGTACCAACCATGGATGTATGGACCCATACTGTTTGTGAAAATAGTCACACACAATACATATGACTGTTTGATATAAACAGCAACGTTATAAACAACACACAACTAATAAAATCATTTGGCCTCATTGTATGTATTATTTCCGTAGGCTTTCAGTGCCCAACATCTCGTTATCCCTAAACATGATGTTGCTTAAAAGGGAAAGGAAGAAATAAAAGGAGCTAGAAAGTAAACACATAAATGTAATAGTCCCATTCCCATTACTATTGGAACATAAGGATAATAAATGTTGTCTAATGGGAATGGCTAGAGGGGCTGCTACTTGTTTGTCGGTTAGAATGGGCAAACGCCATCACACTCCTCCCCCTACGATTCTTCTGGTTATCTGTTATCTTCTTTTTCAATAAAGATTTAATTTCAGATTTTTTACAGAGATTAAAAATCCTTGCATTCCATAAGGCCCTCTTTCCTGATATTTAACGGTCTCACTTTATAGAACCTGTTAATGAGATCCTCTCATTTCAAACAGTTGGTTGACCCTCACATTCACAGAGTAGCCCTGAAAGGTTAAGGGTCATACTCTGTCCAGGTTACTATCTTGTGTATGGCACCGTCAACTCTTATCCATGATACTCACTTACACCTGTCATTTGCAACAAACCAAAGACCTGGCTAATTTCCCAATAATATTTCTTCCATGCAGATGCACTTAGTTTTAAAATGCTGGAAGGCTGCAAGCAATAGCTTTACACGTTGAGAAACCTCAACAAAAAATACACAACTTAATTTGTCAGTATTACACTGTATGAGCAGAAACTGTGTGCATCAATGTACCACTTTTTCTTCATTTTTTCCAAAAGGAGAATATTGGTATGTTTCTGCAGTACTTCCCTGGTTTGAGTCGCAGTCCCAGCATCCAGCTTTTTTTTATTTGGCTGAAAGTAGAGAAGTGTTTTTAAAAAAAACAAATAGTTCTTACTCCTCAAGCAGTACGGTGTTTGGTGCTCACCACAGCAATGGCAATAAGTCCACCAGATCCAATTTAGTTCAGAACTTCTCGGAACAAGGGGATGGCATGCCAGCACAAGACCAACAACTCTGGAGTTGATAATAAAGTTTACACATGGCCTACTCAGTTAAACCTTTAAACAATATTTTTACAAAACCTTCCTGCACATTAATCAGAGAAAAGAGGTAAACAAATTCAGGAGGTTTATTAGGTCCATATCTACTACTTTTTGTATAGATATTGACAAAAATGTCTTGCTTGCGCCATTGGGATTAGGTATGTTGTAGGGAACTGAGATCTGCTTACATTTTACAAAATCAAATTATCAATACACATTTGTTATGGGACCCAGCACAACTAGCTCCATTGATGGATTGGTGTGGCCCCTATAGTTATAGATCTTTTTCAGTAAGTGAAGTGAAGGTAAAAGAACTGCTATAGAATGCTGACTATTAGCCTGATCCAAATACTAATCAATAAATACAAACTTTGGATGTTGGGGGCTACCTTATGTACTATCATTTCTAAAGCATGTGTTGACCTGAAGACCCAATGTCACTATGAAAAAGCATTAGAAGATTCACCTTGCTAAGTGACAGCACTTTTGGAAAGTAGCCAGATCTTAAAACCATGCCTGAAGTACAAGTGGGTCTCAAGATGGAAAGTGTGACCTCAACTTTAAGTATGAGGTACCTACGGGTCAGCCAGGGGGAGTTCATTGGTACCCCTGAAACCAAAATTCTGCAGCTTATTTCAACAGTTTTACTTAAATTATAACATAGAAATGAGGCTGAAATTGATGAGCATCCGTATGGTCAGAGAAGGTTTTATTTACAACTAGCTTACCCGTCGCACGTTGCTGCGATCTCCGAAGAAAGGAAACTCGTTATGATAACCTTCAATTTACATTGTATCATTTTTAGGACCTTTCACTGCCCCCACTATATCCTCTACTTGTGGAGTCCCGCAGGGTTCCTCGTTATCACCCCTGCTTTTTAATGTATATCTACGCCCCCTATTGTACTCCCTTAGGAGGGCCAAAGTTACGATATTCAACTATGCAGACGATTTGCAGTTGATTTTCCCGTTAAACACCAAGGATGCTGTGGTTGAATTTCAAAACACTATGTCCCACATTTTAAAATGGATGAACTGCAGTCATCTGAAGCTTAACCCTGGCAAGACCGAATTGGTCTTGCCGGGACTGAGCGCCCACAGCTGGAACCCCTGCTTCTGGCCTTCCTGTATGGGAACTCCTCCATCTAAGTCATGTTCGGTCAAGAGTCTGGGAATACACATTAGCGAAGACCTCTCCCTTAAAAAACAAGTCGGAGCAGTTGTCTCAGCTACTTTCTTCCAGCTGAAGAAAATCAAGAAAATTGCCAGCTTCTTTTCCCCGGCCGCTCTCACTAAGATAGTCATCTCCCTGGTTCTGTCCAGACTTGACTTCTCCAACAGTCTTTACCTTGGCATTCAAGCTGGAGAGCTCAAACGCCTTCAGCTGGTTCAGAATCAGGCCGCCAGACTCCTCCTGAACCTCTCAAAGAGGCAGTCTGTAAGATCTGGCCTGAAACAGCTACACTGGCTGCCTGTGGAGCAGCGTGTGGCGTTTAAAACAGGGTGCATTGTATTCAAATCTCTGCACGACTCTGGCCCCCTCTTCATCAGAGACATGTTTAAGAGATATACTCCCTCACGTAATCTCCGTTCTATTCATAAATTGCTTCTGACTGTTCCATCCTACAAGAGGAAGCGTCTTGGAGGCAGCTGCTTTGACCTTCTGGCAGCTGGTTTTTGGAACTCCCTTCCCCTCCATTTGAAACTGAATGACAACATCCTCAGTTTTAGACATTCCTTGAAAACCTGGCTCTTCACTCAGGCGCACGGTTGAGCTGCTCCCCCTCCCCTGTGACCCTGCGCTTGCTCCTTCCTACAGCGCCATGAAGCCCCGGGCGTACGAGCGCTTACAAATACCTATTAACCTTAACATTAACATTAACATTAACATTAACATTATTGGAACTTATTCATTTTAATATGGAAAACATTTAAAATTGTTGTTTTAATTCTATTTATTTATTAGAGTGCTTGTGGATACATGGTTTTTTGTTTTTCCGTCTAGTGCGTACATTAGTATTCGAAAGATTATGAGAGCCCTGGGGGGGCCGATATTTAAAAAATTGTTGTGCCAGAAACCTTCATGGGAGTGTACTCAACAACTTCTTAAAGTTTCCTGGCGATCAGATGAATGCTGTTTTAATTCTATTTATTTATTCGAGTGCTTGTGGATACACAATTTTTTGTTTTTCAGTCTTGTGCGTACATCAGTATTCGAAAGATTATGAGGGCCCTGGGGGGGCCGATATTTTAAAACAATGTTATGCCAGAAACCTACGCGGGAGTGTACTCAACAACTTCCCAAAGTTTCATGGCGATCGGATGAATGGTGTTTTAATTCTATTTATTTATTCGAGTGCTTTTGGATACACGATTTGTTGTTTTTCCGTCTGGTGGGTACATCAGTATTCGAAAGATTATGAGGGCCCTGGGGGGCAGATATTTAAAACGATTTTATGCCATAAACCTTTGCGGGAGTGTACTCAACAACTTCCCAAAGTTTCATGGCGATCGGATGAATGGTGTAGTAATGCATAAAGGACAAACAGACAGACAGACAGACAGACATACATTTGTTTTTATATATATAGATGGTCTGTGTACTTGGTTTCAGTTCAGAGTGTACTTTTTCATGATGGATACAAAGAGCTGATAACAGCTCTTAAGTTGTTGGATTAGGGTTCTCCTCTGTCCTAGGTCTAAAACTACAACATCAGTGCATGAAAGGCACTCACAAAGGCACATAGAGACGCTCCCCTTCACCATGCACTACATTTATTGCTGCATATTAGATGAGTTATAGCATGTGAAATCATTGGATTATTAGCAACACTTGTGACATCAGAAATTACCTGATTTGCCAGAACACAGTGCATGTTACAGTGGTGAGTAACAGTTATGTTGTAGCAAGTGAGGTGGCAAGACTGTGTACGGAGGTGCATGAGTTATATTGATTGGAAGGTGGTGGGTAAGTATAAATGTGAGTTATAAATATCACCTATAGGAAATTGAAAGTGGTGCATAAATTATAAACGTAACACATAACTATAACTTTATAGTTTATAATGTTTGTGTAGTTTACTTTGGGTTTGTGACAAAAAATAAAAAAGTGTGTAAGCATTGCATACATCATAAATGTAAAAGAAAAGTTTAACTTTGAAATTTCTAATATTTGTGCAGTTTTGTTGGGTTTCTATACCAAACATAAATAAAGTTTTAGTAACTATAAGTTATCTTTAGCCTTTCGATGTTTGGGCAATTTCAATGGTTTTTATAATGTTAATTAAAAAGAAAGTATTTGTACAATTTACTGATATTCAGTGGAATGTTATTAAATGGAGTTTGGTAAAAATATATGGGAGCATAGTGTTTTAAAGTGTATTGTGGTACAGTATAGTGTCATACAGTGGAGAGGAGAGGACTGGAATGAAATAAACTAGAGTGGTGTACACTGCAACTACATACAGTGGAGTGGCATAGAGGGGAGTTGCATACCATGGAGTGGCATACAGTCAAGTGGAGTGACGTAGAAATGAAGAGTGTATAGTAAAGTGGCATAAACCGGAATAGTGTACACTAGAGTGGTATAGAGTTGGATAGCATGCAGTGCAGTGTGGTACAGTGGAGTTTCATCCTTTCAATATTATAGGGTGTTTTGGTGTACAATGTATTGATGTACAGTGGAGTGGCACAGACTGCAGTCTTGTACGGTGTAGGGTCATATTTTGGAATATCGTATAGTACAATAGAGTACAGTGCAGTGATTTACAATGGAGTGTGATTGAGTGCAGAGGCATAAAGTGGAATACTGTAGACTGGGGTGGTGTAGAGCAGAGTGATATAGAGTGGAATGGCGTCCAGTTAAGGGGTGTTCAGTGAACTTCTGTAGAGTGGCGTGTGGTCTACTATAGTAATGTAAAGCCAAATATCATACAGTGGACTGGCGGCAAATCGAGTGGCATACAATGGAGATCCGCACAGCAGACTAGCATACACTGGAGTGGGGTAGAGTTTAACAGGGTACAGTGAAGTGGTGTATAGTGAAGTAGCATAGAGTGGACTGGCATACAGTGCAGTAGCATATGGTAAAGTAGAGTTAGTGTAGTGTAGTGTAGTGGCGTTAAGTCTTAAGACAGACAGTGCACTGGCATGTAGTGGAGTAGCGTAAAAAAGAGTGTCATATATTGGAAAAAGGTTTATTGTAGAAGCGTAGTTTGCAGTAAAATACCGTGGAGTGGTGTTTAGTGGAGTGGGGCACAATGTAGTGCTCTAAAGTGTAATACCTTACAGTGGATTGTGGTACAGTGCCCTGGCGTATACTGCAGATGCGGTCGGTAATGGGGGTACCTGCAGGGCGGTGACGTGGGGAGGGGGAGGGTCAGGGTGGGGGGTAGTAATCTATGGATTACGGAGCTAAACAGGTAAGTAAACATTAAAAAAAAAAATGAATTTCTTTGCTTGCACTGCATCCCCAAATGCGATGCAGTGCACACAACAAAATTTGTTTTATTTATTTAAATGTTTACTTACCTGTAAAGCTTGGTAATCCATATATTACTACCCCCACCCTGCCCCTCCCACTCCCCACGTCACCGCCCTGCAGGTACACCCATCACCGATCACTGTTGGTATACTGGAGTTGAGTACAATGGAGGGCCGTAGAGTGTAGTGGCATAAAGTGGAACAGTGTAGAGTGGAGTTACATACACTGGAATATTGTTGAGTTGATTGGCGTACAGTGTAGAGGCATGCAGTGGGGTGGCATATAGTGCAATGTTGTACAGTGTAGTGGCATAAACTTAAATATCATATACTGGAATAGCATAAAGTACAGTTGTTTTCCATGGAGTGTGGTACCCTGGAGTGTCATCAATTAAAATAGCATAGAGAGGAGTGGCGTACAGTGGACAAAGAATAATTGGAGTGGTGTACAGTAGAGTAGTGTATAGTGGACTTGCATAGAGTGGAGAGAGGTACAGTGTAGTGTGTTAAAATGAAATAGTGTGTAGTGTGGTGCATACAATGCAGTGGTGTACAGCGGAACAGCATGTACTGGAGTGGGGGACACTGTAATATTGTGTAGTGCAGTAGCGTTCAGTGGAGTAGCAAACAATGGAGTGGTATACAGTGGAGTAGCATATACTGCAGTACTGTTGAGTGGAATAACGTTAAGTTTAGTGGTGTAAAATGTAGTGAATTAGAGTTGAGTGGCATATAGAGAAGTAACGTACAGTGCAGTGTCGTACAGTGGAATAGGGTAAACTGTAGAGGCGTACATTATAGTGATGCACAGTGGAGTAGCATTTACTGGAGTGGCGTAGAATGTATTCGTGTAAAGTGTAATAGCATACAGTGGATTGTAGTAGAGTGAATTGGTGTATCTTCTATTTAGTACAATGTAGAGACATACAGTGGAGTGGCATACATTGGAATAGCGTAGACTACAGTAGTGTACCATAAAGTGTGGTAGAGTGCAATAGTATAGAGTACAGTAGCTTACCGTGGAGTTGCTTAAAGTGTACAGTTACAAACTGTATGGAATATCAGCACAGATTAAAGTGGCATACACTGAAGTGTAATAGAATAGGGTGCTGCAGAGTGGAGTGGCGTACAGTGGAGTGGCCCAGAGAACGGTGAATGGACGTACAGTGGATTACTGTACAGTGTAGTGATGTATACTGGAGTGTCGTAAAGCAGAGTGGCAAACAGTAAATAGCACAGAGTGGAGTGGCTCACAGTTTACTGTGTAAATGCAATAAGATAAATCGTTAAAGTGCATTAAAGTATGTCAATGTTATGTTGCTGAAATATAAATTATAATGTGTAAATGTTATACTTTTTGGTAGTACATGTAAATAACTTAAATAATGTTAAAGTTATAAGAAGTATATAACTTAAAGATATATTGTGCCACGTTATACCGTGGTACGGTCATGGTATACCATAGTACATAAGGGTAAAAAGTAATTAAGTGATTGGTTATTGGCTCTATCTACCAAAGATAAAAGGCAGCCATGTTGTTTTCATAACAATTATGCATTTTTCTGCGGTCTGCATTTCACTGCCTTCTGTGTTAGGGTCTTATATATAAGTAAAGATTAGGTTTTATTGTTGTTCTAGTTGGTTTAAGTTGTAATAGGTTAACATTTTTATTTATAATTCTCTCTATATTTTTATAACAGCCTGTGGTGAAGTGCATTTTGTTTGTAAATAGTGCAGTAAATGTACTAATTAACACGTTAATGCATACACTTTTTGTGCATATATAAATATATAAAAATTAGAAAATACACTGTACACACTATATTTATAAAATGAAGTGTCTTACATTGCATTTCTATGTTTTTTTGTTACTGCGATAGTACCACGGTACTCTGAAGTTTTTTCAAAAAATATATAGAAACTTGCAAATATTTTCCCCTACCTATTTCCACATTTTTAAAGTGCCAATATGTATGGGGAAAATACCAAACCTATTACTTAACTAGATTGCAAGATGTATCATAAAACACCACCAAAGTCGACCTCAAAACAACATGGCCGCCTTTAATTTATGTAGACAGTTATTACCTAATCACTTAATGACTTGTCTTCACTATGTCTTCACTGTGTACTACCATCATAACTTAGTTAAAAAACCTTAAACCTTATAAAATACTTACCCTACTTACTTGTCTTACCCACACAGAATCCTCTGCACACACTAATAGGTAATGAAGCCAAATTTTGTCAAATCCGACTGACGGCTTCCGTGCGACATGAAATACAGAAGTCCATTGAAAATTCAATTTTACACCAGTTTACGGACCCCCTTTTTCTTTAGCAACACCTTGACCAAACACCATGAAACTTTCAGTCCTCTGACAAGAACACAAGGTCTGCAAAGATTTGCAGACATTCGTCAAAAGGGTGCAAAGATATTAAGGAACAAAAATTAAATAAATCCCCATCTCTGTTGACCCTAACTATAACTACAGAGTGGCTACTGTAATATATTTGTGTATATATAATTTTAGTGAAATTCTGTGGTTTTGGCTATCTAGACCTATCAATTCCCCCGAGCATTACTGAACTAATACTGCACACATCAAATTTAGTGCCATTTCTATTATCTATTTTTCAACAAACATATTTTCAAAATCGATGCATACTCGAAATGCAATAGTTACATTAAAGCAGGTGTCTCTTACCTTTTCTGTAACAAGAGCTATGTATACTCAAAGAAAATGTAACTGAGTTACTAATATAATTGGCCTTGTAATAGCAACAGCATAAAAGAAGATTATATTAGAGGCCACACTATGCACGAGTACTGGTAGTGTTCCCCTCAGTGCATCGGGTAGGGTTGCCAGCAGGAACTTAAAAAAGGCTTTGCATACATAACAACCGTAGCTGCTGCTCATAGCACCAAGTTAATAATATTAGTAATAGGTCTCCCAAACGCCACATGATGTATCACTTGGCTCTAAATGTATTTAGAAAATTTAACCAAACATCAACTTATGAGTTCTGAAAAAACACAAATTTTCGTCTCACTTTTCAATCTTGGTAGAAATATATTAATTGAGCCAAGGAAAAACTTCAAATTTAGTAGGCTGAGCTGCATACAGGAGAGCTACTCAAATGTAGCTGAAGAGCTCAGGAGCTACTCGTTGGAGGAGCCTGCATGAAAGGCATATTTGTAAGGCTGTATGCGTTCAAAAGAGATACTGATTTTCCATGCTGTCTACTGTAAATCATTGCCTTTCATTTCATTCATTAATTTCATGACGTTCGTGTCATTTTGTGGGATCGGCTTCTTTTGGTTTGACATTCACATCTCGTTGCGCTTCTTTTTGCAGCTGGACCAGGAGCGCGGAGGGGGAGGTGTGCAGCCTGGAGCCAGAGTAGTGAGATATTTCAGGAGGTGGGCGGAGTCCCGAGCACAGCCGAAGCTGCTGGGATCCAGTCTGTGAAGGGACAGCAGAGCAACCTGCACCAAGCAGTAGCGGCAGCATCATCGCTTGAAATCGGAGCCCTCCTCTCCTGCAGCATCAGCACCAGCCGCTGCCGTGCGCCTCTGCGCCCCGGCTGCTCGCGCATCTCTGGGAGCCGTTCCATGCACAGTGGCTTCTTCAGCCTGTGTTCGCTGTGCGCTTCGATCCCTGCGCCCCTGGACCTGCCTAGACTGCTGCTCATCCATTTATTGCACTGCGGGCTGTGTGCCTTTTCATTGATCCCGGCTCCTGGGCCAGCGCCGCTGCCTCTGTTCATTTCCTGCATAGGATAAGGGACCTGCTTTGATTTCGGGCTCTTCTGCTCCATTCATTTCCTGCACTGACAGGACACAGCCTTTGTGTTTGCCCTCTTTTAATTTCCTGCATTGGGACACACTGCACCTGTGACTACTCCTGTAGACCAGGGGTACTGTGTGTTTATTCCCCGGTTCTCCCGGGCCCCAGCTGCCTGCTCCCTGTTTTGCAACATACGGTTGCCCTCTGACAGCCAAGGGCCCACCTGGGCTGACTGCTCTTTCCCTGCGCTGCGTGCCCCGTGATCTCTGCTAGCCTGGGCTGCAGCTGCGACCTCCTCGGCACCTTCCCCGCCCGGTGCTCCGGGAGCCGCCAGCATGTTGGACCCGTCTTCCAGCGAGGAGGAATCGGAGGAGGTTGTGGAAGAGGAGTGCAAAGAGGTGCTGGCCCCGGCGCAGCGCCTGTCCCCGAGCCGGACGAGTGAGAGCTCTTCCACCGGCGCCCCTGGAGGGCTGCAGCCTGTGAGCAGTACCGGCGGGGCCGGGGGACGAGCAGGGGGCAGCGTGCGGCCCTCTAGTCCCAGTCCATCCGTGGTGAGCGAGAAGGAGAAGGAGGAATTGGAACGACTGCAGCGGGAGGAGGAAGAGAGGAAGAGGAAACTGCAGCTTTATGTGTTCGTGATGCGCTGCATCGCCTACCCCTTTAACGCCAAGCAGCCCACCGACATGGCCCGCAGGCAGCAGAAGGTAAGCAGGGAGAGAACAATGGGAGGAGGGGAGATGCTACCGGGTGTGGGAGCAGCGAGAACCGGGGAGGAAGGAGCAAGTGCTTATGGGATACTCACCGGATGTTAAAGGCAAGTTTGATATTTAGTTGATGCCCATCAGTAGGGGGAAACTGTGGCTAACACGTGTTTGAGAGGTGGTTGCTGAAGGGCGCCCATGCTAAGGTTCGGGTCGCACCATTCGACCTTCTCTGATAGGTGCCTTTCAAGTGGACAACTTCCTAGGAGGTGTGATTATTAAAGAGGTCACGTGCCAGTGAAGAAGAAGGATGGCCAATAAGACAGCTCTGTGAGTCAACGAGCCTACTGTGAAGATATTTGTGTAAAGTCAACATTAAGTGTTGCTGTTTCATATGTTGGCACACTTGTTAATCTTTCTTGAGTCGATATCATGAATATTTCTGAGTTGGTGAGTCGTAGCACATGCCATTGATACCAAGACACAATCCATTGCATTGTGTGGTACCCAAATTGTCACAATAGTTAATGATGTTAAGAGGTACACTGTGCTTAATGGAAGCTGATGGTTGAGGTGGGGCCCGCCGGCATTAACTTCTTGGGACCAACAGTTATTTTCACTCACCACACTTCGACCCAGAGAAAGAGAGAAAAAAGCAAAAGGGAGAAATATTTTTTTTAAAAAAGAGGAATATGGGAAAACAGTGACGAAGAGAGAACGCAAGAATGAAAAAGAATCTGCAAGAGCCAGATAGAGAGTCAGGGAATATTGGAAGGTGGGTCAAGAAGGCATGTGGTGGAATCAAGACTACGCAGGCTCCTCAAAAATTTGATAGCCCCAGGCAAGGGCTTCCCAGCAATACTTAGGACCTCAGCACTTATTCTTCTGCAAATTAAGCACTAGTAGTACGAGTTTCAGGGTTGTGGAGATTTGTGTGACTCTGCGTCCTATGTAGTGTTGAGAGATATGGGGCAGGTGCTTAAATGCTAAGGGGTACAATTGCTGGGAAAGTAGGGGAGCATCCCTTGAGCCGGGGTTGTGTGTGGACAGTTTGAGAGAGGGGAGAGGGGCTTGGTACCTATGGGATGGAGAAGAGAACTTGCTAAATGGAATATAAAATAGGGAAGAGCCAGCGAATCAAGGGAATATGTAAAAAGAGGAAACCAGAGTGAGGGCAGATCCTGCAAAGTTCCCTGAGCAAGTGATCCTTGGGAAGCAGGGTCACTACCACATTAAGGGGATGTCAAATAGAGAAATGTACTTTTCTGAATAACAACATTGCAGGAATGGCAAGTGAATGCCTGAAGGGTGTCCTGAGGGATTAGTATCAGTGAAATATGTGATGATGGAACAGAATATGTCTTGAGGTACATGATTTTATGGCAGAGTGAGGGGGCATCCCTTTGGCCATGTGAGATGCATGTTAGAGTGCAAATGAAGAACATTCTGTCAGCTTCTTGGAGTCACTGGGAGAACAGAATAGCTCAGGTGATCCAAAGACCACATTCTTTTTCAAATATTTGCCATGAGGAGATTTAATTGACAATCGTTATTCATATAATGTCAACAATTAGAGGAAAGGAGGAGTTGACAACATTTCCTCAAATATTCATCAGTGTCCATATCCCAGTACAAAGATGGGACATTCATTCCATACACGAGAAGCAACCTACTCTAGGTCCACTGCTTTTCCAAATCTATTACCCAGATGGTCAGCCACGCTACGTTTGACCTCAGCACTTGACCTTCTGTAGTGTTGGTGACAGCACTAGGCTTCTTAAACTCTCGCTTAAAATGGGCAGAAACCCTCGTATCGATGGCCACGTCTCTTATTATCCCAAGAAGATGTACTGTATACATAAGAATTCAACCTTGCCAAAAACACACAATCTAAATTCATTTAACTGATGAGGTCCTAAAAAGAGCATTTTCAGGGACACATAGAGAAATGGTATCAACATATTCAACTAGACCAGTCACATTTTCTTTAGAACATTAGACAAGTATACAAGGTCATCTCATAGAAATTGAATGACAGTGCCCGGGAAATCTCATTGTAAAAATCACCCCTGAAATTCGAGACAATTTTTTACTTTTATTGAATTCATAGCGAATGCTAGGAGTTCTCATGGATATCTGCGACAACCATAACATTTATGGACTCTTGAAACATATAAAACTTACTCCTGCTGAATTTCTACCAGGTATCAAATTACTTTGAGTGAGTAAGGATGTGGAAGTGTGTATTTTTAGTATTAACTTGTTTTCCTCTACAGGGAACATGTTTTCCCATGGGACACCCATTCCCCTGAACCCCTCATGAACTATGGGGTTGTTCGCCCACTTCTCCCAGCCTGGAAAGACATTCACCATGTCACTCACAAAAGTGGTTCTCCATGTGTTTTCTAACAAAGTTTGGATATACTACAGCAAGTTGTTACTTTTGAGTTTCAGACCAATAGTAATTAAGTGCTTGTAAAAAGATGTCCTTTGCTAAGTAACATTATTGCCTGTCCTGAGAAAGTGGGGATGTGGATTTGTCTGAGGTTACAGCTGATTCTTCATCTGATCAGCCACTCCTGGACTATCCATCGTTTATGGGCTGGCGTTTCAGCTCAAGAATAAACCACAGCCTCATTGCAAGTCATAGGACATGCTTATAGACCATAAGTGCAATGTATACGTGTATTTGTATACAGATTGCCATATGAAACTTTGAGGTAGACTACAGGTGTTTTGAACTCCTTAAACAATATAAATTAAATCATGCTTGCTGACGGTTCAGCTGGTAAATGCAAATTACATTAAAATAGTCCACGTGTGACTTTTTATCAAAGCAAAATAAAATAAATGGGAATAATCAGCTTTTAAAGTAGCACAGGAATCATTAAATATTGCTTCATCACTTTGTGAAAGGGCCGCATGCAGTTTATTCTCAATGCAATTTCCATGGAGTGTCTTTTCTAAACACCCTCACTTTCTCATGTGTAGGCTTCAGCCTTAAAGTGTGATCGTAAAATGTTGCCATCTCTAAATCTACATTGGTTATTACCTGGTGCAGGTTTCTAACTGAAGAAAAAAGGCTAAACTAATTTGGTTGACTCTCTAGGACCAATTAACCTTATTACCTACCTTATTAGATAAATTACTTTGGTCCTAATTTGAGGGAAAATGGTGAGTCAACCCTAGAGTAGGAATGTGTCCCAAAGGCTTCTGGGTAGTGATCACTTTCTCAGTTTTGATGTGGGCACACCTTAGCCCTTTAAGATGCTTCCACGCAGACACTCTCCATCCTAGGACTCAGCTGTCATCTACTTTCTATTTGCGACCTTGGAACAAAGCATATAGTGCTCCATGATTGGGTGGTCGACCCGTCCAATGAGACACTTGATAGCTGCACTGTACATATGTCTAAGATTGCTGAGAATAGCCAACCTTGGGCTATGAAAGGCTCGATGGATGCCGAAGTTATGGAGTCACTTATAACAGAGTGCATCAATTGTTGGCATGCTTGAAAGCAGGCCTTTCATGAGGAGGCTGCCCTGTGGCATCAGCTTTGGGAAGATTTTTAAGAGCAATTGTCTGAATTAGAAGCAACGTGGATATATGTACTACTTTACCAACGGCAAAGCCTGTGGGCAGTGTGACTTGGTGCCACTATCGTTATGTACCTTCAATATCTCTCGTTTAAACGTTGTTGTTGATGTACAGAAAAACAATATGCTAGAACATGTAGACAAAGTGCAAAATGGGTGCTGTTGTAAAAATGTAAAAAGAAACTACGTGAAATAGAAAAACCTTGCAGTGCGTAATGTAGCGCTTAAGTGTACAGCAGTAAAAGTTAGCTACGACCGAGCGGCTTACGTATTCCAACCCACGACCATTTTGGCAGCCCGGAGAAGATACTGCGAAATGTCGAAACAAATCTCGCCTGTAAAGCAGGTAGCTCCATTCTTTGTGAAATAGAAAGAGCTAAGGATATAAAGACATTCCAGCACGAAAAAGAACGCATGCAGGCGCGTACCTGAAAATCGAAAACCTAATACTTGTATTTCTAAAGAACCCCATTCAAAAATTGACAAAGTTTCAGTGCTGGCTTCCACGCCGTGCCGTTCCAATGGACAGCTTAGTTCTGACGCAGTGTGAGGACGAGCAGCCACGCGGGTGCACGGGTCAGATATCCAACCCCGTCATTGGTTTGTCCTTCAGGCTTCAGACTACTTTGAAGGGATTCCCAGATGGACGAAATGCAGAGCTCTGCATTTCTCTGGGGCATTTTGAAATTTGGAAGGATGGTTCACATTTTCTAATTTCACTGCAGGTCTGAGCGGAGGCAGCAACGTGCTGCTGGCCAAGGTCGTCATATTCAGGCCAAGTGCAAGAGCAACCGAAATATCCTGTGCTTTGGGACACAACTGGGTCACCCCCTACTCTACATCAAAGGTGCTTTTTTGTGCTCAAGTACCACCTCATATCCTGATATTTTTGCTAAATTTGAACATATGATAGATAAAATCAGAGCTCTTCATGACTCATTTGGTGTAGTGTTCACTCTACTGCTTGCAGCGAGAATGAAGCCTGCTTCTGGAAAGCGATGTGTAACCCAACAATGAGGTTGATAATCACACCTGACACACTGCCTTTTCACTATGTCAGTGCATGCAATTTGCATTTCTTTTCATGTCTCTGAATCGCCGTTGTATACTATAGATCTGGAAATTGCTGTTGTGAACATAGACTGGGATATGGCACGTGTTGACAGCGGGACAAGACTTCGCCTGGAGTTGTGACTGTGGTTGCCTGGCGTGTCAGGTTTGTGCAGTGCAGCTAGGCTGTGTGTGTAACCAGCAAGGTTGCCACATGGCTGTGTCAAAATGCTAAATGATGCCCCCCTGCCATATGTGGGGAGGGACCCCTGAATCTTTCATATCTCACAGATATTCATAGATCATGGGCAGAATGGGGTCCCATTTTGGAGCCCCTGAATGGCAGGGGCCTTGTTACGCCTCTGAACCGTGGGTCCTAATGGAACCAGGAAAAATGGGCCACCTGATTCTAATAGGGTAGTAAAACAGTCATAAGTGGGATGCACTTTGCCCCGCACGCAAGGTACTCAAGGTCACTGCACCTGCTGCACCACTGATAGCTGACCCGTCTTTTGATTGATTTAAGCAAGCAATTGGTAAGGATTGGGAGTTTGTGACTTCTACGGGCCTGATTACCAATGGCTGTGTTAATTCCGACCCATTTGGAAACCCCTGTTTACACATGAGTTGGAATTACGAGTTTAGTTTTAACGGATCCGTTTATAATAAGATGCATTAAGTAACTCAATAGTCATTAACTTTGGGAAGGTCAAACCTGCCGAAATCTAACAGGGGAAAAGCATGCGGTATTTGCCTTATCTTGCAGATTGTGGTGTGTTAAACACCAAATCCGCATGGTATTCCCCGCAGACTGGCAATAGGTGCTACTTATTGCACCAGATAAATAACATACCCTGTGGTATCATTATCAGATGCGTTAAATAGCACCTATACTCGTAATCAAGTCCTATGTGGCTCTTTTCACCACTAATATGAATGTAGATGAACCCATAGGTTTATATTGCAGAGTTATTGAGCTCAGGGTGGGCTGCTGCACTGTGATTTGTTTTGGCAACACAGCGCATTTATTCCTTGTGCCGTTTTGCCTGCAGGAATGAACTGTGCACCTCTTAAAATCGCAGAACACATTGACAATGATTAATACATTCCTGCAGCTTTGCCATGCCACCCTCCAAAGCCATGGTGAGCCAAGAGGAAAAGACTGGCTGCTGACATTAAAAGCAGTAGAGGAGGTTGGCTGGTTGCAATTAATTAAAATGGCACGTCCCTAAAAGTGTCTGTATTCGTGAAATTATTGGCCCTGTGAATTATGACTGTGCTTTATTACTTTTTTTACTATCTCGAAATGTCCCTGTTTCAAAATAACATGCCTGGCATTTCTCTAAAAGCCACGATATGCTGGCTATGATTGAAATACTCGCAGATTTGTAGTGAAAGTTGAATTGTAGAGAATTATATTAGTTTCAGTGAATTACATAGATAATAACAATGTAATCCCTTGATAGAAATGGCTAGCAGGCCAACAGGAATATAGGTTTTGACTGTAGTCAAAATTGAGAATGTTTGAAAGATGCATTGGCAATTGTAGTAGGACTGGCTTTACAGAAGTGTTGCATGGTAATGTGGATCATTACAAGTAGATAGCATGGGAATGGAGGTGTATTTGTATGGAAGTAAAGAACTGCAGAATAATATTGGTATAGATTAAAATGTCAGGTGATAGTTGCAATGGCAAGCCAGACCTAAAAATCCATGTAGGTTAATGACTGCCCTCTTCCCATTTGTGTTGCTGCCAGTGCAATACAATCTTGTTATCTAGGACACTTTAATAGCTTTACAATGGTATATGCCTGCCCCTGAACATTCAAGCTCAGGCAACTGGATAAATTAACAAAATTATCACAGCTGTGTGGAGGGCAAACACACTTTTGTGGAGGCACACCACTTCCGCCCAATCAAAACATGTACTCCTGACTCCCAACATGTGGGCCGAGTCAAAGCTCTCCTGGTGATCTCACATAGTTATCTGGTGACAGCTGCAATGGCAGCTGCTGCTTAACGGAGGTGGCCAGCGGGATAAAAAAAAAACACACTCACCTGCAGGTCGGTCGCCACCTCCCAGTCCTCTGTGGTGGTTGACACGCAGGAAGCACACAGGCTAGCCTAACCAATCACGACTCTGCTGTCTCTAGCATGACAGCAGCGTCATGATTGGTTGAAGCACCGTCGTTTGGCGCTCAGACAGAGACTATGTGCCTGTGCATTCTTTCCACCTAGCCTGTGCAATGTAGCTGGTGGAGAACATACAAAGTGTGCATAACTGTTTGGCCGGCCCAAGACGTCCGGCTAAACCATCATGTACACTTAGACTGTGTTCATCACTCCCCCTCCTGGCCCATTCTCTAGCCATCCCAGCCCCACCCCTAAGCAGGAATGGATAAATAAAATTATAATAACATTGCACTATTATCATTTTATCTTTCCCTTTTAAACTGCTCACAGAGCAGTAGGGCGACGCTCCTCTGCCTTAGCGGAGGAGTCGCTACTGGACAGCAGTGCTGCCAAGCGGCACCATAAAAAGCAGGCACACTGTTAAAATTGTGAGAAATAACGCAAACAGGCTGCATTTGACTGGAGGATAAGTGGGTTTGAGGTTTAGCAAAACCACATCTCAGCAGAAATGGAGACACGCATGCAAGATGAATGCTAACACCTCTGGCAGAACATCAAGGGCAAAGTGTGCAAACAGGGAAAGGGGAGGGCACGTTCCTTTCCTCGTTATATCATTGCTTAGAAGCAGATTGCCTTCAGGTACAGTACTGCAAGAAACATGAGATCCAAAATATATTTACACCGATAAATATGCAAAAAAAGGAGAGGATGTATGTGTTGTTTCCAATAAAAAGAACATTATTCAAAAAGATTATCCAAGATCTGTTATTTGGTCCCTACATGCAAATACATTTGGTTAGCTGATGCTTTTTGTTTCTTTTCCAGATTTTGGGGACGTTGTACTATGGTCTTTTAAATTCAAAAGAGCTCTTTCTAAATTTACATAGGGCTGGCAAAAAGCTAACGTTATTTATGTCTTTTGAGTGCATGAACTGCAAAACATGAACATTTTCTGTCTTGCTGTAAATGATCTCAAACTAATTGTCAGGAGCTAAGGTGCATAAATTCCTTAATGTGCATTGTCATAAATCTATATGTACTAGAGAGCGGCTCCTTGCAGCTGCACGCGGTGGTTCAGCAGCAGCAGCAGAAAGGGTGCTCTGTTTCATGTCTGCTGCTAGCTTGAAGTGGCCTTGACTTGCAGCTAAGGTGACTGCAGCAATGTCAAGGAGAACCAGGCGGAAAGTATGTACAAAACACAGCGAGAAGAAGGGCCTATTTACATTCATACAAGGATGTCACAGACAGAGGAAAACAAAAAAGCTCGAGGCGCTTTTTCTGCCTATAAATATATATAAATACATACCTGTTCAGTAGTTAAGTAAATAATGTAGCAGGCTCTGGTATTGACTTGCAAGGCGTTCAGATATCATTAAAACTTCTCTGTTATTTTGCGTACCCCGTTTATTAAAATTTGTTGTGTTAATGTAACATATGAAGGAAAAACAGTAATTCTTTGTAGTGAGTGTTGTATTTAGAGAGTAACAGGCTTTATTGTCAAACATGCTTGAGGTATTGTTCCCCAACCACTGAAAGCTTCTTTGTTGCATTACATAGTATCACTTGCCGGTTATATAAAAGCAAGTGCTGTCTCGTTGTGGTCGAATAATCACCACGAGAGCAGTCCAATACACAACCAATTTTTTCTTCTCCTCGGGAGGTGCCACTAAGCCCAAATTACTGGGCAGGTCCTTTCCGGCAAGTCCCCGGGCAGCCAGAGGTCAGGGGTGTAACGCAGGCCCCACAATGCAGTGCCGCCCCCAACAGGGGACCCCATCCAGCCAAAGGCCAATGAATATCTGTGACATATGGAAGACTCATGGGCCCCTCATGCCATTGCCCAGATGTGTGTGGGGGAATAGTAATCATTTTGCGTTACGCCAGAGGTGCATTTCGACCTCATGAAGCTTTGATCTGTACGGTGAAGACAGAAAGTGTGAGGGGGACTGGCTTTGGCCTGGGCAGTTGTAGAGAGGGATATAGCCTGGTGGTGGAATATTGGATAATACTTGTAGACACACTTGGGAGAGGACTTGAGCATGGAAGAGTACCCTATAAACAGTTGACAGGAATATTGACTTGTTTCAAGAGTTGTGTGGAAAAGGATGTCCCTTGGTACTGACCCTCTCACTTCTCTCTTCCCTTGATGGCATTTAACACAGACAGGCATACCAACTAATTAAGTGGCTCAGAAACAAATTCCATATGTAACAAGCATTGAAAATGCAACAGGTCTCACCTTTGGTTAAGTTAAAGCCATTGGCTTTGCTAATGGTATTGTATAGCAAAGCAAAGGGCTTTAACTTAATAAAAGGCGAGACCTATTGCATTTTTAATGCTGAGTCAATCACGTGTCAGGCTGAGGCTGTTGTCTCCATGGGGCTTCATGGGCTCGGGCAGAGTCAGTCACGTGTCAGGCTGATTTCTCCATGGAGCTTTATGGGCATTGGGGAAGGAAGTCCCAAGACTGACATCTCTAAGGAGCTTCTTGGGTTTGAGCACAGTCAGGTTGTTGTCTCTACGGGGTTTAATGCGCTGGGGGGAGCCAGTCAAATCACATGCCTTGCTTCTGATGCTGAAGGGCTTTGTGGAGTTAAGCATGCTGGTCGACATAAAGTGTTACAGTACCTCCTCAAGGGTACTAAGCACTATATAAATTTAGCAATGCAGTATAATTTAGTGTTTATTACTTCACAGTCTCATAATTTAAAAATTGGAACATTTTGAAAATTATTTACAACTAGGACATTGTTGTTCTTCGTTTACCTTATGCAGCAACAACCGTTGCCAACATCAATAGAGCTGGCTTGTTTTAGGTGTAATGTTAGTTGCTGTGTTACATATCTGGAGGCAATAACAGAAAGGTAGCCAAATAGTCCAGCGGCATGTCATGGTCAGGAAAGATTTTTAATGTACATTTTTTAGCCACACCCCTAATTTTACTGGGCGCAGGCCCCTCCTCCCTGTTTTTTTAATCTCACATATAGCCCTGCTCACCCATTACCCTCTGCCCAGACTCCCTGCTCTTATCTTCAGTCACACCACACGCTGCCTGGACCTCGTTCCTTGAACCCAAAGGGAAAACTGGCAGTGGATAAAGTGACGCAGATCTTCTGACCAGCGCCACCTGGTCAATCCCCGTCTCCTCCCAAGCCGCGAGTTACTAAACAGGTCCAGCGTCCCCTGGATGGGAGCCATTAGCCGCTAGCGCAAGGTTAACAGCCAGTTTTTCATCGGCCTAGCCACCTCTTGCTCCGCTGCCAGCAATTAAGGGAAGCGCGAGGGCTGCGCAGCGGCTGCGAGTCCGGCTTCTGGGGGCAAATGACTCATTTATGAGAGGGATAAAAGCTTCGCCGCTGCTGCTCACGGGCTCTACAGTGACAGAACACTGCATTCCCGGGGCAGGTTTGCGCAACAAATGGCGTTCGAGGCACCTGTATATAAAGGTAAAAAGATGCTTTTTAATGGTGCCTTCTGCCAGAGTCATGCAGGTTTGCATTTCTGTGAAGAGTACGTGTTACTCTTACTCTTTTCAGAGGAATTGCAGTCCTGTGGGTCTCTTTTTATTGCCCTCGCCAGGTTTCAAAGCTAAGAGTCCCACGCCTATATACCTGAGGTACGCTGCAAACCTGTTCTGGTATTTCGGAGACATACATACATTTGTTGAAAGCACTTATTTTGGTATGAGGTCCTGTGGTGCTAGAAGAAGAGTGACATCTAAAATGCACGGAGAGAAACGCTCTGCCGTGCTTGCTGCATGTACGATGGCAGACATGATCAACAAGCGGCAGTGAAAGCGATCATGAAAGTGAAAGCGATCTCGATCGTAAAACAAGCTGCGTACAGGAAGCAGCATTTTCGTTGCTATGACAATTAAAGCTTCGCAAGATGGCTTCAAACTGTCCACAGTCCGTGAGGACACGCACATGCTGTTTGCTATGGACAAATGGCAAGATCAGCCATGTTTGTCCATGCAGAGGTGTGCATGAAAGCCCTCCACAGAATCGATTACAAAAGGTATTTGCAATGGCGAATACAGCGCAAGCGCTGCTTTCGCCAGGCGAGACCTAAAAATAAAATAAGTGCATGAGGTAGCCACACTGACAATTGAGAAGATGCCATAAAAAGAAAGGTATGCTCTGACTGGTCTCCTAGAAGTGTCAATTTCTATTTCTTCATTATTAAAAGTAACACACTCGATATGCTGGATGCACACTTTGGGTCTATTCTGAAATGTTTTGTTATCATTACGTCATAGAAGCAGTTAAGTGCCTTCAAGCTTGAGTTTTGCTGTCATTGTCTGGCATTGTAACAAAACACTGGTCCCCGTGGGGGATGTGTAAGCCTAAACTTTCTTGGCAACTCAAAACAGACAATTAATTGCCTTTTGAATAAATACAGATGCATTTATTTTCTGTACAGAATTCAATAATAAACAAACACATTGCAACACAAATCAAGGTGCTCCAGAAGACTGACGCAGAACAAGTGATTGAGTGAACTAAGGTTTGCAGGTGCCCTATAAAAGCATATGTAAAAACTTGGGGCTGATATAGATATGCCTTAACAACCAAACTCTGAGTTAGAGTATAATGTGTATAACATTAAGATTGAGAACAGTCCTCAGGTTTCTTTGCAGACGTTTTGACCCCAATGAGATTATTTAGCAAGGGTCATCATCAGGACCAATACAAGGTAGATGCCAGTGTAAACTGAGAATCTACATTTCTCAAAAACAGGACACTTTTAAAGTTGATTCACACCAGAATGTATTGCGTATTACTTAAGGAGGATAAAAAAAATACTCTCTGGAGATCGGTGACAAGAAATCCACAATGACACGAGCCTGCGAGTAGGATGCTAAAAATGTAAAAAGCTGTCAGCACCTTGATTTGTGTTTCAATGCATTCGTTTTCATTGAGTTGTTCTGTACAGCAAATACATGTGTTTGTATTTTTTCAAAAGGAAATTAATGAATTTTCTGTTTTGAGATGCCATAAATGTGTAGGCTTATACTTCCCTCACAGAAACCAGTGTTTTGTGTATTTCTTTTTTGCCCCATGTCCAAGGGTTACAGGGCTAACGCAAATTGTTTATATACTGTCTAGCATCGGTCAAGGTATGGATGCACGCTTGTGGATGCCCAAGTATCTGACCTACAATACAAATTAGTGTTGGTTACATCCTCCTGCATAAATGCCACAAACATATACTGATGTAGGATTCAGAGACAATGAGGAGGGACGAGGAAATATTAGTAGAGAAGCAAAGAGGAGAGGAACAAAGATAGTAGGGTCTGATTTAATGGGAGGGAAGCATGCTTAGGAAGTGAAGGAAATGCAGTAGACAGAAAGAGGGGCTTATGGTTATGAGGGGATCAATGAGGGAGAAGGCATTAAAGGCTTTGAGATCTAGAATAGTAAGGGATTTAAATTTTGGAAGCAGACACATGGGATAATATATTTAGTATTCAAATTGTTATCACTATTCAAATATTAATGGGGGTTACTGCCTAAAACGTAAAAGAAACAATTTGGCCTTAAAGAAGCTAAGTTCCAGAGACTCCAAAACTGATTTTTGCGAAGGATTTTAAGTACACCGCCATCCACCCTCACCCACTTTGAGTTAAACCAGGGTTTTGTCGAGGATACGATATGGATGGCACCGTTTATAGTATGGGTTAGCATCTGGTCGAACCAACCACCAAGCTCTGTAAGGACATTATATCCCACTGCATGATGTTGGACAAGGCTTCCTCCATACCATGGCTGAGTTATTTACGATATACTTTTGGCTCCCTTGGCATACCCTAGTGGTACGCTGAACCAAGCTGCATCCCCAACAATGCCAAATCGGAGGTGAAAACATTATTTAAGGCCCACTGAGCAGATATTAGGTTGAAATCTGTGTTATCGAAACCCTCTGTCTTGTAATATTATAGTCTTCTTTACACTGATGAGTCTCCTCTGTATCTGGCATTGGAGTTGACTAGAGGGGATCAGTCCCTACTTTATCGCTTCAGAGCTGGGACAATTTACTGGTCTCTTTTTTTTAAACATTTTTAGATTTGGAAGGGAACACAGTCTCCTGTTGCCCATTTGATAATCACTCTACTTAAACATTAGTGAATTTTATGTTCTTCTGCAATTTGCACAGTTTAGCACGACATCACTTTCAGATACCTTTATTAAGGAGGCTAGGCCTTCGTCGCTGAAGACCTGCTCTCCACCACTTACAATCCTTGTGCTCCCCTGAAATTGTCTTTTTGGTCTGTGCCTTCCTGAAAGCAGCACTTAGCGCTAGACATACTATTTTGGGCTAGTCTGATAGAACATTACACGCAGCATGGCATAGTACACTGAACATGGTAGATGTGTCAGGACCATTAAAGGGGGACAGTAGGAGCGCATGGCGGACCCTACTGGAGGTTTTTGTTCTCTCACAATCCCCCCTTCCTGCTTTTTAATTGTAGCTTTTATCTCCCATCTGTAACAGTGTGCTGCATTCTGATCCCGTTCCGCATCTTAGGTGCCCCTACTATTTCTGGATGTTTGATGTATTTCATGACATATCTCACTAAACAGCTATGTGCAATATTTCTATGTAATTTTATGGGTATGTTGCTCATTTAAGCATGGATATTTGATGTATTATCTAACATGTTTGTTTCGTACCTCAAAATTCTTTTCAACTTCTTCAAATATTCTCATTCTATGACTTTTTAACTCTTATGTGTGTCTACAGATAAGCACATTATTTTTTTATGTACTTTTATGGTCTATTGCTTTTTTAAGACCAAATAAAGTTTTTCAATTTGAATTTGAATTTGACTCCAATAGTTGCTAGTCAACACCATATCATCCTTCGTCAATACATATCTATGTATGGGGTATTTGTATAGCACAAACCTAACCAAAAGGCAGTGGAGCACTACATATGATCCATTGCAAGCAATAAGTAATAGGAGAGGTAGTTGTGATCAAGAAGCAGAACAGTATTGTGATTGCATTATGATGTAGTTCTCTTTAAAGAGGTGCATCTTTAACTTGTTCCTAAATTAGAGCAGCATTAGGATGGTCCTGATGGATATGTTGATGTTGTTCCACACCCTGGGTGAAAAGATGGAAAAAGCCTGCTGCCTTGTTTTTCTTTTTTACACTTCTTTGTCTTCAGTTCTGATGGTGTCCTGGCGGTGGATGTGCCAGGAACCACCAGATATGGTGGACATTTGCTTAGTAAGCGGTGTTGCCTACCATGATGGCTTTGTAAATGAAGCATATTTTTTGAAGAGGATATGGGCTGCAAGGGGAGACAATAGAGTTCCATCAGGATGGTGGTGATCCCCTCATATTCCCTGAAACCCTGGTTGAGATGGCAATGAGGGCGGCCAAGTTGGAGTCTGGGAGTCCACGGAGAAGGGCATGTTCAATATTCAGATGCAAGAGTAGGAGGGCTAAAACAACAGTTAAGTTGCTTTCTGGAAGAAAAAGTTTCACTTTCTTTATATGGAGCTGATACCAGGCAGTCAATGTTTTTTGTCAGTGTGTCAATTAAGGGTGAGGATGGTGTCCAATGTTTATCCAAGTGAATTGGCATTCATTGAAAGTTGGGGTTTGAAGTTGTCAGAGTTCTTGTAGTTGAGCCAGGTATGTGCTATTTCTTGTTGTTCTTGACAAATAGAATTCTGTCTTTGTGGGTTTGAGATTCAGGTAGGCTCTGGTCATCCAGGTCTAGATGAGATGTAGAGTGTGTTTTAGGCTGTGAATCTCTAGAGCAGAGGAGACTTTCAATAAGAGTTGTGTATTATCAGATATCGGGCAATTTTGAGTCTTTTACTGCAAAATGGGGGTATTAATTAACACAGGAAGTAGTGGCGCTCAGCTTAGAGCAGACAGTAGATAAACAGAAATAATATTGCGGTGCTACAGGTGAGGGAAAACCCCTAAATCCTCCAAGATGGGACCCGAAGAGCCGAAATGCAAAAGTAAATTCCTATGCACAAGCATACAAGTAATGCGAAAGTTTGCTTACGTAGTGGAATAGTTAGAAGCAATGTCTCATGATGGATTTTCTACGTTTTTTTTCTTCAAACAACAAAACCACAAGGTCCAGGCAACACGTGCTTTGTCGTTAGGGTAGTGACGTTTGACTTCTTCAGGGCTGTCACAAAAGAAAGGTATTCTTGACCTGAAATTATAAACACCAATCTGGATTATTGTAGGTTCAGTACCAACCAAATCAGGTCAGTAAGGTGTGATCAGGACAGGGCAGATCCCCAATATTAGAAGCACTGGTCTCACCTAACAACCGGTTATAATTCCGACCCGGTGGGTTAATATTACAAAAGTATCCATTCCAAATGAAAGTAAGTTACGCCACGAGTCTAAAGACCGGTTATACTTCCGAACCAGGTCAGTGAACAGTTGACAGGGTATTCAATCCAATTAAAAGTAAGCCAATAGTCTAACGGTGTGATTTCAAGATTTTGGGCTTGACGTTACAGGCTGAAGTGAGCCAACAAGTAGTCTGCTGCGGGTACGCTGCAAAATTTCGATCTCTGCCAGTTTGAACGCAGTCCCGGCAGAGGTGGCATGGCCATCACCCACAAGAATAACATCAAGATGGCAGAAACAAATTCCATCTCTTGACACACATTTGAATATGTCAGTATCACCATAATGAGAAAAGGCAATAATGTGATAAATTATTGCCTCCTCTGTCATCCACCAGGTAACATGCTAGCCTTCAGTGAACAACTATTAGATTTGATATCCTAGTTGAATTCAACCTCCATTGGAATTACAAGAAGGACTCAATAATCCAATAATCCAATACTTAGACAAAATCTTCCACAGCAAAGATCTCACCCAACACTGCAAAGGACAAACCCAAAACAGAGGCTCCAACTTAGATGCCATTATAGCCCAAAATAAAATAATGCGATAAGCATGGATGACATACTTCCAATCGACTGGTCATACCACCACATCATCCTGTTCCACAAGAACCAAGCAATAACTCCTCCCAACTCCCCTCAGAAAACTCTCAAATGGTCAAGAAACTTCAGCCAGTTTCCTTAACTGACTTGGAAGACAAAATGTACTATTTACTCTCCCCACTAACACACACCCTCACAACTGACAAACTCAGTTTGCACTTTAACAGAACTGGGGGTAACTAGGTGCTGAGCAGATACTAGGCTAGGAAGATCCAGAAAAAGCTAAGTTATTTACTGCATAGCCAGGTTTTCAGAAGTTTCCTGAAATCCAGCAGATCTGTCTTAAGTTTAAGTTCTATAGGAAAAGAGTTTCATAGCCTTGAAGTGCAAAAAATGAAGCCTCTCCCTCCCCAGTTAGCTCTTTTTAAATCTTGGGACCACAAGATTGACACTTGTGGATGAGCGTTAGGAACGTGTTTCGGAATATAGCGTTGAAAATGTTGTATTAAGTAGCCAGTGCCGACAGCTTGTTGAGCTCGGAAGGCAATGCAAAGTGCCGTAAACTGAATGTGTTTATCCACAGGGAGGCAGTGTAATTGGATCAATGCTTGGGAATCTAATTTATGTTTTGGACTACCCAATAGTAACCAAGCAACAACATTTTGTAATGTTTCTAATTTGTGAAGAAAACTCTTTTGGATATTGATAAAGAGGGCATTGCCATAATCAACTTTGGAAGAGATGTAACTACCCTCTTCTGCAGCCTTGAAGGAATATAAGGCAACACTTTCCTTAGAGATTTCAAGATGAAGAAACCTGAGGAAATTATTTGATTTATTTGTCCTTCAAAGGACAAATTGGTGTCAATAATCATCCCAAGGTTTTTTACCTTGTAACTAGGGGTAGGCAAAGTCCCTAGTTCTTGGGGCCACCAGTTGTTAGACCTAAAAGAAGGATTATTGCCAAACAGCAGGATCTCCATTTTTGAAGAATTTAGTCTAAGACAATTGCTGCTCATCCATTTCCCAATGTGAAGCATGCATTTGTGGAGCTGAGCTGCCGTGGCTCCAGGGTTATCAGTGATGGATACATCAATCTGCGTATTCTATGCGTAAGAAACTAAGGAAAAGCCTAATTATCTAATTAAGACTGAGAGTGGGCTGACATAAAGATTGAACAAAGTGGGGCTCAGAGATGAGCCCTGTGGGACACCCACAAGGCAATGAAAAGGGTGGTGAGGTTAATTCACCAAGGGAGACCGACTGAATGTAGTCAGTCAAGAAATGAAGAAATAAACCTAAGAGCATTGCCTTTGATCTCAATTGAATCAAGGCGATCAATTAGGAGAGCATGTTTGACCATATCAAATGTGGCTGAAAGATCTAAAAGGATCAAAGCCGCATTACCTTCGCTGTCTATTGTCTGGCTAATTTCTTCGGTAGCTGTGATCAGTAACTCAACGATAAAACCGCCTAAGGCCAGATAGCCTCTCCTGAAATTAAAGAGGGTCAGAGACACTCCCTCATGAACCTGGTTCAACAAAGACCTCAACTTGGAAAGAAGACAAGTAAGAGCTGCTGAAAGACTATGGAGAGCAAACCTGTCCACAATGTACCACTACCAGCTCAGATGAGAACGCAGGAAATACAAAACAAAACACATCCTAAAAGAAAAAGTTACCTTCTTCCAATATGCACTAAAGAAAGCAAGAAACTGCCACAAAGAGCTGACTAACATCACTAGAAAGCAAACCTCCAAACCAACCAAAGACACTGCCCGGTCCCAAAGGAACAATGCAACAACTTCACCCAATAGTTCAACGATAAAATCACAAATATTTAACACTCCCTTGACTGCCACACGAGAACATCCCCTAGCAACCCCCAAAGAATACTGGACCCTACCGTGCCCTAGACTCGCCACAGCACCCAAGAGTTGGAAGACATTCAACCCACTCACAGAGACGGACATCTTTAAAGTGATTTCAAAATCCAAACCCTCTTCACATTACACAGACCCATTCCCAGCCTACCTGGCAAAAAGCCTCAAACATGCCTCAACCCCTCAATGGACCAAGATAATAAACAGTTCCTAGAGTAGCGGGTCCATGTCTGACTACTTCAAATAAGGCCAAATCATCCCCCTGCTAAAAAGAAACAGGTGCAGACCTAGAAGGCCTCAACAACTTAAGGCCAGTTTTCAAGTTTCCATTCCCGGGAAAAATCCTTGAGGAAATTTGTTCTTTCCCACTCACCCAACAAATGGACACAAAGAACCTACTCGATCCAAACCAATCGGGTTTCAAACAGGGATGCAGCACGGAAACAGCTGTACTTAAAATAGGAGATGACATACATAAATCGCTAGACGCAAACAGATGCTGCCTGCTCCTTCTTCTAGACCTATCAGCGGCATTCGACACAGTCGACCATAAACTACTTTTGTACTCCCTGCAGCAATGAATGTGAGCAGACAGCACAATTCTGAAGTGGTTCACCTCTTTTCTGCACAACCGCTCCCAACAAAAAAAAAAAATAAACAACTCAATGTCTGCTCTATCAGCAAGCACCTGAGGTGTGCCCTAAATCCAGCAGCAGGTATGGTCACTGGAGCAAAGAAATATGCCACATCTCTCCCTCATTAATACATCTCAAGTGGATTCCAATAGAAGCTCGTTGCTGCTTCAAAAATGCTTGTCTCACCCTTCAAAATTACTTGTGTCACCCACAGAGTTTTACGCACTGTGAAACCTGACTACCTAACTTCCAAACTCTCAAAAACAGTCCAAACGAGGAATGTGAGAAGCTCCAATGCCCTTCTTCTCATCCTCCCCAAGAAAAGGAAACATAATGCACTTGCTCGCTCTTTTTTAGGCAATGCAACCAAAATCTGAAACTCCCTCCCAGTACATATCAGAACCAATCCCTCCTTTATGAGCTTCAAGAGACAACTAAAATAATTTCTCCTGAACAAGTACCTTAACCCTCCGAGAAATAACTACTAACCCACCCTAGAATCTACACCTTGGGTTGTACATACCCCTCCCAAGTCTTGAACTATGACTCGACACCCAACTCTACAAATTAGACTATATTGTCCTGAACTGATAACGACTCGAATCTCCTCAATACATCTATAATGTACTACAGTTGACTGTTAATGCTTGAACAAGGCTGTCTGCAAATGGAGTGTTTAATGTCAGCAAGATTTTTAGAGTAGTTGGGTGCTGCCAGTTTTGGATTGCACTTGAGTGTTTTTGTTGGAGCTTGGGTATTCACATAGTTTTCCAAAAAGTGTTGATGACATAGACAAAAGCAGTTACCAGAAAACACCATACAGCTAGTGTACAACCCTGCTAAGAAGAATGCAAGGCAGAAAAAGAATATTGAGATAAGATGTGTCGTCAGAAAAAAAGTATAGCATTTGAAAAATGCATTCTCTAGAGAGATTGGATTTACATTACTAGGCACAGGCTGAAAACCTACTGGCTTCCAGGGATGGGCATATGAAGAGATTGAGACAAGAGGAGATAGAATCAGTGGGTGGAAGACACATAGGGCAGGCAACAGACTAAACACAACGTGTATTTGTAAAGCACATGCTTACCCAGAAGGGTATCCTGGCACTGAATAACAGATGTTTGTTGTTTCCCAAATCAGTGGTACTCGATTATTTGACCTCAGAAGGATGCCAAGATACAGATTAGCGAGTTGTTTTCAGATGTATTCTGCTGTGTTCTCCTTACCCACCTCCAGAAGAACACAAAGAATGTGGAGACATACCCTAAATGGCATTTGAAGTGATGTATGCTTCACACTATAGCTGTTCTATGGAGGCACTGAGCACTGAACATGCACATAATGGAGTGAAGAAAATGCTTAGGAGGGAATGAAGAGCAACATATGCTGGAAACATCACTGGTATCAATTGTAATAATCAACACTCACAAGTCAGGTGTTGCTTTTCACTGGAAAAATGCATTAGGTTTGTGGGTGACAATTTGAGAGAAGAGTATTTTTGAAGAAATATTTTGAAGCTTTAAATGGAGATAATGAATTGAAAACTATCTGGGCAGACTTGGTGAAGCATGATTACTGGGTGAGAGAGGTGAAGCTTTGAGAACCTGACTCTCCCCCTCCTCACAATAAAGGCTGGAAAATGCTGCTAGGCGGTAATGATGTTTACCAACCGGTAATACAATATTACTCACTGTGGAAATTACTGTAGCCGGGAGTGCTTTTTCATGAATACAGGCCAGGAAAGTATTAGGTGAAGCACATTATAGGCATGGATGAAGATGGCAGTCATCCCAATGTGAAAATCACTTGCCAAGTACTATAGCATACAAAGGGACTTGTAAGCCTACTGTTTGAGCTGTCCGTCTCAGACCAGGACATGCTTATAAGATGCTCCCTGCTCATAATGCCATGGGGTCTAACAGATGGTTTTGTATATAGGTCTCCCAAGGAACCGTCTGAAGGTTGGCAGAACTATCGCAGGAGAACCATCAAAACTGCGTTAAAAAAAATGCCCTAAAATATACAAAATGGTAGAAGAAACTTTCCTGCTGCATGATAATGCCAAGCATCTACACACCCAGATAGACTGGACCCATCTATTGCTTCCGAGAGGTTCGCGGAAGTGTTAACCCCTTCACCGCGTGGCAAATTCCGCTGCGGTGCGAGGGGGGCGGGGCTGGACGTCGCACTCAGGTACCCAGGACGGCTCCCGGCCGTCATGAGTCACAGTAGGAGTGTGCTCATGATGCCCGGGAGCTGTCTGAACTCCACCCACTGATTAATTCTCCCGCACAGGCGGGGAATTAACCATGTGTGGACGGAGCGGCAACGTTCGGACGGCTCCTGGCCATCATTAGCACGTCACCTGTGACTCATGATGTCCGAGAGCCGTCCTGAGCATGGATGTGGTTAAAATATATGTGCACACGTCAACATCTGCATGAACTTTACCTAAGATGGACTAGTTAAATGCAATGCAACGACTGCCGGAAGTCATATGACTGGATAGTACAACATTACAGTTTCTGTTATGGAGGATCCAGGATTTTCTTGCACACCAGTGAATAGCTCCCTGATCAGCTTAACGGAATGCAGAAAAAGAAGACTTCCTTCATAATCTTAGTAAAGAGCAAAGTTCCAGATCAACACACTGATCATGAGATGGATGTTTCAGTTCTTTACAGATTACCACATGACATAATTCTCCTTCTTCATGTGTTCAGTGACTGTTTGCTCTCAAGGGGTCTGGCCTTCTCTCCACCACTACCTGAGATCTGAACCCAATCACGCAAGACTCAGGACACCCCCCCCCCAAAGATTAAGCTATTTAACTTGTTTTTTATTGAATTGTTCACCATTCTGAAAGCGCAATCAAAGAACATCCATATATGCGACAAGACGCCAACCTCCCCTGCATCTTGAATTTTGATGTAACTGTATTTGCTAGTTCGCCAAGTCCTCTGAAGTAATTGAGAGGTGACACATGCCCGAGTATTACACACACACTAAATTAATTAATAAATTGTGCTTTTTCTCCATCAGGGCGTGAACATCATAATACATTGTCTACAGACATTAGCCAGTGTCATCAGACAGTCGTGGTACATGTTGTGCGTCTTAAATGCCAGCACATGAACAAGCAATGTTAACTTATTGAACATCAGCCTCCGGTTTGGATGGAATTATTAAGTGCTGATTTTTCCTGAGATCGATTTTTTAAATGCTGCTTAAACACAGAGTACCTTCTCATAAGGCCTAAAAGGAATTTCTATTGCCACTTGTATGTGACTGTTCTCATATCCCTTTTAAAATTGAACACGTGATCCATTTAAATGGTCCATTTAAATGAATTCTTGAAATTCTTAGGACGCTCTAGCTATTGTTTTTCAACATTTATTGCATTGAATAAATGCATGCAAGTGCTACGAATACAACGCTTCTCGGGACAGTTGGTCAGAGGCTAAAACCTAAATGGTAAACTCTCATTCTTTGTTTACTTTTGTGTTGGATATATAGAGGGCCTTAATGATCTCAAATTTGTCTCAGACGAGTTTTCTGAAAACAGAAGGGTTAGAGAAGAAGGCTCTGTCACATCTTCTGTCTGTGGCCTGCTTAGATTGAAATTCCATCCTGTCTATTACTCTCAGTTATGCTCCAACAATGTGGAACATAACTGGGATATGCATTAAATGTTTTTACCTCATAGAGTTTTAAATTGTAGTTTGTAAATGTTGTGAACACGCGAAAGAGCACTACCCCCTTCCAACACCAGAAAATCACAAACATCATCTGTACTGAGGAGAATATACCCATTCCCTCTGTGTTTTTTGTTTTCACTATAGCTTGGTTATGTATTGCTGAAGGATAGATTAATCCAGTGTCCTCTAAGAGTGGCAATGGTGGACTCCTATTTGCCATAATAATGAGTTGGAAGTTGCTATTTCTCAGGCTAAAGGACCATTGGGTTGAGCGACTACATGAAATAAGGGGTTGATTCCTGATTTATAACACACGTTTGGTATGAACTATTGCAGCCTTGTGCTGATTGGTCAGATCTCTCATGTTTATGCCGACTTTTTAAATATGTAACTATTTATCCTGACTATCAAATATGAAAGGAATATGCAAATATTATGAATGTTTGGGATTTTTTCCTGCTATCCTTCTTTCTTAATAAAAATAAATAGAGTATGAAATTGTAGTTTGAAAATTGGTGAACTATCAGAAGAGTACTACCCTCTTCCAAGATCAACAAAACACAAACATCAGGGTTGTGTCTGAAAGGTACTCAACCCTTCAAACCAGTGAATTTGATGTTGTGGGGTCTCAGCGTCCACAGCCAAATAGCTATATTCTCCACTTCTCCAAAAATGCAGTTGCCAAGGATGGACTGGTCTAATGTGAGGATAGCCGACATGTGGTTATTCTAAGACTCCATGTCATGAGCTCGGGGAACATCCTTTAGTACGCAACTTTTACAACGCACTACCATTACGACGCAACTTTTACAACGCAAGTTATTACAACGCATTGCGCTGGGGGGCGCTCTAGGATAGGGAATAGTTTAATTTACTATCCAACACCTTCCCTACTATCCACGGGGACTGGAGTTGGAGTAGTAAATTAAACTATTCACTATCTAGCGCCCCCCAACGCAAGTCGTTGTAACGACTTGCGTTGTAAAACCTGCGTTGTAAAGGAATGCGTGGTAAAAGCATGCATTGTAACGTCATACATCCCATGAGCTCACAGGACTTCCAGACCCAGGCTTTCTTTTAACATGAGACTCGTTTAAGGGTCTAGTTGGGTTGTTAATTTTAATTGAATTCTTTGCACCTTCACACCAGAAAAAGGATTTAGGCCAATGAACTGGAACAGCATTGCCTTTCTGGCAAAGAGTTATATGGCAAACTTTTGTAAACCCCAAATTAGCTGCCCCCACTAGGAATGGGCAAAGTAGCACGACTTTCAGTAGGTAAAATGCATACTTTTCACAAATATCTGTGTATTTTTAAAAATGCAGTTGGCGGTCGCCTGTATGATGATTGTACACGAGGCAAGCCTTAACACGAGATGCCCGCTCAATTTAATTGCCCACAGTGTGTATACATTGATACAGCGGCCATTGCTCGGGTAGTGTAGATGTCCATTGCCAACATCCAGTTTCTCAGGTCCTGCGAGACATTGTATGATAGAACCAGACTTCTAGGAGCGAAAATGACATGATAAAGCAAACTTAAGGGAAAGAAAAATAATGCAAATTATTTCAAACCGGATAATCGGAATTTCCATGAGATTTCAATCACAAAGAAATCCTCTGGCATATTCACGCCAACTCTTCTGTTTGATATCTAAGTAGAGGCTTTTTAGTGGGCAGGAATTCTTTGTATTTCACTTGGTCCTGCCTTTTAGAGCTTTTGTAAATCAAATAGGCGAAGAAACAGTTCGGTAAATATGTGCAAGAGACAACTGTTAATTCAGAGGCCATTGAAAATGAAGGTCTTTTTTAATACATCCCGGATTCCGCTGAAATAATCAGTAAATGAACTTGTCCCTTTAATATAGAACACTTACACCAAAAGCGAGAGTAGGGCAGAGACTGGGCAGAGGCGGCGTTCTCTTTATGCCCTTCATTCGTGTCAGTTCATGGATCTGAGGCATGACAACATTTGAGTGACTTTCCTATAATTATATAGTTTTGTCAGCAGCAGGAATCTGCTTCAGAATGTCGGTCTTCTGGTCTTGACAGGGAAGACTGCCGCCCTACATCACATCTCCACCCTAAGCATGCAGTGTGTAAGAGCATTATGTGAATAATCAGTTGTTATGCGTATCACAAGTTACTTCATTCAGTGGAATAATGGACACCCGTTACTCACACACTGTGACAAACCGGCATTATCATTTGTTTGTGTTCATGGAAAGTGTTGCCTGTAATTAAGTATTCTCATGCATACCATCTGAATAATGTGATCCTCACAATGACTTGCAAAAGATGAACACTTGTAGACAGGTAGAGGGTGTCTGCATGTATTTATTCTCATTCTGAAAACACCAGTGAAGGGAACACAACTCAAAATAATGCACATTTTATAATGGCGTTCATTTCTTGCACCTTGATCTGTAGTGCCCATGAGGTGTACTGAACATTTCAAATCTATTGTGCAGTGTTCCTTATTTCCTAGGGTTTGCACACGGAAAATATGGAGACGTTAATGTACCTCTTAGGTGGTCAGCATAAACTAGAGTTACACATGGGCACAAGGCCTTCTCGAAGATGCCCAATCTACATATATTTTACTGAAGTGGAAATGCTAGTCAATATGATTGAAGAGTTCAGGCCTAAGTTATTCAGACACACATCTCACATTACAGTTTCAGTCACACAAAATGCTGATCAAGTGGGCACCTGATTTATTTCCAAGCAACTAACCAAAGAGATATTTCCCAAGAATCCTATTGCACCTCTTGGATTCAGCCAGCACCAGGCCATAGAAGCTAGAGCTTTGGTGACCCCTCATCCCCCAAATAATCTGACCAGCTGTCTTCTACTGTGGAGCTAATAGCCCTGAGCATGGCTGATGGTGGAGACAATATTCTCTACAGAAAGATACTGATACTTTTTTTCAGTAGATGCCTTGCAGCAAATAAACAATGGTTTTTAAGGGTCCAAATAAACTGAATGTGATCTTGGAAAAGCACTTGTGGAGCAACTGGAAAGAGGCCACATCCTTTTTGCAGAGCTGTACCAAAAACAGCCCCAGTTCCTCTGTAACCCTACAGTTTAATCTAGCTTTTATGCAGACACATACTTCTTGCTGGAAATATGAAGGAGGCTGTTTATCTTCCCTGACCCTTTGTTTGTATAGGAGAGTGGGAAATTCCTTTAACTTCTTTATGTTCCAACCAGGGTTTCACTTTACTGGTGGTGAAAGAAAGGAAGGGTAGCTCTTAAGGTGTGAAGGGACTTCCACTTGGAGCGTCTTAGCTAAAGCTCTCCACTTTGTCCTCACCTGGACCAAAGCAACTGGGGATGAGAAGCCTATTGATGGCCTCTGCCTTCAATTGTCTTGCTGTAACAAGTTGAATGTAATCCCGTTTGGTTTTCCTTTCTAACCATACTAAACATAAAAGGGAGATGGAGTACAATCAGAGGAGGTGTAGGATGGAGGGGCTCTGTCTATGTATCTGCAGACCAATTGACTACATATTTAGATTTACAGTTCGTGAAGGCATCATGTTTCCAACCTATATTGTTATGGCTGAAAAATGATCCTTCCACGGTTGTACTGCAGCAGTTGCATGTCCCACATTTGTGGTGGCCCTGGACCGGAGGTAGCCTCAACATTGCTCTTAAATCAGGGGTGTTGTTTGTGGCAATGCTGCGCGAATCAGTTGATTGGCTATACTAGAATTCTTCTTGAATGCAAATAGAGGTTCTTTGCTGAAAGTCGTGTCCAGGTCTTTTAATAAATGCCAGTTATTCTTAACCACCTTTTTTAGCATGTTCGAGTTTGGACACCACGTTGAAACATGATGCCTTCACGAACTGTAAATCTAAATATGTAGTCTACAGTATAAAATGCCCATGTGGACTCATATATATTGGGAAGACAAACCAAGAGGTTCGAGCCCGCATTCAACAACATAAATCTAGGATTAAGAACAATGTTTTGACTGCCCCTTTGGTGAATCATTGGCGCATACACAATCATAAAGAGTCAGACGTGATGTGGACTGTAATCTCTAAGATAGAGAAAGATTTAAGAGGAGGCGACCAGGACTTGAAATTATCAAAACAGGAGGCAATGCTAATTGTAAAATTCAACACTGCCACGCATGGACTCAATGAACTCTCGGAAATATATAATTTGGGTTAAGACGCCAACCCCTGTCAGGAGGCACAATGGATGGAAATCAACTTAAACCTGCGATGTAAAATACTTAGTTGAAAGCCACTCCAACATGGCCACCCGGACAACATTTTTGATTACACGAATCCAAAACTGTGGAATATGCAAATACCATCACGCAACACAGCCCATATGCGTGTGTCAATAGCACAACTACCTACACAATTGCAATAAACCACCCGGGAATATCCTTGGAAACTGAATGGGTTCGAAAGTATAAGAGCGCCAGATTAGAGGAAAACTACAACTCCCAGGATTCCATCCCGGAACCGGAAGTGCAGCCGAGACTGATTCCAGGCTTCACGAGTATTGAGACAACGATCTACGTCGTATGGGTGAGCTCCGTCGTTATACAACTAAGGGACGACCTTAGGAGTGGTAACAAGTCTGATTACTAATAGTCCGCATGTTGCAGGATTTGTGACCCACGGGCGACGACCGCTGCGGACGACCACGCCTTCTGCAACAAGCGCCTGGACCGTGAACAGAACGCCGAGTCCAGCCGCCGAACGGGGACACCAACCTCTTCCCCGCATTAGGTAAGAAGCTGATCTTGGGCATGTTTCCATTACCAGACAAGCGCCTTTGCCCGCGTAAGATCTGCGACCAGCAGCTTACACCCACCGGCAAGAGCACAGACTAGTCGTCACCATTCACAATGACGGTCAGCCTCCGAACTCCCTAAAATTAACATTAATTCCCCTTTGCAGGGAATCCAAGCTCCAGTCTCCACAGCGCTTGGAGATTAAGCCGTGCAGCATAACGGGGACACCCACCCCTCTCCCGCTTTAGGTAAGAACCAGAATTGAGTGAAATAAGCAATCCGTGATCCATGGCGTCTAATCACACTAAAATACCCAAAACAAATTCCCTTCCAGGGTGGCCACGCTCCAGGCTCCATAAACCGGCAAACTAAAGTAAGTGTAACATCACTATGTGTGGAATACAAGGAAGATTGTTGTGAATCAGGGGACTGACAAAGTTTTTGTTACATACAGAGGGTGTCTTGTGGTTCATTGGTGTGGTGACAGATGATCTATACATCAGCAGACTGCTCTATTGGATTTTAGAGGTAAGACATGGCGGCTTGAGTAACAAAGGTTGTATATCAGGTGAACACCATTTTTTTGATATGACCCTAAAGGAAGGCTTCTTGTTCTCCTTTCTCCACAGCATATTTGTCCTGATGAGAACTCCGCGACTTGTGTGAGTTCGAAACGCGTAGACAATCTTTTTCGCCATCTAAACTATAGGAGTAATAGAAAGAATTTCCTTCAAAATATCGTTAATATTGAAAAATTAACTGTATATGGCGCACTGTGATTATTTGGGATTCCAGTCGTTTTTGATAACACTGTCTTGTTATGTATGAATGTGAATGTTTGAGGGTATGATTGTTTGAACAACAATTGTGAATATTGTAAATGTTTTTTCTTGTGAATAAGGTGTAAATATATGTATATTGAGATGAGGTTGTTTTAATGCATAATGAATTGGTGAAATAATAACCGATATCCTTGCTTTGAAAAATATAAAAATAAAATAGTGGATTCATTCAAACTTTGATGTGTTATTTGACCATATTGCACAATTCTTATGGTCTGGTAAACAAAAAATAAGTAGTAGAGACAGTACTGGCATCTTATTGGTTGCATTGGCGGCAGGGACAATAAAATACCAAGGCAGGGACTCTGAATTATAGCAAGGTCTCAATAATAGATCCCTTTCTTTGAGAAATTTAATGTAGGAGTACACTTTTCAAACGTGAGCGAATGCCAGACACGAGCCTGGACCAAGAAAGTCTTTTTCATTTGAACACTTAGTAGTAAGTAGTTTTAACAAAAAAAAGAATAACACAACCTATTAACCTTGTATTACCCAGCCTGGTGCCCAATATACTATCTCCTTTAAGTCGAAATTTCTAGATCAGATAAGTACTGAAAGTGGACAAATGACACAAACATCAAGTCGTTATGAACAGGTGGGGTAACATCTATAATACACATAGATAGCAGGACTATCGTATGCTTAACTATCAAATACATATCAAAAGTATCTGGATAAGATAAAATTTGAGGAAAAGGAAGTGACAAAAATTAAATGAAATCAAGCAGAGTATACTAAACAAACCAGATAAAGGTCCAGGCTCACGTATATGCTGGTTGTCCTGTTCAGGTTCAGGTCTCCACATTGTACTTCCATTCGTGGTAATCCGATCGCTGCCTCTCCGGATGACACACAAATGGTAGTTATTATTTGGCTAACCTGCAGGATTGATGGAACAAGCTGTTGTCTGTCAGTGTAATCAATGTAAAATTGCCCAGTGAAAGGACATCAGCATCAACACTCCGGTGGAGGAGATATGCACCAATATATCATGATACGAGGTCAGGGAAGTGGTCCTAAATGTCCTCATATTTGGAGACCTGGTCATTCTTCTTGTATTTTGATCTCTGAAAGTAGGCCATTGTTGCCACTCCCTCGGCCCAATCAATCATGGTCCTTTTAGACATCGATTTCCATTTCTTTAATATGAAGAACATTGTAGTGTCAAGGGAAGCCATTGTTAAGTATCAGGTAATACCCATAGCGCTATCTGTGTCATGTAGAAAGTCAATTCAATGGATGCTCAGATTGTGCAGGTAGCCCGAAGCCTGAGAATCTCCCAGATTGCATCCCAGAATGCAGTAAATAGTGACATGACCATAGCATTTGAGCAATATCAACTCCCGGCTGTCCACACCTCCAACAGCTTGTCAACGGGGCTAACCCTGCTTTACTGAGCTTTACAGCTGTCCCGTGCCATTGCTGGAGTATTTTGAAGTATCCCAGGTTTAACCATGCTTAACGTAAGCCACAGTCATAGTAGATGCTTCCAGTCTTCCTCTAAATATGTTTCTTATATGAGGGCTGACCAGCTACCCCTCAGTGTGTTCCCAAGGGGTTCGAGTATAACTCTTCAATGAAAAATGGGGGTTGCTGGCTCTCCAAGGATACTCCTAGATTATGCTTTCCATAAAAACATAAACGCCCTACCCAAATGTATTTTTATTTCCTACTCAATTTGATAAACGTTTTGTGTAGCAAACAAAGATTTAGGGCAAAAGTGTGTCTAAATAGATAGTTGTTATCGAAGTGTGCATTAGGCATTAGTGGAGTTAATCAAATTATTTAATTCTTCATCTGCAAAAATACTGCATAGTTAGCAACATGCTACACAAACTACCCGTTTCAGCGTAATCTGCTAACATAAAAAACAACAATTATTTGGTGTACGTGTGTCAGAAGTTTCAAAAATATTTCACACAGATTTCAGATGCACGTATCAATCTCTGATGTTGTCTCACGAAAATAATAGGGGTAGGTTGGTGAAGAGACATTATAGCTATCGAACACCATATGTCATAATTGGAAGCAATACCATGTCATATTTGACTTCACTCATCTTTGCAAGATGCAGCCTTTGACTTTCTCTTACAAAATACGTCATGGTCATGCCCAGACAAGACATCGTCTCTATTTTTAGTATTTTTATTAATAAATTAACGTATTACGTATGCATTTATTTATATATTTATGGATTACTAATACCAAACTCCAAACAAGCTGAACTGTTTGTAAACACCAAACAGAGCAGAAATAACGGGTTCAAGAGCAAAAAGAGAGTAAAAGCAATGGCAATTTGCAGAACAAACAAAATATTAGGGATTTGCAAAGGTAACCCAGTCCCTAACCGGAGTCTGATTTATGTGTTGACCCCGGGTTAACTCTCAGTGCTTTTTGTACTTGCAGCCTTTCACATCACAGCTTTTCATATTTTTCTCAGTTTGAAAGTAGTATCACATTACCTGTAAGCAATCCGCTGAGGGGTGTTTCATGTTCTCCAATGATATTCAGAGGAGCTCAGTTTTTCAGGAGTTGTTCTGCGTGGCCTTCTTCAATCAGTAATCGTACAATGCCATTACTTATTGAAGCAAGTGTTTTGTTTAATCAAACCACCATAACATATGTTCCTATGGGTTCATTGTTTGCATTTCTGATATATTGCTGTGCATTTAACCGTGTTATATTATGTGTGTTGGTGTTAATATTGGTCTTTTTTAAGTTAATTGATGTCTCTGGAGTCATGTCATACATGAAAGGCCTAGTCACAAAGAAATTCGGTATTGTACTCAGGTTGGCTTCAGGCAATGCTTGGAGTATATTTCTGGTTTTCTTGTAATTCACAGAGAACTCCAGGAGCCCTCTTGGGAAGCTAAGAGAGTTGCAGTTTTCCAGGAAAATTCGTGTGCATAAATATTTATGCATATGGAAATGATGCAAGTCTATATTTCCCTCTGCAAAAATTGAATGCATTTGCACTGTTCAAATTTCATTAGTATGGTTTCTCAGTGAGAAAATATGTTTCTATATGATGAAAACCCTCCCAATAAAACCAATGTAATGTATTCAACTCGCCTATGAGTCAAGGGAGGATTCACCAAACATGACAATAATCCACATTGGCTTCAGTGCTGGCACCATGTGCCCTATTATAGAATGTCCACCTATTCCTTTTTTTGAAGTAAAAACAGCCATAATTGGGGTTCAGAGGGCTTCTTTCCCCCGGGGGCTCTTATTCATTTTCCCTGACTGCACTAATGATAGTTGCCCCGCATCGCAGCACTGCCTGCCATGACATCCGAGCTGCCTATCGCCCCTGGAGGGGCAGAACACCGAGGGTCTTGCTGACCGGACCTTGTGGGGGACACCGAGCACGCTGCACGGACTCCATTGCCCAGGAGTCCGTGCGCTGTAACACCTGCGCAGAGGTCCGCCAACTTTCACACCGGCGTTATTTGACAACTTTCGTCTCACGCAGCGCGGGACGCGCGCGGGACACGCCGGGCTAAACCCGGGCAAAGGGCGGGCCGTCTGTGGCCATCCGGGGCAGGAGGAGGCAGGGCAGGGCCACGCCATATACATCACCCTCGCCCCACCACCACTTAAGGTACTGTCTCACTACGATTAATTGCAATGGGGAAGAGGAAATGTATGGAGGGTGTTACAGACGGGACAAGCACCCGGGTAAAAAGGCGAAAATCTAAGAAAGCCACAAAATAACCTAAACATGCGGGAGAAAACTGTGTAATGTCACGCATCGAAGAACTTATTGAAGACTGTAGCCTCATTCTCACATCTAAGCCACCGTTAGAGACTATCTCGAGAGAGATCAATGGGGATGATCCAATTGACTCAACGCAGAAAAAAGGCAAACGGGGTGTGACAGTTGTCCCTGGGATGTTTTTGAAGAAAAGGTCTAATCACAATATTGATGAGTATACAGGGGATGCTTCAAACGATGGGCTAACCATAGTAGACATTGAGGTAGAAAATGTATCCCCTTGCCCGCTTGATCCTCCTGTATTGTGCTCAAATAGGTATCTACCTCTTATTGATATCGACTGTTCTGACAAGGAGAATGGGGCCCCTCTGACTCAGCAAATACCATCTGACGCTTACCAAGGGCAGGGATTGGAAGCTAACTCGTACATACCCATTTCTGGAACTGGGAATGACATTTCTGAGCTCTGCAGCCTTGTGAACCGCTTATGTAGTTTTATACATTGCATGCAAGATAAAGTTGACATTTTATCCTCCAAAGTGCATAAGGTAATTACTAAAGCAAACATTTGCCCCACTTGTAACCCTGTTATAAAACAGCTGAGTACTGGTACTGTGGAGAAGCAAAAGGCAGTAGCTCAGCGCCCAGCATTGCAGCAACCTAGGGGTAGTACCCAGATCAAAGCGCATATCCCGCCTAGCAAACAAGGTAAAGGTACAGAGGTGATAGCAAAGCCCCTCCCTGTGGAAATACTTAAATCTAAATCTCCAGACTGAGCTAAAAGTAAGGGGCACGTAAAGCTCAATGCTAGACCTACTAACCCCTTCCGTGCGGCCGCGATTCCCCCCGTGTGCGGCAACCGCACGAACAGGGCGGGGCCGTGACGAACCCCAGCCGTCATCAGCACACGAGCACCGTGGAGCGTGACGGCTGGGGTTCGTTACCAGCATGGAAGGGGTTAATATCCCCAATACTACTAGGCATACCCCAAAAAATTGGTCAGGCAGATGTCCTTCCCTGCCTCGACCTACACCCCCTAATCTTTCTAAAGTATATATGGTGAATGTCCCAAAAATAAGCCTAGGCAAGGACCCAGAAACAAAAGACTCACTGACAAAGAAGGTTATCCATTGGATCAGTCATACCAGAGGATTCCGATCAGTGATAAGGGAAGATATCCTTAGGGCCACTAGGCTTTCGCACTCAGGATACGGAGCTCACTGCATAGAACTCACATTCAAAAATGCTAACATGGCACAAAATCTGATATTGTTGGAATTCAGGTCCTGCTCCCCTGATCATTCATCCATCCAAATTAGATCTTCACCCCCCCAACAGTGGCTAAAAGAAATGAGAACCCTATCAGAGGGGGTAGGAGTGGGTGGGTCATCCCTGGAATCAAATGACTGACTAACCCCAGATGCTTCACTATCCACCTTAACTGCACCACAGGGCACCCACACAGGAATACCTTGTGCTTTACTAGAAATAGGAGTGCATAATGGGGAGGATAGCCCAACACACCCGAACCCTGAAGTAACAGCATCGCAGGACACCCATACAGGAAAACAACGTGTTTTACTAGAAACAGGGGTGTACAATGGGGACGATAGTCTATCAAACCTGAACCCTGATGTAAGCTTACTGACAGATTTTGATACATTTGGCTCGATTATGTCATGGAACATCGCAGGGCTGAGTATCAAGGTGCAAAGCCCAGAATGGGCCTTGTTTGTCAGTCAGTTTACTATCTGTATATTCCAAGAAACGTGGCTCCTTGACCCACAGTATTTCCCAGGGTTTCTAAACTTAAGTGTCGCCGCCGAAAAAAGCGATAAGGGACGACCCTCGGGGGGACTAACTATCTGGGTCAAACAGGATTCTGGGATCATTGTAAAGGAGCTCACCTCCAATCACAAGGATATACAGATCCTCTCCCTTGCACTTAACCGAGCCAAACCCTTATACATCTACAATGTGTATGCCAGGAGCACAGGGGGGCGGAAGTCTGACACCCTTGCTGTCCTTGAAGGCCTCATTGAAAAATTTTCCCCACATTCACGGCAGATTATTGCTGGAGATTTTAATGTAAACTTTGAACCCTTATCGGGTGGCGATTCTTGTTTTGTAGACGATCAAGATAGCCAGTGGGGGGTCCCCAAGCTAGAATTGGACCCAGTAAAAAGATGGACTGACCTGGTGATCCAGATTAATTCAATCTGTCTGAATAAAGGACTAAGGGCAGCCAATGGTAGGACCTCGAAAGCTAGGATGGGTGCTGTCACATTCAAGAGTGGCAAAAGAGAAAGTAGAATCGACTATATACTAGCCCACCTTGAGGTATGGCACCACTTGGTGGTCGTTGACCGCCTTGAGAGTGACCACAATCCCCTATGCATGATCTTTTTCCTACTGGGAAGTCCCAGTGACAACAGAGGATCCAAGTAAAGGAAGCTCTCAACCCGTTGTACTGGCAAACGACATGCGCCACCTGAAGTGGGCCAAAGTTGCCCAAAGCCAGTCAAACATTGACTTGATTTTAAAGAATCTACAGAAAGCCACCATGGAATTGAGTGCCTGCTCCAATGCCAAACCTTTTACCCCAGAGAGAGAAAGCGCAAATAAGGTCCATGAAACCCTTTTCTCGCAAATAAAAGGTTTATTTGTTAAACCAAACAACCTGAACAAAAACACGACCGACAAATCTCCGATGTGGTATAATAAAGAATGCAGAAAGGCACAGCTGGAACTAGGACAGGCCATTAAAAATGGATCCAGTGTCAGTGTTCGCTCAGCCAGAAGCACGTACAAAACTACCATCCAAAAATCCAAGCGCGCCTGGGATGTAAAAAGATGGGAGGAGCTCAAGGAGGCAAGTTCTCCCAAAAATTGTAAGCAATTCTGGGACTTGCTGAAATGGGGCTGTGAAGACCGCCCAGAAAAACCCCAAAATTGGGTAGCCTAGGATGATTGGGTAACTCATTTTAGGCCCCAATACGCTAAAGGGCTGGAATTACCCACAGAACAGAGAGAAGGGATTGTATGTACCCCCTGTACGGAAGATGCGTTTACTATTATGAACATCCAACACGCATTAGATTCTATCACACCCGGAAGGGCGCCAGGTATAGATGGTGTCCCAGCTGACATCTTCCTAAACAATAGAGAACTCTGGGGGAAGTACATACTACTACTGCCAAATATGTTAGCCAGCGGTTCCCCAATACCCGAATCCTGGAATGGGTTGGAAATAATCCCCGTTTTCAAAAAGGGCGACAAACCGCTCCCTGGCAACTATCGCCCGATCAGTCTAATCAATACTATTCAGAAGATCTACGGTAGACTGGTATTAAATAAAGTCCATGAATGGGAGCGGGAGATGAACATCTTGTCCCACCTCCAAGCAGGATTTAGAGCCTGCATAAGTACAGCCGATCAAGTCTTACATTTTGCAATGCTTTATTGGAAGGTTGTCCAACTTGGGGGAGGTAGCCTGTACGCTGCCTTCATTGATTTGAGGGCAGCCTTCGATCTTGTACCACGGTCCAACCTTAGGTTTGTCCTGAATGACATGGGCATGCCTCCCACTCTTCTTTCCCTGATAATTAAATTGCATGAGCATAACTATGCCCAGATAAGATGGGGCCACCCTTGGCATGTTACTAATCAGTTACCGGTAGAGAGAGGAGTGTGCCAAGGTTGCGTGTTAGCGCATACCCTGTTTTCCCTCTACATTAACAACGTCGCAAAGACCTTGTTAGAGGCAAACGTTGATGCTCCAATCTTAGCAGGCGCCAAAATACCAATCTTAATGTTTGCCGACGACTGTCTTATTATTTCCAAGACCCCAAGCGGTTTGCAAAAAGCACTTGGGATCTTCGAAACATACTGCACTGACTACGGCCTGGAAATTAACGTCTCAAAATCCAAATTCATGTCTTTTAACCAACATAAGTCATTCAGAGGAAAGGTGCTGATGAATAACTTACCCTTGGAGCAAGTAAAATCGTTTTCATATCTAGGTGTTACCATCCAGCTTGACCTACGATGGAATGAACAGGTTGACATAGCCACACTTAAGCATAGGCAAATCGCAAGGGCATTGACCCACGAACATGCCAGGTCCCTGACAAAACCAATGGCACCTGCAGTTACGGTCTATAATGCAAAGGCCGTGAGTGCAGTACTTTATGGGGATGAGATGTGGGGACACAGGAACCTAAGCAAGTTAACTGCCTCTGAAAACAGGTTCCTATGAAACCTTGTCATGCTCCTACACAGTACCCCCATGGGCCCGGTTTTACAGGACCTAGGCATGAAACCAATCGAGTTTATTGCAAATCTCTGTCCTGTATTGTATTGGGGGCGAATATGGGTAACGCCGGAGTTGAAAATGTTCGTCATGGGACTTCTGGACATTAACAAAAGTGATGTATTTCACCAGATAAAATGGCTCTCTGGAATTAGAGCGGTTCTCAGAAAGCTGGGTCTGGTGGAGACATGGGAGGACCCACTTAATGCTATATTTCCCTCAAAAAAGGTCATCAAGGGTTTGTACTGGGAGATGATATCTTCAAAACACTTTAGGACCATTCCCCCACTTTCACTAACAGGGGTGTTTATGGAGTTCAAGGATAAAACTCGTTTCGAGACATTCTGGGATGACATAACGAAGCCACTGGATAGAAAACTTTATTTTCAACTGAGAATCGGTAGTATACCTGTCAGATCTTTCACATCCAGATGGTCTAATGGTGGAAGTAGCTCTTGTCCATCTTGCCTAGATCCCAAAGAAACAGTTAGCCACCTACTCTTTGTGTGTCCGGCTTACTCTGCCCCGCGCAGAGTTTGGCTGCGACCCATGGCTAAATTGTTAGGCACTCGGAGTGGTATTGTGGCTACTAGAATCATCTGTACAAACCCAAGCCCTGTATTATATATAGCTGTGGCAAAATTTTTAGGATGGGCCTGGATTATTAGAAGCAAAAATGTAAAGGGATAGGTTTTTGAAAATGCACTTTATACCTGAATACTTGATGTATCTTAACCTGATGATTTTTAATTACTACTGTAATGAATTTCTTGTTTTTAAGTTCTGTGTAAATTCTAATTCTATTTTATATAATACATTTTTTATCTGTACTGCTTTTATGACTACGTCTAATAAAGCTTGTTTGACTGACTGAGTTGTGCCCCAGAGTGCCTCCTTTTCTTCAAAAACATGTCTTAAATTTGATGTCATTGAGTATTTCAGGCCAGTATAATGAGGTGTTCACAGTGGTGCAGCCTCTGCCATTTACATAGTCTATCTGGGATGTTGTGCTGACGGAAAGTAGCATCAATATCCTTGACATGTTGGTTGGCCTGAAATAAGCGTTATCAACGGAAAAGCAGGAAGACAGTACTCCTATACTTAATTTGCACTTGTCAGCACAGGTCTTTGTTAAGCCATGAGACAGTCATCAGGCAGTAAGGGGTTGGTTTTCTATTTTTGACAAGGTATCTTTGAATTACAGGTTTTCCAGACTGATTCACAAAACGTTCTACCACAACCATGAGAGATTTTCACATCTTTTACTATATACATATATGTTAAATGCAGTGGTGAGTATAGTATTTACCTGCATTACAGGTGTATGTCTTTATTCCCCAACCCTAGCTATATATTTTTGTTTTACAGTGCGTTGATTCCAGATGGATAACATCAAGGAAAACATATATTTTTCTTTCATCTTTTAGGGAGATATCTTTCCTTGAAATTGCTTTCCTTCCTATGCACTTTAGAAATGGAAAAATGTCCGCACTTTTATCAGGATAATTAGAGGAAGGGTGAAAGAAGGAAAATAGCAGCAAACAGGCACTGGGGCAATATATTAATTTATTTCAGAGTTTTGAATAACATACAGCGCGTCCGTGTAGCAAAGGGAACAGAAATTAATAATTGTACAAGAATATACATAGTGGCTGTTTGAAATCGGGGCCTCTGGTTGGCAGAGGTATACACCTTGTCCAAGTAGGGACCCTACCTTCTAGTTCGGGTAAAGGAGTTACCCAAGATAACCCCTGCTCACTCCCTTTGTAGCTTGACATGAGTAGCCAGGCCTAGCTCAGAGGCAATGTGTAAATCATCTGTACTATCACACACAGTAACATAGTAACACTACAAATGAACATCACACCAGTTTAGAAAAATAATCAATCTTTATCTAAACCAAACAAGACAAAAATGACAAAAATCCAACATACATAGGCTAACATACATTAAAAGGTTTAAGCAAATTTAGTCCATTTAACCAAATTACCTTTGATGCGTCAAAATCCAAGACGAAAACAAGCCACAGGGGAAGGAAGCATCCTAACATACAAGCAATGTCTTGATTTGTGAGTAACAGGGGAATGGAGGTGCCAGTTCTGCTGCACACAGGAGATGTATTGCATCAAGTCCTTACTGCAAGGAGAGGCAATGCATCGAATTCTGAAAGTGGCTCTTTACTCCGTGGTGATGTGCTGGAAACTTGCCACACAGTCACGATGCATGGAAAATCTGGATGCACTGAAGTCAATGTGGTGATGGCAAAACAGATGCTGCCTCGATTCTTCAAGCCGTGGGCAGGTGGTGCGTCAATTTCTTCAACCACACAGCAGGGCCTGTGTTGGAGCTGGGGTCTCGGATGTCAGAGACTTGGTGCTCTGGACTCGGGCAACAGCAGTTCTTTCATCCGTGAACAGGCACTGCATCTATTTTTCAGCCGTACCGCAGGGATATTTTGGTTTTTTAACAGCACAGCAAGCTTTCAGCAGGAAACATGGCACTGAAGGACGATGCATGGATTTTCAGCTCGTGAAGCAGCAAACCACCTCAAAGGGCCCAGAAATGGAGTTGGGGCTAGTTGGCAGAGCAGAACTCCCAGCAGAGGAGTTCAAGGGAGCTGCAGATAAAGTCTCTGATGGCCCTGAGACTTCCAACAGGAGACAAGTATACACAAGCCCTTGGAGAACCTTGGAAAGCAGGAATACAGAAGACAAAGTCTAATTCTTTAACTGCCACAGACAGAAGCCGCAACTGCAGGCCTACCCAGCAAAGCAACACAGCAAAGGTGGCAGTACTCCTCCTGACAGCTCTTTTTCTTGTCGGAGTCCTCAGTCCAGAAGTGTTCTAAAATGTGGGGTTACAGGCCCAATACCTATACTCCTTTCTGCATTTGAAGTAGGCATACTTCAAAAGATAGTCCTTGTAGTGCACAGATTCTGCCTTGCACTGACTGGTTCCAGACACACTAGAGACAGGGTGGAGACAGCATTGTGTGAGGACAGGCACAACCATATTCATGTGTCAGTGACAGTTCCCCCCACCGCTCAATATCAGGTGGGCCCATTAGCCAGATGATTTTCAATCAGGATATGCAGGGCACACCTCAACTCCCTTTGTGTGACTGTCTAGAGTGAATGCACAAACAGCCCAACTGTCTGTCTAAACCAGACATGGATTCATCAGGCAGGCAGAGGCAGAGGATGGGAAAGCAAGAAAATGCCCACTTTCTAAAAGTTGCTAGCAAAGGGTGCGTTTTTGCGCACCCAGCTGCTGCACTGCTTAAATGAGAACAATGCTCCATATAAACCACTTTTTCAAACTTGACCATATTTAATTCATAGCGAACCAAACAGTCCTCAAGTTAAACTGTCCAAATCTTATTCATTCGTAGAACCAATCCGGAGACAGCGAAATTGTACACAATATTTTATTTTCGCGTTTTGAATACTTTCTGTTGCCAATCCAGGATTTAACATAAGTATGTGCGGCCACATGCATTTCTTCAGGGCTCACAGTAAAACCCAATGCATTTCGAACCTGTTCGGTTCTTCATCAGGGGTCACTGAAAAAAATTAAAAGAATCCGCTTAACCAATCACTCGCAGACAGACCTTCATCTGAGACTTATGAATCCTAGTTTCCCCTCTTCCTCTAGCCAGATGTCACCCCCCCCCCAATTCCAACCCTCCTTCATTCACCCGAAAAAACAAGAAAAAACACTAAATGAAACTCCCAAGCCTTCACTGGCCTACCAAATAGAGGCTGCCTCATGATTGACAAAAAGAAGAACACTGAGAGAACTGTTTGAGTTCCTGTCATGGGAACAAGCGGCACCCATTTAAAATGGTAAGGGGAACATCTATTTGTATAAAGTAGGATCAGTATTCTTTAAAGGCAGAAAATATTATGCATACTTTAACACTCTACCCTACTTTGCACTTTTGTAAAGCCAACACCCTATTTCTTACTGATTTTTGGTTACCGGTTACTGTATTATGCACATCTGTCACTGACATCTTACCACTCATTCATAGCCACACTTGTGCAATATATGTATCTTCATGTAGCTGATGCATCTCTCTGCTGGATGATTCATAGTGACATAGCACTTGCTCAGAAGTGAAGCTGTTACTTGGTTAGTGCACGCACTCGTTCTCATCCTATAAATGGGTGAGAAATGGGAGCTGGGGCTCTCTCATCAGCTTTTCCAATCCTACGAGGGACGCGACAGGGATGTCCGCTATCACCCCTGCTTTTCGCTCTCTCCATGGAGCCATTTATTAACGCCCTGGAAGCTCAAACTAAGATTGCCCCGATCTTCCATGAAGGTAAATCTCTTAAAATTACTGCATATGCAGATGACTTAGCTATTTACACCACCAATGTCGTGGATGCACTATCAGGGATCATGACAGAAGCTAAAAACTTTGGATCTATTTCTGGCTATAAATTAAATATAAATAAAACACAAGTCATTATGAACTATAAGGCCAATTTACCAGTGCAAGGACTTTGTCAATCTGCAGTATATCTAGGGGTAAAGATATCATCTAATATCGCTGATATAAACTCATTAAACTATGATCCTTTATTAAAAGAAGTGACCAATCTTCTGAAAAAATGGCACAAGATTCCATTAAATCTTATAGGTCGTATGAATTTGATTAAAATGAACATACTGCCGAAGTTTCTATATCTTTTCCGTTCTATACCTTGTCGCGTTAATAACTTATTCTTTAAAAAATTAGACGGCATCTTAAGTAGTTTCATTTGGGGATATAAGAAGGCTCGTAGGTCTACGATAATATTGAAACTCCCACCTGAGAAGGGAGGTTTAAACTTCCCGGACTTCAAAGCTTATTTTATTGCTTCTTTTTTAGGCCGGCTCCGTAGTTTATTTGTCGCTAATAACCAATATTTTTTTCACTAATTTATGCTAGGTGGCTATTCAAAACAATTCCTGGCCAAAGTACAAGACCCGAATTACTTTAAACGGGTAAAATTTAAGACCGCGAGAGATGCGGTATTTATATGGAAACAGATGTTGACTAAGTGCAATACTTCGTTTTTTCACAAAGAGCTGCTAATATGGGATAATCCTGGGCTTCCAGATATTTTTAGAGATAAAACTGGCCGAGAATGGGCCAATTATGGTATTGAGACACTAGGTGATCTCTATGGTACGGATGGGTTTCTACAATTTCCAACATTACAACTTTTATATAAATTGCCCGAAAAAATGAGATACAAATACATTCAAGATAAGGACTATTTAATACTTAAAATGAATCTGGTAGAAATCACTAGCTCAGATATATGGACATGCTTCTATTCTGTGCATAGAAAATCACTAATTAGCTTGGGATATAAGTGTCTCAGCCAAAATAGCTCTGACGAAGCCCCTAGATTGGCACTAAAATGGACTACCAGCTTAGGATTTAACGTGACAACCCAGAATATCTCCGCTGCCTTAGCCAATATCAGTAAAGCCGTCTAGTCTTCCAGTTTAAAACTCCAATCTTATAGGACGATTAGTCAACTGTACTACACTCCATTAAAGATTTCAAAATGGGCGCAAAATAACTCCAACAATGATCGTACTAAATGTCCTAAATGTGGTCTGGTGGCAGCTGACCTTATACATATGATTTATTTGTGCCCTTTATTAGCAAAATTTTGGTTGGACATAGAAAATATTTTAACCCATAATCAACTGATCAATTTTTCGTTAAATGCCGCTGCGGTACTTTTGGCTATATACCCGGTTAGTCCTACTTATAAAGATTTGTTAAATAATATATTGGCTTGTGCAAGACTGGTGGTAGCAAGGGCCTGGATTTCTCAGAATCCTCCTCATATAACTGAATGGTGGTCATTAGTTTATGAAATTTATACTATGGAAAAAGCTATTGCCAGGAATAGAGGAACCAAAGCCAAAATTAAGTTTATTAAAATGTGGGGTAATTTTTCTGCTATGTCGGCAATGATTTGAACCATGTATGTGTGTGTTTTTTTTTTTTCTTTTTTTTTTTTTTCTTTTCTTTTTTTCCTTCGTTCATGATATTTCAATTATTAGCGATTTGTCCTGACTTGGAACTATTTCTTTGACTTTTTTGTGTTTTTATTTCTCTAATATGTATCTGCATCAAATCGAATTCGATTTATTTTTCTCAGATTATGTATTCGATATGTTGATTTCCTTGACTTGCTTGTCAAAAAAATAAAGTTAAAAAAAAAAAAAAAGAGAGAAATGGGAGCAATTCTAGAGTGGACATTTTTACTTGACATTGAGATCGCCAATTTGCCAATTTATGAACTGTTGACATGTTTAAGAGAATGCAAGACGGTTTTGCGGGGCAGTAGTGGTACCAGTCAGGGTATATCTGGTGCTGAAGGCAGCATAAAAAGATACGGAAAGTTACTGGTAGTACCTTTGGGAAGGAAATGACATTGGCGTGCAAAAGTGGTTCGGTGTAAGCACTTTAGTTTAAATGTGATACACGTAGCATGCATGTTTTAGTAGGTCAAGTGCTACTGATGCAAAACTAGAAACATTTTGACATAAGAAAAGCAACAGAACAAAAATGCACTGCCACAAAAGAGAATGCAATAAAAAAAGAAAAACAGGAGAATACATTTAACCAATTGTGTAAATACAGACACATTCATTAAGTCTAATGGAGAAAAAGGTATAATTTTAGACTTATTTCTCCGTCGCAATATGTCCAGATTATCAGTGTTCGGAATGTGTTGATCTTTTTCAGATGGAGTTTGTCTCGATTTCATACAACAAGCAGCTTTGCTCATTTTCAAAACCGGTCAAGATGACATTTAATCTAGAGTACAACAAGAAAAACGAACGATTGAGCAAGGCTAATACGACTGGCTTTTTGTTAGAGTAAGTGTTTGGCAATAGTCTGGTGATTTTGTGTATGTTTTCCCCAATGAACCTAAAAGGGAATCCCATCTTGAAGCAACATCATAGATTGCAACAATATCAAAAATGGGAGTAGGGCTGCTGCTGAAGAGACTATTATATAACAGTTTTATAGAGTTTAATAGAGTTATTGTCAGTCAGTCAGTCAAAATACTTTATTTCGGCTTTACAGCCATAAAAGCACAATAAAATATACATACATCAGATGGATCATAAAGAGTAAGGGAAATGCAAAAAGAGCTAGTTAAAATATATCCTCAAGAGCCAAAATCGATAATATACAAAAATAGATTACATCACTGGCAGCCATAACACATGGTGGGTAACTACCCGAACCCCCGGATTTCGGAAGCACACGCAGGAGGAACCCAGGGCACAAGCAATATACAATATATGAGGACAATAAAAACAACACTAATACTTCATATACATATTTAGTTAGACTACCTAGTAAAAAAATTAATTAGGGGAATGAGGCCGAAAACTTATATTACTAAGCAATAAAATAGACATAATTATTATCAACTCATTCACTACAGTGTTACATAGCAGCAAAAGGAGTGTGGAAGTAATGCAAACAGCAACATCAACTGTTACCCTGCTCTTTTCCCTTTAAGATTCCTCTACAGGTACACCACATTGCAAAGAGGAATTTTGAGGTTGTGACTACAAAAAGTGGTGAAGTTTAATATTTAAGTAGCCTAAAAACCTCATGGTAATTTCTTAGCCCTAGATTTCTACACAACTGGTAGACCCACTTCGATCTAGACCTATGGTAAGCAGGACAGAAGAGTATTACATGAAGTTCTGTCTCTTCCGCAGCAGCACAACCAGGGCAAAGAGATTGGACTGAACCCTTCCATTTATTTGTAAATACACCTAGTGAAAGGGTTCCAAATCTAAATTGGATGAATATTTTTTTTGCCATAAAAGGTTGGATGCTATCCAAGGTCTTTTCCAGTTTATACTGTTGCTAGACATCAAGAAACCTTGATGTCAAGGAGCAAGAGATGGCGCTCTTAACTAAGTGGGCAAGTTTGAATTCCTTCATAGCGAATAGAGTTATTAAATGCTGTCATAAGATGAAGTTTGTATTGTAATTGGTGAAGTTAAATGACATTGCCAGAAAAATATTGCATATTAGAGACATCTGACCAAAGGCCAGTGTTTTCATTTGTATATTTAAAAAAAAGCCTGTGTGTCTTAATTATCATTTACAATTACATGCTGCATCTGCGGTCTAACAAAAGGATTACTTGGTGCCTCATCACAAAAACCAAATGGAAACACAACTGGGACAATGCAGCCAGATTCAAAATTCCATGTACTTGATGGACAACCCTTCCATGTAGAAACAACCGTGAAAGCTAACGGCGGGATGAGATGCTGAAGCAATGCATACTCCCTCTTAATTCTTATTTTACATTTTTTGACGAAATGGAACAGAACCTAAATTGAAGTCGCACCTAAAAAAATACAATTTTGTCCAGAAAAGTTCAAAAAGTGCAAAAAACTTCAAAAGATCTAAGTCATACAATACTCTGAAAATATTTTCTGCATTTTATCACTTCTCTTTTGTTTTAGTAGTCAATATAATAAAGTACATTAGCACTCAATGAGCAAGGTTTGCTTGCGTTATTTCTGAATAAGGCATAAATCATTATACCATTTCAACTTATGTCTCCTTTTGGGTGAGTGATAAGGGAAGCATCTCAAGTATACGAATTTCAGTATTTAAGACCTGTTAATATGAAATAATATAAATATTTAGCCTTTAAGAACTAAGGGCCTTTTTTAGAGTTGGGTAGTTGTGGGACATCTACCAAAAGTGGCAGATGTCCTGTCTGCTGTATTAAGAGTACATTGATGTCAGTGTCACTCTAAATATCACTTTTAGGACATCTGCTTCTTTTTGGAAGATGCCCCATTATGCCAAACTCTAAATAAGACCCTGCAAGTTTTTAAAATATTGAAACCAATCTTAAGATACGGAGTTGACAACTTCTAAAGTAAGCACTCTAGTAGTATATGTTTCTATATGTTTAATTTGTTTGACATGAGCACACTTCAGGCACTGAGTTGAAATATATATAGAAATTGGAAAAGTTAGAGTTAGGGGACATCGGAGTCTGTAAGATAAAAGGTTAATGACATTGATTACATGGTTCTGGGCTAAGTTACAAAGTTGACGTTCAATAGATGTGTACGTATTAGTTTCAGGTTGCATGGTATCAGAGTTCAGGAACTAATGTGCAAAGCTGGATGCTCAAGGGTACAATGACCAATCCCGAACAAATCAGAAGACCTAATATACATCAAACAATGAGGCATAAGTTAGTAAGAGAATTATACACTGCACAACATCGCAGGGTGTTAACCTGAGGGACAGAAAAAAGGGGGATGCTAAAATTATTGTATTAGAACAGATATGTTTTGAATATCATTTCAACTGTATTAGTGATAGGGAAGTGCATAACGTCCTGGGCAGGTGTTCCACCAGAAATGGGACCTACGACTGAGAATCACATGTTATCCCAATGTGTCTGGTTATGGTGCAGACCAGGAAATACTCTTCTGCTGAAATGTTTCTCATTGTCTTGCGTGGTCAGTTTTTGTCTTGCAAGTATTTGGGGGTATATATGTGTGGGACATAAAGGGATTGATATAGAATTTGACAGATGGTTTACTCTGTCACGATATGACCTTGCCCACCGTGTTATAAATGCTATTGGCTATAATTCACATGTACTATGAAAGATGCAACATGTGCCACATTTGTGACTAAGTATCCCAACTGCCATACTCTAAAGTGAGTTAGTTATATGGCGAGTTAATAATTGATAATATTGATAAATGACAATATGAACTGACAATATGAAACAAATTTACCTTTGCTTTCATGTTCAGTGTTTTTAATGACTACACTATTCTGTGGGTTTGGTTGGAGAAAGCCTTTGGTAAAATTGTGAGGTGTGAGATTTTAGATTTCATGGGAATTGAATGATTTTCCCTGTTAGTTTAAAAACAATAACAAAGGAGAGAAGAGTGAGTTGATTGTAAGTGCATGGGTTAGTATGATCTATGAGTGAGCGTATACGTTTAAGGACAATCAAACCTTGTTTAAATAAACCAGAACTGATGGAACTGATCAGGCTTGTATGTGGGAGGAGGGGTACAAGCACACCAAATGGCAGAAGACATAAAAGTATTACTTCTAAGGACACAAAAGTGTGTTATCCATTTAAAGGGAACTTGAGGGAATGTGAATTTAATTTCACAGAGCGAAAAAGTAAGCAGTGAAAGTTGTGATGGGGAATTATGTGGATGTGCTTTATTGCTGGTGGTTCAATGTTTGATTTAGTGACAGTTACAACTTTATCAACGCACCATGAATAGGTTCCTCTGTTTGCAATTCTGACATATATTACTGTGGATTTCACTGAGTTAGTACATGTGTCTTGGTGTTAGTACTAGTATTTTTTAAGTTCATTGATGTCTCTGGAGTCATGTTATACATAAAAGGCCTATTCACTAAGAAATTCGAAAATGTACTCAGGTTGGCTTCAGGCAATGTTTGGAGTATGTTTCTGGTTTTCTTGTAATTTACAGAGAACTCCAGGAGCCCTCTTGTGACGCTAAGAAGGTTGCAGTTTTCCAGGAACAATTGAGTGTGTAAATATTTATGCATATTGAAATGGAGGAAGTCTAAATTACCCTATGCAAAAATGTAATACATTTGCACTGTTCAACTTTCATTATTTTGGTTTGTCAATAATAAAATATGCTTCTTTATGAAAAAATGCTCCCATTAAAACGAATATGATGCCTTCAACTCGCCTTTGAATTATTTGGCTGGTTTTAAGTTTATGATTGAGTGTATCAACAGCACCACAGAAGTTCTTCATCTGCAGCACTATGGTTGGTGTCCCTATTTTACATTTGATTACTGGTAGATCAGGTCTCACTCTGTAGCTCGCACTACACACAAGCAGCATTCATTTGGAAACTATCCACCCGTCACTTCTCTTCTTTGCACATTATTCTATTGGTTGAACCATACCATGTGTATAGATTAACAATTCAATGAAGTTCTTGTTCTCATTTCACAGTGTATATAATTCTACCCCTTCTGAAGTTTGTTTAGACATGACAAGAAAAGTTTACCCAACCTCTGGAATTAGTTTAGTGCATCAATTAACATTGCATTGAAACACCTTAACACATTAATTAACCTTCACAATCAGCAAAGCCCAGCTCCTTCAAAATGTTTAAAAAGCTGAATCCTCTATATCCCAGATACATGACACATGATGATGGGGTTTGGATCTTTGGACCTCTTGAAAAATGATTGTCTTTGTTTGATTTAGGCTGAACTTGTAAAATGCTATATTTTTATTTAGTTGTGCTTGCTTTTTCACGACATTTTATTAGGTATGGACTTTTTTAAAAATAAACCAGAAAATCATGTGTAAAGTGAACAATCCAATGAAGTTCACTGTCATAACATTTATTGAATAGCTTTAAAAACTTTGATACTGTTTAGGGGGTTTAGCTATGGAGCACACTACAGTTAATTTTGAGAGTTATTTTACCACCTTGGCCTTTTTGTTAGATAGTTCTATATTCCCCTGTTTTCACGTGCCAGAGTCTCCCTAAATATGCAGCGGTAGCTAACTAGTCAATGGGATAAGTTGAAAGAACTACAGCCAAGGCAATACCCACCACTCCAGTCATTCAGCTGATATTTAACTGTCTTGCCCTGGTAGAAAATCAGCGTTTTTTTAAAATTCAAATTAAATCAGGTAATGGAATGAAAGTTACTTAGAGGGACCTTAACTATGCCATATGTCTTGATCTCTACTGTGCTCATGTTTAGTTCAGCATGTTCGTATATGCTGTATGAGAACAAACCAAACAACTCATGTTTAAAGGAAGATAACAGGCTTTCTGTCTGCATCCTGGAAGATAAACTGCTGTACTCCAGATTAATGCTCCATCTCCTTAATGGACAAGTACATGCTGGTGTGTACAGATAATACCACTGCTATGGAAATGTGCATGAAGGTGAGGCTGCACTTCTATGCATCTCTAAAGGCACTAATGAGGCTGAAAAATTATAAGAAAGCGTCTTTTTTGTCCTGTTCACCTGACTAAAGTCAGGAGACAAGTTGAACACAGTTGGACCTAGCCCTTTCTGCAGGGTCACCTTCAAAATGATTCCCTTCCTCATCCTATTCTTGCTGAGGACTCTGTGCACTTTACCACTGCTAACCAGTGCTAAGATGCGGGTGCTCTCTCCTTAAAACATGGTAAAATTGGCTTATAGCCAATTGGCATATTTAATTCACTTATAAGTCCCTAGTAAGATAGTATTACAAGTGCACAGAGCCTATCAATGACATACTACTAGTTGGCCTTCAGCACTGATTGTGCCACCCACTTCAGTAGCCCTTTAAACATATCTCAGGCCTACCATTGCAGAGTCTGTGTGTGCAGTTTTAACCTGCCATGTCGACATGACAAAATAAAACTTTTGCCAGGCCCAAACCTTCCTTCACCCATAAGGTCGGCCTTGGACAGCTCGAAGGGCAGGGTGTAGTGTATTTATAAGTTTGGACATGTCCTTTTAAATTTTAGATGTCCAATTAGTGAAAAATTATTAAATTTCTTTTTCAATACCGCAAGACATATCTCTCTCATAGGATAACATTGGAGGTGCCTTATTATATTTTATAAGTGTAATTTCCAAATTAGAACAGATATTTGGATCACGTTTGGTGTCTCTGGAATCCTAATTTAAAATCTTAATTTACGGTGAAGTCAGATTTGAAATTACAATTCTGAAAGCTTTTTAGAAGGTTTGCATTTTCTTGCCATAGCATTTTGGTGCAAGCAGCCTGTCTATGGTCACATTATTGGGCGTAATTTGCAGTTGGGCTTTGTGTATTCCTCATAGACAGCCACACACAATGGGAGCTTAGGTGAGACAGGAAGGGCCATCACTGGCAGAAATGGGAGGTAAGTGCTAGGTACAGGCCCACTTACACAAGAATAGGCTTTATCCTGTCTCCACACAAAGTTCTGAATGTCCCCTGTAGTTAGTCTGGAGCATGGGCAGGGAAGGCAGGGAAGGCAGGGCATATGTGCACTTCATAGACATGCATCTAGAAGCTTCTTCCTAATTCAAAGATACAACTGTGTATAAAAAAAGGCCCTCAGAAAATCACCACTTCATTACCCTTCTGGACCCGTGGATACTCCACTCTGACAGGATGAAGGACTGCTGTGCCGCTGCAATGGCTGCCACTCTGCTGGGTTGCTGCTCTACAGGAACTAGTGCCCTGCTGTGCTGACAGTCTGCCCTCTTGTCTAGGAAAGAAGATCTGGACCTGCAACTCCATCTTGAACCCAGGACCCCCGAGTGACTCAAAGGGCAGTCTGCTGGCCTCCTGATCTGTGATTAAGGGAAATAACAGGCTCCCCAACAGCTGCTGGACCTGTCTTCAGTGTGTTCCTAACACCTAAGAGATACCCCCTCAGGTCCTGGCCTCTTAGTGTGGTTCTTGATCTCTTAAATTCAAGCTTTTGGGCTTTTTGTGACCGCAAATGGGCCCATTCAAACCAGAACCATGCCACTCGGATGGAAAATTAGCCCAAGCTGCCACAAGCTCATCTCTTCACACAGTAGTATTGTCAGCCTATGGGGGACCGCAAACACGAAGCTCCAACCCGCCCGTCCGTGACGCTCGGCCTGCTCTTCATGTCATGTCTCCTGCAACTCTCTCCAATGCAAGAGGGACTCTTGGCCCAAAACCTGAGAAGGAAAAATTCAACTGGACTAATCTGAGACTGTATCCAACCCGCTCTTTAATGTGGTCAACCTGAACCTTTGAATGTAAATGTAAATGTGGGATACTTGTAAAGCGCACTGTTACTCTACCCGAGTGTCCTGGCGCTGTAGACCGCTGGGGAACCCGTCCTGGTTTTCCCTGTGAGATGCTCCCTTTTTGGGTATCTCCAGGGTGAAACCAGGCATCCCTGGCGTCTGTGGGGGGCCGTTGTAGAGATGAGGCAAGCTTAATGCCCAGAGTTACCGAGTGTGTTCCCTGGTTAGAGTAGGCACTGAGGCGAGAATTATCGAGTCTGTTGACCCTGGTCCAAGACCCTGCCGCGTCGGGAATTGAACCCTGGTCCCGGCCGTTCTCTGCTTACAGGTCTGCCGCCTCTAACCAGTGAGCCACACCTCTCCACACCTGGTATATTGCGACCAGACAGCCGTAGCTGGCACTTTCTATATCTAGGCGCTCATTTACAGTTTATTCTTTAAATATGAATAACTCATATTCTACTGATTGGATTTTTGCCATTTTGATCTTGATTTATTTATTGAATTAAGCTCTATTTCTCCAACATGTTGTGGGAATCTTTTTGTTAGTGTTTTCACTGTTTTACTGTGTGAAGTGTTGCACAATGCCTCTAAGAAAAGTCTGACTGATCTGTGACAAGCTACCAGTGGGTTGTGCACAGGTTAATTTGAGGTTTGCTTGTGCCTTACCCCGACTAGGATTGTGGTTGCTGCTTGACCCGGGTTCCCACCCCAGTCAACTAGTAACCTAATTTCTAAAAAACACTATATCTTAAACTTGGTTTTCTCAAGAGATGAAAAATATTTTTTTAATTAACAATATATTTTGTAAAACAAAAATGTCCCATATGTGTTTTAAAGAATATACAAACAGCTGAAAAGTCCTCTTTTAAACATTTTTTTCGATACCCCTTTCCTCATTTTAACTATGTAATTAATGCCCTAATGCATATTGCACTCTGACATTCTCTCATTCTCTAATTTTCTCTTATATTGCTTCAGTCTCAGCTGCTTTATCTTTAGTTGGACGTAGTTAGTTCTCCAACACAAATAGAGTGCAACAGTGAAAGCTAAAAAGTGTTCCCATTTGGCAGCCCATGAGAAAATATATAGAAGTCCGGGGTCTTCATGTCAGTTGAATAAATGTTGCTCTAAAGTAGAACATTTGTCTCTGGATGTCTCAATATTGATAATGAGTTTTTTATTTTATTGGTGTGTTTAATTTTGGCTTTCCAGTCAACCAAAAGGCCATGCTCTTTGCTGCATATGAATGCTACTCCAACAGACTTTTGGCTTGTAATTATTCCAAGATCCCTACTTATATGCTTTGGTAGCGGCTGATGTTTTCTAACAATGATAAAGATGTGTAGATCTTCCTGCTCTTTAAGTTTCCTGTAACTGTTGTTTTGTATATATTTTTTTACAAATGGATTTCTCTGATACACCGCCCTTTCAGTTACATATTCCTTTTGATGTTGAACATGTTTGTACAATTGTCTAGTGTTGCATAAACATAAACACATTTAAGGATGTGTGTGAAATAGAGCTATATAGAGCACCTTAACAGAAAACCATTGAAAGAATGAAAAGGCCTCTTCTTCTGGCCACTGTATGTTACCAAATCCCTATATTGCTGCTGCCAGCTACTACACGTTACACAATTATGGATCAGTCTTGCCTGATGTTTGTGCTGATTGTACATTAAAGAAGGAGTTTTGTTTCATGTGGCCCAGTGGTTATTTTTATACATGCTGGCAGTTAATCAATTATACATATTTTAGTTCGTTGACTTTTTTTCCTTTCTATTTCTGGTTGAAAAAGATATTGCTAGAGAAACATTGTTTTGATATTGACACTGCAGTGATGTAAAGAGGCAAAGGTTCAGGGAGAAGTGACCTTGGATTTTCAGATGAATTACTTTTATAACAAAAAGATATCGAATACTATTGTTTTGGCTCCTATTTGGGTAAAAATGTATGCATTAACACAGAGATACCATTGATTTCCTTAGCTTAAAACAACAAATAAGTGAGTTTCAAAGATGTGCATCAGCCATAGTGCGATGCAATTTACCTGCGTCTAAGCATGAAGTGTGAGAGCAGAATTAGCACTGGATGTAGATACTTACCAAATATGTTAAGTCTATATGATGTAATTATGCTGATTAAAGCACGAGGTCTTTGTACTTTCTTTAACTCTAGTTGCTTATCTGTTTTTTCTTATTCGTACATAAATCAAGTTCCAAAGCTTGGCCATCTGAGCAGGAAAGGAAGTTCTGTAAATTAGAGGTTTATGTTGGAAATATTCTTAAAATGTGAAACAACCAATGTCACTTAGGTATTGTTTGGGGATCCATAAAGTATGTAAAAGAAAGAGTCTCTCGATCTGTGATGCACATTGCTTTAAAGGTGATGCACCTGTCTAGCCAAGGGCAGCCAGTGTAAGGATTTCAGTGCTGCAAGATGCAAATTCTAATTAGGAAGATTGAGGTCTTTTTTGGGTTAGCTTTTACCTTATCTTTGCATTCCAAAAATGGAAAGTCAAACCTTTCAGGAAAAGTTATGTAAGTTTTTCCCTAGCAGTAAATCAATCCCAAGGAAGTCTTTTTTAATATCAGATTCTGTGCTCTAGTTGTGAACAGCTTCTCATTGGTTTCAGTCAAATACAAAACCAAGTGTCAACTTCCAACTGATTCTCTTTCAGGTGGACATAGCTCCCTCAATCTCCAGGATCTTCTGCCAGTAGCACACAAGTTAATTATAACTAGGTCCTTGACCCCCTTCATTCAACAATATGCTGCCTTTCTTAGCCCTTGGATAAGCTTTGAGGTCGAGAGATTAAGGGTAGGCCTGGGTGGTGAACTTCGCTCAGTTCGCGGACTTTTCTGTACTCCGCATTCCATGGAGCTTCCGGCGTGGCGAAAACTCAGCTTCGCGATGTGCAACTGAGATTTTTCCCCATTCGCGATCGTGAACGGTAAGTTAGCGAGCTTGGGTAGAATTTCTACCCGAACTGCAGGAATACCAGCAAAAACTGCAGTTCGCACTGCACTCTGCCACTCGCAGAACTTCGCTGAGTTTTTTTGTAACTTCACGGAGTTCCGCGTAGCAAACCTCCACGAACTACGCCCAGGGCTAATTAAGGAAAAATGGAAGACACTCTCTACACAGTCCTTCAACAAGGACATACTAATTCCTCAAACATTCAGATAGCTTCTGTTTGTTCTAGTCAGTGCTCCTTCTTCAGATTGTTTGCAACTATTTTTAGGTTTAAATCTGTTTATTTCACAAGAGAACCACTGACTACTTACAGTGGTATCAACGTATCAACACTCTTTGTGTTTGCGATCTGAAATACCTAGCACAACCCATACCAGTGCACACCACTTGCTGTGCCTGGATTGCCTGGGAACAACCCTGATCAACGTGTATTAGTTGGGGTGCCTGTTCCTACTGAGAGGCTCCCATGTGTTACTCCACATTCATTGGTTGTTCCCTTTTGGCCTTAATTGCAGCAGACCAACGGCCCTCTCCACACCTGGCCCCTCCCGAAGACATCTTGAAGCCAGATAGTACTGGGAGAAATTGATTGGGTTTAAGAAAAAATTCCAAGACAATTCAGAAGCGGTTTAACAGACTGCCTGACTCCATTGTGTTTTAAGATCTTTGGGTAAACTTTCAGAGTGGCTGCTGAACTCTCTTTGTTTATGTCTACCTCCTATTTAAAACTTGCTACATATCCCCTTCTGCTCCCTAAGGACCTAGAATAAGTGTGACTTTGGCCGTGTGTGCCATAGTATCTGGGAGCAGGGGCTGGTTATCTTCCATCCGGGTGTATTGGTTTGATGGGGTGAACTAGAGGGTGGAGGGGGGCTAGGATCTCGGAGTCTACAGGGTGTTATCCGTTGAACTGCTGGGTATCAGTGGCATCGCATTAGTATGCTGATTGTGTATGTGTGCAAGAGCATTCTGTACAGACTGGGCTGATACATGTAACACCATGTAGTGGTGCGGACTGAGTGAGTGTGAGTGTGAGTGATAATCTGCGGACCACCTGTGATTCATGACACTGGACAGCCGTGCCACTTTACATGGTTTTATTCCTGCCAAAACGCACAATTTGACACTGGGTTTACCAGTGGCAGTTGGCATCTATGAAGGGCTGGGGGCAGGCAGGTGTGTGCAAAATAAAAAAAACAAGAATAAAAGCTTTTCTGAATGCGACACAACGTCCTCCAGTCCACTTCTTTCCACCGGAACTGGTAGCAGCAACTCCTTTGACCAATCATGGTACTGCTCTCATGCAGCATGAGAGCAGTGCCCTAATTGGCGGGAGCGGCCTCACTCGTTGCTCCACAGCGCTCTGGATGCTTTGGATTGCTCTAAGCCAGCTGCCTTAAGACAGCTGGGTTAGAGCTTTTTAAAGTGCGAATGTGTCTGACTGTCGCAAGATGGATGGCCTAAAAAAGACTTTCGCATTTTAAACAGTGCACAGCCAGCCCACACTCATCCCTGCTGAGTGACATGCTGCTGTCACTCAGCAGCAGCCACACTCCGGTCCTGATGCCGTGTTTGGGATAGGGAAGAAAAACAAAATGGTAATTTATTACCATTTTATTTGACAGGGGTTTGGTTGGATTTTAAGTGGGGCAACGCTTATCCACTCCAACAGTAGAGCCGCCCCTGGGGTTTACCTGTGTGGCTTCGGCCCACAGTGTTACTAAAAAGTTTTCTAATTTTGTGTATGTACATATCTTTGATATCGTTGTGATCCAGGGTGCACTCTATAACTCTGTAGGATGGTATTATCAGTATTGCTAGGCTGGACCTGGGGGTAGACAGCATGTTGCACCATTTGAGGGTGCGCACTCTCTGAGGGCGGTGGTTGTGGTTAGATAAGGAATCGTCCACAGTGTGCATAATATTGATACCATAACAATACGAGTGGGCCTAGTATTGCTAGTAATATTTCCAAATGTGTTTTATACCCTACAGTTTATGACGTTCATGTGATAGTGATTGAATGTGTGTGTTGAATACAAACATTATTTACATACATCCTGTGTGAAGTCTCTTTTGTGATGTTTAGTGTATTTATCTTGAGTCAATGCTGTGCCTTTGCTTTACACATTGCCTCTGTGATAAGCCTGACTGCTCAGTGCCAAGCTACCCAAGAGTGAGCACAGGTTATCCAGCAAGTGTTATCATACGCCCTTGACGGGAGCAGTAGGTTTTGCCTGGCTAGGTGCATTCCTTCAGCCAACCAGAAAGTGCTGGTTCCAACATTCTGCCACAAGCTGGCAATGTCTGGCTAATTTATAGGTGCATCCCTTCAGCCAACCAGAAAGCGCTGGTCCCAACATTCTGCCACAAGCTGGCACTGTCTGGCTAATTTATAGATGACCACAACAACAGTTAATTATTAATTAAATATACATTGAACATAACCATTACGTGCCTCCCAAGAAATTCTTATGGCTTTGGGGGCCTTAAGTAGTCTGAATTTTCACACTTGTAGGAGTGTGATGGTTAGTAGGTGTGTTGTTACTATCAATGGTAGCATAGCAGGGACAATGTGTGATGCATGCTAAAGTGGCCACCTGATGAAAGCCCTGGCAGCTTTTGTTTTACAAATAAAGTACTGGTCTTTGCCATTAATGCACAGGCTTGGAGATAGAAGGTGTATTTGCACTGCAAGGGGACGAGAGACAAGTGAACAGTATCCTTTGGGCATCCCATCCCTCAGGCTGGGAAGCGTTAACTTGTGTATCTACCTCCCTATTCTTGAAAGCTTCAGGGGTACCTTAAGCCATTCACCACAAACACCTCCAAATTGTAAAGAGTTAAATAGTTTTCTCTATTCTGGCAGCGTTTGCCTTCTTTACTCAGCCTCCTAAGAACAAATTGGTATGTGAGATCGGCAGTTAAAGTGTGGGAGAACAGATTTAGGTGAAGCATGCCTTCATGACAATGTTTTTGCATTCGCTGAACCATGCCAAGCAGGGCCCTCTAGCAGAGGACTATATGGTGCACTCTAACATAGGGCAATCGCCTGTGTGCTGCTTGCTGAAAGCCCGCCTTCTGCCAGGTGATACTCACAATGCATTTAAGTACCTAGCCCCTTTATATCTCAGAAAAAAACTATTCTTAACACATCTTGCTGTCATAGGAAGAACTTGAAAACGAATTTAGAAATATTTGATTTGCAATCTTCCATATATCGTCAACATATACGTTTTTTTCTTTAGGCCTTCTTTCATATTTACATGGAACAAATATTTAATACGGGTATTTTTGTTTGCTGCATGCAGATCGAAATGGTTTGTGGTTTTATTGAATTATTGCAATATCGAAATGATCAGACTTGCCTCTCTTTATTTGTTAATTTTTTTTAATCCAGATTGGAAGACATTTATACATTCGGTTACATTATTTGGAGGACAAATACATAAAATACAACTAAAGATTATGTGGCTAGTGCACTTTATAAAGTGGTTTCACACTGTGTGGTGCATTTGATACATTCTAGTTGATTTCCAAGGGTCGATTCTGCCAATGTATTTGTTCTAAAAGGCATTTTCAGATTTGATTAATTGAGCATTCTATATTTAAAATTGTTAGTATTTTATTCTGTAATATATGTTTTCGATTTCATTATTAGAATCAGAGAGGAAAAATGGTAATTATAGCACGTTTTTTAATTTGACTAAAAAGCACTAGTTTACTAAATAGTAACTGTTGGATAATATTTTCGTACTGTTTTGAACACATCTCTTTATACATTTTTTCTTTCGATCAAGTGGGAAATATTTCATATGATTTTAAAAAAAGCGCAATGTATTGCATCAATAGAATGTCGAAATTTTGCAGTATTGGTCAAAAGGAACAATGTTTAATCATAACTTGACATTGTATTCTGAGCGTGATTTGTTCTTACTTCTTGTAAATCAATGTACTATTTATTCTTTAATCACTAATAGAAAACGTCATAAATGTAATGAAACATTGAGCCCTATCGATCAAAGTAAATGTACATTTACAACTGGTTTTTAGCTTTTTGCACCTGTTAAGAATTTCCAAAGGGATTCCTGGCAGGCATTACACCATTTAGGTGGTCATTGTTCTCTCTGCGACGAGTGATGAAAACTCAGTAACTTACCCCACTCAAGGGCTGTCAAGTGGAAGTTCTAAAGTGCACTTTGCCTTGGGAGCTTGGAAACTCCCACAGACGCCAATTGGAAACTCCCACAGACGCCAATCAGAACCTTTACCAGAGATTTACTATAGCACAGCACGGGAGTAACTCTGGATCCAGGTTGATAAGGTCAACAGATCACCAACTGATTTGGTGGGCAGCTTTCAAGGCCGATTTCTTGAAATGTTGGAAAATAGCAAAAAGTAGAAAAAGTAAATTCAGGCAAAGATGAATATCTAAGCTCATGTGTTTCTGACCTTTATTCATGAATGGGGCCCATTGAGTGGGACCTTTTCAGTGATGGCTGGCACTGCTAAGAGCGGTGGGGCGGGGTAGGGGTGGGATGAGGGGCGAGAGGCAACAGATGTCAGGATAGGTAAAATAAAAAAATGAAATAAAACCACTTACCTTGTGCGCACCGTATCGCCGACTCGCCAACGCAGCGAGTGTAGTGTAAGTGGTTGTATTTATTTCTCTATTTAATTTTACATATCCCGTTGTCTGTCAACATCTCCCTGCCACGCCTTACCGATCTTACTTGTGCCTGCCGCCACTGGACCTTTCACTAGTCTCCCTCCTTTTACTAGTCTCCCACTTTGCCAAGCTGTCTTTTGACATGATAATGCACTGCTGCCTGATGGAAATCGTTGAAATCACATGGCATATTCATATATAAATGCGCCCACCTCACTGCTTGTCACAATTATGTGAGTGGTAATGAAAACCTGCCCAGTTTTTTTTAATGAAAGTGGTAAACCCTCTGTCAGAATTACTTCCACCATAGGCTTAGTTTGGTGCAAGTAATTCACCCAAAGGACCCCCCCAACTGAAAGTAGGATTCCAGTCACCACTCTAAATTAAATGTGTATACTGTATCAGACACAATAATATATTGTTTCATACCATTGTGGCACTTCACTACCGATCATTATGGAAAATTACAGTTAGACTCATCCGTTGTTCCTTGCGCTTGACTGTGCTTGAAACTTTACAACTTTCTCTGTGCATGTAACTGTCTTGGACTTGGGGTCTAATTACATAATGTGTGATCCAAACTCCCCTGCATACATTTCTTGATGATGCATCAAGCTGGTACACCATTTATCAAATACTGATGGGACGTGGTATAGAACAGTGAATCAATCAGTGCCCCCCCCCCATGGGCCTAGGAGCCCCATATGTACGTAATCCAGTAATGCTGCTCAGCGTTGAGACGCAGGTCCCCATGCATACATCGGAAAGGAGGTAGTTTACTGCATCCTACTGGGTGTAGCAGACAAAACTGTCTATGGGATTGCACCCAGTGTAAAATAATCCATTTTGTAATACATTTTAGTGACAACCCCTCAAGTGTTCTTCAAAGATCAGTGACAGATAAAGAAGCACCATAATCTAGTGTTTCAGGCCTTCCTTCAATTAAAAGGTAAGTGAGTGACCCTTGGAAATTATAAAAAAACTGATATACTGACGCACCAAGAGCACACCTCATTCCGTATTGCAGATGAGATCATATGATACCATCAGTAATAGGATTGTACGCTGAATACACCAAAATGTAGTGCACAATGTGTAATAGGGCCCCAAGTTGGTAATTTCTTGTACATTTTTTTCTTAGTAGCTTTTATAATGTTCTGAGAGGATTTACGTGAACTGTGAAATAACTGAGTGAACTGTCTGAAAAGTATATGATTTTTGAGACATTCATTCTGGATTATTGTCATTGTTAATTTAGTCTGTAATAACTATTAGTAAATTACTAGTCAACGTGCCATTTAGAGTATTGTTCTGTAAGTAAATACTTTATGGAGATCAAGTAAAATATTTTCTGTACCAGTGGAAAACCCATATGATATTTTTGGACGGTATACCAAGATATACGATGTTTTCAACAACTGGCCATAAAACTGCCTGGAGAAGAGCTAGGAACAACAGAAGTGTTAAAACTAGATTTAAAACTACTATAGATTATTCAGTTTCAGATGGTGGTAGATCCTCCTGCGATCAGAAATGGTTCTTAAGAGTTTCCTAGGGGGTTTACATATATTTGCTGGATACCCAGTACTCCTAACACATATATTACCAGTATGCAATGCCAATAACCCTGAAATTGAATCAGCCTGCTCATTAATCTGTAAAATCATTTAAATAAAGTTAACGTTTTTGTTAAATGCAGCCCATTTTCCTGAATGGAAACTGTGCTTCATTTAAAAAGAAAACCTTATTTTTGTTTAAGTTTGTTTGGAAATTGACTGTGGTACCTTAGAGCCACTGCTTACTTCCCAACTTTTTTTTTACATTCACAAATGGGAAGGTGGCACAAAATATCCCTTTACATTTTGCAGATATTTTCTCATCCCAACTTGGGAGTCTGTCATTTTTCAATGATTTTGCAACCTGTTTTGAGTCACAAAAAATTAATACATACAATAACAGATCACTATTGAGAAGGAACACCATAAACATAATACTTTCACATAGCAATTCTTTTTACATTTCGAAATCCATTTTGTGATTGGTAACCTGTTATCAAATTGCAAAGTGAATTGAGTACATTCAAACAAGCCATTATGTATTTGAAATCCCAGTGACTTTGCAAGTTGAAGACTTTGAGATCACTAAATGACTGTACATCAGGCCCTTGGTTCTGGATCAAAAATACATTCTCTCTTTAATTTCTCCAAAAAAAGGTCATGTTTGGGGGGGACTATATTTCTTGGATTGCATTAATACAATATTTTACCATTAAGATGACCATACTTTTTACAATAGAAATCAGACTGTGGGCTAGCACATCCTCAAGCAAAATCATTATAAGTTCCATCTTTCGTCCCACAAAATTATCTCTGAAATCAGATCACACTTACTGTTTTTAGACTGTGCAATGAAATAAAACACTGAAAATGTAATTTGTATTAGGTAATAGAATATGGCATCACATCACAGAGGAGCTGTTTGTAAGAAAGAGGAATATTTATTTGGGACTGGAGGACCCTTCCCAACTCAAAACTCTTGGTAAAGCCTCAAATCTGAGTTATGTTCTAGCAATTCTAAAGTCAGGAAAACAATATAAAATTCCCAAACCAATTTGAAAAATAGACAAACTTAATGAGAGTAGGACACCAAAATAACTATTGTATAGGTGTAACTGTAGATATACATTTTTTAAAGAATTTCGGCACAAACCCCCTAGAAAAATAAAAGGCACCAATCAGTCATAACAGTTCACGGATGCAACAGGGTTCGGGTGTGATATAAGCTTGATGTAAAGGAGCAAACGTCATATAGAGGAAGTGGGTAATAACAATCAACATTTTTACCATAGGACTTATCTCTGAAATCAAAGTCAGAATTTTTAAGAGGGCAAGGTCCTAGGTTGAGGCCAGTGAGCATCTGCCAAAGCTAGATCCCCCACTGTTAAGCTTCCACTGAAGATATTCATTGTAACCAACAGCTCTGGAGTGGGACAAAACTTGATTTTGTTGCCACTGAGGTTGCTATGACACTTGTATGAATTTTCCGCCTCACTCAGGCCAAGGTTTTACTTTCAGACTTAGCTACTTTTTCGGTTTTCAAAATGCTCCAGCGGGGCAAGACTGGAAACTGTAGCAGAGCAGGATTCTGCAAGGACAGATACCTTCACCACAAAGTTTTGCTGGGCCCCTTTTCAGCACAGCAAAAAGCTGTAGGCGGTGTGAACCCAGTTTTCTAGCCCGTTTAGGGGAGCAACCTTCCTGGGTATGCCTCAGCACTTTGTCATGGTCTTCTGGAGGTCAAACATGTGTAAGCCTCTTAGTCAGCCACATGATCATTGAAGGGCAGTTCCAGAAAATGGGTACCAGACAGAAGGCAGGAGTGGAACCTTCTTTATTACCGTAGGGCTCTCTTCTTGAGGAGTAGTCTTCCTAGGTCCAGAAAATTCTGAGAATTTCGGGAAGCATTGCATGTCTTATCATATGCCCTAACCAGTGATTGTAGAATGTCCCCATCCAATCTTGGTTATTTTTTTATCCCTATGCCTACCTTCTATTGCAGTACTTCCACTTTGCCTTACAGTAAACATTCCCAGAAGTCTGTAATTTAAAATGGTTGAACCTGTCTTCCACCATGAATGTTCCTGGCTCTCTCCTATTAGGATTAGATCTTCTCCCCTCTGGCATGGTCCAAAGTGGTTTTTGATCGTGCAGAGGTTGGGGTCAAAGAGTATAGGAGGCTCTGTGAATGAATAGGAGCAGACCCATTTGACATCTCTGAACCAAAAGAAGCAGTGTCACGGTTGTCCTATGTTCTGCTACCTGTTCCCGCCTCCTAATCCCTGCTAAATAACCAGTTGTTGACAAGCCCCTGCCTTCCTGGGGCTAGAAGCCAAGCTATTGTCTTCTGGTGGGTAGGGTTATTACTCCAGCGAGGAATGCGTATTGGCCTCTGAAAGTTTGATGAGTAGCAGAACTAGTTTTAAGCCAGTTTTAGCTCAGCAGACCAGAGTTCTTGTTTTTAAAGTTACTTTTTCATTAAATGTCTCAAAAATGTCACATTACCATTAAAGCAGATTGTGCAAAAGAATTAGATACCAACCTGTAATTATTTTTCCAGCATTTTCCCAAGTGGATATATGAAATATGTAAATCAAACCTAGCCTTTCTATGAAAATTGTGTGCCTAAACCACTACGAAGAAAATAGCTTGAGGCTTTCCATCACTGTTAGGGAGCCTTTTCCAAACACACAGTGAGACACTTTATATATAATAGACCACTGTGCTGTGGGTTTGAAAGCCACATCTTCGAGGTGACTTGCTAATACATAAAATAGTTTTTCTTTTATTGCAAAGGCACTTTTTCTTGCTATTTGTTACTGTGATACCTTTAAACCGCTTCCTGGTGCTCCTGCCTGCCAAATATTTTTGTCATGTTGGTAGGTGGTGTGACTACACAATGCTGACCACCTATCTGGTTGTCTTCCATGCCACTGATGTCATTTCTTAGAAATCTATTGTGGTCTTACAGGACAGGTAAATAGAGTAAGTAGGTCAAATACATTTTACCAATACAATTTTAGGGCCAGAGTACACACACTGTGACACTGAAGAGCACTTTCACTGTGCACAGAGTGCTGGTGGCAGCAAAAATTGGGGCACCAGTAGTTCAGAAGGGGGGTAAAATGGGGCTAGCGGGGAAGGCCACATTTTGGGGGATGGGCATGGCATTTGGGCAGGTATTTCAGGGGGAAGCTGTGGTAGGGTGCAAATAAAAATGAGCAGTAGCGGAGAGAGGAATCAAGTTTTGAGTACAAATCTTGAGTTTAAATTTATGTTTTTATATCGGCAGAATGACCGTAAATAGAACATGTCGGATAATCTCATTAAATGTTAACGGGATATTGAATATGGTGGATTAATCAGATGGCTCATCACGTTAAAACCGCAAATTCTTTTCATCCAAGAAACCCATTTAAAAACGAACTTACCAAAATTAATTATACCGGGCATGTTTTCCAAAACTTTTTTCACCTCTGAGGGGGTGGCAGTAAGAGGGGTTGCAATTTATTTTTCACGGGAACTACACTGAGAATTCTTACAAGTACAACGGGACCCTCAAGGGAGGTGGGTTTGGGTCCAGGCTAAGACTAATAAGTGGGTATTCAATGTTATCAACTACTATGGGCCCATAACAGATGAGGTACCTACACTCCCGTCTATCTATAAGCTTCTGATACGAGCCCCTGGTCAGATCGTGATAGGTGGCGAATTTAATTTTATACAAGATTTAAAAATCGATACATCATATAGGAACAAGAAACAATTGAAACCAAAGACAAAGAAAAGTTGATAGGTTTACCATGTAGAGAATCCTAACATTTCTTCGTATCTGTTGTCTATAAAAACTCATTGAGTCTGATATAACTCATTCTACAAAAGTACAAGGTTGTTAATCCATTAAAACTCATTCAGAAACCTTTCATCTTTGTAAATTATACCCAGAGTTTTTGAGACTAACGCTGCTGGGCACAACCAGTACACAAAAAAAATAGGGGGGTTAATTAATACTAAATCAATTCTTAATCAGCTCTCTTCTTTGCTTTATTAAAATCAATGAATATTAGTGACTCTTATTTTATAAATGTATAGCTATTTCAGAGTTCTCTCTTCTTCATTCAATACACTCATTGGTAAGCGCATGTTATACATTGTTATTATTATTGTTAAATGTGTAATACAATTCATATGTAGTCAGTCTAATGGGACATCCTGTCACAGTCCAGTCCACACGCCTTTCATGAAAATTTCTGATATCGCTAGTCCCATTCGTCCTCTAGCTGCAAAGTTGTAATGATAGCCTGATGCGACACAATTGCTTTCAGGTCTCTGATGGCTTCAGGAGATGTGAGATGAAACATGCACCATTCAAACCACATTGCCACCAACAGCAGCTCTTCAGCTAAAAATAGACAACCTCTTCTACTCAAAAGGGCTATCAGGTCACAGATACATGATTGCAGTGTTTTATTACCAGTAGCTCTCGTAGCTCATAGATCTTCTTACCTAACTTACAGTAGGTCAATGGAAGAAGCAATTGCTGATATTATCAATACCTACTACATCGCATGGCCAGTTTCCCAGTGCCTTAAGCTTATTTTGATTTTCTGTGTTCTTAACAAGGATATTGTCGTGCAATAAACGCAGATCACTAGTAGTAAAGCCAGTTAGTAGTACATTATTAATTCTAACTGATCAACTGACCGTCTGAACTTTGATACTAGTGAATGATGCATTTTCCCATTCTCCTCGTGGACCTCAATAATGATGATTTGCTAGAACCAAGTATGGTGTATCTAAAATATCCCTAGTTTCTGATGACTGTTTTCTCTCCATTTGTTACTTGATGTTTACTAACCCAAAATATTATATCATGAAGACTCAAGTTTGGAATTTCATACGTTTGTTTATGTTATGCAACTCGGATTCTTCATGGCCACACACAGTACCAGCACGAACAGAGTATGAACAACATTGGTGAGACAAGACTATTTGTACCTTGAAAAAGGCTTATGCAGATATTGATACAGATTGGTACATTATGTACATGGCACATATATTATATAGTTTTAGGTTTTACTGGTGTGTTTTGTCATCCAAACAATGGTAGACCTTAATGGTTCATAAGGCAAAGTATAAGGTAGTTTCCGAAATATTATAAGAAGGAATAAGTATGGATGCACAGTTCTAGTTATCTTTCAGCCATTCATTCAAACATTTACACTGATGTTGGAAAGATGGCCGTGGAAAGATAGATAATCCTTGAACATAGATAATTTACCTAGAACTATTAGTGGAAGAATGGTTTAATGATGAGCACCTGGTGAATATTTTGTCTGATTGCCAAAGATAAGTCCTTGCTAAATTTTACTTGACGTATACTTATCCATTCAATTTGTTCCATATATTAATAAAACAATTAGCAGTCATTAAAACATTTCGATAGAAGAAACATATGTCATACATTAATCTCAATAACTTTGAGCATGGCGTATATAGATATAATTTACAGCTGTCTTTGTATATTCAAAAGGTCATCCATCCACGTCTGGGCTGAGTATAACTCTGCATCACCGTAACTGAAAATATTATTTGCTTTACTGTTGATGGCGGTAGATCAGTAATGTAGGCAATTAATTTCTTTGGATTCCTTGTACACATTCCTTCCATAAGGAAACATCTCTTTATTAAGACCTTGCTTCTTTGTTGTTTTAAAAACCTGGGTACAGATGTTAATAAAATTAGCTATTTTACTACTTTGCATACTGTTACAGAGTTCATGCTTTTTGATGGGGCTTATAGCTGAATAAAAATTTGGCTTTCATAAATGTATTGTATTTCAGCATAATATGTGCTTGTGAGCGCGAATTTAGACAAACATCACACAAATGGATCCATGCACCAACCTTATTGTACGTGGTACACACTTCCAGTTTACGGTCACTACAAAAATGAAGCTAATGATTATCAATGTTTTTCTTTAATCCAACCTCAAATATCTGTAGAAGAAATAAGGAAACGTGTGTTCTACCCATTAATCATTACAAGTGCCAAGACACCCATTTTCATGTCTGACTTAGAGACATATTTTGCTGTCTCACCAGGCTCCTCTTTTCCCCCAAAAGTTTACCAATACATATGTAAAGGGCTTTTGGTCAATCCTCCTCATGATTTGATCTGCTCAACTATTAATGACATTGCGTCCACCCACCACAGGAGGAAGCAATGGGTTAGTCCTCTCATCCATTGTGTGTCCTGCGCTGTGAGTGATGACATATTTCCTGATCATATGTGTACAGCTGCCTGAAAAGGAATGCACTTCAGTAATAGGGCTGTTGTAACTGGGCTGATGGGACACTCTTTTATTATATTTTTGTCTATTTTTGTGTATTGTGTGTTCTTGTAAAAAAAAAAAAGGAAAAACAATCCACACTTGCCTAGGTGAGACCCATTGGGTTTGCCAGTGGTTTTTCATTCCTGACATCAGATCACACCAGCCCTGTTTACTTGCTTATGACCCATAAAAGCATTATGATGATGAGTTCACTCCCCCCAAATTATCATTGACATTATGATGATCACCAAAAGGTGCTCCAAAGATTGGACCCACAGACCCCTTACTTCACTGTAGCAGACTACACTAGCCCCATTCCTCAGGTTAAGCATGCTAGCCCTTAACGTAATTCATCTCCATCAAATTGAAGTACTTCCATACAGCTATAAAGCTACAGAGAGCTCTGCTCAAAAACAACAATTAAACCAATAGTATAGATGTTCATAAATATGAGAAATAAGTATGAATACCTGATGTAATGTATGCATCTAGTGTTAACATAGCAAGGGGATAGCAGAGGATTTTAAATTAATAAAAATGAATTTTAATGGTACTTATTAATGCTGGTGGGAGATAATGGAATGTTGTGTAGTCAAGCAATGATTTGTAAATTTGAATTAAACAATTGTAAGACCACTCACACTACAATTCAATTACCACATATTGTTAGCTGTAGGCTATGTGATCAACATTGCACAATAGTAAGCTACATTCTATAGCTATAATTAGAATCTGTTTTTTTAGTTCCATAGTGGGCAGGCTCACTCCTAGAGCATATCATAGTCTTCAAATATCTTATATTTTAATGTGAGCCTTTTGCTATCCTTACTTACCATTACTTGCTTTCAGAAATTCGATAATGTTCCAGTATTAATTTAGGGGGTAACCTACAGTTTCAATGTGTGGGCCTAGTAGTAGTTAGTAGGCTTATGTCCTTGAAAATAGATGGTATGCTTAAAGTGTTTCCTACTCCATTTGTCTGATCTACCTCTTGGCGCTTATGCCAAAAAGGCATTTGGTAGCAGAGCAAGAGGGCACCAGGCCGTCTCAGGGGTTCACACAGGTTGTACCCTGGTGAACAGCCATACAGCTGCTTTTAAATTCATGCTGGGTCTTTGTATATTTGTTGCCGTTGTCACATTGAAGTATAGGTCCTGTGCAGAGATTTCCAGATGCAAATAAGATGATGCTTACACAAGGTCACTTACTATGTAGGCACCCATTTTGTGACTGGGAGCCTGTGTCATAGGTGATATAGTAAATTGTTTCACTAGCACGTTTGAAGAGTGAATATTTGCATTATTATTATTGCCACCACATCAGTTACCCTATGGTTACATAAATTTCCCTTCTTTCTCATTATGGATAAGGTGCATATTGGTAACCGTATTACAGAAACTATGCACCAATGCAAAAAAGAGTAAAACCATATGGAGTAAACTCTATTTGCTATGATATAATTTTTATACCATGGCAAACATAAATAAAACTGATCTCATAAATATTTTACTTTGTTTAGTCAAAAGGATATTGGATAAATACATTTCCTTTATGTTTTGCAATGCGTGAGACAGATACTGCTGCATTTATTATGTATTTTTTATTGCTCCTCATCACCAATGAGGAACAGTATTCGATAAATATTCTTTTACAAATAGTGTTTGAGGAATAAAGCAAATATGTTTCAAGATCTAACATACATAATGAGAGATGGGAACTGAAGCATAACTCTGTTATAATGTATATACAGTGAGAGTGACAAATGATGTTTATTTCTTCTATCCAGCACTTAACAAATTGACTAAAAAATGTAAATGTATAATAGATTGCTATTATTTTGTATTCTTTACTGAAATTCAATACAATTCCTTAGACTGTACAGTTAAGGTTGTCAACTTTCATGCTCTTCTGTTCAGGGGAAAAGAGTCATGGGGTAAAGGAAAGATATGTTTTTTTTTAGCTGTTATAGGGAGTTTTGCTCATTGATACAGCAAAAACTTCTGAATGTGTTTATGCCAATTTTAAGTAGAACATACAAGGTGGCTGTGGGGTCAAAAGGGTTAACAGTTTATTGCATCTTCATAGTTGAGTCACTTAAATGTCCTTGAAATGAGGTTTGGGGATAATACAAAAGTGACTGGACAGGAAAGCTTTTCCTCCTGTCGTCCATTTCCGGTCCATTTACCTGACCAAGGCCTGCAAACCCAATATATCTAAATAGCTGGGTACAAGAGAATATTTTCAGTTAAGTTGAAAATAAATTCTATTGATTTGTTTTTCTTTCTTAACATTTCTTATTTTGCAATTAAAGGCAATGAAGACTTCCATAGCAGTACAGAGTATCTTGCAGGATATTTCATCAATCTTTACTGACATACCCTATATGAGCCCTCCCTTCTCCCATAGCTCCCTTCCTTGAAATGCTTTTTAAAAATGTGTTTGACGTATCTATACAAACTCAAGTAGAATAAATTAAAGGCATGAGTGACCTTTCTCCCTCAGTCACACATAACATTAATTTTAGGGTCCATAATGTTAGAGATTTTAGGATGACATATTTTCAGCTTTCTCATTACGCTTATAAAGTCTTTTTAGCCTTGCTCCCATCTATTTGAGGCTGTCTCCACTAAAAAGACCCCTATTTTACCCAGCTGTTTTACAACTGAAACATTAAATGCACAGCAGTGCATTCTCCTGCTGGCACTGCTGGCATATTACGGAATGGATTTTTTTCCTCTATATCACTATAGGATTTGAGTGGCTCCTGCAAAATAATAGGGGAGCTCTTTAAAATATATATTTTTATTTGCTTGTGATGGCCCCTCATAAGTAAGCTTTAAAAGCTTACCAAAATGTGATCACAAGAGAGGGTTTTGTATAAAACGTTCTATACAGGTCAAACTTTGCCCCATATTCTTTAGAATCTTTTCTTCAACCTATTCACAATATAGTTTTTTTTATTTCAAAAGTTTTGATTGGTAGTTTCAAGAGAAAACAAAAGAAAAAAGGCCGACAAGCATATAGAAGTGGTACATACAAGTGACTAATAACCGGTTGGAGGGTTGTGGGCACTAAAATAGTTGTCAAGGGTGATCCACATTCGCCTCCGAGGGGGGCGCCATGGTGAGTGCTGATGAGATATATTGTCAGCGCCTTGAAGATTGATTAGCCAATTTAGCCAGCAGGCAAAGTTAGATTTTCGGGTATCTTTCCAATTATTGAGAACCACTTTTACAGCAGGCATGAGGAGTAGGTCTCATAAGGCCCTCTCATAGTCATTGAGGGACGTGGCTTTGAGGATACCAACGACTAGGTATGGCAATTCTCTGGGTGGGGAGAAAGAGAAGACCTTATTGAGAAATTCGAAGACTTTATCCCAAAAAGGGACCATGCACTCACAATGGAGTATAAGATGTTCAAGGTCCCCTTCATCACACTTACAAATCCAGGAGAATGCATCTGCTCCGATTTTGTGAGCGAAAAGACGTGCTGTTGTCCAGAAAGCTTTATGGAGTAGCCCAAATTTTGTCTGGGATAGTGTAGGGCTGATTTTGTGTCGAATGCTAGATTTCCAGGTTTTGGCCCATTCTACATCTCATATAGGGAAAAAGGAGTGTGATTCCCAGAACTGTGTGAGGTGCTTAGTTAGATTGGAATGTTGCGGGCGTAAGAGCTTACAGATCCAGGACACTTGGTGGCCTAGCCTATTTAGTCTAGAGAGGTATGACGGGAGAGCGGGAACGCTTGCAGAGAGTTTTGACCTAGTGATCGCCGCCTTTACGTTCAAGAAATTATAAAATTCAAGTGGGTCAAGACTATATTTGGATTGGAGGTCCTTGAAAGAGAGGGGATATGATCCCTCATAAAGTTGGTGTGGGAAAAAAATACCCTTTTTATTCCAGAGGTCATTACGTAATGGTTTGCCCTTGTATAGCACGGTATGGTTATGCCATATCAACTCCCATCGGTTATGCCATATCGACTTCCATCAATTATGCCATATCGACTCCAATCGTCAATATAGTTTTAATCTCAAACTCTACAATAGCCACATTGCCAAGTAATGAGTAAAGAAGTTAGGGAATATCTCCGCTTTCACTAGTTTCAAGTGCAAACAAAAGTCAATATGCATTCAATGCAAGACAGAGTATTATGTTTTAAGGAATACATTATATGTCCTAAATCAATACAGCAGTATGTTCTACCACTATTTTCCCAGCAAAATATATGTGATAAGTGTTTAAAAACAAAATTGACTATGCTTCATAATATGTTCAAAACCCCTCTTAACTTTCTTGGTGTTACACCTATCCTGAACTGGATCAAGGTCTGCATTAAAATATCCCTATCTATCCATGCAGAGGGTTCCAATCACCCCATCCCAAGTGCCAGTATGAGGGCTGAGTCATCTCTATTGGTTTGCATATCAGAATGTTCTTAACAAAATTATTGTCTGACAGAAATATCTTGTCCTAAAATCTGTTTACAAAAATATTGTCACATTGGTTGTAGATTTCCTATTGTTCACTCAAATGAAGCTAAATTTTTGTAGTCGATATTTAGGATGAGTATTTCTCTCTGATAAAATTTTAGTTACTCTAATTTGATGCAATACCCTATTTGAGATATGGCAATTGGTATAGTAAACAGAACTTGTGTTTCTGAGTTTTTACCATCTGTTTATTGGTAGTATATCTCTGTAAGTAATACTTGATCTATGCTCCCTTAATATGGGTGCCTATTGAGCAGAATGTTTGTATCTTTACAATTCCTCTTGATGAAGGTGGCATTCCTGAATGATAACCAACTTTACTTTGGCCTAGTAACGATATTCCTAGATTTTTACTAAACTCTAGCAGTACCTACTTTCCAAAAATAGACTCCAATCAAAATACCATGTGAACTCCATATACACAAACAAACAATCTCTATATAAAACACTACAATTAAACCAGCAATATAATGTTCTATTCCAATCTTCCTTCTAATTCTTTAACAGAGTTTGTCCCACCCATCTCCTGCTCCCATCCATTGCCCCCATACACTACTCTCCTTCTATTCATGGGAACATCATCATTATGCTGCCAAACTATTCAGCACTTACAACGCCCACTTCAACAACTGATGTTAAGACTTCTGAACTTATCATACAAGGTGTGTGTGTGCATTTTTCTTTCATACCCATAATCTCACTTTTCCTTTTCATCATAGTGTCTATCTATTCAGAATTGGTATGGAGAATGTGTAAAATGCCTTTTGCTAACATATTTAATTTAGTAGGTCATTGCATGTAGGCATTGGGAATTTATATTTTTGAAGTGGACGATAAATGTGTGTAGCCCCTACTACCTATCTTCTATTTGTTTGCAAAATATCATTTTAGTAACACATTTGATTATTCATCTCTGTATGGCTATGGGGGTAGCCAAGAAATATAACAACTTTATAAGTGAAAAGATCACCAAATGCACTCGATATATGTGTGAATGACCATCCTCTGTTTGATTTAAATGAAAACGTGAGCATCAAATCACTTATTTAACATGTCCCATTCTATAACTTCCAGAATGCTTCTTGTTAAGACATTAAAACAAAAACTTGTAGCTCAGAGCGCTCACTGTCTTCTTTGACATTAATCACTCGTAAATTGTTCTGCTGTATTCTGTTCTGAAGATACTCTCTGAGTATGACAGTAATGGAAGCTCTGCTTTAAGACGGCCTATGGTTATTTAACATCTCCAATTTTGTGCTCAATATTTTGGGGAGAGTACCTGATATGGACATTTTATCCAGTAACAGGAATTCCCTTCTGAGACAGTAGTGTGATCATCAAACACTATAGCTGTTAAAGAGAAGAATTATCTCACCCTTTTTTATAATAATCATTAAAGCAAACCTCTTTATTTTAATGGGCACTGGTTGCTTGGGTGCTATCGCCATTATTTTTCCTTCTTCTTTTTTTAAAAAAAATTTATTTTCTTTCCACACTTCCATAACAAGATTGACATCATGACATCAAGAGTATACACTTTATCCCATTACAATGATCACATAATTTTCTAAACAATACAAATTTTATCAAGCGGGATTTTCTATTTAAACTCCTTCATAAAGTATATTACAAAATATAAATAAATAAACATTCTTACACCATATTTAGTCGCAATATACTTTTCAATTGTTAAAATGGGCCAAAAATTGTTCCCAAATCATTAGTCCCATCTTGCGTTTCCTTACTCCTTTTAGCGAGTATAAGCTAAATTCCAGGTTTGAAATTCTAAGTAACTTGGCCCTCCACACCTCAAATCTCGGAGGCTCTTGACATAACCATTCCCCTGCAATACTTAAACGGGCTACAGTCATTGCAACAAATAAGAAGTATCTAAATGTATACAAACTACCTTCCTTCGAAACCTCATAACCCATCCCTAACATCATCAACGCTGAGGTTATCTTAACCGGTTTTTCTATTATTTGGGATAAGAATCTTTCCATAGCTTGTAAGAAAGGAAGCAGTTAAACACAAGAATAAAAAATATGGTCTATATCAGCATCTGGTGTAGCACATCGAAAACATTTCCCATCGTATCTATTACCCCATTTTTTCATTCGCGCTGGCGTACAGTACAACCTAAACACAGTTTTAAAAAATTGCACTTGTAAATTTGCCGACATTAAAGTTTCTCTAGCTCTGCCAATAGCATCTTCAATTGATATATCTATTTCATTCTCACCCAAAGTTTCAATCCAGTAAGCCATATGTTTTCCCAAATCATCATCTTTTCTTTAATTTAGGATTTTATACAATCCTCCTATTCTACTATAAATCTTTACCGCCTCTATCAAAGGATTAGATATCAATTTTAAATTTTTTTTGATCAAGAAATCCCTAATTTGTACATACTTAAAAAACTGTGTTTGTGGTATACCATAAGCATGTGATAGCGTAGCAAACTGTTTAAGAGTACCAGATTGGTCATAAAGATCTCCTAGTATGTTGATCCCTTTACTTTGCCAGGACCTCATGACACTATCTCTGCATATAGCTGGCAGTAATTTGGTTGCATTTAATGGGGTATAGTATGTTATAGATCCTAGGTTAATTAACTTACGTACTTTTTGCCAAGTTTTACTAACTGCTTCTATCGTCTTAAACTTAGTTCTTTTGTAATAGCTCCATTCTATTTCCCTAAACAAGCTCCGGTTTGCAGCCATTCCCAGAGTTAGATGATGTATAGAATTATTAAGGCTCGATGTGGTTGAGTTACTTCCATCTTCACCTCCTATCAATACACTATACATCTTTTGTAAAAAACAAACATAATAATATAGCAAAAAATCAGGGACCGATAGTCCCCCTCTATCTTTTGGTAACGTCATGAACCGCATGGCTCTCCGTGGTTTACCTGGAGTCCAAATAAATCTGGCACATAATGCCTGTAGTTTTTTAATTTGTGCTAGTGATATTTCTAATGGTAAGGACCTAAATAGGTATAAAACCCTTGGTAATACAATCATTTTTTTATATTAGTTCGGCCTATTAAAGTAAAATGTAGCCTCCCCCACTTTTCTAAAGACTCCGCTATATTTCTATAGAGTGAGACCCAATTAGCTGCTACCACTTTTAACATAGCTGCTCTTATCTTGACCCCCAAGTATGTTGCTTCTACTACTACCCTGGGGTCATTAACTTGAACCGATTGTGAACACACCAGCTGTGTTTTTGTAATATTTAACTTGTAGCCCGATAGTTGCCCAAATGTCGTAGCTAGTCGCTCGATTTCTACCAATGCTAGGGCCGGGTCTTCTGTGGTCACTGCTATATCGTCTGCAAAAGCAAAAACTATATGGGGAATATTACGTACAAAAAAAGGTTTAATAGCCTCGCTGTTAATAAGCAAATCAATAAAGGGATTTATATATAAGGCAAAAAGGAGAGGAGAACAGGGACAACCCTGCCTTGTCCCCCTGGTTATCTGTACTGAATCGGAAATCGCACCCATAGATGCGATCCTAGCCGTTGGTGCCACATATAGACTGCGTAGTGCTATCATAAACTTCCTAGGGAATCCCATCGTCTCCATTACCTTCCATAAATAATTCCATTCCACCCGATCGAATGCTTTTTCAGCGTCGAGTAATATTACCCCTAAATTACGTTTTTCTACCTCTGCTATATCCAGCAACGTAATGACTTTGTTGGTATGTGCCACTGTTCCTCTCCCTAGAATAAAACCATGTTGTTCCTCGGACACTAATGATGTTATTACTTGTGTCATTCGATTTGCTAATATTTTAGAATAAATCTTTCCATCACAATTTAACAGTGATATTGGACGATAAGAGCCCGGTATATCAGCCTCTTTCTCTTTCCTTGCTAAATACAACTATAATGGCCACATTCCATGATGAAGGTGTCTCTCCATTTTGTGCAGCCCTAAATGTTTCATATAGTATCTCTTTGAGTTCGATATAAAAAAGTTTATATATTTCTCCCGGTAATTGATCAGGACCTGATGCTTTACCCATTGGCACCATTTTAATTGCCCTGGCTACCTCTTCTTCTGATATAGGTGACTCCAATAAAACTACCGCACTATGATCTAGATTAGCTAATGTACCTAAAATACTAAAATCCAATTCTTGTATATTAGTTTGTTCTGTTTTATATATTGTTGAATAGAAGTCGTGGAAAATGGCAATATATCTTGGGGTCCAGTTCTTACATTACCAGTTTTATCTTTCAAACAGGGTATATGGCGACTAGCATCCTTCATTCGCAATCTCAGGGCTAAAGGTCGTCCTATGGCTTCACCATATTCATGGCAAATCTTGCGTTGAGCTAGATATTTTCTTGCATTCTCACTATCCCATACACCCAATATTTGTGCCCTTTTCTTTGCGACCTCTAGCTCTAATGTTTTCACGTCTCCCTTTATGGCTATCTCCCTTGTTAAATTCTCTTCTGCCTCTTGTAGACCCTGATATAGCCTTTCCATCTCCATTTTTTGCTTTCTTTGACGGGCTAGGCCGAAACTTAAGACCTCCCCCCTAAAACAGGCTTTAAATGTGTCCCAGACAATCTTGATTGGGGCCGAGTTTACATTGTTTTTTAAAAATTCTCTGATCCACTCTTTCATATATTTCACAAACTCGTCATTATAGCACAATTTGCGGTCAAAGGTAAATTTCCTAATTGTAGGGGAATCACCCCAACCAGAAATCGACAACACAATGGGTGAATGATCGGATGAAATGTTAGGGTAGATCTGCATTTTTACTTTAGCTAAATGTGGCACTTCTACAAAAAATAATCTAGCCTTACTTTTTTTTGATGCGGATAAGAATAAAAGGTATAACCTGGATCCATCGGAAACAAAGTGCTCCATACTTCCGCCAAACCATAGTCTTTTAATAGATTAAGAAGGGCCCTGCAAACCTGTGGTTTCCGTCCTTTATAAACCTTTGCACCCCCATCAAATTCTTCCTTTATGAAGTTAATATTCATGTCTCCGCAAATAATCACGGGGGTGGCCCAGGTCACCAAATTTTGGTGTATTTGTTCTAGGACCTCAGGCTCATCTAAATTGGATCCATAAACATTACATATTGTGAAGTTCCCATAATTTCTCCCACATTCAACCATCGACCACCTGCCCTGTATGTCTACTGCTGAACGTCGTATCGTGACCAGATCCCTTTTTGCTAAAATGGCTACCCCCGCGTCATGCCTGATTGTTGAGAAGATATTAAAATATTAAACCCCAATTCTCTCAGTACCTGGTGCTTATTCCAAGGGAGGTGAGTCTCTTGTAAACAAACCACATCTGGAGCGATATGCCGTAATTCAGCCGCTACTCTCCTTCGTTTGTTGAAATTATTTAGGCCGGATACATTTAGCGAACAAATACGTAAATCTTTAATTGTAGACATACCTCATGTTTAAACATCCCATGATTTCACACCTATTGTCCCTCAACAAAACCCTATAATAATTTGTTAAATTTTTAATAAACATCTTCTGTGTAGATACTCTTAATCTTCCATATTCATCATCTTGAAATGCAAGTGTGGATTTTTTACCCCCTTTTATCCCCTCCACCAAGACCCCCCGCCTACCCTTCCCTCCCTCTACCCGCATACCCCCTTGACCGCCCCCCACCCCACCCATTAACAAGGCAATCAGACGTATTTTTCCTTCTGGCACTAGTTTGATTTTAAGTCTTAAATGGAGGCTAATCTTCTGAATCTTATAATTCTGCTGCTGATGCTTCTTCCAAAGCCTCTAAAATATCACTTGAGCAAATAATACCCTCCTCCATATTCTGAATCAAATCTGAAATCAAACAAGACCAATGTCACTAGTACCTAAAGTCATTATCAGATCAAACCTATCCTTGCAAAAAGGCAGGGAAAGGACTCAACTTTAGTTGGGAGGTCATTTAAGACAAAATCATTTACAAATTTCAAATTTGGTTGCAAGTGTAGAACAAATGTGAACAAGTTTCTTCTCTTTTTTTGTAAATAAATGTTCTTCATACATAGCACATATTTGTTAAATTATTTAGTACACATTCAAGTTTGCTTGATAAGACAAATATTTGATACACATGTTTTGCTATTTTTCCACTATCCATTTTCTCTGTTTTTGACATGGGGCAAACCATTTTTAACATGAACTGGAGCGAAATTGTTTGCAGCATCACCTATTGAACAAGCAGCAACATTTTACAAAACATTAATTTTGAAACTCATACTATAAAAGCTGACCACAATTAATTCTCCCTGATTATCACTGCCCCAGATTTAGAAGCCCTTCTGAAGTTGTTTCCATGAATACATGTCAGATGACATAGACCTGTGCAAATCCACACCCTGAATATGTTCTGGAAAGGTACAATGTAGTTAATTAATTTTAAACCTCCCGATAAACTTCCCTTATGCCTCATAATTCTTTGGGACATTTTCGAGGTACAGACTTCTTGCTGGGAAGGCATACACCTAAAAATTGATACTCTAACACTAGTAACAAACTGACATATTATAGCCACCAGGCTTCTTTCCCCTCCTTATTATCAGACAATGTATGTGGTTGGGAAGCATGCAGAGCATTGTAATTGTTCTAAGGCAACGACTTAATCAGGCAGGTAGAGGACTGCTTGATAGACTATATTGATTGTGCACTAACCACTCTTTTGGTGTTAAGGGCCCAAAAATCTGTCAAGGTTCACAGGAGGTTTACAGGAAAGGTCAAGTGGTGATTGTTTTAATGCAGTTCTTAAACTCTACAATGCTGAGAGGATGTCAGTGAAAAATTACTTTGAAGCATTTGATTGTGACTGGAATAGCCTTCTGTGCAAAATTTGATTTTTTTGTTGTAAAATGTACACCCTATATAGGAACAATCCTCCCACTCAGCCTCCCAAGGACATTTAAAAAATAAATATATTTTGGTGTGATTAGTAGATACTCAACCTAAATGCAAATAGGTGTTTGAAGGACATCACCACCATGTAGCTGTAGAAGAATCCCTTGAATGCTTCAGCTTCATTCATTCAATGATTTTCGTTTGGAAAGGTGTGCATTCTGTGATGTCACTGACCACACCCACCTACCTCTGCCCCTTCACTAACCTGTAGTGTAATCCTGCTTGTGGGTGAATCAAGCCATGGGAGAATTTCTCTCACAACCACCAGGAAAAACGGAAAAGCTGCACGGGATATAGATGTTGCCCATCTACTTCAGAGGGCCCCACCATTTACAGTTTGTACCCTCTGCGCACCTACATTTAATTGTAATTATGCCCGAGACAGGTGTGTTTGGTTGTGTCTTATGGGACACATACATTTGACCATGAGTATGTACCTTTAAGATTACCTACCAACAAATAAAAGTACATTTTCCTTTGTGTTTATCTCAAAATCCATGGCATGATGACATTATTATTATTATAAGTGCAGCATTCACGCAAGGCTAGGTATCTTGGCGATGAAATAGATTGCCATGCACAATTTATAAACCATGCAGAAAAAAAAAGGTCTAGGAAAATGATGCCTTCACTAAGGAAGTAAGTGCCATTTCTTCCAAAGTTTATAAAACCTGAGCACGTTTGCATCTGCCCTTAGATAGAGGAGCAAATGGTTCCAGTGGGAGGCAGCTGAGATGGAAAAAGCCTCGCCACCATGTGTTTTACAATTGAACACATGGACCACTAGCAGATTTTGCTGGGCCAATCTTAATTGGCATGTTGGACGATACCAGCAGCGCAGGTTGAATTGGTGAGGAGGGTGTACAGCTTTGCAAATGAATCTGAAAATGGTCTGCTGTTTCACTGGAATCCAGTGCAAGGAGATAAGAGCAGAGAGAGACATCGTCTTTCGAAAAAAACCTGAAAAAATCCTGGCTGTAAATTTTAGGACTAACTGTGATAGATGGGAAGATCAAGATAAAATGAATTAGAGTAGTCCAAGCAAGAACGCACAAAGGCATTCAGTATATGCAACCTCTAGACAAAGGTGGAAAGATGTAGAATACGCTTTAGAAAATGACACAGGAATAACACTACTTGACTATAGCTGAAACTTGCCATGACAGAGTTAAAGATCAGGCGATTTTAATGCCTAAATTAATTTTACTAACACAATAGGTGTAGAAGGAAGGCCTTGAAAGGGGGAAGAAAATTAAGGGACAAAGAATATCTGTTTTATCTTAATTTAATTTAATTTCTGTTTTGCATCTTGATTGTTCTAACTCGATCAGACCCCCTAAGACAGCAAACTTCCTCTCAGGCTACAGAAGATATGAATGGACCAATAAGGCTTTATCAACATACTCCGGACTAGGATACGAACAGGTATCACTATCGCTTTGTAGCTAATTCACTGTTGTCCCTGTCTTAATTATGCCTACTTAAAGTGCTATAAGGCCACCTCAAGATGATTTGAAGCGCTTTCCAGACAACATTCGCCAATTCTCAAGATGAAAGCAGAATAACATAAATGAGACGGAATAAAATAAAATAAAAATGTATACAATAAAATGAAAAATAATAAAACAGAACCAAATAAAATAATATTAATATTAATTATCTGCACCATCCAGGATTATATTCATGAGTAGAGCTATAAAATGCTTACAGTACAAAAAATAACTTTCTTGTTTTTACCTTAGAGCTTACTAAACTATTGTTCCATAAATGTGGCCGTAGAATTCTCATGTATGAAAAAAAACTTCAATGCACTAAAAAACTAAACTGAGTGTGTTTGTAAAGGAAGTGAATAGGAAGGAGGTAGAAAGCGCTTTTAAGCAGGGCGATCTTGAATGCTGAGCTTTAAAAGAAGTTCTTAATGCAAAGGAGAAACATCTGGATCCTCGGGGGACCAGCTATCTTTAGCACAGCATCTTTAAAGGCACAGCTTGCAGGTTTGTGTTAGCGTTTGCTTGGCTAACATTGCTGTGGGATTTGAATGTTTATTGTACTTTAGACCTTTGCGTTCTCTGGAGTCTTTTTAATTAGAAAAGGTGATTGAGCAAACCTGTATTTTCAGGTCTTGATAAGATATGTAAGTCACCGATTTGTGGCCTAAGACTGACACCCCACCCTGCTCTGAATTTAATGCTGTGTATTGCGGGCAGTGCTCTTGTTTCGGAGACGTTGCCGTTTTGCCAGTGGCACAGATTGTTATATAAAGTGATGAAGCATGTTGTAAAAGCATTCATACTCTTGCAGCTTACAGTCTAGACATGATCCTGTCTGTAGTTTGCCTCTTGCCTCACATAAATATTTTTATGTAACTAGCACAGTGGAAACAAACAGGATCTACAGCTCTGTGCACTCACGAAGAAATGTATCTTTTGTCAGAGTGAATGTATATTTTAAGACTTATGAGGGAGTTTAAGGATGCATGTCACTTTCTAGGTTGTGACCCACTGAGGCCTACTTTTGAAGGAGGGCATCAGTAAAGCTGGGATGCAAAAATACCACGGTATTATGAGATTAAGCCTCTGCCATGTGGAATTACTGAGGAAATTAATATTAGAGCACTGATTTTTGCAGTTAATTCTCAAATTATCCGGCAACGTGTTTGGAAGATTATGCCTAGTGAACATGTCCGGGAATAACCATGACGTATTACTGCATCGTTATTACCATATGAAATTGTATGATACCTTAAAGAATTCTGACTTTCATCACTAGATTAATCGGAATTTCCACCCAATTGGAATGGGCGCTAGGTGCTAAAAACAGACATATTTTAAAAATATAGCTCTTTACGCCTAGCGTAGAAACAGCTTTCACTGTGTTGTTAACCTCATAATTTCAAGAACCATAAAAAATATAATATACTTATATATATATATATATATATATATATATATATAAGGCCCAATATCACCTACAGAAAAGCGAGATCCATGGAGAATAGTTTGGTCTCTAGCAGCCCCGAGGTAGCCACAGGCACGTGGCTAGCAGGGAGCAAAGGGTTTTTGAAATGCGCAACCTGCAAGGCCTGCAAAAATGGTATCAGCAGATGTTAATGTTAATGTTAATGTTAATGTTAGTTGGGATTTGTTAAGCGCTCGTACGCCCGGAGGCTTCATGGCGCTGTAGAAGGAGCCACACAAGACAGTCGAAGGATAAGCAGTGCTATCAGTAGTAAGCTTGAGAAAACAACCAGGTCTTCAGAGATTGCCTAAAGCTGAGGATGTTATCATTCTGCTTTATATGGAGAGGAAGAGAATTCCAGAGTACAGCAGCTTGATGGTCGAAGCAGCTGCCTCCGAGGCGTTTCCTTTTGAATGGAGGAACAGTCAAAAGCGATTTGTAGGTGGATCGAAGGTGACGGGAGGGGCAGTATTTTTTGAAAAGATCTCTGATGAAAGAAGGGCCAGAGTCGTTCAGAGAACGGAACAGAATACACCCAGCCTTAAAGGCCACACGTTGCTCAACTGGCAACCAGTGTAGTTGCTTAAGGCCAGGTCTGATGGATTGCCTCCTGGATATATTCAGCAGTAGCCTGGCAGCTTGGTTCTGAACAAGCTGGAGGCGTTTAAGCTCACCAATTTGGAGGCCGAGGTAAAGACTGTTAGAGAAATCCAGCCTGGACAGAACCAAGGAGAGGACAATCTGTGTAAGGGCTGCTGAAGAGAAAAAGCGAGCAATTTTTCTTATTTTCTTCAGTTGAAAAATGCTGGAAGATACCACCGCTCCAACCTGTCTTTTTAGCGAGAGATCCTCGCTGATAAAAATGCCTAGGCTTTTAACCACGGAAGATTTAGTGGGGGGGGCTCCCATGTTAGTGGGCCAGAAGTTAGGGTTCCAGCTTAGTGGGCTCTGTCCGGGCAGGACCAGCTCGGTCTTGCCCGGGTTGAGCTTCAGATGATTGCAGCTCATCCAACTCAATATGTGGGACATAGTACTTTGGAATACGTCCACTGAGTCAATGTTGTTAAGAGGGAAGATGAGCTGCAAATCATCCGCATAATTGAAGATGGTTACATTAGCATGACGCAAGGAGTGCAAAAGAGGGCGTAAGTAAACATTAAAAAGAAGGGGAGATAACGAGGAACCTTGTGGTACCCCGCAGGTGGTAGGTATAATGGGAGCGGAGAAGGAGCCGAGTCTGACCGATTGTGTGCGGTCCGAGATGAAAGAGCGGATCCAGCTCAATGCGGGGCCCCTGAGACCTGCCTGCTCGACACGGTCGACCAAGATGGTGTGGTCGACCGTGTCGAACGCAGCAGAGAGGTCCAGTAGCACAAGCGCCTGGTGGATTCCTGCATCTGCATTCCGCCTCAGAGTGTTTAACACCGAGAGGATGACCGCCTCGGTGGAATGGCAAGGGCGGAACCCTGCTTGATTCGGTGCCAGGTATTCAGACTTTTCCAAGAAGCTGGAGATAGTTTCGCACACATGTGACTCCAGCAGCTTGGCACAGTATGGCAACAGCGATATAGGTCTGTAATTGATGGGATCTAGCGGGTTGGCTCCTGCCTTTTTTTATGAGGGGAACGAGAAGAGCTTTTTTCAATTTGCGTGGAACTTTGCCCTGTACAAGTGACCCATTCAGTAAAGAAAGTAAGCACTCAGGGAGATTGGTGCCCACCTCTTTCAAGATGTGAGGGGGGCAAATGTCATCAGGAGAGCCAGTTTTAACTTTGGTTAATAATTTGAGTAGCTTGATATCGTCTATGAGGGGGAAAGAGTCTAGAGTGGCAGGGTTGTAACAGGTGTCAGCAAACAATAAAGGGGACTGAGTAGTAGAAATGCTTTGCTTGATCATGCAAATTTTATCATAGAAAAAAGAGTTGAGTGTGTTGCAGAGCTCTTGGGTAGGAACCATAGGAAGGGAAGTTCTGTCGCTAGAGCTGAGATTTTCCACGATGTTGAACAACTCTTTTGACTTATTTTGGGCCTTGAGAATTTTATCCGAGAAATAGTCAGTTTTGCATTTGAGGATGAGATTTTGGTATTCCCTGCGGGCCTTACGGAAGTTGGCTCTGTCATGCTCTAAGTAGGCTGCGCGCCATTTGCGCTCCATTTGACGAGTTTTAAGTTTAAGGGCTTTTAGGTGAGGTGTAAACCACCTGTGAGCATCGTTGGGGCGAGAGCGGAAAAAGTTAACGCAGGGGGCGTGAACTTCAGCTGCCTGAAGTAGCCAGTCGGAGAAGACTACTTCTGATTTCTCTATGTCCAGATCGAGTGAGGGACAAGTCGAGGTTAACAATTGGAGAAAGGCCGGAATGTCGACCTTTTTCCACATTCTTGCCTTCCCGCCTTGTTGAGGCAAAGGTTTGCTGTTTTTTGCAATGGTTATGGTAAAATTGATCAGGAAATGGTCCGACCAAATGCAAGGCAGGATGGAGTTAACCGCCAAGGAGATGTTTTGAGACCAAATTTGGTCAAGGCTATGACCTTTCTCGTGTGTTGGAAGGTGAATGTGTTGGATGAGATTAAAATCAGAGAGAGTGTCCTTCAGTGTGGCTGCCTGAGAATCAGACTCCACCGAATCCAGCCAGAAATTGAAATCGCCCAATAGTAGAATTTTATCATGGGAAATAATAAGGGGGGCAAGTTGTTCCGATAGGGATGCAGCGAAGGTAGGCATATTTTGAGGGGGGCGATAGATGAGGATCACGAGAAGAGAGCCAGTGTCCGCATCCATTTTAAAAATTACATTATCTGATCCTGTCAGATCAAGAGATGGCAAGAGAGAGATTTTAAGGTTTTTGCGAATAATCGCAGCGACCCCTCCGCCCCTCTTACCAGCTGGCCTATCAACATGCAGTATATAATACTCAGCGGGGACTGCCGCCAAGATATCAGGTAGGGATGCATCATTAAGCCAAGTCTCAGATAGGCATAGAAGATCTGGTTGATCGGCCTGAAGCAGAAGAAAGATGTCCAAGTGATGTTTTACCATGGACCTGGTGTTTAGGTATAGACATTTTAAAGTAGTCTGAGGCACATGTGGGGATGGGGGGGTAGAGCGTGGTGAGGGCTTACAAGCTTTAGTAAGCATAAGGTCAGGTTTCAGAATGCCATACGTGGCGACGCGCTTTAGAGTGTGAGCGGGCGGGGGGAAGGTAGTGCTGTCAGAAGGTCTTAATGACAGCAGCGAAGCAGAGGAGTAAATGTAATTTTGTCCAGGGGGTCTGGCCCCGAGTCCCGGACTGCCGCGGACGGGCGCAGACGGGCTTGCCCTAGGCGCTCCCGCTGCGCTCGTCCGCTGCGCTTCCGGTAGCAGCACATGTTGTACCCGGAATCGGGGCGTGGCTTAGAAGGGGGGCGTGGCCTGCGTCCTCGGCGGACTGGCGAGAATGGTGACGTTGCAGCCGGCGCTAGGAACGCTGCCCAGGCTGTTTAGGATGTCAGAATAACACAAGTAAATGCAATTTTAAAAAGTTTTTAAAACAAAGGTGCTCCCGGCCTTCGCCTGGGGAGTTTAGCTCGATCTGGGGCGGCGCACTGCAAGCCTGCGCTTTTAGAAGGCGTCAAGGGGGCGTGGCTTAGAAGGGGGCGTGGCCTGCGTCCTCGGCGGACTGGCGAGAATGGTGACGTTGCAGCCGGCGCTAGGAACGCTGCCCAGGCTGTTTAGGATGTCAGAATAACACAAGTAAATGCAATTTTAAAAAGTTTTTAAAACAAAGGTGCTCCCGGCCTTCGCCTGGGGAGTTTAGCTCGATCTGGGGCGGCGCACTGCAAGCCTGCGCTTTTAGAAGGCGTCAAGGGGGCGTGGCTTAGAATGGAGGCGTGGCCTGCGTCCTCGGCGGACTGGCGAGAATGGTGACGTTGCAGCCGGCGCTAGGAACGCTGCCCAGGCTGTTTAGGATGTCAGAATAACACAAGTAAATGCAATTTTAAAAAGTTCTTAAAACAAAGGTGCTCCCGGCCTTCGCCTGGGGAGTTTAGCTCGATCTGGGGCGGCGCACTGCAAGCCTGCGCTTTTAGAAGGCGTCAAGGGGGCGTGGCTTAGAAGGGGGCGTGGCCTGCGTCCTCGGCGGACTGGCGAGAATGGTGACGTTGCAGCCGGCGCTAGGAACGCTGCCCAGGCTGTTTAGGATGTCAGAATAACACAAGTAAATGCAATTTTAAAAAGTTTTTAAAACAAAGGTGCTCCCGGCCTTCGCCTGGGGAGTTTAGCTCGATCTGGGGCGGCGCACTGCAAGCCTGCGCTTTTAGAAGGCGTCAAGGGGGCGTGGCTTAGAAGGGGGCGTGGCCTGCGTCCTCGGCGGACTGGCGAGAATGGTGATGTTGCAGCCGGCGCTAGGAACGCTGCCCAGGCTGTTTAGGATGTCAGAATAACACAAGTAAATGCAATTTTAAAAAGTTTTTAAAACAAAGGTGCTCCCGGCCTTCGCCTGGGGAGTTTAGCTCGATCTCTGAATATACAATACCCTTCTCTCCTGTCCCAATAAAAATAGGAGAGAAACTCAATTGCAAAACAGAATTTGCTGTTTACGTCTTGCAATGTCCTTGCGGGCTTAGATATGTGGGTAGCACAAGGCCCCAGGTCCATAAAAGAATCTTGCAACACCTTAGGGACATCACCAACGCAGACCCCACATATCCCGTGGCCAGGCATTTTGAAACGGTACACAACAAGAACCCTCAAGGCCTCACCTATTTTGTCATAGATTGGGTCCTGCCCCAACGCAGGGAAGGTGACAGGGAAGGGCTTCTTCGTAAACTTGAGACCCGTTATATCATCTTGCTGGACAGCAAGATGATATAACGGGCTCAACAAGAGTGAAGATTGCCATACCTCTCTATAACCATGTCACAATATGAGTTTTTCCACCTTGAACCAATTCTGCAATAACTAATTACCATCTTATTCAGCAACTATCTTTTTAATGTAATTCCCCTATCATCCACACATACCATTATGTAGATCATTCTGATATTTTATCACCTTTTTATCTTTGGGCACTATCTTTTTTAATTCACATTGGTAGCACTTTAAGACTTTACTGCGTGATGATGCACATTTAACCAACATGCACTGAACTACTAGCGATTTTTGCACAAGTAATTGCATTGCCCACATGGGTATTATCAACTATATATTTATACTTGTCTTAATCATTATGAACTCATTTTAAAATCATATTTTTATATATTTTTTACATATGTCTTAAAATTGTTTTATTGTTGTTTTAATCAAACACACGGTTGACAATTCTAACATGTGCTTGAATTTGGCAAATGTTACAATCATATTTGCAATATGAGTTAAATATGAATAATGAACATATGTATATAAATTGTTAAGAAATTGGAGGTTTTTACTTATGTGTTCTCAAACCTGGTGACCCCCTCTATTCATATTCATTTGCTTCTATGTTGTGCACTAACAGCTTTTGGTATCAGGATCAGTGTTAATCAGCTTGATATAATGTATTCATACAGCTATTTTGAATTCCAATCTGTATTTTACTGGCAGATCTTTTATGAAAATGTGTTAGAACTACAATGCATTCAGGCATATAGTATGTTTTTCATGTCTATCACGCACTTTGCACTTTAAAAATGGTGGCCAGGCCCCATGACTGCGTCATGTGATCAAGGCTTTTGGGAGCCGAAACGCGTCGTGGCAGACTGGTGTTGGGCGCAATAAAACTCTAAACACCACGAGTTGGGTCTCGTCTCGTCTTTACCTCTATTGGTTGTTTGTTGTACTGTTGTACTGCTGAGGACGTTATGTACCGCATATATATATATATTACCTACTGGCGGTCGCCAGTAGGTATATATAGTTAGGATTTTTTCTCTATGGGTTTTTTGAAAATTCTATGTCTAATAACTTTGGCGTTTGTGGACGGAATTGGCTGAAATTTTCAGGAAAATGGCACATTTTGTTTCTGAGCAGCCCTTGAAAATTTGGGGGGGGTTCGTCCAGTGGGGGCCGAGAAAAAAGGGGGGTCCCAAAACGTGTTTTTAACATTGAGTTTTCCATAGGGCGGTTGGCCTCACTTTCAGCCCGAACGGCTGAATGGATTTGCACGAAACTTGGCAAAATTGTAGGGACTGGTAGCCCGATGTGCCTTTTGTAGGTCTCAATATATGTGCTCCAGTGGATTTTGAGAAATTAACGTTTAAAAAAAGATATATATCTGTAACAGCGGACCGGTTAGCGCTCTGGTTCGCGGACTTTTCGCGCAACGGAGCTTTGTGAAGCGAAGCTGATTGGTTCTCCGGCGTCTGTCAACATTCCAAACAGTCCGTAGCGGCCGCCATCTTGTCTCTCGGTAGGATCGAGAGACAAGAGGAGGTCAAAACAAAGGGGGAAATAACTATAAGGGGGCATAGTAGATCCTCGCTGACCCCCTAGGTTTGATGTGGAGGTTTTAAAAGGGCCCCGCGGGGCAAAAAAAAATAATAAAAATAATAATTGAACGGCTGAATGGATTTGCACGAAACTTGGCAAAATATTAGGGACTGGTAGCCCGATGTGCCTTTGCTAGGTCTCAATATATGTGCTCCAGTGGATTTTGAGAAATTAACGTTCAAAACAAGATATATATCTGTAACAGCGCTCCGCTTCGCGTAACGGAGGTTTGCGAAGCTGATTGGTCATTCTGTCACTGGGCTATAGTTGGGCTACATCTGGCTGATATTTGGGCTACATTTGTTTTTTTGTGTGTCTGGCGGCCATCTTTGGGCTACATTGGGCTACATTGGGCTTCATTGGGCTACATTCGGCTAATTAGCAAATAGCTCATCGCAAACTAGGAATGGTAAAGAATCGCTATTTATTCCTTAAAGTTCGCTATTTAGGAAATGCAAATAACTTTGATGATACATATGGCGGTTCATCTCTAACAAGATAAGAAGCATAGGGATAGATTTATGATGACTGGCGCATCACCAGGGATGTGTTAGTCATTCTGTGCCGCTGTTCCGTCACCTATGGTGTGCTGCATTTACAATGCGGCGCATCACGGGGCAAAAACAGCACAGATGCGTGATGTATCTGTGCCGTAAAGGTGGCGCATTGCTGGAGTTGTATCGCAAGTGTGATGAAGGTCCAGCAAGGGTCGGGGGTGCCCCTGTCGCAGGGTTTCTGTTCTCACACAGAACTGTGGACAGAGGATTGGAACCTCGGCGAATTAGGGTGTCCCAAAACTCACGTTAGTAATCAAAAACTATTTAGCAAGCTAGGTACAGTGTCACATTGGATATAACAAACTCTCAATGTTTAGACAATCCAGAATATGAACTTATAGTACCTCAGGATACGTGGAACTCATGAACAGTCGGTCGTTATATATTTCTTAGAAACCAGAACATGGAGTTAAGAAGAACACATGTGTATTTGAAATGTTTATTTACTAATGCCGTCTTCTCAGGCGTAGTACCTTAGATAATAAAAGTACACATATTATCAGTAGCAAAATTACCAGCATAGTTACTAGTACATAAAAAGTGAATGGTGATAGTATGTTAACATGCTGTAAATGAATAAGAGTTAGCAACACTTATAAGCAGCCGCGGGCCGTGGAGGGAGTTACGGTGAGGCAGGGAGGCGGGGAGGGGGAGAAGCAGGGTGGAGAATACAAGTACACATATTATCAGTAGCAAAATTACCAGCATAGTTACTAGTACATAAAAAGCGAATGGTGACAGTATGTTAACATGCTGTAAATGAATAAGAGTTAGCAACACTTATAAGCAGCCGCGGGCCGTGGAGGGAGTTACGGTGGGGCAGGGAGGCGGGGAGGGGGAGGGGCAAGGTAGAGAGGGCTCCACCCTGCTTCTCCCCCTCCCCGCCTCCCTGCCCCATCGTAACTCCCTCCACGGCCCGCGGCTGCTTATATCTCACCCTCCCTAATACACATATTATATTATTTGCTAAGAAGGTCTCTTTGTGTTGGTTTAGGGCGTGCCCATACTTTAGTGTCTTAGATTTGAAGGAATCACATCAGCATACACCAGCTCTCTCTTCATGTGAACCGCATCAACTGTTGTGTATGTGTGTTCGGCAAAGCAATATAAAACCCGCCTCATGCCCAGAATTGGCAGAAGTTGCACTTATGTTATGAGTATGAAGTCGTGGAGATCAGACCTCATAACAATTCTGTATCGTGTTGTTCTTGAAACTTTAGCACTCGCTGTACAGATATAGTTTAACAAGCAAAGCAGATAGTAGAGCAATAACATATTATTCTCATGTAAACCACGATGAACTACTAGGTTGAAAGCTAAAGCAACAACTAAATGTCGTGTGCAGAAGTTGCAAAAAAGGAAAAATGGCGTTTAAACCGGTAATGAGCCCATGCTAACTTAACACGGTGTAAAGATATCCAGGACCTAGATGACACCTCCTCATGATCCGGAAACGAACTGAATAAGATAATAGAAGTGCCATCTCATGAGAGCAGATTGCAAGTTTATATGTGGACGGTCCGCAAGGTAAAGCATTAAAAACTAGGAAAATTCAATGCTAAAGAAAAATAAAACAGCCAAGTACTTTATCGAGTCTTAAGCCAATAGGCAAGGTAAATAATAAAAACTTGACAATTAAGTCAATGAATTGTCAATGAAATGCTAGTACTCAGCATATGAAACATGAAAAAGGTCTATGACATAACTGTGTATGCAAAATAAGCTGCAACAGCCTCCAACAGGAAGTCACCGTCTTCATCCGAAAACAGTTCAGCCATCCAATTTAAAAGCGGAAAAGAACATACGTGCTCTCCCAGCACCGGATCCTCTATCACCATCAGAGGACAGCTCGGTGGGTTTTCAAGAAAGCTGTGTTCCAAGAAAGACTGTGCTGCCGCCAGTAAATTCCAGGGACCAAGTAGTCCATGCATCAATGCCACAGCCATAATCCTTTCGCCAGGACAAATCAACTCGTGAGTAATGATAGGAGTCATCAGCTGATTAAAGTCGACGTCAGGAGAAACCGGTCCGCAGAGACACAAATCAATGGCCCAATCGAAATCACAGGTCAGGCAGTGAAATACAGGCTGGACACAGGTGAAGTAGGAGAACCGAAAAGATAATCCATATGCCGTGCTTAATATCGCCAACGGCATTGTGCCATAATATTCTAGCATGCGATTGCGGAACAGTGTCAGCAGCTGCAGGGTCGGAGGTTGCATAGGAGGGACATCCATATTTAAAAATGTAAAAAAGTACAAGAGCGTCCGCTGGTAATGCAAGTAAAAATGCAATCCACGAACCAGAGTGGAGAAAATGGAATGAAAGGGAGCAGGGATGACTCCAAAGATTTTCTCAAATGAAGTCACGAGACCACTGGTAACAACTTTAAAAAAGTGTGCCAGGGATTTTGTGGAGGATGCGTTAAAGATAGTCGGAAACATGTTGCTGAAATTGAAAGGCAAACCTGTGTACGGGTGTTCGCTATGTGAAGTACGAAAGTTTCACGGGCCGAACTCAAGGCCACCTCTCTCTGAAACAAAAGAGCTCTTATTCTTGTCATGCCGTTGAAACGTGTCCCAAGGTTGGTATTTGTGGCCAGATTGAAAACTCCCTATGTTCATGTGTGGGAGGAAATAGAACATTTCTGCAGCAAATAACCCGTTCACTTACTGTTACGATAAAAGGAATACTTTTAATTAACTCAGAACAATCTTCATTATTGAGCATCAAATAACTACCATTTTGCAACAACTTGAACGTGGGGATGATAGCAGGAACTGGCGTGCCTTGCATCACGCAAGCCATATTTGGTCGCTGTTTGTTGCATGAATCGTGTAACTGTATGTGCCTACACATTAGTGAATGATCTGGCGTCTCAGTGCATTCCTCTCCATTCAGATAAACTTCTTGATCATCTTTGAAACATCTGTATGTGTATGGAAGCGACCAGACCTCATGAACAAAAGCACTACCTAAAGGTTCATAAAGACCTATTGGTATATATTTCATACAATTTGAAAACTTATATAAAGCAAAAGGCAGCGTTATTAAACTGTCGATAAGGCATGGTGCCAAAAAACCCGCAATCCTCTGCTGATGATGTCACTGAGCATGTCATGAATGATGTAATATGTGACATCATCAGTAGTGGATTATGGGTAATAGTATCTCTAGTTTACTCCCCTATAGCTGTCTTTCTTTTAACATAAGTGTGTGTTTCCTTCCCTTATACTTACTGTTTTTGGTTCGCTTCCAGTTCGCGTACCAGCGAGCGAACTAGGAAGCGAACTAAGAGAAATAGAGGTTGGCACAGTTCCAAATATTGTACCAATTTTTTAATAACGGGGAGGTAGTTCTGAAAAGAACTTTTTTTTTTATTTTTCTGAACATTTTTTTACTGTAAGGTTCCCGATTCGCGAAGCGGGAACGAAGAAAAAAAAATATTTAAAAAAATAATTATTCATAAACATATAAAATATATTTTTGGATTTAAAGAAGAATAAATTTTACAGCTACAGATATTAGCTGTTAAAAAACCAATGAAATTCACTGAAAAAACCATAGGTTATAGACCATATATAGTTAGGAATTAGCATTTACAAAACCTTGAAAATTCACTGAAAAAACCATAGGTTATAGACCATATATAGTTAGGAATTAGCATTTACTAAACCTTATTTTACTCACACAAAACCATTGAAATTCCATATATAGTTAGTTGCACTAACTATATATCGCGCACCCGCAATCCACTGCTGATGATGTCACATATTACATCATTCATGACATGGTCAGTGACATCACTGATGACATCACTGATGACATCTCAAATGACATCACTGATGACATCTCACTTGATATCAATGATCACATCACTGATGATATCATTCATGTGATAATACAATGCATCTCCTCACACTCTAATATAACCTCCGTTACACCCAGTGTTAAATAGAGAGTATCATTTTTGAAACCATTGACACACCAATACTAGTTACTACATACGCACTCACTGATTCCTATGTCTACGCACACATTCACTCATACAATCATTCATACATACAATCACTCATCTTTACAACACTATCATATGCACTCATACACCTATACAGACACTCACACTCTGCCACTCATCCATGGAGTTACTCACACACCTAGTCAGTCCTGAAAAGAATCAATCACACTTCCATTTTCTTATCTATACAGTTAAACACAGAACACCTTACATTTTTGAAACATATACTAACACATAGTTACTCTCTTATAGAATCACTGATACAAGTACACATTGATCTGCACAGAGTCACACACCTCCCAGCCAGCCATACACACACTCAGTCTCCCATACAAATACTTGTGCAACCAATCAATAACCCATATAGCTACTTATATAGCTACTGATGAACACGTGCAGCAGCTTGCACAACAACAGACATACTGATGCACACTTTTAGACAGTTTAGTCACTAACCCGTGCATTCAGTAAGACGCATTTAATCACTCACTCATACAGTCAATCACGCACCTACTAAAACCTTCATTCAGACACTTATACATCCACTCATTCTTCAATATGTAAAACATATTTAAACTTTACAGAAACACATAATCACTGGATGTTGTCATCAGTGATGTCATCAGTGATGTCACTGACCATGTCATGAATGATGTAATATGTGACATCATCAGCAGTGGATTGCGGGTGCGCGATATATAGTTAGTGCAACTAACTATATATGGAATTTCAATGGTTTTGTGTGAGTAAAATAAGGTTTAGTAAATGCTAATTCCTAACTATATATGGTCTATAACCTATGGTTTTTTCAGTGAATTTTCAAGGTTTTGTAAATGCTAATTCCTAACTATATATGGTCTATAACCTATGGTTTTTTCAGTGAATATATATATATATATATATATATATATATATATATATATATATATATATATATATATATATATATATATATATAAACGCTCAAGGCTCCCTTACTCGAAAGGAACAGCAGCACTCAGGAGGTGGTAAATTTCGGTCTCAGTTTAATTTGCAAAAGTCAACAAACAAACGCGTTTCGGCGTCAGCCTTCGTCAGTGTCAATGACACTGGGCACATGATATCATTATAAACCCTCCTAGAGGTAGTAGACATAGGGGAAGGACAAACCCAAGATCTAATACGGGCGCCATCTTGTAGTGGATAAGGTGTAGATATCAACACAACAGTTACCCTTCCTAAATCATCAAACCGTGTATCGGTTGGAAAAACAAGAGGTAAATGCCAAAATCAATAATTATACAAGTTATACTATATAACAGTATCTAGCCGTGGATCGGCATGAGTCCTTACATTGTTAGTCTACTATAATCAGGATAAGGTTTATATCGGCATGAAAATCAAAGCCAAACATGCATCCATAACTATATATACACGCATAAATCCACATATGTATATTGCACCTGGAAGATATTGCAGGAAAGTATATATACACAGAAAATACATATGAAGATTATCCCAACTCATATTCCTTCAAAATATCAGTAAGTATGTACATATATACAATGATTAATGAATGGGCTGTACAAGTTCATGGTAAAAGGTTCACAAAAAACTTTTTCACAAAAAACTTTTTTTCTCTCTTGTTTCAGTTTACTGTGCCTATTTTATAGAATCGTGAAACTCAGACACTCCTACTCCGAGGCCATCCTCAAGGCTTGTATCTTATCACAACATATACCACAAGACAGGTTATCAACAGAAAGAGATATCAACAAAAGATCCAGAACAAATATAGGAAATTCATTTGCCTAGATGGATAGCCATTTCCTCCCCACTGTTGAGGCCCCCCGGATGTTTCGTAGCTAAATCAATAATATATCTAGACTCCAGTCTTCTGAGTCGTCTTAATCTGTCTCCACCCCTGATGTTATTAGGTACATGATCCAACCCAAAGTATGTTAATTTGCTACGGTCCTTACTATGGAACTCAGAAAAGTGACGCGCTACTGGGTAGGATGGGTCAACTTTGTCAATGGCTCTGAGGTGCTCGAGCACCCTCAGTTTCAGTTGATTAATGGTACTCCCAATGTAGCGGAGGCCACACGGGCATACCAGGCAATACACTGCATAGACAGTACTACATGTCAAAAATGTCTTTATCGTCACAGATCTACCCGTCATCTGGTTTTCAAATCGGAGAACTCTTTTGCTTGCGGCACACGCCTTACAGCGGCCACAAGGGTAGAATCCACTCATATCCTTCAGTTTGTTTTGTTTATTGGTGGGTGTACTGAAATGACTGTGTGTCAACATATCCCCCAACGACCTACACTTGCTAAAGGTAACTAGAGGATAGAGAGGCAGATCTTCCCTCAATATACTGTCTGTGCGCAGGATATGCCAGTTCTTTCTCATCATGGCCTTGAGATGATTTGCTCCAGAGGAATAAGGTGTTATCATCCTAAACTTATTAACTTCTGTGCTGGTAGTCCTAGTCTGTACATCGTCCTCTGTTGGTTTCTTTTTCTTTTTTAGCTGTTCTATCCTGGGGATTTTCCTGACTCTTTTTAGTGTGCTCTGTAGTAGGGAGTCGCCATAGCCCCTTAGTCTGAAGCATTCCAGACACTCATGGGCCGCCTTTTCAAACTCATGTTCCTGCGTGCTGTTTCTGCGGAGTCTGAGGAGTTCCCCGTAGGGGATGCTTTTAATAAGCTTAGGCAGGTGGCTGCTTTTGGCATACAGAATGGAATTACCTGCCGTTTCTTTCCTGTACAGGGAAGTATGTACCCGGCCCTCATCAATGTACACCCTCAGGTCCAAGTAGTCTACTGCCACTCGACTAATTGTACCCAAAAGGTGCAAATTGTAGCAGTTATTATTCAGATCTTTGATGTACATTTCCGCGCTGGCAGTAGCCCCCCCACACATGATAAAAAGATCGTCTATATATCGGTACCAGTGTACCACCCTGCCACAGTCTTGACCCCCCTTCCAGCTTCTGGGCACCTGCTCCTCCCACCAGCCAACGAACAAGTTTGCATAGCTGGGGGCAAAGCAGGTGCCCATCGCTGTACCAGAGATTTGCCTGTACAATTGCTCACCAAATAAAAAGATGTTGTTATTCAGGCAAAACTGTACACATATATATATATATACACATTCATAGAGGGGCTTTCAGTCAGCACTCCTCATCCATTGGTCTGTATCAGTGTCATTCACATTTTGCTTCCACCAACCATATTGAACAGGGCAGGTCACTCAGTCAGCTCCATTGATCCATTCGCTGTCTTGCACTGTCAGTGACGACCCTTTATCTGAACACTTATGCACAGAACCGTAGTTACAGGGCCCTTTGGCATATACGAGGCAAGTCTGACTTGAATATTATATTTTTGTTACTTTAGGATGAATTTAATTATTTTAATTACGCTTCTTCAATAGAGCAGATAATTCCCCACTGTCGTCACCTCACAAATATTAGAGTAATGCCCAGAGGGTCAATCTGTAAGGCAGAATTTCACACTGGCAGTCTTGGCATATCGTGGAGATAAAATTAATATCGCTAAATGTAGCTTGATCCAGAGAAGTTTCTGTGCCATTGATCACACTTTTCCAAGGCCCATGGCAACATTTGACACTTCTTGGGCAATAAGGGCTGGACCAGTCATCTGCCACTATGACACTTCCCCAGTAGGCTGCAGGCTAGAGGCTGCTTTCAGCTGTGAAGGGGCTGCCATGATTCAAGCAGGCCTCTATGCAGTGCTTAATTTGAGCAGGTGGTTTCCAGTGCTCAGCACCGGCACTTATTTCACAGTGCCGGGGTTACAATATCTGACCCTGCAGGTGTTGGTTTCAATATTAATTGTTCAACTTAATAAAAAATATATAAATATACCCTGCATGGTGACTGCCTCGAATGTGTCCAGGCAGGCATGATTGTGTACCACCACATTAGTGATGATTTCATCACGCCTGTCATGAATCCAAGAAGTCAGCGTCAATGAATGGCTTTCATTCTATTCATCGAGTCTGCTGCACCCTGTCACTGCCTGAACCTAAGCCTTCCATTGGATAATTGTACCTGGGGGCTGGCTCATGACTGAGTTGAGGCAAGGAAGCTGCGAGAGCTCATTAGGAACTTGGGGGTGATGGCTTGCAAGGAAGAATAAACAAATGTTTAAGTGTGGACTTTACACTTGCTGCATAGCCAGAGTAGTGTAGCCTGCAGCCCTGCATTGCTACTATCCTCAACGTGCTCAATGCAGCTGTGGCCCACTGCAACGTTTGGTGCTATGGAGTTACCTGCACCATTGGTGCGCTGCCTCCCAGAATGCTAATTGCTGAGATTGAGTGAGTCCAGTACGTGCAACAGAACAGGCATACTAATGGGCACTGGCAGCATTATGGCTGGGGACAGTTCTTGCGCTGCAGCAGTCAGAGGCAAGATGAGAAGTGGATGCCAATTAATTCGCCATCCCTGGACCAAACTAATTACAGGTAGTACTAGCAGGAACATGACCTGCTGTGGCAAGTGTTCCTGTCGAGCAGCTGCCTGTTCGGAAAAATGTCAGGTTGGCTAGCGCGATTGGCGAAAATCCACCTCCTGGCGAGATTTCTCAACACGGGTGGTTTGATTTCTCAACCCGAGCCATTGTGGATGGTCGTAACGGCTCATGTTGAGAAACCTTCAATTCCATTTGAGAAAGCTGAAGCGTGAGTACAAAATCTACTTGTGCGGCAGAAAAGAAGTAGCACCCTCTTGCCCAGTGCATAGTCCCATTAGCACTGATTTTACAGCGCAGGGCTGCATTTTCAGTTTAGCAGCCAATACATTAACTCTATTCCTAGAGATGATGAGTGGCCTATTTAGGTACATTCTTTCAGATTTGTCTGGAAGCCAAATGAGCTAGAAAGTACACTAACTGAAGTATGTTTGAAGTGGGTGTTATACATTGACTTCTAGTTTACCTTTCCTATAATCAACATGAAAGGGTTAAGTTTGTCTTTTTTGATTAAATGACACTCCCATGTGTCTTTGCATTTTCAATAAAAGGACCACAGAATGGTAGGAAATCCAGTGTATACTTTCAAATTCAGTATGAGCAGTGATGTGGCACCACACTAGAGATCCCAAGTGTTCATCGATATTGTACATCCTTACTTTTGAATGAACATTTTTTTTTCATAATGGCTTTTGACAATCATAAAGATCCCACACAAATGTATGTTGACGTTGTTTTGTAATTTATTGTTCACTTGTGGTTGACCCACTGTCAGACATAATGTATGAGTGGGATCACTTCTTATGTTACATTTATGTTTTAGGGTAACAAGAACATAAAAGGCTTTTGTATATAACTGAATTGTGTTGACACTCATTAGGATGTAATCATCTTGCCAAATAGTGTTTCTATTTTTTATATTGTATTAATAATTTAATTACTTTGTACATGATGAATAATATTGTAGTTTCTATGGAAAGCGTATATATATATATATGAGTATGATTATAACTGTGTTGGAGCATGGTGAAGGGTTTAACATCGTTGACCAACATAACTTCCATAGCTTTCTCTTAATCCTTTGAGATCAGCACCACAAGGCACCTTGGCATACATATCCATATTATGGGAAAAATCCATATACAGAAGTCAGATAGCAGTCAGACCCTGTTCAGGGACCACAGGAGAGGTAGGAGCTACTCTGCCACAACTGTGGTATTTGGGGTTGTTTGCCCTTGGGGTCTGTCCTACTATGCTTGTGCATACGGGGCCAAGTACATAATTTTCACACTTGATTCTCACGGTACCGAGGGAGGTAGCATGAACTCAAAATTCAATGGTCAAACAACAGACATAATAATGTACTGTACACAATCATGCTTATCTTAGTAAAAAGAAAGTACTGGTAGATCACAGGGAACAAAACACTACACAGTTCAATACGGACTTAATTACAGTGTTACAATTTTGCCCACAATACCTACTCAAGCGTTTACCTATTAAGGTGCCACCTACCTTTTATGGGAAGCTTAACCAATATCTATCGTGATTTAGCTCTGTACACTCATTTAAGTGTTTAGGCCCTACTTTTCCTGCTCATGGATATGTTGCTTGTGCTGTGCTGATGGGTGCTCTCATTGGATGTACCTTCAGTTTCAGATCCATCCAGGACCTTGGTGGAAGCCTGGCTCTATACTCAGACCGCTGACAGTTCAGCAGCGTGACAGGCATGCTTGGCTGGAACTTTTCTTCAGTGCATGTGGCGACTGGCCAAGTTCAGAGGTGTACTTGTCATCTGCAGTTGTGGCTTCCAGGATGAGAAGAGGCCTTCTGATGCCGTGGTCATAACATCTCCCTCACCTAGTTCACCATTGTTGGGCAGCGGCAGACCTAGTACTTTGTGCACACTGCAGGGGTGAAGATGGCATGATGTTGCATGTGGCAGTCTGCTATGTGAACTGCACTAGGAGACAGGTAGAAACGTCATGATAACATCAGCTCCTGCTTCACTGCTGACTGTTCTTAGTTTGGTACTCACTCCAGGAACATTTCTGAGTTTCTCTCCCTGTACAGACTCTCCTCCTGCAGGGCCATGTTCTCGCCTTCCATCGTCCTCATCCCACCTCTTAACTGCAAGGGCCGCAGCTGATCAAAACAAGATCACAATGAAGTGTGTGACCTCCACAATATCAGCCTTCGCAGCATTCAGGGCAACCGACATCCTCCCCTTAAATAGCAGCAACATCTATCCCACTTCTCCACCTACCATCTACTAAATGGTAATGCTCAAAAGAACTAATCAGCTGACGTTTGCTAGCAAGGACCATGCACTCTCTCACTGAGATTCTGTTCTCCATCCTCACTTTAGTGAATGGTTCTCTACCCTCCAGCCATCTAAGATGCATCCCACTGGCACCAGCACTCAGACTCACCATACACAGAATCTGGTTACCATGCATGTGCTACATGTTTACCCTAGATATGCTCTCTTGGCATACAAATGGGGCATCACAGAACAGATCTCATGGTCACATTAAAGCATAACTTAGCAATAGTGGGGTCAGTAAAAGTCACTCCTTTCTGACAAGGGAAAAAGGTCTGGTTCAAAACTGCGGAAGCTTCCACTGCTACTTGTTTATGATCAAACCAGGAAATCGGCAGCCGGCCCATGTTGTTTAGGAGGGCACACTTGCTGAACGCCTCCAAGCCTCAGAACAGGTTCTCAACCCTATGTTTTTCATGGGTAGGTCTTGTCCATGGGGAACAAGCACGATTAGCATTGCCCCATTCTGTATGCTATGGTGGACAGAACCACTATATGAATGATAGCTGACCAGACCAATGGATGAAGCGGGCTCACGGAAAGCCCCTTGATTTATGTATCCATATTTGTTTTTCATTAGGAATTTTCTTGGAAACCATGAGGCTAGCAAGACAGCTAAAGCTGTCTCGAGGCCAGATCTAATCACTGCCGGTATCATTCAGTCCAAACTGACATCCCCTTTACATTTCTGCTTTAAACAAACCTCTTCCAAACTATTCTATCCTGAATATCTTCTTCTCTATAAAATATCGCATTGCAAGATGAAGTCCTCCTATTATCCATATTAACTATTGCTATTTCTACTCTGTTCAAAGAGAGTAGATCCTACAACTATCTCCTAAAGAAAAATGTAGACCATGTGCTCTGAGTGAAAATCACCAAGGAAACACATCTCTTGCTAGGAAAATTACCAGCCATTTCTAATCAGGTTTCTGTCCTGCAACAACACACTTAAACTGCTCTAGGATTATGTTTTATGCATCACCCTGATGTTTCACCCCAACAAACTGCCACCATACTAGTGATTGAAAATGACCTGTGCACATAAAATAACAGGCACCCATACACTGTGATACTCCAAGGCATCAGCTCTGCATTTGATTTACGGTATAACACTACCTCTATCACCAACTTGTCAAAATCCAAAGATCCGCCTTGAATGGTTTGCCTCATTCCTTGAATGACTTGTAAATGTAAACGTTTACAGTCACTTATGTACCTCTGGGAGGTTTACCCCAAAAATAAACTCTCACCATCATGCAGGCATTACTAAACTTTAACTTATCCCCATGGCATCCTGTACCTCGAAGACCGTATTCATACTGTCTGGTCTTGGATACCGTCACCCTGCCTCAAACTTGACCCCACAAGAAATGGTTTGTCTTACTCATCAATCACAGATATAACTCATCCTGATCATGCTGGACCAGAAGAAAATCAGGTTCTAAGTCTTTGTGTAAAATTCCTTGTCTTTTATCCAGTGTTTCAGATCTGACATTATGCATCATACCTTTTGTCTTCCACAATTTATTCCTGACAAATCGTCTTGTTCAAAATGATTGCACCATGCCCTTTGTCTCCCAACATTCATTCTCGAGTCAATGGTTATTTTGCACTTGTGCTGTTGGGGGCATGGTTGGTTTAAGGCAGCCCATCTTGCTCTGAATGCCCACTAGCACTGAAGCCTGCAACCTTTCAGGGAAATGCCAGTGGTGCAAAAAGAGCAGTTTGGCCACACCCTTAAATCTTTCTTCGCCTCTAGCCCACACAGTCAAAATGAAAGAGCCTCACAGCTTTCACAACAAGAACGTTTACACACCACAAAGTAGTTAGTGATTCCAACACACAGTCCTACAACACTAAAAATACTCACTCTCAACCAACTAAAATGAGTCAAAATACATTGCAGTTTTTGCATTCGAGTCGTGCAACCGACCCTTTAGAATTGCAGTCTGTTTTCACACTCTACAGATATGGTGTGTCATGTAGGTCACGTTTTTGTATAAGTACAGAAAAAAATGTTGGTTTCTGGAATCTCCTGCCAGTGTTTCATGTCTGCTGCATTAAAAAATACCTTCTTCTCATTCAGCCAAAGAACAACTCACTCTTTGAAGTGTTTGAACCAGTGACCAAACACAAGTTGACAGGACCACCAGCAAAATATTGTGAGGTGCTCCTGAGTCTTCCATATCTCACTGACATTTTTATGCCTTTATCAGAATGGTGGGCCCCTTGGAGGGGTACGGCTCACATTCCATATTCAGCGGGCTCCCTTAACCAGTGTTGACTGGCATCTATAGGGAGTGGTGGTGTGGTAAAAATAAAAAATTATAAGTACTTACCTGTGATATGTCCAACTCTGACTCCTTCCTCCCTGCACATCTTCCTCCTGCAGTGCGAGCCCTTGAGAAGTGATTTAACCAATCATATTGTTGCTCTCATGCTGTGAGAGCAGCTCCCTGATTGGAGGGAATAGCCTCACTCGCTGCTCCCGAGGACACCGGAGCGCTGCACTTGCCCCAATCCAGCTGTCTCAAGACAGCTGGGTTACAGGTTTCAAAGTGCACGTCTAGCTGGCTGTAGGAAGACAACCGCCAAAATGACATGCACATGCACACTTTGAAAAGCGGCGAGGCAGCCCACCCTCCTCCCTGCTTATGTCAGTCAGTAGCAGCCCTGCCCCGCCCTGACGTGAACGTTAGGACGGGGTTAAACCAACTTTATTACTATTTTATTTTTCAATTATAGGGCATTGAGGGCATTTTAACCAGTGGGGCGACGCTCCTCCACTCAAACAGAGGAGCCGCCCTTGGCCTTAAAACAGGTAAGCAAGCAGGCAGTCAATGAGATGAAGGGACTGTTATAGGTTGAAATGCGCTGTAAAGCAACTACATTAACACCATACACATAGAAAAACCTTCTAAAAGAGTAAAGCGGGTGAGCGTGATGAATACAGAGCTCAGTCGCACAATTTTAACTGTTTGTTGCAGATCAGTCCTGCTTTGTCAAGAAGCACACCAATCAATGCATTGGACAAGCTCACCGTCTGCAGAGGTTCCTGCTTGAATCATAGCCACGTGGCTTCCATGCTGGAGCTCTCTAGACTTGGTCATTATTCTTCTATTAACATCTTTTCTCCAATTTACTTCCACTCCTGTGATTGTTCACTTTTCTCGTCACCATTAAAATATCTTCCTATAACTGTTGCTTGTTCTCACCCCATGATTCCTCCATGTTCTCATTATATTGCTTGTTTTTGTCCCATTACCTTTGTTGCATCGATTTAGCTCACATGCGTAAAGAAACTTGAGTGGGCCCCCCTGCAAGGTACATGGAGGCCCCCTGCTCCGGATTTAACCTGGAGCTCTCAGGCCAGGGTACTGTGCTGAGGGGGCCCCCTACACCTTAGAGGGGGGGGGGGGGCCTGCCGGGTCCTGTGTTACGTCACTGATTAGGCTTCATATTTGTTTTAGCTTTTGCCTTTTTCAGTCGGCAGTTGTGCTAGTGATGGGGTGAGAGAATGTGTTAGCCTCTGGAGCTTTGTCTGAACTGCAGGTCTAATGTCAGTGGATGGTCTCTCTGTGTGTGCATCACATGCTCTCAGATACCAATGTCACTGCAGGCTGCCAGCAAAGAGTGACACTGCGTTTTCAATCATCTCGGTAGTGACACTTTGTGAATGGAGCAGCCACCTGGAATGAAAATTCCGTCAGTGGATTAGAATTGACTGGATAATATAGATTTATAGAAGTTTTTCCAAGGGCAAACAGATGTGCCATGCCAACTGCTACCCCTCCACCTGAGGAAGTAGGCTCCCACTCAAAGAATAAACTTGGTTATAAAATGTTATCAGAAAATGTAAGTTTCCTCTGTTACACAAAAGTCAGCAAAATTCGACACATTTAATCCACGGTAAACACGTTAGGGTGCATTGCTAGAAACATTGATTGAATTCGAGGCATAAATTGAAAATTATTATATTCTTCACACAATAGAGAGGAGACCACTATTTTTTTGTTTTATTATTTCTTTTACGGAGTTTCATATAGCGCGAACTTGACCCGAAGGTATCATGTATCAGTGCGCTTTACATAGCACCAGTTGCGTTACATGAAGACACATTCATTTTTATTAGGCTCAGAGAGATTAAGGGGCATATGTATCAACATCCGTGTTTACGATTCTCAAATAGCGACTTTTTGGGAATCGCTATTTGAGAATTGCAAAACGGGATGTATTTAAAAAATCGCAATTTTTTTGCGATTTCTTACTAGTCCTCAATTGCGATTAGCAAATTGCGAAATCGCAATTAAGGAATACGTTCCCATTCATTGCTAAGGGGCCAGGAGGAGGCCCATATGAATGAATAGAAAATCATTTTCAATTTGCGATTGTGCAAGGGTGTCATAAGGACACCCTGATGCACCCCTGAAATGAGCATGTGTGCGCATATGGCGCACATACATGCCCTAAGGGCATGTATGTGTGCCACATGGCACTTTGAAACATGCCAAAAAGTGCATTATTGCCAGAAATCGCAAATTACCACCAACTTGAAGTTGGTGGTAATTTGCGATTTCTTAGGGAGAAATCACACAACTTGGGTGCATGTTACATAGCATTTACGGAATCGCAATTTGCGATTCCTTACATGCTTACGCAAAGTTAAGGAATCACAAATTTTGCGATTCCTTAATTTTGCGATGAGAAAACAGCTCATACATCGCGGTTAGCGAGTTTCTATTCGCAAACGCCGTATTTTTGCGAATTGCAGCGTTTGCGAATAGAACAACGTTTGATACATATGCCCCTGGGTGATTTGCCCAGAATCACAAGATGTTCAGCATCAATGCAGAGACTCAAACCCGGTTCCCCAGATTCGAGGTCGACCGCCCTAGCCGTTAGGCCAATTACTCTCCCCCTAGCTGACTGATCTGCATGTGCACTCCTGTTTCAGTTTAGATCCAGGCTTTACCCTACACTTACACTTTTTAGGATCCAATTAATAGACTGACATGCAGAAATATGTTTTCCGCAAAACAAACGTAGTGCAAATGTAATCAAGGAGCAACCAAATGCAAACGTTATGCACTTTTTTATTTTCACTTATGTGTTTGCATTTTGATCCTACAGATTCTAAGAACATTTTGTTCCCTTCGCTGCAGGAGAGGATTGGGAACATATGCTCTTAGAATTCTACAATCTGTCCAGAAATTATGCAACCCTAAGGGTTGAAGAAAGTTGTGAAATTACAGTCAGTGTTTCTGTAAGCCAGCTACCCTGGAAATAGATGTTTGAAATTTAGAGCTTTCATAAGGCAGCTCTTTAAACTCTCCTCTAAAAACATTGGGTACAATGGGTTTTTAAAGAGTGTAGAAGAGAAATGCATAAAATTGTAATTTTCTGTTCTGAAACTAGATGAAGCCAGTATTATAAAAGGAAAATTTATGACTCTGCTGCAAAAGTTTCATTGCAATGCAAGAGTTCCGAGGAGCACCAAAGAAGATGCACAATTATCGCAAATGGACCATTTTGCACGGTGTCTGCTCAAGAAAGAGCTCCAGTCAGCAGTGTGGACCCATTTCACTTATTATTACCTTTAATTCGTTTGAAGATTGCTTTTGCTCTTCCTTGCATTATAAGTAGGTTATTTTGTCTTGAGATTAATTAAGCTACCAATTACACAATAAAACATCGTTAAATCAACTATATCAGTAGAAACATTGTGTTAAGAAAATATATATATATTCACCAAAAATAGCTTATTTGAAGTCAGTGTAATTGCCTGTGGCTTCTTGCCGCAGCTCTAATCATACAAAATCTTCACTGCAGTGCTTTTCTATTGTGGTATTTCCTTATGAGCCGTAGATGGGGTGGGTTGTTACTTTTTTATGGAGTCGATTTTCCATTTTTGTAAGTTATTTCTTCTACTTTTGTCCTGTTGGCAAGTCCGGTGCACATAAGTATGTAAGGGCACCAAGGGCTATGCACTGGAGTGGTGACCCTTGGGTGATCTTACATACTTATGTAAAGGCACAGAGAGGTATGCACTACACTGGAGTGCACTGCATAACCCTTGGTGCCCTTACATTGGTATGTAAAGGCACCAAGGGGTATGCTCTGGAGCAGATACCCCTTGGTGCCCTTACACAAGCAAAGTTCAGTACATACCGAGGGGGTATGCACTGAACTGTGCAGTGTCCACTCTGCCCCTTTGTGTAATTCCATGTCATTCCACTGAATTTTAATGTAATTCCATAGAATTTTGCTGAATGAAATTCCGCCAGTTCTGCCCAACCCTAATAATAGGTTGGTAGGTAGGTGCTGGAAAAACGTATCTTTTTTTTCCAGACGATATATTCAGCCAGAATATTGGCATGAGACTTTGAATGCAGCAGCAACCATGCCTCAATGCCTGTTTTCTAATAGGGGGCTCATACAATACACCTCCCTGCCAGAAATTTTCTTCGGTCTCCGTCTCTACCTTTCCAACCCTCCAGCTCGTTCTCAAACCAGCCCAGAGGCCCATGCATACATTTATATCCTGCTCAGAGGAGGTGTGAAGTGTATGTGTTAAACCCCATGGAAATGGGAATTCTGTGTAATTTTATAACTGGAAATATTAACTTCATATGATAATTCTTCTTTCCAGAGGGTAACTCGTTATTGGATGGTACTGAAGAGAATTTACTACAGGGTAACAGTAAATTTGCATGAAAATGTATCAATATCCCAGTAGTTTCCATTTTACAATCTGGGCTTTTGTAGGGCGAATGTAGAGGTAGACGGAATTGACAGAATTTGATTCAGCGGAATTACATTAAAATTCAGAAAATTCGACGGAATTCCACGACAGGACGGAGTGGGCATTTGGTGCCATTTTCTTAGCGCAAAATTCACCCTTACATCCAAAAATGGATGCAAGGATGCATATTTTGAAATAGCGCTGCCCAATAACAAATGCACTACAGTGCATATCCCGCGACACCCCTGCATTTAAAGTAGTAATCACTGCAGAGTATGTAATGGTGCTGAGGGGTATGTACTGCCCTTACAAACTCTATGCATTCTCTTCATCACCCTGACATGTTCTGCAGTAATCACTGCAGAGTTTGTCAGCCAAGGCCCGTGTAGGGCGTGCTGTGGGGTGGTGACGTGGGGCGGGGGAGGGGCAGGGTGGGGGGTTGTAAAAGGCGGGAAATGGATGATTCAGGTAAAAAACGATTTTTTTTCTCAGTACTTACCTGAAATCGTCCATTTCCTGCCTTTTACAAACCCTCGTCCTGCCCCTCCCCGCCACATGTCACCTCCCGGTGGCTCGCCCTACACGGGCCGTGGCTGGAGTTTGTCAGGGTGCCGAGGGGTATGCACAGTAGTGCATAACACTCAAGTACATATAGTGGTTACGAAACAGGGGAAGAAGAGGGAGCTGTCCCTCTTATGTTTAGAAATCACTACTATTAAACTTTAATCTGCAGTATTTTTTAAACATAGACGGACTGCTGCCTCTTTCATCGCTATCGCGAACAAAGAAAAAGTCTCGCGAGGATGTCATTTTGCTTGCTCGCGGTCACCAACTTGACGTTGAGGACCGCGAACAAGCAAAAAATGACCGCTGCACTACGCTACACATGTTTGCACTGTGCTACGTGCAGTTTGCGTAGTGCGAATTTGAGCAAACTTCGCAAACTACGCGAGTGTAGCAAAGTGCTTTGCCCAGGGTTAATATTTATTTCGCCAGCTGAGCAGCTGCTTTTATTAGGAGTTCCATGTTACAAGAGCAGCGCAAAATTACAAAATCCTTCCGATTCGGCTGGCGGAATTAATATTTTTTTCGCCCAGGCCTAAGCAAATGCAGCCTATTTGTGGATCTGAAGAAGGGATCGTCTCTCTTCAAATCCCCGAGCCAATTCTCTGAATAAAGGATCTAAGAAGGCAGTTTACCACAAAAAAGGAGTTCAACACTAATTCAGATTCATGCCAAAAAAATATTCAGCAATGTGAAGGAGTGATAAAGATGTTCTTGTACTTAACAATGCATGTACACAATAAATGTAATTGCACAACCATACATTCAACTCCTTAAATAGTGTAAATTCAATCCTATAATTGGCAGCAATAAACAATGAGAATTTCTACTGCAAGTTATTTTTACATCATCTGGTATAGTCCATGGAGGCAAAGGTATGTAATCACAAAGTCCTTAGTAAGGGTCTGATTCATCAAGAAAGTTCTAACTTTATGAGTCAGAGTTTTAAGCTTCCAAATTTTTAAAGTTGCATTTTTTTGTGATTTACAAATACCTAAGGGCTATTCACTTACATCATCAAGTATTGTAGAGTTCTCTGCAGTCTAACCCAACACCAATGCATTTTCTCTGCACGAAAATCAATCAGATCACAATTAAGTTGCAAAAATACCTTAGGCTTTTTTCTTTGCTTATAACCCTTGTTTCACACTAACACTAACTTCTGGCTTTTTATTGGCATTTAAATGAAGTGACAACAACCATTGAAAGGGTTGCTTGTTTCCACAAAGGCGCTCAATTAAAGTGTGGTGGTAGGCCTAGCATCTTATCAAGTTAGTTGAAAATCTAATCACCACCTAACTGGCAGAACGCCGCCTGCCTGACTGATAATTCCACAATTGCCTGGCAGGATATCTATGCCTTCACTGATTCCACTGGTGCAGTGGATGCAGCGAAGGCACCGCTGAAAGACCAGTGCCGTTTGTTTTGGCTACTCAGCGTTATCCCCACGGCAAACTGAAATTTCTACGTGATTAAAATGTATGCAAAATTATCCAGACCCAGTGGTTTTCCCAACAGAAATTTTCTCAAGAAAACGCTGCTGAAATTTATGTTGGGGGTAAACACAATATTTCAAATTCTGCATATCAAACAATAGGGAAACAGGGCATACTACCAAAATGTCCCTTATTTTGCTATAGTACACCGGCGTATATTCACACCCTCATTATCCTTATTTTCCAGGGCTTATGTCTATACTATTCACATTATTTTTATTGACTTCCTGTTTGAAATGGGGCTTCTGGTTGGCAAGGTTATGCACCAAAGCCAGGCAGATTACACCACTCTAGTCAGGGTAAGTAAGTTACACACTAGAGATAACCTGGGCTCACCCCTTTGGTAGGTTGGCAAGAGCAGTCAGGCTCATCCCATAGGCAATGTGTAATGCATTTGCACAACACTATCACACCAGTAACACAATAAATACACCATAACAGTAACTCCACTTAGGCGTATATAAAAATGCATTATTTATTATGCACATACCATAAACCAAAACAACACAAACCAATAGTTACCTTGCCAACTAGGCAATTGAATGGGATAACAATCAATCAATCAATCAATTAAGGGTTGATAAAACACAACTACTCACTCGTGAGGGTCTCAAGGTACTACGGGGAGATGGGGGAGCAGATCTGTCTAAGTGGTGGGGTCATTCGAAAAGCCAGGTCGTGAGGTCCTTTATGAACTGGGGTAGCTGGGAGATAGTGTGAGGTGGAGGGGTAGGTTGTTCGAGGTCTTGGCAGCGAGGATGGAGAAGGATTTTCCACCGGTTCTGGTCTTGCCGATCTGTGGGACAGTGGTCAGGATGAGCTGGGTGGAGCAAAGGTATCTTTTGGGTGAGTGGAAAGAGAAACGTCTGTTTAGGTGTGCTGGTCCAGTGTTGAGGAGGGCCTTGTAAGAGTGAGTGAGGAGTATGAAGGTTATTCTTCTGTTGGTTGGGAGCCAGTGAAGTTTGCAAAGGTGTTGAGGGATGTTGCTGTGCTGGTGGAGTTCAAGGACCATTCTGGCTCTGGCATTCTGGACATTCTGCACAATCAGTGCAATAAGGAAAGGTTCCTACATTGCACGTCATCAAAACACCAATGCTACATGTAGTATGCAAGTCCTGAATCAATAGTCATTAAACTAACAATGCAGGAATTCGAATGATGTATACCAAGACATCAGGACATCGAATGCAGCAGATGATAAAATCACAAGAATCAGTACAAATCCCCTGTATTAGATGAATCACCATCTGAGTGCACGTAAATCATCACCGTTCATCATAAATCACCCCAAACTCATTCATCATCCAGATACAGTGCACCTGTGCTTTTATTATAAGTTACACGGTAAAACTGGGAGCCCCTCTGGAGATAAAAGCACATGTAGATTTAAGGCAGTGCGCTTACTATATGCGATCTGGTAATTCAAGATCTCCTTCTAATTCAGCAATGTTCTATCGCAACTTGGGGACCTCCATCAACCTTACCCCCGTCGGGTCATGCCAGGCTGGTCAAGCACCCGCAGGTATGGCCCAAAACCCAGGAGATGGGGGCACACACTGGAGAGGAGATCAGGGAGACTGCCTTTGCTCCCTCCGCATGTAACTGAACAAGGCAGCTGCTCGCAAATGCAAGGAGCAGCTGCTGACCCACACAGCATGTCCGAGACCCTCTGGGGCCTCTCGGACTGATGTAATTAATATTTGGAAACATGGACACCCTGTTTTCTCTACCGTGTGGGATGGCTGTCTTTATACTGGCCTGGGAGCGCTTAAAACATGCAGCTGCCATTGTGCCAACTTCCCTGTCTCATCTCGGCCCTTCTGGTTGCTCAGGGAACATGAGGGCAGGCAGGGAAGCCTAATTAGCAGGGGATTCCATTGGAGGCCACACTCCTCCTCTGCAGCTAGCAGCGAACAATGAGACCCTGAGTCACACCAACCAGAACACCCCGCATGCTGCTTTAGGGGACCATGAAGCACAAAACACATGCTGCTCAACAAAAGAGCTGTATAACACCTTTGTACTCCTTCAGCCCCAGGGGTAAGAATACAGCACTCAGCACGTGTTGGTCTGCGACACAGGGCAAGGCAGTAAGCTCTGGGAGAACACTGAGAGGGGGCACATGCAGGGCCTGATTCACAGAACTAACTTAAGACAAAATCCTAAACCTTCTACCATTTTGGTATTCACAGAAGGCACTTACTCATGTTGGTATTCACAGAAGGCACTTGCTCTTGATGAGTAAGCACCTTCTGTGAATACCAAAATGAGTAACGTACTCATTTTGCGTAACCTTCTCATTTTGGTATTCACAGAAGGCACTTACTCATTGATGAGTAAGTGCCTTCTGTGAATACCAAAATGAGTAAGTGTCTTCTGTGAATACCAAGATGGTAGTAAGTTTAGGATTTTGTCTTAAGTTCGTTCTGTGAATCGGGCCCGCAGTGAGCAACAGGTAAGTAGGCCAGCACATCCAGGCAGGTAGAAGGCAGGGATGGCAGTTCTTCACGTCACCATAGGGCCTCTGGGAATCCCAAGGCAGCAGGGCAACAAGCAGCAAAGTAATCCAGTGAGACCTTTATGCCACCCAATAGGTACAAAGCAGCAGGGCAACAACAGAAGTGCAGCCCAAACGAGTCCTTTGTGCAGCGCAGGCAGTCATTCTGACGAAGGTACAGTCCCAGTTCCAAAAGTGCTCTGAAAACATGGGATCAGAGCCCCTGTATTTATACTCTAAATATCTTTGATCTTGTATGCACTTAGAAATAAACCTTATAAGTGCACAACACTCCCTTTCACTCCCAGCCCTGGCTCCAGACATACAGTTGGGGTAAATGAGCCCTTTGTGAGAGGGCAGGACAATTGCCAAGTGGGCCCACCTCCCTCTCTTCCAGCCCAGAAGAATATCAGTATGCAGATGCACCCAGTCCCTCCTGAGTGATGGCTGTCACGAAAGTATGCACAAAGTGTAGCTGTCCCTCTACCCTACATGGGGATTGGAGTCAGGCTGCAAAGCACATAGAGTTATAAGCACAGAGAAATGCTCACTTTCTAAAAGCGGTATTTTTAAAATAGTAATAAAAAATCCACCTGCAGCAGTAAGCGTGATTTTTCACTACCATTCTAAACATAGCAAACATGGAAGTGCTACTCCTTTCAGATCAGAAATTACCACTTAAACATAGACGGGGGATTTCCCAATGCTAGCCTATGAGAAGAAAAGGCTTCACAGTAGTGAGAAACAAAATAGGGTGTTTGGCACTACCAGAACATGCCAACCAATAGAGGCCCATGTCCTACCTTTAACTTACACAGAACCCTGCCCATAGCGCTACCTAGGGCCTACGTTAGGGGTGGCCTTTATGTAGTTAAAGGGGAGGTTCAGGCTTGGCAGGTAACTTTAAATGCCAACTCAATGTGGCAGTAAACTGCACTCGCAGGCCCTGCCTGAGACAGCTTTGAAAGGCTACTTCTGTGGGTGGCACAAGCAGCGCTGCAGGCCCACTAGTAGCATTTAATTTACAGGTCCTGGGTGTATGGTATTCCACTGTACAAGGGACGTACAAGTAAATGAAATATTCCAAACAGATTTAAACCAATCATATCAAGGAGAGAGCACATGTACTTTATCACTGATGAGCAGTAATAAAGTGCCCGGAGCCCTAAAGCCAACACAAAGAGGGTCAGAAAAATACAGGAGGAAAGGCTGAAGGTTTGGGGGTAACCCTGCAAAAAGGGCCATGTCCAATAGTTCCTGTGACGTCATCAAACATAGCAGCAAAAGGCCTATTGTTGACAATTGTTAGAGATTCAGAACTGTAAGATGAGAATTGTTTTTTTTCGCCTTCTACTAGATAGCTTCTTTAAGATGTGATATGAAGGTAACAATTGAGAGAAGAATTATGGAAAGGTAATTGAAGGCCCTACTATTAGCACAGAGGAAAAGTAAGCAGATATGGACAAGTTAGAAGCATGTAAACCCAAGAAAATCATGGGGGGGTTGTAGGTTTGCCTGAAACTGTAAACTTTCAAAAGTACCAGGATTGGCCTGCAGGATTTAAGACTTCAGAAATTCATATATTCTAAATGTGAGCTTTTCAAGTGAAACTTTTTTGAAAAATGTATCGACTTTTTACTTTGTTTTTGCTTACTTCCAGTACGGGACTGGCCCACCAGGACACAAATGGAAGCCTAATGAAGCAAACCTATGAGTATGCCCTAACTGTGACATTTTTATGGTCTAGCTTCCCGGTGCAGCTGTCGCCAGAAAAGTGTGTGACCATCACCAGGAGAAGGGCTTTGGCTTTACCCACGTGTTGGTAGCCAGGAGTACATGTTTTGATTTGGCAGACGTGTGCTTGCACAAAAACGTGCTTGTCCTCCACACAGCTGTGGTCATTTTTTGTATTTATTCAGCTGCCTGAGCTTGAACATTTAGAGGAACACACATGCCATTCACACTGCTATTAAATTGTTTTAGATAACTAGATCATTAATGTCATTTCACTCTGGCAGCAGCACAGATGGGAGAAGGGCAGTCATTAACTTACATGGATGTTAGGTGTAACTTGATAAGCCAGACCTATTGGCATTACCAATGCTTGTTTGTAAATGTGTTCTCGTTTACATTAGCTTATAGATAACATTATTGTAACTGGCAAAGAATTTATTGGAGCTAGCAGCAGGTTCCCTTGGTTAGTCCTGTTGGGACCTGTTATGAGAGGTATCAAAACAGCCTTTTAATTGCCCTTCAACTGGAACTAACAATGCCTAAGTAACTCCGTGGGAGAGAGGGGAAGAAGGTACAAGTTTATGGCGAGTCACACATGGGAGTCATAGTTTCTACAATGATTTCTGCATGGTTCTGCTCGTTTTCAGACAAACATTGGGTGCCAGATTTACAACTGAAGATGCTGCACTACATTGCGTGGAAGGCAGAGAGAACAGTGGATATTTACTGAGATGTGGTGCTGATGTCCTCTCTCTCAGCACTGGTGCACTTCAGACCCTGTGCCAATGCAGACACCCTACTGCTCTCCTTTAGTGACATGACCAAATACATCTCACGTAGTAATATTGAAAATTAATTTCACTTGATACACACATATTCACTAGTAATCCAAGGTACATTTTGCTGTTGTGGATGTTCAGTTTGTCCTTTTGCAGATGGTGGAACATTGCATTACAATAGAACGCAATTCCTTGACCCCAGTTGCACTGTGAATTTACAGCAGAGCCTGCCTCCATTCACTGAAAACCGGTGGCATGCATTATCATTTTATTTGTCTGGATTACAATGAAAAGGAGGCAAGGCTATTCAGCCTTACGGCAGGGACAAATATGCTTGGCCAGATATCTTCACACTGCCAGAAACATTTCAATGGTTATTTTCAAGCCTTGTCACATTATGTGTACCACCTTGCTTGGAAATCTTCCACATATTGGGAGATGGAATTGGTACTAATGCAAGTTTACCTTACCAAGCCATTTCCACAGCTACACCAGTAAGTAGCAGGTGATGACTTTTGAATATCAGTAATTACCACAAAGTCAAACGCTAAGCAGTATGATTACGGAGCATCTAGAACACTTACAACTCATATGCATTCACTACAAAACCACATACCACTATAAAGAATACCCCGACAATGCATTAAAACACACTTCCAATGCATTTATACATATACTCTAACTTATTCATGCATATGTCTGTATGTATATGTAAATATATATATACATGTGTACAAATATATGTGAATTACCTACTGGCGGTCGCCAGTAGGTATATATAGTTAGGATTTTTTCTCTATGGGTTTTTTGAAAATTCTATGTCTAATAACTTTGGCGTTTGTGGACGGAATCGGCTGAAATTTTCAGGAAAATGGCACATTTTGTTTCTGAGCAGCCCTTGAAAATTTGGGGGGGGTTCGTCCAGTGGGGGCCGAGAAAAAAGGGGGGTCCCAAAACGTGTTTTTAACATTGAGTTTTCCATAGGGCGGTTGGCCTCACTTTTAGCCCGAACGGCTGAATGGATTTGCACGAAACTTGGCAAAATTGTAGGGACTGGTAGCCCGATGTGCCTTTTGTAGGTCTCAATATATGTGCTCCAGTGGATTTTGAGAAATTAACGTTTAAAAAAAGATATATATCTGTAACAGCGGACCGGTTAGCGCTCTGGTTCGCGGACTTTTCGCGCAACGGAGCTTTGTGAAGCGAAGCTGATTGGTTCTCCGGCGTCTGTCAACATTCCAAACAGTCCGTAGCGGCCGCCATCTTGTCTCTCGGTAGGATCGAGAGACAAGAGGAGGCGAAAGCGAAGGGGCAAATGACCATAAGGGGGAATAGTAGATCCTCGCTGACCCCCTAGGTTTGATGTGGAGGTTTTAAAAGGGCCCCGCGGGGCAAAAAAAAATAATAATAATAATAATCGAACGGCTGAATGGATTTGCACGAAACTTGGTAAAATATTAGGGACTGGTAGCCCGATGTGCCTTTGCTAGGTCTCAATATATGTGCTCCAGTGGATTTTGAGAAATTAACGTTCAAAAAAAGATATATATCTGTAACAGCGCTCCGCTTCGCGTACTTTTCGCGTTACGGAGCTTTGCGAAGCTGATTGGTTCTCCGGCGTCTGTCAACATTCCAAACAGTCCGTAGCGGCCGCCATCTTGTCTCTCGGTAGGATTGAGAGACAAGAGGAGGCCAAAGCGAAGGGGGAAATGACCATAAGGGGGCATAGTAGATCCTTCCTGACCTCTTAGGTTTGATGTACCATTTTGCCAAGTTTGGTGTAATTCCGTTCAGCCATTCAGGCTGTAGACGTATGTAAATGTCCTATGGAAAATTGCATGGGGAAAACACATTTGAAAGTGTTGAAATTTAGAACCAATTAAAATGTTACTTTGGTTTTGTATTTGTGTGTGATGAAAGTTAATTGGTTATGTATATATGTCAAATGAGAGGAAACCACAGCCATTTTGCGATACTACTGTCTGAGGTACATTTGTGAGGAATTTTTGGTGGTGAATTTCTGGTGTTTGATTTACACAGTACTAACACTTCTGCTACTTTTAAAAAGGTGAGTTGTTAATTTGTAAGGGGAACTATGTTGTACACTTGAAGATAATTTGAAAAATGTTTTCTGTTATTTATTTGCAGTCCTTCTGTTATACTAAATACTTGATGAAGTTAGTTTTATATTATGTATTACTAAAAACGATAAATGAAAGTGATTATTTTTTTCTGCAATTTACAGCAAGCAATTTCAAAATAAAATGGCTCACAATGAAGAGACCGTGGCAATTTCTTTTGAATTGTCCACTACATTGATTGAAATTGAGAGCACCAATAATGAAATATTGTCACAAGGAGGACATGACTTGTATGATTCCATTAGATTGATTGAAATGGACAGCACCAAGAATGAAATATTGTCACAAGGAGATGACTTGAATGATTCCACTACATTGATTGAAATTGAGAGCACCAATAATGAAATATTGTCACAAGGAGGAGATGGCTTGTATGATTCCATTAGATTGATTGAAATGGACAGCACCAATAATGAAATATTGTCACAAGGAGGAGATGACTTGAATGATTCCACTACATTGATTGAAATTGAGAGCACCAATAATGAAATATTGTCACGAGGAGATGACTTGAATGATTCCACTACATTGATTGAAATGGACAGCACCAATAATGAAATATTGTCAGAAGGAGGAGATGACTTGAATGATTTTTTTGATCAATCTCTTGATGGCGAATTTATCGAGTGTTTGGAGACCATAGAGTTACAAGAATCATCATTGGAGACTTTTAATGAGGACATTGCTGATGAGGACATGTTACTAGTTCTTTCAAATTTAGAAAATTCTGAAGAATAAATTTATATTTAGAAATCAAAAATTGTTTGAGACATTATTCATTTTTATTTTTAATTTATGAGGTTGTAGCGAAGTGATTGTAGTATAAAATGAGACTTATAGTATAGAGTGCAACATTTTTATGTTACATGGTAAGTTTACTCATATTTACTTCCCTTCTGCCACTATATTATCTCCAATGTGTATTTGACATGTCTTCTTCATCTCCGGCCTCCTTTCTCTCACTGTGTGTCTCCGATGCATCTTATCGCTGGTATTTTGTGTAATTACAGAAGAGAGTAAAATAAAATAGTTCGGAACGTGAAAAGGGGGCAAAGTAGAGTACTCCTCACCCCCTAGGCCTTTTTAGGCGGTCCCAAAAGGATCAGTTTCTGCTTTCCTGAGAGATTATGGTATGAGTTCCATATACCACAATAACTTGCATTACAACATGCAAGATATCTATCTCCTATTAACAACTTTTGGAGATATTCGCGCTAAGCGCGAATATCTCCAAAAAGTAACACCTGCCCTGAGCAGTTCTTAGCCATGTTATCCAATGCGAGGTGGATAACATGGCTAAGAGCATTAGCTCGGTAATGCATGAATATCGCTGAGTTTTTAGCGATATTCATGCATTGCGGCCGTTTATTATCGCATTTGTGATAAACCTTGATAATAGCAAGGTTTATCTTCGATAATTTCTGACGATGCTTAGCGGTAAAAAATTCGTTGGTAAGCATCGTTAGCGATAAATATCGCTTAACTTTGGTAATATGCCCCAACGTCTGTTAACGTTCGATTCGAAGGAAATGAGGAAGTGTTGAAAAACATTGTCTGCGCCATCTTGCCTTTTTTGAAATGCCACACTTTTGTCGTGCACGGCAGCCATTTTAGATGTCTTGACCAGACCCACTCTCTGCACGCTGTCGATTCGTAGCATGGCTCCTCACCCTCGCAAGCATCTTCCCCAGGCACTGGTCACCCCCGCTCTCTGTCTTATGCATGGGCAATAAACCTCCCCCCATCTGCGCTGCTCTTCCCTGAGAATCACACTGTGCCCGCCCGACACCTCCCTTTCGCCCTATTCACTACCGCACCCTGTGACACTCCTCTTCCTCTGTGTCCGATTGTCCAGGCTATCAGCTAGCCCTGCAGATGTAGTTTATGGCCCCAGCTGTAAAGAATCACCCCTCTTCAAAGGAGTTATAGTAGATCAAGGCCCACACCCGATGAGATCCGTCACACCACACGTGTTCCTACTATCTGAAAACTATCCTGTATTGTGATTGGGGAGGGGACCGAGCCTGAAGCGGAAGATTCCAGGAATGACTCTTTGTACATCAAAGTTTTTACAATTATGTGTCACATAAAAAATATATAGCACTCCAACAAAGTAGTAGGAATATAAAACTTTAATAACATATAAATATATACAACAAAACAAAAACAGTAATAGATTTATTGAAATTGACAGCACCAATAATGAAATATTCTTGTCAGTAGCGGTCTGTTGTGCGAATAGTTCCAAGGCAGCAGAACGCGCTGAAATCTGGATGTCACGAAAGTGATGTCTAGCAAGTTGCCGCCCAGCAAATAACGGCGTGGGGCGCCGCGGGGGTGAGTGAGTCCAGTAGGCACCACAGCTATTCTTACCGGCATTGCAGAATTACTGCTGGGGACAATGCCTGTGCTGGAGCAGGGTCACAGCAGAAACAAAAAGGATTCTGTTGAAGATGTTGTTGGTTTTCAATTTGAAAACAGTTCTGGTGTCAACTGCTATGCTAATGTAGTGGTTAATGTTTTGTTTTCTCTAGAAAATGTAAAAGAGGGGGAGGCAGTCCAAAGTTCCGTTAAAAGGGCAAAGGAAAGGATCGGTGGTTTGAACTATCAGTCAAAAAGGGGAGGGGGTGCAACAATTTTTCCTACCGGGTCACACTGTGCTTTCACCGGAAGTGAGGTCTGCAGGATTCTAGTAATTCAAAGTGAGGCTGGCGCCGACGTCCCGCGGATACAGTTTCGTCACTCCACGGGTGATCATGGCAGTCATTCCCCATCGGGGGTCGGAGACTCCCGCGGCTCCTCTAGAATCTTCAAGGTCGTGGAGGACTACGGTGGTGGAGTCAACCAGTGACCGGGCCATTTCTTTATGCTGGGCCCGCTCTTGCCAGGTCGACCGCCATTTTGAGAGTTCGGTAGCTACTGGCGATCGCGGGGTCAAATGAGCGGACGGGCTCCACCCTGCCGGGCGAGACGTTGCAGCATGGCCACAGTGGAAGAACTCTTTTCCGGGCGCCTGGACCGCTGAGGGTGCAGCTGGGAAGCCTCCACTGGGGAGGCGGGAGAGGCCTGTTCGCACCGTCTCTCCCTCCCAGTGCACCCCACGGCGTCTCGCTTGAGATTTGTTATGGCCGGACCAGGCGATGAGGACGAGGGGGGGGGGTCGGAGGCATGTGCAAGACATCCCCCCCCAGGGTTGTTGCAGCAATTATACAAGAAAGAAGAAGTGTCCCGTCCGTCTTCGGGCCGGGCTTCCGGTAGATGTCGGCCGGACGCCCCTGGCTCTGGCCCCATGAACGGGTTTCTTGGTTTATCGGCTGCAGCCGGATTCCGTCGGTCTCGGCCCCCCGACCGTTGGTGGCCGGACCGGAAGAGCATGTGGCGGGAATACCTGCAACTCTCAAGGGCCACCGCGGCCGGACTGGGAGAGAGAGGGGAGGGTCGAGGAGACATTCCCCCCCCCTGCAACTGTTCAGCGTTGTAAAGGCAATTCCCTGGCCGGGTCCCGTTGGTCTCGGCCTCTCCTCCGGCTACACCCTACGTTAGGATCTCCTGGCCGAGGCGTGGCAGCAGGACCTGCCTTATATGGGCTGCTCCCGGCTGGGCGTAGCCGGAACCCTGCCCCACCTTGGAAGTTTCCAGAGTGGGGGCGGATGTTCTACTGACTTGCATTTTCCCTAGTCTATCGATTTTTTTGGCGTGGCAGGCGGTGGGACAGCGAGGGGTGATTTGGTTTCTCTTACTGTTTTTCTGGTCTCTCACCACTGGCATATTTTAACGTTTTCTTGTTTCTAGGACATTAATAGGTTTTATCATTACGTTATGTTATCGTTTCTTTGTTCGTTGTTTAATAAAAGTTCATGTTCATCAGTGGCCTACTGATTTTCGTTTTCCTATTCTTTTCTTTCCAGGTTGTTTCATGCTAAAGTTTCTGTTAACAGGATACAGTGATCACTTCGTTATTATTGCATATGTCCTTTTCACTAGGGGTGCTCTCTGGTCGGGCCAGATGACGTATGTCTAGTAAATGGTCCGGGTGAAACAGGTGCATCAATCAGTGGGGAGTAGATAGGCATGACAGATTACAACGGGGGAGAAAGGTCCGCATTACGTACCCTTTCACTACTTGCAAAGATTTTCCTACGTTTATTTGCAAACAGGGAATACCTCCAAAAAGAACTAATTCCCAAACAGTCAATGTTCGGACAATCAATCAATCAATGAGGAATGAAATAGGTACGACGTGTTAAAGGCTTGCGTTACCTACCCTTCACTATCTGCAAAGGGAGAGAGAATATTCCTATTCTTCCTCGTTTGCAGGTAGAGAAGATCCTTAAGAGAATTAACATCGAACAATTCAATGCTCGATTGAAACAATCAACAAGGGGTACTGTGAACACAAATGAACGCCGCTTATGTACATACGCATTGCTATTTTCAACAGGTTGTTCCTAATGTTTCTATTTTAGCGAGGTCAAAAAGAGATCCCATTAGTGGCCTACTGATTTTGCTCGATTCCTTTTGTTTTTTTACACGATTTTTCGCTATCTGCAAAGACTAAACAGAGTATTGCGACTCTGTGCTTGTTTGTAAATAGAGAATGAACCAAAGAGAACAATCAATCAAATGGAGAGAGAAGCAGGCACGACGGATTACAAAGGGGGCAAAGGGCTGCGTTAACTACCCTTCACTATCTGCAAAGAGAGAGTACTCCTAATAGAAATGAGGGGTGGGGGGCAGCATTCAAAGCAGATCAGTGTGCATAAACACGAAAATGTTTTTACTTACCACGTACTTGACATTCGACAGCTTATGATATTTGCTATTAAAAAACCATTGAAATTCACTGAAAAAACCATAGGTTATAGACCATATATAGTTAGGAATTAGCATTTACAAAACCTTGAAAATTCACTGAAAAAACCATAGGTTATAGACCATATATAGTTAGGAATTAGCATTTAAAAAACCTTATTTTACTCACACAAAACCATTGAAATTCCATATATAGTTAGTTGCACTAACTATATATGGCGCACCCGCAATCCACTGCTGATCATGTCACATATTACATCATTCATGACATGGTCAGTGACATCACTGATGACATCACTGATGACATCTCAAATGACATCACTGATGACATCACTGATGACATCTCATTTGACATCATTCTTGTGCTAATACGATAAACCTCTTCAGACTCTAATATAACCTTAGATACACTCAGTGTATACAGACACTCACACACTGCCACTCATCCATGGAGTTACTCACACACCCAGTCAGTCATGCAAAGAAACAATCTCACCTCCATTTCTTCAACTATACAGTTAAACACACCTTACTTATTGAAACATATACTAACACATATTTACTCTCTTATACAATCCCTGATACAAGTTCACAATGATCGATACAACCACTCACTCATTCAGTGGCTCTCATGCACAGTTATTTATATATGCCAACTCTCACATGTACTGTGTTTTACATATGTACTTACTATGACATGTAGCATTGAGATGTCCATTCACTCATCAATACACTCATGCACACAGTCAACTGCCCATGTAGCTGTTTCCACATGCACTCTTGAACTCATACACCTAGTGAATAAACTGCTCACACATCTATGTATAGAGTCTCACACCTTCCAGCCACCCCCACACAAACTCAATCTCCCATAGAAATACTTGGGCAACCAATTAATAACACATATAGCCTCTCGTATAGCTAATGATCAACACATGCAGCAGTTTACAGAACAACAGACATAATGATGCACAAATTAAGACAGTTTAGTCACTAACCCATGCATTCAGTGAGACACATTTAATCACTCACTCATACAGTCAGTCATGCACCTACTAAATCCTTCATCCAGACACTTATACATCCACTCAAGACATATTTTAACTTTACAGAAAAATACAGTCACTGGATGTTGTCATCAGTGATGTCATTTGAGATGTCATCAGTGATGTCATCAGTGATGTCACTGACCATGTCATGAATGATGTAATATGTGACATGATCAGCAGTGGATTGCGGGTGCGCCATATATAGTTAGTGCAACTAACTATATATGGAATTTCAATGGTTTTGTGTGAGTAAAATAAGGTTTTTTAAATGCTAATTCCTAACTATATATGGTCTATAACCTATGGTTTTTTCAGTGAATATATATATACATATATCTCACATATATGTGTGTGTGAGTGTACAAATATATGTGAATATATATACATATATCTCAATCAGTGGCTGCATGGGTTGGTGAGTAGCTACATGAGTGTCTATATGGGTTATTGATTGGTTGTCTGAGTACCTGTATGGGTGCCTGAGTGTCTGTGTGGGTGGGTGTGTGAATCCCTGCATGGATGTGCGAGTGGGGGATTCCCTGGATGTATGGATTCATGAGTGCATCTGCGAGGGGCTGTATGGGTGAATAGGTGTGAGTATGGCTGTGTCAGGGATTGATTGAGAGTAAGTATGTGTTAGTATCTGTATGAATAAGTGAGGTGGTGTGTGTATAACTGTATAGGTGAGTAAGTGGCTGTGTGATTGACTCGTTGGGTCACTGACTGGGTGTGTGAGTAGCTCTATGGGTAAGTGGCAGTGTGTGAGTGTCTGTAGGGGTGTATGATTGGAAATATCAGAGGCTTTATTGGTAAGTGACAGCGTATGAGTGGCTGTATGGGTGAGTGAACGGATGTGTGTGTAGACCTATGGATCACTGAGTGGGTATGTACTTACTGGTATTGGTGTATCTGTGGTTTGGGGAATGGTAGTCTGAAATTTGAAGTGGGTGTATGAAAGTTTATATTGGGGTATGAGTGGGTGCATCAGATATTATGTGGATGATGTCAACAGTGATGTCATTTTCGATGTAATCAGTGATGTTATCAGGGATGTCACTGACCATGTCCTGAATGATGTAATATGTGACCTCATCAGAAGTGCATTGGGGGGGGCGCAAGTTATAGTTATGCCAGCTATAAAAAACGGCTGAATTTCACAGGTTTTGTACAAGTGAAATGTCAGCCTAACTATAACGTTGCTGTTTCCTGTGTTTTTTTCCGTGAATTTCTATGGTTTTCTAAATGCTAATTTCTTACTATTACGTCCCTGAAACCTGTGTTTTTTTCTGTGAATTTCCAAGGTTTTTTAACTGCTAATTCCTAATTATAACGTACCTGTAACCTTTGTTTTTTTCAGTGAATTTCTATGTTTTTTTTACTAGTGGTCACATTTGCAGAGTGGTGGATAAAAGGGGCTGGGCCTCCAACCAGCTCTCAGGAATTCCGCTGTGTAGGACTTACAGGAGCCACCAGGAGGGCTTCTTGGCCCCCAAGGTCCCTCTGGAGTAAAGTGGACTTCATCTCCCAACCAGTAGTGTGCCAGGAGGCGCGTCTGAAGAGTGGTGGAGAAAGAGGGGCGTGGCCTCTGAATACTTCTTAGCAATCCCACTGTGTGGGACTTACTGAAGGTAACAAGAGAGGTGGTTGGCCCTAATGATGTCCTTGTGGGCCAACTACCCCTCCTGCTACCTCCAGTAAGTCCCACACAGCAGGATTGCTGAGCTCTGATAGTAGGCCACACTCCCTTTCTCCACCAGTCTCCAAACGCTCCTCCTGGCATGCTCTTGGTTGAGGGATGAAGTCCCCTTGCCTCATGAGGGTCCCTGGGGCCAACTAGCCCTCCCTTTACCTCTAGCAAGCCTCATAGAGCTGGATTGCTGAGAGATGGTCAGAGGCCACGCCCCCTTTCTCCACTACCATTCTACAAACGTGCCTCCTGGTGCTCTGCTTGGGGGTGAAGTTCACTTTAGTCCTGATGCCCTCACGATGCAAAGGGACCTCATCGCCCCACCACCAGTGCACTGACAGGCGCGTTTGCAGAGTGGTGGAAAAAGGGGACGAAGTGGGGAGCGAAGTGGGAACAAAGCATGATTTTTTTTTAGAAACAATCCACCAATAACTGTAATTGATAACATTGTTTCAGCCCGCTAATCTGTTAGAGAAATGAATGTCATAAATGATAACATAGAACATGTCACAAGTGATGCAATATGTGAGGTCATAAGCAATGCATGGTGAGTGTGCAAGTTATAATTAGCTCTGCTAACTATAACTGGTGAATTTCAGTTTTTTTAGTCCAAAACTTTAATATTGTCACTGACATATTTACCTAACTATAACGTTACTTTGTTCTGTGTGGAAATCTATTAATGTGTATAAAAATAAGCTTATATTTTCTAAACTATATACATATATATATATGAGTTTAGAATATATAAGCTTATTTTTATTCACATATATAGATTTCCACACAGAATTAAGTAACAGGGTCCTTCCCCTCACTCCACTTTAATGAGGGAACAGCTGTCTGAAGTTTGTTGATATTAGTGCATTTATTGAAGCAGTGCTAAGGTGCTCTTATGTGTCTATGTGTTTCTGCTAAACTGTTTCTCTTCAAAGCTTCAGAGTGTTTTTGATTCATGAAAGCAGAGTGAGGGGGAGGAGAGACTATTGGAGTGTTTTGGTGGCAGCGCTAACTTCCGTGCTCCGCTAGGGTTTTGGAGTTGGAAATGTCTACGTATATTTTTTCTACACTATACCCCACCCATTCCTACAAACAACATAATGCTTACTATCCCTTTACCCCACTGTAGTGTGGGTGTATTGAGAGACCGTAGACTTTTTAAGTTTGGATATGGTTTTATTTTTGAGTACGTGAGGTCAGTCTTTCTCTAGCGAACTCCGCTGGATCCGTTAGAGTCGTCTTCCGTTCTTCTTCTTTTGTCTCCACGGTGTCTTGTTCCCGCTAGATCCTCTCTGACAGTTGGAAAAGGGAGACAGAGAAAAGAGGCCGTCTGGACTCTAGGTCTCTTTACAGGGGGACCCGGGGGAACCAGGTAAGTGAAGCACACTGCTGTCGTTCGTGTATTTACAATCTGGGGGTGGTGCTGAAGGTAGGTGATGAGGATAGAGTGTATGGGAAGGGAGGGGTAGGACGAGGTACGATCAGGACAAGGGTTATACACAGGTTATATACAATGCGGGCGAAGTCTACTGCAGTACTACGGTGGAGAGACTTCCCGACTCCCAACACAGCCTGCAATTCGCTCCCGTACCTGTCTCAGCCACACTCCTCCCTCGGGAGTGTGGAACGGCGCTTCGTAGGGACGTTGGCCTCCTGGCTCGCCTTTCTGCTCTCTGTCCGTACTCCGCTCTCTGATCTCGCTGCTCCTTACACTCCACGATGCTCCTGCTTCTTCCTCTGTTCCTCTCTTCCGGGGTTTTCTCCAGTCTGGTGAAGCCGACGTCACGGGTGGGTGTGTCCTCGTCTTCGGTATACGCCCAGTTAAAGGCGCCTTCCTTTTTCTCATCCGTTTCTTAAATGAAAGGCCACGATGACCAGTCGCCCTGAATGGAAGGATGGGAGGGATGTTCAGTGACCCACCATTCGGTCTGTGATGTCCGTTCTTCTACCCTCCGACCCTCCTCGTTACACCCACTAATCCCTGAAACCTAGAAATCATTTGCCACCCATTTGCCCCACCCATCCCTGAAGTCTAAAAACCCCTTACCACCCCTTCACACCACTCACCTACCCTTACACTCATAATTGCATTGTAACTGTAATGCATTGTACCTTCTTTGCAATGCTAAATGAGTTGTTGTAAATGCATTGCAGTGGTCCCTAGTTGCAGTGAATTCATTTGCCTCTATGAGTTTAAAAGATTGTGCCTTAAGAGAGGGCAGGGTAACTAAATGTTACCTTAAACAATGTCACCCACGCACATACACTACTCGTATTGTGAGAAAGGGAAATGCTTTTCTGAACAGATTCTGTCCTGTATGTGAAGGTTCATGTTATTTCCATGCGAAAACAAAGGACATGTAATTTAAGAAATGTGTCAAATTTAGAAGGAGGAACAAACGTCAGATGGACTGGCGCTAGAGAGACAACTTTTAGTACACATAAAATAATTGTTCTTATGGGATCGTTTCTGTAACAGATGAGCGCGCAGAAACAATGTTATCAATTACGGTTACTGGTTGCTTGTTTCTAAAAAAAAATCTTGTTTTGCTCCCACTGGTCTTAAAGAGTGCCCTGAAACAAAGGGCTTTGCTATTATTTTATCACATCTGCTGCTATTATACAATGGCCAGAGAGCTCCAGGCTCCATTTCAGTCAATATTCCATTAGGATTTGGATCAGAATGAGTTATCTAGCTACAGTGCCTCAGATTCAGTGGCAAAGCTCATATTACCACCGCCACATCCCTCCCCCTTCATCCCCACACCGACGCGCCCCTTATGCGCGGAAGTAATTCATCATGTGCTCTCGGTGCATGCTGGGTCACTGCTGAAGAAGGTAAATATTTGTTCAAATTAAAAGAAGGCTCTTATCTTTCTCATTAGCAGATTCGGATGGTGTGCATCCGTGTTGTGCAGTGCACCAAAGCGAACAGGAGCCGTGTAGATAGGCCTGGTAGGTTGACAATGTGTTTCCACCCACTTAGCAACGATCAAAAACATGTGAAGGCTGCAGCATGCACAGCTCACATATTCTCTTCTTAAAAATTCGTTTTGCACATTCGAATGCCGCATAAATGTCCGAGGCAGAAAGCACCTCAGAACCACGTCTTGTCCAAACCTTTCACGTACTGATGCCTAGATTAACATTTTTATTGCAAATGAATGATAGGTGTTGACCTCACCCAGTTCTCCTAGCGCTGTTTTGAACACTTGAGCCATTGTGACGTTGTATTTTCCTTTTTGCATGCCCTTGAAAGTACATTGTGCCTGTATAGGTTTACTGAGAGCGGGATTCAGCACCCCGAATGGGCTGTAAATGCTTTTGACCATCACACGTAATTCACTTTAAATCAGTAAGAGGTTTTCCGAGCACTTCTTTTTCCAAACTGAATTTCCAATGAGATCTCTGTAACAGGTTCCTCGTTGCGCACTGAATTACACGCTGGTAGATTTTGCAGGTGACAGTTCTTTTATCATTCCCTCGGTGCTGGAAAGGCTTGTTTTAGCTTTCTGCTGAGGCCTACGTGGAGGGGAGGGTTGGCCTGCTTCCTAACGAGCTGCATGTTCCAACAACAATGCAGGAACACGCTTCGAAAAAGACATTCCTTTTAGCCTTTTCACACTTCTCAGGTTTTCTGAAGCTTCCAGAAAACACGCAAAATAATAAGAAGCGGCATTGAAAGCTTTCTCCATACACAGAGGCGTTACAGCTGACCTGGGAGAAATGTGTTATGCTATACTGGCCTAATCTCGTGTAATTTTGCCTTGGACTTGTCACGTGAAATTTTCTAAATTTCACCATTATGCCAAATGGCAAAATTTAAGGGCAGCTGCCCGGGAACAACGCTAATGACTAAAATATGATCCTCCGTTGTTCGGAGCACGTGTGTTATTTGCGTTATAAGCGTGAAAAGTGTCTTTGTGTCCAAAATGGATGTAAGGGTGATAGAGCGCGCGAGGCCACCCGACCAATAGTTTTCGCCGTTTCCGGCTTCAGGGCCCATATACTTTTCAAATCACCATATACATCGATCAGGTGACTTCACGAGCTCTACCAATTTGGTGTGTGTGTGTTCCCTGCTACCAATTCTCAGTGCACCCGACTTACCATCCACCGATGCAGGTGCCTAATGACCACAATGAATCAGGGAGCTAGCTGTAAAGGAAAGGCAACAAAATACAAACCCAACCAATAATATTCAAATACTGTGTAAATGACCACGGACAACTGGAAGTTTTAAAATGTTTATCTAAAGTTCAGTATTTTCTTGCATGAGATACAGTAAAATAAGGCAATCAATAACCAAGATAATGTAAATCACATATGCATAAAGAAATAATGGCAGAGTAATCATCAAGGTACTAATAAAATGTAACGAGAAAAGATACTTATGCAAGTCAGTATTATCTAAACAGTGATAGACTAAGTGTGTGTGTTTATAGAAGAACCTATAATGAATAACACGCTTCACTTAAGGTGAAAGGGCCTTTGAACAACCTAGGCAACGAAGTTCTAGACCATATCAGGAAATGACACACTGCTATGCAAAATATAATTTCTAACAAATGAGAAGACATAGAAATAACTTTGCAAAATTTTAAATGACTTTCAATAGTTGCGGAAAGGCATGGAAAATATCACATGTGCAATGTTGAACTTTATTGAAGCAAAAGTTAGAAATTCAGAAGGTGCAAGAATTTCAAGAGATTTCGGAGCAGTATTTACCTAGAAAGGTGTGGAAACCAAACCCTGGCCACGGGTCAGTTAAAGTCAGGAAACCCTCAAGGAAGGATACCCCTCAAAGGACAGCAGGTGCAGAATGGACACCCAGGACAGGACAGGATACCCTCGGAATAAGAGTCAGGACAGGACCTCAGGACAGGACAGCAAACCCTCAGGACAGGACCCTCTTCAGGACAGGACCGGAACCCACAGTTAGGGAGCAACGCCTGCGCTCCACCCGCTCTGCAGATATAGATCAAGACCCCGATTGGGTCAGCGAACTCCCAGCTAAGTGCCTTGCCAGCACTTTAAGGTTCAGTAAAACCTTAGTCTATGGTCAAATTCGGACAGAGTGCTCCGCAGCTCTCTGTATTTTCAGTCACCTATTGAGTGCGTTGGGTCAGTGACAGGTCAGCTAAACCAGACAAGTCGGACGGTTCACTAGGTGAACCCAGGGTAGATATACAGTTTTGGGACAGTGTACCACCCCCCAATGTTGCAAAGTGTCAGAATCCCTCAATTTCGATTGGTCCTAAGGTAGGATTTGGGTAACACACCAATCACAATATACGATTTGAAGCCTTCATTTACATATTTTGGGACCGCCTAGCATGTTTGGGTTCCCATGAGCTAACAGTAGCACATCAATACATTGTAACATATAAGAAGCCACATTCGCTGTTCTCGCAGGGCAGAGGTGACTTTCTCAGGAGCATCTCGCCCATCACTGCCAGCTGGCTATGTTCCATCAGCCAAGGTCCCTCGTGCTGCCGAATGTCGCACAGGCGCAGAAGGGACCTCCAATATGGCTCTCCTCTCACTCAGACCCCCATTGCCCGCGGTACATGAAAAGTAAGCGAAAACAAATTAATACATAATAATGTCATTATGAAAACACATCGCAGGGTTTGTACTTTTAACTCATCATCAAGAAATAAACTTATGCAATTTAAATGTTAGCTACATTTAGACGAAATACAAGAGCAGTGGCACGAGCAGTACCACATGATAAGCACAGCTATGAATTACGCATGCGCATAACTTTCCCTCCACTTCTGCAGACGCGTCAGGACACGTGAGTGTGGCTGACGCATGCGCAGTAACTAAAATACAAGCGGCGGCCATTTTTAGAGGACATGGATTAATTTCATTAGAAATACACATAGGCAAGCGTCTCAAACTTTACTCAAACTTAATATAAATGTTAGTAAAACATACACGGGTTACCTTATTACACATAAATGAGGTTCTTGATTTCGGCAAGCCGCAAAATATGCGAAGCTTTGCTTCATCAATCCCCTCTTTGATGATATCTACTATCATCACAAATTATAATGGAACCAGATGCCAACTTTCTTTCACACTTTATAAAGTTCTATTTCTTCCAGCAACCGTTCTAGCTTTTCTCTTTCAGTTTTAGCAGGGTGAGAAGTCTTCACCTTTTTGTATATCTGATCATTCACTTCCTCTAATTCAATCTCATCCACACTTCGTTTCACCCCTCTTGCATTAACCTCGTGCTTTCTGGTGCGCTTGCGGTATTTACAGCATAAGAAAATGGAAAGTATAATAAGACCTATAATACCAATAGGCATCAGAATTTTGAATAATAAGCTTTTACCTATGCTAGCAAGCCAATGACCTACATTTGAGAGACCATCTACCAGTCTCTTCCAGGCACTATCAACCTCGAGTGGTTTGAGTTCCTTTGCCAAATTAGTAATGTTTTTCACATATCTTTTGATCTGTACACTTTTGTCCGGAATATAAGTGCAACAATGTTGCGCCTTCAACATCCGGCAGACTCCGCCCTCTTTCGCTAATAAGGTGTCAAGAGCAAGTCGATTTTGTAAAACCATTGATCTGATCGCAACCATTTCAGTATTGACCAGCAGAAATCCATGAGCTGTTTCAGTAGACAGCACATCTACTATAGTAGACAATTTGCAAATTCTGTGAGTGTTCAGAACCACTCCCACTCCAGGTATCAGTGCACTGAAAATACTACCCATAATTTCACCTATACTTTCTCTTTTACTACGCACTAAGCCATTAGTATCTTCATTGCTTCCAGCTTTCCCATTCACATGGTATATTTTCGGGAAGACAATGCCAAAGTAGCAGCTTCCATACCAGTGATCCGGCAATTTGAAATAAGCCTTGTCCCCACAAATATAATAAATTCCAGGAAACACAGGCTCTGACCCATTTTTGAAACCCCAACCTCCAATTACCTTGTAATTATGTTCGCATTCACTGGAACCAATGAAAACATTATTATAATAGCTAGTCTTCTCGCGGTGAAGACATAGCTTGCCTTTCTTTTCAAAATCCAGCAACAGAGCAGGACCCGCTCCACCAGATGAGGTGCCTTCCATGTTTTCTGCCCATTTTGGCTTTTTCTGACTTTCGTCATTAGCCTTCTTCTGAATTTTAATTCTCCTTTTCTCTGCCATGTTCAGGAACATCTTTTCCTGCTCACGCAAAGAACAAGTCAAGTTATCTCTGTGTGCGTCTGCTATGTCAATGTTCCCTATAGTCAGAAAGTAGTCTCCCATATATCTTATGGTGTCAGTTTTGGTATGTACAGGATTCAAGTTCCCACGTATAGGTAGTTCAGAAAAGATCACGTCATTGTTAGAGTAATAATACTGTAACGGTCCCCTTTTGTAAAATAAACTAGCTAAAATGCTACAGGAAATTCCATAAGTTAATGGCAGATGATGGTATGTCACGCCTTCAGCCACCGAAGTAGGTAGCTTCATGCAGACATAGCAATCCTCAATTTCCATAGTCTCTACATAGTGTATTAACAAGTTTGCGAAAACATTTAAATGTGTCCTGTTCTTCATGCCATGATAATGTAGTCCTTTCTCATCTGATGCTTCTAAGTCTCGTTTAGTTTGTCTCAATGCTCTCTCATGTCTTTCTACACTCTGTGTTGTCAGCTCCTCACTGTCAGTATTTACAACTTCAGTAGGGACAATGTTAGTATCTTTACTTACAGCAAAGGGAATGAAAATTGTTAATCCTATCCAGATAACTATCAGTACTACTATACTACATATACACACCTTGCAACACGTCTTAAAACGGCTGCAACTAGGTCTACCATTCACTGTTGAATCAGACATTTTTGCTCAGAAGGAGTCTCTTGAACCCCTCTTTGTTGCTTTACACAATTAGCTTACTTTGTGCAAATTCACGGTGGCTCGTCTTCCTCTTCAGCTGAGTACTCTGGGACAGGTTCTCCGTCACTCACGTCAGTTATATCAAGATCTTCAAGCTCCTCCAAAACCAGTGTCCATTCAGGAGACTTGTACTTTTTGTTTTGTCTTTTTATTCGCTCACTCCTTCTTTTGGAAGAGTCTTCTTCCTGCTCTGCTATTCGAGCACTTCTTCTTGCTTCTGCACGTTTTTCTTCCACTGTCTTTATTCTTAGTCTTAGTCTTTTTACAAACCTAGGCTCAAGGTTGTTTCTTTTCTTTATTCTCTTAGTTGGTACTTGGACTTCACTTTCTTTTCTTCTTCTCTTGTTCTCTTTATCTTGTGGTAATTCTTCTCCACTTTCTTCTCCTACTTCCCTTATCTGACTAGTTCCAGGGCTAGCATCAAATTCTTCTGCCTGGTTGCTAATCTGGCCTTGTTCAGGAATATTTTGTTTTTGGCTTTCAATTGTCTCTGTTTCTGTTTCTGTTTCCTGAACCCGTTTTTCTAACTCTATCTGATCCTGTTCAAGCACTTCGATCTCTTGATTTTCTTCTGCTCGAACTATTACTCTATGTCTCGTCTGTCCCTTATCCACATCAGGAGTTAATGGAGGAGTATCGAACACTTGCTCTGTATCCTGCACTTGTTCAATATCAGGTACTTGTTCAGTCTCAGGTACCTGTTCAGTATCGGGTACTTGTTCAGTCTTATTCACTGGATCTGTATCAATCACGTGCTCTGTCCCTGTCTGACCTTCTCCTTCCTCAGTTTTGATTTGGATCTCAAGTGGCTGAGGTTCTTCGCCTGTGCCTTGCTTTTCCTGACTAGTCCACTCTCTACCTTCACTAAGTCGTTCTCTTGTTCTGATAGGATCTTCGGTCAGATCAATCATCGGTATCCATTCTTCTGGCCATATGCTTGGCAGCTCGTCTTCAGCTACTCCTGGCTCAGTTTCCTGGACTTCTTCAGCAGGCTGGTTTCTTGGCAGTTCGCAGTCAACTACTCCTGGGCCAACGTCTGCTGTTCCTGCAACCTGACTGGTGCTGGGCTGCTCGTTGTCAGTTGCTACTGGTCTGGCTTCTTCAGGGTCCTCTGCTGGTTGCCCTGGTTCTTCAAATCCTTTGTCTGGCAATACCTTCTGGGTGTGTCCGGCGTGGATCCACTGGGGAACACCTGCGACTTTCACTGCAGTTGTTGTCACCAGGATTACTTGGCGCTTCTTTCCCCACCTGGGTGCCAGACAGCTTGATCGAGTGTGCTTCTTTATTTTGACCCAGTCTCCTGGAACCAAGTTGTGGAGAGGAGTCGTTGCATTAAGGATGCCGTCGTCTCCAATCTGGCGAGAGATAGAACGCACTTGGTCACCCAATCTTCTGCAGTATTCAAGCACCAAATCATCAGTAATACTCAACAGTTTGCTTCCTGGCACCCATGCTTGTCTCATCACTCTTCCCATAATGATTTCATGGGGACTTAGGCCTGTCTTGCGGTCTGGAACACTTCTTAGTCCCATCAGGACCAGGGGCAGGGCCTTCACCCAGTTCATGCCAGTAGCATCTGTCAGCTTTGCTAGTCTGTTTTTGATAGTTCCATTTACTTGTTCCACTATTCCAGAAGCCTCTGGGTGGTATGCACAATGGAGTTTCTGCCTTATTCCAAAGGCCTTACACAATTCAGCCATTATTTCATTGTGGAAATGTCCACCTTGGTCTGATTCAATAATGTATGGTATTCCGAACCTAGGTATCAGCTCCTTTAGTAAACACTTTGCTACTGTCAGTGCGTCACTCTTGGGAGTAGGGTAAGCTTCTACCCATTTTGAAAATACACAAACAATGACAAGGACATATCGTTTCCCTTCACAACGGGGCATGGTGATGAAATCAACCTGTATTTTTATAAAGGGACCCCCTGACCTCCCAATCTTGCTCAGTTCAACCATGGTCCTCTTGCCTGGGTTCATCTGTTGACATGACAGGCACCTCTGGCAGAGGGACTCTGCTACCTTCCTGAACTTCTTGCTGTACCAAGTCTGTTGAAATACCAGAATCATGGCATCCCTACCAATGTGTGATCCTTCATGTATTAATCTTGCCATTGTGCCAAGCAAGTGTCGGGGTAACACAGGCATACCAGTTGGACCTATGATGACACCATCCACACGTCTCGGTCTACATCCATCCTCTTTCCATTTCTCTCTTTCTTGCCAAGGAGCCGACTCCTGCCACTCTCTCACCTCATCCCATGTAGGCACTTCCTCAAACACCTGAAGCTGGCAGCTGGTTCCTGGCCCCCCTCGTTTTGGATTTATAATATATCGATCTTTGGCACACCATTGAGCCACTCGATCAGCATAATCGTTTCCCAGTGATACTCTGTCCATGCTCCTTTGATGAGCAGCACATTTTACCACTGCCAGTTCTTTGGGCAACTGGATGGCCTCTAAAAGGTCATGAACAACCTTTGCATTCCGAATGGGAGTACCTGAGGAAGTCATGAATTCCCTCTGCATCCATAATTGGCCAAAGTCATGCACAACGCCATAACAGTACTGACTGTCAGTATACACTGTTATGCGTAAGTCCTTCCCAATTTTGCAAGCCATTATCATGGCTATCAATTCGGCTACTTGTGCAGACTTGATGTTATATAGATAACCTGCTTGTTCAATCTTTTCGAAAGACACTACTGCATAAGCAGCACTCAAGCCTCCTAATTCATGTCTTAGACAGGAACCATCCACAAATAGTTCTTTATCATGCTCCGGCAATGGTACTTCTTTTATGTCTGGGCGTGGCTTGGTACTGAACTCTGTCAGATCAATACAATCATGTTCATCATCATCCCTACCTTCCATTTCTGAAGGGTCAGGAAGTAAGGTGGCAGGGTTCAGAATACCGCACCTAACAATGTTTACATTTGCTGCGCCCACAAGAATCCTCTCGTATTTAGTCAGCCGACTAGGGGTGAGATACTGTGTTTTAGTTCTGGTCAATAGAATTACCACTCCATGTGAAACATAAACAGTCACAGGATGTCCCATGACAATGGACTCACTCTGTTCTAAACTTGCACAGGTAGCAGCTACTGCTTTTAGACAACCTGGTAACCCAGCAGCTACTGGGTCCAGTGTGGCAGAGAAATAGGCCACAGGCCTCCTGGTTGTGCCATGTTCTTGAGTCAGGACTGACAATGCGCAATTATCGCGAGTGTCACAGAAAAGGGCAAACTCTTTTGAATAATCTGGCATTCCCAATGCAGGGGCTGTACACAGACAGTTTTTCAATCTGGTGAAAGCCATTAGACTTTCATCGTCCCACTGCACAACATCTGGCATTCCTCTCGTGGTCATTTTTATCAAGGGCCTGGCTAAGGCTGCAAATCCCAGAATCCACTGCCTGCAGTACCCTAATACACCCAGGAACATTCTGACTTCCTTTTGAGTACGGGGCAACTGCATCTTTTGAATTATTCTCACTCTTTCTGAAGTGACTTTTCTGACACCCTTTTCTATCTGGTGTCCCAGATATTTCACTGATTTCGCACAGAACTGTAGTTTGTCAGGGGACACTTTATGCCCTTTCTCACACAGGTGATTTAGGAGGGCAATGGTGTCAACTACACAGTCCCTGTGACTTTTAGACGCCAATAGAAGGTCGTCTATGTACTGCACTAATACAGAGTTCCCAGGTAATGTCAAAGTCTCTAGACATTTCTTCAAGATCTGATTAAAGATAGAGGGACTCTCTGTATACCCTTGAGGGACCCTGTTCCAACAATACACGTGACCCTCGAAGGCAAATGAGAAAAGAAATTTGCTGTCGGGGTGCAGGGGTATCGAAAAGAATGCATGACACAAATCAATCACAGTGAACCACTCAGCATCCCAAGGAATCTGGTACAGAATTACTGCAGGGTTCGGGACAATAGGGCAGCAAGGAACTACAATCTTGTTAACCTTTCTCAGGTCCTGCACTACCCTATACTTGCCACTAGGCTTTTTGATGCCCATAATCGGGGAGTTGCATGGGCTGCTCATCACTTCCTGTATGATGTCTCCTTCTAATAATTTTTGTATTTCCAGAGTGACACCTGCTTTCACTTCAGCATTCATTCGGTAGGGCCTAGTGTTAGGATATACTGCATTGTCCTTGATGGCTATTTGTATGGGGTCCACATCTTTCATCAAACCCACATCTTTTCCAGTGAAATCCCACACTTCTGGCTTTACGGCTTCCTGTAGTTCTTGGGGCAAGTCCTGCAGGGTCAATCTTTTAAGTTCTGAGTCAGGTCTAAGCAACAATAATTTATAAATGCCGTCTTCATCTGGGGTCTGTATTTCGACACCCTTTGGTGTGCAAAAGATGGTACAGTTCATTTTGCACAGCAAATCACGTCCCAGTAAATTCACTGGACTGGTGTCACAGACGACAAATCTATGCATCTGTTTAAAATTTCCAATTGAAATCTCCATTGGTTCGGTAACAGGAGTACTAATCAATTGATTAGATACACCTACTACTTGGATGTTTTCTCCCGAGAGGGGCAGGTTTGGAACGTCCACTGTTCTTACAGTAGAACGGGTAGCGCCAGTGTCCAACAGAAAGGTGACATCATTTCCGTCAACCTTTCCTTCAATATATGGTCCAGACTGGTCTACCGGCAAGGAAGCGCCAAGTACGCACTCCTCGTCCTCCCCTCTCAGGCCCCGTCAGTCCTTTTCATTACAAAGGAAGGTATCATTCAGCAGATACTGCGAAGTTGCTGTATTTCTGTTCTCCCCGCTTTCCCAAACCTCTATCTCTTCATTTTCTGCCTGTCTTCCCCTGTATACCTGTTTGGGTGCTCGAGGCACCTGAACTGTTTTTACCTGGGGTTGAGTCTTTCTTGGTCTTTCTTTCTGCGTCTGTGGAATTAAATCAGGAGTTGTCTCATTAACATCGACTAGTTGGGGACACTCGTTTCGCCAGTGTCCAATTTCGCCGCACTGATGGCAGGGAAATTTTTTCATAGCCTCTTCCCTGCTAAATTTGGGCCGGGGCTTTCCTCCACCCCCTCCCCCAGGACTTTTGTTCTCAGCATTTTTAACCATGTTACTCAATTGTTTTTCCTGTTGTTCTGCGAGCTTCACCTGAGCCCACATAACCTTCTCCTTAAGGGCCTTTTTCTTTTCTGCCATCTCGTCCTCGCAGTACTTAGCATACCGCAGGACCTCATCCATTTTTTTAGTATGCCAACAGATTTTATTGTCTTTTATCCACTGACAAATTTCAGGTCTTAAACCATTTACAAACCTGTAAATAAAGTGTGTCATATCCTTCAGGTCGATGTTGTCAATACCACTGTATGTTTTAAATACCTGCAATAACCTCTCATAGAAGGAGTGCACTGTCTCGTCCCTTTCCTGTGTTGTTCTATCTATTTTTGTCCAATCAGTTTCCTTGGCGGGCACCTTTTCTTTCAAGTGCTGAATTACCTGCTCATATTTTCGCATGACTTCCTTTGATGGCTCCCCTGTGTCCTTGTCTCTGGGATACTCTTCACTGGGCCAATTTATGTTTATTTTACACTGGGTCCATAAATCTACTGGAACCACAATGTCGAAAAACCCATCCAGGTCTTTCCACAGACATTTCTGTACCTTCACGAACCTCTCCACCTGCCGGTACCAGTCAACTGGTTTCTCTCTTAATTTTGGAAAATCGTTCGTGAAGGACACAATATCCTGTCTAGACCAGGGGACATGCACATATTTCCCTCCTGGAACTTCGCGCATGGGGCATAACTGCTCAGGTTTTTCTACCTCTCTTAAAGCAAACTCGGGAGTCACTTGTCGGGAGCGAACCTCTTCCCTCTTTTTCGCCCACCTGCTTCTCCATTTTTCCACATCTCCCCATTTCTGCAGTACCCCCATTAATTCTTTAATCTGTAGCTTCTTTCCTGCCACATTCAGATGTTCTATATCCTTGTCTGAGAAGTCTGCTCTGTATGGTTTCTGTAAGGGCTTGGATTTTGAGATATCTACCCCCATACTCATTGCTGTTTCGGTCAGTTTTTCATGGAGCACTCTGGTGTTCCTTGTAAAGCTTTTACATATGAACGACAATTCTTCCTCAGAGTAGGTATTCAATCGATTCAACCCCACATTTCCTGCCATTAATTCTTCTATTTCAACCCTCAGCTTGTAGAGGTCTAAAGGCTTTGTTTGCGGAGTCTGCTTTTCTAATTCACGACTCCAACTCTCAATTTCATCCGGAGTTACCAGAGAGACATTCCTAGTACCTGTTGCTGTCTCTAATTTAATTTCCTTTGCATTAAAAGGGTTATACCTCAGCTGTGTTCCCTTTGCAGTCTGTTTGTTTGGCAATTCCAAGAATGCAACTTCAGACTCGCACTCACTGGACTGATCATCTATGATGATTGGTTCCTGTCTCGGGGTTGCTATGACTGGGGTCATGACTGGAGTAATCTGATTTCCCTGACCATTTCCGTATAACGGGACCACCGGTCCAATAGTTACTGGAATAGTCAATGCCTCAGGACTGGTATTTATCTGAGAAATTTTCTGAATTATTTCTGTTCTTTGTCTAGCTAGAGCCTCTTGCTCCTTTTCCACTAGTACCCTTCTTAGAGTTGTGTCATGTAATATCTGTGGGGTCAATGGAGGAGTAAAACTCGGGGCAGTAGGCGGAGGAGTAAAACTCGGGGCAGTAGGATGCGTTTCACTTGGTCCTCCACCATAATTTGGCTTCGGGAATAAAGTTCCAGTATTAAAGGACCTGCGCTCTTCCCCATATGGAGGTTGAACAAAAGGCAGTCCTGAATTCGATGGTTTCTCTTCGCTTTCATACAAGGGTCTGGGGAAAAAAGTTTTTGTACGTGAATATTTTTCTTCCTGACTTGCGGGCACTTTGGGATATATATCCCTTGTTTCCGCCAGTTCGGGTTTCTCAGGATAGGGTAATACTTGACCACCCCCTCCCAGTCCCAGGGACCTGTCTTCTTCCTTTTGGAAGGGGCGTCGGGGAACATCTCCTACACTGGAAGGTCGGGTTCCCTCATTGTAAGGTGGCGGACTTCTGGTACAGATGTCATCTATTAGTTCATCATCTGAATCCCCTAGGGCCCCCCAATGCTTACATTTTTCAGTACTTTTCCCCCCCGCTGCAGGGTTATGACATGCCGGCATCATGGGAAACAGACCCTCAACAATCATGCTCTGCCTCCACTGTTTCATCCTTTTATCCCTGGACTCCTGTTTCAGCCTGGGGTACCACTTGGTCAAACCCTTGTCCATTCGGGGTCTTTCTCTTTCAAAAGCCTCAATCTCCCATTCCTCTAATGCTTCATACTGCGTTAGTCTCGGTCTGGGATGCAGTTCATTCATTCGGGTTCTTAAATTAAATAAGATCCTACCATTGAAAGTACCATCTAACGGAAAAGCCAATACTCCGTCATCTTTTGTGTACTTCACCCAATTCTCCAGCCACACACAGGTATTGTACCCTCGGTCAAACATCATGAATGAGGCAGGAGTATTGGGTGCTGGGACAAGAACACCTTCCCTAGATTTAATGGGTTTGTCCGTTTTAAAATAATTTTTCACCTTATTTACAAGGGACATTTTTCTCTTGGTTCCGTACATAATATCGTATCTGTTAGCCTTCCACTGATCCCTTTCAAACCCTAGATGCCTTGGATCAGGTCGCGTCTCTGTAGTCCGCGAGTGCCACATACGACTTCTGCGCTAACTTTGTTTACAAACTACCTCCAATCAGAATGCGCTTCAGAAAATTCGTGCAACCAATGGGTGCGCGACACAAAATAAGCTCTGCCAATGGGTGCGCGGCCCCTTCGTGAGACAGTTCCCATGCTCCGGCGCTCACCCCTCCTTTACAATTTCAGCTCCGCTACCCGCCCGCTGTTTCTACCAATCCCAGCGCGGCACAGAGTGACGTCAGAGGCGCTTCTCGACTGACTCCCTCCCTTCACAAGGTAACGGAAACTTTCTTACTTTTAAAGTGCTCAGTGCTTGGTTATTTTACAACAAATACACATTCGCCACAGTGCTCAAGTGTCTAGACAGAGATAGAATTCTATTACTGCAAGTAAACTACTTCCATTTACTTTTCACTTGCTGCGGGCAGATCTCTTCCGCCTACCCTTCACTCTAGCATCGGTGAACCTGTTATTCCCCTAAACTCATCCACTTCTTTCCGGGATATGTTCCGAGTTTAAGGTTTCTCAGCGGACCCCTCTGCTTTCACGCTAGCTCCGAGGAACCTGCTACTCTTCCGATGTGACCCTTACTAGGTTACGCCACTATGGGAATTTTGCCAATGAACCCCGTTACTGTCATTTATTCACACATGTATTCAGAAAACCCTAGTTAGTGCTTCCCGGTTATCCTAACCTGCACCTAACTTTCCTCGAACCTGTGACCTCAGGACAATGGATTCTATTCACCACTTGCCCTTTCAATTCCCCGGGGAGTTCGGACAACACTTAACAAGTCGATTTACAAATGCATTGATTAGTACATATAACAATATAAGAACAAGAATAATGACAATACAGTAATTCATAAATTTCAGCAGCGTATTCACAAGAGAGTGATCAGTTCCCTCAGAACAGCCGCTCTTGTAGCAGCATTAATATAATAGCAGCTTCCGACTTAACTAGCCTAACTAGTCCCTGCCTTACTCTCAACTAGTCCCTAACCATCCTCTGATCTACCAGAAAAACTGATAGAGCGCGCGAGGCCACCCGACCAATAGTTTTCGCCGTTTCCGGCTTCAGGGCCCATATACTTTTCAAATCACCATATACATCGATCAGGTGACTTCACGAGCTCTACCAATTTGGTGTGTGTGTGTTCCCTGCTACCAATTCTCAGTGCACCCGACTTACCATCCACCGATGCAGGTGCCTAATGACCACAATGAATCAGGGAGCTAGCTGTAAAGGAAAGGCAACAAAATACAAACCCAACCAATAATATTCAAATACTGTGTAAATGACCACGGACAACTGGAAGTTTTAAAATGTTTATCTAAAGTTCAGTATTTTCTTGCATGAGATACAGTAAAATAAGGCAATCAATAACCAAGATAATGTAAATCACATATGCATAAAGAAATAATGGCAGAGTAATCATCAAGGTACTAATAAAATGTAACGAGAAAAGATACTTATGCAAGTCAGTATTATCTAAACAGTGATAGACTAAGTGTGTGTGTTTATAGAAGAACCTATAATGAATAACACGCTTCACTTAAGGTGAAAGGGCCTTTGAACAACCTAGGCAACGAAGTTCTAGACCATATCAGGAAATGACACACTGCTATGCAAAATATAATTTCTAACAAATGAGAAGACATAGAAATAACTTTGCAAAATTTTAAATGACTTTCAATAGTTGCGGAAAGGCATGGAAAATATCACATGTGCAATGTTGAACTTTATTGAAGCAAAAGTTAGAAATTCAGAAGGTGCAAGAATTTCAAGAGATTTCGGAGCAGTATTTACCTAGAAAGGTGTGGAAACCAAACCCTGGCCACGGGTCAGTTAAAGTCAGGAAACCCTCAAGGAAGGATACCCCTCAAAGGACAGCAGGTGCAGAATGGACACCCAGGACAGGACAGGATACCCTCGGAATAAGAGTCAGGACAGGACCTCAGGACAGGACAGCAAACCCTCAGGACAGGACCCTCTTCAGGACAGGACCGGAACCCACAGTTAGGGAGCAACGCCTGCGCTCCACCCGCTCTGCAGATATAGATCAAGACCCCGATTGGGTCAGCGAACTCCCAGCTAAGTGCCTTGCCAGCACTTTAAGGTTCAGTAAAACCTTAGTCTATGGTCAAATTCGGACAGAGTGCTCCGCAGCTCTCTGTATTTTCAGTCACCTATTGAGTGCGTTGGGTCAGTGACAGGTCAGCTAAACCAGACAAGTCGGACGGTTCACTAGGTGAACCCAGGGTAGATATACAGTTTTGGGACAGTGTACCACCCCCCAATGTTGCAAAGTGTCAGAATCCCTCAATTTCGATTGGTCCTAAGGTAGGATTTGGGTAACACACCAATCACAATATACGATTTGAAGCCTTCATTTACATATTTTGGGACCGCCTAGCATGTTTGGGTTCCCATGAGCTAACAGTAGCACATCAATACATTGTAACATATAAGAAGCCACATTCGCTGTTCTCGCAGGGCAGAGGTGACTTTCTCAGGAGCATCTCGCCCATCACTGCCAGCTGGCTATGTTCCATCAGCCAAGGTCCCTCGTGCTGCCGAATGTCGCACAGGCGCAGAAGGGACCTCCAATATGGCTCTCCTCTCACTCAGACCCCCATTGCCCGCGGTACATGAAAAGTAAGCGAAAACAAATTAATACATAATAATGTCATTATGAAAACACATCGCAGGGTTTGTACTTTTAACTCATCATCAAGAAATAAACTTATGCAATTTAAATGTTAGCTACATTTAGACGAAATACAAGAGCAGTGGCACGAGCAGTACCACATGATAAGCACAGCTATGAATTACGCATGCGCATAACTTTCCCTCCACTTCTGCAGACGCGTCAGGACACGTGAGTGTGGCTGACGCATGCGCAGTAACTAAAATACAAGCGGCGGCCATTTTTAGAGGACATGGATTAATTTCATTAGAAATACACATAGGCAAGCGTCTCAAACTTTACTCAAACTTAATATAAATGTTAGTAAAACATACACGGGTTACCTTATTACACATAAATGAGGTTCTTGATTTCGGCAAGCCGCAAAATATGCGAAGCTTTGCTTCATCAAGGGTGCATGCTGCTCTAAAATGTAGTGCTGAGTGACAGTTTTGACCGTCGTGTAATTAAAAAAAGTATGGGGGAATTTCAAGTAATTATGCAAAAACAAATTATGCACATTTCATCTTTCATGACACGCAGAATATATACTGCACTTTCAACAACAACCCAGACGTGTCTCTTTCAGACACACTTCGGCACAGACACATATGCACATCAGAAGCGTCCATGGTTTTAAAACTTTATGATCCATTTCTGACACTCCAGAAAAGCTTCTGTCCTCAAATAACTATTAAAGCTGTTGTACCGTTGACATGCGGTTTTTCGTTACACATGATGATGTGAACAAAAGTGCATATTTTTGCAGTGATGAGTAAAAGGTGGTACGCAGTAAGTACACAGAAGTAGATGAGGGTGTGAAGTAGCATTAATAAACAAGCATTAGCAATACATTAGGGTCTGGAATTTATCAGAGTTTGAGCTATTGGCATTGTAAATGACAGCGCCTTTTATTTGTGTTGTTATTAAAACAGATAAATTAAAGGCATTGTCATTCCTACCTTGGTCCGCGCCTCTGGAATGAACTTCTTGTTTCTCTCAGAGAGTGCCCAGAACATGTGAAATTCAGGAAATTGTTAAAGACCCACTTGCTCTGTACCTATTAAGTACATCAGTATCCTCAATCTCCACTTATAGTCTCGCTTAGCGCAGAGATACTCCTTCGGGAGTCGATTCTAGCTCTATACAAACGAATAAATAAATAAATAAATTAATTAATTAACTATGCCAATAGCTTAAACTCTCGCAAATGCGCGACCTATTGCAATGTAAATGCATGCTATACATTTTTTTTAAACTGTTAGTAGAGAGAGTGTCCTGCATGCATTAGCATGCAGGACAAAGCTATTTGAGAAATTGTGCTTGGAGGCTATATTTAAAGCCTACCGAGCAATATCACACGTAACATGGGGTGTCGCCATGGGAGGTTACAAAATGAGACAAGGTGGTTGTAAGGAGGGACTACTAAGCCTTTTGACTAATGATCAGCCACTGTTTACAGTGGACAATGACACAAGTCAATGAAAAATGTGGGCGGAGAGTCAACGCAACTTCAAGTCCCTACCTCAATACAGCATGCCTCTCAGAGCAGCTCATGAGCTGCCCATGCTCGACCTAAAAAACATGTTGATAAGTGCTACCCCACTTGCCCCACCCACACTGCTACTAATCCCCAAGGCGGTATGGGATTTCCAAGCTGATGATAATAACACTGAGTAGTAAGGTGAATCAAGAATTGTGCCTTCTGAAGGAAGGAACCCTGCTACCTTGAGTCACAGTAATCTTAGAGGACGGCTCAAAAAGAAAACATTCACTGCTGAGTTGTGTGGTAACCATTCAAATGCCAGCAAGACCAACTCAGCCGTCTATTCATCCAAGGCAGGTAAATTAGATGGATTACTCTGATATAAACAGTGCTTAAAATCAGCTGACATGTGGTATGAACCACTATATAAAAACAAGTTATTAGTAGTTGCAGCACTATTAACATTAACATTTTCTGAAACTGACCTTGTGAAATCACCTGGTTTTCCAACTTCCCCAGACATTCTTGAGGGGCTGGGTGCACATTCAGCTTCACTTATTACTCTAGGAGCTAAACCCAACCAACCCCCCTCCCAAAATAAAAAATAAACTGACGATCAAAGCTATCAAAGATGCCAGCAAACCTCCTGAGTGCCAACATTTGGAATTCAAATAACAGCAAGATTGGCTGAAATGCAGCTGGTAAGTGATTGGAGAACTTAATAGGTTGACCTCCACGCTCTTCCGAAATCAGCATTCTGGCATCCAAGTCAGGAGTAAAGAGATGTCTTTTTTTAACAGTGATTGAGAGAGACTCCAAGCTATGACCTATCCAGACCCATAAAGCTTCCAAAATATAGCAGAACTTAATGTAACTGTAATGCCTCTCACCTGTAACCTGTTGGAGGACTTTTCTACAAGCTTATGGCCTTATCTTATCAGGACTAGTTTTGATCCATCAAGGTGATGTAACTTTTTTATTAAAACAGAAATCTGTGTCAAACCGTTTTCCAAATGTTGAATGTTCTTAATGGTGAAATTGAGTAAATCAATCCAGCATTCAGAGATATATTCAGTGGTCTACCAGGTCGCCAAAGTTTTTAGTATTCTTTGCCATTATAATTGCATCAAATATTTTCTATTGTGTTTTAAATTTTACTCTGTAGTAATTGTTCTCGAATGTAGTCAAATTTGTACATGTATAGGTGAGATTATATGTCATCTGTTGGTGTGGGTTAGACTATCAAGCTGCGGAATATTTCTTTTTATAATTTTGTTTTCAAAATAATATGACTATGCACTATTGTGCACCATTTTGAAAAGTGAAAGAAAAAGAGTGTTTTTATGAAGAATACTTATAGCTGAGTGTTGTGCGAGACTTGTGAGATGAATAAACGATTATCCGTTGAGTTGCTAGATGGTTCTGAAAGAGAGCCTTGAGCTTTATGTATTGTCTTCCAGGGATACATTTGAAGTCATGCAACTCGAGATGATTTATAACGAGGTGCTTTGGTAAGAAGAGAGACCAAGAGTAGGAGTAAAGAGAGGATTTGGCCTGCTTAGACTCCAAGCGATGCATGGAAAGGGGCAGCTTCTAAAAGAAATGGCCACTCACTCATCTCAAATGTTGGCCATCTTCTCCCAGCATGGCTTTCCTAAGTGGTACAAGAGAGCACAGAGAACCCCAGCAAATTTCCAAGACTTGAATCAATGGTCTTTTACTGGGTCCACAAAAATAACTGCACAGACAGTGAGCAGGATCTAGGTTCTTCCTTATAACTGACCTCCTTCCCCGTCAGAAAAGTACTGTTTCAGTCATTCTTTTTAGAAGCAAAGAAGCAAAGCATGTATCATTGTAAAAAAAAAACCTAATAAAAAATTGCAAATAAAAGTCAAACAAAATCCCACATGGTATTTGTTGAACTAAGTATTTCCCCCTCACCTTTCAAACTTGCATGCCTTTCTAATAAAAACGAACTGTTGGTAAGAAAAAAAACAACAACATGTTTTGCGTGTTTTAATTGCATGCATTTTATGCAGAGTTTTGGCCTGGAAGTTGGAACACAGCTTCTTATGCATTCTCACCTAATCTTGAAGACTTAAGTACATTGGGTTGACTATTGTAGTCAGAATACTCCGCCAATGGATCTGAATTGATTGACTGCCTGCTTAAAGCAAATGGCCTGCTGATATTTTCTGGATCAGCGCCAAGACTTCTGAATATGTCTGCCCTGTCCTCCTTCCCAGAGCAGGGTTACACAGACTGCGCACAGGGATGTTCTTCCCAGAACAAGCTGCAGGTTTGTATTTGGCATTCCCATGTTTTTCAGCTGGGTCTACCTTCTCCTTTGACATCGCTTTTGATGGCGGTTTCTGTACACTTTTGACAACATGCTTTGCTGGAAGCACATATTACTGTCTATCCAGTTGGTTGCAGAAGCTTGTGATCATGTAGTGGAAGCAATATATTCCATTTTAATCCTGCGAGAACAGAAAATCATTTTGAAGAATTTTGCCATGCTCTATTATCCATATTACGTTTTTACACAGTTGATGCCCCTGGAAGTTCATAGCCTGAGAAGGGTTTTGTGAATACACATCCCTAAAAGAATGGTTTAACTGTGCTTTGCCAATCCAAATGTAAAATTGATGGAACACTGGCAGTGATTTAATATATGCATTTGCAATGCAATAGGTCTTGCATTTGTAAGATTTTGATCTATTGGCATTGTAAATGACAATGCCTTTTATTTATGGGTTTAAAAAACCTGAAATGATAAAAGTCATTGTCATTTACAATACCAATAGGTCAAAGTTTTGAAAATGCAAGACCTATTGCATTACAGAGAGCGCCGTGTCCCACTTCAGGGGCACCGCACTCTGTTTCAGCTTTTGTTTTTTACTTTACATTTTAATGCCACGTTCAGCATTAAAGTTTAAAGGGAAAAAAAAGTTGAAACAGAGCATGGTGTCACTGAAGTGGGTGCCGCACTCAGCATTAAAGTAAAACAAAAAACTGAAACAGAGCGTGGTGTCCATGAAGCAGGCACAGCGCTCAACATTAAAGTAAAAAAACAAACAAAAAAAACGGAAATACAACACAGTGTCCCTGAAGTGGGCCCCACACTTAGCATTAAAGTGAACAATACAGCATGTGCTGTCCAGGCTCGACCAAAAAAAAACTGAAACAGAGCGCAGTGTCCCTAAAATAGGCGCTGCGCTCAGCTTTAAAAACTGAAATATAAAGCACAGTGTCCCTGAAGTGGGTGCCATGCTCAGCATAAAACACAATAAGCGGCCATCATTGTCCTGTGAGTGCTGTGTACGGGGTGGGGTGAGGTGCGGTGGGAAAGCCAGTTTTAAAGTGAAAGCACGTATAGCGCCCCATACAAGAAGCGGCCACCATTAGCCCTTGAGTACTGCGTGGGTGCGCTGCAAATATAAGAAACAGCCAGCCATTGTCCCCATTATTCATTAAACAAAATGGTGCTCACCGACTTAAAAAGCAGACCGTGTAGTACGACAAATAAAAGGTCCAGTCGTTATAGGAGGTTACAAATGCAGACAAGGCGGCACCAAGGAGGGACTAACAAGCCTATTCACAAATGAAAAGCAATGATTTTGAAAGGACAGTAAAGGGAGCCAAATAACAAAAATGGGCGGGGGAATGGGCGCGGCTTGTATACCATAACTCATTTCAGCATGCCTCCCAGCAGCACATGCACTGCCCAGCCTCAACCTAAAATACAGAGAGCACAGGCTCTCATTTCTCTCACAGTGTTTCTCAAAGGCAGGAAAAGAGGGTAAACAGATGCTGCTTGTTCATTTTGAAAACTAACTGAGCAAGACCACAGACTCTGCCAGACGCGGTCCGTGCAGGGAACAGCAGTGAGGCGGTGGGGCCATGTAAGTGGGTATTTCGAGGGATGATGCAGAGGGAAAATTAATTATTTATTTAATTTTCCCTCTGCATCGTCACTCGAAATCCCCTGTTACCCGGCCCCGCCACTGTCACCTGCACTGACTGCGGCTGGACTCTGCTCTCTTCATTACGCCCTAAATATTAAATATACCATTTCCCAGTAGCCCCAAATAGTCCCTGTCCCCACTCATTCAGAGACCAGACAGAAGTACCAGAAATGCTGGCATGTTGAATGATTCAGTATAGGGATTAACAGGAGATAGGATGTGGTAATCTCAATTATATCGTATTAAATAATCCACTGCTCTCTCCACCTGCCATTACTGCAGTACTTTGTGGTATAGAAAACATTGCCCGATCACGACGGCCTCCTTAGAAACTGGTTGCCCAATCCAATCATGGAGAGATGTTAGCAATCTGTGTCCTAATTAAACCAGAACTCCATTGTTATAATAGAAAGAGTGGCAGGATGGATACGTAGCTGATTTGTCACATTCAAATAGTTGGCTTCAAAAAAGATCATGGCTTGAATGGGCCTTTGGGTGCATGTTCGAGTGCCTCTGAAGTACTCGGCTTTCTTTCAAATGCCCTTGGGGTTTCAGAAAGCCAGCAGAACGACATTAAAAGGGTCTGCCACAGCAAGCATCTGTCATACTACTTCGCATTCCTCCAGTTCAATATGATGTTTTATTTGTCCACAAAAAGAAATCACTATGCCAGGCTTTCACCAATGTGTGCTGCATGTCATGCTTTGCAGCAAGCACTCTGTTTGAATTTGCTTTGTGATATCTTAAACAGAGTAAGTAAACGTCACCAAAACGTATAGAACTGCTACAGTAAGAACATCAATGTAAACATTAATGATTTACCATATTGATCCATTTCTGAGTTACCTCTCTGATTTTCGAAAACCTCAAATTTCAAGATTTGATTATTACTGAACTCACTGAAGCTATTATTCACATGTGTAAAGGTTTAAGCAGCACAACTGCTATTGGCTTTCATTTAAAACACAAAGGCTACTTCTGTATGAATGTACATGATTTACATAAGGGTGTAGTGTCAAGATGTGTGCCTTAACCTACCGCCACTGAGCCCTTAATAAAAGTAAAAAACAGACTCTGGCAGAAAAGCACGAAAAATCTCGAAACACGTTTCGGTCGAACCGAATGTTTAAGTTTGCCTTTAGGCATCGGGGCGCCTTCAAGGAGGGAGAAGCTGTTTAAAGCAGAATTAAATCATGTTACACCGATTACAGAGTAGTGACATCAAGTTCTTCAATTTGTCAGATGTTGACTGGAGCACCGCGTTTTATTTAGCACTACATTTTGTTGCAATAATGCCCGTGCAGGCCCGGACTGGCCGTTGTGGGCACCGGGCAATCCCCCGGTGGGCCGCATGGGTGGGGGCCAGTTTTGGGCCCCTGGGGGCCGTTTTTGTTACAGGGCTGTTTTTGCAGCTTGGCAAAGAGCGCGGTCGCACCCCCAACCCCCCTCTGAGGGCCGGTCGAGCACTTTGCTAGGGCCGGTTTTGCTTCCAAGTACGGCCCTGTGCCCGTGACCTTCATCATGGAGCTCACCCTCACTATAAGTAACTTAGTGTAAGAGGAGTGATCTAATTGGACAATTAGGACAAATTAGGACACATTTACCCTAAATGAAAGGAGAAGAACTCCTGGAATATACGTATTGCCAATGCTTGTTTCAACTCAAGTGCAGTAAGTGATTCAGCACAGACCGTAAAAATCAAAAGGGGAGCCAGCTTTTCAAAGATGGGAGGTTGTTTTAAAAAATATGCCTTTATAGAAGGATAAGAGCCACGTACAAAATATCCAAGGCCTGTTAGAATCGTCAAAACTGTGTGCTGAATAAGTAAACAAACAGAAAGCAAGGGTATTTTTGATATTGAAGAAAGGTGTTCGAGTCACTACAGAAAAAAAATACAAGAAATGGTAGCATATGTTGGACAGCAAAATAATATGTAAAAAAACAAGAGTTCCAGGTAGGGTGATTGGGACAGAAAGACACAAACTTTGACTACAAATACCAAGAACCATGTATCAATGAGACAGTCGTTTTAAATTGAATACTTGGCGACTGGAAGCTTGTGGCACCACTATTTTAGTGACCCAATGGCTGAGTTAGGAGTAGATTTCTTAGCAAAATATTCTCATCAAGTTGTCCGTAACGGCACAACACAGATTCCCAACTGGAATTTGTCTTTTGTCAGTCAAGACCTGTCAGTCAGAACCCAGAGGGTGGAGTCATGGTGACTTGATTGAGGTTCGAATTTGTTTAAAAAAATGATAGTCTGACAGATTCAAGGGGTTATTTAGTGACGAGTCAATATAATGCAGTCCTTTTAAATGACATCCGAGACAGAAGACAGAGACAGAAGCCTGAGAACGTGATGCAGTGTATAGTTTGCGTAGTGGTAAATAAAAACTGCTGTATGTGGTGTATGTTATAAAAGCAAATGCCCCCCCCCGCTCTGGATTTGTTTCACCAGTTCTTGGTGAAATTCCATACCGTATCCCTAACCTAATATCCTATTGGTAGTGTATCCTCAATCACGTTCCCCTGACTTGTGTACTTATTTATCGCCCCCCTCAGTCCGCCCCCCAATTTCTTACCTCTATTGAGGACCTACTGGCCACCTTAGCAGTGAACAATTCGGCAGTCCTGGTTCTCGGGGACTTAAACTATTGGCCGAACGACCCTGCTGAGGATGCGAGATCTAAGGAGTTCACGGCCCTGCTTATTAGCCTCAACTTCCTTCCCCAGCTTGCTACGCCTACCCATATCCAAGGTCATCAACTTGACCAAATTTGGACCCTTAATATCCCTCACTAGTCAAAAAATGACCCAGTCCTCAAGGCAACACAGAAATAAGTGGGGCTGTAAACAGTTCTAGATCGTCCAAAGAGCACTCTAATTATATCTCTATTTATAGAGATTATAACACTGTTTCAGTCTATTGCCAACGTTAAAAATAAGCCCATCTCTGATAAACAGAAAACCGTCCAACACAGTACAGACATTCACTAGAAGGACAACATTTAGAAAAAAGTGTGAATAGCTAGATGACACCTCACGGGCGCACCACCAATGGGGCCCCTGGTTGGTACTCACCAGGTCGGCCCTGTTCTCATCATCGGTGTCAAATAGCTTAACGAAAACGTGTCCAAAACCCAAAGTAAAGAAAGTAACAGTGAATGGTGCAGTGTACAAACAACATATATGTGACACGGACTAACAACGTTCAACATATAACACACACAAAACTGCGCAACAAGATACTACTCTTACTTTATTTATATCTTCTTGTTGCATTGCAGTTTAACATGTAATATAAAAGGGTGAGTTATGAATACTACCTATCGCCTCATACTCAGCCCACAGCCGACATGTTTCATTGCCTTAGGTATTATATCAGGCAATTTCTTCAGGGCCAACGTATATTTACGATGTCACTGCCAGCGATACTGTGCTTTTAAAATGCTAGATAAGTCCTTTACTTTCATACCGTTACCGCTCTGGCTCTGTGCAAAATCATAGACCCCCTTCCGATCGGTAAGTAGGGTCCCGCCTCCCTTCTTTAAGTGCTCGTGGAGGTACTGCAAACGGCGTTTCCTCAACACCGGAGCAGTACCTCCACGAGCACTTAAAGAAGGGAGGCGGTGTCGGCTGTGGGCTGAGTATGAGGCGATAGGTAGTATTCATAACTCACCCTTTTATATTACATGTTAAACTGCAATGCAACAAGAAGATATAAATAAAGTAAGAGTAGTATCTTGTTGCGCAGTTTTGTGTGTGTTATATGTTGAACGTTGTTAGTCCGTGTCACATATATGTTGTTTGTACACTGCACCATTCACTGTTACTTTCTTTACTTTGGGTTTTGGACACGTTTTCGTTAAGCTATTTGACACCGATGATGAGAACAGGGCCGACCTGGTGAGTACCAACCAGGGGCCCCATTGGTGGTGCGCCCGTGAGGTGTCATCTAGCTATTCACACTTTTTTCTAAATGTTGTCCTTCTAGTGAATGTCTGTACTGTGTTGGACGGTTTTCTGTTTATCAGAGATGGGCTTATTTTTAACGTTGGCAATAGACTGAAACAGTGTTATAATCTCTATAAATAGAGATATAATTAGAGTGCTCTTTGGACGATCTAGAACTGTTTACAGCCCCACTTATTTCTGTGTTGCCTTGAGGACTGGGTCATTTTTTGACTAGTGTTGGATTGAGTGGAGGGCGATCCAGTCCTCTCTGCCCCTCTTGACTCCTAGTATTTGAATACCCTTAATATCCCTACCAACTCCCCCACCATCTCGCCTTGTCCCTGGTCAGATCACTCCCTTATTTCTTTTGCACTGGACCTTGGACGGCCGCCCAAACCTCCCCTGCCCAAAAACACAAGGACGGCCGCCCAAACCTCCCCTGCCCAAAAACACCTGGGCTAGAAAGTGGGACAAGGCCGACCTCCCCGCCTTTTGCTCTTCCCTCGCTGCATCCAGCCCTGAGCTTAGTGATCTATCCCTCCCTACTCAGCTCACAGCCATCAACAACTGGTTGCTAAAGGCATGCAACAGCATTGTTCCCCTTAAAAGAGTGATCATTAAACGCGCCCACACTGCCAACAGATGGTTCACTCCCTTCCTTAGGGACAAGAAGCTAGCGGCGCGCAGAGCAGAACGAGCGTGGCGACGCACCTATTGCCCCCTCCTTAAAGCAAATTATTGCCTGGTACTTAATGAATACAAAAGGGACATACTAAAAGCAAAAACTGAGTATTTCTCTGGCAGAATCCTGGCAGCGTAACATCAATCCAAGGAAATATTCGCTACAGTACACGAGCTCGCTGCTTCTGACAGGGTGATTTCTAAAATCCCCCCGTCTCAAGCACTCTGTAACTCCCTTAACTCCTTCTTTATTGAGAAGGTAGCTCTCATTAAGGCCAACATTCCTCCTTCACTCCCGACATCGACCACTGTTCACCCGCTCCCTTCTGCTCCACTCCTCACCCAGCTTCCCCCCCTGACACGAGAAACCCTCCTCCCCTTACCGTAAAATCAGGTTCACCTCAGGACATCGGCCCAGCATTTGCCCTGAAAGAGATCTTTTCTAACTGCTACTCCCCTCCACTCATATTAATCAATCACTCCCTCAAAACTGGCATTGTCCCTAACGCCCACAAATCAGCAGTTATTATTCCGATCCTGAAAAAGGCAGGTGCCGATCCATCCCTGCCGGCTAACTACCGTCCCATTTCCCTTCTCCCTTACCTGGCGAAGGTCTCAGAGGCTCATGTTACCGGGACTCTGAGCTCTTTTGTGGAGTCCACTGGCCGCCTTTCCTCTCGCCAGGCGGGCTTTCGCCCGCTGCACTCAACCGAGAAGGTGGTAGTTTCGGTGATGGACAAATTGAGGGAGGGCATTGACATCTGCCTCCCCCAGGCCCTGGTCCTGTTAGACCTGTCCGCCGCGTTCGACACGGTGGACCATGATATTCTGTTGACCCGTGTCGAGGCGGCGGGCATTGGGGGTACGGCCCATGCCTGGCTCCGGTCCTTTTTAAAGGACAGGGAGCAGGCTGTCCATCTGGCCGACTTTGCTGCCCCTCCTCGGAGAGTGACCTGCGGCGTCCCCCAGGGTTCCTCCCTGTCTCCCCTGTTATTTAATTTATACATCTCACCCCTCATTTTTTCTTTGCAGCAGATGGATGTCTCGGTGTTCAATTACGCCGACGACCTCCAACTTATTTTCAACCTCTCCCACTCCCCCACTCCTGCCCAGAATTTCCAGAGGGTTATGCTTTTCATCCAAGATTGGATGAACTGCAACCACCTCAAACTGAACCCCGACAAAACCAAACTGGTTTTGACTGGGGGTGGTCGCAGTCCTTGGTCCTCTTCCTTCTGGCCCCACACACTTGGCCCCCCTCCCCTTCCGGTTCCTGAGGTCAAAACCCTGGGCATCTTTATCAACTCCCAGCTTTCCCTTCACACGCAGGTTAACTCAGTGGTGTCTTCCTGTTTCTTTTCCCTCCGCACCATTCGCAAGGTTTCCCGTTTTTTTTCTGTTCCCGCCCTCAAGCTCATTCTCATGGCCATGGTGCTATCGCGCCTTGACTATGGGAATGTGGTCTATAATGGTGCCCCAGACTACCTGATCCGCCGGCTTCAACTGATACAAAATCAGGCTGCCCACCTGATTTATGGTCTCCCCAAATCTCACCATGCCACCCCTCTGTTGCAGTCTTTGCACTGGTTACCGGTGAAGGAGAGGGCTCTTTTCAAGCTGGGCTGCATCACTTATCAGGCTAGGTCGGGGACTGCCCCCGCTTTCCTTTGTGAAGCTATTTCATCTTATCTTCCGACCAGAGAACTCCGCTCCGCTCACCAGGCTCTCTTGTCAGTCCCCCGCTTCAGGAAGCAGAAGTCCGGGGGGGCAAGATTTGCGGTTCTAGCTCCATCTTTTTGGAACTCGCTCCCTCTTGCCCTCAGAGCTTCAACCTCCTATCTGGAATTCCGTAAACACCTTAAGACCTTCCTGTTTTCCAGATCGTTAGCAGTCTAGCCTCCCTCTCTGCCTCTATTGGTTCACCGCTATCTAGCGCCATGAAACCGTCCCGGTATAAGTGCGCTCAATAAATATTTTAAAATTCAAATTCAAATTCAAATCAAAAAGATGCCAGATGGTTGTGTTCTGCCTTACATTGTTCCTGATTCTAGGACCTTGGACTCCCAGGGATTTGTCTCTGTTTTGTTCACTTGATCGAACGGATTGAGAATCCCTGGCTGGCATGTCACTTCTTATGCTTGAGCAGAAGTTTACTCTAAACCATTCACTTCACGTGTTACCAGTGGTATCCTTGTGGTCGCTTTTGACCATGTTCCTACTCAAGGGTAGCCCGGTTTCCCAACCTCGCAGTGCATTTTGGGTGAATCTCACAGAGACTATTTTTCCTTAGTTCCAGCATCTAATCACCAAGGCACACTAATATTTAGTAGAAGTAATTTCTCCAAGGAGTGAACAAGAAATAGGCATTGATGTCCTCCTAATTTCTCTACCTTTTCAGACAGGCTAAATATTAAGTTGCCATAAAGATTGAGTAAATGCAGAACCATTTAATCACCCATCCATGCATCCATCTCTTTCCATCTATTTTTAGGTCATGTTAAGACTTCTGCAAAAATAAATTGTGTATGTGCCATGGGTCTGCAGAAGAACACGGTTACTTATACAAATACAGAAAGTGACAGCAGATAGGCACTACTCACCCCATCTGGTTTGCCGTTTAATGACACACATGCCCTACCTAGCTTCACCTTTTCCTTCTCAGTTCGCTTTTCTCTATCTCTCTTCATGCATTATGCAGACCCTTCTTTTAAATCAATTTAACTTAAAGATTGCATCTGCTCTGCCTCTTTCATAGAGGGACTCAATCTTCACATTTGCAACCTGAGTATTATTGTTCTGGCGTTTCATTATACACTAACATTTTTGCATAAGGCATGCAATGACATGGAATAAGAAATAATTAAACACTCAAGAAAACGACTCTGATTTCCCAAGCAGACCCCTGCAGTGTAGGGGGGGGGCAAAAGTTCAGGGGCATGAACCCAAGACCCCCATCACCTTTTGGAAGGGCCCCCCACCATTTTCTGTAAAACCACTGGTCAGCAGAGTGCTCAAACTATGATCAAATAGAACATATTTGGGACTTTTTGAACAAATTTAAAAATTATGGTTGGAAACCATTTATTTTTGTAGCACAGCTGATGCGCTCCATTGCAGGGCCCGATAAAAGTTTAGGCTCATGAATAGCACAGTATAGTATTACTTCCTTGGAATCATTGCACGGTAGGATTCCAGTCATATTTTATTTTTGCAGCACTTTAATCTTTCAACTATTGACTAAAAAGCATACACATGAATACTTTGATCAGAATACACATATGCGAATGTATGAAGCACAATCCATGGTTCAAAGCAGTGGTGTGCTGCATTAAAGGAGGGAACTGCAGGCGACAATTGTGCCAAACGTGTCAGAGCGAGGAAGGAAATTTAGGGAAAGTTGCAGAGGATGGGGAGTGGTAATATATCAATGAAACTGGACATCAACAAGAGGGGTAAGAGAAGAAAATTGTGGATTATGACAACGCTGACACCATCAACAGTCATTTGTATAAATGGGTGCATTACACTGACTTTACCATAAAAAGTAAAATAATAAATAAATAAATTACAGTATACGATATTTCCCTAAAATAGTTTTTAAAAAACTGAAAACATTAATGCAGAAACTATATGAGCATTCCATGTTTTTTTACCATGATTGTGGTCCCAAACCTGTGGTCTGATACTGACTCTCTACAGGGAATCATTGCCCACTTGCACAGTGGAAGCTGTCCCGACGGGACAACTTTCCGTTTCTGAATGTGTGCCTGTAGCATGTGAGGTAACAGATGATGTTCCAGGCAACTAGTACATGGTCTACCTGGTGTCACCCATTTGCAACTTTTATTTTGGAAAAAAGGGCCTGTGGCTGCTTTCAAACATATTGACAGTCAGTGAACAGGAATGCAGTTTCAAAGGTCTGCTGTCCCTCAAAGAACTTCATTCCTGCATTCACTGATATTGACAGGGATTTGCTAAAAAGAACTCCTGTCTTTCATATCTTAACAAGAAAATACTTTTCGCAATTGAGCATTTTACAGTACAACTGATCAGTACATCCGTCGCAGCACAAACGGAATATTGGATCACAAAGCAGTCAGTGTGCAAAAAAAAGCCCATCTCTTTTGCCTTGCCACCGTAGTACATTTCGCTAAAGGTTATCTTTCTTAAATTGCAGGATGAACTCCACAATTCCCCTTCTTCTCATCCAATAAATGCTAATATGAAAGAAACACTGACAAGCTTCATTATCTGCGTGTATATGTTCCATTTATCACAGGGGATTAGTACCAGTTGTGTATGTGGTGGTTGTATGATGGAACCACGCATGTGATTACTTCGCTTGCCTTAACAACATGGTCTTTATCACAACCACATTTTTACCATGCATGCCTTTACCATGCATGTTATGTTATTCTAAAGGATGTTTTATAGCACACGTACACCACATGGGTTTCATGGCGCTTTTAGAAGAGGTGAACTGCAGCTCATCATAAGATCAATCATTCATAGGCCTGAGAGAACAGCTAAGTTTTCAATTGTCTCCTAAAGTAAGAGTAACATGGAGACAATCTAATGTTGAGAGGGAGTGCATTATAAAAAGCAGGATCCACCAGTTCTTTTCCGCTTGAAAGACGGCATGGTTAACAGGGACAGGATGGGAGTACCGAAGAGCCGTACAGGGAGATACCTCTGGATAAGGTTGGAAATAAATTCAGGGCATGTGCCATGGAGTGATTTAAATATCAGGCATCCAACCATAAATGCGAAGCATTGGATTACTGGAAGCCAGCACAGATCCTCATGAGGGGAGTGACGTGGTGCAATCTTGGCTGGGGATAAACTGTCTTGCTGCCTGATTTTGTATTAGTTGCCTTTACAATTAATTTTGTTATAAAGGCATGATTGGTAAAGGTAAATGAGTGGTGAAGGTTACACCCCAAACCCCCGCCCTGCACCCTAAAACCCACCCCCTACCCCTTAAGACTACCCCAACCCAGCTCTAAAAACACCCCAACCCCCGCCCGAGCCCTGCAAGCTGCCCCAACCCTAAAAACTACCCCAACCCCAGCCCTAAAAGCATCCAAGCCCCCCACCCTGAGCCCTTAAACTGGCCTCCAGCCCTCAAAACTAACTCTACCCCTGTCCTAAGCCCTAAAACCAAACCTCAGCCCTAAAAACTACCCCAGCTCCAACCCTGCCCAAAAAACAACTCACCAAGCCACGGGCAGGAAGGAAGGAAGAAGGAAGGCAGGATAGGAAGTCTCCAACACCCTCCATCCCCCGTCCATTTGCTCCAAGTCTAGAGCGTTGACTCCATTTACCTCAGTTATGCCTTTACCGACTTTACAATGGAAATTCTTGTAAAGGCTTGTGTGGTAAAGGGATATGTGTGGTAAAGACATTTGCATGGTAAAGGCAAGCATGGTAAAGCTTGTGTTCTTACATCACGCATGATTCTGACCACGTTGTTAATGCCGTTTACCGTATGTGGTTCTTCACACACATAAAATAAATATGTGATGTCCCTTTTAAATCAATATGTTTGTGTTTTAGTCAACATAGCTGTGTTACTGGTTTGTGGGTTTCATTTGTTTTTAATGAGCATCTTTCTACTGCCCACCACCTGGCTCCCTCCTCATCTCAAGGAATTAATCCTCTATATGATTCTTATATTGATCAGATGAGATCATACGAGATCAGGATGACAGGCATATATTTTCTATTCCCAACGTTATATCCATTTACTGATGCATTTATTAAATATTCATGTTCTGTGACATTGCTTATAAAACTCTTCCTGCCACTTTTAAGTATTTGAAAAATATATTTTAGTAATCTGAGAAAAGACCAGTGGAAGTGTTTCTGCTTCAGACTGACTTATAAAATATTAATTAATGCTATTGGTTTCAGCACACCAGCACATGGTTCCCACCACGTATAAGGGTTCCTGGTTGTTATTTACATTGTGGCCGCATTTGTGTGTCCAAAGGGGAAGCATTCTGCTATTCAGTGCCCTACATGTTACCCTATTTGTGAGAGTTTGTAAGCATGTAAAGGCCATGAACAGATACTCAGCAAGAAGTGCTTTTGGCAAGATTAAATAATATTTTCTAATGTTATTGGAGTTTACTGTATGTAGGTGTGCCCATAAAATTAGGAAACGATGCCCAGATACAATATATGAATGCCTTTCTGATTTACCGATTTTCCATACTTGAAAAGTATTTTTTTGCTTCTGTGGTAAATGTAAGTCCCTAGCAGTTGCAATATTTTTGCCAAACAGAGCTGTCCAGCTAGCCAAATATTTCTGCATACTGTGTTGGTTAGGAATTCTTACCCAAAAAAAAAGAATTTGTGTCCCAAAGGAGAACATGGAGTAGACCCGCTAGTTTATAATGATTTAATGAGGTTACATTTTCGCTATAAATGATCACTTCACTTGCAGCATTTCTTGAAATCCCGCTAAAGGGCATTTAAATCATGCATTTTACCATTGCCAGACTCGCCTTTTCTACTTAGAGACTCCATTAAGAATACAAGCCCGTGTCCACTCCCTATTCAGAAAAAGCTCCTTTCTCTATATAGATGGATTTTTTATCACGAGCTGCCTGCTATGAAGGTTTTTATTTTCTTTCGCCCCATGTACATAGCATCATATTTGATGTCTGTGTCATGCATCACTACACGTGAGCGTGCACATGATCAAAGTACAGTCCCTTCTGCATCATTTATGCAGTAGGTTTCCATGGAGGTTATGTAGGCATCTCTTGTCTCCTACCGGGATGAGAGCACATCTGCCCTTTCTGTATTCCCAATGAGTGAGCAGGATTGGTCCTCAGATATTCAGGGAAAAACATCGAAATTGTGTACAACGTACTAGTCTCTGGTGAAAACTAGTACCTGTGGGAACTGCGAAGGGGCTGATTATCTTTCAGCATATGTCAGCATAAGTCTTGTTGTAATATAATTGGTTACAACACCTTCAAACCCATAGGAGTCTTATAAATAAGGACCATTTTCTCCTAGAATAATTGCAAATAGGTTTTGTTATAGATGTCCGCACTTACTTGTCACCATAATTCGCACAATTCACTGGAACGCCGAACTGCTTGGATTTGTCAGTTAACGTGTCATATTTTATAAGGGTCGTTTCATGTAAAATTTCAGACTAGAGGTCCGTTAATAATTACACTCTTTAGAAAACAAACACTGAACTCCCTGAAATGGTTCATTTTCTGCATCCTGTATTGCAATCGATTTCTTGTTTTCCATATGAATTAAAACATATGCTAAGGCCAGAAGACGTTTTGTATTTTTTAATATTTTTTTCAAAATCACCTACATTTTGCATCCTTGTTTTTAAATGCCCCAACTACCTCCCTGAATAAGATGCATCTAAAACAAGCATTATTAGTGTTGGTGAATTAAATCGCAGCATGTCAGCAAGCACTTACACGGTGCGGCTCACAGCAATCGTGTGTTCTTCACTCATATTGGCAGGTGGAAACAGATCACCTGGCGGCAAGGGTCATGCTATCAACTTCTGTTTTATGTCGTATAATCATCCTTGTACTTTCCCTTTTTATTGTTTTAGTTTTATTCAATTAAGTTGAGCAATTTATGTACTCTGGTGTTGTATATGTATGACATTTATAGTATTTACATTAACGCATCTTCTCTTCCAAGTGACATTATTACCCATTAATAATGTTTATACTTTGTCCCCTTTTTCATATATGCAGTCTTATTGTGTCCTTGTTGTGTTTTTAAAATGTAATTATGATTATTTTAAAATACAAAAGTAGCAAAAAAAGTTATATCTTAAATTCAATGCCCCACTTAAAAACATGAGCTCAGCGTGCCTGAAATTGTCAATTACAGCACACAAACATGTTTTCTAGGTATCCAGACCCTCTAGGCAGCTTATTAATTAAATAGCAGACACGCAACCCAAAGTGGTCATGGCTACAGATAGTACATCTCATTATTGTGTAGACAGTTCACAAAATAAGCTGTGCACAACGAACAATATATATTAGTCCTTATTTTGGGTGTAAACTTCACCTTCACCTATGTGGTTTATTGACAAAAAAGTACTTACTGTGGCAAATTAAACTTGTCCCTTCCAGCCTGTAAGAAAGAAACACTTGTAAGTGAATGGTATTCACAGGAAAAAGCTAATTTACTCCTGTTTTCCTAACCCTTCATGTGGTATTTAGGTTAACGAAAGATAATCCTTATAACCTTTGGTTTGTTTTTTTCTTTTCTGTTTTGAAATGACATAGCTCCAGTTCCCTCGCACTCCTGATGAAAACTTCAGTTAGTGATGCAATTCTTCAAGCACGTTATTCTAGCAGTTAACATGTATCTTTCATGTGAAACTTAATGAATCTATTAGGACTTGGGTAGAAGCTCTGCCGCCATAAAGGTCTGACAACTTACAACCACTCCACCAGCCTCGTGTCGTTGCCTCCATCACTATTTAGCCTCAATTGTCGATTTGTCAGGGCTAAAGTGGCCGAATGGCAGCTAGTAACAACCATCAGCATAGTGGGGCAGGCCCTGCCATGCTCATTGCAAGGAATTGACTGATGACTCCACAAGGCAGCCAAGTAGAATGTGTAATAGTGAACACCCAGACATTTGGGAAACCCTGTGATTCTCATTGCATGGCGTCTAGAGGCGGCTCCTCCACTAAGGCGGAGGAGCGTCAACCCACTGATTTCAAAGCAGTGCAAGAAAGGAAAAATCAAATGATAATAACGTAATTTTATTATCATTTAATATTGTCGCTCTGCAACAGCTTTGCATGACAGGGCGGGGCTACTCTGCTCGCAAGGGAGGAGTGGTAGCACCCTCCTAAGTGTGGAATAACTGTTTGGCTTGCCCTCTCGGGCCAACCAAACAGTGATTGTGCGCTTTGCATGTTTTCCATGCAGGCTGAATTACAAACTGCGTGGAGAACATGCCTATGCTCCCAGTCTCTTGCTGAGTGCCAAATCACGGCGCTCAGACCAATCACAATGCTGCATTGCAGCATTATGATTGGTCAGGGGAGCCTAGGTGCTTATCAATCACAACGCTGCATTGCAGCATTGTGATTAGTCAGGGGAGCCTGGCTGCCTGCTTCCTGTTCCAAGGAGAGACGACGGTGAGACGCGGCGGTAAGGTATGTTTTAATTTTTTTTAATAATCTGAGCTCCATCCCCTCGTAACTATGCACAGAGCAGACAATCTTAACTTAGGGCAATGTATTCAGTACCAAAATGGTAATAAAGTCAAAATGCAAAACAATAAAAATCACAAACTACATTAGGAACATAGAGTAAAGTTCAAAAAGCAAAATGACACCCAAATGACAATAATCCAGCAAGGGAACCAGAGATATGAATTTTTTAAATTTTAAGCTGAAATAGCACCAAACAGTACAAAGCACCAATGATAGTCAATGGTAATAGTAGATAGGCTCCTAATCACAATTTAAGGCTGACTGTGATGAATCGCGGGTTGAATACAACAAACAGGTTTCTCCTGGTGAAATGTTTTACCTTGTGACTTATGGGCACATGCATCATTGTAGGATTTTGCACTTCCTAAATTGCGAAAATTAAGGAATTGCAATTTATGAATTGCAAAATCCTATGCATCAAGAAATCCTAAAAGTTTTTAGGATTTCTTAATTTTCGGAAATTGGGATTCCTTAATTGTGAATCGCATTTAAGGAATGGTATTACATTGCACCTGCAATTTGTTGATGCATTGCAAGGGTGCAGAGGGGGGTCCAAAGGACCCCCCTCTGCACCCCTGAAATGTATTTTAAAGTGCATGTTTCACACACACATGTCCTAAGGACATGTGTGTCTGTAACATGAAAGTTTAAAAAATGCATTTTTTTGCTTTTTTAAAGATTTTCGCAAATTTACACGAGTGTCAACCTTGTGTTAATTTGCACTTCCTATTTCAAAATTCGCAATTTTTTCAAAATTGATGCATTGCATTTAAGGAATCGCACAAATGCGAATCCTTAAATGCATTCGCATTTTTAAGAAATGCAAAAAATAGCGAATTTTGAAACTCTGTTTCATGCATCCCAAAAACGTATTTAGGAAGCGCAAACGGCCGAATTTACCGATTCGCACCGTTTGCACTTCCTAAATAGGTTGATGCATGTGCCCGTTAGTCCTTTTCATTCCAGTCTACCACAGGAGCACAATTCTAAAGGCTCCCGGGACCTAAGGAGAGGAATTTAGAGACTTACAGCGTGCTGGGCAGAAGACAACATCAGGTTCTCGTTCAGGTCCAGTTGCCAATGGTCAGCTGGGTAGTTGAAGGAAAGGCCTCTTGATCCTTAGTGTCCACTTCTTTGTCCTGGGTGCAAGAGAGAACTGGTTCAGTTCTTAAGGCCTCCTCTCAAGTCACAGACAGCAGATCCAGTCCCCTTCTGCTCTCGTTTTTCAGGTCTAGTAGTGATCTGAAGTGGGCTTCCGGAGGTGCCAAATTTATTCCTGGCATAAGCTAGTGGGTGAAAACAACTATTGGGCATTCCCTTATCAATAGATTAAAAATTCCCTGGACCAGCCCTAACCACTTTGGGCATTTTCAAGATAGGGAAAGTCTTTGGCCACACTAAACGTGGGCTCTGAGGGCTGGTGGTTCAGGGGAGCTATCTCTTTCCTTTCAGGTCAGTCAATTGTTCCCTTTTGCATGGAGACATTTCACACCTTTTTAACACCTCTTCAAATGCTAATCAGTGATTGGAGGAAATTTGAGACCAATACAAATTAGCCTCCAGAAACCTCAGTCAGGGAAAAGGTAATTTTCCAAAAGTTACTTTTCTCTAATCGTTTTGAAAAGTCCAACTTCAACATCGATTTGGAGTTTTAATAACTAGTAAAAACAGTGGTTTAATTAGTGCCATCTCACCTATTCGCTGTACAATCCTTTAATCTTTTCCTCGTCCTACTCTCACCTGTCATTTCCTGTACATTGAGGTAATGCTACTTCCTCAGTGTGTACCCAATATGTTCAGGACAACAGCAATATTCATCCTCCTCAAAAAGCTCATGGCCGATCCTGCCACACCATTTATTTTCATTCTTATAGACTTCATTGCAGTCTTTGAAACAGTTTATTTTCACACGTTGCTTTATACCCTATGCTTACTGGGCACCTTTTTGACTGCTCTAGTCTGATTAACTTCATACATCTATACCACTTCGATCGCTTCCCTTCTTTATCCTAATCATCCTCCAACATCTCCTGGGCCCCCTGACAGTGGAAGTCTATCAGGGCTCAGTCCATGACCCCTACTTTCTCACTCTACAACAATGCATTGTAATAAAAGCAATCTATGCCTTTTGATTCTCCTACCACCAATATGCACCCAAGAAGCATACCTTCTTCCCAGTATCTTCAAATTCCGATCCAAGATTATTGCCTGCCTCTTATCAATTTTGAATTGGATGGCTTCTTTAGCCCTCATGCTAACCTCAGTGAAAACTGAAATAATGTATTTCTCTTCATGTGCTTGATCCACAATCCTGCCTCTCCTCAAATCATTTCTACCCAACATCATGATTCCTTCTCCCTCAGCAAGAAGCTCTTGGGTATATTTCAACACCAGGGAGGGTACAAGATCTTCAGGACCTGGCCAAAAATCCTTTGCCACTCAGCCAAGACCGAGATTAACTCAATTGTGTTGAATTATCCCAAATTCTCTGGATAGAGGACTGATACCCTCTGGAGCTAGGCATGGGCTACACAAATTATCCACAATACACAAAGCCTACATTAAAACAGCCACCTCACTAGCGCAGCAAATACTCTTTTAGCCTTCTTGGAAAAAGTCATGAACTAAACAAATCACAACCTCCACAACTTGCCATTCTACATCACTCAGCTACCAACATGCAGGCTTGCTCAATATCCCACGCACAGCATGCTGCAGAAAGTCCCCACACTTCTCTACAAGGCAATTCACAACCTGCTTACGTTTGCAACTGCTTAATGCCTGTGTTCCTATGCAAGTGTTTCATCTTCATATTAGACTTCTTTTCTGCATATAAATCACGAAGTGCTTCATCCCATTTCCAAGTAATTCGTGTCCCCCTACATTGCATCACCATTGCAACACACTACCTGTGGGGCACAGAGCGATGATCTCCCTACAACTATTGAAGAAAAAACATTACAGATCAACATAAGGCCCTGAAGGTCTACACAAAACACTGATCTAACCCTCCTGACCTCCTACAATACTTTAATAGCACAACCTTTGACCCATACTGTACCAAACATGTTTTTATAACCTCTAGCCACTAAATAGTAACATATCACCTTGATTTACATTGTGTAGTATTCCTTGTCGGCATTCATTGGAGAGCACAGAAACATAAATTAAACTACAAAGTACCCCATTATTGTTTTACCACTGTTGTAATTTATTCTGAGGTGCATGCGAAGTGTAAAATCAAAATGGCATCACATCCTGGCATCAGAAATAAAAAATCATTTTTTATGTTATTCTAATAATTAAATTAGTATTATGTTGTGACACTGCCTACAAAATATGTTTTAATGCATCAAATACTTAGGGAATTTGTGTTTATTTATGTGTAAATTTAATATGGTGGAGCATGTCGCATGTTGACAGTTTTGGAGCACTAGAAAAAGTCCAAAGTCAGGATTAAAACACGAAGAACATACCAACCGAGTGTGTTATAATCCAGCCTAGTGCATAGATTACATCCTTGTCTAACAATCTTATTTACTTCACTTATTATGAGTTATTAGTTGAATGACCTTCACTTTATGGACCTTCTACCTCACTTAAGTCATTTGGAGGTTCATTGATGAATTAAGATAAGATTAGATATAAAATAAAATAGATTTATAAAGCGCTCTATTGTCGCGGTGTCTTGGCGCTAAGAAGTGTGAGGGGGAGCTGCTCCGTAAGATCCTGCAACTTATAAAGCGCTCGATTGCTGTAGCGTCCTGGCGCTAAGAAGTGTGAGGGGGAATTAGATGTACCAAGGCCAACAGTAGGGGCTTGGTCAGGATTTATTGGAGGTCTGGACTCAGAAGCAAACTAGGACCCTCCTCACTCCTACCTAGAATTTCCATTTGTGTTCCTTTTATGACTAGGAAGGCTTCCTGAATACAATGAAAGATGTTATCTAAACAATTGGCAAAGTTCGCTCATTTGTCAGGGTGCTATTCCAATTAGGTTTGGATTTGAGTGTCACAGGCATATATTTTGAAGTATACATGATGGTCTCTGTGCTGGTTGGTGCATGTTGATATTGAACAAAAGTGAGGAAGAGGGTGATCACAGTGGGGCTCCTGATGACATTTTACATGTTATCAATTCCAAAGACCCAATGTACATTTTGACCATGATATAAAGGAAGGATACGCTGTTCTATTTTTTTTCTCAGAGTTTTATATAGCGCAAACTTGACCCAAGGTACCAGAGTGCTTTACATGAGCACCAGTTGCGTTACAGACGGGCATGTTAATTTTTTGTTAGGCACGGGGAGATTAAGTGATTTGCCCAGAATCACAGGATGTTGAGCGTCCCTGCCGATTCTGGAACCTGGTTCCCTAGCATCGAGATTGACCGCTCTAGCCATAAAGCCACATCCCTTGCCTGAAGTCCCACCCTTCAAGTGTCTTTGATACTCAACAAGGTGGAATCTGTGCCTGCCGGGGGCACCCGAAGCCAATAATTCTATGTTGACCAGGACTTATATATCTGCTCATATTTCTTCATCATTGATCCGATCAATGATATTAATACCTAGTAAGAATAAACTGCAGACTTACATTACTAGACCCACATCATAGCCATATTCATAGGGATGTATGTCATCACAATGCATGCTTTCACTACGCATGCCTTTACAACGCAGGTTTTACAACGCAAGTCGTTACAACGACTTGCGTTGGAGGGCGCTGGATAGTGGAATAGTTTAATTTACTATTCCAACTCCAGTCCCCGTGGATAGTACGGAAGGTTTTGGATAGTAAATTAAACTATTCCCTATCCTACAGCGCCCTCCAGCGCAAGTCGTTGTAATGACTTGCGTTGTAAATCCTGCGTTGTAATGGTAGTGCGTCGTAAAAGTTGCGTTGTGATGGATGTTTCCCGTTCATAGATCTTTATTTATGTGCATAGTGAGGATGGAGGCACATATAAAATGCGTCCTATCCTAAGGATTTTAAATGCTTTAAAAGGCCAACAAGAGTATGCATTCGGCCAAGATAGGCTCATCAAAGCGGGTATTAGATATTTACTTTTTTCCAATAACTGAAAATCTCTTCACAGGTGTCTGTGCTTTTCCTATTTGTGAACTTGTTTTTGTGATGAAATGAGCCCTTAAATAGCTCCGCTTGCATGCCCAATCTGAATTTCAGCACCTTTCCGCATTCGCTGTGCTTATCACCTTGAAGTGATTTTTCCCACTTTCCTGATTCCTTTAATTAGATGTGTAACCGAGCCTTTAGTGGCATCCTTATTTCCTTTGCTCTTAAGTTTATGTTAATTTAAAGATGCAAGATGTAAAAAATAAACACATACAGCACAGAACGGTATACAATAGACGTTTGCGAAGTACCCTGTGGTGATTTAAGATATTCAAGGCTCAAGTCTCTCTTTGCAACGACTGCAAAAAGCTAATATCAACAGAAAAAAATAACATTGTGTTTCCATCGTTCATAACTACTTTGGAGATTGTTTCCCGACTACGTCAAATAAAGACATAAAGTAGAACTATAACACTTACCAAGTTGTTGCAGACACATCACTAAGCAAGTGAAATTCGATTATGCTATGTGCAGAAGCAAATACCATACTATCCATGGATTGAGGTCACTGCACATTAATAATGCTCTGTGCTACTAAGTAGTGTAACTTATCTGTGGTTCTCTCTGCTGACAGACGACATTTCTATGCTAGCAGGACAAAGAAAAGGCTTTAAGTGCATCTATGTCTCAAGCCACAGAAGCCACAATTCTAGAGGAGGACACCGCCAGTCAACCTTCCAACGACTATAGGCATTTTGGCCATACAGTCCCTGTTAACCTGTCTGAGTTATGACTCTTCTTTTGAGTCGGTGAATGCATCCTCAACAAAAGCATTTGTAAAGTGCACATTTACCCTTTGGGGAATCTTGGTGTGGAGTAACAGCTATTTAATTGTTACCTAACGCAGTGGCACTCATTGTATCGACCTTTGTATCATAACAAGCGGAGTAAACCTATGATTTCAATAAAAGTTTTTAAAAAACTATACAATTCCATTTAAAATCTGTGAAGGTATGAGAGTCTCAAATATATGTATTAGAGACATTCAAAGTTAAAAATAGCCTAGATTTGTCATTTTAGATTATTTGAGATTTGTGTAACGAGCTTTGCAAAAATGTTAATGGTTGAAACCTACGACTAATTCAATATAGCTGTTAGCAGGTACCAGATACTGTTGAACAGGTGTCTCCATTGAGTAGCTCCTGAGCTGCTGGTAGCAGTCCAGCCACCCCTTACATAGCTCCTCTATGTACAGTCAGCCTACTAACTTCGATTTTTTTCTTGGTTGAATAAAAAATGCACACCAAAAGTGAAAGCATGTATTCCAGACTAAAAGGTGTGTATTTTCAGAACTCATAAGTTGATGTGTGGAGAAAAATGTTTGGATTTCCACACTGTATTCAAAGGCGATATCTGAACAATAAATCATGCTGCTCGGGGTAGACCTTCGGGCATTGTAGTCTTGGCTATTATGCATTAAGCATTTAGAGGAATTCCAAGTTAGTGAAGTTTTTCTGATTTTACTGCTGGCCACCGTACCTGACACACTGAGGTGTTCCTTACTGATGTGGTCACTACGGCAACACTGACAGAATTTATTAGTAGCTCAGGATGATTTACTTGACAATAAGTAGCTCTTTTTACAGAAAAGGATGCAGACCAAACAATAGAGAATGTATGTAAAAAACACTCAATGGCACATAATCGAACTGAATATCATTAAAATTGGAAATAAAATGTCCTAAATTACATTTTAAGATTTTAGATTATGATGAGCTGAGGTTGTTCCTTTCACTGAACATTCATGGCTAGTTAGCCATTTTGCCTACTAAAGAATATTACTTGTTGCCATAAGGTCTGCTGCACTGACTACTGCTTCCAGAAATGGTTGGCCTGAATCTTAATTGACAGCAACCACTTTGGGGATCCTTATTGTTATAGTTGTGGGACTGTTTCTGTTGCTGGAAACCAAGTCAGTGGAAAATAATTGTTTGTTAGCTGTGGTGCACTAGGCCCTGAGCTATTATGGTAGGAATGATTAATTCAGCAGTTCAATATGGGAAGTGTCAGACTGAGAAAAGATGAGGTGCTCAAAGGCACTTTACAATATTATAGTAGTATGTTTGCTGCTTGAAATATGGAAGTGGCAGGATTGGCCAGTTGTGTTAGTTCTAGCAGAAGTGGTGTGTGTCAGTTAGCCGTATGGATGCATAGAGTGTTGAAAATGTGTAAAGAATTATTAGTGTGAGTAAAAGTAAATTGCCTTGCTTAGTCCAAGACAGCACACTTGCCCAGATCTATTATCTGCATTTGTCCCTTTCTGAAAATCTATTAGTGCTCAAAAGTCCACTGGAGAAATTGTCACTTTGATCCACGGATGGATCGTACACTGTTACTTGCCCATGGAATATTTCACTTAGAACATTTTCTTGTTCTTCAAAACTATTCAATATAAGCTTCCACTGAGGCAATCTGAAGCTGTGAAAATATGTTTTGAAAGTGAGTAGAGATCCACCCCCTCTTGAGGTAACTTTGGTTTAGAAATCTGCCTTCTTCAGCCTCCTATAGCATCTCTATCCCTCCAGAACTTCATGTCAGTACTACTTCCTTAAAGACTCATTTCAAGTCATTCCTAGACCATGGAACAACTTTGGACCACAGCTGAGATTTACTCCAACATAAATGACCTCTGCAGTGTCTTCCATGTTGTAAGGTGATTTTTCTTAGCAGACCAGACTTCCGCAACTTGTCAACCTGATTTGTTCTCAAGCTGCCTGGTCTTTGACCAAAATGACCAATAGAGAAGTGGCTCACCGGTTAGAGGAGGCAGACCCTGATGCAGAGGTCAGAACCGGGACCAGGGTTCAATTCCCGACGCGGCAGGGTCTTGAGCTCATAATGTCCACGGACTCGATAATTCTCGCCTCGTGCCTACTCGAATCGTGGGTTCACACTCTGCAACTCTGGGCAGTAGCTTGCTTAATCTCCACTACGGCCCCACCACGATGGGATGCCTGGTCTTCACCTTGGGGATGCCCAGTAGGGGTAATCTCGCAGGGAAAGACCAGGACAGGTTCCCTTGAGACCTTACGGTGATAAGGCTCTATACAAGAGCGTGTGATTACGATTAGAGAGAGAGTTTGAAGTGTACATTTTATGAAATATTCTTAACCTCCATATACTTTATCAAATCCCTCAAATCAAGTTTCATTTTAGGAATTTTAAACTAAGTACTAATTATTTTATGCACCAGGAGCTTAATGTCAAATCTTTAAATTTAGTGCTATCTATCTTTATCTTGGCCTAAAGTTTTTTGATTGCTGCTCTGTTTTGCATTGAGTGTTGTATCTTGCATCCCTTATATGGCATTATATGTAACTTTCTAGTTTGGTCAAGTTATCAGAAGAAGAGGCAGTATAGACACAACCCGAAGGGCCCAACAGCTAACCTGTTTTGTGCTTTGCTAGAATATGATGTTATTTTAGCTAGGCCGGTGGAATACACTCCCTGTTGCTTTTTTTTGTTCAGTTTTATATAGCGCAAACTAGACCCGAAAGTATCACAGCGCTTTACATGAGCACCAGTTACGTTAATTTTTGTTAAGTACCGGGAGATTAAGTGATTTGCCCGGAATCACAGAGTGTTGAGCGTCCCTGCTGAGATTCAAACCCAGTGCCCCAGCTTTGCACTCAACTGCCCTAGCCGTTAGGTCGCATTCTCTGCCTTTCTTCCTGTAACTTGTGATGTGGATGCCTCATAAAGAATGAGTTTCTGAAGTACTGATAATAAGCGCTAATTTCCTCCTATTTTTTTATTTAGATTGGTCTCTCTGGAGGACTGCCACAGGTTGAGTCAACCTTGAATGATGTACCTTAATTTGTGTTTGATCTTCAGACACCAAGGAGCCTGTTCATTTAGATGTTTGTGTGCTCAACTATCACGTGGACACTTAGAAACCTTTATGTACAATGGCAACTGCATTTCAATCATTAAAGAAAAGTGAATTTGCACTTTTTAATTGATTTTCCTCAAACAGAACATTCTGCCTGAGTAGTAACAGTTTCTTTGTGAGCAAATCTGACTGTGGCTGGTTTGCGGGTGTTCCAGGATCAGTACACTTGCCAACGTTTGGGATCTCTGAAAATCATGCAGACATTTGGTTATTTTGCAGGACACTTTCCCACTATGCAAATGGCTAGAGATATGGGGCCAGATGTATGAACACTTTTTTCCATAGACACAAAATGGGTAAAACCCTTTGATTCATATGGCCCTTACTCCCCTCATCTGCAGGAGTAAGTCAGTATTCGTAGTGGGGAAGGGTGAATGCAGAACACCCACATTAGTGGGAGGGCTGTCCATGAAGACATATACTCTCCTGTGCGACATGTCTGTGTCCTAACATATTGCGCTGGTGAGCACTCGTCAAAATTCGTGACAGCTTCAGATTTCCAGCAGTACAGTAGGAATTCTAGGCGAACTGCAAACATATTAATAATAAGCCAACATGAGTAACTCGCAAACTTTTTGGGGGGAGAAACTTGATGAAAAAGATACAACCAGGCAGGTTCTGATTGGGTCATATCACAGCCAGGGTGTTTTGCTGAGGTACTTTTGAACAAACTACTGTTCTGAGAAAACTATAGGTGTCTAAATAAAATTATTCATTATTAAAATAGAATGTGAGTTTGTCAGATCTGTATTCAACTGAAGCAGAAAATGTCTTCTAAACAACGACTCAGAACCGTGTATAGCCAAAGGCAGTTGTTTAGCCCCTAAATATTCTCGCCCTGTTCTGTGTATATTTAGAATCTTATATAATGTTGTATGGGGTAATATAAATTAAACATCAGTTTATTTCATCATCAAGTGTGTACACCTTGTATCATGAATTATGCACGGCTGAGTTTGGTTTATTATAAGACGCAGCAGCTGTGCAGTGTTCAGGGAACACAATTCAGCAGGAGACAGCACAATGAAAGGCGGTTTAGCTCAGACAGGCATGAAGTGTCCTACACATTCCCAGCTCGCTCCTCTTTTTGTCTTCTCTTTGACAATTTGAAAACATGCATTTAAGAATTTTCCGGTTTCCAAATATAAGCAGGGTGCTTGCAGCATTACTAACGCAATCTGTTCTCTTTTGACTGGAACGTGGCACCAGTTACAATAACAACAGGAACTTTATGTTCTCGATTTTATAACAATACTTTGTTTCACTTACACAAGTAACATTGTACACTTTATTCGTTAGTACAGAAATTCATGGAAAATTATTATAAGCTAAAATCAATGTTCTTTTTTCGAAATAAAAAAATCAAGAAACAATAGTATTCAACTTTCTATGGTCATTCTGTCCAGTGAGCAATAATCTGAAAGTATAATCATTATGTTTATAATTTGCACGGTCCCCCACCCTCAATGACTGATTGTCAATAGACTTTGCTCCTTCCCTATAGATTTACGGTGAAACAATACTGCTTCCTTAGGTTTACCGACCATTTCCCCTTAAAGTATATGTAGCAAAAAAAAGATGTCCTGGGAAATGCCTGAGGTTCGCAATTAAACAGTGTCACATTTTGAGATTGCTATGATTTAGATTTACACGTTAGGGGCGGTAAAGTGTTTGCCCCACATGTCAGTAACATGTGAACAATGAATGCTACTCCGTACTTCAACATAGGATAATAAACTGTCCGTCTTCAGTTGATTTTTTATTACTGTATCATTTTCATAATTAATTGCGTTAATTTGCTTGTACTAATTTATCAATGCAGCGAAAACTCTTAATTTTCAATATCACTGCAATCCTTTTTAATTGCATTATCTGCAGGAAATAACATTTTAAACATTGTGTGGTACCAGCAGTGCTGGAATTGGAAATACATTTCCTCCTGGAACTCATAATTGGGGGGTCAACGAGTGACAGCAGAACGGGGATGGAGTCATGAGGGGTGGAGATTATGAAAAGCAGAGTCTGACAGTCAACTCATACAGCTAATTTTTTTAATGCCCAGCAAAGAAATTGGTAACAAGGTCTAACAGACTATAAATCTGTTCTGGCTCAATTGGTCACAAGGTGGCTGTATTTTAAAATATTTAATGGGGTAAGCAGGGATGTAACTATGAATGGTGCAGCAGGGGCAGTGGCACTGGGGCCAGGGGTTTGAGGGGCCCACTACACCACAGTTTTAGATTTTTTTGGTACTTAATCAGGAAATGTGGGCCCATTTTCTTTGTTTGCATTCAGGTTTATTGCACTATTCCTACGCCACTGGGTTATGATTCCTAATGCAGAGATCTTTGTGCACCACACAAATTACAGGGGATAATGTTAAATTAAGTCTGGCGGTTAATGCACTATCTGGAGAGATCTGTTTTTGTCTAGTCACAGTTTTAGCTCATAAAGTAGCTGAGAGGGTTGTTAATGGGTCCCTTGCAAACCACATCATGTATTATGCAGATCACAGATATGTATTTTATGTAGATAGGTAAGTGAGTTACAGTTTTGAAACAGAGACTCGTTTGTTATTTACAATTCATGAGTTGCTATCCTTCCAATGTTGCACAAATACCTATGAACCGGCATAAAGGAGTTGCATTCAAACTTCAAGGCCTGGGTTTAGTGCCCTGTTTTCCCAATTCTGTCATTATTATAAGTTTGCTTAAAAATGCTTCCTTTGGGGAGTAATAACGTCTTATTTGTGCAGACAACCTCAAACACTGACTAAGGTTTAAATACCGAATTTCTGTTTTCACCTAACCATGCACTCTTAGCATGTAATGCCCACCAGAAAGGGCAATATAAGAATACTCCACCTTATTGCGGTATTATTAGTGCGGTATTGCACATTGATTTACACACTTGACTCATTGTTTCTGTTTGAAAAGTTTACAAAGAGGTGAACTTTATTTTTTTTTAATTTATCTAAGTTACTGGCAACTCTTCTAGTCCACATTCCATTCCACCATTTTCTCTCTCCCTGTGCCAACATGAATAGTGGGTTAATTTGAAACAACACATGACTGGACCCTATCCCAAAAGGGACATTCAAAAACTAAATACTAGACTATATCCTCTCTCCATAGAAACAAAGGAAACATTTTAGCCTTGTTCATCATCAGTGAGTTGCAGATTTAATCCTTTGACTCAGCAATGTATGAGACGATTCTGATCACGCTTTGTGTGACTTCGTGGGAAAGCAAAATGTGACGGATGAGATGCTTCAAATAATATCACCCACTGGTATTGACTCTGAGCCCCTTTCTAGTCCATTGTTACTTATTCTCATTGTGCGACTACAAAAAGGGACCAACAGTATGCAATCCTGGCAATACTGTGCCTTTTAGGGCAGAGGCAAGAATGTTTTACATATGGTTGGACTCTGCCTGTGGAGTGATAAAAAAGATGATGGACTGGAATGATCAGTAACTAAGATCAGTTCAAGCATCCCATCAATAGGTTTCTCTTTAATTCATGTAAAAGCAGGTACTCATATAATGCACATTAATGCAATAGTAGTCTTCATTTAGGAGGCTCATCCTTGCAACTGCATAATTTACTTGCATTTGCTCCTTAATTGAGAAGTAGTCATTCCAAAAACTAAGTGGAGAACTGATCCTTCAGATACAATTGTGGAATTACAAAAGGTGGAAAGTTACAGAGCTTCTGTGAACCCCATAACCAAATGCAATGACCTCATTTGTAGTTTAGATTGAAATCTTAAGATTTTCTTCTCTCTACACTAAACCTTTCAGGGCTGGCTATCTAGGGTCAAGGGAATTGTTGACAATGAGTTTCTCTGTGAGATCGTTTTTACAATTTTGGATTAAACCTGAAAGTGCGGTTTTTGAAGCCCTGCCGCAATATGCAATCTTTTCTGTATTCAATGATTCAGTGTAAAGCCGGCATACAAGAAAAGCAATCTTCTCAAAATGCAATCATATCCTGGTTGACATCAAAATAGTCTCTGAAAAATGTTGTCATTTGAACAGCACAGTAATACAGATGCTGTGTCATAAAACAGTGAGATGTGCGCTGTGATTTTGCAGTCCATTTGTTTTCTGAGGCTACATAATTGTTTTATGATTCATATCATATAGCTTGTTCACTGTGTACAAAGTGTTTAGGACCTGAGCCCTGCACTGAAAGATATAGCGGGTCTCCATGAACTGGGAATTGGAGAGGGGAGGTTATTTTTAAATAAGTGGCCATCATTGTTGGGAAAACTACAACAAAACTCAAAAAGTACCAGTAGATGGGAAGAGGAGTGCTTCCACATGAATGTTGTGACCTTTACAAGCATTTGTAATGCAATTTGTCACATATGTTGAGTCACTGGCGAGGAAATGCTAATCAACTTGCAGCCTGTGAATGAGTTGCCAGTGCCAACTTAACAATCTGTAATGCTATTTCTTTAAAACATTTTCCACACTGTTTCTTCATAATGATCCCTAAAATACATTTAAGAATCATTGACTGAGTTCCGGATTCATAAATAGAATTCATTGACTCTCAATTGAACCTGAAAGATACTCCATTATCTACTAAAGGCAACCATACATTAGAGAGTAAGGGGCTTCTTTACAAGCCCCTTGCGCCACTTTTGTGTCATTTATAACATGGGAAAAGTGACGTAAAAGAGGCGCAAGGGGCTTGTAAAAACACCCCTAAGTGTTTCCTGGCACATGTGCACATTTTACAAACTTACATAATAAAAATAGACCGCCTCTTCCCAACTTAGTCCCATGCACTGCCAAGAACATTCATTTAATGCATTTTCTATTCAAAATTAACAAAGATTCTGGGGTTCCTCAGATTAGGGATTGGCGAGCCTTAAAGTGTTCAACTCAAATAATCACAAATTCGGAAGCATTTCAAGCATTTTCTAAAGAGTAGCTTTTTGACATATAGGATGTTTGAACTAGTCCTAAAGAGCTCAGATCAAAGGCACATACCTTTTTTGAAAAAAGCTGTGATCAGTTTGTCCTGTAGACTCTTTGGTTTGAATCACCTCAAATCAGCTCAGGTTAGGGTAAAATCTCATTATGATGCTTTGATGTTTACTTTGGTTTTATTTGTTTGTGTAGGAGAAGGTCGGTAGGGAGACAGAGGGGCAGGACAGACAATGTAAAGAAGACAGTGAAAGAAATAGAGGGAGGTAGAAAGAGACAGAAAGCTTGAACTCGTGGAGACAGGAAGTGCTGAAGGGCTGAGAATGTATACTCTGGAGTTAAGGTTTTTATTGACAGTTTTTAAAAATGTATGAACAGTCTACATAATGTTCATAAATAGATGCATATGTGGCCCTATATAAATGACTACATTCATCATGGCAGGATTGAGGAGGTAAGAAAACGTTCCTAATGAACATGCACATGCTGCTGCTCAATGTGTTGCTTGCTTTACCTATTGCCTTCCAAAGTACCTCCACTGCTAGGTCAGTAGGAAAGTCCCAGACACGAGCCACAGTACAACAGCCCACAGCTATCTCCTGTTACCTAACAACACCTTCCAACACTACAGCTACCATTTGGTGCTTTTGCAGGAATGCCAGCTGGACCTCCATTTGTTTTTCACATAGCACCTCCGCAGTGACCTGAGAGTCTGGAGACGAATGGAGCACAACCAGGATGAACGTCTTTCCTTGCTATTCCTTTTGTCTTTCTTCTCCTTACTTTGCCTAATTGAGTTAGCTTAATTCAGTCACTGATAGTTTTAATTTAGTTTGAAATGCAGGAAGCCTATCATGGAAGATCAGCTGGGTTGGGTTTAACTGACACTGCCTGCCTTACTTCATCCAACCAGGCTTCTCCCTTGACTTTATCCTCTTTTCTGAGCATGTTAGACAGCACATGCAGGCCAAAAGATTATAGGTAAGCAGCTAATCAGATAAGCAGTCAGGAGCCCAACACGTAGCCTGCACTTAGTCTCATGGAAGCCCTAGACAAAATGGAGAAATCCGATGCCTTTATCAGTGCTTAATGTGTAAAAAAAAAAGTAAGAATCAGTGCCCTCATCAGGAGGTCACTGCACTTTGCGTCACCCAGTTCCACTAGCTGTGCTGCTAATGACAGCACCAGCACAATTGCTAAACCTCACAGTACTACAAGTGTGTCAATTCAGACTATTCCATGCCCCCAAAGCTAAAAAATGGCTTGGGTGGCAGGTAATACTCATTTTAATGTAGATTAAAATATTAATTATCTGTGGTTGTGCTCATTTCAAAATTAGACAAACAGCGCCACCATGTGCCAAACTGTTAAAAAAGCTGGTGTTGATAGATTAAGTGCTGTGCAGAGCACCGGAAAACACCAGCTAAAATTATGCACTGGCCTTCAGATAGCCAACCCTGAAGCTCAAACCATAGTACGTGAATATTGTAGAACAGCGGGAAAGAGGAGGGGGTCAGGTGATAGAATTTGCACACATGAATTTAGCAGATTCTCTACTTGCATGTTGCGTGCAAACAATAAATACTAGCATTCTACTACTGAAGGAGCTCCCAACTTCCAGATCTTCAACATGATCATACGTGGGGGAGCAGAGTTCTTAGAAGGAGGGAGTTCACCAGTATACCCACGGGAGACCGAGATTGAGTTCTGCCATCCCTTGCATGCCTCCAATTGGAAAAATTTCAGAGGGTCTTCAAAGTCTCAGACTTCATAGATGTTAAAAAAGCAGTAGGTTATGCAACCTCCCTCGAAAGTGAATTAGAACATTGGAATGTTAGGAGCTCCACTGAAGACAATTGAGTGCTCCCTGCTTCTAAGTACCGGTAACGGCCCGCAGAGCAACATTCCAATGTTTTACAAAGGCCTCTCGGAGCTCGAGGGGATTTAAATCCCCTCGAGCTCTGAGAGGCCTTTGTTTTATTGTGAGAACATTCTGCCCTCTAGTGGCAGAATGTTCTAATAGCCTTTTAGCCCTTCAGTAGCAGGGCTATACCAGCTATTAAAGTCCCTCACCCTTGTTAAAGTCCCTTGCCTTAGGCTCGGGACTGTAACGCGGGACCGGGCCTTTAATAGCCAGTATAGCCCTCTACGGAGGGCTATAAGGCTATATTATGCAATACTACTTTTTTACATCATCAGTTGCATAACAAATTGAAGCAGAGACCAGGAACCGACCAATGTGCCAAAACAATCGACTGTTTTGTGAACTGGCCAAAGTGCACCACGGACATGTTTTAGAAAAGAGGCAAAATATAATATTATTCTTAAAAAAAAAAAAGCTTCTCAGAGGAGAACATACCACAGTGCAAGCTTTGTTAACAATGTGCCATGGCTATACCAACTTTAACAAATAAAGAGTTTCCGCTATTTTTAAAGAATAAACCTTTATCATGAAAATGTGTTGCCTAACCTATTATTGCATTTCTTTTGCTGTCTCTCCTACAATTAATAGCGGGTCCACCAACATGAAGACTGCTATTAGGACAATCTGTCAAACAAATTAACAATATGTAATTTGAATCTAAAGTTGGGCCAGTTTCAGACTATAAGAACTTATTTTTTCTGACCACTTGAATCAAGGTTTGAATCTTTACAACTATTTTGAGTCGCTATTCTAAATACGTTTAACCAGTCAGGGTATTTTGAAAAACTAATAGCTTCCCATGCTTGCTTCATACATGATGACCTTGGGCAGTGGTTCTTAATCTGTGGTTGATTATCCCCTGTGGTTCTTGGATACCTAGCTACAGGATCGGCAAATGCTTAGAAAATTAAGTAATATTAATTTATTCATAAATTAATTAGGGGAGAGGATGTAGCCTTATGGCTAGAGCGGTCGACGTCAACGCTGGGGAACTGGGTTCGAGTCTTGGCAACGATGCACAACATCCTGTGATTGTGGGCAAATCACTTAATCTCCCAGTGCCTAACAAAAATGAATGTGTCCTCATGTAACGAAAATGGTGCTATGTAAAGCGCTCTGATACCCGATATCTTTGGGTCTAGTTTGCGCTATATAAAATAAAAATAAATAAAAAAGTGTACAGAAATAAACATGTTTTTTAAAATATTGCTTACATTTGGCGAAATTTGAGATTGGAGGCTAAATATTAATTTGGTGTTCTCAGATTGATTTGTCAGCGCAGCGTAACTCTATCTAACAAAGTATATAGTATGCAAGGTGGGTGGCCTCAGTTACATTTTAAAAGCCCCAACCTTCCCATTAAAATAAAAACAAATATTTTTATATTTATATTTTTATATTTATTTGTGAATTAAATAAAATAGTTCATCATTTGTGTATTTCTTTGATGAATGGTTCTTTCTGTATTTTTGTGTATTATTTTAATGCTAACATCTTCAGAGGTGTTTAGCATGGGTTCCAGGAATAACTCAGTGGGATTCCCTGGAGACCAATGATAATTCAGTGGGGGTCCCTGGATTCCAGTAATGATTAGGTGGGTGTTCTCTGAAGAAAAAAAAGGTTATGTACCACTGACCTAGAGAATTCTCTTATGAAAACAACACCCACACCTGTAGTGCGGTCATGATTCTAGCCAATGTCAAGATCCTCTCATTATTCTGCAAACAGAAAAACCACGGAAAGACTTCTACTGCACTCATATCATAGCATATTCCGCTGATGCAGTCAACAAGTCACTATAGCCTTATTACACATTAGCAACACCTCAGGGAGCTGTAGTGTAATAATTCCACCCTTTAAATAATAAACGTATAAAACCAATTCCGACTGAAGTATCCATCTACCCATTAATTGTCTCTGGAGCACTGACTAACTGAAGCCTAGAGGCCAAGAAACAGACCCTAAGCACCAATCTTCTTCCATCTCTCTTAGTAGTATAAGTCACCCCCATTATCCAGTCAGTCATTGTAATAACCACCCTTGATGTGACATCGTAGCCGTCACTACAGATGCACCCCAGTAACAATAGTTTCATTACCACGTACTATCCCAAAAGCCTAACAGGGTGTAAAGTCCAAGTTAACTCTTCCTCTGATTCACACTGGTAATAGGCCTACACCCCACCGAGAGCCTGACCTCTTTACTAAGATTTGATTTGATTTGATTTGTAGTTTTATAAAGCGCACTTATGCCCTTGGGCGTCTTGTCGCTGGGGGAAGAGACCTTGTCCTGATGACGCGGGAGCTGGATTTAACTGAGGTTGAAGAGCCATGTCTTTACTGATTTCCTAAATGACATTAGGGAGGTACAATTTTTGATAGCAAGGGGAAGACGATTCCAGTCTTTAGCAGCATGCAGTATAAAGCTTCTGCCTCCCCATCTTGCCTGTTTGAACCTGGGAACTTGTATCAGCTTAGCCTGGCTTGATCTTAGTTCTCTCGAGGGGGTATATGGCTTTAGGTGGGTTCTGAGGAACAAGGGTCCTTTGTCCTGGAGTGCTTTATATGTTAGATATAGAGATTTGAACCTTATTCGTTTTGCCAGGGGGAGCCAATGTAATGTATCTAGATGGTGTGATATGTGTTCTGTTCTAGGGATGTCTAGGATTAGGCCTGAAACCACACTTCCAGAGATCAGGGATTCTCTCTAGTTGCAAGCTGTTCTGCCGGCAGCCCATGCTCTAACTCAGAGAAATCTCGATGTAATTATATGCATTGTAGACAGTGCAGTAGCTCCATGCACAAGTGTACACGTTCATGACATGCAGGGGTGGCTTCTCTGTTATGTCGAAGGAAAGTCACCCACCTGCCACCATCTGCAAACACAACAAATAAAATAATAATAACATTATTTTATTATAATTTTATTTTTCTGCAGGAGCAGAGTCTTTTGGGTGGGGCTATCATAACAAGAGCACTGAAGGTGGTGGGCACTGCTGCAAGTATGCATGTCAGTTTGATTGGCCGACTTAGGACGGCCAAATCAACATGTGCACTGAGATCTCTCCAACCCGAGCTGTGTGCTGGAGAGAACAGCAGGCGCAGGCTCCCTGTCTCTCGGGGGCGCAAATTCAGCCCACTCAGGCCAATCCCAGTGCTTCTCTCATTCTGGCATTACCAGCATGAGAGCCGTGTCTGTATTTGCCGTAGGGGAGTCTGGGAGCCTGTGCATAGCAGCAGAAGAGCACCAAGCTTTTATATTTTTATTTATTGTTATTGTGTGTCCCCCTGCCCCTCGCTGCATCACCACTTTCGTCAGATAGCAGCCGCTACTGATGATATGGCCCTGGGTTTTAATTTCAGTCTTCTGCTCTCTTATTATTATAGTATGACAGGAATTTACAAAACGAGCAATATCCTATTTACTTTCTGAACTGAGGATAAGGGACTCATTTTCCCTGCTTGCATTGGGGGACTTATTCCTGCACTAGACCACTGTGTACTGTTTTCAGAATATAAAAGACGTGGACTTACACAGCCTTGCTAAGAATAGTTATTGACATTCTAAGCGTGAGTACATTATAAACCAACAATGAGACATCTCTAATCTGGGTGTGTGTGCAGCGTGATCTTATGATGTCTACTATGTTCAGTGAAACAAGCCTGTATAAAGGCACATATAGCCAACTGAAGAACTTAAATGTAATATTTATGTTTTAGATTTGAAGTATTCGCTAGCCTGAGGGGAAAGAGGCAGTTGGCCAATGCTGAGAACATAGGTTTCTGTGTCTTATGCTGACTCATCATGTTGTGTAAAGAACATCCTCCTCTTAAACTGCAAGTTGCTGTCACATGCATTCAGTGTCACACTCTGCCGCATGATGGTTGGATTGCAGCTGTTCTGTCCACAGAATATTCAATGGTCTGAAGCAGCCTTGCGGATTGCTATCTGAAACATTACTCGACTTTGATTGGTCTGCTAGAGATAATGCTTCTTGGGGTGAACCTAACTGGTGTAATTACAGCAAAATTACTAGTAATTACATGAGAAGCATAATTCAGCACCTCCTGATTATTTTCTAAGTGCAAAATGCACCCTTGCATCCAAAATGGGCCCATGGATGCATTTTTGCTCTAACAACTAGAATTAAATGCTACAGGACATGAACAGCAATAGCCAGCAGCCACTCGCTCTCTTTTAGTTCATTGTTCCTGTTCTTCTGCAGGAGGATTTGTGCCCCAAATTACTCAAGCTGCCTTAATCGCATAATGTGGTTAATTGCGCCTCACAAGAGTAATGCGTAATTACCGAAATTACTCTGATTACACTGGCATAATAAAACTTACACCCAGGCTTAAACCTTCTCAAATATTTTAATATTGTTTGTTAACAGAGGAGCAATCCTTGATTTGTAATCCTATCCTGTGCCATTATAGACCAAGACCAGCTCTACCAATCTGAAAAATATTTATTTATTTATTTTATAGTTTTATAGAGCCCGAACCAGACCCGTGAGGGTATCAGAGCGCTTTCCAGTATTAAGGGATGGTGTACAAAGCAAAGGGAAGGGAGGGATCAACTGGGAAAATAGGGATACATAATGCAAGGAAACAAGTAGTCAAAGTCCCGGCTACATGTGGGAGGGAAATTAAAACAGGTAGATATATTGTACAGGAAAGTACATAGTCTCAGCTCTTGGGAGAATGCCCAGGAGTGCAGGAATGGGTATCGTCCAAAGAAAGATAATAATGTAACGTGTTCGTTAGGCAAGGTATTTACCCATTAAGAAGGTTTTTGTGTCCTTCCTAAAGTTTGCCAAGGACGGAAGTCTTCTGATGGCGGGTGGGAGACTATTTCCTAAGCCATTGGGATGTCAATGCATCAGTCTGGTTTATCTTAGAAGTGGTACACACTCGACTCTCCCACTTGCACCCTCTGTTCTACATCTTTGACACTTCAAATAGTCCACCCATATAAAGGGCTCATCTTGGCAAACATTCCTTTTCCTATCTGGAAACCTAGCTCGGGATACCCTCCCTTTTGAAGTGTCTGTCACCCAGAACCTTTTTACCTTTAGAAAAAAAAAACTAACAACTCATGTTTTATGCATGTAATCTATTCAATTTGCGTTTTTTGGATAACCCATCTGCACACCTTGTTGGTAACCGTACGCTTCATAAGGTGACTATTCATTTGTTCCTTATGCAAAGCAGTTTAAACCTCCCCCTAAAGGAACACTCCGGCTTACTCAACTAGGCGAGGTCCCCGGTTCACAGGATTACAAGCAACTCTAGTTCCTGAGTAGTAAATTAAGGGTAAATTAAGGGTAAATCCAGATTGAGCAAGGGATCCATCTCAAACATACCACACATTTTATTTATTTATTGTTTGGAACTGACCATTTTGCCAAGAAATGCAGTACCGAGCAACAGGACCACAGTACATAAGGTCATTCGATGATGGAAATGCTTGAGAAAATCATTCCTTACAGCCCATACATTCATATTTGTGCGCAGACAGCAGAATGTTTTTACCTGTTCAGCTTCTCTTGACATTACTTGGCAAGTAGCCTTTCAGACATCAGCAAACCCCTGCGCCAAAGGAAAAATGTTGGTGGCAAATAAATATAAGTAACTGAGGAAATCCATCTTTCTTTAATTCGTCTACTAAACAGTGGACATGAGCAGAGCGAAATGTCTTGATTTGTGATTTTTCCTGGTCTGTCCTATGTTAGTTTTGTATTTGTAGCAGGATGCCTACTTTTAAATGTGGGATTTATTGTTTCTCAAAACTGTTTGTATTGCTCAAGGCCTTGCTCTGTATTCTGCTTTAAACAGCCTGCTTATTCAGAATGTAGAACGGGGGACAGTCTCATTTTTCTAAACTTTCTGCTTTTAGAAACAAATTCAGTATTTGCATATCGCAGTTGCTGTACTTTAAAAAAGCTGGAAGGAGAAATCAAACATTTCAAGCGCGCCCTATATTATTTTTTGTTTCGACTAAAAGATTTTTGCAGTCGCTAATGCCCTGATTGCAAGGTAGGGGCTAAATTGTGTTCCCTCTTTGTGCCATGAATGGAATTTTACTCCCTGCACAATATTCTTCATGAGGGAACTACCAGGTATGGTAAACATCACGCCCAGTTCTTTTTTTTCCAGATTCATTTCCACAGGTCAAAACTTCAAAATATGACAGTGGGAAATGTGGCCAGAAAGTAAGTTACTAAGACATGCTGAATTTGATGCAGAAGGCACAGAATACTGCATGTAATGTCTCATTTCAAAGTTAAATTCTGAAGTTGAGGGATCTAATAGACCCCATAAATACTTCTCTCCGTTTGGGCCCTGCACTCCTACTCCGGTCCTAAAGCTTTCCATCAAACCCTTGAAGAATAAACTTTAAAGAGCATCTTTAGTTGAACATTTTCTTTAGAATAAAATAAATTGCACATCCCAGCAATACTATGAAAATTATTTTGCCACCCTGACCCTCTCTGCCACTGCAGTACTTCTTTCGTCTTAGTCTAGCCTCCATATTTTTTAAAACCGGCTTTTTCCCCACTCCTAAACAACACACATGGCAGATAATTCAGTCAAGCCAACTGTTGTGGACTGCAGCCAGATGTTAGCACACAGTGTGTAACTGTTTCCACTTTTAAGTGGCCCAAGCTCGCTTGATGCTCACCTTCTGCTGTTTAATGCAGCACCCTTCTGTATAAATTAGTTGCCAATTAACACACATCTCTCACTACTCTCGCACTGTGACTTCTGAATGTTTCCTTAATCAAAATTATAAAAACCAAATTGCAATTGGTTTTCAAATTAAAGATTATTTCATAGGTCTGAAGATGTTTATACAAAAATAAGTATTCACAAGAGTGTATGTATGCCAGTTCTAGTTCTCCGTGCATCTTGTTTATAATCAATTATTTTTTCTTAATTAGACAGAAGAACGGCCAGTGTCGATAGTGTTAAATTGAAACATCCTATTATTGATAATCACACGTTGAAAGAAAAGCAAAAACCAACAATTTCCAAATAAGTTTTATTGGCATTCTGAATCACAAGAGCTCTTGACAGATGCAAGTCATAAATATTGTATATTCTTTTGTATAGAATAACAAATGTTTTCATACTGTTTGAAGAACGTCATACTTAGACCACTCGAAATGTTGCAGTATTGATATTGTGTGCATTGTGCTCTGCTGCGAAATAGGTCGATGTACAGTGGAGAGCACCAGGGCTCCAGAGCTGCTATTTTCTCGGAATTGGCTGAGGGGCTAGTATTCACCAGAGATAATCTGAGTGAGTATTCGTCAGATACAATAAGTATAAACTAGTTATATAGCCATTGCAGCTAAATATCTTTGTTATAATCATCTAATAAGGAGGACGAAAACATGAACATCATTGTGCACAAAGCACAATCCTATCTTCTCAGTTCAAAGATGTCAATGGTCGAAAGGAATACAATTCTGAGTTAATTCCCTTAATGCATCATAAGTAAGGCTCTCTGTTTTCCATTTTTACTGATAAATGCAGACAGAAAACAATGTGTTTTTTGTCTGCATTTATTTTTAAAAGATGAGAAATAAAGAAAATGGTGCTTCTTTTAAGTGCCCCTCAGAGCTGTCTTTCATGGATTGTAGCCTAACAGCTGAGCAGATGGACAGCATGGGAAATAAAAAAAAAAAACAGGATGACATTTCTTTAAATAATGGCATGTGTCAACATACAATTGTGGTATAATGGTAATATGTAGTGGATATATTGTTACGTAACTGTTGTCAGCTTAAATACCTAAATCACGACACACATCAAAGTATGAGCACGTGTCCTATTAGTTAAATACATATGGAAATGAACAGTTTAACAACTTCATTTATACACAAAACACACAATAAATCTGGATAAATACTGACAAAATGAACCAAAAATAATTCTGGATCAACACAGATGGAAATGTAAAAAAAAAATACCATAAAACTAGGAGTCCTAATAATAAGCAAGCTGTGGTTGGAAACATTTGAAAATATTTGCAACCATGTGCACTTAATTGGGGGGATTAACTTCGTACACACTCCCAATTGCTTTAGAGTAAGATGAAATAATTTACTGGGAGTATAATATGTCTTTCACTAGTCAGTGCTTCTAGTATTAGTTACCTGGAAAACTGCTTCTTAGATTGTACTCACTAATATAGTTACCAAGTAGCTTTATGACGCCTTGATTGGTGGTGAAGAATGAGGTTAGCATGCACAGCATTGTCTTGATCTTCCAGATAGGGACTATAACGCAGACAGGTGCGTTATTTACACGTCCCAGAAGCTATTAAGCTTGCAGACAGCTCCCTTGCAAGGTTGCATCTCTGAGGCTTGGCCATCCCTGGAAGGTCCGATCTCTTGCCGGCATTGTCAGTTTCAGGCCTTCTATATAAGTCAGCCTATAATGCCCCCTCTGGAAGACACACACACACTGAAAGGGTGGAAGAACTTGTTATGCAATATTCGATCTCTGCCAAAACATCACTCAGAGGTTTGGGATCTCATCTCCACTGTTCAGCCTGAGCTTTGCTTCCTGACAGAGACGTGGCTGAAACCACATTCGGTCCCGGCTATCACTCTGGGTATTCCAGAGGGATTTAACATGGTGAGGCTGGACAGACCTGTTAAAACTGGAGGTGGCATTGCCATTGTTTACAAAAGTGGGATCACCGTTTCCATACTGGATCAAAGTAGTACTGCCAGTATAGAAGTAATGTTCTTTAGGATTAACACTCCCACAAAGGCCTGCTGGAAAGGGGCACTGGTATACCGTCCACCGGGCCCAAGAGCTAATTTTACCATCTCATTAGTCGAAATACTGGTCCCGTACATTGAACCCGGCAATGATTTTCTAGGGGGTCATCACTGCACCAGGGGTACTCTCCGAGCCTCACCTGCTGTTTCCCCGACCGCCCAGCTGTCTCCTGCTTCCCCTCCTGCCGCCGCAGTTCCAACACCTTCCAGCGGCCGCAGTGAGGAGGGGGGCTCGGGGGTATTGAGACTACAGTCCCCAGAAGTCTCAGCGGCGGAAGACGCCGCCACACGCTTTCCGGCGCCAGGAGGCGCACAAAAAGGACCACAGACCCGGTTTGAGTGGGGGTCATCACTGCACCAGGGGTACTCTCCGAGCCTCACCTGCTGTTTCCCCGATAGCCCAGCTGTCTCCTGCTTCCCCTCCCGCCGCCGCAGTTCCAACAACTTCCAGCGGCCGCAGTGAGGAGGGGGGCTTGGGGGTATTGAGACTACAGTCCCCAGAAGTCTCAGCGGCGGAAGACGCCGCCACACGCTTTCCGGTGCCAGGAGGCGCACAAAAAGGACCACAGACCCGGTTTGAGTGGGGGTCATCACTGCACCAGGGGTACTCTCCGAGCCTCACCTGCTGTTTCCCCGACCGCCCAGCTGTCTCCTGCTTCCCCTCCCGCCGCCGCAGTTCCAACACCTTCCAGCGGCCGCAGTGAGGAGGGGGGCTCGGGGGTATTGAGACTACAGTCCCCAGAAGTCTCAGCGGCGGAAGACGCCGCCACACGCTTTCCGGCACCAGGAGGCGCACAAAAAGGACCACAGACCCGGTTTGAGTGGGGGTCATCACTGCACCAGGGGTACTCTCCGAGCCTCACCTACTGTTTCCCCGACCGCCCAGCTGTCTCCTGCTTCCCCTCCCGCCGCCGCAGTTCCAACACCTTCCAGCGGCCGCAGTGAGGAGGGGGGCTCGGGGGTATTGAGACTACAGTCCCCAGAAGTCTCAGCGGCGGAAGACGCCGCCACACGCTTTCCGGCGCCAGGAGGCGCACAAAAAGGACCACAGACTCCGCGTCGCGGGATCCCACGCGGGTCCGCGCCGGGCTAAGCCCGGGCAAAGGGCGGGCCCTCTACGGCCTAAGGAGGACGGGACGGGGCCGCCCACCTTAAACACGTGAGTCCAGGATTAGACGAGGTAAACCACATCTGTTTTATTTCACCGTACTATCTATTGACTCTGCTTCAGTCCTAGGACTGACACCACAAAATGTCTTTCAAGGGGGATAACACCACTATGCCCATTGAGACCTTACAACCAGTAATCGTGGACCAAGTGCCCTCGTGGCTAGAAGAGTTAAACTTCCTATGCAAAACTACACATGTCCTTGTGGATTCGCCGTTCCTTACTGAAAACTTTTGTGCATCATCTGAGGCTGCCACCTCTTTGCAACCCCTCCCATTATCTAATGAAGAAATCACTCAAAACATCCAAAGTCCCGCTATACATGACTCCTTATCCCCTATAAGGAATTGTAACGGGGCAAATAACATGGGGAATCAACCTAAATTGTGCTTAAGCCCTACACTTCCTGCAAGCAACCTATCCATGATTCCGGAGACTGCTGAGAAACTAGTTGTCCTACCATCTTCTTTTCAAAAGGATCTATTATCCCTTATTGATCACCTGGTCAGCTCCCTCATAACACCACTGTTAGACAAAATAACCACATTAGGGGATAGGCTGATGGGACTAGAAGAAACCATCAAGTCCACCAAGTCCACCTTGCCAGTTAACAAAAGTACTGTAACACCCAAATGTTCTGATCCACCTTCCGCCTCGAAAGACCCAAAGAAAACCATGCAAGTCATAAGAGACTCAACTCAACCACTAGCCTCCAATGTACCAGCCCTAACACTTCACAGTCCCTCCTCTACATTTACTCTCTCGCAACCTGCTGCTCCTAGAGCACACAATAACAAGGTTACTCCAATCCACCTCCCCCCGGAGGCAGCTCCTTTTGTGTGCGTCCTCGCAGGAGTACCAGAACTTCCCCCAGGCAATATCGAGAGACAACACGACCTGCTGAACAAGGTCAAATTTTGGCTGACCACCAATAGACCCTGCCACCCAACCTTGTGGGCACAATAATGAGTGTTAGAAGGGTGGATTGGCTGGGGTCTCTCCAAAAAGATATTGTGGGTGACCTAGTTCTTGTTAGATTCAGGCAGAGAAATATTGTCCCGTACCTGTGTACCTGCACACCTCAAGTGGGAAACAGCCCAATCTCCGTCTGGGACTTGCACGATTTCTACCCCAGAATATGTTACCCCAAATCCAGTCTAAAGTCAGGGTCCAACATGCTAATGGGCAGAAGTTTTCCTACTCATAACCATCAGAAATCCTCGCTCTATAGTCCTAAGTACTGGAACTTTTATTAATTGTTGATTGATCAAATCTTGACCTGTGTATAGTACATTACAATTAAGTAACTTATTCCCACGGGTTGGGTAAAAGTTTTTAACTTGTAGATATTATGTATTATTGTATGTATGTTTTATTTTTCACTGTTTTGTACTGTACGCTTTTATGATTTTTGATTTAAAATCGATGAAGCTATATTGAATTGAATTGAATATTGCTAGGGGATTTTAATGTACACAGTGATCTGGCGGACAACCCTGATGCTCAGTCCTTTCTAGCGGATCTATCCTTATTAGGACTAATACAGCATAACAAGGGCCCTACCCATTCAGCTGGCCATACACTGGATATGATTTTTTCCAACTCCTCCAAGATTATATGTAGTCCTCCCACGCAGGTGAAATGGTCCGACCATTATTTTATTGAGTTCTCCATGCTTGGCATGGTTAAATTCAGTAAACATTCCCCACTTCTACCCTTTTTGCGCAGACAATGGTACAAAATGTCAGAGGGAACTTTAAAGTATAATCTTGCCATTTCCACCGCGGTCGATTCCATTGCTCCCTTGAAACCATGTAGGCGGCGTCCCCCACAATGTCAAGAAGTTTGGTTTACTGACCAACTACGTTCTCACAAACAAGCATGCAGGAAGCTAGAAAAGATCTGGGGAAAATCTCATTCTGAGGAAGATAAAAATCGCTACCACATCGCCCTGGCAACATATCATAAAAACATCATATGGGCCCGGAAGAACCACATTGCCTCACAATTAACTGAGGCAGGCAACTCCTCCAAGGTTTTGTATCGCATCCTACAATCTTTCCCTAAGCCTACGGCCTGTGAGAGTCTTGATCTGTCCTCACAACAATTATGTGATGACATCTCTCTATATTTTAACAACAAGATTGAGATGATCTATGATAAGATCACTAGGACGAGCAATCCTATGAGCTGCCCTTTGTTACCACCACAGAATCCTGGGGCCACCAACTCCATCCTGCTTACTGCGTTTCCCGCAGTGTCCCTGGGTGAGGTAGAGGCTCTAATTGGTCAAATCAAGACTGGATCCCCTTCAGACCTTATTCCTGCAAGAGTTGTTCCATCATTGGGCAAGTCACTCGGTCCTATGATCCAGTCCCTGGTCAACCTCTCTCTCTCTGAAGGCCAGGTACCAAAGGAGTGGAAGATGGCCCAGGTGAGGCCCATTCGCTAGAACTCTAGCATCCCCTGGACCAAATTATCTAACCTCTGACCCATATCTCTTCTTCTGTATCTGAGCAAGCTAATGGAAAAGTACGTCAATACTCATCTGTCGTACTTTCTTGAGCAAAGCGGTGGTCTGGATCATTCCCAGTCTGGATTCAGGCCCAACGATAGCACCAAATCAGCGCGCCTCTCGGTGACTGATAACATCCGAATGTCCCAGGATAAAGGGAATTCTAGGATTCTGGTGCTGTTGGACCTGTCCACAGCGTTCGACACGATATCTCATGAGATTCTGCTCAGTCGTTTGGAGGAGGTGGGGCTCGGGGGTTCGGCGCTGTCCTGGATGAGGAGTTTTCTATCTGACCGCACACAGTGTGTCAGTATGGGCGCTTTCCGCTCCGCACCTGTAGAGCTCACTAAGGGGGTGCCACAGGGCTCTTGTTTGAGCCTCACACTTTTTAACATTTACGTGGCCCCCCTGGCCAGTCTCATGAGATCATATGGATTCATCCCAGTGTCGTACGCTGATGCCCCAAGCAGGTGGTGAAAAACCTGGGTGTCTTTTTGGATCAAAGTCTATCTCTAAAACAGCATGTAAATCAAACAGCTGGGTCCTGTTTTCATGTAATTGGACTACTCCGAAGAGTGTTTCCTTTACTACCGGACTTCATTAGAAAAACTTTTGTTCAGGCCCTGGTACTTAGTCGCCTGGACTATTGTAATGGGCTATTGATCTCAGCAAACGACAGCTTACTTAGCAGGCTCCAGGTGGTTCAAAATACTGCTGCAAGGTTAGTCTTGAATGCTCCACCTAGATCTCCATCACGCCCTTTGTTGGAAAAGCTCCATTGGCTGCGGATCCGCCAACGGATCAAATTTAAAATCTGCTGTGTCGTCCACAAGGGTATACACGGTCTGGGCCCACATATTTGGCGGAGAAGTTTGTACCTTACAACCCAGTGCGTGCCCTCCGCTCCAGCAATCAGTCCCTTCTCCAAATCCCCCCCATCAGAAGGGCAAGACTGGGTGGAAAGGCTCTTTCCTATCTTGGCCCCTGCCTTTGGAACAAACTCCCTGCCACCCTTAGGCTTTGCATGGATCATTTTGCATTTAGGAAACTGTTAAAAACATTTTTGTTTCAAACTTAGCACCTTCCCTAGAGCTCTAGTCCATCCACTTTCTGTCTGTCATACGAGCGCAGAGATACTCCTCCGGGAGTCGATTCTAGCGCTATACAAACCTACAAATAAATAAATACATTTGTTGATAATAGTTACTAATTTTTATCTCCTAGTAAAATATTAGCTTATTATGTGATTGTGCTCTTGGTCATATACACACTTTATATAAGGGTTCAGCTGTATTGCTTTCTCGAGACCAATTTTATAGTTATGCCAGTGTTTTAAAATGAGCACAAAAGGTTATCATTTATAGTCTTGCCAGTTTCTAACCTTAATCCAGACCCCACTATGGTTGGTTATGACCCTATCTGGTTCTCTCAATCTGAAGAGAATTTCATTTTTTTCTTTCCATTATAACCATTGCCCATCTTTATATTCCTTAGCGACCTCAGTGCAAAGCTTTAATGAGCTCTCAGTCAGCAGTAGAGCATGCCATTCAAATTTAAATGTTATCATTGACAATGGTTTAGACTGCTTAGTGATGTCAGAAACAGTGATTTCAAAACCAAACTCCAAGAGGCAGGGATTGTCTTTGAAAAACAAAAATAAATGTCTCTGACACACAGGGAGCTTTCTGCCAGAGCATGGGAGATCATGTATCCACCACCAGGCATTCTGTGTCCATTCCAAACCATTATAAAAAAGTGCACCAGAACATCCACCCTAAACAGGGCATATGGTTTGAGGTACTTTGACCAAAGACCCAATGTCAATCAGGATGTTAGTCAAAGGTTTTTACTTGTGGAGTCAACGAGGTTCAGCTGTCAGTTCATTTAACTCTAAATAGAGCAGGTAAAAGGGGTGTTCAATAGAGAGGGTACTCTGCAAGATTAGCTGCAGAGTATCCTGTCCACCCAATGCTTAATGTGAGCTGGTTGTTACCTTGGGGGTCACCAACACTCATATTTTGGGGACTGGCACTTATTTTTCATCATCTGGCATGTCCCAAGAGTAAGAGAGGAAAAAGCACTTCTATGGAAAAAAAGGAGAAAGAGAAAGTAGGGAAAGTACCAAAAAAGGAGAAAGCAGGAACATGTGAAAGTGAAATAAAGTCCAGCAGGGTATCTAGTAATGGATTAAGGAGGCATGAAGTGGATTGAACACTACGCATCCTTGGCATTCAGGTGCACCAATATTTAATAGTGTCAGCTGAGATCTCCTGTGCACAGCTTCGGCCACCTTAATTCATTATTTTACAAATTAAGCACTGCCTAAACTTTAAATAAGGCCCTTAGGGTCTGACTTAGACTTCAGCTGACAGATTACTCTGTCACAGAGATGAAGGATATCTCATCCACTGTATTACAAGTGCCATTGTATATAGTGCAATATAATACGGCAGACGGAATAGTTGTTATGTTTGTAACTGAATAACCTCACTGTCAACTCTAAATCAAGCCATTAATCTGTAAAACCTAATTTTCTCTTTTTTGCCTGTGGAAATCTGAAATTTTACTCCCATTCTATTTTGTGTTGATTGTCCATAACACATTAGTCAATTCATATGTGGATTATGTTATTTCTACTTTTCTGAGTATGTGACAATACCTTATCTAGAACCTATGAATTGCTCAAAAGAAGGGTCAGACATATCTTGAATCCCCACATGTCAGAACCTTTTTCTTTGGCTAGATGAGAGCTACGTTGGCCCATAGTGAAAGGTTGTATCATCTTTAAGTGCATTTATTTAGATTTTAAACACTCTTGCAATTATGCCCTCTCTGACTTGTAAAATAAACTAATGTACCCACTAAATACTAGAACATTGCGTTTATCTAAGAAGGAACTGCAGTGTTCAACATTTTTGGTGTGGCAGACATTTTACCACTTAGCTATCAAGAAGGGTAATTGTTTACCTGACTCAATGAGACTGTAATTTCACTTTTGAATTTAAAAATCTGCCTTAAAACGTACGTCTTCTCTTAATTCCTGGCTGGATTGCAATTCCTGTGGGTACTTTAAATGCAGACTATCATCTGGAGACAGCTGGTTAGAATTGCAGTATATAAGCATCATGATCACCATGCAAAGTTAACAAAAATAAATTGTGAAGACCAGACTGAGAAAATGACTTGCCATCAGGAAATAATAATCAAGTATGATACTGCAAAACCATGCCTGCATTTACGTAAAATGGGAAGAATTAACTTGCCCTAACCTACCTCTGCTACTTGCAATAGCAGCTTTTATTGCAAGGTTTCACAGATGTTCATGTGGTATGTTAAATTAGAACTTGTGTTCAGTGCAAATACTTTAATATTATCCAGAGGTTTATGGCACTTCTATGTAACTACTGAAAGGGGCGGAGTCCTTCTCTACCCCAGTTAATAACTTCCTTT